>NC_139770.1:17792849-20192849 GCF_965231275.1 Zosterops lateralis | reverse complement strand
CGAGCACGTTGAGGAACTCCCGCGTGTCGAAGTGCAGCAGGGTCCGAACGTAGGGATACACCTCCTCATCCACAGAGCCCTCAGCCGAGTGCAGCCGGATCAGGAACTCAAACACCTGCAGGGACAAGGCCAGCAGACACAGCACATTTCCTATGGATTTCAGATCACTGGGAGCACAAGTGCATGGGAAAGCAGCACCATTAGCTGCTTTGCACTTAAGCTTTAAAGCCCCTTAGGAGTCCAGCAGTTCTTATTTGAGTGGTGTTTTCTGCTGCTTGTGAGCCCTCCTTACACTCACCAACCAATTTAGGATCAATCAAAATTTAAGATCAAACAAAAATAAAGGCTTATTTATACTTGCAGACAGAAGCGTATGAAATTAGAAAACTCCCTCCCCTTCCTGGCAGCTTTCCTGGGAAGCTGTGCAACTCCTTATCCAGGGCACAGCTCCTCTCCTTGTCAGCAATTCGCTTGGGAAGAGCCAGTCAATCTGCCCCCTCACTGTGAGGCACAAAGCTTTTGGCACTGCAAAGGCTGACTGAGGTGCTTTTCAACTCTGTCTCTACCACTGACTTTGCAGTTCATGAAATTTGAGGATGTCTTCCAAAATAAGCTCCCTTTACTGAGCCCCTGACAGAGGTGTCCAGACCATCCCAGGGAACCAAGAGGGCAGGGCCAGCTGCAGGTGTCTCAGCCAGGCTCACAGCAGAGCTGGCTGCCAGCAGGAAGGGAGCAGGAGGCTCCAGGCTGGAGCAGCACTTGGAAATATGTGTTGAGTACACACTGGGATCCCACGGACATCTGACAGGCCATGTGCTCTCCCAGCCACCCTCTCCAAGTGTCATGTTCCCTCATGTACTCCTGTTCTGAGTTAATTTTCTGTCAGCACAGTGGCAAGTGAACCCAGCAGGAATTAGCAGCTTGCCTTTCAGATCCACACCTTCCCTGCTGGCCTCCTCAATCCAAATCTGGCAGCCAGGAATGCTTAAGAAAACAAAACAAACCCACCAGACAAAAAGGTGTTACTTAAGCCCAGCTCTGAGGAACACCACCAGGAACCACAGAAAGGAGAGGCTGAAGGCTCTTCACAGGGCTGCGACTGCTGACTGGGCTCCTGCTTCCCCTCAGAGCCTGAGCAGGGGACAACCCAACAACCTTGGGAGAGGCCAAGTGCTTGGCCCAGCCAAGTGGAGTGGACTGGTTTGCACAGCCTCTGAGGAAAGGGGCTGCAGGAACCAAGAGCTACCACATACAGATCTACAAGCTCTGGACTAGGAAACAAAATCCAAACACAGAAAACCACAAACAAAAATCCATTCCACATTTAAAAAAACAGTTGTTCCATTGTACTGCAAAGTGCAGTAGAAAAAGCAAAAAAGAAAAAGCACGTCCTCTCACTGGAACGCTGAAATTGAAGTGAAATGCTAGAAACACACAAAAAAATATTTGTTGTGAAACCAGCCAGAAACTCAGGAAGAACTGTGAGCACAAAAAAGTGATGTTCAGGAACATCCTCTGTTCCAAGAAATTGTCAGATTAGTCCAAAGGAGTCAAAAGCCTTCAAGAAACCTACAACCAAGAGCTACCTACAGACAATTCTCCCCAATGTCAATCTCGTGTTACATGCATTTGAAAACAGAGAAGACCCTCCCATATTTGACATGTTAAATTTACAAAGAATAAACAGCTACGCATTTCTGGTAACTTGTGGTAAAGAATAAGGAAAAAAAACCCAATCACTGAGAACTCTGTGTTTCCACATCCCAATTTACAATTGAAAGAAAAATATTACCTTTAAATGTTCAGACTGCAACAACTGTTTGATTTCATCGGTTAAAAACTAATTCTGTAATTACAGTAGGATATGCTCATTATCACCAAGATAGTTATCAGACTGATAACAGTTTTCCCTTGGAAACCCATGAAGTAAGACATATGCAGCTTCTTCTAAAAACCTCAGATGGGGAAGTTGCCTTTCGAGAGGTTTCTCACCTGATTTTTCACCAAAGGTACCAGATCTTCAGGAATATCACCCAATGGATATGCACGGCCTGCCAAGCAGCAGCTACACAAAAGGAGGGGAAAGGCATTTTAATACACCTGACACTAAAGAGATTGAGAATTGTTACTTAATTTTCAGGATACTCCTAACACAGACAAACCAATTTATTTTGTAAATCACAAAAGCAAGAAGCATACCAGGCAGCACTGCTGTTAATACACACTGAGCCAACACACTGCATGAATTTGCAGCCATTCCACAGCAGGAAAGTAATGGGAAAACTCAGTATCTCTCACAAAATTTTCAATTTCAGGAAGCTGGAGTAATGCAGAAGCTAACTTCACAATCTTGCACAGACTCCAGAAAGAGGAATTCACTAATGAATCCCTCCTGTGCAAGCTCCTGCAAATGACAAGGAACCCAGCAAGGAGCAGCTGAGCACGCTATCCCAAAAGGCAGGGCAGAACATGGCCTGCTACAAAACATGAGGCTACAGAGCCCTTGGTCGAGGAGCTCTGTCTCACACGACAAAACCAGATCATGAAATTAAAAATGCACATCAGCAGTAACTTGGGCTCTAAGCCTCCAACTTGATCCCTCCTATTCACGCACACCATGTGCATCAGGAAGGGATTGTATGTTTAAGTGAGCTGTAGCAAGTACCCACTGATATTTTATACAATCTCTCAGAATCTGAAGCTCCCAATAAGGTTCTGCAACTACAGCAAGTTTAAAATCTGGTGCCACCACTAGACCACACCTCACACTTTCTGAAGGACCTTACCTTATATACACAAGCAGCTTGTTGCCCATCACCACCTGCTCATCTACAAAACAAAAATTGTTTGTCACCCTTTCTTCACAAGACAAGAGACACAGTTCTTGTCCCACACACACAGTGTATCATACAAAGTTGAGCAGGTTTACACACTAAAGTAGTGTACTAGTGTAATAGTACTAGAAGACTAGTACTCTTCTGTTCTGCAAGACCCTTATCTTGGGTATGTATTCCCTTTTTGCATAATTTCATTGGAAGTGACTAGGGATATTCAAAATATCAAATATCAAAACTGGAAACTTTAAAAAGGAAAGCATTCTGTACCTGTGAGAGACTTTCCAGCATTCAGTGGAGGAGCAATGACTTTGAACAGCTTCTGTAACAAGAAAAAAGGCAAATCTCAAGCAGCTGGAGAAAGCTCAAAGCAAAGAATCTGTGTGGTTTTAAAGCAGAGATCAGTGGGGTGTTTTCCACAGAAACTATTTATCACCGTGTCTTCTAATTAAAAGGCACAGAGGACTCCACAACATGCCAAAAGATGCTTTTTACAGCTGATTTTACAAAAAAAATAGCTTTCATTTCATCAGCTCTAACCCTAAGCACAGACCACACTAAAGCAAAGCAATGTTCAGCAATTCCAGGGGTCAGTCACAGCATAACCCACCAGCCCCACATCTTGTTCCAGTATATTCTGTCAGTAAACAAACCTTCCACCCACTCAGCAGGGTCACCAGAGCCTAGTTTGGGCATGTAGAATAAGGACTTTTAGAAAGAGAGGTTATTTGTACTCATACAGCTATTGTTCGGTTTTCAGAAGTCTTTTTTAAAATTAGACCACCTAAAGAGCCTCCCTCCTTAGAAAAATCAAGTGAGATTACAGCTGCTAAAACCTAGGCAGGTGAAGATTTTCCCATTCCAATGGTTCCAGCTCTCTATTTCAGCATTACTGAGAAAACACCAGCAGTGCTTCCACGGTGAAAGGCATTGGGGTTATAGAGCCATTGGCACATCTCCAGAATAACCAGCAGAATCAAAGGGGCCTTCAGAGTGAGTCCTGTGCTTCCTGCTGAGAGATCTCTTCCAAGTGCTCAGAACAAGGCCTGCCTTGAGCAAGGGCTGTTTCTGGCCTTTTGTATCAATTGTGTACATGCAGTCTCCTTAAATAATCATGTTATTATCTTCTGCTGCTTTTCCTTTTTATTTTATTATCATGACTATATTTCCTGCCCTAAATCTGCAGAGGACTTTTGCCGCAGCAGGGAATTTGGTGGTCTAAAGCACAGTAGTTACAAATTACTTCTCTCCTCCAGCCAGTCAAATAAACTACACATATCACACATGATTTCCCACTTGAAATGGAAATGAGCAAGAACCCAGAATACAGAGAATAAAATAAGGATTTAGGTTTGAAATGCTGTTTCTCAGGAAGAATGAGTGCTGAACACCCCAGTAGCCCCTCCTGCAGAAGCCCCTCTCCTACCTCCATGGGACTGATGAAGTCGTTCATCCCGCTGTTGTAGACGTAGATCATGGCATCGTACAGCCGGTTTTCCCAGCACAGGAGAACCACCTGCAAGGCAGCAAAGCACACAGCTGCTCCTAGCTCACATTCTTCTCAATCTCCAGGCCCTGTCCTTGCACTTCCATCACCCAAGAGTACAACTTAAAGCAGAATGAGAATTTCCACTTTCAGAACCAGTCTCTGTGAAAAGCCCAAACCCTCCAAAGGAGTGTCCAACTTATGGTTCACGCAGCAAGCATGGACTCTAACTGTCTAGATTCAAACATTCTTATGAGGCTAAAGAATAAATTTTAAAAAATTCAGTTCTTCAAAACCTTGCTTACAGTAGTTTGGTTGGGTTAGTGAATCATAACATCAAGTTTCCAAGCAGCTCCACCCTTGAAATAGAAAGCCATGCCACCAGAAAAAACAGGACTGCTGAGCAGGAACACCTCCTGCTCCACTACCTGTTGTGCAAAAGCAAGTACCCAAGGTGACAAGCACAACTCCAGCTTCCTGTGCTCCTACAGCCTTTGATGTCAGGTAAGGAACCCAAAATGGAAAAGAGTGATTGGGGATAATCTTGAAGGATTTTCCACCATGTTCAGCTGCTGACGCATTAACCTATGCCAGGACAAAAAATGAGGGAGCAAAACACAGCCACAGTGTACAATTCCCAACTCACTGAATTTGATCCCAGGGACACAAGGAAACCTCACATGCCATGCTATGTTTAGAAGCACAAGACATTGTAACTGCTGATTTATTCAGAGGAGCTCAATACAGTAGGCAGCACAACCACTCACCTGCTGTATGTCTAAACTGGTGATATCCATATGCACAATGCAGGCTTCCAAGTTTTCCAACCTGTTCTTGTCTTGGAAGTGAAGCAGCAAATCTTTCATCACTTGAGCTGTGATCCCCATCAGCTTATCACTCAAGATATATGGCTCCAAGCACTCCAGAAAGATGCCTTTGGCTACAGAGTTCTCACTCATCTTGTCATATATCTGGTTAAATAATAGATCCCTAGGAGAAAAGAGATTAGTTATCAAGTAATTTTATTAAAATCGCCTTGCTTATCTACTTTCCAAGGGCTCCAAATTAAACTCCATTTCCTCTGTATTTCCCAGGCTCAGGAACTGAATGCCCTGTTCAGCTCCTGTACTGAGGAGTTACACAGCAAAAATCAGCTATGTATGTTGCAGCAAAAAAAAGCACTGTTAGTGATGCCTTAAGTTTTATTTTTCACATTTTCCAGAGTCTGTACCGCATTGGTATATAACTCTGAACTTCATATAAAGTGTTAGCAAGTTCTCTTCACAGTTTAGTTAGACAAAAAACCTCTAACTTGTTTTGTCTAACTAAACCAGCCTGAGAGCCAAGGACACCATTGCAGCTTCAGACCCAAAAAGTATAAACAGCAAATTGAGAAGAGCAGTCTGGGAGGATGGGACTTCATAATCTGAAGCTGTAACTGGACAATTATCCTCAATGGACCAAAACTTATAAAAATGTGAGAACTCATAACTGGTTGTCCATCTTGGGTGTAGCCCCAGCCAGGCTCTTGTACTGCCCAAGGTGTATCCTTTGAAGGCCTTTTAATAAATACCAACTTTATTCCTTTAACTCTGTCTAGCCTCTGTTCTAGGCAGCCTCTTAAGGCATCAGTTTTTGGCCGCTCCATCAGGATGGCAAGGAAAACCCCCACACCAGAGGAACACCCAGCTCCTGCCCCCACTCTTGCTGGCACTCCTAGAGGGCTCCAGCTGTGGTCCAGAAGGTATCAGAGCCCAAGAACCCCTGGATCTAGCACAGAGGCACGTCAGTAACTGAATAAAGGTGGTATTTTTTTTTTTGTTTTAGCACCTGAGTTAGGTGTTAAGAGATCTCTTACAGTTTTGTTTAGTGTGGAAGGATCCCAGTGGGTCCAGACGGAGCTGTTTTTACGTTTGTCACTCTCTGTCTCATCTGCTAGCGGTAAGAGAGGAAGGCTCTCAGGAAGAGCAGACTTTTAACACCACAGTTGGGGAGGTCTGGCCTGGGGCCAGGACTGGCACAGTGGGTTGGCTCCCATGTGCCACTCCCAAGGCCTTGAGTTCCAAAATTCTATCTTACTTGTTCTTGCTCTCTCTCTCCCTTATTTTAGTTTTTGCAGATTTTCTTACACATAAATATTAAGACATGGGGTGTGTATTCTCCTCAGAATAATAATAATTTCTTTAGGTCTAATATTGAAAAATCGGCAGGACCCAACCAGCAAAGAGTCATTGCTTCTAAAATCCAAACTTAATAGATTCTCAGAAAATATGTGACCAACTTATGAATTAAATAATGTGGAGACGTGGCCTGAATTCAGTAGCTTAGGTACGAAATCAATATCAAACTTGATATCTTGCTTGTGAATAAGTATTCTAATTTTGAAGAATTAGAGTATGCTAGAATTTATATGCTTTTATCATGGTTATGTTTATCATTATGAAGGGAAGTGATGAGGATGACAGGAAAATCTATCAAGGCAGGTTCTTGGTTCAAAGCAACTTTTCTTCCTCAACACATCAGTCCAAATTTAAGAGATGGTTTTGTGTGAGTACTGAGTTCCTGACTTCAGTACTGGTTTTTAGGCACTCCTCTGAACCATGATGTGACATGTGCTATGGAACGATGGGATGCAATTCCTCTCCACCACGTGGTGTCACAGGAAACAGCACTAGGGGCTACCTGGGGTACTGGGGTGTGCCCTGGGGGACAGGGGGCAAGCCCAGACTTACATGCGCTGCAGCAGGAGACAGTAATCCACAATGACAGGCACCACATCCTGGGGAACAAACACAACAAAGTTGTAGGGACTGGCTGGCAAAAATCCTGCCAAGCAGCACATCCTGCAAAGCATGAAATGCAGCCTGGCCAACACAGAGCAGAAACAATGAGGTATCTGACTCAGCTAGTAGCTGGCACAGTTACAGGTTTTCCATATGCCGATGCATATGGAAAAAATCTCTGCTGACACTCCTGCAGAGCACAGAGAGCACACAGGTTTTGCTCTGCCACCCACTATATCCAAATCCTGATTTTGTGAGTGCACACAACAGGTGAGAGTTGAGCTGAACCACAGCAAGGTTTTTTCAAAAATAGACAAGTAATGTTTGCAGCAAAACAAAGTTAATTAAAAAAGCCAAAAGATTCCTACAAGAGCCCTCTGGAGTACCATACCTGAAAGTGCTGCTCCATGACCTGGATTTTCCCTTGGTCAGGACATTTCTTCAGAGCCCGATCAGTATAATGGAGAAGGATTTCAACCATCTGAATTACAATAAATAAGAAAAGTCATTCAAATCCTATACTGAGGCCTTGCTTGGTAGCACATTTCAGACTGGCTTGGGGGTTGGCAGCACTGTCAACTCTGCTGTCCCATTTTGGGTATGAAGTGCTGTGAGCAGGAAGGAGCAGAGGGAAGAGGCTGCCAAGAGACAGTGGTGTGACAATGGCACAGAAGTGCCCAGAGGGATACTGAAGGCCTGCACTAACTTTAACTGACCACGGAGCTGGGCAGCCAGCCCAACAGCCAGTTTTCAGGCTGGTGAACACATCCTGAAGCACAAGGCTCATCTGGGCCATGACTTTACCCAAAGCTTAACTTAAAGTATATTACATAGCAAAACATAGCTATCTGCAAATATAATAAGAACAGAGCACAGCTAAATAATTATTGCAGTAAGTGTGTACTTTAAACACACCCCTCCCAGAAGCAAGTTCCTGTAACAACTGAACTGGATCAGGTGAAGAGTTTATTCCATGTCCACATAAACACAGAGCACAATTTCCATCCTGAGAGTCAGCAAGTCACATACTTGGACAGGTGCCAAACAAAGGTCAGGGAACTCCAGAGTTACCTACACAAAAGGTTTCTCTTTACTGTGAGGGGACCAGAGATCTCCAGGCCTGGATGACAATGTGGCCTTTTGGACTGCTAATGCTGCAGATCATATCCCTGCCTCTACTCAAGTAGTACTTCCAAGTTTTTTCTAAAATCCTGCTCCCAGTTTTAGCAATAGAGGAACATGTACATGTTCTAGAGTTAGTTGGATTAACTCATGGAAGACAGAAGCCATTCCTTTCAGAACACAGACGCCAGCACACATGAAAATACAGTTGGGAAGAGCTCAGGGACTCACTCTGTCAGCAATGACTGCTTTCCTCTTGTTCGTGTCCCCAGTCAAGCCTAGAAAGAATGAGGGAGTGAGGTGAAAAACAAAGTTTTTCCCATCTAAGCTACCAGTAGAAATAAAAAAACTCCACAGTTCAGATGCTAACATAACTGCCCTTGAGATGCAGAGGTCAGAATATGTACAAACACAATTTTGTGTTCTACTTTTAGCCCCTCTCTTCTTCCAAAAGGTTTGTTCTCTTCACTTAAAGACTGTTCTAGCACAGGAATGGCAAGAACAGTTCTGAGTGCTGTTTAACACTGAGAGAACAATTAATGGAGAGCTGTCAAAGACTGTACATGAGGGTAATTGCTGGAGGAGGTCTTGATGCAAAGAAGCTGAATAAAGTGCACTAAAAGGGGAAAATATCATAAATGCCAACTCAAAAAGACAGTTTTTCATTATTAAAAGCATTACTATCTGCTTTACTGTGCTATATCCATGCATCAAAACAAAACACATCTTCATGTACCAGCAATTTCACAGCAGGATCCTGTCCTGGGAACTTGCATCTCATCTGTCAAAGCCATCAGAAATTATCTGCTGTAAAATCTATGTGTCCAGTACAAACGTGACCACACAAGTGGCAGTTTCTGGCATAATTAACAGACTTCTCAAGCAATCTCCTTCAGAGGAAATGTGGTGCCAAAAACCAGTGTGATTCTTTAAGTTCCTTGTACAGTCAGGGGAGAGACTTGGATCAAAGCACCTGCTTGGCAGAGGTGACAGAGAATCACACTGAAAGGTACCTACAGGTCATGCATGACCTTCAGGAATATTTTAGCAGGTTGGATATTCAACATCTGGATCAACTTCCTTCATGGCAAAGTGACAACAGGATGGAGTCACACACAGCTCAAGAGCTTTTCATTTGATTTCAGCAAGTTGCTAAAGGGACTATGGTTAAAAAACATTTTAAAAAAATCAAACTGCTCCATATAAAGGTTGCTTCTGCCAAACTCAAAGCAACACATTCTATTTTCTCTTCTTCAATTCAATTCTGTTTTCTTCCCCTAAAAAAGTGGTTCCTGTATGTGCAGATATTTTAAACTATCCCTAGAGGTTTCAGTTAAAAGCAAACAAGTCCAAACTTACCTACAACAGCCTTTGCTTTACCTTCATAAAAGGACCAAGCAAGAGCCAGGGCATCTGTGAGACGTTCTTGTTTCAGAAGGTGGTCAACTCTCTAAAATAACAAGGAATACTGGACCTCAGAACTACAGAAAAGAGGATTCCCTCCCCTTTAAGATTGGCATTTCCCAGTAGAGGTCATGGTTCCTGACAGCAAGACAACAAGACTCCTCAGGAGCTCTCACCACACTGCGATAAAGGATAGGATCTCAAAGAGGTTCTCTCAAATGGACATTTTCTCCTGGACTAAGAACTGTCAGGCCCCAGTACATCAAGTCCCTATGAAGGGACATTTTAAATCAGATGCTTGATGGATGGAGACCCCCCAGGATTATTGACTGTCTGATAAACAAAGGATAAAAATTTCCATTCCCCATCCTTGCCTCATCACCTGGAGCACATCAACTTGGGAGTTAACAACTCTGCCATGCTTTCAGCAAAGCAGGTACTCATCCTACCCCCTATTTTCTCCTGAGCTCACAGTCAGCAAGAACTGAAGTAGATCACAAGTCACAAGAATTTTCTGCTTTAAGGAACTATTAATACCCAAGGTCAAGCACCACTGGCCTTGGTATGATAGGTCAGTGTCAAAGAACTGTTTGAGAGAAGAGGGATTCCAGGTCTCAGCCCAGCATCCTGTCCTGCAGCAAGAACTAACTCCCAGCTTCACTCTAATCACCACACACTCAATTCCAACTCTTGGCTAAATCCCCTACGATAAAGGGGCACAATCGCAACACAGCAGAAACCATACAGTAATTTAGAAAGGGATTGTCTCAGAGCACAAATTGTGTTTGACCTTTGAATTCCAGGAAAATCTGTACCTGAAATCACAGATCAGAATAAGACTCTTCATTACAGCTCACTAAACCAAATTCAGTGGTGAATGGCAGGAGATAAAAGTAGCAGAGAGAAGCAATCTTGGTAACTAAAAGCTCAACAGAGCTCAACTGTTCATATCCTATTAAGTTCCTGATACAATGTCACATGAAAGAGTTTATAACCATAGATGAGGACAACAGCCCTAAAGCAACCTAAGCAAGAGGAAAAATGGTGAATGTCACTGCTGAAAGGAGAAATATGAGATTGCAAAGAAATGACTAGCAGATCTCCTTGGGAATCAGTCTAGAAGTTGATTCTTGATTCATTGAAGCCTTCTACATATAGGCATAAGCTGAATTTACCACTAAAGTTTACTGATAACCAATTGGCAGCACCTGAGGTGAGACAGAAGAACAAAAAGACAGGAGAGATGTGCCCCTGAAGCTGGTAACAGAAGCTACCCAACAGTACAAACAACTTCCAGCAGAAATCAGTTTAGCTACAGGGCACCAGTGAATCTCCAGAGTGCCCAAGTCATTGACATCACATAGCCAAGGGAACAGAGAAAGGAGATCCAAGGATGCATGAGAAATGATCTCATCTAGCAGAGACTGTGAAGGAGTGACACTGTGCATGACACTTGTAAGACCTTACCCAGAGCAATATGTGACAAACTGCCCATGCTCAAGAAACCGAGCACACAGAACACACAGAGAACAGGGACTACAAATAAAGAAAGGAATGGGAAAGTAATCACAGAAGAGAGAGGTAAAAGAGCTCTGCTTAGCCTTGCAAAACAAAGCCTGAGAGAGAACATGCACATACTGAATAAACATACTGCAAAGTGGTGATGCAGAAAGGAAAAGAGCTGTTTGATTCAAGTGAAAAGTACAACACAGAACAGATCTAAATAGGTCACTAAGAACTTTAGTGTGGGCATTAATGGGGTTTCAGCTGTCAGAGAAATGATGTTCCAAAACAATCTTCAACCAACAAGGACCTAAAATCCAATGAACTTTCTAGGTAGGCTTTGATGGATTTTATGATTCAGCTCCTGCAGTAGCTGGAGACAAACTCCAGTGAAGCAGGTTCTCTTTCACTCTTGGATGCTTGTGGGGCAGAGAGAAGGCTTGCATCACATGCTCATCCTAAGTAATGCATTGCACTAGCAAAAGCTGACACAGAGCAAGGCAAGATGCCTTGTTGGGGAGAACAGGGTCTCCATTCACCCTGAAATTTATGCAAGCTGGAGTCCCAGTGTCCCCATGAAAAGCAGTGTATCCACAGCATTGGCCGTGTAGCAATCAGGAATCCTGAACACAGTGCCCAGAAAATGTTTCACAAATGCTCCCTCCCTCCTTTGAGCTAGATTTAAGCAATTCAAGCCTAAGCTGTACAGGCTCCCTCTCAACATACCTCTCTCCAGCTTCTCAGTGTCAGGACATGAACAGACTAGGAAAGAAAAAAAGAAATTGAAAGTTGTTTACTGGCAGTTGCTCAAACAGCCTGTAGTACCCCACAGACCCACCACAGCACACAAGTACAGATGACTAAATAAAGCAACCCTGAAGCAGTATAAATTGGAGTCCAGTTTTAGCTGCTGTCTTATTTTCTTCTGTTTATTCCCCAGCACATTTATAACAGAGACTGAGAAGCTTAGGACAGAGGAGATGTCAGTAAAGTAAGGCTAAGTTTACCCTGGAGCAAAATGAATCAGGATATTGTGAAACTATGACAATGTCTTACTCAGCCCATACCCTGGCTAAAACCAAATTATTGCACATTTCCTTCACTCCACAATGTAAGTGCACAAAGAACCTTTTCCCAATACACATCTCCACAGAAGACAAATTGCCCTTTTCTAGAAGAGCTACCATCAACACTGAGTGCCATGTATTTCTATTGAAAAATTCCCCCCACTTACCTTAGTTCCAAGGTAAAAGACCTGACCACCACAGCTGCTGATGGACTGGTAACAAGCTTTCTCTCCAACCAGTGCCTACAGGGAGAAAAATCACATGCTGGTAAAACTGCATTTTGGTTTTTTTAAAATTTCCCAAACAACATAAATACACTTTCAAGATCCTTTATAATGCAGAACTCAAAATGAGGCTGGAGAAACAACACCATAGATTGCTGGGCAGTAGTAAGTCCAAGAGCTCTGCTGTCACTCCTTCCTGCTTGTGAACTCAGCTTCAAGTGCTGCTGAGCTCTGGCTGCTCAAAGACATGATGAATTAGGGCTCTGTCTCTACCCTCAGGTGCCAGAAGATTATGGGGGCCCTTTCCTTGCCACCTGCTTCTTCACATATCTCCCTCAAGAGCAAATGTGTAGGGCACACAGATGGGAAGACAACATTGAAGTGAGAGTTGCTACAACAGCAGTTTGACTGCCAGTAACCAGTGCTCCAGTCTGTGGTGCATAAAGTAAAAAATCCTCTTAAAGAATAAAGCACATCAGCTTTTATCCTAGACAGAGTATTCCAAAGCTTGGTAAAGGAGGAGCAGTTCTTACAACCTTCAATGCACAAAAGGAAACACGAGCTGTTTGTTAGCTGCCCACATGACCACCCTGTCTCACTTCTGAGATGCTCCCAAAAGGCTTTTTCCCTCCAGGCTTCCACTTAGGGCCTATGCTAAACACAGCTGCAAACACAAAGAGGCCACCAGTGCCTACCAAGGCCTCGCTGACATTGCCCCCCGTGGCCAGAGACTTGAAGTGGCTGCTGTTGTAGACCAGCTGAACCTCTGAGATCTCGATGGTCTCCAGCTCCTCCTGAGTCTGACGGTCTATGACGTGCAGCTTCTCCACACTGTCCAGCAGCACCGCTGTCCGCGAGTTGATCCACTAAAAAGCACCAAATTCCACATTTCAGCGATTCCCCAGCAGAGCCAAGGAAACAGGCTCTGGCCATGTCCCTGAGTACCCCTACTGGGTATTCTGGGAGAGCCAGCAACAGCTGTAGACAAATGGCAATCTACCAGAGCTCTTGTCCTCTTGGCACGCTGTTCATGCTCCAGCACACTTTCTATCCAGAGGTGTCAAAGCCAAGACAACTACACCACCCGTTCACAGGTGGTTATCACACTGTGCTGATTTAGGAGAGTCCCAAGTATAAGGACATTTTCAGTTAGTTATCACCAGGTAAACACAGCCAAGAGTACAGAACTAAGGACTACTGAGATACATTTACATGAAAACTAGTGCAAAAAAAAAAAAAAAAAGAGTAACCATTCAGTAGTACTGAGACTTACAGTAAAGTTGATGAGATCATAGTGCAGGTGAAGCTGCCTCTGCTTCGTGACATGTATTGCACCACTATCATCCCTCTTGACCTAAAAGAGAAATCGGACAAGGCACACTCAGACTCAAAGACTTCCTTCAGTCCAGCCTCTCAGTTCCCATAGAGCACCACACTGTCTCCAGGAATCCGGAGCTCCCCCCAAAAAAGCATCTCAGCAAGACAAGTTTAAACATGAATCCTTTTCTTTCTCCCCAGTTTTACCAGGAGAGATGAGGGAGGAGAAAGAGGATTCAATCCAGACAACATGTCTGGGTGCTTAAACAAAGCTTAAGGTCCATCACGATAGCAGAGTTGGGAAACCAAGTTAGCACTCCAAAGCCAGAATGCCAGATTTTCAGAAGCCTAGGTATTGCTCTCATACTGAAATCAGCATGGAATTGTCTCCAAACAACCATATCTGCATGTGTAACTGCTGCAGATCTAAACAGGATGAGCACCATGCCCTCAAGTTACACACCGACAGAACTGAAAGCTCTTTTCTTAGTGTTTTATACAATTCTTTTCCAGACTCATGTTTTGAAGCAAAAACTAAGATGATGTCTCAAATTCATGTGCTCTCCCTGAAAACAATCCCACACACTTATACCTCCAGTAGAAACACACTGCAAATCAGTACTTCTGTCACAGATAAATCTCATGCCTCCAGGTAAAGGCACCGCTGCAGCTGAAGAGCAGTGACCACCAGGCTGGTTTTCCCAAGCCAGCGGGAAGCTGCAGCTGTCCCAGCATGCTCAGCTATCATACTGTCACTGAGATAGAGGCTCAATCCCTGAATGTGTGGATGAGATGTGACCACTGAAAGCAGCACAGACCAGCCTGGACTCACCAGAAGAAAGTACACGACATCTCCTCGACAGAAGGCCAGCATGGGGTTCACTGAGTTCTGCACAGCCACAAAGTGCCACGCCAGCAGAGGGACACTCGAAGGGTCCATCTGTCACACAAACAGCACAGACAGTGGTTAAGGCACACCAGGCAGACCCTCAGCTCCAGGACATGAGACTCATCAGCTGCTTCTCACTTCTCACTGTGCCTGGTACACACAGGAGCTGCAAACTAAACTCCTGGCAGCACTTTGTGCTCTTTGGTCCAGTGGGAGCAGTGTGTGCCCTTGGCAAAGTGGACACCCAGGCACAAAAGCACTGGTGTCCGAGCTGCTCAGGGTAGGTCCAATCCCACATGGATACACGGACTACAACAAGCTGCAGCCTGATATCCCTCATGTCTCCATTTCCTAACATAACCTATCCCACATCTGCCCCCTGCTGCTTTTTCAAGAGGAATTATCCTATTGACCAGTCAAAGTGAATAATTCAGAGTTTAGAAGACTATCTAATGCTTAAATTCCTCTTGATTCCTGTTCCTGTAATTAAGGGGTCTGTTGTATGGTTCTAATATAAAACAGTGGCCCCAGTCCAAGGTGACTGTAGCCATAATCAAGTCAACATCCCATCTGTGGGTGCACCCAGACTGCAGCAGGAAAGACAAGAAGCTGAGGAACTCTCTCCTGCTTATTTGAGAAAATCAGCATCTTCACAGAGGCACAGCTGGAAACAGCCTTCTTCATCTCCTCTCTGCCACAATCTCCACACATCAGACCCCCAGATTATCACAGCAATTCCACAGTGCTGTGGAAGGCAGAGGTAGCAAACACCTGCTCCTGATTTCATCTCCTTCCCTCCAAGAAAATGTTTGTAGCCAAAAAGCACCTGTTTGGCTTTATTACTCACACGACCATAGGGAAAAGTCATCCACACTTTCAGAGATGGCTTCAGGCCAATAACCAGGATCTTCAAGGAAGGCAAAAAGGCAAAATAAAAAGTCTGAGTATACAGCAGAGAACTCCCTCTTTGTGATGTCTCACATCAAGCCTCCTGCAAGCAGCACATTACCTTAGTGAGGGAGGCCATGGCCAGCAGTGAATACTGGGTGATAGGATGGTCTCTCAAATCAACCTTTGCATGTAATGGCTCAATACAGCAAACTTCCCCCTTGGAGCCACTGAAGAGACACCGAGACTCGCATGTCCTCACTCCCATAACCCTCCTGCAAAGAGCAGAGATCAGCTTGTGGCAGCCCAACAATCTCAAGAGTTATCCTTCATAAACACTCCTTCTAATAAGTCCCTTGCACAGCTCTAGGGATCACTTCTGATGTGTCACTGGAGGCAACCCCATACAGCTGCTCAGATACAGACAAGAATTCCTTAAGATTTTATCTGACAGTAAAGTTTGGGAAATTCCTGGACTTGATCAGATTGACTGTGACTCCTTCCTCCTTATCCTTCCTCCTCTTGAAGAGGCCAAGAGTAAAACAAGCAGCTACTGCAGGACAGCTCTCACTAATGAGCCAAGGAAAAACGAGAGGCAGCACTTTTGTGACAGCTACCAAGAGCCCACAAGGAGTGCCAAATTCTGGACAATACAGTGACACCTTAACAACTAAGGCTATTCTTTGGCTATTGGCTATTACAGCATCTTGCTTCAGCTGAGAAATTACACTACAGCCCCAAATTACACCTTCAACATTCAGGCAGTAGCTTTATTGGTTTCCATGGGTTTTTTCTCCCTAGGTTTTAGAAATAATGACCCAGAACTGGTTTCTTGTACTTTCTCTGGGTAGAGTTGTTGTCTTACTTAAATGACAGTTCAAAGACGGAGCCTCCACTGTCGTTGCAAATTGCAAGTGTTGGATCATCTGTAAACTGAGCAGAAAACAAGATTAAAATGGCCCTAAGAAATAGATTACAAAAAAATGGCTATAAAAATACATGCTATGGCAGTATTAACAACATACAGAGTTCAAGCAGTGCACCTACAGAAAGATCTTTAACATACCAAGGTGAGACAATTTCTGGGGTTGTTTATGATGTGCAAGAAAAGCAAGATTTGTGTTTCACCTTCATTTCCCCAGCAAGCCCTGTTGCAGATTTTGGTACCACAGCCCCACTACTTTCTGCTGCAGCTCAGAATTACAGCACACCAAAACCTGTTCTGCCCCTAGAAGGGCTCTCAGCCTCAAGCCCATGGGTTGAGGCCAGAGCTGGTGGATGGGCTGCAGTTACAGACAGGCCCAAATCAGAAACATCCAGAACTTCTAAAGATACCAAATAATTCAGACAATAAAGGATTACAGTCTCAGCTGGGGACACTTCTGGAGCTGTTTGCAATCCAGAATCTGCAAGCCCACAAACATCTAAGGCCATGTAAAACAAATTCAGGCACAAACTCAGATATGATTTTCTGTTTATAACAATAACACTATGCTGAACAAGAAGCCATAGATGATTTCTCTTTCAACCCAAAACATTCCCAACAAGCTATTTGAAAAACTGCTTACAGAAGCTCAGATTCTTTTAAGTTAAAAGTTGGCAAGTCATGTATTCAGGTTAAAACACTGCAAGTTTTAGAGAAATGGGTTCTAACACCTAATTCATCATACATTTTGGTATCAGAGAGAGGCATCATAACAGACAACAACTGTTATTTGTTACGGTACAACTCACAGCCAAAACTATTATACTCAGTTTCATTTTAAAATAGAATTTCTGCTCATTTTTCTCATCTCTGGATACCACTGCCATAGGTAGCTGCCCTCATATAAAATCTAAAACTACTGCACAAGGAAAGTCACCACATCTGACTGAACAAAACTGGGATAAAAGTAGTACATTCAGTGTTTATTACCTTGATGTGCAAAATGGCTGTTCCTGGAGGGTGGGCATCTGTTATGGAGCGCAGCAGCTTCCCACTGGCCAGATCCCACATGGTGATCTGCAAGCAGACTGTGTTCAGTACACATTCACTGTCAAGGGTTCCCTCCATCACCTCTTACATTACAGTACAGTGACAAATTCCTGTACTGACATTTTCACCCTGGGTTAGAAGGGGTTTCATATCAAAGAAAAGTGACCTGTCATATCAAAGAAATCCATTCCTGTCCTGTTCCTCCAAGCAGTTCACCTGTCTGTTTAGAGTTGACACCATGTGTTATCTCAACTCTGAATCATGTCCTTTTGGCCAGCTCTCCCCACCTGCCCCATCTCCCTCAGCTCACAGCTATCTGCCTAACAAGAACATTAAAGAATGTAAGATAACTTTGCTACCACCCAACAAGTCCAATGCATTTCTCTCTCACAGAACCAGTGAAAGGTGAAAATCTCTGATAACAGCCCTGAGCAAAACTCAAGCATCTCTATGGCTACCATGAACCTTGTCCCTCCTCTCCTCCTGAGCTTGCTCAGCATGACAAGGCAGGTAGTTAGACAGACCTTGGCTAGTATTCAATATTCAATTCAAGCCATTTCTCAACTAAGAAGGAGGAAATCCCAAACTGCTCATTGCATGACTGAAGAGTATTAACTACTCATTGCATAACTGCCCAGAAGAGCTGAGATTACAATCTGAATAAAACTTTTTTTAGGGGAAACAGTACTTTATGTGATCCTATAAATCATCTATCAATGCTTCTAGACCATAGGTTTCAGAGCTGGTGTTCCAAAATGTTTTATCTGAGTATCATTTAAAACTAGCTGCTGTCCTGCATGGATTAAGTATTTCCACATGGCCTGCAGCAGGCTGTCATTTAGCCCTACCATAGGCACAGGGGTGCGTTTTATCTTCTGTGAAGGTGAAAGCCAAAGGAGCAAAGGGAAATGAATGCAAAAAGAAAAAGTAGCTTTCTGTGTACTCTTCTAAATGTTATCAAGGTAATATCTACCTATTTTGGTTTAGCCTTGTTACTTTTGTTCAGGAATTGCTTCTCTCCTTTGGTTCTGAGAAGGGCTTAAAACTACAACAAGCTCAACTCCTTTTCTCTACATTCAAAAGCTATGCTACTTCTGTCATACATGTAAGGTATTAACAAAAATTAACTTTGGGGTTACATATGGGTTTCAAGAACTTCAAGTCATCATCACAGTAAAAAACAGCTTTAATTACCATGCACAGACCTCAGAGAGTAACCTAGAAAGACTAAACTGCTTGTCCCAGCGAGCCACAGCACATTTCAGTTTAACAGGAATTAGTTACAATTAATTGAACCCTCTGCTATATTCTGCATTACTCATTTCCTCCACAGAAACCTGATTCAGCAGGAATTGGCTGCCCCAAAAAGCTCTGGGCACATCACACTGTATGTGCTGCTTCTGAGCACCGAACCAGCCGACACACAGCTACAGACTGAGGGGGCTTGGCTTGGAGCTGCTGCACCTCCGGGTACCCTCTCAGGACAGAGCACTGGAGCAGCTCATCCTTTGGGAATTACCTGTCCTTTTGCAAAGCCACAGAGCAGCCTGGAACAGTCATTGTTGATGCTGAGAGCTGAGATGGCCCCGTACTGGGCCCCGACCGCAGTGCTGCCCAGGCACAGCCGGAGAGCCTGGTTCTGATCTGGAGCAGAACAATTGGGAAAAGATTAAAAAAGATTAAAGGAAGAGCAATAGTTAAAATTAACATCATGAAATTATTTGCTACTACAATTCACCTGGGGTATGTTAACAATTCACAGGCTTACAGTTAAGTTCTTTTAAAAAGGAGTTTATAAGATGAGAGCTCACGTTAGAACAGAAAGAGTGGGACACTGTCTTGCAGGGAAATACAAAAATTATTTTTAAAAGTACAAGTCAGGGACAGGAAATATGAAAATGCAGAAGTATTACATACTGAAAAAAAAACAACTAGAAAAATCAAAGCAGTATCTAGTTTTCTTTTTACTATTCTGCATTGGTGCTTCAGTTGTAGCAATGAAGATGACAAAATTAATTCTACCTTTTGAGCCTTGCATTTCTGCATTTGAACATCAACTACAAAAGCCCAACAGAGGCTTTTGGTAAGTGCAATTTTAAGTCATAGTTTTATTCTTATTTTGTAATTTTATTCCTTGGTTTTGTTGCTAAAGACCAAAGGCTGGAAGGAAAAGGCCCTTTTATTTACAAGATGGACAATTAAAACACCCAATGAGTTCTGGTGTACACAGCTCTTACTCTATAAAAGAACTCCTTCCTTAAGCCACAGGCTGCTGCAAAGGTGCCACTGCTTGCAGAGCCTCCACAGGGACTGCAGAGCTGCAGGGCCATGCCCTGTCCACTCCTGCACACCAGAAACCACGGGCACCTCTGTCTGTGCCAAGTTCTTGAAGGCTCCCACCATGACAGACTCACGTGAGCTCTACGAGATGCTGCCTTTCATGAGTTTGGATGAGAACCCTCTGCCTGTCTTTGGTGCACTGATCTCAAAAGCAAACAAAAATGTTCTGGAGCTGGTTTTTCCACCTGTTTCCACTTTCGTCCTGCTTTTGAATGAGGGAGTTGGACAAGATGCTTTGTGAGAACTATTGGAATGAAAACTCCAGGGACATGAAATACATCAGAAGCACCACAATGACACTGGGTGCAGGATTCAACTACAGCAAAGAAGGGAAAGGATTGGATCAAGGAAACAGAGCTGAGCTCCAGAAACGCCCTGGAAGACGTGCCCAAGGCATGGGACATGCTTCTCCAAGCTGCAGCACTGCTAGGAATGTGCTGGCTGTGAAACACAGCATGGATGGATCCTACATTTCTTGCCCAAAGTGATGCATTTATCAGTCTGTTCAGACAGATGAGAGTGGGAGTCACCTTTCAAATCCCACCTGTATGAAGAGGCATGAGTGGAGTTCAGAAATAAACACCAGCAAGAACAACTGAACTCCTGGATTACTCTAAAGCACTGCTGAGGGTGAGGAGAAAACATTCTTGCTACTAGACACACCTTGACATCATTGTGACAGGGGTGTTCATGACATAGATCAGAATAGGTCAAGGAAAAAGATGAATCATGAAAGATTTCCATGGGAAGTTTAGAGAAAATAGCTACAGCTGGAAAACAAGCTTCACAGAGAGAGATTCTCCAAATGGTGTCAAGATTCAAAGAAATAATGCCTGTTCCAGAGGCCTGGAAGTGCAGTTCATTTACAAAAATACCACCTGCTAACCATAAAAACCTGTTTGAAAATAGGGGAATACTGCAGCTCCTTATATTAAAGTGAATGACTTCTTCATCCATGGAAGTACCTTCCACTTCAGCCTAAGCCTGTCAATGACTCCATCAATAACCTGTTTCCTCTCAGGCATGAAAAAGGAGAATCTTCCACAGCTTTCTCTGAAAAGGTTTTACATCTTTATACGTATCCCCACAGGAACTTTGCAAAGCCATTTTCTTTTTCCCTCACCTGCAATGTCAATTCAAAACAAACATGACCCCTATTGTATCCCAAAATTAAGTGATTTGTATGACCAATCCAGTACTTGTTCTTGTTTCCAGACAGTCAAAAGATGACACACAAGTAAGACTCATTAGATGAGATTTTTTTTAAAAAAAAACCCTCAACTGTAATATGGATGAAATTGCTTCCAAGGCAAAGCAAGGTCAGAAAATCAGTGAGCTTCTACTAATAAGCTGGCAAAGTAATAAAAACAGACAAAAGAAAAAGGTTCTAAAAGCTGATCTGATGATTTTCCAGACTCATATTATCACCTTAGAAGTAAGTCACATTTAGGATTAAACATAAAAAGCTTTTGCCAAATGCTTAAAATAAAGGTGGCTATCAATTGTCAAAAATGTTTTTAATTTTTCAATTTACATAAGGCAATTCTTTGTCTGAAAATTTTCTGGCTGTAACTGTGCTTCTCTCAGAGTCTGAAGTCAAAAGAGATGGTGCTTAAATACAATTCTGAATGTACATAATAAGGACAAGTTTGTGAACACGAAAGAAGTAATTTTCCAAACCAAAGAAATCAGCATAGCACTGCAGAAGTTGATACTGCTCAGATCACCAGGTCCCTCTCAAGATGTTTTTCTTATGCCCTGATTTTCCTGAGTTGGAAAGATCTGCTTGATTTTCTGCAATTACTGACACACTACTATTTTTATTAGGCACAGTGCCAGGAAATGCTCTGGGTGGATGGTGATCTCAGGGAAGAGCCTTGTCCTGCCCTGAAACAAACACCCTTACAAACAGCTATGGACCTGCTGCCCTAAGACATTATAAAAATCACATTTACCTGCTCCTCTACTGTCCCTGCCTGGAGGATTTGGGAGTGTGCAGTGCACATGGATCCACTAAGCAATTCCCAGCAGCATCATCCAGTGAGTGGTTCCTGCACTGCCTCACTGCTGAGCTGCCCCTGAAATCCTGGTACAGACAACATGCAACCTGGGCAGCCCAGGGGCTGGTCATGCAGGGACATGCACACAGCACTGGTACTGTACCTTTGCCTTTCAGTCCACACAGAAAGGGCCAAAAGAGGAGAGAAAAAGCCAGAAATCAATATAAAAGGAAGGAGTGAAGCAATGAACACCACATATGCAACAATCTCCAAAGACAGAGAAACTTCAGATTTTGCTGAGTGTTTCCTCTGGTTAATGTTCCCCCTTCTGATTTATTCAAGAAATAATGCTTTGATGGTTAAGTGTTCTAAAACCAGGCAGCTTAAAAAGTCAGCTTATAAAAAACTTCACATTTTATTTTTAACTTACCAAATATCAGTGCTAACCCATGGGAAGTCCCCACTGCTATCAGATTTGATGCTGCCTGAAAGAATCATACAGGAAGATTGAAAGCAGAAGATACATCATTCACAAATCCACCAATTAGCAAGCAAAGTTGGCCAAAAGGGGAAGATTTCAAAGGTTATAACTTTTTCAATTTATAAGGGACAAGCACAATTCCTACCTGAAGACAGATAGGTACTGCACCTGAATAACTGTCACACAGACTATCTCAAGATCAGAGGGCTGCTTTTTCCTCAGCTGTTTGAAATTCAAGTGCTCAGAATGGTACCCATAACAAAATTTCATCTCTCTAAAGTCAGTCTGATTCTTTTGGTGTAGTTGCTGAATACAAATACTTGGGATTTTATCCTAAATTAGCTGCTACTTGCACATCTGAACTCTTCTAAAACCCTGGCCAGTGCTGGTCCCCTGAAGAGCAGTCCACAGCAAGCCAGAGACTCCCACCTCTTTCCATGGGGAATTAAACAGATCCTATTAAACATATCCTCCAAGATCCTACTGCACTTACAAACCTGCACTCAATGAAATAAAACTTAACAGAAATCACATAATGCTGTAGATGTATTCATCTTGTTCTACTTTTTCTTTCTTAACAAGTCAGATTTAAAAAAATCAAATGGCTTAATGTCTGGATGTGTAAATACAGGTTTTTATTCTAGGTACCTATCAGTCACAGCACACTTCCAACTTCACTGCACAGTCTTCTGCCTTAGAAGTGACTACTTTTTCCTTCTCTTTAAACAAAAATATTTTTTCTTATTAGGCTGCTGTTACTACAGCTGAAGTGACTGAGCACATCTTTAACTCCTGTGTAAAACATTAAAACTCACTTCACAAGGGCAAAACAAATACTGAAATGTCATCAAAATGTTTCTCTTCTCATTTTACTACAGGCAGTTTCACTTCTGACATATTTAGACATGATTAGCATGCTTGACTTCAACAACTTTGATGCAAATTGCTAAGCAGGAGTATCCTTCAGAAAGCCTTTTAGTTAATACTTCAGACAGAAAGACACAGAAATTTTGAACCCATCACTTGGAGCACTCCAGTTTAAGTTCCTATAAAAGATTGTTAGGAGTCAAAGCAGTAACTGGCAAAGAGAAACAATTAGGGAAATGCAGTGTGCTCAACAGACGGGGACAGGTGAGGTGCTCAGCTACAAAGCCCTGGTGATGATATAAAGGGAGGGTTGGGGCTTGCTCAGCAGAGGGGCAGTGATGGAAAGCTGAACTCTGCCCCCAGGGAGCTTTCATGCTGCTCCTCCCACTCCTCACACTTGAAAAGTCAAGGAAGATGCATATATCAGCTGTCTTAAATTACTGCTTTAACAAATTGGCATGAAAACTAAGTATACAGTCCTTGAAAATTGTGAGAGTACTTACAATTGCAGTGGGCAAGCCAGCATCCACTTTGTCCTGGGGAAACAGGAGAAGCCATGAGCGAGACACAACTCCCAGATTGTGTATGTCTAATAATTAGAATAACTACTACACAAAGAAAAATCACCACCAGCTGCATTTTAATGGCCTCACCAGGGCAGAAGGAGCTGAGGGAACCATGGATAGGAACACCCAGAAATAGAGAAGAAGCAGAATATCCCATAATTCCATATGAAAGTTCCTGTGCTCTTCTCAAAGAGCCATGTGCCTGTTGCAGGCATTGAGCAAACCCAGTTCCAGCACCTTCAAGCACACTTTCATGTTATATGAACATTTCCCACCAAGTTTCATGACATCCAGCAACACAAATCAGTGCTGAAAGTGACCCACCACATCAGTGCTGCAGCAAGTCAGCTCAGCCCTGATTCACTGCTGCCTAGGGACTACTGGTTAGTAGTTTATGCCCCTCACATGGTGTTACACTGAACTAACAGTAGGGCCAGGCAGGAGAACACACAGACCCCCACACACACCAAAAGAGTTTCAAATTTCTCTTAGTGGAGGTGCCCAGAAGATGACACTTACTGCTGCAGACACTATCTGGGCAGAAATTCCTTTCAGGAGTGAGAGCCGTATCACTGATCCATGGAGTGACAGAGAATCTGGGAGTTTTTTCTTCCTGAGGAATTAAGAAACAAACCCAAAAAGCATTAGAGCAGAATAAAAGCTTGGAACTTGGCCTAACCCACAGCTAAGCCAGCAGGTAAATTCTGCATACACCTGTAACTCATGCCATTTCCATTCTTCTTCCTGGGGCCACAAAATGAGATAAGACATGAGGTAATCAGCAAAACTTGCTCTTCCCTGCTGTGCCTGAACACAGTTTGATCTTAATTCATCTCCTGGAGTAAAAACCCCTTAGTTCTTCAAACAAATGGTCTGTTTCAAGCACATATCTGAAGGCCTTGGAATTCACTAATACATCCTGAAAGCAACACTTCAGCCCTTTCAGTGAGTGAGGAAGTTTAAGCTTGTAAAGGTGAGTATCTATGGAAAATGCACAATTGGAAAACGCTCATCAGCAGAATACAGACTCCTAGGGAAACTGGGTGTATGGTAAAGAACAGCCTTCAGTTAACACACAGCTCACCTGATATGAACACTTGAGTGCTTCTGTTTATGGAGAAAATCTCTTTAAAAACTAAGTAGTGCAGGAACAGTTATTTCAGAACAGAAGTGGTAAACTCTAGCAGGCAGGACAGGGAAATTCCCCAGCAAAGCTGCAATTCCATTGCAAAAAAAAAAAAAAAAAAAAAAAAAAAAAAAAAAATCCCCACCAAAGCTGCAATTTTGTTGCTCTCACACCACCAGAGAGCAAAATTCCCAAAACTACCAGGGAAACATTGGGTTCTTCCCCCTCCAGAGGGGCATAAGTAAGCAGCTCCCTCAGAGGTTCACCAAACATGCTGCTAATAGCTGGTATTACGGGGAAGAGCCCATAACCATCGCAACCAGCCTTACCCAAAGGTGACAGGGACACCTCCAGGGTTTTCTGCATACTCTGTACTGGAAGAAGTTTAAGCCACTACAGGTAACATTTCTCTCAGTACAAACAATCTCATTTTAAAAAAGAAGGAAAAAATATCTGTACATCACCATATGGCAGCATAAACCATCAGACTTCAGAGGGTTTATGTCCTGTGCAACTGCTCATGGCACACAAGGCAGCCATGGGAGTGGCTCAGGCCATTATTTGAGTAATTAATGACACACATCAGCAGTATTAGAGCTAATTATCACATTTTACATGTCAACATTAGCAGTCCACTCACAGAAGTGATAGCAGTTGCCTTTTACAAATAACCACCAGCTGTTTGCAGACTAGGTCAGATACTCCCTTTGAAACATTTTCTTTAGAGTCATCATAATTCAGTGCTTCAAAGATTCCATTAAAACTTGGAGACATTTAAATAATCCATCTCCCATAAAATGCTGTTATTGCTCAAACAGGTCAGCTCTCAGTGCAACCACGAATCCCATCTTTGCCTACATGACCCTGGAGGAATAAGAGTGTTTTGTGAAAAAGGAGGATTTGTTTCTAACAGGTGTAAGCAGTGCCCTTCACAAATGGTTTGACCTCCCAGGGCAGGGGCTGCAGTACCTTTTCAGGTGTGTCCTGTCCCCACTGTCAGAGCTGGCCACCGAAGAGGTGTCATAGGAGTGTGTATCTGTGTTATCAATGTTCAAGAGAAAGGGATCCTCCAAAATGAAAGACTCTTCTTCATCATCAGTCTGGAGGGCAAGAAGCAGCACAGATTGCTAAATGTTCACAACTCACAACAGCACAACTGAAACATCAGCAAAGCAGCATCAATTCAGCAGGGAAATGGAAAAGGAGAGGACAAGAAAGCCTCATATTTAAAAGCAAGAACTATTTATTACTTTACTGGGCTGATTCTGTGGAAGACCCAGTTTCCAGAACTCACAAAAATCACAGAAGTGGGCTGGAGAACAAATCAACTAACCCTTCCTCCCCAGATGTTATGTACTCCATCAAAACTTTAACTGACCTTTAACACAGCTCTTTCCAAGTCTCCAAATTGCCAAGAGAAGGCCTAGAATTATCATCATCTACTCCAGCACTTCACCAAGTAGCACTAAGAGGCCAGAAGTCCCTCCTCCAGCTGCCACAAGAGCTGATTTTACTCTTTTCTCAGCTCTTCTATTGCAATCTCTCTCTGCTTTTAGTCTTAGCCAGGAATTTTTTATTAAAGTTTTTCAAAAAGCCATTCTCCCTGATGTGCTCTAAAACCAGGGCAGCTCCTCTTGGTCTCTCAGCACAAAGCCAGAGGGAGCAAACACAACCCCTCAGCTGATGCCAAACAGGCAGGGAGCAGAGCAGCTGCCCCTCACTTCACTTACACCTGGCAGCCCTGTGCTCATTAAGTATCTCTTTATGAGCTGCAGCTGTTTTGTCTTTTTGGCTCAGACAGGTTCTTCTCTGCTAAAATCCTTTTCAGAAGATGTTTTGCCAGTCACTCCCATCCTGCATTTACTGAGATATTTCAATAAGACTTCAATGTCTGCATCGAACTATATTTTCTTCATTATTACCTCTCAAGCTGAAGACTTGGAATCTACTCTTCTGACATGGATGTCACTACATGTCCTTACAGTTTGAGAAGATCCAAATTTACTAAACTTCTGCTACTCAAGACACCAGCAGAAACAAGACATAGCTACCTCTACTACTCTTCTTGTTCCTAGACTGTCTCTGTTTGGGACACCTTATATTTGTGTGTTTAATTCAGACTTTCAAAAGAACTGTCAGCCCTGGCAGGCACTTTTCCCCTCCATACAGGCTTTCTAGCAATCCAGCCAGCAATCTCCTAATTTCGTTTAAAATCTTGTTTTCTTGAGTTTATCTTTACTTGCATGCCCTTCTTTGCATTTCTGAGGATTGTGCACTCACACAGCTACTGCAGAAATACACTGAGTTGGATACAAGTGAGACAGTCAGCTCTCCCCTGCAAGGCACCACAGGTAACATCACAGGCTGAGACTGTTCACTGCTCCTGCCAGAGAGGTACATACGTGAAAGGAACAACACAAATGAAGCTGTGAAGAATCTAGCTCTCATTTCCTCCCACACCTTCAGAATTACTCTGAATACTCTGCAATTACTTCTAGCTAAAAAAAGCTGTTCAGTGACCCTGACCTTTAATGGGCTGCCTAGACTTCAGGTGACTCTCCAGACCTACAGATCTGGAGTGCCTCGACCTAATGAAAACCTTTTATGCTGCAGCTGTGGACATTTTAATTGGAAAAATAGAGCCCAAAATTCCACATCACACACTGTAGAGCAATTACTGCACTGAGCATGCAGCTGCTAGCTATCAGCATCAGGAAACCATGAAACTCTACAATTTTGTTTTCCAGGAAAAACACAGTAAGAGTAGAGGAAAAGGAGCATGTGCTGCCTCCCCTGGCCTCTCCCCTGACCACTCACCTCATTCAGGATGCTCTCCAGAGTCGGAGGGGTATCGACTTGAGGAATGTCGAATTCTTTGTCATCAATCTGTACAGCAGAGACCACAGGCTGGGTTTAGGTGTGTACCCCGCCTCCCAAACAGTAATTAAAGCACAAAAAGCAGCTGTGCACACAGGGCTCTGCCTGGAGAGGCGGCAGGAGCTCCCAGGGCAGGTCACACACAGCTCCGTCTGGCCGAGTGGAGATAATATTTCCTTCCTGGAGGCTGGGCGAGACTTACCTCCAGAAACTCATGGAATACTTTTGGTGTTCTGAGAGTAAACACGCTATTGCAGTATAAAGGATTTTGCAGCGAGACAGAAATTAAATGACTGATTCTGTACCTGCTACGTCAGGCACCCGCCACACAGAACTTTGGGGGTTGTTGTGGTTTTTACTGTATACGGTGAAGCACGCGAAATTTATGTAAATGACAGCGACAGTGACCCGTGTCACTATACTGACAGTGGCACAGGTCAGCCTGGGACGGCCCCGCCGACTGTCCCTCCCTCAGGGGTGTCTGTGTGAACAACCCACCGCCCCTCCCTCAGGGGTGTCTGTGTGAGGGGCCCGACCCTTCCTCACGGGTATGTGAAGGGACCCGCCGCCCCTCCCTCAGGGGTGCCTGTGTGAAGGGACCCGCCGCCCCTCCCTCAGGGGTGTCTGTGTGAGGGGCCCGACCCTCCCCGGGTGTCTCAGGCTCCCGCCGACCCTCGCCCGGCGCACTCCCTGCAGGAAGCGCCCGTTCAGGCGCAGCCCGGCCGTGCCGCCTCGTCGGCGGTTCGGAACGCACCAGCTCGCTGCGAGAGTCCAGCTCCCGGTCGAGCTCCGCCACGCTCAGGCGGTGCACGGGCGGCTGCTCCGGGCACGGCTCGGCCTCCGCTGGGTCGAGGGCCGCAGCCATGGCCGGGCCGGCTCCGCCGGGACTCGAACCCGCGGCCCGCGCCTCCTCCCCGCGCAGCCGCAGCGCGGCGGGGCCGCCCCCAGCCGGCCTTAAAGGGGCCGCGCGCCGCCCGCGGGCACGGGGGACACCGGGGGACACCTGGGGACACCGAGGGACATCCAGGGCACGGAGCCGGTACTGCTGCCACACGAAAATATTGTATTTATTGAAAAAGCTCTCGTCTGCTCCACGACTGCGCTTGTCATCCCGGACCCGGTGGGTGCGTCAGCCTCCGAGGAAAGAAAATGGACAAAATTAACAATAGGCGCAGAAAGGAGAGGTGGACACCGACATCCCTCACACCCCTTCATCCCGTGGTGCTTCGGATAAAGCCAGGAGGGGTTTGCTTCGATTCCCACGTTCTGGGGCCTAAGATTTGGTGTGCACAGGGCCAGGATGCAGCATTGTCCCACCAGAGCAAAGAAAAAATGTCCCTTTTAGGAGAAGAGGCAAAAGCCTTTGGGAATTCGTGGCTAATTTTAGACAAGACAGGAGGTGGTGTAAGCAAATTTGGAGCCCAAGCATCTGTGTTTGCTTTTAAAAACCACCTGGAAACAGAAAACCATGTGAGGTCTCCAAGAGCCCTTACCAGGCCAGAAGGCAAGGGGGGTCAAATATGACATAAAACACATGGGAAGGATAAATATCCCAAGTTTCACAATGCCAGACACCCAAACTGTGCTGGGCTCTTGTTTGTGTTTCAAGGTGACTCTCCCCATGTGCCCAGGTGGAGGAATGGCCCCTCTGGTGTCCCAGCAGCAGCTGAATCCCTGCTGAAGGTTCCAGCTTTTAAAGGTTCCAACTCAAGGCACAGAGGACATCCTACACCTGTGCCTTGCCTTACCTGTTAGTCCTTCCCGTTGTTCCTCCTGCAGGGGAGCAGTGCCCTGCTCTTTGGAGAAGGCTCTGGCACCTGGCAGCAAGAGCACATGGATGAGCTAGGAACACCCTGCACCCGCCCTCCAGGTGAGCCTGTGCCAGGGCCCCCCGTCCCCCTGAGCAGGAACAGCCTCCTGCTGTCCTGGGCCGGGTCAGCTCAGCAGGGACAGCAGATCTGCCTGCCCAGGGTCACCTGCTGAGCTCTGTCAGTGGACAGCAAGAGATGGGGAAAAGCATTCACAGGGACAGGCCAGCAATGACAGCAGAGAGCTGCAGGCTTTAGACATGCCTTAGGAGGTCACACACAGGTAAGGCAGTTCTGCTCCTCAGAAATGTCACTATGTTAGACCACACACACAAAGCCAGTCCCTGTGGTAGTGGCTTAGGAGGTTGGCTGGGCAGGAGAGGGGATTTTTGCAAGGAAGTGGCTCTGCTTTAGAGCTATGCTGGCCCTGGGGAGTTGAACCTCTCCTCCTGCATGCACATCTACAGCTGTTTGAAGCTTTGGTGACCCATTACCACCACAGGCTCTCCTTCATGTAAACCCTTCCTCTCTTCTGCCAGATGTTTCAGGATGGTCTTCTGCAGCAATGGTGCATCTGCTCCTCTTACCACAGCCACTAATTCTCCTTCCTGGAAGGTGTGGAAAGCAAATCAGTCAGCAAGTGCTCAGGTTGTGCTCCCTGGGCTCTGAAATTCCCCACAGCAGCACCCACACTATATGTACCAGGCCCTCCTCCCCTCAGAGCTGCTCTGCTCCACAGCAGAGAAAACCTTGGAACAACCTTCTTTGTGCCTCCCCATCAATCTCAGGATGAAGCAAGGCAGTTTGTGAGAGGAGTGAGGTCCTGCAGAAGCAGCAGGCTGAACCTGAAGGCTCCACAGGGCAGCACACTGGCTGTATATTCTTATCTGCACAGCATTTGATTACCAGCAAATATAGATATAGAGCAAATAAAATTGTCCCATCACACATTAAAGAAATAAAACATCCTCCCAAGAGGACTGCTGTTCCCACCAGCAGGTCATAATTATTGCTATGCAACCACTGGGAAAATATTTTCACTCACTCTATAAAAGAGAAAGACAGGCTCACATTGTCCTCTGTATTTTTCCAGAGCATCAATGGAATCGACTTCAGCCTAAAAGGAATGTAAAATAAAACAGGTGTTTCTAGAAAAGCATTTCTGCTCCAGAGGGATGCACACACAAATGCTTGGACTCAGACACCCTCAGCTGGCTGGTACTCACCCCTCACACACAGGAAAACACCTCTGGGTCCCAGACTTAGGGGACAAAACGACATTGGTGAGAACCAGGGGCACAGCCAGCTCACAGCTCAGTTCCAGTGCCTGACAAGCAGGTAGATGTCACCTGCAGGAGCTGGAGCAGTGCTCCTGTGGGACAGGGATGTCTATTCCCAGCAGCTTGCCTGGCTGAATCCCAGAGAAAAAGTCTGAGAAGTGAATCCAGGGCTCCTGCCCATGAGGACTGAGAAGTGCCAGGAGGAGCTGCAGTGGCAGCCGAGACGGGAGGGCTGAGCCAGGAGAAACCTCACTGCCCTCGGCTCTGTCCTCAGGCCAGAGCTGTCACCAGCCAGGAAAGCACCAGAACACAGAATCACCACGTGGCTGAGGCAGGGAGAGACTTGGGAAGGGCTCCAGTCCCAGACCCTGCCCAGGGCAGGGCTGCTCTCAGTGGTACAGGAGGTTGCTCAAGGCTGTGTCAGTCCTGAGCTTTTCCAAGAATCAGCTCTGCACAGCACTCTGGGAACTTGTCCCAGTGTCTTACACTCCCACCTGAATACTTTTCCTTTCTATTCACCCTTTATTGGACTTCTCCCTGCTGCAACTCATCCCATTATCTCTTGTCCTGTTGCTGTGTTTCCCTGACAGACATCAGTCTCTGCCTTCTCCATCCTGCCCCCACTGGACATCTGCCCCTTGTGCTCTCCAGGGTGACCAAATCCAGCTCCTTCAGCCTCTCCTAGTACATCAGAGACAATGTCTTAATGACTCTGTCTAATGTTATTGGCTTAAGTAGAAATCTGGAAAGCATAGAGCAGTTGAAGCCTGAAAATCTTTAATTATATGAGTTCTTACAGATATACCCAAGCCCCTGTGTGTGGCAGGTTCACTCCCAGCAGCCTGAACTCCTGCACTGCTATGGTTTGGGTTAAATATTGGAAAGGTAAGTGATTTCAGCCCTTAGACCTCAGCTGATTTCAGAGGACTGGGTATTTCAAGCAGTGCCAAGTGAGATCTTACCACAGCAAAATGCAGGAGATCGCTGCCAACTTGGTTCCTGATTTTTTGGAACAGACTCACCACTGCTTTACATGGGCCACACCAGGCTTGAAACACATCGACAACTGCAAGCAGGAAAATAGGTCAGAATGAGGTACAAATGGTTCAGTTTAGACACAGACCAATAGATCACATGCTAAAAGGGCTGGATTCAGCTCTGAACTGGAAACCCTTGAAATGAAATGATTGAAATGCTGCATCAGAGGACAGAATTATATTTGTTACAAAACAGCAAGTTAAGAATAATGTGGAGGAGTCTTAATTAGAAACATGGACATGGCTGTGACCTTGGAGGTAGCAGATTTCCCGGGGAAAACTGCTGCACAGAGGTAGAGCACATGAGGTTTTCCCAAGAACCCTGGGAGCCAGGGCTGTTCCTTGTGCTGGGGACAGTCCTGTTCCAAGCAGTGGAGACTGGACCAGCACTGCTTGGATTGCATGATGACTATCCTACAGAAATGAAGAGGACTACAACAAACTCCTGCTGGTCTCAACTTGGCTAGAATATTTTTTTCTTCCATTCAGCATAAGGGGAATGGAGAGACTGACTAAACATCCTTAACACTAATAATTCCTAACAGTCCTGGTGTTCTTTTAACACAGAACAAGAGCAATTCAGTGTGCTGAGCAAACCCTTACCAATGAGTCCTTTGAGACACAGCACTTCTTCCCAAAGCTCCTGGCTAGTAATGTTAATCTGTGTGGAAAATTGAAAAACACAGTAAAAGCCACAGTAATTCACCAGGTACTGCCCAGTTGCTGCAAACATATTGACAAATCCCTCCAGAGGGACACACCTGCCTGAAGAGGCATTACCTGAGCACTCAGGAAACTCCTCTGACTGTGATTCTGTCACCTCTGACCAGCTGATGGGGATGTCTCAAGATCCAAGGAAAGGCAGAGGGAAAGGGCAGCAGCATCCAGGCAAGGGCAAGTCCTCCCCTGTTTAGTGGCACCACTGGAACAGTGGCTGCCTGGGGATCCCAGACTCAGTTTGCAGAGAGTTGTTCTGGGGCTTGGCTGGGGCCCCCAGACTGGGATCCCAGACCCACAGCCCCTTGTCAGGATCTCCATCTGCCTGCCCAGGGTTCTGGCTGAACCACGCCTCGTTCAGGCCCAGTCCTCACAGGGTTAATGAAGCACCTGATTCTCCAGAACCAGTTTCTCACTTTGCCTGCACACAAATTCTTCTAGTTGAGATGTTTCAGCCTTGATAAACTAAACTAGTAAATACACAGTTTCCGTGATGTGTGGGAAGCAGAGCGTGGTCTGAACCCAGCATGTCCTTACCTGAATTCCCACCTGTTACCTAAAGACTTACAAAGCACAGTGAACAGAGAACACAAAGTTCTAGACTGGGAGAGGCCTGTGGAGTCCTTCACCTAATCTCCTGCACAAAACTCAGCATTAGATCAGCTTGCTCAGGGATTGACCCTGTCAAGGATGCCCTAGACCATTCCATACACAGCATCACTCACTATTATCCCACACTCCAAATACTGTTATTAGAAAGGATATAATCCTTAGCATCTTCCCCATCTTAGAGGACTTGCCCTTCAGTATGTACTTAGAAAAACACAGCAAGTTAAAATAAAAAATGCTTCTTGAAAAATGCAAGATCTGGTTTTGTTCATCCTGAACAATGAAGATGCCTAATTCCTTCCTCCATGGGTATCATCAACCCCAACTACATTTAGACTGCAGTGGAAGACAATAAGTTGCATCAAGACCAGCTATTTCACAATCATTAACACCAATGGGCATTAAAGGGCTGCTAAAATCTCACAGCCAAGAATCCCAAAAGTGGAAACTCCAGTGCAAATGAAATGCCCCGTCATGGGTGTTCAGGGCTGTGTCACTGGGGATCACACAGGACAGTTTCTCCAGGGCCTTGTCTCACTCAGGGAGCAGTGCCTCCATTTATGTGCCTGTTCAGCACATGACCCCAAGCTTAGTTTTCTCAGAGAACACCTGCAGAACTACAAAATTTAATTATTCCTAGTGCTGGGACCACCCAGAGTGTCACATAATGTTAATGAGTCTCAATGATTTATGACAGTATTTTGTGATAATGAATTTGGCCATGAGTTCAACTGCTGGACTCAAGTACTGCTGGCACTCTTCAAGGTGCTTTGCTAATTTGGATGTCCTGAGGCTGCTTGGATTTGGCTTTTCTCTTACAAAACCAGACCCCTTCCAGGACATCCCCTCATGTCCTACACAGGGTCAGCTTTCATCTGCACATGTAAAAAATCCCAGTTGTGCAGATGTAGACCCAGATTTCCCTTCACTGCCAAAGGGGCACAGTGTCAGTTGATGTAAAGTTGCCCATCCCACAGGAAAACAGCTGGACAAGCAGCAACAGAAACTATTCCTACCTTTATAAAGTGCCCCTCTTTCCTTGTTGCACATGTTCACGTTTTCCAATTTAAACAGTGAATAAACAAGGTCATAGAGCCCATACTCTCATTATTACTCTCTTGTGAAGACTGAACTCTCAAAAGATGAAGCAGACCTAAAGAACCCATTTTCAGTTTTCAATGTTTTTGCATTGTGAACTGCTCTTAGAACCCCTTCTCCCCATGCAGTAGTTATAAAGCATCACTAGGTCACTTGGCAGTGTAAATAGGAAAAATTCTTCTACACATCACTGTGCAACAGATTGTTCAGCCTTTGAGTCTTTCTTGTACCTCCTAGCTTTTACCTTTACAGCAATCTTTCTGAATACCTGATCAGAAACATCCTGTAACTCTTGCCATCCAGATGTGCCAACCCCAGTTCTCTATTCCTAAATGCCCTCTGAGCTATTACCTCACAAAACAGAGGCATTTTGGTCTCTGACAGCAGCCAAACCTGTGCGAGGCCCCAGCAGCCCCAAACAACCTGCAGCAGCTCCCTCTGCACCCCACAGCCCTGACTGGGGACATATGTGACCTGCCAGGTCCTCCCACGCTTCCAATTCAAAATTCCTGCCTCCAGGAATGCCCCTTCCCCACAGGGACCTCGCAGTGGGGCTTTGCCAGCAGAATCTGAAATACCCCAAGACTGACCTCCATCCTTTGCACTTACTAGGAGTTAACAAGGTCTATTAAAGGCCCGCCTATTACTGACCTGCAGCACTACCTCCTTTTTCTTTGTGGTCATCCTTCTGCAGGAACAGGGTCCTTTGAGCAGCTGTCCCAAGCACAAAGCACTACAGATGGCTTCCAATCACCTGGATCCAAGTGCTGGCCAACCTGCACCACAGAGAGAGCTTTTTACCTGTCTCTGCTGCTCCAGCCCGGACACAGCACCCACAGCATCGCCCCGGCTCTGCTGCAGTGCCCCAAACCTGGACAGACCTTTCCTCACACCCCCTCCAAGAGTCGAGGTGCTGCTACGGGGCCTTATCTGCTGCTCCCTTCCAGGGCCTTGTGCAGCAGCTGGCAGGAGCCCAAGGCTGCCATGGCAGCGCTGCCATCGCCAGGGCAGCGTCAGCCCAGCCTAGCTCAGCCCGCCCCGCTCCCTCCCCCGTGCCCAGGGCCGGCTGCAGCCGCCAGTTCAGCTCCATCTGCCCTGGGACTCCTGGAGCAGCAGCGACAGGTGGAGCCGTTCTGCCTCACCTCCCCCAGCCCAACACTCACCTTCCACTCCGGTCTTCCCACCTCTCTCCTAAACTAGGGGCTCAAATCAAGCCTTGGGATCCCGGCGTGACCTCGCAGCACTGAGCAAGGGTGTCCCCTCCAAACCAGCTCAGTTTGGGGAGGTTTGTGGTTTTCTTTTCCTCTCTGCAGGGAGAGCAGTGCCAGTGCCCAACACTCCTGGCCATGCCGTTTAGGCAGGGCTGCTGCTCTTACCCTGTCCCTTCCCACACCAGGGCACGCCGGGCTGCAGGGGCACACCCTGGAGCTGCTCTTGTCACACAGCACTCGACATCTGCTGGCCTGGTCCTCCAGCTGCTCACCATCCTCCTGGCTGAGGATTCAGGTTTTGGTACATCAGTGCCCCCAGAATGTCTCTTTTTGAGGCAATCAGCCTGCAGAAATGCCCCAATGATTTTGACCACCACTGGAAGTTTGCAAACTGACATCTCTTGTGCTCACATTTCAGGACTACCAAATACCCTTTTAAAGCCACTTTCTACTCTTCAAGAACCTAATCTCAGGCACCTCAATTATTCCTCTGCCTGCTGTGTCACCGCTTCAGCAGTTTCATGGAGGCACAGCATCTACAGCAATGGGTAAAGTCTGCAAAAATCAATTTTTAAAATATGAGATGCTTGCCTTTAGAATATCCTGGCACAAGCTGCTTTATGCAGGTTACTTGGCTTCTTTCACTGCCACAATGCAAATCTGTGACTGGAACAATAGCCAGTGATGTTTTATTTGATTTTCTATGTGGGAAAGACAGTCCAAACGTGGAATGAAGGTGGTGGGGAGAGCCAGGGGTACCATTGTGTGACATCCCAAATCCCCTGCTCAACTATTCACCTTGTAGCATGTGTAACCACTGAAAGGAGGACTCCAATCACTAGACCCAGATATAAAGAGATCAACATCCAACAGGATGGCTTTTCAGCAGAGAAATGGCCCAAGAACAGCAGAAATCTTGGTGATTCATATGATGTCCAGACAAACTTTGCTTTGGCTCTGTAAGTAACCCTGGAATTCACAAGCTGCTGCTACCTCATTAGGTTGGGAAAGCCCTGGGTGACCAGGAAAGTCTGTCCCATTGTGAATCTCAGGTTGTAGAGAAGCTGGCACAGAGAGCTCATATTTCTTCAGGAAGCTGAGAAAAATCTAGATGTTCTGGTAAAGTTCTTTTTATTTACAATATTCTTCTTTTTGTACATACCTACAGCAACATCAAAAATTATTCACAAAGTTTAACTGAATGTAAAAATGTTCTCATCCAACAGTTTGTTCTCTCTATACCTGTGGAAAATCTCAACTCTTCTCATGCAGCAACAAGATTGTCTGAGCACTGGATTTTTAGTTTTTCTGGCAGAATTTTAGGAAACCACCTCAAAACTTGTATAGAGATACTTTTACTCACCTTTTTTCTTAACACTCGTAGGCACCAAAGTTCTATAGAATCAAACTCAGATTTACTTTTAGAAATGTGAGTTGGGGAAGAATGAGAAGATATACATAAGAACTTGAGCTCCTAAACACAGACAGGAGTGCAAATGGAGCAGGGAGATGCCCACTGGACACTTTTACATTTACAATACCTGCCTCAGAACTTTTATCTCAGTTCAAGCAAAAATATATTTGACTGAATTTTATAAACAAGACTTTGCTTCTGAGGCACTGAGATTTAACAAGTTCTCACATATTTTTACTTTCCTTTTTGCTCAACCCCCAAAGTCCATCATGAAACATTTGCAGAAGGACGTTAAAAAACTGCCAGTCACTTACTGCAATGCCTGGGGAAAAGTGTCAGGTGCTCACTTTTATTTGTCTTTGAGAGTGGAAGAAGTTACATGAAAATGCAGATATTCTCCTTTGCAACCAAGTGATAACAGTTATCTGATATACAGCACATTCAAATTCCAGGCCAAACTGTGGTCACATTTTCTGACACAAAGAGTTACCTTGGAAAAAAAGTAAGGCTGTCATCACAATTTGACCTTCTGATTAGAAAGAAAATATTTAGATAATTATCAAAATTGGTTAGCAAAGTTACAGACTTGACTTCTTGCTGCAGCCTTCCTGAAGCTCAGTGTAAGAGAAGAAGGATTTGGTTTAAGACATTGGCTGCAAACTCTAGTGCCTGTTAGTGCTATGTAAATACAGTGTCTGGAGAGTCTGACTATGAACTATGGTCTAAACTGAAAGGAGACCTGGGCAGAGTCAGAACCCTGAACTGCCTGACGAGACGGGGAAGCCACTGGGCTCTGCCATTCCAGCCTGACCTCACACATTCCCCTTCACTTGCACTCGTGTTTTCCCCTGCACATCTGCAGGCACCATTTCAGGAACACACGGCCAGTCAGGGCTTCTGGATGCAGTCACACCCCACCAATTATCCAGCAATCTAAATCCATGCATGTGTGTATAGCTGCATATATACAGAAAATCTGTAGCAACATTACTGAGCTATAAAACAAGACCAAACCCCCAGTTTTTCCATTCCTTCCTCAACTTAATGCACCCAGTTGATCATTTGTAGAAATAATTTGAAAGTCACTTAACTATTTGTGGAGATAAAGGATTCAAAACAAAAGCAATCCCTTAATCCTGCTTGCCAGCTCCTTCTAGTCTCTGGAAGATGTAACTTCTGAAACACACTGTTTGCTCTGCTGGTATCAGTGATCAGCAAATCCTTCTGACCATGAATAAGCCAATCCTTCAGCAATTAGCTGAGCAAGTTCCTGGCTGGCAAAGCAAGAGCTTATTCCTGCTGATCTTGCAGCCACCTGCTCCTTTCTGAAAAGCATCAGTCATGCTAACCCTGAAGTATGAGCTTGTTTTCTAAAAATGTAAAGAAACCCAAACCCAATCTAGTTGGCCCATTCCATGGATTTGAGCATGTCATTGATACCAGGTGACCTTGTATTGTGGCAAAGAACTCTTGGACCTTGTCAGTACAGAATGTGCTGCTTGGAATTTGGAGTCTATTGTCTCCTCTATTTTTCTCTTTAAAAAGGAAGTATAATGTAAGTTAAGCTGAAGTTCAGAAATGCATATATTTTACTTAAAAACATTCATCTGTTCAAAATTCAAAATAAACTTTATGGGATACAACAGTTTGGTTGTTTTTTTTTTAAATAACATTTCATTCAAACGGTATATAATTCATTGAAGTATTCGTACAGCAAACAATGGTTAACCCTTGAAAACCTGTAGAAAAAGATTTTCACACAAAAAAAAGGAAAACCAAAAGTGAGGTCTCACACCCACACACTCAGCCCGGCACACGCACGCACTCGAGCACCCACACACCCACACAAGGCTGCAGCAAAAGCAGAGAATTGGAGGCCCAAAAGGAAAACGATGACTGATTGTTCTATCTGACAGTCCAGGTAGCTCAGGAAAAAAAAACCCAAAAAAACCAAAACAACCCCCCCAGAGTCCTCTGAGTAAAGAAACTACCTCAAGAAAATTCTCAAGTGCACTGGAGACCTGATCATTTGAACTGTTTCTGCAAAGCAGCTCCCTGCACCTGAGAAAAATGCAGCCCAAGGTGACTTGTGCAAATATAAGGAGTCAGGAGTATCTCCTGCTCTTCCTTAAGTAGACATGAGGGGTGTCCATAGATTCAATTAGTCTTTGATCATGCAAGGTACTGCTGGAGTGCTGTCTTCGCCCTGCAAGAAAGAATAACCCATTAATTACAGGAGTCTGGCTTCAGCAGCAGCAACTTTATGGGCAGGCTCAGAGTGTGCCAGCAGAGAGGGAGGAAGGATGGCTGAGGAAAAGGCTCCCTCACTTTGAAAGGATCAGACCCGTGATGCAGAAATGCTCTGTGTGGGTTGTAACTGTAAAGAATCCACCTGGTATCCAAGGATAACCTGATCTAGCCAATGACACTGGATCCCAGCACAAACTGAGGCACTCCCAGCATGGTGGGGCATGGGATGTGTGTTATACACACCTTCCACAATCCCTTAAGAGCAGCCACTGAAGAGGAACTTTCTGCAATACAGGTGTACCATGAAAAGCAGGTCTTTGAGCTGAGAAATCAAGAAGTGTCAACTCAGAATATACTAAAGGCACATTAGTGCTTTCAGGAATCCTGTAGGAATACTAGCCCCACCAAAAACATACAGTGAGGTGAGAGAAAGGAGCCAGTCTTATGGTGCATTTATGTAATCTAATATTGCACAACATTTTTGTTAAAACAAAACCACCTCCTACCAGTCTCGGGTTACAGTTCCATCATCACATGGGCTAATTCTGAGTTTCCTCCCACCTGAAGTGAGACTCTTTGCTCTTCCTTTGTCCCCCACAGCTCCCAACCTGCTACCATGACCTTAACAGACTTTTCCATGACCTGATACAGCTCATCAACATGGAAGAAGATTATTTATTTGTTTCCTCCTGCTGTGATCACAAGCCATAATAGCTCATGGAGGGGGCTGGTGTGGCTGCAGTGGAATATCAACATGTTCCTGATGACCATTTTCAGTGCTAATATTCTGGCAGAGATCTTAAGATGAGAAGCCCTAACCTATGAAGGTGTCTAAGAACACTAGAACATCTTTCATAAAACCAAGAATACCAAATCTAATGCATTTTAAAAAGAACTGCAGTGTTTTGAGTTGTATTGTCTGTGTCTGACATCTTCCAAAGACCAGATTTTGTCCGTTACTTTGTGGAAGAAATACGGGCTGTTGCTAACTGTAGGTAGGATAATTGCCAAAGATTAACGTAAAGTCCCAGAAATTGTCAGTAACTGTTCTGGTTTTACACCTGTTTGGGAAGCAGCCACATGACCTGTGTGGATACTAACACAGGTAACAGCACAGGTGTGTGCAAAGTTACTGTTGGGCCTAATTAGTTTAAAATAATTTAACTGAGATTAACAATTGTGGTGATCCTGTATTATCTTCATACTCACTTGTCACACAGATTTGGATCTGAGGACTGACTCAGTTTATGTAGAATATCTACTATTCCCATGTCTCGGAGTTTGTCTTGGCGCTCCTGTGAACCTGCAACAACAACAACAAATCACATTATTGGACTGGCACCAGCCCAAGTGTCTGCAGGACAGCAGAGAGGGCTGGGAGCAGAAACCAGCTAGGGGAGGGGTAAGGAGCAGTGTCCAGCTAGAGCACAGCCATGGAAACACTCCCTCAGCTCTGCCTGCTTCCCCAGGGAGCTCCAGCTTCTTTTGCTGTGCTCTGTGTGCACGTGTTTGGAGCAAAGAACATCTTTGAAGGCAAAAAATCTTTATCCTGAGCTATCCTGACTTCAGCTCTTTTAGTCTCATCTCTGTGATTTCATGGGATTTGGATGCAGAGAACATTCTTCTGCCCTCTCTTCCTCTCACCATATTCCCCTGAGCACCACCATCCTTCAGTCCCCTCCTGGTAACCTCCCACTCTCCCAGGCCATGACTTCTCACCAAACACCTCATCCATTGCTCCCAGTTCCACCCACAAGTCCTTTAGCTGGTTTCAGCCCAAGCCACTCAAGCCATCCATACTGTGGAAAATTTCTTTGCCAGAAATCCCCTTTTAATCCATTTATTCTCTCCAGTGAACCTGTTCCCTCCAAAAATGAGTTTCCACACCCCCTTTAAGATCTGGAAGCTCTTAGAAGAATTCTCTTTCACTCCAATTGTTTTGAGACTTCACAGAAATGCTACAGGTGAAAATCTCCCACTGTGTCTCTCCAGCTCCTGTTTGTTGTCACTGTGTCCCTGTGTCTCCCCTAGAAAGTCTCTGCATCCTCCTCAGTGTCTCCTGACCACTCCCATGTATTCCATATTACAGCCATAATGATGTTTTCCATTATACTTTGGATCCCACTGCACTGTGTACTGCAAATATTGATTACTATGCAGCAAAAGCTTTTTGATCAGGATAGTAACTTGTCTGTGAATTAATAAGGAGAGTTTCTTACCTTCCTCTTCATTCCATATGAGATTAGATATACAGAACATGGCAGCAAGCTGTAGTTTAGCATTTGAATGACTCTAAACACAGAAAAACAGAACTCAAATTTAGAAGAAGAAATTCAGAAATTCACAAGACTTATATTTTGGCATTCATCATGTAACAAATAAGATAGCAAAGGTGGGAGTAATTCTTATCTACAACTTCTCTCAAAGATAGGGTCATTAATATAAAGCACTTGAGTAGTGGTCAATCACTTCCTTCCTAATGTTTTCTGACATCTCCAAGACATGCCTTTTCCAAGTTCATGAAATGTTTTCTATGTAGATGACATCACTGTAATTTTTTTATGGGAAATAACCCCTGGATTTTCCTTTTAGTCAGTTCCTCTGTACACGCCTGCCATACAGAACTGCCCTTACACCCCACTGGTTATAAGGAAATTAAATGCATGATAGTGAATAATTCACAAAACAAAATCCTAAAGCACTTTCCTCTTCATTCCTGCAAAAGACCAACACAAATACTTTAAGATAAATCCCCCCTACCATGTAGTATTTGATTTTCTGCAGGATGTCATCATTGGTCATAATCAGTTCTTTTGCTGTCGTGCCATCTGCTATATTGGCAAGGATACACAATGTCTGAAAGAGAGAAAAACTGGGAAGTTATTTGGCCCCAGATCACGTCCCATGACAGCTTCCCTGACAGCTCTGAACTCAGGACAAACAATTCCTTTTATTAGTTTAAATATCTTTAATCTGGAGTTTTCCAGCTTGCTCACATCTAGGGCCAATGCCAAGGAGTTACCAGCTGTGGGGAGCAGCCCTGGCCAAAAACATTCATCACCGTTTTAAAATGAAGAGCAGCACTCATTAATTCATTGCAAGGAAGAGCATTTTAAGTTTCTTATGGAAATCTGCAACATATAGGAAAGAATAAATGCCCTGGAATATAAAACAATCTCTTTTGTAGAAGTGGCTGGGGGCAGAAAGGAAAAACAACAAACCCCAGCCATTTCCACCTCGTTCTTAAGGCCAGGAAAAGGAGAGACAAAGGCCTTTCTGCTGATCTGGCAGAGGAGTAATTTGTTTTCAACAAGTCTAATCATGGTTGTCACCTGGAAAGGTAACTCCAGCTACTTCTGCAACTGGTTATTTCTTGCAAATTAGAGAAGCCATCCCACAGGATGCCCTTGAAGGGCCCTGGCCCACGCTGGCACTACCTGCACAGACTTGACTGGCACAGCCCCTCCCTGGCTCTCAGGGGCAGATGCTCCACAAGCTCTTTCCCAAAGAGCTCTGGAAGAACTCAACCATCTTTTCTGGGCATGCTGGGAGGACACTGGTGCATGATCAGCACTTGTATCCTGCTTGTGTCTAAGCTGCACTGCACTGTGTCAGCAGCTGCTGAGACTAATTACTTCCAAGCTGCTAATTACATCCTGATGAGGCCGGCAGTGACAGAGACAAGCACTGTCCTGCTGCCAGCAGGGGTTCTGGTGTGCAGACAGGTACTACTGGAACTTGAAATAGGAGCCAGCTGCACCACAGGGACCATGGAAATGCTCAGTGGACACAGGCCCCAAACTCCAAAGCCCATATTCAGCCCCAACCCTTTCCCAGAGTATTTCCCAGGTAGGCTGATTCTCCTTCAATGTAATTTGGATAGGTGTGGCAAGGTAAATAACCTATGGCAATAAAGGCCATTCCTGTCACCACAGATTTAGCAGGAAGGCCTATTTAGAAAGACACACATGGTTAGTTCTCAGCTGTTTCAGAGCCATGGTGCCACTAAGCTTGCTAGCAAGAGTCTTTGGGGATTTTTTTTGTTAATTTTGCACTTGAATCGCCAAAGGAGGCCTGTTGGCCTTCAGCCTGTTCTTCCCTGAGCAGAGATTTAGACCAGCTCTACTCCTACACTCATTTCCCAGGCTGTTTGCTACCCATATCCAGCCTAAGCCAAAGCAATCCTCTGGCATCTCCCACAGCTCCTTGCTGCCCCCATCCTTCCCCACCACACACCCTGTATGAGGAATAACACAGCTCTCCCACTACCTGTCTTGTCTGGCACAAGAGTTATCCCAGCCAAATCTTGCCCACCTATTCTCTAACTGCTGCTTTAACACCCCCACAGCAGCTGTCCCTGTACACTGGTTCCAGGATGCCATTCCCTGCTGGCCATCTCCTCTTTCCCTCTGCCTTTCCTCTTGCAGACTGCTTAAGTTTTATTTTGTCAGGCCAGGTCCCTCCACACTTTTTCCTGGGCTCCACCAGGATGCTCTCTCCCTTGCTAGTGCTTCTCTTCTATTCCTACTGATGCCTTCCTGCCATGCAATGGCCCTAGTTTAATTCTTCTGCTCTCACATCCCTCCTCTTTGCCAAACCTACATTTGCAAAACCAATCTGAATTCAGTTCAAACAATTTTGTAACAATCCATTAGACAGAAAAACATTCTTGTAAGTACTCAAGTTATTCATCTGACAGATCTCAGTAAAATATTCACAGCACATCATAATCCCAAACAAAAATGACATGTTGTGAACAGAAAGCATTCTTTGTGCTCTTATATTTTATTCTGCCAAGACAACACAAAACAGAAAAGGTACCTGCTCTTTGACTTCTATATTGTGCTCCCCTTCCAGAATGAGGGTCACTGCTTGCATGATTTGCTTCCCATGAGTGCTCATTATGTGGTCTATGTGCTGCCAAAGCAAGGATGAAATGCATTTAGTGTAACTCCCCAGACAAGGAAAGAACATTCCTGCTTGAATCACTCCAAGGGAGGAGTAGCAACACTGCACACAGAGCACTGTTCCCAGTTAGCTCTCCCAAACCAAGAATTTATCACAGCAGAAACACTTCAGAACATTCCTCTTTATGCGGAGCCTGCTTTTGTCTGAGAGAGCATCATATGGGCCGTGGTGGTGCTTTCCCTGTCACCTGGAGAGGAGATACTGCTGTCCCAGTTGCCATGCTGAGGACTGAACCCTGCTGACTCAGGCTCTAAATGTGTGCTGCTGCAGTTGGAAACAACCACTTCTCTTCTGATAACCAAGGGGTAATATCAGAGAGGGGTGAGAAAACTGATGTTTCTTCTCTGGTATTTGCTACTCTAGCAGGGACACTGTGCCCAGGTCCAATAGCCACATTTCCAAAGCCTTAGAGTGGGGAGAGAAATAAGCCTTGGTTATTGTCTGAGAAACTGCCCTAAGTTCCCAGGATTACAGCTCAAAGGTCACTTGATGACAGACTATGAATATCTACACTAGAATAAAAGAAAAAAAATTAAACAAGATCTGCTGGATTAAATTATACCAAACCTTAGGAGTGGCACCAGAGATGACCAGCACACAGCACACTACAATTGTTTAATCAGGGATTCTTGCAGGACTTCTTAAAAATGCTAATGATAATAGGATTTCATTGGAAAACTGCTGAATGAGTTATTCTAGAGTGAGTTTTGGGTAGAGGTTGAAAATGGCTGGTTCTGGCTCTAAAACCTACAACAGGAAGCAGTGAAGCTGGCACGTAGCTCCAGATGGAGAACTCCTTAAGTGACAGTGAGAATTGTCAGGGTGAATTTAATGAATGACAGGCTATTAAGTATCTTTGCACATTAAGATAGAGCTAATGTTTTATGAAGGTTATTGAGACTCAATGAGTAAAAATAACAGATTTTTTACAGTGACCTTTTTCTAGTAGAAACACAGTATGTGATAAATGCACAGGAGGGGCTTCATGGGTTTTTTCTCCTCAAAAATGTTGGCTTGACAAATGTTTGCTGCATGTTTTCCCTCTGTTCTTCACAGGGGATTACCCCTTTCTCTTCCTCCATGAATATCTCTTTCTCCCTCTCAAAAACAACCCCCAGGGTTACATTTTCCAACCATTTTATTTCAGGGTGTAAAATGAATGCCTGCCTTTTTTAACTACAGAGTCCCACAGCCAAATTCACAAATCCAGTACTATCTATGTAGATGGATAAGAACAGAAATATTTCAAGTGCCAAAGAAGGAAGACAAGTATCTCTAAGATCTGGACCTTCCCATACAATGACTCAACAACCCTCAGTGTTGTTCTGGACAAGCTTCACAGAGAAACTGCTATAAAAATAATGTTGTTAAAAGCTAAATGCAATGGAATTGAACATTAAATGAAAACGTCTAGCTCTGATAATAACTACAATGTTTCCATGGATGCAGAGATTCTTTCAAATACTTTCTCACACTGATTTGCACATTTGCTTACAGATATTTCAATAAATCCAAGTGGTGTTAAAACAGGAAAATGTCATGCACAAAAGCACTGGACTGGCTGCTAGTTTGATCAGCTTTCAGAAGATCTGCTTGCAGCTCTACTTACTGGGCGAGTGGAGAGAAGATTCCTGAGCAGTCCCAAAGTTTTCATCAGAACGTTTACATCGGAATCAGAAAGCAACTGAAACAACTGCTCTGTGCTCAGACCTCGCAGGATGTCTGACTTGATCTTCTGTTCTGCTTGAAATGCCATATTCTGAAACAGACACACTTCTTAATACAGATTTTTTTACCTCAAATCCTGGGCTTTCACTCTTTTAGTAGACTATTCCCTACAAGAATATATCCTTCCTAAATTAATCTTGCAAAAAGGATGTAATTTATGAGCAACTGCTGCACAGTGAATTCAACTTCCACATTGTCTTACAGCTGACCTGCCTATTACCTGCTTTTATTTGCCCTCTGGCATGCTATTGACACTACTTAACTGCTTCCCTGAATGATCTTGGCAACAAAATTAGTACCAGAACTGAAGAATTTATTTTACTTTATGGACTAATGGATGAAGTGTTCCAGGCTGATGCTGTTTTTCTTCTGCAGTTTGGTGGAACGACAAGCCAGATTTCAATCATATAATTTTTAATAACAACTGACAAGTTCTACAGGATACGTCTACAAACTTTTTAAGGAACACAGTCACAAGTGGTATTTCATTGGGTGTCCTACTCACCATTAAAGCCCAAATGCCATTCACTCGCAAGGCAAGATTTTCACTCTGGGTTAAACTACATAGAAGTTCTATGGCTCCTGATTCTAAAATAGGCTGAAAGAAGGAGGGAAAACCAGATCTTTACAACACTACTTAGACTAAATGCATACATGAACATATTAGAAATATACTCCTTATATCTTATTCTTGAGCTTACAATATGTCCAGTGCACTCACATGAACTGGGCATGCCACACCCCACATCCATAACCATTTAAAAATTGGTTTAATGAAAGAAGTCAGGTCAAGGCAGCTGCTTTCTCCTACATCTGTGTTTGTGGAGACATGGATGCACAAACATTTATATGTTGTATATACATCATCACACACTGCTGTGATATTACACACACTTCTGCCACACCCCACAAGCAAATGGGTTTTCCTAGCAACATTCAGCTTGGAACTGCTCCCCAAAAACAATCTTTCTTGAGCAATCACATCATTTTGGGTAATTAGAGGGATATATGTCACTGTTTCAAAAAGATTAAGGACAATGAAAGCTACTTGACACCTTGGTTGACATTAAATGTTTGTGTCCAGTAATCAGACCAAATGAAAACTTGGCATAGTAAAGAAAACTGTAGACTTCTTGATTGAAGTACAAAAACTTGTAATATCATCTTTAAATGACAGGAAAAAAATCAATACAAGCACTTTTACTTCAAACTCATTAATGTAATTGAAGTGAAGCTTGGAACAACTGCTTTCCTCCTGAACTGAATTCACTGGTTCATGCAATGAAAACAAGAATGAGTGGAAGAGGCTGGATGCTGCAGGAGCAGACTCCTCTCTGAGCAGCAGCAGGAGCAGTTTGTGCCCAGCTCACCTGGTCCCAGGTGCTCTGCACTGCAAAGAACCTGCCAGGGATTCCACCACAGCCTCAGCGGCTGCTCTACAGCCACAGCACTGGGAGACATTCCCAAACTGGAATGACTCAGCTCTTCACAGGGTACAACACAGCCACTTCAGCTTTGCTCATTCACTGAAACGACTGGTGGATCATATACAAGTTTCAAAATATTATGTAGAAGAAAAGGGTGGTATGTAAAAAAGATGCTTCATAGAGGCTTTCAAATCCAGTACTTCTAAATATTTAAAAAAAAAAAAATCAATATTTTCTTTTGGCAATGATGTTTTTGACATGAACCACAAATCCTGACAGAAAATCCAGTATTTCACTCCAATGTAAAGTGGAAACGCTACCAAAAAATAAAAACACAAAAAACCCCAAATACCACCAAAATACCCCATAAACAAAGCCAAGCAAGCAAAAAAACAAAACAAGCAAACAAAAACAACAACAACAAAAAAACAAACAGGGAAAACCTCAGAAACTCTTGACCTGCAGTCTGCTAAAAAAAGCCCCATGGCTGGCCCCATGTCAGTGAACTGTGCTTGGCATTATTTCAGTTAATTTTCTGTCTCACAGATATCACTGAAACCACCAAGACCAACGGATAATTTGGTAATCCAAAGTGCCCTGCAGGATCCCACATACAGCACAATCTTGCAAATATTTTCTGTAATTAAAAAGTATTTTAGACTTGGGGAATTGCTGCACTGCTATGGAGAGTTGATCTGTGTGTATGATCTGCATGAAATACAGACTCTGCAGAACCAGACATCCTATACTGTTCATCTGAGAACAATAAAAACACAAGACTCAGCTATGCCAGCATTTTCAGCATTACAGTAGTAGTAATTCTCTAAGACAATGGATCACATTGCAAATTATCAGTGTGGTTTCTTCTTGTTTATGATCTTTTTAGATAACAGTGTTTTACAAGTAAAAAGAAAATGACAAAACTTCATGTCTACTTTTCTTTAGAGACCAAATTAACTGTCACAGCACTGTAAGCAGATGATTTTTTTTTGCTCCCAAGCTATCAGTGGCACAGACTCTGTAACATCACAGTTCCCTAACATGTCACAAGCAATGGCTGCCAATTAACATGCCTTTATGCTAATTGAACCATTGTGTAATCTCACTTTAGTCCATCCCTTCTCCCTTCTGCTGGCCAGGTACTCACCTCCTTGCTTGGAGAAAATTCCAGAAGAAGATTGCATAGCGTGGAAGATGCTACTACAAGAATTTCATTTGGAGCATTCTGTAAAACCTGCAGTCACAAGGGAGAGAGGAATGCTGTTAGTAGGATAGTGAAGAAATCACTAAAACAGAATACCTGGAATTATGCTGTATCTGGATATTCCAGACTTCAGGAAGTGCTTTGATGCCAGCAGTGCAGACCCAGACAATGATACACATCACAGGACTGGCTGCAGCAATGCATTATTTCACATGAGTCAGATTTGAGAGCTTTCAGTCCAATGCAGCAGAAATCAGTGGGGACAAACCCTGCTCTGCAAAGGACACATATACAGAGGAAGCTCCAGGAAGAGCCTCTTCAACCCCTCTGCACCTCATGCTAAGCACAACACAGCAAATTTCCTAAGGAGCATCCTCTCAGAGGAGCACAGCCTGAGACAAGTTATAGTCCCTTATCTCTGCCTGGATCTCCAGCAGCACCAAAACACAATTCCTAAACCAAACATGTTCCTCCTTGTTCCCTAATGCCAACATCACCTTTTGTGCTCTGGCTGTTTCACTTCTGAACAGTCAAGCCAAGATCACTTCAGGAGATTCTTATGGGTGTCAATACTGCCCAAGCCTTCAGGTGTGCTAGCAGACTTGGTCTGTTCTGCATTTTCAAGGTTTAAAAGCCGTTGAAACTGAGCAACTAGTTTATCTATCTGCATTTATGACAGTGACATTACAGGATGAGAGATGACATATCTCTTACACACTTGAATTGCACTTGATCTTGTGGAAAATTGCACTATATGATATTATGTCTTTTTAAAGGTCTTTCTGAGCTCTTTACTTTCAGCTATAGAATCTGCAATGAGATGTAAGAGGTAGAGAATTACAGGAGAAAACGTAGACCTAAATTCTCTTGCAAGGCTCACAGACCAAGTCTGAACTGTGCCATCTAGTCTGAGTCTGTGATTACAGGACATGTAGTGCTTGTAGTTTCCTGTGTGAGCATTGAGAATAATTTAGCTTCACTCACTGATGACAGAAAAACCCCAAAAGCAATAATGAAAAAAGGAAACAAAGACCAACCAAAACCCAAGTGGGAATCACACGCTTCTGCTGTTGGCTTTTGTTGACTTATGACTGACTCGCTTAGGAGAAGGCCATGAGATTTTGATTTCTAGGTAATTTCTACCATGATTCTACAGCAAGGCATGCCAACTGAACAGACACCCCATGCTCCTCGAATGGACCAGAACACTCCAGGCACTGAGACATGACTGCTCCTCACTTACCTTCATTAAAGGCTTCCATACAGCATGATCCTGAAAACTTGTCCTGAGCTGCTGGACAGAACGGGACAAACTGTGCAAACATCTGGAATGGAAGAGAAATCTTCCCTGTGAGACATGCACAGCCCCATGGACACTGCTGTACACATCCTGCTGCTCCACAAAGATTACTGAGCTGGGAGGCAGGCAAGGAGAAGCCTGGCAACAGGCAAGAGAAAACCCTGCACCAGCCCAGGATAACTGCCCCTCTCCCCCAGGAGGGCTCCCAAGAGCAGAACTGAGTTCAGAGCAGCCCTCAGCCAGTCAGCAGGAGCTCTCCCAGGTGCAGCACAGACTGTGACAGGCTCTGCATGGACGAGGACAGGCTCACCTGACTGCAGCCAAGCGCACCTTGATGCTGGACTCGGACAGGCCGTTAACGATACGGTCCATCATGTTCTCAGTCTCAATGATCTGGGCCAAAGAACTCAGGTCAGTGCACAACTCAACAGCATTCATGGCTTGCTGGGGTTTTGGCTACATGATTTTGAATGTTACATAGAAAAAATGCAGCTTAAACCAGCACGCTACACTCCTGTGCCAGATTAAGTGGAAAGTTTTGAATATCTACAGACAATTCAGAAATAAAAAAATCTACAGTCTATGTTCCACTGTGGCTTTTAATCATCAAGGAATAAGAGGGTGATTTTTATACCTACATACATATCTATCTATCTACACATACATATACATGAATTACCCTTAATGTCATATGAAAACAGAAGTGAGCATGTGTGAGTGCACACAACATATACAAACTACAGATCAGAGAGAGGCTGTAGAGCTGTGTGGATAAAAACATCCAGTGCCTCATCTGCCATATTCAGACAAGGCCAGCATAAACACTTAAGACCAGTATAAAAGGGAGTTAATACCAGGATGAATGATGGATTTTGCATAATAAGTCAACTTTGGCAGGTACACACCCACTGCTTATTAAAAGCTGTGTAAAAGAAGGATGCTCACTATTAACTAAAGCAACAAAAGAGGAGTGTATGGGTTTGAATTCCGGAGATCCTGAGTGGTTCCCCACTGATGTTTTCTTTTCACCCTATGTTTTCCTGCCCCCTTCCTTCTGCTTTTCCCCTTTAACCAGCAAATAAACTCAGAAAACATTCCTGTCTTCTGCACTTGCTACATGACACGCAAATCCATGATTAATTAAAAAAAAATGCTCCTTTTAATCATTCATTTATTAAGTTCCCTCTACTTTCCACACATAAATTTTTAACTATGTGGGTCCTCCAAGCAACCAATCTCTTTGCTGTAATGTTTGAATCACCAACTGCTTTGTTATGACAGTGCAAGGCCCCTTGGTCACTTGAGAATCAGGAAAAAAATTCCGACTTTGTTTCCCAATATGAGCAGACTTTCCAGGGTTTATTTTTTTTTAAACATTTGTTATGTAAGAGAATAAATGAGAACAGAGGTGAATTATCTCTCTCAGAACACAAGTTTCAGAAATTTCTCATATGCCACAACAATATTCCTTATGAGTAGCCAAGTACCAAAAATGTTGAAAGACAATTCCTTGTGCAAGTCTTAGTTTATCACTGTGCAGATGCTTACATAACTAAACTTTCCTTTTGTTATACTATGTTATACTATATTATGTTATGCTATGTCTGTTAGCAAGGCATTAATTTTTGTTCCAATTCCATGCCATCTGAAAGCTTATATTAATGGAGGAGAGAGGTCTCATTTCGACCTATTTACATCATAATGAGGCAAACCACTGTGAGGGTGGGATTGCTGCCCTCCAGCTGCCCCTGTGGCTGAGCAGAGGCCCAGCAGCCCCTCCAGGCTCACCTTTTTGCGGATGTCCTCGTCGTTGGCCCCCAGCGACGCGTAGAGCTTGAAGGCGGCCTGGCGCAGCTCGTGGGCGTGCTTCAGGTCATGGTCCAGCTGGGAAACACAGCACAGCACCAGCTCAGCCACCAGAGCAGCTGCAGTGGGATATTCTGATTTGTTCTGAACTGCTGCTTACCCACTCTGTCTGCCACCCCAGGGACAGCCAGAAGCACAAAGTGCTGCTCCCTGAGCTCATGTCCACATTTACCAGCTAAATGCAATAACTAGAGTTAAGAATACAGTTCATTTCTCTGCTGAGTTACAGAGAAGACAACTTTGTCTTCAATTTGAGGCCAAAACAAGGTTAGGACTCTATCAAGACCACATTCAGGTAAAAGCTGTATTTATCTCCCAACAGAAACTTACAGGAACTAGCCAGAAGGAGTGAAAAAACTGGGAGAGAATCAAAGGAAGTTTTATCAAGGGAACTGAAGCAAAAGCAGGAGCCAAAGTTGGTCTCTAAATCTCAGGCCATGTTAAGGAGGATGAGGTTGGATATCAGGGATTTTTTTTCCCCAGAGGGTGCTGGGCACTGCCCAGGCTCCCCAGGGAACGGGCACAGCTCCAAGGCTGCCAGAGCTCCAGAAGCCTTTGGACAACACTCTCAGGCACAGGGTGGGATTGTTGGGGTGTCTGCAGGGCCAGGAGCTGGACTGGATGATCCTTGGGGATCCCTCCAGTTCAGGATATTCTGTGATTTTATAATAATTAATGGGAGCACTAAAGGCATCATAAAATTGTAGTGTTTGAGGTTGACCCTGCTTGGAGCAGCAAATTTGGGCTCTCAGATCTCCTCATATTCTCTTCACTGAGAATAATTCTGTGACTGTGACTGTCCTCAAAACTCTGTACCAAAGTGTTCTACAAAACAATGCAATCTTCAAAGTCTACACAAAATGCCAGGAAAATGACAGTATAAGGTAGCAAAATGCTGGAATAAAAGAAATGTCAAAAATTAAGCTCTATGAGTAATTCTCTCCAGTGCAGCTATATTGGAGCAGAAGTATTATATAATTGTTATAAATATTTTAAGCAGACAAGTCCTCTGTTTGGCAGATTCCTCGCTCACTCCTCATGTAGTTCTACCTTACAGGGTGCAATTCCAAGCACTCTGTCCAAAGTCAGCACCCTGGATTCCCAGCTGGCTGCTTCTACAGCCTTACTCCACACTCAGAGCACTGTCATAATATTTAGAATTGTCCCACTTGCTTTTGGAACCTGATTCTATTTTTGATGCTATGGCCAATGTTCGTTACTCCTAAATAAGCTGCTAAACTTCTTTTTGCTCAGTTTTTTATACTGTAACTATTTCTTTTTTTAATATTTCATTTGCATTTTCACAAATAATTCAAGAGGCTCTATATGCAGAATTAATCCCATTCTATAAGGGTCAGGGAAATGAACCTGTCTCTTGGGCCAGTTTCAGAAAAAAGCAAAGCTCTGAAATGTTTTTCTTGGGTACTTTTTAATAATCAGACTCAGTAAGACTCCAAGGTACATCTGGTCTGTTTATCCAACGTCTTGCAAGTGCAGATAACTCATAATATGAAACAGTGCACGACATCCATGTGTTTTTGTGGTTTAACACAACAGAACCATATCTGAACTTCAGATTTTCTACAAACCTGACCTAAGAATTGAAAACAAACCTCTCCTCACATGGAGTATTATCTCTTATGAAGCTGAAATGTACTGGTTCCTACAGGCAAGATGTTTAAATTTAGAGGATGGGAAGACCAGATATACACACTTTTGTGTGATGAATGAAGACTCCAAAAAAGCAGTGACTGAGACTTGGAGAGTACAAACATCAAAAATCAAGTCCTCCTGTACCTCTGATCACCTTTCACTTGAGGATCTCATGTGTCAGAGAATTTAAACAGAATTAAAAGACCCCATCCTGAGCTCATTTATTTTTGGTTTTGGCCATTTCTGCAGGTCCAGAGGCAGATCAGGGAACTCACCCTCTTGATGTCGGTGATGGCACTGACAGAACTGGGGTACTTGAAGTAGTCAGCGAGCATGACGATGAGGTGGTCGGTGATGCTGGCCATCCTCTGCAGCTCCACGTCTGTCTCTATCAGGTAGGCCAGAGTCTCTGCCCCCTCCACCCGCTCCTCCAGCAGTCTGTCCTTACTGCACATTCGAACCAGGCATGGCAGAGTCTGCAGACATTAACATAAAGGAGTTTCTAGTGCAGCTATATTGATAAAGAGACTCCAAAGAAATGAAACAACTGTCCTACAGCTCTGCATTATTCTTCAGATAAGAACTTTCACACACACACATAGTGGGTTCAAGGACTGCACACAGAGGAATTGTTCAGGCATTGCTAAGTGTACAATCAGCTACTTTCAAATAACCTCTCACACAGCCAAAATGATGCAATGTTTAGAAGTGACCACAGACAAAGTATGACAAAACTTAAAAAAAAAAAATCCCCTCAAAAGTTGATGTTTGCACAGGCTTGTTTTTACTACACACCAGAACCAAAAGTACCCAAGGTGCCCTCAAGAGGTACTTGACCCCTCCTGCCCTTCTGTGATCCAGGATTAACTAAAGACAATGCAGTCAGAAATAATCTCAGGGCTCCTTTCCCACACAATGGCTGCCTGGGGCAGAGGGCAAGGGAGGAATACTCCTCAGCAGCATATCTGATCAACCAAAAAACTAATCAGTAGCTAAGCTGGAATCCAGGTCATTCTGTCTTCTCTGACATCTCCCCTACCTTGGTTACACCCATAGGACAGCACTTTTGTTACACCTTCTCTACTGAAACGTAAAAATCAATCAAGTCTTTCTTTACCTGAATCTCAATGAAAAGTACTCAACTCTGGAAAGACCAGTTCTCTAAGGGTTGGGACTCTGCTCCCTCAAGCCTTCCCTAATATGAAAATGGACAAGGAAAAACACCAAGGTTGTGCAATGCCACCAAGTTCAACAAAATACCTCCAGTAAATATTGCTCACAGTTATGTTTTGAAATAACACCTACCCATTGATTGTTCAAATGATTAAATAGATAAATATCTCATCACCATTGCACAGGAAGTAGGACTTGCCTATATATTTTACAAAGCTAGATGCACCTCAAAGATTATCAGTGAGGCTGTGAATCTTGCAGCTAATCCAGTGAGCCAGAGCATCCCCTTCTGCATATTTGGCCTTGAGCAGGCAGGCAAGACTGTACATAGGCTCTCAAAAAAATTACACTCATGTGGAGTAAGAAAGAAAAGAAGCGGAATTCCATGTCTCAATCACAAAGACAATGTACCTCTTAATTCTTTCCAAGGTCAAATGGCCTGAAATGAGCTGTTTCTTGGAATTCAAGGGCTGGGCATTGTTAAGTCACTAGCTACATGCACCCAAGAAACACAGATCTCACATTTGTCAACACTAAGCAATTCTATCTGCTTAAAATTAAACAGAAATTCTGACAGATATATTTTAACTGTTCCATTGGACCTACAGGTGAGTACAGTGCAATTAACACACAGGAGCAGGGGGCTGTGTAGGGTGCAAGATGGAAAGCCACAATGCACACCTGGCCAGCAGATAAACATCTGGAAATGGACAGTAAAAATGGAATATATAATTTCCACGGTATGGCTGGGATGTATCTGGGTTATCTGGACAGTTTCATTATTAGGATTCCAGAGAAATCATTTCCCTTCCCATCAAATCCATCATTTATCAGCCTCCTCTGCCCTTCTCAAGGGATTTTACTTTTTCCCCATGTTGCAGGCCAACCCACTACTCAAACTGAGCAACGGAAGTAAATTAAAACCATTTTGCAAACACACATCCCTGACTGGCCCCCAAATGCAGAAACTTTGATAGCAAAGGGTCAATAATTCCTGAACACTAAAGGGACCATCACTTTAGCTCAGCAGAGGCCAAAAGATTTGTGGCTGGATTAACCACAAGGACACTGTGTTATCTTGCAAGTATGAGCTCCTAGAGGAGGAATCACTAGGGTGGTTTGAACAAGGCAAAGGTTCTGTGCCTTCCTTCTCCCCTCACTCTTTTGTCTTCTCCCAAGTACTACAACACATTTAATTCCACACCCTCAAACATGGATTTGTGCTGAAGCAGCTTCCATGAGGAAAAAATGCTGTCGTTGCTGTGAGCAGAACCAAGCAAATCCCTTTGCAAAGGTCTGAAAGGATGCTGGTTTTCCACAGGGCCCACGTGGCCCAGCACATGCAGCCACAGGGCAGTGCCCAGCTCCCAACAATGACCTGCCACTGCCAGCAAGCCCTGCTCCCTGTCCCAGGGCAGAACAGTTCTGGAACACTCACATCCTGACCAGGGTGCAGCACAACACAGGGGATTTATGAAGGGAAGACATTTCCAAAGAAGGAAGAGGTTTGCAGGAGACACGGGGTTGGGAGAATGGAATTGTTGCCCCCAGTTTGCAGGTGTTGTAAGGAGAAAGGACAGCAGAGAATTGGAGTGTCAATTTGGAAGAAAGCTAAGGAGGAGGATGAGGGAGAAGAATGCAGCTTGGCTTCCTCAGCTGTGCAGTGCCAGGTGCCTGTGCAGAACAGATGCCAATATGTACTCTAGAATGAACTGTATATTGCACTTTCTTGCACAAAAATACAGGCGGGGCATGCCTTTGTCTCAGCCAACATGTAGAATCTTTTATCTATCATTACTTGGAAACAAAGGGAAACCAAAGAACTGTATTTCTAAATTTAAAAAAAAAAGTCAGGAGAACTTGGTGCTTTGCAATCTTTGAAATAACAGATTTTGTGCTACCTTTTATATGAGAAAATAAAACCAGGATAGACCTACATGAGAAAACCTTTTGAACAGAGAACTGTTTAAGCAGCTGTTGTGGCTAGCACAAGAATTATTCTGTATTTCCAGGGTGGTTGAAGCAGGACACAGCTCACCTTGAGAACGATGCAGGGATCGTCCGTCCGTATTGCTCCGGCTCTGCACATGGAAGTAAGGCTGCAACAACACAACAACACACAGTCACCTCCCATGGCTTTGATGCACCTCAGCTGCTGCAGAACACCTATCCTAATGACACATCTTCTCCTATTTGATTTAAATACATCAGAGCTTACTAGGCTTGGGCACACAACCTCCTCCAGGTGCACTTTCAGACAGGTTTGCAATGCAGGACCCCTTGCTGGAGCACTGATCAATAACAAAGGGTCACAGCATCACCCTGACAGCCCCAGACCTCAAAGGAACAACCTGCACTAACATAAAATCAGGCCCTTCCCCAGGCCAGGAGAGGTGGAATTGCTGTGCTGCCTGTCCACAGGGCTTTACACCCTGCAGGAACCAGCACACCCTCACTAATGATAACCCAACCAAGGCTGTGACACTGCACCAACCCGGCATTTGTTCCTTATTAGACAACAGCTCACAGCGGATGTGACAACCACAAGGTCTCTCCAGCACACAGCATCAAATTCCAAGTTCCTTGTTAACGTACTTGTGAAGTGCCCCAAACTACCAGAAATGCAAAATAGGTCACCCACCCAAAAAAACTGTTTTACTTTGAAGTGGTTTTGTTTTTACCTGCTCTGCTATAAGGCAGAGGAATGGAGCTGGAGGGGAACTGCTGTGCCCCAGCATCTCTTGTTTTACCTTCTGAACTAACCATTGGAACTGGCTTTTATCATGCCACAGTGGAGATTAAAAAATATAACTTTATTTTAGTAAAGGTAACTTAAAACTAACATGTTTGGACTCTCAGCTGGGCAGGCTGGAGTTGTACACAGGATCAATCAGAACTGCTCAGCCAAGGAGCAGCAACATGCTCATATAACCATGGTGTGTTTCACCACATCCCTGAGCTCCTTCCAAGGGCCCAGAGTGAGTTCTTCCACCTCTTTGAGGCAACAACACTGATCCTCACTCTGAGTACAGCCACAGCTAAAAATCTCACAAGCAGAACTCTCTTGATATATTATTTTTCAGACAGTAAGAGGTAAGACTTGAATGTTAGCACAGAGATCATCTGCTAAATTTTTACTGCCCAGGCCTTGCAGCTGACAGCAGGAAACTCATTTCCACACCTGCACCATCAGGAGGAAAGCACCCACCCTGCAGCTGCCATTTAGTCTGGTGAGACCCTGTCTGCCAGGCAAAGTAGCTTTATTTCAGTAATGAAAGAAAGTAATTTTTGACTTCAGGTAACATAGGCTTGGCTTAGCTGGAAGCAATTCTGGTGATTTTAGAAGGAAAGGTTACTGCTCCACTTGTAGCTGCAGAGCACTCTCCCAAGGGGCATCCTGCTCTTCCCTCTGTCCCAACACTGCTGCTCAAGGGAAGGAACTCTGCTCCATTTCAATTAATTTTCAAAGGCATTACCTCGAGTCTTCCAAGTCTACTTCAATTGTTATGGGTAAAGAAAGGGAAATTCTTAGTCTTGTATGCCAGACTAGATTCAAATAGAAATTTTAGAGAAGGTTCAAAAGGAAAAAAAACCAAACTTCTAGATCTGTATTCCAAGAACTCTAATGATAAATCAGAGGAACTGCAGATTAACTGACTGAAGCTGGCAAGGTAGGAGTGAAATCTGATTTACAAGCAGAAAAAAAGATGATCTGTGACAATTTCAGCTACTACTCTCACTAGGAAAAAGGAAGAGAGAGTCTGACTTGGAGGCAATCAGGTAGGGTATGGACCTATAAAAGAAAAACCATCAGGGGTTTGCAAACTCCAGGACTGCTGCAAAACTAAGAGCCCAAAAAAGGATGAGTGCCCGTGGACTAATTAGAAACCCAATCTGAATTTCAAGGTCATGGCTTGTCTGCCATTTTCCTGCAATTTTCTTTTGCTGTTTTTCACCACATCACTTTTTTTGATGCTTTGAAAGGTCCAGATGAGCCAAAGTACTGCAAAGCAACAGCAAAAGATGGGTTGTGTACCCAGTTCCTTCAATCACCAAAGAACAGCAGTAGAACTGGCAATGTCCATCTCAGAACAATTCTTCTACCTCCAGCCTGTCTTTATGACTTGTCAACTGCTTTGTATCTCAAGATTAGTAAAAAAGAAAATACTTTTAAGTATGTCATTCTCTGTGTATTTTCTGACTTCTCAAAGAAACACATAAATCAATCAGAACAGAGACTGCTACAGTGCAATTAATTGAACTTGACTTCTTCACTAAGAATTGCCTAACAAAACCAGTAAAACAAGATTGCTTGGGCCAGTTGTGGTTGGAAAGGAGGCTTGGAGGTCCCAAGACATACCTCCTACATGGAGTGGGATTACCCAAGAATCCCCCTCATACACATGCACATCACTGAAACTGCTTTCATGAATGAGTGAGGCCATCACAACTTGGCATCATGAGCAGAGAGTCACAGATCCTACCCCACCTAGTCCTCATCCAGAATCAAGATACTTGTACTGACACAAGTGGCTGTGGAACTGTTTGGTGTACTCAGAGAACTCACTGCTCCTTGTCAAAGAAAGCCATAAAAAACCAAAAGAATAATCAAACAACTCCTGAGTTAAACTTAATTTTAGTAGTTTATAGCAATGGGTGATTTTATCTCTTTAACCCCCTGGAGTGATTTATTTCATTGCTATCAATACAAGAAATGGAAAATGGTCCTAAAGGGTGTCAATCCCAGCTTTTGGAATGAACATAACCAGGGTGCTGCTATTATGGAACTGGGTCACATCTTGTCACTGGGTAGGAAGTCATTATGAATATGAACACACAAATGTGCCCACACCAGCAGGGAAAGCTGAAGTACAAAATTAATTAATAACATTAATTCTGCTGTATGACCACATGAAGCCTAAAGAATAATGTACTTTATTTAAAACAGTTGGGAGAGGGACTAACTCTGCTCTCCCATCATCTTGGTGCACAGTCTCCAACACAGCACAGCCACCAAGGATGGGAGTTCAGGACTGTGCTCTGCCTATTCAAAGCAAAACTTATAAAATCCAAGATATATGTGAAAACCCATATGGCTGAACACTCATTCTTCACAAAACTGCTGCCCAGCAATATTTTTCCCTGTTTATGTACAGCAAAGAGTGAAAGTTACATTATAAAATGTGGTGAGAGCCACTTGTTCAAGGATTTAGATAATGGAAACAGTATCTCTAATTATTCCTAAGATTTTACATCTCACGTTACTTTGGAAGAAGGGAGCAGCTGAACAGTAAGGATTAAACTCCCTGCTATTTCCCCAATTCCTGAAGACAATTACCATTTGGCTGATGTGAGCTGCATTTCAATGGGCTTGTCCCTTTGTAACATCTTCACAAAAATCTGTGGTAACAATTCTCCATCAACAGACACTGCAAAGAGAGAGAGAGCTCCAAGTCATTCTCATTCAGTCAGGCAAGAAGTGAGTGTCAAACCAGCAGCAGCAGCAGCAGCATTGCACTCACCATTGACCAGAGTCATGGATACCTGGGGGTTTTCAAAGGCAAGAACTGAGAAGCATTTCAATGCCTGCATTCGGACCTGTGTAAAAACATGATAACATGAAATACCAACACTGACTTCAAAGCAAAACTGAGCTGTACTGCTGGACAGGCTTGTAGAAAACAATGCTACAAATCAACAAGAAATGGAGATGGAGAATAAAAGGCAGGTGGAAACATCTAACTCACACCCTGACTTTTGTCATCTCCCTGTTGGAGCTATCCTTCTGTGGGAGATGTTGTAAACTCTGTGAAGAAAACTAGCAAGGTTAAAACTTGGGAACTAATCACGAAATAATGGCATTATTTGTAATGCCTCACAAACGTGTAAAAAACAACAGAAGAACAGAAGCACATAAAAACAGTACTTTTACTTTTCAGGACTCATAAGTACATTAGAGAATCAGAAATATGTACCCTTGAGATTTCTATCTCAGAATCCTTTAAAGGTAGGCTTAATAAAATGTCGAAAACCAACCGTCCAACTGAAGTGATTCCAAACAAACCTTAAAACAAATACACATCATAAGTTTTACTACAGTTACACAGCCTCAGGTACCACCTGGATGAAAAGGATGGAGAAATTTCTTCGTCTTGGCTCCTACTTCTTCAGTCTGAAGTTTTGATGTAATCAATGTTTCATGGCTGCCTATTTTCTGAAATCTTTTAACTTTTCTGACACAGGGAAGATCAACCATTATCACCTTCCCAGACCACAGAACCAGATTAGCTCAGGTATTAGTCTTTGACTTGCCCTTCTACAGCTGCACATATTTAAACTGTGTTCTTGTCTCCTCCAGTGGAAGGACTGAGAAGGAGCTGACCTTCCTAGCCACCAAGTTACAGGCAGAGTGCGATGTTTATCCTCTGAGGTGGTGCTTTCAGAAGGTCCAGGATGGACTTCCAAAACGTAACAGAGAAGGGAACTGAGACTCAGGAATTCAGGGAGCACAACACACAGGCAGCTGGTGGCCTCTACACATTCCACAACCATCTATTTTTACAGGTATGACTTCTTTTTTAGGACAGACCACATTTGCTTCTCTTCAGCTTAACTTCTTATTCTCATTTATTGTTCAACAAATTAGACCACTTGGGTTGCCAAGTGCCTGTTCCTCTTTGGAGCAATGCTAGGCAGCCCTGTTATCATTATTGATGCTTTAACTTTACAGTACAACAGCTCTGTCTTTGACAGAATATGGCAAGTAAAAGCGAGTGTTATTCTACAAATATACATTGTACCTGTTTATAGCTTTGCTTCACAGGCACAGATGTGGGTTTTATAACCTCCATTTAAATTCCTTTCATAAACACATGTTAAACATAGAGTAGTTGTAATGTCTTACTTTGTAGGAGGTGGAGACCAGCAGATGTGCGATGCTCTGAACAGCTCCACGGTTAAATAAGATTGTCTGGTGATCTGGGCCCTTCAAAGGAAACATAACACAGGGTTTTTAAAACAACATGTAAGTGCCTTCCACTATCAGCAATTCATTTTTAAATATTTAAGATATATTTCCTAACATTTACTTTGTAATCAGCTAGCATAACTTTTTTTTTAAAATATATAAACAACTTCAACTCCTATTTGTATAGCATTTGTCCTTTTCTGGTAATCATTTCCACTCTCTCCTTCAATAGGCAATGACATTAGTTGTCACAAATGAAGAAACATGGATAGAGAACTTCTGTTTCTACTCTCCCTACTGGAAAGCTCTCGATTTTCTCTACAAATCACATAAAAGATCATCCATCACTAATGTCTTCCTCACTGATAATTTTAAGCATTTTCAACAATTCTAACTGCAGAAGGGAAGGGATTTCTTCTAAAACTGGTTCCAGACAGAATGACAGTGCTTTGAGAGGAGATTCACATTTTCCTCCAATTTTTTATTATTTTAGTTTCAAGCATATTTGGCCATAAATCCAGCCAGCCATCACCTATTTATCGACTTCAGGATCTAAGTTGGCAATGGCTGATATGTCAGTATTTTTTCCAAAACAGCGTTTGGAATTAAACACAAAGATTAAACTTTGCTGAAGAAAAGTCTCAGAACTTCTGTAGAACAATAAGGCTTGATGAGGCTGAAAAAACAACATGAAATCTCAATACCTGCAGCCCTCAGAAGTCTCTTGCCAAAACTGATGTGTGACTTACAAACCTCTCTTTAAAAGTAGGTTCATAGCTCTGGTCATCCCTGCATTAAGCACGGGCTATGCACATTTAAATTCAGCTTATAGGATGGCACAGCATTAATCATCCCTCCGTGCATTTCCTTGACTAATCTGCGAGTGAAGAAAGTCTCTTCACTTCTTAATCTCTTGTTCAAACCCAGCTGAGTTTATGGCAACTCTGACACCCTGGAAGGCATCAGTGACACATTATCTCCAAATCTGAGATACAGCTGAAATCAGATTCCTTTTTGCAGTCAAAAGAACATTTTTAGAGTATCTCTTACCTCTAAGAAAAAAGCATAAAATTACTTTCAGATGTAACATATCTGGTGTTTTAAGAGATGCTTCAGCTGCTACTGCCACCAAGAGCTTTCTACCAAAAAATGCAATTAGAACAGCATGGTTGAAGGAGGAAAACCACTTACATTGGCACACAGAAGTGGCTGAGGCAATGAGTTAAAGCCGCAGCTATGCCAGTGTTGGAGCTGAAGAACAGATATTGAAATATGTGAAAAAAATGAGTGAGTTTAAAGTAAAAGAAATCACACTGTCCTAGATTTAGTAATTCCCAAGTATTAGTGATTCCTCCATGGGATGCAGGTGGCAGAATCTGTGCAAGCAGGACAGATGCCTGTACAGAGGTGACACCTGGGTGTATCTCAGTTGCACAACTGGAAATATTTAATCTATACACCTTGTGTTTGCACACATCAACCAGCATAACCAGATAAGCACTAAGCCATAAAGAGGGACAGCTGCAAACATAAAGGTGAAAACGAGAATATGATGAAGCATTTCCAAGCAGCTCAGGCCCCAGTTTAACAACAAGGCTGCCTGGTTTTGTCCCACCTTGGGTACAGTGACAGAGTTCCACTCCTCTGACAGTGATCTTGTTCTCCAAATACAAATGACTGACATATTTCAGGAATAGACATCAGTTCTTGCACAATTTGCCATCATAAAATGCCAATTTTCAAGGAAACATTAGGGTAGCACAACAACTCACTCCACAATGACAAGCAGGTACCTAAGTGCCTTTGTCCCTTGGGGCAGGGATCCAGCAGCAGCCTCAGGTCACCCAAGAGAACAGGCCTGGGGGAAGCTGCCTTGATTTCAGCCTTTATCCCAGACCCTTCCCAGATATGTGACTTTAATTTTCAACTGGCAGTGAAATTATTACTTAGGCAGAGATGTCACCACTTTCAAATGTAAGTTCCAGAAGTATTTTTTAAATTATTCATACAACCATGTGTTTCCAAACATATACCTTACCTCTGTAGTTTGACCATTAAAACAGTAAATTGTACCTGCTCACACCACTTGCTCTGAAAACTAATGAACTGAGATAGAGAGACTCTTAAAAAGTAAATTTTGACTTGCATTTTCACATCCCAGGTACATCAGCCTGATTTCAGTTTACTTATTTGCTTCTATGTTGATAGAATCCTGGCTCTGTATGTTAAGAACTGCATCTGCTCCCCTGTAAAACACTTTCCCTTGCTCAGGATGGCTCTTCTCCAGGGGCAATGCTCCCCTGCCATTCATGCTAACTCTAAACATGCAGGGAGAAGCAGCAAAAGTAGAAACCAGCAGCAATATGCTAGGAACCCCAAAGATGGATTCCCCAGCTCTAGAGAACTGTTCTGAGCTTTTCCAGGGAAACAGGAGAGGGCAAGGCAGAAACTTCAGAAGCCACCAAAAGATGCTGGAAAGTCAGAGAAAGAAATGGCTACACCAGATGTGAGTTGAGAACTGTGCAGAGCCAAGGAGGGCAGGAGCTGTGATAAGTCACTATTAGTTCAATTAACACATCTACTAAGATGAGGAAAAAATGCTTCTTAGAACATATGCTAAGTCTTACCTAAATACAAAGGTTTATTTATTTATAGTAACTTATTGCTTCAGGGAAAAAAGTAATAAAGGTTCTCTCATTCAGTGCCTTTTGGAGGAAGATGGAGTCTCCATTTAAAGTTCAGTGAATACTGAAACTTTCAGTATATATATTTTTTTTCTTTAAATTACAAGAACATACTTTGCCTATTCACTGAAATGAGAAAATCTCCTGTAAATTTGTCTTAATTGTATTAGATGTATTTTGTTCTGTCTGAAAAGACAATAACTGACATTATAAACCTGAAACCCCAAAACTAAACAAAAAAGAAGGAAGGGGACATTTCTGCTGAACAGTTGTTGCATTTGGCTGGGCAAGAGAATGAGTTCTTGATCAATTTAACGTTTGTGATGATCTGTTTACTCAACCTCAAATATTTTTCTTTGTTATGCAGCTGTTTATTCTGCAAATGCAACCATTTCCTCACACTCATACCCATCACCCTGTCTTGCACAGACTAGTTTCTCTCTGTTTACACAGCCAACAACTTCTTTCCAAAAACCTGATTTTTTCCAGACATTCACTGTAAAATTTGAGAGAGATTTGGGGGGTGGAGGAAGCACTCAAAACAGAATGGTGAGTTCAGAAGACCTCCCTCACTTGTGAAGTGACTGTGCATTTGTGCTATAAACAACATTTCAGATATGCAAGCCACCAGGAATTGCTGGAGCTGCAAAGAAATAACTCCTTTGGAAAAAGATGACGATAACTGTTTCTGTTCTCTCCCAGCCAACAGGGTTTATATTCCCAGAGCCAATCCCTGAATGTATAAACTGACTCTTCTACCATCCTATAATTAGTCCTGGGTTATTTTCCTTGTAGGCCAACGTGGCCTCATTTTTCACCTGTTCCAGCTCCTCAGCTTGTTAAGGAGACTTTCAAGGGCCACTTAAACAGGAGGTGCCTCACTTGTGCATTTATGTTCCTAAAATACTGATTTTTTTCCCACTATTAGGTATATATGTGAACTTCCATGGTCCAGTGTAGGATTTTGTCTTCATGTTTTCTTTAAGCAGTTCTCTAAATATTAGCAGCTGAGTTCTATCTTTATATCACACTAACTAGACAGTTTTCAGTCCTCAGCTTCACTTAGCAGAAGAAATGCAGTGGGATGAGTGTACATAAATAACAGTCAAGGCAGAAGAATATAGATACTTAACAAAGGAGTAACTCACAGTTCCAGAGGAATCATTGTAAGTGATAAGGTAGAAAGATATTTTTCAAGGTAAATACAAATACATAAAATTAGGAACTTTCTCATTTGTTAGTACACAAACTGTGATCCTTTAGTTTTAAACTGTTACTAAAAAGGAAAGATGATGTAAAAAGCTCATTTCCTACCCTGAATTATTTTGATACAGTTATTGTATAACTCACTGGTACAGTAACATCCAAAAAACTGCAACAATAAAAACCAGTGCTGTGTAGAAACTTGGAGTGGGGGAAGGGAAAGACAAACCTATGTTTGGGGTGGGGTTGTTGCTGGTTTTAAATCAGTTTTCTCATATCAACAGAATTGCATTACATAGCAGGAATGAACATGTATCTGGATGAACCTGTAATTGATAGAGCTCAGCTGGAAACAGCATTTTTTTTTCCTCTCAACCAACAGCATCTCTTACAGAACAGTCTCTGTGTTTAAAACAGGTGAAAGCAGCTGCACAACCTCTGCAAAGAGATGCTCACACTATCCTGTGACTTTCAGAGGAAAACCAGAAGTGTTCCAAGATTTACAGCGCTAAAAGTGAAGATTGATACTTGCCCAGACTGTTGGCTTTGTTTAGCAGCCAAAGCCTATAAACCCCCATATTTGCACATTTTCTTGTCCTGCAGAGCAGCATATATTGACCCCAATAAATCTGCAGCAAATGCAGAGCAGTATCAGTTCAGTCATTACTGGCCCAGAATTCCTGCCACAAAAAGCAGCACGCACACACACACACACACACACACACACACTCTCTTCTTACAGGTCAGAAACACAAGTTGCATAGAGAACATGAATTGTCTTTCTTACTTTGCAGCAGTGGGAGAAGATCTGACATATGTATTCTTGTGTGTATCGAGACCTACTGAGCAGTCCCATGAGGTGGGAGATAACTGTAGTATCCTGCAAACAAGTGAGAAAAGAAGAGAGTGTTTACACTGGATTTCAGCATAGCTTCTTGGCAGTTTGTTACTTAAAGGAGCACTCGGTGTTCTGCCTTCCACCAAAACTTTTATGGATACAGAGCAAGACCATTAAAAGCAGTTCATTAAAAGTTGAAGGCACGAATGACAGTGCTGACCCAAATCCTCATGGAAAAGAAAAAAAGGTCAGTGCAATTTGAATAAATAGGAATAACAGGAATAAAACTTCTGCAATTTGCCTCCAGAATATTTGGGATAAAACAAATAGAAGAATGGGGGGAAACATACCAAAATCAAACATGGCCAGTGACAGGGATGAGTCCGAGAGTTGCCTTAGTGCTGTCTAACCACCAGTGTGGCTGACTTTGCCCTTCTGCCAGCCCTGAGTCCAAGGGAGCAGGGAGGGAACACAGTGGACAGGGCACAGTCCCCTGCAACTGATTCATGAGGAGTCATCATGTCCTTTGTCTTGCAGTCAAACACACACTGTAGACACTGCCAGCGTGTGTGACACTAATGACAGAGAATCCCAAATAAATCAGCAAAACAAAACCCTTATACTCCAGTGGAAGGTTCCCAAAGCCAAGGCAGGGGGTTGGAACGAGATGACCTTTAAAGTCCCTTGCAACTCAAACTTTCCCATGATTCTGTGGCAAATTCTGTTCTGCAAACACATCCGGTTATTTATCTCTGTGGTGAGTTACAAAACTATAATGTTCTAAAGCTTTCAGTTACTTTTACCAGCATGTTTTAGTGGCAAGAACTATGGTGATATTAAAAGAAACAATGGGCATTCTAGTTTGCAAAGGGGTAAACTAAATTACTTCCATGAGAAAAAGGGAGCAGAGCAAAGGGAAGGATTGAATAAGCCCTCCTTTCCAAAGCACATGTGCTACATTGGCCTGAAAAATCTAAGTCAGACTCTGTTTTACCTGCACGTTGATGAATTACTACCCTCTGGTTTAGAGAGAGGTGAACAGAAATTAGAGCAAAACCTTCCTGCACCTCAGCTCTTGTGACAGCACTGAAAGCAGCACCAGCCCAACTGTTCATTGACTGGACCTTCACACAAACACAGGTTATGAGAAGTTTTATTTCTCAATTACCTGGGAAATTTCCCACCACGTTTTTTAATATTCTCAAAACAAACAAGTACCAGTCTCCTGTATTTGCACAAATATTTGAGATTATACAAAGCTTTGCAGCATTTCTTTTTTTAAGCTTTTTATTTATGTATATACACAATTATCATACTTATTTTAGGAAGCCTTGCTGCTGACAATCCAGCCCTCTTATTCTCTACAGAAAACAATAGGACAAGAGAGCCAAGAAACACACTGAGCATAAACCCAACTTGTTTCCCACCAACTGGAAAGGATCAACATGCATCAGCCTCATTTGGCACCTCAACCTCCAACAGAGAAAGTTAGTTATAAAGACTTTCTCCCAGGAACACCAACCATATATCCATGGTCATTTCATTTATGTGCATAGGAAGACCAAGGGACTCCTATTTTGAGCAACATTCTCAGGGTTTGGCCAACAGCAGCTCCATCTGATCTGCCTTGACACACAGCCCAGAGTCAAATCCCAGAACCCAAAGGCCAGCAAGGGACTGGTTTGAATTTTGCAGTGCAATAGTGGACATTCAAACCCAGAATGGGTCAGGTTGGAAGAGCCCAGCAGTCACCTGGTCCCATCTCCCTGCTCCAGCAGGGCCATCCCAGAGCACAGGGCACAGGATTGTGGCCAGACTGGAATACCTCCAGTGAGGGAGACTCCACATCCTCTCTGGGCTGCCTGTTCCCAACTTCCCTGAGCTAAAGCAAAACCAATTGACAATACACCCAGGATTCCTCTGTGTTTTAATACATGTAACCCATTAAAACAGATTCTTGTCCTCTTCTGCAAATCTTCAGCAGCTGAAGGCATCAAGCCCCATCAGTTCAACACAACATTGCATTCAGTGCCAGGAGGCTGCTCAGTTACAAAGTTCTCCTCAGACACAACCATCAAGAAGCCAAGAGGAAAGAGGAAGAGAAGAGAGACACCCCAGGATTCACAGGCAGTAATGTTTTTAAAAAGGAGCTTCAAATTTTAAGATGCAAGACCTGAAATCTCCTCCAGGAAAATCCCTGACTATGAAACCTGAATTATTTCAAAGGATTCAAACCGCAACTATTAAAGCAGCACATATTTGAGTAATTATTCAGTTAAACTCCTCTAATCAACACAGATGAATGTGTAACATCTCTCCAAGTATCTAAGACCAGGGAAGGAACCAACACTTAGTTCGCATCCTCGCCAGTGACGACCTTGTGCAATGCTCCAGTTTCACCTAAAAATCCAACAGCACTGATCACAGGAGTATTGATCACAGGAGTATTGAGTATTCCAGCTGCAGTTTATAGATTGGAGATTTTTGGTAAAGATCTAAGTGGACAGAACTGAGCCCCAAACTGTTGGGAAGCTCTACAGTAGAGCTACAGAAATGGGAATGAAATGGCACATGGTGATTTGGGTAAGAGAACATTTTACTGACCACTGTGGCACCATCACCCAGTGGTAAATTCCTGGATGGGAAGGTTTTCATATTGGATGATGGAAACCATTTTCATTTAGCATTTATGAGATTGGGCTGTTCTGCCATCAAACATTGTGGCAGGGTACTTGTGGTGCCACTGTAACCCCAACAATATCACTGTATACATGACATGTGGAAGTTCCAAGAGTGCTTCCTTAATATGTTTGTAAGAAAACTGTTAATTCTACTCTATAATTTTGCTGAAATATCCAACTTGTAAAATAATTTTGGCATGCTGATCAGAAAAGAACCTAAAAAGAACAAAGTGATGTGTGGACATAACTGACATCCAACTAAATGTGAATAGTGATTGGGTGTCAATGTGAGGCTACATAATTCCACTTTTATTCAGCATTGATACCTAAGTAACAAAGGATCTTCCTAGCAACTCTAGTGAGATTGAGTCTACACTCATAAGCTACAGTCAAAACAATGAGATTCACAAACCCATTAAAACGTTGTCTGCTAACAAAGTAGTTCCAGGCAACTTAGGACAAATACCTTTGTATCACATACATTGTAACAGAATTATTGTCCATTCAAACACAACTCAGGGAGAATTAACAGTTACATTTACCTGGTTGGATCCCAATACCTGATTTCTTCATATTCCTTTTTAACACCAAACAAAATTTGTAAAGACCTATTCTTAAAACATTTGATTTTAGTTGAGGGCTGCTATTCTTTTTCCCAAGTCAGAGAAGTGAAATGCTTCTATCCACCCAAATAACTTGAATTCAAGCTCTATAAGCTAGAATTGGTTATTTTACAACTCTCACTTTTAGGAAGCAGTTTGGACTGGAGAACCTTCAGCCTTGCTCCTGGCTCAGACACCACAGCCAGCCAGAAGGAAAGAAGGAATAAGGCATGAGAGGCTGACCCAGATTCCTCCCTTAGGAACTGTGGATCACTGAGCTGTGGTGGAGCACGTGTGCACTTGGCAGTGCAGGTTCATTGCTCATTAAACACCTGGTAATTAATCAGTGTAAGATATCCTGATCCTCTCAGGTGTGCCTTCTCCCCTGTACCAAGCCTGGCCAATACAAGATGACATCAGGTTTTCCATCCCAAACCTGCCCATGAAGCAGGAATGCCTTTCACTCATCATTTCTAGAGACTGAGTCTTCTCAAACTGATTCCTCATTGTCTCAACAGGACAGAGTCTCATCCTGCTGCAGTGCCTTCACTCCCCAAACTCCTGTAAAAGGACAGGACTCCCAGCAGGGTATGCACCTCCCCCTGCAAGGCCAGCACAGCACAGCAGCCACAGACAGTTCCCACTGGAATTATATCTGAGTCCCACTGAGGAAGGAAAATGGAATCACAACTGAGAACATCTGTCAGGAAACATGCAGAATGCTTTCATGGCCTGGAAACATTTTCTGCCACTGAATCCATTCTTTTGTTTTTAATAAGACATCAGGAGCTGAAATAACAGGATCTCAGTCAAACTGGATTTGCCTTAGTGCTTCCATCTACTCAGCAACCCAATACACACCCAGCTATGGTGAGCTGGCTAGTTCACATGGACAATAATCTTGGAATTTAAAGAATTCTGAACATATATCTGCACCTCAACAGGTATCTCCCCCTGGACTCCATGCCATTTCTCACTTCCAAGTGCAGCATGGTCATTAAATGGGTTTCAGCACCAAAGCCTGCACCCTGCCTGTGCAGGAAGCCTCCACTAACAAGGATTCCTCTGACACAGCAGGTCTGGATATAACTTGGGGTCACAGCTCAGCATCAGACCCTAAAACCTGCCTTTTCTGAGAGCTCAGTGCTCATCCAGCTCAACAAAGGATGGATGGATGGATGGATGGATGGATGGATGGATGGATGGATGGATGGATGTGCACATTTTCTCAGTACAAACCCTAAGTTCCTACAGGAAGCTGCCCAAATGTTTCCACCTCTGAAGAACTATTTTATCCTTGGAACTGAACAGAATTAATTACACAAAACTGTCAGCAGTTTATCCTTCAGGCTTCTGTCCATAAGAAAAGGCTCAAGAGGAAAGGTCTAGTTCTGACACCCAGCACTTCTGCTGGGAGAACTGGGAGAAATATTCCCGTTACTGTGGATGATGTGCACCTGTTGCAAACACAAAGGAATGTTTTAAGCAGCTCTCTTTAAAAAGCACTTGTATATCCTGGATTTTAACTGAGAGGTCTTCTGAAACCTCTAGAATGACTGCAGAACCCTTGGAGATGTTAAGCTAACTCCCAATATCTTGGCTTGGAAACAGTCCTGCCCAAGGTTTGAGAGAGCATCCTCTCTCTGCAGTCAAACCACAAAATTCTGGGGAAGTTTCCATGTTAGACACAACTAAAGATCCAACTTTTCAGGAGTTTTTTTCCAGAACTGCTGGGCAGGAATGAAAAGCCTTTGACAAATTTGGTCTCCTACCTTTCAAAGCAGGACCTGAAAAGGGCAGAACTTGAACAGCTCTTCAAGTGCTGCAGCTGCATAGAGATGGTGACAGTCTCCCCAGAGCTGCTGGGACCAGAAACAAAGAGGGAACAGGGTGGCTAAATGGGAACTTTGAATTCTTCCTGTTGTTCTCAGTGTTGGAATGTCTACCATGAAGTGTTCATTAAGCCCATAATTGCTTCTTTAATTGCAAAGCCAATGTCTCAACTGCTGCCTTGTGAAACACAGCTTGCAGCAGTGTGGGCTGGGGCTGTACCTTCCAAGAGATAAGAAAAACATCTTTTCAAAGGATCTGTATTCAGTACTTTTCAAAGCATGGCTTTGGGTATTCCCAGAAGAGAAGGAAAAAAAAGGATTTTCAGAAATAGCATCTTAAGCATAATCATAAAATACTTAACTTTGAGGCATCTAACTGGAATGGGAAATAGGAAAATGGGTTTTATAGCTGAACTAAGGACCAAGGACCCCTCACCAGATGATCATTTCCTGTAGTTATGATTAATTCCAAGACATGCCATTTGCCTGAAAGGAGGACTAGGGGAGCAGTTGATGTCATTGCTATGCAGCCAAGAAAGTAAAGCATGAAACACCAAATCCAATCTCTTGGGCACATTGTTGCCATGTCAGTGGTTATTTCTATGCTAATGGTGGGTCTCTCCCATTTCTGTACATACTCTACCCCTTCCTCTCCCTTCAAGACATCAAATCTCTCCTCCAAATAGGGAGCAATTAAAAGTCCCTATTGAGCACTAATCCCCAGGAAGAGACATGGACTGTTAATGGAAACAGTCATCTTAAACCCCCCTCTGGATGCTGAGAGCAGGAAGGAGATGCCCCTGCAGTTATCAACTCTTAGAGGCTGATTTGGGGGAATCTGGAAGCATGGAGAGAAGCCAAAGAAAGACACAAAGAGGAAGCCCTTGGATCACTCTGGAGAGGTGCCTTCAGTGTTCACATGTACAATATGCATTGAGGTTTTTTATGCTGAACAATCACAAAACACCTGAAAAAAGGCAGTGAACAGTGGAGGACAAAGCTGGCTGACAGTCTACACACACTAAAGGCAAGCTGACTTTCTGAGATGGACTAACTGGCAGGTGAAATTTAGAGTAGGTGTACAGTAAGATTGAGTCCATTGAAAACAACAAGTTTGCATACCTGTGTCTGGAATGAAAATGTACAAATTCATTGGAAAAAGGCATAGAGAACAAAATGGACATTGGAGCAGTGCATAACAACTAGACAAAAAATCATGAAGAAAATCTGTTGACTATTAACAGCCAAACTGTAGACAAAGTAGGACGTGAGAGGCCAGCTGTGCCCTTCTCTATGAACATCAAGGCTTCCTCAGCAAGCAACAGCTCCCTGTGACTGGGACCAGAGTGGTTCTCATTGTGGGTGTCCAGTTACCCTCAGAAGATGGAGCTGCTCTGTAACCTCCTCCAGACTGAGGCAACGCTCCTATTTTCCAAGCAGAGCAGGAAGAGATTGCTGGTCCACTACAGCTTTCATTTCATCTTATCCCTTACACAGGGACAGAGGAAGCAGCTAAACTCTCCTTGCCCCTCCTTCCCAATAAAAGGCAGTGTCTGGGTTTGGGCAAACCCCAGAGCCCTCCAGAGAGGGCTCTGCCCAGTCACCTAACCAGGGCCAGCACCAACAGCGCTGCTGGCACATGCTCTAGGATGAACTCAGGATTACAGCTACTGGAGAGGCACATTGTCTAGCACATTGTCTAGCCTCCTGTCACTTAAATGCAAATCACACATATATCAACTAAGAGCAGAGACATTTTAGAGGTTAAGCTCTTCCACTAGAAGTACAAAAACAACAAGCCCTCTCCCATCTGGAGAGGGAGGACAATGGTGGATAAAACTTTAACTTTCAGAAAGTAACTGTTGCCAGTATAGCTCTGATTACAGTACCCATAAATACCATTTAGAGACAGTTTTTCCTGCTTAAGATTGCACACAAGTCTGAACATGTAGGTATTTTCTTTATCAGTGGGCTCCTTGGTGACCAGCTCCTACCAAACCAGCCACAAATGTTAGGGGCACCGAATACCTTAAAGGTGGGTGAGAAGTGCTAATGCTGATGCTCAAACAAGGCTTTGTTACTACTCCAGACAACAAGATATTTCACTCCCACCTACTCTGTAGCCTTTAAAAAGACATAATAATCTGCTTACAACTTACTGTGTACAGCAGATCCTCTGGAGTTACGGGGCTGATGAAAATGGTACGGAGACATCGCAGGCAAGCTTCAATAAACTTCAAATCTGGCGATAGCAATCCTATAAATGTGGAAAAACCAACCATTCAGTCTCATTATCTTGGTTTATTCAGTACTTTAGGAACATTTACTAACACAGATCCATTAAGGGAGGAGTACCTTGCAATAAGGCTGGGATAATATGGCAGTCTAGGAGGGATTTGACATTGTTCTCTGTCCCCATGGCAAGGCTGCCCAGGACCACTGCACATTCTGTTCTCAGCTCTGTGCTCGAGGTCTCTTGCTGGAGTAAATACAGCAACCTGCAAACACAAGTATTTTTAGAGGAAAATTCATATGGAAGAGAAAATTTAAGTCTAAAAGAAAATAATCTGAATCCTGCTATGTACGAGGATGGAAACCTTAAAAGAAAGATGAAGACTGAACGAAAGAGTAGAATAACACTTCCTTCACAACCTTTTCACACTGTGTATTCCTACACAACTTTCACTTGGTGTAGAAAAATACCCCACTGCTTTTTCTTAAAAAGTTACTGTCACAGTACTGACATCCAGGACGTGGCCTTCAGGATAACAGGGAGATCCCAAATTTTAGTTAAAGGAAATGAGTTTGCAGTTTGAGGCTGATGGGAAAGGGAACCTTAACACCTGATTACCACTGTGGAGATGGTTATCTTTGGCAGTGATTTCTTCCGGGCCACAACTGCAAAGTTACTCCATCACCAAGAACAAGTGTGGGGAGGGCTGAGAGTAATCTGAGTTTGGAACAGTGAGAAGTGATCACATACACAAAGCCCAGAAAAGTTTCAAGTGCAGAAAGCCAGCTGTATTGGGACTAAACATGACCAAGCCTAAAGCATATCTTGCCAACTGTGTAGTTTGGGTCCCAATCAATTTAGATTCTTTCTACAGTATCAAGAACCAAAATCCATCATCAGTGGTATGCAAAATCATCACTAAGGAAAAATAGCACTCCCTCAATCCTGTGCAATCAGGTAACTTTGCACTATTGTTACTTCTTTACATATAGATGATTTTTTTTTTCTCTGCCCTCTAAGTCAGACAAGGACAGAAAACAAAAGCTTCTGTGGTCATGTACAAATATACTGAGAGATTCTGGCTAAATTCATCCTGGAAAAGAAGAGGATATTGAGCTCCTATGTGGAAAGCACAATCTCATCTACTGTTCTAACTTTGGCTGACTCCTCTGCTGTATGTGTTGGTAAATATTGATCTAATTACTAATTAAAAGATGTCAGTAGCAATAACCTTTAAAAAAATAGCTTTCAATAACCTAGATGTCAATTTAGAAATTCAGAAATGCAGGAGTATTCCCTTTTGTTTTCACTAGAAAGTCCTGAAGACTTTCTGTTTGTCTGGGTCTTCCCTGTACAGACCACACCAATGGCCTTCTCTGATTATCAAGGCCTTTAACAAATAACCTGCTCCTTGAATGCAGAAATGTTCAGTCACAGAATCACAGCATCATTTAAGTTGGGAAAGTCCTCTCAGATCATGGAGTCCCACCGTTAATCCAGCACTGCCAAGGCCACCAGTGACCCACGTTCCCAAGCACCACATCCACACGGCTTTTAAATCCCTGCAGGGATGGGGACCTCCACCAGCAGTGCCCCAGGCAGCGGTGCCAGGGCTGGGCAAGCCTGTCCAGGAGGAACTTTCCCAATATCCAAACTGAACCTTCCTGGCACAGCTGCAGGCCATTTCCTCTCCTCCTGTCCCTGTTCCCTGGAGCAATGGCCTCCAGCTGTCCCCTCCTGTCAGGGAGTTGTGCAGAGCCACAAGGTCCCCCCTGAGCCTCCTTTTCTCCAGGCTGAGCCCCTTTCCCAGCTCCCTCAGCTGCTCCTGGCGTTCCAGCAACATCCTCAGCTCCATTCCCTCATTCCTCTCCAGCCCCTCAATATCATGTCCTAAAAAGACTTTTTTCCCCAAAAGGATTTTTTAAAAATTCAAAAGCACATGAAATTCTGAAGGCTTTTCTCTTCCAAGGCAAGTAATTGCTATTTTCATTCCCATTAACACTCCACATGTGGAATAAATGCTACAGCTCTGCCTCCCCTAAAGAGCAAAAATTAAACATGCTGACTACAATCTAAAGTCTAACATGCTTAAAATAGAAAGCCTTACCTAAACTTTATAATTAGCCAAGATCAAAATTTAAGTTCCCATTTAACATACAGTAAGTTTCTGAAATACTGATAATATCCTTTTCTACATCTTTAAAATAAGTCTGAGGTTCAGATCAGGTGTTCCATAGAGCTAGACATGCATATTATAATATTTTCTATTTCTGTCTTTAAAAGACAGAACTAACACCAAGTAACATAGAAAATTAAGTAGTTCCATGACAAACTATAAAATTACAAAAAGTTTCAAGTGAGGAGAATCCATATAGTTACTAAAGATAAAGCTGTTAATTAATAAAGTAGTGTCAAGCATTAAAGACAAAGATCCACATCCTTCTATTGTCCATGGGAACATCCTGGACTGGTTTGTTGTTCCCAGGCTCTAGCCTAGCCAAATTCAGCAAAGATGTAATGCATTCCTCTTTTACGTTAATATCACCAGGATAAAAAGGTAGATAAAAGGCATTTATATGGAGGGGACAGACGGGAAGATTATAATTTGGATTTTGGAAATTTAAAAAAATGATTAAGGTTCATAGTTCACATGCTCTAAGAACAGGATGTCCCTGCACAACCTGGATCCCTGATCTGCAGCCTTATCCCTTATCAGCCAGCCTTTGGATTCCAAACCAGCAGAAATACTGGAACAAGGCTCTGCCAGAACCATCACAACACACTTTGTGTGCTTTAGGGTAAAACAAAAGCACAGATACACAAAAAAGGTGTTCTAAACAGCCAAAAGATGCTAATCTTCTTGTTTACAGTCTTCAGCCTGTGGTCCTGCTGTACAGTTCATTACAACAAACAGGAAATGAAATAAAGCTGATGGAAAGATCTCTCGACATCTTCAAGACTGTGTCCCAAGGTTTTAAAATGCAGATTTGGATTTTTTTCAAACTTCTATAAGGCTTCTTCAGTTATTTTCCACTTACGTTTACATAAACTACAACTTCTGCCATTTATCCCTGCCTTCCTAAGGGCAATTAAGTGATTAAAGCTTTTTTTCTCAGATGTCAGGAATGATATCCAGAAATCACATCCAAATGAGGAAGGACAGCAAACCCATCCAGAGAGACACTTCAATGGACTCCATTAACAACCATTCCAAAAAACAGAAATAAGGTCAGCTGGAGGCATGATGCACACCTGGGAAAACCATGGACTATTTCAAAGTAGAAAATTTCCAAGGGAAGCAGCTGCTGAACAAAAGGAAACTACAGTGGTTTAGCAAGGAAGAGACTCAGCTCACATTTCCCTTTCCTCTGATGATGACTTAGACAAGTGCGATGCACCAGAGTTCCACACTGTGACAAAGATGTGCACAATTTAGACCTCCCCAATACAGTCTGAGCACCAACCGCACAGTTAAAAAGAACAGAAATGTCCTTTCTCACACTCCATCCCATTTACAAGTTGTCACAAAAATCTCTCAAGTTCCTAAAACAGCTGGGGAGGAGATGAAGCTCAGCACTTCCTCAAACTCCATAGGCAGGCACTTGGACAAAGAGCCCAGGGTAACAGCTGGAGTGCTGTGAAGCTCAAGACATCTTTCACTGAAGTATGTTAATAAATTAGAGCTTTAACTGAGTCATGACTACCTGAACATTTATTACCAGTCCCCTTGCAAAGGGGATGAATACATTATTTGTGGAATTATGACCATCCTTATTATATCTTATTCTACCTTGGAAGATGTTTGTATTCCAGTCCATTGCAAGAAGGCCCAAAAGCTCTACCCTGGGAAACCCCTGTGATGAACAGACAGATGAAGGCACTGCTGAGGTGAGTTATCCCTGCTGGCTGACAGAACATGGAATAAAAAGGTCACTGCATGCATAGAGGTGACCTCTGAATGAGCTGGAAGTCCCAGTGAGAGTCAACACCAAACTGTGAATGGAATTAATGTACTGGGAATAGCTCAAACAAGGCAGGACAACAAACTTTTTTTCAATCTGTTCTTCTTAGTGCTAAAAAGCTCTTTTTTTCAGACATAACAGGAAGCAATCACTTTCCAAAGAACTTCCCAAAGACAGAACTAAGTATAATTTTAAAAGCATTCAGAATAATTTCTGTACAATAATATCTAAAGTGACAAATTAAATAGCTACAGATTCTCACACATGAAGATTCAAAAGTGAGTAATTTTTATGACTCTAAGTCACAGAAATTTATCCTGAAGTGAGATGCCAGTTTTCCTTCTGGAAGCAATAGTAATTCCAAATCTCCAGAACCTGGATCCAAGGGACCTGGGCTAACTCTACTCCCTAAAAAGCCTTACAAAGCAAGATAACTGCTTCTGAAATACTTCACACAGTGCAAATAGTTTTTTAAAAGAGCCAAGTTGAGCAGTACACAGCGTATAAGTAGGGAAGTTGGCTGCACAGAAAACTTCTCCCTTAGGAATAAAACAAGGTCTCAGCTTGCAGCTCTAGTAATTTATCCTAATGCTTAGACATCCTCACTAACATTAATATTCCATGAGCTGTTCTATATACACCACATAACCTGCATCCAGTCTGATTCTTGTTCATGTAACTAAATCCAGCTTTGGAGAGTTTCAATATCTACTGAGCTGCAAGAGCTCTGAATTTGAAACTCTACATTTTTCATGACTACAATCGAGTCTTCCCTCACCTTCCTCTTTAATGATGTTCCATTTGAAAACAACCCCAGCTCCTCCCCATGGAGCCCTGTTTACAGCAGGAATACTTCCCCCAGCACTCCATGGATTCCTGTGCTGGTTCCTACTCTATCTCAGCTCCCTCAAGGTGTTCACACACCCCCTTCTAGAGTGGCTTGAAGGTACTGAGGTGGCTGCAGCGCAGCCTCTCTTCCTGATCAAACCCCTCCATCCCAGTGCATCACCACTGTCACACCTACAGTCTGAGCTGGATTCATTCCAGTGTTTCCCCCTAAGATTGTTCCATGACCCATCCAGCAAAACATTAATACATCCTTTCTTTGCAGCCATTTATATCAGAATAGGTGGGATCAACACTGAACCCCTGAAACCAGAGATAAATTTATACCAACAGCACTCAGAGCTTTTTAACTTAAACAGTGAATTACACTAGTTCAGTTTAAGACTATTTTTGAGATGATAAAAGCCTTTTGCTTCATAGGAAGCGTGTTAATAGGCATTACATAAAACAACATCTTCCCCTAGTCTTGCTTCAGCCATCTGATCACTTTGCTCAAGACTTATGTCTTATTCCTATGTTCATCATTGGACTGTTCCTTCCATTGACTTTGATAAAACACATTCAAACTTCATTCTAAGTCTTCCAGAAATTCCTGTCTGGGTTAGATTATCAGCCAGCTTATGACCCCCATCTGAACAACTACTGTTCATTTAGACAAACCAATTCTAAAAGCTTTTTGCCTGAGGATACCAAGTGACCTTAAACCAAAAATCGAGCTGTTTTTACTACCCATTCACCTGCAGTTTGAAATTCTCCATTGTATACAAGATTACACTACAGTCTCACTGACCAGCCAATATCCTTCATCAGCACATGAAAGGGGATGTCAAGAATACATTTTTGAGTAATTTTGTACAAAAGAGATTTGACTCTTCCAGCTCCTTAAGGAAAACTAACACAAGGTATCATAAAGCTACCTTCTGCATGATATTTTTAAACTTGAAACTTAAAATTCTAATAAAAATACACAATAGAAAAGGTGGCATTAGAAGTATATCTTGTATTAAGAATTTTCTTTATTTATCAGAACAGGCACTTCAGATATGGAGTTGTAGAGTTTCTAAACAACAGCTCTGATACAATTGCAAATTTGCCTTGACTCACCTGTACTCCACAGCTGGGTTAGAAAAATACCTTGTTCCAGTTATACACATCATCCTTGTGGAGTAAGTTACTCCTCATTAAGAGATATCTAATTATGCACTCGTGTCCTGACTCCTGACTTGAAGAAAAGCAAAGGACAACCACAGGAGAGCTTCTGCTCCCCACCTCTCCCAGCACACCCTAGAGCAAAGCAAGCCTTGGGAAACACCAGCATGGCAGGTGAAGCTCCTTCCCCTAAGACAGCAAACCACAGCACCTTGCACAGATCCCTGCCCTGGAGAGCATGACAGAAAATCCCAGTGAAAATTGCACAGAGAACAGAACAAGGCACCAGGAAACAATTGTGTCCTGACCTGTTAAGGACATCCAAGAAGTTTGGACTAAACAGTCCCTAATGTGCATTACAGACCTCGCAACACTGTGTCCAAGTGCATGGAGTTCCTGGAAGCAGGCTGGGAACATTCCAGGATGATGAAGGTCGCAGAAGATGTGCAGACCTGATAACAGCACATTCACTAACAGCCCCAGCAGAGGCCAGGCCTCAGCTCCTGCAGGCACCAGGACAATCAGGTGGGCACAGAGGAGCACTGGAGGCATGCGGAGCTCTGACAGATCCTCAGGCCTTGCTCCGAGGCAGGATCAAACAAGGAACCATTTGAAGTGGCTGTCCTGGTTGATTTTCCAGCTCCCACTGATGGAGATCCATGGCACTGTCACCTCAGCAGCCCCTCAGCATTTCAAGGCACATTTCTCCACTGCTGTAGGGCTAGTCCTGCTCTCCCCATTCTCTGCTCATCTGTCTTGTTTTTAAATCCACAGAACAAGATCTGCTTTTTGTGAGTTAGTTTTGTGTGATTATTGAGCTGAGGCAAGTCTCTGTGCAAACACAACACAAGAAGTGGAGGCAGGACATGGCCAGAAGCAGAGAGTGGCTCTGTATGAGCTCTGTTACACCAACTTGGCTTTTCACCTGCACTGCCAGGGGCAGAGCCACCTAAAAGCATTTCCCTTCTCATCTTTTTTACCAGGTTACACAGTTATCAAAGCAGCAATCTTTATTCTTTTGGCAAACTCTAAAAGAACACTGCCTGAAGGAATTTGATTATGTTTAACAATAAATCGAAACATAAAATTTCAAGTTGGTGTGTTTATAGCCCTAGAAACAATATTAAATCCCAATAAATTCTTACTAGTTTTCACTTTCATAGGCAACCTAACAGTCTGCTGTGCAGAACTCAAGATTTAAGTGATGGAATGGAGAAGAGTCCTTCAGCTGTTCTACATGCCCTTTAATATGTACTCGAAAGAAATTTTAAAAATTTAAAACCTCAACATTTAAACACTAATAAATGATAGGGAAAGGTGGAAATTAACTACATAAAATTATTTGAGATGCACCTACCTACAGAAAGCTTTGGGAAGAAGTGTTCTACCACCTTACAACACCAAATAATTGACTTTATGCGATAGGGGAACAATCAGGTGGAAGTTAGAAAATCATTTTCAGTGAGTGACAAGAATGATTTAGTGGGTTTTTTTAAGGCCTTGGGTGGTTGGGATTAAGACTTGACTTTAAAACTGTATTAATTTTGGGGCAAAGGAATAACTGAAGCCCTTAATGAAGTCAATTAGACTTTAAATATTGAACACTCAGCAACAATTAGATCAGCAATAACCTGATTCAGGTAAGGTTTTTTGTCAAAATCACACAGATCAGAGCTTCAACAGGTAACTACAACAAACAGGAAGACAGAGCTATGCTCTGCTCACTGGAATTTAAAACTGTCTCTCCTGTTCTCTGCCATCCCCTACATGAAAGAAGGAAGGAAATGAGCCCAGGATTGCTGGTGCCTGGATGACAAACCAGCAGTGCTGCATCCCTCTGGGTACCAAAAGTGCTCCACAGACCTGCAATGCTGCTTATCAGCAACTTCCTCGTGCTCATTTCACTGAAGGGTTTTCTTTTCCAATTCCACCTCTGTGAGCCATTTACAGTTCAGAGGACTGAGAGCCAGCAGCACTAGATGCTGCTTCTAGATGAACAGCACTTAGTTCAGAAGCCCTGTCAAGATGACTTAGAAAAGAACAATTTACATGTGAACTGATGATTCAATCATTTCCCTGAGACTTAGGCTGTAAGAGGAACTAACAGAAAGCATTAAATATTGAACTTGGACTCTGAAGAGGTGTCTGACGTGGTGATAGACACCAAAGCTGCAGGATTTGTTCTTATAAAACTGTTCTTGTAAAACTGTCCTTCGCATAAACAACCACAACCACACCAACAATTACTGTGGACTTCTTGATCTCTGCTAGCACTAATGTGGAGTAGAAGGAAAAAAAAGCTGAAGAACAGTAGAAGTAGGAAACTATTTTTGCCAGTGTTGCTGTCTTAGCTTTAAGTCGGTCTGCCACTGAAAGAACTTGGCCTTAAAATAACTTTTCCCCTCTAAACGTTAAAAATTCTGTTTTCTGAGACTACTACTAAAAAGCAAGAATTTCAAAAAGTAACATTTCTGCAGCCCTGACAGGGGCCCAAGGCCAGCATTCCATGAGAATGGAAATTCTATGATTCTAGGAAGAGATATAGAAAATCACTTCTTAGGAAACAAAATCCACACATAAGCTGGCTATTTCCATTCTGAACATCCAGGGCCAAGTCTGTGCACACATTTGTACAGTTTTAACACCTCCTAGTTTTAAATTCCAGACATGGTAATGCTGCAAGCTTTCTTTCATCAACTTTGTTTTTCCTAGTACCCTCTTCAGAACAAGCAGTCCAGAGGTGACCACAAGTCAGACTGAACTTTAAAGGGCCCCCAAAAAATTAATTTAAGGTATTGATACATGCCCCTTTCCAAAGATGACACCACTGAACAGCCAGCTCACAGACCCAGGAGGCCACTGGCCCAGAAATGACAGAGATTCACCATTCTTCCACAGCAATTAATTTCTTTGTAGGGAGATCTTCAAAGAACTTTGCATTTCTTCACAATATTTTAAAATAATTGGGCTATTTCATGTATTCCAGTAGTATTTGGCCCGATTTCAAACAAAAGATACTTCCTAGAGTTGTTTCTCAACCTTGTATGAGTCTGTTCTAATATTTAACATACTGTTTTCTTTTCCACTCAGTGACAGGTCTGAAGGGGTTCCTTGGGTCTAAAGAGTATTTTCTGAAAGCTTGATGGAGGAATACTTGGGGAAGGAGAGAGAAGCAAGAAATGAGTAAACAACAAGCTGAACCACAGGATAAAGCAGCAGCAGAATTCTAACAATTCCCATTAGAGAAGAGAATCAACTTCCAATGGGATCCTGCAACTGAACTCCGTGACAAGAAAACTGTTCTTAAAGACTTAAACCAAAGAATGCCAGGTTGGATATTCCTCTCCTCACTGAGAGAGAAGCTTGGCTTTGCAGATTGGAATTCCACAGGCCTCTGTACTCCACCAGCTTCACTGATTAGAAGGCACAGCAAAAGTGCCAATGGTTCCCACCTCACTGACTGAGAACAGCAAAGGTGTTCTCTAATCCAAACAGTCCATAATCTAGTGAAGTCTGCCTGGAACACTTGAGGAAATTGTAAACCCTTCAGAAAGGCACTAGAGGGTAGATGATGTCAGCTTATAGCCAGGGAGGATCATCTCTGGTCACAATAACTCAAGGTATTTCAGCTAGTCCTCCAGTCTGAAGAGCCTTTTCTGAAGGTATGTGAAGAGACTTCCAGTCATTTGAGAGTAACTTGTCCTGAAGAGAGGACAAGTGTGATAGTTCACCTTTTAACACTTCCCAGGGCCAGTCATTTCTCTGCAGTTGTAGATTAACTGTATAATTTACCTGGGCAGCCAGAAGGCATTAACAATACTGAAGGGAAAAAAGCAGTTTTGAATTTTCCTTACTGGGCACAGAAGAAGCAGCAGCAAAAAGCAGGAAAACTGAGGGAACAGAAGTCCTACAAAACGTAAGAACAGGCAGATTCTAGATTTGGATGCTGAAGACCTTCTGTAGCTTTTAAAATGGGAACCACAAGAATCAGCAGGACTTGCAAGAGCCCCTTAAGGCCTGTTGCTGATAGAAATTCCTTAAATTTCTCATAATCTTCAGCAAATGCCCATTTTCATATTTTCATCTCCTGTCAGGTCTTCTCTTCATCTGTTTGTATCTGGTCAAAAGACAAGAGAATCCAGCCGGTTTTGTACAGGGGGTGGCCTCACTGCCAATCTCTAGAGAATTTCAAGGGCCAGCTCTGGCACAAACTCAGTCTGTCAGTGAAAAGATACTCTGCAAACAAAAAGCATTTTTGACAAGGCAGCAGCAGCTCTCAGGCAGAATAGTTTGGGACCTGGCTGCCATTTAAGCAAAAAGATACAGGTGGGTGCCACACTGACAGCCCAAGGACTGCAGCGCTCAAGGTGTTTGTTCTCCATTGCTGCAAACTGAGGCTGAAAGAAAGCTGGAGGAGAAGAGGGATGAAATGAAAGCTATAGTGAGCAGTCTAGGAGCTAAAGTTACCTGTTCAATTTGTAATGGTGGAATCAGGGTCCAGAAAATGTTAAAATCAGCTGAAGCAGCAAGGTACAATAAAGTATGATCAATGGTTTTTAATCCTCTGAAGCAAGTGGAGCAGACAAGCAAATTATCTCAGATGTTTTTCAATATTTTAAATTAAATCTTTAACACAACCTTATACATTTTCAGTTATGAACTCACCAGGCAATTGGCTGAAGAACAGGATTAAGATACAACCACTTTCATCCATCATTAATATCGATGTCAAAAAAATAGATTTTATTCCTGAGCTGATAAAGTTCAATAAAAACACCAAGACTACTTTAAAGAATTCTATGAAATTCTAAATGAAAAGCATTACTCAACAGCCTGTTCTGTAATACATGAGTTTAACATATATTTCAAGTCTCTCTCAGTTACATTGAAGAAAGTATTCAGTCAACTACAATCAAAGTTAAAACAAAAAAGTGCCTGTGATCGAAGGATCATTATTCCAGACCTGTTGTGAATCAGTGAAAAGGAGAGTAGCAAAGGACATACCTTGGAACTGCTCCCAAAACAATCAAGTTGGCTTTTTGTTTGTTGTTTCCAATTACAGCATTTTTCATATCTCTGTAAATCCAGAAAGAAAAACAAACCCTGGTAAATTATGCTGAGGTACTGAGGGCTTATCTATAGAATTTACTATTTCCATGAGGCTTATCAAGCAGTTTTCCACATGTCCATGCTGCACTACAGACTAGGCAGTGTTTCCTCAGCCCACAGGAAAATACCCCAGGGCTCTGGGATTCCACTACATCCCAACTCCTGCAAGTAAGAGCAAAAACCCAAACTATCTCACATGCACACCATACACCAAGAAATCTTATTACTGAGAAAAACTAGGTATACTGATTCTTTGTGCCCATATAGTCACTAGACTTCTAAAACAATTAAAAAACCTCACTATTGGTCGGGAAGTCAAATATTGGTGACTTAAAATATTAACTGAATAGTCTACTGGGTGGAGAAAAAGGCAAGCTAAGAAAAAGGAAAAAGGAACCATCACCAGTCTCCAGACACCAGGATTTTACTCTCCTCTTCACCCCAGGCTTCTTTTCATGTATTTCAGCAGGACACCTAAACATCTGTACATCAAAATCTCAGGAATAAAGTGGAAACCAGAGCATTTTCCTGCCTGAGCATCAGTACAAGGTCACACACACCACAGGCACTCAAACTGTGGTACCAGAACACAGGAAGCACTTTGGAAAGTGAACACTGGTTGCACACGCTAAAAATTCCTATGAAAACCTGTGGTTTTCAACCTTGTTCAGAAAATTGCTACTGCATCCTAAAATCTACCACCACCTGGTCTTTTTTCCCTTCATATGAGCACATTGAGCACACATGAACATTCAGAGAATCTGAAAGTGAGCTTGCAGCTTAGAACTGGTTTCAGAAAATCAAGATGATTAATTTCGAGGAACCTTTCCAGCTGTTGGGGCATTTAAGAGCAGAGAATAAAGAGAGGTCAACTTCAGGTAATTCTTTATCAACAAAAAGCCAAAACTAGATTGATTACAGTGTTAGCAGCAAAACTGGTAAGTTAATCACTATGCATATAATTTATTCAAACGATTTTGGAGTGTTAGTGGTTGCTTTAACTGAGCACATTTTCTTGCCTCTATATCTCTCCCAGCTTCTATCTGCAATTTTTAAGAAATGCTGAGCAGCCCTGTCCTGTAGGATCTGCCCTGGCAGCAGGAACACTATAAAGTCCTTTGGTGTCCACTGAAAAAGCAGATTTCACTGCACTAAGCAGCCTCCCAAGAGGCCTGAGTCTAACAACTCCCTCCATTAGAGTTGTAAAAAACTTCTTAGCCAAGGCAGGCACCGCCTTACTGGCACAAACAGGACCTTTGTAAAGCTCAATTAGCAAAAGGTAATTGCCTGTTCTCCCTGAATTTCTCCACGTGCTCTGTCCTTGCATACACAAGAGTACTTCAGGAATTCCAAGCCAGCTCCAAGTCCAGCTGTGATCTCAGAGCCCCAGCACAGGAGCATCACTAAAAGCAGGTCAGATGCAGTTCTGTGCACACCTGAACCCAGCAGAGTCGGGGAAACCCCCTGACAAGGAGCCATCACTGAACAGCCCAGCACAGCCCCACTTAGCATCAGTGGGAAATGCTGCAACCTTCCAGTTGTGTCTCCCTAAGTTGGGAAACTTCACACTACAAGGCAGGAAAGAGAGGAGAAAGAGCAAGGTCAGGAGACAGGCTAAGCTGGAAGCCCCTGAAACTTCTACAAATGGAGTTGAAGATGTCACTAAGTGGTTTCAGTGTCATTTCAGTGGTTTCTATGCTGAACCCTTCACATTAAATGTCGTTTTTTAAAGTTTGTGAAATACAAGAGTCAGTCCAAAACAGTGGCAGAAGCAATGGTCAGATGTCTCAGAGGAATAATGGAAACTGCACCAAGAGACTGTGCAGGTACTTCAGGTACTGAAGTGCTCAGGCCACTCCAGGACTTCTGAAGAGGCTCCCTGCTACCCTGAAGCACCTTCTCCCGGCTACCCTGAGGCACCAGAGTCATTGGAAAAGCTGCATCATATTCACAATCTGCAAAGGCATCTCATGGAGCCAAAGAGGAGCCACTAACCAAGCACTCTGAAAATTAACAAATAGATTTTGGTGATGTTTTAATGCTCTGCTCGGGTGATTTTACACCATATTTTGTGTAAAAAAAAAAAAAAAAAACCCCCAAAAAAAAAAAAAAAAACCAAACAAAACTGAAAACAACACTACCCAATTTTGTGATTCCTGCCACAATTCCTAACAGAATGGTTTGTTAATCTTATAACCATGTAATAAGTATTGCCTATTAGAATTAGATTTAGAGAACCTTTTACAAGTGGCAGGAGCATGGCCAGTTTCCATAACACTCAAGTGGAGAGGGTTAGTGAGGGCACAGCCCTGATCTCGAAATGATTTGGATGAATTTCTCCATCCCACGTTGATAAAGTTCCTCAGAAAAGTTATGTCACATAGGTGAGAAATAGCACAAGCCTGAGATTTCTGACAGATCCAACACATGTACACTTGACCAAGTTCAACTTGCAGGCAAGTCAAATACCTTCAGATTGGAAATGTGACCAAAACCTGTCAGAGACAGGACTCAAAGGTCCCTGTGTCTGTGCATTATGGCACTCCCAAGTTCCCTGCCACGCTTCTCTCTTCCAAGCTGCCACCTATAGAAGTGACCCTATTCAACACACAGGAAGCCATAGATATGGAAAGCAAGAGCATCCTTAAAATGCCACATTCAAATGTTGCATAGTAGTAGACTTTTTCTGTGTACTATGAAAAATAATGATGTAATTCCATATGATATTTTATAGAGATTTTCCTGATCAGGAAGCTAATTCCCTAAGAAGAAGGAACTACCATATGCTGTCCTAGACTATCAGGTCCTTGGTGAATCATAAACCTTGGAAAATCTGAGGGCAACTCCCTTATTTGAGAACATAACCACCAACAAGTTCAAGCTTGACTGATTTCAGATCCAAGACATCATGAGGTACATCCAAGGAAAAAAAGCAGCAAAGATCACTATCTGGTATGAGAGGTAACAAAGAAACCTCAGAGCCAAAAACTAACCTCCACTTTATCTCCAAATGCCAGGCACCCTGCTCCCATCTCCTCTGTGCAAAGGAGTCCCTGGCATGAGGAAGAAGGGAACAGCAATAACAATGCAGTTACAGGGAGATGAGAATTTCAGAAGAACACATCTGTGGTGACTCCAGGCCTAACCTGTGACAGGATCATGATCCAGAAGGAGTTCCAGCCCTTCCAATTCCCAGCTCCAAGCTCAGGTTATGAGTTGGCTGCCAGGACATAACCAGCACCAGCTGGAGCAGCCTCCCAAGGAAAACTCAGAGCTGGCACCTGCACCCAGAACACCTCAGCACTAGTGAGTTTCTCAGCTCAGAACAGCAGCTCTGTGGAGAGGCAAAAGACAAACCTGAAGCTCCATAAAACAGAACCCTTAAGATGCATTTGAGGTTGGCTAGGCTTTTGGTTTGGGCTTTTCTTAATATCCTGCATATTAAATCTTATAGTTTAGATTCAAACTAAATTCCAAATCATTTAACAAAATAACCTGAATTGCAATCAATTTAATGCATAGATTTAAAATCTGATATTTATGCTGACATGTACTATAGTGCAATAAAGTAATTTACATGAAAAAAAACAGCAAGAAGGAATAACACAGGCAGCCAACAATAAAATACTGCGGAGATCCTAGCTAAGTGCTTGGGAATATTGCTTCCTAAAGTGCTAAACCAGCTTTTTCAATCTCTTATTGCTTCTTAAAGAAATAAAAATAGCATTTCATCAGTTCAATGCTGTGACCACTCAGCTTTAAGTTATGAAACAACCTAGAGACTGCAAAAGCAGCAAGACTGATTTTCTTTCTACAAACTTGGGAAAAGCAGAAAAAATTATCAGGTGATGTTTATCAGCTCTAACAATGTTTCGGAACATTGCAACCCAAAAGCAATCAGTTCAATTAATTAGTTAAAAATAAAATGCAGTGCATGCTAGTATATGAACACAGCATGAGTGTTTAAAATATGTTAGGAGTACATTAAACTAAAGAAAACTCTAATTTCCATCTAAATACAGCTTGACAAGAGTTACAAGAGGAACTAATTTGCCAACTGTGTGTGAAGTTCTGGTTTTATGCTGATATTTAATGTGTAATTGTTTAAAGGCACCAGATATAGACACTTCAGATAAGCAAGAAGTGATATTAAATATAACAGTTTGTGAATAAAATATGGTCTTTCAGTTTCAGTGATTCCTAACCAATAAAAAACAATATTACTACAATCTACATCCTGAGAAAATTAGTAGTAAATGAAATTTACTATTGTAGAAGGAAGCTGAGGCGCTGACCTTCATCCTGTGCAGAAGTTACCAAAGTTCAACATCTTCATGAAGTCAGGTCTAAGTTTGGGACTCCTTCCACAGAATAAAACCCCAATGAAACAGAAGAGTGAGTTCAGGTCCCAGCTGAGAAAGAAGAGCCTTTCACAGCATCCCCAGTGAGACCCCATACCTGCATCTCTCCTGCAAAGAAATCCTGAGGAAGCAGCATGGATACAAGGACACCCACGCGACAATTTGGCTCTACCTCCATTTTTAAATATAGTAAATCAAGCACAAACAGAACAAATTATAAAGTTCTGTTAGAAAGCCCTAGAGCTTTCCTATGTCCTCTTCCACCAAAGCAACACAAAAGATCTTGAAATGAGCCAGAGTGACTTGAGGAAGCAGCCACAGGAACTCCACAGAAGAAGAGGAAATAAACAGCCTGCATGACATTTCCTCGTCTTATGTCTTTTGAAAGCAGCAGAGAGCCATATCTCAGGGGTTCCTAGACAGAGAAGGGTATCAAACATGAGCTGAACAATCACAGAAGGAAAAGCACCCTGGGCACTTCCAGCCAATGCTTTCACTTTTAGTATGAAGTAGTTCCAAGAGATTCCGAGGCAGTTCCGCAGCCAGAGGAAGCTCCCAACACAAAGCACTGTCAGGGCTGGAGATTTATCTACCAGGGGCTGCCCAAAGCCACCAACAATTGAGTGACACAAAGCAGCATCCTCAAAGGGCTCAAAAATGCAAAATGCAACCTTCTAAAAAGCTGAGGTACTGGCAGCTGACACAGGGACACAGCTCAGACAAAAACCAGCTGGCCCAATTGCAGGAGAGTTTCTAAGTTTCAGGATCATATAAGCAAATGGCACCTGCACTGGCTGGACTACAGCCAGGAGCTCACTGTGGAGGAGCTACGTTTGGGCAGTTATGCTTCCTACAGGTTTTTCTTCTCCTCCTCCCTTTCCTCCACTCTCCCACTTTTATAGACAGATGCAAAACAACATCAGGAATTAATGACCAGTTTTTGCATGTTAAAATATGTCCATCACCTTGTCATAGAATTAATTTCTAACATGGACACTACTCTACTCTTTTAGTAAGTAGAGTGTTTGTACTAACATGATTCCTGGTCCAACCAAAGTGAATAAAATGTTACAAACTCCTGCCAACTCCAGCAAATCCCAGAAATCCTAAATCACCTTATTTTTAAGGTCAATCATCAAGTTGGGAAGCAAAGTTTCAAGACTTCTAATCCCATTTAAAAATATGAGTTGATACAATGAAAAAGATGATTTTATAGGAAAGAACAAAGAACCACATCAAGACAGTGTTACTCAACTCCTCTGAAAAAGTCCTCAAAAACTGTGACACAATCAACATACAGTGCAAACGAAACAAACACCATTAAAACAAAAGCCTCTCAATTCATGGTTATTCTCAATCTTAATTCTGTAGTCTCAGTGCATAAAAACAAAGTGCTGTAGCAAAACAGCACCTGGCTATAATTACAGCACTGCAGAACAGTAGAATTTAACACACATAATGCTAAAAGTGATAGTTTAATCCAACTCCTCCATATCACAATGCCAGTGAAACTGCTGGAATTCTTATCTCAAGTATCCACTCCGGAGAGGCAACTTACCATGTCATAAGATTCCTGACAGAGAAAGTACCAAGCAGAAAGGGAAGTGTTTCAGTGACCCATACCTGTAGTCAGAGATATTGACAGCTTACTCCTACCCTGAATTTATCCTGTTTTCCAGTGCACCTCTCGCTGTGTGTGACAGACTGAAGAAACATCTCATACCAAACCTTCACTTCCACACAGGAGTTTCCATCAGTCAATTCATGTGCTGCCCTTCTGATCAAGCTTAACAATGTCAGCTCTCCATGTCTTTGGCTGCAGTTTCAACTCAAGTTCCTTTTCAGTCTCTACCTGGACTGACAAAAGAGAGATGCTGCTTTTCCCACCTCTCCCTAGCAGGTTTCACTGCCTCATCCTTTGCACTGAATCTGGATATCCTGCTACAAGTTGCATGAGATAGTAATGGATAGACAATTTGCCTCACTCAGCCTTAAAAACAATGTAACCCAAATTGAAAGTGCTTCAAGTTAGTGGTGGATGGGAGTTTAGCTAACTTTTATTATGTAACCTGTATAAACTAAAAAAAAAAAAAAAAAAACACCACATGAACCATAGCTAGACAGAGCTCTGTATTATCAGTATTTCAATTTCAGCATCAATCTCTGCTGTTTAACCACGCTGGGTCCTAACAGTAAAGAAATACCCCAACAGAGGTGTGGTCAAAACAGCTCAGCAGAACTCTCCCAAATCCTCACTCAGAAAATCCCTGCTCTGATGCCAGATCAGCAAAGCATTTCTTTCACAACCGTCCCAAAACAGCCAAACCACATGAAAAGAGCAGCTCCCCCACTGCAGCTTCACATGAATGACCCAAAATATCAAATACAAGTAACTGTGGTACCTTTTTTTTTAAGGTCTCTATCTTCCCCCAAGGACATTTCACTTCCCAGTATGAAGGACTGCCATCAGCATTTAGCAGTGCATCCCACAGCATAAGCAAAAATTCAATTAGATTTCATTAAACCAAGAGGTATCTGTAACACTACATTTTTACTGCACTATTCTTCATTCACTGTCCCTTTATTTAAAGTTACTTTTGTCCACTGTCCCTTTTTAAGCCCACCACTCTATCTACAGAATGTCACCCACCACAAGTGATCCACATGGAGAATTTTCAGCTAAATGGCCTTGCAGCCTGTGTTTGGCTGTTTTAGATGTGAGCTTGGAATATTGTCTGACACTGCCCATTGCACCTTAGGCCTGCAACTACTGAAGGATCACCAAACCCTATTAATTTAACATAGCTACTACCCATTAGATTGTAATAATCTAAAGTTCTTCTCGCATGAAGCAAAACCTGATTTTTATCTCCAACTAGCTATCAGAGCTAAGATGGTGTACTGGCCTGGTCAAGCCTAATAACACCCATTTGATAAAGGGAGTTTAAGTTCTCATTAGAACAGAAATCCCCTAATATCTATATGCCCATAAACTCTTTCATCCTGGAGTTTCTGGACATTTCAGATAAAGCCTGTTTGAAGTATATTTTAGCAAGTAATTCTATGAGCTAGCCTTCCTGCTATTATCCCCAAAGAAATGCATCTCAACAAGTGACATTATCAGTTCAGCACCACTAACACAGTAATACATACTAAAGTCAGCTGAATCATCTGGTTCACAGATTAATTGGTAAACAGAGTTCTGCCCTTTGCATGTTAGTAGAAATACTAACCCTTTACAAGGCATTAGCATAAAAGTTCCATATTGCAAATAGAAAATTAGCTTCTTTTGGAAAGCTACTAAATCAAACTTTTTTAAATACTGGTTGCCATCAGTGTAAACTGACAGCTTGGAACCAAAAACTCCAACACCAAATATGAAGAATGACAAACTCAGCAGCACTGCTGGCTCTGTGGCACATATCCCTCAGGTCCAGCCTCTGAGTTCAGTCTTGACAACACCCCCCACATCTCCAAAGGGTAAAATTATTTCTCCCCAGCTGGCTGTGCCCTCCCTGCAGGCAGCCACTCCCTCTGTGTAACAGATTAATAAGGGGAAAGCAAACTCTGAATGGCCATGTAATGTTCAGCTGTGCTCAGCTTGGGGTCTGTTACTGAGTCCCACCCCAGGACTCCTGTGACCAGTGTCCCCATTCCCTCCAGCTCCATCAGCAAGTCTGACAAGGGCTCTTCCTCCTCCCTCATCTGACTGAGCCTCAAGTCATCACAGGAACAGTATCATCATGCTTAGGGTGGTATCAACAGAGGGCTTTTGGAGACAAGTGGCTTCACAGCCATCTCAAGAGTAGCAGTGAAACAGAGTCAAAAACCATGATTTTCTCCTGGGCTCAGAGCAGTAACTGAAAGGCTTGAAATACTAAACATCCCTGTAAGGCTGAAGATGGCTGGCCAAGTATCATAGATACACCTAAAGTTTAGCCCATCTCTAAATATTAGACCAGGAGTTACAATACATAACAACTTACTTGCCAAAAAAACCTATTCTGCATATGCGCCTTTTGCTGCACTGTAAAAAAATGCAAAAGTGAAAGTACCTTTTCTCTGTGACAGGAACACACTTGCATTGGAGTGCATCTTCCTCTCTTCCCTCTGTCTACACCATCCTTCCACCTGACTACAAAAACCACTGCACTGAAAGTCCCTCTGCACAGAGTACTGCTTAATTCTCTTCTGTTTAAGCCTTTCAGTTCCTTCTCTCCCTCTGAAAAGCCTTCCTGCACAGCTCACCTCTCAAAAGGGAAAATCCACCAAAGGGAGCAGTGCTCCCAGCACCACCTAAACCTGCTTCAATTTCTGTCAGATCCTGCAGCTCCCCAGCTCCAAGCCACAAAGAGTCCATCCTGCATTTCACAAAGCACCAACGAGGGACTCAGGAGCCTCTTCCCTCAACACATGAATGACTCTGCACAAAAACAACGCTTCAAAAAATTACATCACTTGTTAGTCAGCAACACCTCCAAGTTTCATACAGGATACGCATTTACTACAGGGACTACGAGACAACAGAATTGACCAAAATATACAGGGGCAAACTATGACAGGAACAACCCTCTAAGGACTGTTCTGTTCCCACAGGGCCAAGGGAACATGCACAAAAGCAAAATAGCTCCTGCAGAAAACTGAGGTTCAGAAGTGCCCAATGAGACTGAAAATCTGCTGCAGCTGTTTGGGATGCAAAATGTGGAAACAAGTGCTGTTCATCACTTAGTGTTACAGAAAGTTTGTTTAACAGACAAGAAGAACAATAAGCAGAAGTAGCCTCTTCACAACTGCCTGAAGGGGGATAACTGTTGCTCCATTAGAACTGAGATGGGAATTTCCTCTCTTCCCACTCCATGAAGTTGGCTCTCATATTTCACTGAATTTTTGCTGTGGGCACGTGTGAGCACTGCCCTGATGAGCCCTCCAACAGCCACAGCTGAGAACACAGCACATTATTACATAGCCACGTGCAATGAACCTATGCCTGGAACATCTATTACAGACCCAAACGAAAAAAAAAAAAAGAGTTGGATGCAAAACACTCGCTGTGTGAGGACCATGTGCCATTTCTATAGGATGTCTCTTTCATTGTGCTGAGAAATAAAATGCTCACACGAGGTTGGAAAACGCTTGTCTACTTATTCCTGCTGGCCCTAAAGGACAGGAACAGCAGTGGCACAGGGATTCTCAGTGCACCACAAAGATGGTAATTTATAAGTCTTAAAGGATGACACCCTGTGACTGCTGAGGAATAGCCTGATGAGAAACAGCTGGAACCTTGAGTAAGCCAGGCTTGTCAGAAAGGATGTTCCTTTCAAACCCAGCCTTGAGGTGGGATTACACAGTTCTCCATAAAATGATAGACTGCCACTTTGAAGGCACCAGGCTTCAAATGTAAGCATGATGAAATGTCTCTCAAAGAAGCTCCCTACCAGCAAATAAATTAGAGGATAGAAACAGGTATCAGTCTTGCATCTGTACAATGGGGTCTTGAGCTTAATAGCAAGTGAAAAGCAAATGACAGTCTAAGGATCACAACCCAGAAATGCTTTTTAAAAAATAAATAGAAGATGATGTTGCAAGAACAACCTTGGGACAAATGAAGCTCTCATAAAAACAAAGAAATTTACAGAGCCACTTCCATTCTGTTCCTCTGCCAATAACATCAAACATTGAAGAGAACCTTTAAAAGACCACAGCACCTAATGCACTGCAGTATCTGTGTGAGGCAATGTGTGCACTGCCAACACGAGCTGCACACCTGACATCAGTGCTGACCTTGCAGAATGCACTCAGAGCACACTGGAGGAAACCTGAGCTCTACAACAGCAAGAGGAAAGGGTCACAGGGACACCTAAGGAGACACAAAGCAAACCCATAAAGACCTCTCAAGCCTAACCATGGCCACAATGTAGAGTTCATGTCTGTAGAAGGGAACTGCTACATGAACCTTGCTCATCTACAGAGACAGTAAGTAGAAGGTAAATACACACACTGCCACACAGATGTGGGTATTAAGATGGGGCTTGAACACTTAAGTGCATTACCAGGTACAGTAAAAAAGGCAGAAGTCATCTCAACTCTTCAAATCCTGAACAGAAATTCAGGATTTAGTGGTAGGTACAATTCTCCCCATCCTACCCACTATCCACACCCAGATGAGCAGGACAGAAATTATGGGAACAGAAGTTCTGCAGGAAACTTGGCATTTTGAAATAAGATCAATAGACTCACATCCAGCAGTACTGGACAACAAAGAAATGGTTTCTGTTTTCCCAGTAGAAGGAAAATAAAAAAGCTCCTAATGAGGTAAAGCTTTATTGTCTGGAAAACTCTGAATACCACCTCTCTGAAAATTCATGGGAAAGCAAAGAAAAAAAGAGATTTTAATCATTTAAATGCTTTCAGAATATGTAATTAAAGCTTTCTCAAGTTACAAGATGAAAACTGGACTGGCATGATTTTCAAGTTCAAGAAGCATTTAGGTACATTTTACCTTTATCAAAGCTCATTCAGAAGTTGGGTTTCATTAAAATTACAAGGATGCAATGAAAAAAAGCCTCAAGCCCAAGTTATTCATTCAAGCATATGAAAAACAGGACTATTGTAACTGAAGACAATCTGCAGAAACAAAGCCTCTTACAACAGCCCATTTTCTGATCCTTGATATTCATACAGTTCCATCAATCAAAATAAAAATCTAGGTCATCAGTATTTCCAGCCAGGATGCAGGGAAAAACCAGCACATCATAGGAAACAAAGATTTTCTGCAACGGATGCAGCATATCTGGTAAAGCTTCTGACAGGCACTTCTAGAAAAACTTTAATCCTTTCCTACTCCACCCCAAATACTAGATCATTCTAACTTCAGTATCTCTGCATATACCCTGAAATCAAAGAAAGAAGGACAAAGCAGTATTTTTCTGCCCAAAAAGAATCCTGGACTGACAGACATTTTTAATATATAGACTACTCTAAATTCCATCTTTTATATCAATTTTTCTAGTTTTTCATATTCTTATTCTATCTTTTATATCAATTTTTCTAAATTGGACTGGCACACACCCACCCACCAATATTTCAAAAACAACACATCTGCTGCAAAGGACTGGCTCAGAGTCAGTAAAGATACTCTCACAATTAAAATTTCAGCCAGAGCATCACAAATACAGTTTTACCATCCAAATCTGCCCTGTGAGAGATTCTGTGAAATAAACTGGTACTTTCTTATCTTTAAATACAAGAAAAGGATCTCAGCATAGAATCCACTGACACCCACGGACAAGATGAAGAATTTCAGATTTTACCCATGACAAAGACACTGCCTAAAACTCCTGTTTCTGTACTGCAAAAGATGAATAACATATCAAAAGATAGGGAAGGGATTACCAAGGGTTGTGGGCTCCAGTCCTTTGAAAAGGAAGGAGAGCAGGGATGGAGCACCAGCCATGGCCCAGAGCATCTGCCAGGGAGAAAAGAGGGGCTCAGTCACCCCCCTGGGACAGGGGATGAGACACGACCTTCCCCAGGACCACCCACCACCCCCCTGAGGAGGGGACTATGGAGGCCACGGGCTGGAAGCAAAACCAGGCTCCCCTAGAGCAGAGTTCAGAACCTGCACACAGTTACACCAGGATATCAGAAGTTCTTATACAGGTAAGGGGCTACTCCAACCTAGAAAACTTCCAGGATAGTTTTACCTAGACTGGGTTCTTAACATATTTTAAAGGGACACTGGCATGTTGCTCCTGGACATTTGGAATAACTGATTTCATCTGCTACTGGGGAACACCTCAGGTCACGCTAAGCAACACAACCAACATTCCTGGCTTTTTGATCCACTTGTTCCCCTGATTTCTCCTGGTGTTTTACTGGACAGCCACAGCCAGCAAGCTACTGGTAAGCCAAACAAGGTCTGATTTAACCACCAAAGTCAGCCCTGGGCAAGGTCTCATTTGCCACTTTGCTAGAAAAGTGATTCTAGAGGAAAGCTCAGGGCCCAAGGACAGCAAGGGAACAACCAGAGCTTTGCAGCAGCTTCCCTTGTGCTCCTTGACTCACTCTCTCAGTCACTACCCTGACCACTGGCACAAAACAGAAGCACTGAAATACCTTGCACCCAAGTTCTGTGGAAGCATTCTCTTGCAGCCTGCAGTTCCCATGGGGAGACAGAAGCCAAGCACTAAAAAAGTCAAAGCCAACACACAGACATGGCAGCAGGGGAAAGAGTATGAGGCAGGTACACTGACTTGGCAATGCAGTAAGAAAAGAGAGTCTCAACAGACCTGCAAGAGGAGCAAAACATGGCCAAAAGGCAGAAATACATCTGAAAAAAATTCAGTGCTCACAGAATGTTTAACCTCATTTCTGGCAACTGGGAGGCTGTGTTATAAACCATATGCACTACAGAGTGAGAGTCTATGTCAATACTATCTCTACATCAATACTGACATATTTGTATAAAGATTTGCCAACTACATTTCTCAAAAAAAAAACATATGAAGAGTTTCTTGCCCTTGACCTATCACTCTAGCAGGATCAGGTACACCTGGCCTATGCACAACCAAGAGCCCAAGAGTGTTTCAGTGACTTACATGACACCTTGCAGGACTTTTTGGGGATCGAGATCAAACAATCTATCGACATAGTGGCGGCTACTGGCCGTGACCTCCTGCAGAGAGAGAGCAAACAATTGCAATAGTTTATATCAATTCATACAATGGCTTATGCACCAGCAAGTCTACACAACCTCCTTAGGCAAGAGGCAAGGAACCCACAGAATTATATTTAAATGTGCAGTGTGTTATTGCTGGGCAACATCACACAAAGATAACCCTGTGTTCAAGTGTAATCTAGAGAAGATGAGGCACTTAATGTAGATGACAACACAGTAAGTGTCAAAGCAAGTTAACAGAGAGCTATTTATGAATTGCAGTTACCAGCACTGCCTTAAATCGCAGCTTTATTGTGTTTAATTGCTATACAGAATAAAAATCAATTCCTGGAAGAAAAAGTTGCAAAGAGCAGTTAATGTTGCTCAAGAACCATACCCACAAACAAGCTCTCCAAAAGAAGGAAGCTCATAACAAGACATTTTTCAGTAACTTACTTTGTCACAACACACCTACATTTCAGAGCCTGTGCCACACACCTTCAGTGGGACAGCAGCACAGTATTCCCCATAACATTCTCACAGAGCTGTGTAAGACACTGCAACAGGACCATGCTTGTAAGCTACACATTTATGCACCACTGATTTGTTATTCCTTTTGAGAAGATCCAAAGTTGGAGATGGCAAGCATTCCAAAATGCAAGGGTGGGAAAGGGGAAGGGAATTTTCCCTCCAGGTTCTCATGAACACTTGCCAGGGTGTGCTTCCATTATCTCACCTTTTTTTTCTTCTCGACAGCTCTCTTTTCATTAACCTTTGCCCATTTTTTCCTTATGAGAAGCTCTAAGGGAATTGAAAACTCTTCCTTGCTTTAGCAAGTATCTGCTATAGGGTTGAATCTACTCCTGCTTCCCCACCTCGATGTCAAGAGGCACCAGCAGTTTCTTGCCTGTGGTCTCACATCACAGAGAAGAATCATCTAGAGGCAGCAGGGCTCCTTTGTTTCCAGGAACACCATTAAATTATGCCACGTAAATCCTACAGATACACTTCCACCGTGCAACCAAAGACAGTATTTTTGAGAATAGCAATGGACTTTTACCTATCTCACCTATGTATTTAAATGTAAAACTCTTCTAGACTTCAAAGATCCTGTAGCTTTCTGTTTCTAAAATATCCTGGCTTCCACCCCATCAGCTACGAGGTCTGCAATATGTAAAAGGGCATTCATACGCAGGTAGTCCCCCCCAAAGAAAGAATTTATCGACATAATCAGTTTCACAGATCTCATAACAAACATGAAATTTCCAGGAAGAGAAGGGAAAGCGCCAACCCTCTGCTCTTGCGGCAGCACCCGGGCTGCACCTTTTGCATCGCTACTCCCGGCACCCCTGGGCTGCAGCAGGACCGCTGTGTGCCCGGGGCCGCCCCCCGGGGCAGGGCAGGGCAGGGCAGGCAGGGAAGGGAAGGAAGGCGGCTGTCAGAGAGAGGCTCCCGCAGCACGGCGGCTCCTCCCTGCCGCAGGAGCCGGGACGCCGCCAGGAGAGAGCCCCGGTTCCGGCAGCGGCACAGCCCCGAGCCGGGGCGGGCTGCGAGCGCACCCGGGAGCCCTGCCCGGCTCCGCACCCCGCGAACGGCAGCGCGGGCCCGCCGCGAGCCGAGCGGCAGTGCCCGGGGCCGGCCGGCCCGAGCCGTGTCAGCGGCCAACGACGCGTGCAGAGCGCCGGTGCCTCCGCGGCCACGGAACGGGCTCCTCGCGGGGGGAAAACCCGCGCCGGGAGAAGATGCGGCGCGGGGGGCACAGAGAAGGAGCGCGGCCCCGCCGCCCGCACCGCCCCCGCTCCCCGCGCAGCCCCAGGGCCGCTCCCGGCGCCGCCGGACAGCGGGGCCCGGCGGGGGCCAAGGTCAGGCGGGGCCCGGCGCGCGGCACTCACCGAGAGGACGCTCATGCGGAGCGGCGCCTCCAGCACACACGCCATCTTGGCGGAGCGCTCCGGCACCGGCGGCGCCTCAGGCCGGCGGGCGCGGGCTCATGGCGGGCGCGCGGCGGGCGGGGGCCGGGGGTAGCGGGGCGGGCCCAGCGAGCCGGCCGGCGCCGAACCCCCGCTGCCGCCCCTCCGCGCCTGCGCCGCCGCGCGCCGCCCGCCCGCCGGACGGCGCCCGCTCTGCGCACGCGCGGGGCAGGGCGCGGCCTTCGCGGGCCGCGGGGAGTGACGGCCGGAGCCGAACGGAGCCCGAGCGGAGCCGAGAGGAGACGAGTCCGGGCCCGGCTGAGCCGCAGACCGAGTGCAAACGGGCCCGAGCCGAGCACTGGCCGGCCCGAGCCCAGCCCGAGCAGATCCGAACCTGAGCCGAAAAGAGCCCGAGCCCAGCCCGAGCCCGAGCCGAACACGAGCCGGAGCAAACGGAGCCTTTGTCCGAGCCCGAACGAGCCCGAACGTGCCCGAGCCCGAGCGCGCCCTTTCCCTTCAGCCTCGCGGCACAGAAATGGTTTGGGTTCCTTTAATTTGTCATTGCTTTTGTTGCCAGCATTGGTTTGTTTGGTTTTGAATTTGTTTTTCACAGAAAACACCCCAAACAACCCGGGACTTCACTAAGATGTGCTACAAGTTCTGTAAAGTGTGCTATTTTTTTATTAGCCCCACTGTATGAGGCATGGAGACACTGACTGGAGCCACCCTGAAGTCAGAACTAAATGGGAAGATAGTAAAACCACCAAAAAAAAAAAAAAAAAAAAAAAAAGAAAAAAAAAAAAAGAAAAAAAAATCTCGGGTTTCATACCTCTCAACCTGTTATGCCCTTCCCAGGAAAGCTGAGGGTTGGCAGCAGGTACAGACTGCACGGGATAACAGCAGTACCATAAACATACCTCAGGATGCAGTCACAAGGTGACTCTAATAGCTTTAACTTTAAAATACTCCTTTATGAAACAAGGCTATACCTCTTTGCAGTTTTTCTCTGAGCACACTGATGACATGCTGTGATAATAAATACCAGTGTGCTGGCCTGGGATGGAGCAGGTAAACACTTTTCTCAAGCACTGGTAACAGCAAAAACAGTTTTAGACTAAATACACACGCTGAAAAAAACTGCAATAAAAGGGTTGTACAGAGAAACATTTCCCAGAGGTTTCTCCTCAAAACTTCAAAAGTTTTCAGAGATACTCTAAATCTTTATAAGGAGAACTGGCGACTCTGGGTCTTAAAAGCCAACTGAAATTTGGCAGCATTCCCTAGAGTTTTCCATACTTTTTGAAGTATATGGCCTTCAATGGAGAAGCTCAGGGCTTCTACTGATTCCTCCTTGCAGCAGAGAATCTTGCCAACAGGGAAAATCTATAATGGATGAAAGCAAGGTAGGAGAGGACACTGCAAACTGCAAAGAGGGTGTGAACAACTGCAAGAAAGGGAACAGCAACTCTAAGAGGTCAGACACGATTCACAGTCAAAAAACATTTATGTTCACTCTATTTATCAGCTGCACTCTGCTCAATGGATGCTGAAATACTTTATAAAAAAAGTATTAAAAGGTTGAAAAAAATATTATATCTTGTCCAAGTCTCCTGCCTTCTAGAAACACATTTATCAGAAGGAAGGGGAGGCATGGGACAACACAGGACAGGACAGTTTGTTTTAAAAACACAAGGAATCAGACTGTAAAGTCTATTACACGCAAGATACATCTTCTATCTCAGTGCAGAGACCAGAATTTATATTTAAAATACTTTATTTCCATTATAGTGTTCAGAACATGTTAAGATTTTACCATTACAGACCCAGGACCCTTGTAGAGACTCATCTGCTTCAATAACTTACCTGACAGTTCACAGCCCTTTAACATACCCTGAGTGTCACACCTGGGTTACTCCCAGTTTTTCCTCATACCTCAGCACAGCTCTTTCAGTGGCTGTTCTGACAGATGAGCTGTTAATTGAACTGTTGAGAGCATTAATTATGCCCTTTTCTAGCCCTTGAATACTTAACATGTTTAGTTTTTGTAGTGAACTGATTGACAGGAGAGGAAGCAAGATGAACCCCAGACCATGGAAGTGATATAAGGACAAAATTCCCGACCCTGATACACAGCTCACACTCAGGGATGCATTTCACTCACTGTTCTCTGTTCCTGTCAGGATGGTTTCTCCTTCACACTGCCTGTGCCTTGGAGGAGGAAAAACACAGGAGCTACTTCTGCTCTCCAGGCAGCACGGCCATGAGGAATTCCATCTAAGAATTCCATCTGTCAGGAAGGCTAATGAGTCTAATGACATATGCTTGAAAACATTGTAATTTTCATTAATTCACTGTGTTTTATCCCTATCGCCTCTTAGGCCAAAGGAGTGCCATTTAATAATTCAGGGGAAAAAAAAAATAAAACTTCCAAGTGAGTTTCTATTCTGTTCTCCCTCAGCTGAAGATTACAAAGGTGCTTTGGAAGATTCTAAATCCAGTTTTAAGAGTTCAGCAAGTTACTGCTACAGAAATGACAAGTGAAAAGTGACACTAATGATAATGGGAGGTGTTACTGTCTCAGGCAACTTATACACCCACTGCCTTGTATGAACACAAAAGACAGCCCTAATTAGTCAGAGTTGAGACAGTGGTGGTGTCCACATTTAGAAAGCTGTCCTTCCTAACTACTTCCATTTTAAGATATTGTTCCCAAGTTTTAAGAAACAAACAAAAAAAAAGAGTTTTTAAAACCAGAGATACACTCTTCCATGGTCCCCATAAAACCGTCATCCTCCAAATCAAGAGACTTGGTTTGTTGTCAGAACTGTAATTAAAAGCCAATCCTGGACAATACATATTGTTTTGTGTATGACCACAAAGTTTTCTGTGGCGTGACTATCACCGGAAATAAAAATCTTCATTCTTCTATTGCTGTTTTGTTATCATGGGAATTCTATTTTCCAATTTCATTCATAGGGTTATTGCGTATGCTATTTTGTATTAATAGTTCAGTATAAAATAAGACAAAACCAATAAAATAAAATCATTCAGTCTTGTAAGTCAGACATCCTCTCACTTGGACTCAGGCTACAGTTTAAGAGTTCTTGTTAAACAAGCACGTTGAGTCTTGTTCAGCTGAAGATACAAGAGTGTACACCATACACCAAGAACTGAAGCAAAATCAAGGATATATGAGCTTTACATCCTTTGACAAAGTACTTTGTTGGAAAAGTCTCAGCTTCTTTCTTTGATGTCTGTTCTGGGTAAACCACCTTCTCTGTGAGAAGTACATCCAGCCTTTGAGCTTAGGAAAGTAACACGGGTAAGCTCACATGACATTAAAAGCACGCACGGTCCACTACAACTCTCAACACCTTCCCACAGAAAGGCTGAGAGAGACCTTAGTCACACACCCTGGGAGGTATTAATCTGTTTTATCCTCATCCTCTGCAGCATAGATAGCTTGGTTCCTTCTCTTGATTTTTTTAACACCGCTGTTCCCATTTTCATCACCACTAATGCGCTTTAATGACCTCTCAGTGGAGCTCTTTTCCTCCACCTGCTTGTTCCCTCCAGACTTCTCCAGTTCCTCATTGTTGGAGTCCATGGCATCATCAGATGACACTGCCATGGAGTCTGGCATGATCCGGATGTCGGAGAAGCTTGTGGAGAACTCAGGAGGGTGATCAGGAGAGGGATCTACAGAACATGTACTCAAGTCCTCATCGCCACCTTCTTCATCCAGCATTATCTCATCTGGATTAAAGGATGAGAGGCCAGAATTATCTGTATTGTATTCACTGGGTTCCTCTGCTGACCCAGTACTGTCCATGTCCTCCTCCTCCTCCTCTTCACATTCACCTCGCCCTGAGCTCTCTTCTTTAGCCTGCTGGATCCTGTCATTGATGTCAGTGAGGCCAAACTGGGCACAGAACTCAGTGGTCTGTGGATTGATGGTATGAACTGGCTCCATGTTTTTTTGGGGCTTGCTGGGATCGTAACAAGCAGCTGTCAATGTGAAGTTGCAAGGAATTTTGAGGTCATGGTTCAGCTCTTCTAACACCTCTTTAATGGCTTCTTCTGACACACTGTAGTCCCACCTAAACAAGTGGATAAAGTTTAAACAAGTGCAGCAAGACAAAAGGTACGGTCTGTTCCCACTGCAGAGTGCAGCCTTCAAAGATGGATAATAAATTCATCTTACAAAAGATACTTTATTCCTCAAGTGTTTTTTCAGGAAGGTTTTCATTTTCTTTTGGTCAGTACTGAGAGACCCTTCTCCCCACCAAGGATTAGTGTATTATGTCAACCCATGCCCATAACCCAGCCTGATTTTCAGCCTCATGGTGTACTTTGTGTCCCTCAAATGCTGTATCTAAGTTTGGAAAACAAAACTAACTAACTGCCCAGGTAGAGCAGTAAAGAAGTTGTATCCTTTTGACTACATCTTTTGTCAACATCCCCTTTTTTTTCCAAGGCATTTAGCAAGTCCTACAGGCATCACAGGCTGCAGAACAGAAACACAACTCCAATATAACTTACTTCCAGTCCAGAAAATCAAACAAACAAACCAACCACACTTTCATCTCTATTTTGCAGACAACTTACTTGGCATGGAGGCCATTCTTTTCAGGCATATTCCAGGTGCTCTGGGTGACATTGACAAGACTATTGGTGGCCTTGAGGACTGCAATCCACTCGGCATCATACTCCAGCGAGTCACCTGCATTGGGATCATGCTCCACATCTATTATCTACTTACAAACACAGAAAACAGATAAAGTGAGTTATTTCTCTTGACACCAGAATCTGATTAAAGTTTCAAATGTTACTTTCACTGTACAGAATTTTAATGAAATCCAAAGTACACTGAGCTGGTAGTATCAACCAAACAAGTCCTCTCAAGCCAGCCCCCCCAAGAGGCTAACAAAGGACAATCAGTAACAATAAAAAAGGCATTCCTGAATTTCAGCTTACAGCAATTAAAAAGCAGAACACATTCCCTCCCTTATTGCCAGCAACTGGAGAGTGATGCAACTTAGAAATAGACTTTGCCTGCTCCTAGCTTCATGCTGCCTTTTGTTGGAGGTTAGGAATTTTTTACTTTTTACTGTTATTCTTTTTCTCATATCTTTGCCTGAAAGCCCCATAATTTAAAAGTTAGAATAATTTGGAGGGTAGGGGGTCATATTTTCTATTCCAAAGGAAGTTCCTGCCTTTCTTGGCAGACATTTCTCTTTCAAACCAAGATACTTCTAAGTTGATACAAACTAAGAATTGACAGGAACAGTCATTCTGCTGTATGAACACCCACTCTTAGCACAGCTATGAATTAAGAGGAAATATTTTTAAACTCTTTAATGATAAATTGAAATTCAGATCTCTTTGTCTTCAGTGACATTAACCCAAATCAAATCATTTGGGTTAGCCAAAGCCCTAGTCAGACTCTAACTTTAGATACTCCATAAAGTAATTAAACCCTCCATGCTGCTGAGGAAAGTACAAATCCAGTTTTGTTATAGGATTTTTAAGTCTGGACTAGCACTCATGTTCCTTTGCATGGATAGAGCCCATCCTCATACTCTCTTCCACCTTTGAAAGTAGTTACCAGGGCAAATGGATCCCACCACACATCCAAAGGACAGACAATTAACCACTTTTCCCTTGGGATGATGAATAAAACCAACTCTAAGACTAATAAAACACTTGAGTGCGTTATCAGCATTATCATTATCAGCAGCTCACTCTCAGAGCAAACTGTTTTAGACTCATCCATTGAAGTCAGGGACTTGTTCTAAGCTGGATGGAAATGGTAGGATTAAGGAAACACTGTGCCTACACATGGTCTGCCTAGTTCAGGACAAAATCTTACAAAGATCATTCCATACAATCAGCATTCCTAGTTTCTTTAAAATTCCTCCACTTAGCAGCACTATTCTTCATCTTCTATCTAAGAACAGCACTATCAGTTCAAACAAACAAAATACTTAAAGTGAACACGTTCATCACCTGCAGGAAGTCTCTGTGTGGCAAGCATTTATCCAGAGCCAGAAACTTGGTTGCTTTTGGTAACTCTTCTTTGGAGTTTGCCTAGGAAGCAAATGGTGTTAACACAATCATTAGCACTTGTGTGAAATCTGACTATTCTAAACAAGCTACATAGACAGGATTAAAGGTATAATTTGTACAGAAAAATAATTTCTGAAATAGAAAATTAGCAGGGACAAACAGAAGGATAGATTTCACTGGGAGTCTAACAGGAAGCAGGATGCAGATGATAGCAAGATAAAGCAAGAGCTACATTTCAGCACTAACCAAGGCAGCTGAGCACATCCAGCCTTGGAGCAAAAAGAAAAACTGTAACTTAATTTGAAACAGATTTGTTGAGCCTACAAGGTCTGGAGTTACATTTTTACATATAAATAAATTGCAAATAGGAACTGCACTGGCACAAATTCAGGAATAACTATTTCAACTACAGGCTGTTTTTTGGCTTAACTCCGAGCTACCAGACCTGCAAAGAGCTGAACTACAGAGATCCTCCCACCCTCAGGTAATCACCTTCTTCAATCACTCCCTTATCACCTTTTTTTGAAGTTATCTCCTTTTTCTCACCTATTTTGAAGTTGGCTGCTTCCCCAGCAGAGCAGGAGAGTGCTGGTCTATACAGTTAAATTAACAAGTTCCAAGAACAATAGCTATTTCATGCTGTTCCTGAAGATTAGGGAGTTACACCCTTCAATTATAACATCTCTTTAATTTACACAAAACTTTAGTCCTAACACCCCTTAACCTTTCAGGGTTTTAAATGAGTTTTAAAAACAAAAATCACTAAATTGCTTTTCTGGACATGACTACCTGCACTAGATTTCTAAACTGGGCCTGGGACACAAACATCCTTCACTTTCTGTCCCCCTTTACCTCGTGTTGCATGAAAGCTGCAAATTTAACGTGGAGATGTGCTGAGAACCAGTAGGTGGGTTTCAGGTGCTGCAGGAGCTCTGAGGCAGCAGGGCTTCCCAACGTGTTGCTCTCCACTTCTTGCCGGAAGAAAGATTTCATTCTGAGGAGCTGCTTCTTGTTCCCATAGTGATAGATGCTCCTTGGCCAGTCGTGTGACATGAATATATCCATGGGACGCTTCAGCTGTCGGCCCAAAAAGCACATGGCATAAATACAACATATTGGCAAAGAAGTTTAGAAATTACTTGAGGCAGCCAGCTGTGCTTTATAGTGCCTTATAAAAGAGTTCATACCATCACCAGAAGTCAGGCACTCAGAGGAAATCATAGTAGAGAGCAAGTCCTCTGCCCACAATCAAAGGCATCTTCTCCCTCATGAAATTTTTAAAAGCTTTATTTAAAAGGGATAATGACTAAGCACAATATTCCTCCTCGAAGGATACACCCATCAGATGTCTGATCAATGTGTTAAAGCATGTTTTGGTTCAATATTAACCATACCTGATCAGAGTAGCTTTAACTTCCTACTTCTAAATTAATGAAAATTACCCTTGTTTAAAAAATAGGGTTCTCACTGACCTGTTTGAGTTTGAAGACTTCAATATTCCTCACATGGTAAGCACTTCTGATGGTCTGCTGGTTGTATGGTGGGCACTCGAAGTGGCCTGAAATGTTGGAAACAAGAATAGTTGCCTGAATCACTAATTCTCTTCTACTCAGCAGCTTTTTGGGGTCACACAGGCACTCAGAGTAATCCCAAACACAAGGCTGTGATTTTTCATGGTTATTCAGAGTGCTGCCACCCACCATGAAACTACAGCTCAACAGGTTCAGCAGCAGCCTAAAGATCCCTGTCACTGCCCACAGGCACCACAGGCTCCGGAAGCAGCAATATGCACCCTGACAAAAGGGATGAGTTTCCAACTTTGCCTTAGGATGAAAAACATGAATGCCTAGCATAGCTCCTACATACTCTACAGAATTAACAGAAAAATTGGTTTTTTAGTTATTGCCAAAAGAATATTGTCTCATCTCCCTCATGCAATATTCAAGCATATGAAGTAACCCCTTGATGACAGCAAATTTAATCAGTATTGACAGATATTACACAGAATCAAGTTTTCTAGAAAACTGGCTCAGTACTTTGCAATTTGAAAGCTACTGCAAAGCTTCTCTGAAGCCGTTTATAGCACAGTACAGTAACCGCAAGGACCACTCTTTCAAGTGCTAAGGTCAGAAAGAATAAACCATCTTCTACTCAGTGACATGGAGTATCATCTATGACATGATTTTTGCCACCCTTCCCAGGAAGAACTCTTAAATACACACTCACATTGATTTATTAAAAACCAGGAGGAACGGGATGTACTGACCCTAAGCCTCAGGGCAGGACAATACACTTATATAGTGTCACAGTTACAAACTGACTGTTTCACTCCAAGAAAATCAAACAGTGCTGCACTGCATGCTGAAAGGACCCTGCCATGGAAAAATCAACACCGTTCCAACAACGCTCCAACGGCGCCTTGCTTCCTGCTGTGGTCAGCGGGCAGTACGGATTCACCTCGTAACTCCAGAAAAATCCGTGCATTGAACCACGGGTGGTTTCCAGGCTAAGAGTCGGCTCGGGGCTGAGCACAGGCAGCTCCTCACACCCCGGCGCGGCCCCGGCTCTCCCCTCCCCTCCCTGCCCGCCCCGCCGGCCCCGCCGCCCCGGTACCTTTCCGGTAGTCGTGAGACTTGAAGATGCCCGAGATGCCGCCGATCCTGACGCCGCGGAACCGCACCACGCCCGCGTAACCTGCGGGACAGGGAGGGCGGTCACGGAGGGGCCCGGGCAGGGCAGGGGCGCGGGGAATTGCCAGGGGACCGGGACAGGAGCGGAGGGACCCTACCCAAGTAGTAGATGTTGGGCGCGACCCACCCGCCGTAGGGCAGCTCCTGCAGGTGATTGGAAGCCTCGTGGTTGCCGCCGATGAACACGGTGAGCACCGGGGCTTTCTTCTCGCCCGAGTAGTACCTGCGGAGACACGGCAGCTGCTGGACCCGGCCAAGCCCGCGGGGGTCGGGCCGGGGGCCGGGCCGGGCCGGGCCGGCGGCGCTCACCGGTAGAAGGTCTGCATGTGCCGGTACTTGGCCGGCACGGCCATACACCGCAGGTCCGCCTCGTTGCGCACGGCCTGGAAGTCGCCGCAGCAGAGCAGCAGGTCGGGCCGCACGTTGTGGCGCCGCTGCAGCAGCTCCAGCGTCTCGTACATCTTGTCCAGGGCGCCGTGGCAGCACCCGGCCACCGCCACCTTCATCGCCGCCCTCGCTGTGCCTGCGCGCCTTCCGGGTCACCGCCGCGCGCGCCCTGCGTCACCTCCCCGCGCGCCTCTGCGTCACCGCCGCGCCTGCGCCCTGTGGGGGACACGGCTGGGAGGGGCACGGGCTGAGGGGACACAGCGGGCCCGGGGCGTGGGGACCTGGGGACCGGGGCCCGCCCCTTTGTCACCGCTGCCCGCGGGCTGCCGAGAGCCCTGCCCTGAGCGACCCTGCCCGGCCACCTCCCGTGGTCCCCTCCCGCCCTGCCCGAGCCGGGAGGCCGTACCCGGTGACATCCGATGGTCCCTTCCAGCCTTGCCCGTTCCTCACAGAAAGGGGGGCCAGGCGTTGGAATGCGCTGCCCGGGAAGGTGGAGAATCACCGTCCCTGGAGCTGTTCTGGAGCGAGTTCAGAGCAGGGAGCGGAGCCGGGGAAGGGTCACCAGTCCGAGGAGCAGCTCAGGGAGCTGGGGGGGCTCAGCCTGGAGAAAAGGAGGCTCAGGGGGACTTTCCTGCTCTCCACAACTCCCCGTGACAGGAGGGTGCAGCCGTGGGGAGCTGGGCCCTGCTCCCAGGGAACGAGGGACAGGACAGGAGGACGTGGCCTCAAGCTGCACTTGAGGAGAGGTTTAGGCTGGGCATCAGGAGGAATTCCTTCATGTAAACGATGATTAAACAGTAGGAAACGGGCAGGGCAGGGAGGTGGTGAAGTCCCCATCCCTGGAGGTGTTTACGGAAAGACCGCAGGCGGCACTCAGTGCCCTGGTCACGGTGGGGATCGGCCACAGACTGAATTCGATGATCTCAGAGGTCTTTGCCAACCTCAGTGATCGACTCTGTGATTCTGTAGCCGGCCAGTGGGACCTTCATTCCGGGCAGTAACACTGGCACAGCGATGAGCACCACGGCGATAACTGGTCAGGAAGGCTCGTCACACTCACAGAGCGGGGCTGTCCAGGGCAGGAGCCCCTGTGGGGTCCTCGGGCTGCACAAGGATTGCACAAGGAGGGGTGTCCCGGTACCACAGCACCCGCCGAGCACCGCCCGCACTCCTCGGCCAGCCCTGTGGGGAGCAGCACAAGCTCTGTGTGGTTGTCCCTCACTGCGTGGCTCACAGACCACAGAGTGGTGGTAAAGCAGCACGAGCAGTGGCTGTGAACGCTTCCACCTGGCGTTTGAGCTGATGAAAGAGACGGGGCCAGTTCACCCTCAGGCAGCCGGGTCTTTTAGCATAGCCAAGCGCTGCCTTCTGTAACTTTGTAGCACACAGGGACAGGAAAAATCAGTGATGCCACCAGGGCAAGCGCGTAGGAGGCGGGGTGAGAAATCGGGTATCTCCCCTTTTCCTTACGGACTGACCGGCTCCTCGTTGGAGAACACTGATTCCTGCTTTGGAAAGGCAGTGGATTGGATTGTAGTACACCCGCTCCAGACTTTTTCCACTTCAAGACTGGTTTGGAGGTTTTTTTTAAGTCTTGGGATTGAACAAAATTGCAAGGACACAGTTAAGCATTAACTTGCTACTGCCTCCCCTATAATCACGGAACAAAGTAGACATTCCTGTTCCCCCATGGTGGCAAGCATTACATAATGGCCTCTCTTTAGATACTAAGAAAATATGAGTGTTGTCTCCTACATTTCATAATTTCACAATGTTGCATTACTCTGTGTACTTTGGGGCTCATCCAAGCCCAGCTGAAGTGAAGGGGAAAATTCCTCTGGCTTCCAAACCCCACAAGTCTCCAAGGGGAAACCACACATGGGAGAGCACTTTGCATGCACTTGGCTCTTTCACTAACTTTGGTCAGATCTACCTGGAGTAGTGCAAGAACTCATCAGTCCAGGACCTCTCCTGGGAAAGCTTTCCAGCCCTCTGGCAAAGAAGAGCAACCTCTTGCATTTGCCATTTCTCAGACTTCCTGAAAGGAAGGGAGCGAGAGACAGAAAAGGTCCATGAATCTCTGGAAGATACCACCTTAGCCAGGGTACACCATCTCAAGGGACTTCCTGAGACACCTGCCCACACAAATTCATCCCCAGCCAGGCAAGGTAAACTGTTACTGTAATTGTATTTCCTGAGTTTGTTGGCTCAGGCTCATTTCTTATATTCCATGTGCCACTTATCCCAAGGGAACTGATGCACAATAGAGTCTATAAAGTTGGGCTTCTTTTATGTCATAGTATTTTAGTATTTGTACACTACTCATGATGCATCTCAATATCTGTAATTAAACTCAGTGTTCACTGAGAAAAACTGCTCTGACCTTTCCAGAGCACAAAGGAAATTAGCCATGCTGCTGTTTACAGGGTAAGTGGCAGCGAGTTAATGCTTAACTATGTTATTGTAATTTTGTTCAGTCCTTCAAGATTGTTTGAAAACCCATGTGACGGAAGCACAGCTCTCCTCCAGCACATGACTGACCCATGTTTGGCCTTGGATTGGGTTTTGCAGTCACAGTCTCTTGCCCCAGTTGCCTCTGCATGTATCTTGTGCCTGAATGTCCAGTCCTGCAGCAGAGGACCGAGTGCACATCCTGTCCTGCATGAATGGCCAGGGAACTGTGAGGCCAAGAGGGAAAAGTCCCAACAAGCAAACTCAGGTCAGTAAATCACTTGGGTAGGAGATATTTGCCCTTTTGGATGTTGCCTGCCTGCACTGACCAGTAAGTAATGTTTTCTTCCTGAGCTGACTATGGTAGTTTAGTACCATGAAAGTAGTTTTTCTCTGTGAAGAAATGAAGAATAAAAGGCATCTGAAGGGGCTGTGGATGACAGAGTTGCTTCCCTTATCTCTGAGAAGGGGACGAGAAGAGCTTTTGAAGACTTTTCTGTCAAGTGCTTCCTAGTGTTTTTAGAGTATATTAACAGGTTTCTAGCATGATTTACACATTATTAAGATGAAGAGAAACAGCAAAAGGGAGGCATCTGTATTTGACTTTTGGGGAGGGATAGCACAGCTGAGAAGGGAGGTACAAGGAGAAGTGCTGGGAGACAGTGTTTGTGATGTAGAGGGAGATAGACTGGAGTGCAAGAGACAAATCTGATGTGTTCCAGCAGAGATTTTGAGCTGCTCCTGTAAGCTGTGAGGGCATGTGAGGTGGCAGGAAGGTATGTGTGTGCAACTGAAGGGAGGGGCTGCTGCAACCAGACAAGACTAAAAGCTCCCTTAGGAAAAGGCTCCACGAGGCCTGAATATCACATGGCTTACCTGCAGCTGTATCCAGGTGTCTTTGGGCATCTCCTCCTCTAGATCGTGTCTGCTGATTGCAACATGATCTGCACTGCAGCAACAGAGCTGCCAACGCAGGGCCTGTTCCAGTTCTCTGTTCCAGCTACACCAACAGGGCTCTTTCCTCCTTAATTTGTACCTTTTGCCAAGGGCACTGCTTTGCTGGAGGGCACTACTGATGGCCTCCAGCCAATGAGGGCTGGAAGCTGTCTGGAGGAAGAGATGAAGCAACCCTCAGTAAATTTGCAGATGGCATCAAGCTGGTTGGGAGTGTTGATCTGCTCAAGGGCAGGAAGGCTCTGCAGGGAGACCTGGACAGACTCGATCAAAGGACTGAGGACAGCAGCGTGAGGTTCAGTAAGGTCAAGGGCAACATCCTGCACTTGGCTTACAGCAACCTCCTGCAGCTCCAGCCTGGGGCAGGGGTGGCTTGAGAGCTGCTCAGCAGGAAGGGACTCTCAGGTGCTGGTCAACAGCAGCTGGATATGAGCTAGCAGTGTGGCCAAGAAGGCCAGTGGTCTCCTGGCCTGTATCAAGAGCATTGTAGCCAGCAGGACTAGGGAAGCCATTCCTCCCCTGTACTCAGCATTGGTGAGGCTGCACTGCATTCAGTTCTGGACCCTTCACCTCTAAAAAGACATTGAGGGGCTGTAGCATGTTCAGAGAAGGGCAACAAGGCTCGGGAAGGGTCTAGAAAATGTGCCCCATGAGGAAAAGCTGAGGGAGCTGGGTTTGTTTAGCTTGAAGAAGGCTCGGGGTGGACCTCATCGCTCTGCACAACTCCCCAACATGAGGCTGTAGTGAAGTGGGGCCGGTCCCTGCAGCGAGAGACAGGAGGAAATGGCCCTAAGGCAAGACAGAGGAGATTCAGATTAGCTGTTAGGAAAAAAAAAAAAATCACTGTTTGAGCAGCCAGGCATTGGAATAGATTGCCAGGTAGGTGAGGAGTCAGGAGGTGACTTGGTTGGTGGAGGTGTACAAGAGGCGTCTGGATCTGGCGCTGCCTGATGTGGTTTAGGCGTTACAGTGGCAGCGCTGGCTGCACGGCCGCCTGGAAGATCTCGGAGGTCTCTTCCAACCTTGACGATTCCGTGATTCCGTAAGGGCGTTGGTGCCGTTCCCGAGCGAAAACACCCCCCGCGGTGGCGGTGGCGGCAGAGCCGCGGGCGGGGCCGGGCGCGGACCGGCCGTGGGGCGGCTCGGGGCTTTCGGAGGCGGGCCCGCCCCCCGCCCCCCGGCCCGCGGCGCTGGGCGGGCCCGGCCGTGCGGAAGGGGCGGCCGGGACGGCGGCGGAGCGCGCCCGGCGGCGGGAGCGGCGCGGGGCATGGGACGGGACGGGGCGCTGCCCGGCGGGTACGAGCGGGCTGGGCGCGGGGCCGTGCGGGGCAGTGGGCGGGGCGGTGCGGCGGGGCCCGGGGCGGGGGCCGGGGCGGTGTCTGCGGGCGAGCAGCCGGCGCGGGGGTCCCGGGTGGGCTCCGGCGCGGTTTGGAGGGTCTGGCGGGGTGTGCCGCGGGCGGTGCGGGCCGGCGGGGCCGGGCACAGGCGGGAGGCGATGCTCGCCCCGCACGCACTGAGGCACCGGCGCTCCGCGCTGTCCCGGGCCGGGCTGTGAGCTGTCCCCGGAGACTTGTCCCCAGGGGGGAGGCGTAGCGGGTTCTGAGCACAGCGCCTTCCCAGCCTGGGCTGGCCCGGAGGTGTTGACTGTTGAGAGCCGGAGGTTAACTCCGGTGAGGGGTCCTCGAGCTGTTCTCTTTCTGTGGCCACTTGCCCCAGTACCCTGGGTGGCTGGACCTGCCATTAGCTTCACTGCCGCAGTGAATGAATACGTGGTCGTGAAAGCAGTATTTAATTTTTTCCCCCCGATGTATTTCTTCTCGAGAAAGAAAGGGAACAGCTTTGGCTACCAGACTCCTTGGTTCACGGGCAGATGAATTCGAGATTAAGTTGAGCATAAACTTGTGAAACTGAGTTTGAATAACGAGTGGATTGATTTATGAAGGAGGTGTTCCTGCCGGAGTAATTCTCTCTGCAGGTCATCAGACCGCGTTGGTATCAAGTAATGTAAATATTTTTAAGCCTGGGACTAATTATACTACCTCTCTTTTTCCTGCTGAAGAAGGAAAGCCTGGGAGGTGTGCTGTTCTGTGCTCCCATCTTTGCAGAAATGCAGGCTAGGGAAGGATTCCAGGGGCAGATAGTCCTCCAAGCTGTTGAAGTGCTGTCTGCATGTTTTTCTTGGTGGTGGTCTCATGGCTTTAGTTCACATTATGTGATGCCTGCTTCAGGACATAACTCTTTCAAAATTTACTTAACCATTTCTTTAAGTCACCTTCTCTCTTGAAAATTTTTTGTCAACCTCTCAAGCTTGGCAGGTCTTCTCTCTCAGGTTGTGTAGGGGGAGGTTATTTTAATGAGAACTTTGAGGAGATTGTCAGTACTGTTAGACTTTGTTATGTAAAATTATGTGTTTAATGTCTGCTGGATTCTGAGAAATTGAAGAATGAGACGGTGGTGGGTTGTTTGGGTTTTTTCCCAGTATTTATGTATCCGGAAAGGGTAACACTGTATCAGTTGCAACTGATTTATACGTGCCTGAAAGTGAAAAGAAAAGTTGAAGTTCCCTGGTGGCACATGGCCAGTTTCTATTACCTGGACCTTTGCAACCGCTGTCGTGTCTTATTATTTTGTACTTGTAATTTGCACAGAGGTGCAATGTTAAAGGTAGCTGTGGGCAAAGCTCCTCAAATTACAGCTGACTGATTTGTGAATGCCAAACACTGCAGAGATTTTCTGGTAAAGCACCTATTTCATTTCCTTCAGCTGCAACCTGTGGAGCAGGTGATGAATAATGTGGCTCAGGCGGTTCAGAAAGCTCTGTGGTGGAGCCCTGCTGGCTGACACTCACTGCTGGTAGCCCTGGAGGTATAAATATGATGCTGCATGGTGGAATTTGTTTTTCCTTTTTTTTTATGGGTGGGGTGAGTATTGGCTGGTGGTTTTTTGTTTTTAGTAAGGACCGTTCTCCATAGAGAACTTCTCTGCCCTTGAATTAGACAGAAAACCTGACTTGAAGTAACTGTGAACTTGGCATGTCCTGGTGCAGGACAGAGTTTGCTCTTCCTTCATTGTGTAAATGTTTTCCAGTATTGATTTGACTTAAATGAGTGCCTGTTCTTCTTCTCCCTAAGACCAGGCTTTCTCCTGTTACACTTAGCTTTTCTGAAGGTTCAGTTAGAGCTTAGATCCTGCTCTCCAATTCTGTCAGAAACGAGACAGCAAAGTAGAACTGTGGGAGGAGGGGAATCTTCTCATCCATAATTAATGTAGTTGAGTGCTGTCATAAGGAACTGTTTTCACGTGTGTTCTGGGACAAGGTTTTTCCAGCGCAAAATTCACTGTTGTATTTCCTCTGCTGCTTATGTCCCTGGGTCTGGTTTGTGGAATTTCTGAGCTAGGACTGCCAGGGCAGATGTGACTAAGCAGGTGCTTTGCTTTGACCATATGAAACACTCCCTAATGTCACATAATTTGGAAAATTAGGGCTTGAGCACCAGAAACAGGTTTATTCTCTTTGTAGGGGAAAATGAGGATAATACTGGAAAATATTATCACTGTTAGTAATTAACAATGTTAACAATTAATCAGTGTTTGATTGGCATCCAAATACTCTGTTGATGGAGAAATGAATAATTCTGAGTGCAGAATAGTTTATAGGTAGGATGCAGGAGGCAATACCTGAGGTCATACATCTAAAACATGAGCTAGTTAAAAATGACTTCATTTTAATGAATATGCAGCTTCACGAATGTGTGCACAGCTGTCCACCTAAAGTGAGGGAATCTTTGCATTTACCTCGTTTTCTGCTTGTTTGTTTTTAACCTGTGTGTATTACTCTTCTTTTTAATCTGCTTCTATTTGAATACACAGGAAAAAGAGAGAAATTATGGAAGTCCTCTTTGCTTTGTTGTTGTTTTGTAAATCTCTCTGGGTTGATAAATACACAGGAGAAACAATTTCCTCAATTTTACTAGCACATCAGGTTAAAACGGCTTTAGTTTTCCTTGGTGGAGGATGGGGGCCAGAAAAGTTATGCTCCCTTAGATTGTGCATTGCTTTGAGCACAGTGCTCTGTGCCTCTAGGGTGGCACAAAAATCTGTAGCAGTGCCAGGCTTGTTGGATGCCGGGACGTGCTGCACCTTTTGGTGTAATTCATTGCATTTCGACAGCTGCTGCTGTTCCCAGCTGGAGATGGAGGCTGGCAGGAATGGGCTTGTGGAAGGGATGGCTGGTGGGAATGGCAGCTCTTGGCTCCTGGGACTGTGCCTCAGAGGAGAGGGGGGGAATGCAGCACAGAGTGGGCGCTTTTCTGTGTCACTGTGCTCATCGCTGACCCATGGAATAGCTGTAGTACTCCTGCTAGGGCCAGTTATGGGCTGTGGACTGAGGCTGCCCTGGAGACATGGCCTGTCACCTTAGACAAAGAGAATTTTACCCAAAATTTTGAATGCCTGAGAGCTTGAGTGTCTCCATTGCGATACATGGAAGACCTGAAGAAGTTAGATATGTCAGCAATGAGAAATGCATGAGCTCTGAATAGATGGGCAATAAATGAAAGCAGTTTTTTTTGTTTAGTTGTTACTAAATTAGAAGTGTATTTATTCTGCAGACCACTAGCAGATGGCTACTCTGCTACAGGAGAAATTTAACTTCTAAGTAAGTTTCCAAAAATGGTTTCAGGGAATCTGTAAATTGTAACCTCAGTGTCAGCAAAAGTTAATGACCAAGGGAATGCTGTCTTGGACATAAATCTTCCTTTGTTATTTTAACACTTAAGTAAAATCACTTTAATTTGTGTAAAGTGAATGGATACTCTTAATACTGAATTAACATTCCAGGGACAATAAATTTGTCTTGCTGATATGAAATTATCTCTTTCCATATACGGTTATAAACAGCCAGGAGACACATTACTTAATCAAGCAGGCTTTCTGACCTCTGCCCTGAGCCTTGCTAATTATGTGCTTTTGAAGCTTGTTCACCTCCAGTGTTTTACTGGTTGGTCACCTTATTTTCTGTCAGTGTGTCAGAGCTCAGGCGATAATTTTTCTTTTTCTCATGCCTTGCTGAACTTCAGCATGTTTGTGAATGTATTTGGGTCCTGCTAAGTGAGCAAGGCTGGTGGTTCTACAGAGACACGAGGCTGGAACAATAATTAGTTGGCAAAGTATTTATGTGTAGCGGGTTGGCGTTACGTGGAAAAATCGTGTGAGCTTTTACTCTCTTGCTGTCTCATCTGTCTAACTGGAAACCAGTCTCATGGGGCACAAATTCCTGTCTGGTCAGTTTTAGTTCCAAGGCTGTGCAAACGGAAAGTTGAAGAAAGGTATTTCAGAAAAGCTGAGAAGGGTGACATCTTTCCTGGTACTGTTAACTCTTCTCCTTCCCAGCTGACACCCCCAGTGACAAGCTTTACATGGCCCGTGCAGTGGTGCTCTCCAGCAGTTTCTGGTGTGCTCGTGTGCAGGGACTCTGTGCTGGTGTTTGTGAAGGGGATAGAGGCACTGGAGTATTAGATAACCCTGTCACTTAACCTGGAGGAGTTACACTGAATAATCCTGCATTCACTAACTGCAAGTCAATATTTTAAAACAATAGATTATGGTCTACTGCCAGGTTTATTTTTAAAAATCAGTGCAGACTATTATTATTGATACTAGCCCAGATCTTTTTGAGCAGTGGGCTTGCCTTACATTCCTGCTGTAAATGTGGAGAGGTTGTATTTAAGTTAATGTTGGGGGATTATTTTTCTTTAGGGTAAATGTACCAAAACAGATTTCTCAGTGTAAAAACTGACTTCTCTGAATGCACAGTGACTGCAGGGCAGTGTTAATGGTCCTGCCACGGACAGTGAGGCTCAAGGTCATGTCTGCTTGGAAGGCTGCCTTGATAAGTGTTCCCATTGCAGTGACCTCCACGGGTCACTGCAGGAATGCTGAAGCCCAGCTACAGCTGGTAAAGTTCGATGGTCTGGGGCTCTTCAACAAGAAGGCAAGAGAGACAAACAAGCAAATATTCTGCTGTGTCTGGATTTTCAGAGAGAGATCAACAAAGGACTTTGTTAATGCTCCTGGAAGGAAACGAACTGCTATGGAGCAGCAGTGTGTCTTTCTCAGTAATTAATACCTGGTTAAAGTGTAGGAAGGACTGTCAGCTTTTCTAGGGAAGAGTCATCACTCTTCACTCCCGGGGGGATCTGTGTTAAGGCTTGTGTTGTTGAACCAAGTTATAAATGGCCTGGAAGAGAGGCTGAGTAATGAAGTGACAGTATATGCTGAAAATCACAGAATTAGGGTAGTAGAAACAAAAGCTGGTTGCAGAAAGTTCTCACAGTACTCGGTTGTAGATACTTGATACCAGCAGATGTAAACTAATGTGCACGAGGGATAAACAACTCCCTGTGCCTGTGCAGTGATGAGCTCATGAGAATCTGTGCCATTAGAGAAAGTGATCTTTTAAGTAATGCAGATAAGGCTCTGTGAAACTCACTCAGCAGCAGTCAAAAACAACAAAAAATGGCAAATAGAAATGACATCTCCAGGAAAATAAGAGGGAGCAAACCAACATGCCATGGTGCAAATCCATTTTGGTTTTGTGTAATGAATAACATTCCCTCCCAAAGTTAGGGGCAGACATTCCCCCCTCTCCAAAGAGTTGTAGTTAATATTACAGAAAAGCACATGGCAGAAGAACTTTTGTAAAAAGAGTAACCAAATAAACTGGAACTTAGCCTGGAAAATATATGTTTGGAAGCAGGAAGGATAAGAGGAAGGATTATGATAGAAATCTGCAGTCATGGGAATATCCCTGTTTATTTTGCCACCCCAGCATAGCAAGAATTAAAGGGTGTCAAGTGGTACCCATGTAAAAAAGTGGTGACTTTTGACAGAGGAGGTATAAAAACATGGCCCTTTGACTGCCTTTCTGGGTCCATGGCATCTTTTGATGAGACATTTCCCAGGTTTGCTGCGTGCGTGTGCTTGTTTTACTCTGCTCGCTGTGGCACTGAGCACCTAGTTCTTGTGCTGAGGGTAGATGAGCAGTCAGACCCTATCTGCCCTTTCCATGCCGTTCATGACTTTGGAGATTATTATATTTCTCTGAAGTCACCTGTCTTCCTACCTGAAGTGCCTGGTCCTGCTCCATCATTCCTCACAGAATAGCTGTTCAAGGCCTCTGGATCATTATTGCTGCCCGTCTCTGAACCTTTTTTCTGAGGCTGCATGAAAATATTGGTCTCTAAAAGGGCTGAGCACCTTCCTCTTGAATAGAGTGTTCTCTCAGTGGATCTCTGAGCATTTTACAAAGGACAATAGTATCTTTATTTCCTCTTGGAAGACAAGTAGGAAGAAGGACAGAGTGAGTTAACCCAGGTGGTTATGAGAGCAGACACTTGAGAATGCATTATCTGAAAACAGTGAGGCTGGAAAGGGGAAAACACTATATTGGGATAATAGTGATTTTTGAAAGGCAGCTCAAAAATTAATTTCTGCCTGTGGTTCTCATCTTTCCTGAATACTTTGCCCATTTTGGGTTCCCATATCTTAAAGTGTGTAATTGAACCAGAAAAGCTTATGAGAGGGGCAGTGGGAATGCTTAGAGATGCAAAGTGGCTTCTTTGCTAGGAGAACTGTTTAAACTAAGAGAAAAGAAAGAGAAGGCAGAGGGATGACATGGAATTCTGTAAACTTGGGAATGCTGTGGACAGTGTGCATGGAGGTGCAGTATTTGTGCAGTGTCTCAGTACAAGATCTTGACATACTGAAGCTGCTGAGTGACAGGATTGAAAGGGGTGGTGGATGGTAGAATGTCTTGTCTAAAGATGTTCAGGATGCAAAACGTTTTTGTTGAATCATGGAGTGCTCAAGCACACAGGAGAGCAATCCTCCAAAGGTTAGTACAAACCACATCCAACTTCACAGTTCTCATGAACTGGGAGCACTTGGAGGCCAGGAGAATATTCCTAGGAAATACCACGTCTTTCTAATACTGCTCCTTGAGCATTGGCATTTAACCACTGTTGGAGACAGAAATGGTTTTTCCTGTGTTCTTGTGTAATCCTGAAGGATGGGATTCATTGAGTATAATTTAACATCTCAAAACCAGATTGTTAAACCCAGTGGGGTGCTCTTTCTTTTTGAGGTACTTCCCTGTCTGCATTGCCTACAGACAACACCGAACACTTCATGGCTGTGTAGGTGAGATGAATCCCACCTCTGCCATGTTTTTGTAAGAACAATAGCAAGTTACAGAAAGAACTCAGACAAAGATTTATAGCAATGACTCTGAAGACATCTCAGACTCTCTGGCACTCCTGGAAAATGTTAAGAGGTGATTTGATTATACTATGTTAGTACTTGTAGGTGAGGAAATTGGTCCTCCTGAAAGCTCTTTTAATTTAGCATAAGAAAGTGGGATAGCTGTTTGTAGAATGTGATGTTGAACATACTTCAATGGGAAATGATGACCCTTTTTCTAGAATGTGTGTAATTAAATATTGAAGCACTTGAGAATATGAGGAAGTGTCCTCTGGTTCAAATAGAAGTGCTTACTTTGAGTAGGTCAGATCCTCTAACCGAGGTTATGAGGCAAGTTGGGATTTGTAGCCATCACAGTTTATTGCAGTTTCTAAAACATGAAATAGCTTGGAGCTAAAACCTTTTAGAAATAAAGATTCTAAAGGTACTGGATTCTGTGCCAGTGTCAATGGTATAAGCCCCTGTAATCTCCAAACTGTGTGGGTGCAATTGTGAGTGGTTTCTTCTATTGTCCCTGAAATGTGTGCACGTGCATCAAATTTCTGCTGCTCCTGAGGACTGAAAAGCTGCACTTCCCACCTAAGTCCTACATACAAAGTAATTCTGCTGCCATTAAGCACATCAAAATATTATAAGGTGTAAATAGAAGAAATACAGGTCAAAGGAACAACCCGGATTTTTTTTCTTCCAAACTTCTTCAGTAGAGGAAGAAAAGTTACTCCTTTTAGTCTCCTGTTCCTTTTTGAGAAGTAATAAGTTGTGTAAGTGACGGTGAGTTGTTGATCACTTCCTTTGTTGATCACTTCCTTCCTTCCTTCCCTTATTTTTGATGGGATCCAAAATAATTTATTGTCTGGTTGTAAAATTTTCACTTAATTCAGCAGAACTGGATTTGTTACAAAAATTTATTTGAAAGAAATCATTACTTTGTTGTTTGTCGTTTTTTCTTCTGTAATCCATATAGCTTGCTTCCAAATCTGCTTTGCTCAGTAAATTCTAAACAAAACCCAATCATTTCTAAATAAAAAGATACAGTTAAATGCTGCTTTTTGGTACCACAAATCCTTCTAAGGGGATAAGACCTGACACCTGATTACACAGGTATGGTCATATACCTGAAGCTATACTGGTGACTGTCCAAATGACAGACCTGTTGTTCTTTGTTTTCTTTTGCAAGAGTACCAAACTGCAGGGTTGGTCCTACCACACCTTCCAGTAGAAAGCAGCAGTTCCACAGTGATGCTCAGGCCATGTCCTGGTGCAGGAAGGCTGGCTTACTCAATACTGTGTTATAGTGGTTTCTAACTCCTGTTGCTGGTGCTGCTGATAAGGGTTCAAGAAGACTTCTGGTGAGTTAGAGACTTTCAGAGCTATTGGAGCCTTGTCCTGTAGCTTTCTAGACTTGAGTTTGCAAGTGCTGGCTGACAGTCCCAATCTGAACAGATTGTCATTGTTCAGTTATTTAACTTCTGCATAATCTTTGCATGAATAGAATTTCTTGTGTGTCTTGTGGAATAACCTTTTATATAATTAGTATCTGCAATAATTTTTTCCTTTGGAAAGTAATTCATGTCATCTTGCAGAGATAGGACAGGCATAAAGCATTATTCTGCAGTCATACAAGAAGCACTATTCATTCACAGTTTGTGTTGTGAAGCCAGCCCTGTATCCCTGGGGCTGGGTTGGTTTCGTGGCAGCAATTCTAATTACAGAATCTTTCTGCAGTATTTCTGAACTGGGGGTTGCTCTAGAGTCAAACTGGAACGAAGTTGCAGCCTGGAAAGAGCCAAGTAGGAAAGTTTCTTGGTGCATTTGATCTTTTCATTCTACTCATAAATAGCAGCTTTTAGTCACCCACCAAGAGTCACAGCTGAAGCTCAGCTTGAGGCTGCATTCCCAGATCTGAAAAGAGGGATACTCCTCTCTTAGGCTTTGTCCGGACTAGGTTTGCATGCTGTGTCATGTTCAACAGATCACACTCAAAGCTGCAAGCTGAGCATGTCCTACCTTGGGCAAGGCAGTGGGAAAGGAGAGAAGTTTCTACTCTGTATCTGTAAGGATTTGTGCTGCTGCAGCCCTTGAATAACCTGAGCATGTTTCTGCAGACAGTGATAATAAAACAATTAGTAAGTAATTACTGGGAAGACATTAGTTAGTGTGGTAGGAAAGAGGCTATTGGGGTTTTATATTGATTGTTTGATTACTTCCTCCTCTGAAACAGCAGTAAAAGGTGCTGACAGCAGAGGCAGGAGGCAGCAGTCCTGTGTTGGCCTGGGCAAATTTGTGTTTGCATTGTGTTGGTTTGTGATAGTACCAGAGGAATACGGGCAAACTGGAAAGGGATTGGAGAGTGCAGCAATCATTGCATAAATACGTGAAATTGTTATTGGGCAGAGCTGACCATGCAAAGTTGAACAAAAAAAGAGTCCATTTAGGTTGGGAATCTAGAAGACCTTTTCCTTGAAGGAATAACCCTACAGAGACAAAAACTTCATTGCTTGAAGGTGGCTTAATTAGAGAAACTGGCTTAGTCAATGATGTGGTGGGAGGAAACTACCCTTGGAGTGACAGAGGAAAAGGAGACAGTGAGTAATACATTATTACTCTAATTAAGAAATAACTTAATCAAGATGTAATTATTGCCCAAATTAGGTATAAACCCAAACTGTTCTTTGCTGCTGAAAGGAAGACTTGTCTCTTGTGCTGTGTATGACACAGAGGGAGGAAGGAGCCCTCAGGAAGTCCTATGCTTTTTGAGAACAATATTAATTCTTCATCAAACTTGCTGTCCCGAATCCTCTTCTGTCTCTAAATATTATATAGTGGTGATTTCAGGAAATGCCAGAAGGTTTGTTTGAAGTTGATGGAGGCTCAGAAGAGGAAAAGCAGCAGACCTCTTACCCTGATGTGTTGAAGGGAGTCTATAGATCAGTGGACTTTTTGGAGGCCTAGCATGCATTTCCTGACAAAGCCCATGAAGGCATTGAGGAGCCAACAGCATTTTTTAAACTGTGGCTCTGATTCAACAGAGAGTTTAGCACACATGACAGTGAAGCCTGAGAGGAGTGAGTGGAGGGTGTGAAGTGTGTTCCTTGGGTGTGTGAGTGATGGTGTGAGCACCTCATGGTGTGAAAAGGGTTCTGTGCACTCCCTTTCTCTGCCAGCACCTTGACTCACTGCAGTGGCTGGGGCACACCTGGTACCTGTGCTTGTCCCTGGGCAGGGGACACACCTTGTACCACAGCCCATCCCTGGGGAAGGGGCACACCTTGTACCACGGCCCATCCCTGGGGAAGGGGCACAGCTGGTACCCCTGCTGTTCCCTCGGGAAGGGGCACACCTCACAGCTCTGCTCATCCCTCGGGAGGGCCCTCCCGTGCCAGAGGGGCTTTGGGGCAGTGCCAGTGGGTGTGGAGGGGAGCAGGCCAGGACAGGAGGAGCTCTTGGCCCGCAGCTGGGGTGGGCAGGTGGCGGCCTGTTACAGAGCCCAGCATGGCAGTTGGCTCTTCATCCTGAATGCAATCTTTTCAATGCCTTATATAATCCAAAGAACAAAGTAGGAAGGGCTCTTTACCTGTGCCACTCCACACAACTGCAGTGAGCAGATATGGCACTCCACAAATCCCATTGAACATTCTTGAATCAGTGCTACTCAATTTTAAATTAAGGCTTTAAAATATGTAAAATGTGAATGTTTAGACTTGTGCTCTCCCCAGCTGGTAATTACAACATCACCAATCTCTTGGGGCACTTGCCTTGTGTGTGCTGTGTTTCTCCAAGCTTTGAGCTAAGTTGGTGGGACAGAGCTGTGGGGAGGGCAGTGCTTTCATCAGGTGCAGGCCTGGCCTTTCACAGTGCTGGATATTTGCCTTTGAAGAAACAAAAATAAACCCATGCTGCGGAGTGGCTTAGCTGTGTGATATAATAATGTTTTATTAAATCAATTTCTGTTTGTACAGGAATAGAGGGTGCTCAGAATTTCACTGGGTTGTTTTAATTTGATTGTTCATGTATTAAAGAAAGATGAGGCTATGTCTAAAATTCAAGACCATTAAATCTGAGATTTGCTTTTTTTCATAACAAAGTTAAACCGCTTTTGAGGGTTTTTTTTCTGGTGCAGTTCTGACCATGATGATAGGAGTGCAGCTTACACTTAGCACTTACACTGTGCTAAGTGTAAAACACTCAATTCTTAGTTTTCATAGGCTTAACTTTTATACAAATGTTACTATCCTCAATGTCTACAGCAGTGGACTTACTGTATTAAATATGCTGCTATTTATGGGTTGTAAGAGAAACAGTTATTCCTCCCTAAAACATACTGCTATGATCCCAGAGACCTTGGTGACAGGCTGATGGAAGCCAATGTGGCCTTTACTAAAGACTGTACATTCTTAGAGGCATTCAGCTACTTTGCTGCAGGCTTTTTAGAGCTTTTTATAATCCAGAGAGCTTGGAAATCCTGAAAGTGCTTTTCTCTACTGCCCTTTGCCTTATCTTTAGAGCTTTGGAAAACGAAAGGCAGAAATTCACAACAGGATCAGAATGTTTTGCTCTATTAGAATTAAAGGTAATGTTTTGCTCAGTCTGGGGAGGAAAAAAAGCAAGTCTGAAAAAAATTAATGAGTGGCTAAAATAGAGCTGTTAAAATGGCAGCACACAGACAGCCTGTGTATAAATATAGGCCAGCTCCTCAACACTGCTCTTATATGGTAGATGTGAGTGAAAGAAGACTATCAGTCTACTCTGTTCTGTGCAGGCCTGTGTGCTGGTTGTTCTCTCTGGTGCCAGATGTTTGGTAGTAGACAAGGCTGTGTAATACATGGCAATCATAATGACTGTCACCTTTATTTCTGTTGCAGGGACCTGTGTCACCAGTGTGAGAGAGGAATCTCCCAAGCACACTGTGGATTTTTTGTCTGTACGTGCTACTGGATTCTCTAACTTTTAATGAGCCACCCAAAAAGAGAGAAAAAGGGTCAAACAGAAATTGCTGACTTGTCACTTCTGTCTAAGAACTGACTGGATTTTATGGCCTCTGCTGGAGAAGCTACCTGGACCATTGGAAATGGAGCAGCTCGTGCTGCACCTCTGCTGAGCAAGGCTTTCTGCATGGAATACAAGCATCAAGGTGCCTTAAGTTAAACGGTATTCAAGTTGCACTAGTTGTTGTAACTGTACTGCCAAAACCACTCCAGGCTTCTCCAGGGCTTTCCAAGGCAGTAGCTTCTCGCACAGTTTGGATGTTTCCAATTGACATCTGAATGTTTTCATCCAATGTGGTGTGGCTGTGAAAAGTGAGTTTTATCCTGTGAAGTTGATGGTGAGTTTTGCAGCCTCACTTTCCAGCGTGGGCTGTGCTATGGCAGCGACCTACAGGCTGATGGTGACTTCAGTGAACTGCTACAGCAGCGTGGTGGTAGAGCAGCACTCCCAGCACACTGTGCACTACTGCACAGGCTCCTGCCAGCTCCTCAAACAGGGCCTCACCTGCATAGTGGCACACCACAGTGTCTGTGCAGAGCTCAGTGTCCAAGATGCCAACCTGGATAAAATTCCTGTGTCTGAAAATGGTCTTGCCTTGGCTGGAAATGAGGACTTTCACCAAATCCTCCCAAATAGTGCAAGAATCAAGAAAGGCTCTTCAGTGCAAGCTTCTAGCAGTTTAAAAGACATTACTGGTGAGGCAATAAATCTTGCCAGTGGTAAAATAAAGGAATTCTCCTTTGAAAAGCTCAAAAACTCTTCCAGTCATGTGGCCTACAGAAAGGGAAGGAAAGTTCGGTCAGAATCTTTCAGCCGACGATCCTTTGATTTTGACTTGATTTATGGGCACTTTAACAATGATGAGAACTGCCCTCCGTGTGGCTCTTTGCAGAGTCCCCCACCTGTGGAGAAATGGCAGGAGAGCAATGATGCTTCAGAAGTCACCATGAATCCTGTGGTTCCCTTCTGCCCCCATTCCTTCCCTGAAGAAAACATCATTACCCAGATTTTAGAAAAGCACAAGCTAGATGGTTCTTCTGGGGGGGATATTAAGGTGTGCCTGGACATCTTGCTCAAGTGCTCAGAGGATCTGAAAAAATGCACAGACATCATCAAGCACTGCATCAAGAAGAAGTCTGCAGATGTTGGTGGAGGGAACAGCAATGATCCCCTGGCTAATTCAGAGATGATATACATGAATCTGATGACAAGATTTTCTTCCTACCTGAAAAAGTTGCCCTTTGAGCTGAAGACAGGGCAGAGAGAAGCGAGTGACTGGGCAGAACTCATGAACTGTTTCCATGGCTTGCAGCAAACTCCCTTTCCCCTGGTATTTGGTGATGAGCAGCCCCCTAGGTATGAAGATATCATTCAGCTGCCATCTTCAAGTGCAGTTCCTGTTGTTCTACCAGGTCAGGGTGAGGTGACAAGCACCTCCCAGTCCATCCAGACAGGTACTGTGAGCTTCACCTCCAACTCCCTGGCTGGTGTCCCTCCAGAGAGCAGCGTGAGAGCTGTGAAAGATGCTCTACCTCAGTCACCAGCCCCGAGCCCCTGCACACCTGCCACTGAGGCGCTGTACATCGAGGAAGAGTCTGATGGGGACAGAACAGCAGGGACAGAGAAGAAGGCAGAGCACAAGGGGGGCTGGCAGAGCCTGGAGCACAGCTACCAGCGAGGTGCTGGTTCAGACCTTCCTGCTGATGCTAAAGCAGAACGGCCCAGGGTGGGAGATGCTCCTGAGAAAACTGCTCCTTTAAACCCAGTGTCAGATCCTGTGTTGTGTGGTGCCCAAGCTGCTGTCCCCAAAGGAGCCCAGACATGCAGCAGGGTGGACAAGGAGGAGATAGACAAGCTGCTGCTGGACTTGGAGTGCTTTTCCCAGAAAATGGAGAGTACTCTGAGGGAACCCTCTCGGAGGGAGGGCGAACCTGCCTCACTGCAGGTGTCTGGAAGGCAGGGTAGGCAGGCTCCACCTCTGGCTCTTGAACCCAAAAGTAAACCTGCTGATCCCCCTTCTTCTTTGTCAAAAATCATGGAAAGCAACGGTCATAAGATGGAAGAGGATGACAAAGCCCTTTTACTGCGGATCCTGGGAAGCATTGAGGACTTTGCCCAGGAGCTGGTGGAATTTCAGACAGGCAAGGGAAGTTTGTCCAAGGAGAGGGAAGTGATGCAAATTCTCCAGGAAACTTTAGCAACTCCTTCACAGTCCCTGCTTGCAGGGCAAAAAAGCCATGTTGGAGCTGCCTCCAGAGACTCTGTTCCAGCTTCAATTCAGCAGGCTCCAGAAGTAATAAAGGTAAGAGAACCAAACTTTTGATGGGATAGTGAGTAAAACAAACATGGGGAAATGTGGGGGGAGTGGGGGAATTACATCTAAGTGATGCATTGTGCTTTGAATGCTGCAGTGTGGATAATGTGTTCAACCTGGCAGAAATGTAGCCTATATTTAATATAAACAAAAAAAGGAAACTGAAACCCGTGAGAAAATAAAATAGGTCCTGACATGGAGTTTCACCTTTGAGCTTGACCCTTTCCTGCTGGTGCTCCTGTAGACTGTTTGCTTGTGATTTAAATGGCTCCCTTATAATAGGGTATAATAATAATTACTTTAATAAGCATAAATAATGACTTTATTTCTGGGACAAAGTATTGGACTGCCTCTCAGCAGTTCAGTGAGAACTGATTCTTCCAGCTCTCCCTTTCCCATCTCTGAGCAGCCTTTTTTGTCCTCCTCATCACTGGTTCCTAAAGAGACCAATCCTCCATGGGACAAAGGACAGAATCTCAGAGTTTTGCTTTCCCTGTCTCCAGTGCATGGAATCGTGTGGAGTCTGCATTGCTTGTATCTCAGATGAGGAGGAGTAGGTTTTCCCAGGAAAAAGGGTCTTGATGGGAGCCCGTTTTATAGGGAAGTCAGGGCTGTCTGTCGAGCACTCAGTGCTTTTTGTTTGGTGATGGCTGCCCAATTTCAAGAAAACTTGTTGCCATACTTCCAAGTAGAGCGTAACTGTAGAGAGGACTTCAATTTCCAAAATCCCCCTTCCACACAGGCACTGAAAAAGTGCCCAAGTTGTAAGTGAACTTTCACAGCTTCTTCCAGTTGGAGCTTAATGTGCATGTTTTCAAAACTGGCCACTTTTGCCCAAAATTTGATGCAGTTGTTAAAAAAGGGTACAGGAGTTGGGTCTTACTCTACATGGTGCTGAGATTCTTTTAGACCAGGCTCTCCAAGAGTTTCTGTTGTTGCTCTGGGCAACTTTGCTTACAGAAAATGGTATTCTGATATTTCCAGCAAGGGAAAGAATATTTTTCCTCAGCAAGTGTGGAAATAAAGAGCTCCAATATCTCTAAAATAATCCCTTGTAATCTTGCCTTGTACAGTGTTTTACAAAATTTTCTAACTTGTGAGTTCAAACAAAGATGTGTTTGATGAAGTGTGACACTGGCTTTGTGGCAGATTTTATGCAATGTTTGAAAATGGGATGTATTTATGCTGCCAAGTGGCTTCTCAGTGTGGTGCCTTGGCAGGTTGTGTTCCCCTGATCCCACCTAGCTGTGTGTTAGTTTGCTCCCAGCCTGCCTTCCATGGACTGTGCTCCTCAGCTGCCAGAGCTGTGCTCCTCTGTGCACTCACATGACCCTTGCCTTGTGCAGATGCCCAGAACCAAAGGCCCTGGGAGAGAAGAGCTGTTTTGGGGAGGCAGAGGATGTGGAGGCAGCTGGTCCCCCTCAGCAGAGGGCACAAGGCACTGGGCTGATGGCTCTGCCCTTGCCCCAAGGTTGGCTCTTACCTGTGGCACAGATGTGTCCCTTGCTACGTGTAGCATGTAGGGAATGCATCCATATTCCTGGATCACTCTGGATGTAATTGAAATTGCATGTGGATTCTAACTTGGTATTGCATGTGTGCCTCAGTTATCCAAAGTATTTGTTGTATTTTCTTAAGGCTCATAAAACTGTTATCAAAGAGCTGGGCGCACATGAAGAAACCCCAGAGCTCTGAGGCTGATGAAAATGCAGCACACCTTTTGTTTGTGAAGGTTGTGACAGATTTAATATCCCTCAAATGCTAAGCAATGAAAAAGGAGAGGGAGAATCCTTCAGACCAGGCTGTTCTCTGGCTCAGCTGGCTTATCTGTGATAAATCTGTGCTAACTTATATCAGCAACACACTTCCTCTTTATCATAAACCCAATTATGATCCTCCACAGAGAACAATAGGATTACTTGCCTCTTCGTCTTCAAAACCCAAATATTTAGAAAGTAGGAAACAAATACTCAAGAAGTCCATCAATTTTGCAGAGCCAATAATAAGGGCATCACGCTTCTTTTGGGCAGGCCAGAGGAAGCATTGCAAACTTTTAGACTGTCCAACATTTCCCATTCTGAGATCCAGTTTTCCGTTGCTTATCTCTAAACCCCCTAACTATTTGTTTTGGGATTTTCTGTTCTCTGTGCCTGTCTTAAGCTGATTTTTTAGTATGTTGGTTTTGAAAAAAAAAAAAAAAAGTTCAGTAAGAACATTGCAGTTGTCTTTTAGAGGTCAGCAAGCCCCCTAGTACTTATCTGTATTTTTGTCTGTAGAGAGGAGAGCTGTAAGGATCCTGGATGGACCAGCAGGTTTGAGGGAACTGGGGGAAACTGGGACCAGTAAGCAGTGGAGAAGGTGGAGGTGGGGCTGTTAGGATGCTCTGAGCTGACCTGCAGAAATGCTGAGTGTTGGAGTGTGTTCAAAGGTAAAGACTGTTACCTTTGAGTAAAATGTCATATGCAAAGTCCTTGGAGAAGTCAGTTGTGGATGTTTTTGACCTCCTATGACCTCGGTCTGCCACCTGTACAGGTTGGCTGATTTGACAAAGTAAATTCTGCTAATGCTCAGAGTGGTGCTCTAGTGAAAGAACCCTAGAAAAATCTGCAAGCAACGTGTCCTTCTGTTTTCACAATTGAGTGTGAATGGTGCAGGGCTCTGCTGCATGTTCCGCTCATGTGTTGTATATTAAGAGCTGTTGAATAAAGTTTTTGAATAATTTTGGGAGCAGAGGTCAGGGCCAGGCTTTGATACAAAGAGACCCTTTTGGTTTTTGTCTCTCCACTGTTGGATATCTCCTCAAAAGGATTATGTGTTATAGTGAGCCAGAAAGAGCAGTTCTGCTTCCCATTTCTCTCTCCTCCACACCTCTACTTCCTATTGTGTGGTTCTGAAAGCTTCTTTATACTGACCATGGGGCTTGTATATAAGTTAAACTTAACAAACAATTTTGTTTTCTGCCATCTTAGTAAGTGGAATAGCTCAGGCTGAGATCAGATGGGTGATGCAACCATTTCTGGCCAGGGACTGTGGATCTGAGGGTTTGTGGGGTTAATAAGACCACCTTTATAACTGTGCTGTATGTCAGTGGTGGAGCCTTGAGTGGAGTATCCACAGGCTGTTCCCTGTTTCCACAGTTCCTCTGGGTGGCCTCTGGGTAATGTGTCTAATCCTGCCTCTTCTGAAGGACTCATGGGGTGGGTGTTTCTGAGACTCTCAGAACGTTCTTAACTCCCTGTGTCCTGAAACACTACCTCAAGGCCACACACTTTGCTTTTTTGTATCAAAATGTCTGTGTTGTGTGCTTAAATCAGGGGGTCCTAAGAGGGCTCTGAGGAGAATTAACTGTTTCTGAATCATAAAGTCAAGTTTGGCCTTGCAACTTTGTAATTCTGCCTCCTCATAATTTTGTGCACTTCCTTGTTTTGCAAATGTAATGATATTCTTATCAAGGATCTTGTCTGGGGTGATTAATTGTAAGAAGTGGCTTCTATAATGTCACAGTAATTTTCACTTTGTTCCAAAATAATTGTATATTCTCATAATGGGTCTAAAATATAATGTAAAACTCTTTCTGGAAAATTAGCTTTCATCTTACATATGTTAAAAATTGTTTTGATCAGCTATTGATAATCTCTGTCATTTAAGCTATACACACAATCTGCGCTCCTAAAACATCAATTATTCATTACTTCTCATTCATTCATTACAAATAGTGAATAACTATGGGCTTTTTTTTTTCCTGTTGGTAACAGTTACTGAAATAAAAACAAGTATTAAGTGAATCTAAAGTACCTCAGAATGAAAGGCAACTAACAGAGGCAATGTGGCATCTCTCACCTTTAATCTGGGTCTCCCACAGCAAGGAGGGATTTCTGGGTTTGTGGTTTGTGCAGTTGGTCTGGCTGTTGAGACCAGACTTTTCTGCTGTGGGTTTTGTCCAGTTGACTCTGAAGCTGTTGCAACAAGATTCTTACTGTCGATTTCTCATAGTACTGTATATTTATATCTTCATTTATACCCACCTTGTGTGTTTTGAGGGTAGGAAGTAGCATGCTAGAAACCTGCTATTGCAAAACACTGGAATACAGGCACAGTGAGCCTTGCCTCTGGTTACTTGTGTTTTTTCAGACTATCGGTGAAAACCTCCCAAATTTCTGAGATCCTTTGTGACTCGTTAATTTGAGCATGAAAATACTTGGCTGTGCTGGTTTTTTAAAGTAGGAACTAGTGGCTCCCAGATTAGTGTGTCTCTTTAATGCATACGTCTGTCAAAGATCTCTGTAGCTGGTCTGGATGCAGCTGGAGGTCAGAGAGGTTCCTTGGGCTTCATTTCCTCTGCAGGCTGTAAGCAGAACATGAAGTAATTCATCACTTACCACAGATGATTTACAATAAATCACCTCCTGACATGCTGCTGCATGAGATCTGCAGCACTCCCAGCACAGTGCAGCCTCATGGGCTCTTTAGGTATTGCCTTAATGTTTAGAAAAATATTGTCAGAGTAAGAAAAAGCAAATTTGTTCCAAATGTGTTGCATATGGATCTGTATATCCTTTATTTGGTGGCAGTTCCACTTCAAACATTCCTGCCTGCCTTTTCCTTTTTGGAGTTTATTTTTTCATCCCCATCCTCTTTGTGTCACTGTCAGGCTTTGTGCTCATTTGGGCTTCATGTTAGCTTAGGGCTTTCTACAGGAACCCAGGAAAAGACATCAGAGACACATGTCCAATAAAAGCTTTCTGTTGTGAGGCTCACTGAGATCTTTGCATTCCAAATGCAATACCTTGATGAGAGCAAGCCCTACTAGCTCGAGATTGGGTATTTTTCTGTGTTACTGAACTTACACAGCGTCCTGGCAGAGCAGCTCACGTTTTACAGTCAAGTAGGGGAAGCACTCCATGGGACTCTTTTGTGTAGGAAGAATTGGATTTAGGCCCTTGTTCAGCACCATTCTTATGATAAGAGAGGGAGAACATACTTCTAAGAAGCCTAGACAAAGTTAAAACAAGGGTTTGAAGTCTGCTTGCTCCAAGTTGTGCAGAGAAAAAGTAGGCTATTGTCCCCTGAGAATTGCTTTGCCTTTGCCTGGTGAGAATTATGGGGAAAGTGAATAACAAGAATGATGCATTTTGATGTCTTTAGGAAACTGTTTCCTTAAGAGCTGCTTGGGAATGACTGAGCTTATTATCCAAGATCATCCTTATGTGCTTGCTTGGCATTCAAGGAACTAGATGATTTGCTTTTTCCAGCAAGAAAGAAAAAATGATGTTTTTTGAAAATTACAGCCTTCAGTCAGGAGTGGGAACTAATGTTGCTCCTCTGCTTCATCACCTCAGCAGTGGGGACCTCAAACCACTGCCATCCCACAGGCAGGGCCCTTGGCTGAGCCTGGTTTAACTCCAGCTGAGCCTGACTGACCCAGGGGTGCCCCTCAGGTCTCAGCACTGGAGCACACAAAGTAGGAACTATTGGGGAAGATGGTATATTTAGCCACTTCTGCAGAGCATCTAATTTTAGAGCTCTTGGTAGTGGTGGTGGGTGCTTCCTTTCTCATGTCACCCCTGGCCTATTACAAGCCAAGGACAGATTGTCTGTCATGTAGCCAGCAGGGAAATAGATTCACTTGTAGATCATGTTTCTCAATTAAAGTATTACAAGAAGGCAGAAGATCCTGGTGGTACTGAAAGACACTTTGAATATTGGTTAAAATTGGGAGCTCTGGCTTCAGGAGTGAGATAAAATTGCTAGATGTTGTCCTTGTGAAGAGAGAGAAGACATAATATGTTGAAGCCATTTGTCATTTTTTGCCTGTAAAATATCAAAACCAAGAAAGCAACGTGCTGGTCTTGACGTGGTCTCCTCCAGAGTGCCCGTGCCCCTCCTGGAAAGGTCAACATCTGCTTAGGAGCTGCCCAGGATGATGATCAAGGAGAGTTCTCTGCGGAGGGACCCAGATCTGGGAGGGGAGCTAGCTTTCCTTGCCAAGGGCTGTGACTTTGTTCTTCCATCTCGATTCAAGAGGCGGCTCAAGGCCTTCCAGCAGGCCCAGGTTTGGACGCTTGGCATTTCTTTATCTTTTTTTTTTTTTCTTGTAATTTTTTTATTGGATCAGAGAATCAATCTGTGTCCCCCCTAGGCGTGTCTATTTGCAGAAAGTTATTTGCAGCTAGATACCAGCAGGTTTAAAAATAAACCTTCCAGGCTTAGATTGCAGAGTTAAAATGTCTTTGTAAACAAGGGGGGAAATTAACAGCAAAGGCAATGATTTAATAATGGGGAGAAGTATTGTTAGACTTAAGTATTTTCTGTGAGATTTTTTGTGTGATTGCTCTGAATGTTTGTTGTTGCATGTTGGAAGAGCCACAACGTTCTGCTGTCTGCTGTGAACTGTACAAATCTGTGCACACCAGCCTACCTGGCTTTGGTTTTTATGATTTTACCATCCCAAGGTGCTTCTTTGTGCTGTTTCCTGCTCTTTCTGGGCTGTGGCTGAAGGAGATAATAGAGTCATTTGGTCTGGAAATGACCCTGAAGATCACCGAGGTGTAGCCAAAGAAATGGAAATTGTATCACAGCTGTATGTTTTTGGTAAATCCCAGCTGCTGTACTCGCTCTCTGGAACAACTGACAAAAGATTGGATGTGCCAGGACACCAAATAGACATGTAGTCAGTCCAGATTTAGAGGGTTCACTATTTGCTGAAATCGGACCATCTTGAGCTTTATTTATATTTAAATAATGGGTGACCCAGTGAGGAAGTTAAAAAGTTGAAATTAGGAGCAGTGCAGCTGTTTCCTAAGAAACAGCATTAAAATTGCTCCAAAACATATTGTGGCACATTTTTTCATGCGTTCTGGTGACAGGTTAAAGTACGTCTCAGAGGTTAATCTCTGGAACGTGTGTTTTTCACTCCCTGGGGGAGAATTGGATGAGGTAATAATGTGCAGTAATGGCTTGGGCGGGGCCGAGCAGTTTGGAGAGACTGTCAGGAACCACAGCACAGCTAAATTCCCTCTCCAGAGTTAGTCTGATCACTAAGGATATAACCGGGGTAGGGTTTGCAGGGAGGGGATGAGACCTCCGGGTAGAACAGCTGGAAAAATGGACGAGGCTTGGTCAGGAACACTTTTCGCTGCTGAATGCCTTGGGAGTGACTGCTCTGGGGCTGCCGGTTCAAGGCAAGTGAAATACTGCAGTGGTCACTTGCAGTATTCAAAAAAGATGGTCTTATTCTTCTTTTCTTGCTCCCTCCTCACCGTGTGTCACCCTTCTCTTGCCCTGGGCCCCACAGATATTTCTGAGAGCTGGCTTAATTCATAACAGTAAAATATAATCCAGCAACAAATTGGATCCAAGTCTGTTTGCTGCCTTTGCAAGGGTTAAATGGGTTCCCAGAGTGACAGTGGACCTGTGGAGGGCAGGGATGGGAGTTCTCCCACTGGCAGCAGCGAGGTATAGTTAAATGTTGTGCCTTGTGGGGCTATACCTGGGCCTTGGGATGAGCTGAGTAGGGGTAACAGGGCCCAGTAAGGAAACAAAAGGGCTGGCAGGTGAAAAGCTGGTGATAGGGAGCAGAGAAGTGAATGAGAGGTGCTTTGTGGAGCACACAGATGTTGGCCAGGAAGGCAAGGGGAGAAGGGTGTTGGTGAACTTCTATCTCAGGAGCTGAAAATTTCAGTTCTTGTGCTTATCCTTTGTGAGACTATTTATCGAAGGATCAGAGAGCCTCCCATAGCAGTGCTGGGAGGAAGAGAGGTCTCTAATCCAACATCTCACTTGTGGGAATACTATTTCCAACACTGGGTCACATCAGCACTGGCTTTCCCCAAGGATAGGGATTTGCCCAGCCCCTCTTGGTGACCTCTCACAGGCTGTACTTCCTTCAGTGTCCTTCAGCCTAACCCTCCCAAGCTCCAGTTTAGTTCCATTGTCACTGTAACTGCACTTCTAATGTGTTTAGCCCTTGGTTTCCCCTTCTCATAGCTAGCCAGGGCCAGTCCTCAGACTCTCCTGCTGCCTGATCCTGATCCCAGCTTCCTGATTTCCCTCCTTTACATCTCTGCCTGGTCTCTTCCCATCCCTTTTTTGAAGTGAAGGCCCAAAACTGGTCCCAGGAACCCAGATGCAGCCTTGCTAGTGTCAGACAGAGAGGTAACAACATCCCGTGTTTTCCTGGCCTCACTCCTAAGGCAGTCCAGGACATCATTTGCCTTATTTGTAGTCAGCCCTTGCTGCAGGCTCACGCTCAGCCCGTGCACACCATCCCCTCCACCAGCCCTTCTCTGCAGGGCTGTTGCTCAGCCAGGGGGTTCCCAGCCTGAACTGGTGCTGAGGGCCATGTCTATGGGCACACTTGTCAGTGGAGCTGTGTGAGGCCTCTGCAAAACTCAGCTGGATAAAGGCCATGAGGAACTTGATCCAGCCTTACAATTAGAACTGTGTCTGCTCCCACCTAAGTCCTTTTGGGTTTGAGTTGCTTAGGTAGAGTTTGTTTTCATTTTTGTTTTTCTGTGATTTGACTTTGTTTCTGCTGGTGAGTTTGTTTCCTAGAAGAAAATATTCTCTCCAGAAATGCATTTTCTCATAGCTCTGTGATGTTTGGAGCCATGTGCAGATGAGCCTTTGTTCTTGCTGTCCTTAGAAATGGGTAAGAAAGAGGCAGCAGAAGGTTCATTGATGGGAAAGGGCTTCAAGAAAGAGAAAGTCTCGGGCTAGAGATACAAACCAGTGCTGGAGAACTGATGAGCTTTGAGGATGGCTTGTGTCCAGGTACCATCAGGCATCAGGAAGGCAGGAACTATGAAAAATGAAAGGAGACATTAAGTCAGCACTGTGGACTGCGAGAACCCAGGCTGAGTCACTGTACCCTAGAAAAGAGGATTACAATATCCCATTTGGAAATAAAACAAGAAACTGGTAAATATATTATCTAGGACCCTGTTGGAGCCTAGGACCAGAGGGAAGAAGTAGAAAGAATTTGAGCACTTGATGTGATACTGCTTCCTTCCATGGAGTTTTCTGCTGGGACTGGCACATCCCTGGGAGACAGGCTGGGATGGCAGAGATTTAGTCTGTGCTTTGTTTGTGTAGCTACAATGAGGCTGTAGTTCTGTCTGGTTTATTTATAACACAGATGTCACTATTTTTGTCTGCCCGTAAATAAATTGTATGGCTGGCTAAAGGAGATATAGTGGATGGGCAGATTTTAGTTAGGGTAAATTACAGAATGCTACAGAGTGGTATTTAAAAATGGCCTTCAATCTCACCTTTCCCTTGAGCAAAAAAGGAAAAAATGTTTATCTGTTAATTATTGCAACAAAACTAAAAGATTTATTAGAGTATTTGTCATTTCCTTTCTTAGTTGTCCTCTCTGAAAATGCACGTCCCTGTTGGAGAAGTGTGTTCTGCTAGGCAAACGGCATTTAAGGCTAATTTTTTGCAATAAGAAACTGTTTATTTCCAAGGAATTTCCACAGAATTTCCCATCATACCACTTTCTTAAATTTTTTTTCACGAAAAGTTGTAATTAACTTTGTCTTGTCCCCACAGTGGTTTACATCTGGTTATGCCCATCCCAGAGTATTAATTTGTGAGGTTGTTCTAGGGAACAAAATCCATAAGGACTAGTTGCTGCTCATTTTTTTCTCTTTGTGTCATAAACAGCTCATTTCTTATATGAGAAGGAGGAAGACAAAGTCCAAAAATTGTATTTCTATTCCTGAGGCAGAATGTGAAAAGCAGCTATCCCTGAGCAATGCTTGCTCCTAGTTTGGCTTGGACTGAGCAGGAGTGAGTGAGTCAGACTTACAGGGAAGGTCAGTGGGGAACCTGTGTCCACAGTGGCTCCTTCCTTCAAAGCCCAGCAGAATTCCCTGTTTGTCTCCTATAGATGTCTGACCTTTTGCCTTGTATGGTGGATGTGGATCAGGAAATGAATACATTCCCTGTGGTCCTGACTTGTGTGAGCTGGTACCGAGCATTGCTGGCTCTGGGAGTACCTGGAGGCAGAGGAGTTGCTCAGAGTTTTGCGAGGTGGAGACCTGGGGAGGGGGGCTGAGTTGTGTTCCAGCATAGTCAGCTCAGGCTGTGTGCCATGTGTAAAATGCAGAAGGGGAGGGAAATGGCCCAGTGCTGTTGTGCTCTACTTGGGGACTTCTCTTCACCTTCCAAGAAAACAAAAATACAATTTTATCATTCCCTTTTACTGTTAGGGAAGGGGATGTGTTGTTACAGTGAAAAGTCAGTGTCCTTTGAAAGAACATCTTGGTTTGTGGAACTTTTTATTAAGTTTGAGTCATTTCTCTTCGTTCCTCCCAGTGCTGGCAGCCAGGAGTGCCTGCGTGTCCTGAAGAGATTAGGGAGCAATAAACCTGTTTGTGAGAAGTGGCCTTCCAGCAAACTGATGTGAAGTCCTATTATAGAAGTCAAGTGGCTGCAGTTGGCACCTCGACGTTTTCCAGCTTTGCATTGTTTGTATGAATATGGTGCTGTGAGAGACCAGCAGGAACTTCCCCTCTGCTGGGATCCAGAAAGGGAAAACTCCTGAGCAGAGCGAGGTCCTGGCTGGAGAAGCCCCTGGCTGGGCAGGGCAGGCAGGGTGAGAGCAGATGGTAAAAGCAGAAGTGGTGATTTGTGTGATCCCTGGACTGGGGCCAGGTGCTCCCTCCCCACACACATTCATTTGGTCTGGGCTTTGCTTTTGGTGCTCCACTTAGGAAAGGGCAGGAGGAAGCCAGGAGAAGGGTTGCCTTTTATTTAACCCTGTGAACTGCACTCCCAAAGTGAGGGTCCAGCTCTCCCCAGCTTAAGCTCTGCCACCACCTCAGACCTGCACTGTCCTACTGTGGGACAGAGGGGCCAGGGCTGATGCTCACCCTCCTCCAGCACTCATGAGCCCCAGGAACTCCCTGAGCCTCAGAGCTGGCCCCTCTGAGCTCCAGCATCACTCAGGGGCAGACCCAAAGACATGCAATGTCTGAGGAAAAACAGTCAAGGAGGACAAGAGGGAGAACAGGTGTTGGTGATCAGGCTGGCTCTCCAAAGGTTAAGAGCTGTTCAGACTAAATACTGGTACTGATAGAAGTACTGAAGGCTGAAAATGATCTCCAGCTTTTCCTGTGTAGCAAGAAAGAGGGGATGACAACTTGAAGAACCCCAAGCTCCAGGTTGATGCGTTCTGTACAGAGCAGTTAAGGACAAAAGTGTGTTCTGCCTGGTGGCATGTGTGTGCCGGTGTTCCTGCTCCTGAAATGGGGCAGCATTTGGGAGAAGAAAGAGGTCCTCCCATTTAAAGAAAGAGTCATGAACCAGAGGAGTGAAGAGGAGGAAAATCCTTCTCTCTCCTTTCATGGGTCTCTAATGAATGGGTTATAAAGTATTATAAACTGCAGGTAAAAGTAGTGCTTAAAGAATCTTTTACAATTCTCACTTCTTTACCTTATTGAAAGCAAATCTGTGGCTAGTTGGGAGATTCAGTATGTGTTAAGAAAGAAGCTCCAAGTTTATAGCTTGGAGCAAATAAAGCAAAGTCAGTTCATCATATACATTCTTCTGCATTTAGTGGACTCAGACTTGGCTGCTTTATCCTGAAACCATTTTGTTTTGAAACAGTTAGAATAAACAAACTGAAAGTCGCAGCTGTATTTACTTCACTGTTGCCTGCTGAGCCTTATCACATATGTTGTTACATTAATAAAACTCTTTTGCATTGGAACCATTGTGCAGCGGGAAAGCCTGTTGCCTTTTCTCAAGGAGTGTCTTTGTGGGGGAGCAGGGAATTCCTCATCCCTCCACATTTCAGCAGCTGATTTTGCAGTTTATAATGTAGTTACTTGTCAAAGTTTAAAATGTTCCCTCCCATGTCTGAAAAATTCCCTGGTTTAGGGTCTCATTGTGTACTTAAATACAAATGCTGCCTGTGATGTAGAGCTAGAACTAGAGATCCATTGGAGAGGGGATCCAGTGGGGATCACCATATCAGCCATATGTTCCTTAAAGACAGGAGGGGAGTGAGGAGAAGACATCATGTGAGTGCCTAATGACTCTCTGCTGGCTGCTCCTAATTCCTGATGGAAAAATTGATTTACCAGTGCTTAGTACCTTTAAAAAAAATCTGGTCTGGGACAGTTTCAGTTGGGCACAGCATAAAAGGCTTGCTGAAATTGAAAAGGAAGTCTTGAATTTTTTTTTTTTTTTAAATTATCTCTGACACAGTACTTTGTCAAAACTAATTATGTTCCCAAGGGATAGAAAATGTCCTTGTTTGAATGTAAGTTTGCTCATACTTTAGGCGGGCCGTTTGTGTGGGTGGGTGCTCTGGTTCAGAGGGAAAATACTAAAGAGCAGATACTTTGTTGTTCATGGGGCAGAATGACAAGACCGAGACCAGCATGACAAGAAAAAGCATTGTCCTTGTCTGTGGTATCACTGAATTGCAGAGTGTGTTCTCCTGTGACTCAACAGGAAATCATGATCCACAGCTAGATATATAAAATACTTAGAAATGGCATAAAAGCAGGTGTGACATATCCTAATCTTGCACTGGTTCATAATGCAGAAATTTTTAATTGCCCATTTAAGATGCATTTTTATCCCTGTGCTATAATTTAGTTGTTGGTGGGCTTTAATTTTCTCCTAATCACTGGAAGCACAAACTATTCTTTCCTGCTCCATGTACCATGATGTTAAAATGTGTTTGTTATTCATTGTATTTTCAGGCTCAAAGTAAACAAGAGAAGAAGGCAGGAACTTCATCCCCAGCCCCCCTGCAGCCTGTGGTTAGCACTTGCACTCCTCTGCCTGTGAATAAAGCCACCAGCAGTACCCCTGTGCCCATAAACATTCCACGTTTCTACTTCCCTAAAGGACTCCCAAACGTCTGCACTAACCATGAAGAAATCATTGCCAGGATTGAAGAGGCCTTTACAGAGTTTGAAGATGAGAAAGCAAACATCTGTGAAATGGGGAAAATTGCTAAGGTAACCAGAGATGGGCTTGGAGGTCTTTTCCAACCTTAATGATTCTGTGATTCTATTCTTTAGGTTTTTAATTTTTTGGGAGAGATACCTTGCTTTAGTTTCAGTCTATCTCACAGCTGTTGTAGGGAAAAAAAAGAACTATTATCCTTTTGATCTGAAGTTTTTTGTTTAGATTTAGATAATAGTAAACAAAAATGAGCTCAGTTTGCTGATTGTCACATTAGATGTGTGTGTTTGTTCTTGCTTTGATTTATGAAGCAGTTCTCTAAGCTTTCTTAGCAAATACAAATTACATTTGTTTCTCTATTCCTTCATATTTCTGCCCAGAAGGTTGAGAAAGTTGTCTGCCTCTGTGGCTTCAGGTAGTATCAGCTGCCCTTTTTGTGGCTTTTTGTAGCTGTCCTGCTAACTAGCATGAGCTGTAGGTGCTATTGCAGTGTTGTGTAAGGAAGAAGCTTCCAACATCCAGCTCCCTGGATGTGGAAGGGGGAAATGTCCAGTCAGCCTCAGCCCCTGAGCTGTGCATGTTCTGTATCCACAAGGCAGGTGGGACAGCTGGTGATGAGTTCTGCCTTCAGGGCACAACACACAGCAGTTGTGTGGGAGGGAGCACCCTGCAGATGTCCCTCTCCTTCAGCTGCAGTTTGCAGTGCTGCTGATCTAAGCCCAGCATTTATCAGACACATCCTGGAGGATCAGCTTGCCCTGAATGAGTCTCTGGCACTGTACACTGAGCAATGAGGCTCTCTCCAAGAGCAGCACTTGTTTTGCAAGAAAGAAGGTTTTCTTGAAAGGAGAGACTAGGTTGGTTTTCTTTGTTTTGAAACGAATCCAGTCACACTATTTGTAAACCTGCTCTGAAAATATAAATAGGAAATCTTTGCTTGACCAAAAAGTGTTTGAACATTGAAAAGCAGGAGGGTGGTGCAGAAGAGACTCCTGCCTTTCCATCTGGTCTCTACATGGGTGTGCTCCTTGCCACTTAGTTATGTAAGGCTGGGTTCTGATCCATGGGATTATTGACAATGGTGCCATTTGGAGCTCTGAAATAAATGCTTCAAAACCAGCTGCACAAAGAAAACAACAAAAAATAAAAGTCATTCTTTCCTCAGAGGGGCCAAACACCTGTAGAAGCACAGCTACCTGACATAGAAATTGATAAATTCAAAAGCAGTTCTTGGGCTGATTAAGATTCCCAAAGAAACATACAGGTGTGGACAAGAAGCTGAGAATGGACTTGCAGGATAGTCCTGCTTAACAGAGGGCATGAAAGAGGCTTTGTAGCAGAAATGATGCTTCAGGTGCTTCTTCAAAATATTCCTGCTTCCATTTGCTGTAACATCCTTCTTGCCTGGATCTGGCTTAGGTCAGAATCTGGCTTGAACCTGCGCTCCCTCCAAAGCCAGTGTTTGTGGGTATTCTGATAACTTGTCTGGAGTCAGGACAGTGGCTGGAAAGGTCTTTGTGGTAAAGAGGAGGTGCTTGACAGTGTGAGCAACTGAGTGTCTGACACCATTTCCAAGCCTGCTTTGCCAAGGCCCTAGAGAGTCCACAATGCCAGAGCTTCCATGGACTGCCACTGGGAGCCAGCAGCTTCTGCAGAGGCTGGTTCAAAAGTGCTGGTCAGGGAGTCCGTTGGTTGGAATCAGTATTTCCATGTGTGCTTTCATTTTTGTGTTCCCCTGCTGAGATCTCGCAGTGCTGGAAATAATGAACTGTGCTGGGTGGAAGGCACTGCACTGAAAATTGCAGGGTTTACTTCACCTTTAGGCATTTACTCATTAATTGTCTGTAATTAGACTTGAGGTTCCCTTGCTGCCTGTGAGAGGTTATCCCATATGAGAATGGGACCCTCCTCTATTAGGGTGGGGTAACTGGTGTCTGTGTCCTTCTGGAAGGAGACGCTTGTCTCTCCACTCCCCTTCCTAGGGAATTGAGCTAAACAGTTCAGACAAAGCTTAAGAGCTTGAGTAGCCCAGATCCTTTTTCCAGCCTGAGAGGACGTGTTGTTTCTCAGCCACGTGAAAAGGCACGTGACAAAGTAGAAAGTTATGAGCGAATTCTCAACCTTGGCATGCAGCAAATGGCACACAGGTGAGTCAGAAAGCCATTACCACTTTATTTCCCTTATGTAAAGTCTCAGTGGTGAATCTGGTGTGTAAACAAGCAGGTTCCTCTTGGGACTGCTTTTATATTCCTCGTTGCCCTGGCTTTTCCTTACAGATCTGTGGCTGCCCACTCTACTGGAAAGCACCTCTGTTCAGTGCATCAGGGGGAGAGAGGACAGGACGTGTCTCTGTGCACTCCTTTGTGTCCATGTGGAGAAAGTGAGTATAGCAAATGCAAAGCTCTTTCTGGAAGAAGAGATCAACCTGCCATACAAGTATTTTGTTTTTCCTTCTTTTCCACCAAACTTTACAACTCCTCTTTACGTGGCTTAAAAATCTCCATCAGCTTAGGTTTCCCCCCCCCCCCCGCCCAAGCTCTCTGAACACTTGTTTCCATGTGACATCCACAAACTTAGAAGGACTTGTATAGATAGTAAGATGTTTTGAGTTAGTTGGTGTATAAAATGTATTTGAAGGCTCCCCAGAATTGTCAGCTATTCTGAGATACCTGGTAGTTGTCTGTGGATTTGGGGTATATTTGTGCCCACCCTAATTGCTCTACACTGGTGCACTAAGCAAGTGCTATTTGGGGATTGGGAGAGGAGGTGTGTGATAGTGTTACAGGACAGAAAGAGGAATGTGGAAACAAGCATCATCATACAACTGAGTACTCTGGGAGCTTTAATAGTTACTACCTTCCCCGGACAAGCTGTTGAATTCACCTGTGGGGTTTGACAGTCCACACTCTGGGAATGGAGAGCTCTGGATGGATGCACTGTGCTTGGAGTCAGCTCTGACCTGGAGCAGATTTGTTCTCTCACCTAATCCTTTTCCCTCCAGGGCAGTTCAGGCTTTAGTCTACTTTGTGAAACACCTGAACAGTGTCTCCATCTCCTCTCCAGAGAGAGTTCTAATTTTTTACTTAATGGTTGCTCGTCAGATTCTTGATGTAGCCTTTAACCCTGAATTCCCAAAGTATTTCCTGTGATGATGTTGTCAAAACAGCTTCTAGTTACCCTGGCAAAATTACAAAAATGTTAGGGGTGACTGTGATCTCTAAGTTTGTCTTGACACAGACAATATATTTTCCTTCCTTAGGTTCCTCCAATTACTTCTAATTAATCCCTAATGTATGATACCACATTTTCACTTCTCTGATTTTCACATCCTTCAGATATTTGCAGACTGTGGTCATGTCCCTCTTCTGTATCCTTTTACCTACCCCATTTCCAAGCCAAGCTTTGTATGCTTTTCTCACTTAATTGCTCTTTTAGAAAGATATTATTTTTTATCCCTTCCTCTTCCCCTCTGACAGTTAGAAAATCTTTGCTGGAAAGCTGAAAAGCAGAAGAAATGTAGTATTTCTGGTGAAGTTCAACTGCAGATGTGTGAACACAGGTGTAGCTTTAAACCAGGTGTCTTTAGTTGCTGAAGCCTATTTTCAAGTTTCTTAGTAGGTGACTGTCTTCTCAAAATGCCACGTTTGCTGCCTGTAAAGTCTATAGGAATTGCTCAATATAAAACCCTTCTGGATGTCAGATCTTTTTGTTTGTAGCTAAAACAGGGCTTTGGGATTTATCTTAATGTGCCAGCTTTTTAAAGCTAAAACATTAGCACCTCTTTCTGCAGCTGATTTATAATATATCTGTTAATTGACAGTTACCATGATAGGAATGTGCAGCCAACAGGATTGCTAAATCTTTTTTTGGTTATTTGAAATAGCCCTTTTTTTTTTTTTTTGTAAAGTCTGCCTTTCCCAGACTGATGGGGCCAGAATCAGCAGGAAACAAGTTAGTGTGATCTCTGCTGGAGAACTACAGCCAGTACAGTACTATGTTCATACACTTTGAGGAGAGGAAAGTGGTGAATAATCACTCACAGTAAATAATTACAGAGCATTTGTATTTTCACAGTTAATGAAGAAAACAGTGTAGTTTTCTGAATTTCCCTAATACTACGTGAACAATGTAGTGTTTGATATATCCAAATGTTGTGTTCTGTTACCGGTTGGTAAATGGGCATGGAGTTCCTCTCTCCTGAGTTTCCCTGGAGTGAGTCATGTAACTGTGGTACCTTTGGCCAGTCCAGTATTTTGTGTGAGAAGACAGAGACAAGAACTGGTGTGTCAGATGCACACTGTCAACCAAAGAGGACTGAGTTCACACACTTCTCCAAATACTTAGTCCAACTAATGCCTTCATTAGGCTGTTCTCTGTGGCTTTGGTGCACAGCTCCAGATGGGTCATAATTGACAGGGGATACCCTTTTTCTTTCTGAGAAGTGATTTTTCTGGGTGAATATTCAGTCCCTGTAGCTTGGCAATCTCCTCAAATACTGCAGTATAATGAAGAGTTACATTGGAGAGCACATCCTGTGGCATCCCACTGGGCTGGTGCTATTCACTTGGAGTGAGCCTGCAGCCCTGGCAGGAGTCAGCTTACTTACTCTGCTTAGTTAGAAACCTGCTTTACCACAGCAGTGATAACCTGGAAGAAATCCCCACTGAGTGCCCTGGTGCAGCAGCTGAAAGACCTCGAAGGAAGTGGTGGTAGTTTGAGGTCAGCATTTGCTGATTCAAGCACAGGTGTGCTGTGCTGAGAGGCCTTTGGGACCCTGCCGGGGCTCCTGGCAGGCTGGGAGGTGCTCAGGGCTGGGATAACTCCTCCCCTCTCCTGCAGAATCCTGCGGAACTGCCACGACGATGCCTCCAGGTTCACTTCCCTTCTGGCAAAGCCTGGCTGTGACTGCCTACAACAGGAGGACTTCATCCCTCTGCTCCAGGTACTGCCACAGCTCTGCAGGGATGGTGGGCACAGAGCTACCTTCACGTAGCACCTTCCTGATTTCCATGGCATTAAATATTTACCAAGAATGAACAGCAGCTGCCTGGGGTTCATTTTGGAGTGAAATAGAAATAAGCTTTTTTAAGTGCTTAAGTGCCAAACCAGCTGCAAATCCTGCTAAAGGCACTGAGGACTGGTCTCTTGTCAGGATTCATATTAATTAGTGCCTGGTAACCAGGCTGGAATTTGCCCCATTTCTCTATGTGGATATTGGGAATAATGCTTATTGCTGTTGATAGTCAAGCACAACATAAAAGATTTTTGGGAAAGTTGTAAAAGTTGCTTGGCAAGACTGTTATAAATGAATTTGTCTAGCCAGACTACCAGATACAATATCACATGGAAAGCTTGGCAAAATTTCTGCAGTTCCAATTGTTCTGTATATGCCTCTAAACCTGCTCATGCACAAGTCTCACTGTTTATTTTTTTTCCTAATATTCAGGCTAAATCTGCACATCATCATTTCACGTCTTTCTTTCTCTTTCATTAAGTTTTAACAAAGTACAGTTTTTTAAATTATTTGTGGCCATTTAGGCAGACTCTGGATAGCTTTAGGGCTTCTCTATAGTGTCTCTATAAATCCCATCCATCTGCTTCTCTGATCAGCTGTTGTACTTTTTCTGATCTTTCCCACATATCCCTAGATTTCTCACCCCGTGTTTCCCTCTGGGTAAAACCTCTGTGAGGTGCTGCTTTGGGGAAAGATTTTGTGTCTGCACTGGCTGTTTTGTCTCTCAAACAGAACTGGGGCTGTGATGGGTAAATTTTCTCATGTTGCTCCTCATCTCTTCTCCACTGGGCACACTGCCTTTCCTGGTGGATTACAGCTCTGCTCTTTAGCTCCTGGTGCAATCCAAGGCAAGCACAGTCCTGTCTGTCAGTCAGCCAGAGATCAGCAAAATTACCCTGATTTACACCACCATCTGAGACATCCTGTGATACTGCCCAAAATTTGGGCACATCACCCCCCTGAGGGCACCATGGCATGGAACAGGCACAGCAGAACTTGGAACACCTTTAAAGGGTAGAGGAGTCAGACGTGGAGAAATATTACACAGGCATTGATTCATACAGGATCTAACCTGATTCATTCAGGATCTGAGCCGTTTCTCCATGGATTTAATCATGCAGATTTGGCATTGTGAGACAGTGTTTGACTTGCAAAAAGCTGGTCTTGAGAAAGAGGTGTCTCCACAGGTAGTCCAGGTGAATTTTGGAAAAGTACTAATCATATCTGTAAGCATTCTGAGGCTCACAGAGCTTTCATTGGACGTAGGAGTCTTTCTCAAGGAATGTTATTTCTGACACCTAGTTCTAACAAATGTTAATATCTTCAATGAATGGAGGAAAACAAAAAAAATCTTGGACAGGAGATAGTTGCATGGTCAACTAATGAATTTTTGTCTCGTTCAATGAAAATGAGTTTTCATCTACTCACTAACTCTCTTCCTTTGTTTTTCTGTCCTTAAGTAAATCAAACTGGCCCACCAGGTGCGTATTGCCAGCAAATGCATTCTATTACTGTAATAGAAGGTTCACTTGATAGATTAAAATATTTCAGTTTTATTGTTAATGCTGCAAATAGTTTCAAGACTAAGGAAAAGTATTGGTTTGTAAACCCAGTAACTTGTAAGCATTAAAAGGAGAGAAAATCTACTCCATTCCATTTCCTCTTACCTTGCAGGATGTGGTGGAAACTCATCCTGGCCTCACGTTCCTGAAGGATGCCCCAGAGTTCCACTCCCGGTATATTACAACGGTAGGCTGCCTCTTTGATCCCCTGTGATGCCACTGCCTCCCTTTGGGATCTGTCACTGTTCCAGCCAGCAAATCCTTCAGTTATTTAAAAATATAGGTGTTCTTAGTATTACTGACCATGAGGTATTTTAGCAACTGTTTCCAAAAGAAAAATAATCTGCTTATGTGTGCAAGGGGTTAGTCCAAAGGTTAATAATGGTTGTTTCTGGTCTTAAGCAAATCTATAAAAACATCTTTTTTGGCCTGATGAATGGAAAAGAAGTTCTTTGGTCTTTGGGACCTGATAAGTCACCCTAAATTGTGCTGGGCTGAGACATGGAAGGCTGCCTGTTGGAAGGTTTCTGTCACTGAGGCTTGGAGAATCTGTGCCTGTTCCTCAGTACAAAGCACCCAGGGATCTGCTGTCCAACCTTCCTTTTGCCAGGGTGCTTGTCCAGGCTCTCTGTCCCCAAGCTTTTGTGACTGGGTTTGTGGCTGGGGTTTGTTCAGTAGCTTTGTTCCAGCTCTGGTACTTTAGGCTGGTACTTTACCTAAGTGTGTTTGTATACTTTTTTTTTTTTTTTTTTTTTTTAAGCCTTGAGCTTGACTCTTGTTGGGTATGAATCTGGATAAAATGTATAAATATTGGGAAGTTTTATCTCTGCAGCAGTAACAAATTCAAATAATGACAAACCTGGTAGGATCTGTATCCCAACAGGGCTCAGGGCTTAAAGTTTCTCCTGTTCGCTTGCCAGGGCCTGCCTGGGGCTGCACCACACATGGCAGCTGGGAGGCTCCTGGCACACACATGCTTGTTCCTTTCCTGTAAGGAGCAGATGGCACAAAGACGCTTCTTCAGGCAAAACCTGGACTGTCACACTAATGAAAATGTATCACAAGAATCCATTCTAAATGTTTCAGATGCACTTGAACATGACAGTGAACAGCAGTGTATAATCAATGTGTTTAGTCCCTGTGGAGCAAGACAACATAAACATTAAGGCAGAACAGGTATAGGGATGGCCAGGGAGTTTATGGAGGCATGTGAATGGATGAGTGTGGAAAGTGCCTGTGGCATGTGCACCCTGGTATTTGGCACTTCAAGTGCATGGAAGGTGAGACTGAAAGGTTTAAGGTGACACTAGGGTCAGTTTCTGACTGCAGTATCCACTGGTCAATGCCATGTGTGGTTACCTTGGCTGCTGACAAAGGCAATTCTCTGCATCTGCCTTTATGGATTCCTCTTAAATCACACACTTCCTGTACTTTTCAGGCAAAAAACAGAGTCTTTGTAGAGTAATCCCTCACATGATCCCCCTTGCTGCCCTTTCTGGACTCACCAGGGGCACTGCATGGTGTGGCTGAGACGAGCTGTGTGAAGCTGAGCTTCCACTTCCAGACAACTGAAGTGTAGGCTTCTACAAAAAGGCAGCACCTTTTCCTTCCTTTGATGCAGTGTCACCAAAGCAGTCACAGAACCAGACTTTCATAAGTACACAAAGCTCCTCAGAGCTTCTTGATGCTGTTTGTATGTCCTCTGTGCTTTCCTGCTGCAGTGGGAGCCCCTGGGCATCCTCACTGGCAGTGCTGGCACAGAGGTGGATTCCAGGGCTTGCTCCAGAGGCAGCAGGGAATGTGGTGCCTGTGGCTGTGGAGAGGGCTGTGGAGCAGCACACCTGACAAAGGTGAGCTGTCCTTCAGCTGTCAGGACAGCACTGCTCTGGGGGTTTGTGCCAACAGCAGAATCCCCCTGGGGGGAGCAGGGCCAGCATGTGGGGAGGCAGGAGGCTGCTGGGCAGGCTGTCCCCATCTGCAGGGGCAGCACTCAGTCCTCTGCAGCAGTGCCTCTGCTCCCTGATAGCAGGAGTTCTATTGCTCACCTCTCCTTTCACAGTTTGGCACATCCCTCTTAAATGTTACAAAATCCAGTATTTTCACCAGGAGGCAATGAAGGAAACAGCTTTGTCCTTGGATTTTGAGACCACTTGGATCATTTTCATTGCTTCAAGGTAGAGTGCCTTATACCTCCCTACAGAGACAGAATGTTGCATTTGCTGCCACACAGGAATTACAGTTCATGTTTGTGTTACAGACAAGGGCCATAAGGACACATGGCTTTGTGTTCATTGCTGGATACAGCATCACTTGGCTGAAATCCCCTGGAGAGTGACCTCACAGTCTAGGATGGGTAAGATGTGACTGCATATTTCAGTTCTTATTGCCACCTCAGAACCTTTTAAAGGGGCCTTTTGGACACAGCAGGCTGGAATTTTATCTGTGTCATATCTGTTTTATTGGCCACTGTATTACTAAACCAGTTGTGTTTGTTTCAACAGAGACAACTCCTGAAGCTGGTGAAGATGATGCAGAACATCACAGAATATCCTGTGGCATTTGTTGTAAAGCTTTAGTGTGACTTCTACCTGAGTGTTCAAGCCAGGCTCAGAGTTAGCAGTGCATGCATGCAGCTCTTGGAAAGCTGTGAGCTAAAAACAATTCAAAGATTAAAGCTTGTGGAAAAATACTTCAGCTTATACTGTAGCACCAATGCAAATATGTAAGGGGACAATGGCCACAGGGATTAATAAAGGTTCCTGTTTTGTCCAGAAATGGTATTGTTTTTGTTCTTCTGTGGGAAGATGGGGGAAAGGTCTGAAACTCATCCGTGAATGGTTTGGGCCTGGAGGTCAATTATGTGAGGATAATGGGAAAGTAGAAAGAGGCTCCTGTTTCCAAAGGCTGATTAAATATTTGACTTGTGCCCTCTTCCAACTCAAGGTGTTCTGTGGGTCTATGGTGGTGTACTGAACTCAGAAAAATGAAGCCAGTTATGGCCTAAGTGACAAGCGTGGCTTGCATGCTGCACATCATCTCAGGCAGGGTAATGATGTTCTAGGACATTTCCCAAATGCTTTTTTTGACAGCTTGGTGTTTACAACCTGGAAAAGAAAAAGAGAAGTACTGAGATTTTATAGTGATTATATACCATGTACTGTCCATGGAAACTGGGCCATTATTTGAATCATAAAGCTTTCACTGAATGTCTGGACATGGCAAGAGACATGAAAAGAGATCCCATTTTACCTCTGAATGGCTTATTTTTACAGATAGGGAGCAGATTGAACATCTCTATCAATGTGGTCTGGTAGACAAACAGTTTTTTGTGTGTCACAAATGGGAATAGTTTGTTATCTTTTACTACCCTGCAGGCAGAGGAGAAGAGTAATTACTGGTATGGGGTCCTGTTTCTGATTCTTGGGATTGCCATTTTTGTGTCCTTGCAATGGTGTGAACACTCTGTATTTTTAAGAGTTGCTACGAAGTTGTCAGGTGTGATAATGGGTGATGTGTGAGGTGAGACCACTCCAGTCTCTGAGCTCTTGTGCAAGCTGGCAGCAAAAGCCAAACAAAGTCCAGAAATAGAGACCAGAATGGCAGTGGCTGCCAGAGGCACGAAGGAAGAGACAAACATTGTGCTTAAGACCAGAAAGGATCATTGTGATTACCTAGTCTGACCTCTTGTGCTACACAGGGCACAGGACTTTGCTCAGTAGCTGCTACAGTTATGATAAATCTGGTTTTTGGTCTGTTTGTAATTAAAATGACACCCAACTTTAAAAGGATATCCACCTTTTAGGCTTGGAATGGTGAAGGCCCTGCAGTGTTACCAAAAGATGTCATGTTCAGCTAAGTTGAATCTATCAATTCTCTCTCTTTAGGGTATATTTGAATCCGTTTGATTTCTTGTTGCTCTCAGAGTTGTGTGTGCCATCATCAATTACTGTCTCACTGTGTATCCCAAAGCAGACTGTTGGGAGCATTCTCATATTTGGTTCTGGATCTGGTCTGGACTAAGAACCAGCACTTGTTTGACTGAGTTCAAAGAAGGCCCTTCAGTAGTGGTTGCCCACTTGAAACTAGTTCTGGCTAAAAGAGAAATCCATCCCATTTAATCTGCTAGCTGGATTGATCCCTGTAATGTCCACATTGTTGTGTAAAGTCACTTTTTGTGTTGGAATAGTGTGCACTAAATGTTACCAAAATTCTGGGGGAAGGTGCCAACATGTCAGAGACATCAAAGGTTTGATCAACAAGATTCCAGTGCTGATAGTCAAATTAATTCTATTCCTCCTTTCTCATGCTGGTGATATTTATTTGTTCTTTGTATATGTTTGTTTGCCCTGTTGGGTTTATTCTTGCATGTGCTTGGTCACACATGTGTGTTTTTCCCACTCTGTGATGATACTTGACAGCTGACAAGGAGCAGATTGGGAAGGGCTGTTTCCTTTGTGAGGAGCTTGGGAGTGAGCTCAGTCTCACCCTTGGAGCTGTTTGCTTTGGGCTTCTGAGTGTTCTGTGCCTCTCCCCCATGATTTTTGCTCACTTTCACCAGAGGCAGATCTGGAAAGGAGGCAAATGAGGTTAACACCTGCCCAAAATAATTGCAAACAGAACCTCTCCTGCTTACTATCAGCAGAGGCACTGGGAACACGAGGCATTGTTATAGTTACAGTGGGTCAGACATTAACTGTGCCTTTCATTTCCATGTCTTGCTTCCTCTGCAGGAATCAGAAGAGTCAGAAGTCTTTTTTTTTGTCTTTCTTCTTTTCCCCAGAATCCTATTTCATTTGGGATCCACACAAACTATGTCCCCTTAAATGTGAAAAACTCAAAGTGATTCATCAGCAATTTGATTATGTTCCCTGATGTCAATAATACATCTGCATGCCCAAAGAGCTGAATTTAGAGCAGTGAAAATGTTTTCAGACTGGAAAGGGATAATACTGTTTAAGAAGCAAATGTTGCTTTCAGACTGTGTTGTCAATTAAGGATAGTAGTACCACAGAAAAGATCACAAAACAGTTTTCAAAAAGAGGTCTCCTTAGGATGAGTGAATAAACCAAGGTACTGCATTTCAATTCCCAAGCTGCTGTGTTTCAGGAGTTGTTTCAAGAGCACTGTTCATATGTTGCAGGTTATACAGAGGATATTCTACACGGTCAATCGGTCCTGGTCGGGGAAGATCACTCTGACAGAGCTGAGGAAAAGCAACTTCCTGCAAGTACGTGGGTTTCTGTGGGAACAGGATCCAGAGTGTAACATTCCATGTTCCTGTGGCTAGATGGTGAGGGGGCTGCAGTGGGATGAGCCAGGTGCTCAGTGCCAGGAGTGCTGGGGCTACTGGAGGAGCTGTGTCTGAGTTGAGGTGAGAAGAGCAGGGACAGGAGTGGCCCCAGGGCACTGAGAGAAGGTCAGGGTGTGACCGTGCTCCAGCCCTGAGGCCACATGGAGCAGCAGCCTGGCTCCTGGTCCAGGGAGCAGGAAGGGAAGCAAGATGTGGCATTGCACCCATGTGAAGTGGCTCACAGGCAGCCAAGAAGAGCTGCAGGAGTGCCAGGGATAGGAGAGCCAATTTCCTGCCTCCTGGGCAGCCCTCAGCCCAGGACAGCTGGTCAGGAACATCTCTGCAATTGCAGGATGAGGCACCTCAGGAGCTGATCTCCACAGGATAATGAATGGAGCTTAGTTCTTGTTCCAGTGCCTGCAGTGTGTCCTTATGTCAGGATTTGGATCTCTGTCCTTTGTGTATTTTGCTCAAAAGAGCACCAGGTTAAAACTGTCTCAGGCTGCTCATGTTCAGCCCAACCTAAAGAGCCAGAAAGTCTTGAGGCTGAAAGGTGGGCTGGCTAAAACAGTGAGATTTCCCTCCTGTGTCCTGTTTGCCCTTCCAGGTGTAGTGTGCTGTCTTCTTCAAACCCCTCAAGTATGAATTCACATTCTTTCTCTTTTCAGACATCATCTCCCTTCCTTGATCCCATCAGCTAATGGAAAAATGAGTGCTCTTTTGAATTGCCTCATGCCAGTCCAAGCCTTGGGATCCCTGTTCCTTCCCAAACTCTGTTACAAATAAATCTTCCCAGATTATCCTGCATCTTTATCCACTCATTTTCTCCCTCTAAACATTCTCTCCATTTTTCTCCTTCCATATCTACTCTGCCTTTCATCTCCTGCAGCAGGGAAGTTCAGCTCCTTGCTGCATGTGTAAATGGCATCTTTGAGTGTGAACTACAAAAAAAAAAAAGTAGTTATCACAAAAGCTCCTCGAGTGATTGTCATCTGTAGAGAGAAAGACAGACACAGTCTGGAGAGGCCAGTGAGTGATGGATCAAAGGTGTTGAGACTTGTGTGTCAGCAAGTCAAAATAGCGCAGGTCTGGCAGTGCCATCCTGTTGTCCCTGCCAGAAACTTCAGTGAACCTGGATAGGATGTGAGAGTTTTGTTTGGATTCCTTGGATGTGGAGGTAGCTGGAAGTTGATACTGAAATTCCAGTGCCAACACATAACACAGCATCTGTTTTTATGGTTATGAGTTGCAGGGCCACTGAGCCTGCCTGCTTGGAGATGCCATTCCCTGAGATAGCTCAGGCTGTGTTTTGCCTGCTTCCTTGGGAGAGGCTGTGAGGGCAGGAGAGGCCAGGCCTGCAGCTCACCGGAGCCATGGTTTATTAGACAAGAAGGCTTCTGGTGTCCCATGGCCTCAGCACCAAGAAGAAAAGTAGGGAGGTGGCACTGGGAAATGTGCAATGCCCTCTTGTTGCTGAGAAGGACAGGGAGGTAAAGTGGGAATGAAACATGGATGTTAGCAGTAAGTGTTTCCTAGTGAGACATGTCAACAGATGTTATGGTTGGAAACCAGTTTAACCAGAATGATTCCTGCAACACCACAGGGAAGTCAGTGTGATTAGTTTGGGGTCCATCCTTCCTGTCCTAGGTGTGAGTCTGGAACAAGACTTGATTTTTCCCTTCAGGGGGCAGACAGGGATGTGTGATGGGTAAAGACGAATCTCAGATCCTTTGGAAGGAAGACTGTAGACTTGCTGCTGGAAGTGGCTCTCAGAGTCTCTGGTGCAGGTCAGGATTGTTTCCCAGACCATGGATCCCAGCTGACACAGCAGTTTGTGTTCTGTTTCTCTGCCTCACTCTTCACTAGAGCTGAAAATCAACAAAAAAATGTTGACAGGAGTGGCAGAGATGTTGTGCTAAACAGGATGGCCAAGCCAGGTGCTCTTTAAGTACCTGCCAAGGAATACAGCAACCCCATCTATTGGGGAAAGGCTGCACTTTGGGTTAGTTCTCAGGGTTGTGTTCACCCACCTTCCTGAGAAACTGGAGCACTTCAGCTGCTCAGCTGCCTCTTCATCCGGGTTTAACTTCCCACTGTATTTCTACCCTTTCAGACTCTTGCTCTCTTGGAAGAAGAGGATGACATAAATCAAATCACAGATTACTTCTCCTACGAGCACTTTTATGTTATATACTGCAAATTCTGGGAGCTGGATACTGACCATGACCTTTACATCAGCCAGAAGGACCTGGCTAGGTACAGTGATCAAGGTATGCTGCCTGCAATTGTGGTGGGGTGAGGGCATTGCTGAAAACAGAATGTTCCTACTGAAGAATAAAGCCTGCCTTTAATTTGGTTAATTTGATGCCTCAGAAGAAGTTTTAATGTGGCCATCCATCTCTTATATAAATGTTGATTTAGAGAAGTAGTTGTACAAGCTTAGACACAGAGAACTCCAGGACACACTATTTTCTGCATGAGTAGCTACAGATGGAGCTTCTGTTCATTTGTGGATCATTGCCAAGAGGACAGGCTAAAATAATGTCCTGAAACCTGTTTATTATTTACTGAGGGCTTTGCAGGAACTTAGAAGTAAGGACAAGAAGGATGAGCCCATGTGAACTTCAGAGATTGTTGAAGTGTAACCTAATTATGCATGAGAGGAATCCAGAGTCCAGTGAAGCTTGGGGGATTTCAGCTTGCAGATGGACTCTGGAGAGTATCTCTTCAGTTCAGCATGGAACTTCCTTTCCAGAAGTTGAGCAGATGCTATTTGTTTTCGAAGGTTCAAGGGCCATAGATAAATTAATGGAATACAAATCCACAAAAGGCTAAAACACCCATGTGTTCCAAGTGCAGGCATTTATGGGGAGGCCATGGGGGTTCTGGGTGTGGCAGTCACAGGACTCAGGAGTGTTGATCATAGGGCTGGGTGGGTGGGGATGGAGAAAAGCCTCCCTTGGGGTGGGTGATATGGGAGATTGGTCCCTGTTGGGAAGCTGCAGTGTGGAATGCCGGATTTGTTGCAAGAATTAAGGGGAGAAGCCGTGGGTGCAGTGCCCAGCAGCCTGTCAGCTGTGCCAGGGCACCTGAGGGGTGGGGCAGGCTGGGTCTGCCTGGCTGCAGTGCCAGAACTGTGCCAGGACCACAGGAGTGATGGAGAAAGTTTAGAAGGGGTCCAGGTGGGGTTTGGCTGCCTGGGGTGGTGAAATCCTGCCCAGAACTGGTACCTGCTGCTTGGCTTGTGCTCTGCCATAACAATCTATGCCACATATCTCCTGGCTGGCAGAACCTCACCTTTATGCTGGTGTTTCATTGTCCTCCCTGCAGCATGGTTGCCACAGCCTGTCCTTTCCTCAGAAGTGTTTTGTAGGGATTTGATGTGTCATTTTTGCTTGATAACTGAACTTCTTTTACAGTACACACTGGGATAGATTCCTTCTTCTATGTGACAAATCCTGCTGCAGCAAAGTAGGAGTAACATGCCCATTTCCAAGGACCCAGATAACAGTTGCCATTTTTGAGGGACAGTGTGGTGTTTGGAAGTATACAAAGGCAGATACACTGGGAGAATCATCTTGGGGTTTTAGAAAGACTGCTAAACAGAGGGTGGTTAGACAGGCAGTGTAGTTTGAGCCTTCTTTTAACAATGGGAAAGGGCTTTGTATGGATTCAGCATGAACAACTGATTGTAGTTATTCCTGTGAGCTGTAGCTTCATTTTCTCTGTGTTTTCCTTGTTTCCAGCTTTGTCAAACAGGATCATTGAGCGGATATTCAGCGGTGCTGTGGTGAGGTGAGGAATAGCACACTTCTTGGGGGAAGAAGGGAAGGGAATTCCTGTCAGGCTGAGAAATACAAGTTATTCTTAGAAATGCCCCTGATCAGAATGGGTTCCAACAGGGTGCTCCAGCTGGAGCTGCCTGAACATGGAGTGAGACTTTCGGGTATCTTAAGAAACAAAATATAAATCCCACAGAATGGGATAACTGGGCATAGCTGGAAGACATGGTACAGGGATAGCTGGAGAGCACTGCTTTGAAGTCTCTGGAAAGGGAAGTGCTGTGGGAGGGAGGTGGCAGATGAGCTTCAGCTCTGCAGTGATAAAAGGCAGTAAATGCTGTGCCTGGTACTGCAGGGTGCAGGGAGTACAGGCTGAATAGGTGACAGTGCCCTATTTTCTCTCACTAATGCTTTGAAAAATATCTTTGATTACATCCTGAGTATTTAAAGGCCTGGTGATTTTTAATTTTTTTTTCTGCTCTGTCTTCTAGAGGCACTGAAGTTCAAAAGGAAGGGCGCATGAGTTACGCAGATTTTGTGTGGCTCCTGATTTCGGAGGAAGACAAAAGGAGTCCTACAAGGTGAGACTGACTTCTGTGTCTTAATAAAATCATTGAGATGAGCAAATAAGATATGGAAACTCCTGTGACCTACCACTTTCTACAAGAGAGAGCAGCTTAGGGTCTGGAGGTTGTTAGGAAGAAAACATCTTACTGGTGATGGTTGGTCAAATCATTTGCCTTTCTTGCGGAAAAATTGCATAGAAGCAGAATTTTCTTGTAATTTTTTATATCTTGGCAGTCACCAGTGCCTTTGATCACCTCATGCCATGAGGCACTGGCTCTGAGCACACATTCCTGAGGTGCTGGCAGCAGTTGGGCACATCCCTTCACAGATGGATTGGGTGTGTAAGGAGGGTTTGTGGGAAAACTTCACTGTGGCTCTTTGTAAAACCTGCCTGTGGCCTGCTTTGTACAGCCAGGGGGAGACTGCTGTGCAGAGTGATCCAGATGTGCATGTGAGTGTTAGCACAAGGAATCTTATGCATAACAAGAGAAGAAGAATCCAGAACTGTAGGCCTCAATCCTCCAGAGGGGAGGAGGGATGCGGAGTGCAGCTGCCTGAGAGCTCTCCTTGTGTATCTTTGTGCCTCAAAGGAGCAAATGGGTGCATGACACAGCTGCCTTGTCCCTCACCAGGGTCCCTGCAGTGTCCTGGGCTTGGAGCTGGCTCTATTTGGCCAACTCTTGCTGCTGGGCCAGACTCTCTGCCATATGTGAGCCCCGCTTGGGCTGCAGCACAGTGAACAGTGGGTGCAGGTGAGACAGGTCATGAGTGTGGCTGTGCTACTCAAAGCAACCTGGGAGACCAACAGAAGGTGCTTGGAGTGTTGGCTGGCCTGTGCCCTGACCCTGCCCAACAGGTCTTGTCATCCCTGGGTTTATGCCTGGCTGTGGCAGAAGAGCCTTGGGGGATGGGTAGGTGTGCACTGCTGCAGTCTGTGCAGTGTGGATGTCCCCTGCAGTGCTGCAGTGTCCCTGCTCTGTTCCCAGCATCGAGTACTGGTTCCGCTGCATGGACCTGGATGGGGACGGGGTGCTGTCCATGTACGAGCTGGAATTCTTCTATGAGGAGCAGTGTGAGCGCATGGAGGTGATGGGCATAGAGCCACTGCCCTTCCAGGACCTGCTCTGCCAGATGCTGGACCTCGTTAAGCCAGAGAGGGAAGGTAAGTCCTGTTTGGGCAGAGCTTTCACCCCCTTTCATTTGTGGGGAGTTGAGAAGGTAAAGCCACTGTGAAACCTATCTACAGGCAGAGCCCTGTGTGAGAGTCCCAGGGTGGAAATTACTGCACGTTGGGCCATGATGTTGTGCATCAGGAGGTCTGAAATACTGAAACAAAAGAGCTCATGAATTAACTACCTGGGACTGAAGCAATAATTCTTGTGTGCTCCACCTGTGGGATGTGCTGACAGCCTACACTGTAAAACTGAACCATCCCCATCCACATGCCTTCGTATTTCACATGAATGTCAAAGGCCTCCATACGTATGTGAGATTTAGGCTTAATAAACACACCCATTTATTGAATGATGTTAAAATCCATGACTGACTTGGGAAGGAATTTTGTGTTATTGAAGCCTACTGGTGTTACAATTGAAACTTCTGTAAGAATTCAGTAACACAACCATGTGGGGTTTTTCTGTAGGAAGAGTAACCTTGCGAGACCTGAAGAGGTGCAGGATGGCTCATGTGTTCTTCAACACCTTCTTCAATTTAGAGAAATATCTGGACAATGAACAGAGGGATCCCTTTGCAGTGCAAAAGGTATCAATCACCTTTATTTCTAAATAAGGAAATCTCACACTCATCTTTGGAGTGCTCCTGAATGTAGGGAAAATCCAACTGAATAAAAGAACACTTTTTTCATAAGTACAGACTATTGATTGTCTCCCAGAAGCCTCTTATCTGCTCAAAGTACAGAAAAGTGGAGGGGATGCCAAAACTAGCTCTGGTTCCCTCACAGTTGTTCCCACATAATCTCCAATAAAACCTTTGTGGTTCTATGATTCAAGGCTTAAATACATCCCCAGACAGAACCACTTTGTTTGTTTATTTGTTTGCTTGTTTGTTTAAACTGGATCATCATAGAAGCAGTCAAGTGGGGCCAGGGGAATAACTTATTATCCCCATCCTGTAGTAAATGGCAGAGGGCCAGGTATTTATAGAGGTGTTATCCTGTAATCTTCTCTAACTTAGCAAACTGTAAAGAGTCCCTCAAAAGATCAGTTACAATTAAACTTTGAATGACAGATTTGAAACCACCGAGTTCTTCCATCCTGTATGGAGTGCACAGACTGATCAAAAGCACAGCAAGTGTGTGGCTGTTGCATTTCTGAAGTGGAGCAGATGCAGGTTTTTGGCATCTCAGGTCACATGCTGAGCTTTACAGACCTGGAGAGGTATTTTTGCATAGTCCTTTATATGCAGATGTTCAAACACTCTAAGATGGCTGTGACATTCTCAGTTCAGGCAGTTTTTGCCTGGCTGTTTCCATCCATTCCTTACCACCCTAGAGCTGACTGTGTGATCTCTTTAGGACACAGACAGTGACAGCCCCGAGCCCTCAGACTGGGACAGGTACGCGGCTGAGGAGTACGAGATCCTGGTGGCCGAGGAGTCTGGGAACGAGCAGCTCCAGGAGGGGTGAGTAGGGACCTGGCACTGCCCTGGGCACTGCCCTGGGCACACACAGCTGGGCTCTGGTGGGGGCAGAGGCAGTGGAGCAGTGGGATGAACATTTGGAATGGACTCTGGAGCACCCAAGGCTGGGACAGCTGCTCCCTGCAGCAGGAGTGGAGTAGTGCTGGGGGCAGCCACTGGGATCAGCTGCACACATCGGTGAAGGAGGGGAAAAGGCAAAGCCTATTTCTTTTGGTCTCTCTACAAAAATAGAGATCAAATGACTTTTGCTGGTCTTGGCCCTATATTGACCTTGTCACACTGTCATAGATTAGAAGCTGTAGCTCTGTTACATTCATTATACCTAGCAGAGGCTTTCTTTAGTCCAACTTTGTCTATTAGTCTGTGCTCTTCATAAGTTATACTGCAATATTTTCATTCATTTACTAAGTTTGTCGAGACTTTTTTAAAAACATTTGGTTTCTTCAATACCTACACTCAGTTTTCAGCCTTCTGTAAGATTCTGGACAGACACACCAGCTATCTTTAACCAGTGAATTTAAGCAGAGTAGTTGTTCCAGAACTTCTCTGTGGGCAGGGGCTTCTTGCAGATAAATGGAGGCTTGGTCTAATTTTCCTTTAGTTTTATGTCTGTGTTGGCATCTTCTTGAGAATATTTCTTTCAAGCACCCAAAGAATGCTTACCCTGTGTTAATCCTGCATGATTCAGGATTGCATCCAGTCTTAAGCAGTACTCATAGAGCCAGTAGTGTATTGAGAAGATTGCATCATTTTCAAAACTTCCCACACTGGAAATTGCTTGGGATAACAGTAGCACCTACTAATTAGGCACAGTGATTTGCAAAGCTGTTGAGAGCTGTTCCCCTGTCTGCCTGTGCATCCAAACAGTTGCTGTTCTTTCAGCCCCTCTGAGCTGCCTGGCCTTTCTGTGGCCTTCACAATGGAAGATGAGGTAGGGCAGGATGGAAGACGAAATTGCAGCATTCCCTGCAGCTGTTTTGCAACATCTGTGTCTTCAGCACAGAAAAGAAACAGGAGGGTGCCATTAAAGCTTCATGCAGGACTATGAATTCCCAAAGTCACCAAAACCAGGGGGAGAGCGACAGGTAATGTCGGATTTTTGAAGTTGGTCTGAAGCAGCTCTGTGTCTTCCTGCAAAGAGCATGTCAGCAACCTGGCTGCTCGCTTTAAGAGCCCCTGAAAAGCTCTGTAGTCATGGCAGCAGGATTAGATCTCATTTGTGGAGCATAGCAACAGACCACAAAGGAAAAAAGAAAGGAAAAAGGAAAAACAAAGAGCTGGATGCCCAGACAAATTTGCCAGAAAGAGCCATTGAGTTTTTTGCACATCCATTATTTCTGTGTTTTGAGGATGACAGAAAAAGGGAGCGGGGACAGAACCAAGACAATTCCTGGGAGAGACTGGAAGATTTTTGGCTAAGTTAGCTGGCAGAACATGAAATCTGGTCTATGTGTTACAAGTACATTTGAAAACAACCATCATTCAGCAATCACAGATGCATCAGTGTGTCCCACTTCTGTGATTAGCCCTGTCCCTGCTTCTCTGGAAGAAAAGTTTCTAAAGCCAGTCAGTCTAAAGCTGGCTGAGGCATGTCCGGGAGAGCCCTGCTCCCAGAATGGGAAGCTCATCAAGGCAGTGAATACTCCCAGTATCCACAGGTACTTCCAGCATGCTGGACTCCATCGAGAGCTGCAGTCACCAAAAATAAGAGGAGGGTCTTGTGCTCGAGACAACAATAAAGCATCACGTTTCATTGGAAGCCTCAGCTGATCTGAGCTCTTCTCAGCCACACTCTGCTCTCTGACCTGTGTGGGATTCCATGGGGAGGCTGTCCCTGTGGAATGGACACTCACACTGCTCTCTGGAGGCAGCACCAACAGCTGGCTCTGGCAGCACAGGGCTTTGATGCAGATACAAGCCTTGGTTTTGCAGCAACCCAAGCTTTCCCTGCAGGGCAGGGCAGCAGTGGGCACTGCTTGGTTCACTGTCCCAGAACCCAACCTCAGCCAGCTGAGGGACATTGAAACCACCATTGCCTTCAGGGAAAGGATCTTTCTATATGGGAAGGAAAAGGAGGAGGAAGAGGATCTTTTATCAGCTGCTGGTGGGGAAACGTCCCCTGAGCAACAGGGAGCCAGGGCACAATGCAGAGCATCCTGCTCAGAGTGGAGAACGGGGACAGAGTCATAGGATCAGAGGATGTTGGTTTAGGCTTAGACCATTGCTCTTGTCTCCTTCCAGTTGTCTGGTGGCTCAGCTGCTTCATTCCCAGAACCCAGCAGTGTAAGGAAGGGAAAGGGGGAACAAGGACATCATTGAACCACCCAGAGCCAAAACATGTGTTTGGCAGAAGGAAGGGCAGAAAGAAAGAATTCCCTGGAGTAATTCCCCTCCTCTGAACAACCTAGAGTTGCCACAATTGAGTCTTGAGGAATGGATGTTTAACCTACACAAGCCCATGTTTGTTTTTATGGGACTGAAGTTCTGAAACTGGCCTGGGAGGAGAGCAAGGATTGATTACCTTTAGTGCTAATCTTGTTCAAAATCATCCCAGAGATGCTCCTTAGCTATAAAGGTGGAAAACATTTATTCCAAGATGAGAAAGGCAGGCACTGTTGAGCCTTAAGGAACAAACCAGTGCAGTGGAAAAGTAACTCACTGGGAAAGGACAGTGGGAAGTCCCTTTTGAAGCAGACATGAGAGGGTTTAGTGCAGAAGCAAAAGACACCTGAAGAAAAAGACTATAATGGAGCTCCAGCTGCTGGTGACTGTGCAATGCAGGGAAGAGGTCACGTTCCATTTGTAGGAGAGAAAGGGACAAGGCTAACGGAAGGTGATAGAATTGGAGGGAAAGGAGATACAAAAGGAACATTCTAAGGACAGCATTCAAATGGAAATACAAAGTATTCCTCAGCTGCATCACTTTAAACCAAGGAGAGATTAGAGAGGCTGAGGCACCTGCAAACATTCCCAATCCATTCCTGGTGGGGGAGGCAGAGCAACAGCCCTCACAGGCACCACTGAGGCAAGCAGGGGGCAACTTGCACATATTTTGGCAACTTTGCACAGGTGGTCAGAACAGGTTTGGTGCAGCATCCAGACCAGACCATTGTTTCCCTTCTCCCACTTATTCAAGAATCCTGAAGATGACAGAATTACTAACCAGGTGCTTTCCTTATGGAACAGAGAGGACAGCGTTCTCCAGGGAGGTCTGGGCTCCCTGCACACAGGGAGGTTCCTGCCTACAGCAGGACAGACCCTGACAGCCTCCCAAGGGTTTGCTGTGCCTGCAGATGGGTCAGCCAAGGGAAAAACACCTCAGGAAGAGGTAGACAGTTCCTTCCTGGCACATCCATGCTGGGCTATCAAAGGAGTTCACCTTTTTGCAGCCCAGTTTACTGAACACGAGAGCCATTCCTGTGCTGGTCATTAGAGCACCTGCTCCAACATTTCCTTTGTGAGCAACCTGGCTTTGGAACAAAAGGAAGAACTTTAATTTCTTGGGAGCCCTGCAAAATTAACCCATAGTATGCTGTGACTGAATGGAAACATCTTAAAAATATAATTCCTTGGGACTAGGAATGGGCTGAGCCCCAGAGCCATATCCTGTGCTGCAGGGCATGGAACCCAACCAGCCTGGATAATGCAACTGGAACTGGGAACTCCCACCAAACCTCCTCAGACCATAAATGCTCCATCCTGGATATCAAACTTCAAACTGAGGGAGAGAGGAATATGAAAGTGTGGCTACAGTTGTAATTCTGTGTCTGTCAAAACACACCTTAGCCAGAAGGTGCTTTGGACCAAGTGTTTCTGAGCCAAGGCTCCTCTGGGGCCTGGGCTGTGGTTGGATGAGTTTATTTCTACACTGAACTATTGAAGCACTGGGAGTTCCTGACAATTGTTACTGAAGCTGTTTCAGATTTTCTAATACTGAACACCAGTGAGAATTTGTTCTGGAAGCCTCAGACAAGGCTGGATGGGAGCACAGATCCATGTCTGCTGTCCGAGCACTGATTACTCCCACCCTCTTCCCCTGCCTCAGGAATCTCCTCCTCGAGGTTCACCTCTCACATGCCACTGCATTTAGCCAGCTGGCTTAGTAACCACTGAAATAACTGCACTGAAAACCAAAATACAGCTTTTAAAGACACATCTTTTGTCTTTGCAGATCATGTGAAGAAGACTATGACACAGATGAAGTCTTACCTCCTCCTGAAACTGGAGACAAGTCAGACAAACTAATTATCTCAGATCTCTGAGCATAGAGAAGTGGAAGACAGCCTATATCTTTCAAACTGGATAGCATTCAGTCCCAAGGCACTTGGGGGTTTTCCTTAAATCCATCATCGGAACAATGTGCTTTATTCTGTACACTGAAACTTGAGACCCCTTTTTGTCTTCCTGTGTAATTGCAATAAGGTAATTTCTATGAAAAGGCTTTTTACAATGTGTTATTGTGCACACTCACTGAAAATGGTGATTGCACCTTGTTTCATTTATATATAAATTCTGTTATGTCCCCAGATGTGCAATAAATGCCAGCATCTAATGATTACCTGTAACAGCTGCATGCAACATCTATAGTGGTCATTTCTCTGTCCTGTGCCACTCTGTCCCCTCCAGGAGTGACAAAAGAGCTGCCAAATTAACTTAAATGTGTGTCTAGAAATCTTTTAAAACACTGGTCACAGTGAAGTTCTTTTCTTCCTTCATGTCCTGGAAACTTAGGGAATGTGCCTGTGCAGGGGGAGAGTGAAGTCCCTTTGTGCTTTGTCCCCAAGCTCTTACCCTGGCTGCTGGACTGTGGAGCTGTGAGCAGTGGCAGCATTACACCAGGTCATGTTCTCTAGGAATTTGAGATGGAGTTACCTGTTCTAGTCCTATGTCCCCTCCTGTGCTGATCTGCCCCTGGCCACAGCTTTGTCTGTGCAGATTTCTGCTTTGCAGAGTATTTACAGCAAATGCAGATCTCTGCTGTTCAGCTGCTGTGCCTGGTGTGCACCAGTTCCGTCCATTCCTGTGTTCTCCTCTCCTGTAGCCTTTTTTAACCTGTAGCCAAGAGACTAAGCTGAGATAATGAAGAAAAAAACCCAACCCCTCTTTTAACTAGTAAAGGAATTAGTCTCTATTATTCCAAAATTAATTTTTCTCCCAGGCTCAGGGAGGAAATGCTGTAACTAATGAATTCCCGCTTTAAGTGCAAAATTAAACCAACTTTTCCCCCTAGAATCACAAGTGATACTTCTGCTCTCAGCACACACTGTTGCTGCAGCTGTCCCTCCTGGCCAGCAGGAACTGTCTGTGCTTCAGCACGGAGATGATTAGAACAAATTCTTAATTGTATCCCTCATCTATGCACAAGCAGGTCTGGGCCAGCCGTGCCCAGTCTGTGATGCTGGGCTGCTGTGTGTGCTCTGTATCTCCTGTTACCCACCTGGGAGAGCTTCAAGCTGTGTCTCCTGGCAGAATTCCTGGGAAATGCCTGTCCCTGTGCCCCTGCTGCCCTCCCTGGAGGCAGAGCACACCGCCGGGCACTGGAGAACTCGTGTGTCCCCAGGGACAGGACTGGATCCTTGCGGTTCCTCCAGGGGTCAGTATCCAAATGAGGAACGGGCTGATCACTCCAGTGCAGTCTGGGCTTTTCCAGGAGCCTCTGAAGCCCCGGCCCTGCCTGCTACTGCCTAGGGGGATGTGCTGCTGCCTCCCTGGGGTCAGAACTCACCTACCATCGAACTCGGGAAGAGAGAAAGGTTTCAGTTCAACCGACCAGATGCATAAACACCTCCCAGGATCCTGGACTTGGCATTTGGGAAACTCCTGGATGCCCACATTGGTAGCAGAGGCCCTGCCAGGTGCCCTGCATCCCATAGTAGCAGATGAAGCAGGAAGCACTCTGGCCAAACCAAGACAAGCCCCTGGAATGCAGCAAGCACACAGTGTCTGAATCCCTTCTCCATCTGCTATAACCTCAAGGGGAAAACCTTCCCTGGGGGCAATTCCACAAATGCCCAAATGCAGAACCACCAAGGAACTGACTGCAGGAATGGACATAGGATGGAGATCCCAGAGCTGCTGCCAGTAACCAGCTCCAGCCACGTTTTCCTGATAAGAACCTGGGCACAGCAGGATTTCACCCTTCCCTCACTGCCATGGTCCAGAGGGGCCTTTCAGTTTGATGTCCCTTTACATCTCTCCAAAGACTAAGATTCCTCAAAAGGAACAAGAACCTGACCCCATTCTAGGCTGAAATGGAACCCTCATGGTCCTCCAGCAGCAGCAGCAGCAGCACTACAATGTCTCATTTGCCAGTTCTGGAAATCCTCAGTCACCCACCACTTCAGCGTCTTTCTTGTCTGCCTTTTGCAGAGGACCTTTAACTGAACCCATCCCTGAATTCAGGCTCCCACCTCACACCACCCCAGCCTGAACTGGTGCCTTTCTTTGCAGAAGTCAGAACCCAGAGTCTGTTAAAAATCACCAGCTGCCTTCCCAAGGTTTGGTTCAATAAATGGAGACAGGAAGCTGGTAACTGCTCTGCTGAGCCCAAACACAACCCCTCTTTCCTACAAACATTTAGTATTGCTACAACAGAGAGTGAATCCAAACCAAATCCATGCTTTCTGGTAGGTCAACACAAGTTAATCCAACCCCCCACCCCCAAATTTACAGCAAATGTTTTGCATTCTATGTGAATAGAAGGACAAGCTGCAGAAGCCACTGCTACTGTGCTGGCAGTGCAAAATCTGCAGTAATATTCCAGGAATGGAAATCCATTCTCTCTCCCTAAAGTACTTGAAAATAACTGTAATTCAGCAGGCACACGTGCATTAATAGAGGATGTGTTCTACACCCCAGCTGTGACTTAGCCCTGTCCCCAGCTGCTCTGGATGGAAGGTTTGTAACTCTGCAGGATTTAAGTGAGGTAAATTTGGGAACTCCTGTCCTACTTCCTTGCTTTTTTCTGGGATAGTCAAGGATACTTGTGTCCAGCCAGCAGAGCTGCTTAGCTACAGTCAAGCAGCCCCAAAAGGTCTGTAGGAGTCCCTTGGCTGTGGCTCTGCCTCCTGGCTCCATGTCAGTGCCACTTCAGATGTTGCATCCCTGGAAGGACACATCCTGCATTTTTCAGTGCACATCCAACTCACACTGAAGGCTTTTTCCTTACAAGTAGTCAGAAAAGTGAGTAAAATTCAGTTTTGCATGATAAAAATGTGATTGTGCTTATTTGTTCTTTCTAGTCTGATTTTGTCTAGCAAAATGAAGCCCTCTGTTCTTACAAACCCCTTGCTTTTTACTGTTGTATCATAAATATTTTCTCTCTGCAGTACTAAGATGGGAGGTATGGCTCGGTATTACTGCTGGAATGGTACTAGTTGGATTTTTTCTTTCTTTCTTCTAAAACCTCAGTAGTACTTGCTGCATCCCAGTTTTTGGCAGTGACCCCTAGGCACTGCTCCAGCTCCCCTCCTGCCTGTGAGGGGCAAGTGCTGCAGAACAGACATGGACAGCAAAAAAGGGATTCCAAAGCCTTCCTGCTCTCCTGAACCAAGGATTTAATGAAGCTGACTCAAACACTAACCAAGGTACTGGGCTTAGTTTCTGAAACAAAATAGTCCTGAAAGACCAACACTAAGTTCACTGAACTATCATTGTTACAGTATGAATTTGGAGTCTCTAGATCAGTATCTTAGGTCTATGCAAGCAAAACTGAACCTCAGTGAGGAGCATGAGCTGCTGTAAGAAAAACATAAACAGAGCTTCCCCTTGTGTGCTCATCTTCTCACTCTATCACTGGCTGAGGGGGCTAGAAACTGAATATTTAATAATAATAAAGGTTCTCATACTTTGTAAAAGTAGTTTTGGAGACATTTTGTGGTGGCATGGTTTGATCTTTGTATTTTTACTTTATATTTTCTTCTTTTTTGGCAAATAAAGGACTTTTGAATTTAAAAAGGAAAACCTGTCTCAGTGGCGGGGTCGAGTGTTACTGCTCACTTAATTTCCAGCTGCTGTGCAAAACTCTCCTTCCCTGCTGTGGTGAGCTCACACCACCCAGGTACCCGCAGGCAAATGCCTTCCAAAGCCAAAATTCCAGGCTTTCTTCTCAAAAATATGGAATAAAGCATTCTGACCACTTACCTCCCTCACATCTGTGTCCTCAATGTGAAGCACTGTCCCTGTGATGATTTACCAAAACACCCAACTCCCTCATTTTAACCTGTCCTGAAAAAAAAGAGATATCTCCTGGATCATTTGCAAGTGGAACGAACAAGAAAAAACAAAGAAAGGGAAAGGGAAAACCAGTAATGCCTTTTCTAATTTACTTATATGCAAATGCTCAAGCAGAGTCTGTGTGTGTTGCTCTTGCACTGCTTCACCGAGGTGTGCCTAAATCTGTCTATAGAAGAGTCACCTTTTGGTGAGTTTCTTTAGAGTATCAAAAGCACTTCAATTTCTAAATATAAATAGTTAAGACCGAAGATCTGCCTGTGATGTTCTTGGTAGTCCTGGAAACAGCATCACCTACCTTTCAGAGGGGATCTCCTCAGCTGTGCCACACACTTAGAATGATCCTTACAAAGGTGCTTGTTTGTATCCTTTCAGTTCTCCAATTTAACGATCAAAATTCTTTTCTGTTTTGTGTAGAATTTATATGAGAATTATCGGGGGGGTGGGAGGGGGCAGGGGGGCTGCTTCTTGCATGCAGTAAAAAGATATTTCTGTGCTGGATCATGCCAGAACCTCTGCACCATCCCGGTGCCACAGCTGTGGGATCTGTTCCTTGAAACTCCGGGAGTTTCACTGAGGGAGCAGCTCCCTGCTGTGCCAGAAGGACCTGCCTTGGCAAACAGGCTCTTCGGGTTTATTTCTCTGTAACTCGGCAGGTTCTTCTGACACCACCAGATGCTGGGGCAGCCCCGGGCTGTGCTGGAGGCACCCAGGGGAGCCTCTGAGCAGGAGGCAGCTGTTCCGTGCCACCTCCATTCCTGGGAATGTTTTCAGCTCCCATGCAAGGGAAGAACATCTGCAGGGAGAGGCTGCTGTGCCCCCCGTGCCCCTGGCTCTGCACCGTGGTCAGACAAGCCAGGGAGTGAGCACAGCTCCTGCTGGGAGAGCCACAAGGTAACAAACACATCCAGGGGTTAATTTTTTGTCTCCCTGTCCCCTCTCCTCTGGGATTTAATCCCAACCCCTGGTTTATCACAGAATCATTAAGGTTGGAAAAGACCCCGATGACCACCAAATCCAACCTTTGACAAAGCTCCACCCTGCCCTCTAAGCCACCAACAGCCAGACTGACTTGTGTGTTTAAATGTTTTTGAACATGTCCTAATGTGTGATACCTGGGAAGAGACTTTTCACTCCACATGGAAGAGTAGAGGGCTTCTCCTTGTTCACAACTATGTTCAGATCTGGATGGTCAGAAGCATTGGATTTTGTACAACTCCATGTGACCATAAACTGCTGCTTTTTCTTTTTGACTCTGCTCTACAAATTATAGGGTTTTAATAAAATTTGGCAGTTAATCCCTGCCTTCAAGAGGATTGGGAAGAAAACTGGAGTATCACACACTTCCTCTATAAGGAATCCCCAAGCAGTTCCCTGTGTGTTAATGCTGAGAACAGCTCCTGGATCCAGAGCAGGAGGAACACCAGAATTCCCAGCTGGGGCCAGGCTGGAGCTCAAAGGATCACAGAGCTGCACCCCACCAGTGATTCTCCAGCTCCTCGGGATGGGCAGCAGGGACAAGCCCCTCCTGGGCTGTGCTGGGCCACGCTCTCACCCTGCCCTCTGCCCAAGCCAAGGCAGGAAGGCCCCACACCAGGAAACTGCTGTGGAAGGAATGCTTTCCCAACTGGATCTGCTGGAATGCTGGTCAGCACCAAGAAGAGATCCTTTCCATTGCTCAGCTCACAAACAACTAGCCAGGAGGGCAAGGAAACCAAACCAAGCCAACCCTAATTTAAACAATTAGGGAATTAATCATCAACACACTAAGTAGTATTTAGACAGCGAGTTCAACATATGCCACACTGATGCCTTCAGCAGTTGCAAAATAGAATTAGAAAACTAACATTTATTAAATCAATTTGAATTTTAATATACATTTCAAGAATGTGGCAGCATAAAAGGAAATGTTTTTAGAAACAACCTGAATCTACCATTTGCAGTTTTACATTAACCATCAGGGCTCTCCTGGCGACGCTCCAAAACACTCTTGACCTAAGTTCTCCAACTTTTGGTACCACATTGAATGCAGCAGTGAGATAGTAAAGATTCCAAATACTCCCACATTTCTGGAGCAAAGGTACTTTGTATTTAATTTAATGAAAGTCCTAAAAATGTACCATCAACAATCTTGGCAAAACTGAACAGCTCTGCAAAAGCATCCGGACACAACCCGTGCTGTGCAGCCACTCCCAGACTCCGGGTCGCTACTTCGCTTACACGTAGTGGACTAAGAAACAGATTTACATTAGTAGGTCACGATCAAACCACCAAATTAGAGACTGGTAGGATCCCTCTGGGTCAACACAAAAATCACATACAAGTTTAACTAAATACATTTTAATAGGACATCGTTAAATCTCAGGAGAGCTAAAAAACACAGATCTTAGGTACTTGGGTTGGCAAATAAAGACAAGAATACTAAGAAGCATTTTCCACCATTTACTCATTATCAAAAATATTTTTCAACTCTTCTTGCAAAACAAAAACAAAAAAGTACAGACTGGACACATACATCACATTTTTCTTCCTATGGCTTTAACCCCCCACCCTGCCCACCCCACAAAAAAGACGGGGGGAGAAACAAACCAAAACCAACAAAAAGCTCTGACCACATTCACAGAAAATGACACCATGGTACACTACAAAACAAAAGGAGGTGCCATTTGTGTCCAAAGGGTTTTGCTCATTTCTCGGTGAGGAACCGTCATTGTACGTGCTTTGTGCCAAATCAAAGCACACCCAGCGCCGGGCCGGAAAGCACCGCGGGGGCTCTGCCTGAGGAAAAGGGAAGATGGAAGCAGGAAAGGAACTAAAAAAATCCACACACTATTTAACATGCTGCTGGAACAGGAATGGCCTTTAAAATCAGACAGTAATGTTTGTGTTCGAGTCAGCCCGTGTTCGGGTTGTGCTCTGTCACTCCAAGAGGAGAATTTCTGCTTTGACAAAGCAATCTCAACTTTTTAGGTTTCCAGCGAAGCCCTGAAGGCACAACTAAATCTTGTGCCCGCGCTCTTATTTAGGGACTGCGCTGAAATCAACCATTTTTGCACAAAGCTGAATTCCTAAGAGGAATTCTTTCACTGTAACACTTTTCCAGATAAGCTCGGCAATTTTGTGTTATTTTTCTATTTTCGAGCCTTTTGGCCCAGGTTGAAAAGCAATGACCTTCAAAAGCTGCTTTCAACATTTTAGCAAAAAATGAGATAGGTTCAGGGTGGAGTGAGTTATATATAGCTTATTGTGTTTAGCAAACACCCCAAAAATTTGACCTTTGCTAGCCGTCATCCTGTGCCCTGGCTGGGAGGTGCCTGTCAGTGGGGAACTCACCTCCACGGGAGGGGTCCCGGCTCCGTTACAGACCTGATCAAACAACCCCCCCAGTGGTGGTGAGTGCTGTGGAATCCCCCATAGCCCTGGCATTGATCAGCACCAGAGGGGGGAGAATCAGCCAAGGACTCCCTGTAACCCATGAAACCCCTTCTCTTCCCTATAGCAACAGCAGCAGAACACCAGGAACGGGGGAAAGGGAGAGGACGGTGCTAACAGAACTTGAGCCTTCATAGGGTACCAGTGATGTTCTCCCCCAGCCCCTCAGTGACTCATCACACACAAGGGACTGGGGCAGAGGGGCAGCTGAGCAGGGACGTGACCTGTCAAGTGTCAGGACGACAAACCCCAAGGATGATGTCATTACCAGGATGGGGTATCCCAGCTGGAGCTCGACCTTTGCACCCACCCAACCCGCCTGAGCCCTGCCTGCGGCCTGAGGTGCCTTTTGGCCCGCCAGCTCACTCAGTGGATTCATTAACCTTGTTTTAACTGTATGCTGTTCAGCAGAGGGCACAGCCAGTGCTCACAATCACCACTACCTACCCTTTCCAGAGTGTATCCCCCACCTCAGTGCTGCCTTTCCCACAGGAATGTCAGGTCATTTCCTGCTCGTGGTGACTGTAACCCACCAAATAATTATTCTTTTACACCATCATCTAGCACAGTTGAGATGCACTATCTGGATGCTACACTGAAGCTGAAGCTTTGACTGAGCACAAAGCATGAGCAAGTACAATGAGGTCAAATATATTCCTTGTCAAAAGATCTTGTGATAAAATCATTTACATCAGCAATCGATCTCAAACTATGAGGTGCTGTAAGAACTAAAAACAGTTTTAGGGTAACTCCTCCATTATCTGCAACTATTTCCCAGACACTAATACACAGAACATAGCAATGAAAAACACTTGATACAAGTGATCTAAACGCAGGAGCTCCAGCAAGTTAAACAGAACCATAGCTGCCTTAAACCTGTAGCAGTTCCCCTACGGATGGCAGGGAAAAGAAAGAAAGGTTTAACAGTCATATCTCATGTCTATAGCTTCATCCAAACTTTTCTCATCGTGTGTACTGGCAGCTAAAAACGTCGTTACTGGTGACCCTGTCACATTGATTACACTGGTGCTTGTGCTGGCATTGCGCACGGCAATGCTTGTCACATTAATGCCCAAAGTAAGCCGAGTCTGCTCCAAGGCCTTTTCTGGCACTGCAAAGGCCTCCAGCTTCTTCTCCCCGTTAGCCATGTAGGAGTTTTGGCAGCCACGGCATATGCAGTCAAGGCAGGCTTTGCGGTTCGAGTAGCAAGGGCAGCGTTGGCCACGGCATGTAAGAACACTTGGATTTTGGGTGGCACGACCACATTTACACCCTTTCTTTTCTTGTGGCTTTTTGTACACAGTTTTTGTCGGGCTTCCTGGCATAACGTTACTGCTGGGAACTTTCTCCTTTGCCTTGTCTTTCGTTTTCAGCACCCCCGGTTTGGCTTTCGGGTGGGATTTCTTAGGGGCATGTTCTAAGTTCTTTTTCATGCTTTTGTTAGACAGGAGCACAGTTTTACTGATTTTGGGAGTAGTTCCTCCGTTCGGTACAGTCGCAATGGGCTGCAAAGACATTTTATTTTCCTGTTTGACTGTCACGGGAGCCGAGGCTCCCAGCGTGGGGCCGCAGATGATGCTGGAGATGGGCAGGGGCTGAACCTTCTCGCTGTCGCTTTCGGAGCGAGAGCGTTTCCTGTTCAGCTTCGCCACCTTGGGCGTGGCCGCCGTGCAGGAGAGCCCGTGAGGAGAAGCATCCGTGGACATGAAAATGTTATGGCTGAGGGGAGGGGGGGAGAGCTGCAGGAAGGGCCCGTTGGCCATGTTGGCCTCTAGGGCGGGCTGCAGGTTGGAGTCGCACACCTCGGCGCTGGAGACGGTCTCCAGGCTGCGCAGCACCTCCTCCACGCTGAGCAGCAGCGACCCGCCCGGCTTGATGTCCTCGCTGAAGCCGCAGATGTCGATGCCCGCGGGGCACAGGTCGCTGGTGGCCACCGTGTCACAGACGGGCTGCAGCCCGCCGGGGATGTCCTCCGTCTTGATGTAGTCGGCGGTGCCGCAGACGTCGATGGCGCTGGCGGGCTCGGGAGAGGGGATGCCCACGCCCAGCTTCTCCACAGACAGCCCGTTGCAGGGGGGCAGCCCGTTGATGACGGAGCCCCGCAGGTCCAGGCTGGGGCTGCTCTCGGGCAGCGCCGTGAACGCCCCCGGCGCGTCCGTGGCCAGCTCCGAGGTGGAGGGGACCGGGGAATGCGTCAGGCACAGGGCCAGGGCCGCGTCCGAGGGTTTCTCCGGCTCCTCATGGAGCGGGGCCCCATCCTTGAGCAGGGCCAGCAGGTCTGCAGAGCAATCCACGGCCTGGATGATGTCCCGGGCCAGCGGCGTCTGCGTGATGTACTCGCACAGCTTCTTGTAGCAGTTCACCAGGATGCTCAGCTGCTTGTTCTCCTCAAACTGCTCGTAGTCCTTGCACCAGCTACACGAGGGCTTCATCATCATCTTCTTGCCTTTACACGTTTTGCAGACATAATGCTGACAATTGGAGTTGGTAGGAGCAATAGGGTCTTGTAGCAAATTTCCTACGGGAAAAAGAAAGAGGAAGATTACAATGGACTTTAAGGCAGGTTTCCAGGACACCTACTAGATGAATTTTTTGTACTATCAAAAAAAGTCACTCAAAGAGTTCAGTTATTCACAAGAAAACATCTCATCCCAACAACTGCCTGTACAAATTCTCCCATCTGCCCACCTGATTTTACAACATTGGAGAAAATAAGAAGAAAACCATCACACTGTAACTTGTGTGCTGCAGCCTTTAGAAACATTCTCAACTACAATACTACTGATCCCTTCTCCCCTTCAGCTTTGTCCATGGAAAATCACAGAACACACATGATTTCTATGAATTTACCAAAAGTGATATAATAAACTCCCATGAAGACTTACTGCAAAGATTTTAATGGAATTAGTAAGAAAAAAATGGGAACACAGCAGAGGGAAAACTCTGAGAGGAATGTAAAAACGATGAAATATCCACCCCTAAAGGGAAGATGACACAGCAGACTTTGTGTTATTTTTTATTTAGCATTTTGTGAAGGCATCAGAATAAAGAATTTTTTCAATATTTTACTGTTTAGAATAAAAAAACCTAATAAAAACCAGCTACTAAAGGAATCCACACACCCCTGACAGTCCAGAAAGTTTCAGACCCCCAGCACTGACAGTCTGGAAGGTTTTGTTGGCAGATCCCCAAAACTGTGAAAACCTGGAAGAACGGTTTGGTTTTCCTTAAGAACAGCTCAAATATTACCTAAGGATAAAGTATGAAAGAATGAGTGAAACTAAATTCTGTATAGAAACAATGCAACTAGCTCCTATATCCAGAAAGTGACAGTATTGCTTTGCTATTTCCAGGCAGCTCTAGGCCAGAAAGATATTCCATCTCCTAAATTAAATTGCAGAGTATCTATAGCCATCCCCAGCAACAGGCCTCCCTCCCCTCCCAGCAGCACATTGTCAGCTTTGGCCAGACCCTTCTCCCATAAGGAGCCTCTGCAGGATGAGTTACAGCCATCAGGGAATTCCCACACAGATTTCCCACAGTGAAAACAATCTGCTGCAACAAGTGAATAAAATTAAACAACTTGGGAACAGGAACCAATATGCATCTATCAAATCAGACTGGGAAAAAAGCCCCAAAATATCAAAGCTATTTTCTCTCATTGCTCACTTCTCTGATCCCTTTTCCCTGCATTCCCTGATCCCTCTTTGGGAAGGGGCTGCTCCCAGCCCTCCACCTGAGCCCTCGTTCAGTGGGGGTGGCTTGATGTAAACTGGGTTTTGAGCAACAAATCACAGGGGTCAGTGCTCAGGCTGCCAGTACATAGTAATTGTTAATAAATGGAGAGAAATAGAGTTGTTCAGCACAGAATGAGCCCTGCCATAACAGTGTGACAAAACCCCACCACACCAAGCCGGGAAGGTTTAAAGCCAACAGAGGGAAGATGAAGTCACACAGTCCAATCCGAAGGGGGAATTACTGGGTTTTTCCCAAGTTCTCTTGAAATGACACTATATTAACAACAACACAGGCAGAGGTGGCCATTGTGGTCCCAAGATGGGACTTGATTGTAGGAGAAAAGTTCCCTGAAGGGAACAAACCCAAAACTTTAAATCCCACCAGCTCCTGTCCTGTCCTTGAGCAGAGAGTTCACCAACAATGGTCCAGGCCCCTGATCTTGAGTGACACAGGAACAGCAGGAGCCGTGCCCTGGCCAGTGCTGACACTCCAGAGCCTTGGGACTATAGTGCTCCCAGGGCCAAAAGCCACCAGCATTAATTAACTCCCATTAATTAATGACACACAGCAGCTGGGTGCACTCCTCATCCACCAGTAGCCTCTCTTGGCTCCTTAGGACAATAAGGCTGAGTTAAGGCTTTACAGAACTAAAATACTTCAGAAATGGCACCAAATAAACAAGATATCACCTTAACTTTTAATTAGATTTGAAAAAAAGGCATCACCAACAGTGTGTTTTATTTCTCCCAAAATAAATTTGGCTGAAACTCCTAAATAAGTACAAATGCTAAAAGAGGATACAGGAAAATCAAAATTTCTGGAGGCTTTGAGGAAAAAAACAGATAGAGTGACATGACAAAACACTTCACATGCTCTCACTGACAGGGAGAACAGAGCAAATTCTACTCCCAGTAAATGCCAGGCTACCTCCACTGGAGAGTCAATAGGAATGCCTGAGCTGAGGGATTATTTTCCCTTTCAACTTTTATCTCATTTAATATTTATTCTTCAAAGTTTCTCTTTTTTATGGATTCTGTGGCACTGTTACTCTTCTCAGTCTTAGGACTGGCAAGTCATAAAAAGTCAACCATGGGACGCTAATTTCCCATAAAATTAACTGTCATTACCTGTAATACTCTTGCAGAGAGGGGCACTAAGTCAGCAGCACCATCCCACAAACAGCACCTGAGCTGCTTTGGAGCCTTGAGGTTTTGCAAGGCCAAGATTTCAGTTTAGCCTGGTGGCCATCAGTGCTTCCCCTCTCTAGAAATTTTAAAATTTATATAGATCTCCAAGATATAAACATGGTGGGCCCTGAAGTGAATACTCTTCTGTGCTTATAATTTAGTATTTCTCTAAGCTAAAGGTAATTTTTCATTTTATTGTGCAGCCATTCACCTGCATTAGGCCTTTCCACAATTACTCACTGCAGACCTTCAGTTTTACAGTCCTGTGTAGCCTGGTGAACCTACTCTGTCTTTTCTCACCCTCTTTTGTAAGGGGGTTATCAATACACCAAAAGCAAAATCATGTTCTTACAAAGCCGCCAATATGACACTGTTCTTTCCACATCAGCTCTTAACTATCCTGATTTCAAAAAGGTTGACTAAATACATACATTAATATCAGCACTTACAATTAATAAGGAGCATATACAGAGGAAAAACTTTTAATATATTATTTACCAAACAGTCTGGCTGATCTGGAAAGGCTGTCCTGGAGTGAGGTCACTTAAACCACAAGGAATATTTCCTGCTGTGGTCCTTAATGAGCATCATTTCACACTACAGGGACAGGGGAAGCATCTGCAAATTGTGTCTCTGAGACCAAAGGGGGAAGAAGAACTGGCAATCAAAACGATTGTTATGTGTCTGTACCCACCAAATATGCTCCTAATGGATGAAATTCACTGGGAAAAGAGGCTTGAACAGTTATCTCCAGCCATTCTCACCTACCCCCAGCAAAGGCAGGAAAGGGCGAAACACAAATATCTAATTCAGGTCCTTGGAAATGCTACTGGAACCTTAATCACTGAAAATTATCTTGGCTTTTCCAACAACCCAAAGTCTTAAGAATTATTTCCTTATTAAATCTTAATTTCAAGAAGTAAAAAAGAAACAAAGAAGTCAATTTTTTTTACAAATACAAATGTATCCCTGGGGTTCATCACCACCGTTTGTCAGGCAGAAGTCCTGGATCTTGGCTGCACTGGGATCACCAGCCCAGGCACACAGGCACAGTGACATCCAGGGGACACAGGAGGAGAGGGCAGCAAGGAGCTCACCCCCACTCTGTGCCCATCAAACACGGTGAGCACGAGTTTATTTTTAAACCACGATTACAGAAACAGAAATGCTGAGCCTCTACCAGGCTCTGAGGAACAGGAAGCTGTACCCATCTAAGGCACACACAGATTTCTACATGCCGAGGACCCCAAAGCCATCCACAGCTGGAGCTTTGACAGCTGCACTGCTACACTGTCAGCCTTTTCATGTCGGGATTAAACTTCATCTGATTGTTTCTACTCAAATAATTAGCAACAGAGCCAGAAAGCTCCAACAACTTGCCACATCCAAGCTTCAGAGCTCAGGAGCCCCTGAAGAGAGGAGCTGGTTCTCAGTGGCTGTGACAGTGCTGCACAGGGGGTTGTGCTCAGCCACCCCTGTACCTGCAGCTCCAGAGCTTCAGCTGCAGCACGGAGGGAAGGAAAAGCCCTGCTCTCCCCACAGCATCTTCTCACCCGAGAAATGATCAGCTGGAACCCGCTGAAGAATGAGCAGCAGCTCAACGAGGCTTTAAGGCAAAACACAACAGAAAATACCCTCACAAAAGCAGCATTTCTCGAGTTGGATAAACCCCCTAAAAGCACTATTTGCAAAACTATCTGACGACAGACAGGCAGGCATATGATGAGCAGCAAAAAGGTCTGTCAGCCATCTGCAGAGGAATACAACAAATGTGTGGGATCTGCTTTAGAGGGGTGGGAGATCTGGGTACTTCCTAAAAACCAAGAAAACTGAACACGTTTAGACTCACAGAGGTTAGTGCATGGACATGACAGCAGCGAAAGGTCTCACAGATCTCAAGTCCTAACACCCCCCACTTCCAGACCTACACTTGGGCTGGGCTGGACCATGTTGGATTCGATGCATTTCACCGAAATTGCACCAAAGTCAGGAGCCAGACTCCCCAGATCCATGTCTGTCCTGCCCCTGCCCTAGCAAGTGTCCCAGGTAGAAAAATGTTGGTCAGCTCCTCTCTGTGAAATCTGCTGGATCCCCAGCAGGTTGTTCTGTCATTCTTCGATGGTGAGGGTTTCATGTATTTTGGATGTAGAAACTTCAAGGGTGGGATGACTGTCAGCGTTCCCACAACACATCCCTGTGTGCAGCAGCCATGCTCTTAGCTGAGACATGAACACATCTTTGCAAAATTCCAGGGGCAAAGCTCTGAACCTACGGATACAGAAGAGGGTGTGGAGCTGAGGGCAGCTCACAACAACACCACAAATGTGTGTGATCCTTTCATGGGCTTTGAAACAAGGGTCTGTACAGAGAAATTGTTCAATTCAGCCAAGAAGGACAATCAAAAAAATGTTTCCCAAGACTCCCTGCACAGAAATCTGAGAAACAACGAGAGTTTCCCTGTGGACTACAAGGAATTATTTCTTCCTGCAAACACCACCCTTAGATCACCCAACCACACCACCAGAATTTGACCAAGACATCCACAAACACCACAAACCCTCAATTCCCTGTTGGGTGAAATGGAAATGTGGGACACACAAAAAACCCCACTAAAGACCCAAATCAACTAAAAATACTGATTTCAAAATTTTATCAGAGAAAACATTCTGCTGGCTACTGAATATTTCTGCATATCCTCCGTGACCACACGCCTGTGAAAAAAAATTGCTAAAGACATCATTACCCTCATATAGGGACAGTTGTGACTAATGAATTAATGTTTGTAAACTCTTGGAAAAAATAAAAACTGCACTGTTTTTGCCTGAGCACCATGGGAACCCAATTTAATGATGATCAGAAGACAGTTAGACTATTTTTCTTCATATTTGGAGAAATACAGTCAACTTCTTTAGCTGAAGTTCAAGAGGAAAAAAACTACAATAAATTGCATTTTAAGTGCAGAAGGGACTGCCTTGTTCTTGAGTCCACCATCCAGATAAGAAACAACAGAACATTTTTACTAAGTCCCATGTCAAAGTTATGGCTCTGTTTGAAAGTCCTTGTGTTTACAAAATCCCTGACAGGAAAAATTCTAAATGTATTTTTAACAAATTAGGTGGTAAAGTTCAAACTTTGAGGCTTTAAGAAGATGGATAAATGAACCTTGTTCACCATGCAGTGTAAAATTTTCACATAATGATGTTTTCCAAAAGTCAAGATTGCCGTATTTTGAGAAGTTTCAAAAGTGAAGTTACCATTTCTCCTACGGGTATAAAATAATAACACGTTTCTAAGCTGCAGAAACACTCTCAAGAGTGAGAACTTGCTTTGGAAGTTATAGATCCAGTTCATCACATTCCCCGAGCAAACAAAAAGCAATGAAAACCATTTTTCCACACCAAACAACAACATGAACACCAACATCTTGGACTGAAGAATGCTCTCCAAGGCCACAGTGTAGAGGGAGCCAACCGTGGGCTGTGCCTGAGGCTCAGGAGACACGGAATAACAAACGATATCACTGGGGGGACTCGGTGGAATTCCCCAGGAGACCAGGGAAAACTCTGCTCCCTGCAAAGCAGGATGCTCAGGAAGGCTGTACTGCCATCACTTCTCAAGTCATTGCCCAGCCCCAGGGAACTTCTGGCCTCACTAAAGACTCCAACACAATACCCAGGAAGGCTCAGTCCGTATTTCCACGGCCCGAGGTGTCAATCGTAAGGCAGCAAAGAAAACAAAGGCAGAGGAACAGTGCAGGAGTGCTCAGCGCCCACGGACCAGGACAGCTCACCATCCCAATAAAGACGCCTCCTGGCAACACATTAACTCCTCTTTAAACACTCAGGAAAACAATCGGTTTAATCAATATCCTCAGGCACCACCAAACCCATCCATCACCTCCCAGCTCCTCAAGCAGGAACACTCCTCTCCAATCCCGGCACTGCAACTCTCTCTGGAAGTCACTGTCAACCAGCTGCCACCGAGGGGACCACAGCTACTTCTCTTCCTACTCGATTTTCTTCTAAGGCTGAGGAGTATTTTTAGTTTAGAAGCCAATTTAAATTCTACTGGCAGAACTTTCTGTTATCAAAACTTCTGCAGTACAATGCAGACAACCTTGACAAAGCAGTTCTCCCAGGAGTCACACACAGGGTTTGAAAACAGGAAAGGGAAACCAAGTTGAGCAGGGAGATTTTAAGAGGAAATCACCCAACAGGTTCTTGAGTAAAAACTGGCGTATACAGAGATGTGAGACTGGACATTTTACAGACAACTGCTCCCCAGGCCAAGCACAAAGAGAATACCTGCAGCAGAAGGTATTTGACAGGTACTTAGTCCCCTTGTCCATGCTTCCTCATGATTGTTTCAGAGAAGTGTTTTGGCAACCATTCATGACGCTTTTAAGGGGAAAATCATGTACTTTTAAAAACTATCAGTAGTTTTATTTACAGTATTTCTCATAACTGAAAACAAAGGAAAGATGAAAATGTCAATGGAGAAAATATCTAAGAAACCCCACAGCACCAGACCAATTTTCAAACATAAAAGGCAACTCTGATCTGGCAGCACAGATCATGAATCAGCCTTCACTCTCCTCAACCTCGGGAGAATGGACAAGGAAGAAGTTCTAAGCTAAACTGTTTCATCAGTAAACTTATAAAACTTACATTTTTTTCACTCTAAAACTCTGTTATCCAATCTCAATTTAGCCATAGCTCACATCCCAAAGGAAAACTCCGGTATCATCCATACAATTAAGTTTTATTATAATGGGAATTTGTTTCTTCTCCCTCATTCCACGTCTGTGACAGGAAAATGAACTTTCCAGGAAGTTTCCATGTGTTTAGGTGTCCCTCAAGTATCTCCCTTTCTCGGAGGGAAGTTCAGTCCAGCTGTCCAGGCCCAGCTCACACCATTCCCGGGGACAGTGCAGCCCTCAGCACTGAGCCCTGGGACCTGAACCACACCCCAGGAGCTGCCACCGGGGACGGGACCCGGGGGACACAGAACTGCAGAGGCAGAGGAGAATTAGCTCACAGAGAGGTGAGGAAGAGGAGAAGGCTTCACATGGACAGAATGGCACAAAGTGGAATTTCTTCCACAACTGTATACTACCAACTATGTATTACAACTGGATACCACCATTATCTAGTGCTAAGTATAATTGATTAAAATATGTAATTATATTATACACTCCAACTTTCTTTGGCAGTATGAAACTCTCAAAACAGGCTACTGCTTTTACACAAGAGCAGGAGGGAAATAACATCCTTATACTAATTGTTATATAGAAAAACAAAAGTCAGCAGTTTTTATTTTATTTTTTTGGCAATCCATGCCACTGCCCATGCTTGGGAGTCACTTCCACAATGCTATTGCACCACTGAGCCTTCAGCCCCCTGGCTAAAATTATCAAGAGCTGCCTCAGAGCACCGGATGGGCTCTGTGAGGTACCAGTCAGTGCTGCCATGGGTTCCTTTGTTCCTCCCTCCCCTAATCTCCCTGAAGCCACATGTTGTCTCACATCCCCTTACTGGGATTACAGGATGTTTAAGACAAGAACTGTATTCTCATCCTGTACTTCCCAGCACCAGCTGCGTTCCTGGCCAAGCATAAAACGTTGTCCTGCAGCCCTGCCAGCTTCCAAGAAATCCCTCAATCAGCAATAACAATCTTTCACACACCTTTGAATTATCTTTCAGAGATTGCACGATGGCAATGTTCTGTGGATAAAAAACTAAGCTGATCTGACTGGCAATCCTACTGAATTCAGTAGAGAAGGCTGGTAATGCTGAAAAGACCAATGATTTGCAGTAACCTGCACAGTATCTGAACCAGAGAATGGCACTGCTAAGATGTTTGCCCCAATAGACAGCACCTTTTAAAACACAGACGTTTGTTGCATAAATTTTACTACGCTATTTTTTAAACTAAATGTGGTATTAAGATGCAATTTTATAATAATCACTTTATTCCAGAGGCTGAAACTTGTATTTCACATCCTCAAAACACATAAGGCATAGCCCTTCTGCCTAATGCACACTTGGGAGCAGTTATTCTCAAGTTTTAAAAGCTCTAGGAAATATTGTCTTATACATCCCTATAAAAGGATGATGTATTACCCTACAGCACTGTCCAGGAAACTGTCACATGAACACACTTAAATCCTAGAAATACACACACAGCTGTTCCAACTACAGAACCAAACCCTTATCACCCATCATGAGGCAAGAGGGAGACCTTGAATCCACCCAGGACTGATTCAGCTGACTTACACTGACATACTGTATTTACATTTTGGCTTTCTACTGCTGCAACTCCATGTGTGCCAATCTGAATCTGAAATCAGAGCTTTAATTAGAACTTCATCATTATGTGGGTCCAAAAACTTCTGCCACCCCCTGCTATGTGAGTGGTGTAAAAGACTATGAGATCACAAGGAAATGAGCTGGCTTATGCCTCGTGCTTTGGGAGCACAGTGGAAGCCCAGGAATGTTAGCAGATTTATGTAGCTGGCACTCATTTCTCCTAAAAACAATTCCCTAAAATTCAAGGGACAATCTTGACCATAAAATTAATACCCACAGCATAACAAAGCATTACAGAATGCACTCAAGAGAGATTACACAGTGAGAAAAAGCTGATGACATAGGGAGCACTAAGTCATAGAGTTACTTCCCAAGGGAATTCCTAGAAGTCCAGCACTTGAGACTTTAACCACTGCTGACACTTTCTGCAGCATTTCTCCAACACAGCACAGTTTTTAAACCTTTGCACTCAGTACTTTAAAAAGATCTGTGCAAGGGAAGTACCAGACACTCCAAGTTCCATGTACATGGACCCAGAGCCAGGTATTTGCGTCTCAGGGCCTAAACAGACAAACAGGGCAGAAACAGGTGAGCATCAGCAAAGCTTTCAAGTATTAAAACAAAAAACCCAACCCAAACCCACACTGCACAGTTAGCTCAGCTGGTCAGTGCTGACAACACCGAGGTTCTGCGTTCAGTCCCTCATTCACTAACAGCTGATTCCATGGCCATTGTGGGTCCCTTCCAAATCAGAATATTTCTGGGATTTCGGCACAGTTTTGGGTGATCATAGCGCTCACTGTCATGGCCTCTCAATGTAGCCTTTACTTCAGTACTTAAGATTTTTATCCTTTAAAGCACCAAAGCTAAAAAGGCTTTGATGGTTGGACAGGATTTAATGACCTTAAACATTCAGAAGGTGTAAAAGGTGTAACAACTCTTAGCACTAAGAGAAAAGGAATACAAAAAGCAAATGAGAAAAAGATAGACTGAACTGCAGATCTGTGACACTGGGAACACCAGAGTGAGCAGTTCTGTGTGGGGCAGCCCCACTCCCCATGACCACCTCAGGCTCCAGACAGACACCTGAGTATCTGTTTTACTGCTTGGCTCCACAGTGTGGAATTTATTGAGGCCTCTGGATAATGACACACCACACACAGGAGTCCAGGAGGCACAGATAAGACTGGTTAATCAGCTGTAAGCAAAGCATTTGAAATAAACAGCAGCTACAGTTATCTGAAAGCTGGCCATAGTAGAAAAAGAAATACACACCAAAGGAATAACCCTAATATTCAAAAAAAAAAAAAAAAAATAAAGGGTCAAGAGAGAAAGCAGAACCATCAAGAGGTAGTTTTTGAATAGGAATATCCATGGAGGCACAAGGAAATAGAAGAAAACAAATTAAAAACGTGGTTTGCTCTACCAAACTGAGAGTGACAGAAAAACCAAGCAAGAAAAGCTGAAGAAGGAGGAAAAAAAGCTCAGGAATTTGGGCAGGGACAAATTAAAGATAGACAATTTCAACAGCACAGAGTGTAAAACTAAGACTGCAAAAGGCCAAGAAGGGAAGAAGGCAAGGCCAGGAGAACAAAGAACACATTTCAGAAGACCAGGCCTAAAGTGGAGAGGCCAGTGAGCACAGCGATGCAAATATATTATTTTAAAAAAATCAGAACAATATTTGCGTATTTTTTGACAAAAGCAGTCCGGTGACCGAGTAAGAGCAGGAGGAATTTATGGAAAGAAAGCACAGCCGGGGTTAGAATCAATCGGGCCTAAGGTGATAAGAAATAAAAACCAGGGATGCATCAATCCCAGCATCGGGATTCCGTGAGGAAAAATCCTTAAGACAAATTACTTCAGGAAATGACGATGCAGAGATCCTGGGAACGGGCTCCCTCTTTCCCAGTGCAAACAGATCTCTATTTTCAAAGACTTTAGGTGGGAGGAGCCAACAGAGAGAGGATAGGAAGCATCTAACGCTACTTTAGCCGTCTCGACAGTTAAATCCTGATCCTGTAAATAAATAAAATATTTAACTTTCTAAACCCCGGTGATTCAGTGCAAATTCAGTGTAACACACACAGCTGATCGACAAACACAGTGGGCATAAAACCATTCTGTCAGGAAAATACAAACACAAACAGGGCAGGACTTAAAACTACCAGAGTGGAAAAAAAAAAAAAAAAAAAAAAAAAAAAAAAAAGAGAATTATTAAAATTTACCCATGAGGTCTAACAGGTCAAAGCCCCCTCCCGACACTGACCAAGGCTTCAAGAGGAAGTTCAAGGAAACCCAACAGTTTATTCCAGAGCTTCCTCCCAGGAACAGACACATGCCCCCAGTCCATCAGCACAGCAGAATGCAATTCCTCCCCAGTATTCTCCACACTGTAACACCAAAATTCCGGATACTGCCTTTGCCCACAGCACATAGAATGCTCTTTTTGGAGGATGGGAGTGGGGAAAGCCCAGCAGACCTCCTGCTTGTCTGCTTTTTACGGCAATTATTGTTACAGAACAATTATCTACTAGGCAAAAAAAAAAGAAAAAAAAAATCTATTATTGTTTCTGTCAGCTCAAAATTCCTGGCTTTCAATCGGAATTACATATTGTTTACGTTTCAAGGAGGGGGAAAAAAAATCCTACGAAGTTCCTCTTCCCCTGCCGCTATGGTGGGTATATCGTTTTGGGTATCTTTTACCACGCTCACTCTCAGTCGTGGCTTTTATAAAGCGATTAACTCCACTACCCCAGGATATTCCAACCACCCCTGACAACTGCCGTGCCCCCGAAGAGGCGGCGATCATAATAAAGCGCCGCATTTGGAGGCGAACCCTCCCCAGGCCAGCACCGCCCGGGCGGCGTGCGCGGCTGTGGGGACCCGGCCCCGCCGCCTCCTGCCCGTGTGACCGGCCCTGCCCGCGGTGCCCCGCGCCGGGGGCGGGTTTAGCGGGGCTCTTCCCGCTCCGCCGCTCCCCAGCGCCGAGCCGCCCCCCGCGCCGCCGCCTCCGGGCCCGGGAAACTTTGCCGGGAGCTGCCCCGGAACGGGCCGGGCGAGGCCCCGGTGCGGGCCCAGGGCCGTGCGGGAGCCCCGGGGAGCCTCATTGTGCAGGAACAAAAGAAAGATCCTCACCGCACACGCAGCAGGAGAGGGACTGCCTGAAGTAGGGCAGGAGCTTGTTAATCTCGGAAAAGGACTGGGGGTCCGCCGGGTCGTAGTTGAGCACCAGGCGGCTCGCGGACACGTAGAGAGCAGTGGCATTCACCGGGTTCATCGCCGCCGCTCGCTGGCCGCCGGCTGCGCGGTGCGGAGAAGGTCTGCGCGGGCCGCGGGGGCAGGTGGCCCCGGGGCGGGGGCCGGCCGGGTGTCACCTTGGTCCGGGGCCACCTGGAGCCGCGCGGCAGCGCCGGCGGCAGCGCTGAGGCCGCGGCGGCCCTGCCGGAGGGGGCCGCGCCGGCTCCTCCTCCGCCTCCCGCGGGGGGGAGGCCTCGCTCCGAGCGGCGGCTCGGCCCGGGCGGCAGCAGCGGCGGCGGCGGCGCTACTGCAGGTCCCTGCGGGCCATACCCGCCCCGCCGCGGGGCCCCTGCTGCTGTCGGCGCCTCCCTCAGCGGCGGCCCGGCATGGCGGCGGCCGCAGGCAGGATCCGCGAACGGGCGGCGGGGCGGCGGCGGCGGCGGCGGGGCCGCGCTGCCCGATGCGGCGGGAGGGCGGCGGAGGCTGACCCGGGGCTCACCGCGGCCGCATCACCGCGGGCGGCGGCGCCGCCTCCTGCGCGGGGCCGGTGGGCGCGCGGGCAGGGCCGGGCGGGCCGCGCGCGCTCCGCGGTGGCGCCGTTAGATCCGGCCGTCACTGCGGGGCCATCGCCGCCGCCCGCGCCGCGCATGCGCGCCCGCAGCGGGGCGGGGGCCCGCCGGCGCCCTCTAGCGGCGCCCGGGCCGGCAGCGGGGGCCGCGCGCAGCAGGGCGGGAGGGGCGCGCGCCGCCTCAGCGCCCCCCGCGCGCGCCCGGCCCCGCACGGCGCCCCCGCACCATCGCCCCGCACGGCGCACAGCGCACAGTGCCCCGCACACAGCACCGCACCGCACCCCGCCCGCCCCGGCTGCTCCCGCACGGCCGACGGGCGCGGACGCCGCGGCCCGCCCCTGTCATGGCGAGCGCCTCCGCTCGGGCCCAGGAAGCGGTCTCTCCTCTGCCCTCAGGCCGCGCTGCAGCCCGCGGCCGGGCCCGTCGGTACCCGGGGCTGCCCGCTGACACACCGGCCCCTCCGCCCGCACGGAGCGGGCCCGCCCAGCTGTGCGGCCCGGCAGCTTTTGGGAGAGGAGCTGCGGGAGCTGCGGGGCGCACACAGCCCTCAGGATACCGCCAGCCTCCCTCACACAGCTCTGTGGACAGAAGCCTGTCATTAGTGCTTGTGCTGCAGACCCCACGGATAGCGCAGCAGTGGATGCACGGGCTGAGGGCAGGTATGACCAAGATACAGGCACAGGCGGGACTCCTATGGAGGGAACTTGTTTTATTTCCTGTGTAAGCACCGAGGCCATTCCACAGACTTCTAGATCCTGTGTTGCAACACTGCCAGCACCATCGGGCAGCCCTCTCCCTGCTTCTGTTTGGCCTTTTGGGGAACTGCCGGACAGAGCTTCTCCTTTTTCCCACTTGGCCCTCAGTGTTCACTTAGAGTTGCCCATGTGAAACTAATCAAGGAGTTCCACCTGTACCTTTTAGTTCCTTGTTCACTCCATGAATCTCCCAAACTTTCCAGTCCAATACAAAATGAGTGTACACAAAATACAGGATTTTGGGTCTTGATTCCAAACACTCATCTAGCATTTGTGCTCCTCATCATGCAGCTCGTTCCCCACCTGGCACTGTCCCCACAGAGCCCAGGTACAGCCCATGTGGGTGTATCTCCATGTCACCATGCAGACCTGCAATGCCCTTCTGCCCCTCAGCACACACTCTGCAGCCATCTCTGGACTGTAACTCCTTGCTCACATTAAACCCCCAACGTGACTTCACTCCAAGGCACAGCATCTTCATTCTCGCCCTCAACCTGCTGTTACATTGCTTGTAAAATGCCCAATTCCTTCTTCAGCTTACTGCCAGGAGCACCTTCTGTGCTGAACCAAGCCAACAGACTGAAATAACACCCAAGCAAATTCCCACCAAGTCCACATTCTCATACACACCTCCCTGTACCATGTCCTCTGCCAAACTCTGAACACACTGTGTCCTGAACACTCCCAACTCCTCCCAGCTCCCTCTCATGCTGCTCTGGCTCTTAGGCAAGGAACTTACTTGACAACCAACATCCAGAGTTTTACCAGTGTTGTCTAATTTCTAAATACATTTCTTTGTGGCATCTACAGGCTGGGATTCAGCAGTTGACAGCAGTAGGGTTCCAGAGCCAAACCTCCATATCCCCATCCACAGCATTAACCTGCACTACTCTGGCACTCACTGATGGAGCAAAGTGAGTAGCCCTGGATTCCACCTAAGAATAACCGCAATCCTGGCAAGACACATAATATAAACTCTCTAGAACTACAAAGAATCATTACTCTTGAAAATTATGGTAATAATAGAATATGAAACTGCAAGAGTAGCAAGACTGACTAGGTCATACCTTTTAGACCAGAAAAAGGCCACAGTGCTTTTCTTTCCCCCATTATTGCTGGCTGATGTGCTGAATTTCACCTTTTTTCTATCCAGACCCTTGAGTTCATTTCTAATAGTGCAGTCCAGGCAGCAGATATAATTTTTCTTGCCTCTGTTGATAATTTCTTCCAGTCTGCCAGCACCACCATCCTGCAGGAGGAGTCCTGCTGTCTCAGGAGGGCAGGTTAGGGCCTCAGCTGTCTGTGACCACTGGGACAAAAGGGATGGTGGCAGTAACTGTGGGGGGTTGAGTGTCCCCCCAGCTCTGCAGCCTCCCTGCCCAGGGCCTGGCTCAGCCCTGGTGTGCTGCACCTGTGTGACCCCATCAGGCTGCTGAGAAACACCCAGCTGGGGAGGAGTTCCACTTGAGCCTTCTCTGCTGTGCCTTAGGAGCTTCTTTCAAGCACAAGAAGCCTTTCCCTGATCCCTGACCTTGTGTCTGCTCTGCTGGCTTTGCCCTTGGATGTCTTTGCTGCAGATGGCTGCTGGTCAGGGGCTCACCCTTCTGCTGCTGGCCCTGCTCTGCTCTCCTCCCTCAGCTACCACGGGACTCTTGTAGTTGATTGCACTGCCCTGCCTTGCTCCTACCTGGCTGACATTCCCCCTGCAGAGCCACCTCTGCTGTCCCTCACACCAACAGCCTTGTGGGACCAGTCTCCCTCCCTGCCCAGTGCGAGGTGCTTAACTTTGAACAAGCACTGAAACACGCAATAAAGCACTGAGTAAATCCCTTCGTTGTTTCACTGGAAAATGAGGGTGGAATGGGAATGTAATTTAATTTCCCAGTTCCTATCGATGCTCTCTGCTGGTGGCTGTGTTTGGGAAAACCAGACTCCTTGTTCAGGTTAGGTTAGAATACTGCCTGTTAACTCTGCAGATATTAACAGATACCTGTGTTAATGGCCCACGTCCTTGGGTGATAGTTTTTGATTCTTCCCTACAGCACTTCAACAGAATAAACATTTAGATCTGAGTGAATACTTCTTTGTACATGTGTAATAAAGAACATGAGGTGTTCAAGTAGCTTCCTTGTGCTGTGGAAGTGGTGCATCTTAAGTGTCTGATTCCTACAGCACTGCATCTTTAAGGGAAAGGTATCAACTGAGTAGAAAAAAAAATACAGGTCAGTGCATGCACTGCCTCTGAAAGCTTGGATGTGAATAAAATGATGGGGTTTTGTGGTGGTTTTGTTAGGGAGTTTGTTTTTTCCCTCAGCTGCCAGGCTGCCAATGGCAAGCTTGTTTCTAATTGCTTGCTGGTTTGACTCGATGCAGGCTTCCTTCTGTGTCACTGCATTTTGAGTATCATGAAGAGAGGCAGGGTAAGACCAGAGGGATTGTAACACTCCCAACAACACAGTGTTTTCTTGGCTGATGCTATTAATGAATGAACAAAACAAATCAAACAACAAATAGGTAATCACAGTAACTGCAGAAGAAAGGAACAAGAAGCATCTTGTTCCCCACAGCTTCTAGGAAAGACACAGACTGACTTTTGCCAGAAAGCAAAAGCTCAGAGGAGCTTGGAATGGCTGTCACAACTCTGCAAAGCCTGTGGCCTTTGTTAAATGGTCCATGGCTACCTGCTCACCCTTGTTACCATCCCAACCAGACACAGCTGCAGAGATTGCTCCTGCCGTACAAACTGCACCAATTCACTTGTTTGTGCCTTTTTAATTCACCTTGAGTTTGTCTGATAGGATTGTCCTTTTAGTTTTGTAACTCTCAAATATTTCAGGGGGTGTCCAACCATGACACGCCTTTGGAATCCTGCTAAAGCAGAGCACACTGGTAACTCCCAGTCCATTGCTTTTGCCTCCCTTCTATATTCATGAACAAACCATAGACTTCACCACTATAACAAATTTCCTCCTCTGTGTTTGAAAGTATTCTTTTACATTATTCCAGAGTGACCATGCTTTTTAGAAACATATTCCAGTTGCTTACTAGTCTCTTATCAACATCCCTCTCTGAGACTTGCTGGTTTTTATTTGAGAGGTTCACACCCACAATACCTGGGAGACCCTTTTTTATGGATTACAGAAGTGGTTGCAATGGCCCTTTCATTCAAGTTCACCTCCACATACGATGAAGCCAATTTCTGCTTTTTTATTTGGGACTGGGTTTTGCTAGCAGTTTTTTTTGTTTGTTTGTTTGGTGGGTTGGTTGGTTTTTTTTGAGGGAATGAAACAAAACAAAACCAAACAAGCATCTCCATTATCAATCTTTAGACCTGGAATAGTGCAGTACAATTTGTGTCTTTACTGGCAGGAGGAATTCCTTGTTCTAAGCCAGAACATTTCTTATCTATTGCTGGACATTGGAATATTCAACGCTGTACGGTTTTATAGCAGTGCCTGTTAGGCCCACCAATTTTTTGTAATTGTATGGGGGAGTTTGTTTGTTTGGTGTTCTTGGGTGGTTTTAAACTATCTACCGCTTTCAGAAACACCCAGCAAATAAACAGGAGCCTGTTTGTGGTTTGGATTCACAAGGACCTGAGAAGAAATACTGCTCAACAATTTTAAGGCCCTTGGGATCTCAGTATAAGCCCCATCCACTATGTCACTATTATTAAGGGTTTGCTTATTGTTCTCCACAAGCCACTCACCCACAAGTCATTTACTTCATTTGGGTGATATATTTGAAGGGAATTTTCATAGGATGACTTTTTAAGGCATCTCCTCCAGCACTTATTGTTCAACCCAACTTTCTCTTTCAGTTCTCCCAGCCCTTCCCCAATTTGAACCAGGCTTGTGGGTGTAGCTGCAACAGCTTTTCTCCAGATGTGTGAGCATGTCTGGCCTAATAATTGTTCTATTTGAATCAGCACCAAGTACGTGCATTTTGCAGATCACAGTAGATCTTTGGTAATGAAATTTTTCCTGCTGTTATTAAATTGTATAAGCAAAAGTCAAGAATTACATCTGTGCAACTCTGAAGTTCTGTCAGGTGAGATCAAATCCCTCTTTTTCAGTTATTTTTGCCTTGTACTTGTACTTACATGAACCACATGAGTGTACTTTGTATTGCAGCTAATAGAGAAATCTGTTTAGCTTACCTTTCAAAAGTGTCACAACAGATTCCCAAAATGCACGTTAGAAGCACAGAAGAAGGAGGGCATTGATAGAGCTCACAGCAGTCCACCTCCTCACTGAAGCTGTTAATGTTTTTCTGATGTTGTTAAACAAAGAAATTAAAGTTCTTCTCTGGATATAGAGTTGTAAATCCAAAGACAGCTGTTGCTTGTTGGGCTGAGGGTTCTTGTTGGTTTCTAAGTGCCAGGAGGATCCTGTGCCCCGTGTCAGTCCAGGTGAAGAACAACTCCCCTCCTGCTGCAGCTCTTACACCTGTTTGCAGCTCAGGTTTGGGAGGGGCACATGAGCAAGTTCTGCATTTGCATAAATGGATTGGCATAACTGAGCTGGCTGTTGACTTTTGCTTTCAGGAGCATCGTGCTCTTCCCTACTGCCCACTGAGCTGTGAGGTTGAGAAGTACTACAGAAACTCACACAGGGAGCCCCTCTTCCAAAAAATAAATTTTTAGCTTGGTGGTTTGTTTACTATTATTACTTAAGCAGGGATATTCTGGCCTTTCTCTTTTGGGGCTTACCTGTAAGTGGGACAGAAGAGCTGCTGGAAAACACTGGCTTGTTTCCCTAAGTGCCTTCTTCCCAATCCAGGCAAATAAGTATTACTGTGACTTCCTAAAGGTGACTTCTCTTTTTTGACTACAGCATTTCTGGTGTCCTGTAGTGAGAAGTCTTGTGCCTGATGACAGATATAGATGGTTAATCCCCTTGGTGCTTTTCCTTATTCTGAAGCTGTAAGACTACAACTACATCTTTCAATAGGTCCTTTGTAGTGACCCCCTGACAAACACTTTATCTTCCCTCAGAGGCCTTCTGACAGGCTTTTTTGAGAAACCTGTACAGACTGATCATTTCACTGTATCAAAGAACATGAAGTTTTCATTTTAACAATGCAATACAAGTATTTGACAGTTGATTAAAAGATGTAATTCATAGAATATCTTACTGAGACAATCACATGTTGTACAGCATGTCTGATGTAATCACAGCAGTCACTTCTGGCCTCAGTATCTATAAATCCAGTTTTGGAGATCTCCTTTTGTGAGTGCCCAGCTTATCTCTGATGTGGGTTGTGAATCTGGACAAAACCTGTGTTTCCAGGAGTGCAGGAGTTTTGTCAGAACAGGACTCTCACTTTGGAACAGCCAGAGCAAGTAGAGATGATCTGGGATTAGCACTAAATAGTTAAGCTGATTCTGAGCCAAACTGCTAATGCAGAAATACTGGTTCAACTCTGCATGTACTGCAGTTTGACTTGGCTGCCATACATACAACAGGAATGTGCCTCTTACACACCTGAGTTACCCCTCTGACTTAGATCAGCTCACTTAGATGACCTTGAGTGGTTCCCTACAGGAATAAAAATTGATGGTGGAACTGGGTCTTATTCCCTACTTCTGTTTATCAAAACCAAGCACAAACTACTATTTGACTGAATATGGAAAAATTGAATATCAGCAGACTTTTCTCATGGTTTAAAGTCCTCTTGTAACTGGATTTGGCCTGAAAATACTTGTTCCTCTTTCACTGATTTGCATTGTGGGGGCTTCTTGAGAAACTGCCTGGAGAATTTTCAGTTTCTGATGCATCCTTGTGACAATCTCCAGCTTGACAATCCCAGCAATACTGGACTGTACAAAAGGCTGTCAGAGCTGACTCCAGTGTCCTGCTTCCAAAAGCAGGCAGTGACAAATATATAGGGAACAGTAATAATAGTGTGAGAATATTGTGATATTTTCCTAGCATAGTCTACCAACAATTTGTGTCTTGGGGACCTACAGAGAGACCAGCAGCTCCTTTCATTTTATATTCTTAGGTAGATTCCTCTTCCATTAGTGTGCCCAGGGCCTTTTGACTCTTTGGCCACTATTGAAAATGGAGCTGATGTTTTTGCAGGGGTATTGTGAACTTTTTCCTTTTGTGAACAGACGTGTATTCCTGGGGTTTGGTTTTCCCCAGTGCATCTTAACATCTTCTTGAATTACATTTCTCTCTGAGCTCTGTGAGGTGAACTCCTTTTAATCTAATGACAACTTAGTTTCAAGAGCTCCTCATCAGGGACATTCTCAAACATTCTCAAAGGCCTCTGGAAATCTGAGTTATTGTATGAACAGGATCTCCCTTTTATATGTTTGACTTTACTAAATAAAACCATTAGATGTGCATGGCAGGAATCTCTGTGCAAAGTCTCTGCCAGCTGCTCCCCAGTATGTCCTGTTTATGTGTTTGCTAATACTGGGTTTTGTGGGTTGGGTTGGTGTGCTTGTTGGCATTTTGCTTCATAATTTGTATTGGATTTACAGGTTTAAAGTTTTCTTAGGTCCCTTAATGCCTGCCTTAAAAACTGACATTGCAGTAGCCACTTGCCATAGGAGTTTTTAGCAAGAGACTTCATATTTAAGCAAGTTATCTCTGAAGGACCTTATAACACTGAGGTGAAACCAGTTTGGTCCTGAAGGATTTGTTCTATCACTTAATCTTCTACTCTTTGGGGTGAAACAGGACCTTCAGTGTACCCAATAAACATCCAAGTAAAAAGCCAAGAAAAAACCAGGCTTTCTAGCCCAGAAATCTTCTCAAGTTCTTTGAATTGAATTCAGATAAAACAAACCAAAAATAATAATTATTTTTTCTGTTGGATAGTCTAAACAATCCCTTTAATCTTGGCTTGTCTTATTGCCAGAATCTCTGGCGTGTTTCCCTCTTCTCAAGTACTTGAAAAAGAATTTACTAGTTTTCATAATTCCAGCAAGTTGCTCCTAAAAGTATTTTTGGCCTCTTCACTCTTTTTTTATACATGTAACCTGCAACTCTTGACAATTCTGTCTCCCCCTCTACTCTTCTATTGGGCAGAACTTCAGCTATCCAAAGAATGCCCTTTTGCCTCTGCTGGCTCCCCTTGCCATGGCAGCCTTGTCTTCCAGGATGGGGCCTTTTTGAAACCCCTTTGTTGCCAGAATGCAGATTCCCAACCTCTTTTGCATGTGACTCATGTTCTGAATAGTGGTTATTTTAATTTCTGAAGTTGCAGAGTTGCTCTTTTGAATGTATTTTTAATGAAGAAGCTATTGCAGGCTGCCTGAGTGATGCTGAACCCACCTGAGGGGGAATAGTGGAGGCTTTTGCTTCAGCTATTTGTGGTCTGATTTCTGCCTGGGCTGTGTTGTAGGAGAAACTTCCTGAGTGGGGAGGGTGAAATGCCTGTGTGGCTGCTGCCGAGGCACAGCTATCTCACAGATAGGTCAGGAATGCAGCTGGCATCCTGCAGCTACTCTGGCTGGGGGCTGAAACAGCCTCCTCCTGCTCAGCAGTGTGTGGGCTGAGGTCCTTGGTGCCTTTCTTGTCCTGGTCTTCACTGCCAAGATCTCCACAGGCCTTTGTGTTTGCAGGCAGGGCTCAAGGAGAGGGCTCCTGTAGTGGGGGTGATGGAGTCAGCACTTACTGAGAAAGTTTGACACATTCTGGGGGACCAGACAGGGTGACCCTGGTGGGTGGAGAGAGTTGGCAGGTGTCGCAGTGATGCTACAGTTACCTTTGAAAGGTCATGGAGACCAGGGAGATCCCTGATGGCTTGGGAAAGGCTGGGGTTACTTCCATCTACAAGAACTTGGGACTGTAAGGTCACCCCCCTCAGTTTGGTCTGGGAGGAAAGCCCAACACATGGCACAAGTGTTCTTGGCTGCCTTTTGTGGTCACATGGAGAAGGTGATTGGGAATGGCCAGCATAGATTAACCAGGAATAAATCGTGTGACCAACCTCAGTGCCTTCTGGTGACAAAGTGAGGGGTTCTGTGGATGAGGGAAGAGCAGTGTGTGTCAGGTGTCTTACCCTGGGCGAGGTTTTTGACAGGATCTCTTGCTGTACAGCTGTGTCCAGGCTAGCACGTCATGGTGAGGAGAGGCAGCGTGATGGGGAGGGGCTGGAGCACTTGCCCCAGGAGGAGAGGCCGAGGGGCTGGGCTTTATCATTGTTAGCCTGGAGTGGACACTGGGGACATCCCTTGCAGCTGCTTTCTAGTACTGGAGAGCCTGTGGCTGTCACCTCACTAACCCCTCCTGCCTGAAGGGGACAGTCAGGGACAAGAGGCAGCTGTCCTAAACTGAAACAGGGCAGCTTGCTGCTGAGTAGAACTGGTGGGGGGGAATCAGGCACTGGAACCGGGATTGGGAAAGGTGTGCCAGCCCCTGTCCTTGCAGACTTTTAAGATCCAACTGACAAAAGCCTAAGAAAACTGTTATGAATTCAGTGCTGAGTCTGTTCTGAGTAGGAGGCTGGACTGGAGCCTGAGAGCCCTTTCAAAATGAATTATTGTACGACAGCTTGTACATGCTGTGTAATCCAAGAATTTCCATTCTTGGAGATTCCTCAGGCTTGTGGTATCTACAGGGCCGTGCTCGTGCATTTCATGTGCGGTATGTGAACATTCAGGGCACTATTCACCTCGCCCTACTTGGATCTGGCCGGTGGTTTGTTGGTGGTCGGTGTCGGAGGTGGCCTACGGGGTAACAAATGCTCTGCTGCACAGATGGCTGTGCCTGCACGCCGGAGAACTGCCCGGGAGGCGATGACATCAGATCTCTGGATTGCGGATACGCCGCAGCTCGGGCACTCGCTGTGTGCGCTGCGTATTCCCCGCACATCCGGACCCGCTCCCGCCTTAAGGGGTCTCGGTTTGCCTCCTCCGTCCCAAAGCGTGCCGTGACAGGAGCCACAGTGCCTCTCCATAGAGGCGGCGGGGGATCGCTGCCGCTCTCTCACAAGGACTGTTGTCCTAACAAATACTTTCCGGCATTTGGAACAAAGAGAGGACAGCTAATCTTACGAGCTGACACCTCTGCTTGCCCTCCCCACTTCTGAAGCGCCACAAATCTCTCCGCCACGCAAGAAAGGGGGAAAAGCTGATGCATTTTCCTGCCGGTCTCTGCGCACAGACAACAGCGATGAACAACCCGGCCGCGGAGGGCTGGGCTCAGGCAGCGGCCCTGCCCGGGTGTCCTGGAGCCGTGTGCCCGCAGCGCCCTGTGCCCGCAGCGCCCTGTGCCCGCAGCGCCCTGTGCCCGCAGCGCCGTGTGCCCGCAGCGCCGTAGCCGGGACAGCCGGGACAGGCGGGACAGGCGGGCGGCGGAGCGGGGCCAGGCTCGGGGCCGGGCGCGCAGGCGCAGCGCCGGGACATGGCGGCCGTGCGGGTGCTGCGGCGGGCAGCGGGGCTGTGCCGGGGCCGCGCCGCCTCGGGGGCCCCCCCGGCGCCCTCCGTGCCCCAGCGCATCGAGGAGAAGCGCCGCGCCGCGCTGCTCGGCGGCGGCCAGGCCCGCATCGACGCCCAGCACAAGCGGGTGAGCCCAGCGCAGGGCCCGGCGGGGACACAGCCCCGTCCGCCGCCGCCGGGCGCACGCCGGCCGGGGAGGGCGGGCCGGGCACCGCGGGGCTCCGTTCGGCCCGGGGACTCGCGGCTTCGCCTGGCGCCCGCACACGCCTCTTTGCGGGAAGCTTTCCCCAAGCAGCGCTACAGACCAGCATTGCCTGTTACTCTGGGTAGAAAAAAGAGCAATTGCTTTACTAATTCCTTTACCTCAGAGTGGTCCCCGAGGTTGGCTGTAACATGGATGAGAGGTAGGGTAGACAGAAGTTGGAACTTCTGCCTGTCAGTGTGATGGTAACTGAGTTCTAGGTTGCTTAACACTTCTAAACAACAGCTTCATCTTTACACTGCTGTTGCAAATTCAAGCTGATCTCCGAGATGAGAGCAAAGAGTTAGAAGAGTGGAAATAAGGCAGAGGAAAAGACAGGTGGGAGGGATGAGAGCAGGTGGGTATTTAGTTTCCTGCCTCTGTCGTTCAGAATGCAGGCAGTGCTGATGGGGGTGACAGCAGAGGTTTCCTGTTTCTGTTTATTGCCTCTTGCTGGGACGCCTTTTCAGTGTGGTTGGTGCAAGGCCCTGGTGGTCCCACGGTGGCCTGTAGGCATCGAGGAGGTGGGAATGGCGAGTCCCTTCAAGGCTCCCTCACTGATGGGTCTGCCTGCCAGCCGTGTCCTTCCCCAGTTACACCACACCTGCAGAGAGTTCAGTCTCTGGGTTACATTCAGGACACTGACACACCAATACACAAGCACTCCTGCATGTCTAGGGCCTCAAACAGCTTATGTTTTATATAAACTAAAACTATGGCTTACCTTACACTTTCCTGCATTTGCTGCTTTTCATGAGCTTTTTGGCCTGCTGGTCAGATGTTCTGTAGAGCCTGAGCTGTGTTACAATGTCATGTTGATGCAGGGTCACATCATCCCCTAAAGGAAACAGCCCAGGTGCCATGCCCTTTGCAGACAGGTGCTTACTATGGTTGGAAATAACAGATTTGTTTGGTAGGTTAAGGTATAAAGAACTTTGCAGTCATTTTTTACTACATAACACTGAGCAAGGGAAGTGTATATCTGGTCAATTGATTCTGTTCTTGCCCCTTATCCTACTTTTGCCCATAACAGCGTCCAGCAGGAGAAAGAACAGAAGGATTTTGTCAGAAGATCCCTGCAGGCTGTCACACTTCCTCTCCCCTCTTATTTACTGCAGTCAAATAATATTTGAGTGTGGTGAATTGAGCCCTGAGCTGTTGGGGAGGACTGGTCTACCTGTGGAGGGGTTCCCTGGTTAAGAATAGAAAAAAGGCCTTTATAGCAGCATTTTAAATGTGTAGGCAAAAGTAGCTGTGATGCATTTATATCCTGTTGATTGTTTCCTTTCTCCTGTGGTAGTGCTACTCCAACAGTCAGCCTTCTTTTCAGAGTCTGGCTTGCATTATGTTTGTTTTTGAGGAGGGTAATGACTGCACAGGCTGTTTCCAGTTTTGGGGCCTGCAGTTGCTTAATGGACCCAGTGTAGCAGATCAAGTGAGGTTTTGCTTGATTAAACTGCATCTGCTGGGGGTCAGCAAACAGCCAGAACCACCTGATGGCTGTTAATTGTTGCTTGCTCTGTTCCAGGGAAAGCTGACAGCACGGGAACGAATTCTGCTGCTGCTGGACCCTGACAGTTTTGATGAATATGACATGTTTGTGGAACACAGATGTACTGACTTTGGGATGGACTCTAGTAAGAATAAGGTAGTTTTGTTTCATATAACTTGTTTCAGTGTCCTCTGCTGTGCAGCCAGCCCACAGGTTGAAAATGGGCTCTTCTGTTCACATAAGATTTCTACTATTTGTTTTCTTTGTATGTATAATTTTGTTTTGTAAATTTGCTCTAATTACTTTCAGTTTCCATTTTACAACTTACAGCGTTTTCTGTTGTCTAAACTTGATACCTTTTTTATAAGGTCACCTGTTTGGTTCAAATACCTTCCTGGGAATTGTCTTAGATTTGCATCTTAAACAGTAGAGGAGGCTGCAGAGCTTTGTTGGTGCAATTTTGTCAGTCAGATCAGATACGAGGAACAAATCAGGGTAGATATTTTTGCTTCCCTACAGGTAGGATTAGAATTATTGGATGAAACAACTCAGATCCATATTTACGCCTGCCAAACTACAGTCATAAAATCCTTTAGGGCCTTACAATCTGATCTGGATGTTTGGATCTGGGTAACAGCATTTGTACTGCTCTGTTAGCCAGTCACACCCTTCTTTCCAAGGCACTTTCTGGATGTGTGGCCATGTATTCTAAACCAACAGGGTACAGGGAAAATCCCTGGCTCCCCAAGGTCTCACCGTAATGTTGATGCCTGATAATGTGCTACCTGGCAAAAGTGTTCTGCAGTGGTTGGATAGAAGGGACCAGTGAACTGCTGGGGTGTCAGTGGCTGGTGCTGATGTGCCTGTTCACTGTGACTCTTCCTGTAGCCACAGGCTGTTTGCTGTGGGTTGTAGTGTCGGGTGAGGAGCTGCTCTGTGTGTGCCCTGCGCTGCACACAGTGACTACAACTTCTGTTTGTGCAGTTCTTAGACCAGTTCATTGGGGTGCAGTCCTTCAGGCTGTAGGATTGCAGCCTGTGGAGGAGGAAGGGGACAGCAGGGCTCCAGCAGGGGCACTGGGAATGGCAGAGGTGAAGGATTTGTTTGTTGTGTCAGACAGGAGGGTGGTGACATTGGTGCTGTGAAGGATGTTGTGTTAGACATCCTCCCTTCTCAGGGAGTAGCACAGCAATCATCTTTTTTCCTCTGTTTTTTTTGCTCTGTTCTCCAGCAAACTCAAATAACTGCTGTGTTGCCTCTCACCGACCTTCTCCATGCTGCATCCCACACTGCTGATAACAAATTGCTGTTTCTGAAAATAGGAGGAGCAGCAGAGTCCCGAGTGGGACAAGAGGGTTAATTTTTTTCCCTTGTCCTTCAGCATTCACCCTTCAGCGAGCTGCAGATTGTGTTTACAGAGTGCAGTTTCACAACAGATGACCTAACTGTGGCCACTGAGCTGGAATATTAGTTTAGCATTGAATTTCTCAGAGTCCCTGGAACTTTCTGAGGGTAGAGTAGGACTTGTGCCCTACCCGTGGGCTGCTGGGGCTTTTGGCAGTCACCTGCATGTGGCAGTGGCTGAATTACAGGTGTGTGCTGCTGTTCTGTGTGCCAGGGGCTGGGAGCAGTGCTGTGTGTGCAGCCTGAAATAGGCACCAGGCAGGTGTGACCTTCCTCACAGCAGAGCACCTGGGCAGAAATGGCCCTTAGAGTGGGCCCTGCACCACACACTTCCCTTTTTGCTTTCCTTTTATTTTTCTTTTTTTAATACCAAACAACAAAAAGCACTTCAGTGCCTGAAATTCCCTTTTTTACTGACAGCCCAGTAAGGTTCCTTTCCTGTTGTTGTATTGAAAGACTTGCATATATTTTCTTTTCTAGAAAGTGATACAATATAGACGAAGCACATTTTAAGACTCACAGGCTCCATTTCCTTGGCCAGTTCTTTCTTCCCTTATTTATAGGGTGAAAAATGGGACAGGTCAAGTTCAAGCATTTGAGGTGATTGTAATTATATTTTTGTAACTGTCGAGGGTTGTTTTTTATCCTGTATCAACACCTCAGAGGTTTGTGTACTGTGTCCATTCTTTCAAAAAAATCAGCTACTCCTGATAAAAGATACATCCTGTCTCTGAGGGTGTGATTTGCCTTACCTCCAGTTGTGCTAAATTTGAAGGGAAACTGCTAAGTTCCCTGCTCTTCACTCTAACACATAATGAATATGTGATTCTACCTCTAGTTTTCCTTTTCAGGGCTGGGGAAAATCTTTGTGGAGCCCCCACTGCAAACATGGAAGATGAGACCTCCCAGGACATCAGTCTTTGCTTTGTCTTAGTAGGAATTTGTGGAAACTCTAGTGGACATCATTGTTGTTTTGATTTATCTGTTATTTTCAATTACTTTATCTGTTTTGAATGCAGTATCCTGGTGACAGTGTGGTGACTGGCCGTGGACGGATTAATGGGAGACTGGCTTATGTTTTCAGTCAGGTAAAGTTTTACTTGTTTTTACATAGTGGGAACTTACCCTTTGAAATAAGTTCACAATAGGTCAGTGTGGCCATGCAGCAATGTACCTGTGGGAGGAAGCAGGGCACCCTCAGACAAGAAGAAGCAAAAAAGCTTGTGATACATAGCATATAAATAGATAAATTATACTTTTTATGTTAAAATACATGTTTTATATTAAAATAAAAGTATTTCAGAGGAAACATCTTAGGCAGAGAGTTGTCTTGGTCGCTCACTGTGAAAGAAAGGCTTTCTTTCAGATCATGAGTAAGTGCTGCTCTGTTCTGGGCCATAAAGTAGCCTTTGTTCCATTTGCTGTCATGGCCAAAGCAGCTGTTGCTGTGTTACCTTGGAGTGAGGCACACACTCTGCCTTTTTTGTCTTGGGTGTGTGCTCCTTCCAAGGAGAGACACTGTTACATGGGCCTGAACATGTGGAGGGGAGCCAAGCACAAACCTTCATTTTAGAACACAAATAAGGGGGCAGGTTTTGTATTAGTAGAATTTTAGAGTGCCCCTTCATGGTACACCCTGCCCTTTTTATATTTAAAGACCTTTTTCCCTCCAAATTGAGCTGCCTCCTGAGATGCTGAACCTTTTTGGTTCAACTGTTAGTCAGAGCTGTACTGTCTCTGTGCACACAGCTTTTGGGGCTGCTTTGGGAGTAAGACTCGGTGGGAATGCAGCAGAGAAACTCCCCCAGAGCTGGCTCTGGCCTCTGCTTGTGCCACTGGGTGTCAATATCCTCTTTTTCTTTTGGATCAGTCCCAGGGCCTGTTAGAGCTCTTTCTGCTGAAGCCATTTGGCTGACACAGTCCCTACAGCACCCTGGGAAGAATCACAACTCTTGGACATAACTCATGAGTCCAGAATGGTGGTGTGTGTCCAGGTTTGTATTTCCTCCTTGTAAAGGAGGCTTGGATCCAGCTGGGGTGATCTGCAGGCTGCACTGAGGGAGTCAGTTGTTTTGAAGCAGAATACCAAATACAGAGCCCTGTAGGATTATATTATTTACTGCCAATAATTGACAACATTTTAATGAAATTATTCTTTCCCTAATCTGAAAATTTGCTTTACCTTCAGGATTTTACTGTATTTGGAGGCAGTTTATCTGGAGCTCATGCCCAGAAGATCTGCAAGGTAATAATGGCACAGGAGAAAACAAAATGTCAGGATTCTTTTTTCAGTCTATTGTGATAGTGACTTTGGAGAAAATGTTTGGTGAGAGACTTTAGTGGGCTCTGGTGTCTGCCATGCCTGAGAGTGGTGCCTCTGGAAAATTTTTGACTGTGAGTGAACTTTTTCTGGTAATTTATGTCTTCTACTTCACTGCAAAGGATGAGAGATTTGCAAAGTACAAATATAAATAAACTACTGATTGTCCACTGGAGAAATGAGGAGTGAATTTGGAGAAACTTTTTCCTCTGAACAGTGTGCTGTGACAGTGTGTAATTAAAAAAAAAAAAAAAAAAAAAGGGGCAAATGTAACAAGTAAACAGCCTGAAGATACAACTTGGAGGTCACCTTGACCCTGAGAGTTTCTCTTATCAGACACTTGTGGCTATTTATTCCTGTTTGTCTGCTTGTCTTGCTAGAAGAGTTTTTGAATCTCAGGACTGGGGAGACAAGAATGCATGAGTGTTGAGTGGTGTGAACTGGGAAATCTTCCTGAATTTTCTTGCCATGGAATCAGAAACAAGTTTTTTGGTGCATAAGGCCTTTTATGCTGTGGAAATAACTACTCTTTGGCATAGGCTCCTCAGGAGTGTGTGGGTATAAAACTAGCAAACATGAAGACTTTGGGCTAGATAACAACTATTTGGTTTTACCATGTCTTGATATTGGGAAGGACTTGAATCACCCTTTCGCACTGGAGCTTTGTGGTGTCTGTAGTGGGGAGGGATGGAATGGCACTGCAATGATGGGACGCTTTCTGGTGGGCTTTCTTTGATCTCTTCTTTCTAAAGCAGCAGGGTCTGATCACAGAACTAGAGAAAATGTGAGTCCTTCCTGGTTGGTTCTTGGTGGGCTCCAAAGCTGGAAGGAGCTTCAGTTGCTTTGGGGCTCAGTCTTTGATGTGTATTTTAGGAAGAACTTGGAAGAGCCTTGAGAAAGAAAGTCCATATATAGGTCCCTGGAAAACAGCAGCATGTCAGTGAATTCTAGAGCAGCATGTCAGTGAATTCTAGGACTGTGCAGAGGTAGTTACCACCAGCTCCTATTCAGGCTGGAGTTTTGGGTCACCTGAGATACCACTGACTTGAGGGGCACCAAGTGTGGTTTCTGTTTTTCCAGGCAATATAAAATTCAAGGTTGGTGCTACCAGCACTCCTAAAGATGGGACTGGAATTGTAAATTACTTAGCAAGTTAAAGATTGTCTGAAGTAATTTTATAACAATGATTGAAAGAGGAGGGAAAAGGAAATTCAAAATAGAGATTAACTGATGTTTTACAAAAATTATTTAGAAGCTAAAGTAGATCTTGATATTAAAACAAATCTTAACATAATGTGCCAGTGATGTAGTATGCATTATGAAAATGGCAAACATTTTACTGGAATTGAGTAATCAGGAATATTTTGTGCAAAGAATGTAAGGAATTCAGTCCTCCTACTTAAGGCTCTGTTGTAGTCTTGTGTATGATCTTGAGGCAAGTAACCAAAATGATCAGAACCCTAGAAAACAGGATATGGGACTGAATTGATGATGCTTAGTCTAGAAACATGAAGAAGAATATGAAGACTGAAGGGAGATTTGAGGTACCTGAATGTTCACAGAAGTAAAGGCCAAGAATAGCTCTTTGGTCTCCCTCACTGCTGTGTGTCAAGACAAATTGAATGTTTAAATTTCTGGAGGAAAGATTTCGTTTAGTCTTCCCAAAGAAGTTCGAAGAAGGGTAATTAAGCATTAGAATGTACAGCTTAGAGAGACTCCACAGCCGCCACTGCAACAAACTTTGAAGAGTAGATGAGACATATCTGAGGGGGTGTTTGAGATGCAGTTGAGGCCCCTCATGAACAGGGAGAAATTGTCCCTCTCCTGTGACTGTGTCACTCACACTACATTATCCAAATCCAGGGCTGAGTGTGGAGATGCACAGTTGGGATGGCAGATTTTTTGGGGGGTTTAGCTTAGCTGGGTCAATACTGAGGAGTTTGTGTTCATCACTAGATCATGGATCAAGCTGCCATGGTTGGAGCACCCGTGATTGGGCTGAATGACTCTGGAGGGGCCCGTATCCAGGAGGGAGTGGAGTCCTTGGCAGGCTATGCAGATATATTTTTGGTGAGTAGACTGCTGGATGTACAGGGAGCTTGGCATCCACCAAGGTGGGCAAAACATGCAAGTGGGTGTTTGTAAGTGTTAAAGCTATTGTTCTGTTTCAGCCAATGGATAAAACAGTGTGTGAAACTCAGACCTTGGTTCTTTTCTTGGCTTTGGGCAAATGTACTCATGTCTTAAACAAGGGTGATGCTCGGTTCTGTAAAGCTCTCTGATCCAATGTCTAGTGAGAATGAAAGAACAGGCAATTTGCTTAATTGGAAGAAAATCCCTTTGTGTAAAACTCAAGCCAGTGCAGAAACCTGATTTTAAAAGAATCCCTCCCCCCTTGTTCAGTGAACCTATTTCTACCTCTGAGCACAATGTACCTACACATTCAGATGTCAGGGACATCCACTCCTTCCCACTCCAGGCTCAGTGCAGTTTTTGCCCCTGCAGCATCTGTTGAGGTGGCTCATGTTATCTCCTTTGCAGTCATTGCATGGTATGGGGAATCAACTGTATGGGAACAGAAAGGAGAAAAACAGGAATAACAAACTCATTTTGGTTCAGTTCGCATCAAGAGAAGAAGAGAAGACACACTTCTTTGGTAAAACCAGATTTTTATTTTCCTATTTCAGAGAAATGTTTTGTGTTCCGGTGTCGTTCCCCAAATCTCCCTCATCATGGGTCCTTGTGCTGGTGGAGCTGTGTATTCTCCTGCCTTAACTGATTTCACATTCATGGTGAAGGTAAGGGTGTGTCCCGAGCTGCTGTGGTGACATTGATCACACACTAAGTGACCACTTGGGAATGGGTGTTTTCCGAGATGATCTCCTGCTTTGGATTTTTATTCTGCATGGAAAGTTGATAAAAATGTTCCCAAATAACTTGTGGACAATTGCATTTTCAGTGGATTTTTAATGGAAGGCAGCCTTTTAAAGAAATTTGTCTCTCTGTTCTTCTTTTGGAGGAAGTCTCTGGAGGCTGTGGCTTTTCCTTAGGTGCTTTTGCAGCTTGGCTCTGGCATTTACTGTTTCTGCTTTTCCCCTTCCCCCAGGACACATCCTACCTATTCATCACTGGGCCTGATGTGGTGAAGTCTGTCACCAATGAAGATGTTACCCAGGAGCAGCTCGGGGGTGCAAAGACACACACTGCAGTGTCTGGTGAGAGATGGGGGCTTTCCTGAACGTGCTAATTGTGCTCAAAGTAAATGGGAGTAGTTCTGGCTAAACAGCCCATTGGCCGATGCAGATGAGTCTAAGGGACAAAGCTCTGCCTAAGCACAGGATCTGACTTTGCATTCACTCTCCTGCAGCTCCTGTTTAGTAACAGAACACAAAGGAGGGAAAGTGGGAATGTGGGAGACTTCTGGGATTTGGAAGAGAAAGTAGCAAACCCACAAAAGATGCTAGAAGTGGGAAGACAGTCACAGGACAGGGCTTAGCAAAATCAGCCTGGGGTGGGGTTTTTTTGTGTGTTGTCCAGACATTTGCATGGGTTGAAAGATTCTCAGCAGTCCCTTGTTGGCTCAGTAATGTGATTGATTGAACTGTTTAACTATAAACCTAAAAGCTATAAACCAAGTGTGAGCTGAAGCATTTTTTCCTTTCTTCCCCCTCTGCGAAAATGTCTGTGAGTCATGAATCTTCTCAAGACTCAAATGATTGTGGGATCTCGAATTCTGTGTGAACTGAGCTGATGATGAACCAAACCACACACAGATGCTGCCCAGATCCAGCCCTTTTATAAAAAGCACTTGTAGTCCGTCACTTGGGTGCAGCACGGTAACCTGAACAGTTCCAGAAGGCTGGAGTACAGCTAGGGCTGTGCCAGCTGATAAGCCACTTCACATTATTTTAAATATGAGGTCACCAATCCAGACCTGTTCTGGAGGAAGTCTGATACAGCACATGTTTTCTAGATATTTTTAGCTGCTCAGATTTGGTGGCTTAAAACTCCTGATTGTTAATAACTCAAGTTTAAAGGGTCTTGGTGTTGCTTGTTTCTATCTTTATTGGTATATATTTGGAAAGGAAAGCTTGCACAAGGATTTCCATACCTGCTTTCCTGTGTCTGCAGGAGTTGCACACAGAGCCTTTGAGAATGACATTGATGCTCTGCTGAACCTCCGAGAGTTCTTTAATTATTTACCCCTGAGCAACCGAGACCCAGCTCCAGTCTGTGAGTGCCATGACCCCAGGTAAGGGGCCCTGCCTGAGCTCAGGGCTCTCTGAGCACTGCATTTCATGGCTTCTCTGCCTTGAGGGGCACAGGGACATGGGTGTTCTGTGCCTGAGATCTTGGCAGGTAATTCTGCATTCTGGTATGTGAATATGGGAAGTGTTCCCACATGTGTGTGCTCACTGTTAGGTTTAATTCTGTTTTCTGAAAGGGCTGTTGTCCAGGCTCTGTGCAGAATGTGGGGAAAAGCAATCTCTGTCCAGGTGGGCTGCCCAGTCCCTTGGAACAAGCAAGAGAGGTAGGGAATAGCACAGTGAGTGGCAGTGGGGAGAACTTGCCCTGCTTGTCAGCTGTGGCTGTTGGATGAGTTCTGCTCATGAGGGTTAGAGGTGGGCAGGCAACAAGGAGGCAGAAAGCTTTTTGTGTTATGTACTTGTCTCAGAGTCATTGTGGAGTTGGCAACAATACAGAAAGGACTTGAGCCATTTCAAGAGGGGAAAAATGGCAACTGTCTGGACTTTTATCAGGGAATTTTTCCAGGAGCTGAGAGACAGCCAGAGAGACAGCACGGGACACTGAGCAGGACTGGAAGGCAGAGAATGTCAGTGGAGTGAAAGCATTTTGACCCAAGCTCCAGTTGCACTCGAAGTTCAGCCCTTTCCCTAGGGACCCCTCAAGAGGCTGTTGCACTCTCCTGCATGGGAGTGGTGCCTGAATATGTTCCTTTCAGCTCCTCATGTGTGTGATGTGTCCTGGGGCTCTTCATGTGTGATGATTTTAACGTGTGAGTCTGGAAGGTTATTTTCTCTTCATCCGTCACTGTGCTTTTCAGTGTCTGTGTAAACAGTTTGGGGAGGTGCTTTTGGATTGATTTTACAGATCACTGTGCTGGTCCCTGAGATACATGTTTCACTTTTTTTAAAAATAAATTTGCCATTTTCTTTTAGAGAATGGCCAGACAGGTCAATTAATTACTAGTCCTAAGTTTTTCTGAGGTAGGTATTGATCTTTAGGAATTCATTAAACTGTGCCAGCCTGGTTCTGGTCTGTTCTCGACTGCTCTGGTTTGATAGTGACAAAACCAAAGCAAATCTCTTGTATTATTTGCTGAGTTGGGGGATTATCTTTGAAGTGATCTCTATAAGCATTCAACAAGTTGTACTGGGATAATTGCTCTCTACATACTTGATTTTGCTATTTTAGTTTCACTAAAGAAGCAATGGTCCATTTTTTAAATCAATGTACTTTATAAAAGGCAGTTTATTTGTGAGAAGCTGTCAGTTAGGTTGTAGCTGCTAAAGTATGAGATTTGTCTCTCTTAAGAAAAAAAGAACTAATTATTTACAAGACATGAGATATAATACATGCAGTTTTTACTAAGAACTTCAATTTAGTAGCCTTTATACATGTGAAGGCAGATCTATTTGTTAAATTTATCTGGTTTTATAGCAGCATCTCCAATAGTTCTCCCATTTATAGTCCTAATGCACAGATTGGTATTGTTTCATCAGGACATAGTGACATATTAATAGATTCCTTTTGGGAATCCTTTTAGCTTGGGATTGATGTGTTTGATCCTTACAGCTGCTCCAGTCACAGTCCATTCCTCTAGAGTAATTGCTTTCTTATTGCATTGTTTTCACACCAAAAAAAATCGCCACAAATGATACAAATCAAATGTAACCTGTTGGTGCTTTCACTGTGAAGTCCTGGGGCTGCTGGGGATTGTTTGGTTGGTTTGTCTTTCCCTCTAGTTCTTTTTGGTGTTGAAAAATGCCAGCCTTGGCTGCTGAAGCTTGTGTTGGTGAGTGTTTGTTGTCAGTGGTCTGGGTTCCAAGGGCTTGTAAGTGTCTTGCAGTATCCAGTTGTCCCTGGTGAGATGTCCCCTGCCTTTGGGAGGTGTCTGATGCATTGCCTTTGCTCTATGGCATAGTGGGATTTTTCCTCTGTCTCTACAAACTTATGGAGGAGGTTACTGCCAGGTCTTGGTACCCAAGTGCAGTTTCACTTCTGTATTGAATGAAAACCAGTGTCCATCTGGGGAGGGTGTCTCCAGCTGTCACAGGCTTTAACAATGAGCAGCAGTTGTGTCTCACAACGTGGGATCTGAAGGAAACACCTCTTAAACCCAGTGAGCGCAGCAGCAACTCCCGATGTCCTGTGTCTGTACAGACGTTTGAAGGAGATTTTCAAACATGGTATCCTGGATAATGTCTTCATTTTGCTGATGGCTGTTCTAATGCTGTTAAAATTTCCTTCAGCACTGTGAATTTACGGGAGCAATAATTTCATTTTTCCACTTCTCTCCTGTGGGGTAGCACAGGTTGCAGGACTGAGCTTGGAGCAATCCATATCTGCTTTACGGACAAGAAATATTAGAATCATTTTTATCTTGGGGTTTAGTATGCTAAAACAATTTTAACTTCTTCAGATTAAGGCTCCATTATATCATTTAATGGAAGTGTTTGTATGCAATATTTGCATTTGTATGGAAAAAGCACTTGGAAGTGTTGCTGTCACTTTGTTCTATAAATAGCTGTGTCTCTTCCCTTCCCTGCAAAGGGCTGTGCCTGCCTCATCCCGTGTGTCTGGAGGAGCACAGACAGCCTGGGCTACACTTTTAATTTTGTCTGATTTTGTCAAACTGCATGCCACTTTCTTCAGTTTTAAATTGTATTTTTAGAGCCTTGTGTTGTCTTATTCAAAATGTACTAAATCATGGCATTGTTAAAATACTAATTCAGTAAGAACTCCATAGAAACACCATTTGTAACAGAGATCGGTATTTTTATGGAATAGCACAAATATAGTACTCCCTGAAACCTTCTCAGTGGTGATTCATAAAAATTGCCACCCCTGCACTGAATCCTGAGACCCAGTGGGTGCCACTGCTGAGTGGGTCCCTAATGAGGGTAATGTGATCAAAGCTGGGGAACTGATCCTGTCACTGCTGATGGCAGGGCAGGGTCTCTGTTACAGGAAAACTCCACGTGAAAATGTGTCACTGTAAGTGGAGAAACAGGAAGGAGTCTTTAAACACAGCCAGTGAAGGGAAGACACACAGTGTGGATATGTTTTCCCCGTATGTTTTCCTCACTCTGCTTGTTTGGGGACCGGGAAATGAGCATGGAAAGGTTTCCTGCAGCTCAGTGTTTTCAAAGCCCCGGGTGACAGCGTGGGCAGGGCAGGGAGAATGTGCAGTTCCTGAGGTCCTGGGGTGTGACGGAGAAGGGCTCTGCCTGGCCGGCTGTAGGGCCGGGCCCTGACCTGCCAGCAGCCCTGCCAGCAGCCCCCGTGTCCCCGCAGCCCGGCTGTCCCCAGGGCCGTGTCCCACGGGCCGGCAGTGCCCCCTGCAGCCCGGCCGCCTCCGGCCGCGTCCCCGCCGGCAGCAGGTGCCTGTGGAACAGGGATCTCCTTCAGGAGGAGGCTGCTCTGGCTGCCCGAAATGAAGAGAACCTGTTCTTTTCCCCATATTTGAGGAGGTTTCCAAAGTTTCTGAGAAGTGGAAATGTCTACTCGAGTTTTTGGTCTTGGTATTCATTTGGTCTTTAAATGTTGTTGCTCACACTTACTTGCTCTCCACAGTGACCGTCCGGTTCCAGAGCTGGACACCATTGTCCCCAGTGAGTCAACCAAAGCCTACGATATGCTGGATATCATACACTCTGTAAGTCTGATTGTTCAGATTAAAGATGCATATATTATATTCTGGTCTAAATAATTGACAGAAATCAGTAGAATGCCACTGAAGATACAGATACTGTTACTTCAGTCTTTATAAGTGACTATTTCCACCTGTGTAGTAGCTGTGAATGGGCTATAAAAACTGCAGATGAAAAAAGATTTTAGCAGAATCTCAAGATTTGTTTTCAGGATACATCTTCTGCTGCATACACAACTCTGCAGATGAAAGATGCTGCAATTCAGTTCTTTCTGGGGTCAGAATCCCCCTTGAGTTCTGTTGCTTGCTTGGCCCCTCCTTGCACCTTGATGCTTCTTGGATTCCAGCACTTCTGTATAAAAGCAATAAAGTACCCAGAATGCAGAGATTTACCCTTCCCTGTTTATGGTAAGAGACAGTTTTGTACATGCACAGTATGAGAAAATATATGTCTATTTTTTTGAAATTACAAAGTTTGCAACTGGCGGCATTTAGACTCATTTTAGTGACAAAAGCAAGCTCAGGGTATTTTTAATCCCTGGATTCTTCCACTGTGAACTTCAGTACTATGTGTAATGAAAGCTAAGGTGGCATGTAATAAAAATAATTAGGTGAATTAGGAGAAATTTCCCAAGCTCTCCCACAGATTTTGGAATGTATTAAGGAAAGAAATAAAGCCAGTTTTATACTGCTTACATTCTGAACAACTTTTTTAAGAGTGAGGCTAATGAAATGACTGGCACACTGCAGTGTGTATGGGAACAGCTGCCATAAACAGATGGAAGCAGGGAATCCTGCTGGAAGCCCAGGCAGCCATGTGTAGGTGTCGCTACTGCTCCATGGATAATTCTCATCTCCTGGAACGTGAGAGTTGTGATCGTGCCTCATGCACCAGGGCTGGCCCTTGGCAGGGCACACACTGAGCTCCAGCCCGAGGCTGTGTGGTTCCATGTGGATGTGGCTGGGCGCTGCACTCCCTGCATTCCCTGGGGCACACCCAGCACTGACCCTGGGGCAGCAGGGCTGTGCTGGCTGCTCCAAGACAGAAAGGGCTCTGAGCCTGCCAAGAGAGTTTACATCAAACGTGTCATGGGGAGCTTCTGAGCTCCAGGAAGTACTGTTTTGTCACTGGACATCGGTCTGTAAGTCTGCTGCTAATTAAGATGTGAGAAAGAAATTCTTAACGTGTGATTTGCATTTTGTTCTAAGCCAGGAAGAAAGGCTCCCCTTCAGTCATAAAGGTGTTCCCTGATGGAACGCTTAACTGACAGTTTTGGTAGTTTTATAGGATGAGTTAATTCTTGCAATGAAGGCTGCAAAGACCAAAAGGTTTCCCTCCAAAATTCTGCAAGTTCTGAACTGTTTTAAAAGTTGCAATACTAAGGTAGCTGAGTTTGTGTTTGCCTGTGTATTTATGCACCTCTGGCCTCATACGGGTTCTGGCTTCCTCTCCTCTTTGCAGATTGTGGATGAGAGGGAATTCTTTGAGATCATGCCGACCTATGCCAGGAACATTGTGGTTGGATTTGCCAGGATGAAGGGACGGACAGTGGGGATCGTGGGCAACCAGCCCAAAGTGGCTTCAGGTTAGAGTCTGGTGTGTGATTGTGCCTTGCCTCTGTCTCTTTCTCTGCACGCTGTGTAAGGTCAGAGCTGTTGTGCTGTGCGCTCCTCCGCTCATTCTGTGTTTTTCCACCACTTGCTTTGTCTTGAACCTCACTGTGATGCAGCTGTGAGCTGTGAAATAAACTGCAAACCATTTCTTTAGTGGCTCAACAAGGGGATCTTGCCCCTAGGTAATTAAATCAGTGTTGCATCCAGCCCAAGAGGAGCAGCAGATGCACACGGGGTGAAGGGGTGGGAGGGGAGAAGAGCACCACTCATTTGGCAGCAGCCTGCAAGTAACTTCCTTCCATGGCAGTAAAATCCCTAAAATTCATCTGCAGGGTGGGGGACTTTGTTATCTCACTGTAGCTGAACAATGCAAAGCCTTCAGACACACAAGTTTGGAGCTCTTGACATGGTTTGGATCTGAAGGTACAGTGTGTAGCTCTAGCTAAGATCACCCTTCTTAACTGTCCAGGGATTTTGCTTTCTTTCCTTTACTCAGTAATTTCTGAAGTGACCTTCCCCAATCGGAATGTTCTGGTTTACTCCTTGTTTTTAATTTTTGTATCTATTTGTTTGGGAAAATCAGATGACCCAGAATGGTGTTTCATTTGTTTCATCTCTACAAGATATGACCATCAAGATACTAGACAGAAGGTTTTAATATAAATTTAATCTTCATTTAGTATTTTAAGTTTTAACAGCTCTTTTCAGACAGAGACTTTGATACAAAATGTGTTTTAATATAGTTGTGCATAATATAATTCTAAATGGCACTGAAACAGAACAGAAACACATTGCAGTGTGTCTATTGGAAGTCCTGATCTTTCTCAAAATAGTATTGGACTCTTTAATGTTCGTGGTTTTTTAATGGAGAACTCTGTAACCTTTCAATATGAGTGCTCTGAAAAATACTAATGAAGAGAGAGTTACAGAAAAAATATTTTAAATTACACGTATGTAATTAAACTGTTACATTTTGGGATATAAAGTCTTTGCACACAGGGGTCAGAAAAATGAAATGAGCCTTTGAGTGTAGCTTGTTCTGTGATGTTAGTTCTGAACCAGGAAAGCTTCATGGCAGATAATCTCCACATTATCTACAGATAAGCTTTTCCTTTGTTTTAAGAAGACAATACAGCCAAAATAGTGTGATATTGAGTTGCCTTGAATTACTGCAGATCCCTGGAGCTGCTAACACCTTTTTCCGTGTTCTTAACCTCAGGGTGCTTAGATATAAATTCCTCTGTGAAAGGAGCCCGCTTTGTTCGTTTCTGTGATGCCTTCAACATCCCCCTGATCACATTTGTGGACGTCCCTGGGTTCCTGCCAGGTATGCCTTACCCTTCCAGTCCAGCATGGTGCATGGTGGAGCTGGTGTGAGCAGCCCATTCCTGCTCCCAGGTGGGAGCTGCATCTCTCAGCCACTGAGGCAGCACTGGGGGGCTGCCCTCGTGTGCCCTGGCTGACAGACACTGTGGGGCTGGGGGTACAGGGGGCACCTCACCACAGCAAGGTCTGACCCACCCCCTGCCATGCACTGGAAGCCCCCAAGATCCCTCAGAACAGATTATTACCTTCTCCAGCCTCTCTGGGGGGACAGGGTGTTTTCATTGTCATTGATTTGGTTATACATGGCCCCCTCTGTGTCTCTGATGCTCCAAGACATTTCTCAGTGGAAAATGCCTGTGTTTAGAGGTTCATCAGTGAGGAGAGGGCTGTGATGAGCCTGCTTTCAGCACAGGCTCTCTGAGCAGGTAATATTAAAATGACCCATTACAAAACAGGTTGAGAGAAGACTATAAATGTTATGCAGTCAAATCTAATATTAATACTGTTGTATAAACCATGGTTTACTTTGAGGCCTCTGCAGTTCTCAAAGCATCAGAATGTGACTATTCAGCATTCCAATTCCTGCTTTAACATGATGGAGTTGGCACTTTTTAACCAGGAGTTCCTCTCCTTTCTCCCCAGTGTAGGCTCAGCCTCCTCCTCTGATACAGACCAGGCAGTGGCTTGGTGTAAGGGGACACTCCAGCAATCCAGATTTTAACAGTTGCTCAGAATCCAAGAACTATTTCCATATAGCTAATTCAAAGTTGTGACTTGATATTGCACAACAGAATGTTGCTTTGAAAGCAGATAAATGGAAGAAGAAAAAGAAGATATACCTGAAGAGATGAGATCTGAGGTTTGATTATGATCCAAAACCTGTTGTGTTTTAAGAAATTTGGCAAGATTAGCCCATTAGCATTAGAAATGGCAGATTAAGTAACAAATTCTGAGGGTGGCTTCATCATCCCATCTCCCTGTTCATTAGAGAAGGAGAAAGCACCTGTCACACTGATTCACAGCAGTGTACAAAACCTCTCCCAGACCCAAACACTTGAGTAGTCCCCAGTTTTCACAGGTGTGCACAGAGATGACGTTCAAAGTGTTCATAACCTGTAACTGGATAAAAATACATATTTAGAACAAGGCCAGGCCAGAAAAGACTTATGTTAATTGGTCATGGGTGGCAGTGTAAATACTTCAAATACCTGAAAGATATTACACTGGAAACATTAAGTGACTGGCTACTCTGTTCTAGGTGTGAATTAGAAACAGGCTGTGACTAGAAACGGGGTCTGGGAGTGCTCCCCAGCTCCTGGGCCTGGGCTGGGTGACCCAGCTGGGCTCAGGCTGCCCCTTGGGGATGAACCCCCCTGGCTGTTCTGATTCTTGCTGCAGGAAGGGTCTGTGGGCTTGACAGGTCCCACTGGCTGCAGAGAAAGGCAAGAACCAGAAGTGAAATTGCAGCTGAGAGCAGACATTTGTAAATGTAGGCAGAAATTTTCAGACACTCAACTTACACCTGAGGAGAAACAGTAATGTTAAGGCAGCAAATACACTACCAAGTAAGTTCTTCAATCTCACAAAAGAATTTTTACTTGCATTAAAAAAAATGCATAGAAACCCCTCTTTGAGTATTTGGGATTATCTCATGTGCTAAAAGCTAAAGTCAGGAGGTAAATAAACTGGTAGAAAGTTAATTGTAGAGTGATATCCAGTGGTCTGAAATTCACAGTCCTAAAAATAAATTACTGGGGATTGCTGATTCCAAGTCCAGTCAGGTGAGCCTGTCTTTGGGACAGAAGAGTGTTGAGCATCCTGTCACAGATGACTTGCATTCCTGTTTCATGCCTATGACCATTCTCCAGAAGCACCTGCTGTGGAATTCATGCTCTGTCTTTCAAGGTGCATCATCCTGGGCTGCCTTGAAGGACAACTGGGGTAGGTCCTCAGTATGGTAGAGTAGCCAAGCTGCTTTCTGTGTGTTCTAGAAAAGAGGAAGCTTGGAAGACAAGGTTTCTGGAGAAGTGACTCTAGTTTCCTACTACCAGTCACATTTGGAGTCTGGAAAATGCTCTAACTGTATTTTGTTCCCAGGAAGGTCCCACCTGCTGAGCTTTTTTTCCTGTGACCTTCCACTCAAACAACTGCTGCTCTGAATTTTGAGTTGCTCAGTGTCTTGCAGGGAACACTGCCTGGCATGATCTTCTCCAAGGTGCTGCCGTGGCTGTGGTGGTGGTCAGGTTTGCTGCTGCTGATGGATGATGGGGTTGTGTGAATTCCCTGGAGTGAAGCAATTCCTTGTCCTTTGCAGGCACGGCTCAGGAGTACGGTGGGATTATACGTCATGGTGCCAAGCTGCTGTTTGCCTTTGCAGAGGCAACTGTGCCTAAGATCACTGTCATCACCAGAAAGGTAAGCAGACAAATTCCATGGAGTTCCTCTTTCCACTTGTGGCAATTTTAGTTAAACCAAGTCTGTCTGTCTGTCCCAGTGGTGCTTTCTATCACTGTCACATTTCTGTTTGTCCCCTTTGGTAACATTTCTTTGTATAACATTACAAGAGGCCACTTCTTCTATTCCCAGACCACTGCCTCAGCTCCTTCCTTCCTTTTGTCTCTGCACCCCTCTGGAACTTCCAGTTTCTGCTCCCTGCTTTCTCTCTGGAGTGCCTTCACTCAAGTACTTGTCCCATGTCACTCAGCCTCACTAAGGACATGCCATCTGTTTGCAACAATTCTGCTTCTCCTGTCTTGCCTCTGCACACCCAGCACTGGCTGCATTTGTCTTCTGCTGTGTCTGCAGGTTGAACACTCATGTGGCTTCTTTTCCTCCCCAGACTTCTGCTGTGCTCTACCTCACCTTCCTTTCTCCATAAGGTACCTGACACCCAATGCCAAAAGCTCTGGGGCTGGCACCTTATAGCCTTAGTTAGCCTTCTCCTTGCTGCTCTGCCCCTCCTGCTCATTTTTCGGATATGCTTTTGGCTTACTGTGGCAAAAATCAAAAAGAACTTTCTGTTGCTTTGCCTTTTCTGATTGTTTTGAGCATTTCCATGCAGTCCTTGTCAATCCTGCAGCCTTGCTGCACTGTTCACTGCTGTCCTGACAGGGACTGCACTGCAGTTTGCTCTGCAGTCCTGCAGTATCTGTTCATCACTGCTGTCTGGAGCATTTCCAGTTCCAGAGTGGAGCACTGCAGAGCCTGAGTGCTGCATTCCCTGGCCAGGAAATTCCAGAAGCACACACTCTGGTTGGTTTGTGTGCATGTGCAGGGTGCAGGTCGAAGCCTGCAGGTCTGGATACACACTGACCTCTTCCTGCCTGCCTTGCACAATGGGCTTGGTTACCACCAACAGCCCCTTTCCTTGCTCTTTTGGGGCTCTTGTTGAAGTGGTGTCTACTCCTAGGAGATCGCTGCCACAATGGGGAGATGCTCATGCTCTCCTTCAGGTAGAATCCAGCCCCAGCTGCTTGTCTCTGGACTAGGAAAGGCTGCAGGAGCAATGCAGGCTGCTGCTGCTGCAAGGCCACTCCTGGAGTGGATGCTGGTTTGTGTTCCAGGCCTATGGGGGTGCCTACGACGTGATGAGCTCCAAGCACTTACGAGGGGACCTGAATTACGCCTGGCCCACAGCCGAGGTGGCCGTGATGGGAGCCAAGGTGAGCCCAGCCCCTTCTCCCTGTGGGGCAGCAGTGCCCTGCCAGCAGCACCAGTGCCATGGCAGCACCCTGGGGTGTCCTGGTGCTGCAGGCAGGGTGATGCTCCCAAACCCTCGCCTAGAGGGCATGGCTATGAGGGACTGTCACTGACCAGAGCCCTTCTGTCCCCAGGGCGCTGTCCAGATCATCTTCAGAGGAAAGGAGGCAGATGCAGAGGAGGAGTACGTGGATAAGTTTGCAAACCCTTTCCCTGCTGCCATGAGAGGTATGGTTGTCTCCCACACTGTGTCCCATTTGGTTTGCTGTTGCATGGAGATACAGTTGTGCTATTGAGTAAACATTTTGCTAACAAGTAAGTTACATAGGTAAGATATTTGTATCTGAGTTAGAAAGGTCATGCTTAACCACAGCCTGTGCATGTGGACAACATCTGGACACAAGACACATCTTCAGCTGCAAAGAGCCTGGTGAAAAGTGGGAACTGCTCTGCGAAGTGCATTTTTAATTGTGTAGGTAGTAGACAGTGTCTCAAAATTCAGCCTTTTCCTTTATGGCACAGGCTCTTTGACAGTCTGTTATACAGCCCTAGATGAAAAGCAGTGGCCTGAAGAAAGAGTAGGCCCCACTTCAGTTATGTTCTCCGGAACTCTCAGGAGCAAGTTTTTCCACTGTTTGTACTTCCAGTTTTGGAGCAGTAACTGTGCTCTAAAAGGCAAGTTATATTCAAAATTTAAAAATTGACTCAGGAATGTTTCCTTCTTAGGCTATTTTAAATTTAGTCAATTTATAACTTGTGAACTTATTTATTCCAACCATTGTTTTGGTTTTGCTAACTTACGGGTTAGCCTAGATACAGAAGGCTGGGAGGCAAACACTTCATGCCTGGTCAGGTTGAGGGTTTTTTTTGTTTTAATCTTTTGCAGGATTTGTTGATGACATCATCCAGCCTTCGACCACCCGCGCACGCATCTGCCATGACCTGGATGTGCTGGCCAGTAAATCCCAGTCCAGTCCTTGGAAGAAACATGCCAACATCCCACTGTGAGGGTGAGCAGGGACTGCCCATGCTGGGAGACATCCTGAACATGAGTTCTGGTTAACTCTCTGGTTAATGGAGAGTGCTTGGCAATAGAAACAGTTATTTTCATTTTGATTCTATCAATAATCATCAATAAATCATAGTATATATATAATTTGGGACTCTGACCAGCTTACCTTTCTAAGCCCTTTCTTGGTGGTTAATACTCAACAGACCCTGCTCTGCCTGCTGCAGGTGAGCTGTTACTAATTGCTCAAGGTCAACCATTCCCATGGCTCTCTCATTCCACAGGCCCTGGAGGTGCTCAGGCAGGGCTGAGCCACCTCCCACTGCTGGAAAGTTGGGCCCCTGTGGAATTCTAGTGCCCAGAGACCAGGCCCTCCTGATCCTGGACTCAGTTGTGCTGTTCCTCTGGTAGTCTCTGGCTTGTGACAGTTTTTCCTGCTGGCTGCAGCAGCTGGATCTCAGAGCAGAGGTGGGTGGCACAGGGGAGGCACAGCCAGTCCCCTCTTAAGAACAGCAGACAAAAAAGGGCAGTTTTGGTGGGACATGCAAACCCTCCTCCCTCAGCAGAGGCTGGAACAGAGACCTCCAGAGGTCCCTTCCAGCTTCCTTTCTCTGGGATTATTTGCCAGCCTGGCCAGGAACCACTGCAGGCAGTGTTACACTGCTCAGGCCTGGGCCTGTGCTCACCTGCTCAGCAGAGGCTGTAACTTCCCCCAGCCCCAAGGCAGTGAGGAACAGCCAGTGTCACACTGAGTGCTGCTGCACCAGCTGCCACGCACAGGAGGGGCTGTAGTGACCTGGCTGTGAGACAGAGCCTCCCTACCTGCCCTGCAGCTGCTGCTGCTCACTCCCCAGCACGAGCCTGAAGGAGGAGAGGGGTAGGATGGCTGTGTCCCAGGTAGCTTCTCTTCCCAGGAAAGTGCAGGAGTAGAGCTCTGGAGCTTGGAGCCTCTACCTGGGGTGGGGTGGGGGGGGTGGGGTGGGAGAAGAAACAGCTAAACATCACCTAAAAGCACAATATAAAAGGAGCATTTTGAGTAGAGTCCCAGCTCCCCAGGTTTCTGGATGCATGGGAGGCAGCACCTTCAGGCTGCAGACACACTGTGCAGCTGTCCTGGCTGCAGCACTTTCAGAGGAGCTGCATGACCTCCATGTCTGTGCCTCAGCAGGAAAAGGGTCTTCGTGCTGTCCCAGGGAGGGGAGCTGGCTGCAGCAACAGGGGAAGAGAAATGGAAACGTTACTGTGCTGGGTTTCATGGCCATGGTGGGAGTTTTTAGTTAACTGTGAGCAAACTAAGGGTTTATAATGACCAAGATTTTCCAAAGGTACAGCTGGTTTAGAGGCAGAAGCTGTGATAGGTGAAGGGATACATAAACAGCTTGCTCACCTTCTTCAGCCTGCCCAGAGTCAGGAGACACTCCATGAGAAACCTACTTTTCATAGAGAGAAAAGTACAGCTTTGTTAGTTGTTTCCTAACCTCATTATTGTTACAGACTCCATCCTCTCTCCCATCCCTTGCCAGGATAAGAACTGGGCTTTTAGATCCTCTCCATTTCCAAAGAGGCAGTTGCTCTATCAGGAGATGTTGGAAACAGGCTTGAAAGCTGCTCTGATCAGGCTTCTGAGAATCTCCTTGAAGTCCAGTAACCTAAAAAAACAAGAGGTACAAAATAAAATCCCTTCAACAATGTGCAGCCGTTGAACTTAACAGCAAGGCAAGTTACTTACTGTGTTCCTCAGTGCAGCAGGAGTTGCCATAACTTACAAGCATTTGGAGACAGCTTTCAGGCTCTGTCTTGGGAGTAGTTGAGGCCGTGAATCATCTCTGTGCCTCAGCTGCTGCATGTTGTTCCTCTTCCTGACTCCAGTGATTTTTCCTTAGGAACTGGGCCAGGTGATAAACCAGTCAGTTCTCTTTAGCACTACAGAGATGAAATCATTCATGGGTTGGACAAAAATAGCACCTTGCTCCCTGAGCCACAGGAATAACATGGACATTTTGTTTCAGGGATGTGTGAAACTTCATTTAGCCCAGCTGGTTGTTAGAGCTGTCAAGCCTTTCCCATGGCACTTTCTTCCCAAAGACTCCAGGTCACTTCAGGCGTGTAGAGCAGAAGAGAGAAATTCTTCTCAAACCTTGTGGCAGTTCAAGAAGTTGTAAGTTTTAGCAGTGCAGCACTTGCACCTGGTGTGGGGCCTTCCCAGATTTGCAATCTCACATTAACCACCCCTCTACCCCCCACAACCAAACCACACCATGAAGGAGGGGAGAAGGAAGCCCAGAGAGGGTTTCCATCCCTCTTGAGGCTAAGTGGTAGGGGAGTGGGGTACAGGTCTGGTTGTGAAGCCTGGACTATATGAAAGCTACCTGTCAGTTTTGCCTTGATTAATAATTCCTTGAATTCCTACTACTAAATGGGATGACAAAATGTGATGGTCCAAACAAGCACTTTTAAAAGAAAACTATAGTGAAGAGGGTGCTCATCATACTCATGATTTTGAATAGTTTATTAAATGAAAGGTGAAGCATCAGTTTTAAATTGTACAAAAGGAAAAAAAAACCTCATATTGTAAATGTACAATTTACAGAATTACTAGCAAAACCAATCAAGGAGACACTCATAATACAAAAACCTATTGACTGCAAACTGAACTGGAGACCCATTGCAGGTACCATGATAATAAATGTTTTGTTATACAGTATTCTACAATGTTAAATTAGGAATCAGTTTTCCACACAGAGGACTGTGAAGCACAAGGTTTGTCTGAGACTCTGACTCAAACTAGGCAGCATCTGTTGTGCCACCATGCTCACAGAGTGATCCTGGGACAGGTCCTGCAGCCATTCCTGCCCCCAGGCCGTGGGGGTGCACACAGGGGGAGGTAACAGGGTTTATAAAGTTCCAGCTACTTCTTGGGATCAATACATCCCCAACCCACACTAAGGAATGGCTGAATTACCTGGTCAGACATTTTTGGCAACCGTGTCTGAGAAGTGCACATGTTGTGAGAGCCAAGCTCAGCTGGGTGAGGTGCTGGCCTGGGTCAATTTGGGCTTTTTCCCTGCCCACACTGGGCACTGAGGGGTTGGGCTGGTGTCCAGTAAGCTTCAAACAGAAAAAAGCTCCGTGATTATTCTGCAGTTGCTAAAACTAAAGCACCTCTGAAACTGCTGTGCTCCAAGTGGGTCGGTCTGCTTTGTATCTCAACTGCTGCTGAGTGCAGAAAGATGAAGGTTTTTGGGGCCAATTGTGGAGATCTGGAGCTGTGGAGGGCCAGCACTGCTGGTGCCAGGCCAGGCTGGGTAAGGAGCAGCTACTACGTCGAGTCATAAAATCGAAGCATAATGAAATTCCAAATTATTGAAGACATTGAAAAATATCTTAGTACAATGAATTAGCTGAGAATGTTTTGGGGGTTTTTTGGAATTTTTTTTGACCTTTTTAGCTTTTTTGAAAAATCTTTTTTTTTCCAAAGAATTACTCTCAATATGCACAGTTAACACTGAAAATGTAGCTGTATTCCATTGTAAGCTTAAGAACTTCACCATCTAAGCACAAATTTCTATGCAGCACATACAGTACTTCTAACTGGCAAAATTAATTTACAAAAATAGCAGAAAAGGGTATTTACGGCATGGAAAGTAGACTCTGTTTTATGGTACAGTTAAAATTACTTTTAGTATGCTAAAGTGATCCTTTCCCCCACCCTTGAACTATTTTTTTTTTTAATAGGAAAGTTGCTGTTTATGTACCTTGTGTTGGCAGGCTTGAAATAGGTAGTAAAAACAGCAAAGTGATTACTTGAGAACCATTTGTGTGTTTTACTGAGAATACTTTATTTGCTGGTATAAGTTGCTAAAAATGCACAGAGCAAGTACCAATAGAAAATTTACTGTTTTTGTGTCCCCATGTGCTATATAAAATGAATGTTACACAGCATCTGTTGGAAAAGTGGCTTCATGGACATCTCTTACTTTATGTCCCATTATAAATAAAAATAAATCTTCTCAAGAGTATAAAATCTGGGTTTATCATATCAGAATCTGAAATTTTTTGGCAGAGATGCACGTCATTAGAATTCTAACCTCTTCTCTGAGAGTGTTCTTCTCCATGCCTATGAGAGGACATAAGCGTACCATAATGTTAATCAAATCCAGTGTGTTCCAAAACACTTTTCCGTAGCCAGAACGACCTGCTTACAGCAGCCTTGCTAGTCAGTGGCTGATAGGCATAGGTTTAATAAAAATGGCTAGCTTTGAAAACATAAAAAGGCAAATGTTAAAACTGTTTTAAATTGTACAGCAGAAAAATAAAGTTAAAAAGTTCTGTTTTCACTCAATGTTGTTTTCAGAAAACACATGTAGAACAGTGTTTATTTTGACAGCTGTCTTAACAATTTAAAACTTCCTCCTCATCCAGAAAAAAAAAATCCGTATTAGGACAGTCAAGAACAGGGATACAAATGATTTTTTAGGTCAGCCCTTCTGAGGTGACTGGATTGGCCAACATTCCCGTGTGTCATTAAGAAGCTCCTCTTCTCTCCGTCACTACACCAAGGGGTTGACCTCAATCATTTGGTTAAAAATCAAACCGTATCACATCAAAAATGTGGTTTTCATACAAGCTATCACAGTATATAGGCCTCTAGCTCTAAACAATAGAGTTCCAAGTTTGTAAAAGGTCTTCGCCAGACTTCAGAACATGGGCATGCCAAATCCCTGGAAAAGGGGGGAAAAGACAGCGGTTACATGGGGCGGGACAAGAGCAGAGCTCAAAGCAAGCACAACAAGCCAGGCCTTACTGAATCGTCCTCGATGATCGCTGCCGAGTCGAAGAAGTCCGGCCGCAGCTCCGCGCGCTCACGCCGGTTCCGCGACGGCGGCTGCAACACACGGGAGTTGGAACAGCACGGGGCACTGGGAGCCCTGCCCGGCCACAGGGAACCCTGTCCTCACACAGGGAGCCCTGCCTGCCCTCACCTGCCCTCCCAAGTGCCACAAAACCTGTGGGGCAAAGGTGGGCCCTGACTCAGGACAGCACTCCCTCAATTCTCTGTTGTTGAAAGAATGGGGTAAAAGCTGATGGATTCTAATTTGAACTCTGTGCTCATAGTTAAGGACTTGCCCAAGGTTCTTGCTGACCTAAGGATGTTTCTGTATTGGGACTGTAGGCCAGACTGCACAGAAACTCCCTCTTAACTATCTTTATGCTTTAAGTTCATAGTGAAACTTGAGCTCTGACATGGTCAAAAATGGATATAACCAACAAAAAAGGGTACTGAAGATAATGAAATATTTCTGAGGCTTAAACCCTTGGTGGTGTCCTTACCCAGGAGCACAAGAGTAAATGTGAGCCTCACTGGCTTGATAAGTTCCTTCCTTTCCTTGCCTTGGATGTTACTTCCTTGGTAATCACATGAGTGTTGGCAATAACCTCAGTATGCAGCAGCCCTTCCTAAGACACTGTAGCCCAGTCCTAATATAACCTAGGGCTTGTTTGGATGTGAAAGGAGAAACAGGCATAAAAATAGTGGGGTGTGTAAAGCAAACTGCTCCTTTATCTCACTTTAGAAGGGAGCAGTCATTCCAGAGGGGAGGCCAGTTAAGGTAAGTTCTGCAGGGCACTTCTCCCAGTGCAGTACTGGAATGGACTGGGAATGATGATGGGACCTGTTTGGGAGCAGTTCCTGTTTAAGGAACTCCCAGCCACACACCAGTGCCTGTGCTCCCTCCTGCTGTGCCAGCAGATCTCTGGCTGTGACCTACTGAGACCTTGAGTAAGGATCCCCTGCCCTGCCCACCTCCTCAAAATCAAACTAAGCAGGAAAGGGAAAGAGAGGGATCCCTTAGTTGTGCTAGTCTGACACATTGTGGCTGCATAAAGAGCCATGTTAGCACAGCCTGTATCTCATAACCTGATCCTTTCCAGGCTGACAAGTCCCAGGTGTGTGATGGTGCTGCTGCCTGCAGCTGCCCAAGAACATAATCTTGGAGAGGAGCACTGAGCAATGTTCCTTGTGTAGCTGTGGAACAAACCCACTGGGCTCAAGCCTGCAGCTGGAGACTCTGGGAAGAGCTGACATCATTTCCCCTCTAACTAACATTCACGCTCAAAATTTTGGAAATTTTTGTCTACATTTCTAAAATTCCTTTTAAATAAACTTTCAACTGTTTTAAAATTGCCATTGATAAGATTTACTGACCAGATCAATGACCATTGTGTCCTCAAATTCTTCATTCATGTCCTCTAGCTGGCCTCGTGAGGACATCATTACATCTTCAAAGATGGGCTCAGCGTCATCTTCCATTAGACCTCGTCTGATTAAAAAAAGAAAAGAGTCATTTCCAGACAGAAAAACTTCCCAGCCTTGATCTTTGTTGTTAAACAGAATGCTCAAATCCTATCATTTAATGCCTTAACTCAAACCCTGATGGTGAGGGTAAAGCCAACAGGCTCTCTGGAATACCAACAGGAGGAAAATCGCACACCAACTCCCCATCCCCAAGCCCTGGCCCAGGCTAAAGCAGCCAAGTCCCACTGGCAGCACTAAGATCAGTAATTAAAGTTGTGTCCAACAAGAAGAGGGCAGTAATTCCTCTTGTTTGCCTGCCCTTTAACCAAGGAGGAGTGAAACTGCCAGGATCACTGGTAAAGCCCGGGACTCCAGCAGTGCCTTCAAGCCCAGTTCCAAAGGCTGTAATGATTCCAGCCCTCATGCTGAAGGACTCAGTGGGATCAGCACAGACCATGTGGGGCCCCAGTGTTCACCCATGTGTGCTCCCTCCATTACTGCATAGAGGGACACCTTGGCAAAAAAGGATGGAGAGCACAGAAAGAGAACAGGCTCGTGGGCAGAGCCCACAGGGAATTACACAGCACACAAATCATGGAACCTCTCTGCCATGGAAACAGCTGGAGGCTGGGACAGAGGAATGGGGAACAGCACCCTGTCACTGGGCCTGATGTCTGGCCACAGTCAGAGAATGGCAGTGCTGGGCTGGATCCATTCCAGCACTACAAACTGTCCCTCTGCCTTCCCCACAAGGGTGACATGGCACAGAAACGACTGGTGACCTGCAGGAAAGGTAACATTTCACTGTGGTGTCCTGCTCTGCTCAGAGCAGCAGGCTGTGAGCACTTACACTGCGTGCCTTACGCCACTCCTGCCTTTCATGTAGTTCATTCCTGCCCTGTCCTTCCGATTGAGATCCTCCAGCTTCTGCTGGCTCAGCCACGAGATCTGCATCTGGGGACTGACACACAGCAAGTAAGTTAGGACTGACAGAAGGAACAGTTCTGAGCTGCCTGCTTTGGAGCAGTTTCTATCTCCAAGTTCTGTGTCTGGCCACGCTTCAGATTAGGACAATTAAATCTCATCCATCACTGTACACATCTTCTGGATTCCCTCTCACTGTATGTGCACAAAAAAATCAATTAACCATTGCAATAAAAGCAGGTATGGAAACACTGACATTGCTCCTTCATTAGAGGCAGGCACCTGGAATGGGAGCACCTCTAAAGTTTGTTATTTTTTAATAGTACTTCACTGTGTCAGATGAGACAAAATATGAGCAAGAATGGATCCAAATTAGTAACTGACAAAAATGTCACACAACACGAAAACCAAAAGGTTTTTAGACAAATACCCTGATCAACTTAAGGGCCAGTACCTCATCCATGTGCAAATACCTTCCAGGCTGCACTGCTGATGCCACCAACCAGCAATGCCTCTGCTTCCATTTATGTGGTGCAGCACAAGGAAACAGCAGCAAACTCTGTGCAGCTCTTGTGGAGCAGCACCAGGTTTTATTGTACTATGCACCCTTGCACCCTAATAAGACTGACAGGATAAACTGGAATAACCCACAGGAAAACAGCCTAAACCCAAACTTGAAAACATAGTTAAACCAAGCACATAGTTAACCTTCAAGCAGCTCAGTAGCTGTGGCAAGTATTAGCTCTCCTAAGGGGACCTGGAGGAAATGCGAGAGCCAATCAGGGCTGAACAGGAAGGGTTCCCATTCCCCAGTCAGTTCACACTGGGAATCCCACGTGGAATCCCACTCTTACAAAGGAGCAGAGAGAAGAGAGGTGCTCTCTGCTCTGGCTCACAGTTCTGTGCCCACAGCACGGCCTGAGACAGAGGAAAAGGGGGCTCAGGTGCTGGGCAAGAACCTTCTCAGCGTCCCCAGGAACATGGGGGGGGGTCTCACAGAGCTTAAGGCTAGCTGCTCCTCAGGCTTGAGAGGAAACCACAGCATTGGGAAGCTATCCCACTTCCAGAGAAATGGAATGGTCAGAGAGAGACTCAGCTGGGCTGAGGGTGAAATCAGAGAGGGACAGAAAGGAAGTTCTAAATCTAGTCTGGTTTTACAGACTAGAATTTTTTTGCAGAGTAGAAAATTCTTAAGGAGAAACTGAAAGCCCCAACATCTTTCTCATCACCTGAAATCATGGGCACACCTGGGGAGGCTGGAGAGAGGAGGTTAATCCTTGACCTCAGAAAGGCAAGTAGGAGCCATGAGCACAGCCCTCCCTGGCTGTGAGACTGAGGAGGAAAGATGCTCTGGGAAGATGTGACCTGGGCTGTGCTGCTGTGTCCAGCAGTGTCCCCAGCTGTGACCCACAGCCAGCCTGTGCTCAGCTGCTGCACCCTGGCAGCACTGCTGGCAACACCCACAGCCACACAGCCACTGACAGAAAATAACCAATGATTTCTCTCTAAATGGAGGTGATAAAATGGGAGCAAAGGGACAAAAAGAATATGTAATTTAGGACAATTACCCTAAATGAGGAACTACTAGCTTAGCAGCTGGAAATTTAGAAAAAATCAGTCAGGGTGTCTGGAGAACCTTAACTCTGATATCAGGCAGAGAGGAAAAAAATCGAGCATCTACAGGTGTTCCAAAGAAACAGTTCCACCCAGCCTGGGACACGAGCACTAGGAGGATGTAACGAGAACTCCATGGCTATGCTATGATATATTTAAACATAATTTCTACTATTATTTCATTACAACATATTTTTCCTGAAGGGACCGGAAGATAATCCAAGTATTGCTGAGCTGTGGTCAAGGCAATTCCAGGTCGCTTTGCAAACCAACACTGCACCTCTGGAGCCAGAGGCTAAGAATATCACTTTAAACCATAAGCAATTCCTTTGCCTGGCTGACTGTATTTGATGCTGAGATTCCAACACTTACTTGTGTAAGAAGTCCTGTTCAGATCCCTGCTCCGACTCGTGCTCCTGGATCTGCTCTCCCATTTGTCTGGTGTTCTCTCTCAGGACAGTGGAGGTGAGCTGAGGTGCTTGCAGTGCCCCTGGAGTATGAATGTTCTCACTCCTGTTCAGCCAGGAGCCCTCCAGGCTCTCATCTAGAGAGAGAACACTGAAATCACTGCTAATTTCTGACCACGGGCAAGGCAGCATTCACACAAGTGTGCACTAAGGGATCACCTGGAAAAATGCTTGGAATGGTAAGACTTTCAGTTCTAATTTTAGATTCTGTTAAGTATTACTACCCTCTATTCCCAGCAATACAACAATTTAAAGGGAACAAACACAAACCCCATTGCAAACAAAGCCATACTGCAGCATGGCCTCGACTGCTGGGTATCTTGAACACAAACAACCAAGGTAATTCCTAATTCCTGAGTTTACAGTTGGAGACTGTTAATCTCATGCACCTAGAGCAACCAAGATACAGTTAAACACTAAGACAAGGTGGAGCACAAACCCCAAAATCTGGTCGGTTCAGATCTTTAGAACTGTCAGAACCACTGGAGTGGAGCAGAGAGGGGACACTTTACTCAGTGATAAAAATTAGATAAAGATGACTGAAGGTCTAGCTGGGATCCTGTGCTTATGTTGGGAAGGGAGCAAAGCAGAGAGGAGGGAAGAGGGAGGACTTGAGAATGGGTCAGAGCAGGAATTGTGCAGCCAGAGACACGTAGAAAAGAGTTCAGTTGCTGGAGTGAAAGACAAGAGATGACAACAGAGATGACAAAATCACAGATTTACTAACAGGAAATGTGGTGAGAAAAGTAGATGGGGATCTCCATGGATCTGTTCCTTCTTCTGTTGCCTTTTACTACCCTTTAGGCATAAATGTTGTCTAAAAAGCTGCCTGTTTATTCTCAAATTTACCTTTGAATCATTTTAACGTTAGGGATTATTTTTTAAAAACAGATTGATTTCCTTAAGGCATTGTTAAGAAATGCCACAGAGCACATTTCCTCTCAGGAGCAACAGGGAATGTTCTCCAGGCCAGTCTGTGCTGGATTTAGGTGAGAAAGGAACCAGAGGGGACTGGATATGGTTCTTTGATGCCACAGGAATTTCTGCAGTGACCTTTCTCCTGTTCTAGATCCTTTGGAGTGGAAATGAATGAAACAAACAAAAAAGGAGATTCTCAAATGGAAAATGTTGGAAAACAATTCTCCCTTCTATTGACCATTGAAAGAGGGTGACACAAAAGAGTAGGAGGTAAGCACAGCCTAAAAACTACATCTTAAGGCTGAGATTTTGCCTTACTGGGAAGCAAAGATGCTACTACATCTCTCAGGGTAAAAAAAAAAAAAAAAAAAAAAAAAAAAAAAAAAAAAAAAAAAAAAAAAAAAGGTAAAATACAGTAGAATAGAATGAAAATTATAACAAGAGCAAAGAAGAAAATGTCAGTAGGTGAATTCTGCGAAAATCTTGGCATCCTGAAAGCTACACTTGGGGCTGGCTGTGAGAAACCAAAGGACTTGGTGCAGGGATAGTTCAACAGGAGCCATGGTGAAGAACAGACCTGGCTGAATGGGCAAACTTTGGAGGACTATTTTGGGAAGTTGCTGTATATTCAAATGTATATGCAAATGGGCACTCAATTCCTTACTGAGGGGTTACTGTCATAGATACTGACCTTGGAAAAACTCCTGAAGTTTAAGATCCCACTCATTTCTACTGTATAGTGGAATAGCAAATTAGTATTCACAAAAGTCCACACTACATCACACAGACTGACCAGGAACAGATGCAGCCTTGTAAGAAATTTGTTATCACACCCAGATTCCTGATGAACACATCAGAGGTCCCAGAAAGAGTAAATGCAGACAACACTAGATATCAGTACTATTTTAAACAAAAATGGTGTCTTTTTAGTGTTCCCCAATGGCCCTGCAAGAACAGAGGTCTGTTATCAGAATTCCTGCCTGCAATCTACTCCAAATCCTGAGAATTTACAACTGCCCAGAGGGAAGCACAGGCAGGAACCCAGCAGTCCAGGAGTGAGAAAGAGCAAGTGATTTCACAAACACATCTTCCACCAGCAGTAACAGCTTTTAACAGTTCTGACTGCCAATATTGGTCAAGACAAACAAAAACAAGGGGCTGTGGTGGTATTTCCCCTAAAGATACGCCCAGGCCTGACAGAACCTGCAGAGCAGATGGTTCTGCCACATCCACAAGGTATCACATATTTATGCATGAACTGGCAAACCCCCCTCTCCTGAGTGCCCAGAATGACAAAGGCCTGAGCCCTGACCAACCTTCCACTCTCTTTTTGTGGAGGGGGGGTCGGCCCTTCTTGTTCCTGACAGAGGAGGCCTTGCTGCTGCTGCTGCCACTGTTGACTGACATCCTGTCGTCCTCTCCGCCCGTCACCAGCGAGTTCCGGTACGAGATCAGCGGCAGCCACACGTCCTCTCTTCTCTCCATCATCTGCTCCGTCAGGAACTTCTCCAAGTAGGTGTGCCTGGAAAGGGAAGACAGGGAGTACAAGGTGCAGCAATGTCCCCGCAGACACCTGGATGTGGCTGCTGTGTCAGCAGCCAGGCTGCATCAGAGCCACTGCTGCAGGGGTGTGGGATGTCCTTTGGCATCCTGGAGCAGGAGAAATGGGTTGGTCAAATGCAGACATTTATTCTTCCACAAAAACTTGAGGGCTTGGTCCACTGCCATGAGAAGTCCAGTGCACAGGTGTTAACTGAAAGGAGGAACCGACAACTCCCTCCTGGTCTGGAAGGCCTAGGAACTGTTTTCTTTTCCCATTGATTATTTAATAATGGAATTAGTAATCTCTAAAATGAACATGCAAATCTACATTAATGTGATTCTAATGAGTTTCAGGCTGCAGAGCCAAACATTCAAAAGTTTGGTAAGAGAAATCAGGTCCTTCAGCATCACTTCCTGCACCCCTCAGTCACAATTTCCTTTAACATCACATTGCCAGGTTGCCAGCAGTGGGAGTGAACTCCACACATTCCACATGGAAAGGCAGGAGTTTCCTCTGTTAGCTCATGGCAGCTCAGGGCTTGTTACACAGCCCAGCTCCAGAGCAGGCCCAGGAGCCACACTGCTCTTGCCAGGGTAACAATCACATCCATCTTCTGATTCAATGAATGGTGTAACTTTGTTCAAGAAACAGCAGGTCCCTGTCTACTGTTTTGTTGAATATTGTCAACGCTTCCTCCTTTCCTTTTTCATTTATATATTAACTCCCAAACCTTGCAGTAATGGGAAATTCTTCATGTATTCTCTATTTTATGGTACCCATGTGCCACTTGAGTGCTTCATGGCTTCAGAGAATCTACCTGCAGAAGAATTTTGGAAAGTAAGAAGTTTTTCTGCCTCCAGTTTGTATTTACAGAACCAGGTTATATGTTTATGGCCAAACCATGAAGGAGGAAAATGACACCACTTGGGAATTCTTTACTGCCCAGATGCCAAACTTGAGACATCTTCTGCTCAGCATTGTGGGGGAGCTTCACACTGGCAGTTTTTATCAACTCTGAATTTCCAGAAGGAACACCATGCTGAAGCTCTGCCTCACCTGACACCCACTAGTCAGTGTGCAGTCTAAGCCAACTGTGTCTTTGAGAGAAATAAATGGAAATAAGTGCCTCCATGGACAATCTCCTTTATTCTGTCCTTCATTAGTTCCTCAGGATTTCCCTGCCTGTATCTGCCTTAATGGGTTTGTAACAGAATGTTAGTACAAATTTTTTTCTCTCCAGCTGTATGAGTCTGGCACCTTACATGAATAGTTTTATGTGAAATCCATAGACTTGAATAAATCTGTAAATGGCTACCACCAGTTCTGAAGGTTACTCATAAAATGTATAGCCAGATTAACAGGCTAGGAAAATGAAATTAAATCAGTGTTGCTGTTTCACTCCCAAACGGGAAGCTTCTCCCTTTTCTAGCCCCAGAGAAAAACGCCAGCAGCCCAGCAGAAGGAAGAGAAGCCCTGTGGAACAGCAGCATGTGCTGGACCCTGCCAGGGAAGGCTGTCCTGGAGCAAAGCCCTGACTCTGCAGGCTCTGGGGTGGATGATCTGGGGGTTGAGGCAGGGAAGCCAAGCTGCAGAACCTGGGCAGCCAGGCCCATGTTCCTGAGACTGAGGGAGGGCTCCAGAGCACTTCTGCCTGCAGACCAGAGTCCATTGCTGGGTCTGGGGACGCCTTCTGGGCAGGCAGGAAGGGAAGTGATGCCAAACATGGGACTTCTCCAGCAGATGGTGGTCACGGACCTTCCTGCACACAGACAGCCCCTGTGGCAGGGGAGAGCTCCCTATGGATTGCAGGAGCTACAGGAAAGGGCAAATCCAGCATCACAGCCCTGTCCTGTCAGTGGAGCACTCTGGGCAGGAGTGGAGCCACTTCCACAGAATCCTTACACATCAGCAAGGTGTGCTGATCCTTCTCATGGTCACCACAGCCTGTGGGGTCTGGGGCAGGGCTGAACTCATCCCAACACAGCAGTCTGGCATAGATCAGATCAATCAGGCCATAAAGGACCTATTTCTTTTCATGATCATCAGATTCAGCCAAAGTTAATAGCTCAGGTATAGATATTCCACCACAGCAATCCTTATAGTCCTGCAGGAGCAGCCACTGGTTGTGTATGTGGGCAGGGGAACCTTTGAGAAAGAATTTAAATGGCAACACGGAAGGTGAAGGGACAAAATGTGCCAGAGAACTGAATTTCACCCAAAGGCTCAGGTTAACAGAAGCTGTCAGGGACAGCATGACATAACTTTAAATGCCAGACACTGGAAATTTGTGGAAGGGATGGCTGTACTGAAAGGCCATCACTAAACTCAACAGTAAACAGGCCAGTGGCACTTAGACCACCATGCAGGGGAATCCACAGTTCAGCTAGGAAGACAAGCTACAAAATCCTGTTGTCCTTCCTCAAGTCCTTTCCTGAAGAACAGGCTGACAAGATCCCAGGATATAACAATGAAGAGCAGATGCACAAAGAGTGCCAAGACAGCCTAACTGGATCATCCTATTCCCTTGATTGTTTAACTATTTGTCCTACAGTGTTTGCTGAATTGAGAAATTATTGATACAATGAAAAAGTGAAATTGGCTCAAGTGTGGTACACATTAAAAATATACAAGTTAACCAAGCTGCATTTCTTACTGCACAGGAAAAACTGTAATATTCATAGTTGTTAACCCTAACAGAAAAGTCTTTTAAAAGAAATGTCTTCACAGGAAAATATCTGTCAAACCTTCTCAGCAAGGTCTGACAGAAAAAGGCAGTTGAGGTCACTATAGTTGATTCTTCTGACTAACACTCAGTGTGGTCACAGAATTGACACCTATAACCATAAATCAGCAGATCTGGCAACTGCACTTTTAAACTGGTCATAAAGTTAATTCAGTGAATTCAGTTCCACACTGGGCACATAATGCCTGGCTGATGTTTGACTGGAGTCCTCTTCCAATATGTTAAAGGAAACAACAAATATAGGTTTACAATTTATGCAAATATACAACAGAAACAGCTGTTACTACAGTGGTGACAGCCTGTAAATTCCCCGAACAGCTATTGTTTAATTTCTTTTCTTCTAGCTTAAAAAACGACTTTATATTTTCAATAGCCCATGAGAAATTTTCAACAACATTGTTTTGGGAGGTCTCAAATTCACCTCATTAGTGGGTGTGATTTTTCTTTTTTTATTTTATTAGTTTAAAATATAAAAGGACAAGTGAGTATGTATGTGAAATATCTCCCAGGGACTTTGTGCATCCCTGGTTAGCTTGTAGAAACCTCAAAGGAGAGAGCTGAAAGCCACAATGCAGGGATTAACATAGCCCAAGGAAGGAAACAGAGCTTTACTTACACAGTCTTTTTGTCCTGTCGCAAGAGTTTGGAAGAAAATTCACTAAGCACTTCCAGGAAAGCAAGGTTAGGAGGTGGATAGTCTTGTCCTTTCTGATTCTGGTATTTGAAGGCAAACTCTATGCCATCTCTACAGTACAAAAATATTAACATGTTCAGATATTTTCAACAAAAAAACCCAAAACACATAAAACCAAAAAAGCAAACAAGAAAACCCAACCCAAAACCAAAACAAGATGCCCCAAATCTGAGCTGTGATGAAAGTGTTTGTATCCTCAGATCCCATCACGTTATTCCCCATTAGTAGCAAACAGCTGCTTTTGGACAAAGGGGAATGCAGAGTTCTCTGGGATTTGTGAGGGCCCCTCAGAAAAGCACATGGCCAGGCCCTGTAAGAGGGCTCTTGCCCAGAGTGGGAACTGGGCAGGTGCAGCCCAGGGCCAGGAGCTCCATGGGATGTTTCAGATCAAACAGGAGCCAACCTCTGCAGCCAGAGCAGAGAACTGAGTCCCCAGAGCAGGGACACACTCGGCTCTGCTTTGTCATCTGTGATTAAATATTGCTTTGAATTTTTTTACTTTTGAGTCTTTGAATTTTTGTAGCAAGGTTCTCACACAGCTTTATAAAACCAATGTATATTTTTAGAATTTATCTGTGTCTTTACATGTTTCTCCTCTGGGAGGAGAAACATGATTGATGGTGATGTTCACCAACGAAGTCCATAAAGTGGAAACCTCTCTAGCCAATCCTTGGCCTTTTGTACAAAGTATATATAAGTTATTGAAGTAAAAAAATAAAATTAGAGCTTTCCTTGTTTAACCTGCTTGTCTTGTTTCCTTGTTTAACTGCCTGCTTGTCTTTTGTGTATCCAAAATAGTGACAACTAAGGAGAACTCTCTCCCTTCCCTCACCCAGCCAGGCACGAGTGTCCCCTGACTCAGGACAGTATCTGCTGCTTCCTGACCAAGCCATGCTAGTCTTGGTCTCAAGGGCTGAGTCTCTGAGACAGCAAACCTCAGCATTTGAAATTTTATGGCATGGCAAAATCACAATTTAAATTTAGCAGAACCTTTCCACACTTTTCTATGCAGCAGTTGCATAAAAAAAGCTCCAGTCCACTTTAAAACATTTCCAAAATATATTTGGAGTATCTTTTTATAAAAGCCCTTGGTTCCTCCAGAATCCACAGTGGTGTGGAACAAAGAACCATCCTCAGCTGTCAGAGGAAACTCACCTGAGATAAAAAAATATAGCCATGCCAGAAAATTCCAAGAAATAATTAGGTAGCAGCTAGTTTGTTTCTTTGCTCCCTATATACACTAGACCTCTCCACTTAAAAGTAGAAAAAAATACATAATTATTCCATGGCCTGTTGAGATTATGTACCTTTAGAAAAGGAGTGCTGAACAAGAGTTTCAATCTGAAGTAGTATAAAAATCTAGTTTATTTACCACCACTCACTTGTGTAGTGTGGCCACAGCCTCTCTTGTCTTGATCTGATCCAAGCCAAAAGTGAGGGCAAACCGCCGGGCCAGCTCCTTAATGCCACTGACGTGGGCAGAGGTCCTGTCCAGGTTGGGACCTTGCTCCTGAACAAGCTCATTGAACAGCTGCAGACAGAGTTCAGAGGTTGACATCTGTGAGCTGGGAAACACTTTCATTGAGATAGACTTGGGTTCTAAACCTGCTTCATCTGAGAGCGGTCTTTGACTTTTTGCACTGAGACATAACAGAATCCCTGTCACTTGCCAGAATTTCTTCTGTCCCACTGCTGTTTGCCAGCTGTCCCCCATTTTGTACTTGGGTGGTTACTTTGGTGGAAATCTGCATCCACCTCCCCTGAATTCTATCATTCTCCCGACTCATCAAGGTCCTGTATTCCCATGCTGTTCTCTTAAGCACCTCCATTACTCAGCAGATCAGGTAGTGCTTTGAATTTGGGGATCAGAACTGCAGCTCCTCCACTGTAGCCTCTCAGTGGTGTTTGCCCAGCACTGCTGCCTCCAAGGCCCTCCCAGCACAGTACGGAAGTGCTTAGTGCTTTTCCAGCCAGTTCCATCTCTCCTGGCAGTGCCATTTACACTGCTGAGAGTATCCTGGCAGACAGTGATGATATTAGATCAGGCTGCATTACAGTGACTGTTTCTCTCATCTCCACAAGCTCTGTCACCATCTAATTAATGACAGCAGCTTCATTTGACAGGATTCCTCCTTGACAAATCCACACTGGCTGCTACCTATCACTGAAGCACTTACAAGGAGCTTCTCTCATTACTTTTTCCACAGAATTTTATCAGCCTGACTGATCTGTGGCACCTGTTTCCTCCTCCTTAAGTTTTACAGACAGGGACTGCTTTGACACTCCCTGATTCTTCTGCAAGTACATCTGTTTTTCTCAGGTTTGCACTGAGATTTCTCTCAGCTTCCAGATTGCTACAGGGAATCTCTTAGGAATGAATTTTGGGAGCATCTAATTAGTAGAAATAATTTCTCTGTGCAATGGCTATAGCTGCTACTTCAAGGGCCTAAGTGGTATTTAGTGGACTTTGTGCTGCTGGCTGGTAGATTCCATCACTAGACAGTAATTTATGGTCAATGTAAAGCAAATTTTTTCTGGGAAAAACATGTCTAACAGTATTGGAAGACTTAATTAGCTCGAAAATTGAAAAATTCATCAGTATTTAGAGAAAATATAAGAAGATGCATTACTTCAGCAAATGCTAAGAAGAAAAAGCCATCCTAATTCCTCCTGTTGACTCAGGATCAATAAACAAATGCCATGAATCAGCTTGCACCAAACTGCCCCCAAGACTCTTCTTTCCCTCCCTTCCATTTTTATCTGCCCAAACTTTGCCAGGGTGGGCCTATGGAGACAGAGATTACTGAGACAAAGGAGCAGTGACAGCCTGAACTGGAGAGCAGGGAAATGAAGAAAATGTCCTAAGGAACTGCAGCATTTCTGCTTACCTGTAAAGTGCACCAGAGAAAATCCTGGCCAGGGCTTTTTGCAGAGAGGCATTGCTAACAAAAAAAATCAATGCTCTTACCTGTTGCAAACTGAGAATGAGTGTCTTTGCACACTGAATTTTATCAATTTGCCTGGTTTTGCTCAGGGTTTCCTTAATGATATCTCCATAGTCATTGTAGTACTAAGAAAAAATGTGAAAAAAAACAAAACAAACCCGTTAAATCAAATCTCTTTTACAATTTCTTACAGTTTTCCCAAGAGAAAGATTAGTTGTAATTCTTGATTTGAAAAGGCAGCAGTTGCTCAAATCCAGATTTCTGGTATGAGTGGGGGGCAATGTTTCACTATCAAAACTTAAACTGAACTCTATGATAAGGTAGGGAAGTTCTGTATTTATTATCTTTTTTAACAAATATGTTGAAAACCAAACAAAAGAGCATTTCTTGCCTCAAACTAAGCCCTTGATGAAGGTGACCCATGGCTGCCAATTCCAAGCAACAACATGACACTGATCCAACACCCTCTTAAGAAGCAGGTGTGAACAGACCCCAGCACAGAGGTGTGTGCCCCTTGTGCACTGAGGGGAAAGGAATTCACTAAAGCCAGAAAGTGGAGTAAGGAATGAGTCAGTATGGAGTGCTGTTTCTCTTTATGTTAACAATTCTCTTAATGTTGCTGAAAGCCACAGCCTATGGTGCTGCCCATCTGGGTAGAAAAGTTGTATTATCATTACAAATTCCAAGCTGAGAATATTTTTTTTCCCAACAGTATTCTTTCAGACTCATCAATATTTCTGCATTTGCTGTCACTTATTTCCATTGCCTCTAAAATATTGCTTTTGCCTTCTTTTGTACTAATTTAAATTAAATTTCTTTCCCTCTCCCCCAGTTTTAAGAGAAGAGGGGCATAGGGAGAGGAGAAGCCCAACCTAGAGCATCAGGGAGGGAACTCACCTGGATGGTGACAGCTTCAGCTTCAAAATCCCACTCTGGCAAACAATCCCTAAGCAAGACTAACCCTGACTGATGGCTACAGTGTGTCCTGGGGATTTTATTGTGCTGTGTGTGCCTGATGAACAGCAGGAGAATTTCAAGTTAAACCTTTTATGTGAAGGTCCTTCTGACCTTCACTGGGCCTAAAAGCTTTGTGGAAGCAACCAAAGTTGAGAATGCTCAGTTACCACAGACCCACTTACAGCACAACCACACAGAGCTTTTTTTTCCTGCTGCCCTGTTTAAAGCAACCTCCTCTCAGAAGAACCTGACACCAAGCCTGGGAGACTGACAGTGCAACAGGACATGGAACAGGTAACTCATTGGGGATTCCAGGGATGAATCTGAGGAGCAGGGTAAGAAACTCTCTGTAGAGTGGAGCCTCTCTGGAAATACTCAGAACCTCAGGACCAGCTTTTGATGCTGCCTTAAATAAAGCAGATGTACTACAAAGGGAGTGACGGTGGTGCTCGCTGCTGCTCAGTGCCTGGTGTCACTGAGAAAGGAAAAAGTACTACACAGGATCAAATAAAGCTGAAAAAGCTTGCAGGAGTGTTTGGGCTGTAAGCACAGTCCTGGCAGGGATGGCAGGAGAAGCCCTAACACTGCAGACTGGGCTCAATCAGGACAGGAGGATCCATGGTCTGTACCTTCATATAGTGTTTGAAGATATCTGCTGCTGCGTGCATGTCCACAATGTCATAAATTATCAGCTTGCTAAAGGCAGCCAGAAGGTTTCTTCTCTTATGTAAAGCTTCTATTTTGTTGGCTTCATCTTCTTCATCTCCCTCTGAAAGCATTATCAACAACAGAACATTTGTCAGTAACTGTTAAGTTCTAAAACAACATTATCAAAGGGGAGCTCTTAGAAAAAAACATCCATTCTTGAACATGAAACAAGAAGGGTTGTTGGAGAAGAAGCTAAAATGAAAGGTGACAAGTCTTGAGTCCTGCCTTCTTTAAACCTTCCAGGAAGTTTAGGAACATGACACACCACTGATCAAGGCTGCTCTCCATAGTCCTGAGGAGCTCCTGAATATAATCCACATGGAAATGAGTCATTTATTTCCCATACCCTGTGAAAGGCCACAGTGAACACCTGCTGAATGTCCTTGCTTAACTTCTCAAACACAGGACATTCAGAGCGGCTCCATTACTAAGACTAAGATATAAATAATTAACAAAAGGAAAATCAGAAGCACCAGTACTTCTGCATGCCTTGGATTTTCAGATGTGAAATCAATGGCTCTGAACAACTGGAAGTAAAATCCCATTGTAAGAAGCATTAACATTGAATGGCAATGCCATAAGTATTAAGCCCCTATGAAAGACTTCCCTCTGTGAATGAAAAATAAACTACACAAATAAAATCTTAAATATAGTTATCATATAATATAAGCATATTCCACAACTTATATAGGAAACTTCAGAGCAGAGACCTTCCAAAAATACAGTAGGAATACTTCTGAAAACATCTGAACAAACTGATCAGAAAATTCTGTTTTCTCCTACCTTCTGTGTCTCTTACAAAAAAAAGTTAAACATACCCATACTCTGATTTTCATCATCTTGGTCAATAAACACATGATCCATCACAAAACTGAGAAGTTCTGACTGAAGGCCTGAGTCTGGATTGAACACCAAAGGCTGGAGCCCTTCTCGACCTCCCGTCATTAGCTGGTGACTGAAAATCATCAGGAGATCACAGAGCAGCATGAAAGCCTGAAAGGCAGAAGAGAATGAATGTAGTGAAAAGTCAAGTAAGGAAAACCCCAAACACCATTGATCTAATTCCCAGATATGCCCTGCTATTATTAAACAGCTGCTTAATCTGTTCTCAGGTGTAGTTGTTTATGTGCTGTGAAAAGTATTCCATAATGGTTTCCTCTAATTTGGAATGCTGTGCCTTTGGTTCCTAGGTCAGGAACTGATTATTACCTTCTCCATGTCCCTGATGACCCATATTAAACTTCTATTTCTTCTCTACAGAAAGAACTCTAAATCTAGTGCTGATACAAGGCCTGCAGCCAAATTTGTAGTAAAGAGAACACACCTCTTTTGATAAACAGATAAAAAAAATCAAACAAATAAAAACATGAACAACATTGAGGGAAAATTCAAGCTGAGTCACTGTCAGCCCCCATAAATACAGACCAACAGCCCTAGCAAGGAAATTCTTGCAGAATTTCATCAACAGCTCTTGCAAAAAAAGAACCAAATTTGTCTGGCACAGCTTTCAAATCCAGACAAAAGCCAACCTGGGCAGAATTGTCCATGATTTTTGCTCATTACTATCATACCCTCATTACCTGAGACAGGAAAGAAGGCAGCTGTCACTACCTTTCTTTCTTCCAAAGGATCATTCCTGCATGGCAATAACACTGTTTTGCCCCCAAATAGCTTTTGTTGGTGTCTCACAACTTGTTGTCTGCATTTGATCACATTCAGCACCTTTCAGAGGCCTTTTTATCCATAGCTTCTCTATTTTTAACCTCAGGTTCTGAAAACTTTACAAATTTCCAAAGTAAAATTTGTAAATGCTCAACTTCCTAGTGGCTCCCTTATTTCTGGGAGTATGTTATAAAATCTGAATGAGCTACACTCAGGCAAGAGCAAATGCAAATCATTGAAACCTGTGTTCTGTTGAGACCTTAGGAACAGTTGTTGCTATGTGGGATTTTTATCCTCTTGATCCAAAAGGCTGTGATTCACTCCAGTGATGATCTCACCTGCTCTAAACTCCCTTGATAGTCAATAGAACTGAAGTTCTTCCTAATGCAGACCTCTAAAAAGGGCAGATGAGCAATGCACTGCCAGTGATGAGTTCTGTCCAACATAAAGGCAGCAGTGGGCTCAGTCACAGGATATTTATTTCCCTCAAACACTCATGGAAAAGTTGAAATGTTTAATTCCTGTTTCTCTAAATACTTCATACATTTTTCCTTCCTTTGATATGGACATCAACTTTGTCTGGAAAGAATGTCTGGAGTAAGGATCAAGTATGGTAGGGAGACAATACAATTTACACATAACTCTCAAAAAAATCTAGTAAAACAAAAGGAGTCAGTAGCAGTCCTGCACTCACAGAAATATACTTTTTAAGGCAAAATCAAGGGCAAATCATAGAAGATTGGCTCGAAGGGGTCCCTGGAGTCTCTAGTCCAGCCTACTCTGCCTGGGCTCTCTCTGGGCCTGGCTGGGCGTGGGTTTGTCTGGCTGAGACTTGAAAACTTCCCCACAGCTGGGAACTGCAAAGAAGCTTCTAAACAAAGTTTAAATGATCAATGAAAACACCATTGTGGCCACTGATAAGGAGAGAACAAACCTATGTTAATACACCCCAAGAACAAAGCCAGTGCAGGCATAGAAAGGAACATTTGCCATTTGCTGAGGCAGGAAGGATGTCAGGCTCAGCTCGAGGTATTTGCCTGGAGCTAGAAGATATTTTCACATTATATAATATTAATATAATATGCCAAGAGTAACTACTCTGAATATTAAAAAACAATTACTGAAATAAAATCTGCTGGAAGCCAATGACACACAAGTCTTCTAGAAATACATAAACTACTGACATCTCTGAGCATTTAATGTTTATATTTAGCAACCTGAATAACAGAGAGCAAATGCCAAGCTGAGGTATCTTTCAAAGAAATAAAAGTATCTTTTAAGAAGTATTATCTTTTAAATACCACAGGCAAAAAACACAGGCCAGTTATTAATTATACTCTTTGCAAAATCTGGGGAGGTCTGATAGTAATGCCATTTGTAGATAAAATGTCATTGACATAAATCAGTGTATATTCACATAATCTCAGCTAAAAACCAGCTACTTGTCCTGCAGAGACAAACTTAATTATTTCAACAAACCCTTTGATTCAATGCAAAAAAATCCAAAAAGATTCAGTGCATTTGAGGTCTCAGTCACCCTCCAAAAGTGCCCATTTCCATCTTTTAATCCAGTGTCTACAGGAACAGCCTTTCATCTGAGGTGATTGAGTTGGATGCCTGAAGTCACGAGGGCTGGAAATGAGCCTGAGCATCCAGGCAATCCTTCCCTACTGTTAATCAAAAGTTAATTTGTCATGAGCTGCGCTTTGGAAGTTCTGTTAATACAGCTGCTCCTCTGGCTGTTTGTTCAGGTTTATTTAGACAGGAGCACAGATGATTTCACTTTAAGTTTGATGTAGTGTTGTCTTGAGTTTTACTACAATTTAACACTCACACTTTTTTAAGAGCATGACAGACATTTTCTTTACCTGTTCTTTGACTGGAGTGTTGACATTTGATAGACACTGCTGGCAGACAGCCAGGAAGGATTTCACAGTTTTCCTCAATACCAACAAGTCATCCTGGAATAAACATTAAAAGAGAAAGTATCTAAAAATTAGTAAGAGTTTTCTCAGAAGAATCAGAATAAAGACATGGTGATGATTCCATACATTCAGCAAAAAGTTGTGATAGGAATAAGCTACTCAAAGAGAACACACACAGAAACAGTCCCTTGGTTTTACAATGATGATGAACCAATCACTGAGAAGAAAACAATCCCAAATTAAATGAAATGAGGTGAATTCCCAGCAGGATGATTGGCCCATGCCCTGCAGACTTTTCCCCAGAACAGCCCTCAGCTTCCACGTGGAGGAGAGAATCCTGCAGAACAACCTCCAAGCAAATGTGGAGAACCTACATAATGCACATGCAATGTTTTCCTTGCTGAAATGTTTTACTGATGCTGCTCAGCCCATGTGTCTCAGTCCTGGTTTTAGCTCTTCTTCCTGCCATGAGCTCTCGTTGTTCTGTGTTTACTGCAGATCCTTTTTGTGGTCCATATGTTCTCCCTGTGCTGGTTCACAGCACAAGACAGGACTGCCAGTGTGCCCAAGCACCCCAAGTGTTCCCAAAGCTCTGAACTTGTCATCTCTTCCAGTGGAGTGAGTGGGATTTGCTGATATGGACACTGAAGGTCTCTGCACTCCCCCACCTTCCTACTCCTGATCAGTTTTTCCCTGATGATGGTGCCACTGCATTACCCTGCCATTAGAGAATCTGTAAGACAGATCTACTCTGTTCTAATCCACAACTTGCCATTAAACACCTCTCTTTTTTCCTGGATATAAGCTTTCCATTTGGCAGCATTAAGATGCCTCTTTTTAAAAATTTTAAATCGTCTTTTGTTCACCAATTGATCTGTATCATCCCCATTTCCAGGGCCTTCCCAGATGACTGATAAACATGACCCTTTTTTTAGCAGAGAACACATCTCTTCCAGAATGCATCAGAAGCTTCCATTGTGCAAGGATTGCCCACCTACAATTTTTTAAAAATATATGAATCAGTTTTGAGCTATTGAGTATGAGTTACATTAAATCCAAACATACACCTGAAACGCAATATGGTATTAATATCGTACAGACACTGGTGTTTCAATTGGTTTTCTTCTCAGTCAAAAATGCAATCTTGTCAACAAGAAATTGATGTGCTTCTTCCAATCTTAGCTGTTGGCCCTTCAGCCTTGTACCAACTGTATTTTCTATCTCCCACTCAAAGATTCTACCTAGGACTGATGCCAGGCTTATCAGTTCACTGTTACATAATCACCTGATTTGCCCCTTTAAGCACTGGGAATACAATCACTTTCATACTTTCTACATGCTACAATTACCTTCCATTCAGATGTTCATAAATTCAACAGAGAAACTGAAACCTATGAAAAACCCTACGTACAGGTTAAAAAAGAAATGTGTGTGTCTCCCAATTCTCCTTCTGTCAAAATGACTAACAGGCAGGTACATGGTATTTATTATCCTCTCTCCTGACAGCATAGCATGATAGAGATTCATATTGAAGTTACAGACAGCAGGAGAAAGCCCAACTGAACAGTGCAATGAAGCCATCTGGAACTCTTCTGAGCTTGGAGAAATCCCCAGACTACTGACTTTGTTCAATAGAGAAAATGGGAAGAAAAAAAAATGAATTTGATTTCCAAGTCTTTGAGCATTCTGGGGTGCACAGCCCAGGCTCCTGAGATGTGAGCACCTGATCTGCCTTCAGCAGAAAAGCTGATATGAAACCATTTTATCATCCTGTTGGCTGTTAGACAAAACCAGGGGGTCACAACTCTGCAAGTTAACTCTCCATGGCAGGAACAGGAATGAACTGCTGAGAGCAAGGACTGGAGTCTGTGCCACCACCCAAAACCAAACCAGGGTGCCCAAAACACCCGTGCCTACAATTCTCCAGGTGCTTCCTAGCTTTAAATTAAAGTTTGTTTTTTTCCACTGAAGTAATTTTAAAGTGCTGTGCTTCTGCTATGTTCATCTCCCAAACCCCAATCCTCTTCTCCCTATGTGCTCACTGCTTTTCCTCTAAGGTACTTATTATTTGCAGTATTAACTTCAACTTCACAGTGAAGAATCGTCAGCTTCCAACCCACCTGTGGAAAATAGTCCAACCTTCTGCACCTTGTGACTTTTTTCTTCCCTTCAACTTTTTGTGCCTTCTGTCATCATGCCCATATAAATATGAAAAGTCACCAATCCACCACATTGTTCTTTAAATCCCTTTTTGAATCCCCTGCCCACTAATCACACTCTAATAGCCACACATTTGGCTGCTCTGGCTGCTGCTTTCTCACAGCTGGCTGACCTCTGTATTGCCTCTCAATGTTTGCTCTAGCCATGCTTTATTTTTACTGTTCTAAGTTTTAGGACTATCTTTTTCTGCAAATATTTCCTTGTCAGTGCACACAAATACAGTGCACAGTACAATATCCTGGGTACCTGGGACATGGCTGAAGGAATCCTGGTGGAAACAAGTGTATGTTCTATTCCCCAAGTCTCCTGCCTCAGGACTGTACTTGCTCCCCCAGACTGACAGATGAGAGAACCCAGGGAAGAAACTACCAGTTTCCTTTGGAACCACCCTAAAACCCCTTTGCACCTGAGGAGGAGTTTTCCTCCAGGCTACAACAGGCTGCTACCACAAGCTCTGGAGGATAAACTTTCTCCCCCCAGTACAGAGCTGCTTATCCCAAGAGCACAAACAGCCCACACAGCCTCAGCCTCCACTGAACGTGGAACAGAGTCCAAAAGCTTAAAACATCAGACTGTGGATATTTCAAGGCTTACACATTTGATTCTTACCTGCTGCAGCCTCCCTTTCAGTAATCAATTTTTCCTTTCAGATTTTAGACACCAAGATGACTCCATGGGACACCCTTCTCTCCACAGCCTAGCCTGAAGAAGTGTTTCAGAATAACTCTGCCCCAACACTCTGCTGTATTTAACTGGAGAAATCTTTGTTATTGGGCAGAGAATTCGGACTTTCTCAATAATTCAAATAATCATTAATTAACACCCTTCTGCTAAAATATCTTTGATACATTTTTTGGCTGATAAAAAATGTATCAAAGACTCTCCCTTTGGCTCTATTTACAAATGATATTGAACAGTGAGAGGCAACCTGCAGGGCACACCCTGGTAACAGCCTGGAGAAACAGGAGCTCTCTGTGTGTATCTTGGGGAGGGGACCTGTGACCAGATGAAGGGCAAGTTTGGAATTTGTAGGTGTTCATTAACATTACAGAAATGTCCAATATTCTGGCCCTGTATTCTCTAGAGCTGACAGTTATCCTGGAGATGTGCTGCATTGGCTGTAGGTCAATTATATGTTGTAAACAAATCAATGAGCTGACTTGATCCTAATCAGATTTAAACCACAAGAGTTGAGCTTTTCCCTTCCCCACACATGGAGGCTCCAGTCCAGGACACCTGGATGAAGTAGGGAGCCACAATCCAGAACATGCCCAACAGCTGTAATATGAGGTATCCCTCACAGAGCAATTCATGTGCCCTGGCAAAAGGTCAGGACAGTTCCCAAACAAGGGCAGCACTCTCAGGACAGAGCTGTATTTTTGAAGAGCCATCTGAACTCCAGACAAAAAATAACTTCATTCCAAAACAACTCTGTTCCCAGTGAATGCCTATGGTTGTCAAGTGTGACTCCACCACAGAATCAATAGAAGATAGAAGAATTACCAAGCAATTCTGAACTGCAGCCAAAGAATTCACTTGGAAGGAAACTTTACCAGAATTCCCCATCCCACCTGCAAACTCCCTGCAATAAAAGGTACCCCTGATGGATGCAAAGCACATGTGAACAACAAGTGTAAAACTTGCCAAGATACTTGTACTTATTTCCACCTTTTATTCCTGTACTTACAACTCCAAAATGTTCATTGACTTTATCCTGTGCATTGACTGCCTAAATGGGACCTCACCAGGTGAAACAAAGCAGCTACTACTGCCAGCATGAAGTCACACAAATGATCCAGCTGGCAGCAGTTGAACATTTCTTACAAATCATTCCCTCCATCTCTGATCTCTCAGCCTGGCTGTTCAAGGGAAAGCTAAAAAATCATCTTTGAAACATGAGCTTGGGAACAAAAAAATCATAAATCTATGTGATACAGAAAAGCAAAGACTTAAGATTAGTCTTATGACATATTATAAATTCTCTTCTCTCCATTTTCATCTTCTGTCTTCCTTCCCCACTAATTCTCCTCCTAACAATCTTACTTACTCTCTCCTTTCCCTGCTCTCACCCCTCCTCTACAGGTACCAACACCTTTTCCTTCCCTGTCAGAGTTACCTGATGTGTATCTGAATAGAAACCAAGCAATTGCTTTCAGCTTGTTTTTTGCTTTGTAGTCTTCTGCTTTTATCTCAAACCTGAAAGGCTTGTGAGTCCAAAAGCTTCTCTACTTTTTGCATCTATATCCATTGGTCTACTAAAGATGCCACGTGAGGCTACACACCATCACCCCTCTCTGCCCTGAGATCATTATAGACACAGCAAAGTAGTCCTAGAAACCTGAATGGAGCTACATATTAAATTGCTGTGCCAGAAATGTTCCTGTAAAAGCCTCAATACTTCAAAAACACCCATGAAATACACTGGTTTTCATTCTGAGATGCTTGTGTTAATGCCTTTGCCTACCTACACCTTACAAGTGATGCCCTTTAATGTCTCCCAATTTCCAAGCCTAAATAATGACTTATAAACCTCTTGCATTTCTCTCAGCAACTCTGCCTCTCCTGTCACAGTGACACTCCTCCCTGAGGAGAACAGTGCTGCCAGTAGAAGACTTGAGATGCTTTCCTGTGACGAGATTCTGTGTTCATTTAAAACAAATGGGATGGTTTCATTTTTCTGGGTTCCAAGATGCAGTATTGTACACTACCAGCATGCTAATGAGAAAGAGGCTGAGAGGGGGAAATGGGAACAAAATGGGAATGAAGAATATCAATTATTCCATTTTTTTCTAGTAGCTATTTTTAAATGTTAATGTCAGTATTCAAAACTCAGAGAATTTACCACGTATTTTCATCACTCTTCTATGCATAAAATGCTTATTTGAGTAGCACTTCAGTATAACATCTTATCATTTTGGATGCTGATGGGGAAGTATAATTATTACTCCAGTTTTCATATCAGTTTAATTTTATGTATTACTGTTGAAAAAGCTCTGAAAAAACAGGATGCTGGCCTCTGACTGAGAAAAGGTCCTGGAAAAGCCACATGTCACCTTGTTCTGACTGCATCACACTTTGTGTACATTTGCTTTTTATTAGCAGTCATTACTGCCAGTGCCCTGCCATTTCTATTGCAACATAAAGGGTGCAATTAGAGAATAAGTAAGGTATAAGAACTGCACATCAAGATTAAGCTGTGGTCTACAGATTAACAGTATTGCTCACAGCTGTTCATGTCAACATTCCTTATCAGCCAGACAAGCTGCAGTACTCACAATAAAATGTGTTAATTGTCCTCAGCAATAAAAATATAATAATCAGCTGCTATAAAATCCTGATAAAGACTATTTGCATTGCTTAGACATATGCATGATATCAAACAGATCCTGAAACATGGAACAAACCTGAACATCAACATTTAATGTGTTATAAATGACAACAAATGGTGGCAAGAATGGAAGTTACAAAGAAATCAGATGTAACACCTTTCTAGGTGAGTTGTGTCTGCCAGTAAAATCTGTATGATCAAATGGCCACTTACTTTGGAAGGGGAGCCCTCAGTGATTTTCACCAGCTGCCAGAGAATAGAGTAGTGGGAACACTGCAGTGCCTGGACAACGATCTGTAACACAAGAACACACAGAATCTCAGCACGCTGCTAACAGCAGGCACAGCAGGAAGGGTATGGAAAATCTATCATGCATTTTGTGGTGAAAAGACAGGAACAGCTCTTAGCACTTTTTATTCTCAAGGGAATAATGTTTTTCCTTGGCTGGTTTGGTGTAATAAGAAATCAGCCTACTAGAGGTGAAAAAATACTGTGTAAATGCTGGGAAACACCAGAAAACTGCACTGGGGTACAGCAAGAGGAGATGTCACAGCGTGACAGAAGTAAAACCCAACATCTGCATCTCACAGGTCAAAAGCATCTGTTTGAGTATCTCTAAACCTAGCTTCCCTATTAAACAGCCTGGGAATCTGTCCCACTATCAAATGAACATGTAGCCCAATTGCTTTAAAAAAAGGGAGAAAATCCAACTTTTCCCATGGAGAATACCAGGGTCATATCCATGGTGCCCAGAAAAGCATCCATGGTGTCTCTTGAACAGTTCAAATCCAGAATAAGTGCTACAACTGCCCAGGGTGGCCTGCAGGAAGAAATATTGAGCAGAGTTCAGATTTCAGGACTTGTACACTCAGATCTTATGGAGGCATTTGGAGAGCCACACACTGTCAGACCCAGAAACTGAGGATGGCTGGCAGCTGCATGGACAGGTTCTATCTGCCAGCCCTGTCCCTCCAGGTAGCACAACGTCAACATGAAGCAGCAACTGCAGAGAGAGGACTTTCACACACTGTGTGGCAATGCCTCCTCTTAGGGGCCTTTATAAATTCTCTATGGGGCCTCTATAAAATTCTAATTCAGAATTTCATGAGAATTTCCTTTTTCTACATGAAGCTGAGTTAGAACTAACAACTAGCTTCTAACTGAAACCAAATCTTAAAATGTGCTTAAATGCTGAAGTAGGAATTCTGCAGTTTAAACAGGAGTCATGGGAGAATAAGAGATGGCTCCTGTGTTCATCCATGAGAAACAAAAACTGAATTCTGAGGGAACAAAGTCCAAAACGTGTTCACTAAAAGAAATCCACGAGGATGTTCTAGTTTCCTGGTTTTCATAAGCTTTCATCTTACCTTCAATGAACAATAATCATTTGTGATAATTCTAATTGCAGCCAAGGCTTACAATGCTGGGTTTCAGTATCCACATCAGGATTGATGCACTGCTTTTCAGAGTCAGGAACATTAGCTATTCCCAACATTACAGATGAGAAAGGTGAGGGAAGGAGCTCAAAAATCACAGAATCCAAGGTTTTCCACCTCTTAGACAGCCCTTGACTCCACTATAAATTTCATTCCATATTCTATTTTTCCTTCATCACTGGAGTGCATTGAACTTTTGAATTTCTGTACAACCAGACTCTTTAGAACCTTGGACAACCAAGTGATACAGTGCAGGTGTTGTTAAGGGTACCTGTTCTGGCATAGCTCCGTGTTCAATTCCAGTTCTCAGCAATCTGTAGCAGTTACTGAACAGATCCCATTTGGTGAGATCATGAGCACTGGAACGAGAGGAAATAAAGAGGGATTAATTGTGTTCCTCAGAATCCCCAGCCAAGAGAGCTTTGGTGGCTCCTACAGCTGACCAAGCAGCTGCACAGCAGCTCCCTCCATGCTAAAAGCACAAACCAGACTTTCTGATAATCCAGGAAAAATGTTTTACTACAAGGGATTTTTGTAGGGAGCAGATAAACTCTCTCCATACCATACACCTATAAAGGCTACTTAAGTGCAGCTGCTGCTTCTCTCTAACTTATCTTTCCTCTTTTGGAAACATTGACAGAACTCCAGAAAATCCTTCCCTGGCATTGCAGCAGAAACTACAGCCAAACTCTGTCAATATCTGAATAAAAATGGCTTTAAGCAAAATAAAGTTGTGTATTTTTCTACTGTCTCATTTAGAGAAAAATAATACACATTACCACTAGATAATAAATATCCTGAATATCTGAAGTGAGACTACATGATAACATGAGATAGAGATGGTGGTCAACATCCCACTGTTCCACACTTCAGTTGTACCAACCAGATTCCATGAGTGAGAGGAATAAAAATGACATTAGGAACAAATACTCTACAGCCTTTTATAGACCTCAACAGCTCATGAAGAGGCTTTTTAATAGAGAAATGAGAAATAGAGAAGAAACTGAAAAACATCAGGTTGCCTGAAAGACAAAAATACTCTCTCAGCAAGTAAATTTAAGTTTAAGACATTTTTCTGCAGTGGAAATAAACTGAGATAATTTGAAACCCTTTATAATATGTCTATAAAAGAGCAAGTCAGCTCAGAATAATCAGAAACTTGCTGATTGCAATATTCACCTGGAAGAAGGGAAACTGAGACTGAATTGGGAGTCTCAACTGGATGCAGCAGCCTCTTGCATCTGACTCATCCCAGCACCTGGATCACCCAGCCAAGCTCACTCTTCCCACCACTGTGCCTGCCCTGGGTTAAATCAGTAACTGCCCTGCTCAGCCAGAGGGAACAACTCTCTAGTTCCAAAAGGGACAGAGGCTGAACTCAGCACTGGGAATGCCCAGGTCCTGTTGGAAGCCCTGCCATGAAACACCTCCCACCCTGGAGTGTGTTAGCCCTGGAAAATGTCAGTGGTGAGAGCTTCCCAGAAAACACAACCATCAGAGTGCACTGCAGGGCTGTGCCATTAAAGCCAAGGTGCACCTTAACTTCCAGTTCAAATCCGGGAATAGAACAGGAAAACTTAAAAAAAATACTAGAACTAAAAATGTAAAAAGTGTAAAAATATTTCACAGACTTAGATGGTCTTTGAGATACTAAAATAAAATGTTTCATAGATAAATTAGAGGCTGCCAGAGAGCTGCCTCTGACTGGTGATATTAAGCACAGAGATGCTGCTTTCATAAATCACAGGGTTGCCAGCAAGGCAGAGTGGTACCTCCTTAATTACAGCACTGTAATTAAAGCAGTAAAGTCTCCTTGGTGTACAGAGGAAGATACCTGCACAGATTATCCTACAGAGAATATGAAAGGAAAAACTGTCTCACTCCTGCCTTTTCAGCTCAGAAATTCTCTGTCAGGCAGCTGGCACAGGGGCCATGCCCCCACAGCTGGGGACACTCAGCTCCCTGCCCTCAGCCTGGCCTTACAGCTGAGCTCAGGAAGGGCTCTTCAGCTTCCAGAGCTGAAAAATTCTAACTATGTACAACTTACACATGGCTTTTCAATTGAAAGTTTCTTAAAGCAGAGCCTTCACATTACAGTTAGGGATATTTTGGTACTTCTTTATCTCTTTTGAGCTACTTAATCATCAAAACCATAGTTATAAAGGCATCTTGGACATCCCACAATTCTCCACAGAGGTTCAAATTGACAGAGGCTTCCAGGAAGAAAATTCACACAACACAGGATTTTCCTTCCTTCCACGTCAGAGTCTTAATGGATTACAGAAAACAAGTCCCAGTATTTCAACCAAGGTTTCTTTTAATTCTTATGGACTGCCCTGTCTGCTGGGGCACATTTCTGCCAGACAAGAGGCAGGTGAGGTAAAGGTACCGGTTTCACAGTGTTTCTCAAAGTGTGGCATAAAACCGCTTAGAAAAGTTTTTTCCAAGAAGTGACCCTTCCACCCATCAAACTGCTTCCCTTCTCCAAGATGCACAAAGAGAGGGAACCTGTGCATTGAGAACCAGCTTCCTGCAGGCTCTCCTGAGCTGAGCCCCAAAGCACAGGTGGCAGAGAAGTGTCCCTTGTGCCTTGACTGTGCCATGCAGGGGAACAGGACCTGTAGTAACTTACTCATGGGTGTAAGGACATTGGGTGCAAGGAGGGGGTGCCACTCACAAATCCCATCTGCAAAGATCATGGCATGAACTGAGTGAGGACACAGAACAACCCAAACAGTCCTACTGACAAACACCACCAGTCATTCCTCCATCTCCACTTCAGATTTCAGCCATGTGTTTTCTCATTTCCCCATACCTGACACTGCTGATACTCACTGAAAGGACAAAATTAACGTCACAAATTTGTGAGGGAAGACACCACTTACTTGTGAAAAGACGTCAACCTCTTCAGTGTGGAGAGCACATTGTATATGTCATCATCATCAGCTTCTTCTCCCTGCAAAGGAAAGGTAATCCATGAAGAAAGCTCAAGAATTCACCCCAGTACCTTACTGCACAGGCAGGAGCAGCTTCTTAGGGGTTTATGCTGATATCAAAACTGTCTCCCAATTTTCCAGTGACTTTTATGTAGATCCCATAATATTTAAGTAACCACTGCATAGCACAAAAAAATAAGCAAGATCATCTGACAATATTCAGCATTACCACTGTGTTAATACCCAAATCTGTATCCTCTAGCAGTATAAATCATTCCCAAGACCAAAATCTGAGTTCTATCTTATTTTACAAAAAGGACTGAACCACCACCTTTAATCACTAGCTGATAAACATTCTACAACACAATTTTAGTATTTTCTGCAAACTAAACAGCAAATTTCCTTGGTGAATCAAGTGAAAATAAGGTATTTTCAACCCTATTTTTTTCAGCAATTTTCTAAAATTAGAAACCCACTTGCAACTATTCTTCTCCATTTCATTTTGGTAACTTCTTTTCCATCTAAAAGCCTAACAATTAAAATATCTTCTTGCCTTCAGAGGCAATTGTCAATCAATGTTTCTCTCATTATCAGCCCAGTGAGAAGCCATAAAGCAGTGGGATACTTGCTTGGGTACCAGTGTGCAAACTTTTTAATTTAAAATTATGAAATAGACTTATTAAAATTAATTATTCAAACAAAAATCACTTTAAAAAGAGAATCACAAAGGTCATAATTTTATATCCTTGCTACTGCTGTTCTCTTTCTTGTCTTCTCCTACTTTTATCTTGGTTCTGTCTCCAGATCTCTATGTCCCATGTCTGACCTATGCACTCGCTTTCCCTTAGAGATCTAAGGCTCTTAATTCATTTCTCAGATGCCTTTCAGACACTCCTCTGCAAGCCTCAGCCCTGCTCTCCTTGCAGTGAACATGCACCAGGATCTCTGTGCTGCCTGTGGTGAGAAGGAAGGGAACTCCCCAGAGGAGCCTGTTTTCCCTGCCCCGCAGCCCCTTAGGAGCCCAGCCCCTGCTCTGCCCAGCAGCTCCAGGGCATCCTTTAGGGCTTTCTGCACTGGGCCACAAAAGGAAGCCACTGGCAAAGAGAGGGGAAAGGATAAGGAGTGGGAATAAGCAGGTACTGGCTTCCTGATTCAACAGCAGTCATAGAGTAGTTCTAAAGAAAAAACAAAATTAGGGAAAATTGCAGGCAAAATCTTTTTCTCTCCTAGTCCACTACTCCTGAGAAGACTCTTGGGAAGGCATTTATAAATCCCAGCACCTCAGTGCTCTCCCCTGACTGCCTTTGGATAAAAGGGTGAGGCCAGAGGGACCTCTGGAGCAGCCCCAGGAAGGCAGAGGGCTCCCAAAGGCCACTATTGCCAGTGCTCAGCTGGGCATCCACTGGGTGTGCACAGCTCGGGGAGTTCTGAAGCTGCACCCTGGTGTGGCAGCCCAGCCTCAGCCCTTTCTGCTGCACAAGGCAGGTTTTGGTCCCATTGGCCAGAGGTGAGGAGCTTCAAAAACCCAGGCTAAGGTGTAATGTGGCAATAGCTGGAAGGATTCCCTTGGCACACACAGGTGGGCAGAGATGAAGCACAAATTCTGGACTGTCTCTGTAGGTTCTGATCAGAAACTTATGAGAAAGTACACCAAAAATGGCAGACAGGCAGAGAGCAGGCTCCATGTATTTTACAGAAGAATGCACAGTGGTGCCCCATCTTCTCTGTGTTGTAGAAGGTTTCCTGCGTGTGCTGCCTTTTCACTTATGCACATTTCTGCAGCTGTACAAACATTTTTATTTACTCTGCAATGTGACAAGGCATATTGACAGTGTGCCTGTATGTGGCATGTTCCATAAAAATAGGAAAAAAAAGCATATTTCCTTTAATAGGCTATTCTAAATCAGGAACTTTGCTTAACTTTCTCTAAATGTACATCAAAAATTAAATGTATCCGCCACAGTGCAGTGCATGACTACAAGCAAAGAAAAAGGTCTGTGCAGCCCTCATGTTTTGTTTGAAAGGCATGAAAATTACAACAAATTAAGTAGTGCTACACCAAGTTAAATTGCTGCAAAGGAGGGAAAAATTACTACGGTTTCTATTCTTATTTAATATATTCTGTATTATGCATTTTGAAGAATAAAGTCTTACAACTAAATCCCAGGTACTTCCAGGTTTCAGACCTGTATCTTTTGCTCCTTCCAGGGCTCTTCTAATATCCATTATACATATTTTCTTTAATCCTCTCTTCCATTCAAAACATAATCCAATCTTGATTTTCTTGCCTGCATATACATTTGGGACTACTGGAATCACTGCAAACATTAATGTAAATACAACTTCCTTTGCATTTTTCATCATCTTTCACCTATCATTCATCCACTTAATTCCTTCTGTAGACTGTTTTAATACTCAATTAAATTTTCAGAAGCAGGATTGCCATAGTCTTGTTTTACACCATCAGTGATTTGAGGGCTTAATTGGTACCGTAAGGGACTTTCTACAGGGAGAAGTAGCTCCAAATAATTATTAAATAGCTGCTGCTGCACTACATCTTCAGATGGATAATTAAATGACTTGCTAAGAATATTTTTCTGTAGCCTGCCCTAGCATATTTTAGGCAGTTAACTTCAACATTTTTAAGAAAACAAACCTCCTGCAGTAGATCCTCAACAGAATGGTTAAATCGATCCACAAATTCATCAATGAGTTGGCTGTGAGCTATGTCAACTCTGTTCTGGATGGTGTATTCCTCACTGCAGAGGATGCTGTAGGTTTTGCTGCAGGCTTCCAGAACATCTGATTCCACGTGCTTTTCCACAACAAACTTAATCTGCTTCAGTAAGGCATCCAGATGCTGCAGAGCAGAAAAGAACTTGAGCTTTCCCCTCAATGGGACAATGACACTGAGCACAGCCACTGCCAGAACAGCCAATCAAGGCCGCATTGCTCATGTGCCAAAGGCACAGCACTGTGGGGCTGAACAGTGGTCACACCTGAGAGCAGACACACCTCCTGCCCAAGGCATAATACCTTTTCCATTCTGCCCGTGCTGTAGATTTCCAGGTCAAAGTACTGAGGGATTTGCAGGAGGTTCGCAACCTTCTCGGCATCAGCGGAATACTGGAACATCATGGCAACAAAGCAAATAACAGGCAAGTAAAAATAAACTCCTGCACTACAGAATGAGAAAGTTTAAAGACAGCTGTAAATCCCAGTGGAAGATTTATTTTGTTGAAAACTGTACCTTTGATAGCAGCATGGGAAGTGCAATAATGAAATGCTCAGTCAGTTTATTTCTGTCGTCTATCTGAGTTTTTCTTTCTTTTGCTGTCAAGACCTGGAAGTGATCAAACATAACTACAGTAAATACATTTTCTGCATATAACATTCATTAACTTTTCCAAACATTGTATTACAAACAAAAACATGCAAGTGTATTTTTAATAAATCAAAAGAGGAGGGAATAAAAAACCCTCAAAACACATTTGGGCTGAAGAGTGATTAAGTGGGAGGACTGTGTGTCCTAAGAAGCTGTGATTGAAAAGGAAAATACCATATCACCCAGCATGATGTTGTCTCCACACATCAACATGTTTTAGGATTGAAATTCAAATCTAACCCAAGTCAGTGGAAGTTTTGCTATTGCTTCCAATTGTACTGAACTCTGGCTTTCACACATTAAACCAAGCGTTAATGTAAAACCTCAGGGCAAACTGAAGTATAATTAAGAAAACCAAAACCAAACCACACTGTAACAATGATTTTCATTAGCAGATTCATGGTCTCCTCTCGAAACTGGAATGGAATTCTCAGTGAGAATGTACATCCAAGTTCACAGCGAGGTACTGATGCACTAATGCTGACAGAACAAAACCCACTTGAAACAGTGACCAGAGAGACAATAATCAAACCAGCATGATGCTTCATCAAAGCTTAGATCTGGCATCCTGGCTTGAGGAAAAAATACTTTTGAAAACAAACAATGACAATAAAATGCTCAAGTTAGCTAATGATTCACATATAGCTAACCAGCTGGACTGCACAGTATAAAGTCAGAGGAGAGACTATTTCACAAGAAGGTGAGTGAAATCTGTTCCTATTTCAACTCAGAGAAGAAGCTGTGGGATCATGAGACAGGATGAATCTCCAGTGACAAGGCAGAGATCCCTGCAGTTACCATCCCACAATTCATGGTCTAACTGAAAAGAAGCAAAAGTTAAACATCCCCCCTACATGGCTCTGCAAGGGAGGAGGAGTAGCTGGACACAAGGGATGTGCTTGGATGCCAAGCACTCACTGTGCCAGCAGGAACCCAGAACAGCTGTGGAAGTGGGGGGGAATGGATCAGTGAGCAGTACAAGACACCACTTGCACAGTGCATGGTGCAGGAATGGCCCCAGAGCAGCCTCAGCCCCTGCACACCCACCAGGGCAGCACCAGCCAAACTCAGAGCAGAGCAAACCCACATCAGAGTCCCAACCCTGACAACCCAGTCGTGTTCTGGGACCAAATACTGCTCGTTCCCTGGCACTGGGAATTGATCTGGGTCCTCAGCATGACTTCCAGGCTCTTTTGATCATCCTTCAGAAGGTGGAATTTGTTTTACTTATCTGTTTTCTTTAGCTCCAAATACAGACATTGAAAACTTAAGACTAAGCAATTTGCTGAACTTCAGTGAATTGAAATGTAGATCTCTTGAGAAAGAGAAAATACCCAGGAAGTTAATACTGATGTTATTTGGTGCTCCAAACAGAAAACGCCAACTTTTTTTTTTTTTTTTTTTTTTTTTTTTTTTTTTTTTTTTTTAATTAAAGGTCACTTTGACTGCTAGAAAAGTTTGCAGCTTGAGACAAAAGAAGCTGTGCTTACAATGCAGTTTTGTAACAAAGATAGGGGATATTTCTGTAAATTTCAGTAAGTGCTTTCATGGATTCCCTCCTCAACCCTGAAATGTTTTAATAAATTTGGAATTCTTAAGAACATGCTTTATAAATTAAGGTGCATAAAGCATGTTTAAATTGATGGTTTCTTGAAGCTTTTCCTGGGATGCTGTTTCTAGACATGAAACTAATCTGCTCTGGCACAAAAAATTAAGAGGTTAAGTAACTGCATTATTTTAGCAATAGAGAATGCCAAGACTCTCCAGATTTCATCTTTATTAAATCTGTGGCTTTAACAAACTATTTATGGTTATGTAGAGTAGATGCTAAAAGAACTACCATACATTCATGTGGGTTTATTCCATTTTTGTCTGTCCTAAATAAGATGGGGACTACCAAAATCAGGGGAATATGTTTAAGAAGCTGAGACTGCTTTGGAAAATGGATGCATGGATGCTGTATTTATGGAGAATACAGCTGAAAGCCTGTTATTACCCTGACCCTGTGACTTATAATGCAGCATTTAAAACTGCATGTCCAGCCTTAAGAATGGCTTTCCACTGGTGCTCAAACAGTCAGCATAAAATAAACTAAAGTGGCAATTTGGCCAGAATGTAAAGTTCTGAAACATATAGGGCACTTAGTGGAAGAAGTCCAAGAGGATGGATGCCTAAAACCACCGACACATTCAGACTGGTCCCAGTCCCACCCCTCCTGCTCAAAGCAGAGCCAGCCCAGGGGTCACATTGGGAGGATCAGGGCTTTGTCCAGTCAGGTCTCAAAAACTACTTAGTATGGAAAGGGCATCAACTCCCAGTACCAGTTCCAGTGCTTAAACACCCTCATGATGAAGATCCTGTTGACTGTTCTGCAATTTTTATGTCCATATTAGCAGCACATTCGCTCTTATGGAAGGCAGTGAGAGGTAGTCTGCTCTGCTCCTACACTCTCTAATCTAGTTTTAACATTAGGGGCTGATGATGTGGGTACATTACAAATACAAGGCAGGGGTATGATAAAAAGAACACCCAAAAACATATTTTATGCTGTAAATTTATATTGCTTAACTTGACAATGCAAACCCCAAAATCAAACAAAGGGAAAACCAAACATGCCCAGAAACAGAATTCCTAACATTTTCCTTAGAAGTGTTCGGATGAAACAGCAAACACCAGTTAAAAAACCCTACCGCAGGAATGTCCAAATGTGGTGTTACAAATATCTTCCATGCCCTGGTGCCAGCCAGGCAGCTGCAGCCCCACTCACCCTCTTTCCAGTGCCCCTGCCCACGGGGGGATGTGCCTCGGCAGCCTGTCTGATGGTGCACACCATGAGCTCGATCAGGGCGCTCTCCTGACGGTCCGACATCGCTGCGGGAGAACAGGGCGTCAGCAGGGGACACAGGGGATACACAGTACCACAAACACCTCACACAAGGTACTCTGTCACATTCATCCAGGCTTTCCTGCCTCCTCTTTGATTTGCCATTTGCATCATCTCAAAATGCACATGGCAGAAGTGAGAGAAGCCCAGAGAAATGTTGGCTGGAGAAAAGGATCAATGGAGGGGAATATAAGGAAGATCTACAAAATTAGGGAGAGTTGTAGAAGACAAACAGTGACAGACAATTCACTGTAACTTTCTCATAAATTCTCTGCTCTTTGGCAAGTGCTTCTGTTCACATTTGGAGTATCAAATCCCACTAAGCTAAGCAGAAACAAGGAAACAAAGTGCCTAATTTCCCATGGAAGTTACCCTATAAATACCCTCACTGTAGCAGGTGCATACCAAAAGGTCAGCTTTTGAAGCATGGACATGATGAGCACACCTTGCCAGGAACATTGATCTTTCAAACACCTAAGCCCTGTGAAAGCTCCTGAAGCAGGAGAATCCTGAGGAATCACAAAGGATCTTGAATTACACTCATTAACCTTAGGGACACTTTGCCCCCAGCCTTCCTATTCTGTGCATCCAGGTCTATCATCAGCTAAAGGAAATCTGAAATAATTGGTGAAAGAATTCCCTTTGTTTTTTCTCTTGAGAATTCATTGTGTTCACATTGCCTGGAAAAGTCCCATATTTAATTAGCATTACCTGAAGTGATGTTTATTCAAACCTGTATTAGCTATCTTATTTATTGAAATAGTTATTTAAACATTCAGACAAAATCAAGTCTTAGCCTTTAATATTAGGGAACCAGAGTACAGCAGACTTGACAAAAAAACCTCCAGAGTACAAATAAAAAGAAAAACAGAGTACAAATTACTGCTTTTGAAGGAAAGTACATTAAAAATAGATTAAGCCAAAATCTTCAAATATGCTTTCCAAACAAACCACAACATAAAAAGATGTTTCACTATGGGTGGCAGAGGTATTTGAGGAATAACTAACAATACTGTGCAATACCAAGGAATCACAGGGTAAAGCCAATACCTTCTTCTCCTTGGACTGGTTCCTCCAAGAGCAATTCTGTCATACATTCCCAGTCTTTCAGCAGTTCTTGAGAGCTCTCCCACAAGCTGTCCACCAAATAGGCTGCGTGTTCATGCAACTAGAAAATCCAAAGCAATTATCAGTACAGCTCTCAGTATAAGCACCAGTTCTTCAACTTTCCCAATCATGTGGCCACAGAGAGTGTCCTGGGCATGTATCTTATGTTAGTTGGAAAGAACATTCAGTTTAAAACTAATTCAGGAAGGTTTTCTCCCAACTGAATGACAACGGTGCAATGGGGTTATGTTTTAACAGAAATGAAATAAAATAAAATCAAACTGAGCTTCTTTTGCACAAAGCTGCTTGTTTGTAAAAAATCTTACCCAGCATTTTGACCCAGAAGCTGTAAACTTACCTTCCCTCACTTTCTCACTGCATTACAAAAAGGAGAAATGGTGAGGCATGAGAGCTGTAATGTATTTGTTTTGAACAAGCTGCTACGTGCTCAGAAAAAAAAGAAGCAAAAACCCTGGTGATTTCACGGGGTATAGATTTAACACTAACTTCAGCTGCAAAAAATGTTTTAATGTGAATTAACACAACTGTTGTAAAGTGAGAAAAATAATCCACAGGCTTCTGCTGTTTTTAAAACTTATCTGTAACTACTACCAACAAGTAACAAGCACAACACGCTTGCCAGGGATTGATTCCTTAGCTGGAAAACATCTCCAAGTGCAGAGAAGGAGGTGTCAGTACATTCCCCTCCTCTGTTTCTGACAGCTTTGGGCAAAATGTCACAGAGTTACTGCTGCTGGCCCAGGTTCACTCCCTTGAATGCACCCACAGGCTGTAGCTCTAATTTGTCCCATCCGCATGGAAACTCCCAAGTCTCTAAGTCTTTACTAAAACTGGAGTCAGGATATTCTACTTGGTTCCTAACAACTCTCCCAAGAACAACAATAGCAAAAACTGCTCCCTGAGAGAGAAGTGACCCTCAGGGAGCAGCATGGGAGGCACTTTGCTGGTCTTGGCTTTGAGAGTGGAGCAGTTTCCTTTCTCCTCAGAAGGACAGACAAGGGCTGTGCTCAGTAACTCCAATCACACACACTCAGATCTAAGGTGTCTGCACTGTAAAACACAATGAACTTCACAATCTAAGTTTTAAAGAAGCTGGAACTAAAAATCCATTCAGGTGGCAGAGAGAAGGCTCACACAGGTAGAAATTTCATCTAGATTAATTTGTAGGTTTATGAGGTGTTTCTGAAGAACAAGAACACTCTACCAAAGTTTTGTCCTTCCTTCTCAGTAACTCTGAGTGTTTCTTTTCACTCTCACAGTCAAGTCTCTTGTTCAAGGCTTTATAACAATTAAAATAACCAACTGTAGTATCTTTTCCTTTTGCTTTTTACCTAAAGCATACTACAGCCACCTTCTCTAGAGAAAAATTTCTGTCATTCCTTTCTTTCAGCCTACTCATTATCAAATCAAATACATAATTTTGAACCTTCCCCCTCTATCTTAAGAACATGCTGTACCTGACAGTATCTTCTCAAATCTTCCTCTTGCCACTGCCATTCCCCATCTGTATTACTGTTACTACATGTACCATACCATTTCCCATAGATCTTGTCTATAAATCACAGGCACAATCCCACCCTGGATGTGTTCATCAAACACTTCATGTCACCACATCTATGCTTGTTTTCCTCATCTTCCAGTGTTTCCAAGATGCATCTGCATAAAGCCCTGAAAGACCTATCTTATCTCACAGCTGACTCTGCTCTGAGCTAAGGACCCTCAGGTCTGAGTTCACCTATGATTCTAACCAGAATTTGAGATATTTATGCAATTTTTGTTCAATCTTGATTCAAATTATTTAACTCTACAAAGAATAACTCCAGAGGTATTCTCCTTGCCTGGTTATGTAAACAAAGAACCATTCACATTTGTGTGCAGCAATGCACCCTGGCAGCCACCACAGCACCAGCAATGCAGTGTGAGTACAGTGGGGACGTGCACAAGTTAAATAAACCATGAAGATTTTCAGATCAATTTCCCTAAAGGACAAGGAAGGAGGGATAGGGAAAAAGGCTTACAGTATTTCTGAAAATATTAAAAAAAGAAGAGAAAGACAATTTATTACTGTATGTTGATAAATCACTACTTAAGTTCCAGGTTTTATTAAACATTTAAAAGTTAAAAATGACTTTTTTACCTCACTTTCAAGAAAGAAAAGAACCAACATTCTAATAAGGTTTCCATTTGGGCTATTTCGCCCCCTCCTCTTTGCTAGAGCCTCTTCAGCTTGGGGATCATGTCTGCTGAACAGCCTGAAAATAAGCAGAAGGAGCTCATGGCTATCACAACAATTCTCATTTCTGCAAGAATATGATGAGCATTCATTCTTGATATAATAATTTGTTCATAAAACAGTGCAAATATCTCAAGCTATTTCTTTCAAGGGAAAGAGGGCACAACCTCTGCCTGTCTGAAGTGATGAATTTCTCTTCAGTCTCTGAGTTCACAAGGCTGGAAGAATTTCACACAGGAAAGAAGTTCTCCAAAACCTACTTATATTGAAGGTTTTGCACAGTTTTAAGTATTTGCATCACTTGTACAGTTTTGTATTTATACCTTATCCAGTCTTACACCAGTACACTAAGAGCTAAGGTTGTATCACTCTGGCTGGGACATGGTACGAACAAACCTGACATCTATCAAATAGTCAACCTCAGGTACCAGGAGCAGCATTAGGGATAAAACCAGCTCCTACTCATTATTTGGAGTTTTACAGGTAAGTGACACACTCTGCACTGAGTTCCCTGATGTGTGGCCCATCCTAAACTCCTCTCAATGCTCAAATTTTCCAAGAGACCTCAGATGTGCCAGTATTACCGTTACAGCAATGACTGTCTCACTTTGAGAAGTTAGAAAGCTGTTCCTGGCTTTTACAGTGAAATCACAAAGCAGATTAACATATGAAACAGAGAATTTTGATTTCACTGCTGTAATTCACTGAAGAGAAGGACAAGTTATACCCAAATGTTGTATTCTAGTTAAAAACATTGCCTCACCCCCCCGCTTATCTTAACAGATAAACAATGAGTACCTCTGCAGGTGCAGAGATACCTTACAAGCTGCCCCTCAGGGTTGAACCAGTGATCCTCTGTATTTGGTGATCCTTTATATCCTCTGTACTATTTCCTTTTCTTTGCTAAGCACAGAGAGCATGTCTGATGATTATCACGGAGAAAGTGATAGTGAAATGTATTAAATTAGGTGAGATAAATCACACCTCAAGTGCCTGAAATAGATTCTAACTTATTTAACTGGAGATTTTCTTTGCAGAAACCAAGACAAAATAAGTTAAGAATGGGACAGCCTTGTCTCCATGCTGTTAGCCTTGAGACACATTTACAGAACACAGCTTAGTATCTTGTAAAAGAAGTCATAATGAAGTTTTGTCTTTATCCTAAGTGCACTGAGGTGCAGATATGTCTGTCTTTACTTCTGAGGTATTTTTCAAAAGCATTTTGTCACATATTGATTAATAAAGGATTTTTTAGTGTATGTTTTTAATGATTACCTAACCCTTTCCAATAACTAGTACAAAGTCTTGTTGATAACAGAGATCTGCACATGTATTCATTGGAACAGACAGTGTTTGATCACAAAGCTGGAATTCCAAAAATCCACCAATGAAAGCTTGCAATTACAATGTGGAGTTCTAAATCCCTAATAAACCATAGAAAATTAGAGCACTAGCAAGGAAAACCAGATATTTTTGTGTATTTTTCCTGCCTGTATCTTGGCATGAAAAAATTAGATAACCTGGGTTCTAATATAAATCCTCTATATGTAATTAAAAACTGTAATGTCACAACCCATGAGGGGAAAAAATAAAATTCCTGCTGAAAGATTTTTAACTGCTAATAATAAAAAGAAGAGGTTAACTCCTGTGAAGTGGCAATGCCCTGGTCACAATTACTGAGGTGGTGTGACTCACATCCATGGAAAAGCTGGCTCATGTCCTTTGGCATAGTGAGGACATGAGAGATGTAACCATAATGCAGTGTCTTTTCAGGGTAAGGCAATGAGTTTGGAAACAAATTTTGTAATTATTGTTACATAAAAACCTCCCAAGTTCACAACAGATAAATAAACTGGCTTAAAACTTTCTAGAAATGATGACTGTTGATGTATCAGGTAGATGACCACAGACTACAGGCCCATTATATGTATCTTATCACACCAGGAATTCAGCAAGTGCTGCAGGACTTAAACCAACTTTAGAAGTTTGTGCATTTGTATATTTAACCTTCAGGAAGTTAGGAAATGTTATCTGAATTGTAGAGAAGAAAAACGCATATTCAGTTTCTTCAAGTCCTCAGATCTTGTTTAAGGAAAAGAATAAAGTCTCTGGTTTGAATTAAATACCTGATTTCCTAAACTGGGATATTTTACTCCACTGCTTCTTTGCTTTTTGATGTTACCTCTCTAGGAAGCATTGACAAATCTGGTGTCATTCCAGGGCAACTGATGACTTACTTTTTGTGGAGGAATTCCCCAGCTGCCACTGCCACAGGCCGGTGTGCTGAGTACACCAGGTGATAAACATTCTCACAGTCTTCATTGGACAGAGCCTCCTCGCTCCCACTGAAAGAGTCACAGAACACCTCAACTACAGCAGAGCTTCCATTCCCTCCCCACACCTCCCACAGCTCACTGGGGACAGCTACAATGTTGGATCACTTCCCACAAAATCCCACATGGTTGAACAAGGACTTCAAGGATCTTTGGTTCAACTTCAAAATACAGAGGTATTTAAAGGGCCTATAAGACTGGAAGCTTCTCTGATTTCCTTCTCCCAGTTGTATCAGAATCACTGCATATAAACCCTCCCCTGCTTCTTCCTTAGACCATCACACAAACTTCAATGCACATATTGCAAGATGCCAAACGCTCATCAAACATCATAAACTAAAAACCTGGAATCACAGAATCCTCTAGGTTGGGAAAGACCTCAAAATGCTCACTGAGTCCAACCATTAACGCAGGCCCTCTGTGCTCACTAATCCATGTCCCCAGGTGCTACATCCACTTTTGGGAGGATGTCTGAGGTGATCCTTACCTCAGGAGAACCATTGCATCCCCACATGGAGAAGCCTGGAAGCAGGTGTCCTACCATGTGACTCTTCAGCTGTGTCAGGAAATGAATCAATCTCCTTACACTGGATCTATGTCACTGCTGGAGTTATTCTAGCAAGTGTAACCCACAGACACTCATTTTGGGAGGACAGTTGGCAAAAGGTAGAAGTGCCATTTGCATTCCACACAATGGATGCACTAATGGCTCCAAAACACCCACAGGGTTCTACATTTTGCCTCCTATATTTCCACAAAATGAAAAATCTTACTTTAGCTTCATGTCCATATTATATGTTCAGTTCAACTTCATACTAAGTGTAGAGTAACACATTCACTTCAATACACACGCAAAGCACTCAAGTCACTCAAATGCTACTGGCTCAGGTCATTTCCCAAGGGAACACAGGGGTTTGGAGCAGCACTCACTGGAGGATGAGAGTGACCAATCGAATGGCTTCCACAGCAACATCGTACTCCTTGTCCAGGGTCATGGACACAATGCGGTCCTGCAAGGAACTACAGGTCAGACACAGGGCAGAAACAGCACAGCCAGCAGATGGACAGCTCCAGAGATTACAGAAGAAATGCTTTTGGGGAGAAAGATGTTTTGACTGCACGCTGACAATGAGAGCCTCTCAATATTAACCAGCCTTTTAATGTACCTTCCCTTAGCTGTGAGCTGTATGCACAGTGGAACAACAGGAACAACTGCTTCAACAGTCCTTGTGCTTGTGTATTTGCCAGAAAGGCAGGGAGGACACTTGGAGTTACAGCACTGTCCTGGGTTGGATTAATTGAACAGGTCTTTCCTGAAAAGTCACATACTTGGGTTGGACAACAGCAGAAAAACTGCCCCACTTCATTCCCCTGAAACCAAATCATTTCAGAGGAAGGAACACTGCATTTATGGAAATACTGTAAAGAAAAATCACACCTGAATTCATGCATCTGCAGGTTGCCTGTAAAGTTGTGACCTTTTTCCTGTCTACATCTCAAGGTCTGAAGCAGATCTCAAGAATTACACTACAGAGCTCCCCCAGTAAGTGAGGAATTCCATGGTTTGATGTTGTGTTCTCCCATCTTTCTAGTGGAGACAAACACATCGTTCTCCTGTCAAATCTAAAGATTTTCTAACTTCTAAGGACTCTGTTGTTATGAGAAGTCTTTTAGGGGATTCTTTCTCATTAGGCTCAATTTGCTTACTGGCAAAAACAGCTGTGATTGGTGTATGTTGTCCTTCCTATCTGGGGAGAATTTCCATCCAGCCATAAAAATGCAGTATGTCTCAGTGCTCTTTGCTTGACTGAGCAAGTTACTGAAGAGAAATCAGGCCATCTGAAAATAAAACTTTATTTCGGTGCTTAATCTGCTTCAGAAAGGACTAGGTACTCTATGACATTTTGGGATATGAAAAATTAGAAATCAGGGACTGGAAAAGAAACAAGGGAAGTGTAAGGCAACAACAGTGAAAGTTACCAGAACAAACCAGGGCAAAATAAAGGTTTTCACTTTTCTTCTCTACTATTCCATGCATTTAAGGGCTGAAGGGGAACATCAAGCAACTGATATTTATTTTGATACAGAAAGTTCAGATCAGTACTTAAAAAAATGCATGGTGGCTGTCTCAGGTGTTACTTCCCAACAAAACCAGGTCTGCAGAGACACTTTTTGTCACTGTGACTGAAGGAGCCTCTATCAATCACTATTAAGGTCCTGGGGAATAAACAGTTTTAAAGACTGTGAGAAGTCCATGAAGAGACCCAAAGAAACAACTTTCCAGACAAGACACTGTTATGAACAAGACAAAACAACTGCTGTCAACTTTTCTTTAGGTCCTGGCCAAGGAACAGCAGTAACAGCACCAAGAGAAAAAACAGCCAGACATACTGATCTTAAACATCTCAGTGGAATTTCATGTACTAAACTCAGAGTTTATCTTATACCCCAGAATACCTCAGGGAAGGAACCAGCTGCACACAAGTAAGCATACAGGTGTAAAACTCCTTCTGCATCTGTGAAAAAAGCCTGGAAGGGAGGGGATCCTCTCCTGTCCACAGAGCAGGGGGTACCCTCTGAATCTGGAATCCTTTGGGACTTGGAAACCAACCAATGTGAGAAGGTTTTCTTATCCTAAAAGACTGTTCTCTCAATTTTCCCAAAAAATATCAGGCTTAACATAAACAGCAAGGATGTGTCATTTCCTGTCCTGGGGCCAGCACCTCTGAGTGGAGCCTTCCCACCAGGACCCACACCCCCAATGCCTCTGGAGGTGTGACTTCTGTGGTTGAGGAAGTTCCATCCCCATCTGCTCCACCTGCCTTTACAGAGATCCCCTGTACTCTTGTACAGCAGATCAGGCACAGGCCTGTATTTTTAAGCTGAAATAGTAATTCTCAGTGTCCCTGAAGATCAGTTTTCCATTCTGTATTAGCTGTGAGCAAGGCAGACTGAAGATCCATCTCTCCTTCTGCTCCCAGGCTGTGGAGACAACACAGGATGAAGGATGAGGGACTCTGGCACTGGCTGCAGAGGAGTTAATTCACAGCTTTTCCATATGGGGTCAGTTAATGCCTGTATTGGACAGGACTTCTTGATGGACAACAAAAGTCTTCTCTTTGATGGAAAAATTTTTGTTTTGATGGACTAAGCTTACTTTCCAGCATATCACTTCCTCTTAGAAACACAAATGCTGCAAAGAACAGGCATTTTTCTTTGAAAAAGGGACAGGATCACATCCTTGTCACAGCTCTCTGGAAGATGGTGAAATATTAACACCCCAGCACAAGACATCTGGATCAAAGTAATTTATTCTTTAAACAGCTAGAAGACCTCTAGAGAGATTTCTCTCAGTTTGAATGGATTGAACTGAACACCAGCTGAACTGTGCAGGTCGATTAAATTCTGATGAAGAAATATAAATAAGCAGCCATGGAACTGAAAATGGCAGTTAGGTCAATTATTTTTCAACGAGGTGGTGGTAGAGTCTGTGGCAGCAAGACATTTAGCTAATGTATCAGACATTCAAAAAGCATTAATTTGGAACTTTGCTCCATCCTGGTGCCAAAGGCCACATCCCTGACAGCACAGCTGTAAATCCAAGTGCAGCCATTTGAGCCATGCCAGCTTTTTGTTCTCTTGATGTGGCAGAAACTGAAAGTGATTAATCATTATGTTAAACAGATCTGTTCTCTAGGCTCACGGGAGACTTTGAGCACACCTTTTCCCTCTTATTTATTTCACAATGATACAGATTTCTGTAGTAAAATCAGCTTGTATGGGACAGAAGAAAGACAAATTATTCCCAACAAGGCTCCCTTCCCTCTGAACCTCTTTGACAGTAATTAAAATTCTTTGTGCCATCCCAAGCCAAGCAGCAATGCACAGGCTAACTTAGCTTCCTTTAAGAGAACTGCCTGTGCTGTGAAAAGCAGGATGTATTTAGAGTTTTCACGTCCCTGTTGTTTTCTGGAGTACATTACAGAGTTACTACTGCCCAATCTGTCTCCAACTGTCCTGAAGGTTTTGTGGGTGCCTGGGAGAGGTTCAGCCTCAGAACAGTCCCTTCCCTTACAAATGATGGAATCCTGACAAAGAAGCATCCAGCATATTTTCTAGTAAAGAGAAGTAGATAAAAGCCCATAAGAACTTCAGTGGCCTATTTAAAAATAAATGGAATTACAGAAGCAGCAAATATAAACAAATCTAAGTCTGCATAGAAGGAACAAGAAAAGCAGCAGAGTTGGAGGGTCCATTTTTCTGGTTGTCCTGTGAGGATAAAGCAAACCAGACTTATGGAGACATTAGAGAAGAAATTTGAGGTCTGAACCTGTTTGTCGGGTTCTCTCCTTTGAGGAAACTTTGTCTTTACTCCAACAGTCCCAGAAACTGGCTTTATAAAATTAAAAGAATGCAGGCTCTTAAGTGGTCTCACAAAATGATCCAGTTTTATCTCCTGTGTTAGTCAACTATACTTAGTTAATTTCTGTCAGATATTTATTTAATCTGCCCTTTAAGATTATCTTAAATGAAAGAGACTACCAATAAAAAGTCTGGTCTATTATATAATTATCATTTTGGAAAAAAGCCTTCCTTAATATCTAGGCATTACTGCAGGTTTAAAATCTTTTTTTTTTGCATCACATGTGAATGTGGTAAAAGGCTGATTATCTTTTTTTGGTTTTGCTTTCTAGATCAAACTGGAGGAGCTAATTGTGAAATGACAGACAAAACCAGTGAAGCAGCATAAAATCTACAGGGAGAAGTTTTTTGTGCACAGTATTTATAAATATTTACATCTCTACTTTTCTAAACAGAATTTTTTATCAGCATTATAATAATAATTTAAATTAAAATAAACCAGCCAGTTCTGTTTCTTTACTAAACAATTTTTTTCATCAGCATTCTAATAAAGATTTAAATGAGATAAATGAGTTTTTCCTTGGGGGTAGCCTTTCCCACAGCAGTGTGTTCTGCAGAACACAAAAGCCATGGGGAGAGGCAGCAGCTGACGTGGTGGCAGTGCCTGAACATTCTCCTCACTAGGCATCCAACCAAGAGCAGAGACACCTTTGGTTCCCACACCCATCTCTCCACAGTTCACTTGTACTATAAAGCACTCAAACCACAAAGTGAATTAAGAGCCACATTCTTAACCAGATGTTATGCAAAAAGTTCATGCTGATAAAAACCCTATAAAATATCCCCCCAGCACTTCTCTCCTGTCGGGCAAATCCAGCTCAAGGGGTTTGGAAGCACAATGTGAACTCCTGTTCTGCAGCAAGGCCAGTTCACTGTGTAGGGGACAGTGATGCACATCCAAGTGACTCTCCCTCCAAACACAAGCACATATTGAGCTAAAAAAAGCTGTGTAACAAACAATCTTTCATTACAGGCTGCTACATTCAGCTGTATTTTAGATTGTGTAAGCACACATCCTTTAAACTCAATAAATCTAAAATTAAATAAGTACAGGCGGATTGAATAAGGACAATATATAAGCTATAAATAATACATCCAGACAAATAATCATCCTGGCTAAGTCTGACAAATCTTCCAAGATAAACCCTGTGAAATGGATTTGGCTTAATTTCAGCATTCAGTAACACAGTTTTAGTGCAGTTACAAGCCTTGTCACAAACTAATGAGTTTATTCTTAATAGACATGACTCAAAGACCACAACAAGACGATGACACTTTTACTTTCTGTCCTTCCAAAAACTGTATTTTCTCTTACCTTGAATCTATTAGTGAACAGCTCCAGTTTGGGAAACAACTCTCTGTTGGTATACAGACTCTGAAGAGCTTTCAAACACTTCAACCTCACTTCACCTTGCTAAATAAAAAACACCGAGATTAGCTGTCAGAATACTTTAACCAAATGCACATGAATATTAAAAAACGTAATACTGTAATTTAATGCACATTTAAAATTTTATGCAAATGACCAAAGCCAATTTGCAATTTAGCTGAAAACCAAAACCCACGTGCAGTCACCTACAATGTTAAATCTCTTCCTATTTGCATATAAAAAGAATTAATTTGCCATCACATATATGTCTATTAGTGCTTCCCTTTCAAGTGACTCCACAGAAAGATAAAGAATGTAGGAAGTAAATCCAAAATAAAGATGCAGGATCTCCAGGTGGTTGGTGCAGGCAGTGTGGCTGTTTTCTCCAGGAAGGAGCCCATAGGCACTCCATAACTGAGAGCTCATGTTCACAATCAGTGCACAGGGACTCAAAATGACTGGGCAAGGGCTCAGCAACTCAACCAGCTCTGAGGGCAGGGACACACTGCATTTGCTATCCCCAAAGGTTTTATATCCCATCTCTCACAACAGGACAGCACAGGCTGAAGGATGCACAAGGTGTGAGAGATCCTCCAGTGGGGAGCAGGCTGCTGCCACAGGAACAGCACATCTGAGCCACAGCCTGAGGTAAGAAGGGTGCCTTGTGTCCCTGTGTCTGAGCTGCGCTGGTGGCACCAGCTCATTCCCAACCGAATGGGATTCAGCTAGGGATTGCTTTGGTCTGGTGGGCTGCAGCAGGAAATGTGGGTGGCACAGGACAGCGCCTGTGTCCTACAGGAACCTGCTGATGAAGGGAGGGACTGGATCCCCTGTGCTGCAGGTGGACAGCCCAACTGCACCACCTCAGCAAACTATGGATTCTTGTTGAAAAATATTTATGGATATGGAAAAGGTTATAAACACAAATTTACTCAAATATGATCTGTTGATTTCACTGCAGTGTCAATTTACTTTTAAGAAAGTGAAGACAATACCAAGTCTTCTTAAGCTGCTCAAGAACTAAAATGAACTATTGAACTTCATAAATAACACTCCATACCCAGAGGGCTTCATGTCTGAAACTATTCCAGAATTCAGTCTGTACTTATAAAGTGCTCACACTAAAAACTGAATGAACATTCGTAGACTGACATAAAAACAGAATATATAAATCTAAATTTTAAAGTTTCTTTCCTCCTTTACACCTATTTCAAAATTTGAAATAGAAGACAAAAGCAGCACAGAAGTTGGATTTTCAGCAGAACTTCCATGAAGAACAACTGTTCATGAGAAATCATCTCTCTATATCCATGAGGAGTCTCTGAGCAATTGTGCTCTCTTCTTCCAGGGATCTTTTTTACTACTACTGCAGAGAAGGTCAATGAGATGTAAGCTGTGTTTAAAGGGATCTAACATAAGATTTTTCAAGGTACAGAAAAGAACTTTCTTGAAGATATATTACATGGATGGGATCAACTGCTAAAAAAGCCCAAAGAAACGCTGCTTGACATTCTTGTTTAATAGCATCTGTGTGGCAGTACCAGAAATGGTGTCTCCTCTGTTGTGTGATGCTCATAATGCCCAGGATGTCTGGAGTTATCAGCACTCACAGGATATGAGCCTCTGATGGCCTCAGCTTACAGAGCCCCAGCGGATCAGGATCAGGATCAGGTTAGCTAAGAACCCTGTAAGGCACAGTAAGGCAGCAGCTTTAGTTACAGCTGCACTGGAGCCTGTCCCACCTGTGAGCTGACAGCCAAATGTAAAACTCACCCACAATGGGACCTGAGACCTGTGCAGATCAAGCTCAGACTGTTTGAGCCCAAAGCCCTTGGAGACTTTCCCAAACTCCACAGACTGATGGTCCCAGAGCTCAGTCCAGGCCTTGTACTGGGCTCTCTGTAAAGCTTAAGGCAGCAAATGGAGCCAGCAGGCAGGAACCACACCCTGAGCAGGGCACCTTGTATGGCTCTTTGCATGCCCAGCCACAGCACTGCAGCCAGGCCCTCACCAGAGTGCCCTGGACCAGATCGGAGGAGAAGGGACTGCAGGAGCAGGTGAGGAAGAGAAAGGTTATGTTACACCTGCTTCCTCTGGCCAGGAGCAGGACCAGGAGACACAGAAATGGAAATGACTGCTCCTCTGACAGAAGAATGATGAGTGAGGACTCTCTCTGAGTCTGCTTTTTAAACTGTTGGTCAAGGATGGAATTCACCTCTTTGGAGAGGGAAGAGCTCCTGCACATAACTTTGTTAGTCGTGGTAAGAAGGTTTTAAAAGAAAGTCAGTGGAGATGAGTGGCAGGAACACCCTGGGAAGCCTAAAGGGCAGTGAGCTGGACAGGAAGCAAAGAGGGGCAGGGTGAAGGTGTGTGTGGATGCACTCCAGTCCAGACTGGAGGAGCAGCAATGTGCCACAGACCCTCAACATGCTACACACATGAGATGGTTCTACCTAACTGTGAGAATCATCCAGCTCCAAACACCCCAAACACCTTCTAGCAAGGAAGTAATTGGGTAGGAATGCTCAAGTCAGGATGATTCTTAAGAAACTTATGCCAGAGTATAAGGTGTAATCATGGATGGACAGGAAGGCCAGCAAGAGACTTAAGTAAACTAAGAGATGAACTTATTTAACTAATTAATTCATTAATTAATTAGGAGGTCAAGCACAAGAGGAACATCTGTTCCAGAGGACCCTGGGCTCATCCTTTCTACAGAAAGAGACAAGAAGCAAAGTAAGAGGAACGCAAAGAAGGAAAAAGCATTTTCTTATGTGTTAGGAACTGGTTTTAAGAACCATGACTGTCCGGGTATATCTAGAGGCAATTATGGTTTCAGAACAGTTCCACACATCAATGAAGTAGGTGAAAATGAGGACTGAACCGTCTAATTTAACACTTTTATTTTCAAGAGGGTTTTTTAATGCAATTATATAATAGTTTATACACTTCAAATTTATGCTCTCAAATACACAGGAATAAAAAAGATGCTTAAAAGCAGAGAAAGGCAAAACTTGAAAGCCACGTTCAAACGAGAATCTATAAAAACAAAAATCCCTAGAGACATTTGTTTGAAATCTGGGAGACATGATTAACATACAAAATATAAGGATTTTCCAAGTTAGAGAACTAAACTTCTGTATTCTACCTCTGAAAGACTATGTTGGACATACTACAAAGAAGTGTAAGAACTGTTCCTCCCTGTGGTTTAATTTGTATGTCTTCTGAAATAGAATATGAAACTGCTCAGGAATCTCCTGCACTGCTGTCTCCTTTCTGCAGCAGCATATTTCCAGAGAAGTTAATAATTTTGGGGTGACTGCTGTTCATGTGAAGTGGAAATAGCTTATGGCTATTGCCTCAGCTTTCATTTTTTAAATACCAAGTATAGCAAAGATTATCTCCTGATCAAAGCAAAGCAAAATCAAGAAACTTGGGTACCAGCTGGCAGTTTTTTCAGGCAGTGCCAATGAAAACCATGCTGTTAAGGGATTTTGTACTTCTGGAGGCTTTGCATTTTCAGTTGGCTCTTACTCCATCTTTTTCTGATATATTCTTCCTATTGCACCTCCACCCTCCTTTCTGTGCCTCCCAAACTGTCTCTTTCTCTCCATTCTCTCCCTTTTCATCCTTTGACACCTGTCCCAGACCCTTCCCCATTCTGTCTACAGTCTGTCTCACTCTGTAGATGACACATCCACAACATCAATAAACCCCCACCACCTATCAGGTGGACTGGGACATTAAACACATCAGTGATTTAAAGACTTGGAACCCCAAGGCACTTCTGTGGCCTGCAACAAAAAGTCTTACAAAGCAGAGGCAGGAGAGCAGTCTGATAGAATTCTGCTGTGTCTGGTCCAAATGGTCCAGTTTTTTACCCTAACACTGTAATTTAAAGTTTCTCTGATATGAAAGAACATGTTAATTTTTAAAAAACTGAGGTATAAATATGTGTTAAGGCTGCAGGCAGATCATTAGACCCTGGCCTGAGGTTAAACTAACTGAAGAGGATGTGAGAAAATATTGCACCATGACATGAGAAATGGCTGGATGTGACAGATGAGAGTGTGAGATTCCACAGATGGGTAAAAAGTGATGTGAGAAATAGATGGACTTCACCAGACACTAAGAGGGGGCTGAGAGCTGTGAAGTGCAACCCCACAACATTCTGGAGGTGCTACTTTGTGGAAATGTTCTGTAAGGTTTAGAATGTGCTCCCAAAAATCCACTGCAGTTATTCAAGAGATAATTTATTTAAATTACAGGTCCTAGTAAAACAAAGCCCTCCACACACCTTTAATCCTGATCCTCCAACCTGAGCTGACCTCCCCTGTGATTTGCTAACTTGAACAATGATGTCTTTTCTTGGAGCATGGCAGCTTTTGAGGCACAGCAATGTCACCAACAAGGGACACAGAGCAGCAAATCTGTCCCTCCAGGCACTGCCACAGCTGTGTTTCCATGTCCAGCACCCACTGAGACACAGTGCAGTGGCTCTGAGGCAGACAGTGGTCATGGCTGATGGGAGCAGTAGGCAGGATCTTCCTCCTGATCAAGTTTTGATCAATGAAATCTAATGTAAAAGTTTGCGGGAAATTTGTAAAGGAAAAGTTTGAGAACTACAGGCTTAGAAAGAAATCCCATGTCTAGAGGATACTATTAACAAGTGAACTGCTCATCCAAATGAAGGCAAGATGCAGATTCCTGGCAGCTGTACTTAAAAGTACCAGCACCAACAGCTGACTTCTATTGTTAGTGAAAGCCAACATCTGCGTAACTCAGAATTCAGCATAGAGTGACCAAGTCAGAGCCTAAATATTAAGATGATGTTTGAGGTTTTTAAGAGAGTAACATTTTTAAAGAATCAGCTGTTAACTATCAGTTATACAAGTCATCAGAATGAACTTGCAGACTTACAATATTTTTCCAGCAGTGCTCCTACAAAAGGAGAAGAGTCTGAATCAGGATGCTGGAATCTGATGAACATTTCAACAGCACTGTAAGTCTCCTCTGTATTCCTTGGATAGTGTTAGCAAGGGAGTTTAGAGTAAACCAAGTGATTCAAGTGGTTTTGGTGGGAATGGGAGCACAGCCAGTCCCACTGCTGCCTGGTGAACAAAACCCCCCAGGCAGAAGTGCAAAGTGCTCTGTCAGCACCCAGAATGGGCTCCTCTTGCTGCAGGAACTGGGTGGTTACCATCAGTACTAACTGTGCTGACAGAAAACTTTTTTCCTTCCATCTGGTGTTTCAACAGTTTTCTGAAGAAAAAGCTAAAGAAAACCTTGAAAAGATTCTTCAAGGAAGGGAAAGTGAACTGATGAGAACTCCACTGTTTGTGGAACCAGTGGTGTCTATTGAGGACAGAGACATTTCCTTTTTTCCTCTAACCTTTGGGCAAGGTAAATGTATGACACATGGAAATCCCTTTTCCACTCTGCTTCAGACACTGAGGCTCTCAGGGGTGCTCTGAGGAGACTTTCTCTTGTAATCAACAGAAAAGTTCCATGGAAGGATTTCTATCAAGATACTTCAGAGACTGAACACATGAAAAGCACAGGGACCAAGGAGTACTGCCTGCTAATTTAAGCCAATACCTGGAAGTGACCTGATTGAAAGACACCAGGTGAGGAAACAGAACAATCTCTTTGCAAGCCAAGGATGATGCTGTGCTGGGCAGTGGAACAGCAGCAGCTGCCTCCAGAGCACTGTGCTGTGTGTGGGAATACACAATACTCACCCTGTCATGTAGTGTCCAACCAACATATTTTAAATAACTATCATTCAGGAAGGCATCACTGTACATTTTCATCCAGACACCAATTTCTTCAATACAGACAGCTCTAATCTCAGCAATAGCATCACTAATATGGAAAAAGAAAAGAACAAGGATTAGCCAGATTACAGACACATGTACTTCTCATTCCCATTGCCATAGCTATAATATTTTGCTTTACTTGTCATGAACCTCACTAGGTGAGGATTGTCACTGTTCTTACTGCCATATCATTATTTTCTGTTCCTCTACATCCTTCTACTCACTAATATTTCCAGTGTTTATATATGCTCCTGCATTATCTCTATGTAAAGAAATTCTCACCCTAGTTTGCTTCTTAGTCTATTACTCCATCTTCAACCTCTCTCTTTTCAAAGAGTATTATGAACCCAAACGACAAACCTCCTCTGGGTAATCATTTCTGAAACAGCATCACTGACATTTGCTTTGCAGCCCTGTCTCCAGCCCGAGGTGCAGAACCATTGCAAGGTGGGAGAAGCTATTTGGTTTAGCCAAAGGCACCTGCCAGAGGAGCACAGTGGAATTTGCTACACAAAGAGATCTCATTTCATACCCCCCATGAACACCCTTACGACAAAACCCATGAGAATTTTGCACTTTAACATTGGTTTCTTCCCATTTTCTTGATTTTATCCTACATTCTGACTGTGGAGAGTCATGGAAGAAGCAAAGACATATCTCAGTCAGATTCATCAGCTGCTTAGGGGGGAGAGGTGGCAGGAAACTGGAGAGGTTACCTAAGGAGACCAGGATGGAAATGCTTTCCATCTGATTGGCACTTTCCTGCCTGCCTGACAAGGAGCATGGCATCTTTACTAATAATGAAACAACGGGAAAAGGGATGGGGGCCATCTGTCCCTTCAGTAATTCCATCTCTGGGACATCTGTTACCATGAGAAATCACTTGTGCCACTCCAGCTGGCACTGCCTCACAGTTCCAAATTTCAGCTGTAATACAAGAACACAAAGAGTCACTGCAGAGAAGAAGGGAATGTCTGGTGCTTTGCAAACACTGGACTTGATTGTAACTGAGATCCTTGGTTTGTATTTTTATTAAAAAAAATCTTTTTGGAAAAGTAATAAACATCAATTTAATTCTAAATCAGACCAACAGAGCTCCAAAATGAAATTTAATTTATGGGAAGAAAAATTCCAATCTTCAATAATTGTAAAAATGAGAAAGTTTTTCTAAAAGCCAGCAATCTCACAAAATATAAATAAAATGCACTCAACTCTTCTGGTCCAGACAGGTTCATGGCCCTAACTCAGTGCAGCAAACCCCTAGTGACACTATACTATGTACTATGAACTATGTACTTCCCCCTCCTGCAGGCTGGCCCAGCTGATCCAGTGCCTTTGTCCTGTCCCTGACCTTCCAGACCCTGAGCTGGAACCCAGGGCTCCCACAGGGACCATGAACCAAGCCCAACATCACACATGGCCAGGGGGAACTTCTCCACCCAAGTCTCAGCATTTGAATTCAACTTGGAGGAAACTGCACTGCTGGAACAGCAGAAAAGCACCAGCAGCATGTAATGCATTTAATGCAATAACATGAGGGAGACACCTGTGTGAATGCCACCAAACCACTGCCGTTCTCTCTCTTTGCCTATGAAAAACATTCATTCTAACAATTTCCCAGCATCAGTAAATCTGGTCTGTCCAGCTTCCTGAAGCCTCTGTAACCTCAGAACCAAGGTCAGGGGCAATCCCCAATGGAGACAAGCTGCATTAGGAGCAGGCAGGGCATCAAACAAGCTGCTCCTACCAGGGATTTCTCAAGCAGGGTTAAGTAAGTAGTGTAAGGACCAATGTGCTAAATATCACACTCAAGGGTTAAAAACTGCATTCCTTATGGGAAAGGCAGCCATAATGAAGACAAGTTTTAGTTAAAACTATGACTAAAAAACAATGACTATATATATATATATATATATATATATATATGCATGTGTGTTTAATTGTACATTGCTTCATACATACAACGAACTGGATTAGTAATTCTCTTATATGGAGTTACTCTTAAACTATTTTAAAAGCAAAACATAGTTGGAAGAATGCAACACTTACAGAAAACCCTAACAGAGTAGTAAATATAAATCAAGAAAAAATGGGGAGCCACATCTGTAGCAACACAAAGTAGTGAGGAAGACATTCTTATGAGGGGATGACAGCCTGGGTCCTCACATCCAAGTAGGTTATTTCACCACCTTATAAATTTACTAACTGTAAAGGGTTTTGGAAGGATTTAATAGCAATCCCTAAAAGAACCTACATGTCAACAACTATTTAATCATGCAACACAGCCAGCCAAAGAGCAGGAAAAATCGTGTTTTCTCTAAGAGTGCATTCAAACTTCCCTAGGCAGACAGTGAAAAACTGCTTCTTGATTCAAAAGCCTTCTCAGGGATCCCTCAGCACTATAGACACTCACTCCAAGCTCCTAATAAAAAAATAAAATTTAAAAAAAAAAAAAAAAAAGCTATTCAGCTGATTAAGAGATTTAGTATAATAAGAATTTAACATTTCCAGTATAATTGAAAATGAGACAGAATCATGGCTAAGGCATGTGAGACCAGCAAACACTCAAGCTGCTGGAGAAGCAGGGGAACTTAAGAGACACCACTTCCCACTCCACATCACCTTCCAGGTAACTGTCACTGATCAGAATCACTTGTGTTCCTGCAGGAATCACTACCACAGACTCCATGTCCATACAACGCTGCATCAAACACAAAACAGGCAAAAAAATATCTCTGTCCCTTTGCCATCAATGTCATAATTGCTTGTCATTAAACTGTAATTATTTTCTTCTAATTTTTAGACAGTTAAATACATTTTAGCTTCTGGTCAGAGTCACTCTGAATTGTTTAGCTTTTTGAAAATACACATTATTTCTGGATGACACAAGAACATATAAATACTAATTATACCTGCACTAGAAGTGTTTTTGGAATAATGAATGCATTATTAATTATCATAATTATAAATTAGTGATGTAAGCTTGTATTACTTGCTAAATGCTTCTAGAAAGAAATAGAATCTAGTCCAGCACAGAGATAAAAACCAACATGGCATCTACAGATCTCAGACATGAAGATTTGCACAATCTGCAAAGCAAGTTCTACAAAGGGAAAATATTTACAGCACAGTTCACAGCCTAAGTTCCTACTCTGGGTAAGTAAAGAGATCCTCCATGATGCAACTTCTGAAAAGATTTGACAAAAGGGGTTCAGGTAAGAAATTCTGCATTTCCTTTTAAAATTTTGGCTTGACAAGGCAAGCCCATAAACCTTAGGACAAACCACAGCAGTGCCAGGAAACAGATTTTAGCAGTGCCACTCCAACTTCAGTGTGCCTTTCATGCCAAAGTACACACAAGAATTGTGATTAAGGCCAGAAGTCTTCAGGACCTGAGCCACAGAGTCTCTGATGGATATTAGGGAAATGTCAGGTGCAGAGCAGTGTCCTCAGGGTTGCTGGAGTGGCTGTCAGCTTCAGCTCCATCTCACAGGTTCTTTCAGTCTATTTAATCACAAACTCATGAGGTTAATCAGGACTAAACTGAAAGTCCTCTAAGCAAACCTGGCTGACGTGCAGTGCCCTGGATGCTCACACCCTACAGCACTGCCAGTGCTCAGTCAGACCAAGGCATGGCCTGGAGGTGACCAGCAGAGCAGGAACTGCTTCAAGGCTTCTTGGAAGCTCCTAAAGGAGCCTGACAACTCTCACTGCCCCTGCTTGCCCAATCTAACCACTGGAGATGCTGCTTCTCACACCTTGTTCTGAGGCAGCCAGAACTGCAGATAACCACCAGAAGACAGTGGTATCACTCAACAGGCAAAACAGCATGAACAGAAAAACATAGATATTTCAGTCAATGGGTTGGGCTGAGAGTTAGTCTATAAGGAAAACTTTCTAACAAGGATAGGACCAAGGGTGACTCACTGCCTTAGGCCTTCTGTGGGATGGAAGCTCAAACTCCCACCCAAGGGACAGGAAATGGAGCAGCTGCACAGGACCACACTACTGTCACTTGGACAGAACTGGGCCCATCTCTTGGGCTGCCTGTCAGTTTAGAAACATTTTGAAGATGTAACTATAATGAGAACTAGACAAAAATGTCTTTTCTACTTATTTTTTCTATGACTCTCATCTCTGGAGCTGAATTAGGACCCCATAAAAGAAGAAGGGTAAGAAAAACAAGAGTTCAGAGCCAACTTCCAAAAATTCTCGTGAATGCTCACTGCATATCCCATTCATGGGAGAGGCTGGCACACATTCCTATATGCTTCTGTGCATAGTGGCTATTTAATATCTATTCCAATAGCCTGTTACTAGGCTGATTATCCAGTGCTCCTGCCAGACCAAGGAATTTATTGTTTGAAGGCATGATGTGGATTCTGAGATGTAGCTTTATGTACCTCTGACCCCAGTGTTTCTCAAAGAGTTCCTGTCCTAACACTTTTGCTTGTATGAAGTATGAGGCACAGCTCTGTAGGGAAGGGAGCAGTATGTGCTTTTAAACTTCACAGAAAGGTCAAACTCAAATTAAATGATGTAACTTTTTGCCTTCTCTTTTTTTTTTTTTAATGCCTTTAAGTGACACCGGTAATTTCTGTTTGTTTTTTCAAACATATCTAAAACCATAATACATTTCCTTGCATGTTTTGCCTCCTTAGGATGACACATTTAAGGTGCGGGGAGAAGGATTTTTCTCTGGTTTGGTTTATGTTTTATTTCCCTGTGCTGACTAGTTTGTGCTTCCTCATCAAACTGCCATCCAATAACTCCTTCTCCCTTTTTGCTGTGTCTTGTTTCCCACAGTGGAATTCCCATATAACTTGTCATTGTAATTCTATTTACTCTGTAGCAGGCAAAGGAACACCTTGGAAGGAGACAGAAGCATCTTCTCCATAAAAATGACAATGGCATCTAGATTTGGCAAGGTTTACCTTGTTTGCCAGTACTGAAAAACATTACCTCAGGATAGGCTCATGCCCTGCATAAATTCTCAAACCTACTGTGTCCATCAGTGTGAGGATTCCCATTCTGGTCTGCCATAAGCTAAAACTGTAACAGTTCTGTTTTTCTGGACAGTCACACCTGGAGGAAAATGTCTTTAGGCACTCAAAACAAAAAAGATGTTATGAATGGGACTGAAATCTGAGATCTGTCAGTCTCACCCTCTGAAAGGGGAATCTGTCTAGACACACAGTGCTAAGTCCTAGGCAGGGAAAGACCCAAACTGAAATTGTGACACCTCAGATCATGATTCAGAGGGATGAACATCTTATAAATACTCATTACATCTGAGCAGCCATGTGGCAATTATCTCAATTCAGTCATCTCTGATATGAGATAAAACTGAAAAGAAGAAATAGACCTCTGCTCCTTTTTTTATACACATGTATCTTGCAAGCAATTTTCAGCTTTTGACTTCAGTTAAAAAAAAAAAAAAAGTTTAAAACCCATTTTTAATGTAAAAAAATATCAAAGGATAAAAAACCATTGGACAACCAAACATATCATAAAGCCACAGAAACTTAGTGAGAACAAATAAAAGGCAATATACAGTGAGATGGGTACATTTCTTGCATGCTTATTAAGAATATTTTAGTTTTTGACCAAATCTGCTGTTCACACTAGACTAGCATTATGCCTAGAAAACTATTTAGCTATTTCTGCAAATCTTTTTTTTTTTTTTCTTGATAAGAGAAGTAAGCACTGACATCTTCCACTAAACTGGAGGCCAATCTACAAAAACAAAATGTAACCTCACTGCAACACTTGGCAAAAGACCCATTCTGAATGAAACAGTTTTGGGGGTTTTGTTTAGGTCAAGGACTTGGCAGTTAAGCTACAAAGGTCACTAAGCATGAATCACTACGGCTGAGTCTGAATCATACTGAAGGATGGGACTTATTCTCTGGGAATAATTAAAATAACATTCTTTCAAAATCATCACCACTTATGCATGGTCTAAGGCTTGTAAAACCATGTGAAGTTTAAAAATAACTTGAACTATTTGAAAGAAGGAAGGTTCAAGAAATTAAGAAGTTATGAAAGCAGATAATAGGTCAAAATCCTTTACATTTTATCCCCCATGGGCTTTGTCATCAATTAGCTGGGTTTCATACAGACATTTTCCCCCTCTATTTTCTCATCCAACTGTGAGTGCAGGAGTCTCACTCTGTGCTCTCTGCTGTGTATCATTACTCATAGTTTGGTGTGTGTTGTAAGAGACTCTTTGGGGCTCCCCAAAAGGTCAGGGATGGCTGGTGCTAACACAGGTGGCTCAGGGGGCAGGGTGGGAACAGGTTCCTCCTGACCCCTCTGAACAGTGGCACAAGTGGTGCCACCACCTGTCTGGTTTCAGTCGATTCCCCACTGGTCTGATAGGGCCACCATGGGCACCTTTTTCCAGGGCAGGGATGGAGTTTATTTATTTGGTCTCTCCTTTTTTACAGCAACATCAGTAAAATCAGGTCTCTCCTAGTGGTGGGAGGAGACATGAAAAGAAACTTTTTTACAAAAGGAGGATTTCAAAAGAAAAAGCAAAAGCACCAGAATGCAGACCACACCAAAAGGATGAGTCTTCTTCCAACCCCACACGAGCATGAAGTACTAAGGATATTTTAAAGCAATGTTTTGTTTGATATAATATACTAAGTTCTGAAGGGATAAAAATGCAAACACTCTTAGAATTTAATTTCTTCAGCTTTTTTACCTATGCCATGAAAGCTGCTCTCCAAACAAAATGGTGAGTGCTACACTGATCTGGCACACTCATTTACCTGCTGGCTCTCCATACCCATCCTCCTGCTGCCAAGCAGCTCAAGGCTTCCTGACCATAACCCATGAACTTTCTTTCCATGCTCAGGTACTGAGGAGCCACTCTCCAACCCCACTGTGCTGCTCACACTCACACATTAGTTGACACGAGCACCTTCCTGGTTTCCTGGGTGCTTTTCTCCAAATTACAATCATCCCTCTGTCCAACTGAATTATGGGTTCCTCTTCACCTTCTAACCCTCTTCTCAGACACCCTATTTTCCCACCATTTTCCTAAAAAGATTCCACAACTTATAAACCTTTAAAGCAGAACTGAAATCTGAAAGGTTAATTGCATAGTTTAGTACCCTTGAATTTTATCTTTTGATTTCAGCAAGTCAATTAACATTTAAAGAGCTGGTTGCACCAAGGTGATGCAGATACTCTGAGGCATCTTGTGACACACAACAATCCAAAACCTATTTTAAAGACAACTCTTCTCTGGGAAACCATATTCCAAATTTGCTGTTTACACCCAAGATGTACAAAAGGAAATGCAGGCTGGGCTGGAGGACAACTGCTATTCCATGACACGCAGTAATTATTTGATTATTCTTAAGATATGGCATTTCTGTCCTCCCAACATGGACAACTTTTCAAAATGCAAAGATTCAAAGCCAATGTCTCCCACAACCCTTTAAAGCTGCCTACTGAATTAAAATAAAGTTGTGTGCATGGCTCTATTGAGTAATTAATAGAGGTTACAACTTGTATATTCTTCCATAACTTCAAATGTTTTTGACAGTGATCTTGTAGCATCTAGAATATTACATCAGAAGAAATCAACCCAGAAACTACCCTTGACTTTCCTTATGACCACACTTTGTTAGCAGAGCCTATTGGAACATGCATTTTCTTACCGGTATCTATGAACAAATATACCCTTAAAAATAGAGTTCATCATATTTTCGATTTCATCTTGGTTTTCTTGTAGCTGTGAAAAACAAAACACAAAATAAATAAAAGATCATTGCTTATTATAATTTGGTATTTTACAATTCTCTATTGGGAAACCTTAAAAGACCTTGGAAGAGCACTTGAGTAAATTCACCATTTTTGCTTTTCCAGCACACGCCTATATTGTGTGCATACACATACAAATATTTACATTTATATATGCAATGTCTTAATGGAAAAAAATTAACATTCACTACAAATATCAATTTAGTCTCTCAAATCAGTTATTTGAAGTGATCATACTTTTGCTACTGAAAATGAGACAAGTAGAGACAATGTGTGCAGTAATTTCACCAGTGCTGTGTTCACAGAGAAAACACAGAGCTGAGTGACAGCTGCAGAAACAAAGCTGGTTACAGATTAGTTTTGAAAATATTAATGTTCTATTTAAAGAAAGGAGTTGAAGATGTTCTCCATCTTAAGTAAGAGACTGTCAGTTGCTTGAGCTTCAGCACCCACATTAACTGGGTTTCAGAAGCAGGAAGATTTCCAGGACTGGACCACACCTGACATCCAGGCCTTAGACTGCAAGAAACCAAGCCCAATTCCAAATGAAAACGTGTTATGAGCATGTTTTTATAAAGAAGAACATTTTCTTAAAAATCTTTTCACTTCTTGGGTGATATGAGCACATTCTGCAAGTACTACGGATATCTTCCCTTGTGTTAATTAATATGTTAACACAACTCAGAATTAATTACAGTATTTTCATACTGTCAGATGTTGTACTAAAGTAAGTATAAGTTAATTACACCTAAATGCAGTTTTGTTAATAAGATGACACCAATTTAACCCAATCAGCTTTTGGAGCAGCCATCATTCTTCCATCAAGGTGTTCATTACAGTCCAAGTACAGCACCATGTGGGAATGTAAATTTGCCCACACTCTCACAGCAGGAAAACCACAACAGAGCCTTGCAGGTAAAGTGCACATATGCATAAAATAATTAAACCTGTATAATTATGGATGTATATATTTAACAGATAAAAGGTTTTAAAGCCAGAGGTAAAATTGTGATCAGCTGGTCTGACCTCCTGCATGGCATGAGCTCTGAAACACTTTCACCTAAGGGCTTCTATTTTTCAGCCAAATATTTCTACTACGTCTTCCAGGCATGAGCTCAAGTAGCTTCAGGACTCAGGGAGTGAAACCTCCCAGTTCACTACAGTGTAAGGAGGTGTTGTCTCCATTTTGCATGTGGAGAAACCAAGGCACTGAGGGCTCTTGACTAAATAGTCAAAAGCCTGCCAAAGAAACTAATTTCATAGTAAAAGGGATTATGTACAAAGGGAGGAGCTGGGTCCACACCAGCTCTGCATACATGAACCAAGCATATTTAGACATGGCCTCTGGGAAAAGCACTATTTGCAGCTCAACCCAAATGAGCACAGACTAAATGCTTGTTTGAGAATTCATAACCCAAAGGGGACTGTGAGTTCCTAATCACACCCCAGCTGGATGAGTCCACAGGCTACAAGCAGGGAAACATCCACAGCAACATGGGGGTAGAGACAGCCTAGCACAGGCTGTGCAGTAAAACAAGGATGGGAACCAACCAAGAAGCCTCAGGAGGCTTTCTGAAAAATTATCAGGGCCCTGGAAGTGTAAATTCACAGAGAACTCAGGGAATGATTTCTTGGTATAAAACCACATCACAGAAGACAGGTAGGAGAGGATGGACTTTCCGAGCCATGAGAAAGTCGAGATTCTGAAAAAAAGTATTTTGCCATCTCTCTGAATGCAAACTGAAGCAGCATGGTAGAGGCTCGAGCAGCACAGACAAAGGGATAGCATGGATGGTTTCCTCCCTCTTCTTCTGCACAGAATTTACAGTTCACTATAAACATGGTAAATGATCACCTGGTACAGGTATCCAGATAATACACAGCTGGTGTGGAAGAGGAATCAGGGATTCAGCAAGTCTGTGTGAGATGCTTTTTACCTCTGTGTACTAACATTTAAAGGATACAATTCTCAAATGTATTTTAGATTCAGTAATGAATTTTCTCTGAAACTCTAACTGCTTTCTACACTTCCAAGTTTTTTAAACCATGCACTTGAATCTGAGTGCTTAACTTCAAGCACCTTGAGAGAGCATCTGTGTCTTGGGACTCCTGCTCTTAGCAATACAAAAATGATTTAACACTCCCCCTCTTAAACAAAGGTAAAAAATGAGGGAAACATTCTCTCGTTGACTCTGCAAGCAGGTTTGGAAGCTCAAAAAGACATGTATGACAAGCACAAAATTTGAATTACTACTGGCAGATACAAAAAGACAATGTTCCCTGCTTTGTGGCATATTGCTACTTAAATCATCCACTTGAGCTGAAAATCTCATTGATAAGACAGAGCTCCACATATGGCTTTCCCACCAGGCCTGTAGATGATGGTATGAGGATGAAACACTTCAGCCAGTGCTCCATCTCCTCTGCTTCAGACTAACTTGCCACACTCAGTTGGTGAACTGTCCTTCTGTCAGTTCATGAAGACCAACACATGCACATGTATGTGCTCAGGAGGGGTTGTTAGGATGGCACTTCATCAAAGAATCAACTGAGGAAGTGCCAGCACAGAATGCCACTGTCAATTCAGAGTATTTAAACACTGGGAATATACAGTATCATGTCAGGAATTCTTACACAGAGCATGAAACCATCTAATCCTAAAAGATCTCTTGCGCCCAGGTGCCCCTGGTGTGTTTAACCCCACTGAAATACTCCATCTGGCTGTTCCTAGGCAATGCTTTGCTCAGCTGTCATGAGCCAGTGAGATGAGAGCCCCTGAACACACAGAACCAAAGGTAAGGACTAAGAAATGTTCTTTCTCCTGTCAAGGCTCCCCGTGCAGCCTGGGCATCCTTGCTACAGCTCCCCAGAGAGAGGATGTCCTGGAGCTCTGAAAGAACAGCCAGGGGAACGGGCACAGAGGAATCCCCAGCCACAGAGCCACCAGCCCAAGGTAATCAGAGCTATTAGTGCCTTTGTCCTCTGCAAATTCAAAGCAACAATCAACAAATGTGGAATATAAACTCTGTTCCAGCTATTTGGATTTTCAAAATGTTTTAGAACTCACATTCAATTTAATATTTAATTAAAAATGTTTCTCTCACAGTTTGGGCAGGAGAGATTGTTTCTGCATTGTACCTTAATGCATGCTTTTCAAGAATTATGAAAACCAAATAAAGTTGTGCTACAGATCATAGGGATAAAATAAAAATGCTTAATTGTAATTATCCCCAGACAAAGACTATGAAGTCAAGCAATTCTGAGTCAAAGTTACACCTAAAGGAATTCAAGGTGCACACAGGCAAAACACCCAGACATCCTTAATTGCCACAAAGTAAAACAGTGGTGGAGAAAATTCAAAATTAATCTATTAAATCATAAATTTAAATCTAAGCCATACAAACTTTGACTTTTCAGTTTATCTTATGAGTTTTACTTGGCAGCTTTACACATTATGGTTGTTTGGGTGTATATGTATTAATTTTCTACTTGTCATCTTTAAATTTAAGTACACCTCTAAAACTGAAATTTCCTGTGATATAATACTTCATTTAGGAAAGATTACAGCAACCTTCTAATGTTTTGTCTCACCTAATGCCAGACTGGTACTTACTAAAGGCGACTTTAATGTCTCCCTAGCTCCTTCTCCCTGAGAACAGGTGCTATAGCCTCAACTCCAGTGTTTCCTGAAAGCAGCTAAAAGAGAAGTACTAATGAGACACTGTGGAATAACTGCAGTGATCAAGGGGAAAACTGGGCAGTGGAGGGAGGGAACGTGTGATCCTCTTGTCAGAATCCTTCTGCATCATCAGAACAATGACTGCTTACAGTTTGAGACTCTTCCTGCCTGGTCACGCATAGAAGCCTGAGAACAGAATTCTCCTTTGCATGCAGAACAGTGCCACAAACTCAACTGAATGTGGCAATACAGGATTTAAGTAGTGTGCTTGGGATCACACAAACACCACTGCAGAACTAAGCTCTTTCTCACTGTGGTACTCCACTCACAAACCACTCTGGGCTTTCTGTTGGGAGGGAATGCATATGAACCAGGAAAAAAAATTTGTCTTTTCACTTGCCTCTTTTCTTTTCTGAAGCAGCAGCTCCAATCTTTCGTTAGCTCTTTTGCCAATCATTTTGTTTCTCTCAGCTTCATACTGCCTCTGTGTATTGTCCTGATGAATGCTCAGGTTTAAGGCAACATTCACAAGAGCAGTCATAAGCTTCATAGCTGCAAAGGCACAAGACAGATTATGACTCTTTACCTGTAGTCAGAGCTCAGAAAATATTTCCTCAGCAGATCCATACTCACAGCAAAAAGCCCCTCAACCCTGGCAGAGTCACCTGGAAAGGCACTTCCACCCAGGCAATACCCAGGTCATTGGCCCATGCTCAGAACCAGAGTCTATACCCCACACTGAGCTGCAGGCAGTGCTCCTTGCTGTCTTCTCCAGACAAGCTTTGAGTGCACCAGGGAGCCAGCACGTGAGCCTGCAGCACCAGGGCACCATGAAGGCAGCTGCTGGGGAGTTACAGCAACTTCTGCACAGAACAGAGCCAGTGGAGATGGCTCCTGCTAAGGGTGACCTGAACCAACGGCTGCTGAGGATGGCTCAGTTCACAAGTGACCACAGCACAGCTTCTCTGAATGCTGGTCTGACACGGCTCTAAAGGCAGCTGTGCAGCCATATAAAAATGCCATTTTTATTTTTACACATGCTGGATATGATATTGTTTGTGTCTGCTTTTCAGTACTAAAATTTACTTTTACAAAAAACATTAATAAGGGTCTGTCTCAAGTTCTGTGTGGTTACATTCTACAACACATTTTACAATATTGAAAAACCAGCAAAATAATGCAATGAACCATCACATCCTCTTTACATGCTCCTCTAAATATGCAGCATTGCTTCAGGTAGAAAAGCAACCACACAAATAGTAAAGTGAGGCTACTTGGATTGATTTACTCTGCTATAGCTCAAAACTGGTAACCTACAGGTACTTCTTCCTACAGTGAATCATCTCTCATTCCAAGTGACTAGCACAGAGGAAAACTGAAAACAAGGACCTACAAACACTCCTTCAAGATAAAATGCCAGTCTACAAGTAGATTTTCAAAAACTTTATCAAGACTGAGCTCCATGGCACCATGTTGACCTCTACTCTTTGGAACTGCAATTAAATGTACTAAAAACAGTCTGAAGGAAATTTGTAGAATCAAAACAAAGCCTCAAGCTTGTTACAACAAGCAAATAAATGAATGGCATGTATTGTCAGTGGTAAATACTGAGATCTTTGGCAGCTCCCATCTATGATGGGCATCCCTGCAATGGCCCATGTAGGGATGGACCAATCAATCCCAGAGACCACAGTGCTCACTCCAGAAATTCTTCCCCATGAATCAATCAATCACAGTCTGAGCAAACAGCAAATCAAAACCACCCAGAAATGGACACAGCATCAGATGGAAAGGAATACAGTTTAAATAATAGACATTGATTTCCAGCAGGGTATCTAGGCTTAAACAGTGCTCACCTTGGAATACTGAATTTGAAGAGGAAACTCCAAACCTGGAAGCTTAAGCCTGCATTATTCATGGTTTTACCATCCCACTGCTAAGTATGGTGAAGAACACAAAGCAATGCCATTCCAAACGAGTTCAGTCACTCTGAGCTGAAGGGTTTGGGTTTCACTTTTAAAATCAAAATCCATTCAAATCTGGAGTTGTTTTTTCAATATCATTGGAAACCTGCCTCTAACTTTGATTCATAACAAGAGATGAAATTTTAAATAAATTCTGATTGTATTTGTTTAACACTGAGTATTGGTACACTTGAAGCTGTAAAAATGTGTATGAGGCTGATTGTGGAAAGACTAAATAGTAATAAATATTGGCCATAGAAACATTCAGATTATGACAAATGTCTGCTGTAAGAGTTTCAAGTATCTGGCATGATCTATGAACCCTGCAATAAGATGGATTTCTTATCACCTGACATGACCAGCTGTAGACACCTACACCCAAGCCAGCCACCACAGTAATGCTCTGTAATTGAGAAAAATAGTTCCTTGTGGAGAGCAATTCATCCCTCTTAGAGGAGACATCCCATACAGGTGTGATGAAATACGTAAGGAAAGCCCATTTCTATCTAATGATACACCCAGGGCTCTCCTTAGGTGAGGCAGCTGCACTGAAAGGTAATGTGGTTGCAGGCAGAAGACAGGAAGCCCTCCAACCATGGCCCTGTAATCCCAAACCTTATGCTTCTTCAGAGTTAAGGCATAGATTATTTTTCTGGTGAATGGAAACTCTTTGATAATACAACTGTCCTGATAAATCTTTGGAATAGATTTATACTCTAAAATACAAAATTACTCCAACGTATTGTACAAGTAGTGAACAATTAATAGCAAAATATAAGAGATAGGCACACCACTTTTGATTCTCAGGATTCACTGGAGGACCTGGGGATGACAGGAATCCCTAAACACCTCAGCACACCACTTTCCAAATAAAAAAGGAGTACTTTAAGTATAGTTGTACCATATGCGGTACTCGGATTTGATGAAGCTTCCCCACAGTTTTAATGCTGGTCAGGGTCCACCTCAACCCAAACTACAAGCACTCCTGGCAGTGTGTAAGGAGTGGCAAGCCCTGTGGCAGCCCCGGTGTGGCAGGTCACTCACCAGCCAGCGTGCTGGTGTGCCGGAAGGCGCGGACCTGTGAGTCAGAGAGGCCGGTGAGCAGCGAGATCACCGTGTCCATCATGTACTCGTCATAGATGATGCTGTACTGGCACTGCCGGATCAGCACCCCGATGAACTCGCAGAAGTTGGAGCGGAACTTCTTCCACTGAGGCCCGGGCATGGTCAGGGGATAATCGCCACTGTCCTGCAGAGCAACAGAAGAAAAAGATCAAGTGTTAAAGGTCTGCTCATTTAATTTATTTTAATGTTGGTGTAGCCATTGTGGCCTACGGCTCTAAACTAAACATCATCTTGTTCCTCCAAGCCAAGGGAGAATAACAAATAAAACCAACGCAGTATTCATCAATAAACAGGGAGACTCGTTGGCATGAAACCACTTCTGCAGAGACATCATTGTAACTGTTTTCCACTTGCAGTATTGGCTCTGTGTGGTACAAAATAAGCATCAAGTTTTAATTCTTTTAATTGTATCCTCAGTTAGGAAGTGGGAGTGAGGGATGAGACAGGAATATTTCAAAGTATTTAAGGTCAAAACCTAAAGAAAGACTTGTGTGATTGACAGTGAGTCATTCTCCATCCCCACTTCAACTCCAGGTTAATATTCTAATCAGCTGGCTGCCCCTCCCCCCAAACTTTGCTTTGCTCAAACTTACAGTTTCCTTATCCAAAAGCAAACCCTGTCCTGTTTTATCTTGCAAATGCTGCCTTTTTCTGGTGGTAAAACTTGCCTTCTGATATCAGTAGTGGAAATTTTACTACAGATTCATACACTTCATCTTCAAAAAATTATTACAAGATTGGACTAGGCATGTTCATTTAACGCCTCTCCAGGTCTGCTCTAACTAAATTCACTATACACACTGTATTACAGGAAGACTGTCCCCCCTGTCAACTCTAGCACAAGAATTATGAGGGAATTCACCTACAAAACACCTGTACTCCTAAGCCAAGCAGCCAAACAGTGCAGTCAATGGATGTCCATGGAATTCCCTGTCCCAAAGTGAACTTTGTAAACAATATCATTTTCATCACTTAAACCCTGCACAAGCATTTCTCCACTCAGGAGGAGGAAAATCAATACTTCAATCCCTGCCATAAATGCAAAATTCAGGCCAGCAGCCAGCTGATTCCTACAGCACCTGTGGAACAATGGGACAATTTGGGATTTCTGGGGCACTGGGGGAGCTATTACAGATGAAATGCCAACACTTTATTCCAGATTTCAAAATATTCATTGGGTTGCAGCCTAGGACTCATATTTTTATGCTTTTGTACTAAGCCCAACAAATTCTCTCACAAATCCATTCAAACATTAAGGCAGAAGCTAGAACAGAAACTTTTTTTTAGAACTATAGAAGTTCCGAAAAGCTTTAGGTAATAGAGAAAGACTATGTCCCAGTGACTGTAACTCTTTGAGAGATGTTGCTTTTAAATACATTTATACAAAGAGGTTTTCTCCTCCTGTAAGAAAAAACTTTGACAGTTTTAAAAAGGGGGTTTTTTGAAAAATACTTTCTTCATCAACTATGGGACAATCATCCAGCAAAAGGAGCACCCCTGTGGCTGTAAGTCGGGCATTTCCTAAAACATTTTGTTGTTCAAGGCCACGGCAAAGAAGGAAATTGTGTATAAGTACATCCTGAAAAAGAGCATTTCTTGTATTAATTGTTTTCCTGCTTAACTTTTTGAATCAAAGCCTTGGCATTTTATTTAGAGCAGGTCAGAGACACTGCTGTCATACTGAAATTCCTGCTCCAGCTTTAGTTTTCCTCACTGAACAAAATGAACACTCAAGATATTCAGCTTTTTATACACCAAAAGTCAAAGAAAACACAGTTTTCTGTGTTTTCACAGAAATCTCAAAGCTAAAAGGCATTCACCATTAGGAACATGTTTATTTTGACAGAAGGTACCCAGTCTGAATTGTAATTTCCTTGTTTCAAACAAAATGCTTAAATCTTATGAAAGAGTATTTCTTTCTGTATCACTGTTCCAAAATGGTAATTTTCATGTCAAGTTCCTATTTGGTTTAAACTGCCATTTAAAATGCACAAAACATTAATTTGCACAGAGAAAACAGAGCAGAATGCTGTAATCCTGTCTCAGGAATATGATGTGTCAGGAATCTGGAGCTCTTTGTTGTACAATGGCACTCCCAGGAGCTGAAGCTCAGCACCCAGAATGCCACCACCACTCTCAGTGGGATGAAAGTTCTCCAGTTCCTCCTCCTGCCTGCTCTGATCAATCTCTCTCTGCCTTGTTACTCAACATCCAACAGCTGAAGTTGCTCTTTGCTTGTTAGTTTCTCATACTGTGACAGTATTTATCTACTGTCCCATTGCATTTTTAGTTCAAACCAGAAGTATATGGTAATATATTTCATAATGCTTCAAACAACTATTTGTATACTCTACCTCATCAAATTCTTCTGTCATTTTCCTTATGATTTCTGCATTTTGCATGTTCCTGAACATTTCAATTCGTACTGTACCTGTAATGTAATGAAAAAACAAAAGAAATGAACACAACGGGGTTTTGCTACATCAAAACATCAATGTTTTTCTGCTGCTAAACAAACAGCTCAGTGACACATATAAGAATATGCAGAGTGCAACAATAACAGGAATGCTTTGAAAAAGGCTGTTTATTGAAGAAGTTGGGAAAGAGAACTCATCTGTCCTGTAATGTGCTTTCAAACAAGGAATTAGTACCATTTTCCATCCTTTCACTCTTGGCAGCCAAGCAAGTGTGATAAAGCAGTGATAGCCATGGAGGACTTGGGTCATGCAGCTACCCAAGGCTTTCAGTTTTGTGTGCAAAATCAAATGAGAACCATCTTTCAGTTTCACAGCCACTCCTGGTGATTCTGCACTTTCCATGCTGAATGTCCTGATGACAGATTCCCATGTTCTCCATGCACGACTGGGAGTTTTCACAGTGCTCAGAGCTCAGGACCAGCATGGTTCATTGACTGAGGCACATTTTCCAAACCCAAAGGCTCCAAGGGCTCAGCCAAGGCCTGAGCCAGATCAGCACCAGAAGCAGTAACTGTATCTCTGTTATTCTTTCATACAGATTTTCCACTCCCCCTTGTCACCTGAACACTGGAGTTGATAGGATTAATTTTTCATTGTAAATCACACAAAACTACCAAAATTGAAAACAGAACAACACAACAGCTAGAAATGAAAATTCTTGTAGTTTTGATCAAAATTCAATCAGTGTACAAATACAGTATTCTGACATATTATTGCCTCTGCAACCAGGCACTATCTAAATATCTGACCATATAACCCAGGGCAATAGAAAGATTATTTTTTGCTGCTGCTGCATGATCTTCTCTTCATCACTTCACAATCTTCTTTTGTTAATGGAGGAAATTCAGAAAAATTAAATGAACTGCAGAGGTAGAAAATCCATCCCAACATCATTAACGTAACAAAGAGTAAGTCTCTCAGCTTTTGCAAGAAGTTCAACTGGAATAATGATCCACTGCATGACTTAAAAAATTCAGATCATAATAGAAGCAGCTTAACAGCTAACAGTATTAGTTGCTCTGCAAAGAATAAATAAAGATAATTTAAACATACTAAATATTATGCATATGTTTTAATTCTGGTATTTTATTCCTTTAAAAAAGAGCATTAGAAGTATATACATTTCAAAACAAGAAAGCATAGTTAGAGTACACCAAGTCTCTCTATGTTAGTATGGGTACAGTTTTACAAAGCAAATGAAATATTGATTTCTTGAATTGCCTTTGCTTCTTCATTAAATAATATTTGTTATCTATTTCAAACTGGGTAATACTGTCAACCTCAGTTCTGACAATGGCAATTTAAATTTGTGCATGGTGATTTCCGTATCATTAACAAACAATTACTAATGCAATATATCAGCATAAAACCAGGAACCCAAGAGAATACCACCACATGACAGTTGAAAATACATTTTCTCAGCTTAGAAATCATCTGTACATACAGATACATTTTAATCTTTTCCCCAGCTCTGACAGTTTTGTTTTGGCCAAATGAAGCAGTTTCCCAGTATGTCTTACAGCAGTGGACAGCTACCATTGCAAACCCTCTCTGCTGCAGGACTGCCCCTTTCTCTCATGGCATGCTGGCATCTGCTGCTCTTCCCACTGGCAGCACAGCCAAATTCTAATTTAACTTTCAGCTAAAACAGGTAATCACAGCACCCAGCACGGCCTTAAAGAGTGAAAAGAAAAAACCCACACAGAGCACAGAACTTAATTTGAATGAGAGAAGAAGAGAAAAGACTAAAGGGGCCTATACAAAACTGGATGATTACCCTCTTAAAAACCCCTAAACTGTGTACAAAATCAGATATAGTATTTGTCCGAGATATAATACACCGTAGACTCAGTGGGTTGAAAACATGTATTTAGTGTGAGAAGAATAACCAGTTTTATTAGTAAGCCCTGTAAAAGCAAAGCCACAATAAAGATCTCCAAGAGCTTTATAGGATGCATAAGCCCTCAAGCCTGAGCAACAACCAGCCTTTACTACCAGGAGTTAAACAAGGTTACCCCTGAGGTGTGGGTGGTCTCATGACTGCCTTCCCTACTGCAAACAGAAGAACTGGCACTGACCACTGCTGGGAATCAGGGAACATCATCACACCAAGTGCCTCCTGCATGTGGCAGCTCTGGGATTTCTACACAGAAAGTCAGATGAGAGAAACATCAGCTCAAGGAGCCCACAGTCATTTACTCTTGAAATCTAAACTGCTGAGGATAATAAATTATATACTATGGGCTTACTACCTATGCTATACGGTCAGTTTTCATCACTGGGACCTTTATTCACCAAAGCTACACAATTCCATCTCTTCTCTTTCAGATCACCTGTCCACACTGAGTAAGCTGCAGGAAAAGCAGTAGGAAAATGGCAGCTCAAGACTGAGGTGAATGAATATGAAACAAACCTGCAGTCCCTTGCCAAAGGAGGATTAATTGTGGTACCTTAAATTCACGGTAACTGATTAGACTGATCTCTCAAACACACAAACTCGAAAAACAGAAGAAAGATTTAGAGGCATTGAGAAGAAGACACAAGGAAAGTACATGAAAAACATAACGTGCTCTTTTGCATCAGCTCAAAGCCAATAGTGGGGACCACAGAACCTAACTGAAATTGCCAAGAGAGGGCAAGTTTAATGAGACATTTGTGAGGATAGATGGTGATCACAGAACGGCTGGATGGGCAGTACTTATCTCCCTTGATATCATTCAAGGTGCAACTCCTATGCCTCTTGCCCCACTTATCATTTAGATCATAAGAAATAATCTGCTTCTATAATGTCCTTAAGTGCAGTTTTCAATCGTCTGAGAAGTGGTACTGACAAATTCCATGTGACAGATGACAAAGACTGAAGTCAAGCCATCAGGAGCACATGATTTCTCAGCGCTTAGCCTAGGTCAGGGTACTCTGCTGTAGCACTTCCACTGACTGTTTCCAGAATAGAGCTGCCTGAATCTAACCAAAAATTACTCAGGCCAGTAGAAAAGTTCACTTTCTGTGGCTTGCTCATGATCATGTAAGAACACTGAAGTAGCTCTTACGTCACTGGAATCAATAGTTATTAATCATTAATTTAAATAGAAGCAGTACTGGGGCAGTTGAAGCATATCCAAATAGATACTGAGACTCCTAAATCCCACCAGGGCTCCTGACTTTCTATTGATTCCTGTCCCTGAAAACTGAAACTCTTTGCTGAGGCCAGAGGTCAAGACTTGAGAAAGACATCAGTCTAAATATTTGGTTGAATTTCCCAACACGTAGGAATAGAAGACCCTTTTATTGATTTATTCCCCAATTCTTCCTGCTGCATGGACTCTACACTGCCCAACTTTTGCTGCCAGTGAAGCAATATTCAAAAGACGGACAGGCTTCCTATAAGGCACACAGCTAATTCATCTTTAGAGCAGCTTTTGCCAGTGAACTCTTACTGAATGAATCAGCAAGAATCCCAGCGGAAAAATAAATACAGTCCTGTGCAATTAAAACCTTATCAAACAGAGAATCACAGATAACTGTTAAAAGGTATTTTAATGGTTCACTTAATTCCATCCTCCTACAACAAAACCAAGAACATGTTTGAATGTGCTCTGTGAAATATCTTTGCAATGTGAAGGCCTTATACACAGTATAACTATGAAAAGTGCACTCTCTTGCTGTAGTCCAATTCTCTGACTGACCTTCTGCTTATCAACTCTGCTACACACTGGAAGAGAATTGTTTTACTCTTAATTTTTTATATAAGTGATTAATTGCTCTGATTTTTATCATTATGCTCCTGCAATTCTTGTATCTTTACCTTTGGTAATTCCATTTTTCAAATTCCACTGTGATTTTCAGACCATTGCACAGCACATGAATGAAACAAGTCTTTCCCCTTGCTTTAATTCTTATTCCTCCTTTGCCTTGGGTTACAGTTGAGTCTCAAACAGAAATCTCGGAACAGGACTCTTTTTTGCCTTGGTTGGGTTTCCCACACAGAAATTTTATATCTATTTTTCTCTTCCTCTTTTGAAGACCCTTATTGTTTTGTTCTTCACTCTGCTCTCACAGAACTAGGACTATTATCATTATCATCATTATTATTATTGTCATTAAATTTCCATCCCAATGATGAGAATTTCCTCTAGAGATTATTTTCCATTTGTGTTCTTCATTTTCTGTATCAAAAACTTGTCTGCACCACACTGTATGAATTCACTGGACAATCTTTAACTTGCTTTATTCTACTCCTTGATGGCACTTCACTAGTTTGAGACCCTCTCCCACCCTACTGTACATCATGTAACTCTATATACCAAATATAAACAGCAGTGAAGCTTTTGTATCTGGCCTTCTTGTTTTGATGGCTCATAGGAGATTTCACCAGCAGAAACTCCTGGCTTCTCTCCCCTTCTGTCACCTAGACATTTTTAACAAAGCTATTCTGGATTTCAGAACAAATGTAAACATTACACAGGACAAGGATTTAGGGGCAAGCTCCTCTTCCTGAATTTTCAGATCTTGATTTTGCTAAGAATCCTTCCATGCAATTCTTTGGAATTGAATGAAGACCAGGAAAGTCGTCACAGAGAACTACATTAGCAATGCCACCTCTGCTACAAGGTGCTGTTAAAGCTGGGAAAATCTGAAAGGAAATCTTGATGTGAAATGAGGAAACTTCGCTTGTTAGAGTCCTTTCACTGTCCTTACGGCCCTTTAGTGCTCTCTGCTCCCAGTGCCTGACTGCCACCTACAGACCCCACTCTGTGCCCACAATGGCATGTACATCCAAAAGACACTGCCACTGGGAGAGAACAGGACATTTCAAGGGACCACAAAAGCATATTCAATTTTACCTTCTTCATTGCACCAGGCACAGAAATCTAGTTTATGAACTTAGATATAAGAAAGGAAACACTTTGTTCCCATTGTCATTTAGAAACGATCTTAATTTTTTCTGCTGTCCTTTCACACCAGATTTAGCCTAGAAGAAGACATCATGTCCAGTATAGAAATCTCAATATAATCTCAGAGTGCACAACAAATTTAGCTTTAGGGACTAGGCCTAGCCAGTATGGGTTTATGGAAGGCAGGCCCTGCCTGACCAACCTGATCTCCTTCTATGACCTGCTTAGTAGATGAGGGAAAGACTGTGGAGATGCCTACCTGGACTTCACTAAAGCCACTGACCATTCCCCACAGCCTTCTGGAGAAATTGGCTGTTCATGGCTTGGATGGGCAGAGTTTTCACAGGGTAAAAAACCAGCTGGAGGTGGCCCCAGGGAGCAGAGGGGAACGTAGCCCAGGTGGTGGTTGGTCACAAGTGGTGTCCCCAGGACCCAGTGCCCGGGTCAGTCCTGTTTAGTATCTTCAGCCATGATCTGGATGAGGGGATCAAGGGCACCCTCAGTAAGAAGGTGCAGGGAACAACTTCTGACTCTGCCTAAAGGGAGGTGGCAGCCAGATGGAGGTCACAGAATCACTGGGTTGGAAGAGACTTCCAGGATCATCGAGTCCAACCCACCCCTAACATCTCAACTAAATCATGGCACCCAGTGCCACATCCAGTCTTTTTTAAAACCACATCCAGTGATGGTGACTCCACCACCTTCCTAGGCAGACAATTCCAGTACTTTATCACCCTTTCTGTAAAAAATTTTTCCTAACAACCAACCTAAATTTCCCTTGGCACTGCTTAAGACTGTGTCCTCTTGTTCTGTCAGTTGCTGCCTGAAGAAAAAGAGACCAACTCCACCTGACTACAACCACCTTTCAGGGAGCTGCAGAGAGTGATAAGGTCACCCCTGAGTCTCCTTTTCTCCAGGCTGAACAACCCCAGCTCCTTCAGTCGTTCCTCAAAGGGCTTGTGTTCCCAGCCCCTCACCAGCCTTGTTGCCTCCTCTGGTTGTGCTCAAGCATCTCAAAGTCCTTCCTTCCTTGTTGGACCTTGAAGGTCAGTCACTTCTCTCAAGTGACAAGCAACAGGACAAGAGGAAATGACTTCAAGCTGTGCCAGAGAAGGGTTAGGTTGGATATTAGGGACAATTTCTTCACCAGAAGGATTGTCCAGCCCTGGCACAGGCTGACAAAGGCAGTGGTGCAGCCCCTATCACTGCAGGGATTTAAAGTCCTTGTGGATGTGGCACTTGGGGACATGGGATAGTGATGGCCTCGGCTGGGGAAGGATTGAACTCAATAGTGTCAGAGGGCTTTTCCAATCTGAACAATTCCATGAGTCTGTGCTTAAAACAATCAGTAATGTTAATACTGTCAATATCTATATGAAGCACCATTGAAAGTTATCAGTAAATCTTGGAGGATTTATTTATTTTTTTTACTAACATAGGGGTCACTGTACAATACAGTGGAATTTAATATCAAATCCTTGCTATTTCTGATACTCAAATTCAATGACAATTGTTTCATTTTAAGAGCAATTCTCTATTACGCTTAAGAGTTCAAAGTTCTGAATGAGATTAAGGAGTTGATAACTTTATATACATAATTAGCCTTTCATATGATTTGAACTGCTACCCTCTTTTAAAATCCAAAATGTTATTTGATCCAGAAGATAACAGTGATGGTACCGATTTCCTCATTAGAAGTATGGGAAGAAATACATTGAAGATAATCAGAGATTTTTACAAAAAGGAGAATTATGTATGTCACTGACAATCCAGTTATTCCGCCTTGCTGAAAAGAAAAAAGAACATATTCTTATAGTATAAAGAGATAGAAACATCATCCCTACTTTATAGAAAAAAGATCTTACAAAATTCCAAAACTGCAGTTTTGCAGTGAGGATTTGTTACTCGTTTACACTATGTTGAGTGTCAGAACAATAAAAAAGGAAAAAAAGTAAAGAATTCAGGAGTGACTCAAATAACTACACAGCATTAAATGTGACTTCTGTGTCAGACTGGGAAGTGTTGTACTACAGATCTGGTGTGTTTGTTCAAGGATTGATGTTATTTCTGTCAAGTAATGCTCCACAACCCCCATGGAGCTCCATGAGGCATCAATAACCAGCTAAATGTCATACATTCATGCAACACAGAGACATTTTCAAAATCCTACAATGATCTCTCTCATTTTCTTAAAGGAGCTGATGCACAATAATCACATGCAAGCAAAGTTTTCAGATTAAAACCAGGAAAACTGAGACAGCAAAACCGGTCAGTTTTCAGAACAGAATGAACCTACCAAGAGATCCTTCTATGTAAAGATATTGATAAAATACATTCCATGGCAGATATAAATGCTTTGAAAGAAAGGATAATAATGGAGCAGATAGTTTGCTGGTGACACAATTATTTAGGACAGCTAGACTGACAGCTGCCAGCCAACACTGCCACAGGATGTCACAGGCAGAAACTGGTAAGATGCTCTTCAGCAAGAAAGCATGTTCAGTCCCCAGACTGAGAGTAGAAAAGCAGTAGGCCTACATGATTTAGTGCGTCAGAAACAGTACTCTTCATGTGCTTAAGTCTTTTGATAAAAGAAACTCCGTTTGCTCTGGTTTTCAGGCAGACAAGGCTGGTTTGAAATGGCTCTATAGCATTTGCATTGCCAAATGTAAGCTGCTTTGCATCCTCACAGACAATTTACATGAAGCCACATAAGTACTAACCAAAGATGCTAAACTTGCAATCTAGTATTTTTACTTAATTATTTCGTAAGATAGACCTTTTCATGCTTTGATGATTAAAAGTAGCAATTCTCATACAGCACTAACCTCTTTGTCAGGTAACTTTGAACAGTAGTCAGTGACATGAACATGAAAAGCTGAGGAGCCTTTGCTGCCCCAAAGGCAGCAGTTTGTTCCTGGCAATGTCTCACAGCTTTTGCTTTTGGAAGCCCTCATGTCCTGCCTTGCACTGCCCCAGGTCACCCTGGCTGAACGAGGAGTCTGGCCACAGAAGACACTCACACTTGAGCGGAGAGGTAAAAGCACACATCCAAGAAATGCTCTGCTGAAACTTCCCACCTGTTCCCTCAGGGCTGGTTCCAAGGTTCAGTTCTGTGGGCACTGCTCATGCTGTGCTTCCTGCACAGGTGCTGTAAGCAGATGTCTGTTAAGAAGGTTCCTGGTGGATGTGATGAAACAAATTAACCTCAGGATTCCTGTACTCAGCAATCAGCACTGGGTGTTAGGCAGAACGCAGGCACAAATCAGCATCCCACAAATCTCACATCTGGCAGTAGTTCAGAATTTACCTGAGCTGTAGAGTGTTAAGGCACACTGTGACAATCGGATTTAACAGCTGATGGTGGATCTATCATCTCTTAACTCATTTGGACTTTCCATTTCCAAAGAATTCTGCATCAATGCAACCTGCAGTTTAGCCCTACACTCCTTCAAGAAGGTACCTTATTCTATTTCTGAAAGTACTGCTTGATTTTATTTGATAAACCAGGATCTTTTTGCAACGCATGAAAAATTATTCTTCTATCTGCCATTCTTTTCCACATTGCTTGGATTCTTCTCTCTAAATCTGTTTATCTTTAGGAAGTGGGATGGTCATAACTACATTCAATGTTCAAGGTGCAGGTACACAATCTAAGGTGGAAAGAGATTTTTTGTGTCTAATATATGTACACAAATTTGCCCTTTATTTCTAATTCTTAACTTTGCCTCTCAGAGCACTGCCAAGCACAGAGGTTGTATTTTCAGATTATTCACAATGACAGCAGGCTCCAAGAGCAGAATGTGAGTAACTACAGCTATCAGCGCATGTGTGGAAGAAGCCTTTGGCTGCCTGCTGTCAGAAGTGACTCAAATCCAGCAATATAAACATGGGTAATGTGGAGGCTGAGCTTCAAGTAAAGCGTAAGATACAACAATGTAAATATTTGCACTAAGTCCATTTAGGTCTGAGTGCCTTTATCACAGGCTGTTTTCACATCTGCTCTCCCCCTCTCACCTACCCTGTGAACAGACCCCACGAAAGCTACCCTCTGCAACGAGGAGCCCAGCGTGAGCACAAGTTCTTCCCTCCTCACAGAGGAACCTGTCTGTGTGCATAAACACCTGATCTGAGGGGGCAGAGACAGCCCTGCCAGACACTTCTCAGTGGGGTCAGGTGACAGGACAAGAGCCTGACAACCCAAACATGAGCACATTCCTGCTGTGTAAGCTTTTCTGTAGCCACCAATGGAGAGAAAACACTCTTGCCATTGCTGACAACATACCTGTGCCCTGTCCCTGGGGCACAGCCCCAGCCCTGGGCTCCTGGGGGAGTCTTCCATTGGCCACAAGTAACTGCTGAGTGAGCTGAGGCTTGGCACCAGGTGTCTCCTGTTATAACACAAGCTCAGGTGTGGGATAATGTAATAACAAAAGTCTGATAAACTCATTTCAAGGGAGAGCAATTGCTTTGTACCACTACTGTTCTTTCTACAATAAACCCCAGAGCAGATTTTAAAAGACTGAGTGCTTCTTGAAGGAAAAATAATGGATTTCTGTTCCACCATACTAGAATAGGCTTCATATACTACAAATTCTTTATTATGCATTCTTCTGGATTGCTAAAAGGTTTAATCCACCAATTTTAAAATGGTAAGCATATAATCACTATTTTAACACAGATCATTTATCCCTGTTCTATTTGCTATGATTTTTACCAAATGCTGTCCACAGAAGGACAAACTCACAGCTTCTTACCTTCCTGAGAAGTCTAGAATTGTAGAGCAATTTCAGGTGGCAGGATTTCTGACTGTCACTAGTCCAAACCCTTCCCAAAGCAGAGATCCCAGCTAGATCAGGTGAGTATGTCCTAGGACAGTGAACCCACACTGGGTTCACCCACAAAGGGAGCCCCTTCTGCCTCCAGTGCCTGACCACCTCATGGCAGAAATGTTTTCCATTCTGTCAAACTAGAATTCCCCACATTTCAACTTGTGTCTGTTACCTGCCACAGAACTGTGTGAAGAGTCTGCAGTCCCCTTCTCTGTGGTCCTTCAATAACTGAAGGAAGCAGCAAGATCTTCCTTTGGCCTTTTTAAAACTGAGCAATGCTGCTGCCCAGTTTCTCCTCACTCAGCAGAGGGAGGGCTCCCCAGAAGGCCTCCTGGAAATCCAGGCTGACTCTCTTAAGCACATCACACTTACCCACATTTCATGCTTCAAAGAACTTCAAGCTCACTTTCACAGAAACCAAGGATATTTACTTCAGTGTCCACCCTTCCTTCCACTTTCTATGGATGTGCCTGTCCCATCTGCAGTTTCCCAGAGCTCAGCAATAACCCACACACACACTGTGAGCATTGCAACACACCTTCACATGTTTTTGTTAAAAGGTATTTTCTTTATCAGAGAAACAAACCTCTTGTTACTCAGTGTCAACATCTCTCCATCTCATAAACAAAATGCCATAAAACATGGTACCTCCACTTTCCAGAAAGTCAGGAGGCAAAAGATGATCACAGGAGGATTAAATATGCACGGTCTATCCTCTTTCCCTCAGTCTTTCTGCTTTCCCTGATGGAGTTTTGATCTTTTCCTCAGCCATCTGTTACTCTTATTTCTACCTGCATTTCTCAGTGTTTCTCAGAAGTAGTAAAGTAGGGAAGATGAAAGGCAAGTCCTAAAAAATACAAAAAGAGAAGTAATTATCTAGAGCTTTTCAATGTGACAGGCTTTAGAGGCCACAAAACATAGTATCTAGTAAGAAAACTAAGAAGGGAAAAAAAGAGAGAAACAAGAGGCCAGACCTTTTGTGCCACAACTGGGAGTTGCCAAAGATCTGACAGAGCTCAGCAAGGCATCCGTGAGTCCCTTGCAGCTGCTGATGGACTGTCATACCCTGCTCCTTGTCCCTTGAGAGAGCTGCCCTTTCTCCATCTGCCTCAAGGAAACTGCTGTTACTTGCATAAGAGTTTCCCAGACACAGCTCTGAAGAAATACCCTCATTCAGGGCTTCTGCCTTTTCCTGTAACTGCTGCTCCAGCACGTGAAAGGGAAGGATCAGGAGGACTACAGGGGTGTCTGCATTTGGTATCTACAGTGCCAAACCTTATCAGCAATGGCTGATAAAGCCAAAGAGACTGCTGAGCTCCAGGTTTCCCAGAGCCAACCCTTACTTTTCAGTGTTCAACAGCACCATCCAGAGAGACACAAGGCCAGGGCTGACTGGTATCCTCCCATATCCTTTACTTGATGAAAAAGAGCCAACACATTAAACAACAGTAAAACAGAGGCTTTGTAAGCACTGCAGAAAGGTGAAGAACTTTATCTGTCAATTTGAGGAAAGCTGGTGTCCTTCAAAAAGTGAGACTGAAGATACAGAAACATCATGGAAACAATTTCTATCTAAAACATCTGATTTCCCTCTAAGTGAAAGACACCATCTACCTGCAACATTTCTATGCTCTTTTTTTTTTCATCTGAAAGAAAGAAATAAGACTTGGGTGCACTTCTGTCTGTAACTGTGCTGCTTAATAAATCCTTATCTTTTTGTTTAAACAAACTTGACTGGTCTTGAATATGAAGTGTCCCAGTGAATTTTACACAAGCAGGTTGTTGAACAGAAGCCAGTGAGGTCATTGGGGAGCAGTGTGAACCATGACCCCAATCTCTGTTAATCTCAGCCTCTCACTGAGCTGGAGACAGCCAGGGACACACACTGAGAATGCTGCTGCTTCTTCAAGAACAGCTTCACTTGCAGCACAACCACCTCCTGCCCAGCAGTGTTGTGTCCCAATCTGTTTTGGAGTTGCACAACATTCAGAATATTCTCTCTCATACAGCTTACCCTGCACTTCATGAGCACATTCACCTGCTTTTGTATAATTCAGGAAAGTTGAACACAAATACACTAGAAATCCCTCTTCATTACTTTTGCTTCTCATGAGATCACTTATTTAGAGTATATTAAAGACCAAAGTATTTCCTGACAATGACCTGTGAAAAGACAATGAAAAAATTAGCTGAGCTGGCACAAAGCAATGGCTTTATCTTTCTCTCTCCTCATTTACAAGTATGCAAGATGAGAGGAATTCTCCTTTTCCACATAATTATTTCTTCCTGCTTTTCTGGGAAAACAAATCCATTTTCTCTCAGTTGTTAGCTCATTCCAAAGCCCTTTTTAACCTTCTAACTATCTGAACACATGTATAGAGCTTTTTTCTGTAGGGAAACACAAAGAATTTGAGAAATCACATGCAAAAAAACCCTTATCTTTGTGCTCAGAAATTAAAGCAAGAATTAAGATGTGCTAGACTTCAGATGCTGTGTGTAACCTTGACTTAGTCTTGCTGTGTGTTAGCTTTGGTGAGTCACCAACCTCCCAAGGCTGTCTGCTGTTCTGTGTGGTTTCATTAGCACAGACACCAGAAGGATCTGCAGAGGTGACATTGTTGTCTCTCTCTCTGACGTGTGCAGCTCTGCTGCAGCCAATGAGCCCAGGAGGAAGTGCAGGAAGGGGGGATTCTGACAAGAGGGTTGATAAGGATGCTGCAGACTGCTTGTGCTTTTATTCCTGAGGTTCCTGTAGGAGTCAGGACAATGTAAACTATCTCCAAGATGGTCCCTAACTGCATATTCCCCATTTTGAAGGTACCCCTCAGCAGTCTCATGGATGAATGTACAGAAGAGCAGCACATAACAATTGTAACTCCAGGTACTCTGAGTGTGACACCATTCTTCATGGATGTAAAACCCTAAACATAAGAACAAAGGGCAGAGCAGGAAAAGGCCCTTCCTTACCAGAGAACATAAGGAACAGGACTGGACTATGCTGGACTCCGGTCCTGCTTTTTCCTTATTTGCAAATACGTATCTAACAGAAACAATCAAGGGCTTCAAGTTTCCATTCCATCAACTTTAAGAAGTCTGGGTACTCTGAACTTAGTCTTTAAGCAATTTGAGGAGGAGTAGGAAACCAGTAAAAGCAATGGTTTAAACATGTCACATGTTATCTGAAAAACCTCCCCTCTGGGAGTGGCAGATTCTCTGTCTGCTGCCTCAAAAGCTTTTGATATCAATGACTCTTCCTGGACTGGCCATTTCCAGAGCAGAGACAGGATCTTTACTTAAAAGGGATTTACAAAGATAACTAGAAGAAACCCTGTTGATAAAATGCCCTTAAGGAAAACTAATTTTTAAATTTTTGATTGGAACTTGGCTAGTACAGAAAAATAAGAGGAACCATCATATCAAAAGTGAAGTTAAAACAACACAATGAATAGTTGCTCAACATGTTTTGGCACGAGTAAGAGAATGAGAGCATATATTAGAGCCAAAATCCATAAAGTCTGGATATACTTCTAAAAATACAATGCAAGAGGGAACTGTCACCTCAGAACCAAGAAAAGATAAACTGCTGGAACATACACAGATCACGGCAGCATTGACAGGACAAATATAAATGGGAATGTGGAAATAGGAGCAGAAAACTAGGAAAGCTCAACATACAGTGTGTTTCTCAACAGTCTGGGTCTAAGATTCACTAAGGAGTATTTGAGAGCAAAATATAAAAAAGATTCACCTGTATAAACTTATTAATACTAGAAACCCCAAACTTTACATAAGTAATAAAGCAGCAGGCCCTGAAAAGAGTGCTGAAAGACAAATAGTAATAAATGGCAGATGAAATACAAGAGGGAATGAAAAGTCTGAGTATATTAATTAACATAAAGATAGTGGACTCAAGGGAGAAAATTAATCAAGTGCTGCTAAGGAAAAAGGAAAGAAGATAAACAGAAGAGCACTGGAAGTAAAGCATGTTTAATCAGAAAAATGCATTAAATTCATAGCTATAACTCCTCTTATATTGCTTTGGATCATCTACCTTATAAATTTAACTACCAGAATTGGTTGAAATGGTGTATTTTGTGCAAATTAAAAATGGCTGTGTAAACACACCATTGTATTATCATACAATTCCTAGTATATATACAAATGCAAGACACAGAATAAAGCAGCCAGCTGACTCACAGAAAGTTTTGGGTTGAAGAGACCCCAAAGCTCATCTCATTCCAAGCCCCTGCCATGGACAGGAACACTTTCCACCACACCAGGTTAAACAACCACATAACTCCTCTGGTTGTGTCCTACAGCTTGGTGGAAAAAAATCTCTAAGCTGAGAAAATACAGAGTAATACTGTAAACCAAAGTATTTTAACAGAACCTTCATCAAATGTTTTATTTTGTGAAGGGTATTTAGTTTCCTCAGTATTTTGTAAAAAACAGTATTTTTTCCTCCAGCCTTCAGCACTGTCAGGAAATTTTCCTTTTAGGACTTTTCAGTGCTCCCTCTCCCCCACTATAAGGTTAAGATACTTGGAAGCCTTAATATCAGGGTGCTTTCCTGTAACATACTCACATTTTTAAGTTTCACTAGAAGGCTTAGTTTTCTATACAATAGTCGTTTTTTCAGGCATAATTACATTTTCATTCCTGTCAACATAGACTCTTACCTATTAATTGCTTCCTTGTCCTTTCCCCATGAAATTGTCCTTGAAGCTCACAACATAAACACCAAGGGGTGTTACACTACGGGTCACTTGCTTGATGAGAATATTAAAAAATGGAATTACACTGTAATTTCTGGCCCAGTTCAGTGGTATATTCTGGCTCCATCATTCTGCACTAGCTTAAAGCAATTCTCCAGTGTGTTCACCAAGTGAAAAGAGAAAACTGCTATTTTGGCTGTTGAAGCAAAGCAAAACCATTGGGATGTACACCTGCCTGCCTGCCTCTCTTTTTTCCTGCCTTCTAAGCTCCTCTGTAGAGATGTGTCCTCAAAAAGAACACATTCCTTTCTTGCAGTTTTCAGAATCCATAATTTCTCCTTTCCCCTTATACTTCACTGCATTTAAAGATACAAGTTTACCTTTCCATCCTTCATTCCACTGTTACAGATGTTCAGTTTCCCCTTCTCCTCCTTGCATCTTCCCTACAAATGAGACTTCATACATGGAATTAATTTTTATAGGTCTCTAGGGAGACCTAGAGACCTTGTAGCACCTTCCAGTGCATAGAGAGGCCCTAAGAGAGCTGGAAAGGGACTTTAGACAAAGGCCTGGAGTGACAGGACAATGAGGAATGGCTTCCCACTGCCAGAGGGCAGCGTTAGATGGGATATTGGGAAGGAATATCCCTGTGAGGGTGAGGAGGCCCTGGCCCAGAGCAGCTGTGGCTGCCCCATCCCTGGAAGTGTCCAAGGCCAGGTTGGACAGGGCTTGGAGCAACCTGGGATAGTGGAAGGTGTCCCTGCTCATGGCAGGGGCTGGAACTATAGGAGCTTTAAGGTCCCTTCCAACCCAAACCATCCTGGAATTCTGTGACATTTAATACTTGGTTGCTGTTACAGGTTGACAAGAGTAAGAAAGAATGCAGGGAGGGCTGCCCATTTCACAATCTCTGCCACCTTAAACTGTTTGCATGAGATCAAAGTCTCCAGCTCCCTAAGGGATAAATACATTTTTCATCACAGTATGATGCCTCTCCCTGTTTCCAGTCAGAAAGAACTGCAAGGTTGGTAAGCACAGGCAGAAGAGAGCACTTCCTGAGCTGAGGAGTGCTCTCCTTCCTGAAAAGCAGCCTGTTCCTCTCAAGGAAGAGCTGTAGAAAGTGATTTTTACACACAGCATTTAATTGAAGAATAATCCTGCTGTTACAGGCTACCATGGAAACCAGAGGGGGGAAAAGGGCTGAATATTAAAATTTGAGAGTGAGAATATCCATCACTGCTATTAGACAAAATGGTTTGCAAATGCTTCTATTAGTGGGTCTGGGCTGGAACCTTTCCTGTTTGCCACTTTCTCCTGTCAGTACTACAAGTGGAGTTGAACACAGGACAGAGAAAATATTCAAAAATCTTTACAGCTCGTGTACTCACACACCACAAAAAGGAGAAAAAAAGAAGTATCAGTTTGACAGAAGGGTAAGCAACCCCAAACACAAACATCAAAAATTAAACTCTAATTCATGGGTTTGGTTAGAAGTTGACAACAAATACATTCAAGAGTGAAACATCAGAATAAGCTGTTTCTTTGTTCTTACTAAAAATTCTTCTTATTCTTTCAGAATAAGCATATGACACCACTAAGGCAAATTTCTGCACCTCTGCATCAACAACAAACCTTCACTATTTGGTTCCAGCCCCACAAGCCTAGTGTTTCAGGGGAAAAAAAATTAAAAAAAAAAATATATTAATTAACAAATCTTGAGAACAAAGAGTAACTCAGCCTGGCTTTCTGCATCATTATCACTAAAATTAAATCCTTTGTAAATCAGATAAAAAATTCATGGCAGTTGAATCTCCTTCCTTTGTTTATCAATACTTAAGATTCAATCTGGTATTGAAATATCCACAAGTGGTATTTTCATCTCTCTTTTAATGGAAAGGTTTACATCTTCTGGAAGCAAGTTCCACAGCAATTGGTTGAAAAGACAATTCAACCTGCTGCAATGGCTGGAAAATTTGATATCAAAGTGCTGCCAACTCTAACAGCCTTTCCACTATTCTGAGCAAAAAGATACTCCATCACTGGCCATTTATCAAATTCACCAAATTATAAAACAAGATACGAAAACAAATTGATTCCTTTCTTCTGAACCTGAAAATAATGTGGGGTCTGCTGAGATTCTCTTAATGGTGCCATGCCAGGATGAAATGATGATGTTTAGACAGGTGTTAACAGTTGAATGTATTGTCTCTTTAAACACAAATATGTCCTTGTATGTGTCTCCAATTTGAACTGGTGGATGCAAAACTGACTGTGACCCATTGGTTTGTGCTCACAGTCCACGGAGCCCCATCCTGGGCTCATCCCACATCATGGGCAGCAGGGCAAGGGAGGGGATTCTCCTCCTCAGCTCAGGTGAGACACCACTGCAGAGCCACCTCCAGCCCTGGGCTCCCAACACAAGACTTGGAGCTCCTGGAGGCAAGTCCAGAGGAGGCCCCAGAGATGCTCTGGGGCTGGAGCCCCTCTGCTCTGGAGCCAGGCTGGGAGAGCTGGAGGAGTTCACCTGGAGAAGGGAATGATACAGGGAGATCTCAAAGCCCCTTCCAGTGCCTGAAGAGGCTCCAGGAGAGCTGGAGAGGGACTTGGGACAAGGAATGGAGGGACAGGACACAGGGAATGTTTTCCCACTGCCAGAGGGCAGAGTCAGATGGGATACTGGGAAGGGATTCTTCCCTGTGTGGGTGTTGAGACCCTGGCACAGGTTGCCCAGAGCAGCTGTGGCTGCCCCATCCCTGGAAGTGTCCAAGGCCAGGCTGGATGGAACTTGGAGCAACCTGGTCTAGTGGAAGGTGTCTCTGCCCATGGCAGGGATGGCCTAAGATGAGCTTAAAGGTCCCTTCCCACTCAACCCATTTTTCAGTTCTATGAACTGCAAAAATCACTTAAGATTTTTGTTTTGTTAGGCAGCAACGTTAGAATAACCCCTCACTGCAGATCAGATGTAAATTGTCTTCAAAGGCTCCAAAAACAGAATTTTAATGATATCCACTATGTGTACTAACGATAGGGAACAAGAAGTGAGAATCTACAGCTGGTTCTAAACAGTAAGTAAAACTAAGACACATAAAATAAAAAAAATCTTATTACAATATATGGAGTTAGGAGTAGAAAGGTCACTGTGCAACTTGACTGTTGCCATTCAGTTTCAGACTCTGAAAGTGAGATAGATCACAAGATAGGAGGTCAATTTACAGTTGCAGTCATGATGGCATGGGATACCGTACTTTTTTTGGTTGTCAAACAAATCTGAAAGGAGAACTTTGAGGACTCCAGTTGACATCCCTTCAAACATGCCTCGGAGCAATATCCTTGGAACCAAAGGAGCTCCCTAAAAATACACTGTGGTACACACAGCCACTGCCTACAGCAGGACTTACATGGGAAACATATATTCCCTTGGTGAGATTCTCTACTTCTTTTCATTCAAAACTTTCGAAAGACAAACTCTTGTTAAGTCCAGTTCTAATTGTGAGAAAGGACTTCTAGTTCTATGGACATCTGTGGAAATAGACTTACCTGATGTCTTAAATTTTGCACTTTTCAGTCTTCTCCACCATAAGGAAAAAACTAGCTGCTTACAAGGCAGGCTGTGATAACACAGGAATAACAGCAATACTTTGTTAACCTGAAAAGATGTTTTTTTCTTGAAATACATCTGCCTCCTCTTCATCAATGAAAAAGAAGTCACTTTGAATGGCTAATTAAAGTGACTTGAAGAACATAAGATGAAAATCAAAGTGGGGGGCAAAGAAGGTCTGAACCAACAGTACAGAAAACTGTCATTATTTTTGTCACCAGAAACTGAAATTCCACTACATCTATATCTTTGTGACTAAATATATACACAGTTAGTTTTCATTCTCATAAGTTGCTGACAGTATTTCTAGGTCCTTTTTCCTAAGTCACAAGAACTTTTAAGTTACCCAGAATATTTATTTCAATAATGAAATAAATAAAATAAAGAGTAGAGATTGTGGTAAATCTGACAAACTACATTAAAGGTTTTCCAAAAAGTGATGTGAAGACTTTGTAGAAGACAATTCTCTCAAGGGATGGTGCCTATTAAAGGCCAGTGACTGCTCCTGAGGTGAAAGGTTCTCATCAGCCCAAGGGACTTTAGGCTTCTTCCCTTCACACCCAAGGCCAATGCTACAGATAGAGGGCCAATACCAGTCATTCAAAGCTGAAATTTAAGATACTGGCATTACCAAAAAGAAATGCAAACTCTGCACTTGTGTCTGAGCTGGTGACAGTCACCAAAAACTGGGCTCAACTCTGCTGTGCCTATCAGTCCTTAAACAAGAGGACAGAAGCTGCTGGCCAGGGAACTCCTGGCTGCTCTGCAGGGTCCGGGAGCACATTTGTACAACAACCCTTCCTACCCTTCCAGGCACCCAAAAGCATTCCACCACACTTCCTGCTCCATGCAAATCAGGAAAAGACAAGGTAAAGGCTATTTACAGTATTCTGCCCTGTAATGACTGACTCCAGTAGTGCCAGAAAATGCTGTAACTTCCAGTTAAAAGGACATGGACAATTGTAAGGTCCAGCTGATCATGGTCCAGGTTAAAGACAACTGAGGCAATCTGACCAGACTGATATAAATAAGAAAAGAAATAGGCAGTGGTGGAATGTGAGCACAACTGGATCTGCTTCAGAGTCCACTTCTTCCAATTTAGGATGTCTCTTCTTTGAAACCTAAGCTTTTTTTTTTTTTTTCCTATCCAGCTCCTACTGAATGCCTGAAGATTAACAGAATATTGGATTTGCTTTAACCACTTTCTTTGTGCCAGAGAATACCACTTCTTCATTAGGATACAGACCCTTTCTTATCATCTCCATCTCCTTCTCTTCAGAAATAATTACTGCAGTGTATCAGCCCTGCACTTAATCAAAGAACTCTATGGCTTCATTAATGCAAAGGGGAAAGAATCGTAATTACAGTGTTTGCTGAGAGAAATATAACTTTTGCAATTTAATTCCTACCTTTTGTCTGCACAAAGTCTGACTAATCCTTCAGCAGAATTTGCATCTTTGGAAAGGCCACAGACATGAGTACTTTTCCAATTTGTAATCTAGTCAGAAAAGATCTAAGATTCAGTGGTATTGGGTTGCTTCTTATAATTAGTTCTTGTCTTCTCAGAAAGCACCTGTCATCTACAGTAAATCCAGCAATGTATCTCACACACAGCTAGCAAACTCATACAGTGACATAAGTTGTTCACAAGTCTGAGAATAATACTGTTAAAAATAAATCAGACTAAGGCTTTTACTCCTCTGCTTAGTGCAGAGGGTGTTCCTCTTGTAATAAATTTGTATAATACAGAAAAGAAACCCATAAATAAAGAGGAAATGGCACAGATGTGGCTAGTAAGGCAGCAACTATTTGTAATTATTAACACCAAGAGGTATTTACTGCTCTTCTCATGAAAAGCTGTAGCATTTAAAGCATGATCTAACTGAGAGACTCCTCAAGTTTTACCTCTGTACACGTGAGTAGCACTATTGGATGTAATTAAATTAATACAGTGGAAAACAGGCAATAGTATTTGAACTTCTTGCACAATTTTTCTCCAATGAGCAGTGCCAAAAATAATTTTACAGGGTCTGTGTTTAGTAGTGCACAGGGGCAGAACACAGACTTTGTTCCAGGCTTATAAGGAGTGCTTTCATTTTCAGCAGAGATTTTAACTTATTATACAGAACTAGCAGTGCAGAACTCATTTCAAAGCTAATTTGTCTTTCCTTACAGTATAGATTCGCTCTAAAATATTCTAGTACCACAAGTTCTGTCAGTTAATTCAATAATTTTAAATTATTTGAAAGTTTGTATTAATTCATACCCATAAATTAGTTAATAGCTGATTTTAAGCCAGCTCCTTTTTGGTCTGCTGTTGGCACATGCAATGTGAATAGTTTGATATATTCAGGTAGCAAGTAATAAAGAAAAATCTGTTTGGTTTAAATTACTGTTGCTTCTGTTACCAGTTCATAGAGGGAAACCTTGGACTGCAGTCAGAACTCAGTACAGCAGGTATTTCATTCAGATTTTCAAACCACAAACCAGTGTGCCCTTCCTTCATGTCTCCTGCACTGAAAGTGAATTCCTATGGCTTTTTCCCACTCGTTTCTGAAAGTAGCAGGATACATCTTTTGGGAAAGAGATGCCATTAGCTCACAAGTGGCTATAAAATGTATTGCACTACTTCAACACTTTTGTACACTTTCAGATGGGATTTAAAAAAAAAAAATTTCAACCCTTCTCATCCCCAGAAGACAGTAACGTGCAGAGTTTAAAAGAATTAAAAAAGGAATTGCAATTACTTTCGTTATAGACAAAGAATCTTTGGTAAAGAAGAGAAAAAAGAAATAGCAAGGAAGAAAGAGTACATGAGATGACAAGTACTAATACATTCAGCAGCAAATAGGAAGAAATAATAAAAACCTTTTTGATTTAAAACTAAACACACAACAAAACCAAAGCTTTAATTTCCACTATGTCAACAGATATTAACTATTTGTACTTCCTCACAAAAAATTGATTTTGATGTAACCATATTAATTGTCAAGTGTCTGATATGAACTTTTAACCTTACCTATATTCAGTTAAAGAACTAATGAAACATTTAATGTATGCCCAGTAATCTGATTTACTTTCTTCTCGAGCCATTTGCATCTTATTTTCAGTTTGAATTTTGTAAGCTTTCACTTCAAATAAAGACACTGTAAAAATTACCTCAAGGCTCTGAAACAAGAAGTACAAAGTTCAGCTCTTGTTTATCTACACCACACATAAAATTAAGATTAAGCCATTTCCATCCTACAGTCTTATCTTTCCTTTTCTGAATGTGGTTAATGGCATGTTTTTAACTGCTTTATAGTTATATATAGGGGTGCATTTATTTCTTTATACTATGCATACAAAATATTTCAGAAATCCTTGACGTTGCTATGACTTAAATCCTACACAAGTAAGTAACAATTTTTCAAAATGTATATTAGTTCTTACTTCGCAACATTCTCCCCTGAATTCACACACTGAAAAGGGATTTTGTTGAAGAAACTGTGAGAAAGCAGACTTTATACACTTAATAAAAAACAAGCTTCAATGCAATGAATTGCAGTATTTTCTAATTGGGCCACAATACAAAATATTTATGATATCAACTTCTCAATAATAACTGAACAACTGAAGAGATAAAGCTTTTGAAGACATGCCAAAGTCAGCAACACTTTTCATTCTCTGCAGTTCCTTGCAAAAAGCCCATATCCAGGGAATTAGATTTACCAAACTCTTCTTTGTGGTCCATAACATCCACCTGTACAGAACAACGATTCCATCAATCACAAAACAAAACCATGGACAACTAATTGTTTTAGACCATTTCTCTAATTACCATGTTACATCCCCTATTAAAATATTATTAATCAGAGTAAATAATACTATTTCCTGGCTAATTTGCTTTCTGGAATTCTTTCCAAGACCAAAGCAAGCACTTGCTTGTTCACTGCTTTTGCCGGACCATATAATGGCCACTCTGTGCTGCTTTTTCCTGGTTTTAGCTTTCAATTTCCTTTGGCAAAGCAGATATCTATTAGTTTGCCCTTAATTAAGCTCATAGAACATTAATAAAAACCAAAATGAGCAAGCTAACTCTGAATGCATTGGCTCAGTTTGCACCATTCAAGCAGAATTTGACAGAGGATCTAGAAGAGGTGAGGAACAACCAGGCACTCAAGGATGAAGTGGGAAGAGAGTGGGGAACCCCAAGTGTTTGATTCACAGTTAAAGTTCCACTTTCTGGCTTTAAGCCCTGGGGAAAGAGTCATAGACAGATCTCTGCTTACTCACAACTGAGAAAAACCTGGCCTTAAGCAGCACCAGCAATCCAGACCAACAGGTAACAGCTGGAATGTTTCCTCATTGACGACTTCTGAAAATCTGCTTTAAAATGTACAGATTTCTGACTTATCCAGCAGAAAATAAAAGAGAGGGAAGGAGATGGATGGGAGAGAAGGAATGGGAATAATTTCACTGTACACTTGAAAGCAGTCAAGTAGTTTCCTCTTCAATTACGTGAGACCCTTTTCCCCTACAAAAGAAAGCTTCTTTTCTCCCATGGACTCAGTGGCTGGTTTTCCTTCACAGCTCAAGAGGCTGTTTCAACCACTAATTACTTCTGGTTAGGAAAAAAAATATTTATTCCACAAGCATGGCTCTCTGCCTTTAAAATGTAGAAAGGTCAGAGTGCTTGAGGAGCTTTCTGTTTGTTTTCTATCAATAACAGAAGGCACGAGCTGACAGCCATGCAGATACCCAAGTCAGCTCTAAATCCAGGGAGCTCCAGAAATGGAAACAGCCTGGTTGTCATAGCAGCAGAGCAGGATACCTGAGCTAATTACTCAGTCTGAGAGGCAGAGCTAATTAGGCCTGATGCAGCATCACACTGACACAGTTATAATCCTTCTGGGACCTCACATACATATTGCTGATTAGACATTTCAGTTTCCTTGCAAGTAGCTCAGAGAGCTTGGCACTCAATGCTGTGCTTTACATAAACATTCAAAAGAAGATGAGAAAAAAGAGAGAAAAGCAAAAATATGTTCCTGTAAAGAAGAAAGCAATGGAAAAGAGCTCACAAAACCCCCCAGAAAACTCTGAACACCAATCTACAACACTTCTGCAAGGGAGGAGGGTGCCTGAATCCACAATGCTGCAGACCAAAGCACAACACTGGAGATGGAAATTTCAGTAGTGTGGATACTGCCCCAGTTCAATGACACTTAATTGAAAAAAAAAGGCTTTATCATTACAACAAGCTAATGTCAAAAAGCTCCCTGTTCCCTAATAACAAAAACTCTGAAATTTTGCTCCTGACTTAGAAATAAGAAAGTAAATACAACACCATCTGCTTTACAAGTTATAAATCCCATGGAAAATAAACACCAACAGACATATCTGTTTTATTTTCAAGGACTGCAAACAACATTTTTGCTGTTTTTCCACAAGGAAGTAGTATTTTAACACTTACCTTTTCACCTTTCTAAGGTACTATCTGACACAAGACCCTCCCTCTACAAGCAGCAACACATTTAAAAGAGTGAATGGGTGAATGTATCAGTCCTTGTTAATCCTTTTTCTGCCACAGATATTCAACATAACATGATGGAAAAGACTACACAGACAAGCTGTGAAAAGCAGGGACCTTTTTGTATTTTCAAATGAAAAAATCAAGCAAGATAAAGAAAAATTCTTTACATAACCATTTCACTTCTTTGTAATCAAAATCAGCAAAGGCAACATATGTACAGATTGAGCAGGCAAACTAGAGGAAAGATGACAAGTGACCAACTCTCAGGCAAATCTGCTTATTGAACTGAGATACTATGATGGTACAATACAAGAAGATTCTCATTTACACCAAATAGCACCCCAAAAACACAGAAAGATTACTGGAGTCACACTAAAACCTAATCTCCTTTGTTTTTAATGGACATACACTAAATAGATACTCAGAAGAGTTGACAAAGGACAGACATGCTTGAATATTTGGTGCATATTTATTGAATTTTAAATTGCACAGATCTTTTATGTTCACCTGCAAAACCCAATAATTTAACAATTGGTAGTATTAACAATTTACATAATACACCTGCTTACTCATATTTACGTGAGATCACTTCTCATTTCAGCAGCAGCTACCAGCAAAGCTGGAAGATGCCAAGAGGTTCATTCAAGCATCTGTGCTGCCCAAGAGAATGGGATAAACATATAAAAATCAATGTTTCTCTAAAGAGAAGGGTATTTTTCCAGGGTCAAGAGTGTTGCTAAATAAAACAGTTTGGTGCCTCGATTTCTAATTAAAGCTAGTAAATGGACACACAGTCTTCCACCTGCTCAAAACTTCTGAAAGACACATGAATCTAAATGTACTTTACATATATTTAGATATCGAATTATTCTAAGCACTACTGAAATGGTAGATTTATAAACCTAGCATCACAATTTCCTGAGAAACTTTGTCCCAAGTTAGTTGTCCTCCTCCCTCCAGTTAATGATCACAAAATTAGATATATTATCAGTCAGCACTTAGATCCAACTTTGGGAAAGTAGGCTGGAGAATCCAAGACAATGTTAGTGGAGCAAACTGAAAAGAAGAAAATTAAGGAAGATAAAGCAGTCGTTGAGATTCACAAGGGGTTGTTATTTATCAGAAATAGAAATAAGTAAGAATGTCAAGCAAGTCTCTAAAGGGAAATAAGATGTCATAATATACAATCTTCCCATGAAAAAGAATCTTGGTCTTCCTCACAAGATACAAAACAACCCCTTATTACTCATTTCCATTAAGGAAAGCTTGGTATGTACTTTACCCTAAGTGGACTACCAATAAAATCCACTCTCTTCTGAAAAGTTCTTATTTATTCTAGAAAACAAACTTATTACTGGAAACTGGAAAGAACTGCACTGTTTGCCAGGATTTTAACCCTGTTCTACAGCTGTTACTATAGCCACTGCAAAAATTCCAACACAGAAATAAATCTCCCAAACACACTATGGAGTTGGGGGTAAGTAATTTTTGCTTCCTTTCTCCTACTGTTGCTGTTTAGGACCAGAAGGCACTGGAAGAAGCTCAGCAGAGATAGCCCTGGGATACAGAGCAGAGCACTGAAAATGGAAAGTCACCACACAAAGAAAAGCCAAGTAAGTCAATGCCATCAGGCACTCACAGCACTGCTGCCTCCCAGCCAGTAACAGAAAGCTTTTCTGGGAAGCACTTGCTCCAGCAGCATATGGCTGACAGTGGGCATTCAGCCTGCATCACTCACCAACAAGGGCTTTAAAAAATAGCAATCTTATCAGAGTGCTGCTTTCTCTAATGAGGAGAAAGAAAGGGGGAATAAATTAGAGAGCAGCAGGGGAATGAAGATATTTATGACATGCTTTCACCAAAAGCTTGCATCAACAAGGATATAAACATTTGGCCAAGGATGCCTTTGGTTTAATGCTGCCCAAATTCTTACAAATAAGCTTGTGGGGTTGCTTTTTTTTTTCACATACACCTTCAGGAGAGAGTTAAAAAAAAAAAAAAAAAAAAAGAAAAAGCACACAGAATACAACTACTTTCACATAAGCTGCCAAACACAACTGAAAAATGTTTGAGGGGCTCTGTGTGAACAGTGCAGACATTGACACAGGCTGGTAACCTAAGCCCTAACCTTCAGCCCTTTCACAGAATGCTCCCAGAGCTTCAGTCTTTCCTGTCATCCACAGAATAAGTTTATTTCCTTCAACTATGAAAAAAGGTTGCTGAAGCTGCTGATGGTTCCTATTTCTTTTCTCTAATGCTTTTAACTACTCAAGACTTCACCTTATACTTAAGAAGGAAGAAAAGGGATTTCCACCCAGACCATTTGATGCCTAAGGGTGTATTCCCACATCAGATATAAAATGAAGAAAAAGAATTCCTGAATTGTGAGTTGTTTTCAACTCTATTCAAAGTAAATTCTAGGAAGCATCAGAAAAGAGTAAACAGTTTGGTTCTGGGCACTACAGAGAGAGTGGAGCTCTGTCTCTTTTCAAGGCTGAGTTAACTGAAAAAAGACAACACATGAAAAATTCATTAGAAGGCACAGTGTGGCAACAGAATGCTAGAATGGCTGACTGCTGCACGCCTGGTAAGGGAGACTGCTAAAACAGGGTATAAAAGGCAGGGCACTCGCTGCTGACGTGACAGAGCATCACAGAGGAACAAATAACACTGGTGCTTCATCCACAGGAAATCTTTCTTGCTAATTGAAGTGAACTGAAGCTGACTCCTTCCTCTTCAGTTAAAAAAAAATCATTTTCCTAAAAAGAAAGAAAAAACATCAAAGTTAAGGTATAGTTACCTACTAATTTTTGCAATTAAAAATTGGGAAGAAACAGAAAGGAGAAATAAAGATACGCCTACCTGGAGTACCAGATCTTTTGTCTCCTGCTGCTGATGAGTAGAGTCTCTGTGAGGATTTGTACACTTTAGCATGATGACAGGAAAGTGGGAAAGAGAAAGGGCAGCCCTTCGCAAACAAGCTTTAAATCAAGTTATTCTGGAATGCAGACAATATTTCTATACAAACCATACACACAAGGAGTACCAATCCAAGTGTCTCCCCCATCTTTATCAGCATTTGCATTAACACATGTTGTAGGTCAGGTTTATTCTATACAATTTGTTTCCCATGTTCTGTACCTCGACATCCCGAACACTGGATAAAGAAGTTGATTAAATCCAGAAGTGCTATGTCCCTGTCTTGTTTATATGATTCAATCCAGTCGTCCACCACAGACTGTCAAGAAAAAAAGAATACTTATCAGAGACTCTCAAAAAGTGTTTTATTAAAGGCAAATGACTTATTCTTTTCAGAATATAGTTTTATAATTGAGCATTTATTTTGCATAATTATACATGTGTATACAAATTCAGAAATCTATGCACCTTATCTCAAGGTGGAGACAGAACAAATATTGTTAGAGAGCAGAACTATATGCACTATTTTCTGGTATTATATTGTATAACCACAAGTTCAAGTTGAAATTACTGTCATTCCTCAAAACTACTTTGAGCACTTTTTCAGTTTTAAAATTGTGTTGAAAAAAACAAACACTGTTACTCCATTCAGAATGACCAACATATATTCCCAGAAAAATTATGAGTAGAAATACTTTGGGATAAATACTGATTTCATATTGCATAGTGAACATCTCAGCATTTACAAAAGCCAAAGTAGTTCATCAGTCACTCAGGAATACTGTAAACAGTTCAGGAAAACAAAGTGTAATGAGGAATACACAGTAAATAAAATAACACACATAAGTTGGGACTTAAGGTCCTTGTAAGCTACCTGGATCACAGGATAGGAAACTCAGATTTTAACTGGCCTCAGAACTACAGTTAACCAGCAGATATTTTTATCATCTCTGATATTCCAAGCTGCTCAGCTACATAAATGCTGTAGGTAAGGAATTGTGTACATTTAATGTAATCAAATATTATGCATTACTTATTTAATAGGGAAAAGACGAACTTTTCTGTTCAGCACATGCAACAGCATTCATTAGGAAAAGCTTGATTATATTATCAGAGCATACTTTGCAAATAGATTAGTTTATTCTGGACAGTTCAAGCCTACAATGAAATTCTATAAAATTGAATTTTAAAAACCACACAGACATACAAACACCCCACCATGCCCACACAACTGGCTTCTAACACTCTGAAAAGGAATCAATAGGAAAGGCAAAAAAATCCAAACAATTTGATCTCTTAGAAAAATCTGCATTTTTCTTAATGAGTAGCTGTAAGGAGGGATCTTGAAAAATCCCTCTGCAGTTTCCAGTTTATCCAAGTGCAAACTCCCAAGACTTCCAGTGGGCCCTTGGCAGGTGTATGAGGAAAAGGATGCAGCAAACCAGTTGTGCATGTTCCAGAGACACACAGAGCTCCAAACTGAGCCAAAGCACTCCATGTGTAACAGACATCACTACACTCACCCTCGAGCCACAAGTAGACTAACGGTTCTATCATGTTATCCAACAACCAGCATGAATCTCTAAACACCCAATTTGCCAGGAAACTCAGTTTTCACAGGTTTTGCCTCCCAAAACACACACACACACACCCCACAGGAGAAGCAATCTTAAAAAGGGGTCCATCTGCTACTTAGAAGAAATTAGAAAGCAAGTGTAAGCTTCACACAAGTTCCTCGAGGAATCATGAAGCAGCAGCCGAAAACCAGTTATCTAGAATGTTATTATCACCAGTTATCTCACTGTTATTTCATCATGAATTCAGACCTGTTCCTGGAAGTATCAATCATTTCAATCAATCAGCAAAATTCTCCAGGGCACATAAACTAAATGTAGCCAAATGTAAAAAGTATTTACTACACCAAATATTGACAGAGCTTAATGACCAGGCTGTTGGTGTACTACCAATTTACAAGATTTGTTTGAACAGCTCTGTTACTGTAGATATCAGAACAACATGCAATTGCCAGAGCTACTTTTTACAGTAAAGAAAATAGCAGCTGTGCTGGATCAGATGACAGATTCACCTGCTCAACAGGGCTTAGACATGTAGGGAAAAGCATAAGAAAAGGGCAAGAATACACTGATATTTCTGGGTTACTGTCCCAGACCATTAAGACCCCAGCAAATTTCTTCTCTCATGGATTTGTCTGTCTAAATCAGCTTTATATCTACATCATCTTGCAGTAGTGTGCAAGGGTTAATTATTCACAGCTAAATAAAAGAACAATTGTGTTTTAAACTTGCCAATTCTTAGATCCATTTGATGTGGCCCAATTCTTATGAAACAAGGAAAAACAAACCCCAAGCTCCTGTTTGCATTTTCCATTCTTCCATCTGGCCACCTTTTTCCAGGCAGAACAATCCTACTCTGTGCCATGTGGCTTGCCCAGAAATAATTCTGTATCTTTATCTTTGCCCACTCTTGTCACACATCTCTTGACAGTTTCTGAAGTCTACTATATTCTTCTTTGAGCCTGGGAAACCTCAGCTGCTTTTCCTGAGTGTTAATAACTGGTTCCCCAGCATCTGTTCATTATCCACTGCCGGGTTTCACAAGAAACACTCCCCGTGGAAGTAGGGCTGGCCCAAGAAATTCCCTCCCACGTTCAGTCTTACTCCTGTTTGTTGTTACAACACACTGCCCCTTCAGCCATACCACTGCAGCTTCTCATGGACTGTGCCATAAATACTGCCAATGAACCCACCTGGACTTAGAAAACGGGTAGCCAAGGGAAGAAATGTGAAGGAATACCTTTAAATTTTGCTTCTGCTTCTTTTTTTACAATAATTTAAATGATTTTTGCAGCACTATCTCGAACTGCAGCATCAGTGCAGCTCCTTCTATTTTTTGTCTCCTGTACAAAAAGAATTGTGTGGGACACACTGTGTCTTTGGGCACTGGGGGCCCACTGTGTCCTACCAGTGTGGCACTTGCACTTTCAACCCAGAAATTTACAGAAAAATAAAGACAAGTGGCTCATCTCCAGACTTAGGGACCAGACTTGAGGCAGTGCAGAGTCTTCAGTGGCAGCAGTAGATAAGAAAAGCAGAAAAATCAGAGCAAAGGTTCTCAGAGGGATAGCAAGCAAAAGCTGTCTTGACCTCCCAGAGAACTGACAAAGCTGTAAGTAAAATCTGAATTTGTGGGTAGGGCTCATTTGATCAAAGCTGGCAGGTACAAGCTCCTCAGTGCCTTGGCACTCACCACTGTGTGTGACACACACACAGAGTCAGTGTAACTCCTTGCTCTGAACAGGTACCTGTGGCGAGCTGAGCAGCTCCTGCTGCACAATGCTGGTGTTCACCCCAAGAGAGCCCCATTGACTGAGGGGCTGTGGGTGACAGTCACATACAGGCACCTGACCTGCCAGCATCAGCACAGAGCCACACAACCTGCATTCACTAAGCCCTAAAAACCAGTGGCCCAAAATAACACCCACAGCCCCCCACACTCAGCCCCTCATGCACATTTGGCATGCTGGCTGCTGATTTTGGTAGAGATTACAGTTTAAGGCAACAGGAGATAATGAAGCCAGACTACATATGCTACAGCAGTTGGAACTTAATCAAACTGTTGACTTTTGATGTAACAGAAAAGAGCTATAAAAAGTGAAAACACTAGATGAATAAATTAAAATGACACACCTCAGACCCAAAAGAGAGACAAGAATCAACTAAACCAAGACAAAACAGCAGTGATCCAAATACCAGGAAAAAAAGATTGAATAGAAGTAAAAAAGGAACCAAACCATGGCCAGCAGTGTAGCAAATGGTGCAACATGCAAGCCTTGCCAAAAATGGAATTATTTTGCATAAATATGCACAGAGCGAGGACTCCTATTAAAAATAAAGATTTCTAACCAACAGGCCCCAGGTTACTGCAAACCCTCTTTTTATACATAATCCAGGAGCAAATTCAGGGAAATGACCCTCATTTGATCACCTTGCCCAGAGACCTCCTGCTCTTGGCCCTCCCTGTCACCTATCCAAGCACTGATTATTAACACCTCAAAGGCACTTGTGGTGACAGGAGGGAAAGACCAGGTAGCCCCTTCAGAAAGGAGGTAGCTACAAGCAGGTTCCATTCCCCAGAACTCCTGCCCACAAGGGTCCCTGCCTACTTCCACAAGACACCTAGGAAAGAAGTGGTAAATAGATTGCATGAGCTGCTCCAGTGGTACCCATCTGCTTCCAGATGTTTTTACCTTCAGATGCAGTGGGGAGCATGGATTTACCATATGGAAATGTGCACCTACATGGTGTGCATGAAATGCATAATAAATTCAGCATTCTGGGGAGGCATGGGATCTACAGGACACGTGCTGCAGCCTGCCCAGGGGCTGCACATCCATGCTTTTGGAGTTCATCAACTTCAAGGCACACACAAGGAAAAGGCTCCCTTGGCAACAAGCTCAATTACACAGATAAAACCTCCAAATGACTCCAGTAACACCAACAACCCTGCTCCACTCCCTGCTGCCCGGACACACCTAGACATATAACTCATACTCACATACACATACATGCACCACATCTCTGGGTCAGTTAACAAGTCCATACAGGTACACAGGTACATTGCAAAAATAAGAATTAACTTTTTTTTTTTTTTTTTTTTTTTTAAATGAAATTGCTTCTATTCTTATGAGAACTGAGAAATAAAAAATCAAAGTTTCCTGCAAATGGAAGAAGGTGTACAGTCAGTAAAAAGATTTTCCAAAGCCTGCAAGAGTTTTCAAGAGATTCTCACAGAAATGAGCTCTCTGATGAGTCTGTTTTAAGAACTACCATGGAGCATAATTTGAAGAATATGCCAGGTAAGCAACCCTACAGAAATAAGAAGCCTAAATGAAGTCAAGCAAGTAGCAGAATAGATCCAAAGTCTGAGTAAACAATTTCAAATCAATCAGCTTGCAGAAATATTGACCTTCGCATCTCAAAGTCTGCTAAAAGATAAACCAAAGCATTTTATGGTACTGAAGAGGAAAGCAGCTTGGGGTTGCCAGTAAAAGCAAGTCAGATGCAATTAATGAAATAATGAAGCCAGTGATCTTATTACCTCCTTTAGGCTTTGCAGCTACGAATCCATTTCATATTCCTCCAGTGAGAGAGTTTAGAAGCATTAAGTGTTGGAGGAACCGGAGGGACTGACTGCAGAGGACACCTTGCCAGCTCGTGTAAATTAGCACAGTCCCACTAAATATTAATGAAAGTTGATTTCAAAAAAAGCTATTTCACAATTTCAATTAAGTAACAATCTGGCAACAGTGTACAAACAAAAGGGAAAAAAAATGAGTCAACTGTAAACCAAGGCAAATCAAGTATAAAGAACTTTAAATAATTTGCCATTTCATACAACTGATCATGGACATGCTTCATTTACAGTGAATATGAAGAAAAATATTACTCTAGAATGGGTGTGCAATGTGTTTACATCAAGGGAAGAAAAATCCAAAAATCAAAGCTTACACTAACAACTTCTGCCAAAAACCCAAAGTCACTCAAATGAAATTTGAAACTGATTTAAAAAGGAATGCACAGGGAAATTAAATATTTCAATAACCCATATAAAGAGCAACTCAAATAGAAAAGTAGAAAATATACTTTAACAGATAGTAAGAAGAACTTAGTACACTAAAAATAAGGACCCAAGGGAAAAAAGGCAAGTAGTGAGAGACTTAAAACACTCTGCATAAAAAAATTTTAATTGAATCTGTTCAGGCTGGGTTTCTTAAAAAAAGAATAAAAGCCTTTTAAGGATAAATTTTGTGAAAACTGAAGAAATGACACAGATGGCTACTGGAGAGAAGGTAGTTCCTAATGTGTGAAAGTATGTGCAGCTCAGATCAGGCAGTACACTCCAGGATGAGTGCCTGGCTGCATTCCAAGCTGCAGGTGGTAACTCTAATATACACCCAGTGAAAACTGAACATAAGGATAATAAAAATGAACTGCAGCTTGAGGACATGCACTTTATTCTTTTTCTTTAAGGATCACAATTTTAAATTATGAAAGAGCTCAGACTTTGCTAACACCTATCATGCACTTCCTGATAACCCAAAATTATTTTCTCTAAAAAAACCCAAAAATCTCACTTTAGATAACAGTAAGGAAAGGGAAAATTTGTATTATGCAGTGTCTACCCTGGAATTTTTTTTATTTTCTGAAGCACAGAGAGGAAAGGAATGCAATGCTAGATGTATTTCTTCCCAATAAAACTAAGGGATTTATACTTTCCATAAAGGATTATCTGTTTGGCATTTTGTGTAAATACCTATTTCTATGCAGTAGACTGGGTATTAAATATCATTACACAGGGAAATCAATGTAACATGTTACATTGAACCATTTGGGAGAAAAAAACGCTACCACAAGAAAAAGAAATTTATTCTCTTAAGAGAATCTTAGAATGGTAAAGGTTAACTGGCTTTGCACTGAGTGCATAAAAGGTACTGGGAAAATTCTGCTTTCAAATGGACTAAAATCACAGGAAGTCCCAAGGCTGAGCACTCTTATCCAGCAGACCCACACTACTCAGAGCAGCAGCTCCTCAGCTGAGAGCTCAAAAAAGGTGGGTGCACCATACAAAGCTCTCACCAAGAAGATTCTCTAAGGTGATACAGAACTTTTGCAGGTGTTCATCTTTCACAGTTGACGTGTTACACCATTTCCAAAGGGCTGTGTCTGTTTAAGCTGAGCCAATCACAGGCATGAATGATGCTACAAAGCACCAAAAGTGCTCATAAACATTGCTGGCACAGTTTGTAAAGGGTTCACAGATCACCCCAGATGCTTCAAACAACATCAACATTCCAGAGAGCAAAAGACTTCTCTGCCTTCAAGTATAATGAGTATTTTCAGGTACAAATGCTTTCACAAACTGCACTACTGGCACTTGTGTTCACATTAACAGCCAAATCACCTCACATCTTATTAAATCACAAGGGGAAAGAAGCCTTGTGTGATGACTGCAGAAAAATTAATTTGGTATTAAGGGATACTCCTCTAATTAATTAATGCTTCATTTGGTGCCTAAATTGTTCCCAGTGTAACAACTTTAAAAACGTGCACCTAGTTTTTATTTTTTTTCTTTTAATTCAATACCATACAATCAAAAGCAAAGCAAGATTAAAGAAAGAAGAAATCTGCCTAGCAAAATGAAAATACTAGTTTAAATGTTAATAATACATGCAGTCATTTTGCCCAGTAAATTTAGAGACTGCATACTCAAACTCCTAAGGAGTTTCTGAGACAATCTAGGGAAACCCTAGTTTATTATCTATCCTTCAAGGAGGAGGATACAGCAGTTAAAGTACAATAAAGGACAATTAAACGAAAACATGCCTTTAACACAAAAAGCATGGGTAATACTTAATGTATGTCTATATATTTTTAACCTTCAAAGACCTTCACTTTCAGAAATAGCTGAGGGAGACACAGAGATGTGATCCAGAAAAAAAAACACTTTCAGAGGGAGAAAAATTCAGAGAAGAGAGAGCCACTCTCCTAAGACCACTGAGAACACAGACATCACAGTGGCCCAGAGCTGAAAACAGTCACATGTAGGGAGAACACCCAAAATTCACTTTTGCTACCTTATTCCCCTTCTTAACTGCTGCTGTCAGACACAGGATTGGATTTTTGGTGCAGTCCAGTTACAGCTGCTCTGATGTTCCTAATCTCAAAGATCTATTTAAAAACACGTGTAATTCCTCCTGCATAAGGTAAATACTGTTACACTGTCACTCTAATCAGGAATAAGTGTGACCTACTGCCAGAGATGGACCTCTCATGGCAAGGTAAGCAGTGCTACAAATACAGCTTTACTTGGACAGGGAGGGAACCTCAAAGGACACAAATCCCCATGTGCCAAAATGTGCAGGTAAGAACAGTGAGGAATCCCGTGCATCTTTGATTTCTGGACAAACAAGGAAAAACTGGTGGCAAAATGAAAAATCCCACTTCAACACACCAGATACTTGCATACTTATCTTATAATATTTGCTGGCATATAATGAAGCCATATTTATTCTGAACTTTGTCTAATCAACACCAAGATTACCTTTTATTAGCTGAGCATAAGCAGAGGTGGGAATTATTTTGAAGTTTTTTTTCCTCGAAAGCAGCCCCTGCTCTGCACTGAGCTACTAACACAATTAAGGGTGACTGGTAATGCATGGAATATTTCAGAGTCATCAAGGCACAGATCTGGTCATGTTTTAGTACTGAACACCTTCTAGAATGATGATCCAGTCTCTCTGATGTTTGGGGGAACAACAAAACCCCTTTGCAGACAAGAAAGCACAACACTTCTGTGTTTTGCTTGACCACCAGTAGCACAAACTTCATTAGAGATAACCAGTCATAAGTAACTCCTGAGAAATTTGCAGTCTGAGTCTTAAACAAAATCTAATCTCATCACAAGTTCTTTAGTTCCCTGCCATGTTAACAGCAGGGTCAGACACCAATGTAGAAATGTCTGAATATTTCAGCTACCAGCCAGTCTCTGCCTGGGAGGCTCAGCTGGAAGAGCAGATTCCAAGCCTCCATTCCCACCAGTGGGCAGCTGAGAAATGCTGATAGAGACCATTCTGTCTATGGAAGTTCAGAGCAGGGAAATGTAGAGGACACAGCTGTCACCATAAAATGATATAACTAAAAATAAATATATGGAAAAGATAAAAGACAAAAAGCAGAAGAGTACCATGTTTGACTACGAAAACAAAAAACACCAAAGAAGTTCTGTGAACAGTTTTAATGGAGTAACACTTGAAAATGTACCTGCAGAAAGCATGAGCAGAAGGTCATGTCACACTTCACACACACAGAGCTGCTGACCCAACAACTTCTAAAGTACTAACTGTACAAAAGGTTACAGAGCCAATGAAAAACACTGACAACCATCTGATACCAACTTAACATGGGCATCAAACAGATTTACAGAGCTCGAGCAAGACACAAGCAGCACCCTGTGACAGAGGCAAAGAGCAGGCCTGGAATTATTTATACTTGAAATACAAAAAATTAAACTGATTTTATTCCCCTGGAAGAAGCAACCAGCAATAAGCCTGAAGAGAAGTAATAAATGAATCCTGCTGTGAGAACCAAAATAGAGCAGCTTAGAAGAAGTGAAAATTGAATTCAGCAACAGACTTTTATGAATTGGCATCACAAAGCCAGAAAAATCTAACAACTAAAAAAAAATCTGAGAGCAAACAGCAGGAGCAGATAGATCAGAAACGAAAGCACATGATTTCCATGTAATCTCAGACTATATTAATTCAATTTTCTTGGGTTTTCATTGCTGGAAGCAAACTTAGGAGCACTAGAAAAAAAAAGTATATTCATATTACAGGGAAAGAACTAAATATTGAGAAAGAATATGTTTGGCCAAATACAAATATACGTCACTTGTTTGAAAACTGCAATATAGACAAAATTGCTAAAATTGAATAAAGAAAACTGCATCAAAACTATGAAAAACAAAAATACCAAGCATTCCTAATTGCTACATCAAAATCCCTAATCTATTACAGGAAAATACAAGTCAAGACATCCAGAAGTTTGGTTCACAGAACCTTGGTTTAATATGATGTGATTGCCCAAAAGTGCAAGTTACAAAAATATTAAATCACATTTTAATTGCATTCTATTTATTTCACTATAGGGTTTCCTTTGATTTTTTATAATATTTTTACCAACAGTAAATTTTTCATAGGTGCCCAAGCGATGCATAATCCTGAAATTAGGGCTCAAGTCGTTTATGCCTGTTTGCACCCCAGGCCTCCAAATCCTCTTGCTTTTTCCTTCACTATTTGTGTATAATCTCTCCCCTGCTCAGATGGTGCTGTGTACTCTTTTTCCTTCCTGCAGGCTTGGCACATGTTATGCAAGTGTGTATCTGTGCATATGTGATTTGTGGATACAGGTATGGCTATGTGAATATACAGACACACATCCACCCACACATGCAAAGACAAATTCTCCACTTCTCAAAACAGTTTCTTTGTTTCTGAATTCCAAAGTTTTCTTAATACAAACATGCAGACAATTTCTTTTTCTGTATTTAATCTGCAGAAGACTTGCAGAGGCATCTCTTTTAAAATAGATAAAACGTATCAAAGTCAATTCCACATACACACAGAGTCATCAAATATCAAAGCAGCTGCTCATTCCTTTCTATTTGGCTTCTGCAAATATCAATAAATCTAAGTCAACTATACTACATAAAGTATATTGTATGTCCTGTACCACAGTAAAACCAGAAAATAGACTCCAGATGTTTCCTCAATTTCTGCCAAAAACAAACTTTGAAAAAGTGCTGAAAACCAAACAAAGTTGGAAGCTCTGCTGTAGGAAAAAAAAAGACATAAGGAATCTATAGTTTTGTTAGGAGCAAATTTGTTCTGTCTTCACCTAGTAGATAAGAAGGGTCAATCCTGAATAAGTGTAAACACAGAAACTATGAAGTACAAAAGTTCTCATTTCCTTCCTGTGTATTACTTTTTTAAAATTACATCTCAGACTTCCCACAGATTTGAGACAGAAAATTCTCAACAACTTTCACTCATTAGAAATATTTGATTCCTCTGGGACTTAAAAGAAGCTTAGCTTTTAGCTGCACTAAAAGTAATATTGATGATGGGACGGAGCACCTGATTTTCCTAATTTGTACTTTTCTCATGTTAGTCAGCATCAAAACAAACTAACTGATACTGCCTAAGTCTTGTGTTGCTGAAATGCAAAGTAAAGGAGGTTTGCTTAAACAATCCTTCAGAGCAGGAATGACTGTTAGCTTTGGACTACAGAGGCTGAAGAGTGTTTTGGGCCCATTGTTTCTCCTTTGAGTATCAAAATCAAGAGCTGCAGTACAGCAGGTTACTAAAACAACACAACACTGTCAAAACCAATCCTCTGTGCAGGGTCTTGAGGTGCAACTCACTTGGCCCCACACATCCTGCAAAGATCTCTGACCTGATCAAAACATAAGAGGGTAAGAAACATTTCTAGAGGCAACTAGGACGATCTTATTTGTATTACAATGAAAGATTTGCCTTCAGGATGTGTCAAGGTTTTCCCTCAGACTCAGTGGAAGTCTGGGAAAGAGTTTAGCCTTCACCCGCTGTCCTGATAGGGACAGCAGGAATGCAAGTTCCAGTGCAAAGGGCTCCAAACTGCTTGTGTGAGCAGGTATTCTTGAAAAAACGAGTGAACAAAAACCACTTGGATTCATCATTGTTTTCAGACACTTTTTGCCCACATAAAGCTTGCTACAGGATATACTTTAATGACCTGCTTAATATGAGCATATATTTTTAACTTAGGAGTAAGGAACAAAATAATGGAGAATTTGAAACACATGACCTTCTACCAGGTCTCTTGTTCTTCAGCAGCACACATGACAGCCCTCAATCAGAACCCATTAAGTCCCATAATTTATCATACACAGTCTGTTGGACCAATACAGTCATGAGAAAATAATACTGTTTACAAAAGCACAGCTTAGACTGCACTCCAGTCAGGATACACAGAATTGTGAGGAGGAACATGAGCAGACATTTACCTGCATAGCACTCTTTCCCAGCTTAACCACCTCAAAGAGGGTGACAGGGTCCCCTTCTCCGTTCTGCTGCGGGTGGCCATTGGCTCTGCCCCGGCTCGCCCCTCGCGCTCCGGCCTCCGGACGCCCCTTGTCCGCGGGAGACTTCCGGGGCTTCTTCGTGGCAGACTGGGCAAAGAGAACCAGCACAGGGAAAGTTTATTACAGCTACATCTGAAATCACACAGTGTTTCTTTATAAATCATCCATAAACATTACATGGTTACACCCTCACACACGTTTATACACACAGAGATTATGGGATAAAGCAGGCTGGAAGGCATCTCCAGAGGTCTCCAGCCTGACCGCCTGCTCAAAGCAGAGTCAGCTAAAATCAGGAAAATCAACAAGGTTGTTCAGGACTCCATCCAGTTGGGTACATGTAATTTTATTTTTCAGTAGTTGTTGAGGGACTATTTAAAAGCCACTGCCATGCCAGGGTCAGTAGTGATCACTCCAAGACAGTGTTGAACCCCCAACGCTGGAGTACCAGCTCACGTCAGCCCTCGTATGAGTCTTGCACAACATAGACATTGAGAATAATTGGTGATCTTAACTAATGATCTTTCTTAGACAATAGGTTACTAAAAATACATTTGCCACATTAACATTCATTTTCTGTATTTTCATTTTCATACAACTTTTATAAGAAACTGTGAACATAGTCAGCTCTTCAACTCAAATCACCAAATTTGTACAACCTGATTTAGTAGATCACCATAACAGCCTCTCACTTCAAAGTTTTATAAGTTTAAACATTTTCCCTTTGATCTAAATTATGTAATGTAAAAAAACAATTCTGGGGAAAATAACATCAGATTTCTTACTTCCATATTCTATTCTTTCTCCCCACTGTGAGCCAAACAAAAGCAAAATCTGCTGTTTTCCACAGAACAATGAAGTTATTGTGAGGAATTATTTTAAAGAAAACAACGCACAAGCAAATCAAAGGTTAAATTTTGGACAATATCCTCATGGCACCGTTTACTCAAGTATATTGTCAGCTGAGTTTCCATTAATGCTTTTATTAAAGAACACAAAGTCAACATCTTTGGTTGCCTATTACAGTGCAGACACACTGAGAATTTTACCACAGAGGAAAGGGATCTAATTTCTGGCAGAGAGCTGGTAGAAGACAACCCTGCAAGTCCAGCTTTCCCCATGCTTCAGAAGGGATCACTGCCTTAAAAGGGGTGGGCCAGAGGGCTGAAGCATAGGGCAAGGTAAGGACCTGCATAGAAATGCAAGCTAGAAAGCTTAAAATAATGGTACAATCTCTGTGAAGTTTTTTGGATAACATTTGGACTTACGATCAAAAGAGTATCTCCCTCAATGAATTTTTAAATATGTGCAAAGCTGCCTGAAACAGCAAGAATGTTACCAATGTATGAAATGTTTAAGTTCTACTGAGCTCAAAAGAGACTCGTGATCACTATTTATTAAAATAAAAAACAGAAGTAAATTGAGTCTTTTGAGATATATAATCCATGCACTTATTCCATCTGGGAGACATAAGCACTTCACCCAGCTACAAGGACTGCTAAATGAAAGCTTGAATGGGCTTAGGGCAAACTGATGCCCTCCACAGAAACCAATATCAGCCCCCTCTACACCCAGTTCTTCTCAAGGTGTAATTGAAAGAGAGGCATTAAACACTGCAAGGATGAAGGGAAACAAAATAAAGGGATGGATGTGAAATGCACATACCCAAAGGTACCTTGTTAACGAAAGCAATGTGAAAAGCCACCTGTTTGAGTACCTGAGCATGAGAACTATGGACACAGGCTCAAAATGTGTAATCATTAGGCATATAAATGCCCAGTTTAAATTCCCTTTTCAAGTATCCTGGGAAAAGGAAGGTGCTTTGACCAAGCTCCTAGTCTGAATTGGAAGGGTGAGATCACCACTGAGCCCTCAGAAGAGGTACACAAATAACTGACAGATGTACTTCTGACAAATTACTGCATAAAGCCAGATTCTTCAAGTCCAAGTAAATATTCTGCCCCTGAATTAACACCAGATATATTACTGAGTCTACTCTAATAAAATTTCTCTGGTGTAGATTTTCTTTTGACAACATTTCTTTTGAGAACATCTCTCAGATTGGAGAAAAATACTGCATCTAACAAAAGCCATTGTGTATCCAAGCTGGGATAGCAAAATCCAGATGCAGGATTTGTACTGAATCCTGCCTCTGGAGACAAAACAAGTAGACAAGATGCTCCACTTGAGACTGAAGAAAATCCAAAATGTGAACATTCTGAGTTAGGCAAGGATTAACAAACACTGTCTTCAGGTGGAAAGGCACTAGTGAAAGGTCATCCACTCCTCAGCACTTCCATAAAGCAGGCATCTGGCAGGAAACCCAAGTTTAATCTCATTCCAGAGTGTGAACATGAAAGAAAGTCATATATAGGTCCTCCAGCAACTGTCTGGTACTCTGAAGTTTTGCAAGCACAAAGCATGTGGCATTCCCTCAGCCATTAACACACAGCATTACAATGCAGTTGTCAAACATTACTTGCACATAATGTCTCTGAATTTACAGCAAGAAACTTGCAGGCCATGTTGACAGGTTTGAGCTTCATACAGGTTCCTGCTTCTGAGCACAAAGCTCAATAGGAAATCCTACTTCAAAGAGACCAAAGAGACCAATCAGCCACTGGAATAATCTCCCCAGGGAATTTGGGGGTTCCTCAACATTGGACAACTCAGATTCAGCTGGACAGGCTGCTAGGGCATCTTTTTGGATCCTGCTTTCGCCAGACAAGGTTGAAACAAATTATCTGTGAGGTCCCTTCCAACCTGGTATTCCATGATTCTATCCCAGGATGGAAATAGACATCCTCCACCCCCATCGGAGCAAGTGAAGGAAAAGGAAGGACTGGTACTTCCATAGAAGCACAGAGAAGACTCATTCATGATACAGAGCAGCCGGGACTATCTCCAAAGGCAGGGTGCTCTTGGAAGTGGAGTTGCAAAAGTTACAAATCTAAAAATGGTGTTTGGCTTTGAGGATGCCAGGTACAGGTAACTGAGACACATGCACTCATAGGAAAGGGTGATCCTTCTGCAAAAACCAAAAAACCCATTCTCTAAAGCCATGAAGAGCTTCCACACAGAAACAGCCCTGCTCAAGGATGAGTGTGGCCCCAGTTAACCTGCCAGACTATCACTGACAACTGTAAAATGAAATATTTCATAAGATCAGAGTGAAAATGTAGCAGGTCTGCTCCCGTGGATCCACCAAATGCTCAAGACACAAGGAAAAACAGAACCTCTGAGTCCTAACAGGAGCAAAAATTGTGATTACTGCACATCATTTTATAGTCTTCAGACAGAAAGTTCCCCCCTGAAGTGGGGGAATTAGGACTGCCAAGGGGAGGGACAAAGCAGCATGACAAGGTAAGAATGCTTGAGGCTATTTAATCACACACCAAGAAAGGAGCTGCATGGAGCTGAGAAGCTGCAGCAGTTGCATTTGTGATTTCACTCCAAAATCCAGGACAGCTGGGCGGGTGTGGTGTCAAAATGGACTGAGGTGCCAAATGAAAGTAGAAATTACTGATGATTTTTCAAATCTGTGACAACAAAAGCTGAGGGTTTGTATATACCAGCATTAGGAAATTCAGAAGTTCCAGAATATGCCACAGAATCAACAATCAAAAATGGCCATATTGATTGTCACATACCTTACCTGTTGCTTTAAGGCTTAAACAAATGCAAACAGGAAATAAAATACTCACCTTGACTGCAATTAAACTAAAATGATGACAGTTCAGGATTTTGTAACAAATTAGCTACACAATAGGTTTTCTTTCATGTCTTTAAAATTACTGTGAAGAAAATAAAGTGACCCACATTTGTAAAATCAAGTAATACACTGAAAATTAATTCATACACTACCAAAAAAACAGTGAATGTGGTTAATGGATTTTCCATTAACATTCCCCAAGCTGATGTGATGCACTTCATGAAGAAATAAAGGCAGTAAAAATCCTAGAGTCAGTAACTCCACCTAACACAGCACCTGGAAACAATGACCAGTGCATTCACATCATGAGTCATTTAGAAGAATAAATATATCACTTCCCAGGGAAGGTGGAAGAAGCTTTTTAACCTCCACTTGAGTAAGACTGAAGATCTTGCCTCTCCAAGGCACCAGCCCCTCAAGAGGCCCTGTATTATAAGTTTGTATCAAGTGGAAGAATGGTAATGCCTGAGGTCTTCATGAATTAATCCTGATTAAAACAAGACCATGACACATTTCATGCCACCATCACGGTTATCTAGGGAGAAGGTTCTTGGATTCCAACAGTCCTGTGGACTGTTTTGGTCATAGAAACAAACACAGTGCTCCCTGTGAAAAGTCTCATCCTACAAATAAAGACAGGTGCAGGTCCCCTACCACCCACTGCATCCAGAGCTGCTTCAGCTGCAGCACCTGCAGTTTAGGACAAAGCAGAGGCAGTGTTGGGGAGTGGTGGTGCTATTCATCCTTATTTAAAAATCTATCAAGAGCTCTAAAAGTCATCTTAAAGAATCAAGAGAGTATGCTATAAATGCTTGAATAATTTCAATTCTTCTGGCTGAGGCATTTAGTATCAAAAAAGACTATTTCCACAGAAAAATGAAGAATAGATTAGATTGCCAAAAATACAAGAATCATCCCATCAAAAGCTTAAAAGGAAAACTTTTAATGGTTTAAAAGGAAAAAAATTAATGTTTTTTTTTCTTTTCCTTAAAAGGAAAACTTCTAATGCTACAGGTAACAGGATAGAAAAGTCTTCACAAAGATGATATAGATGCACTGCGTTTCTACTGAACTACAGACTTCTTTCAGTTGTAAGCGACAGACCTAAACCATCAGGCAGGCAAGCTGAAACAGGACACTGATGTAAATCACTCCAACCACAAACCTCCACTGCTATGAAAAGAAATTATTCTAAGAGGATTCCTCCCTGTTATTAATCAGGACACGTATGACTTGGAACTAGAAGCAAAACTCAATCCCCTGCTGTATCTAACATCTATACTGCAAGATTAAATAAGGCCAGGATTCTGCTGCAACATTAAAATTTCCCATATGAATGCAAAGATAAGGCATTGTGGTCTGTCTCCTCCATACCAAAAACTACAAAAGGACCTGAAAACAAAATTGTGCAGGCTTTGCTGGGGATAAAAGCATCAGAAGTGCCTTGTTTTATGTGGCTTATAGTGGAGAAAGATACACTGTGGCTTTGAGTATGGGATGAGAGAGAAACCAGCAGAGATCTCCAAATTGCCACCTCTGAAACAGACAAACTGATGTTTCTCCCTGCCCTCTGAAACAGAGATTAAATCTGTCTGCTTCTACTTTGAATCTGAAACACAGCCAGGGATCTCTCTCACCGCCTCAACCCTCAGCAGCTGAGGAGGTTTAAGCCAAGCTATTCTGAGCTCCTGGGAAGGTGAAGCCAGGTAGTTTAAAATAAAGCATGCCAACAATGCTGAACAGAGTGTTGATCCAAAAGAGGAGACAAAAAAGGATGGGAAAATAACTGATCTGAGCCTGAGCTCACTGATGTGAATGCTACACTACATCATAAGCCTTTGGGTTTGCAGATCCCCTGTGTAGAACAGGAGAACACATCCATACCCATGTATTTCATGTATTTCATGTATTTCAATAATGCAGCAGAGAAGGCTCACTCAGGAACTCCAAGACGAGGACTGTCAGAAGTCATTCCTTAAACAGACCCCCCCAGAATTCATTAAACACACACCCAGATGGTATCCTCACATCACAAATGTGCACCACAATATCCCACTGGCTGGACACACTCAGCTCTTGGCCAGTCCCTCCCTGGGCATCTGCTCTACAGGACTCAGTGCTCAGAAGGGTCCATGGCCAACAGCCAGCCCCAGCCACCAGAGCAGGACATGGTGCAGCCCCTGCTGAACTCACAGCCAGGCCTGGGGAATTCAGGACACTCAGTTTAGAGTCTGAGAGCTGTTCTGCAAGACCAATGCATTTAATCTATTTGCAAATTGACTGTTTAGGCAACTCAGTCAAGTACTCATTAGAACAGTGTATAGAAGTGAAGGGGCTACTTGAAAAGCAGTGTTTTAGAATGGAATGACTTGGATTGAAAGGAAATCAAAGATAACTAGTTCCAAGTTTTTTAGTAAGTGAAGGTACCCCCAAGGCTTTACAGTTCTCTATGAACTGAAGAGGTATTTGTTACAAAAGGCAGTTTTTCAAATGAGCACCATCTTCTCACAAAGGTCTCAAATCTGCAGAGAATGTCTTTCTTTGGAAAACAATCTGGAAAACCCTCTTGTCGTAGTGCATCTTTCTGATAAAAAGTCAAGTCCATTCTGTGACACTCAGCAGAAACCTGTTTAAAACACACAGATACATTAAATAGAATGTATTCTATGCAGCTCTGTAATAGGATCATGCAGCACAAAGCAAAGTCCCTTTCCAAAAGAGGTCAGTATGTTTATGGCAGATGTGCTACTATAGATGTGATGGCCTAAGGACATCAGCAAATCAGCATTTGCAGGAAGAGATCAAATCTTATTAGATTATAATATTTTAGTTAGAAAAAAATCCCAGCCACAGAAATCAGAAGAGCCTTTGGGCTACCACTCTTCAGGCCTGTAACAGAAATGAAAATCATCTAAGCTAAATCTCAGTTGAGAAAAACATTTCTGAACTTAACTAAAGCTTTTAATCTGTTTCACATGTGACAGCAAAGGTAGGTGGTACCTGTGAAGGAAACAAAAACCACAGTAGTGAAGAGTTGGGGGGAAAATGTTGGAGCTGCACCTCCTGTAAGAACCAGGCAATTCACCTGAGGGAAGCAGCTGGGTTAGCAACATTGTTCGCTAAAGTAAGACAATTACCAAGTCTCTGGCTTTTAACATCAAATAATGCTGTTAATTCAATTGCCTAGATTAGTCTTTCCAAGGTTTCTGCATTTCTCCTCTAGACATTAGTCACTGCGTGACTTTTTGCTTTTGGGGCTTTTTTTTTTTTTTTTTTTGTACAAGAAGCAAGTGAGAAATTTATCACGAAGTAAAATGGAACAGGCACCTAAAAGAGGCTGTGCAGTCTCCAGCCTTGGCGGTTTTCAAAATCAAACTGGAAAAGCCATGAGCAATGTGGTCTGGTCCCAAAGCTGATCCCACTCTGACTAGGAGGTTGCAGTGAGATCTGCTGAGTCCCATTCCATAAACAATCATATTGTTTTTCCTCTCTGAAACTCCTCCAGTCCTAATATATGCTTTCCTGAGATTTTGGGATGGAGGTCATAAGGAAAAGAGAAAGTAGAACTGAGCAAGTTCTTCCAAATTTTGACAAACCACAGTTTCATAAAGGACACTGTTTCATTCTCTGTTTTCTTCCTCTAAGTTTTAAGACTGGATTTAGCAGGTTTTGACTCCTCTTAAGCATTAAGATGAAGCTTCCACAGAATCCCCCCTGGTAACCCTAAGGTCTTGCTCCTCAGCAGCAGCAGCAGCAGTCAGCTCACAGCCCATCCCTTTGTGAATGAAGCAATGGCTGCTTCCTGCACATTCATCACTTGACAATCACACACACCCAATGAGCCTGGAGTTGTTCTTAGCAAAATGAGCAATTCCTTCTGTAGAAACCTGATAGCAGGACCAGCAGAGTGCTTCAGCAAATGTTCCCACAGGAGCCACTAATAAACTGAAGCAGAGGATTGAGAAATGTCTTTTGTAACATTCACCTCACCCTTCCAATGAGTGTGTGCTGGGTACAAAATACCCCTAGTGCTGCTATAACTTGAATTCCTATATTGTAACAGCATTCTGGGTTAGCAATCAGGTTGCACCAGCCTGCTTTTTTTTATTAGAGCTACAAAGATTTGCTAATGAAATATTTGTAAGATAAGTCTTCATTTTATCCTTTGCTTACAAGCTATGTAAACAGATAAGCTGTTCTCTTTAAACATTTCTTTAAGGCTTGCTCTGAAGAGGCTTCATGTTCATGAGCAAATCCATTTATTTGATGAAGAATTTACGCAGCATAGGAAAGTGTTTGAAAGCTTTCAAAAGGGAAGACAACATGCCCAGAAAAGACCAGGATTTAAAACGTTGGCACCCTGAGTAAGTCCAGAGGCTGTGATGTAAATTGAAAACCAACAGTAAAGAGGAATTTGCTCCAGCTTGGCCAGCATGCCTGAGAGGAACACATGGATCTGTCCATTCTTACAGCCTCACTAAGTCCATGGTTTGAGGTAAGCAAGCCTTAGGATCAAAGCCCTCAGGGTTAAAAAAGCAATCATCTCCATTTATTATTATTATATAGATATATGTATCTATAGATACATGGCACATTCATATTGCGAGTTTATTCACAGAGCAACACTAAGAGGTGAATCAAACTCATTAATACAGAAGGTCCCACCAAGTCTTACTCCACACTGTGTACTTTACATGATACAGCCAAGAGAACTAAACTGATCATCTTCAAGAACCAAGATGAAGGACAACATGACACACAGAACTTTCCCTTCATTTTCCAATAAATTGGCTATTTTATAAAACAAATGAAAATAAAAGAGAAAGCCTTCCCAATACCCCAGGTAACAGAGAACTGTTTCTGTATGTTCCTACTGATAGGCCAGCAGAGCCAAAGACAACAATATCACCTGCTGCACTATGCCAGAGGATACATAAGTAGAACGCAGTGTGTGTCAATCACATGGCTTTTAAATGTGTTAATAGATTTTCTCAGGAGCCTAGTAAATATCATGCTGCAATTCTTCCATCCACATTAAGAGATTATCAGTAATAAAAGAATAGCTCAAATGTCATTTGTCACTTAAAGTCCATTACAACTTTCAAGAAGAAAGTGGTTGCACTTACTGAGGTTAATCTCACATCTGGAAGAATGTTGTAATGACAATAAAAACAAAAGTGTATTGTTCATGAAAGCAGCTAGCAAAAGAAAAATTAATAGCTATTATGAGATCATTTTTATGTCCTTTTTTAAATGCTCCAAACATTGTTTGCACATCAATTTGATAAATATTTCATACAACAAGTCTTCATAAAGTCTGACATAGGACTCATTAAAAGCCTATTTATGTGACCACAAGACGATCAGATGAAAAAGAGTCTGCAGTCAATTATAAATAGATGCATAACAAAACAAAAATAAATTAAACAGATGCATAACAAAACAAAAATAAATGACACATACTGGAGGCCTGCCGGGACGGCCCCTTTTTCTTTTCCCTTTGACTTCTGCTTCTTCAAGCTCACTGCCAGCATCTGAATGTGCAGTAGTTTCATTTGTAGAATCCCTAGGGGGGAAACACATCAGATAAACTCAAATTATTTGAAATCAACAAGTAGTCTGTAACTGACCAATTAAACACTTACTCCTGAGCCAGAAAACAAATAAACAACAAAAAACATCAGCATTAAAAGGCTTTCCTTGTTTATTCTGCAAACCAAGGAACTCAGCATTGTTAGCCCTGGCAAAAGGCCTTCCCTTCTCATTGCCTGCAATGTCATTTTATTGACTGGAATTCTTTAAATTAATTTTCATTTGAAAACAGGTTACACTTCCAAACTGGCTATATTAACCAGCACATGCTCAATTCACCAATCTCACAATGTATTTACTACCAAGAACTTCCTTTTACTCTTTGTAGCTGCTTCTGAGCTGCTCTCAAGGCCCCAAGAGCAATGTGGAGTCCAATCCAGCTGTCTCATCAGGAGCACAAGGGTCCACACCATGCTCTCAGTCACTCCCCAAGACAAGGGGCTTGGGCAGCTATTAATAAAAAGGATTCATGCTGACTGTGAGGCCCAAACCCGAAAACTCCCTTTGATCTGAAGACATTTATAATTTTTGCAGTTAGAAAAATATTTTCACTTGTACCATGGAAAAGCTTTGACATTGCTCAGCTGCTGTCAGCAGAGAAGCCCAAACAATAATTTCTCATTTGTTGCCATTTCAGATTTAAGATCATGATATGCAAAAAAAATCCCCCAGTTTTCACCACCCCTCTCAGCCAGAGGCACAGGTACTTCTCTGCCTTCCAAACAGACAGGGCTGCTTGAAGAAATTCAGATTGTAATTGATCTTTAGAGGCATTAGATCTTGCCCAAGAGCAGCTCACATGCAAAATCATACCTGTTACTGAGGGGCTTTATTTTTACTGCACAAGACCAGCAGTGCACCAGATCTCTATAAATTTTCATTTTAAACTAATAATATTCTAGATTACTCAAGGGTGGGTCAAGCATAGTCATAATTATAGATTTCTTTAAACCCAAAATCATTTCCTTTAAGTGAAAGTTCAGTTGCTGTATGACCCCTGTGCAAAGGGAAGGTGAAAACCAGACCTATTCCATATTTTATAGAGCCTCAAACATCAAGGGCAGCATTAGTGATCTGCTCTAGAGAAACTGAGAAGCTCCAGCAAGCCAAGATCTACACAGATCTTCCAGCTTGTCTGGGGGTTATTTTGTATTTTGCTCTATAGATCAGGAATACTTCACAAATTTGTTGTAACACCAAGAAAGCTATTTAATAATGCAGAAAGATATCATTGTATCAGAACTGGGAATGTTCTCATACTCCTCTTTACTCAAATTACTGTATTGTCTAGGTCTGCTCTCACTCAAATAATTCTGCAGAACTATGATGCATTTCTAATGTTTAGACATTCTTTTCCAACCTTTTCCTATTTCCAAGCACAAAAACACCAAAGGGTCCACAGAATATTTTACAAAAGCCAGAATGTAGAAGAACATATATGAATCTCTTTTAATGAAAATAACTTCAGTGGATTATCTCAGAATACTCTACACACCCCAGAAAATCATCTAGGCACCCTAGATGAAAAACCACTATTCTAGTGAATTTGAGTTCACAAATTACATGTTTGCAACACAGTAACTCTACAAAATATTGAAAATGCAGCTTTGTTGTGATACAATTAAAAAGTAGCTTTTTCACTTCATAAAATAAGAAATTTGAAAAACTTAATATCAAGCTATGTATTTGGGAAGGTACCCAAAAATGTAAAAAGCCTAAAATCAAACAGAAGATACCCCAAACAGAGTTCAAAATTCTTTGGTAAATTAGGGCCACAGCAGAGAAAAGCAATGCAGTAAATACAGCTGAAAACATGCTCATGCAGATGGATGTTATCCAGCCTTTACCCAAATACCTCATCACACTTCAAGTAAATCTGACAAAATGCACATTGATTCCCAATGGCAATTTTAATAGATTTCGAATACAGAAGTAAGGAACCCCATAAAAATATTTGCTCCCTTTTGTTGCTGGGGAGAAATTAAAACCATTCTCTATTGCTCTCTCTAAAAAAAGCCCCAAAGCTTTCCTCTCTGGTCTGCTCAGATTCTTATTGGCAAAGTTTCAGGCATGGTGTGTCTATCTAAACAATTCCCCCATTCCTGGGGAAAGGCTGTGCTTTGCTCGCTTATAAACCTGCACCCCCAGGATCATCAGGATAAAAATGTCCCTCTATTAAAAACAGATTCAGCAATCCTTCTAGGGAAACAGCTCAAATCCTTCCCTTGAAAAACCAGAGCTATATAAATAAATTAAACTCTACTGCTACTTCACATGCATCTACTCCACAGAGAATTTGACTTTCCTGTACAGCCTCAGTCTGGTCTAGCAAAACCTCCAGATAAATTTGTCTATTTGGTTCTGGGAATTTCAAATCTTTCCAAATACTGCATATGGAAGGAACAGTTAAGTTATTAATGACCTTCTATTCTTTGCCTTAAATAGACTGTTGCCTTAAACCTGATTTTCTTAATATTCTTCTGGTAAAACTTCTCTGATTTGCTGGAAGCCTCTCTGGCTGTTTCCCTTTTTGGGAAATAAATTAGTACTAAGGGTGAGATTAATCTCAATTAGAGACATATATAATGCAGAAAATCTTAATGTACAAGATACCTCACACTAAGGTCAGTGTTCAAAACTGGTCAGACAATTTAAGTCTTATAAATTTTGTTTTCTTTCCATTGATGATAAGGTGATCAAGACAAGCAGCTTGAAGATAAATGTTTCAAACTAAACAAAATAAATCTCACCCTAACAACATGTGAGGAAGAAAGGAAACTTCTTTCCAGCAAAGAATATATGTAAGGAGCAAGGGGAAAATATTAAAAACTAGGTTCCCTTTAATCCTCACATTATTTGGAGTAGGGAGACAGGGGGAAGGACAACCTCCAGTCTTTAACTGGTTTCATATTAAAATAAACACCATAACAAGCAGCAAGGAACTGTGTTTGAATCATCCAACTCCACAAAAAAAGGTCCTTCCAGTGTGGCTGTGAGCCCTTTCAGTTTGGGAAGTAGTGCCTCCTGCTTCTGTCCCAGCCTGGCAGCTGCTCTGGGTACACAAACATGCCCCTTTTCCTCTTATTTCTGAACTCAGCAGCAGTACAGCATCTCTAACTGCAGTTCTGTCAGTCTGTAACACTCAGTGAGAGAAGCAGCTGGCCAGCATCCATTTCCCTCATTCCCCACACATCTCACAGAACTGCTAACAAGTAATTTATCTGGTGGCAGTTATCCACATCTTAATAGACCAGAATTATCCTATCCTCATCCCACTGTGTGTGACTAGGCACCTGAGGGGGAAACTTGGGCTTAGTCATAATTTATCCTTCCTGAAGCTGTTGTGAGGGAAGATAATCTAGGCCTAAGGAAAGCTGCCTCATCTAAGGAGAGGTGGAAGTGCCTAAAGCTAAACCTTTCCACCTTTAGGACTCCTTTGAAATGACAGGGACATGAGATAATTTGACAGAGGTGGGGGGCAACCTACAAGACTGGGGTGAGCAGAGCAAAGGTGACAAGTGATAACCCCTTTCCAGGGCTCAGGTATACTCTGCTTTGCCTTCTGGTTTCTGTGGTGACTAAAGCATCCTAGAAAAGTGGAAGCAACTCCAGGATCCCTTCTAAAAACTCCAGATATAATTCCAGAGTTATAATTACTAATCCTTGAAACTATCCATGTTAATAAAGAATTAACAGACTACTGGGCAGCCCTTTACCACATCGTCCTTCTGAAAAACATTTTTCCATTAACACAGTAAATCCTACATCTCTGTAAAACAAACTAACATGAATTTACCTTTCTTCTACTATTCCAGAAAACACTAGCTATAGAGTTTATACACCATGCCCATTTAAAAACATACCACAGTAAAACCCTGTGTTTATGTATCAGGTTTTGTAAAAAAAGAAACCAAAACACTTCTATGAGCTTTTATCACTGTTGCTGAGGGGCTCAACATTCTGGCAGAGATAAATTCAGTAATTGCTATCACCAGATTCAGCCTTGTGAAAAAAAGCATTCATGAAGAAAAACAGCTAAATGCACAGGCTCATGAATCATGGACAAATCAGTTCTCATGGCTGATCTTCAAAAATCTGAGGTGCAAACATGAGTCATGTCATTGAGAGAAGGTTCATACCTGTCCATCACACAGATCAAATACATCAGATGTGTTCTACAAACATCTGAAACACCAATAAGTAAAATCCAGTCTTCACTGTGTTCTGAAGCCAATTCTCTGAATCTAGAAAGGTTAAAGAGTCTCCTTTCATGTTTTCTCAACAAAGAAGAATTTGGAAGGGAATATATGATAGGGTCCTAAGCAACAAATATCAACATATCAAATTGGCTTTAGGAGTGCTTGTTTAAAGGGTGTAGCCAAAAAGATTACAAAACATCACAAAAAAGTAGAAATTAAGCACAGGAATGGGAGATTATAATAATCCTTCAAATAATTAATTTAAGAGCTAGAAAAAAAACCTTGGCTTTCTGTGTGGGACTGGACTGTGTCTGTAAATGTGTGAAGCTAATATCCCCTAGCCCAAAAATTGTTTCAGGTTTTCTCACCCTTAGCCAGCACTCTTCCTGATGAAAACCTGGCTGGGACCTCCTGAATTAGAATTTATACTTTCTTTGATACTTCATCCACACTAGACAATGTTCTGAACCCTCAGGAGAGGCCCAAAACCTTTATGTGCACATCATGCTGAGTTCTTTGTAAAATGAAAGACCTCCTCTTGTTCATAAGCAACCAAAACTGCATGTATTGTAGAGGATGACATCTCACCAACACTTCACAGAGTAGCATTAAATTATTCCCAACTCTACCAGAAAAAACAACATTCATGTTTTCTTTTGCTCTTTGATTTGCTCAGTATCAGTGGCCCTGACTAAAGAGTCACTGATAATTAAATATACCACTGAGGTATATTTAATGTCCCTCAGCTTTTTCAGCTGGTGTGTAGTTACCAAATCCATTAATAAGCACTTTTTAACCTTAAACTCTGTGATATTCCATTCACTTTTTAAGTCCATCTGGGTTCTTGAAGTGGGAATGCAAATATCCCTTTCCTATCACTACCATCACAGATTCTCCCAGCATTTTGTTCTTGGCATATTTTACAATCATTCCCTCACTTCTTGAATGTGGCAAATCCAGGAAATACGAACCAAGAAAATATTCTTCCACAATTAATCCCTAAGCTCACAAGAACCCCTCAGGCTGACACTCCCCCTCAGTTCTGCTCATCAAGGTCATCCCCAGCTTTAGCCTGGACTCATCCACAACTAAATTTTTTTAAAGAGGTTTTAAAAATACAAGAGAAAACTGAAATGCAAAGCATGCTATTATTAGTGTCAGGCAAATTTCTTTTCAACTGTTCAACCATTCGGTTTCTTAAATAACAGGACTTGAAATCTTAGCCTGGAACTGTAGCTGGTGCAGATGCCTGGCACTGGTGGCTGGGTGGCCACAGAGGGAGCTCTGGGAGGGGAAGAAGTGCCATGGGAGGGGATGAAGGGGCCTGGGAGGGGATAAGGGGGCTTTGTGAGGGGATGAAGGGCTCTGGAGGGGATGAAGGGCTCTGTGAGTGAAGAAGGGACTCTGTGTGAGGAGCCTGTACTGGACTGGGCTGATCACCCACACTGGGGGCATGAGGAGATGAGGTGGGATGAAAGGCTGAAGGTGAAATGAGGTAAGGGCAGGGGTAGAAGGAACACCTGGTAGGTTTTGTCTTTGTTTCTCACCATCATCCAAATCCTTTTTAATTAGCAATAAATTAATTTTATCCAAGCCAAGCCCATTTGGTCTGTTGTTATTTCCCTGTCATTACCTTACCCCATGAACTTCTTCACTTTTTGTTTTCTTTCTGCCCTATGAAGAGAGGAGCAGGTTCCAGACTCTAAAATTCCTTCTTAGCTCTACTTCATTTACTCTTCAGCTCCTCCTATTATAGACTTACACTCTGTTCTTTCCAGTAGCTCACTTTACCCAAGCACAGCCACGTTCCCATGTGCATTAGCCACTCCCATTTCCCAGCAGGACCAAAACATGGTCATGCCACTTGCTATCTTCAACTGCAGCAGGCAAAGGCTTTTTGCACAACAAATTCAGCTCACTCTAAGAAAGTACACAACTGGAATATACAATATTGTGTGAGAAAGTTCACAACTGGAATACACAATATGGTCAACTGTGACCAAAACCAACACACACTGCTGAAATCTCACAACATTCAGAAACATAAAAGTAACAAAGACCTTCCTTTGCTTTGCACAGCAAAGTTAAATACATAGAAATAATTATTTTTTAGATTAAGTGTTTTGCAGTTTCTTTAAGCAGTTTTTCAGCACATGAAAACACAGCAGGCCTGGAACAATCACGCTAACATGCACTTCTTTCAAGCTTGTGCTTTATCCTCACAATCACCTCTCTGTTTATTTCAATCTTTTTAAAAGCCAAGATTTCAAATGTAGAGAGAAGTGTATACTCACTGTAGTACTGGCAAATCTGAAGTAATCATTTTTGCAGCACTCTGGGAAGTAAGAGCTACATAGAACTTCTTCTCAAAGTTATTATAAGACAACTACTTGAAAAGCTCTTTCAGGAGAAGAACGTCAAAGTCCAGTCTGTAAGAGAGAGAAATAAATTTTTACTCCAAAACAGTAATACATTGAATAAAACATGCTGTCAACAAAAAAGGTCAATTTTGAAGTAGCATCACTATTAAACCACAAGAAATTTAGAATGGATGACCCCGAAACAGCTTAATCATATTCTTGCATTCAGTTTTCACATTTCTGTTTAGATAACTTTGTGCAATTAAATAAAAATTTAAAAATAAATGTTCTGCATTACCTCTTGTGCTTGTTTACCACATATATGTGTGTTTAAATGGTACTACACCTATTTAATCAGACCCTCTGACTCACAGCTTTGTGTGACTGAATTTCACAGAATAGTCAGAAGCTGTGCAAGGGTCTCATTGCAGCAGAAGGTATTTTAACTTAACGAAACTGAAGTTGTAAGTTTAAATAATAAAGTAGACTGCATCTGTGGTGTCACTACACTTACTAGTAACATTTCTCTACCCAAAAGACTAACCAAGGAGTTGACTAATGGCAGCAGATGTGACTTTACCATTAAATAATAGCACAATGTGACAGATTCAATAATCTTCACTGTAATAAAACACAGAACTGGCATCCTAGTCTTCCAGAAAATGCAAGTTCTGGAGAAAATAAGTAGATTTGTTCCAGACTCCTCTTTTACAGGTCCTGGGGAAATAAGAAGAGCTCTATGGAGCACTGCAGTTCAGCAATGGCAAGGAATACCAAGGACTCAACTCTGTGTTTTTAAAAACATGGGATATGTTCAAATCCTTTTATTTAAATATTTAATTTCCTCTTGATGGGCATTTTTTTTTTCCTGTGTTCCAGTAGCTTTGCACAAGGCAGGAGGAAAACCCAGCCAGGAAGAGGTAATGCAACCTACACCAAATGGAGGATCTAAGTGAAAGTGCACCCTTCAAAACAACACAGTACAGCATATAAAGTATCATTTCCATCCTACTACACACACATCCATGTTTATTTACCAAACTGTAAATGAACTGTTCATTCAAACAGAATGAACAGACTTTTTTGCCTCTTCATATTACAATTCCAATTAGACTCACAGTTGCATACATCTAGTTCTTCCCAACAGTGGTACTTACAGTCCCTTATCATGAAATTTACATTTTTTTTAATACCATATAATTAGCAAGCCATTTTGTTGCAAAACACACATTAACAAACAATAAGTTTGTTTGGAGCTAAACCCACCATTCCAGCATTAATGGTTTAAAGGGGCCAATACACCAGGCTGCTGTAAAAGCTCTTTAGTTTCACTATGAGACAGAAGTTAGTCTGAGTTCTCCTTGAATACAAATGTCATATACGTTATTTGTGCTATTTCCATAAGCATTTCTTCACTAGAGACACTACTCATTACTGTGTTTCAAAGGATGTGATTGCTCCTAACAGGGCAATGACATGTCCAGTCAACGACATAAAGCAACCACTGCAGACACTGGGGAGAATTTATCATAAACAAACACAGCATTAGATCAAATTAAGCTCTGAGTTTACTTCCTATATGAAAAAATAAAGGCATTGTCCAGATCTCTGAAATGGAGAAGTTCACTACAACTGGAACAAGACTGAAGAAAAACATTTTTTTTGTACTAACACTAGCACATACATACACACACATGCTTATGCTAGCTGGACCTCAAAGGAAACATATCCACTCAGATCTCCAGATTATCTAATTCTAGCAGGATTCACAGCAATCTTACATTCCAGAAGAACTTTCTAAAGAAGATCAAGGAAATTTATGTGTGCTCCACGTGAGGTATCTTCCACAGACATTTAAGCCATCCTGCACATCTGCTATGTAGGATTTCTTTCTTTAATTTTCCTTTTTAACCTAATCACCCTACCCAACTGTTGGCTGTGCATGCTCAGATGCAGTAATCAGCAGCATTCAGCTGCTCTAGGGAAGTGCTCTCACACACAGGGAAAAGGATACTTGCTCAGAGAGAGCTGATTTGAAAAGCCAAGCCCTTACTTAGAGGTATGGAGTGAAGGGTGTAAAGAGCCAGAAGCAGAAGAGAGGACCAAGGCAGCTGGACCCACAGTGCTAAGGGCAGAAAACCTCACACCAGGGAACTGCAAGGGCCTGTGCTGTTTTCTCCCTGTCCTTATGCTAAACAGGAAACTGCAAAACAGGGCTGCAACAAACCCCCTCTCTGTGTTAAAGTTCAGACTGGACCATCAGAAGACAACAAAGTTACCCCTCCACACTCTTTAATTAATACATACACCGTGTGACAAAATACAAGAACTGTTTAAGAACTGCAAAAAATTCATTGATCCTTATGGACTACATAAATATGAACCTTTATGTTTTTCTGGTTTTAATAAAACCTATTTCTGAAAGATTATGTTTTCGTAACCAGGGAAATCAAACTGTCCCTCTTTTTCTCCTTCTGCCTGACAACAAAGTCATTGACTAAAGAAGTCCTGAAAGCTTAAGACACAAAACCATTTTGTCACCTCTCCTGGAGAACAGGGGCAGGAGTACTTAATACTTTGGCATTTGAAGTATTTAAACTGTAATAAACACAACAGACCTTTAACACACAAGTCAACTGCTTTATTTTAGTTTAGAAAAAAAAGTCTGATGTTTTCATTCAGTCTCAATTATAATGACCTTTGTACCTTTGCAGCTTTTTGAACATGCACATCTATATTTTAAGATGACATAAATTTATGCTGGTCCAGTTAAAATTACCTACAGAGGAATATAAAGCAGGCAGTAGAAGACACCATTTAGTTCAAACATACAATGGGAAATGAGTAAATATTCCCCCTTTTTGCCAGTTTTCCAAGCATGCACAGTAATCAGGGTAGACATAACAACCATGATATAAAACTGTCTTTGTAAAAAACATATTTTCTAGTAGATTGTTTGGTTAATTATAGTGTTTATTCAATAATGATCTCATAATGAGCTCAGTTTTAAAAAGACTAGGATTTTACAACAATGAATCCAATATATACATTCCATCAATATTTCCTGTATGTTTTTACTAACACACAAAGCTACGCACATTTTTTACAGCCCTTAGGTTGTCTGGCTCTCTGGTGCTGAAGCAATCCACCCATTTTAGCCAAAAACCAAACAAATTAAAAGACTGACAACATCCTGCCAGAGTCCTTCCAAGCAACTCTCCAATAGCAACAAAACCAAATCAAGTTCAATTAATTCTATTATGGACTAGGTGCCTACATCTTATAAAGCTGAACCCAAAACTTAAATAATAAAGAAAACCAACTACTAAATCTAGCAGTTACTACATTATTCATTTCACTGCCTAGAAGATACCCAAAACAAAAGACAACAAGCATTAGGCTGACTTCTAATACAAAATCCTTTCCTAGTTGACCAAGTCACCTTACCCCTTCCAAATGCAAAATATATTCAAACAATGGCTCACACAAATGAAGCAATGTCTTCTACATTTAACTGCCATTACCCCCTTCCTTCATTTCCCGTTTCCAAGGACTCTGCTCTCTCCCTCAGTGCTCCCTGCTGGAGTACATGATGGTGTGTCATGCCCCTACAGCACCAGAAAACTAGACACAGAAAGCTCAAGCTTTTCATAGTTTAGAGATAAGATTTGTCCCCTCAATATTCTTGCCCAAAACCTGCATCTGACTGCTAGGAAAAGGCATCAGCATCAGCACAAACAATCCTGCACTGTACACCCAGGCAGAGCTTCCATCAACCAGGTGAGAAAGAAAAGAGGATCAGACGCAGACACGTCAATTCTCGCCTTCACTGCTTTATCCAACGTCTTGGGCACACCACAGAAACCCTTCCTGCCCAGATACCCACCTGCAAAGTGAAAAATAGTATCTAGAAATTGCAACTGTGAATTCTAAATCCTGCATAAATAGAATTATAATCATCAGGAACCAACCTTGTAACAAATTTACCAAATGCTGTGATGTGTTCTGCATCACTTGGGAATTTTTGTTTGCTCTGGATTAAATATTTCTATAAGTATAAACTTTATTTCTGCTACAGGTTTGGAACTTGAAATACATTAATTCATGTTGACCCTACAGCCACTTGATTGGAAGCCAAATTAGGTCACCACTCCCAGCTCTGATTTTGAAAGCACATAGCATCATTTAAGGCCAAACAAGGCATAATGCTCATTCAGTCCACCTTTAAAATAGTATCATCGAAGTTCTGTGCGCAATATGTATTTCACTCTATCATCACATTCTAGTAAGTATTTAAACCAAAACTGAAAGCCCAAGTGATAGAAAAATTATCACTAAGCACTAGTGAGTTCCTCACTGCTTATAGTGCATAGCAAGCTCTCCATGTGGTCTGCAGCATTCCTAATCCAGTCAAAGCATGACAGAAGGAGGAAATATCAGCATCAATGAGGCTAGCACAAGGCAATGCTTCACTTCTTACTCCCATCAAAATCACCCTGGATATATTGTTAGTAGTACCCCACACCCCTCTCCAGTGTGCCTCTGCTGTTCTTGTCAGCCATTCCAGTACAACCTGCAGTTCCCAGCCTGCAAAGGCACGTCAGTGTCAGATCCAAAACCCTGGGAGGGCTGTTTGACACGCCAGATGTTTGTGCTGCTGTTCAGAGGGACCTGGGCAGGCCGGAACACCAGACACACAGGAACCATGAGAAGTTCAATAAAATGTACGGCAAAGAACCACACAGCAAGGCTTGTTCACAAAACTGGAGTATTGAGCAGATGTTTATCATCATTGACTGAAATTTCTTTTCTTCCATTCTTTACAGGTATCACCAGACATTTTACCCACATCTGTGCGATCAAGAACTCTCTAGTGGCAACCCCTAGCTGTCCATTTAAATTCCCTTCAATTGCAGTTGTCTCCTCAGTTGCATCAACATGCAGAACTCTACAGGCAAAACAGCTGTTGCTGCTTCCTCTCACCAAATGCTTTTAGCCTAGACAGGTCCTGCCCAGTCAGCCAGAAAAATCATCTGAAGTGTCACATCATAGTGTGCGATATCATTCTCTGCTCTTCGACTTTCCAAACCAAGACCTCGCACTGAGAGGCCACACAAATCACTTCTTCCAGAGCTGGGAATAAAATCTTTACGTGACAAAAACATCTGAGTCATACTACCACATTTCTTTACTTAGTTTTCTGTCTCTAAAAATGTGTGAACTGCCAAAACCAATCAGGTTTTCTGTATCTTCTGCTACCATTTCCAGAAGGTAGCAGCTAATTCCTGTACCGTGCAGGTCTGTGCCAAGGCACCGACACCAAGATCACACAGGAAAGCTAACACAATCTTTTAACCAGGGCTATAATAGCATAATTAGTTTAAGCATTACACATCACTCAGACAATTGTTTGATCTCCAGTGTTTAGTCCAATAGCTTTTAAATATATCATCATATGCTGCTTTCTTCTAATGCCTATAATGGCTAATACTAAAAGTACTAATCAATGCTTCATGAAAACAATTGCCTATAGATCTGGCCTGCTCAAGAACAGAAATGTTATCATTTCAATTTGTAATTATAATTTTTTTAAATAAGCATAAATTTGATGGACTGAGCATATGAAAACAAGCTTGTTTTCCCTTTGTTAATCTTACAGACTCTTCAGACATAACTGCTCCTTCCTCTGTGGGCACTCCATGAGACACTTGACCTGATTTTCTGCAGCACTGAGCATTCATAACTGTGACTGAGATCACCGGGGGCTACGGGCACTCCATCACTCACAGGGCAAATAATTATGGGCTGATTGCACAAGACTAAGAGTTAAGGCACCGAGTTCTAATGCCAGTCCAATACCTGGATGATTAAGGTTTAAATTAATGACTTGCTCCTTCCCATCTGCCTATTATGATAACATCAGCTACCTACCAGCCTCGTGCCTATCTGCTCTGAACATAAAATACACAAAACAAAAAGGGCTCTAAAAAGTTACTTTTACTGTCCTCAAGCTGTGAGAATGGACCTCTGAAGTCTTCTGTTTCTCTGCACTTGTATTTCCAAAACTTAGAAATCTTGAGAAGATAAACTCAATTGTCTTTTTAAGGTGACGCAAGAACATTAAGAATCATAACAAAAGCCCATGGAACAAGTTTTAAGTTGAGAGAGATTTTGCTTATAGTAGAAACTGCAGAGTCGAGTTATCCTCCAAATAGAAGACTGAGCTATCAATAAAAACTTGCAAAAGACTGCATAATGAAATGGCCAGTATAAGTGTGAGTTATCAAACAATTGAAGTTATCGAGGTAATTAAATGCTTCCCCAAAAGGACCATCCTGCTCAGCTGGTGCTTACTCAGCTCACTAAAATGACCTAAAGCTTCTCGAAGTTTTGCACAGTTGATTTCAGTGGGCCAAGCCAGTGTTCCAGGAGGCTCTGACACTCCTGTGCACAGGAAAGCAACAGGGGAGTACAGCTGGACACAGAGCAGACTGCAAGAGGATGACTTCTCCTCAGTGTAAAAACTGCTGCAAAGGCAATGGAGAGTCTTTCTCACTGGGAACACACAAGAAATGGGTTTTACTGCAGCAAGGAAAACTCAGGTAAGCCAGGTAAGGACTAGTGAACCTCTCCAATAGTTTGCTGAATCAAATGTGAATTACCCAACACTGACTATTTTTGCTTTTCCCAAGTAGATGGGTCATGTTTGTCAGGTGCAACAGCAAAGCCTGTGGTGAAAGCTTATTCCAAGGAGCTTGAAACATCTGGGAGAAAACAGACAAGGTTTTTGGGACACAGCCTGGCTTGGGTCTGAAAACATGGCACAACCAGAGCTGTGCCTGCTGGAGGGAAAGGCTGGGGACTAGGCCAACTCTCCACACCCTTTCTTACCCCTGTCTCTTCTAAAGTTTCTAGCACTTTTACCTTCAATCAAACCCACACGTGACAATAATTAAAATTAAATCCAGTGATTAAATTCATACTCAAGGACTGCAGTGAGTGCTCATTCCCAGAAAATAATCCACATCTAGAGGAAGGCAGGAATCTCTGGTAAAGTCAGACATGTAGAGGGCCACAGAGGCTTTAGATATTCATCTCTGTGCAGCACAAAGCACAGCAGGCCAAGAGCTCACACTGTCTGCAGGCACACCAGAAGCACCGTTAATAGATTTTTATGCTACCTCAGAAAAGTGTTTACTCATCTGTAATTTTTCTCAGCAGTGGACATCTGGTGTTCTATTATTCATTGCATCTGGAAAATTGCCAACAATAAAACCAATTTTCACAAAAAGGAAGCAAAGCCTGACATGCAGAATGCTGGAATAAAGGAAAAAACTCTCAGAATGGTTCATGTTTTTGTTCTCTTTGTCTCTTCTTTTCTCCTCATATGGGGGACTCTGAGTAGAAAAGCCAAAAGGAACTGCAGAACATTTTTTCCAGATTATAAAAGAAAACAAGCATTTTGAAGTCACATATAAATTAAAAACTCTGGGAAATGACTGATTCTGGTACTCATTTGAGCTTATGGGGGAAGTGCAGAAAGGCTAGATGAAAATAAGGTCACTAAAATACTAACTAAGCTGCTAAGAGAAAGGACGTCTAATGGCTAATATAGAGACTTGTATGTCCCAAGTAGAAGAAAATGTATAATATTTCACCAATTTGCTGATAGGCACATTTAATACTCTCCTCAATAGAACACAAATGCATAATGGTTCTTCAGAGGAAGGAGGTGGTGTTGAGGACCTTGTTAAAGCATTCCCACCACTGAACACTGGTCCTTCAGGAAGCCAGCATCTCAGACTCTGAGCTTTGGAGGAGCAGCTCCATCAATTCCTTCATTTCCAGACCTGTCAGGATCCACAGCCTTGCAAAGATGTCCTGATCCAAGACCCTCAAACAGGAAAGATTTCTGGGCATCATCTCAGAGTGACTGAGGCACTGAAAGCCTCTCCTCAATATTCACATCTACTCCAGGGATAATAAGCCTTACAAAGTTTTAGGCTAAGAGTCTTTCAATGCTATCAGTTTAGGAACTGGAAGATCCTGGTGTACCAGTTTTTCTGAGTCCAGGGAATTCAGCAACACTCCAGTGACAAACCCCACAGACTCCTGTGCTGCTGCCTGTCTAACAACAGACTGGAGGCTCAGCTTCACCCTCAACCTGATGCAGCCAATTGGCATCAGTTCCACTGCAGCTCCTTATTCACTCAAATATCATCTTTTTGTGTACACGAGGGTATGTGGATATTTTAAAATTATTAAAGACTTCATGTTTCAAGCTGCTCAGAAGTGATGTTGCATTTTAAAAAGGGATTAGTAAATATCCAATAAGTATTTCATAAGGAGCATAATGCTGTCTCTTCTGCAGTGAGGCAGTCTAAAAACCCTTGCTTTTAACAACCATTTTTACTAGCATTAAGTGGACAGGGTTCCACTGATGCTTTTCATTTAAGCAGGAATAAATTTCAACAGGAAATAAAATAAAGCCATTTCTCTTCCATTGTTAATTATTTTTAGCCCAAGTAACTGTAAATGATTTTTTAAAAAATCTCATTTGCTTTAGCACAAAAGAGACTTCTCAAAAGAGGCCATGGTAGAACAGATTTTTTGACTTTTGATTCTTGACATTCTGTGGGACTACTGACAGAATATACAGATGTACCACAAAGAGGGAGTAATTTTCATATCCTTCCCATATCCACTAGCCAGAGAAGTTAAATTATAAACATCTGAAAAGCTCCTCCTAAAAAAGTTTGTGAAAATTGAACAAGATCCAAAAAAAGGAGCAGAGGTAGACCATAAAAGATCAGGTTATCAAAAAATATCATTATATATAGATACAAAAATTACAGAATCAACCTCTACTTCCCAACTCCAACAACTTCTTGACAAAATTCAACCTGATATCAAACCAGACACCCTCCACCTACAACTTGTATCATAACAATCCCCCTTCTGAACCAATCCACAACTTGCAGCCTTTCAGGAAATAAAACCCCCAAGCCCTAAATCCCACCACATCCCAGACATCAAAGAAAAAGCTGTGAGTAATCCCAAACCCTGTCAATAGCAAAACAAGCAGGCAACTCTAAATGGGTTCTTCTTCATTAAAATTTGCTTCAAATTCTCTTCCCAGTATTCTCCTCTACCAGGAATTTTCTTATGTGTTCCTCAAGCCCAAGGGGCTGTGCAGGTCCTTAATCCAAGGAGACCAGATGGAAAAAGCCCCATCAGAACACTTTAGAGTATTCCCTTCTTCACCACTCAGCTGGTTACAAGACAAAATAAACTGCATCTATAAACTACACAATTCAAATCATCCCTCCATCAAACCATCAATGCTACCACAGCCTCACTAGGTCAGATCACCAGTTCCCCATTAATCACATTTTGCCTTAAGAACTTGAATGAACAGTAACTCTAGAGTCCACATGCTGCTAAACAGCCCCAATCCATCCTAACCTGACCCTGCCCCAGTCTAAAGGCAGTGGACAAGTCCCATAAACAGGCTGAAATCCTCATGGGCTTACTTCAGCAAAGATTATAAAGGCACAACCAAGCCCACTCTTCTGAAACAGATGACATGTATTTTTCCTCTGAAAATGCTTTCAAAGGCATCCAAAGTGTGACACCAAATAAACACCTGTATCAAACCTTTCCCAAAGCCTACATGGAGACTGGTTTCCTGTCCACCAGGCCAACACCTCCTGTCACCAAGCCAACAATGTGAAACTGAAGCCATAAAGTGTGGGCAGTGCCCCAAGAGCTGGGTGTGTGCCCTGAGTGCTCAGCACTGCACCTGCCCTGAGCCAAGAGAACCAAAGACTCCCTCACACAAATCCTAACAACACTGCTCAACAAACCTCACCAATGGTACGTCCTCCATTAGTACACATGGCAGAGCTTTTGACCTGTACCAGCAGTACAGTCAAATCCTTCACTGCAAAAGCATACATTAAAAAAATTCTTCTCATCCATTTTAAAACAACCTGACCACCACAACCAAGTCGTGAGGAAAAGCACATTTTTCAGTGGACACACACAACCACACTGGAGCTAGAAATAAAAAGCCTTGCAAACATGTTTCCCAGGTGACCTCACACTGCAACCAAAATTCAAACCTAAATCCACAGGCTAACACAATTCCCCAAAGCCCAATGGCTTCCCCAATATTACACACGTGTACAGCAACAGGACAAGCAGCAAACAAGATGATGATGATTTGCCAGAAGAACATTTCCCAGAACAAAACCATTCCACTCCTAAGTTCTCACTCCTGATTTGAAACACTTAGCAAGGTGCACAGCTGGAAAATAAAGATTCACATTCATTTTAAATATTTGACTCATAAGGGAAAGTAGCTTTATCCCACATTAGTTTCCTCCATCCCTATAAATATCTCTCTGCCCCACAGGCAATACCTCCCCACACCTCAGCAGAGCTCGCAGCAGTGAGTTGCTTTCCACCTGTACTGAGCTTGAGGATTGTGGTTTAATTTCAGTCTAAAGCAGTGTCATTGAGGAGCTTGCCTACTTTTCCACAGGAATGTCAACCAACCTAAAAAATATATTAACTGTACCTACAAGTCTTTCCTGATTGAGACTGAGACATGGCGGGGGGGGGGAAAAGAATCCAAGGACTCAAGAAGTAAAATATAAGCTAAAATAGAGATGGCTACCCACCACCATTTCCTAATGACCTCCCTAACACAGAAATAACAAGAAATCAATGAAATAATAAGAAATAGGAACTAAGTTATTATCAAGTACTATGCACAACTGGCAACAGTTCTGCAATAGGCCAAAAAGCAAATATCAGTAGGTAAAAGACAAATTAGCACCTGGGAAAAGGATTTATTGTAGCTCAGTAAATAATTCTGAAAAAAAGCTTTTATCACTCAGAAATTAATTTTGGTTAGTGAAAAACCCTAGGAAGATTAGCTCAGGGGGCAAAACTGCTTGCTCTTTGTTACTTAAAAATGTCTTGTGTAGCACAATAAACCCACTAAAAGAAAAACTTTCTCGGGGAAAAAATGTTTGAAAAACCCCTCAATATTTCTTCCATGGCATTTTCATAGTTCCAGATACAGGAATGATGAATGTACTGATGGAAGATGATGATCACACTGTGTTGAGAGGCAGTTGAGAGGCCAGTTCCAAACTGGACAAACTGACAAATCAAACAAGCATTATCAGAAATACAAGGAGGAGAGGCAAGAACACAGAAACCAGAGCATGACCTGGCCAAGAAGCTGATTCAGTTTCCTTTCTTAAGGATTTCACATCCAACCAGGCTGTTTGCTCTCCATCTCCTGACAATTCCTGGCTGTGCTGCCAAACACCAACAGGCCTGACAGAAGGACAGGTCCCTCAAAAGGGGATTTCTGAGAGGAGGAACTGGCTGAGACCAGTGTCCTGGTGCAGGTGGAGGAGGGGACCAGGATCTGCAGAGCTGCTTTGTCCAGGTGATCAGACTCAGTTGTGTCCTGCCATCAGACACAAGCTCAGAGCCCCTGTGTCCTGCCCGGCCCAGCCCAGGGAAGGTGCTGAGGTGCTCCTGTAATAGAGGTGTTGAGCACAAGGACACAGGTGAACTGGGGATTTACTGCAGTGTAGCACAGAGCAGGATCACCAAAATGTGCTCTGCTAACTGCACTGACCACAAAACAGCTGATTTTCCATCTTCCTCACTGCCCTTTGAGTGTTTTCCCTCCTCACTCCATACAAATACTTTACTTTGAAGACATGCTGACAACTCAAACTTCAAAGCTATCACTAATTTACTAGGATACTCTAAATTGCTTTTATAACTGTATCTTGCATTGCTTATAGAAATACAGGAACACTTCTTTTTACTTCTGAAGAGTTATTTGACAAGCAGACGGCAAAAACTGGAATTAGTGTGACAGTGTTTGAGCAAGCATCATTCATTTTTGTGCTCCCAACTTTAAAGCCTAGCCAAAAATACTTTCTCCTGGTAACAATGACAGCAGTCCTTCCCCCTAGACAAGGAAGAATTTTTTGATCTGGGAAATACTTACAAAAACAACTGATTGGACTAATGCAGCAGTTTTCAGCCTAATGAAATCACTTAGCTAAAGCTTAGCCAAAACAGACCATGTAAAAAGAGACAAAAGAAAGATTTTGCCTCCCTTGGAAAGGCTGCCATCAAAAGAAGGCTGCTCCATGACGTTGGTAATGAAACTATCAACAATTCCAGTATGAACTGCCAGAGTGCTTTATTTTTCTGAAGATACCCAAACAGAGAAGAAACCTTGCAGTACTGGAAAATTGGAACATGGGCTTTGCCAGCAACCTAAACCCACTACTCTCATGTAGAAAATAAATAAGGTATCAAACCTCTTCCCTACCTGATCCCCAAAAATAGCTAACCTTGACTGTGAATTGAAGATTAATCACCAAAAGAAGTGCAGAGTAGCTGCAGTGAGCTACCTCACAGGTAGCAGGCTAAGAGATGGAATCAAGAGCCACAAACCAACATCTCTGAGGGATCCAAGAACGGGAAAAACATGGGATCCTGAGGCTATCCTGATACAACCAAAATTTGTTCAGAAATCTGCTGGGGGTTTAGAGGCATCTGCCTGGTTTGTGTCAGTGCAAGGTCAAAGCTCCATTCAGGACAGAGTGGTGAAGTTAAGGTCAGTGTTCAGAGCACAGTCTTCAACATCTGGAACTTAAGAACTGCTACTCACAGGATTCTCTGCTAAGCTACAGTGATGGTCTCCAACAGCACCAACCTTCTGCTTAGACACACACAGCCTTACAAATCTCTTCCCTGGGAACCACAGACTAAGAAAGAAAGAAAAATTAACAGGTGAGAAAAGAAAACCTCATGCCTAGAAGAGAATTGTCTTCTACCATCAAATATAAGACACTGGAAATAGAAAAAGCACAGTTCTGTCAGCACTCCTGGTAAGACTGAGTAAAACTTAACAGAAGCTCTGGAAAAGAGAAGCTGAGGCTCTCCAGCGAGCAGGGAAATTCCAGCAGCTGATCCACACAAGAGGATATATCCCCCTGTAAGACTCCTTGGCTTTTGTTTTTGCAGAGAAGAGAACAGACCACACAGCTTTGAATCTTGAAGAATTTGCAAATACTTTCTTCTGTGCTTCAGAAAGACAGGCAGAGGATTTTCAGTGTCTTACACAGTTATATAAAATGAAAATACATCCAGTAACTGATATTTGAAACTATCAGGCTGTAAAAGCAAGAGTGAGAATATTTTGAAGCATTTCCTTAAACAGATTCTTAACTCTCATGAGATTCTCAAGAGCAAATTCTAGCTAAAAATTGTAACCCTAGGAGTTAACTATGGGAACATTTCTTCTAGGAACAATCCTTACAGAAAATACAAGGAAGACACAAGTTATCATTTCTCCTGTACCTGGTCCTACCTCCATTTCTCTACAAATTATACAAATAAATGTAAACATTAATCCATAAGCATTACCTTCACCCTCGAGGCAAAGTCAGAGCAAGCTTTTCCAGAGCACACAGTATACACAAGCATATTTAATAAAGCATTCAGCAATCATTTGAATACTTTAAAAGTATCAAGGAAGTTTTTTCCAGGGGTTATACCAATACTTAGCACTTCCACAAATCAAGTTCTCAACACACAGAGAACATGACTACCTATCAGAGAATAATATTAATAATAAAAACAAACAACAACAAACCAACATGGAACAGATATTTTCTTTTTCAATAGGGTTTTGGGATGAGGTTTCATACAATGGTTGAACCAATCTGATTGGTTGCTGTTGTTTAAAATGCAGTCCCTTCTTTTTCCTCCTGCTCCTGACCACATGTTCCTACTCTTTTTTTTTTTTTTTTTTTTTTTTTTTTTTTTTTTACAGCAGCTTGGATACTGCCAGCAAACCAGTGAATGGAGACACAGGAGACACTGGAAAAGAAGAGAAGGGTTCTCCAGATCCAGTCCTCCTGCCCTCCCTGCCACAATCCCTTCCTGCTCCCATCCAGCAGCAATGCAATTCCATCATATTGATTCTATTGAAAATGCAGCACAGTTTCTTCATGGCTTTTGTAGAACATAAGAAGAAACACATAAAGTCCACATTAAACACTCCACACTATAACTTGAGAAAAATCTATTTGATTACAGTGTCATAGTACACTTCCTACACATTACATTATTCTCATTTATCACCATCTAGAATGTGCTTCCATGAGTCATTCATTTTCTATTATTTTAAGGCAGTGTTAATTCAAGACTCAAAATAATGGCCTAGTTATAGGCTGATAACTTTAAAAGAGATACATGAATCGTCTCTAATCAGAGCAGTAAAAATTAAAAAATACAGAAAAACCCAGGAGACACTATTAGAGAACTATTTCAGAGAAAAATACAAATGCAAAGAATTTGGGATAGAGTCCTCTGCACAGCACTTTTGGCTAAGTTTCAGAGCAAAACCAAAAGCAGAGTCACTGGGAAATAACATCTGAATGAACATCTGGGAATGCCAGTCACTACCACCCATGTCCACTGCCCTGAACTCAAGCACCATTGGCTCCTCCCTCCTATGGCTGTACTGGCACTTGGCTTTCTGCCCATTGTACAATCCAGGAAATCAACCAGCAACTTTAAAAACTGTTTTCCAGTTGTTTGTATTTGGATCAGCTCCCTGAACTGGCTCATCCCTTGTTTGTATGAGCGCAGGACCAGGGCTGGGGAAGAGACAGGAACAATCAGGAGAGAACAGGACCAGGAGATCTGCACTGGCCTAAACTGCTACAGAAATGCATTGTACCTCGCTGAAAGATCTTATAAAAAGAGGGAAAACCCCCCAATTTCTCAAAATTCCAGTACATCCTACAGATGTACTTCAAAAATAGGTGTTAATGCTCAATAAATACAACACATTACTTTTGGATCAATTGAGTATGGACTCCTAACCAAACTGTAAATATGTCAAAGAAAAAGCAGAGTCAGATTAAGGCCATTCCAAGGCTTTTTAATAATCTTTACATAAATAAAAAGAAAGCATCTAATTCTAGCAGATGATAGCCAGTTTCTTGCCAATACATGTGATATCCTAAGTAAGCATTTTCTCCACAAAATTCTCTTACGCTGTTTGGAGGAGAGAGGACAGGGAGGGGGGAAGGGCTACCTTCTTTTTGACTCTCCCATTTCTCATTTTTCTACCAGTATTAGTCTGCATTAACAGCCAAATCATACACACACACTCACACAACACTGCCAGTGACCTACTAGAAAGTTGCTATAGCAACGACTGCTTTCAGAAATACACGTTGTGCATTTTAAGTGCCATCATAGTGTAACTCATCTGTCAATTAATAACCATGGCTCACAGGAACACACCACATACTCAAAAAAAAAATTTTAACAAATAAACACAGAGGCCTCAGGTCCACAGAAGGAAGTACTGGGAAATCCAGTGTGGGCTAAGACTCACTACTAATGGAAAAAACAAACAAATGACACATATTTAGCACCAAGATGTAACCCTCATATTCCTGTATAAGTGCATACAAATCAGGAAGTATGAAAAAAACTTCATTTCAGTCTTAAAGGGGGAAATCACTCGTAAATATCATTAAATGTCTAATTTAAGCAAGTCTGACTTAGTTGTAAAATCATCTATAGGAACATACAGAAAACATCATTTAATTTATGTTTGTTACATGTTTTGAGTGAGATCTCTAAGAAGAAGCAATGGATTTGAAAACACATTGAGTAAACAAAACACTGAGTATCCACTTTCAGCCTCAGTAGACTTGATGAAATCCTGTGGCTAGGTGATTTCTAATTAGCCACCAAACTAAGCCTGTGACATTGTCCCTTTCTCTGGGTGCAGGTGTCCACCAGTTCTTGATGTTAAGTGTTACATACAAAGCATAAGCACAGAAAAGAAATAAACACCTAAAATGCCAATTAGTTATTCAAAGAGAGAAAACTTCAAGAAAAATTCAACTAGCACAACAAGAAACTCAAGAACACTCCAGTACTATCCCCAGCAGCTCCTCTCCTGTTGTTTCCTCTCACAGCCCTGCCTTACACCAGCAGGTGATTTTCATCAAGTGCATGTCCCATGTTCCAGTTCTTTGCCTGTCTCAGCTATGGCACATGTGCTGCCCATGACTGTCACTCTGACCAGCAGAAGGTCAGTGCACTGCTAATTGCAGAATATTCTCTGTACAGAACACACACAGAGATGATGTAGCTGAGCTCTGCAGAGACCCTGGATCAGACCCTATCTGCATCAATGACACGGTGAGAAAGCCTGCAAAGCCTCCGAGCTCCAATGTGACCTTGAGAAGTGTTTCAATTTCCTTTCTCACATCCTCTAAACACAGTACAAATCATTTTCTCACATGACAAAGATAAAAATCTTTTTTTCCTGTTATATTTTCTTGTTTGAGATGAACATTAAGCTCTCACAGCACCCAGCCTTTGACAATATACTGGTATTGACACCAGTAGATCCAGTCCAGGCCCAGACTGGATTTTAGCCAGAAATCCTCCTGGGTATCAGAAAATAGAAAAAGAGACGTGCTGGTTTCAGCTGGGGTAGAGTTCATTTCCTTCACAGACCCCGGGGAGGGGCTGAGGGTGCCTGGGAGGTTGGGAGGGGACACAGGTGACCCAAACCAACCCAAGGGATATTCCAGACATCATGAATAGTAAAAAGTGGAGGGAGGGAGGGGGGACATTTGGAGTGATGGTACTTGTCATCCCAAGTCACTACCTGTGTTGGGGTCCTGCTACCCTGGAGGTGCAGAACATGAGCCTGCCTGTGGGAAGGCTGAATGAATTCCTTGGTTTCCTTGGCTTGTATGTGCAGTTTTTGCTTTCCCTGTTAAACTGGCCTTCTCTCAACCCATGAGAGAAGCTTTTACCTTCCCATTTCTCTCTCTGATCCTGCTGGTGGGGGAACAAGTGAGTGACTGTGAGGGCCTGGTGGCTGCATGGGACAGAAATCCTGCCCAAACTTCTGCCTGACCTCAGTGAGCAGCTCAGTCTGAGTGAGCTCCACCAAGGACCTTGGCTGGTTATGTGCGTGCAAACAATTCCTACAGGGACTTTCCACCTGTCCTGGACTTCACAGGGAGGATTTTCTAAAAACTGAATCACAACTAATCCTTTTAGCTTGGATAACAAAGACCACCTTTGAAAGTCTGATTCTTATACATATATATTGTAAGAGAGCTGTGAGATACACATCTCCCCAGGGCAGCAAGGCCCAGGGTCAGGGCTACAGGGACAATTCTATCTCACTGTATCTGGCTGACAGTTCACAGCAGCAAAGCAGGCAGAGGCACCACCAACCAGTGTTTAATTTCTTCTTATGGTTAATAGAACACTATGAAAAGTCTCTGAACAGGAAAAAAAGCACTGCTTTAAAATCTCCTTTCTCACATCAAGATGAAATAACTTTTTCCCTCTAACCTGTGGACAGCAGGCAGCAGTCATGAGGCAGAGGGATAGTTAAAAACTATTGTTTAAATATGACAGTGAAGCTTCTCTCAATCTGTCCAGTAAGATCTCAACAGACACAGCTCTCCAGGTTTTATAACAGGAATCTTAAACTGTAATTTTTTTTTTTTTTTTTTTTTTTTTTTTTTTTTTTTTTTTTTTTTTAATCCAGAATTTGGCTCATCACAGTTTCATGAATTAAACCATTAAATAATTGAGGACAGCAAGATACTCTAATCTTCAAAGTTATTAAAAAGTGGTGCCATTTTCTGGCTAATTTTTTTAAGCACATCTACAATAATAAAAACACCACACAGGGCAGAAGAAAGACCTGTAAAGACCTAAAATTTTATGGAGGTCAAAAGCAGAGTCACAAGACAAATGCATTTGTGTAGCCATAGAACTCCCCAGAACACTCCCAAAATCCCTATCTTCCCAACCGCTTGTGTTTACACACATTAGATTTTGCATCAGTATTATCTTTATAGGTGACACTTTTCATTCCCCAATATTATAGGTATATGGGGATCCTTTTTTATTCAAAACCTGACAAACCCCTCTGACAGTGAACAGTGCAGATCAGCTTTCACTACCACCTACTTTCAGTACTACAGTTGCTCTCATGTCTTTCCAAATTTACCTCTCCCCTCTGGACCTTTCCCTTTACTCAGGACAAAATCCCTGCCTGTCTTGACATCCACCCTGGTATCTCGAGGGACCAGGTGAAGTTCACAGAGCAGAGGCCTCTCAGCAGCTGGAATGCCACAGCCATCCCCACCTCTCCATCCACACAGTCATGCCATGCCAGAAACAGTTTTCCAGCTTCTCCTTTGCATTGTCAGGAGGCTGGACTCTCCCACAGACCCAGTGTGAGAACCCTGACCATGCAGACAAACTCCAGCAGTTTCCTCTCCTCCTCTTTCCATGACTGTGGCTCAAGGACTGCAGAATCAGCCAGAGCTGGGACACCTCCCTGCCAGGGACCACCTTCCCTCTCTGTTCCTTTCCTCCACAGATCCAAATGAAGGTTCCATCCTGTCTTGTCTCAACCCTCCCTGGTTCTGGAGCCCCCCTTTATGTTCCTGTCACCAGAGTCAGGTGTACCAGCAAACCCCCTCTAACCACTTCTCGACTTGGGGCTCAGACACTTTGTATCTTTTCCCGGGCCTCCTCTTCTAAGAAACATTTCCAGTAGAAAAAATAAAACATTCACAATTTTAGAATACAGTCCTTTGAAACATTAAGTGCTGCAGACTATGTTGGCAAGGGCACAAAGTGTGGCAAACAAGGACAGAAGGATGGAGGGAAGCTGGATGTGCCTTCCGTGAGTTCTGAAGCAGCAGCCTACAGTGAGTCCTGAGTTCACTGTTGAACTGTTTTCTTACCCACCTCCCAGAACACCCTCCCACAAATAATTTGCTGAGTACCAGACCTTTAGGTCCATCATTTCTAGGGTTCTTTTGATCCCAGTGATGTACCTTTTACATGTTATCCTGTACACTGCTGCTGTCTCACTGTTAGGAGGAGATACAGCCCTGGCCTTCACATAAACAAGATGCTTTACAAAATCCCACTGTCCCTTTCTGCATAATTTGCCATTGTAATTAAACATTGAAACTGTGACACTAATCACTGAAAATTCATATTGTCCTTAGGCTTTCATTTTTTCTTCAGACGGAAGTCAAAAGGACACATTCCTGGCAGCTTTGCTATCAGGACTGCATGAACATAACAATTTCTTACTAAATTAATACATTAGCACTAACATGAAAAATCAGTGGCTTTTTTCCAATAATCTGTTTGTCATTAAGACAATTCCCACATTTTAATTCTTAAAAGACACATCTAATAAGGTTGTAGGTCTCACCAAAATTTCCTTTTATTTAAAGGTTGGGTTTTCTTTCTGTTTTTAAACTGTCAATGGTTATATTTATTAGTTAACTAGAAGTAATTTCCCATTTGCCATCAGCACTGCATAAAGCTCAGTTTGCACTGAAGAGTTAGATCTGAAGGTGTCAGATTTAACCTGAAACCTCAAATGAGCTGAATTTTTCCCCAGTAAATGAATCATTGCTCTCAACCAGCCGTCAAATTTCAAAAAGTAATTAATACAAATAAACTGCTTCTTTAATTAGAAGTAAAATACTAATCCATGACAATTTATGCAATATGCATAAAGTATAATAAAACCACATTCTCTGTTATGATCAATGTGTACTCCTATTCTGCTACCCAAGGGTAAGAGGCTGAGTGCACCAAGCCCTGACTCTCCACCAACCAGGGGAACCAGGAGTGTAAAAGCAGCGGTGGAACCACCTCCTGACCCGAGAACAGGAACAGTGATTGGTACACAGACCTCTGTCTGTCACTGCAGTAAATGGATTATGTGTCTTTGGAAGAGTCAGGCACAATCCTACTTTAAAAATAATGAATTTGCAAGAACATATCATGAGCCATCAAATGAGATCCTAAACCTGATTAGCTGCTTTGTGGGGATTTCTGAGAAGGTACAACACATTTTTATGTCCCTCCTGCTGCCTTTCCTGGGAATGTCATTGCTCCAGTTTAAACCGTGATGAAGATTTTCTTCCAGAACCAGAACATAATTTCTATTTTGAGGGACCACAGAATCAGAAGTTGCCATGCTGATACACTGATAAAAGCTCTCTGTCGGGTTTGGCCAACTGAGACTGCTGCACACTTACTCTTCCCTTCTGTTTGTCTTTTCCAGCAGTTCCACAAGCTGTGGAAACAATGAAGCTTGGTTCTCCATGGATAACTGTTCTGTAACTCTGTGTGGATTCCCTAAAATCTAACAACAATTGAAATCCTGCTGAGGGTGTAGAAGAAGGATGGGATAGAGATGTTAAGAGAGTAACTTTGGCCAGTTATCTACCTTCACAAAAACTGCAGGAATTTGTCTTTTGGACCCCTCTCACTCCCTCCAAATTTATTTGAAGTTAGTGGCTGTGCTCCTAAGAGACACGCAGCAACTCAATCCTTCTAATGCATTTAAATAACATGTTATGTCAAACCATAAAAAATCTGAACCCTATTAAAAAGACCAAAAATTAGCAATATTAAAGTACCCCGAGCTTCTTTCCCTTGTCTCCTCCTCTGTCCCACTGTCCTGGCAGTGACAGGAGTGACTCCAACATTTGCAAAGCCACACTGCTTTAGAGAACCAAATTATAAACTACAAATCAGCAAAAGGTGACATCAAACTGCCCATATAGATATAAATCATGAAGAACAAGAAAAGCCAAGACATTCTCCAGAAAACAGCTGTTAAAATTCTTGGGTTTCTATCCAAGTAGCATGTATTTGCCAAGAATCTCTAAGCTTCTTTTCTACCTTAAAAGCATTTGGAATAAACACAGATAATTAAATGTGTACTGCAGAACTGTTTTAAAGGATTGATTTCTCTGTTTCCAAACTAATATGCATTCAAAGGTTTGTTTCAAAAATCTTCCAGAATTCAGCAATTAAAAAACTCTTAATCCAAAGCTTTAGTAGCACAGGATATAATGCTCAGCATTTCGCCCTTCTGAGTTGCTGGTCTTTTTACTTATTTATTTTTCAACGGGGGAAAGAAAGGCTCAAGAATTAGGGAAAGGAGGTGATACAAGCAAAAAAACTTGTACTGATATGAGGCTTCTGAGAAACCATACCATAATCTCAGAGAAGAGGAAGCTGTTCCTGATTTCTCTGATAATAGGAAAAGCAGTAGTATGAACAGGCAACATCAATGAAGAGGGTTTAGTAAATTATGATAAGGGTTTAGGATAAGAGGCAGCTTCCTGGTCCAGGTCAAGTTGATTTTGTCTGCTGAATGAACTAACAGCATGATCTCTTCCAGAGAATAATTTGAACACATTAATACTGACATCCTCTCTAAATCTGAGCTGAACCTGAGAAATTATGAAGTCCTGTATTGATCAGGGTCCTGCTAAGAGAAGTGCTAAAGGGCACATAATTAACAGTGTTCAAAAGGAGTCCTCTCAGAGCCCTGACAATATTTCATGGAGAAATCAGTGCAGGGGTCATGGTAATATCCATCCACCTGAACAGCTAGATGTAACAAGAACATTTTCTGACTTGAGGAAAAGCCAACTAAATACTTTTCAGAAATACTTCTCAAGGAAAATGCAGTGAGTGTAAAACTTGGACCAAAAGAGCAAATGAAAGTGTTCCCAGAATTATTTGTTCAGCAACACACAAGATAGTAATTCTATTCTGGGCTTCAAAAAGAGTGACTGGACATGCTCAAACTCCATTTAGGGGAAGCACAGAGCCTAAACCAGCTAGAATTCAATACAAATCCTCCTGTATTCCTAGAGAAAGGCAATAATGTTCATTAGGAGTCAATGATGCTGGTGCTAATCAAAATTACTCATCGACAAACACAGATATCAATGAACAAAGATTACTCATCAATAAACATAGTTTAAAAGTGAGCTCTGCATGTCTCCCATCCCAAAGGATTTAGCCTGAACCTTCAAACCTGCCATGGCCCACACTATGAATGGCAAAAGCATGTGCTAAAGAAACACCACCAGAATTTTAGCAGCAAGGGGCACATCTTGGTAATCCTGATTATCCCCAGTGAGCTGTTAAAAAACAAGTTGGTGGCAAACTGAAAGAGCCCATTCTATTTACTTAATCTGACTCAGTCTGACCAATGTACTTATCTCAGTGTCACTGGTGTACCATTACCTGTCTGGAAGGGGAGAGGGTGGAAGGCTCAAGAACACAGGTCATGTAAATCTCTTTTGGAAAAGTGCCATTCCAGGTGACAACTCAATATTCAGATAATCCATTAAGCCTCTGCTGAGCTTCTGAAGAAATTGGTGAGAGTTTGTAACTTCTTGCCAAAGGACTTTCTCCCATTTCCCAGGAGATTCTTGGCTACTGTTGGAGCTGACCCAAAGGCCTGCAGGTTGATAGGGAATTTGCCTGGATTTTGTCTGACTGCTCCATGAGGAGGTTCCAGCAGCAAAAGGGTCATCCAGAGGCAGCTGAAAGCAGAGCTTTCCTCCTTTTCTTCAGGGAGCTGCCATTATCCCAGCAGTAGTAACCCAGCATGGTCAGATTGAGAAAACGGTGCCAAAATATTTCACCAACTAAAAATGAGGAAGCTGCTTGATTAGGCATGAAAGTATAGCTTTTATTTCAACTGTGATTTCAGAAGCTCTAAAATAGAAAAATCTCAGAAAATACAGAGTAGACAAAAAATTCACAACCTTAGTCTCTAATCCCCTATCAACTGAAGTATAAAAGTAGATAAACATGCAAAGGACCATCTTCTCCAGTTTTAGTAAGGACATGGGAATATCTCAAATTCTACTATGTATGAGAAGAGGATAGTCTAGTTTCCTATTTCTTAGTTATTCAAATAAATTCAGTAAGAAACAATAAGAATTTAAAAGCAGATTTTTCTTTATACACTTTCCCTTGTGACCTGCATGAGGATTTTTCTTTGCTCAACTTTAATAAATTTTATATACTAAAATAGCATCCTTAATTACTGCTTAGAGCTTCTACAAACTTTCAATGTCCAAATTTTATTGCAGCCATTTTAATACCTATAATTAGCTCATTCTGATTTTTAACACTAAATACTATAAATTACTGAGTACTCTAACATTTCAGGTTTCTAATACTATGACAGATATTTAATATTACAGATATGACAGGTTCTCACATTTAAAGAGGTTGAGCTTACCTCCCTACCTCATTACACAGCTCATGTTCAATACACTCCAAATTGCCAGCGGCTCTTTTCATCATTAATTACATATTTCAAGTCCAACACTAATCGATTTCCAGCCCATGACCAAGAGAAAAGAGCAATCCCACCTCTCATTCTTTACCTCAGCCTGGCCTGTGCTGCTGTGATTACCATGTTCTCCTGTCCCTGTCACACTCAGCTTTCTAAATAATGGCTTTCAAGCAGGATATGCTGCTCTAACATGCATTTGTAAAATCTACAGCAAAACACATCATCAGTGTATCCCAGGCCCACAGGCAGCTGGGAGGGAGCACATCCCTGCAGGATTGGTAACTGGCCTTCCACACCTGGCTGGAAGAGGAAACACAGGAGGAACAGGAGCTCCAAAAGCCATGCAACTCTAGTGCAATTCCCAGCACCGATTTTTACATTTCTTTATCAAAAATGCTCTGGTCTTAATACTGCCAAGGAGAGGAAAGGGAACTGACTACCTTTTTAAACTAATGCTTTTAGGCTTATTCCTCTTTTGCAGGAACACAGGGAATTATTTGCCATGGAAGGCACCTGCCTTACCTGAGGCTGAAACTTGGACTTCACTTAGAGCAGGTGTCCTAAAACATACATGCTGAAAATCACACATCCTTCCTAAGTACAGAAAGTCCTGAATATAGAATTCCCAGAGAATTCACAGGTAATTCCCAAGCAGTATGTGGAGCAAAAACTCCACCCTTTAATGTATTTGAGGTTTTCATGTCTGTGGGTTTTTCCTCTTATATTCTTCCATTAAAAAAAAAAAAAAAAAAAAAAAGTGAAGTCAAATCCTGTCCCCAACTTCTTATTTCTGTAGGTTCTGTAGGTACCATTCAAAACCCAAACTATAAGAAAGATGTGACCTGGTAGACAGAGCAGCACCTGAGCAGAGACTGAACATCACACCTGATAGAACCTGTGGGTACTGAACTTTTTAAGACCAGCCTGTTTCAGTGCCAGCCCTCTGAACCTACAGCACCAGTGAAACCCAGCCCTGAGCACTACCAAATCTTAAACAATTGCAGTCAGAATTCAGGGAACTCTTTAACACTTTCATGTTTTATTCATTGTATATACTGTATATATATTATAAAGAATATTGTGTTTTATTGTATGTTTTATTCACATATTAACTGCAGTCAATACAGCCATCTTGCAGTTCCAGAGATACTGGGCATGTTAACAGAATGCAAAATAAGACAGTTATTAGTTTCAGCAAAATTTCCCACATTGAAGCTAAAAACATCTCTCCACAATTCTTAGGGCAATGCTGAGAAAATTTTGTCTTTTAAGCTATAAAAAGTTTGATGAGCTCCTTGCCAATGGGCACAAAAACCTCTTCCACAAGTTTTCAATCATTCCTCAAAGGAGGGAGCACTGATACAAGAACACTGTGAGCAGAGATGGAATAGCTAATGTGTCTGTAACAGGAGTGTCCATGTGTTCTTTGCAGACAGAAGAGATTTATCTGACATGAAAACGCAATTTGGCAGCCACATTTGAAAAAAGATTGTCATTTAGAGTAGCTGCTGACCTTACTAAAACACCAGAAGAACGATCTGGGAGAATGGGTTATGAGATTAATTGCCAAAGGAAGACTAAAGAAAACATAGTGAGATTTCAATTCACTACAAAAATGGTACCCAGAACACATTTCAATGTATCATTTTTAACAGGAGAGGCTTTACAATTCTTTTTATTATTTTCACATTAACATTTAAAAGGGTATTTATTATTGCTTGTTCTCTACTGTACAATTTAATTTCTAATCTGCCTGCAAACTCCCAGACTGAAGAAGACTTGGATAAAATTAAACCCCATTACAGGGAAATGGAAGAGAAAACAATTAGCACAGTAGTTAAATACTGATTTGCAAACATAAGACACTTTCCTTAAGTCAACAACTGACATTACAGGAGCAAGGTAAGATTGAAATGAATGCTTGAAGTCTGTCACCTGTTTCTGAGCACAGTCCCAAGTTACAGGGGAAAATCAATCTTTAATGTCTACAAGTTCCTAAGCAAAGATGATCTTAGGAACAAACCACTGTCAGGTAGCTGATGAGATTCCTGCTCCTGACACCCAACCATCCAGTTCTTGGCTGTGAGAAGCAAGAAATTCTGCTTTGTTATACCCCATATTTAGTTGTGTAGCTTCCCCTTCCCAGTGGCTGTTGTTTTGGTCCGTTATAGTGTTTATTTTTTAAAAATTTCTTACTTTAATTTCAGATAAGAAAGAGTTACAAGGTTGTGATAAAACAGCACAAACTTTTTCTTGTTTTAACACTACACTCTTGAGTCTGTTAACCAAGAACTTAAATACAGCCACTGTGAAGAAGAGGGGCAGGAAAACAGTTTTGGAGCTTGATCAAGGGAAGGATTCTTAAAAATATTGCAGTCTACAGAAAACACAGCAGAAGAGACTGGCAGAACTGTGCACTACCTGGATGAAACCAGAGAGAAAAACATCCTAAGACTAAAAGGATTTTGATTTAAACACTCAAAGCACAAACTCCTTATACACACACAGTGCCAAACTCTCAAGAGATCCGAGAGCAGTTGACTTTTTTCCCTTGGATTTTTGAGGGCTATTAGAAGAGAGAGGAAGAGAAAGAATTAGCAAGATTGATGGCAAGGCTCTTCCTAGTCTATTAAAAAGGGAGATATATTGGTAAGGTAAGTGATGTAATCACGGAGACGAGCTTCCCTGGGAGGTACACTGAAGAATAAAGTGCTGGTGGTCTCCCAGCTGCAGTGACAGGGAATAAAGCCATATTCCCAGAGAACTAGCCAGGTTCCTTGAGCAGTCACTCATTTCCTGCTGTACTCTGTGCTGCCCCACCCAGTAAAATGCCCAACCACACACCAAAGCATGCTCCATCAGGCTGGGAGCCACAGCAGTACAGAACCAAAACATCAATTGCTTCTCCCTCCCAACCCTCAGTATCCCAATTCCCATCCATCACAGCACAAACTCCACAGAAGAAGATCCCTGTCTTCCCACACGCCTCTGCCAACACCCCTCGGCAGGGCAGCAGCACTGCCACGACCTACAACTGCACACTGAGGGCATTGGCACCAAAGGAGGGCTGTTCAGTCACTGTCCCCTGCATTCTTCTACTCCTCAAAGTTCATCTGCTGACAAAACAGCTACTAAAAGCTGTCAGATTCCCTTGGTGTGTTTCCAAAACACCCGTACAAACACAGCGGCTGCTGACGAGCTGGCAAAGGCAGACTGGCACTGTCACTGCTCAGTGACAGACACACACTGCCCTGGTTTATCTCAGTGACACACACACTGCCCTGGTCTACCCCACACCTGCATGGAGCACTTGTCCCCTCCCTGGGGCACGGCCTGGAATAATCTCCAGCCCTGCCACGCCACGACTTGTAATCCAGGCAGGAGCCAAAGTGCTCTGCAAGGACCCAGCGACGGTGGCCAAGGGGATAGATGCTCCTCAGTCAAAGCAGACAGCCAGGGGTGACAGGAGAGTGGCAAAGGTGAGCCTGTCACTGAAAAAAAAAAGGTGGGAAAACACTAACTGATGACAAAAAAAGCATTAAAAAAAAAAGTTTAGGTATGTTAATCAATATAAAGCTACTAAGTGAACAAAAATCAGTAAAGCCTAGAAAGTACAACCTAGTTCCATTTATTTATTTTTAAATTAATCAATGTTTAATTTTCATCTCACCTCTACCAGTATAGTCCCACAATAAATTAGCTTATAAAACACAGCAAAAGGCAGTTTCAAAATAAGCAAACAAGGAGTAAAATGAAGTTTCAAATCATCATGCACTTAAAACAGTAGAGCACCAAAGCAGATCTGTCTGAAGCTATTCCCTGAAGATTATGAACTGATAGGAAACAAATACTGTGATATAAGGGAATCCAGGGTTCAAACAGACAATAAATAAATGTTGCTAATGATGTCATAACTAAAAGACTGGTTTCAAAGCTCAAAACATCCCTGCTTGGTACAAAAATGCACCTACAGTTTGGAAAACACAAAAGCTGCAAATGCTGTCCATGCTGGAAGCCAGCTGTTTCTGAGGAGAATTTTAGGGCAAGTCTGTGAAACACACAGATTGCATTCACATTAAATGCATCCCTTCTTTGCTTTTAGCATCTTTTAATTTTCTTTCCCAGAGTTTTCTCTTACAGCTGCTATTATACCACAAAAAAAAAAAAAAAAAAAAAAAAAAACCACACCACCCAAGCCAAGCCTTCTTTTCTTATTGTCAAAGTCATCATGAAGACTTGTGCCATTTTACAATAACAAAAAAGCAGCATTTGACATCAAAGGACATGGAGAAACCAACGTTCCATGTATGCTTCCAACAGCTTGATGCTGAACAAACAAGGCAGCCTCTTTCTTCAGTGCTCTTCATGAATATTGAAGACTGCAGCTAATGGAATGGCAGCACAGACAACTGCAGCAGCACCAGCCAGCAGCGGCCTCACACTCCTCACCAGGGGCAGGGGAGAGCCCGGGCTCCTCTCTGGTGCCATCTCAGGCAAGGACTGGGGCTGTGTTTGTGCTGCAGCCCGTGCTAAGCACACAGGGGAAGCTGCCCAATACACATTTGTTTCCCCAGTGACAGTGGCTGCCCCCATTAGCGGGTTCCATCCTTTGTGACAAGGGTGGCCGTGCCTCTTGGTGACAGAAACCCAGAGTGACTCCAGACAGCCAAGCACAGGCTAAGGCAGACTCTCAATCCCTGGCATGGCCTGCAAAGCCTTCCATGAATACCATGCAAAAGGATGAGGGAAGAGCAAGGGATTCTTGTGAAGAGCTTGTCACAACAGATAAATAAATGAAGAACAATCCACCTTGCACCACTAAATCATCAGCACCAGAACAGAGTGCCCAGTTTGGGGGACGAGGCTTCAAGATATGAACTGACAGGAGAGAGTCTATAAAGCAGTAAGGTGGTTCAGAGGACAAGAAAACCAGAGGTAGGAGGAAACACTGAGAAACTCAAAGACACAGTCTGTGTTAGAGTTCAAGGAGAAAAAAAAAAAAAAAAAGACAGCTCATGGACACTGAAGTAAACCAGAAATAGTTCACTGTGACGAAATAAAACCTAAAAGTTAACTGCAAAATGTGTCAGTTTGGAAAAAAACAGTCAGTAAGAATATACAGCAGTGGAATAAGCTGCGTAGGAAATGCAGTGAAATTTCCAACAACTAAGAGATTAGACAAGCAGCTGCCAAGAATATTGTAAATTGTTGCACCTCAAAACAGAAAAAGGGGTAACTCAAGCTCTCTCTCCATTGTTTTTTTTTTTTGTTTTTTTTTTTTTTTTTTTGTTCTATATTCTTCCAGGAACAAAGAAAGCCCAGGAAGAGCCACAAAAGTAAAAGTAAATAAATAACCATCCTAGTACAAGTCCATTGTTCCAGTAAAACACAAGACTGGATGAAGGTTTACAGTTTTAATATCCCCTGATGGCTGTAAAAGCAAGACGCTTTTGGACTTAAAGAGTTGTGACCCTCGAGATTCCAGCAATGCACAAAAAAAAAATCAGTGGAAAAAATTCAAATAAAATAATTAGAGAAAAAGACACTCCAATACTATTGCTTCATTAAATAAAACCACAACAGTTAAAGTCTTTCTAGCATCCATTCTCACAACACAGCACATTCCAGTTAGAGGATGGAGACATATAAGTGATAAATACTTTGCAGTTTTTCAAAAGTGAACTACTGTTCTTAAAGGAAAATAATTATAGGACTAAATAACAGAACACTTCTGCTTGAGAGCCAGGGGTAGAGGACTGCAGAGCAGGTATTACAGGAAACTATTAACCACTGCAACATTTTTGGTAGTGGTCCTCAAGAAATCATACTGCAAGGTTAAATCTCTGCTAGCAATACAGGAAAATTCTTATCAACTGCAGGGTAAGGAAAAAAATATTCCAAGGGAAAGAACATGATGGGGGCAGGGTGGTGTCAATTTTTCTCACCACATATGATGAGGACATTTAAAATTAAGGGGAGGGGATGGTATTAGAGCCACTGGGTTCCAATGGTGAGAGCATGGACACCCACAGGACAGAGTGACCAAAGAGCCCCCAAGACAGGAACCTTCCACCTGGGATCACAGCCAAACTCTGACACTCTGTAGGTGCACCCTCAGGTGCACTCTGAGCACCAACAGCTCTGATCTCAACACCACCAGGCAGCTCCTGGCCAGGTTAAAAGCACAAGACGTTGCTCCCTTATTTCATATTCCACTATGACATTCTCAACTGCCCAAGCACACGACATTGTTATGTCCTGCTGGGTTTACTGATCTTCCCATCCTGTGTCTGCTCAAGCTCCTCTGGGAGATTTCATCCAAAATAAATGTTCTCTCCTAAACAAAGTTAGGAAAAACATTTGTTCCTTATCTGAGCCCTGGGTGACTTGCCTGCTTTGGAGGAAACAAGGATACAGCACAAAAGACACTCGACTGACAAGATCCACCTTTTGGTAACTTTATGGCAAGAGACAAAAAAAATCCAAGCCTGGTTTCCAAACCTGAGGAGTTATGCCTCACACAGTCTGGTGTTCAGGAGTGGCTTCTGTTCACAAGTAGCAGACTAATGTCTGTCAAACTCCTGTCCTTCCCAGAGCTGGAAGGATGCAGTAAAGGTTACTCTCCCTGTGGCACAAGCAACCTGCTCCTCTGCAAAATCTGCACAACTACAAAATCTGCAATAAAGAGATATCCGAGCCAACCAAGCTACCACCTACTACTTTGCAGACAATTATAAGACTATCAATGTGGATTTTTTTTAACAATTAAGAAACAATCTCATTAAAGCCACAGGCCTTTACCCTAAAGCATGAAAACTCAGCAGGAATTTCCCACTGAAGTCCTAAGGAAAAAATATATTTACCACACCTAAAAACCAAAAAAAACCCAACCAACAAACAAACAAATAGAAAACCACCCCACCTTAATTTCATATTCAAAAATCAATTTGAATAAGTTTTGTTGGAACACCACAAAAATAACCACTCTGCAGCTAAAAACTTAACACAGGAATTTCCAGTTCAGACAGTTGATTTGTCAGAGGCATGTGTTATTTGAAACAAGATGGGAGTAACTGCCTAACAATACCCATCTCAACCACAGGCGTGCTCATCTGAGCCATCTATAACAATGGGAAAACCAACATTCCCCTTGAGGATTAAAAAAAATCCCAGCAACCAAGTCCCAAACTGCCTGAGCTTACAGCTAAGGAAAAATAATACAAATGAGGCTGCCCTGTGTATTAAATTTTTGTTCTTTGTTGGCTATTAATAGGCAAGTGTGGTGAATGTAAGATGATATTAAAATCATTTCTAGCCTTTTACCAGCATGTTCTTCCCTTCCTTCTCCACAGCTTTTTGTCTTCCCAACTGAGGCCCCATTTCAGGGAGCTGTGACTGGAACATCAGATGCAGGAGCTGCAGGAAGAGCAGGACAGTTCCCGCTCGTGCTGCTCTTGGGTCTTCCCTCCAAGAGCCTGGCATGCCACCAACACCAGCAATAGCCTGAGCAGAGACTAAAGAGGACACCTCTTTCTTCTCTGTGTGTATAAAACAAGCTACTTGAGGAGGTGCAGGAGCTGCAGTCACTTTGCACAACAACACATTCTCTACCAGCTACCCCCACCATGGGCCAGAATAGCCTGTTCCCCTCACCCCTGGCACCTCATTTGGTGCAGAGAGAGCTCATCATGAGCTCTGAAGAGCTGGAAGTCACTGTTTTTGTACATTCCCTTGCTCTTTAATTATGTAATTGTTCCATCATAGCTTAGTTCCACAAGCTCTTCCCTGTGTCAGGCTCACATCTGCCAGCAGCAGTGAACCTGCAGACAGGCTCAGCATTCCAGCAGCATGAATAACTGCACTGGCACTCTGTGACACTCTGTGACACCTCACACTGCTGCTGCTTGTCACTTACCAGGCCTGTGGGTGAAGAGATCACAACTGGGGAACTACAAATCAGAGCTGACTGTCCCACACGCTGAAAGCTTTTTGTGACCAGTGCCACACAAAGTCATTATCTTTTGACACCAGCCTGAATGCAGGCACGGGTTACAAAGGGCAGCAACGCGTGCCCTTCAGGACAGAGGCAGACACAATAGCTCAGCCCTGGAGGTGGGTGTTACCAAAGCCTGACTTCAGGTCAAGGAAGTTGTCTGAGGGACAGACAACAAAGGAGCTGACTGCCAAAAATTTATGGGCGAGGGAGATGTGAAAGGTTATTCTCAGCTGCGTTATTTCACAATAAAACTCCTTCAGTGATATGCCCTGCCAATAGCTCAGAATTTACAGCAGAAAATGCTGGTGGGTACCCCCTGTCCCTGCACAGGGGCTCCAAGTCCCGCACGAGTGCTGTGGATGATGCTGATGAATGGCACACTCTTGCAAAAGGCCTGGCAATCCTTAAGGATAGAGATCGCCAAGAAAACATTCTGAAAGTTTAGAAAAGGATATACATTCAAGTCTTAGCAGTTTTGTAACAGTACATTTGCCTTGGGGAAACAAAACGTCCAGGAAATAATGGCAGCTACAAGTGACAATTCCTCCCTCCACCACTCAAATGTGACACTTTGCTTCCCTTGATTCTTATCCCTCAGCCTTATCTCTTAGTCCTTGTCTTTCCTTCTCACTTTCCACCAGGACACCAACAGCTCTGAACCAAGACCCAGCAATGAGAAATCAGAAAAGTAAGGCACACCACTGGAAAAGGTTTGTCCCCACAGCTCTAATGGCTCTGGCATTCACAAACATTTGCCTCCAAGACAAGAAATTCCTGGTCGGGCAATAGAATTTACATAAGTCCCCACACCAGTGCCTTCTGTCCTTGATGCTGGTGCTTCATAGTTCCACCAACATGAACTTGAGTGTGTAAAACCTTTCCTTTGCATATCAAAAACAAGCAGCTTCTCTGGTTCCTTTTAGGAAGAAAACTGAGCAGAACAGTTCAATATCAAAACACATCTCTCCACGTTCTGAGCATGTCCAGTATCTTGTACAACAGCACAATAACTGGTATTCAAAACTTCCCTAGACCATTTTGAAACAGGAATTAAATTTCAGCTCCATCTTATTTGTCAGAGAAAACTGTTGCAAATGGAGCTTACAAAAACAAAAGATATTTAGAAAAATAAAATTAAAAATCACTCCTCTGACTAGGGAAGCAAAAGAGATGCACAAACCCACAGAAATTATGCCATTTCTTCTGATCAGCTACACTGACCCTTCTCAGAGGGATGGGAAAGGACACGTTACAGGTGAATTGTTTGATTTATGTAAATATAAGCAGAACAATCAGCCTAGTGCTAAAATAGAAAAAGCATCAAAGAGCGTAAGGGAAACACTGGGATCACAGAACTGAAAAGAGGTGAAGAGTAAACAAAGGCAGGATCTGAGACTCAAAGGGCAGAGTCCCCGAAACTGCGGCCAAGTCTGGGAAAGAGCCTCCTCCTTACCCCTGGAGCTCTCTCCACTCACTGCCATTCCCAGGGCACTCTGTAAGCAGGGCACAAAGGTTACAGATGGCTGAGCACAGCCTGGGAGCAGCCACAGGCAAGCAGCCCCTCCAATCTCAGCTCTGTGTGCAAGGATGAGCTGTGCAGTGCTGATTTGCACTCCCTGTGCTACATTATTTGTTTTACAATATCACTGCAACCATTTGTTTGGGTTTCTTTAGGCCCAGTAGCCAACAGGAACAGGCCTACAGGTGAGGACTCTGTATATATCCTTCTCTCTGACCTTTTCTCTAACTCCACTATCAATAATTATCAGTACGTGGGTCAGTTTCCACTGAACTCACTAAAACAGAGCTCCTAAAATATATAAGTACCTCTCTATAGTTAAAAATACACTTTTCTTAGAAGAGAGATGTTTAATTCCTCTCCTACAAGTGATGTCTTAAAAGTAAGGACATGGGAAAAACAAAACTATCAGACACCAAAAAAGCCACATAAGTGAACCAGAAAAAAAACAGCCTTCAAAATAAAATTCTACTGCTTGAAGCAGTGCTTACTCTTGCACACAATTTATAGTTATGTTTACTCTCTCACCTAACACTCTGATGTTACAGTCTAGTGAGCCTAATTTAGTAGAAACCATTCTAGAAAATAGAAAATAGATCTGCAGGCAACTGAATAAACTACAGTATTTAGACAGGGAAATCAACCTTCCATTTGTATAGGAAAGTCAAGTTCCACAAACCCACAGGGTTTCTCCCAAGGCCCTCCCTTACACCAGTGGGCTGTACTTGACAAAGCCTGCTTTAATTTCCAAAAGACATTTAACAACGTTTTTCAGAAAAGGCCCTTAAAGAAATTAAGCTCCCATGGCAACAACAGGCCCTGCATGGACAGGTTACCTGGGAAGAGACAGGAGACAAAGAGTAAAAACCCAAGTGTTCATCTCTGACAACACAGGAGGGCCCCAGGGGAGTCCCACAGGAACAAGGGCCTGGAGAAGAAGGTGTCCCCAAGGGTGTGGAACAAGATGATCTGTAAGGTCCCTTCCAACCCAAACAATGACACTGAGAATGGGAGCTGGAGGCCAGACTGAGACCCCCTTCCACCTAGAAAAGAATGCCAGCAATGTGCTGATGGCACCAGGGTACCCTGGCAGGGCAGACCAGCCCCAGGGAAGGGAAGAACAAACACAGGCTGCAGACAACAGAGCTGGCAGGGGGCAGTCAGTGAAGGGACGAGTCACCCACAGAACCCCAACTCTGCACAGAGCAATGGGCTCCAGGCTAAACATCCACACCCAGCACAGCTGAGCCAACCTGAACCTCCCACCTGAGGATCCCCATCTCCAGGGGCACTTTTCTCCACAAGTATTCCTGCCACTGACCTTGCATCACCTCTATCAACTCCTGACTCTGACAGCCTGACTTGATCCACTCACTGAGCAGAAACACCTCCCTCCCAAGGAGAGGAGTTTGCCAGGTAGGGAATTCAGCTCCAGGGAAGGTCAAGCCAGCAGCAGCACAAAGGGAAGGGAGAGCTGTACAGCTGTGGAGACACAGACTCCTCTCAGCTGAGGCAGGCTGGCAGAGCAGCTCAACCATCTTGTGCAATTCCACTGGCAGCAATCAGCTCATGTGGTCTTAATGAACAGATCTAGAAATTAACAATGCAAAACTGGCACACTGAGCATGCATTTAAGGTGGAATTCATTACCCATTCCCAAACGAAGTTTCATTTTCCACTTATAAACACAAACATGTTGGTACCTTCCAGGTCCCTGGGGATTCTAACCCTAAAAGGAGAGAGAGAAACCCTCATGTGGGGGAGAGCAAACAGATACTCAGCTTGTTATTTGATTTTGGTTTCAAAAAACACCTCCACACAGTATGCTTTAGTATGTAAAAAATGTATCCAAGATTAATTGTTTTGATTTTTATTATTTTATTGTAGAAAAATAATTGACATTTAGCAACATTTCTGACACACAGGATAATCCCTAAGTAACTCTACAAAGAAATATCTTTTTCCTATGAGCTGAACAATCTGTCAACACTGTTTTCATTCAGCTAATCTGCCAATATAATACAAGCCTGCTATTTGTAGAGTTACAGAATATAAACTCACTGGATTTATTTACAGAATAAATAACATCTCTGCTGCTGAAACCTTGCACAGCAAGGAACACAGTTGGCTGGGTGTTCCCTCATGCTGCTTTCCAGTAAAACATCACTTTTGGGAACCACCTGAAACAACCTGCCCTTCAGCTGGAGGGGGACAGGCTTATGAATTCCACCTCCTGCTCCTAATTCTGAAATAAATGATTAATAACTGTGTGACTGGAGCTCACAATACACTCCCACATCAAGCTCTCATGTCTAATAATGCTGACAACCATGGCTGAGACCGGTCCCACCACACCCTGTGCAACCTTTTTGTGTCTTTTAAGACCAAATTCCCCTCTGGGCAGGATGAGCCAGGTCAGGAGTGCGTGCTGGTGTCTTTGGCTCCCAGCACCTACCAAAGTCAGGGGCCTTGTTTGTATCTGCACTACTTGTACTTCATATGGAATTACCTGCATTTATAAATAGGCATTTTCTCCCTAGACATTCCAAAATTAAGGCAGAGTTACCAAATTTACCAAGTTCATGTCATACCTACAGCTCAGAACAGGACACAGGTGACTCTGTTTGGGCACTGAGGGATCTCCTGTCCGAGGCATCCTGCTATCTCAAGCACACCATCATCATTAAAAAGCATTTTCCAAACTATAAAATGCCTGCAGGGATGCAAGCAAGGAAAGCTGGCAAAGCGAGGAGCAGGGTTCCTTCAAACCACAGGGAGAGCACCCAAGTTCTGGGTATTCTCTCACAGTGACACACAAGCTGACAACTGCTGCAACCATTGCCTACAGTCAGACTTTCAATAGGACAAGTCAGAAATGAAATTAAATTAGCAAGTCACTACAAAATCAAAACTAAGGACAAGATTCCCTCTGCAGTTCCTTCCCTTCAGCTCTTTCAGCAAGCTGAAGGTGACGTCTGCCTTTAAAAAAAATCAGAGTGCACCTTCACAAAACAACACTTATTTTTGAAAGTGTATTTTCAGACTGAAAAGTCTCAATAGGTCCTAGTAACAATCTCTAAACCACAGATTTTCTAAGGGAACAAAGAAATGGGTTTCTGTGTTCTGATCACATATTGAACACCCAAACCAACAAAACTACATCAGTATGGAAAAGCACAATACTGTATATCCCTGGATACTCTGGTTAGAAACAACAAAACAATTATCTGCTCATGAACTCAAACTTTGTAGGATTTCCCTTTCTTCTCCAAGAACAAAAACCAACTCTACTCCTTTTGGTTTTAGCCAAATGAGCACACACAGTGGCACTGCAAGTGGGAGATGACAATCTGCAACTGGAGTTTCAGAGTTCCACTGATAAATGAGAGTGACTCCAAGTAAATCCCCTGAACTTTAAAGAAAGAAGGAAGTATCTTGCATACGTGGGCTGGAGTTTTAAGTCTGAAGGCAATACAGCAGATTTAGATAAGGCACTTCCTTATCTTGGCACCAGATTCAGCATCACCTTCTGGGTGTGACTCCGAGCACCAGAAGCCAGAGCCTCATCCCAAAACTCCAAGATGCAGCACAGGGAGATCCCAGAGAGGCCAATCACCCATTCAGCACTGCTGCATGTGAATTCTGGCTTTAACATTCCTGCACAACTTCAGTAGAGTTTGCCTCTTTCAGTATGTCTTGTGGTGGCTACAGATCTGATACTCTGGAATTCTCAGCAGAGTGTGAGAGGTTTTTGTGCATGTTACCAGAAAACAAACCACAGTATTACCATAAAGGCACGTTCTCATCCCAGTGAAAGGACTCTTCTTAGAAAGTCATCACAATTCATAATTTCTCTCTCTGCATCCTTACACTTCTGTGGGCTCTCTTGCCTACTAAAATGTTATTTAAATTATCAATATTTAACCAACTTGTACCAGAATATGTCTTTACAACCAAGGGAAAGAAACAAGAGATTCCACAGTCACCAGCACAAACTCAAAGTACATTTTGTTCTTCCAGATGAAAAATATCCACTTGTTGAGTTTCTGACTACACCAAGGAAATTTTGTCAATGCATCCAAACATGAGCTATAATATTGTTCACAAACCTTCTCAGCTCTCAAAAGGTGCACTGCAGCTGCAGAAGAAGCCACATGCAAGTCTGCACAAGATGCAGGGCAGGCTAGGGACAGGGACAGGAGGTGACAAGCTCAGAGACCCCAGTCTGAGACACAGCTGCAGCAGCAGGGGCCCAGTTACCCTCACAACTTCGGGCCACAGCATATACTGGGTGGGGACATTCAGCCAGAAAAGGTGTCCCTCAGTGAACCAGTCAACTCCAGCACTTTGTAAACTGTTAGGAAGCACCAGAGGCTGTGGACTGCAGTGCTCTGGACACAGGGGCTGTAGATGGAGGAAGTGCCCTGAACCTCCAGAACTGGCACTAACTGCTCACCCAGCTCCAAAAAAGCTTTGTTCCCACTACCTATTCTCACTGGTGCAAATCCATGTGTCCAGCAGCAGCAGCAACACAGAATTTCAACTGCACACTCTCTATTGAGCAGCCAGGAAAAAATACATCCTCTCAGATTAATCAGAACCCTGAAATCAGCCCCCCTGGTCCTGCTGCATCATGGGTTAGTGTGTCATTTCAAAACCCTCTGCACCCCTACGTGTCTCAGGCTTTCCAACAAGAAGTCATCACAGTTGAGTCAGAAAGAAAAAAACAACAAAGAAAGAAAAAACTGTTTTCTAATAACTGGTTTCCAACTCTGTAACAGGAAGAACTTCTTCACACGGCCAGAACCCCTCTTGACAAACAACCTGCACACTGCCTTGTGGCCCAGTGATTCCTCCATGGGTGGATGGGTTATATTGTGCAAACTCGCATCAAATAACTAGGCAAGACCAAACTGCTTTGGATCCAAAGGGTCTGCATTGATCCTTCTCTCACATCACTCCTCTTTCACCAGCATGGGAAAGTTACTGAACCCAAACATTAACATCATCCATCCCACCAAACACAGGACATGGTTTAAGAACAGTTGCATTGGTGGCGTGACCTGGAGAAGATTTTTCATTCCTCAACAACCTCAACAATAGATGCCATCACTAAACTAACTCTGTGCAGCTACAAAATTGTGTGAAATGCAACTGAAATAATCAATATTTACAAAGCAGCTCACTTCAGTTTAATTAAACTCACACTGTCTTCCCAGAAACTAAGTTTTTTGACACTGGTATTGGCAGTCATGTCCCTTTAAGTTGCTCCATGGATACTACAACTATTTTCTTTCTTCCAGCCACTGCTCACAGTCCCTGTTCCACCCCAGGCACACGGGGAGAGCGGAGTGCGGCTGTCCCCCTCTTCCCGGGACGGGCCGGGTACAAGTGACCGGCACGGAAGCCTTCACTGCTCCGAGCACAGCCTTTGCTGTGTTTGAGCCCAAGAGCGCAGGACCCCAGCCGGGTTTTGTGCCTGTGCCCCGCTCCCAGCACGGGCCGGAGGGTTCTGCCCGCATTCGGCCGCTCCCGGAGCCCCGGGTCCGGATCCCGGTCCCGCCACCCCCGGGGCTCAGCGCCGCTTCTCCCGTTTGGAGCCCGGGGCAGCCCCAGGGCTGCGTGACACGGCTCTGGCCCCGGGCCGGCCGGGGGGCACCGCACTGGGAACCCGGGGACGAGCAACAGGAGCGGCGGGCGGGGGTCTGGGCCCCGGGCTGCCCCCGGCCCGGCCCGGCCCCGCTGGATGGCGGCCAGGCGCTCGGGCCGCCGGGCGCTCCCGTGGGCCGGGCCGGGCCAAAGGCGGGTCGGGCCGCCCACCGGCTCCCGGAACTTTCCCTCCTCCGCCGCCGCCCGGGGCCGGCCGAGGCCGCCGCCACCGAGCCCCGCGCGGCGGAAGCGCCACCCCCGCTCCGCCCGAGCATCCCCCGCCGCCCCCGCGGGCCCGGCGCGGCCGCCGCCACCCGGAGCGGGGCGCAGGCCCGGCGGCGGGGGAGGCCGGCCCGGCTCGGCCCCGCGCCCCCGGCGAAGCCCCGGCGGGGACAATGAGATGGCGGCGAAGAGCGCCGCGCCCGGGGGACCCGTTGCTCCGGCAGGAGCCGCCCCGCCCCGCGCCGCCTCCTCTTCCCTCCCCTCCCCTTCTCCTCTCTCCTCGCACGGGCAGCGCCCGCTCCCGGCCCGGCCGCCGCGGAGACCGAGCGAGCGAGCGAGCGGCCCCGGCCCCGCTGCCCCCGCCCCTCGCGCCTCCATCTTGGATCGGCGCCTCCCGCGCGCTCCCTCCCCGCGCGCCGCGCTCACCTCGGGCCGCGCCGCGGCGGCGCCCCGGGAGCGCCCCGGGAGCGCTGCGGGAGCGGCGGCGGCGCGCGGGGTCCGGCGGGCGCGGGCCGGGGCCGGGGCGGCGGCGCTGGCGGGGCCCGCGCGGGGCTCAGCGGGGCCGCGATCCTAAACCGCCACCTGGCGGCATTTCCGACCCGCCACGGCGCAGCCGCCCCGCGCGCCGGGCGCGCAGCGCCCCCTGCCGCCCGCGCCCGCCGCCGCACCGCGCGAGAGGAAGGGGCGGGAACGGGGGGAGCGGCCCCGCCCCGGCGCGCGCGGCGCGCGGGAAAACGTCTTTCGCGCGGAAACGGCCGCGCGTGCGCCGCGTGCCCACGAGCTCCGCCCGCGGGGGGGCCACTGTCGCGACAGAGCGGGGGCGACACGGGCACCGGCCGAGGGGGCGACTGTCGCGACAGAGCGGGGGCGGGGCACAGCCCCGAGCCCCGTGGAGAAAGGCGGGGGCCGGGGAAAGGCGGTCGTGACTGTCGCGACAGAGCGGGGTTGAGGGCCCAGCAGGGGCCGGAGGGCCTTCCCGGCGCCTCGGCGGGTGGGCCCCGCGCCGCCAGGACGGTGGCGGTGGCGGTGGCAGGGGCAGTGATGGCCGGGGCCGAGCGCGGCCGGCGCTCTCCGCCATGGCGGGGCGGGCGCGGGGCGCGGCACGGCGGGGACCCAGCCCGGGCAGCCGCCGCCGCCCCTCGCCGCTCCCGCCCGGAGGGGCTTTCCCGGAGCCGCTGCCGGGTTCCCATGGAGACCGGGGCCCTCTCGTCGGCGACAGTCGCCATGGCGGTGGGTGCCGCCCTCCCCGGCTGCTCTGCGGGCGGCCGTCCCCTCCCGCACGCCCCGCACCGCTGCCGGGGGCGGCACACTGCGGGGAGAGCGGCCAGAGCACTGGCTGAGGTGTCTCTGATCTCCACATGTCACCTGCTGCCGTGGACCGGAGGGGCCGTCTCGCGCTTCACCCCATTGTAATGTACCTCTTAAAACCTTTCTTACGTATAACTGAGCTGTGTTCCTGGTTTCCTGTGCTGTAGGGGACTGTATTGAGTGTTAACGCATTCTCTACTCTTTCCCCTGGAATTGCTCTCTGAAGGGTTTGTTCAGAGAAGGGGGTTTGGAATGGGAAGTTTGCCGGCAAAGCGGCTCTTCTCCCCAAATCACTCAATGCAGAGGTGGGAGCTGCAGCAGGCAACAGGCGTGAATGGACAAATTAGAAAATAGTATTTTTTCATGGAAACGGCTGCAAATGGAACCTGTGTTCAGCAAGAGAATATAGAAAGCGAGGGGAATTAAAGGTATATCCCATCAAATGAGGTTGCTGCAGTGAGCTAGCACAAATAGAGGTCGTTTTTTGGGTAGCAAAATATTATCAGGAATGTACTGGTAACTCGTGGGACTTTTGTGTAGGGTTTGTATTTGTATTCAGTGAAGGCTGTACTGGCTCTTCCTTCAGGCAGTGCTGCTGGATGTGACTCAATTAATTTGAAGACACAGGATGTTGGTTTGTATATAATGTTTGCTCTTGTGCTTAAGTGCTAAAAACTCCTTTCATGTAAGTGCTGCTTCATTTTCTTAAATACCTTTTGCTATTCATTAAATTTTAATAAAGACTTGAGTTTCTCGGAATGTATTTTTAATCAAATTGATTTATGTCAGTCTGGCTAAAAAGATAAAGGTACTCATACAGCACATGAGTGTGGATCCCTTGGCATCTGCAGCTGCCTGAAGTATGAAGCACCTAAGAATTTCCAGGTGGTTTAAGAGACTTCAGGAGATTTTTTCCTGCGCCTGATAAGGAATCAAAAGAAAACCCCTTATCCTGAGAAGTCAATGCACACATGTGCTTAGTGAAGGTGGCAGAAGTTCAATCAGTTCCGTGGATTCCCAGGCGTGGGTGGGTCTTTCCTTTGTGCGATATTCGGAGAAAATTGTCAGTTTGTAGTTACCCTGCAGAGACTGCTCACAGCCCTCTGGTAGTTTCAGCCTGATCTGGTCAGGACTGGGGGATGTTCCACAGGAGAGGCCAAGGAGCAATCCCGTGGGGCCTGTCTGTCAGAGCACAGGGGAGCTGCCTTCTTCCCAACTGTGTATCCGCGGCTGGAATTGCCCTCTCCGTGAGCCTTTCAGAATAAAGCTTCTGTCGACTGATTGATTTTAACCAATCTGGCAGAAGATGAGAGTATTTCTGTGAGTTTATTCGAGATTGATGGTTAGAATCACCAGACCTCAAAGCCTTCATTCCTTCAGGCACAGAAGGAGAGAGAGTTCAGGCTCCCACCCCAGCAGTCAGGGGGCAGATAATCACCTATTTCTACCTGGCTAAACAGCACTTGCAGTGCTTGAGGGAAGGAAGGAGAATTCAAGTTGTTGGTTTTTTTTTTCTTTTAAAAGAAATAGTGGTTTGTATTCTATTAACGATCTGTGCCATTTATGTGGTCAACAGTGATTATTTTCCCTTGTTTTCCCAAGGGAAACAGGGCTCACACTTTGCAGTCAGTGATTTCAGTGAGCTGGAAATTTAAATGGGTGTCCCAGGCTGAATTGGGAATGTTTGTTTTGTTATATAATTTGACAATTTTGGATAATGCTTCATCTTCAGCCTTGTATTAAACTTGATTCGATATCAACTTGTGTTTTTAACAAAATGCATATAAGCCACATTAAGTTTCCAGATTTGAAGGAAAATTAAAAAGTTCATGTCATCTCCACAAAAGGCACAGGCAGGAAGAGAAGTAGCAAGTTGTCTGTATAGGCTGTGCTGATTTCTGTCTATTTTAAATTTGTGTCAGGGACACATATAATGGATCAGGGTTATGCCCTAATCTCAGCATCTATGGAAAATCTCACCTGTTAGAAAAGCAAGGTCATCAAAGACTACAAACAAGTGTACTGTGGGACAGTTGGCATCACTCAGTGACATTTGTCATACACTCAGTATTTAGTTGGGAAAATGAAATTTTGCATTAAGTGTTCCTGTTATTTATTTTTTAGTTCTTTATTACTTCCCATCTCCTGCCTTTCACACGTGTTTGCCCTTCCACTTTGCAGCCTCCAGCTGTTGTGGTTCCCAGCTGAGCAGTCCCGAGGGAGCAGCTCTGGCAGAACAGCCATTTTGAGCCCACGCTCAGCTCGCCATCCATTGTTTCCCTCCAGAGATCCCTGAATACACTGCACAGGTCCCGTGCCATACTCCCAACTCTTGTGTTGAATTTGTAACTATTTGTTCAAAGAAGATGTGATCTAAAGCCAAGAAGCAAGAAAGTTACCGTTGTATGCTGGTGGTAACAAATGGGGTGTTTTGGTTTTGTTTTCAGGAACAGTTGCAACGTTTACTCAGCTGTTTCTTAACGAAATGAATGAGTTTATGAGTTTACAGTGATCTAGTGTCCATCTAATAATAATTCCTGTTGTCCACTTTTGTCTTCTTTTCCTGCCACTTATTTTATTCACGATCCAGTATGTTGTGCCTTAAAGCAAGAAAATCTGATTTTTTTTTTTTAAGGCTGCAAGCCAAAACTGTGGATTGTAACACAATGAAAATGCTTTGCAGGAAAAGCCATGCAGGTGAAAATCTCTGCCTTCCTGGGCTCACTCGCTGCGGTTTGCATTTGCACGTTAAAAGATTCGAAAATTAACAATTTCACTGAAGGAAAGGTGAAGGCAGCAGGGGAGCCTGGGGCAGGTTTCTGGCAGGTGTTGGCAAATGTTGCTGTGTTGTTTGAGGTGCCCGCCAGCACAGCTGATACCCAGCTCTGTTTACTCTCCTTGGCGTTCATCTGCTCGTTCTCAAGTTCCTTGCCCAGTAAAGTACCCATGGACACCCTGGAATCCTCCTCACCATGCAGGAGTGCTGGCCGTGCTCTGGTTTGGGTCTGCAGCAGGAAAACGTGAACAGCCCTGCTGGGACTCGAGAGGGTCCTCAGCCCCTGGTAATTCTGCAGGTCCAAACTGGTGCTGTGCTGCTGCTTCCCGCAGCTCTGGGGCTGTGCCCGCCCATGTCCCCGGTCCTGTTCATCCCTGCGGGGAGCAGGAATCGGCTACAGCCCGTTTGGGGTGTACCAGGGGTTAATGAACACTCAGCCTGTGGGGAAAAAGGCAGACTGTCCCATTCTCATGTAAATTAATTTGCCAGAGACACAGGCAGTGCTCGGCTGTCACGGATCACAGGCACAGAAAATGCCAAGGCTGAACCTGGCCGCGGTATTTTAAGTGTTTCTGTGAGGAGCTGCTGCCCGCCCTTTACCATTGCCTTTAGACCCGTGTTCTCTCTGCTGTCCTGCCCTTCAGCCCAGTGTCCAGCAGCGGTGGTCTGACACCGCCGGGACCCGCGGGAACGCTGCGGTTCTCCCTGGGGACAAGGACTGTCTGTGCCATCCTGCGGTGCCACCGCAGAGCCCGAGCTGCTGCTGCTGGCGGAGCTCCGGGAGGGGAGGATGGTCCTCCTGGGCTCCCTCTCCTCTGCAGCCCTTGGGGCAGCACGGCAGGGATGGGGCTGGGAGGGTGGAATGGATTCTTGTCGAGCTGTAGGAACCGTACGCTCACAAGCCACCACTTGTATTTTGGACCAGTTCCCTCAGTAATTCTGGGAGATGGCTGAGGAGTGGTTTTGACAAGATGCCACTGATTGCTTTCTCTCCATCTAAAGTGGTTTGGGGTTTGAGCCTCCCTTGGGCTTTACTGTCTGTGCCGAGGTAGTTGTAACCTTCCCTGCTGGAACCTGAGAGCAGCTGTTGTTTCTGTCTAGGTAGCCCATCGAAGAGATAGATGATGAAGAGTTGTTTTCCCCCTCTGCCTTGGGATCGAATGTTTCTGTCGTAGGTAAGGTCTGCACAGGTTTTATTTGCTGGGGTGAAGAGAAGGCAGGGAAGGTTTCATTGCTCCTGCTGCCTCTTCACTTGGAAGGCTCTGCACAGCTGGTGTGAAAAGTCATTTCAATGACATACCCCTGCCTTAATTAAACAACTGCCCCACACGAGCCACAGGCACTGTTTGTCTAGTGGAAAAGGCCCTTCACAGGAGACAAAAGGGTTTAACACTGTCACAGTTGTGTTCAAAGATGTGTTGTTATCCATATGCAAACTGCTGACTTGCCTGGGGGTGCTCCCTATTTCCATGTGTTACTCTCTGTCATCTCCTCCAGCCAAATTTTTCCTGTAATCTTGTAACACTGGCAAGCCATTAACAATAATGCATAATTACAGGGTAAAAAGCTTAGCAAGAGAACTTATTTGAATATACTAGAATTCATTATGTATACCATACATAATGACAAACTTTGTTATTTTCTAAAATTAGTGACTAAAGTGAAGTGCCATGGTTGACTTTTAAGGAGATTCAAATGGCTCTCAAAGCCATCAAAGGTATTTACCAGTAACTCAGTGGAAAATTAAAGCAAAACCAGGAACAGGCTATTAGTATTCGGATTTGGTTGATAAAAATAGCTTATAAACACTAAAAGCACTTACATCCTAATGAATCTCTCACTGTGCATTAAATAACAGTGTATCTCCATTTTTTTTTTTTCTTAAGACCAGGGCATTTCTCTAAGGAAATGGATATGTCTTCCCAAAAATACCCAGTCAAAAAGCGAGTGAAAATTCATCCCAACACAGTAACAGTGAAATACACCTCTCATTATCCCCAGCCAGGAGAAGAGGGATGTGAGGATGCTAATGAAGATACTGGAGTATTTATGGAGGATAATCCTAAGAGAAGACTACTGAATGATGGGAAAAAGAGAGAAAAGACTTTTTTTGGTACAATAGACACCAAACCAACACAAGTGCCAAAACCTGATGAGGTTGGACAATCCCAGCACTTTTCTGAAGGAAACGTCCTGCAGTCCAGGAAAACATGGGCAGTCCTTTTTGGGTCTGCCGTGGCCCATGGATGCGTGGCTCTGATCACGAGATTGGTTTCTGACCGTTCCAAAGTGCCCTCTCTGGAGCTGATCTTCATCCGCTCGGTGCTGCAGGTGCTGTCCCTCGCTGCCGTGTGCTACCACCACGAGCCCCCCTTCGGCCCCAAGGGCTACAGGCTCCGGCTCTTCCTCTATGGGGTCTGCAATGTCATCTCCATCACCTGTGCCTACACCTCCTTCTCCATAGTGTCCCCCAGTAACGGGACCATCATGTGGAGGGCCACGACCACAGTGTTCAGTGCCATTCTGGCTTTTTTACTCATAGATGAAGGAATGGCTTATATAGACATAGTCACTGTCATTGGCAGTGTGTTTGGTGTTTGTCTGGTCATGATCCCCAACATTGTTAAGGAGGAGAACTCTTTGCTGAGCACCTGGAAGGAAGCTTTTGGCTATACCATGACTGTCATGGCTGGTCTGACCACTGCCCTCTCCATGATAGTGTACAGGTCCATCAAAGACAACATCAGCATGTGGACAGCACTGTTCACTTTCAGCTGGACGGGAACAGTGTGGGGAGCGTCCACCATGTTCCTGCTCCAAGAGCCAATTGTCCCACTGGATGGGGAAACCTGGAGCTATCTCCTTGCCATCTGCCTGTGCTCCACTGCAGCATTCCTGGGGGTCTACTATGCCCTGGGCAAGTTCCACCCCACTCTGGTGAGCACTGTGCAGCACCTGGAGATTGTCATTGCCATGGTCTTGCAGCTCCTTGTGCTGCGCAGCTTCCCAAGCACTTGTGATCTGGTTGGGGCAGTGCTTATCTTGGTGAGTGTTTTTTTCCTAGCATGTTATAAGCTTTCCTGGAAGGAGTTAAGAAGGCAAGATTATCAGGAGATTGTGGATTTGTCCATTAAATGAAAATCGGTTTTCAATGTCTGATTTTGGTTGTGATCATGTGGAAGTGACTCCTTTCAGCTCCTGTGTACGAGTGGCCAGGCCCTCTCTCTACCATTTCACTTCTCAGCTGATGTAGCAATGTTGGCATTTCCAGGCTCCTGTGCCAGGTGGATTTGTTCTGTTGCACACAACCATTGCGTCATACCCAAAGAGTAGCACACAGGGTGCACAGCCAGCACAGGCTGGCCCACTGAAATGTGGGCCAAGCTCTTCTTGACCTTCTCTGGATAAAGCAATACAGAGGGACTCAAAAGTGACTCTCATTCATGTGTGCTGTGGTAGCAGGAAGATGAGCAGCAAAACCATTAAAACAGTCAACCCAAACTGTCATTTCCTCTATAATGCTTCTTAAGCTTTGGCTGTCATATTCTAAATGGAGCAATGCTAAATTTCTGTGGCTAAAACTTGCATTTCCTGTGCGTATAAAGATGAAGTCAGTAAAGCTTTTTGTACTCTGTGGCTAAATTTCTGGCTGAAACAACACAGGAAGCCCAGATGTCCTGTGGGGGAAAGTGAGCCCCAAAAGCTGAATCTCCAGTGGTGCCACAGCTGTGACCTGTGACAGGACCCTGGGAACAGTAAGGTCCATGACAGATTAAAGATCTAGCCTTGCAACAGGGACCAAAATCCCTTCTATGGAGCCATTTTTTCTAAAGAAGGCTTTGACTATTATCCAAGGGAGGGGAAAAAATGGAGAAATAAAAGAATGCATTTGAGATGGAGGTGTGAGCAGCATGGTAATTCTGACCAGCCTGGCAAGATCAGTGACTGTCAGTCAGGGTGCTTGGGCCCTGAAACTCCAATAAGACATCGGATTTGCCAAGAGCCCCAGGGTTTTATGAGTCCAAATAGTATTCCTGGCCCTTCTAATGTGTGGCTGTAAAGAGAAAAGCCAGCATCTGTGTCCATGGGCTCTGTGCCAACCAGGCCCTGCAGGCACCTCCCACTCCAGCTGCTTGTGCCTCTGTTGTGACATGAGCGTTTTCTGAGGGAAAAGGCATCACTCAGATGGCTCCAACCAGTCCAGCTTCCCCCACAGAAAATACATTTTACTTGTGAAAAAAAGCAGCAATTACTTTTATTCCTATGAATACCCAGGGAGATCAAGTTCCCTGACATCAGCCAGCCCAGCTGGAAACACTCCGGATCCTTGTGTCCTCCCATGTTGGTGATGCCAGAGACCCCCTGGGCCAGACAGGGTTTCCTCAGGTGCTGGCACAGTCACAGCTGCCCCCACAGCTGCTTCATTGAGGAGCAAGAGGAGCTGGCAACAGGAGCTCTGCCCCCTGTAAGAAGGACAGAAGAAAAGGGGAGCAGGTAAAGCAAAGCAGTGCTGGGAAAGCTCTGCCAAACCAGTAATCAATCCCTTTGACAGCTTAGGACAGAGTAGTTCCCAGCCCAGAATCCTGCTCTGCTTCTATCAACTCCTCATTTCACTCTGGGGCAGATGGTCTTTCTTCCTCTGGCTGCTCAGGCAGCAGGAAAGCTTCCTTCATGGAAAGCAACCAGGTCATGAGGCTCCTCCTTCTATGGCTTCCATGCCTGTCCCTCTGCAGGGACTCAAGCTCTGAGGCTCAACTGTGCCAACACACACATGTGCAGGCACCCAGCTGGTGCAAGTCAGGGGCACTGGACAGCAGGACTCCCCAAAAGCCTCCACTGTGCAGCAGGGCTGAGTCCTGGGCAAGCCCCAGGACGCTGCCCCAGCCCCAAAGCAGCCAAGCCGCCTCCTCAGAACCTCCCCCTGCCACCCCTGAGCCCAGGCTGGCACAGGCAGCTTGCACCCAGGGCCCACCTCGAGAACCTGAGTGGTGTCCAGGGAGCAGTTCAGGGTCTATGGGGCCCGGTCCCGCTCCAGCTGCTGCACAGCCTGCACGAGGTCCTGCACAGCCCTGTCCACATCTGCCCGGGTGGTGCCACGCCCCACGCTCAGCCGCAGCGCATTCTGTGCCACCTCTGGGGGAATCCCGCAGCTCAGCAGCACTGGGGAGGGCCTGGAACACAGCCAGGAGGAGGAGGTTGGACTCCAAGGCAGAGGAAGCCCCACACATCAGCAGGGAGCCTCAGGGAGCCACAGGAGGAACCACATCTGCAGATAAACTCCAGGGCACCTGTCCCCTGCACAGCCCCGTTTGCTTTCCAGGGGCACCCAATCCCACTGGGCTTGTTGCCTGTGGGGGATCTGGCTCTTCTAAGAACCTGCTCTCTGTTCCTGTGGGTTGGCAGCACTGCCACATCCACAGGGCATTGCTCTAGACCAGGACAGCAGCACCCACTGTCCCCATATCACCTAAAGGAGCCATCTGGAGACCCATGCAGGGCTGGAGCAGGTGAGCCAGGCACACACAAGGCAGGCTCTCTTCTAGTAGTGCCAGGAGTTCAAAAGTACTTTCAAGCTCAGCTGGATCACTAAAGCTGGGAGGGACAAACTCCTTCCAAGAAGTAATCACGTGTTCCAGCTGTGTCTCCTGCAATAATCCCCTTCACAGCCCTTCAGCCCCTCTGGAAAGCTCTGTACCCTCTTTGTTCCAGGTGATGCTGCCCAAGCCACCCACTGTCCCTTTCCCTGTCCTGTTCCCATCCCTCCCAACCCTGCTGTCCCCTGGAAAGACACCCAGGGGCTGGAAAAGCTGTCTGCTCACCGATCCCCCTTCTCAGAGTGGCAGGCAGCCCCGACGCTGGCGAGGAGCACCTTGCAGTTAGCCAGCACCCTTCGTCCTGCAGCACAAGCAACACAAGAACAGCTCTCCCAGTGCCCAGGCTCTCTGCCTCACCTCCCTGCCTGAGCCACGCCAAGCACCTGCCAGTCTCAGCCACAGGTGCTGTGAGGGGCAGGTGTTTGGCTCTGTGTAACCATCACGGGACAGCAGCAGGGTAAGAATACCTTGAAGGCCTGGGCCCAGGATGGAGAAGTTACAGGTGTTGCAGAGTCGCTTGGAGCCCTTAAAGTGACTGTTGAAGCGAATCCTCTGCTTCCCAAAGGAGGCCTGGAGAAATCAGAGTGCTATGAACCTCTCTAGGTTTCCAAACAGCTCTGTCCTTATGAGGGGATGGCAGGGCCAGAGGGATATACCCACCCTGCTCCAGGCCCCACACCCTGCAGCCTGAGACTGTGGGAAGGGACCAAATGTGCTCACCTCCAGCGTGGCCTCCAGGTAATCCCGGACATCCCGCATATGAGCCTCATAGGCCTCCCAGTTCTTGCTCACTAACTCTGCTGCCTGAGAACACACAGACAGGCTCCACCAGTGACCCTTGGACACCTCTCTCTGTGTGTGGTCCCTGGCACGTGAGCCCAGCCTGGAACAGCCTCTGCAGTGCCAGGTCCCGTGTCCCCTCTCAGTACCCTGTGCCATGTGAGCTGGGTGACTGGCAGAGCTGCAAACCTGCAGCAAGCTCCCCAGAGCACCTCCTTTGACTGGCACCAGAAAGCTCCACCACCTTTCCCAGTTCACCCTCCCTCCCACAGCCCGAGTTTGTCCCTTCTGATGACCAGGGACCACAAGTGGCTCTCTGTGCTGGGTCTGCACCACTCACCCCTGACCATTCCAACTGACCTGGCCAAGACCAGCAATCATTGGGGTGTTCTCAGTGCTGGAAGGGAACAGAGATCAGTGAGTTATTTCTCCAGATCAGAAACTCAGCCTCAAGACACAGACATTCCCTCATGGCTGGCAAGGGCTCCTGAACACTTCTTTTAGGTGATTGAGGAGGCAGTTCCACCCTGAGGTTATACCCTTGGCAAAGCCTGAGCTCCAGGGAGTTTCTGTGCACGGATCCATTTCCCTTCCATGCTGGGCTGCTCACCCCAGGGCTGGCAGGTGGCACAGCTGCCAGCTGAGCTCAGACAAGGCAGCCCATGTGGCTTGGCCACCAGCCAGAGGCCCAGGTAAGCACCTGCCCCCTTACCCTGGCCGGAAACTCCTCTCCTGTCCCCCTCCGAAGAGCATGGGGTGCAGCGGGGTGGCAGTGCCAGGGCTGCGGGCGTACAGCGCTCCGATCCGCGGGCCGTGGAACTGTGGGGACAGCCACGGTGACCCTGGGGACACTGACAGCATCGACAGTACTGACAGTGCTTCCTGCCCTCCTGCCCCAGTCTGACAGCCCCTCCAGTGCTGGCCCCTGCCCACTGCACAGGCAAAAGCAGCTGCAGAGCTGCTCCCCATCCTCAGTCTCCTGCCCCCAGCCCAGACAGGTTTCATGGGAGTGAAGTCTGTCTGCAGAGCACCACCCAGCAGAACTTTGGCCACTGTGAGGTACCAAGCTGTGTGGGGCACCCAAAGTCCCCCTGGCACCCCAGCAGAGATGTCACACAGGGTGATCAGCAGCCGGGCCACACCTTGTGTCCCACGATGGTCAGGTAGTTCACACCCAGCTCCTGCACATCCACACGCCCCTTGCCAATCATCTGTGCTGCATCAGTGTGTACCAGGATCCTGGGCAGCCCCTCCGCTGCTCGGCGCTGGTTGAGGGCGCAGACGCGCTGGCTCAGCTCTGCAACGGGCTGGGGGCAGGGACGAGGGGCTGCATCCCAGGGACCTTCTGTCCCCTCTGCCAACACCTCTGTGCGAGGGTGTCTCCGCCCCGTGCCCCTCCCTGCCCACACTCACCATGATGACCCCGGTCTCGTTATTGGCCAACATGAGGGAAACCAGGCAGGTGTTTGGCTGGATGGCGGCCAGGACATCGTCCACCTCTGCCTGCCCGCTCCGTGGGGATACAGGCACAAAGGTGGTTTCTGCAGGCCAGGAGACAAGCCCTGAGGCTGGCTGGGTAGGCTGTGAGTGCTCAGGGCTGCCTGTGCCCCACTGGGCAGGGCAGGAGTGTGTGGGTGGTGGGAGCACAGGCAGAGAGCAGACACATCCAGCCTGGGGGAACACGGGCAACCACGAGGAGAAATGGTGCCCTTCTCCAGAGTGAGAAAGTGAAACATCACAGAGCATGCAGGATCCTGCCCTCCTCCAAAAACACCAGCAGAGACAAGTTCCCCATTCAAACCCCATCTGTGCCTGTGCCACTCACCTGCCAGGCCCTCCTTCCCCAGCTGCTCCAGTGGCAGGCGGATGGAATCATGCTCTACAGTCGATGTCACGATATGTGGTGAGCCCCGTCTGTCCTCTGTCCCACGCTGGCTCTCATGGAAGTGCCTGCAGGCAGTGTGGATCACCATGTTGTTTGCCTGAAGGAAGGGAGGAAAGGGAAAATGGAGGCTCAGAAGCAGCACAGCATCCTTCATCCCCACCCTCCTCATCGCTGCTTGCTGGAGAGGGGGTGGTGGGCAGGGATTCCCAGGAAGGAGGCTTCCCTTGCTCCCACCTCTGTGCCCCCCGAGGTGAAGACAATGTCCTCAGGGCGGCCTCCTATCATCCTGGCCAGGCTCTCCCGTGCGCTGCCGACGAGCTCCTTTGCCTTCCTGCCTGCAGGACCAGACACAGCAGCTCCCGCGGGCTCCTGTCACCACCAGACCCCGCCCGAGGAGGCAATGTGGCCCATCCTGGTCCCTACCTGCAGGGTGGGAGCTGCTGGGGTTGCCCCAGGCCTGGCACATGGCATCCCACACAGCCTGGACCACCTCGGGGGCCAGCGGGGTGGTGGCATTGTAGTCCAGGTAGATCCTCCTGTAGGGGCAGGGGCAGATAAGGGGTGCTGGGGGGCACAGGGGGAAACACGGGGCAGGGCAGGGCCTCACCCCTCCAATGAGTCACACTGCGCCTCCGTGGGCTGTGTCCCCGTGCCCATCACTGCTGTCACCGCCGCTGTCACCGCCACTGTCACCGTCTCGCCGCCGTCACCAACCTGACACGCGGCTGCCCATGGGGGACCGGGCACCTGCCCTGTCTGGGGCACCACAACCACCCATCGTCCTCCTGCCTGCCCCACAGCCATGGCCCCACCAATCAGCTCCCTCCCGCCTGCCCCACAGCCATTGCCCCACCAATCAGCTCCCTCCCGCCTGCCCCACAGCCATTGCCCCACCAATCAGCTCCCTCCCGCCTGCCCCACAGCCATGGCCCCACCAATCACCTTCCTCCCGCCTGCCCCACAGCCAGGGCACCCACCAATCATCTTCCTCCCGCCTGCCCCACAGCCATGGCCCCACCAATCAGTTCCCTGCCCGCCTGCCCCACAGCCAGGGCCCCACCAATCAGTTCCCTGCCCGCCTGCCCCACAGCTAGACCACCCACCAATCAACTTACTGGCTGCTGCCCCCCTTCACGGCACTGACCAATCAGCTGCCCCGTAGTAAAAGCCTCCCCCCCCCGCCCCCGTCGCCCCGCTCCCCCATTGGCCGCGCCGCCCAATCCACCGCCGCCATCCCCGTTGGCCGGCCCCGCGGACGCACGGGGCTCCCGTTGGTGCCCACGGCCCCTTTCCGGCCCCCGTCGCGCGGGTGTCACTCACACGCCGCTCGCGCGCGGCCCGAGGCGGAACGGGCGCGGTCGCGAGGCGGTGCGCTTCCGGCGCGCGCGGGTGGGCGGTACTTCCGGCAGGGACGCAGGGCCCGGGAGCGGCGGCGCTTCCCTTCGCCAAGATGGCGGCGGCACCGTCGGTGCGGTTCCCGTGGCGCGCCCCGCGCAGGCTCGGCGCTGCGCTCCGTGCGATGCCGGTGAGCGCCGGGCGGGGGGCGCCGGGGCGAACGGCGACGACCTACGCCCGGGGCTGGGGCGGGCGGCGCCCGGGGCCCGCCGCGCCGTGACTCAGCGCCGCTCGGCGGAGGCGGCCCCGCGTGCCGCGGCCGGTGCGGGGCCGAGGCGGCGGGAGCCGGCCGGGGATGCGCCAAGGCGGCCGTGTCTCGCGGCCCCGTGCCCCGGGCGGGCCGCGGCGGAGCGGGCCGTGCCCCGGGCGGGCCGGGCTCAGGCCGGGGGGGAGCGGGCGGCTCGGGCGCTGCCGCGGGTCAGGCGGGCGGAGCCGCGGGCAGGGCACGGCCGGGCCGGAGCTGCGGGCCCGGGGTGCGCGCCTCGCTGTAATTGATAAGGCGAAGTGCAAAACTCAATTAAAGGCGAATTCCCGCAGGCAGACGCGCCGTATTAGGCTGTGGGAGCCGCTCCGAGGAGCGATAGGCTCGCGGAGCAGGGGCTGGGATGGGCTGGGCCAACGCGGCCGTCCAACAGCGGCGGAGCGCCGCAAAGCCCCGCGTCCCATTGGCCTCGGCACGGCTTACATCGGCTTGTTTCTGCTGCCTGGAAAAAACTGCCTCGTTTGACACGCTTCTCTCTTTCCCTCCTGTCTTTCAGGTTATGTCGTAACCACAGAACCGCCGAGCAGTGATGGAATCACTGGACACCGAGGTGAGGGCACGGAAGACCCTGGGGACTGTGGAGTACGTGGAGTCTTCGGGCTTCGCGCAGGGGGTGCTGCCCACCAAGAAGGATGTGGTGCAGAACATGCTGTACCTGCTGCAGCCCAAGAGGGCCGGCCAGGCCCAGCGCTCCAAGGAGGACGCGGCCCAGCTGCTGGCAGAGCACCTGCAGGAGCACTGGCTGGTCTGCAACCTGCACACCATCGCCACGCAGAACATAAAGAAACTCATCCTCAAAATGTACGAGGAGTTCACCCGATTGTACCAGACCAGGAAGCAGAGACAGAACCAGGCTTTTTCCGAGCGAGCCGACAGGTTTAATGAGAGTTCAGAGAAGCTCTTTGACGTGTTTTGTACAGACACACAGATGAGGGATAAACTGGAGGAGTACAGTGGGATAAAAATGACCAGCATCGAGTGGAAGTTTCTGGAAGATCAGAGGAACGAGAGAAAAATGTACTACGAAGATTTCACAGAGAAGCAAGAGCTGAAGATGATGGAGAGAAGGCAGAAGATACAGTGTCTGGAGCACTTCAGGAAGCTTGCCAGGGAAGAGAAGGAGGGCAGCAAGGCGAAGGAGGTGAAGTACAAGGGCGAGGAGCAGTCGGATGAGGGCACGAGCGTGGACGAGCTGTACCCTGCGGAGGAGGAGAACGGCGGCGCCCCGGCCTTCTCCCTGCGGGGCCGGCGGAAGCGCCGCTGCACCGCGGCCGCCACTGGCACCGACCTGCCCCTGGAGGGCGAGCACATACGGATGAGCATCCGCAGGGTCAGGCCTGGCTTCTACGAGACTGTGGAAAAGGTGAAAAACTGCTAGCGCCCGCCGCAGGGAGCGGGCAGAGTTGCTGGAGTACGAGGTGGCAATGCACACGTTAGGCAAGTTTGAAATCCCACCATCCATTGGAAGTGATTGTTGTAGATCCTCAAGCCAGAGCACAGGAACATGCTGCCTCCAGGGAAGAGGGCTGGGATGATGACAATGGCGGCAAGGACTAAACCACATGGATTTGGAAGGATGAGCTGTCAGCAGGCAGTGATGCCAAGGCTCAAATGCGGCGGATGATCCAAGGTTACGTAGCACATAAGCCTCTTCTTCCAAGGTCCTGTCTGCATCCGTGGGGTTTGGAAGTCTCTCAATATTTCTGAGCCAGTGGTGGCCTAACAGCGTTAATCAGAACTTGGATTTACTGCAGGATGATAACTTGGACTTGTTGCTAACAGAAAATCCGTGTGCTGAAGAGCCCTGGCTGCAGTGGGGGTGAAAGGTGCTTGGCCTCTTCCTGCGGGAGCTGGCGTTTCTGCCAGGAAGGAAGTGGGTTTGCAGCGTGTGTCACCAGCCCGTGGAGAGGCACGCTGTGCTTTTGGAAAGGGACTGCTCTCCTGCCCGAGGAGGGGGCAGAGAGCAGGAGACAGTGGAGTGCTTTGGCTGTTAAAGCATTGGTGATTCTGAATGTTTTATTCTAGATTCTATTTTACCAATGTTTCCTTGATCAGGATAAACCTTCCCGTAACTGGATGAATTTTATCATGAAGTCCCTAATCTAGGATCTGGGGTGTGAATCCTAAACGAAGTGGTAATGTTTTATCTTTGGGGGGAGGGGGTTAACATAGGAGAAAATGCAAATTGCATTATTTAGTTTTAAGATGAGAGTAATTTTATAAACTGTTATACTGCCTTTTTAGGACATAGGGAAGAAGAGGCTTTCCCAGGTGTAGCTGTGGTGTTCACAGCAGCAGGCACCCAGATCTGGGCTTGCTCTTCCACCCCCGAGGTGGTGTAGACGAGCGGGGGGAGATGGTAGTTTTCCACCCGGAGGTTGTTTATACAAAGCGTGACCCTCTTGCCCACGTACATCCTGAGCAGTGACGTATCTGTGACTTTTTTAGTTAAGAGTTGCTTTACTGGTTTTTAATGGTGAGAGACTTGAACTTCCAGTGAAACCCAGTGCTGGAGATCTCTCTGGTGAGATGCCCAAACCTTGCCAGACCACACTGAAAATGGAAAACCCCCAAGTCTCTATTTGTCCACAAAAGATCTGTGGTAGAAAGAGCGCAAACTTGCCTGGTTTTAAAATTTACCTTCCAGTGTGAATGTTGGTTTCCCCACTCCAGTATCTCAGCTTTTCCCCGTTTCCTCTCCGTCCTGCACATCATTTACTGACGTTAACTCGTGCTCTTTCATTCTTTGGCTTTTGCTCCCTTTAACAATAAATGCATGTACGAATAATTTTGACAGTTCATTTACTTTTGATTAATCAGTCCTCGGACTGCTTTGAAGTCCTATGCCAAAGGAGGAATGAAACACAGAGCAGCTGCTGGTCCCTTGGTACATGGTGGCCCCGGCCGGGCTGCCCAGGCAGGTTCCAGCCTTGGTCACCTGGCATGGATCTGTCTGGCTGTGAGCTCTGTGTCCCTTCTCAGGGATCCTGCTCCTTAGTGCTGGGGTCCTTGCTCTGTGTTTCTGACAAGCTCTTCATGGTAAGTTGCTCCAAAGTATTTAGTGCCCACTGCGTGCTCTGCACCACTCGTAGTTTTTACAGGTTTGGTAGCAGCACCCTTGAGCCTCTGCTGCCTGAGGCTTTGCAGCCTCCCTCCATCTCCTCTCTGACATGCTTCACTGACCTCCCCATGCAAATTATGTCACGTTTAAACTATTTGCCTTCCAGCCCAGAGGTGCTGGATTGAGCCTCTCACTGGGTCTCTACACCAGCAGCTCTGTTTCAGCAGGGAATATAGCCAAGCTCGGACCTCGCCAAAGTAGAAGATTTTTAATAACTGCTGTAAGCCCCCTTTTTATTACAGATAGAGCTGACAGTATAAATGCTTGTGTGTAAAGCAAATCCATCGGGGTTGGCTTGGATATGGAACACAGCTGTATAGTGCTTTATGATTTTCAGGGATTCAGGGAATTTAAGGTTGTCAAATTTGACTTCCTGTCTACCACAGGGAATTACATTTCGTTCAGAAGCCCCACACTCAGCCTGCTGGTCTCAGTTGAACTGACGTGTCTGACAGAAAGTCAAGCCGCAGATGTCAGCAATCTGCTGTCTTCCTTGTTATCTACTTAGTGATTAGTCACCTTCACTATTTCAAAAAAAGACGAAAAATAAATGCGACCAACTTCTAGGCTGTGATTCTTTTTACAACATCCTGTACAGGCTGAGCAGAGTTTATCACATTGAAATCATATTTGGGTTTTTTTAAACTTGGTTTGACTGTGGATAGAGCCAAAGCCTGGCTCTGTTTCTGCTGCAACAGGGGGAAAATTTCTAAATCATGTATTCTGGTATTCTGATTACTCTTCTTTGGGACCATGGTGCCTTTTTAATCAGGACAGTAAATCTTGTCCCAGGATTCTGTACTTTTGTACGTTAACAGTTGTTGACTTTCCTTTTTGGTGTGTCCCAAATAAATTAATATAACATACCTCTGGGCTTTTGTTTCTTCTTTCTCAAGGGGTAGGAAAGAGGAAACTGAAGCTAAAGTAAATCTCTGCTTCAGTTCTCCTTCCCAGGCCCTTGCAGGAGCAGCTGGGATGCATGCAGGTGGAGCTGCTCCCGTCCAGGCTGTGTGGGGCGGTGGTAGGGAACCTGGCACAGGGGGCCATATAGAGCCCTTTTTTTCAAAGATGCTGGAGCCTGAAGCAGCTGAAGGTAAGGGAAGAGGAGTAAAATCTCTGCACATGGTGGTAGTGTTTCATGGGGACTCTCAGTGTGCCTCAAGCATGGTGGGATTGACATTGGAGACAAAGGTAGGACTCCCTGCCTTCCTGGTGTGCTCCCATGCGTGAGTGTTCCACTGCTGCCTGTTGTCTCCTGACTGTGGTTCAGGGATGTTGCTCAAGATGAATGAGGGGCAGTTGTGTCCCAGAGAGACACAGCATTGGTTTGCACCACAGGACTTCAGCAAAGAAGGGAAATTGGAAAAGAAAAAATACTGGAAGGGGCGTGTTTTCATTAACGGCTTTTGCAGGAGGGAATCCAGGTGCATCCCAGGGGCTACAAATACTTTTGCTGGATGCTGAGTCACTGATTTTACGGGGTATTTGCAGAGGAACATTGTCAACCTTTGCCCCTTGAATCCTTCTGGTTCTGCAGGGAGAGCAGTAGAAAGGAGAGGCCATCCTGAAAGCCCTGCACCCAGTCTGGCAGCCAGGCAGGGCACATGCCAGCCCCAGGCAAAAGCTGCCTTTTTACAGCCCTTAGTAGTTCCTTAGAGCTGCCCAGGCCAGCCTGAGTGAGGCTGTACAGAAACACCTGCCTGATTTCCCAGCATGGATGTGCCTCGTCACGTGGTCACTGCTCTGCCTCCCACCCCTTTCAGAAAGGGGAAGGAACAGAAGAAAAACAACCCAAAATGCAAATCATGGCACTACTGAGTGGGCTGGATGTGGAAAACAATGTCTGTGACTCAGCACAGAAAGAGTCACAGAGTTGGAATTTAAAACAAGTCCAAGCCCAGCACTGTGGGCATATGGCTCATGGAATATTGGGCAGTGCCTCCCCACCAGGGAGCTGGGTGGGCAGGGGGAAGTGCTAGAGCCTTGTCCTAGACCAGCTGTGCCAGACAGCTTAACACAGGGTGACAGTGACAAACTGTAGCACTGCAAATGGGATACTGGAGCAGCCTTGTGAGGCTGTGTCACAACTGTGCCTGTGCTCAGCACCTGTGGCCAGGCTTGGGCAGAGCTGCAGGAGGGGAGACGAGCCTCCTGTGTCACCTGACATTCACACTTTTTCCCCTGGGGGGGATGCATGGCACAGGTGGTGATGAAGTTGTCCCCACCCTGGCAGAGCTGGGCACAGAAATCCTGGTGTGGGGCACAGAAACCCAGCACACCACCTGCCCAACCCCATCCTGTGGTTCTCACTGCCTCCACAGGAAAACCCCCCCGAATGTTGAAAGGATCTGCAGGGCGAGCCTTTCCATGGGCAACCATGTTAATTTATTAACCACATTTATTAACACGTGCAAGGGTATTTCCTGCTCTCACCAAGGGTGTTGTCTTGTTATTCTTCCCGAGTTTCGAGACAGCAGATGCTTCCTCCTGACACAGCTTTGGAGCCAGCAGATATTGCTCCAGTCTTTTAAAACATAGCAATGACAGTTCCTCCCTGTCTCCCCTTATGCTGCCCAGCAACATCCCCTCTTGCACTGCACTCTGGTCTTGCTCAGGTCAGAGTCTGCCCAGTGGGCTGGGGCCAGCACCCCTGGCAGAGCCTGCCGGGCAGCCCAGACACACCTCCAGAGGGAGGGAGGCTAGAAATTGATCCTGGGGAAATCCAAACGGCTGGGAGTTGGGGTAGGAGCTGTTGAGCTTTCTCTTTTCCAGCTACCTGGTACAGAGCAGCCAGGCCCCCACACTTTTCTATGCCAGATGCTTTCAAGGAGCCAGCTCCCCCCTGGCTCCAAGCTTTTCTCAGCTCCATATGCTCAGTTTTGGGAAGTGGGTATTGACAGAGCTGTGGGCTGCACCTGCCCAGGTATTCCCTGGGCATAGTCGTGACACTGCCATGGCTCTGGCAAGACGTTTGCCTGTTCAGCATCCTCAGTTGTACCCCTACAAACCTTTAGTAGAGTTCCTTTGTATGTCAGTGCTTCCTACTGCCCCACAGAAGCTGCCTGCAACCTCAGGAGACCAGTTTGCTTAATTGGCCCAGTCTCCAGCAGCATTTTATATTCTTTTGCAGGCTAATGAACACCAAAATCACTCACATCTTGGTTCCTCTGTCTCTGGAATGTATTCATTATGTCAGCACCCAGACAGTTCCTCCTGCAGTAACCCCGTGTTTCTATCTTAAGACATACCAAATTGTCCATGAGAGATGCTGGGAAGGGAAGTGGGGAGTGTGGGGGGAGGATACACCCAAAGGCACCCACACCCGGACTCTTTTGTTGCTGTCACAGCCCCAGCTGTTGGGCTCTCACTCCCCACGTGCTCCTGCAGACGAGTTTCTAGATGAGAGAAGCAGGTCCTGCGGAAAGTCCAAAAATTTCGGGAGACTCCTGGGTGACCACAGATATGAGAGAGGTGGGAGGCTCTCGGTAGGACCCCACTGACTCCCTCTCCCTGGTGACGCCGTGGTGGTTCCCGCGGGTCGGGAATCCTTCACCGGAGGCACAGCCGACCCCACGCAGGCCGCTGCAGCCCGGGGCTGGGGAGGGCCCTGACCCCAAGCCCGGGGCTGAGGCGCGGGGACAAGGGCTCGGGTTACGGCTTCCTACAGAAATGAGTCGGGCTGCGGGAGTCCCATGAGGTTTCTGGTGCTGCGGCCGAGGGTATTAAAGGGGAGAGTCCGGGCGGCTGCGGGCTCCGGGCATGGCGGGGCCGGGCAGCGACGGGGACCTGCGGCGCCTGCTGAAGCTGCACCGCACCGAGATCGCCATGGCCGTGGATGACGTCTTCCCGCTGCTGCACGGCCTGGCGGACCACGACGTCGTCCCTGAGCACATCTTCAAGGTGAGGGCGCGGAGCGGGCCAGGACGGTGGCGCTGCGGGGCCGGGGCCGGCGGGCAGCCCGTGGTGTGCCTGCAGGAGACGCTGAGCCGGACGGAGCGGGAGGGCTCCCAGCGCGCCTTCCACGCCCTGCTCACCTGGCTGCTGGGCCGCGACGCCGCCGCCGTCCGCGACTTCTGGGCCGTCCTCTTCAAGGACTACAATCTGGAGCGGTACTCCCGGCTCCGGCCCCTCCGCGGCGCCTTCCCCAGAGGTACTGGGGGGTCAGGTGGGACTGGCACCCCCGGGGGCTGACAGTGGGCAGGGTGACACCCGGGGAGCTGGTGCCTGTCCCAGTCCCTGTTCTTTCTGCAGAGGTGGAGCTGGGGCGGCAGCGCCGTGGAAGGCGTCTCTCCCCGAGTCCCACAGCCCCGGCCCCACACAGACCCCAAGGCAAGAGGAAAGCCCCTGAGGAGCGGGACAAGGCCCGGGTGGCACAGCTCGCTCCACGGCACAGCGCCAGTCCTGGTAGGGAGACCCAGAGCAGGATGCAGACGGGGCAGGGCGCTGCCCCCGAGATACTGTGGGGTGCTGTGCACCCTGACACCCATCCTCACAATGCTGCAGGGCCCCTGGTGAAGGCAAAGACTGTGAAGAAGCCGGAGGGCACAGATACCTCCCGCACTTCTCGTGCCAGCGGTGAGTGCTGAAACCCCCAGGGCAGCTTCTGCCTGTGTGCCCTGTTTGCCCACAGCTGTGGACAGGGGGCTGCCCACCCCACTAAGCCGCTCCTGTGCCTGCAGCCCTCCAGGCAGTGGCTGCCTCGGTGCAGAGAGCAGTGGCCGTGGCAGGTGGGGAGGTGCCTGTCAGCCGTGGGGCCATCGAGGGCATCCTCATTAAACATGTGCTGGATCCAAGTAAGTACAGCCCAGCCACCTACTGCCCAGTTGAGTTCCCAAATTCAGGAGCCACGCTCAGGCAGGGTGAGGTGGGGAGGGAAAGCTGGAGCTGCCTCTGGCCTCTCTTGCAGGCTCCAAGACAGGAGGCAGAGCTGGAGACAAGCCATATAACCCAGCTGCCTGCGAGGAGCCAGAGGCCAGGAGCAGAAGCCACAGCCTGAAGCCCCCTGCCCAGCCCAAGGCACGCCAAAATGTTCACACACACCCCTCATATGTTTTCGTCCCCATCTTGTGCAGCTGCCAAGGCTGTGGTGGGGGATTGCCCCTGCATGGCATCATAGCTATGGCCTGGGGGTGTCCCCCAGTGCAAACAGTGCCTCTCCAAACCCCTTCTTGTCTCGCCAACAGAACAGGGAACCCCAGCTGCACCTCCAGGGCCAGCTGCCAGCAGCCACTGTGTACAGCCAGGACCCTGTGCCCCACCAGGTGAGCCCTGGATGTGACACCTGGTGCACCCCCAGGAGGAACTGTTGGGTTTTCCCTGGCATGTCCATTTGCCCTGGCCTTGAAAAGGAAACCCAGGGCTCAGCTACTGGGGGTTCACCAGGTCATGACCCCCAAAAGACAGGCAATTTTACCACCCTGAAAGGATTGGGATGTTTGGTGCAGGGTGGGTGATGGAGGGCGAGAGGGCAAGGGGGATGACAGACCTTGCCACAGCCATGGCTTCAGCCTGTGAGGTGGCAGTGACTCCCTGGCTACTCGCTTGGGGACAGGAGAACGAGGATGAGTGTGCAGCATGTGGTGATGGTGGCGAGCTCATCTGCTGTGACGGCTGCCCCAGAGCCTTTCACCTTGCCTGCCTGGTGCCCCCGCTGCCCCATGTCCCCAGGTGAGTCCCGGGGCACACAGGGATGCCAGTGCCCGCTGCCGTCCCTCACTGCTCTGCTCCTGCTGTGCAGCGGGACATGGCGATGTGGCTCCTGTGTGGAGAACGTGACTGAACCAGGCCAGCTGCTGGAGGCAGACCTGCCTGTGGAGAGATCCCCCGAGATCCTGGAGGAGGCAGCACAGGACACTCAGCCGGGTGGAGTGGAGGGGAGTATCTGCAGCCGCTGTGGCACCCAGATCCCCACTCCCCAGCACTGTCCTGCTCCCACTGGGGACCCCAGGTGATTCCCCATCATGCCCCACATCCCAGCATTGGTTCCTTCCTGGAGGGTTCTGGCTGACGGTCTGTGTCACCCCTGATGGTGTAGGGGGCTGCTGCTGTGCACCTCCTGCACGGGCACCCTGGACACAGGCGGCCTGGGCACCACCGCAGCAGCTGGAGACCAACTGCTTCCAGCAGCCAAGGTCAGCACGAGCAGTGCCAGGGTGGGAGAGGAAGAGCGGAGCCTATGGGGAGCAGGAAGGTGGAGGTGGGTCAGGGAGGCTGAGGGATGGGGCTGACACCACATGGAGGCAAGTTGGTGGAGCCTTACTGGGGAGCATGAACTGGGCCCACACCAGGTTGAGGGCCTGAACATGGGTAGCAACCCTGACCAAAACATGAGCAGGCTGAGGGTGGCAAGGGAGCTGGCAGGACATCTCTCCATGCACAGGCAGAGGATGCAGCACTTGGCAGTGACCCTCTGCTGAGCCGGGATGAGCTTGATGCGCTGCTAGGTGAGGTAAGACTCTGTGTGACACCAACAGGCAGATCCCATGCAAAGGGGACAATGTCTCTGGTGTGGCCACAGGGTGACCTGGGCTTTGGGTCAGGCACCGTGTGCCTGAAGACCCCAGAGGGGAAGGATGTGGGATTATAATATAAAATGAACACATGGGGCTGTCCCACAGAGCACGTGGGATGGGATCTTGCAGTGGGCATTCCAGACCATGGCACGGCCAATTGCAGAAACACACGGGCTCTTCGCCTAGTGCACAGAACAAGCAACAGACTCACCGTCACAAGCCAGGAAAAAGAGTCTCTGACATGGATTCAAAAAAAGACGCACAGAGACACTACAGCAGTCCAAAAAATATCACAGAATAAAACACTGACCACCAACACAACACAACAAAAAGGGAAAGACCGAAGAAAATGGAAGGTCCAAGACAGTGCCACAAAACAGACAAAATGTTCAGTAAAAATGTGGTAAAAACCATGAGAAAAATAATAAAAACAAGTGTTTGAAAAAAAGTGTAAAAACAAAAAGATGAGTAAAAAAGACGTCAAAATCAAAACAAAAGATAAAAAGTAAGAAAATTAGACATCCCTAAAAGAAAAGAAAAGTGCACTGAAAATTCTTGAAATGTGAAAGCAAATGTGCAAAACAAAAGCCTACAGCACCCGGTATTCCCAGGCGGTCTCCCATCCAAGTACTAAACGGGCCTGACCCTGCTTAGCCCGGCAAAAAGGGAAGCCTCCGGCAGCCGGCAAAAAGGGAGGCCTACAGCACCCGGTATTCCCAGGCGGTCTCCCATCCAAGTACTAACCGGGCCCGACCCTGCTTAGCTTCCGAGATCAGACGAGATCGGGCGTTCTCAGGGTGGTATGGCCGTAGGCAACTGAGTAGCCCTCGCCGCCGCTCTCGACCACCAACCACCGGCCTCCCGCCCTGACCCACCAGCTCACTGCCACGCCACACGCCAACCGGGCCGATCCGTGGCAACTCCACCACCTGTAGCCGCACCCGACACCGCGCAAAAAGGCCGCCGGGACCTCCGGCCACGGCTGCCCCGGCAAAGCCGGGTACGGCCGGCCAGAGCCCGGCAAAAAAGGAGGTCAGAGGCACAAGTGGTGGCCTATGGCAGCGGGTATTCCCAGGCACTGGCCCATCCAGGTAGGAACCAGGACCAAGCCTGCTTAGCTTAGGAGACCAGACGAGATCAGGTGTTCTTAGGCTGGCAGGGCCCCAGGCACCTGAGCAGCCCTCGCCGCCGCTCTTGAGCACGCACCACCGGCCCCCCGCCCTGCCCCACCGGCTAACGGCCACGCCACATGCCAACCGGGCCGATCCGTGGCAACTCCATCACCTGTAGCCACACCCGAAACCTCGCGAAAGGCCTGCCGGACCCCCGGGCAGAGCCCGGCAAAAAGGGAAGCCTCCGGCACTCGGCAAAAAAGGGAGGCCTACAGCACCCGGTATTCCCAGGCGATCTCCCATCCAAGTACTAACTGGGCCCGACCCTGCTTAGCCCGGCAAAAAGGGAAGCCTCCGGCAGCCGGCAAAAAGGGAGGCCTACAGCACCCGGTATTCCCAGGCGGTCTCCCATCCAAGTACTAACCGGGCCCGACCCTGCTTAGCTTCCGAGATCAGACGAGATCGGGCGTTCTCAGGGTGGTATGGCCGTAGGCAACTGAGTAGCCCTCGCCGCCGCTCTCGACCACCAACCACCGGCCTCCCGCCCTGACCCACCAGCTCACTGCCACGCCACACGCCAACCGGGCCGATCCGTGGCAACTCCACCACCTGTAGCCGCACCCGACACCGCGCAAAAAGGCCGCCGGGACCTCCGGCCACGGCTGCCCCGGCAAAGCCGGGTACGGCCGGCCAGAGCCCGGCAAAAAAGGAGGTCAGAGGCACAAGTGGTGGCCTATGGCAGCGGGTATTCCCAGGCACTGGCCCATCCAGGTAGGAACCAGGACCAAGCCTGCTTAGCTTAGGAGACCAGACGAGATCAGGTGTTCTTAGGCTGGCAGGGCCCCAGGCACCTGAGCAGCCCTCGCCGCCGCTCTTGAGCACGCACCACCGGCCCCCCGCCCTGCCCCACCGGCTAACGGCCACGCCACATGCCAACCGGGCCGATCCGTGGCAACTCCATCACCTGTAGCCACACCCGAAACCTCGCGAAAGGCCTGCCGGACCCCCGGGCAGAGCCCGGCAAAAAGGGAAGCCTCCGGCACTCGGCAAAAAAGGGAGGCCTACAGCACCCGGTATTTCCAGGCGGTCTCCCATCCAAGTACTAACCGGGCCCGACCCTGCTTAGCCCGGCAAAAAGGGAAGCCTCCGGCAGCCGGCAAAAAGGGAGGCCTACAGCACCCGGTATTCCCAGGCGGTCTCCCATCCAAGTACTAACCGGGCCCGACCCTGCTTAGCTTCCGAGATCAGACGAGATCGGGCGATCTCAGGGTGGTATGGCCGTAGGCAACTGAGTAGCCCTCGCCGCCGCTCTCGACCACCAACCACCGGCCTCCCGCCCTGACCCACCAGCTCACTGCCACGCCACACGCCAACCGGGCCGATCCGTGGCAACTCCACCACCTGTAGCCGCACCCGACACCGCGCAAAAAGGCCGCCGGGACCTCCGGCCACGGCTGCCCCGGCAAAGCCGGGTACGGCCGGCCGGAGCCCGGCAAAAAAGGAGGTCAGAGGCACAAGTGGTGGCCTATGGCAGCGGGTATTCCCAGGCACTCGCCCATCCAGGTAGGAACCAGGACCAAGCCTGCCTAGCCTAGGAGACCAGACGAGATCAGGTGTTCTTAGGCTGGCAGGGCCCCAGGCACCTGAGTAGCCCTCACCGCTCTTGAGCACGCACCACCGGCCCCCCGCCCTGCCCCACCGGCTAACGGCCACGCCACACGCCAACCGGGCAACTGGGTGGCAACTCCACCACCTGTAGCCGCACCCGACACCGCGCAAAAAGGCCGCCGGGACCTCCGGCCACGGCTGCCCCGGCAAAGCCGGGTACGGCCGGCCAGAGCCCGGCAAAAAAGGAGGTCAGAGGCACAAGTGGTGGCCTATGGCAGCGGGTATTCCCAGGCACTGGCCCATCCAGGTAGGAACCAGGACCAAGCCTGCTTAGCTTAGGAGACCAGACGAGATCAGGTGTTCTTAGGCTGGCAGGGCCCCAGGCACCTGAGCAGCCCTCGCCGCCGCTCTTGAGCACGCACCACCGGCCCCCCGCCCTGCCCCACCGGCTAACGGCCACGCCACATGCCAACCGGGCCGATCCGTGGCAACTCCATCACCTGTAGCCACACCCGAAACCTCGCGAAAGGCCTGCCGGACCCCCGGGCAGAGCCCGGCAAAAAGGGAAGCCTCCGGCACTCGGCAAAAAAGGGAGGCCTACAGCACCCGGTATTTCCAGGCGGTCTCCCATCCAAGTACTAACCGGGCCCGACCCTGCTTAGCCCGGCAAAAAGGGAAGCCTCCGGCAGCCGGCAAAAAGGGAGGCCTACAGCACCCGGTATTCCCAGGCGGTCTCCCATCCAAGTACTAACCGGGCCCGACCCTGCTTAGCTTCCGAGATCAGACGAGATCGGGCGATCTCAGGGTGGTATGGCCGTAGGCAACTGAGTAGCCCTCGCCGCCGCTCTCGACCACCAACCACCGGCCTCCCGCCCTGACCCACCAGCTCACTGCCACGCCACACGCCAACCGGGCCGATCCGTGGCAACTCCACCACCTGTAGCCGCACCCGACACCGCGCAAAAAGGCCGCCGGGACCTCCGGCCACGGCTGCCCCGGCAAAGCCGGGTACGGCCGGCCGGAGCCCGGCAAAAAAGGAGGTCAGAGGCACAAGTGGTGGCCTATGGCAGCGGGTATTCCCAGGCACTCGCCCATCCAGGTAGGAACCAGGACCAAGCCTGCCTAGCCTAGGAGACCAGACGAGATCAGGTGTTCTTAGGCTGGCAGGGCCCCAGGCACCTGAGTAGCCCTCACCGCTCTTGAGCACGCACCACCGGCCCCCCGCCCTGCCCCACCGGCTAACGGCCACGCCACACGCCAACCGGGCAACTGGGTGGCAACTCCACCACCTGTAGCCGCACCCGACACCGCGCAAAAAGGCCGCCGGGACCTCCGGCCACGGCTGCCCCGGCAAAGCCGGGTACGGCCGGCCAGAGCCCGGCAAAAAAGGAGGTCAGAGGCACAAGTGGTGGCCTATGGCAGCGGGTATTCCCAGGCACTGGCCCATCCAGGTAGGAACCAGGACCAAGCCTGCTTAGCTTAGGAGACCAGACGAGATCAGGTGTTCTTAGGCTGGCAGGGCCCCAGGCACCTGAGCAGCCCTCGCCGCCGCTCTTGAGCACGCACCACCGGCCCCCCGCCCTGCCCCACCGGCTAACGGCCACGCCACATGCCAACCGGGCCGATCCGTGGCAACTCCATCACCTGTAGCCACACCCGAAACCTCGCGAAAGGCCTGCCGGACCCCCGGGCAGAGCCCGGCAAAAAGGGAAGCCTCCGGCACTCGGCAAAAAAGGGAGGCCTACAGCACCCGGTATTTCCAGGCGGTCTCCCATCCAAGTACTAACCGGGCCCGACCCTGCTTAGCCCGGCAAAAAGGGAAGCCTCCGGCAGCCGGCAAAAAGGGAGGCCTACAGCACCCGGTATTCCCAGGCGGTCTCCCATCCAAGTACTAACCGGGCCCGACCCTGCTTAGCTTCCGAGATCAGACGAGATCGGGCGTTCTCAGGGTGGTATGGCCGTAGGCAACTGAGTAGCCCTCGCCGCCGCTCTCGACCACCAACCACCGGCCTCCCGCCCTGACCCACCAGCTCACTGCCACGCCACACGCCAACCGGGCCGATCCGTGGCAACTCCACCACCTGTAGCCGCACCCGACACCGCGCAAAAAGGCCGCCGGGACCTCCGGCCACGGCTGCCCCGGCAAAGCCGGGTACGGCCGGCCGGAGCCCGGCAAAAAAGGAGGTCAGAGGCACAAGTGGTGGCCTATGGCAGCGGGTATTCCCAGGCACTCGCCCATCCAGGTAGGAACCAGGACCAAGCCTGCCTAGCCTAGGAGACCAGACGAGATCAGGTGTTCTTAGGCTGGCAGGGCCCCAGGCACCTGAGTAGCCCTCACCGCTCTTGAGCACGCACCACCGGCCCCCCGCCCTGCCCCACCGGCTAACGGCCACGCCACACGCCAACCGGGCAACTGGGTGGCAGCTCCACCACCTGTAGCCGCACCCGACACCGCGCAAAAAGGCCGCCGGGACCTCCGGCCACGGCTGCCCCGGCAAAGCCGGGTACGGCCGGCCAGAGCCCGGCAAAAAAGGAGGTCAGAGGCACAAGTGGTGGCCTATGGCAGCGGGTATTCCCAGGCACTGGCCCATCCAGGTAGGAACCAGGACCAAGCCTGCTTAGCTTAGGAGACCAGACGAGATCAGGTGTTCTTAGGCTGGCAGGGCCCCAGGCACCTGAGCAGCCCTCGCCGCCGCTCTTGAGCACGCACCACCGGCCCCCCGCCCTGCCCCACCGGCTAACGGCCACGCCACATGCCAACCGGGCCGATCCGTGGCAACTCCATCACCTGTAGCCACACCCGAAACCTCGCGAAAGGCCTGCCGGACCCCCGGGCAGAGGCCGGCAAAAAGGGAAGCCTCCGGCACTCGGCAAAAAAGGGAGGCCTACAGCACCCGGTATTTCCAGGCGGTCTCCCATCCAAGTACTAACCGGGCCCGACCCTGCTTAGCCCGGCAAAAAGGGAAGCCTCCGGCAGCCGGCAAAAAGGGAGGCCTACAGCACCCGGTATTCCCAGGCGGTCTCCCATCCAAGTACTAAACGGGCCCGACCCTGCTTAGCCCGGCAAAAAGGGAAGCCTCCGGCAGCCGGCAAAAAGGGAGGCCTACAGCACCCGGTATTCCCAGGCGGTCTCCCATCCAAGTACTAACCGGGCCCGACCCTGCTTAGCTTCCGAGATCAGACGAGATCGGGCGTTCTCAGGGTGGTATGGCCGTAGGCAACTGAGTAGCCCTCGCCGCCGCTCTCGACCACCAACCACCGGCCTCCCGCCCTGACCCACCAGCTCACTGCCACGCCACACGCCAACCGGGCCGATCCGTGGCAACTCCACCACCTGTAGCCGCACCCGACACCGCGCAAAAAGGCCGCCGGGACCTCCGGCCACGGCTGCCCCGGCAAAGCCGGGTACGGCCGGCCGGAGCCCGGCAAAAAAGGAGGTCAGAGGCACAAGTGGTGGCCTATGGCAGCGGGTATTCCCAGGCACTCGCCCATCCAGGTAGGAACCAGGACCAAGCCTGCCTAGCCTAGGAGACCAGACGAGATCAGGTGTTCTTAGGCTGGCAGGGCCCCAGGCACCTGAGTAGCCCTCACCGCTCTTGAGCACGCACCACCGGCCCCCCGCCCTGCCCCACCGGCTAACGGCCACGCCACACGCCAACCGGGCAACTGGGTGGCAGCTCCACCACCTGTAGCCGCACCCGACACCGCGCAAAAAGGCCGCCGGGACCTCCGGCCACGGCTGCCCCGGCAAAGCCGGGTACGGCCGGCCAGAGCCCGGCAAAAAAGGAGGTCAGAGGCACAAGTGGTGGCCTATGGCAGCGGGTATTCCCAGGCACTGGCCCATCCAGGTAGGAACCAGGACCAAGCCTGCTTAGCTTAGGAGACCAGACGAGATCAGGTGTTCTTAGGCTGGCAGGGCCCCAGGCACCTGAGCAGCCCTCGCCGCCGCTCTTGAGCACGCACCACCGGCCCCCCGCCCTGCCCCACCGGCTAACGGCCACGCCACATGCCAACCGGGCCGATCCGTGGCAACTCCATCACCTGTAGCCACACCCGAAACCTCGCGAAAGGCCTGCCGGACCCCCGGGCAGAGCCCGGCAAAAAGGGAAGCCTCCGGCACTCGGCAAAAAAGGGAGGCCTACAGCACCCGGTATTCCCAGGCGATCTCCCATCCAAGTACTAACTGGGCCCGACCCTGCTTAGCCCGGCAAAAAGGGAAGCCTCCGGCAGCCGGCAAAAAGGGAGGCCTACAGCACCCGGTATTCCCAGGCGGTCTCCCATCCAAGTACTAACCGGGCCCGACCCTGCTTAGCTTCCGAGATCAGACGAGATCGGGCGTTCTCAGGGTGGTATGGCCGTAGGCAACTGAGTAGCCCTCGCCGCCGCTCTCGACCACCAACCACCGGCCTCCCGCCCTGACCCACCAGCTCACTGCCACGCCACACGCCAACCGGGCCGATCCGTGGCAACTCCACCACCTGTAGCCGCACCCGACACCGCGCAAAAAGGCCGCCGGGACCTCTGGCCACGGCTGCCCCGGCAAAGCCGGGTACGGCCGGCCAGAGCCCGGCAAAAAAGGAGGTCAGAGGCACAAGTGGTGGCCTATGGCAGCGGGTATTCCCAGGCACTGGCCCATCCAGGTAGGAACCAGGACCAAGCCTGCTTAGCTTAGGAGACCAGACGAGATCAGGTGTTCTTAGGCTGGCAGGGCCCCAGGCACCTGAGCAGCCCTCGCCGCCGCTCTTGAGCACGCACCACCGGCCCCCCGCCCTGCCCCACCGGCTAACGGCCACGCCACATGCCAACCGGGCCGATCCGTGGCAACTCCATCACCTGTAGCCACACCCGAAACCTCGCGAAAGGCCTGCCGGACCCCCGGGCAGAGCCCGGCAAAAAGGGAAGCCTCCGGCACTCGGCAAAAAAGGGAGGCCTACAGCACCCGGTATTTCCAGGCGGTCTCCCATCCAAGTACTAACCGGGCCCGACCCTGCTTAGCCCGGCAAAAAGGGAAGCCTCCGGCAGCCGGCAAAAAGGGAGGCCTACAGCACCCGGTATTCCCAGGCGGTCTCCCATCCAAGTACTAACCGGGCCCGACCCTGCTTAGCTTCCGAGATCAGACGAGATCGGGCGATCTCAGGGTGGTATGGCCGTAGGCAACTGAGTAGCCCTCGCCGCCGCTCTCGACCACCAACCACCGGCCTCCCGCCCTGACCCACCAGCTCACTGCCACGCCACACGCCAACCGGGCCGATCCGTGGCAACTCCACCACCTGTAGCCGCACCCGACACCGCGCAAAAAGGCCGCCGGGACCTCCGGCCACGGCTGCCCCGGCAAAGCCGGGTACGGCCGGCCGGAGCCCGGCAAAAAAGGAGGTCAGAGGCACAAGTGGTGGCCTATGGCAGCGGGTATTCCCAGGCACTCGCCCATCCAGGTAGGAACCAGGACCAAGCCTGCCTAGCCTAGGAGACCAGACGAGATCAGGTGTTCTTAGGCTGGCAGGGCCCCAGGCACCTGAGTAGCCCTCACCGCTCTTGAGCACGCACCACCGGCCCCCCCGCCCTGCCCCACCGGCTAACGGCCACGCCACACGCCAACCGGGCAACTGGGTGGCAACTCCACCACCTGTAGCCGCACCCGACACCGCGCAAAAAGGCCGCCGGGACCTCCGGCCACGGCTGCCCCGGCAAAGCCGGGTACGGCCGGCCAGAGCCCGGCAAAAAAGGAGGTCAGAGGCACAAGTGGTGGCCTATGGCAGCGGGTATTCCCAGGCACTGGCCCATCCAGGTAGGAACCAGGACCAAGCCTGCTTAGCTTAGGAGACCAGACGAGATCAGGTGTTCTTAGGCTGGCAGGGCCCCAGGCACCTGAGCAGCCCTCGCCGCCGCTCTTGAGCACGCACCACCGGCCCCCCGCCCTGCCCCACCGGCTAACGGCCACGCCACATGCCAACCGGGCCGATCCGTGGCAACTCCATCACCTGTAGCCACACCCGAAACCTCGCGAAAGGCCTGCCGGACCCCCGGGCAGAGCCCGGCAAAAAGGGAAGCCTCCGGCACTCGGCAAAAAAGGGAGGCCTACAGCACCCGGTATTTCCAGGCGGTCTCCCATCCAAGTACTAACCGGGCCCGACCCTGCTTAGCCCGGCAAAAAGGGAAGCCTCCGGCAGCCGGCAAAAAGGGAGGCCTACAGCACCCGGTATTCCCAGGCGGTCTCCCATCCAAGTACTAACCGGGCCCGACCCTGCTTAGCTTCCGAGATCAGACGAGATCGGGCGATCTCAGGGTGGTATGGCCGTAGGCAACTGAGTAGCCCTCGCCGCCGCTCTCGACCACCAACCACCGGCCTCCCGCCCTGACCCACCAGCTCACTGCCACGCCACACGCCAACCGGGCCGATCCGTGGCAACTCCACCACCTGTAGCCGCACCCGACACCGCGCAAAAAGGCCGCCGGGACCTCCGGCCACGGCTGCCCCGGCAAAGCCGGGTACGGCCGGCCGGAGCCCGGCAAAAAAGGAGGTCAGAGGCACAAGTGGTGGCCTATGGCAGCGGGTATTCCCAGGCACTCGCCCATCCAGGTAGGAACCAGGACCAAGCCTGCCTAGCCTAGGAGACCAGACGAGATCAGGTGTTCTTAGGCTGGCAGGGCCCCAGGCACCTGAGTAGCCCTCACCGCTCTTGAGCACGCACCACCGGCCCCCCGCCCTGCCCCACCGGCTAACGGCCACGCCACACGCCAACCGGGCAACTGGGTGGCAACTCCACCACCTGTAGCCGCACCCGACACCGCGCAAAAAGGCCGCCGGGACCTCCGGCCACGGCTGCCCCGGCAAAGCCGGGTACGGCCGGCCAGAGCCCGGCAAAAAAGGAGGTCAGAGGCACAAGTGGTGGCCTATGGCAGCGGGTATTCCCAGGCACTGGCCCATCCAGGTAGGAACCAGGACCAAGCCTGCTTAGCTTAGGAGACCAGACGAGATCAGGTGTTCTTAGGCTGGCAGGGCCCCAGGCACCTGAGCAGCCCTCGCCGCCGCTCTTGAGCACGCACCACCGGCCCCCCGCCCTGCCCCACCGGCTAACGGCCACGCCACATGCCAACCGGGCCGATCCGTGGCAACTCCATCACCTGTAGCCACACCCGAAACCTCGCGAAAGGCCTGCCGGACCCCCGGGCAGAGCCCGGCAAAAAGGGAAGCCTCCGGCACTCGGCAAAAAAGGGAGGCCTACAGCACCCGGTATTTCCAGGCGGTCTCCCATCCAAGTACTAACCGGGCCCGACCCTGCTTAGCCCGGCAAAAAGGGAAGCCTCCGGCAGCCGGCAAAAAGGGAGGCCTACAGCACCCGGTATTCCCAGGCGGTCTCCCATCCAAGTACTAACCGGGCCCGACCCTGCTTAGCTTCCGAGATCAGACGAGATCGGGCGTTCTCAGGGTGGTATGGCCGTAGGCAACTGAGTAGCCCTCGCCGCCGCTCTCGACCACCAACCACCGGCCTCCCGCCCTGACCCACCAGCTCACTGCCACGCCACACGCCAACCGGGCCGATCCGTGGCAACTCCACCACCTGTAGCCGCACCCGACACCGCGCAAAAAGGCCGCCGGGACCTCCGGCCACGGCTGCCCCGGCAAAGCCGGGTACGGCCGGCCGGAGCCCGGCAAAAAAGGAGGTCAGAGGCACAAGTGGTGGCCTATGGCAGCGGGTATTCCCAGGCACTCGCCCATCCAGGTAGGAACCAGGACCAAGCCTGCCTAGCCTAGGAGACCAGACGAGATCAGGTGTTCTTAGGCTGGCAGGGCCCCAGGCACCTGAGTAGCCCTCACCGCTCTTGAGCACGCACCACCGGCCCCCCGCCCTGCCCCACCGGCTAACGGCCACGCCACACGCCAACCGGGCAACTGGGTGGCAGCTCCACCACCTGTAGCCGCACCCGACACCGCGCAAAAAGGCCGCCGGGACCTCCGGCCACGGCTGCCCCGGCAAAGCCGGGTACGGCCGGCCAGAGCCCGGCAAAAAAGGAGGTCAGAGGCACAAGTGGTGGCCTATGGCAGTGGGTATTCCCAGGCACTGGCCCATCCAGGTAGGAACCAGGACCAAGCCTGCTTAGCTTAGGAGACCAGACGAGATCAGGTGTTCTTAGGCTGGCAGGGCCCCAGGCACCTGAGCAGCCCTCGCCGCCGCTCTTGAGCACGCACCACCGGCCCCCCGCCCTGCCCCACCGGCTAACGGCCACGCCACATGCCAACCGGGCCGATCCGTGGCAACTCCATCACCTGTAGCCACACCCGAAACCTCGCGAAAGGCCTGCCGGACCCCCGGGCAGAGGCCGGCAAAAAGGGAAGCCTCCGGCACTCGGCAAAAAAGGGAGGCCTACAGCACCCGGTATTCCCAGGCGGTCTCCCATCCAAGTACTAACCGGGCCCGACCCTGCTTAGCCCGGCAAAAAGGGAAGCCTCCGGCAGCCGGCAAAAAGGGAGGCCTACAGCACCCGGTATTCCCAGGCGGTCTCCCATCCAAGTACTAACCGGGCCCGACCCTGCTTAGCTTCCGAGATCAGACGAGATCGGGCATTCTCAGGGTGGTATGGCCGTAGGCAACTGAGTAGCCCTCGCCGCCGCTCTCGACCACCAACCACCGGCCTCCCGCCCTGACCCACCAGCTCACTGCCACGCCACACGCCAACCGGGCCGATCCGTGGCAACTCCACCACCTGTAGCCGCACCCGACACCGCGCAAAAAGGCCGCCGGGACCTCCGGCCACGGCTGCCCCGGCAAAGCCGGGTACGGCCGGCCAGAGCCCGGCAAAAAAGGAGGTCAGAGGCACAAGTGGTGGCCTATGGCAGCGGGTATTCCCAGGCACTGGCCCATCCAGGTAGGAACCAGGACCAAGCCTGCTTAGCTTAGGAGACCAGACGAGATCAGGTGTTCTTAGGCTGGCAGGGCCCCAGGCACCTGAGCAGCCCTCGCCGCCGCTCTTGAGCACGCACCACCGGCCCCCCGCCCTGCCCCACCGGCTAACGGCCACGCCACATGCCAACCGGGCCGATCCGTGGCAACTCCATCACCTGTAGCCACACCCGAAACCTCGCGAAAGGCCTGCCGGACCCCCGGGCAGAGGCCGGCAAAAAGGGAAGCCTCTGGCACTCGGCAAAAAAGGGAGGCCTACAGCACCCGGTATTCCCAGGCGATCTCCCATCCAAGTACTAACCGGGCCCGACCCTGCTTAGCCCGGCAAAAAGGGAAGCCTCCGGCAGCCGGCAAAAAGGGAGGCCTACAGCACCCGGTATTCCCAGGCGGTCTCCCATCCAAGTACTAAACGGGCCCGACCCTGCTTAGCCCGGCAAAAAGGGAAGCCTCCGGCAGCCGGCAAAAAGGGAGGCCTACAGCACCCGGTATTCCCAGGCGGTCTCCCATCCAAGTACTAAACGGGCCCGACCCTGCTTAGCCCGGCAAAAAGGGAAGCCTCCGGCAGCCGGCAAAAAGGGAGGCCTACAGCACCCGGTATTCCCAGGCGGTCTCCCATCCAAGTACTAACCGGGCCCGACCCTGCTTAGCTTCCGAGATCAGACGAGATCGGGCGTTCTCAGGGTGGTATGGCCGTAGGCAACTGAGTAGCCCTCGCCGCCGCTCTCGACCACCAACCACCGGCCTCCCGCCCTGACCCACCAGCTCACTGCCACGCCACACGCCAACCGGGCCGATCCGTGGCAACTCCACCACCTGTAGCCGCACCCGACACCGCGCAAAAAGGCCGCCGGGACCTCCGGCCACGGCTGCCCCGGCAAAGCCGGGTACGGCCGGCCAGAGCCCGGCAAAAAAGGAGGTCAGAGGCACAAGTGGTGGCCTATGGCAGCGGGTATTCCCAGGCACTGGCCCATCCAGGTAGGAACCAGGACCAAGCCTGCTTAGCTTAGGAGACCAGACGAGATCAGGTGTTCTTAGGCTGGCAGGGCCCCAGGCACCTGAGCAGCCCTCGCCGCCGCTCTTGAGCACGCACCACCGGCCCCCCGCCCTGCCCCACCGGCTAACGGCCACGCCACATGCCAACCGGGCCGATCCGTGGCAACTCCATCACCTGTAGCCATACCCGAAACCTCGCGAAAGGCCTGCCGGACCCCCGGGCAGAGGCCGGCAAAAAGGGAAGCCTCCGGCACTCGGCAAAAAAGGGAGGCCTACAGCACCCGGTATTCCCAGGCGGTCTCCCATCCAAGTACTAAACGGGCCCGACCCTGCTTAGCCCGGCAAAAAGGGAAGCCTCCGGCAGCCGGCAAAAAGGGAGGCCTACAGCACCCGGTATTCCCAGGCGGTCTCCCATCCAAGTACTAACCGGGCCCGACCCTGCTTAGCTTCCGAGATCAGACGAGATCGGGCGTTCTCAGGGTGGTATGGCCGTAGGCAACTGAGTAGCCCTCGCCGCCGCTCTCGACCACCAACCACCGGCCTCCCGCCCTGACCCACCAGCTCACTGCCACGCCACACGCCAACCGGGCCGATCCGTGGCAACTCCATCACCTGTAGCCACACCCGAGACCTCGCGAAAGGCCTGCCGGACCCCCGGGCAGAGCCCGGCAAAAAGGGAAGCCTCCGGCACTCGGCAAAAAAGGGAGGCCTACAGCACCCGGTATTCCCAGGCGGTCTCCCATCCAAGTACTAACCGGGCCCGACCCTGCTTAGCCCGGCAAAAAGGGAAGCCTCCGGCAGCCGGCAAAAAGGGAGGCCTACAGCACCCGGTATTCCCAGGCGGTCTCCCATCCAAGTACTAACCGGGCCCGACCCTGCTTAGCTTCCGAGATCAGACGAGATCGGGCATTCTCAGGGTGGTATGGCCGTAGGCAACTGAGTAGCCCTCGCCGCCGCTCTCGACCACCAACCACCGGCCTCCCGCCCTGACCCACCAGCTCACTGCCACGCCACACGCCAACCGGGCCGATCCGTGGCAACTCCACCACCTGTAGCCGCACCCGACACCGCGCAAAAAGGCCGCCGGGACCTCCGGCCACGGCTGCCCCGGCAAAGCCGGGTACGGCCGGCCGGAGCCCGGCAAAAAAGGAGGTCAGAGGCACAAGTGGTGGCCTATGGCAGCGGGTATTCCCAGGCACTCGCCCATCCAGGTAGGAACCAGGACCAAGCCTGCCTAGCCTAGGAGACCAGACGAGATCAGGTGTTCTTAGGCTGGCAGGGCCCCAGGCACCTGAGTAGCCCTCACCGCTCTTGAGCACGCACCACCGGCCCCCCGCCCTGCCCCACCGGCTAACGGCCACGCCACACGCCAACCGGGCAACTGGGTGGCAACTCCACCACCTGTAGCCGCACCCGACACCGCGCAAAAAGGCCGCCGGGACCTCCGGCCACGGCTGCCCCGGCAAAGCCGGGTACGGCCGGCCAGAGCCCGGCAAAAAAGGAGGTCAGAGGCACAAGTGGTGGCCTATGGCAGCGGGTATTCCCAGGCACTGGCCCATCCAGGTAGGAACCAGGACCAAGCCTGCTTAGCTTAGGAGACCAGACGAGATCAGGTGTTCTTAGGCTGGCAGGGCCCCAGGCACCTGAGCAGCCCTCGCCGCCGCTCTTGAGCACGCACCACCGGCCCCCCGCCCTGCCCCACCGGCTAACGGCCACGCCACATGCCAACCGGGCCGATCCGTGGCAACTCCATCACCTGTAGCCACACCCGAAACCTCGCGAAAGGCCTGCCGGACCCCCGGGCAGAGGCCGGCAAAAAGGGAAGCCTCCGGCAGCCGGCAAAAAGGGAGGCCTACAGCACCCGGTATTCCCAGGCGGTCTCCCATCCAAGTACTAACCGGGCCCGACCCTGCTTAGCCCGGCAAAAAGGGAAGCCTCCGGCAGCCGGCAAAAAGGGAGGCCTACAGCACCCGGTATTCCCAGGCGGTCTCCCATCCAAGTACTAACCGGGCCCGACCCTGCTTAGCCCGGCAAAAAGGGAAGCCTCCGGCAGCCGGCAAAAAGGGAGGCCTACAGCACCCGGTATTCCCAGGCGGTCTCCCATCCAAGTACTAACCGGGCCCGACCCTGCTTAGCTTCCGAGATCAGACGAGATCAGGCGTTCTCAGGGTGGTATGGCCGTAGGCAACTGAGTAGCCCTCGCCGCCGCTCTCGACCACCAACCACCGGCCTCCCGCCCTGACCCACCAGCTCACTGCCACGCCACACGCCAACCGGGCCGATCCGTGGCAACTCCACCACCTGTAGCTGCACCCGACACCGCGCAAAAAGGCCGCCGGGACCTCCGGCCACGGCTGCCCCGGCAAAGCTGGGTACGGCCGGCCGGAGCCCGGCAAAAAAGGAGGTCAGAGGCACAAGTGGTGGCCTATGGCAGCGGGTATTCCCAGGCACTGGCCCATCCAGGTAGGAACCAGGACCAAGCCTGCCTAGCCTAGGAGACCAGACGAGATCAGGTGTTCTTAGGCTGGCAGGGCCCCAGGCACCTGAGTAGCCCTCACCGCTCTTGAGCACGCACCACCGGCCCCCCGCCCTGCCCCACCGGCTAACGGCCACGCCACACGCCAACCAGGCAACTGGGTGGCAACTCCACCACCTGTAGCCGCACCCGACACCGCGCAAAAAGGCCGCCGGGACCTCCGGCCACGGCTGCCCCGGCAAAGCCGGGTACGGCCGGCCAGAGCCCGGCAAAAAAGGAGGTCAGAGGCACAAGTGGTGGCCTATGGCAGCGGGTATTCCCAGGCACTGGCCCATCCAGGTAGGAACCAGGACCAAGCCTGCTTAGCTTAGGAGACCAGACGAGATCAGGTGTTCTTAGGCTGGCAGGGCCCCAGGCACCTGAGCAGCCCTCGCCGCCGCTCTTGAGCACGCACCACCGGCCCCCCGCCCTGCCCCACCGGCTAACGGCCACGCCACATGCCAACCGGGCCGATCCGTGGCAACTCCATCACCTGTAGCCATACCCGAAACCTCGCGAAAGGCCTGCCGGACCCCCGGGCAGAGGCCGGCAAAAAGGGAAGCCTCCGGCACTCGGCAAAAAAGGGAGGCCTACAGCACCCGGTATTCCCAGGCGATCTCCCATCCAAGTACTAACCGGGCCCGACCCTGCTTAGCCCGGCAAAAAGGGAAGCCTCCGGCAGCCGGCAAAAAGGGAGGCCTACAGCACCCGGTATTCCCAGGCGGTCTCCCATCCAAGTACTAACCGGGCCCGACCCTGCTTAGCCCGGCAAAAAGGGAAGCCTCCGGCAGCCGGCAAAAAGGGAGGCCTACAGCACCCGGTATTCCCAGGCGGTCTCCCATCCAAGTACTAACCGGGCCCGACCCTGCTTAGCCCGGCAAAAAGGGAAGCCTCCGGCAGCCGGCAAAAAGGGAGGCCTACAGCACCCGGTATTCCCAGGCGGTCTCCCATCCAAGTACTAACTGGGCCCGACCCTGCTTAGCTTCCGAGATCAGACGAGATCGGGCGTTCTCAGGGTGGTATGGCCGTAGGCAACTGAGTAGCCCTCGCCGCCGCTCTCGACCACCAACCACCGGCCTCCCGCCCTGACCCACCAGCTCACTGCCACGCCACACGCCAACCGGGCCGATCCGTGGCAACTCCACCACCTGTAGCTGCACCCGACACCGCGCAAAAAGGCCGCCGGGACCTCCGGCCACGGCTGCCCCGGCAAAGCCGGGTACGGCCGGCCGGAGCCCGGCAAAAAAGGAGGTCAGAGGCACAAGTGGTGGCCTATGGCAGCGGGTATTCCCAGGCACTGGCCCATCCAGGTAGGAACCAGGACCAAGCCTGCCTAGCCTAGGAGACCAGACGAGATCAGGTGTTCTTAGGCTGGCAGGGCCCCAGGCACCTGAGTAGCCCTCACCGCTCTTGAGCACGCACCACCGGCCCCCCGCCCTGCCCCACCGGCTAACGGCCACGCCACACGCCAACCAGGCAACTGGGTGGCAACTCCACCACCTGTAGCCGCACCCGACACCGCGCAAAAAGGCCGCCGGGACCTCCGGCCACGGCTGCCCCGGCAAAGCCGGGTACGGCCGGCCAGAGCCCGGCAAAAAAGGAGGTCAGAGGCACAAGTGGTGGCCTATGGCAGCGGGTATTCCCAGGCACTGGCCCATCCAGGTAGGAACCAGGACCAAGCCTGCTTAGCTTAGGAGACCAGACGAGATCAGGTGTTCTTAGGCTGGCAGGGCCCCAGGCACCTGAGCAGCCCTCGCCGCCGCTCTTGAGCACGCACCACCGGCCCCCCGCCCTGCCCCACCGGCTAACGGCCACGCCACATGCCAACCGGGCCGATCCGTGGCAACTCCATCACCTGTAGCCACACCCGAAACCTCGCGAAAGGCCTGCCGGACCCCCGGGCAGAGCCCGGCAAAAAGGGAAGCCTCCGGCACTTGGCAAAAAAGGGAGGCCTACAGCACCCGGTATTCCCAGGCGGTCTCCCATCCAAGTACTAACCGGGCCCGACCCTGCTTAGCCCGGCAAAAAGGGAAGCCTCCGGCAGCCGGCAAAAAGGGAGGCCTACAGCACCCGGTATTCCCAGGCGGTCTCCCATCCAAGTACTAACCGGGCCCGACCCTGCTTAGCCCGGCAAAAAGGGAAGCCTCCGGCAGCCGGCAAAAAGGGAGGCCTACAGCACCCGGTATTCCCAGGCGGTCTCCCATCCAAGTACTAACCGGGCCCGACCCTGCTTAGCCCGGCAAAAAGGGAAGCCTCCGGCAGCCGGCAAAAAGGGAGGCCTACAGCACCCGGTATTCCCAGGCGGTCTCCCATCCAAGTACTAACCGGGCCCGACCCTGCTTAGCCCGGCAAAAAGGGAAGCCTCCGGCAGCCGGCAAAAAGGGAGGCCTACAGCACCCGGTATTCCCAGGCGGTCTCCCATCCAAGTACTAAACGGGCCCGACCCTGCTTAGCCCGGCAAAAAGGGAAGCCTCCGGCAGCCGGCAAAAAGGGAGGCCTACAGCACCCGGTATTCCCAGGCGGTCTCCCATCCAAGTACTAACCGGGCCCGACCCTGCTTAGCTTCCGAGATCAGACGAGATCGGGCGTTCTCAGGGTGGTATGGCCGTAGGCAACTGAGTAGCCCTCGCCGCCGCTCTCGACCACCAACCACCGGCCTCCCGCCCTGACCCACCAGCTCACTGCCACGCCACACGCCAACCGGGCCGATCCGTGGCAACTCCACCACCTGTAGCCGCACCCGACACCGCGCAAAAAGGCCGCCGGGACCTCCGGCCACGGCTGCCCCGGCAAAGCCGGGTACGGCCGGCCGGAGCCCGGCAAAAAAGGAGGTCAGAGGCACAAGTGGTGGCCTATGGCAGCGGGTATTCCCAGGCACTGGCCCATCCAGGTAGGAACCAGGACCAAGCCTGCCTAGCCTAGGAGACCAGACGAGATCAGGTGTTCTTAGGCTGGCAGGGCCCCAGGCACCTGAGTAGCCCTCACCGCTCTTGAGCACGCACCACCGGCCCCCCGCCCTGCCCCACCGGCTAACGGCCACGCCACACGCCAACCGGGCAACTGGGTGGCAACTCCACCACCTGTAGCCGCACCCGACACCGCGCAAAAAGGCCGCCGGGACCTCCGGCCACGGCTGCCCCGGCAAAGCCGGGTACGGCCGGCCAGAGCCCGGCAAAAAAGGAGGTCAGAGGCACAAGTGGTGGCCTATGGCAGCGGGTATTCCCAGGCACTGGCCCATCCAGGTAGGAACCAGGACTAAGCCTGCTTAGCTTAGGAGACCAGACGAGATCAGGTGTTCTTAGGCTGGCAGGGCCCCAGGCACCTGAGCAGCCCTCGCCGCCGCTCTTGAGCACGCACCACCGGCCCCCCGCCCTGCCCCACCGGCTAACGGCCACGCCACATGCCAACCGGGCCGATCCGTGGCAACTCCATCACCTGTAGCCACACCCGAAACCTCGCGAAAGGCCTGCCGGACCCCCGGGCAGAGGCCGGCAAAAAGGGAAGCCTCCGGCACCCGGCAAAAAAGGGAGGCCTACAGCACCCGGTATTCCCAGGCGATCTCCCATCCAAGTACTAACCGGGCCCGACCCTGCTTAGCCCGGCAAAAAGGGAAGCCTCCGGCAGCCGGCAAAAAGGGAGGCCTACAGCACCCGGTATTCCCAGGCGGTCTCCCATCCAAGTACTAACCGGGCCCGACCCTGCTTAGCCCGGCAAAAAGGGAAGCCTCCGGCAGCCGGCAAAAAGGGAGGCCTACAGCACCCGGTATTCCCAGGCGGTCTCCCATCCAAGTACTAACCGGGCCCGACCCTGCTTAGCCCGGCAAAAAGGGAAGCCTCCGGCAGCCGGCAAAAAGGGAGGCCTACAGCACCCGGTATTCCCAGGCGGTCTCCCATCCAAGTACTAACTGGGCCCGACCCTGCTTAGCTTCCGAGATCAGACGAGATCAGGCGTTCTCAGGGTGGTATGGCCGTAGGCAACTGAGTAGCCCTCGCCGCCGCTCTCGACCACCAACCACCGGCCTCCCGCCCTGACCCACCAGCTCACTGCCACGCCACACGCCAACCGGGCCGATCCGTGGCAACTCCACCACCTGTAGCTGCACCCGACACCGCGCAAAAAGGCCGCCGGGACCTCCGGCCACGGCTGCCCCGGCAAAGCCGGGTACGGCCGGCCGGAGCCCGGCAAAAAAGGAGGTCAGAGGCACAAGTGGTGGCCTATGGCAGCGGGTATTCCCAGGCACTCGCCCATCCAGGTAGGAACCAGGACCAAGCCTGCCTAGCCTAGGAGACCAGACGAGATCAGGTGTTCTTAGGCTGGCAGGGCCCCAGGCACCTGAGTAGCCCTCACCGCTCTTGAGCACGCACCACCGGCCCCCCGCCCTGCCCCACCGGCTAACGGCCACGCCACACGCCAACCAGGCAACTGGGTGGCAACTCCACCACCTGTAGCCACACCCGACACCGCGCAAAAAGGCCGCCGGGACCTCCGGCCACGGCTGCCCCGGCAAAGCCGGGTACGGCCGGCCAGAGCCCGGCAAAAAAGGAGGTCAGAGGCACAAGTGGTGGCCTATGGCAGCGGGTATTCCCAGGCACTGGCCCATCCAGGTAGGAACCAGGACCAAGCCTGCTTAGCTTAGGAGACCAGACGAGATCAGGTGTTCTTAGGCTGGCAGGGCCCCAGGCACCTGAGCAGCCCTCGCCGCCGCTCTTGAGCATGCACCACCGGCCCCCCGCCCTGCCCCACCGGCTAACGGCCACGCCACATGCCAACCGGGCCGATCCGTGGCAACTCCATCACCTGTAGCCACACCCGAAACCTCGCGAAAGGCCTGCCGGACCCCCGGGCAGAGCCCGGCAAAAAGGGAAGCCTCCGGCACTCGGCAAAAAAGGGAGGCCTACAGCACCCGGTATTCCCAGGCGGTCTCCCATCCAAGTACTAAACGGGCCCGACCCTGCTTAGCCCGGCAAAAAGGGAAGCCTCCGGCAGCCGGCAAAAAGGGAGGCCTACAGCACCCGGTATTCCCAGGCGGTCTCCCATCCAAGTACTAAACGGGCCCGACCCTGCTTAGCCCGGCAAAAAGGGAAGCCTCCGGCAGCCGGCAAAAAGGGAGGCCTACAGCACCCGGTATTCCCAGGCGGTCTCCCATCCAAGTACTAACCGGGCCCGACCCTGCTTAGCTTCCGAGATCAGACGAGATCGGGCGTTCTCAGGGTGGTATGGCCGTAGGCAACTGAGTAGCCCTCGCCGCCGCTCTCGACCACCAACCACCGGCCTCCCGCCCTGACCCACCAGCTCACTGCCACGCCACACGCCAACCGGGCCGATCCGTGGCAACTCCACCACCTGTAGCCGCACCCGACACCGCGCAAAAAGGCCGCCGGGACCTCCGGCCACGGCTGCCCCGGCAAAGCCGGGTACGGCCGGCCAGAGCCCGGCAAAAAAGGAGGTCAGAGGCACAAGTGGTGGCCTATGGCAGCGGGTATTCCCAGGCACTGGCCCATGCAGGTAGGAACCAGGACCAAGCCTGCTTAGCTTAGGAGACCAGACGAGATCAGGTGTTCTTAGGCTGGCAGGGCCCCAGGCACCTGAGCAGCCCTCGCCGCCGCTCTTGAGCACGCACCACCGGCCCCCGGCCCTGCCCCACCGGCTAACGGCCACGCCACATGCCAACCGGGCCGATCCGTGGCAACTCCATCACCTGTAGCCACACCCGAAACCTCGCGAAAGGCCTGCCGGACCCCCGGGCAGAGGCCGGCAAAAAGGGAAGCCTCCGGCACTCGGCAAAAAAGGGAGGCCTACAGCACCCGGTATTCCCAGGCGATCTCCCATCCAAGTACTAACCGGGCCCGACCCTGCTTAGCCCGGCAAAAAGGGAAGCCTCCGGCAGCCGGCAAAAAGGGAGGCCTACAGCACCCGGTATTCCCAGGCGGTCTCCCATCCAAGTACTAAACGGGCCCGACCCTGCTTAGCCCGGCAAAAAGGGAAGCCTCCGGCAGCCGGCAAAAAGGGAGGCCTACAGCACCCGGTATTCCCAGGCGGTCTCCCATCCAAGTACTAACCGGGCCCGACCCTGCTTAGCTTCCGAGATCAGACGAGATCGGGCGTTCTCAGGGTGGTATGGCCGTAGGCAACTGAGTAGCCCTCGCCGCCGCTCTCGACCACCAACCACCGGCCTCCCGCCCTGACCCACCAGCTCACTGCCACGCCACACGCCAACCGGGCCGATCCGTGGCAACTCCACCACCTGTAGCCGCACCCGACACCGCGCAAAAAGGCCGCCGGGACCTCCGGCCACGGCTGCCCCGGCAAAGCCGGGTACGGCCGGCCAGAGCCCGGCAAAAAAGGAGGTCAGAGGCACAAGTGGTGGCCTATGGCAGCGGGTATTCCCAGGCACTGGCCCATCCAGGTAGGAACCAGGACCAAGCCTGCTTAGCTTAGGAGACCAGACGAGATCAGGTGTTCTTAGGCTGGCAGGGCCCCAGGCACCTGAGCAGCCCTCGCCGCCGCTCTTGAGCACGCACCACCGGCCCCCCGCCCTGCCCCACCGGCTAACGGCCACGCCACATGCCAACCGGGCCGATCCGTGGCAACTCCATCACCTGTAGCCACACCCGAAACCTCGCGAAAGGCCTGCCGGACCCCCGGGCAGAGGCCGGCAAAAAGGGAAGCCTCCGGCACTCGGCAAAAAAGGGAGGCCTACAGCACCCGGTATTCCCAGGCGATCTCCCATCCAAGTACTAACCGGGCCCGACCCTGCTTAGCCCGGCAAAAAGGGAAGCCTCCGGCAGCCGGCAAAAAGGGAGGCCTACAGCACCCGGTATTCCCAGGCGGTCTCCCATCCAAGTACTAAACGGGCCCGACCCTGCTTAGCCCGGCAAAAAGGGAAGCCTCCGGCAGCCGGCAAAAAGGGAGGCCTACAGCACCCAGTATTCCCAGGCGGTCTCCCATCCAAGTACTAAACGGGCCCGACCCTGCTTAGCCCGGCAAAAAGGGAAGCCTCCGGCAGCCGGCAAAAAGGGAGGCCTACAGCACCCGGTATTCCCAGGCGGTCTCCCATCCAAGTACTAAACGGGCCCGACCCTGCTTAGCCCGGCAAAAAGGGAAGCCTCCGGCAGCCGGCAAAAAGGGAGGCCTACAGCACCCGGTATTCCCAGGCGGTCTCCCATCCAAGTACTAACCGGGCCCGACCCTGCTTAGCTTCCGAGATCAGACGAGATCGGGCGTTCTCAGGGTGGTATGGCCGTAGGCAACTGAGTAGCCCTCGCCGCCGCTCTCGACCACCAACCACCGGCCTCCCGCCCTGACCCACCAGCTCACTGCCACGCCACACGCCAACCGGGCCGATCCGTGGCAACTCCACCACCTGTAGCCGCACCCGACACCGCGCAAAAAGGCCGCCGGGACCTCCGGCCACGGCTGCCCCGGCAAAGCCGGGTACGGCCGGCCAGAGCCCGGCAAAAAAGGAGGTCAGAGGCACAAGTGGTGGCCTATGGCAGCGGGTATTCCCAGGCACTGGCCCATCCAGGTAGGAACCAGGACCAAGCCTGCTTAGCTTAGGAGACCAGACGAGATCAGGTGTTCTTAGGCTGGCAGGGCCCCAGGCACCTGAGCAGCCCTCGCCGCCGCTCTTGAGCACGCACCACCGGCCCCCCGCCCTGCCCCACCGGCTAACGGCCACGCCACATGCCAACCGGGCCGATCCGTGGCAACTCCATCACCTGTAGCCACACCCGAAACCTCGCGAAAGGCCTGCCGGACCCCCGGGCAGAGGCCGGCAAAAAGGGAAGCCTCCGGCACTCGGCAAAAAAGGGAGGCCTACAGCACCCGGTATTCCCAGGCGATCTCCCATCCAAGTACTAACCGGGCCCGACCCTGCTTAGCCCGGCAAAAAGGGAAGCCTCCGGCAGCCGGCAAAAAGGGAGGCCTACAGCACCCGGTATTCCCAGGCGGTCTCCCATCCAAGTACTAAACGGGCCCGACCCTGCTTAGCCCGGCAAAAAGGGAAGCCTCCGGCAGCCGGCAAAAAGGGAGGCCTACAGCACCCGGTATTCCCAGGCGGTCTCCCATCCAAGTACTAACCGGGCCCGACCCTGCTTAGCTTCCGAGATCAGACGAGATCGGGCGTTCTCAGGGTGGTATGGCCGTAGGCAACTGAGTAGCCCTCGCCGCCGCTCTCGACCACCAACCACCGGCCTCCCGCCCTGACCCACCAGCTCACTGCCACGCCACACGCCAACCGGGCCGATCCGTGGCAACTCCACCACCTGTAGCCGCACCCGACACCGCGCAAAAAGGCCGCCGGGACCTCCGGCCACGGCTGCCCCGGCAAAGCCGGGTACGGCCGGCCAGAGCCCGGCAAAAAAGGAGGTCAGAGGCACAAGTGGTGGCCTATGGCAGCGGGTATTCCCAGGCACTGGCCCATCCAGGTAGGAACCAGGACCAAGCCTGCTTAGCTTAGGAGACCAGACGAGATCAGGTGTTCTTAGGCTGGCAGGGCCCCAGGCACCTGAGCAGCCCTCGCCGCCGCTCTTGAGCACGCACCACCGGCCCCCCGCCCTGCCCCACCGGCTAACGGCCACGCCACATGCCAACCGGGCCGATCCGTGGCAACTCCATCACCTGTAGCCACACCCGAAACCTCGCGAAAGGCCTGCCGGACCCCCGGGCAGAGGCCGGCAAAAAGGGAAGCCTCCGGCACTCGGCAAAAAAGGGAGGCCTACAGCACCCGGTATTCCCAGGCGATCTCCCATCCAAGTACTAACCGGGCCCGACCCTGCTTAGCCCGGCAAAAAGGGAAGCCTCCGGCAGCCGGCAAAAAGGGAGGCCTACAGCACCCGGTATTCCCAGGCGGTCTCCCATCCAAGTACTAAACGGGCCCGACCCTGCTTAGCCCGGCAAAAAGGGAAGCCTCCGGCAGCCGGCAAAAAGGGAGGCCTACAGCACCCGGTATTCCCAGGCGGTCTCCCATCCAAGTACTAAACGGGCCCGACCCTGCTTAGCCCGGCAAAAAGGGAAGCCTCCGGCAGCCGGCAAAAAGGGAGGCCTACAGCACCCGGTATTCCCAGGCGGTCTCCCATCCAAGTACTAACTGGGCCCGACCCTGCTTAGCTTCCGAGATCAGACGAGATCAGGCGTTCTCAGGGTGGTATGGCCGTAGGCAACTGAGTAGCCCTCGCCGCCGCTCTCGACCACCAACCACCGGCCTCCCGCCCTGACCCACCAGCTCACTGCCACGCCACACGCCAACCGGGCCGATCCGTGGCAACTCCACCACCTGTAGCTGCACCCGACACCGCGCAAAAAGGCCGCCGGGACCTCCGGCCACGGCTGCCCCGGCAAAGCCGGGTACGGCCGGCCGGAGCCCGGCAAAAAAGGAGGTCAGAGGCACAAGTGGTGGCCTATGGCAGCGGGTATTCCCAGGCACTCGCCCATCCAGGTAGGAACCAGGACCAAGCCTGCCTAGCCTAGGAGACCAGACGAGATCAGGTGTTCTTAGGCTGGCAGGGCCCCAGGCACCTGAGTAGCCCTCACCGCTCTTGAGCACGCACCACCGGCCCCCCGCCCTGCCCCACCGGCTAACGGCCAGGCCACACGCCAACCAGGCAACTGGGTGGCAACTCCACCACCTGTAGCCGCACCCGACACCGCGCAAAAAGGCCGCCGGGACCTCCGGCCACGGCTGCCCCGGCAAAGCCGGGTACGGCCGGCCAGAGCCCGGCAAAAAAGGAGGTCAGAGGCACAAGTGGTGGCCTATGGCAGCGGGTATTCCCAGGCACTGGCCCATCCAGGTAGGAACCAGGACCAAGCCTGCTTAGCTTAGGAGACCAGACGAGATCAGGTGTTCTTAGGCTGGCAGGGCCCCAGGCACCTGAGCAGCCCTCGCCGCCGCTCTTGAGCACGCACCACCGGCCCCCCGCCCTGCCCCACCGGCTAACGGCCACGCCACATGCCAACCGGGCCGATCCGTGGCAACTCCATCACCTGTAGCCACACCCGAAACCTCGCGAAAGGCCTGCCGGACCCCCGGGCAGAGGCCGGCAAAAAGGGAAGCCTCCGGCACTCGGCAAAAAAGGGAGGCCTACAGCACCCGGTATTCCCAGGCGGTCTCCCATCCAAGTACTAAACGGGCCCGACCCTGCTTAGCCCGGCAAAAAGGGAAGCCTCCGGCAGCCGGCAAAAAGGGAGGCCTACAGCACCCGGTATTCCCAGGCGGTCTCCCATCCAAGTACTAACCGGGCCCGACCCTGCTTAGCTTCCGAGATCAGACGAGATCGGGCGTTCTCAGGGTGGTATGGCCGTAGGCAACTGAGTAGCCCTCGCCGCCGCTCTCGACCACCAACCACCGGCCTCCCGCCCTGACCCACCAGCTCACTGCCACGCCACACGCCAACCGGGCCGATCCGTGGCAACTCCACCACCTGTAGCCGCACCCGACACCGCGCAAAAAGGCCGCCGGGACCTCCGGCCACGGCTGCCCCGGCAAAGCCGGGTACGGCCGGCCAGAGCCCGGCAAAAAAGGAGGTCAGAGGCACAAGTGGTGGCCTATGGCAGCGGGTATTCCCAGGCACTGGCCCATCCAGGTAGGAACCAGGACCAAGCCTGCTTAGCTTAGGAGACCAGACGAGATCAGGTGTTCTTAGGCTGGCAGGGCCCCAGGCACCTGAGCAGCCCTCGCCGCCGCTCTTGAGCACGCACCACCGGCCCCCCGCCCTGCCCCACCGGCTAACGGCCACGCCACATGCCAACCGGGCCGATCCGTGGCAACTCCATCACCTGTAGCCACACCCGAAACCTCGCGAAAGGCCTGCCGGACCCCCGGGCAGAGGCCGGCAAAAAGGGAAGCCTCCGGCACTCGGCAAAAAAGGGAGGCCTACAGCACCCGGTATTCCCAGGCGATCTCCCATCCAAGTACTAACCGGGCCCGACCCTGCTTAGCCCGGCAAAAAGGGAAGCCTCCGGCAGCCGGCAAAAAGGGAGGCCTACAGCACCCGGTATTCCCAGGCGGTCTCCCATCCAAGTACTAAACGGGCCCGACCCTGCTTAGCCCGGCAAAAAGGGAAGCCTCCGGCAGCCGGCAAAAAGGGAGGCCTACAGCACCCGGTATTCCCAGGCGGTCTCCCATCCAAGTACTAACCGGGCCCGACCCTGCTTAGCCCGGCAAAAAGGGAAGCCTCCGGCAGCCGGCAAAAAGGGAGGCCTACAGCACCCGGTATTCCCAGGCGGTCTCCCATCCAAGTACTAACCGGGCCCGACCCTGCTTAGCCCGGCAAAAAGGGAAGCCTCCGGCAGCCGGCAAAAAGGGAGGCCTACAGCACCCGGTATTCCCAGGCGGTCTCCCATCCAAGTACTAACTGGGCCCGACCCTGCTTAGCTTCCGAGATCAGACGAGATCAGGCGTTCTCAGGGTGGTATGGCCGTAGGCAACTGAGTAGCCCTCGCCGCCGCTCTCGACCACCAACCACCGGCCTCCCGCCCTGACCCACCAGCTCACTGCCACGCCACACGCCAACCGGGCCGATCCGTGGCAACTCCACCACCTGTAGCTGCACCCGACACCGCGCAAAAAGGCCGCCGGGACCTCCGGCCACGGCTGCCCCGGCAAAGCCGGGTACGGCCGGCCGGAGCCCGGCAAAAAAGGAGGTCAGAGGCACAAGTGGTGGCCTATGGCAGCGGGTATTCCCAGGCACTCGCCCATCCAGGTAGGAACCAGGACCAAGCCTGCCTAGCCTAGGAGACCAGACGAGATCAGGTGTTCTTAGGCTGGCAGGGCCCCAGGCACCTGAGTAGCCCTCACCGCTCTTGAGCACGCACCACCGGCCCCCCGCCCTGCCCCACCGGCTAACGGCCACGCCACACGCCAACCAGGCAACTGGGTGGCAACTCCACCACCTGTAGCCGCACCCGACACCGCGCAAAAAGGCCGCCGGGACCTCCGGCCACGGCTGCCCCGGCAAAGCCGGGTACGGCCGGCCAGAGCCCGGCAAAAAAGGAGGTCAGAGGCACAAGTGGTGGCCTATGGCAGCGGGTATTCCCAGGCACTGGCCCATCCAGGTAGGAACCAGGACCAAGCCTGCTTAGCTTAGGAGACCAGACGAGATCAGGTGTTCTTAGGCTGGCAGGGCCCCAGGCACCTGAGCAGCCCTCGCCGCCGCTCTTGAGCACGCACCACCGGCCCCCCGCCCTGCCCCACCGGCTAACGGCCACGCCACATGCCAACCGGGCCGATCCGTGGCAACTCCATCACCTGTAGCCACACCCGAAACCTCGCGAAAGGCCTGCCGGACCCCCGGGCAGAGGCCGGCAAAAAGGGAAGCCTCCGGCACTCGGCAAAAAAGGGAGGCCTACAGCACCCGGTATTCCCAGGCGATCTCCCATCCAAGTACTAACCGGGCCCGACCCTGCTTAGCCCGGCAAAAAGGGAAGCCTCCGGCAGCCGGCAAAAAGGGAGGCCTACAGCACCCGGTATTCCCAGGCGGTCTCCCATCCAAGTACTAAACGGGCCCGACCCTGCTTAGCCCGGCAAAAAGGGAAGCCTCCGGCAGCCGGCAAAAAGGGAGGCCTACAGCACCCGGTATTCCCAGGCGGTCTCCCATCCAAGTACTAACCGGGCCCGACCCTGCTTAGCTTCCGAGATCAGACGAGATCGGGCGTTCTCAGGGTGGTATGGCCGTAGGCAACTGAGTAGCCCTCGCCGCCGCTCTCGACCACCAACCACCGGCCTCCCGCCCTGACCCACCAGCTCACTGCCACGCCACACGCCAACCGGGCCGATCCGTGGCAACTCCATCACCTGTAGCCACACCTGAGACCTCGCGAAAGGCCTGCCGGACCCCCGGGCAGAGCCCGGCAAAAAGGGAAGCCTCCGGCACTCGGCAAAAAAGGGAGGCCTACAGCACCCGGTATTCCCAGGCGGTCTCCCATCCAAGTACTAACCGGGCCCGACCCTGCTTAGCCCGGCAAAAAGGGAAGCCTCCGGCAGCCGGCAAAAAGGGAGGCCTACAGCACCCGGTATTCCCAGGCGGTCTCCCATCCAAGTACTAACCGGGCCCGACCCTGCTTAGCTTCCGAGATCAGACGAGATCGGGCATTCTCAGGGTGGTATGGCCGTAGGCAACTGAGTAGCCCTCGCCGCCGCTCTCGACCACCAACCACCGGCCTCCCGCCCTGACCCACCAGCTCACTGCCACGCCACACGCCAACCGGGCCGATCCGTGGCAACTCCACCACCTGTAGCCGCACCCGACACCGCGCAAAAAGGCCGCCGGGACCTCCGGCCACGGCTGCCCCGGCAAAGCCGGGTACGGCCGGCCAGAGCCCGGCAAAAAAGGAGGTCAGAGGCACAAGTGGTGGCCTATGGCAGCGGGTATTCCCAGGCACTGGCCCATCCAGGTAGGAACCAGGACCAAGCCTGCTTAGCTTAGGAGACCAGACGAGATCAGGTGTTCTTAGGCTGGCAGGGCCCCAGGCACCTGAGCAGCCCTCGCCGCCGCTCTTGAGCACGCACCACCGGCCCCCCGCCCTGCCCCACCGGCTAACGGCCACGCCACATGCCAACCGGGCCGATCCGTGGCAACTCCATCACCTGTAGCCACACCCGAAACCTCGCGAAAGGCCTGCCGGACCCCCGGGCAGAGCCCGGCAAAAAGGGAAGCCTCCGGCAGCCGGCAAAAAGGGAGGCCTACAGCACCCGGTATTCCCAGGCGGTCTCCCATCCAAGTACTAAACGGGCCCGACCCTGCTTAGCCCGGCAAAAAGGCAAGCCTCCGGCAGCCGGCAAAAAGGGAGGCCTACAGCACCCGGTATTCCCAGGCGGTCTCCCATCCAAGTACTAACCGGGCCCGACCCTGCTTAGCTTCCGAGATCAGACGAGATCGGGCGTTCTCAGGGTGGTATGGCCGTAGGCAACTGAGTAGCCCTCGCCGCCGCTCTCGACCACCAACCACCGGCCTCCCGCCCTGACCCACCAGCTCACTGCCACGCCACACGCCAACCGGGCCGATCCGTGGCAACTCCACCACCTGTAGCCGCACCCGACACCGCGCAAAAAGGCCGCCGGGACCTCCGGCCACGGCTGCCCCGGCAAAGCCGGGTACGGCCGGCCGGAGCCCGGCAAAAAAGGAGGTCAGAGGCACAAGTGGTGGCCTATGGCAGCGGGTATTCCCAGGCACTCGCCCATCCAGGTAGGAACCAGGACCAAGCCTGCCTAGCCTAGGAGACCAGACGAGATCAGGTGTTCTTAGGCTGGCAGGGCCCCAGGCACCTGAGTAGCCCTCACCGCTCTTGAGCACGCACCACCGGCCCCCCGCCCTGCCCCACCGGCTAACGGCCACGCCACACGCCAACCAGGCAACTGGGTGGCAACTCCACCACCTGTAGCCGCACCCGACACCGCGCAAAAAGGCCGCCGGGACCTCCGGCCACGGCTGCCCCGGCAAAGCCGGGTACGGCCGGCCAGAGCCCGGCAAAAAAGGAGGTCAGAGGCACAAGTGGTGGCCTATGGCAGCGGGTATTCCCAGGCACTGGCCCATCCAGGTAGGAACCAGGACCAAGCCTGCTTAGCTTAGGAGACCAGACGAGATCAGGTGTTCTTAGGCTGGCAGGGCCCCAGGCACCTGAGCAGCCCTCGCCGCCGCTCTTGAGCACGCACCACCGGCCCCCCGCCCTGCCCCACCGGCTAACGGCCACGCCACATGCCAACCGGGCCGATCCGTGGCAACTCCATCACCTGTAGCCACACCCGAAACCTCGCGAAAGGCCTGCCGGACCCCCGGGCAGAGCCCGGCAAAAAGGGAAGCCTCCGGCACTCGGCAAAAAAGGGAGGCCTACAGCACCCGGTATTCCCAGGCGGTCTCCCATCCAAGTACTAAACGGGCCCGACCCTGCTTAGCCCGGCAAAAAGGGAAGCCTCCGGCAGCCGGCAAAAAGGGAGGCCTACAGCACCCGGTATTCCCAGGCGGTCTCCCATCCAAGTACTAACCGGGCCCGACCCTGCTTAGCTTCCGAGATCAGACGAGATCGGGCGTTCTCAGGGTGGTATGGCCGTAGGCAACTGAGTAGCCCTCGCCGCCGCTCTCGACCACCAACCACCGGCCTCCCGCCCTGACCCACCAGCTCACTGCCACGCCACACGCCAACCGGGCCGATCCGTGGCAACTCCACCACCTGTAGCTGCACCCGACACCGCGCAAAAAGGCCGCCGGGACCTCCGGCCACGGCTGCCCCGGCAAAGCCGGGTACGGCCGGCCGGAGCCCGGCAAAAAAGGAGGTCAGAGGCACAAGTGGTGGCCTATGGCAGCGGGTATTCCCAGGCACTGGCCCATCCAGGTAGGAACCAGGACCAAGCCTGCCTAGCCTAGGAGACCAGACGAGATCAGGTGTTCTTAGGCTGGCAGGGCCCCAGGCACCTGAGTAGCCCTCACCGCTCTTGAGCACGCACCACCGGCCCCCCGCCCTGCCCCACCGGCTAACGGCCAGGCCACACGCCAACCAGGCAACTGGGTGGCAACTCCACCACCTGTAGCCGCACCCGACACCGCGCAAAAAGGCCGCCGGGACCTCCGGCCACGGCTGCCCCGGCAAAGCCGGGTACGGCCGGCCAGAGCCCGGCAAAAAAGGAGGTCAGAGGCACAAGTGGTGGCCTATGGCAGCGGGTATTCCCAGGCACTGGCCCATCCAGGTAGGAACCAGGACCAAGCCTGCTTAGCTTAGGAGACCAGACGAGATCAGGTGTTCTTAGGCTGGCAGGGCCCCAGGCACCTGAGCAGCCCTCGCCGCCGCTCTTGAGCACGCACCACCGGCCCCCCGCCCTGCCCCACCGGCTAACGGCCACGCCACATGCCAACCGGGCCGATCCGTGGCAACTCCATCACCTGTAGCCACACCCGAAACCTCGCGAAAGGCCTGCCGGACCCCCGGGCAGAGGCCGGCAAAAAGGGAAGCCTCCGGCACTCGGCAAAAAAGGGAGGCCTACAGCACCCGGTATTCCCAGGCGATCTCCCATCCAAGTACTAACCGGGCCCGACCCTGCTTAGCCCGGCAAAAAGGGAAGCCTCCGGCAGCCGGCAAAAAGGGAGGCCTACAGCACCCGGTATTCCCAGGCGGTCTCCCATCCAAGTACTAACCGGGCCCGACCCTGCTTAGCTTCCGAGATCAGACGAGATCGGGCATTCTCAGGGTGGTATGGCCGTAGGCAACTGAGTAGCCCTCGCCGCCGCTCTCGACCACCAACCACCGGCCTCCCGCCCTGACCCACCAGCTCACTGCCACGCCACACGCCAACCGGGCCGATCCGTGGCAACTCCACCACCTGTAGCCGCACCCGACACCGCGCAAAAAGGCCGCCGGGACCTCCGGCCACGGCTGCCCCGGCAAAGCCGGGTACGGCCGGCCAGAGCCCGGCAAAAAAGGAGGTCAGAGGCACAAGTGGTGGCCTATGGCAGCGGGTATTCCCAGGCACTGGCCCATCCAGGTAGGAACCAGGACCAAGCCTGCTTAGCTTAGGAGACCAGACGAGATCAGGTGTTCTTAGGCTGGCAGGGCCCCAGGCACCTGAGCAGCCCTCGCCGCCGCTCTTGAGCACGCACCACCGGCCCCCCGCCCTGCCCCACCGGCTAACGGCCACGCCACATGCCAACCGGGCCGATCCGTGGCAACTCCATCACCTGTAGCCACACCCGAAACCTCGCGAAAGGCCTGCCGGACCCCCGGGCAGAGCCCGGCAAAAAGGGAAGCCTCCGGCACTCGGCAAAAAAGGGAGGCCTACAGCACCCGGTATTCCCAGGCGGTCTCCCATCCAAGTACTAAACGGGCCCGACCCTGCTTAGCCCGGCAAAAAGGGAAGCCTCCGGCAGCCGGCAAAAAGGGAGGCCTACAGCACCCGGTATTCCCAGGCGGTCTCCCATCCAAGTACTAACCGGGCCCGACCCTGCTTAGCTTCCGAGATCAGACGAGATCGGGCGTTCTCAGGGTGGTATGGCCGTAGGCAACTGAGTAGCCCTCGCCGCCGCTCTCGACCACCAACCACCGGCCTCCCGCCCTGACCCACCAGCTCACTGCCACGCCACACGCCAACCGGGCCGATCCGTGGCAACTCCACCACCTGTAGCTGCACCCGACACCGCGCAAAAAGGCCGCCGGGACCTCCGGCCACGGCTGCCCCGGCAAAGCCGGGTACGGCCGGCCGGAGCCCGGCAAAAAAGGAGGTCAGAGGCACAAGTGGTGGCCTATGGCAGCGGGTATTCCCAGGCACTGGCCCATCCAGGTAGGAACCAGGACCAAGCCTGCCTAGCCTAGGAGACCAGACGAGATCAGGTGTTCTTAGGCTGGCAGGGCCCCAGGCACCTGAGTAGCCCTCACCGCTCTTGAGCACGCACCACCGGCCCCCCGCCCTGCCCCACCGGCTAATGGCCAGGCCACACGCCAACCAGGCAACTGGGTGGCAACTCCACCACCTGTAGCCGCACCCGACACCGCGCAAAAAGGCCGCCGGGACCTCCGGCCACGGCTGCCCCGGCAAAGCCGGGTACGGCCGGCCAGAGCCCGGCAAAAAAGGAGGTCAGAGGCACAAGTGGTGGCCTATGGCAGCGGGTATTCCCAGGCACTGGCCCATCCAGGTAGGAACCAGGACCAAGCCTGCTTAGCTTAGGAGACCAGACGAGATCAGGTGTTCTTAGGCTGGCAGGGCCCCAGGCACCTGAGCAGCCCTCGCCGCCGCTCTTGAGCACGCACCACCGGCCCCCCGCCCTGCCCCACCGGCTAACGGCCACGCCACATGCCAACCGGGCCGATCCGTGGCAACTCCATCACCTGTAGCCACACCCGAAACCTCGCGAAAGGCCTGCCGGACCCCCGGGCAGAGGCCGGCAAAAAGGGAAGCCTCCGGCACTCGGCAAAAAAGGGAGGCCTACAGCACCCGGTATTCCCAGGCGATCTCCCATCCAAGTACTAACCGGGCCCGACCCTGCTTAGCCCGGCAAAAAGGGAAGCCTCCGGCAGCCGGCAAAAAGGGAGGCCTACAGCACCCGGTATTCCCAGGCGGTCTCCCATCCAAGTACTAAACGGGCCCGACCCTGCTTAGCCCGGCAAAAAGGGAAGCCTCCGGCAGCCGGCAAAAAGGGAGGCCTACAGCACCCGGTATTCCCAGGCGGTCTCCCATCCAAGTACTAACCGGGCCCGACCCTGCTTAGCCCGGCAAAAAGGGAAGCCTCCGGCAGCCGGCAAAAAGGGAGGCCTACAGCACCCGGTATTCCCAGGCGGTCTCCCATCCAAGTACTAACCGGGCCCGACCCTGCTTAGCTTCCGAGATCAGACGAGATCGGGCGTTCTCAGGGTGGTATGGCCGTAGGCAACTGAGTAGCCCTCGCCGCCGCTCTCGACCACCAACCACCGGCCTCCCGCCCTGACCCACCAGCTCACTGCCACGCCACACGCCAACCGGGCCGATCCGTGGCAACTCCACCACCTGTAGCCGCACCCGACACCGCGCAAAAAGGCCGCCGGGACCTCCGGCCACGGCTGCCCCGGCAAAGCCGGGTACGGCCGGCCAGAGCCCGGCAAAAAAGGAGGTCAGAGGCACAAGTGGTGGCCTATGGCAGCGGGTATTCCCAGGCACTGGCCCATCCAGGTAGGAACCAGGACCAAGCCTGCTTAGCTTAGGAGACCAGACGAGATCAGGTGTTCTTAGGCTGGCAGGGCCCCAGGCACCTGAGCAGCCCTCGCCGCCGCTCTTGAGCACGCACCACCGGCCCCCCGCCCTGCCCCACCGGCTAACGGCCACGCCACATGCCAACCGGGCCGATCCGTGGCAACTCCATCACCTGTAGCCACACCCGAAACCTCGCGAAAGGCCTGCCGGACCCTCGGGCAGAGGCCGGCAAAAAGGGAAGCCTCCGGCAGCCGGCAAAAAGGGAGGCCTACAGCACCCGGTATTCCCAGGCGGTCTCCCATCCAAGTACTAAACGGGCCCGACCCTGCTTAGCCCGGCAAAAAGGGAAGCCTCCGGCAGCCGGCAAAAAGGGAGGCCTACAGCACCCGGTATTCCCAGGCGGTCTCCCATCCAAGTACTAACCGGGCCCGACCCTGCTTAGCTTCCGAGATCAGACGAGATCGGGCGTTCTCAGGGTGGTATGGCCGTAGGCAACTGAGTAGCCCTCGCCGCCGCTCTCGACCACCAACCACCGGCCTCCCGCCCTGACCCACCAGCTCACTGCCACGCCACACGCCAACCGGGCCGATCCGTGGCAACTCCACCACCTGTAGCCGCACCCGACACCGCGCAAAAAGGCCGCCGGGACCTCCGGCCACGGCTGCCCCGGCAAAGCCGGGTACGGCCGGCCGGAGCCCGGCAAAAAAGGAGGTCAGAGGCACAAGTGGTGGCCTATGGCAGCGGGTATTCCCAGGCACTCGCCCATCCAGGTAGGAACCAGGACCAAGCCTGCCTAGCCTAGGAGACCAGACGAGATCAGGTGTTCTTAGGCTGGCAGGGCCCCAGGCACCTGAGTAGCCCTCACCGCTCTTGAGCACGCACCACCGGCCCCCCGCCCTGCCCCACCGGCTAACGGCCACGCCACACGCCAACCGGGCAACTGGGTGGCAACTCCACCACCTGTAGCCGCACCCGACACCGCGCAAAAAGGCCGCCGGGACCTCCGGCCACGGCTGCCCCAGCAAAGCCGGGTACGGCCGGCCAGAGCCCGGCAAAAAAGGAGGTCAGAGGCACAAGTGGTGGCCTATGGCAGCGGGTATTCCCAGGCACTGGCCCATCCAGGTAGGAACCAGGACCAAGCCTGCTTAGCTTAGGAGACCAGACGAGATCAGGTGTTCTTAGGCTGGCAGGGCCCCAGGCACCTGAGCAGCCCTCGCCGCCGCTCTTGAGCACGCACCACCGGCCCCCCGCCCTGACCCACCAGCTCACTGCCACGCCACACGCCAACCGGGCCGATCCGTGGCAACTCCATCACCTGTAGCCACACCCGAGACCTCGCGAAAGGCCTGCCGGACCCCCGGGCAGAGCCCGGCAAAAAGGGAAGCCTCCGGCACTCGGCAAAAAAGGGAGGCCTACAGCACCCGGTATTCCCAGGCGGTCTCCCATCCAAGTACTAACCGGGCCCGACCCTGCTTAGCCCGGCAAAAAGGGAAGCCTCCGGCAGCCGGCAAAAAGGGAGGCCTACAGCACCCGGTATTCCCAGGCGGTCTCCCATCCAAGTACTAACCGGGCCCGACCCTGCTTAGCTTCCGAGATCAGACGAGATCGGGCGTTCTCAGGGTGGTATGGCCGTAGGCAACTGAGTAGCCCTCGCCGCCGCTCTCGACCACCAACCACCGGCCTCCCGCCCTGACCCACCAGCTCACTGCCACGCCACACGCCAACCGGGCCGATCCGTGGCAACTCCACCACCTGTAGCCGCACCCGACACCGCGCAAAAAGGCCGCCGGGACCTCCGGCCACGGCTGCCCCGGCAAAGCCGGGTACGGCCGGCCAGAGCCCGGCAAAAAGGGAAGCCTCCGGCACTCGGCAAAAAGGGAGGCCTACAGCACCCGGTATTCCCAGGCGGTCTCCCATCCAAGTACTATTGAGGCTCGCTGCCCTGCATCTTTCGAGAATTAAATACTGTATGTCCTTGTCAGCTTGCTGTGGCCGTCGGCTTACTGTAGTCCATGAATCGTTCACGTTTGCTGTAGCGCCGGGTACACAGGCGTCTCGGAGCCTCAGCCGTGTGTTTCGTGTCTGCAGAGCAGCTGTCGGGGAGCCGTCCCTGGGGAGCGCAGCGCGGGCCCGTCCGAGCGCCAGGCGGTGATGGGGCCTCAGTTTGGCGGGAACAGGCCGTGTGGAATCGGCGGCTGTCATTGGATAACACGAGGTCGGCGGGTCGCGATTGGCCGATCCATCGCCTTCCTCGTGCTGGGATTGGCGGCGCTTTCCGTGGCCCGCTGTGATTCCCCTCCCCTGCCCCCCAGGCCCTGCTCCGGCCTCACAGCCCGTCCCCTCCTGCGGGCCCCTTCCCGCCCACACCGGTCCTATCCCACCCACAATCCCTTCCCCTGCCCTCTAGCCTCACCTTGGCCCCCTGTCCCTTTCCTGGGCTACAATCCGTCCTCCACCCCACAGTCTCTCTCCCAGCCCAGAGATTGTACCCTGGCCGTCCTTGGTGAGCATCCCTAAAACCCAGTGGAAGAATCTCCACTCACTCCATGGAGGAATATATTAGAACCTACTATTTGTAAAGTGGACCGGAGTGTTGTAGTGTGAAGGAGCTGACTCCCAGTGATATGCTTGCAGGTCAGTTTAGCACTTTATCTGTTAAATCTTTTTGTTACCAGCAGGTTGATTTGAGGCTAGCCTGCCAGATTTAGATAGTGTGCCAGAGTTTTAGCATGATTCAACACCAGAAACCATCACATATTGCCCCTCTCAGCCCACTATTGGTAGCTTGCAAAACAGGGCATTGTTTGAGTTGTTTCACCACATTTCAGAGCTGAGCATCCTATTCCAGCCCCACAGTGATTCTACCCCCAGCCACACAGGATTTATCCAGCTCCAGAGTTTCCATTGCCTCACATCATTTTGGGTGTGGATTCAGCCCCAGGGGCTTCAATATACCCTCTGGCCTCACAGCACTATAACATTTATTTTTAAAACATCATATATCTAGTAATAGAATAAAAAAATCGAATAAATAAAAATATGGCAATGCAATAGTATCATTAAGTCCTAATACAATTAGAATAATGTAAAACTATGAGAATAGACAATATAACAGGATGAGTAGAAAATGAACCTGGATCTAGACCCAAACTGATATGGAGCAATGGAAATGGTGGGGCTGGAGGTGGATAAATCCCATGGGGAAGGGGATGTAGCTGAAGCTTGGGGGCTACAGGAGCTGCCAGGGGACTTCCAGCCCTCCCAGCAATGATACCACCCATGAGCTGGGAGTGGAGGTCTCAGGGCTGATCCTGGGGCTCAGAGCCAGCTCAGGGGCACCTTTTGGGATGCAGAACCAGGGGCTGAGCAGCTGTTCCCAGCACCCAATGCTGGCTGAGGGGTCTGTGGGCAGGTGGGGTGCAGGGCAAGCTGTGTGCTGCGGGCCAGGGCTCATTTGCCCCCAAAGTCGGGGCCCCATCGGGATGAGTGCAGCAGCTCATAGAGATATTTAAGTGATGACAGCTGTTGATTCATTGTCTTGTCAACAGCATGGGAACAAAGTGACAACCAGGAGCAGCTTTTAGCCAGAGGCAGTGGAAAGCTGAGGAGTTGGAGCTGAGGCAGCAGATCTGGCTGTGACAGAGATGGCAGGGCTTAGGGTGAAACCATTGTGGGGCTATACAGGGGCTATGGGGCTGGAATAGGCACTGTGGGCTGGGGCTGGAATATGGATTCTAGAGCTGAAGCTGAAATTAAGATCCTGCCTTAATCCAGGACCAGCTTCACATGGCAGGATCAGGAAGACGCAGAGCTGGAGCAGAAACACCAGGACTGGTGGAGAAATAAAGCTTGTGGGCTGGAGCGGGAATCACTGTAGGGCTGTGATAGGGCTGTAGGGCTGCAGCTGGGATAGGGACTATGTGGCTGTGATAGGAATTATGGGGCCAGGATAACAACTTTAGGGATGGAGCTGGAATCACTATAGGGAAGGGAAGGGAAGGGAAGGGAAGGGAAGGGAAGGGAAGGGAAGGGAAGGGAAGGGAAGGGAAGGGAAGGGAAGGGAAGGGAAGGGAAGGGAAGGGAAGGGAAGGGAAGGGAAGGGAAGGGAAGGGAAGGGCCTGCCTTACCTTGCCTACCTTTCCCCTCCCCTTGCTTACCGCTTTCCTTGACTCTCCTACTCTTCCTTTGCGGCGGTCTCCCACCCACGGCCGGAGTAGCCTAGAGCTTCATTTCCGCCAGATGGCAGCCTGGCTTTGCAGTTGCTGATTTCACCCTCAGCTACTCATTTTTCCCGGGCACCCTGCAGGCACAGAAGCGCCTTGTGTTGCTGGGCTCGTTATTCTTCAGGGCGGCCAGTGACCCTAGCAGAGCTCCCCGCTCTCCTCCCCATTCCTCTCTGGTGGAAGGAACGTCTCTCCGTCATAGACGTGGCACCGCGTGAGGACGATGTGGTGTGGGCATAGCACACGCACCCCATGCACACAACAGCCCGTTTCCAGGCTGTCCTGGTGCGATATACCTGCAGCGGCCTCGCTGTATCACATGCTGCGGAGAACCTGCAGCCGTCCTGACCCTGCCGACCCCCGCTGGGGCAGTATGCAGGGGCGGGGTGGCTACAAATGGCCTCACCAGTCATTTTCTGAATAGGTTTGATGAAAGAGCTTATCCAAGAGGGTCAACTGCAGGTCACCACTTCAGAGAACTGCTTACTACCTGCCCGGAGGTGTCAAACAGCCACATGACAGAGGCTGGGGCCGGTTCCCCGTGACGCACAGGCTCGGGCACGCGGGAGCCATAAGTAGGCGGCGTGTCCGAGCTGGTTCTTTTCTCCCCCTCCTCCTCCCCGGTGGGTAAATCCCATCAGCCGCCACCCTAAACCGGCGTACGCCAGCCCTAATACCATCCCGGGTAGGCCATCAGGCTCCCATCAGCCGGGCGAGGGGCTGCAGTGCTGGGAAGGACAGCCCTGGCGGAGCCGGGGGACAGCAGGGATGGCGCGGGGCACTGTCCTGGCAAGGGGGACCGGGAGGTGGGAAGAGGCCGCCGGCGGCCCATGTTCTCTGGGGAGGGAGAGGGAATCCAGGCCTGAGCCGAGCTTTGTCCTGGGCTAATTTTAGAGCAAGGAGGCAAGAGAAGGGAGGCGCATAGAAGGGTTTAAGGGGTCCCTGTGTCCTGGTGCGGGGCAAGCCTGATCTCCGCCGTCCCTGCAGCGCCTGGTGAACCGAGAGGATGCTGCTGCTCTCCCCGGGGGCGGGGGGCTCCCGGGTCGGGCTCGGGGCTCATCTCGTCTCCCGGAACGAGCGGAGCAGGCAGCGTTGTGGGGTGTTTGTGGTCTGTGCATCCCACGGCCAGTGCAGCGCCCTGCTCTGGGGTGCAGGGGGGATCTGGAGAGAACCCTATCGGTAGAGGAATGCATGGGAGAGTGACCATAGAGTGGGGAGCTCCCTGCATGAGGATGTGAGGAGACGGGCTGTGTGGGGGTTTCTGCTGTGTGGGAGAGTATCCATGTCAGAGGTCAGCCTGGGGGAATTCTGGCGCACCACATCCGCGGAGGAGAACCCCATCCCATCCTCCAGACACAGTAGCGACAACCCCCCAACTTCCCCCCTCTTCCACCCCCGCCGTGCCTCCTTAAGTGCCCGCCCCGTCCCGGCCTCCCTTCGCCCGCCCCGCCCCGTCCCGCCCCGCTCCCTCCGAGTGGGGGAATAAAGTTGCGCACCGGGGCGGGCGGCCCCGGCCGGAGCGGAGTCGAGGTGTGCTCAGCCGGCGGCAGCGCCGGGCCATGGCCTCGGAGGAGCTGGCGCAGAAGCTGCAGCGGCGGCTGCAGCTGGAGGAGAGCGGGGCAGCGGCGGAGGGCGAGGTGGAGGCGGTCAAGGGCGCGGTGGAGGATGCGGAGGAGCGGAGCTGCCTGACGGCCAGTGCGGGCGCGGAGCTGAGCGCCAAACTGTGCCGGCGGCAGGACATCAACGAGGGCGCGGCGCAGCCCCGGCGGGCCGCCGTCTTCAACCCCTACACCGAGTTCAAGGAGTTCAGCCGCCGGCAGATCAAGGACATGGAGCGCATGTTCCGCCTGTGAGTGGGGCGGGAGCGGGGCGAGGGGCTCCGGGGCTGGGGCTCTGCTTTCCCCCGGGGCCGCTCCTGGGCCGACCCCCGGGGCACATCTGGAGGAGGGCTGCCCGCTCTCGGCGGCGTGCTCGCGTTTCTCCGCGGTTTTGCGGTCGGGCTGGAGGAAGCCGCGGCGCGTTCCTAGCGCCATCTGATCCCCAGATTGTCCCTGGGTTTTGCCGGGGGGGCTCTTAGAGTTTGCCTGGGGCTCAGCCCTGCGTTAGCTCACGGCCTCTGCTCTGCCTGGGATTGGGACGGTGGCTGTTTGTGGTGGATCCAGGAGCGATGGCTTTGTGGGACGCTCTAGGTAACGGGGGGCTGTGAGAGCACAGGCGCTCTTCCGCCCCACACCCTGGGGCAGCAGGTGGGTCTGTGTGCCGGGGCCCGGCACAGGCGCTGGACGTTGCGAAATCCGAAACAACTGCGACCCTGAACGCCCCCAGCAGTCCTGCTGGCTCTGCCCGGCAGTGTCCTAGCTCGGCGCGCAGTCCTGTCTGCCAGGCTTGATGCTCTCTCCCGTGCACCCAAACAAAGATTGAGCTCAGCTTCCTCTTGCTACCCCCTTCGTGGGGGCTGGGAGGGGGTTCCCCTCCCAGCAGGAAGGTTTGCATTAAAGTCAAGCTGCTGCTAGCAAGAGGGAGAGCTGCTTCTGTAAGCAGAAAGGTTTGGCCTTCCCCGGGGCCACAATCCTGCCCTTTTCTCCAGACCCTATCCTGGCTCCTGTAGTTAGGCTGTGTCTGGGTACCTTTGTCTGTGCTCAGGTTTCCCTCCAGTACCACAGACTCATGGGCTCTTGGGGAGCAGTGTCCTCCCAGCCCTAGGACAGGCTGCGAGGGAGCTGCTCCTGCCAGGCAGGAGGTGGCATCATCATAGACCAGGGTGTGAAGATGTATTTCACCTTACGGAGGTGACTGAAGTGAGATTTGTAACTTGTAAGATCATTGTTCTCCTAGCTGAAAGCTTTCTCTGGCACCGTGGATTGTTGTGAGGAGATCAAGAGCTGGTTGAATGCTGCCAGCTCCCAGCACTGCGGGGTGTTGCCTGTCCCAGCCAGGCTGTTGCCACAGGAGACCAGGCGATGGGCTTTTGTGCGCTTACTGGAGTTTGGAGTTCTTTGTTGCACAGGCAGCGCTGCGTTGGCAGCTGGTGCGGGAAGCGAGGTGGTCCAGGCAGGACTGCTGCTCCACTCTCTTCTGTGTCCCTTTTGACTCTGCTTAAAGGAGATCCCACTCTGTGGAAGGCTGAGACATGGTGCTGTGAGGACTGGAGGACAAACAATGCAGGCAAGGCCCGAAAGCTGCAGGTGAGAGCAGCGGCACTGCCGCAATAGGGAAGACGAAAGGAATGGTGGTGGTTTTGAGAAATAAAAAGTGGAAGAGCTGAACTGCAGCCTAATTTTTCAACAATGACGTGATTAAACACCAGCCTCGTAAGCAGGAAAAGCTAGGCTTTGCAGTTGAATGCTAATCAGCTGGTCAATGTAGCTGGAAAGCATTGCATACCCTGTGAGAACTGCTGATGCCAAAGGGGGAAGAAGATGGGCTGCATGCTCCCCTGTTGTTTTTCCTGGACATGCAGCCAGTAAACCATGTCCTGGTGTCCACTGTTACAGGCACTTGAGGTTTGCAGAGGCAGAGGATCTGGTCTTTGGTCCATCTGCTGCCCAGTGACCTGTCTCAACTATTGGCTGACATCACGTGCTCCATGAGGAGAGGAAATGTTCCCCTTAATTCCTGTCAGTCAGAGCTTGAGTTAATGTGATTAAGGCTTTAGTTCTCTGTATGGCTTATTGGCCCTGGCCACTACATCTCAGGGTCTTTCTTACATCCCTCTTTCAAAGGTTTATTTTTTTTCCTTTAATATCTTTTCATTGCCACAGGATGCCAGGTTTCCACTATGAAACTTCCCATCAAAAAAAAAAAAAAATTCAAATCAGTTTGGTGGGACTTTTAAATCTGTAGTTCAGACTGAATTTGAGCCTGTGGTCCTGTGCATGATGTGGGCTGGGTCATGGTGCTCCAGCTGAACAGATGTCCTAGTGATAGCAGCTGCCCTGAATGCCTCTCAGGGCATCCCATGGTATAGATGGTGGCTGTGACTGACAGGGTGGAAGCAAAACTCATCTGAAAGTGGGACTTCCCAAAATATAGTGCTCCATCCAGTCTGTGTGCTGCTAGCTATGCCAGGAGCATCCTTCCAAAGCAGAAATAATGCTCTTTGCTCTGGCTGACACAGTTGGGCTCATTTTTCCCCTTCTCTTGTCCAAGCCTTCTCTTGTCCACATCTCTCCTTTTTGGCCTCATTCCACTGGAGATGGGGTGCAGGTGTCTGCTGGAGTGCTGGGTGCAGGCAGCTCTCAGGGTGGGTATTTTTTTGGCAGAAGCCAGGAAGTCTACAGCTCAGGCTAATTATAATGTGACCTAATTAGCTGCCTATTCTGACAATAAGTGAGGACTGTGATATGACTGTGACATGATAACCTCTCTTTCCCAAGCTGTCTAAATGAACTCTCAGGGCCTCTGGAGTCTCACAGCTCCCCTTGGGGCCATCTTTGTCCAGGAAAATGGCAGAGGGGAGTGTAAAAACCAGGCAGTGAGACTCTGCCTGGCAGGAATGACCTTTATGAGAAATGTAAGGGGGAGGAAAACAGCAGCTTCATCTGTGGGGTGCGAGGGAGTGGAGAAATTCCAGTCTTGCTATTGCTTTTTATATCTAGGGAATTTCATGTGTTGCCTACACATTGTATAAGTGCCTTGCATCTGGCTGGTGGGAGAGGCTGTGATGTCCCATTGCCCTCCTGGAGCCACTTAGCAGCCCCTTTGCCAGCTGCCCAGCCTCATCGGACATGTTGCAGCAGAGCTGCTCTCTCCAGCTGTTGTGTGCTCCATGTGACCAGCTGTCTCTGGTCTTTGCCTGGCTGTCTGGGCTTCCAGTGGACAGGGAGGTTATTCCTGTGCCGACTCAGCCTGGGCCTGCAGGTCTTGCCCAACATCTTGGGGAAGATCTTAGTGGAGGAGACTCTCATCTTGCCCTCATGTCCCTCCAAGAGCAGGATAGCTCCTGCCTGGGCTGGGGAGGATGAAGTTGTGTGAGGCTGAGGAACCTGTTCCTGTCCACACCCTTATATGGAGGAATTGTTTCCAAAGCTTTTGGCAATTTAATAGAATATTCCATTTGGAATGGACCACCAATGATCACATTTGGTTCAACTGCCTGATTGCTTCAGGGTTGACCAAAAATTAAGACCTGTTATTAAGCACATTGTCCAAATGTCTCTTAAACACTGACAGGCTTGGGACACTGACCACCTTTCTAGGAAGCCTGTCCCAGGGTCTTACAACCCTCTCAGGCTGAAAGAAAGGCTTCCTCAGGTCCAGTCTGATCTTTCTCTGAGGCAGTTTTGAACCATTCCCATTTATCCTATCACTGGATATCAGGGAGCAGAGATCAGCACCACCTGCTCTGTGTAAGGTGAAACACAACGCTCAGAGGGAATAAAGTGCTACTTAGGATTTGAAATATTTAAGAAGAGATTATTACTTCAGCATCATTATTCCAACTGCTTTATTTCAAAGCTTCAATTAGGCCATTGCAGCATACAGGAACTGCAGATCAAAGTACAGTTGCCCATAGTGTGTGAAGCAAGGTAAGGTGCAGCAAACATGTACAGGAAGGGCAGCTCTTCTCAAGAAATGTAAATGTTTAGAAACTGCTCTTTGATCCTTCAGGATCAATGTTATCTCATTCAATTGTCTTTTTTTTTTTTTGTTAAGTGGGGCTTTAGAGGCAGCTGGAAGGTGACTGCAGAGTTACTACAGGTGACACAGTCCTTGCCGTCTCCTTTTTCCTCCCTCCCCTGATCCCTCTTTCTTCTGTGATGTAACTCCCCCAGCACCTGTGTTACACCACTGCAATGCTTGTACTTGGGCAATAATTGTGTGTAACAGACTTTGTGTTCTTAAGCAAGTCTGTTGAGCAGGTATTCCCTCCTTCCCCCTGATTTTTGTCTCCTGCTTTCCTCTCTCTCTGCTTCAGCAGCCAGGCATGCTCTGCAGTCCGGGTGGAAGCAAGCCAGCCTGGGAATCTGGGTGCATCCTTGTTGCAGCAGATTTTGGCAGCTGCTGTTGTGTCTCATTTGCTGCCAGGAACGCTGCTGTGGCAGCAGTGTGGCAAAGCTTTATCACAGCAGCCACAATGCCCATACCTGCCTGCAGCATCCCAGCTGTCACAGGTGGGATCTGCTGTAGCCATGGCACAGACCTACTGCTGGAGTGGCCTTCCAGTGACATGAGACATCTGTGCCTGTTGGCACAATTCCCCTCTGTCTGTAATGCCTGCACATCACTCGGGTGAGGCTTGGCTTGCACCCCAGGGAGCTTTGAGCCTGAAGGAAGCAAAGCTGTGGTGTCACAGCAGGACAGTGGGTGATGGTGGGGTTCACCTGAGTGCTGTGTGCTTTTGCCCTGCCACTCCTGGAGTACAGGATGGGATGGCTCCCCTGGGTGCTGGGGTGTATTTAACTTGCCCTGGTGCCCTCTTCCAGCTCTGCCTGTGAAGGTGATGGCTGTCCATCACCAGGGCAGGGCTGTGCTGCAGGCAGCTGTGTGTGAGAGGCATCCGGGGCTGGCTGAGCCCAGGGCCCTGAAAGGGGGCTCCCAAAAGGCAGACTGGGAGTTTTATGATCTCTCAAAAGGCAGACTGTGGGGTCTTTGGTAGGACTGAGGTGTGCTGGGAGCATCAACTGACCAGCAAGGTGCAGTCTGCATTTTTCCCCTCAGTATTGAATGCCTGTGGTCTGCTGGGGGGGGGTGGGGGGGAATGAATTGTGCTGTTTCTTGTGCCCTATAAATATGCCTCTCCCTAAATAGTCTGGCTGCGCAGCAGCCGAGCGGCTGTACCCGGGTCCTAAAATAGTTCAGCTGTTCTAGGAGGTGAGGGGGCAGGGAGGGAATGAAGCAGTTTGCAGGGTGCTGCTGTTGGGCTTCAGTGCCCCTCTGTCTGGCTGTCCCTGAGTGCAGGGGACTGGTAACCTGATTTCTGGGTGCTTCTGAGCACCAGCTGTACTCTGGCTCAGCATGCTCAACACCCATTGTGTGGCTGGTACAGAGCGCTGCTCTGCCAGGCCCGCTGTTGGCAAGACCCCATTTCTCACAATCCTGGCTTTGTCCTGCCTCTCTGCAGGGATGAGCCCTGAAGCTGTGCCCCATGCTTAACCCTTTCAGGGCAGTGTACTGGCCCCTGGGCCAGTTTACTTGCAGGTAGTATCCATAACAGGAGGGTGAGATGAGCACAGCAGGCTCAGCCTGGGCTTGTGCCCTACTTCTGCCTTCATCTCTGTTACCCAGAGTTTCCATGTGGGGCTGGGCAGTGTCCCAACCCCAGATGAGCAGCCCTTGGAGCGGAATACATTGGTACTGTTTTGTTTCTGCACCCACCCAAAGGGCAGCATGAGCCTGTTGGGCCCCCAAAAAAGCCAACCCCACGTGCCTCTCTGCCATTGCACGTTTTGCTGCTGTGTCTAATCAAAGGCACTGCATCTCCAACAGTGATAGCTCTGCACCCTTTCTCCCAAACTTGAAAGAAAAGCAAGTTGGCAATGAAATATTGCATGTGCTAAGCTTCTGTGATGTCTAGGAAGTGCATCTCAGCGCTGGGTTGCGTAATGCTGTGAATGTACCTTAATTAACTGACACCTTCCTTGCTGTGAAGAACCTGCTGCACTTCTTCCAGTTGACATCCCAGGTCTGTGACCTGGTTTCTGCTCTGATGAAGGCTTCTTTCCTAGTTTTTCAGAAGGTGGTCCAGCCTGGTGGGCTCATGGGTTTGCTAGGTACAGAGTGTGCAGGCAAATTGGTAACAGGGGCTCTGTGCCAGCCTAGTCTGGCAGTTATGTCCCTGTCATTGAGAGTCTCTTAGTCCTGGGACCCTTGGAAACTAAGAGTCACAAAGAGTATCAGAAATAGTTTTGGGGTGGTGGGACTCTGGAAAGTCATGGAGGCCCCCTAGTTTGGGGGAAAAGCATGCTGTGCCTGTGCTTGAGAAGGCAGGGGCAGAGATCTTGGCTGCAGCTCTGCCTTGTGCTGCTCTTGCCCGTACGCAGTTTGGGGCTTTGTTCATGCCTTCCTTTGCCACAGCTTCCTCTGTGGCTGTGAGGTTTTTCAGCTGGAAAGGGCTTTCTTCCAGAGTCACCACAACTGTGCAGATCTCTCTCTGGGATGGCTACAGACCTCATTTCTTTGGAAGGGAGCTGACAGTCAATGAAAGATGATGGGTGGGAGGATTTGACTAGCTCCTGCCCACTGGAAAGATTCAGCACCGTGCCTGGGGTTTCCTTCTGAATTGTTGAAAGGATTTAACTCTGTCAGGGTTGAGATGATGTCAGGCTGTGTGCCAGGGCTGAACCCAGCTTGGGAGCCCTGCCCTGTCCTCTCCTGTGAAGCCCTAGCTTTGCGCTAAGCCTGATGGCAAGACCAGGATGAGAGAGGGCTGTTGACTGGCAGATAATAGAGGGCCCATCCCTGCAGCTTTTGGACTTTGAAGCCGATAGCCCTGGTGGGTGTGAAGCGTTTGCCTGATGGGCCGAATGCTTTACCCACACCCACAGCAGATGTTGGGAGAAGTTGGTGCACAGCCCCAGGCTGTGCACAGCAGATCACTCACTGCCTCCCCATTCCTAAAGCACTTCTCCCCTTGCACGCATGCTTTCTTCTGATGAGTCCTTGCAGTCCTTGGTGCTCCACTGGGAGCATGGTCCCACTCAAGTCTTGCTCCTGGAGGTGGGCACTGGTTTCCTCTGCCAGCCTGTCCCTGTGCTGCAGCCCTGGTAGCACAGGTCTGGCTAGGATTGCTGTGCTCCCCTGAGACTGTCTTTCTGCTCTGCCTGGGGACACAGAGTAAACAGCTGCCCTGGAGCAGGTGCTTGTAGTACAAAAGCATTTTGGAGAGCAAAGATGTTAACAGCCAGAGGGGAGGAGTTTTGCTTACAAAGAAAGATTACTTTCTGCCAAGAAGTTCTGCTTGGTCTCTGCTCCCTGTTTCTCCTTGAAACTAGCAGTAAGCCTGGCAGCAGCTGACTCTGCATGCCTTTCCCTCACTATGTTGGTGCATGGTGTAAGCTGAGGGCAAGTTACCTTTGTGCTGGACAGGGAAGTGGGTGAAATGGAAATTCCACTGAGATAAGCTGAGTTTCTCCATGCTCCTTCTGTGTGGGTGATTTGGTCTGAGCTCCCCTGAGTACTTCTCTCTGCGGTGAGACAGCTCTGAAAGCTGACAGCTACTTCTCTGAGCTTAATATATCTCAGCACTGGCCATGTCGTGCAGCTTCCCCTCCCCCCTGAGCTTTGAACCACACAGTGACTTTATCCATGTGCATGGTTCCTCTTCTGGGGAGATGTGTATGGGGATGATGGTTGACCCCTTCCCCTTTGCACCCTGCAGGTATGACTCAGGACGGGATGGATATATTGACCTAATGGAGCTGAAGCTGATGATGGAAAAGCTGGGAGCCCCGCAGACCCACCTGGGGCTGAAGAACATGATCAAGGAGGTGGATGAAGACTTTGATGGAAAACTCAGCTTTCGTGAGGTGAGGGGGGCTGCAGTTACAGACAGGGATGTGGCTGCAGGATTGAAGGAGGAGGCAGGTGGGTCCTGTATTCTGTGGGCTGTGCCCTCGCCCCTCTGCTTTTCCAGTGGTGGGGTGCAGTGGAGAAGCTGGTGAGCTTCCCCATGCCAAGGGCTCAGAGCATTCCATCTCCACATGGAGGTCATGGTACCTGACGCCAAAGCTCTCCAACCTCCCTGCTTGCTTTGGGAGCACATTTGAGCCCTGTTGCAGCTGCTGGGAGTGCTCACTGAGCTGCTTGTTATAGCTGGAGGGAGTTATGTCCCTTCAGTTTCCAGGTCTCATTGCTTGGCTCCTGTGGTACAGCAGCTGAGGCCTCATTGCAGGTGCAGTGCAGGAGCTCTGCTTGGAACAGCTCATCTCATGGGGCACAAAAGGCTCTCTCCAATTTGTATTGGAACCCTCTCTGCATCATGCAGTGACCAGCCATGGCAAGCTTTATGGCGGGTGGTCACCTCCCTGCAGCAAGGAATAAATGTGTGGATGCAGTAGTTTGGTACTGCCCACTGGCTCAGCAGGGACACAGCTCAAACATGTCTGTTACCACTGTATTGTGACAGCTGGGAGGACAGGCCAGGATCCTCTGCCAGGCAGAGGAAGAGAGGAAATTTGAGCAGTGACCTACATGCACTTGGGGGTGCTCAGATCATCTCAGCAGGAAGGGGGAACCCAGGTACCAAAAGCTCCTGTTGCATCATCTCCTCCTCTCAGTCTTTGAGAGCTGGCTTGGTCACAAGCAGATGTCACACTGTGGCTTTCTGAATTAATGCACAGCCCTTTAGGTAACAAGAGGAGGGGCAGCACTGCTTATGTCTTGTACTGGTTTTGAGGGCTGTGCTGCTTCCTTCTGTCCCATGGGATGCCTGTGGTGGGCCCCAGCAGCTGGGCTCCCTTCTACAGGCATGATGCTCTCACCACACCTCTTCCAGGGTAGGGCTCAGAACGTCAAGCTCTCCATTGTGGGAGTTTGAGAGCTTTGGCAGTTCTGGGAGAGAGGATGAGCAGCCAAGGCCTGTGACTGGCTGGGTTGGTTGGGGCATGAGGGGTGACTGTCACTCATAGAGCTGCTGCACCATCTCTCCGTGCTGGCACATCCCACCATCTTCCTCTGCTTTTGTGCTCCAAGGACTTTGCTGGATTTATTTCACTGCAAGAGGGCAGCAGGAAAAGACAGGGGCTAAAGACTTGGGTTATAAGACAGGGGGAAGGGTATGCAAATCTGGGAAAGGAGAGCCTGTGCCTGAGTTCCCTGCTGCCCAGTCAAAGGTGAACTGGAGGTAGAAGAATCCAGTGGAGCAGGAAGAGCATGGTGCCCATGGCCCCAGGCCACTGATTGCCAAATGACTGTGGGATGAGGAGCTCTCTGTTCTGTGTGCACTCTGGGCCACCTTTCATTCCAGGTGAAGAGCTGGGGGCAGCCTCCAGGCTTGCTGCAGGGGCTCTCTCCCATGGAAGAGAAATGCCTTTATCCTCAAGGCCCTGAACGGTGCTGTCCTAGCCTCAGTGGCATGGGACAAGTGGCAGAGCAGCTTCTCTTCTGCTGCCACCTGTTTGGAGCACAGCCTCCTGCAGGGGTGCCTGTGCTGCCAGCCACTGGCATGTGGCACACAGCAGCTGGTGCTGTTGAAGAGTCTGGCCAGAAGGGAAAACAATGGTCATGCAACTGCAAGCTTGACTGGCCCACAGCCTGGGATGAGGGAGCATCACTGGCAGAGCTCTGGGGACAAATTACACAGCAGCTTTGGCAGACACCCAAAGCTTCCTGTGGTGGAGAGGAGCAGGATGCTTCTTGCCTTGCTGCAGGTGTCCCCTGTCCAGCTGCTGTGCCATCCCATAGGCCTGTCTCATTCTGCTTCTCATTGGTGGTGACATACAAGCATGTGGAGGGTGGCCAAGCTTACTTGGTTCGTTCAGATGATACCAGGAGAAACCTGTTTTAAATGCATGTCTGAACTCAGTAGGGTGCAACTATGGTATTGGAGGGCTCCTGTCTGCCTATCCAGAGAATACCAAGTCCTGGCATACCTGCCTGAACATATTCTTCTTGCAGCCTGGCCAGAGAATTGGTAGGGACCTCTTTCACTTGCAATAGATCACCTTTTTCTACTGCTTTGAGTAGTGTCCTCCCATCCCACATAAGCTGTTGCCTGGCAGGCAGGCTGCTGATGAACCACAGGCCCTGTTAGTAAAGCTGCCTTCTACCATTGACCTTTGAACATCCACCAATACATTAACAATTAACTGTAGGAGACTCCTGCTGTGACTCAAGCAATGAAATTTAGGCTTAAAAAGATTAGGTGTACTGGAGGGGGGAAACCCACACCTCTGACTGTCTAATTCCATCATTACCACAGGAAACCAGAGTTAATTATTGTGATAGTAATGTGTAATTGGAGCTGCTACCTAAAACCCACAGAAATCCACCCACTGCCTCTTACACCCTCACCAGCTGAAATGTTGACCCATATGATGTGTTTGCTACCAGGGTTGGTGCAAACCACATCCTTACATAGTGCTGCTTTTCTGGCAAGTTGTTGCAAGGCTGCTGCTGCCTGTCAGTCCCACATCTTTCCTTGCATGATGCCCAGCCTGGCTCTGTGGGGCAGGTCTTGGATCATGAAGGATGTGAGAGCAGATACAATTTACCAGATTAGTGGGTTGGAAAGTGTGGGTCGTGTTGTCCTCTTTGAGATCAGAGGTTTGAAAGGTGCCTTACCTACATTATTTACTTTTGCCTTTCTGTTGACATTTCCTTGAGACTGAGCTGCACATGGTGTGTCCTGGGCCCAGCAAGGGTGTTACACAGGCTGGCAGTGGGAGCTGAATGCAGATTGCTGGTGTTCTCTAGTTAGTAAGGACCAGTACCACAAGGTAAGGTCATAAGGTGGGCTGCAGGCTGTGCTGGAGCAATTGCTGCTGAGCTCCTGTGGGAACCAGCATGATGTCCCCTAGTCCACCTTGCTGGATCCTTGGGACTGACATTGTGCCCTGTCCACCCTAACCAGTGTCTTAGTCCCAAGTTTCCTTTAACTCAGCCTGCCCTTTGTGGCCACAGCAGCCCATATGCTGGACAACTGCTGCCCCATCCCTTAGTCCAGGATGATTCATGTTCACTTACACTCATGACGCAGTCCCTCCCTAGGTGACAGCTGTATCAGACCTTAGGATTGTGCTGCCTCCACTGCTCTTTTCCAATGCCAGGAAGTGGGACTTTCAGGGTGGAGCAGGAGGAAGCATGACTAATTCCAGCCTAGCTGCCAGCCCTCTGTGTCACAGTGCCTGGTGGTGTCAAAGGGGAACTAGCCAGAGCCCAGTGGAACTGAGCAGAGGAAGATGTCTTGGGGAGGATTTGGTTTCTTTCTGAGCAGGATACTTTGCCTGTTCAGCAGTGAACCATTTATTTCTTACATGTGTGTATTAGGTTTGCATGGCCAGGTTTTCATAGCAGGGGGTCTACAAGGAGTGGCTTCTATGAGAAGCTTTTAGAATCTTCCCGCATGTCTGGTAAGCCAAAACCAGCTGGCTCCAGGACAGACCTGCCACTGACTAAGGTGAGCCAATCAGGAATGATAGTAATGCCTCTGTGATAACATATTTAATAAGGTTAAAAAGTTATTGTGCAGAGGTAACTATGGCCAGAGAAGAGAGAAGTAAGAATATGCGAGAAGAACAGCTTTGCAGACAGCCAGGTCAGAGAGGGAGGAGCACGAGGTGATCCATGTGCTGGAGCTGAGGTTCCCCTGCAGACCATGGTGAAACAAACAGGCTGCCCTCCTGCAGCCCATGTAGGTCCATGGGAATGCAGAGATCCACCTCCAGCCCATGGAGGATACCCATGCCAGAGCAGGTGGTTGTCTGAAAGGAAGATGTGAACCCATGGGAAGCCCATGGTGGAGCAGGCTCCTGGCAGAGACCTGCAGAGCTGTGGAGAGAGGAGCCCATGCTGGAGCAGGGGCAGGACTCTTCTCCCTGCACAGTGGCAGGAACAACCTGTGAAGAACTGACCATAACCCCCATTCCCCATCTCCCTGTGCCACTGAAGAGAGGAGCTAGAGCTGGCAAGGAGGGAGGGGTGAGGAGTCTTTAAGATTTATTTTACATCTCATTATTCTGCTCTAATTTTGTTAGTAATAAATTCAATTAATATCCCCAAGTTGAGCCCTTTTTGTCTATGACAGTATTTTGGTTAATAATTTCTCCAGGTCCTTAACTCATGAACTTGTTATATTTTCTCTCCCCTATCCACATGAGAAGGGGAGTGATAGAGTGGCTTTGTTAGCCTGGCATCCAGCCAGGGTCAACCAACTACAGTGTGTTTAGAAAAGGAAAAGTTCCTTTCCCAAGCCCAGCCTGCTTTCTGCTTGCCCTGTGCTGAGCACTCAGAGGTTAAGAGGCTGTTGCATGGAGCAGTGCCTGGTGACTGCCTGTGCAAGAGGGTGGCCAGCGCTGCTGTCATCTCCACACCCTTCCTCATGGGAGGCCTTCCCAAACTCTTGCATTCCCACCAGCTTCTGCGAGCAGCTTGAAGCAGGGCTGGCTCAGTGTGGCTGCTGGGACTCTGCTGCCCTCCTCTGGGACAGCACGGGCTCTCCGTGGGAAACAGCAGACTCCCCAGCCTGGCAGTCTGAGGAGAACAGCGCTAGAAATATTTGATGCTCCTGTGCAAAGGGATTTCAGGGCACCCCTACGTGGTATCTGCAGCCCTCTGGCCTGGCCTGAAGTGCTGTATTGACGCAGCTTTGTTGCTTGTGCTCCTTTTGTACCTGAGTGGTTTGTCCTTGTATCTGTTCTCTCTGCGCTGTTCTGAGCACTGAGACACCTCCTGGGGTCACCAAGAATAGCAGGGAATTACAGGACCTCTGCAAGTACACCTGGAATTTTCACATCTTAACCTGGAGTTCGGTTGGCAGGAGGATGGTGGTGCAGAGGTCTTTATTTTTAAGCAGGCAGGTTTTGTTCCTTCTTTAAAACAGAAACAAGAAGTATGCTTTTGTGGATTTAGCTATAATTCTCTTTTTCTGTTTGTTTCTCTTTGCAATTCACTTCCCAATTCACACTCTGCTATAGTGACTTTGGATTTGTTAAATGGCCACGGTCCAGTGCAGGACAGAAGTTTAACACCCACTTGCTCTGTGGACACTTGTTCAAGCCACTCTGTCACAAGGTCATGCTGTTCTCTCTAAAAGGACTGCACTGCTGCCTTGGTTCAGGGAGCCAAATACAGAGGTGTATTTTTCCTGCTTTCATTGTCATGGAATGTGACCTAAGTCCCTAGAACAGTAGGGAAGCTGGTGGAGGGCTTGTGAATACACTATTAGGGTGTGGGGACATAAAGAGCTATACCTGAGCCTGCCCAATGGTTGTATTGGCAGGTGCAGAGGTGGCCTCCTTCCTCTGGCCACATAGCAGCCCAGGCTTGGTAGGAACTGTGCTTTACCAGGCCTCTGATTCCCGGGAAACCTTGTTTTCCTGTGAGATTCCTACTGCTTTTATTCTGTAACAGGACTGTGTACTGAAGCACAGGTTCCTCGGTGCCACTTGCTTTACATAGACCTGGTTTCATATGCTCTGAAATGTGAATTCCATCCCTCTCCAGGTGATTGTGCTGTTTGTATTTTCAGTTGTTTGAGCCTCAGTGAAAAACTTGAATGTTTCCTGTCTGTCTTACTAGTTCCTGCTGATTTTCCATAAAGCTGCAGCTGGGGAACTCGAGGAGGACAGCGGCCTGTTGACTCTTGCCAAGCTCTCGGAGATAGATGTATCCATTGAGGGAGTCAAAGGAGCCAAGAACTTCTTTGAAGCTAAGGTATGGTGTGGCACAGAGGAATATGAAACTCAGCTGTAGCTGAATCTCAGCTACTCAGTTGTGGCTGAGTTTCCTTTCAAATTTTGTTGGACTTTAGCTGTGGAGCCTTTCTGTGGCTCAGTCAACACACCAGAGCAATGTAATTCACAGTCTTACCCTGGTAGAGCTGATTTGCTGACCTGTGTCCATGTGGCGGGGACTAGGTGGCTGACAGCTTTTGAAGACAAAAGTGTCATGAAAACTAATGCAATAGGGACAGATTTTTCCTATTTTGCAAAACCTCCCTCAACCAGAACAATCTTGAGTTCAATGGTGAACGGAGTGTTTTGGAGTATAGGATTTCAGACATCTCTTTCTCTGTAACCTTTGGAATCAAAATCATTCTGCAGGGTCCTGGGGTTGGCAGAAAGAGCTGTACGCCATCCGAAGCTGACAAAGCACCCTTTCTGAAAGCTCTCTTGGAGAGAAAATAATCCTGCTTGTTTATATAAGAAGTTTTTTCCCAAGAGCCTAACACAGCTATTGCACAGCAGATGTACTGAGATGAAAGCTGGAAAAATAGCCAGCAAGTAAACAATGTCTCTTTGATCTGCAGATTATCCATGGTGTAGTATGATGTTCTCAGCTTTGGCTGTGATTCAGAGTGTTTTCTGCAGTAGTTTCTCCCACTGCATACTCACAACCTATGCTCTGCTGCCTGCTTATGGAAATAATGTATGTGACCCAGTACTGATGGCCTTGTTTTGGTCACTTGTTAGTGACTTATTATTAAGTGACCTTTCTTTTGTTGATGTTGAAGTCGAGGAAGGTAACAGGTATTGGGTGTAAATACCTAAGCACTGCAGTGTAATTAATACTTGAGCTATCCTGACAGAGGATCCCAACAAGCAGTTCTGTGTTGCTCATCTGGGAGCAGCTCAGGCTTTGGCTCTCCCTCTGATGCAAGGCTTGACACTCATTTATTTTCTCTCTGTCTCATAAAGGCTCAAGCCCTCTCCTCAGCCAGTAAGTTTGAAGCAGAGATAAAAGCTGAGCAGGATGAGCGGAAGCGGGAAGAGGAGGAAAGGAAGCACCGCCGAGCAGCTTTCAGGGAGTTAAAGTCTGCATTTACCCAGTAACCAACCAGCCAATATGCACTCTGAAATTGCACACGACCTGGTACGTTTCCCAGATCAGGGCTCTGCCTGGACAGAACTATTGGATCCTGCCTAAAACTCATCACAGCTTTGCTAGCCTTCCTTTCCTGAAGATCCTCCTGAGCTCCTAAGGGCACAACTCTTGCAGTTACTATGCATTTATAATGATGTGAATAGTAGGAGCTGTGTAGGGTCTGTTTGCTCTGAACTGTTACGAGCACATCACCCTAAAGCAGAAACAGCAGGTAGCAAATCATGGGCGAGCACTGACAAGAGTCATGCTTGCCCACTTCATTCTTTCCTATTCATCCTTTTTCTCTTAATCCTGTATTAATTCATTCCTTGCTTACCGGCAAATAGTGAGGTCTTGTGTAAATCAGGGTGTACAAAGTACAGCTTGACTTCTGTATATTTGTACTGCTGTTGGGTGTTGTCACCCTGTTCTAATTCCTCAAAGCCCCGTGCCACAGGCACCGTGAAAACACTGTGAAGAGAGAAAGATAATTACTAGGTACATGGATCAAATTCACTATCATTTCCTGTAGCATTTTCTGCCACCCAGCATGTTGAAGTCTTCCAGTTTCTCTTCTCTGAAGTGCCATAGTAACAAACCCTTCAATAAGAGGCAAGATTTCCCAAGACTTCAAAGGGAAGGAGCTGGCTCTCTTAAATGAGGAATAGAAAACTGAGTTGCCTGACCATTTATCTTCTTTCACATTCCATCATATTTAGTGTACTGTACAGCTTCACTGTTATTTTCCAGCCTTAGGCAGCTGTATCTGTTTTTAGGAGTTATTGTCAGCTGGACAGTGCAGTCGGATGGCACACTGGGGTTTTCTATTTGGAAATTTGCTCATAGCCTGAATCATGAAGGTGACATTGATTTCATTAGAGGCACAACAGAGGACACCAGCACAGTATACTGAGCAACCCCTGCTCAGGGAGCAGGGAGGTGATGAGCACATTTAACTGAATTGAATTTTGAGGGCTTGCATTATACTATTAGCCATTTTCTCTTGGAAACACAGGAAACTTGCCCACAAATGTTGAGATGCCCCTGCTTGTCTGGGTATAAACACTGTCAGTCCTGGCAGGGGAACTCCCCTCAGAGATCTCTCTCGAGACATGGATTTGCTCAAATTCTGCCTCTGGTTTTGCCCAAATTTGTGGCAAAATGTTAATTTTTTTTTTTCCCAGGACAAAACTCACCAGTCATCTTTTCACTTGTCTGTTTTGCTTAATTAAACTGTGAGCACTAAACTGTGAGCATGGAATAATAAATAGAAAAACCTCTACTCTTTAATGTCAGGTGAAAGAATTGCTAAACGATTAAACTGTGTATATATCTTCACAGATTATATTTTATAAATCACGCTTTTTTAGCTAAATATTTATAATTAAATGTTTTTATACTTTACAACAAAGCAGATAATTTCATCTTCAATTATTTCTCCTGTTGCTGAAATGTAAAAATAAAGCATTGTTATCTCCAGTCTTGTCTGTGGTTTATTTCAGGTCTTTGAATAGAGCATTTTTCTCAAATTACAGCAGTCATCCCCAAAGCTCAGCATCCTGGCTTGGATGAGTGGGGGAAGTGTTCAACCCCTTCTTGATAACACTTCCTCTTCTGCACAGCAGTTCTGGAGTAAAAAGCCTGAATGTTTGCATTTCCTCAGAAAGGGACATGGCTATGTAAATACTTGGAATATTGCCCACTGCTAAATGTTGACATCTGAAGGTTGTCAGCCTTTCTTTATCTTAAAATAGCCTCTGTCTCAGGCCCCATAGTGCCCCGGCTGGGAGCTGGGCAGGTTGCTCCAGCTAGAATTCCTTTTGCATTTCCTGCTTCTGCCTTTATTAAGGGAGAAAAAAGAAAAAAATACATGGATATCTGTAAATGTATCTAAGCATTTTGTTTCTACTGTTGCTGATCTGCTAAGCTTTGCTGGCATGGCCACACTGGGAAGGGGGTTCAGGAAGAGGTTTAACCATGCCTCCTTTCAGGTCCAGTGGTGAAGCCATAAATATTTTATCCCATGCAGCTCTGCTCTGATACATTTACTGTGTCTAGGAGTCTTCAGGGCTCAGAGGTCAGGTAAAATCAGGGTGAAGGTTCCTTAGTCTCTATTTCCCCAGGAAAATTGGGACACTGCAGTTTTTGTTGTGGTGTTTGTTTTTTTTTTTTTTTTTTTTTTTTTTTTTTTTTTTTTTTTTTTTTTTTTTTGTTTGTTTGTTTGTTTGTTTGTTTTCTTTTCTTTTCTTTACAACGTAGCAAGCACTGCTGAGCTGTGCTGCTTTGCACATGCAGCTGGGTAAGGAGCCCAGGGCTGCAGGAGGAGAGGGTGGAAAAAGGCTTTCCAGTGGTTTTATTTCAACAGAATTGAGTCAATTCCAGCTGACAAGTTTCAGTAAGGAAATGAGCATTGTCTATGGTTTTGTTCAATTCAAACAGGTGCTGTTAGATGGGACCTGCATTCAGTGCAGTGAACAGTAAGTGGTTTTGGATGTGCATTTATTTGGAGGTTGCAGCAATGTGTATTTTGAAATTAGCTTTGCAAAAATGGATATTGGTAAATAATTTGCTTTCTAAATTGTTCTGTTTTACTGGCAATTATTGGATTGGATAACAGTGTCATTAGGTTATGCAGAAGTCCTAAAGAGAAGTTGGTTGGCTGTATCTCCCACACTGAACCATGTGACAACACTTAGTTGTGTTTACCTGTAATTTATCTATTCTAATCCTTGATGCTCTGTCCTTTTATGCCTGATGTCACCACAGGTGGCTCTCAAAGGTCCTGGCAATCCCAGCTCTCTTTAGTGATGCCTGCTTGTACCTTAATGCCTGTCTGGTATTTCTGACATGCCCCAAGTGACTCTCAAGTCTGTGCTGGCAAGTAGAGGAGCTTGATGAAAAGCCTGTTGCACTTAGTGGTCTTTCTCAGAAGGGGCAAATACCTGCCTCAGGTCATTAATCTAGAATGGAAACTTCCGGTAGTCCTTGATCCCTGAAGGGATTTTAACATTTCCCAGAGCAGGCAAAGTACAACAGAGGAGTCACTGGCACTTCAGCCAGCACTGAGGGTGGGTTCAGCCTGTCTGGATGCTCAGATTTCAGTGGATTTCTCAAGGATGCTCCTGTCACAGTCATTGCCATTGGCTGCAGGGGACAGCCTGGGGCAGCAGGAAGTCTCATCTAAAGAGCTCAGTGTGGTCACAGTTGAGAGAAAGAGAAATGGTGTGATCAGGCTCCTCCTGGCTCAAGATTCGGGGTTTATCTGTGAAGATTAAGGTGGCAAAATAACATTTTAACCTTATGGGAGTGTCCAAATAAATCCAAGACATCTAAAAGTAATTGAGTGTTGCAGAAGTAGCAGCTTGTTTGTGGTTTTCTGTCATTCAGCACAAGCCACCTGAGGTGACAGATGCATTGAACTGACTGACTTTAAAAACTGCAGTTGGATGTTTGCCTGCTTTGCTGCTGGTTTCATTATTTTTAGGGATGTGACAAATGAGGACATGGAAAAGAGAGGCTGCTGAGAAGACACTGACTCTTCCCAGACAAAATCCCTGGTTATTTCATCAAACAGGGGAAACACTTTTCCAAGTAACAAAATGCAGGAAGGGTGAGAGGAAACATGACTGTGACAGATCTTTCTGGGCTGCTTTGTGGTCATTATTTATCATCTCAAAGCTGTGCTCTGTGTTCACAGCTCTACCAGTGCACTGAGGGAGGCAGGCTCTTGCCTCCGAGCCAGAATGGGTGAAAACAAGGGGTTAGTAAGGAAAGTTTATAGTTTGTTTGAGGTCCTGCTTCCCTGCACTCAGTTTTTTAATAGTGTGGATGAATTGGCACAGGAATCCAGGGCTCTGAAGTACATCGTGCCCTTGGTACCCAGCCTGGCTGCTGGGGTGATTTCACACCTCCACACTATCAGCTGACATTCTGTCATTGAGCCATGCAGGAATTTTACCACACGGGTACAGTCTTGAATTTTCAATGAGAATTTTCATTCTCCCTGTTCTGCTTGAATGAGTTGTGGAAGTTTTAAGATGCATCTGCTCTTACCAAAAGATCATCATCTGAGTTTCCTTGAGGTATTTTACCGAAATGCCAAGTTCTGCAGATGAGGCATGTTTCAGATGCTTCTTGAATTTGATGATTTTTTTTTTGTCTCAGTAATATAATGTTTGTGCTAACTGGGATAAAAAAAATTTCCACAAGTGCTAAACATCTCCTGTCTGAGATAAAGGTTGTCTTAGAGCATGTGAAAATATTTTTGAGTGCTCAAACTCACATTTGATAAGTAGAATAACAAGGCACAGCTGCTTCTGCATTGAAATTGGAAGTTCTCACTGACAGCTTGAAATGCAGCACAGTCTCCCTCCCTCTCTTTATCATTATTAGTATTGGCTCAAGCTGTGTGACAACAACCAGGGGGATTGAATGCAGCTTATCAGAGGCCAGCCCTTTTCTAGGGTGCTTTGCTTTTCCATACCAGCCTCCTAATGGAGAAATTCCATTCTAAGGTTTTTGGGTGAGGTAGTCCTATGTAACTCGGCTAAAAAAAAAAGCCCCAACAATTACAGGCTTTCAACCCATTTGCTCGTAAGAATCACTACTATTCACTGTTGCATAATTTTTGGCTGTCATTCAGTGTACAATGACGAGTATTTATTCACCTAGAAGTGGATGTGGAGAAAGCTACACGGGTTGTGGCTGACATCATGATTAGAGTGAAACTGTTTCAGCTGAAAACACTTATACCTTCAGCAGTGCGTAACAGCCAGGAATAGTTTTTTACGCTGAAGGAACCACATGGGGCTATTCTGCATCATGTACTAATATGGGTTTGGGGACTAAAAATAAACTGGTATTTTTAGCCGAAGAAAGTTTGCCTTGAGCTCCTGATTTTTCCATCAGAAGAGTCAAAATATGTATCATCTAATGCCCCTTTTTCTGTCAGCAGCAGCTGCCGCCGCCTCCCGGGGTGACTCCCAGAGCCGAGTGTCCTCAGGGTTCCTGCAGTGCCCAGGCGGGAGCAGGTCCAGCCCTGCTGCCAGGGCACCGTCAGGGCTCACACACGGCGGCTTCTCACAGGGTTTCTCGTGGCTACCGATAAAGCTGAATTGCCTGACGGAACCACAAGAGGAGACAGATAAGGCTGGGAGCCGCACGGCGCTGCTGAGGCTGCGTGTGTGTGTGTGTGTGTGTGTGTGTGTGTGTGAGGCAGCGGCGGGAGGGGCAGAATCACGGAATCATCCAGGTTGGAAAAGACCTCTGAGGTCACCGAGTGCAGCCTGGGACTGATCCCACCTTGTCAGCCAGACCAGGGCACTCAGTGCCACGTCCAGCTGTTCCTTTGAACACCTCCTGAAACACCTCTACCACCTCCCTTGGCAGCCTCTTCCAATGTCTAATCACCCCTTCCGTGAAGAATTTGTTCCTGGTGTCCAGCCTAAGCCTCACCTGCTGCAGCCTAAGGCCGTGTTCTCCTGTCAGTCCCCTGTTCCCTGGGAGCAGAGCCCAGCTCCCCCCAGCGGCTTCACCCTCCTGCCGTATGGAGCTGTGGAGAGCAGGAAGGACCCCCTGCGCCTCCTTTGCTCCAGGCTGAGCTCCGCCCCAGCTCCTTCAGCGGCACCTCAGGCTGCTGACCCTTCCCCGGCCCTTCGCTGGACACGCTCCAGCCCCTTAAAACCCTTCCTGAATTGAGAGGCCCAAAACTGGACACAGCAGTCAAGGTATGGCCTTACCAGTGCCAGGGACAGGGGGAAGTGGCGCAGTGATTTGGTTACGGGGTTGGGGCAGGGTCCCGCCATGTCCCCGCGGGCTCTGAGGGGACGGGAGGGGCCTGTGCCGCGGCCTCCGCCAGGGGGCGCTGGAGGCCCGCCCCGCTCCGCGGTGACGTCACACGGGGGTGGACGGGAAGCGCCGCTGCTCATCCGGGTCCCGCGGCGGGCCCGGGGGGCGTGGCTTCCCCCTCACGTGACGCTGCGTGGCGGCGCACCCGCCATCTTGTGTTGTTGGGTTGAGGAGCCGCCGCGGCTGTGAGGGACTCTCCGCCCGGGAGCGCAGGTAACGCCGTCCCGCCGCCTCCCGGCCCCGCCGCCGCCCCGGCCGCCCCCGCCACGCCCCCGCCGCCGCGCCCCCTGTCCGAACACCGGCCCCGCCGGCGGCCCCCGTCCGCCCGGGCTGCCGCAGCACCGAGGCGCCCCGCGGCCTAAGCGGGAGGCGAGGCCGCCCCGGGGGGAGGGGGGGTGCGCCCGCAGGGCCCCCCTGCGCTCCCCATGGGCCTCGCACGGGTCGTTGGAGCCGGGGCCAGCGGGCCTTGAGCTCTCCGTGCGGGTCCTTGGCACTTGTCAAGCGGCGGCGGGGCGCCCGCGGCTCCTCACCGCCCTCCGGGGCCGTCTCCCCCCGCACTGACCCCTGTGAACTCGCTCGTCCCCTCCCAGCCCGGCGGGAGCGCCGCGGGGAGCCCCGCTTCCAGCACGCCCGGCCCCGCCGGGGTACAGTGGCCTCGGAAGGAGGGAGCTCCGAGCCTTCCCCGCGCAGGCTGCGGGGTGTTGGGAGCAGCGGTGACCGGCAGTGTTTGACTGGAGAGGCCTTGGCAGGCTGAAGAGAGCATCGATCACAATTGTGTACGTTTGGTATTGATCCAAGACAAGTAGTTTGAGTGTCAACAGAGCACTTACGGCTCTTTCGGTTCTCTGTGATTGCACTTCTAATTGGGACAAGGTGTAGGCCAAAAGGAGGTGTTGCCAAGTAGTGCTTCTGGAATAAAAATCCACGTTTTCCCCAGTAACATTCAGTTCAACGTTCGTGGTGTGCTGCTTTTATTGTAATTCTTGAATATCTGTTTGCTTGGGTGGGCGGGGAAAAGCCTTTTGAATTCTGATTATATTCCTCTAACTTCTTGCTGCTCATTTTATTTCCTTGCTTCAGGAGCTGACTTGGGCAAGTTCCTGGAAAGTACGTGTGAATTTTTTTTTTCCTATGACTGCTGGTTGCTTTTGTTCTTAAGAAACTCTTTAATAAATAAAAGTTAATTTGCTGTTCTGTGAATGGAGCATTTGGTTGATACACAGTGTGATAATTGGAAACCTTTGTAAACAAAATTGGTTGTAGTTGTCACCAACAAAAACTTTGTTTTGGTATTTTTAAGTTTTGTTATTGGGTGGCTGCTGCAGTAGAGAATAAGAGCGTTATTACTATGAGGTGTTGGTTTTCTTGACTAGGTGTCCTTTGAGCAATTAGCTGATGCCGGTGTGAAAACCTGATTAACCCTGGGGGTGCCAGCAGAAGTGCTGGACTGTCCATGGCCCCCGTGCATTTGCTTTGCACCCCAGGGTTGGGTAGTTCCACAAGTCAGTTGATGTCAGTGGTTGTGTGTTGGTGTTCATTTCTCCATGAATGTGTGATTTAAAAAGAAAAAAAATAAAGTTATTGTCTAATAGCTGAACTAAAGAGAAGGCAGAATTTTAACCCTGGGACTTTGATGTCACCTTTTATGTTGGGACTTTCAGTGTCTGACAATGTTGTGTGTAAACACTGGGGCTGAGTGGTTTTAAGAGCTTCTCAGGCTCTCCCAGCCCCTGGATACAGGAACGTGCCTGGGAACACCTGGTCACTGTGTTTCTTTGGAGGCCTTTTTCTGAATGGTACTTGAGCCTGTGTTTTAAAGCAAGAGCCTGGACTAAAGTGTAATGTGGTTTTGGAGCAGGAATTATTTGTTTCACACTATGCTTGAAAAAGCTTTGATACCACAGTAAAAACTTGGGCTCTTGCAGACACCCTTTTTGTTACAGGATTGTAAAATATCCTCAGGTGCTCCTATTAGCATTTTTTCTTGCCTTTCTAAAACATACAGTGAAGTAAAACTAAGATACCTGTGGTTTTGTAAGTGAAAAAATAATGCTTGTAAATAGACAGTTGAGGGTTTTGTAATTAAATTTTTCCTCACTGTTTTACTCCTCAGTTGAGGAAAAAAAAACTGTAAAAAGGGAGTGTGAAGTAGATTTTGGGGTTTTTAAGGAACTGAGACTCAGCAGCGCTGTACCCCTCTGCTAAGGCCAGTTGTCTGAATGAAGTTCTGTCACAAACTGGAGTTTCTCATACCTGAATGTATGAAAAAGATGGGCAGTTTTTAAAGATCTGTAGATGCTTCATTAAAATAAAGAGCAACCCCAGATGTCAGAGTCCCATGGAACAAATTGTTGGGACAGCTGAGGGGCTGAAGACTTTGCTGGTACATCTCTCTGGGCTGAAAGATCTTTCTATTTAAACCTGGAAGGGAAAACACAGGTTCACAGTAACTGAATGAAGATGAGCTGGGCACTGTGATCTGTGTTTTTCCCTTTGGCCCTTTTCTTTCTTTATTTATTTTAATTACTAATAATATGAAATTTGATTTTGCCTGCTTTAGTCTGGTCTTGCAAGTTCAAGTAACTGTCACATATATGTTTCTTATTCTTTCATTGAAATGAAATGCTTCTTTAAAATTCTTCTTAGAACTTTTTAAAGTATGGTATTAAGTTATCTCATAGTCTGATTTAGAAAAACAAAATCAATTTCCTAGCAGTTTTCCTTAATTTTTCTGGTTTTCTTACTTTTTTTCCCCTTCAGTGCTTCTGCTCAAAGATTAGTGGAGATAAGCTATATATAATTCATGACTGTAGATAGAGCTGTGGGGCAGAGCAAGGAGCCTTCTCCCTACAGAGCTTGCTAGAGAGCCTTGGATGCCTTGATGAGGGGAAACCTTTTTCTTTGTTTACTGAAGAAGCAGTTGCCTTGAAAGAGACTCTTTCTTTGTGTGGTTTTCTCATCAATTTATTTTAATTCATAGAGTGACATTTGAAATCCAAGGTGTGTGAAATGCTGCAGGGGGATGGGCTTTGCTCTTATGGGAACAAAATCAGTTTCCTGTCCAGTTTAGCCTCTCCTCTATCTCTTGGTCTCGACTCTGGAACATTTTTTTTGTTTGTTTGTTTGCATAAAGGATCTGGCTTGAGGATCACCAGAAGTGAGAAAACTTGGCAAGTTTGCTCAAGGTGTGCCTAAGTTATGGATGGAACTAAGAATTAAATGTTTTAAGTGACAAGTGCTGTATGGCATTGGCCCTCTTGTGGTTGGTGGTAATGTGTGTGTGGATATATATAACCACATCATCATGGGGAGGTTTAATACCATTATTTTTTGATGTTTAGCTCAGATGGCAGCTGGAGATTGTAGCAGGCTGAGGTCTTTGCATTGCTTTGTTGGGAGCTGAGATTGCCACTGTGTGTTGATTACAAAACGTGGCCACTTCTCTTTTTTTGCAGAGGGAGGGCTTTCATTCCATTTCCTCTAGAGGTGATTAAACATTCCTTGAATTTAGACACTGTAGAGATGGCTTGATGCCTGCATGGAAAACTAGGCTGCCACTGAAAGTTTTACCTTTGCCTCTTTTTTTTTTTTTTTTTTTTTTTTTTTTTTAAATGGAAAGGATGTATAGAATTGGTTGGATGCATCTGAGGTTTTTCCCAAGCATGAAATCAAAGTGTGTTTTTTCAGGAGTGAGCCTCTCCTGTAATCCTTAAAGCTATTAATATATAGAAGCTGGATATATAGACCTCAGGATTATAGAGAAAAGTAGAAGGAATCCTATGAGCTGTGTAGAGGTTGTAGTGTGTATAGGTCAGTGAAAATTTTTGATGGATATTTAGAGAATTGTGTTAAAATACTGTGTTGTTGACTGCTTGTTGGATCATTTACTAATTTTTGATTGTCTCAGTTAGTTATTAAAACAGTGCATTATCATATTCTTTCTCTTTGGCGATATGTTTATAAAAATTAGGGAAATAAAGAACAATAACTTGATGGCTTTAGTAGGTCTGCTTGTATATGTAGTTTGTCATTATAAATGGATAAACAAGCTTACATATACAGTTACAAAAACTGGTTAGAAAGATATTTTTGTGCTGTTAAATAGTTACTATTCCAGTGAAAGCATGATGCACTAAAGTTTGTGAAGTGTTTTGTTACTTGAAATTTTGTCCTTTTTTTCAGTAGAAAAATACTTGTTTCAGACTCTGGTTACAGTGAAACTGTTTTTTTTATGTTCCTTCTCTTCCCGACAATAAATGTAAATTGTTGGTAATATTTTATGATAAAGATCCTGGCTTGTGTGACTGGGAGACTCGGGGGCATGTCCAGGGGTGGATCAGTTTGGGTGGAAACAGCTGCGATCCACGTGTGGTGGTGTGTCTGTTCAGACTGCAGGAAACAAGGGAGATACACTCTGCACCCTCTGGAGATGACTCTGGGTGAAGTTCTGTGAGGATAAAAAGCTGAATAGCTGAATTTGTGTTCAGCCTTAGAGTCGCAATGTCGTGGGGCAAGGAGTTGGTTTGGCTGACAAGTAGTGGGTTTATAAACAGATTTTTTTTTTTTTTTTGAGCTACGTGTGTCAGAATCTGAGGATGATTTATTTGGAGGAGGCTTTGGTGGTTGTCTGCTCCAGCCTCCTGCACAAAGCAGGGCTGATGTGTTAGACTGTGTGTGACAGAAAGTGAGTGAGGCTGATCATGGAATAGCATATGGCAAGGTTTTTATGTAAAAACATTTCATAACTTGACCTAATCAGAGGCCCCATTCAACCACCATTAAAACCAGTGAAGCTTTTATGGTAGGCTTAGTTAATGCTGAATCATCTGTGTATGTGATTTTCTCTGTAACACTTAAGTTTTAAGGGTACTAAGGATCAGGTTAACGTCACAAGTCAATTTACAAAGATATGGTTCTCAGATCAAAACAAGTGAATGTTATTTTAGCAAATTTTGTGAAAATGGATAAGCTATTAAAAAGTATTATAGTTCATATGTAGTATGCAGTGTGATCCACATTCTGATTCTCTCTGGTAGAGTATTTTATTAAACACTCACTGTTGCATGTTTCCTGAAGTATAGGATGTCTCGGAACAGCATGAGCAGGAAACCTTAAGGAACAGGGTGGGAGGGGAGGGAGATATTTTCCAAAGCCCAAAGAAGCTGGTTACTTAAATGACATTTTAAAAACGAACCCCTGAACCCTCTCAGCAACCCAGATCTATAATTCAGTGATTGTTTTCAGTGCATGTAGTCTGAAGCTGTGTTCTTCCACCCTGAAAATAGGTATGGGCTGTATAATGTGTGTGATGAGTGGGAGAGAGGGGTGCGGTGGGGTTTTGGCTGCATTCACAATCTGGCTGCTGGCCTTGCTGGGGTGCAGGCAGACAGACTTGGCATCTTGACCTGTAGTTCCTGCCTTGTGGAAGGGCACAGGCAAAATAGTGATCTGCCAGCAAGTCTTCCATGTACAAGGTAGACAGATGTGGAAGTGATTTTTTTAGCTGGAAAGTGAGTGCTGGCAGGATTTTGGGATAGGATTTGGAATGAGAAGCATTTGTGTTCAGCCAGTGGCAGGGCCAAGGGTGTGGTTCCCTGACTCTGCTTGAGGCTTAATCGCTGGTGTCTGCCTTTGGCTGGGAGTCGCTAATAAAGGTGGAGGTCACGCTGTGTTCTGGTGGGGAAGGTGGGAAAAGCCTTCCCGTTTGGCTCTGTGCGGGTGAAGCAACAAGTGGAGCTCTCCAGCCACCTCTGACCACCAAGTTCACAAGAGTAGGTAGGAAAGGAGGAGAACATCTAGAGTTGTGTTACTTAATGTTCTAAGTTTTTCTTGGATTTGGTTATTAGGTGTGTAGGTCCTGTTAGCCTCTTGTGTTATTTCTATCCTCGAAGGGCTACTTGGATTTGTCATTCTTGACTGGGGTGGGGCATGTTGCAGACTGAGCTGCTCCATGGAGCTTTGGGTACACCTGTGCAGTGAGAGACAAGTGCCCTTTGCCGTAGTTATGGACAATTTTTGATCAGAAACTGCCAAGAGATTGAAATACTCTTGCAAGGGTTTGAGACAGGGAGGTTATAAGAATTCTAGATATCTAATAATAATCATAATAGAGGTGTAGTTTCTGGAGAAGTGGACGGTTTGGACATTGCTCCCTTCGGAAAAACTTCTTGGTGTGTGGATAGATAGGCCTTGGAAAATTCACTGCCTTTATCAGGAATCAGGTTTGGTAAGCCAGAAGGGACTCTTGTGACTTGTCTGGCATCTTGTCTAATGTGACTAATAGATTTTTTTTTCTCTCTGATTAATTTTCTGTTTAAACTAGAATGTACTTACTAGAAAATAATTTCACATTGATCAAATACTAGCTTTGTTGATTATGTCTGAATGTTTTGCTTCAGTCTCTTCACTGCATTAACTTGGGTCCTCTGGTGTTTTACCTGAGTGATCATTTACAGACTGAGATAGTTAATTTTTTTTCAGAGCTCAATAAATAGAGCATTAGGATGATGTTGATGTTTTTTCTTCTCACTGTAGGACATGTCTGTCAGGTTCTATCAATCTTCGAACACCTGATTTATCAGCTCTTTTGCCTCTTACAGCAGAAAGGACACAGTATCCCTTCACCGGTGAAATTTGGTGTATAATTAGTCTGCATTTTCTTTTTCCTGGGTTAAGTGTTTTTTTTTAGCTCTTCTAGTCAATGTTGTATCATATTTAACAGTTGATTAATGTCATAAATCTCAGCATGGTTTCAGGACTGTATTTTTCCAGAATAGTCTTGCATTTCTTATATATCACCTGTGTTTTCTGCTTGTGAGTCTCCTGACTTTGCCTTATTCAGTGCAACCTGCTGTACTGGACTGAGTCATTGAATAATTCATGATGCTACTATTGATGATGTGTCATTTCCATTATTTACCATATCCACGTTTGTCATACTTAGGTTTTAGGAGTTTTGTGGCCAGTGTTACAGAGTTTGTAGAAGATAATGTCTTACCTTTTACTTGGTTTTGAGAATTTTGTTCTATATGAGATGTGGTGTTGTAGATTCTTTAGAAGAAAAGAAAAATTAGGTTGTGATGATTTGAGACTTCTTGTGTGGTTCTGAATGTTTTTGTCCTTTTTAACGTTCTGTTGAAATGAAATGTCCTGCAGAAGCTAAAATTTATCTACTTGCTCAAGCAATGACATTTCTACTCCTGCAAAAGTATATTTTGATTGCATGTCTTCCATAAATCTGTTGCCTGGCCTTAATTATGTCAGTGTCCTTTAATCAGTGTTGTCTGCTTTAGCCAGTGATTAATATCAAAAGGACAGGTTGTGTAGCCACCTGAGTCATCCTGTTTACCACTGTACTTCAAAGGTGGCTTGCATACAGTTGTGGATCATCTTTAATATTTCAAGAATTAAAGAAAATCAGCATTAATTATTCAGCCAACCTGTTAATTTTTTAAAAAACACAGTTACTGGCACTGACATTAGCCAGCTCTAGTGGCTGCCTGTGGAATGTTTCCTTGCTTGTGGAAGGTGAAGTGTTCTCATCTTCATGAGATGTTGCTGTTGAATGGTGGAACACTGCTGTTAAATTCCTTCTTCATATTTATTTAAGGAGAACCTATTTCCTTGCAGTTAAGTCTGCTCATGTTCAATTTCTGTTGTATTCTTTGGTTCTACATTTTCATCCAGTTTCTAGATTTAAAAGACATTTTCAGACCTACAGTAGCAACAGAACTGCCTTGAAAGGAAAGGATACTTTTCCTCCTAAACATTTCTGATCAAAGAATAGACCTTTTAAAAATAAAATAGCTGTGTATAGGAAGAATCAGGGGTATATTTTTTCAAGGTTTAGGTTTCCAAAGTTAATAAAAAAACTAAGCACGCAGTGGCCCCAAAGCTATAAATTGCAATGATAGTCCAAATCTTGAATTTTTTTTTTTTTTTTTTTTTTTTTTTTTTTTGTCTGCAGAAGAGATTAGATGGTCAGACCTGAATGCAGCCATTGCTTAGGCTTTACTTGGAATTGTAAGAACCTTTGTTTTGGAAGTCTCTACCCAGAAAAGCAGAACATCTTTGCGAGACAGAGAGCCATGTGCTGCTAGCTGAGAGAATTCTGTAACTGAAATGTAGGAATTTAACCTTGCCTGAAAATCTTAATGCAGGTGCCCATCAGTAATAAATGAGCCTTAAATGGCAATTATGTGAGGTTGAGCAAAACATGGTAGTTTTGATCTTTCAAATCTCTGAAAAGAGCTTTTTGTCTAGGTATTTATTAGCTAGCTGTGTGTTTTAAATAAGATACCAGAGCTTGTGGGCAAAACGTGCCACAGTAATTGTAGCCCTTCAGCTGAAACATCTTATGCATTTTAACACATAAATCTAGCTAGTAGAATCAAGTTCTGACTTGTGTCTGTAGCAGATGTTTGAGAGCTTTAATACATTTGTAAGGTACTAAATATAAATAGCAAGGTTGAAAAAATAATTTAAGAAACTGTAAGTTTGTTAAAATAACTGTTGTTCCTTAAAGTGAACCAGTGAAATGAGTGTTGCTGATGGCAGCTTCTGCATGTATAATATCACCTGTTAATTGTGAGTGAAAGCCACTTAAAGGCTTCATGTTATTGGATTACAATTTGTGTCTATTCAGAGAGTGGACTTCTGACTTCCAAAGTACTAAACAGCTGACAAAATAGGGGGCTTTTTTCCCCTTGCCAGCCTGCAGGTTGTTGGTGGGGTTGATGTGATTTCTTCTCTTCTCACTCCTGCATGCTGATGGCCGGTTGGTGGCTGGTTGTGGCTGTCACTCCAGGAAAATGGGGTCCCAGCTCCAGTTTGAGCCAATTCCATTTTCCCCTAAAAATATGCAGGAAAGCCCCAGCTCATTATAGGGTTGCACTGGCACCTTGATCAACTATTGACCTTATTTTAAGAAAACTCTGGAAAAATATTCCTGTTTGGAGCAGTAGTGGGAAGCACCAGGTAGCCACCTTGGCTGAGCAGTGGTGTTAACTGGCCATTATCAAAATACTGCCTCAGTTGCTCCCTTCAGCTTGAGGCTGCCCCTGTGCTCTCTGCCCATATAAAATCTGTGGCTGAGGTGATTCCTCAATCAATCGCCTTTGATTTGTACAAAACCTCAACTCACAAAACCAGCTGTTCAGAAAGGGGCTTTTCCCTCATCAAATTATATCAAGGATGAAATATTAGATGTATATTACTTTTGTAATTTGCCATCCTTGATTTATAAGGAAGCAGCATTTTAATAAAACCCAAGAAAGTGATCTAAATAATAAAGATCTATGTACACCTTTTGCTTAGCCAAAATGGTTAAATTTGTGACCTGATCGTTCATTCCCATCTCTGAATTCCTCATCCTTTTTCTTGCTCCACCCTGACTTTTGCCTTCTGTGATGCGAGTGCTGCCTTGTCCACTCCAACTTGCCTTTCCAGTTGGTGCAGCTTCTCCTGCACACAGCCAGGTGTGGTGTAGTCACTGTCAGAGCTTCCTCTCAGGAGCTTCCACGCTCTCCCCTTTTGGCTGCCAGTGAGAGCCAGTGAAAGCAGCACAAGCTTTCCACTCCCTCTGTTTCATCTGCTCTGACGTGGCTTTAGTGTTTTCCTCTGCTGCACTTGCTGTCTTAGCTTTCCTGAGCCTTTTCCCTGTTCTCTGCCTTCCTCCTCCCAAATCACTGCCCATTTCCAGGGTGCCTCTTGGCCAACATTTTTCTCTCAGCCTTGTCTGTAATTTTTTTCATGTGTGTTTTATGCCTGGGTAATGTTGTCTATTCAGTTCACCTTTCACATCTGTTCAGATTATCTGCACATCTGTTTTATTCTGTTTTGGGTTTTGGGAGGGATGTGTTCAGTACGATTTTATCCACTTACAATTGTCTTGTTTTCAGTTCAAAATTCATACAGTCAGATCTTCTAGAGATGTAGTAACTTACCTGAGTGCAATACAGAAGAGGAAGAGTTCACAAAGTGCAGTGGCCAAAACGAGGGATAGGGAAAGCAGCTCGCTGGGATGAGACTGGCATTCTTGTAGGTACTAAACTGCTGAGGAGTTTAGTAGAGAAACATGACACAGCATCCTCAATGCTTTGAGAAGGTAATGCAGAGGGTGAAGAGTGGGGCTGAGTGGGTCCAGAAGCAGTGAACAGCTTGATCCTAACTGGGGTTTAGTGCTTTGTCCTTGTATCTGATGGTTTTCAGCTGTGTTTTCATTGTTTAACCCTGAGTGCCAGCCTTTTTGGTATTACTGATAGGAGACTAGCTTTGATGTTAGGAGTTAAAAATCCCAGGTTCCCTGGTGATGGACGTGGATTGATCTGAAAACTTGCCATCCCCAGCAGAAGGATTACAGGCATTGCCGGAAGTGGAGGGACAGCCATCCAATTAAGGCTGCTAGGAATTGTGTTAGAAGCTTGTCTCTGCTCAAGTGTGCATGGTGGTTTACTTGAATTGCCCCACAGTGTTTTCCCCTGTGGCTGGTGCATGTTGTCTTTGGGTACCTCACCTGTTATTTTGATGTGCAGGATGCTGAATGGATATACCTTGAATGTTCTAATGAGCTTCAAAAAGGCAACTTAGATCAGACCAAAATCATCTCAGGCTAGGTCTGTGAGAATATCTGGGTATTTTTGCATTAGGTTTTGGTAGTTGGGATAATTCCATTTCATTGTCTGGAATTGTGAAAATAAAAACATTAAGATTTGTATATAAATGACTTTGTGTATGGGACAAAGAAGATAGGCATGTTAAAATACATGAGCTGAACGTTAGTTGGTGGGTTTAGGCTTCACAGAGTTTTATAAACATTTGTAATCTCATGCCCAGAGTATTTGGGTAAAATCTGCCTGAGCAGTTTTGGCATATTTGGTTTTAGCATGTTTTGTCATTTTCTAGCTCTGAGGGTATTGATTTATTTTCTTTAACATTAATATTTTTATTTCTGTGGAATGTCTATAAGAAAAAAAGTTTCCTTTCTAAGGTTTTGTCTTGTTTTTTAAAGTAACTTATGCCCTTTTCACCTCTATCTCCCTGGATTTTGTTTTTCTTTTTCATCACCTTTTCATGTGAAGTATAGATGAACTTAAGGAGTTCCTTAATTGGTCCCTGGATCTGCTGAAGGATGTGGTTGTATACAGCAAAGTTCCCTCCCTGATGTTGTGGGTTCTTGAAGTCTGATCAACCAATGTCTGCAAATGATGCTCCAAATTCTCCTTTTTCTTGGGATTTACCTACTGTGTGTTTGGTTTTTAAGAACACAATCTTCCTCTGCAGATTTGGATTTGGCTGGTGCTGGGAGGAGAGAGGAGCTGTATTTATTGCATGAAAAGACACTTCTCCAGAACTGCCTGAGTTAGACTTGGTTCTGTTAGGGAAGAGTTCATAGCCTTAGTCTTGTTCTTTCCCTCCTGTACGGCTTCATCTGCTCTTATCTACACACTCTGGATATGAGGAACTTCACATAAGCTTTGCTACTCTCTGCAGGACCTACCTTGGCTAATAGCAATGAAATTAGCTGAAGTCTGAAGTTAGACTTTTTTTTTTGCTTAGTAAAACCAAGTATGAAAAAAATACTGTCATTTGCCTGCAGAGTTTTGGAGGATGTTGTAGCATTGGATGTACTCAATCTTTAGGAGGCTTATTTTTCAAGAATGAGCAGTGGAAAATTCTTGAATACTCTGCCACTCAGCTGGCAAATCTGTCTTGCTGTAATTCTGGTGGGGTTTTCATCCTCTTGTAATTGTCAGGAAGCAGCAATTCTGTTAATTAAGCATTACTGCTCTTAGAGGAGAGGATTATGCATCAAGTTCTCTGTGTTTGTACAAATTGTTTCCTCAGACACCCTAATCCAGTGTCCTGTTAGAGCTGTTAAAAGAGGATTTAGGGAAGAAATCTTGATGCAGTTGCTCCTGTGTTAGTAAATCAATCTGTGTTGGAAAGCTGAAATGAATTCCTTAAAAAAAAGAAAAATCAGTGTAGTCAAATTTTTTCACTTCTTTGCATGACCAGGTATCCTTTTGTATTTTGAGTTAATCTATGAAGGGCTGTATCAATCCAGCTGTTTTCATAATAAATATTTTTATTTTTCAGGTTCACACTTTTTAAAAAAGAGGAATAGAACAGGAAAAAATGGCAGCAGAAACTCAGACACTTAACTTTGGGCCTGAATGGTAAGTTTTGTCTGCTTTATCAGACTCCAGAACTTGTCTAAAAGGATTTCTTGTTTTCCTTTGGAGCAGAATTGATTATGGGACTGAATGGGGCATAGTATCTTTGTTGTTTTGTCCTGCTTCACCTCAGTCCATGGCTTGGATCTAAAGCAATATTAGTTCTCATTTTTTGAATTGGCATTGTGTATGAATTGAGTTGGGTTTTTTCTTAAGTTAATGCATAATATTTAACTTGCTGCCAAGCATTTGAGGAGGAGTAATGTTTATGATCTCAGAGGTGTGCACAGAATAACTGAAGATGTGCTTATTCAGTCTATGTTAATAAGGAAGTTCTTAAACTCTCCTCACTATACTTAAATCTATAGCTAAGCAAGCCTTGTCTTTTCCCAGTTTTAAAAAACCCAGTCCTTACATGGAATATAGTAAAAGTGTGACTTTTATGTCAGTGTTCTGCAAGTTTGTATTGAATAGTGTCAGGAAAAGAGAGCTATTGTGTTCAGGGAATCCCTGCTGTCATATAATTTGTCAGCTGTTAGTTTTACAGCTTGTCTGACATGCATTGTCCTGGCCTTTGCTGAAGAGCAATTGCATGGGTGTGATTATTCAGTATTTGTTCCAATTTCTTGTTAAAGCATTGGTGACTTCAGTTACCAAAGAGGATTCTGAGTGGTGTGGTTTCTGAAGAGTCATTGATCCCCAAGGGTGTGAATGGGAATGGGGAGTGGTTATAGGAAATACAGTTGCTGCATTGCATGTGATTAGAACTGTTACTTGAATAACACATTCACTTCTGCTGACACATTTCTGTGCGCAATGTACAGAAATTGGGGAGGATTCAGTGAGGGTGTAAGACATGATTTGCAGCCTGTGAAACAATGAGAGTTTAGTCTGTTTTGCTAGAATGAAAGAAGGTTAAAGAATGAATTCATCTATATCTATAAATATACCCACCAGGCAGATACCTTGTGCTGGAGTGCTCTTCAGTGTAAGAGACAGACATGATTAGATTATTGATGGATGGAAGCCAAAGTTATATTAAAAAAAGAGAAGGGGGAAGACAATTCTAAAAAAAGCACATATTTCAACAGTAACTTAATTGCTGTGTCATAGTGAGTCTCCAGTGAGTTTAAAAACCAGATTAGATTATGCACAGAAGCATATATTACTTCAGTGAATTAGTATTATTTTACACGAATAATGGAACATAAGATTTATAATTTTTCTTTTGGGTTGTGGTATAGTCGTGTCTGTCACGTAAGCTACTGTATCACTTAACAGTGAAACTCTGGGTCACAATTGATCTGGTTGGTGCTGAACATTGCACTGAGCCATCAAATCCTTTAAATAATTCTTCTGCAGGCAGAATTTGTTTGGAAGTGGTACATTGAGGAACTGCCACAGGGTGGCACCAAACTAAAAAAATAAGATCAGCTTTTGACTTGCAAATGATTTTTTTCTTTTCTGTTTAAAGAACAGTAAAACAAATCAAACATGCTTCAATAATTAGGTGAAAGGTAGCCTCTGAATCACTGTTTTAGTTTAGAGCTACTTCTCTTCCAAGGATTTTTTGATTGCTGAGAAGAGCTTTTACTGTTTTACTTGTCTAAGTTGCCCATCAAAGAGAATGTAAGAAAATGGGCAGGGTTTTGTTTCTTGACACAGATATCCTTTTGTAAAACATTCCCCAAACATAAAATTACCAGATATTTGTGTAGCTGAGGAAATAGCTGTGTAGAATGAGACTAATTCACCTGCAGAGGGGGAATGATGTACAACAGGAAGATGCTCCCTGCAAGAAGTCAAGTAACTTACCTGTGTGCAATGGGAACAAATGTAATAGCATATTTATCTGTTACCATAAATTACATCTATTAGATTGCTGCATCCAGCGTCTCTGAAGCAGAGTGTCACTATATTTTGTACATACCTTTTATTTTTTTTTCTTTTATTGATAGCTTAAGTTAGATGGTATATGCACTCTAAAAAAAAAAAGCCATTAATTTTAACTTGTGAAAAAGGAATTTGTGTTAAGGAAGGATTCCAGAGAGACAAGAAGAAACTTCATTGTAAAATTTACTGTGCTGTTCCATTAAACTTCATGAAACATCTGAATAGACTCTTTCCTTAGCTCAATCTTTGCTGCACTCCTGTAGAATTGTAAGAATTTTTCTTAGCAAAAGGGAAGCTGTTGTCATTAAGATGCCCCACTGATTTGTGTGCAGCCTGTGTAAATAGCTTAGGCAAGGCTTTACAGGGGTATAACTGGCTTGCTATATAGTCAACATAAGAGTTTTCCTGGGGCAAATTGAATTTCAAGTTGAATTCCTTGATGTGCTCATGGGAATTTTTTTCTTTCTTGCTCTCGTGGCTGTGGGTGAAACAAGGGAGGTTCTTCCACTCTTCCTATTGAAGCACTGAATTTTGAAGTTAAACTGTTAATGTATTTACTTTCAGTATTGTATTTATTTTGTTTGCGTCAAGTCTATAAATGTGTGAAGGGATGGTAGCAGAGGTGAAGATGTTCTCAATTCAGTTCTCATTGCTTTTCTGCCTTCCTTTAGGCTGCGAGCTCTGTCTAGTGGCGGGAGCGTGACATCCCCTCCTCTGTCTCCGGCTTTGCCGAAGTACAAACTAGCAGACTATCGCTATGGGAGAGAAGAAATGTTGGCACTTTTTCTAAAGGATAATAAGGTGAGCAGGAAGAGGAAGGTGGCCTGATGTGTGTACTCCTAATGACAGTCTTGTTTGTATTTTGTGATTATGGACAAAGATGTCACACATCCCATGCAGTCCCGGGCTGGTTTGGGGGGTTTTAATGCGTACACTTGTTTGGTTGCACTTTTACCAGATTCAATATGTTTTTTGGGCTTTTGTTTGTTTATAATTTTGTTTGTTCGTGTGTTGGGGTTTTTTTGTGTGTTTTTTCCATTTTAGGGGGTAACTTCCTGTACTGTAGAGAACAAAAAAACCTGATTGCCATATTCAGTACCACTGCCACAGATGACTGAGGGTTAAAGTCTCCTTGCAGCTGTGCAGATTTGCTTGCCTCAGTAGGATTTTATTTAATGTAGTGCATAATCGTTGTTTGATTCAGCTACAAAGTCAGGCAATAAATCATCTGAGCAGATTATCTGAAAAAAGCAAGAGGTCTCTATTTATCCCATTTTTAGTCAATTCACTTCAGCAGGTAACTATCCCAATGAGAGCAGTCCTCAGGTAGATCACTTCTCTGGGAGTCAGGACACAGAAACAATGACATGTAATGCATAAGAGCAGTATAGAAAATCAAGAACTTTTTCTGGTTTCACTTCAAACAAAAGTTCTCAGTGATGTAAAAAAAAGATGATATAAAATTTCAGCGATCTTTCAGGCAAATTATTAATACATTTTGCTGTTGTAAACACTGGGTTTTTCTTTAGATGGTGACAGTGGTTGGTTTATTGTTGCAACAGAGTTGGCAACTGAATTCCCCTGGGAGCTCACCCTTGAGGGAGGGAGGGACTGCAAGAAATGATGTCAGGATTGTGCCTTAAGCTTGAAATGGAGATGTGCACACACAGTTTCATGTTCCTATCCTGTCTTGGCTGTGCTGACATTCTCATACAACACTAGAGTCCCATATTGCTTAAGCATGGATTTAAGGGCATTGAATGTCAAAGATTTTTCTAAGTCTGTTAAGTGTGGTGTAGCTTAAAGCTGTGCTTTAGCAGGCAGAATTGTCCTGTTCTACAGGAAACTGTGATTTAAATCTTGATGTTATGCTTGAATAGGTCAGCCAGTCAGAAGTCATTGTTTTTTACAGTTTGTGTTTGTTATGTCAGATGATGCTGAGACTTCTGCTCTTGGGGCTGATTCAGAACAATCCTCAAATACCCTGTGTTACAGGAAGTTCTCTGATAGTTATGAATGGTCAAAAAGAGTGTTTTCTTCCTATGTTTTTGCTAGAAGGACATTGATTAGAGTATGTCTTTCTTTTGGTAACCATGTTTCCAGGGTGTTGAGTGGCTCTAATTATGAACACTGAGAGGACTGTTGACAGTCATTCTAGTCAGCTAGTAGATGACAGCAGTGTTTTAAAGCTGTTGCATCTCTAATTAAAAGAGAATCTGACTGAAAGCAGGAAGATTTCTGCTAACATATATCTAAATGAAAAAATCTCTTTAGTGTTATGAACTAAATGTTTTTGAAGCAGTTGTCCATTGGTATAATTGGAGCTCACTTGGCTCTATGTAATTGGAGGTTCTTGTCCATGTTCTCAAGGTCACATCTGCTGATGGAGCTCCTGATTCAAAATTAGTATAAAATTTATTTTGATTTCAATCATTTGTGTTCTCTTGTTAATCTACACATATAGTTTCATTGTACTTGGCTTTTTTTGTGTGCCTTTTTTGGTTGGTTTGGGTTTGGTTTTGTTTTTTACTCTCCTGGTTGGTTGTAAATTGGAGTTGCTTACTTTAAAACAAATACAAACCTCTGTGCTGTAGGTGGTAGTTGGCTATAATCTGGCTATAAAAATGTGTTGAAATTAAAAGCAATAATTTTTAATTTACCAGATGAAATGTCACTTCATTCAGATTTCAGCTGCAGTGGTGTGTAAATTTGAATTCTGATATCTGTGGGTGGGTGATGCTTTGGATGCCTTGTTTATAAGAATTTTTTTCTGAGGGTTGTAAATTTGCAGCAGAGTTACACCCACCCACAATAAGAGTTATTGAAAGTACTGGGTAGATGGAGACAGAGTTGGAAGACTAAAAATTTTTTGTGAATCAGTGTGTGTGGCATCATCCCTGAAGTGGCAATACTTGCATGTAGTAGAATGCTCTTTTTCTTTCGTACAGATACCTTCAGACCTTCTGGATAAGGAATTTTTGCCTATTTTACAAGAGGAGCCCCTGCCACCACTGGCACTTGTACCTTTTACAGAAGAAGAACAGGTTTGTTTTTTTTTTTTCTTTTTAAATCTTTAGATTGTTATTAGTGTAAAGGCATAATAAAGAGTGTGCTTCCATTTAGAAAAACAATAAAATTTGAGATTAGTAGGTCTCAGAGTGTACTAGTTTTGAAAGCAAACCATCAGGGGATTCCAGGTCAGAACTACAATATAATAGGGAAATAAAAATAAAAGTAATAGTACAGAAACTCTGACTTAAACTGACAGAGCAAGAATATGACTGTGACACCCTGTTGGTCAGAGTGGTGGTAGCAGTCTCATTAAATGGTTGCTGCAGTCCTGTTGGAGTGATGGGTGTGGTTTTGTTGGAGCAGTGATCCTGCAGAAAGGGTCCTTCTCTGGAGGTCCAGTGGTGGTTGTTGAGCTCTTGTCCTCTGGGAATCCAGTGGTAGTGCCCTGCTGGTGTTCCAGGCCTCAGGTTATACCCAGGTAGGATTGTTTGGTTCCTCCCCCTGAGTGGGGCATCTCACAGTGGGATGATGTAAATCCATGAATCAAGGGAGACACTGGTGGCCCATTAGTGGGGATGGTCCCCTAGAGGGAGTTACCACGGGTGAGTCATAGGGGAGATAAAGAACGCTGCCTCACCTATATTAACAGCTTATGAAGATTGTAATACAGTACATAACTTTGGTTACAACTTTTCATTGTAACCTAGGATACAGAGAAATAAATTATGAAAGCATCCTGTGTCAGCATAAAGTTTAAATTCTATCCATGTACAATTAATGTCTTAAATTTGGATTTTTTTTTTCATCCAATATTCTGTTGAAGGGTAGACAGGTTGGTTAAATCCAGGATCGCAGTCTGGGAAGCGTTACCTATTTTTTAGGTATGCACTATTTTCAGATTAGTGATGTTTTCTACAGTTTTTTACCACCTTCTCTTTGGAAACCAGAGTGTCACAAAAGTGGCTAAATTCTGTAGCCTCAGTTTTGTGTTCTTTAGAGAGGTGCTGGAGTTTTTAGACTGTTAACTGCTTACTGTTGTGTACTGTTTACTGCTCTATATAGAAGCAGTTGCTCGTTTATAGGTATATAACTAAATAGAGATGGATGAGAGTGAGAACAGGTACTCCATAAGGATTCCATTTCAAGGATGACTGATCTTTGGAAGCTCTTGCTTTAAATTTGATTTCTAATGGAGAAAACTACTCATCTTCTCTGGATAAGTGCCTCTGACTTTTGACTCTGAGCTGGTTTCCTCTTTCTGGCTGTCAGAACTTTTGATTTTGCAGTTGCTCTCCAATTTTTCATGTTTCTTAGCACTTTTCTTACTTCAAAATACTGTGGTTTGGCTTTTTTGTTTGTTTGTTTGTTTGTTTGTTTGTTTGTTTTGTTTTGTTTTGTTTTGTTTCTTTTGTAATAGGAAGGTGAGTATTTTTACTGGCTTGAGTAATTTGATTTTTGCAGGGGTGGATAGTGTTACTATTAGTTTCTTAAGAGATCAGAGCATCCTTCTTCTTTTGCCTGCCCCAGGCTGTTGTGTTCTTGAGTTTTTCATTTCATTTTGTGCGTGGGTGTTTTGGCATATCCTCTTCATCTCTTCCGGACTTCTTCCTCTTCAGAGTTGGTCAGTATTTCTTGTGTCCCTGTAGGATGCTGTTATTTCACACAAGATACTAATGGTTTAGTTTTTAAATCAGCAGTTATATTTGAGTTCACATGGATACAGTATGAACACCTCATGTTGTGGTTACTCTTTAAAGGCAACTGAAATTGGGACTGTGCTTTTATGTGAAGTCTTACCTTAGCTCCTGTTCTTGAGTAGGAAGAGAAGGGATTCAGGGGCAAGCCCCAGAAATGGTCAGCTGGACATACAGTAACACACTGAAATGTTGAACCTTTGTGTAAATGTCTTTGGACATATTCTTTTCCTGATGTATAGTGGAGTCCTTCAGGAAGGACTACAGGCCTTTTACAGTTTAAGGGGATGCTGCTTTTGGTGATTGTCAGGACACTCTCTGCAAGGAATAACACGAGTTGAGGGCTCTGGTATAGAGAGTATGCTGAGTACAGGTGAGATGGTAAGTGCTGCTGAGCTTCAGGGGTAGATGTGGTCCTCTGCTGTAGTGCCCAGTGTTTCACCAGTCTGAAAACCCCTGAGGAGTTGGTGTATGATACCATGTCAGTGCTTTTTCCTGCTCCTTTTCACCTGTAATCATACAGGAGCCTTTAAGCAGTTTAACAATTCTCTAAAATCTCCACAAAAATCATAATCTGAAAGAAGAGGTCCATATTCCCTTCATAAGAAACCTTTTCCTTTAATGCTCTCTGGGGACCCAGAGGATGTGAACAATCTGGTTTTTCATGTCCTTTTTTTTCCTGTCTTCATGACTGATTCAAGGAACCAAGGGAATGGCATTTTTTAAGTTGGGAATTCTGGTGTTTGTTCCCCATGACAGAACACTTTTTATCATTAAGAATCATGTTCAGAAGTGATCTTGAGGTGAATATTAATGGATTTGCTGCTAGCTGTGGTGCAGGAAAGTTCTTACAATTAAGATTGACAAAAGAGGGTTTGAAAGACTTTTTTACTCCCCTCCATGAATACTTAGGATAGAATTTTATCAGAACTTGAGGGGAAGAGTCCTTAGAGGGAGAGGCTGATCAGAGCACTGGTAGTTTGGTGTAGTGTTCAGTTGCAGCTCAGCCTGTCAGGATTACTTTGGCCTTAGATTCAGAACAATTCCTGCTGTGTTTTCCACCTGATGGCACTGCAGTTTTATGTGTACTGTGGGAAGAACTTGTCTCAAGCTGATTTAAAGATGTATTGTCTTGGGATGGATGACAGATCGTGTCAGCTATATGAATTTAAACTTAAATGTATTTAGTCTTGTAGTATTTAATTTGATACTTAAGACTACAGTGTTCCCTGTAACAGGACACAGACACACTTTGGGTGGAATTGCTACTTCTTTTTATGTAAAATGTTACTTTTCTGAAGGTAAAGTTGTTGAGCTAACCTATAGTTCAACTGATTCACGTAATGTAATGAAATATCTTAGACAAATCTGTGATTGTAAATATATTATACATTTCCAGGGTAGTGTCTGTTGAAGCAAAGAAGGATTCTGCAGATGACTTTAACAGGGCTTTCCACCACAGAGCACTTAGCTTTTCCCACTGCTCCCCTTTTTCCTATTTGCTTTGGGGGAGAATTTGGCTGTCTTAATCTTACCTGCTTGCATGTTAAGGGAGGCTCAAACTCTTGCTGAATATAACTCCTTTTCTGTTTTCCTTGGTTATTTTCCTGACATCTGTTTCCTAAGACATTACATTTGCTGCTAAAGCTGTTTTGTGGCAGCTTTGTTTTTTGGTGTGCATTGTCAGCACTGTCATTGAAGGAACACACTGACCAATAGTAGTGCAATTTTTGCTTTTTGACTTTGCTTTTTTATTGCTTGCTGTGATCTTACCATGTGGATTGTTACCACTATGCCTTCACGGCAGCAGCCTCTACAGAGAGGAGGGAGAAGTTGCTCAGGGTTCAGGCAGACAAGTCAAATTAAAAATGAATTGGAAAAGAAAATAAGAATAGTATTTTCTAATTTTCTTTCCTGTTCTTAAAGGAAGAATAAGGCATTAAAAAAATTAAGAATCTCTTATGCAAGACAACTGTTCTGATAATAGCTTAAATATGTTTTTGTAGTGAAATATTTCAGTGCTTCACAAAAAAGCAGAAATATCAACACCCAGAAAGGTGGTGGTTTGCTCAGAGGCAGATGGAGGTGGTTCCTTTTGACTTGCAGTTGAAACGGTTGCTTTAAACTTTAAGAGCTAGCTCAGAAAACAGATTTACTGGAGGCTGACCTTGCTTTTTTGCCATGCATGACTGCATTTTTTCTTCCCCCTCAAGTCCAATTAGTTACCAATTCTCTCTTGAAGGAAGATCTACTTTTGTAGGGAGCACATATCAAGCAGTTTCTGAAATGTTTCTGTAATATATTAAAACTCCTGTTGGCTTTGATGTTAGTGATTTAGATTTTTAAATAGTATATAATCACTTGTCTCATTGTTCTCTGATGACCTTCAAAGTCATAGTAATTCACATGAGTTGATGTAAGCACCTTGCTGGCTTTAGGTTCCTTTCAAGAAGCCTGATATAACAGCTGTTTGGAGTCCTTTGCATTCAAAGTATTCAAAACTTGCATTCAGAAAGTCTGTGTCAATTCAAGTTTACTTGTTAATGTTTCTGAACATGCTTCTGAATTCTTTGGCCCAATTTTCTAAGTATTTGTGCTCATAGAATAGGATCAGAGTTGGTTATATTTATCCATTCTTTATTGAAATAGCTTTAGCAATTGTTTCATATTAAGCTAAAGTTATATTTTACTGGTGTTTATCTTATGAAAATGAGTGTCACTTAAATTTTGGAAGCCTTAAGTAACTTAGTTTTTCCTAAAATACATGACTCTTGTGATCTTTAGAGAATAAAAAGACTTATTTCTGCGAAGGAGATTGGTAAATATAGTTTTATCCAAATTCTCCTGGTCTTTACATTTTCTTGCTTTGCTTAAGAAGTAAGTTTGGAATTGGTATTAATTACTGGTGTTAAGTACAGGCAGGTGCCAGTCACTTTTTGCAGTAGAATGTGTGTTTGACGCTGCTGATGTTCTGATGGTTTCTGTGCTGGCAACCTGATAAAGGAGTAGGTGTTCAAATGCTTATTTCAATGCATAGAAGGCTCAGCTAAGTAACTTGAAAATGGTAATAATGACCAAGATCCTTTTATAGACTACTTTAGCTGCTCACGTGAGCATGGAATCCTTTTCCTTTCTAGTGTTAATTGTAGAGAATTTATAATGAAACCAAAGCCAAAATTAAGATAATGATAAATGTTTCTGTTTTTCCTTTTTATTTGGTTTTTATTGGGTTTTTTTTTTTTGTGAAGGTTTTTCCAATCGGATCTGACCGTGACTCTTTGTTCTTGGCAGAGAAATTTCTCGATGTCTGTAAACAGTGCTGCTGTCCTGCGGTTGACGGGACGTGGAGGAGGAACGGTGGTGGGGGCTCCTCGAGGTCGAAGTTCCTCTAGAGGTCGAGGTGAGCTGCCGGTGGGATGTGCTGCAAAGGATCCAGGTGATCCAGGTCAAAGCTGCTCAGAGATGTTACGTGGGGCTTGCCTAGAACCATGCGTTCTCATGCTCAGTGTCTTGTTGCTTAAAGCTTTGAAACGTTTCCAACAAGGTGGTGCTGGAGAATGAATACTGTGTTCAGTGATGATTCTGCACATCTCAGTGCACAGCTGGTATCTCTGTTACATGCCTTTGCCAGGTTGGTGGGTGGGAAAGCAAAAGGCAAAGGTAGTTTTGGGGTGGAATATGAAATTCTTTGGTTAGAATTGTTAAAAATAACTTTATTAAAAGCATAAAACCAATTTATAGGGAGAGGGTAGAAAAAATCTACGGATGTATTTAAGACATCAAGGTTGTAGTAGGTTGAGTTCAGTGTTCTGAAAAGCCATCTTCGTTTGTTAACATCCTGAATGTAAGCAGTGAATAGAAAGATGTATTTGAATTTGGGAGACATTTGAGTCTTTCCAGTTTTAGTGCATCACTGTAGTTGATGTCTCATCCAGGATTACCTCAAACATTTGCAAATTAATGGAGAAAATGTCCTGAAGCTGTGTTTTCAAAGTCAAATCAAATTGTTAAACCCAGAATTTATCTCAGCAGTTCACTTTCAATGTGGACGCTTCTATGAACTCTTTTTTTGGGGGGGTTTTATATATAAATATGATGGGTTACATTTAGAATAGTAGGAAGCTAGTAGCTTGGAAATACAGAGTAAATAATCTTATAACCTTTGTCTTTGCAGGTGCTTAGGTGAGGTTTCTCCTAGAGCCCTTTTAAATTTAATTCTACGTGTCTTTAATGAGTGATATTTTCAATAAGATCTTCAGAAAGTACTTCTGTAATTGGATGCTTGACCAAAATTTTGCTTTGACTTAATGTGTTCTATTATTTCTGTTCTCATGCCTTAATCCTGCTTTCTTTTTAGTTTACATCTCTGATATTTGTAGATTGTTGTTTATCTTCTTGTGATTGCTTTCCAGCTATGATATGAATTTAAAGCTTTATGAGACTATTGCTAGATTTTCCTGGTGCTTCCGCTTCATTTGTCATTGTATTTGCACAAATGCTCAGGGTTTCCTTGAAAGAAAAGTGTGCATATATATATATAGATGTGTATACTCATTTGAGAGTTGTTGCTTTTTTATTTTAATGTGTGTGTTTCTACCACCTATGTTTCACTTTTCCTAGGAATACGTGTATTGGCTGGTTTTTTAGATGCATCAAGACTTAATTCTGCAAATTAAATTAATACTGCTTAAAATTTGTGATTTGAGATCATACACCCACTAGTGTGCTCTCTAGTTTCAGTATCAAGATACTTTGGCCATTTCTAATTTGGCAAACCCTTTATTTTGCTTTCTTTTGTCAAATTTCTCTTTGTTTTCTTGCTGCACTATTTACAATGCCATCCTTATGCAGTGAGCAGTGGGCTGTTTTTTAATTGCCCCCACTGGTTTCAATGAGGTTGTAAGGCTAAATGTGGCAAATATGGCTTCTAATCCAGTAATTCTACTATTGAATCTACTTGTATGCATGACTGTTTTGTTTGGCAGTAAAGTTTGATTCCTTACATTTTAATGGACAGAACTTAAAATGTATGCCGTATTAAGACTGTTTGAAAGCTGCTACATATATTCCTGGTTTCCCATAGTTAATTTTTAAGATTTGTTAAGAAATACTAGCAAGAACTTTGTTGCGAAAGTAATAGTTTTCCCTTTCTTTTTTGTTTTGACCTAATTTGATCTTTTAATTTGTTGGAATTGTTATATGATGTGCTTGTTAGGCTGCTCTGACTAAGCTGTAAAGGACACATTTCTGCAGTAAATTTCTTCAGCTTTCTGAGCTTCTTCCATTGATGCTGGTTGCTGCTTGTTTCTTCCACTCTTCTGCTCTTCTTCCCATGAGCAATTGATGTTGGGTTCTAGGCAAGATGAGTCTTCCCTACAACAGCAAAGAAATTAGGGTTTCTGCCAGGACAAAATGGTACCATTTTCATAATTACACACTTATGGTGTTGTAGCCAAGGACGCTTTTCCCGTAGTTATTTATGAAAGTTGCACAGGACTGTTGACATTTACAAAAGTGTTGCTTGTAAGTAGCAGGCTTTAAATGCAGTTTTGTTTTTTCAAGTTACATTGAGAAGGACTTGAAATTTCTTGGGAGTTTGTTCACTAAATGAGCTGCCTCACTTAACAGTTGGAAAGCATTTTTTTTTTGCACTGCAAAATTGCCTGGGTTCATAAGGTTTTCTGGTGTTTTCCATGTACTTTAGACAGTTTTGTGCAGCAAAGCTGCTGCCGAGTCAGTGTGGGCTTCAGCTTTACCGAAATGAGATTTCTGTCTTGAAGGGACTTGCAGCACAGCAGCTTTGTAGAGGAATTTGCATGTGTGATTAGATTTGTTAATGAAGTTTCCCGGGTGAGGCACAAATCACGGAATTGTGTTCCAGCATTTGAGAGCACGAGAAGCAATCTGTAGTGGATTGGCAACGGAAAGAAATGCTGGTAAAGGAGTGTTACGGGTAGAACTCTAAATGGGATTCACTTACCAGTATTAAAAACTGCAAGATAACACTCAGTAAATATTTCCTGGGGAGTTACCCCAACTTTTACTTACAGGTAAAAGGTTGTGATGAGAACGTGGTAACTACTTGGAAGTTGCTTTAATTTTTGGTTTGGTGGGTTTTTTGTATTTTTTTTTTTTTAAGAAGTTGTAGTCTGAAGAAACCAAGTAGCTGCACGTGACTCTTTTCTAATTGACTTGTTTTCCTGGGAGCTCCCTGTGGTGTGCAGTTAAGCCGTGTGCTTTGTGCTGGCAGGACTGGAATGTCAACATTCATGAATAAGAGCCTCAGATGAGGAGAGATTTAAATAGTCCCTGGAATGGGCTGTAAGCTTACAGACACTTTGTTTTGTAGCTGTTCTCCCGTTTGGTTAGGACTGTTATGAAGGGTCCTTTGCTTCCTATTAGAGCTCTTTCCCCACCCACCCTCTTTGCCCTTTGTAATCTGTTTTTGCTTCTGCTGTAAAGTGTGTCAATGGTGTGAAAGTGTAATGTTCGCATATCTAACAGCAGTAGTTGAACTACAGTTACTCTGTTTTTCCCAAAGAATATTATGGCTTTGATTGTAGATCCTAAACTCCAGTTACGCTGTAATTTCAAGAATTTACTTCTTGTATTCTGTAGGGTTTTGGGGTGTTTTGTAATGACAATTAGAATGACAGTTTGTGCTGCTTCTTACCCTCCTGCTTGTGTCTTACATTTTTACTTAAATTCCAACTTGTCTATTTTTCAGGTTAGAGACTTAGCTGTTAAGATTGCAGTGTCCAATGGATTGATGTCCTCATCCTGAGTTTTTTTAGAAATTACTGAAATACAAATGACACATTTGCTCCACTCCGTTATTAAATGGAGAGGTTTATTGACATTTCTTGACTTTACATTCAGTACTTTGTGTGACATATACACTTAGTCTGCTGCTTGTGTGCCAGATATTTTTTTGTCAGAAGTAGCATTGTGTTTAAAATAAGCCAAGGAGTGCAGAAGCAGAATGTCAAAGGGTGTGCTTACATGTGCAGTTTTATCCTCTCTGCAGGATATTTCCCTTGCATTCTGTGACCAGCATTAGCTGTGCCCTAGTGTGCACTTTCAGGTCAGACCCACCCACATAGTTCTTGCTGAATGACTGACTTTGCACAGTTTTCCTTGGCTGGTTGCTTCTCTTCTGTAGCTTGGTAGGATCTGTTTGATGCTTCCCACCCTGTGGCCTGCTTGGTGTCTGCTGGGGCTGCACACTTGCTTCTTTCTGCTTGGCTCTGTTGATGGGCCTTTGCTTTTTCCACACATGGACAGGGTGGCAACACAGCCAGGGCAGAGGTGACTTCAGTAGTCCTGTCCAGTATTGTGTGGTATCACTGCAGCTGAGGACTGTGACCCCACAGGCAGCCCTAACCTGAATGCCTGAGATCAGTTGTTTGGACAATTTTGCAAGGTTATCTTTTAATTCAGACCATTTTGGTGGCTGAGCACAACTGAAATACTGATGGACCACCATACAGGGCTGGTAAGTGGGAGGAGGTTTCTCAGGCTGTGATTTCACATACTTTTAAATGGCCATAAGCCATGCTGTTGGTAAAACAACTGATTCTTTCTCTTGTACAGGACACTTGCTTTATTTGCAGGTGAAATGTCCCATATTGCCAGTGCTCTGGTTCTGGAGGTGTGTCTGCTCCCAGCAGGCAGATGCACTCACCTTGCTCACTCTGCAAGGGGGAGCACTGCAGTGCTGCTGCTGCTCACTGTATAAGGCTGCTTTGTTTTTGTTGGGAAAGTGTGTGCAACTTCCCACCTCTGCTACCTCAGGGACAGGAGATGAGTCAGTGCTTTTGTTCTGTTTTGACTCTATCAACAGCTTTTGATTTATTATCTCTTGTGGGAGGAGGGGAGCTTTCCTGTAGTGAAGAAATTAGGCAAAGATTGCTCTCACATGAGCTGCTGAAACTTTTCTGACCTTTATTTGTGAAGAATAAAAACTTGGAGTCCTCATCCAGGATTTTAGGGGACCCATAATGCTTTAACTGGATAAACATAATGCTATTTTTGATGTTTTATCACCTCTTCCTGTTTCTTGCCTTTGCAACTTGTTCTACACTTGTGACTATGGTCAACTTTGTAGTATCAGACTTCCTGTAGTGAAAGTGTTTCTAATAACTCTCATAGGTCCGATGCTAATTTCTCCTCTCTTACCTTGAGTGCTCAGTCCGCTCCTCTGCCTCTCCCTGAGTTTGTGTAAAAACAGCTTTGCTGAATATGCATGGACTTGCTCAGCTCCGTAGTGTCCATAGTCTAGTAACAGCCAAAAGAAGGCATCTTGGCAGGAGAGTAAAGACTGAGAAAAACACAAAGGTGAAGAGGCTCAGCTGCCAGATGTTTGCAGCTCAGGATATTTCCTGAACCGAACTGTTTTTTAATTTGTCCAATATTCATCTGAAATCAGGCATCCTCAAAACTCTGTGGTAAGGAAGGCTGCATCTCTGTGATTCTGGGAGATCTGCCACTGCTGGTGATGGAACAGGGTAGTTTTGTCTAAAGAGAATGTTAAAATTGTTCCTTACACACCTTGCAACCTGTTCTAGCTGATACAGAAGCAGTTGTCTATTTAAAGACCTCAGCTGCATTATCTGTGGATCATTTTTCTTTTCCTCTGCCTGAAAAGCAACTTTCTGCCCCTTTCCCCTGCCACCCCTTCTAAGAGATTTGGTGTAGAATAGTAGAGAAACTGTTGCAAGTGTCTTGATTATTTCAAATTTTTCTATTCATAAGATACTGAAACATGGTATGATTTTCCTTGATGCATCCAGGGGTTTTTAGATTTTAAAAGTAGAGGCTTTTTACTACTACTTTCTCCAAAAGACTACAAGAACTGCAGTTCATTCTGAAGGTGTTTGTTTCCTGTTTCATTTGGTCATTCTGTCTTACTCCTGCAGATCCCTGGGCAGGTTTGCACCTTGTGCTTTGAGTTTTGTTTTTTTTTTTCCTTGAACCAGGAAGAGAGAAATATGAAAAGATTGATGTTTGAGATACTTAGCCAGCCAGGAATTCCTGTTACCAGGTGATTTTTAGGTTCTGGAACTCGACTGTAGAGACTGCATGTGTATGTAGACAAGGCGTTATCCTAACAGTTAGCTGATAGATGCTCCACTTGTTCATCTTCTTCCCATGAGACCTTGAAATGGTAAATTAGCTGATTAGAAACGTGCCATTTCTTCTGCTGGAGCACTGTGTGAAGCAGTGTTTATCTTTTGTAGATCTGGAAACTTCACCTCAGCCATTAATTTAACCAGTGCAGGAAGTTGTTTTGATGGGCTGGGAGGGATGTATGTGGATGTTATTTTTCTGTTGTGTGGGGCTTATTTTCTTTTACCCAAACACCCCATGCCTTCTCAACCCCTGAAGATGTGGTTTGACATGCTTTGCTTGAGGATATATCTGTAATTTTTGGCTTGAGGCTTGGTACTTGGTAGCTGCCTATAGAGAATAATTTACTGGAAAGGTCAGTAGGATAATGTTTAAGCTATAGCTAATGTTCTTCATTCTGACCTGGCTGTAGCCATCCTATGATCCTTCTTTTCTTCCCACTGATCCTGGGGGAGATTTTTGCTGGCAGTCACTAGAACTTAATAGTGGTGAAGCTTTCTTCTCCTTTATGACCCTTGACAGTAATAATTCGGAGTATATCCACAGTGCAGTGCCATTATACTGGAGTTTGCTGTTAAAAGTGATCTGATTTTTGTGTGTGAAGCACACACGTAATGTGGATGTTGTGTGAACAGTGCATACTTACTTGGTAATTTCTCTTGGGTAAGTATCTGTGTTTTTCTGCATCATATTTATTTCAGAATTGTTTGCCTGTTCTGTCTGGTCTTGCACTTCTTGATAAGAATTTTTGCATAAGACTTTCTTCAGACGTTGTTCCTTTTTCCTTTTGTCCCAGATAATTTCACTGGGGCTTAAGACTGCAAGATCAGTTCTCAGGGACACCAGGAAAGGGAAACCTACCTGATTCTTTCAACTTCTATTATTATTTATACAAACACTTGTGTTTTTTGTCTTTTCAGGCAGAGGCCGAGGAGAAAGCGGTTTCTACCAAAGAAGTTTTGATGAAGTGGAGGGTGGATTTGGGCGAGGAGGGGGCAGGGAAATGCACAGATCACAGAGTTGGGAGGAAAGGTAACAGAACTCTAGCCCTTAAAGTTTTTTACACACATCTGTTCAGCTTCCATTTGTGCCTTTTGACTCCATAAATACACTTTAGGAAAGGTCATTAGTTATATTTGTGAGTGAAGTGTCTGAATTTCTAAGATGGAATCAAACACAGTAATGTTTCTTGAGGCTCTGGAGAAAGTAAAAGAACATTTCTTGCAAAGAATTTTTCTGCTGAGTTCCTGGGAAGAAGGAGCTAACTGCTTTAAGAGAGCATAAATTATGATAGTTGCAATGGAAGTGCTGGTGCTAAGGATTTGCTTCAGTTCTAGTCTTGACATTGTTTGCAGTACTTAGGGGCACATTTGAAAACATACCCAGTTCCCAAGGGCCGTGTGTGTGTGTATTGGTGTTCCTGAAAATTTCACTTGGCATTTGGACCTCTAAAGGTATTGTCCATCAAGCTCTGATTTTAAAAAAGTTCCCACCAAGTAAAGAAAACCAGCAAAACCTATACCTAAAATGAGCTTTTGGAGTAGTTCCAAAACCTTATTTGAAACTTCTATTCTGCCTTTCTAGGGGAGACAGACGCTTTGAAAAACCAGGGCGAAAAGATCCAGGTATGGTTTTGTTACTGTGTGGGCAGCAAATGGGAGGGAGGAGCAGGGTGTGTTTGGGGGCCTGTACATATATCAGCCTTTCTTATTGCTCCAAGTTTATTGTTGATACAAGATTTGTGATACTGTGCCAGGTTGCTAAGTGTGTTCTCAAAGCGTTGTTTCTCTTACTTTGTGTTGTTCTCACTATTGGACATTTAAATGTGGTAGATCAGAAACGTGCAGTAAGTAGGTTCTGTTTATTTAATTCAGTTGTGATGTCTACAAGTGGAACTAAGTTCCTGTACCTCTGTGATGGGAGCCTTTGCTGATGAACAGGCGTGCTGTGGCAATACACCTTTTTCAGTGCAGCTTTAAACATTCCTGGTGTGGGCTGTTTTGGTACCCAGGACTTCTTGCCCATTTGAACTTGAATTGTTTTGAATGCTTGCTAATGTGAAAGAGATCCCAGCAGTGTCCTGAGGTTCCCGTGCTGATGGATTTACTGTTGATCAAATTAGTTAAGTCATCATCTGAACCTCCTGTTCAGTCTGGTTATCTGCTCTTCTGTCTCTTGTTTCTCCCCTGTTCTGTTTGAAATGCCGCACACAGGCCATGTTCTGGCAGAATGCTGGATCCTTAATTTTGGCCCAGTACATCTGAGCTGAACTTGAGTTGGAATGGGTTTGTCATCTTGGAGATGAAACAGACATCGTAAGGGTGATGGGAACATCAGGGCAGCTCTGGCTGTCTGGGAACTGCAGTGACTTTTGCTGCGCAGGCTCATGTGTTGCTTGTTCTCTGGGATGCCCATTCTCTTTCTCCATGGCATGTTTCCATGTGCACGGAGCACAGCTCTGCCTGCTGAAAGGCTTTGTACTAGTAAGAGCTTACTGACAATGTGTCTTCTCTGTTTAGGACCCAAGGAGTCTTTGGCTTTGCTAAAGGAGTCTTGGCTACATACCCTCCTTGGTAATATGCTGAGAAAGCAAAGATAAGAAGAGATAATTGCAGGTTGAATTTAAAGACAAACTCAAAGAGATCCAATTGCAATTAGAAGTTGACAGGAATGTATTTTAATCCCTGTATAGCTGTTGGCATTTTTGTAGTAAGAGCAGCATAAATAGCAATATTTATAATTTTCCAGATTACCATGGTGACATGTGCCATAGGAGTATGCTTTCAAAGCCCTTCCAGTCCTCTCTCCATGCAGGAATTGATGTTCACAGCTTCTAAAGCTGTGAACAGAAGCTTTTATTTTTCTTCTTGTTAAGTTGAATGTCACAAAATCAAGATGTGTATGTTTTCCTCATTGTCTCCTTTAAAAAGAGGATACTTCAAGAAAATAATTTGATATTGGTCAAAGATTGACCAATTTTAAATGTCAATAGTGAAACTTCAGACCTTCCATGTATCTTTATATTTAGATTTTTTTTAGTGAAAAATGAAAATGGAAGAAAGTAAGTACTACTGAGATTTCAGGACTGCATTTTTTAACCAAAAAATGGATATAGAAGTAGTATCTACTGCAGTTGATTTAATTTCATTTATTTAGCTCCTCCTTGTTGTTGCAATTAGAAATAAAAGCATTCGAGTTCCAGGCTATAGTATATACCACATTTCTGATAAAGACAGATAAAAATATTGCATATTGGTATAGGATCAGATGTATTTCTCAGTTGAAATTGAGGAGTATTTACAGTGTGCAAAATGTCCTTACAGAGGTTGACTTCTGCCAGAGGTTCATCTGCAGCTAGTGTAGAGCATTTTGTGTTTGTAGCAACTGCTAGTGATCAGGGCTATTGAATGGATCTTCCAGGAACTGTTCCCTAGGGAAGATGGTGTCCTTGATGCAATTTGTGGGAAGCTCATTGTGAGAGATGATGTCTTTCTTCTCAAATTATGAAGCTTTTTAAGTACCTAATTGCTTTTCTTTAGTCTCTTGTATTTCTCTGCTAGTCAGTATGAGAGGCAAAAGACCTTCAGTCTTTTGGAGTTTTATTATAAAAATATTGTTTTAACAATAATATTGCTGTATTAGAGGTTAATGTTGCAGTAAATAGGAAGACCATTTCTCTCCCCTTTACTTTGAAAGAGAGAGAATGTGGAGAGCACAGAAATACTGATAGAAAGTGTTGATCTGTTCTGACTCAAGCCTTGGTTAATTACAAGTAGTTATTGTTATGTAATGGCTTTCCAATAACAAAATATTTTGAGTATGAGAAGGGGATACAGATGTGCCAGAAGTAGTCCCAGCTTAACAGCAAATACTAGTATCCACACAAAGCTATGGAAGCCAAAGAGAAAGGAATTGACGTGCAGGTTATAATTCAGCCTCATGTGCTTTAGCAAGTCCCTGTACCAGTTTCTGTTACCTCGGTTAAACTTAGTTTAGCATTTTATTCTATAATTTTACCATGCTTCAGTTTTTCCTTTCTGTTTCATAGGGCCTTGGATTCAGATTACATAATTTACTGAGTTGCCAACTTTCATATTCTTTGTTCTGGATGATCCCATTAGAGAATTATTAAGAGATCAAATATTTAAACAGTTCCTGGGTATTTGTAATGGAGGACAATGCAAAGAACCCTCAATTAAAAATAATTTTTTTTTAAAGTAATAGAAATTCAACAAACACTTCTCAAATGTGGTCAGTATGCTGTTCTTAAAACTTAATGATTGCTTTTTCAGTGCTCACAACAGTTTGCAAGGTCACATTTGACTGATTCTCAGCATAAATAGTATCTGTTCCTGGTTTAAGCATGCAGATTGACGATTGCCAAAGTATTTGCAAGTTTCTGTTGCAGATTGTCACAGTTCTGACAGACTTCACTTAGGACCCAGATTGTTTCTGGGAGGCTGAGGCCATTAGCAAAGAAAATGAGCAAGTTGCTTGCTTGAGCATGTCTCTCTTCACAAAAGCTGCTTAATTTTCTGTGCAGCCTCCTGACTAATACCATCTTAGTAGCTGAAGGGATTTGGTTTGTTACCAGCAGTAACAAACTGGTAGTGAATAATTGTTATATAGTTTAAACTCCTGTTAGTCGGTCAGTTGTGGAACCTGGTTGAGTTCTGGTTAATGTGTGGGTTTTGGTTAGGTTCAGAAGACTTGACTATAAAATGTGTGTTCAAGTATCTATAAAAAGGATGTTGAATTTATTTGAATTGTACTTTCCCTCACTCTGCCTGGCTTGTTCTCCTGCCATTCCTTGCTGGCAGGAAGTGCATTCACAGGAGACTCATCACCAGTTTGTCCTTGCTGTGCTAAAGCATAGAGTGCTATGTTGGTGCATCAGAGCCCATCAGCAATTTTCCCAGGCTTCTACTCCAACTGAGGCCATGGCATATTTACAGTACTTTGACATCCATGGTTCACCAGTTCTCTGGAACTGTAAAAGCAATACTAATGTATTTTCTGCCCTTGTTCTGAAGTAACTACACAGTTCTTTGTCTAATTTCCTTCTGCAGTATTATTCAGCTTTGCATTACAAAATGTAATATTTGAAGATTGCATTTAGCGTATACTAACAACATATTTTTACTTTATACTTGCTGTTGTACTTCCTTTTAAACTAAATCTATAAAGAGAAAATTATTTTAAAACCAGGACAATTTTAAAGTATCAAGTCATGTAGAAACAAACAAATCAGCCCACCTTTTATTAGATGTGACTTGAAATCAGAAATAGCTTTGTATACCTTTGGCTCTAAATCGTGAGATTATAGTCCCATATGATACATGGGAAAAAACAATGTCTCACCTGGAATACTGTCAAACAGAATACTCAGTACCTCACACAGAATGCTGCCCTATTTCAGCCTTGACACGGGAGTCTGTTCTCCTGCTTTTGCACTGATTTTTAGTTTGTAGGACTCTTACCAATGTCTTACATTGATAGAAAATGTAGAAAAATGCAAGGAATAATTAAAAATTATTGTTGTTGACACAAGGGTGGAAAAGAACTCTTTAAATTGTGTGTGAGTCAACAACTAAAAAAAACTGATGAAAAGGGATGAAGGCAGTGTAAGTTGCTATTGTGCTACTCTTGAAGCTCCACGATAATCATGAATGTTTATCCATAGAATTAAGTTTGAAAAAGATTTTGGGAGTGTCTGTGATAAATCAAATCTGTCTGAGGTCTGCAATGGGGGAAGGCAACACTTAAACTGTTTTGGAATGAGAGCTCATTTGGAACAAAAATGTGGCCCTTCTGCCTCATTCCCTGACCATGTGTGGAATGCTTCTGTGGGGTGGCTCCCCATTTCCCCAGACCTTAAACTAAAGTAGCTTTTTGACAACCCTGTTTGGGTTATGAGCACAGTTCAGTGAACAGTTTTGTGATTTGAGAAGAATTCAGTGTAATCTATCTCTTTAGATAGCTTGAGATAATTTTTCCTGCTGCTGACCACTGGGGTGAAGTTAAGAGGAAGTATATTTGGTAGTGTCTTATGCTGTTGTCAGTGAAAGTTGCTATTTATGCCATCTGGGTTTCTGGAACAAGTCTTTTACTTTTGAAAGGTAACTTCATTTTAATTCTACTTGAGTGTTCAGATATGAACACCTAATAGGCACTGCTTTTGTTGAGAGCTTGGAGATAGTTATCCATAGTTGTGTTTTTCCTTTAGCATCTTGAATTATTTAGGAACTTCAGAATGGCATCTTAATTGCACTAGATTTATGAGGCACTTAAATACAGAAGTCTCATGTATAGTTTGTTCTAATTTTTTATTTCAAAATTGATTCAAGTGTCTCTAAATATTTTTTGTGCTGTGTGTACAGGCAAAGATTGATGTTAGAAAGCATAAAATACCAATGGATGCAGTTCTACTTCTCATATATATAGAGGATCCTTCTGGGTCAGATATACTTAAGACAAGCAATGCAAAGGTGAAAACATGTGGAATGTATGGGCCTTTAAAAAAACCCTACATTCATTCATTAAAAACAGTATTTTTTTCCACTGCTAAATAATTTATTCAGTGTTTTCAAATAAGAAAAGATTTCCATTGCAGTATTTGTCTTATACACTCAGATTTTTTGATAGTGTCTTCATAGACCTGTCTGGGAGTGAGATGTTCTCTTACTTGGCAGAATGAAGAAGTGCACTTAGTATTTACAATTTTGCTTAATAAGCACAGCCAGAGTGCTGTTCACTGCCATGAGATATTGTCAGGACTTTCAGCCTTCTGAAAAATGATGTAAGTCTGTATTCCCAAAGAGTTAAGAGAATAGAAAAGATAAGGTCTTGGATGAACAGAGTTACTTATACCAGAACTCCTGTGTTTGCTGGATGACCCCATATTGTTTTCTGCTTTTGTTTTGTTGTCCATTTTGTCATAAGCTGGTTAATTCTGACTTTGGTCAGCTTTGGGAGTTTTGAAGATCTCTCCTTTCAGGGTCAGTACGGCTTTAATCATAGTCTGGTGAATTCAGCAGACAGCTCTTCTAATTTCCCAAGAATTAGTACTGTGATTCATGCACTTGACTTCATCCTGGGTGGTTAATGCAGCCTCTCCTCAGTGGACACACTTCTCTTCACTCTGTATATCACGTTGTAATCAAAAGGATGGGACTACAAGAGAGAGATCAATAGAAGATGGTAGGTCAGGCAACAAAGTAAGTCTTTAAATGGAACCCGCAAGTTTAACGTTATAATAATTAAAAAAGCACAAAGTTCAAGGTCTGTTCTCTCTACTCTATGAGGCCAATGTCACAGAGCTGGAAGCTGTCGGTATGCTGTCCATTGATGCGGATCTCCTTGTCAGTCCTTTTTGGACTCATAGAGTCAGCTGCAGCTGGGAGCTCAGGAATAGTCTTGTCAAAATTCTCCATCTTGACCTGGTATTCACCTTTGGCATTACGAGCCAGCAGGGGGGCGAAGCGGTGGTGCACCAGGATCTCTGACGGGAGGTAGGATGTTCTCCTGTGACACGTTTCTCCTGTGCCCTCCTGCACAGCTGACAGGAAGATGACCAGCTCAAAGTGGTGAGGAGCTTCTCTTTGAAGGAGAGCATCCAGCGGGCTGGATGCAGTGATGGAGTGGTAGTAGGTCAGTGGAAAGATGAAAAAAGGACACCCATCCGCAGTGACGCTGTCCAGGTGGAAGTCAATGCTAGTTTGGTGCAGCTGCCCATTCTCTTGTTCTTGGTAAAGTATAGCAGAGATCTGGACACTGGTCAGGGGCCTGGAGCGGATGTTGACTACCTGGAACATAAGTTGTGGCTTTCCCTCGGTGTGTGTGACCACGGCGGAGCGCGAGAAGCGAATGGAGAGCGCCCGGTTCTTTGGGCGTGCGATCTTGGCCACAAAAGCACCTGGAGCATGGGAAAGAGCAAACTCAGTGTGAGCACAGGACCTGGGCTGGTTCCCTGCAGGCTCCAATGGAGCAGAAGCAGGCTGAGGCTGGAAAGACCATGATTGCAAACTGTGAGGTTGGCATCGTACTAACCTGCTTTTGTTCAAAAAAGTATAGCTTTCCTAAAATACTTATTTTTCTAAATTATGTTCACTTACTAATACTTGGAAGTTAACTGCAGCTGTAATTGCCCCAACTTACTGTAATTGGTAATAGGAACTGATCTTATGCTGTAGAAGCTCTAATACACAGTAAACTAACCTATGTATTTTGAAAGTGTTTTGAATTACCTCAAACATGAGGAATATTTTAAATGACTTAAAACACCTTAAAATAGCTGTGACATTGTAAAAACTTTCATTACATTGGGTACTGAGGAGTACGTAAACACTGACTTAAAGATCAATGAAGATAGCTCAATTAGACAAAAGCATATCTTAAAAGTCAAAACAAACTGACTTTAAATATTTTAATTATATGGTAATAGCTGAGAGAGAGAATGGTATAAGAAATAAATGATTGACAGCGATATGCCATGATCCACCACAAGTATTTTCCAATGAATATTGAAATTCTTAAGTCCAGATATTGATAAGACCTAATTTTTTGTTGATTTTTGTTTGATTAAAGGTATTTAACTTAAAATACTACATAGCTGAAATCTTGTCATTCTTGTAGTGACTACTTTAATTGTTTTTTCATATATCAGAATGAACACTATTTATTTCTAGCTCTATTCTTAAATCCAGTTGTTAGACCTATTGTATGTAAAGATGCAGTAGGAAGGGTTACCTGTGAGGAAGGCTTCTAGCATGAGCCCCAGGAGCATCTGGATTGCCAGCAGTGCAATAGCGCTGGGACAGTCCCCACTTGGGAACATGGTGCCATAGCCAATCGTGAGTTGTGTCTCCAGCGAGAAGGAGAAGGCAGCTGTAAAACTGGTGATGTGCTTGACACATATAGTATGGTTGGCAGGTGGAGCATCATGGTTCAGATCCAGGTCCCCATTCATGTCAGCCAGCAGATACCAGAGCATTGCAAAGACCAGCCAGTGAATGACAAAGGAGGCTGAGAAGATGAGCATCATCCACCTCCAGCGCATGTCCATGAGTATCCCCCACACGTCCCGGAGGTACGCCACACCTCCGCCTTGGCCACCGGCCATCTGGAATGTGCTGTGTCCATCCTTGGTCACCAGCCTCAGGTATCTCTGAGACAGGAGGGGAGCGCTGGATTTGGTGTTGTTGCCCTCTGCTGTATCTGTTGACATCTTCTAGAAAGGAGAGGAAAGGAAAAAAGTGATACAGTGCCACATAGTTGTATTTTGCCTAATGTTCACAGCTTCTGACACATCAGCAGGGGTAGGAATACTGCAGCCAACAAAGGAGGGCTTATACATTGCAATCCAGAGAAGATTAAGTCAGGAGCCTGGAGAGGAATTTACCACTGTTTGTGGTAATACTTTGCTAAAAAAGATTAGGTTTAAAAATCTGACTACTTCTCAAATTCTCCCTGCTTAGTTGTTTAAATATACATTTCATACTTTGCCTTCCTAAATTTGCATTGGAGTCACATGCTTTAATTCTTTAGGGGTGAGTGGGATGGGATTAGGCATATTGTGTGTGGAAAGAAGCTGAATTTTGCTGATTATATTAGACTTTGTAACTTCCTATGAGCAGAGTATAATAATTTACCAATACTATTATGAATACTACTAACAATAGTATAGTACTAAGGAAAAAAATGTTTATTATATTATTTCTGTAACCTATTTATGCATTTTAGGGGAATGCTGTACTTTACCTCCTAGCCCTTTCTGACTCTCCTAGCTCAAGAGTTGTCTGCTGTCTGAGCCCATCTGTCCAGTTAAACGGAATTAACGGTATTCAGGGCAGAGGTGCTTCTGGGAGTCTGAGGCTGTTTATGTAAGGGTCAAGTAAAAAGAGGGCAGGAGACCAGTACAGAGGATACACTGAGACATAATTTCCAGTCTAGTCTGCCTGGGCAGTACAATTTTTATTAGTGACCAAATAAAATAGGACAGCAAGCACATGGAAAGTAAGGTGGAATTGCAGATATGGGAAGCAAAATGGATACCTGTAGGTATTTGAAATATTAGCCTCCTTTGTTTGCTTTTAAACCTCAAAGCTTGTGGAATTCGCCAGAGCCGTGCATGTCTTCTGAAAAGACAGTGGTCACTCAAATCAATACATTTTATAAATACTGGATGTTTAAAATTCACCTGGGACAGTTAGTATTAACTACAGGTTTGTGTAAAATAGAGACTTCATGGTGTACAACCTCTTTAAAGAAGGTTGTGAAGAAGCTTGTTTGTAGAATAATGGAGAATTAAAAAATGTAGATTCTGCAAATGATAATTATACATGGTATATTTAGTCAGTTTTGGTTTCCTGTCAGTTTTGACTTTCCTTTGAATGATGGCTGTTTTGGCCTATTGCATTTTTTTGTAGAGGAATTGGATTTTTCCCTTCCAACAGTACCATCTTAGTTTTCTCTTGAAATGCATTAGAAATAAAGATCCTGAAATTCAGAATGAATTTATGGTAGGTGAAAATTTGTCTTGTGATCTTTGATCCCATAAACCAGCAGTTTACATGACTGCTTAATCTTCAACCAACTTTAAGTGACTGGAGAACATTCTCTTTTGCTTTTACTTGTGTTTAATGCCTACTGAGATACGAGGATTAACATCACAGTGACTATTCAGCTAAGGTTTTGTTTTTCTTCTGTAGCTTCTCAAAACCATGCAGCTATTACTTCTATCCGTGCTGTAGTCAGAGGAAGATAGAGTAGATAGATGATGGCTTGAGTGGAATTTGGTGGTTTTCCCCTTATTTTTAATTTTCTAGTTCACATCTCCCAGGAGGAATATTTTGAAACTATTCCCTGTGTGAGAGACTACAGTGGACTTAGCGAGGTTCTGCTGGTATATGGTACCAGGCTACTTTTCTTGGAGAATTTTGGTTGTTGTCCATCCAGTTTATTGCGTGGCCCTCCACCTTCACTGAGTTGGCTCTTCAGTCTGCTGCATAGCTCCTTGAATAGCAGTTCTCACTCTTGCTGTACAGTAACCTGAATGCAATCATACATGCTTCAGTAATCCAGTGATTAATATCTTGTCTGTAGAGCACAGTCCTTGTGTTAAGATTCAGATGAGCCCTTCTGGAGGCCTTGAAGGAGCTGGAAAACTTGATGGGGACTATGCTGAAAATGAGCCTGAACAGTGTCTTGGTTTATCGTCTTAGAGTAAGCAGTACTCACAAGAAACATTCCCTTGTTTGAATAGAGAGCACTTACAGAACAAAATGCCTCTGAGTGCATGATGCCTTCAAAACAAACCAGCAAACCAGCAAAGTCCCAAAGCAATGAAACACAACCAAAAGCCAAAAGTGTGTGTTTTTCTTTAAATTCTTGTACTTTGAGGGCAGGATCTGCTTTGTAGACTCTAAGCAATTTGGGTTTACAAAACAAATACATGTAGTGAAAATGATTCTGATGCTGACTGTGGTGTTACGTACATTAAGAAAAAAGGGAAAACATTCCTAAGATGGTACATTTTTTTTGGCTGCGCTTCAGATCTTTGCACGAGTGCTAAGGCAATGTGTTTGAACACTACAGACTTAAAACAAATGCTGTCAGCATTTAGGATCTCAGATTTGTTGATTAAGGAGCTTCTTAGGGTGGTGATTAATCACTTAATGTTGTCTTAAACTCTGAAAAAAAAATCAGGTACTTTGAGGTTTTTTCAATGGGGGAGGATTGATTCCTGACAGATTTTGAAGGCACTTGAGAAAGAGAACCTACATTAGCCCCCAACAGCACACTTCAGAACAGTCCTGTGTGTCTGCTCCTTGAGATTCTCAAGCAGGTGAGTTTGCATTCTGAGGTTAACCAGGTTATGCACTGGCATAGTGCTCTGATTTTTCTAATCTATGACTGTTGACAATGTTAGTTTTCTATTTCAGTGGCAGGGATAGCATTGGAAATGTATAAGCTTGAGTTCCAAAATCCCTTTTTTCAAGTGCTATTGATGGATTAAGAGCCCCAAGTCTTAGCTTCTTGGAGTGAGAAAAACAGATAAGAAACTGCAAATAGACTCTGAGAGCAGTGCACTTGGGTTGAGAGTAAGAGGCAAAAGAGCAACTGCCCTGTGGGAAATAGCTTACCAAGGTTGGAGGATCAGTCCTCTGTATTCTCAAAAGCAGAGGCACCTTAAGAGCAAATGTGACTTTGAATTTAAAAGGTGTTAATAAAGTACAATTTGAACCACCTAATTGAATCCCCTGCCTGGCATGGTCCTTGATGACCCCATATTAATCCCAGATTCAGTGTATGTTTTAGGAAAGACATTTTGCTTCAGCTTGAAAAGAAAAATGCTGTGTTTGTTGGAGAATGCTTGTCTTCACTGTAACATACATGTGCTGTTTCTTATCCAGGTTTATCCAGTGTTCTCTCTCAACAACCTTTGTGTTACGTTATTTGCTGGGTTTTGCTTTTCCTGGTTCCCGACTTATGCAACTGTTGAAGCTTTGGGGTTTTTCTTATCCCTCCATCTCTCAGGTGATAGCCCCTGACTAGAAGGACAGGAACTGTCAGAAATCACTTTTCTAAGCCTCTTGTGGCATGCTGACCATTTATTACGCATTTGCTGTGTCTAATCCTTCCTGTTTACCTTCTCTTGAAAACGAAATTATCACACCAGTGTTTCTGTCAGTTCTTAGCGTTTTTTGGTTTTCAGTCTTTTTATCACCTTGTCCCTCATCCTGGCTTCTTTTTTCTATACACTCTTCTAAGACAAATCAAGGTAGGATAAGTAGTAATTTTTAAAAAAATCTCAGGTTCTTTCTTCTAGTAGTGGGACAAGTTCTAAACTGACTTGGCTAGCTAATGATTTACATGTGATAAAACCTTGCCTTACAGCTTGAGGATGTTGCTTTCATTTCTGAAATTCATGATCCAGCACATGGATCTCCCATGCTTTGCCTTTTTGATTGATGCAGTCTTCCTTGTGTCGTAACAGCCTTTATTGCATTCCTGTTCCATGCCACCTCTGATTGATTTCCTCTCCTCTTGCTTAGCTTTTTCTAAGGACTCTGCTAGGATTGCAGGGAAGCTCAGTTGGCAGCACTGTCTCCATTTTTGTTTGCCTTCTGAGTTGAAGGCATTCAAAGTGACACTTCTGACCTGTTCTCAGCTCGATACACAAATGCGTCTGCAAACTTTTGAGGAGCTTGGGTGAGGAGTTGTGTTCAGGGGAGACTCCTGTAGTGTTGTCCTACTTGCCCAGCTTCTAGTCCTAACTAAGTCTGTTCTAATTGGACTTGGAAGGGATTTGAAACAGTTTACACTGTGCTGTTTCATTTTGACAGAAAGTGGTCCTGAGGACCTGCTGTTTTCTGGGAGTGACTGCAAAAACTGCTTATAACTGCAGCATTACTTGAAGGTTTATTAGAACCCAGGTGGTGGCATGCCTGTCTGGGAATGTGTACATTCCCTCTTTTCTTGCCCTGGGTTTACATGATCATGTACAAGCTTCAGATTTAAACCTTGTCTGCTCTGAGCTGGGATTGTGCAGACAAGGGTGGATCTGTTGCCGCCTCTGCACTTTGCAACAGCAAACTAAGATAATTTTTAAAGGCATTTTTCATGCTATTAAAATAGCTATTTTATGTGTTCTTATTTTTAGATTGTGTATTTTTTTTAGTATGAATGGGCACCCTTGGAGATGCTCTGGCATTATTACTAGGAAATGAAGGTTTTTTCAGTACAGATGACATAACTGGATCATATAACTTAGATCGGGGGACAGTCTTAAAAATGTAGGGAGTAATTCAGCTTGAGAAGCTGCATTGGTTGAAAATTTATATTCCTGTTGTGAATAGAGCAGTTAACATTTCAAATACACTTGTCCATTTGGTTTTGTAGCTAATACCTCATTGAGATGACTGGAAGTAGTTTGTGACAAAAGTTACTTCTGAGCAGTGTATAGAATTAAGATAAGTTTTAAGGACTTGTTACATTTAAAAGTAGGTCTTGTAAAAATGGAAACTTGAATTTGTTGACCCCAAGTTATATTTTTCAAAGCAAGTGCCATAAAGGATAGGATGTGAGACCTTGTACTTTTGACTCTCTTTGACAGTTTATTGCAGAATGTACTTTAAAGAAAAGAGGTGGTAAAATAGGAGGGTATGTCTCCTTTTATGGTAGAGAAAACAAGGCTGCTTATATACTTGATTTTTGGGAAGCTAAATAATGTTCCATTTTATATATAGTGTATTGTCACATAAGTACTTTGAGGATCCATAGGAACACTAATTCTTGATTTTGAAGTAGCACCTGAGTGGGCCAACTAGTGCGGCCACTCTTAGAGAAGCAGAAAAGCAACATTTAAGTAAAGTCTTGGTAAAGGCTTTAAAATATTCTAGTATATATAGAATCTTTATAAAGAAGCCTAAATGCAGAATTAAATACTGATAAAAGAGGAGTAACGTGAAACTTAGAAGGGAGAGTTTTATTTGATGTAAAGCTACAGTAATGGAAGTTTGCTGCCTCCCGTTTTTGTGGAACTTGCTGTTTTTGAGGAGCAGTCCTGCCCTGTGTGATGCAGACTTTCCCATGGCTTGTCTAGAATGGCTAAATTTTGCAGGACAGTGGAGTTCACTCCATGTCCATATGTGGTGTCCCGGGCAGCGGTGCCGGCTCGCTGTGTGTCCATAAGCACAGGGATGAATGCATTGATTAAAAACTCTTGAAGTCTGAGATATAATTGGAGATGACAAAAAGCTGGAAGATGTGAAGCTTGTTTTTTTTGTGGTGGAACTAAATGCTGAGTTAGGAGTGTAGCAAGGTGAGGGTGACTTTTCCATGATTCTTGGCCAATTTCATGACACTCAGCTGCTGTAGCTGGAGCTCACAAATGCTCCCTGTCTGCACAGCCTTTCCAGCACTTATCTTAAAAACTTTTTGAAAAAATACTGCATAAAGACTTTGGTTTTGATCTTTGTGCTCTTATGACTGTGGTCACCTGAGAGAATATTTTCTTCTTTTTGAGGGGGAAAAATCGACAACCATTTTCTGTAAACTGATGCTTAATTTAGCAAGTTTTAGAAGTAAAACTCTCTGCCCTGAAAAGAAGTTTGATTTCTTTGATTAAAGAGTGACAGAACAATTCAAATTGTACAATAAGAAAAAAAGGAAGAAAAAAAATATGATGGTTTTGTGTACTTACCAGTCTTCAGAGGGTCTTTGTGCAGGAGGAGGGGATAACCTGGGCTTCAGGAGAGGGACTGCTCTGGTCTGGTGTACTGGTCCCAGCACTAGTAAGAAACTTCCCACAAGTAGTTGGTAGAGATTTAAAAAAAAACCCAAACCAAAACCTTTAAAAATGGGTTTGTATGTCTCATTCCTGTGTTTATATGCTGGGGGGATTGGTTTCCATCTGAAGCTGATTTGATTGGTCATTTTGCCTGCAGGGGGGCCGGTTGGCTCTGATCATGTGGAAAAGAATGCTGGTTTGTTAGGAGCATTTCTTTACCCAACACAAACCCTTAGCAGCCAAGGAGAAATCCTCAAACACTTACTTGGGGAAGGGATGTCTTCCCCCTCACCTCCTTAATCAAGATAATTTTTTAGGTTTGTATAACCTAAAGTTTTACATGAAAGTTGAAAAAGCCAAAATTCCCTTGGAATTGCTGAGTTGGAGAAGTTCCCGTATTGCTGCTGAAAATGCACACTGTTCACTGATACCTGTTCTCTAACCAGTATCAACTACTGTTTGTTTGGGTTAGGAGAGACACTCTTGTGTCCCACTGCTGCTCCACTTCTTCCTTTCCTGTTAGGTCCTAAGCTCTGGAAGGTTAATGGAACGGTGGATGCAGCTCATGGTGCAGCCTGTGGTCTCAGGAGGGTGTTGCTAAATTGCAGCCTAATGCTGCTAAGAAGATGTAGACTTGGCCGTTTCCATCTCCACATTGCTCCTTTGTGAAAATATGGAATTAAGCACAGGATTTTTCTAAAGCCTAGGAATGAAACAAGGCAGATTAGGTGGCTTGCTGATTCCATGCGGCAGATGAAACCACTTTCGCTTAGGCTGTTTGCTCTTTCCCTCATGAAATGAGAGGAGTTGTTGATATACATCTGAGCGAGCGGCTGCGCAGAGTGGTCAGTGTCCTTCCCTGCTGGACCAGCTCTGAGGACAGCTCTGGAACACAAAACTGGTTCACATATTTTTTTTATCCCTTGGTGAGCTGCTGATGTGAGGGCTTTGACCGAACGTCAGATGTAAGAGGATCTGAGAAACAAAGGCTTTGGTTGTTTGCGGTAAAACTACTGAAGGCCTGCTGGGAAAATCATTAATGTAGACTTTCCTGCTTAGGAAACAAAATCCTCCCTATTTTTTCTTCCTTAACCTTCTCCCAACCCTGAATTGCAAAACATTAATTTTTTGCTTCATTAGTATGGAACATTTTAATACATGTTCAGGCACAGCACGGAAAGTTGATAGGCATAGAGTGAGTTTGAGAACCAGGGCAAATAATGTAGTGCCAGAGGACTCCCACCAGTGTGACGAGGCTGTAGGACAGTGTGACTCGCCTTTCACCCTTCCCTCCACTGCAGACAGCCTCACTTAGTCACAAGTAGGATTTTGGTTTCAAACAATATTTTCTTAGAAGCCATCTTTTGAACTGTAGAAAGCATATGCTGTGTGGTCACTGGTTTTCTAATCTAATTCAGCTGAATGACTTGGAAATCTTTACACAGTTGGTAGAGCAGGTGAAATTAGGTGCAGTGTGTGTTTTTCAGGTGTGTTATGGAATTGACCTCTTGTTAATTCCTTTCAATCTATTGGCTCACGTTGGTGACAGCAGATAATGGCCAATTTAGTGAAAAAAAAATGGAGTTGCATTTGACAGTGTATTTTTAAGACCTACTGTTGATATTGAGATTTTATGCAGAGAGATTGAAAATTTGAAGCTAGAAAAGGGATTCAGAACTTCTGATCTGTCACTGTGAGTCACTTCATGGTATTTGTTTTCCTGTGGTGTTCCTAGCATGTCCAATAGTGTTCTAATGAGAAGTAGTCCTTCTCTAGAAGCATCACCTTAAGGACATTTATTTTATTATTCTGTGAAATAAATGAAAAATTACACATTTAGGCAAAGTTATTTTAGTTCTTTTAAAAACACTGACTGCAAAGGTTTTTATTTTTATCTTCCTCCTGAGGAATTGTGTAGCAGGCAGCAGAGAGAAGCGAGCAAGTTAAAGTACTTAATAGACTCTCGTGGTTCTTGCCCCTCTGTAGAGGAAACAGCAGTGCTGTCAGTCATCGCTTTCCTGTTTATTCTTTCCAGACAGTGAGCGTGGCGTAGGAAGCGTGGGCTGACAGCCTGGAGAACAGAAGTTATTTGCCATTCTGTTAGTAAGTCCTCTTCATAAATGTGTTGCCATGGGGCCACATCCACGATTCCAGTCTTGTTCCCTACAGTCAGTATCCCTTCAAATCAGTGTTGCACAGCTGTAGGCTTTTCTGGCTGGATACCACTCAGCTCTGTCTGAAGTTTTCTGTAAACACCAGTGCTGGCTTTGTGACAGGCCTGAACAGAGGTGCCCTTTTACTGCTCCTTCTCTTCAGGAAGTCCAGTCAATTAGTCCAAGGCAAAACCATAGATTGCATTTTAGTTTCTTTCATCCTTAAAACATTGCCAAGTCCTGACTCTGATCTAAGTAATTTCTGCTGAAATGATTGCTCTCAAATCTAGAAACAGTTTGCAAAGAATATGCTGGGACTTCGGAAGTTATGAATTTAGATGTAATCTGTAGGAATATTCCTGTATTCAGTTTGTCACAGTCTTTCTGTCACTTTGGTAGCTTGATTTTTCTGGTCTTTAACCTGTGACTGGTTTGTGTTTGCAAAAAACTAGTTTCTTGGCTGGTCTGTCTAATCTTCAGGATCATCTAATGCCAGACCTGTTTGGACACATACCTTGCTCTTTGAGTGGTGCTTGCTGTGATGTCCTAATGCCATAAACTGAAGAATGTCATGACACTGCATTTTTTTCTCTTTAATTCCACTGAAGGTGTCATCAGAACAGTCTGTGATGTGACACACTGGAGTGCTGGTGTGTTTGAAAAGGTTTTGGAACCACAGGTGATCCCATCCTCAGATGAATATAATGCTGACCCCTTATACTTGATTTTTTTTCATTTCTACATTTCCAATGCCATAGAATTTAAGATCAGAAGAGGGGCAGGATCCCACTTGGCAAACAGCATTTGTTGTTTTGTAACCTCTACAGAGATGTGTTTCAAACTCAATTTTCTGCAAGTTCAGCATGAACAAAACCTGATTTTGATAGTTCAGTTGTTGGGAAAAACATCTGTTCTCCTGAGGACTAACAGAACCTGAGTTGAGTTTCCTTGGTTTGACTATAGCATGAGTAGATGTGCAGTGGGGCTAAAACCTGGATATACAGTGGCAAAGCAGACATCACAATATTCTTTAAGTGACTTTTTTCCTAAATGTTTTTGGAAAAGTGGAGCAGAGCCTGTGAGCTGAGAGCTTGTCTCAGTTAAAGAGCAGTCTCCAGAATCAGCTGAACTTACAATGGAAGAACATACCCTTTTTTTCCTTAATTGGTAGAGTCTAAAATCTCTCAAATTAACGTTACTGAATAAGTGTCAAGTAATATCTGAGTCTTTATGAAAATAGTAGACATATCTGTACAAATACTGCTTCTTGTGTCTCAAAGCAGTGATTCACATAACTTTTTTATTTCGATAACTGTTCCAGTAAGAAAAAAATTAGTGTCTTGTGCTGCAAAATGAAGAAAATTGAATGTCTTCCTCTTTGTAGCAGTTTAAAAATAAATTCAGAAAGAATGAAACATTTTCCTTGTCTGGGACTTAGGCTCCCCTGGTCTGTTGGGTTGCAGCTCTCTCCTGTGCACCTCTCTGTGTGTTTTACTTCCAGCTGACTCGGCTCTGTAGCTTGCCTTCTGCTTTTCTACTGTGGGAGGCCCATCCAAGGAGCAAGGGTGAGAGGCCTCCCTGTGCTTTCTCTTACTGTAGTCTGCATTAGGAATTTTTAGATACCTAAAATGAAAAGAAGAAAAAAAAATCCCAAACTTAGATTTTTCTGTCTGGCGTATTTCTTTCCTGTCTTTTTCATGAAGCATGGGAAAACAACGTGGCTGACGTTCATCTGCAAAGATTTAGCCACTCCAGAGAAAAGAAGTTGCCAGCCTTGCACATACCAAATGAAGGCAATTTTATTTGGAGTATTACCAGAGACTCCCCAAAATACACTGCCTTCAGATTTTTTTTGTTTTCCTCAAAACCCAGCAAATACAGAAGTGATTTTCAGCCAGATGTCCCCTTCAGTGAAGTAGAGGTGTAACTGGATTATACTTGGCTCCATAGCTAACATTTCCTGTTGGTATTGGTGCTTAACTTTAAATTAGAGCTGGAGAAAGATGAAGGGTTTTTTTCCTCTAGTGTTTTGAGATAGTGGAGAAGGGATGTCAGTTTTTCTCCAAGGTGCATGCTAAATAGAGAGCTGGTGTATGCTTCTTGTCTCCAGAGTGCAGTAAATCTAGCAGGAAGATTTTTCATGTTCTAAACAAAAGTCTGATGTGCCGCAGAAGTTCAGATCATCTTTGTTTCCTCATCTTTTTCATTGACTGAAAAGATTGCCTGATGCTAAGACACCATTCTCCTATGCTTCCTAAACTAAATTCTTAAAAATGTGTCTTTCCACCCCAGGAGTCTTAATACATGATCGTGCTTTCTTTTGTTTTTCCTGTCCAAGAAAGCAGGCACACTAAACAGACTTCACCAAATAACATCTTACGTTTTTGGATTTTAGGACTCCTAAGAAGGAAGATTCAGTATTACTTTTTCTAGTAGTTGAAAACTTTTCTTTTTATAGATAACATCACAATTTCAGGTTAACACTGGGTAGTAATACCCTTGAGGAAATGGCATCACTGTGGTTCCTGTGAGAATTCTGGTGCTACACAGCTGAAGAAATTTATTTCAGTGATGGGTTATCTTGTCAGGGCAAGTCAGCAGTGAAAGCAGCATCTGCGTTAAGCCTTGGCTTACTGGTGTATAACATGGAAATCTTGGTGTATAATGTGGAGTCTTTTCATAAAAATATTTATATCATCCTTTTCTGACAAGGTTGCTCTTCATAACTACTTGAGGATTTTGTGTTTTGTTTTAAATACAACATAATGTATAACTGGGAACTAAAAGACTGTCCTATCTCCTAAACTTCTAGTAGACTTATCCTTCAGCTCAGTCATAATTGCTTCTAGCCCTTCATACACTGATTATGGCTCTCCAGAAGATGGATTCACAGCATAATGTTAACATTGCTAAGTTTCTTCTCGTTTATTCCTCAATGCTACTTTGAATTTTCAGTGTTTCCTAGTAGTAAGACTGCTGTATGTCGGATTAAATAAATAGATCTCACCTTCTTTTTATTACAGAAGTAGGAAATGTTTTTGCTTTATATAATGTTTACACTGCACTCCCATTTAGCTTGAGACATTTCATTCATGATAAAGCAGTTTATTCTTTTTCTCTGCACACTTTTGCCTTCTTTTTATTACATTTCCCTACAACTCTTAAACTGCCTTTTCCTCCTTTGTCTTTCCTATCCATGTTCTAATTGCTTATACACTTTGCTTCCTTCTAGATTTCTTTTTTTTTCTTTTTTTTTTTTCCTTTTTGGTCTTTCCATCCCAAGGTACATAGGGACCTGGATTTCTTAAATCCCTGTCACATTTCCTTCCTGAATTTCCATTCCTCTCCTAGGATCCTATGACCGCTTCTGGTGCATTTTTGCCTCCAAGGGAGCAAGATTTCAACCCTTTTGTATTTGTGTGTTTCTGAAGACAGGACACGTGTTCACTGGCCTGTGTTTTCTTTGCAGTGAGACCAAACTTTGAGGAAGGTGGGACAGTGCCTGCGGGGAGGAAACACGAATTTATACGCTCTGAGAGCGAGAACTGGCGCACCTTCAGGGAGGAGCAGAATGGGGAAGATGAGGATGGAGGCTGGCGACTGGCTGGGTCACGGAGGGATGGGGAGAGGTGGCGTCCTCACAGTCCAGGTGAGAGCAGAGCTGGGCAAACATGCAGTCATGCTTACAGAGAGAGAGAGGGCAAAGGCCACGAGGAGAGGGAGGTGCCACATGCAGGGCAAAAATAGGTTCATGTAGTTTTGTCTATTAAATACGGTTCTGGCACATGTGGGGCTCTCGGTCACAAAATGATCATCATAAAATTATGCGCCTTTTCCTTTCCTTTTAGCATCTTCAGTACCCTTACATATTTAAGGGAACAATACTTTTCAGGTGTGCACTTGTCTATATTGTGCTCCAGGTGTGTATGTACCTGGTAAAATAAGGATCTTTTAATAATACTGTTTCTTTGTGGCTGTGACCATGAGGGGAGAGAAGTGACCCACATTAGACAGCATACCTAAGGCTGCAGGGTGACACTGACACTAAGCCACTTCGGTCATTAACCTCTTTCTAGTTTTCTATATATGTTTGCAGTGCAAAGAAGTATCCTTGGAAAAACCTCAAAATATGTTGCTCTACACATTTTGTAGTTGGTTACAGGATATCTTGTCCCAATAAATTTTAGGCACCTGTTTGGTTTCATTCTCCTCTTCCCAGGCCTGACAGGGCAAGTCTGTTCACATGCTTTCCAGCATTGCATTGCTGGATTTGCAGGAGAAATGCAAGCAGAGCTTGGTATTTCAGTAGGAGGACTGAAACATATTATAGGAGTTTTTTCCTTCTCTTGGGAGATGATTTAGTCATACCTGGTGTGGGATCCTGGGTTTGGCTATCTTTTGGCTGCAGAAGGCTTCTGGAGTACCAGGAGAGAGTTAGGCTCTTCTACTGTTACATCTTCCTAGAATAATAAAATTGTTGAGTTTGGAAAAGACCTTTAAGGTGGTTGAGTCCAACCATTGACCCAGCACTGCCAAGGCCACCACTAAACCATGCCGTTAAGTGCCACATCTACATGGCTTTTAAATCTCTCCAGGGATGAGGCCTCTACCACTTTGCTGGGCATCTGTGCTTGACAGCCCTTTCAGTGAAGGAATTGTTCCTGATGCCCAATCTAAATTTTCTCTCTGGTATTCTGGAGGGTGATAAGGTCCCCTGGCTTGAGCTTCCTTTGCTCCGTGCTAAACCTGATAGGAAAGCAAAGAAAGCACAGGACATTTTTAGGGCTGAGGTGGACAGCTTCTTCTGTTCAATAAAAAAACCTCCCAGCTGCTCTTACAATGGCTCTTTTCAACATCTGAGACTTTCAGTGCAGTTATTGTTGTGAGCAACCATCACCTCTGTTCTGAGCCTTCTTCACAGCTGTGTATAACTCTGCTCTCAAACAGCTGTTCTCTTGTACTAAAATTCAGCAGTGAGCCCAAGGCTTGATTTATCATCAGATGTTTTCTATTTAGAGCAAGGCTAAAAGACAAATTTTGAAGAATATAATTTTCTTTTCCCCAGTGTTTGGTCACAGTTGTTGATCAGACACTGCTGCTTTATCTAGTTGAGGCAACATCAGGCAACATCTGCTACCTCATGATGCAGCATGATACTCAGGAGTGGAGTGTTGTGCAAGTACCAGTCTGCATGCTTTAGCTTAAAAGGAAGCACAGACCTCAAAGTTCAGAAGTTCATTCAGATCTTGAACTTTTTTGGGTGTTCTGAGGAAGGTTTTGAAAATCCATTTCACTTCTGTCATGAAAAATACTACTGCTTATTTGAATTTTCAGTGTAGTAGAAACTAACTGAACTTCCCTTATGAGTTAGTTTTGGCAGGTATAGTTGAAAGCCTGTTCAAAGACTTATATGAATCTGCAGAAAAGTTGCTAATTTTGAGATAGCCTGACCTGACAGCTGTATTGTCTTAGTTCCAGCTTTCATCAGAGCTGTATTTGAATTCTCCTCTTAGTAGTAGCCACAGAACTATCAAAATGGTTTAAATCACATTTTTGCTTTAAACAATGAGTTAAACTCAAATTGCCGTGGCTTAAACTACTTCTTTGTACTTGTTCTGGTGTTAAGTAATAGTATCATCATGTGTCCTGCTAAAAAATAGAAAAATGTCTTCAGATGACTGTTGGCATTTGTTTAGTTGGTCCGTCCTGTGGCTTGGCTCTGTGTACTTCCTGCTAGGAGCTTTAGACTGGCTTTAATATCTGCTAGAAGAGTTAGATGCACTGGCTGCTTCGAAGTTCTTTTTTTTTCTTTTAATTTTTAACTACGTTTTAAAATTATAAATGTATAAAAACCCCCTCTTTCTGTTGTTCCAATTCTGGCATTCATACAGTGATTGCCCTTTAAATTTGCAAGGCAAGTCTGTTTTGTCAGAAACATGTACAAACCTGTTTTGGTCCCAAAACTAGTGACTGATCTTTAGATGGTTATTGGTTTGGTTACCAAGTCAGCCTTAAGGAATAGAAATAAGTTATTATTCCCTAGAATTTCTCATATGGTTTTGTCTTTGCTTAAATAGCTCTTCAGATTGGTCTTCTTCCTCAAAAGCATTTGAGAGAGGCCTTAGGCTGTACTCTGATGTAAAGTTTTTTTTTAGTTGCTGCTTGATTTGAAAGGCATTTCAAATTCATCTTGATTCACTCTACTTTCAGAATCAGGTGCTGTGATTCAACTAGAGTTGAATTTTTGGGCATTGTTCCTTGTGTTTCAAAATTGAGCAAAGTAAGAACTAGGTCTATATATAATATATGCTTAGTGTGTATTGAAAATTTTACTGCTAAGTTAGAGAATATAACTTTGAGAGAGAAATAGCTATTATAAAGCTAATGTGTTCTTGGATTTCCTGAAGTAGCCAGTAGTCCTGTCTTTTACCTGCAATGTCACCAGAAATTGCAAGGGATGAATTAAGCTTAAAATTGTCTCTACACGTGAAATATTGAACATGTAACTACTGCCTAGTGACAGTATAGGGCTGAACTTAAAGCTGTGTTTGTGTCCTGTTGGTTAAAAAAGTTCAGGTAGGAATTCAGGTTTATCTCTACTTTTGGCTTGCTTTAAAAGGTTGACAGGCTGATATTTCAGACCTGAATTATGGCCTATATTCTAACTGGGCTTTTACAAACACATTTTATTAGTAAGAAACAAGGGCATGAGTCTGCTACACCTAAGTCTTTCTGCCTTTCCACATAGCTCTGACAATGTAGGGGCTGTAGAAGGTGGTGTGACTAAATCTCTGCAAGCAGACTCAATGGTTCTTCATTGGAACTTTGGCAGATACCTGGGCTTAACAAAGTGCTTAGAATTCACATTCAAAATCCACATTTCTAGGTCTCACTATGAAGAGCTGCACTCCTGGTATGGCATGTGAACTGGGAAAAAGCAGAGGCTCCTCTCAATGCAGGGTCTCTAGATGGCCCATTTATTGCTGTGTAGGCAATTCTTAATACTCAGTTTTCCTATTCCACACAAAAGAGAGCTGAAGAAGAGATGCTCAGCCCTTTTTGAGTGCTAGGGTAGCAAACAGGCAGAGCTGTCAATCCATACATTATGGCATTGCCAGGTTGAGGCTGTAGGTCTGTTTGTCCCCCTGCTGGGAGCCCTGACATGGACATTGCTGCTCATAATGAGGAGCTGTCTGTCCAGGGACTCAAGCAGAAATGCTATCTGGTTGTCAACAACCTCTCACCTTTCCTTAATAACATTGAAAAAGTTGCCTCAGAACATTGATTTGATGGTTTAATAGTACTTTCTTTATGGGGCATAACTAGGAGCATAGGTTAAGTTATCCAGTGGAATTATTTGCAAAGAAGTGCATATGGAGTAGTGAAGGCCTTGTTAAAATCTAACATTTGTGTTTCCTTAGTAAAATTTAAGATTGAAGTTCATAATGTTTCTCGAAGGAGTTTCTTTCACATTTCCTGTATTTGTGAGGCAAAGGTGGATTTTTGCATGGCTAATATGAATAGGGTATTAAGGTTAGTGTGGAAACATTCATCAATCATGAAACAGGACCACATTTCTCCCCTTTACTGTTATTTATTTATTTATTTATTTTGTAGACATTTGATACTGTGAGGCTGCACTCATTCTGGTGTGCACATTCTTGGAACAAGAAAAAAAATTTACTTTTTTTTATTCAGTAAAGAACAACCACCATGAAAAGCACTAAGGTGCCTTCATTTTTTTCTTTGCACCTTTGTGATAAAGATGGCTTGTATTGCATGGAAAGCTGTCTACAGTCCTTTCACTCCCAGTTTGTTTTCCCTAGCAGCCAGTTCTTTACCCCTTAAATAGCATTATTCCACTCAGAGGATTTGAAGCTTGGCTGAATGAAGGTGTTTTCTGAATATGAAGTTCATACATGAATTGAGAAAGTTCTCCCACTTCTTATCTTTCCAAGTTTTGGTATCCCATGGCTAAAAAAAAACATTCAAGAGACTGACCAGTCCTTTCAAAGGTATTTGAATAGTTGTCACTCCATTTTTCATGTATGCACAAGAGCATATCTGAGGGCAAGAGGCAAAAACATGGGTGTTTTGTTCAGGATGCAACTTCTGCAGAGTCTCTGAAGGAAAATACATGATCTTACACATGTAAAGGTGCCAAAAAAGACTTAAATCAATGATGGCTGGTAAATTCAATTGGCAACTAGTTGTGTTGCTGATCTTATTTTGGTGCCCGTTTTAGATTTTGTAGCCGAACTTTTTTAGCCTGTGTAGTTTATAATGCTTATTCCACAGTTATAATTTGAGGATACACAGTAGACAATATTTGAAAGTCTTCTGCTTATTGACGAGATGCTCCTTTTCTTTGCCTTATCCTTGAAGTTGCCTGTCGATAGGTGGGCTGTACCGTGTAGGGTCTTTCTGAATTGCTGTCAGTGTCCCTCCCTCCCCCTGGTGCGTGAGCACTGCCCCAGGACCGTGTGGTAAAGCTCCTTTCCCCGCCTTAGACGGCCCTCATTCCGCAGGCTGGCGGGAGCACATGGAGCGACGGCGGAGATTCGAGTTTGATTTCCGGGACCGAGACGACGAGCGGGGCTATCGCCGCGTGCGCTGCGGCAGCGGCAGCATGGACGATGACAGGGACAGTCTCCCTGAGTGGTGCTTGGAGGATGCAGAGGAAGAGATGGGCACGTTTGACTCCTCTGGAGCGTTTCTCTCCTTAAAGGTAAAAAGCTGATTTGGGCCCTGGGGTCGCTTGGCGCGAATGTTCTGTGATGTCAGGTGGATCATGGATGATTGCGTTGACTTTGCAGAAAGTGCAGAAGGAGCCAATACCAGAGGAACAGGAGATGGACTTCCGGCCTGTGGAGGAAGGGGAGGAAAGGTCTGATTCTGAAGGGAGCCACAATGAAGAAGCCAAAGATCATGAAAAGACCAAGAAAGAGGGGGAGAAAACAGAAAGAGTAGTGGCAGGTAAGAGGGACTTCTGCAACAGTCATTGCAGAATTTCTGTTAATTCAAATGGTTACTTAGAACTATGCGCTCTTACAGAAGCAGTGGAAGAAGCAGCTCAGGCATCATCTCCTGCTGCCAGGTCAGACACCCCTCCAAAATCTCAACCTCCAGACCCGTTGCAGACAAACCTTTTTGAAAGGAAGGAAGAGTCTGTGCCAGAAAGAACAGAAAAAACAGAAGATAAAGAGAATCGAGTGGAGAATACACTGTCAGCCAAAATGTCCAACAGAGGGGAAGGTAATAAACCTGACAGATAAATTTAGTAAGTTTCCATTACTCACTGGGAGTAATTCTAGCCCCTTGAAAGAGGCAAGGACTGCATTATGGTGATGAAAATGCAGAATTCACTGACTGGTCTATAAATAAAGAATTGTTGGATATGCCATCTCAAATGCTTTCTGTGCACTGGTACTTCACACTGAAATGTGGTCCAGAGAAAAACAAGCTAGTTGTGGATGTGCCTCACTGTGTTACAGCAGAATAGTCTGGACAAATGTGTGTGGCCAGGAGATGGGATATGCTCAAATGTGCCAGGTTCTGCACTGATAGAACTAAATTGTTTGTTCCTTGAAGTTAGGCTGGGTGCCTGTGCTGTAAGCAGTACATTCAGGAAGATCTGAAACTACTTTTGCTTTGGTGCTAAATTTGAGCCATTGAATAGTCTCTGCATTAAGTTCTTAAAAGTAATTGTCATTTATGCTAAAAAAATGAACTAACTTTAAGATTTTTCTTTAGATTTGGCTTCTCTTGCTCAACCTTTGCCACAGATTTCTGCAGACACAGCTGCTTCTGCTCATCTTCCTCCTCCTGTTTCCAACTCAAATCCTGCTCTGCGGCCAGTTCAAACACCTGTCACAGCTGCTCCAGGCATGGGCAACATTCCCACTGACCCAGATGATGAAGAGGGCCTCAAACACCTAGAGCAGGTAAAATTCCTCTAATTCCTTTGTTGTTGACAATTGTGAGACTGGAGGAATGTGGAATGCAAAAAACATTTGAAGCCCATAAAATCAGAAATGCAGCTGAAACTTTACAATGTGTACTGAAAGCTGCTTCTCTCTGTTTTTGTTGGGTTGGTTTTTCGATTTTTTTTTTTTTTTTTTTTGGCAAATAATTCAAGCTTTTGTATTTTTCTGGGTCAGGGTGCTATACCCTTTATTAAAGAGCTAGAGACTATAATGCTTATGACCACTGTCAAGACATCAGACAAAAACCCAACCAAAAATCCTGTAAATGAATCACAGCACTGTGTTGATGAAACTATAGTGACTGCTGAGATGTAGAGCCTTCTTTGTGCTCATGCTCCCATGCCTGTTTTATTTTTCATTGTGGTACTGCATGAGAGTTGCTTTAAAGCTTTTCATAAGCAGGTGAACTGTGCTTGTACAGGACTCTGCCTGATAAGTGTGGTAGACAGAACTCCAGGTTTGTGTAGCAGTCATTCCTGTCCTGGGACTGCCCGTCATTTTTGATACATTCTGTAACACTGGGTAGCCCAAAGTGGTTGTGTTTGGTAAACTCACTTTCAAATCTCTAGCCCCAGTCTAATTCTTATATTTCGTGCTGATTTTGATGTCTCTTGCAGCAAGCAGAAAAAATGGTGGCATATCTGCAGGACAGTGCCCTTGATGATGAAAGACTAGCAGCAAAAATCCAAGAGCACAGAGCAAAGGGTTCTTCTATGCCCCTATTCCATGAAGCCATGCAGAAGTGGTACTACAAAGATCCACAAGGAGAAATTCAGGGTAGGTCTGTGCCATTTACACTTCCTCTTTTGTTTCACAGAATTACTAAAGAGCTCTTCACAGAATTGCCACCAACAGATGCTGATGCTTCTTTTTACAAAAGCAGCACAGGAAATTTACCAGTGTAGAATTAGGTTTTGAAAATATTTTCAACCCATCACTGCCCCCATGAGCTCAGCAGGCCAAACGTCCAGAACTGTGCTTTATCATGGCTGAGGTTTGCCATCATTTCATGTTTCTGTAAATAAGGTTAGACTAAAACCTGTTTCACATGCCAGTAGTTACTCAGATTTTGAGATAACCGTGGAAACAAATGAGGAATGTGACCACTTAAGTAGCTTGTTGTAAAGAATCTGCAAGAAACCTTGAAATCAGTTTTCTACACTCAGCCTGAAGACATGGAATAGTCAGGGAGGGTGGTTTGTTTAGAATTGAGGGCAAAGAGTAATCAAGTTTCCACTAGCCGGTGCTTGTGCAGAATCTCAATTTAAATTGGACTTGCAGCCAGTGCATTGTTAGTTCCTATAATAGATAGGAACTGCTCCCTGCTTTCAATTTTTGCTTAAGAAATTTTTTTCAATGAAATTTGAAGCAGGCCTTCCATATAGATACTTGCATCTTTGCTTTCAGAAGGTACTTTTCTTTTGGAGGTCCCAGGGCTCTGTTTTAGCAACTGCTTATCTCCTTCCCAAAAGTGCAGTTAAACAGTGAATTCCTTCCTTGCTGTACTTCACACTGTGTAGTGTGAATTACTTCTCAACTGCGAATTCCAGATAGGACTGGTGGCGTGTTGTTTGTGGGATCTCTTTCAATCTCTTGTCTGCAGGTATTGCACATCTTTAGGGTTTACTTCTCATCCCTTTAAGTTTAAAGAATGTTAACCATAAAGTGCTTTTGTTTGTTCAGTTTATGTCAGTCACTGCTTGGCATTTATTGCTGGGTGACAATCTAAATATTTTTGTTGTTAGATTAAGTAATTCAATGTGACATCAAGAAGTGAACACTTCCACATAGTTTTCTTTTTCTTGGTCGTAGTTTCATATTCTCTATTCATATAAAACTCTTGTGGTTTCATATTCTCTAGGAGGAATTGCCTTCTAGACATACTCCCTACAGAGAAGGCAAGGGTTACTGAATGTTCCTGCTTTTCAGAAGCTGTTTTGTGAAATGTATTTATGTTGTTCTTACTTGGTTAAATATTACTTTTATACTGGTTTTGTATGTATTTGAATATGTAAAATTGGTATAGGAGCCCTCCTTTGAAAGGAATGACTGAAATCTTTCTCAGAAAAAAGAGGATGAGAAGGAAAAGTGTAGACTTTTATAAAGGAAAGAAACTGGATCCTCATTGTCTTAAAAAATGTAGTTGTTCACTAGAGGTGGATCCGTTTATCAAGTTCCAGAAGCAGAACTTGTGTAGAACATGAGAGTTCCTCTGGTTTGAAGACAAGAGTTGAAGCAGGCTAAGATTGTTTAATTATCTGTGCAGTGCAGTTGGGAACGCAGCACTTTTGGTTTGAGTGCTGTCAGCCAGCAGGTGCTGCTGAGCTCCAGAGTGGAAGCTGCAGCTGCTGTGAGCCTGAAGCAATGAGTGCTGCTGGAGGATGAGCTGGGCCAAGCCCCACACCACTTGTGGCAGCTTGGCTTTCACCCCAGAGCTTGCAAGGCGAGGCAAGGTGAAAGCAAATCATGCACTTTTGCTGAGCCTGTAGGGCAGTGCTGTAGCCCCTGTGGAGATGTGCATGGACATTTCAGCCTTGGATGAGAACTGTCCCCATGAGTGGGTGAGGCAGAGAGGAGCACCAGGTGCTGGGCACTGTGTGACCTTAGCCAGCTCCTTGTTCCCAGCATGCTGAACCTGGCCTTGCTTCCCCTTCCCCACAACGTGTGTTGGTTGATGTGATTTCAGGTCCGTTCAGTAATCAGGAGATGGCAGAGTGGTTCCAGGCTGGATACTTCACAATGTCACTGTTGGTGAAGAGAGCCTGTGATGAGACTTTCCAGCCACTTGGAGACATCATGAAAATGTGGGGCAGGGTTCCCTTCACTCCAGGCCCAGCACCGCTTCCACATTTGGTAATTATGTGACAGTTACAGTATTCAAATAGTCCTCTAACAACTGGGAATTGAATTATTTAGGTGTCACCTACTCTGTCTTGGAATTGCAGATGTTCCAAGCACCGAAGTTGAACTTAGTGTTAGATTACTTTTGCAAGAGTAGAAAAGACTTATATTTTAAAAATGCTTGGTGTGGCTGGGAGGGTGGGTCCTGTCGTATGTCAGGGTGCTGTGTATTTTACAGGCTTTGTAAATCTTGATCTTGGTCTAGGTATTTTTTCTATTTTCATTTTTTTTTATGGTCAAAATATAATTTCTACATTGCTTCATTTACAATCTACTGCTCTTAGTATATATGTTACTGAAAAAGAATGTTTTCTCCCTAAACATAGGGTGAGCTGGACCAAGAGCGACTGACTAGACAGCAAGAGTTGGCTCTGATCCAAATGCAGCACCTGCAGTATCAGCATCTTTTGATACAGTAAGACTTCCTGTCCCAGAGATCTTCCAGTGGCTGTGTTCTGGTCTGCATTTTTAGTCATCTGAGTTCAGCTGCTTGTCGTTGTTTCCTTGGGCAGTGGGGTTGGGAGTGCTTCATCTCCAGCAGCAGTAGCTGCTTCCATTAACACTGGAGATGTTGATAGTCTACAGGGTTAGGGCAGTGCGTCTGCCCCTGGCTCACTTTTCAGAGTCCTTCCCAGTGTCACACACAGCTAGTTTGGTGAGACTTGCTTTTATACCTAGCTGTTATGGTCAAACTGAATCCCAGGTGTCTAGTAATGACCTTCAGATGTTTGGATGTCAGGAGAAGGCTTCACATCTTTGGAACTGGAGATGGAGAAGGCGGAGCTTACCTTTGATCTGCTTGCTCAGCTCTTTGAAGATCAATGGAAGGTCCTGCTGGGCAAAGCCATTTGTCATCCATTTTGCCAAAGCTTTCAGTTGTTCAGTTATGGCCAATTCCTGACAGCTTTTTTTGCAGCAGCTTGAAGGAAAGAATGCAGTCAGACTGCTTTTTCAGGGGATCCTGAAAGCTTGCGTCATGATTATAGTTTTTCAATACTGATTGCCAGCTTATGATTGAATGAGGCAAGAGCCTGCTCCTGTACTAGCCAATGCCTTGACATACTGGGGAAGAGACTGATTGTAGGTGGGCAATGATCAAAGCCAGATTAATTTGAGCTAATGTTATGGAACTTAGACAAAAAAAGGAACTAATATTGCACAACTTACAAGAGAAACATGGGCAGTAATAGCCAGGTGACATAGCTTAGGGTGAAGAGAAGTCTGTTTCTGCTCCTGTGAGCCAACTGGCTGTATTCTTGTATTTTGATTCTTGCCAAGCTCCTGTTCTGTGGTTTCCTGTTGTATTTACCATGTACATTCCATAGATCGGTGGGCATTAGTCCCAGAGCATGAATCTGTCTGCAACTTGGGCATAAGTGAACAAATACCATTTGTGTGCTTCTCTTTTGAAGACAACAGTATGCACAGATGCTGGCTCAGCAGCAGAAGGCAGCCCTCTCATCCCAGCAGCAGCAGCAGCTCGCTATTCTCCTTCAGCAGTTCCAGGCCCTGAAGATGAGGTGAGCTAGCCCAGACTTTTAACTGAAATCTGTTCTTCCTGTACTTTAGTTTGTATATAACAATAATTACATCTTGTCAACTGTCTGTCCTAGTTAAGTTTGCTAATATTTTAGGGTTGTGTATGTTAAAGATGGTAATAAGAATATGTTTCAGAATAAAAGGAAACAGTTTGAGGATATGGAGTATTTCTTTATATATGTAACCTTGGCCTCAGAGCTTTATGGAAATGAGGACTACCTGTATGACAGATCTGTTGTGCTGGTCACTGGGGAGCTTTGCCAGTTCTGCAGTACTGGGTGCTTGTTCCTCAAACTGGCCTCTAAGCAACAAATGCAAAACTGTAGCCTAGCCCTTGACTTAGCAGCAGGGGTGAGATCAGCAAGAACTCTGCAAGCAACTTCTGTTGTCCACGTCATATTTTTGTTTTAAATAGAGGTGTGGAAGGAAAGCAGTATGTTACAAGTTACTGAATCTCATGCGTGTTCAGAGCACTCCTCTCCCTGGAAGTGGCGTGTTGACTCTTCCTGTTGGTATTACAGAATATCTGAACAGAACATGATGCCACCTGTTACAAGGTCTGTGTCAGTGCCGGACACTGGCTCAATATGGGAACTTCAGTCAGCTTCACAGCCTACAGGTAAGGCGCTTAGCCTGGGACAGGTCTCTTGGGAAAAGTCTGTGCATTAAGGATCAGCATCTGAGAGATGATCCCTCCCTTTTTGACACAAAGGGAAATTATTTCTGCATCATGATGCTTAACTGGGCCAGCCTACTTTGCCTTGAAGTAGATAGAAGTTCCATTTGAGAGCGATGAGGAATATGGTAATTTTTCCAATGGCTGTGGAAAGTCTAGATCTGAAGGGATTGTTCTGTTTAAGGGCATTCTGCTCTGATGGGAGGAGCTGGAATAGCTGGTTCTTCTGTGGAATTTCATAGGAAACCCAGCCTTCCTTCAGTCATGGACAAGCCTTGTTCTCTAGGAAGATAAGGTGGCCCTCTACTGACTAAGGCAAAAGTGTTAACATGATTTTATTTCCTAAATCATTGTAACAGCATACACAAGATTCTTCCCTTTCAGTTATGTTTTGTTCATGTGCTTATTTTTGCTTGTCAATGTTTGTTTTCTTCACTGTCTAGTCTGGGAAGGAAGCAGTGTCTGGGATCTACCCATTGATACTGCAGCTCAGGGACCAGCTCTAGAACAACTTCAGCAGCTCGAGAAGGCCAAGGCTGCAAAGGTCAGAAACTGTTTTGTACTGTAAGAAGTTGGGATTGCTCTTCTGCAATGTAATTGTGGTTCTTGAGCCAATGGAAGACTAGGCTCTTCAATGCATGATTTTCACTAGATTTTCATGTAAAACACCATAAAGAGAATAGGGGTTATAAAAACAAGTTATGAAATCCTTGTGGAAAGCTGTTTGGAAACCACTGCTGTGGAGGTACTACTGACCTCTGAAATAGTGGTTGTGTTCTACATTTGTGTTGCCACCTCTCTTTTAAACTGACATCCTCATGAGCTGTCAAGCCAAACCCTGAGTTCAGACCAGGTAGTTGTACTCTTAATCCTTGTGATTTTCACCAGAACCGGTTTGGGGAATCATAAGAGTCTTATTTGCCAGGGTTATTCTACATGTACTCTAGTATTAAATTGTTTTTGTGAATTTGAACCTGTATGACTTTGTACATTTCCTGAAAATTACTATTTTATGATGATTGCAAAGCAACTCACTACTCGCTTCCAAACTCAGAGGATATTTTGAGGAGCTGATGTAGAAAGACTGACTAGAGAACCAGTGTTTGTTACAAACAGAAATTGTCCAAAATTTTTCTAGACTATTTCAGGAATCTGACCTCAGTAGGCAGCAGCTGATAGGTAAAATTGCAATTAAGGGAGAGCATCTGTCAGAGGCTTCATCTGTTAAGCTGTTACTATAATATCAGCAGAGTTGCCCTAAGAAATGGTGTAGGAATACGTTACCTGCATCTGAGTATAGTTTTATGTGAATTGTAGCTAGAGCAAGAGAGGAGAGAAGTGGAAATGAGGGCCAAACGAGAGGAAGAGGAGAGGAAAAGGCAGGAGGAGCTTCGGAGGCAACAAGAAGAGCTACTTAGGAGGCAGCAGGAAGATGAGAGGAAACGACGGGAAGAAGAAGAACTGGCCCGCAGGAAGCAAGTGAGTTTCCCCAATGTAGTTAATCTCTAATTAATTTTAATATTTTATAAAACTCACTTTAAGAATCCTGTGGGGTCTAAGTAATCTTTGGTAGGTGTGGTATGAAGAGAGTTTTAATATTTTTCATGTGAGTATATTAAATTATGACTCTTTCGCTCTTGATTTTTTTAAGAGCCCAAACTGCAATCTGAGAAATGGGCTTTGATGCTTCACTTTAAGATAGATTCCTGTCTGTGAGCATAGGGCCTTTATTCCATGTGGAATATTCCCTCTCAACTTTTTAATGTCAATGTTAGACTTCAGTTAGTTGCCCAGCTACTGCATGTTTTGATTTTTATTTCCCATTTATGCAGTCAAGGATATGTTCTGGAGTAGATGGAGCTTGAGCAGCTGTTTCAAATGAATAAGAGGCAGAGGGCTATAGTGGACAAAAAGTGATGTGACATTCAGATTATTTTTCCCCGGGTTTGTGATTTTTTTTTTTTTTTTTTTTTTTTTTTTTTTAACTTAATAAATTATTTTTTAAAGTAAATTATGTGGGTAATAGTCTGTCAGCTTTTTTACTTTAGTTGATACTTGGGAAAGGAAGGGATGTAGCTTGATGAAGCATATTTCCTAAAAAAAATTATGTGGTCACTGTTGCAGTAGGAGAATGAATGTAGGAATTTTAGTATGTTCTTAATTGTCCAAGAATACAAAATAGAGACATTATTAGTTTGGCGTTTTTAGCATTTGCTTCTGAATTCTATATGGGAGAAAATGTAGTTTTTGCAAAAGTGCTGCAAGAGGGAAAGACAGTGAAAGTTAAAGTTTTCACTCTGCATGTGAAGGATAAAGGCAAGCACAAGGCTGAGCTTATTCACTAAGGAGTTAGTCATAGATGTCCTGAAAAGTACCACATGAATAACAGGCAAAAGTACTAAGCAATTCTGTCTTTTATAGTATTTCTTATGAGCTTAGGTAGGCAGTTGTAAAGCATGTTCCTGCTTTGAGGATCAGACACTTCTGAGGAAGCCTCTAGAATCTCTAGTTTTGTTTGGAAGTCCATTGTAGATCTCTGTTCACTCAGGGTTTGGGGTTTGTCACAGAAGGTCTATTTTAATTTGTACAGTATGATATGTAGATAATTTCATGGTGTCTTTTGGAATCAAGTTGCAAATAAATGGCTCCTTGCTTTAGTGTATCTACTTTATATGCAGGAAGTCATTATGCTGTACAGAAAAGCATCCTCCACTTGAGGTCAAACTAACATTGAAGCAATAATATACTCAAAAGTTTAACTTTTGAGATAGATTGCTTTGGATCTGGTTCAATAGCAAGAATGCATTTTTCAGCTGGTAACTATTTGTGTCATCTGTGCTGGCTTCAAGTAGACTTGGATTGTTTCTTTTAACTCTTAACAGTTTTGCCTCTGTGTATAACAATGTCTGTTAAATTCCAAAGTTTTTTTGTCCACTTTGGATTTGTACAGTAAACAGTCTGACTCTTCTGTTCTGAGATGCCATGGGAAATAACTATTTACACCAAGGAAGCAGAGCGGGGTTGAAAAGCAGTAACAGCAAGTATCTTAGTTCATTACCAATGCAATAATTGCCACAATGCTTAATTCTGAGCAGTAATGTCTTGAAAAGGTAACAAAGAGTTTAAGCACTGCTCTGGAAAGAGAAAATAACATTGTATTCTGTATTAAAAAAAGAAACTTTTTGGTCAATATTTGAATCTGACTTCTGTACTAAAAGGCATTGTAGAATCAGGGATGAACTGATTTATTAGCATGGATTTATGCAGAGGAGATGATGCTTAACAAATTTGATTAACTTCTTTTGAGGAGATGACAGTGAGAGCTGAGAGGGGTGAAGCAGTAGACTTAATCTGCCTGGACTTCAGGAAGGCTTTTGATGTAATACTGCATAAAAGACTAGTATATAAGGTTAGTAAATATGCTGTTGATGGTGAATTCTAAATAAAAAAAAAAATAACTAATAGAAATTCAATTCTGTAGGATGAAATGTCATACCAAATGTTGAATTCAGTTCTGTTCACAGTTTTCATCAATTACTTTTCACTGTGGAATCGCAAACAGTAATGCCCAGCTTGTGTAGCTCTTGTATTTTGTTTTTGTCTCTGGTCTGGTATCTTCTATTTTATAATAATTGATTGCTTTCAGGAACAAAATTTGAGGTTTAATAAGCAGCTAATAATTGTTTTCTCTGAATTATGTCTTTAGTTCTCCCTTTAAAATACTGCTTTCAAAAAGGGGAGTGTTAAGATTTGTGAGCCCTAGTGACATAGACAAGCAGAATTGCAGATGTCACCAACTGTAAAAAATTCTCTATTTTATTTAAAAATCCAGAGTCTATTGAACTGGGGATTGCTGCTTAAGGTTTTTTTTTTGTAATATTACAAATACTTTAAAAGATGTGAAATAAGCTGGCTGTACAGCAAGATGTATATGTTTGAAAACAATTGCTAAGAAAGATGCCAAAGAACACTGGGAATGTCTTGGAGCAGAAATCTATGAACATGGGAACACTAAGAGCCAAAGGATTGATTGATTGTTTCCCATACCAGTCAGTGGCAGAAAGCTGGAGAGCTTTGAATGGTTTTGGTCACATGCTCAAACAAAAACCTCAAATAACAAGATACAGAAGTAAATATTAAGACAACATTTTTATAGCTGTGAAGAGTCAGAAAAAAGGCTGTTTCCCACATTTTTGTATCTTACAGAATTTTTTTCTCATGTCAGCAAAACACCATTCATCTTTAGTTCTGTAGGAGAGGGAAGTAATTTGCTGATGTCAGTCAGCAATGTTTCTCCTGGCATGCCTGAGCAAGGAGGAGATCCATACAGCTTTTTTAAAGGCAATTCTAGCCTCATTTCCCAAGGGTGAGTAGGGCAGAGATGTTACTGAAGTGCTGTCCCACAGGAGGACTTGGTGACTTTGCTCATCTCTCCCAGGTGCTCCGTGCTGTGTCAGGGAGAGCCCCCAGCCTGGCTGGCACTGAGGACTCCTGAGCCGAGATCCTGCTCTGTGGTCTCCAGGCAAACAAAAAAGACTGGCACCTCCAGCCTACTCAGCAGCCTTTTCAATAAAAGATACAGCAAGCAGAAATTTTTCAGCACTTGTACTGGGGACACTTGATTACTGTGATTGGACTGCTTGTGTCCAGTTAACACAGTTAAAGGCCCAAATTTCGAAAATGGTTCAGGTGGTGTGTGTTGCGTTTGAAGCTGATTTGATTAATGAGAAAATGAATCTCAGGGTATTGTTCTATGTCCAGCTAGTGGAAAAACCCACTTACTGCACTTACATCTAACACCAAACCACTTTAATGATATTCAGGAATATGAATGAATTGTTGGCCTTCAGCCAGCAGCTGTTCAGTGTCATGGAATTGCTTATAAAAGATGTTCTTTCTACTGACAGTTTTGTTGCAGGCATCTGAAATTCATTGTCAGAGAAAAAACAGGGCAGTTGTTCAGGGAACTGTAGTGTAGTTTATCTGTGCTGTGTGTATATGAAGCTTTGGAGTCAGATTGAATAAAAGGGTCGTAGTTTTCACAATTAACTTCCTTGATTTTTCTCAGAGTTTACATCCATATGCTGCACAATTAATCCCCGATCATCCTATGAATAATGTATTGCTTACAAAAAACTTGTAGGGGCGTGATTGAAGTAGTGGTCATTTTTAAAGGAAAATACAAAATTATAAAAGCTTGAAAAGGTTCTGGTACAAAAATTAAGCTCTTCAGGTTGAGCTAGTAGGGTAAGTCAGACAACAGAAGGGGTGGAAAGTAGGGTAGCCTTAACTCAGTTGCTGGACATCAGAGAAAAGGCTGCAAAAACTCAGGCTTTTTTATGCAAGGGAAAGTCAGAACAGGTGGAAATGGTCCCCAGGTGGGATCCCATTTAACAATATACAGGAAGCTGCTTGTCCTCTATTCCTCAAAAAAACCCAAGTAGCAGAATGGAAAATTGTCTGTTCATGTTGATAGGAAAGTGTGCTAATGTTTGCTAATTTTTGAGTAAATAATTTTAGTACTTGGAAAACAGAATGTTATTTATTGGAAGCTATTTAAATAATTCGAGATTATTAGGGATAACACAAAATCAAAGCCCTTAAGAGATCTTGTTAACCATAATATTTAAATAGTATAGGGAAAGCCCAGTCAAAACTCTTGAGACTTCAAAAGTGACTGTTCTTGAGTGCACTGGGCTGCGTCAGCTTCTTTCTGGTGTCTGGATATGTGGTTTGAGTTTTGTAGTGCTCTTGAACAGTCAGTATTCAGAAACTCCTGTAAGTAGGAAAAGCATCCAACTTACAGGTGACTGCCCCCCACAAAAGGAATTAATGATACCCACACACTGAAATGTTTATAGATCTAATGCCCAACTGCTCGTGCTGCATAGTGAAAAGAGGAGTCTCACCTTCTGTTGTCATTCTCAACACCATTCTTCTTGTAACCGAAGACGGGCAATTATGTCTTCAGTTTTTCATTAAAACAATTTATGTAGGAGGTGCACATTGCATCTGAAATACTTGTTAGCATGTGAGTTTGTAATGCTTAATGCAATGTTTTGGTAGAGCTTAGTTTGGAGCTAGGGAGCTTTTCTTGAGGCTACTCATTTGGCCAGACAATGCTATGATCTGTGTTCTGATGTGGTTTGTTGATAAAATGGTATTTATAGATTGACATTTTGTTCCCAATTCCAGGAGGAGGCCCTGAGGCGACAACGAGAGCAGGAAATTGCACTAAGGAGGCAGCGGGAGGAAGAGGAGAGGCAACAACAGGAGGAAGCACTTAGGAGATTGGAGGAGAGAAGAAGAGAGGAGGAGGAAAGGCGTCAGCGAGAGGAGTTAATTCGTAAACAGGTGAAAAATGGCAAAAGTGACCTCTTCTGTTTAATTATGAAGGCTTCCACAACAAACAGGCTTTGAAACTTTCACCAGTGTTTGAGAGACTATCAGTTTTGGTCAAAGAAAGCTGAGCTTGCAGACAGTATCAGGTTGAGTGTAAAAAGGGTTGTTTACCTCTATCCTGTCTTTAGCCAAAACAATCAGCATCGAATACACTCTTAGGTAGAGAAATTTGGTGGGAGTGAGTGTTCTCCCTCTACATTTAGCCTTAAGAATGGCTTTGCAGCACAGTATTTATACTCCTATACTCTGAGGTAGAGTACAGTATCAGAATAAGTTTGGAATTAGCACACTCTGAGCCTTTACTTTATCATCAGTGTCATCTGAGATGATCAATTTTGGCAGTCTTTCTGTGCAATGCCAAGTCTATATCCCCTATGAGAGTTTCAACTTCTTTTCTTCCCTTTTCTTTCTTATTAACAGGATTTTTTTCTCCTTGGGGTCAGCATTAGAAGTCCTTATCAGGGAACTTGAGCTTCCAGTCCCCTAATTGATACTCACAGTCCCTTGATCAAACTAATCTTGAAATGCGATAGGCTTCACGTTAACTTCCAGGTCCATTTCAGAATTCCCAGTTAGTATTTAAAAATGCCTTTTCAGTGTCATCCCTTGTAAGATGCCCATCACCATTTCTGTCATATGTTAGCAGAAGTGTCTTCTGTGGAACTCAAGTGTTGAGTAACAGCAGTAAACATCTCCATCTTTGTTACCTGTTCCTTCTTTCCTGTTATTTTTTGCCAAGTTCTATTCTACTGAAAGTGTGGCAGTACTGTAAGTAGTATAAGTAGGCAGAAGCTCAGACTGAAAGGTGTGTATCTTCTAGAAGGAAAGTAGTAAGGAATTAGCTGGTGTGAATTAGGGAGGTGTCATTCTCTTCCAAATTCCTTGGAGGAGCAATGGGAAACACGTATTTTTAGGGAATGTTGACTATATGACTTTATTACTGAGAAGTATTCCTTTCTGTGTCCTGGGAAGGAAGAGGAGGCTGCCAAATGGGCGCGTGAGGAGGAGGAAGCTCAGCGGCGGCTGGAGGAGAGCCGGCTGCGCATGGAGGAGGAGGCGGCCCGGCAGCGGCTGGAGGAGGAGGAGCGGAAGCGCAAGGAGCTGGAACTCCAGCGCCAGAAGGAGATCATGAGGCAGAGGCAGCAGCAGCAGGAGGCTTTACGGCGGCTGCAGCAGCAGCAGCAACAGCAGCAACTTGCACAAATGAAGGTAACCTGTTCCTGCAGTTGAGCTTCCTTTCAGCTCAGCGTGGGAAGTAAAGCCACAGCTGCATTCAGGGTGGTCTGTAATAGCTTGGGCAGAGCAGGGATAGAGGAGGTGTCTATGACAGATGAGGTGGAGAGGGAAGAGGATGAAGAGTTGATGCGAAAAGAAAGAGGAAGAGAAGCTACAAATTAAAACCAGAAAATGTTCTGTCAGTAGAAGCACACTGGGAACACATCACACATGAGTATAGAAGATTTTTTTGCCAAAATGTGCAAGTTTTCTCAAGCTTGGAATTGCTGTAAAGTCTTTGAAATATAAATGAATTGCTTTTTTTCAAGTAATGATGTGTTACATTATTATTTAAACACTGTGTCAAAGATTGATGCATCATAGGGCAGTTCAAAGATTATATAATTTGTATTTTCTTCCTTTTTCTACTTTATTATTATACCATTTTTTACTTTCTAGGGTTTTGTTAAACTTTCAAATTTATACCATTTCTTTCCTGATTATACTCCAGCAGTATTCTCTGAAATGTTTTGTAATTCCTGATGTCTGTTTTGGCCCAGCTCCCTTCATCTTCAACGTGGGGTCAGCAATCAAATTCAGGAGCTTGTCAATCCCAGACCACGCTGTCATTGGCTGAAATCCAAAAGATAGAAGAAGAAAGAGAACGGCAGCTCCGAGAAGAGGTAAACACTGACAGCAGTGGAGTGCAACTTGTTAGAGGGGACTCAGCTGTGGGACTGCTTAGCTGTCACTTCAGTTATTAGAAGGAATGGTGAGGGTGAGGAATGTTTTTTTTGAAATAGCATAACTCAAATCCTGTCCTTCAGGCATAGGTTCAGTAAGCACTTGTGTGAAAATTTTTATCGTTTTTTAGTACAGGAATCTGAAAGGGAAAACTGCACCCTTTTAACCCTGAGAGTGTAATATGTTCACAAAACAGTATACAGTTATTTCACATCTGTATTCTAGATGTTTGAAGATATTCACAAGACCAGGGCAGCTAAAGGGAGGGCAGGTTGGAGGGGAACAAGAGATGGTAGGAGAGAAGGTCTTCTTCCAAAAAGCTGACTGCAGTCATGATTTGATAAATTTAGTCTGTCCCAGACTAATAAACAATTTGTATTTACTGGTTACTTAACGTTTCCCTTTTTGGAGGAACTGTAGTGGCCCAGAACAATAATAGGTCAGCCAAACTTCTCCAGAAGAAAGTGAATTCAGTTTAAAACCAGTTTCCAAGTCAGACTTTTGAGTAGTAATGATCATCTGAAAGTATATACAAGCACTTTTGTCTTGCATGCAACAGCAAAGGCGTCAGCAGCGCGAACTAATGAAGGCCCTCCAGCAACAGCAGCAGCAACAGCAGCAAAAATTGTCAGGCTGGGGTAATGTCACCAAACCAACAGGCACCACCAAGTCCCTGCTGGAGATACAGCAGGAAGAGGCAAGGCAGATGCAGAAACAGCAGCAACAGCAGCACCAGCAGCCAAACAGAGTCAGAAATACCACGGTACGTTTATCTGGTCAGTACATGGAGGAAGGCAGCCATGCCTGTTCCCTCTATCTGTTCGTGTCTTTTCTTCTGGGTCTGTGCCAATAACCAGCATCTCTTTGTTATGTCTCAGCAGCACTCAAACCTGCACACCAGCATTGGGAATTCAGTGTGGGGCTCTCTAAACACTAATCCCAGCAACCAGTGGGCATCTGACCTTGTCAGTAGCATCTGGAGTAATGCCGATACCAAAAACTCAAACATGGGTTTCTGGGATGATGCAGTGAAGGAAGTGGGACCTCGTAACTCAACCAATAAAAATAAAAGCAATGCCAGCCTCAGGTAGGAATCTGGGGAAGGAGCTTTTGCAAAGAAAGACTGCCACTCCTGGCATGATCACTTGGCAGTTAGAACATCTTCATGTGTTTTCCTGTTTTTTTTTTCTGTGTCATTCAGGATGTCTTTTGACAACAAAAATAACTAATAGGTGATCATTCACAGTTCATTTTGTTACTTGCTTAGAAAATTATTTTGTTCTTAAAACGTGTTTGCATCTTGTAAAATAGTCTTACAACACTGTACTGTATACTGTACTGTGGGTAAGCCTGGTAACTGATAATCTAATTATATGCATTTTCTTTATCTCAGTAAATCTGTAGGTATTACAAGTAGACAAAACAAGAAGGTAGAAGAAGAGGAGAAGCTGTTGAAATTGTTCCAGGGGGTTAATAAAGCCCAGGATGGATTCACTCAGTGGTGTGAACAGATGCTTCATGCACTCAACACAGCCAACAACTTAGATGGTAAGAGATGGAAAGGAATGGGGGGAACAATATCTGTTCTGTTTCCTGACAGAGTAGTTCTGAGGGACTGTAATGACATCAAACCAATGTTTCCAATGCACTCAGCAAAAGGACATCATTAAATAATGGCCAGAAGAACTGGTTGCATCCTCTTTTAAGGTTTTCATTGTCCTAACTATAGCAAGTTGGTGGGATTTGAAAAAGTTGTGAAGTCTGTCAGCCAGAGCCCTCCTGAGGATTTCTGGTAGTCATGGAAGCATTATCAGGCAGATAGATAAGGATCCAGTTATATCCTGCATTACATGATAGGTCTTTATTGTGGGGAACTGGGAAGGGCAAACTACTAGACCAGCAAATATTTGACACAGAAATTTGACATTGATGTTTATTTGCATGTGTGTGTTTGCTATCAACATGCACCCGCTCATGGTCTCCCTTCTTCTTGCAGTTCCCACGTTTGTTTCCTTCCTGAAGGAAGTGGAGTCTCCCTATGAGGTCCATGACTACATCCGAGCCTACCTTGGAGATACTCCTGAGGCCAAGGAGTTTGCCAAGCAGTTCCTCGAGCGCCGTGCCAAACAGAAAGCCAGTCAGCAGCGGCAACAGCAGCAACAGCAGGTAAAGGTGGCTCTGCTCTGCCTGGGGACTGGGTGAGGCTGGACAGTCAGCACCAATGCTGGATTCATCAACATCCTGGCAAATGCAGACAAAGCAGCTTTCCAGTTTTCACCACAGCATCAAGTTTCCCTTGTAACTTAACAGTTGAGGGCAACTGTAGATCCAAGAGTGTTTTTGCATGGTGATCTGGGAAATGCTGTGGGAAGATGAGGTGGATACATCAGTAGCTAGTGCTGCCACATGGATATAGGAAGTGCTTTGGGCTCTCTGAATATTTTCTGTGTAAATAAACCGGACTTCACTGTGCTCTATAATCTTGTCCTTAATTTGTTCTCTAGGATTCAGTGTGGGGGATGAACCACAGTTCGCTACATTCAGTCTTTCAGACCAATCAGAGCAACAACCAGCAGTCCAACTTTGAGGCTGTGCAGAGTGGGAAGAAAAAGAAGAAACAGAAAATGGTTCGAGCAGATCCCAGCTTGTTAGGTCCGTTTCAATTTTTAAAATTAATGTTTAATTTGGCAGTGGTGATTTGCTTTGGGGAATGTGGAGGTAAATGGTAATACTGAGTTTGAGTAGAAAAGTTGCAATATCTTTAGAATCTTTTCAGTAGTATTATTTATTTAATGATTTGAAAAATTCTGTACCAGTCTCATGGAAAACTTTTGTCAAACTTTCCCTCATGGAATGGCCTCTTTGATATCTGGGTTATTACCTGGAAACCTCTAAGTAGTTCAGGGATGTCAGTTAAGTTCCCTTTCCTCTTTTGAGTTGACTTATGGCAATTTTATTGCTTTATTCCTGATTTGTTCTTTGAAGAAAAGCATATTTTCCTTTCTTTTATGAGGATCAGCTTTCTAAGGCTGCCTTTGACTTGTCACCTTTTTTCAGGAGCTAACCACTACCCTAGTGAGAAAAGATATCAAAGGTTGAAGTGGTTGCAGATTTTCAGTTGGAGACTGTGGAGAAGATGACATCATTAGTAGTCCTTTATTTATTATGTTCTGTGTCTTAATTTTTGTGAGGCTGATTTTAACCATCCCCTGTAGTACTGATGGAAGAGTTTCTTTGAAGTAGCCTCTAAGGTACAAGGCCATTGTGTGAGTGCATAGACACTGTGGGGTGACAGGTCACTGTTGTGTTCATGTGGAGTAAATGTGTCTGTGTTTGTGCCCTGTGTGACAGAGGGGAAACCAGGCTGCTGCACTGGCTCAGGCTTTGTTGTGCTGCTTCTGCTGAGCCCAGTTGCTGTAGAGCAGACAGCTATTGTCCAACTGAAGTCACTGCTTTTTAAGGCTCTAGCAGAGCCTTGCCTTTGGTTTTTGTCTTCTATTTTTGGTGTCGCCAAAGTCGATGCTTAACTCAATCAGTGATTTCTGCACTGGTGTGTATGGAACTTCAGTGGAATCCTGACTTATGTCACCCCAAGGTGCCCATCCACTGAGTCTGATCTGGGTATTCACTTGAATGTATTAAAAACCAACTCATGTAATGTGAAGAAGAAATCACTGAATACAATTTAGAAGTTCCAACTGTAAGGGAAGTAGCCCATGAAGCCTTTTAAAAACGTGTGCACTCGCTCTTTTACAAAGTAATTTCAGATGTTTTTAGGCCACTCTGCCACGTGAGGGAGCCAGAACAATTTCCCTAAACCTACTGAATAGAGCATTTCTTGTCTCTCCAAGTGAAAGGCAGTTGGTTGTCTAGCACAGAGCAAACCAGTGTAGCACTCTCAAGACATTGAGGTGTCAACTTTGTGTTTAATAGTCTTACACAGGGAAACTTTCCCTGTTCCCATACTCCAGATGGGGTTCATACAGACTTAAAAAGGGGATTTCAATAGTAAAGCTGCATTTGATTTTTTTGGATTTGTTTCCTCGTTGTTTCCTCTTTCTTGCACTTTTCTCCTGTTCATCATGTCCTCAAGCACATATAGCTAAAAGGTTGGGTAGAAGTTTGGGTGCATCTTGAGCCACCTGCATAGCCCTGGGTACCTTTGTACATTGTACATTTCATGTTGTACTCCTGAGATGGAAGCTTGCAAAAAAAAAAAGTGGAAATACATATAATTGCTACTAGATCACATAGTTACATGCATTGAGACTTTAAAGTAAAGGGTGAAATTGCTCTCAACTCCTGAAGCATCGGAATGTGATTCCACGTGTGGATTCCCAGTTCTCAGAATGCCCATTTCTCCCTCTCAGATCAAGTGTGGTGTTGACAGCCACTTTCAAGAACCAGTTGACTTCAGCATGCTCCCTTTTGAGATGTTGCAGAGCCACATTGCCACTATGTTTAGATGTGCCTTGTACTGGCTCTGCAAGTGACTTCTTTTAAATGGAACTTGAAAACAGTCGTCTGATCTGATTTTAAAGACCAAGTGATGCTTGTCTAAATATACAGTTGATTAGCTTATTAAGGAAAAAATCAGTTTGGGTGACTGTATCTGTAGCCTTACTGAATTACCCCTAGATTCACTTTCTCTTACACGTGGTACTGCATGTAACAGATGTTTTGTATCAAGTACACTCTGCCACAGCCAGATTTTTAACACCAGTCCTTCTTGGTTCACAGGGTTTTCAGTGAATGCTTCATCAGAGCGGCTCAATATGGGAGAAATAGAGACTTTGGAAGACTACTGAGCATGTGCAAATCAACTGGCTTTTCCTGCATCTGTTAACCATGGATTCTCCATTTGGACACCGTACTCTCCACCTTGTGTCGTTCTTTGCCTCGCAGTGAATCACAGGATCAATCATCTCAGGCTGCTTCCTCTGGCCCCGGCAAACCCTTTCTGCCCAGGACTGCACAGGCATTGTTCCTACTGTCAGCCCACTCCAGTGGACTTTGTTCCCAGTCCCGGGAGGGTGGGAGTTAGGCTTTGTTCTCAACAAGGCTGAATTGGGCAGCAAGCTTTCACTGTGCTGTGATTCATTCTGCTGACATACCTGGAAAAAAAAAATCAATTGGGATTCCGCAAAGCATTGCTTCCTTCTCCTGGTTACTCTTACCACATCCAACACGTGCAGTCATATGGAGAGAGAGATTGAGAGAGAGTTTGTGGTTAACAGATGTTGGTCAAAACCAAAATGCCACACAGATACTGACTTGGCTGCTCCATCAGGGCAAGAGGTGCTCTCCTGGCCAGGAGTTGCATTCATAAGCTACCCTTAGAAACTGGCAACAGGAGAGGGGCGGTAGCGGGCACAGTTTAGCTTGGGTTGGTTTGAAGTTGCACACCCCCTGCCAGCCCTTCTCAGCACATAATTTTTGGAGGGAAAGCTCGAGTCTGTCTTCATTAGGTGGTGATGCTGAAGCTGGTGGAGTTCCCGTCGGCATTCTCCAGCCTTCCTGGACAAGTGGGGACTTCTGCTCTGGAAAAAGGGGGGGGTGGCATCTCTTCTTTCAGGCTGAATTTACCCCTTAATTGCTACCTTCAGAGGGTTAGGACCAGTTTATTTTGAGCTCTTTTCCTGCAAATTTGTCTCGTTTAAGAGACAGTGGGATCTTTACAGTGTGGATCTGTAGTCTCTGGAGAGGGTGGACCCTGGCTTTCAGAGATGTGCCAGCAGCCTCAGCTGGTTGTCACTTGAAGCAGTGCTTAGGTATCGAGCAGAGATGCCCTTTCGTCACGGAGAGAGACACTGGAGGACGAAGCTTTGTGCAATGATGGCCCTGCTTATCTTCTACACCTTAAAAGTACTTCACGCACCTTCACTGGGATCCATAACCTCTGAGTGTTTATGGAGTCATAACCTTCCTCTCTCACCGAAAGATTAACACCACCTTCCCTGCTCCACGTAACCACCCACCCCCACACACACACCACAAACGACAGAGAAGGAAAACTGCCAAATGCACTTAGTTTGAACCCCCTGGTCCCATCTCCCGTCCCCAGAGGGGTGTAACCTGCGAAGGGAGATATGCTGCAGTTTTGGTGGAGTTGTATAAAGGTGTCTGTTATTCTGTCATCACTGCCTAAAGAAAACAGTTTGAGTTGCTCAAGAGCAGTTTGGCTTTGGATTTTATTTTGTTTGGTTTATTCATTTTTTGGGGTCACCTTCCCCTCCTCCTCCTCTCTCTTCCCCCGTCCCCAAACATGTACAGTAACTATACAGAGACTGCTGCAGACTTGTATATAGTTTTTGGATCCAATAGCATGGAGAGACTTGGAACTGTTGCAAATCTGGTCTCCCTGTCTCCTTTGCTTTGTAAATTCATAAAAGGGGGAAGAGGGGTAGTTAAAATGTTTACAAAACTTTAAACTCCCTCTGAACTTTTGCCAGTGTGGGGGGGGAAAAAAGAGAGAACTTAAATAAAACCTGGTTGTATTATATCTGAGAGAAAACTTTCTGCTTGCTTTTGTCAAAGCTGAGTATTGAGATAATTCTGGTACTAAAACTCACCCAAACTCGACTTGCACCAGTTTGCATCAAGAAACAGCAAGCAAATACACAGGATGTGGATCAACAGCTGCTGCTTTATTTCTTCCCTGGTGAGGAATACTGGTTGGTTTTTCTACTTGATAATTTTAGAGTTCAAATAAACACCAGTAAGTTGATATTGGAAATTTCTAACAAGAAAGCTTTAATTTTCCTCTGCTGTCTGTAGAGAAACATGTGCATTCACACTGGTGCTGTTTATGCAAGGGAGATCAAGCCGTGGCTGGTTTGCTCTTAACACAAACACTTGGCCATGGAGCCTCCTTTGCCAGTCGGTGCCCACCCCATGCACTCCAATGCACTGCCCTCAATGAGAGGTTTTATTTATCCCCTCACCCCAAAGTCCACAGGGATACCTTGTAGGTTTCTCTTTTTAGATTTATTTTCCTTTTTTTCTACTTGTTTTTGTGTGGAAAATCCCAGTAAAGGTAATGGTAAATGTCCTGCCATTCACATGACCATGGAAAATAAGTATGCTAAGACTTATCTTACAGGGTAGCTTTGCATGATGTTTAGTTGGTATCTGAGAGAACACTTTGTGTTTAGGCTGATAACCTGACTTTGTTTTAATATCTTCTCTTTTTAGCGTATAAGGTGTGTAGTTCATAAGTGCTTTCTGGTTTTTTAGTGGTATGATCTAATTTCTGCAAGCTAATTTTGGACTGCTCTACACCATGTTACAAGTACACAAAAGCCTGTTAGTTTTGAGCTCGTCTGGAAAGCAGGAAAGGAACAGCTCCTCGATTGCTAAATGAAAATGCAGAAATGCAAGCAGGGAAAACATGCAGTAATTTGTCGAACATTGAGGACCTCACTTGGCTCCTGAGAATTTGTAGATGATGGACTAGTGGGAAGATGTGCTGTTCTTAATACTGAAATACTCTGGTTTCCATGTTTAGTGTGAAGGTAAGGTGGTGGCATGTGCAGATTGTGTTCTCAGGTGACTGCCTTGTCACCTTCTGTGACGAGCAGGGCCCTTTTCTGTAGCAAGAGTCATTTGGATCAGTAGGGATGGGGAAAACAGGGGCTCCAAAAAGCAAAGCAATCACTGCAGAAAAATCTGAAATTTAAGACAAAACTACTCATGTCATATTTTCAGAACATAAAGAAGTGGCATTAGGGGTGTTTATGTGTTCATTACATGATGGGAAACTGTGAAGTATTTATCATCCTATCAGCTCCAAAATACTAATGACGTTTCTTCTGTGACAGTCAGCTGGAGTGTTCCCCTTTTTATGCACCTCATCCTTTCCCATTCTTTGTTGCTGCAAACGTGATTTGAAACAAACCTGGGTTTTCTGTGCTGTGAACTGTCATGAGCCCCCGAGGCAGGCAGGGACAGAGTAGCAGAGGCTGGCAGGAGGAGGTGGTGCCTGAGCAGTTGGGATCCGAGGAGGATGCTGGCATTGACTGCCAAAGGCGACTCTCCTGGAACATTTGGAGACTTTGACAGCAGTGCTGAGACCACCCATGGCTCCCAGGCCAGGTCTGTAAGTATTCCACCCAGGAACAAGCACGCCATGGAGCTGCTCTGGCTCTGTGTCAGGGCATTTTTGCCTTGGAAGATTGAGGCCCTTGTTCTTTGCTCTCCCCACCCTGCAGTGCTCTGCCACCCTGCACAGTGAGGGAGAGCAGAGCCCTCGAGTGGCTGCTGGGGCTTGGGCTGAGCTGCCCCAATGGCTCCTGTGTTATTTCCTGTGCCTGGGGATGGCCATCCCGAGGGGAGGCATTCCAGGAGCATCCTCGTGGCCGCTGGGCTCACCAACAACTGCTCATGTGTGCAGTGGCCTGACAGGGTCCTGATGGCTGTGCTTGGCTGCCTATGGGGTTTTAGGTACAAGTTTGGGAGGGTGGAGCTGCCTTTGGGAGGAGGTGTGCTCCTGGAGCCAGAGCGAGGGAGGCTCTGCTGGGCTTTGCACTCTCTGCACAGTTGCTTTTGGGAAGGACTTTTCTTTTTCCTTTTTCCTTTTTCTTTCTTTTTTTTTTTTCTTTTTTTTTTCCTTTTTTGTTTTATCTGACTGAACAAAATTTTTATTACACCAGTAAAACTTCTGAGTTGTTTTGTGCTTTGAAGAGTTCTAAGGATTCCTGCTGATGCTTTTCCTGAGGGAAGCCATGCCCTGCCACAGAGTCCTTCGCCTGGTCCTGCTAACGCTGTGCAGCATCCTGGTCCCTGCTGTGCTGACAGGTAAGGAGCTTTGTTTGCATTTAAAGCCCAAAATCATGGGAGATTTGTTACTATACTGCCCCTTTTCTCCCTTCCCTGAAAACATCCCTAAATATGTATTGAATTAGGATTGATTAAGGGAAACTAGCTTTGGTGGCTGCTGGTGAGCAAGAGTATATTTTCAGTGGAGAAAATCCTTTAACTTTTCCTAAGCAGAACAGCAATAGCACCTATGTGAGTGTTGGTGGGTGGGGGTTAGTGCACTCATCAATCAGCAGGAGATGGAAAACCTCTCAGCAGCTGATGGGACAGACTGTCCCTCAGCTTTTAATGGCAGGAAGAAGTTACAGTTATGGAAAGAAACATTTTTCTTTGGCTAAAGCATGTGTGCCAGTTCCTGGTTCCTTCTGTGGTCTCTGCTGCAGCAGAGCACAACAGCTGCTTTAGGCAGAACTAGGGAAGTGTCCATGGAAATCTCAGTCCAAAGCCAAGGTGCACATCCTTCTGGGGTCGCTCTGGAGCTGGGGCACCAGGGCAGTGCTGGAAAGCTGCCTGCCTCTGACTTGCTTTCAGTAAGGTGGTGGGGAGAAAGAATGGGAGGGAAGCCTGTTGTGTAAGGCACCATTTTTCTGGGCATTGTTACTAATTTCAGCTTTATCTGCTCCTGCCTCAGCAGAGCTGTGCTGGCTGCAGGAAGCTGAGGGCACCAGCAGCTTCAAAGGCTGCAGGTCTGAGGTGGGTTTTACAACTGGGGAAAAACTGACTTCCAAACCGACTGCACTGATGGGCTCTGAGCATACAGGTGGAAACTCTTAAGGGGAATTGCTTCCCCTAAAGCCTTTCTTGCAGTGGAGGTGAGGCTGAAGAGATGGCTGGGGCCAAGATACCAGGCACAGCATTTCTTTTCCTAAATTCCTGTCCTGCCTTCCAAGATGTGGAGCAATATTGTTTTGCAGTTCTCTCCCAGTTTCTTCTGAGCATTTTGCCTCACAGGGAGATCCTGACCAGCTCTCTAGCAGATGAAATTATGGAATTCTTTTTAAAGCCGTTTTCTTATGGGTAGGGGAATTCACTGCTGCCTGGAACATCTGTGGGTGGAGGAGCAGAGTAAGTGCAGCTGGTATCTTCTCCTAGGACACCTTCCTGCTGGGAAACCTTCAAAGTAACTAAGAAATGAGCACTAAAACGTGGGTACTTCCCTTCTCAAACCATGAGGTTTTTGGTACAGTGGAACATTAATCATTTTACCACAGTTTCTGTTTGTGCCTTGCTCTTGCTCTCAGAAGGACCGGCCATGCTCTTTCCCCATGCCAGGTAAGATTTTTTTCTTAATCATTACCGTATTTCACTCTGCAGGAAGTGATTGATTTCCAGTGAGAATTCAGTCTACTTCTTCTGCAAGCTGGGATCTTTTATGCTGTTTTAAATTTCCAGTATTTGATGCATTTGCTCTGCCCCCACTCCAGCTTTTCCATGTGCTTGCTCTGGCATTGCAGCTGTGGTTTGTGCCTGGTGCTGCTGCCCTGTGTCACTTTGCTCCTGTGACACCTCCCGAGTCTCCTTGATCCTGTTACCTCGTACAGTGAGGCCTGAAGGGCTTTGTACTGGAGAGTGCAACATTCAGATCTTGGGGTGTAGGAGGGATTCTGTGCTTTCTCTGTGGTGTTTCAGAGACTTAAGGCCTCTAACAGGTTGTTCCCTGCTCCTTCAGGAGAGGACAGGAGGAAACCAGCCTGGACAGTAAGGCATCCCAGGATCAGAAGGATTCTCTGCTGCATTAGACATGGAGAGTTCCTGCCCCCCCAAGTACAGGTGCTTTGAGGAACAGTGGAACTTTTTCTGCCTTTTACTCCATTAGAAAAGGAAATTTCAGGCCTGGTGCAGACAAAGACGGGGAGGGCACACAGGCAGCCCTCTGGTCTCAGCACATACACTCACAGCCCTTTCTGTAAACAAGTTTACTTAGTATCCATCAGAACCGCAGCTCTGCCTTGCTGCACAGAGAAGCTCCTGGCCTTGCCCGCCACAGGCTGCCCTTTGTGCAGCTGATGAAGGGCTCCTTTCAGCCCTGCCCTGGCCCTGTGCCTGCCGTGGCCACCTGGGGCTGGACAGCCCCTTGCTGGCCTTGGAGTTCACCAGCCCCTGCCCTTTGGTCTCAGCACCTCTGACTGCCCCCAGCAGAGCCCTCGGCAGTGAGCAGGGGCGGCTGTGCCTTGGACAGGGCTGCAGCTGGTGCTGGGCATACAGACCCCATGTCCAGATGAGTCTCCTCTCTCTGTTGGCTGCTTGCCCAGCTGGCTTGATTTCCTGGACAGCATGGTCGGGGCTCTGTGACTGTTGAAAGTGTGAACTTCTCCAAGTTACTGAGCTCTTTCCAACATCACATTTTTCAAAGATGGGGAAGCAACCAACCATATCTTGAACCCTTTTTGTCCACATCATCTGGGTACACAGCTCAAGGATCTGTGACAGACCTAAGCCTTCTCCACTTCCTCTTTCTCCACACCCGAGTGGTGCATAGGCCTAGAGCACAGGAGGATTGTGAAGAGCTGATTTTTATTTTTTTCTCTATCAGCAAACCCAGTTTCAATTCCTATAATGGATTCAGAGCTCCAAGTGAGATGGAAGTTAGTACAAAGCCTTTGCAAGGCTTCTGAATCATGTGCATATTTGGTATTTAAACCCCCATGTGGGCTCATGAGCTTGTTTTGAGCTAATGTTTTACTGCAGTAGCACATCAGAATGAATCTGGGGGGAAAAAAAGCAACAGAGCACACACACTAAAGAAAAAGACACAGGAAAACACCTTGACCAAGGACATCTTTCTTTAGCAGCTTGTGTGTCTTTGTTTTCAGCTACAAGAGAATAAAAGTTTATTAGGATTTTAAAGATTTTTGAAAACATACTAGAACGTGGATAGCAGTAAATAGGTTTCATTTGGTAAATACAAGGAAAAGATGTTGCTCCAGCAGATCTGTCCAGACTTAAACCAGGACTTTGTAAGCCATTACTCAACCTTGCTCTGCTCCAACACTCCTTATAAATTTCTGATGCTGATATTGACTCCTGAATAAGGAGTTGGAGAAGGTAGGGTGGAGGTGGAGAGTGGGGATGATGAAGTGCTGCAGTCAGCTGGTGTGAAGAAGGTTATTGGCCACTGGCAAGTGACGTCCAGGGACAACAATGTGATGTGGCCGCATCTGCCTGCCTTAAGGTCTTACAGTTGGCCTGTGGGGAGGGTCTGGTTCCTGCAGATTTAGTTGGCTTCCCCCAGGGCTGTCACTTGTAGAGACTCTTCCAGTCTTACCTTTCAGTCACTGGGTACCTGGGGTACTGGCAACCACGTCACAGTGCTGGCCTCACCCCACCTTCTTTCTGAGCATGGAAATAGCAGTTTTGTCAAGTTGCCTTTGCCATCATCCCCTCTAGATCTCTCTACAGCCCATGCGTCTGGAGTTCCACTGGCCCCTGCATCACTTGGAAAACTCATCATGGATTTCTTTGTGATAACTGATATTTTCTTCCCATATCCTCACCTCAGTTATAACTAACCTGTGCTGGGGAGAGGGAGAAGACAGTGCAGCAAACAGATGTCTCTAAAATAAGGCAATTTTTAGTGTTAACATGTGGGAAGAAAGAACTGCCATCATTCACCTGGCCTTCTGCAAAACACTCTAATAATTTTATTCCATTTTGTCCAGTTCTATCTCCAGTAAAATTCTAATAAGATTATTGCATGTTGTTCTCCTAAGTGTTCTCCAACTGTAATTCTCATGAAAAGGCTTTTACTGTTAGTCTGAAAGCAGCAGTTGCCCTCAGCTTGTGCTTTAGTGCTGAGACAGAGCTAATGCTGGGGAAGAGCTCATTTGTGCCAGGGCCTGGAGGCTTCCCTCCCTCTGGAACAACCTGCACTGAGGCCCAGAGCCTTGGCAGTGGAGGGTCTCTGGTGTGCCTCAGCAGCCTGGCAGCTCCTCCACGTGCCCCTAGCTGCCCCTGCCAAGTCCCTCCAGGGTAAACCAACCATGTGAGTGCACCACAGGAGTTTTCCAGAAGATGGACTCCTGAGACTGACGGCAGCACAGCTAATGCATGGCTTTCTCCCAGATGTTAAATACCTGGTCTTGTGATGGATGATGCATTTTGAGCATGTTTCTTGCTAATTTTTTATTTCCACAAAGTTCTTGGGTGAACAGAAAAGCCATGCACTACCTTATCTTTGATATTTAGTTTCCAGCTCTTGGTTGCACTCCCTCCCTGGAGATGGCACCATGTTTGGGTGTTTCTCCAAGTTAAGAATACAGTTTCTTGTTCCATTGCCATGGAGCTTCCCTTCAACTTGCCCTTTCCTTGGGAGGAGTTGCTGCTGGGTCCAGAGCACTGAGGCATTTGTTGAGGTTCACAGGCCACGTCCTCCTGGTCACAGTCAGAGTGAAGCAATGGCATGGGTAGGAGGGCTCTCTGGTGCTGCTTTCTCTGTAGGTGGTGTTTAGATCCTGGTCTCCTGCTCATGCACAGAGAAACTGAGCCTGGGAGGAGCAGGACTTGTGGTGATCACCCAAAACATCAGCAGTAGAGCAGAGAACTGAACCCCCTAAACTGGGTCCCCTGCCTGTACACAGAATCTCTCCAGATTATATCCAGCAGGTGGCTGGAAAAGGCCCTGGTGTCTCATTTGGAGACATGAGACCTTACTAATAGTGTGCACGTGTTGGGGGTTGGTACCTGACACAAACTCTGTCCTTCCCATCACTTTTCTTGCTTTGGCATTTGATGGCTTGTGGCATTTGAAGTGGGTCCATTAGGGATCTGCCACTCCCAGCCAATAACAGTGTGGCTGACACTCATTGGGACTGTCAGGGAAGCTGGTATGAAACCTCTGCTTGTTAAAGAAACCTGCTGGATGCATGAAGATAACTGGATGGGTGCTTGGGCTTCTCAGCTGGCAGGAGTGGAGGCATGTGAGGACATAAGCTTTTAGGTTAGGAGGGAAAATCAAAGGAGAGACATGGAGAGAATAGTGTTGGTTTTGAGCAGACTCTCAGGCTGCAGCAATGGGCTCTGGAGGAACCTGCCCCTCGTTTTGTGTTCCCCCACCCTGTGGGGGAACCATAGCAGGCCCCTCAGCACCTGCTCCAGCAGCACTGAGGGGCAGGAGCTGAGAAGGGGACCAGCATGGAGCCCTGGCTCCTGGGGAGGCTCAGCTCTGGGTACTTCATTCTATGTGTGCAGGAATCTACTGCTGCCTCTGAGCTCACAACTGTTCCTGAGGCACCAGACCCAACTGAAAGGGGTTGTGTTTCCCTGGGCTGAAGTGCTGGTAGGGTAAAACCACAAGAACTTGGGACAGCAAATGCACATTAAGCACATTCTGCCCTTTCTGTGTGGGCAAACTGAAAGTGTGTGTCAGTTGGATGAGGGAATTAACAAAATACATATCCAGCAGCCATCCAAGTTTTTAAAAATCATGAGGATCATAAACAAATTAGACTGTTTCCTCTGTATTTGGCTATCAAAAATAAGCTCTGTGTCCTGCTTAAAGAGAGCTGCCAGAAATTTTTCAGGAGTTAGATACACTGAGAACAGGAGAGACTTACTGGCACCTCTGGGTCTGATGGCACCTATGGGACCTTTGCACTGTGGTTGGAAGAGATAGTGTTCCCTCCTCATCCCTTTGAGAGTGGGGATTGGGAAGACCCAGCCCAGGTCATACAGTATCCCTGGATGGTGCCTGCATCTGTTACAGATCATCTGAGCTAACACCAGTCCCTGGTCACACGCAAGGCATACATGCAGCCCTGGAGAACAAAAACATTCTTGGGAAAGGAAGCAACACTGTTCTCCCAGCACTTTGTTCCTCTGCCAGGTGGGGACAGTGGCAGTGTTGGTTCTGGTCCTGGGGGTGTTGACAGAGTCAAGAAGGTCACGGCTGCAGTGTGGCTCTTCTGTGTGCAGATTCTCTCTTACAAAAGCAGCCTGGAACCAGACTGCTTCCAAAGCATTCTGTGTGTTTGGTATGTTCCTAAACCAACAGCTTTCCCATGCCACTGTTGGCAGCTAAATAACCCAATTCTGCTTGGTTCTCTCCTGAGTTAACTACATTTGCTCACTCAGTTCCGCATTTCCTCTTGTTCCATTCTCTGGCAGTGAAACCACAGGATTTAAAGTAGAGAGGTCCACTGGAAATGGCACTTTGTAGAAGAGCCATGGGATGGGATATGAGCTTCAGCTTTGCTGGTTGGTTTTGCAGCACAGGTTGGGAAGGGCCCTGCAAAGGCTCAGGTGTTTTTGGGGAGCTCTTGTGGAACACAAACCTCTGTGTGCATGTACAGGGGAGCTGAGATGCCACCGCTGGTGCAGAGACCATGGACATACCAAGTGTACGAGGACACGGTATTTGCTACACCCAGCTTTAGCTGGGCTCCTGCCTTGGTCTAACTGGCACAGGTTCCACACTTGGGACTTACTGTCTGTCAGTGCTCATTGGGCCAGGATTAAACCTGTCTCATTGGACATTCTGTAGCTTTTCTGCCTGTAGAAAGAGCTTTCAAAACTAGTCTAGAACTTTGCTGCGTTCCCAAGGTTGTGGGCAGCCTGGAACAGCTCTGGGGATGGTGGGAGCTACTCTTTGATGCAAGCCCTGCAGTAAGTTCTCAGCGGGTTTGTACGGGCAGGAAAGGTGAGTGTTCTGGCCCTTCTGTTCCACAGAGGGATCTTAAGCAAGAACTAAGTGTGGTGCAGCCCATTAATGAGGATCTTTTCCTTTCCTCCCAAAGCACCTTCTTGTCCAGTGTAGGCAAGGAGGGCTCGAGGCACTTTAAGCTGAGGCTGGCATTGCCAAGATGTGCTGCTGCCCTCTCTCTTCCTGGGCTATGGAGAACCTGGGACAAGTCTTCAAGTGCCCCTGGTACACCAAGGTTCACATGCCAGAGTTGGGGTGCCTGGGGATACCTCTGTGCATTGCCCCAGGGAACCTGGGCTGCTTGCTCCAGCTGTTGACTCCCTGTCTCCCAGTCCTGGTAACCATTGTGTCAGTTCAGGTGGGCCCTGGCAGTGAATGTTGTTCGTTTTTCTCCCCCCAGTGCAACATTCCCAGTGGTTTCAGCAGGGAGCTGTGGAATGTCTCCTGCTCCTGCCAGGGCCCACCTGAACAAGGCTGGGCATTGACAGGGAGTGCTCAGTGAGCCACACAGGGAGGGCTCTCTGGCTTGGTTTCTGACCCACGGCAGGAAGGAATAACAGGAGACGAGTGGTAACATTAAACACAACCCGGCCTGGCTTTCATCTCCCCAGTGTGGCGGGGGTGCAGCAGGGGGAAGTCGAGGCTCTGGGGTCCTGTCTGGGGGAGCCATGTCCTGTGCTGTGCCAGCACCTCCAGCATCCTGCACAGCACGGGTTGGTGGTGCAGGACAGAAGGGCCCTGAGATGCTGTGAATTTGGCTAGCACAGGTGGCCTCTGCTGGTTGGTAGCATGACAGCCCTTCCCAGCCCAGTCCCAGGAGTATCCATGAACAAACCAGCTGTGCACATTCGTGCTGGGGCCTTTTTGTGTGTGAGCAGAGGTTGCAGGGTGTTGGGGCATTCTGTGTTGTCCCGTGTGTGCGGTATGTATGTTAGGTTGCCACAGAAGCACTGCCTTTAGCTGCTTTTGGGTATGGCTGTTCAGCAGAGGTGGTGCCCCCTCAGAGGAGGGCTCTGCCATACCGGGGTTCTCAGCCCTCAGCTCACCCTTCATCCACCTCGGGGGCACCTGGCAGGCAGCTGAAACCCAGGGACCTGCTGAGCTGCGGTTGTCACTGGTAGCCTGACCGGGCCCGCCGTGCCGTGGGTGCTTGTCTTCCAGCAGAGTACCCGCAGGACTCGGTCCCCACCCTCTGGAACGAGCCGCCCGAGCTGCCCTCTGGAGCTGGTCCCTTCGACGCTGCCACCACCACGGCCCGGCTGTCGGACGCCACTGCCTTCCCCCCGTACACCTCCGAGCTGGAGCCCGAGGACACCACCCACCTGCACCGGCTGGACGCCGGGGACGGTGAGTGGCTGCCGGAGGGACTGCCCGCGGCTGCTCCCGCAGCGGCCGGGGATGTCCTCACGGTGGATTTGCTCCCTGTGAGCTTTTCTCCTTCCGGGAAGGGTTAAAGCCACGCTGCTGGGGAGGGGGAGGGTTGCCTTTACTGCCTACTAGTGGAAACTTCCCTGCTGAAAAGCCTCTGCTGGCAGAGCTCTTGCCAGCTCCAAGATGGCTCTAAGACCCTTCTTCCTGCCCTAAGACGTGCCATGGCAGGCACCTGCCCTGAAAAGAAAACTGCCTTGACTGCAGATAGGGCTCTCTAGGACAGTGTGCGCTGGGAGCTCCCTGAACAGGGAGCATGAGTGCCTTTCCTGGCTTCATGGCTCCTGACTGACAGCGAGCACCAGCTGAGATGTGGTCCTGCCACAAGCAAAGCAACTCTCCCAGTCTGAGTGTCAGCAGGAAAGCTGGGCACCACCGACCCACTCTGTGGCAGCTGTACTTGTCACTGGGAGCTGCTGAGGTGGTGGTGGTTGGCTACAGCCCCCTGCTGTAGGACCACACCTGGGCTGTGTGAGGACATGGGACGTGGCCAGTGCAGGGAGCTCCAGGACAGGAGTGTGGCCTGAAGCCTGGGGCTATGCTGGGTGTGGGGTGACCCTTGCAGCCCTTCCCATCTGGGGCCCACTGCCTCTGCTGACATCATGCTTTTTTCTCTCTCCCTGCAGGCTCGCTGGGGCCCGGAGCTATTGGTGCCATTGTCATTGCCTCCCTCCTGGGTACGTCTGTGCTTGTGGCCTTGGTCGTCATCACACTGAGAAAGTTCTCAGCCTCCTGAACTCAATAAAAGTTTTTTCTGTTACACAACCAGCCTGTCTCCAGCCCTCGACTGCTCCTGAACTGTCTACCTGGGCCCCTGGGAGAAATGGTGCCACAGATACAGGAAAAGCAACTGCTGGCCCTGTACTGGGCAGCCAGGCTGTATCCACTGCTCATTGCCCTTGGGGGTGTGTATCTCCTGGGTGACACAGACCTGGTAGGGCCTGTCAACCCCACTCAGAAGGAACCTGTGGCAGTGTGTGGCTTTGAGCTGGGAGCTCAAAATGTCCCTTCTAGGTCTAGTCTGAGTGATGGTAACAGTGTTGGGCATCACCCTGCACAGCTTTCCTAGGGAAGGGTTTTTCACGGGAGTAAGCCACCCCAAGTTCGTGTGCAACCGCATTTTCACCCACTGCATTTGGGCCAGTTGCACTGGAGGAGACTGGGGAGGAGACAAGTGATCAGTCCTGGGGAGGAAGGAGACACACAAGTGTTTTGGTGCTGGCTTGCTCAGCTACATTTTATCACAAGGGAAAACGAGACAACAAGAAGTCCCCTCAGTTCACTGAGGCAATCTGGCAAGGGCTGGGGGGTTCAGCCCGTGCTTGTGGGCCCCAGGCCTGGCCCTGTACAACACTGGAGACCACTGAGACAGAGGCGTGCAGGGATGGGTCTGAGGAAATAACACTGGATGCCATTCAGCGCCTGAAACTGGCACAGCCTGTGCCTGGCGTCTGGAGTCCTGTGGAATCGCAGCAGAGCAGAAGGGGCTGGAGCTATCCAGGGCTTGGTGGTGAGTGATGGGACAGGGCACAGCAGCAGAGCCCCTCTCCCTGGAGAAGTGCAGTGAGGAGCTGGCATCCTGGCACTCTGGGGAGCTGGTGAAACATCTGATAGGCAAAGGAGCATTTCTGTGCTGTGAGAAACATGCCGGACAGGTGTGTGTGGCTGCAGGCCCTGTGCTGAACTGGGCTGGCTGCTGGGCTGCCAAGCTCAAGGATGTGAGATGCGGCAATTTTGCAGGTAATTTTGAGGAATTCCTAGAGCTGGAGCTCCTCTGGCATTTGCACTAGTGAATTTGTGGCTGTTGCAAGGTTTGGATCCTGAGCCGAAGGTTTGGTTATCTCAGGAAGGTGACTGTGGGGTGCTGCTGGAGAGACCTGGCTTGGGGTGTCCCCATTAAATCTGCCCAGTCCACCAGACTGGAGGCTGCAAGTCCTTCCTGGCCCAGCTCTGGGGCTGGGCAGTGACTGGGAACTACTGGTTAGTATGAACTTCCCACAGGTGGCCAAAGCAGCACAGCCCTGCTGCCTGTTGTCACATGTTAATGTGGTGGTACTGATCTGGGCCTGAGTGAAGAATGCCTTCTCTCCCCCTTCAGTACTGTGGCTCCCACCACTTTGGTCCTGGGTGCTGGCTCTGGGCTGGCTGTCCCGGGGCTGTGGTGTCAGTAGGGACAGCCCTGGAACCCACCTCAGCTGTGTTCGGCCTCACACTGTATGTCCCGTGTGGTCCAAAGAGCAGTTCCCTAGACTCCCTTCACAGCTTCCATGTGTCCTTTCTCCCCACGTTTCTCCGGGCATGGCTGTGCTCCTCCCCTCCATGCCCATGGCTGCAGCGTGGCTCCATCTGCAGCTGCTCTCCGTCCCCTTTCTGAGCACAACCATGGCACAGCCAGAGCATACATCAGCACAGGCTACAATGCCTGAAGACAGTCCTCTGCCATGTTACAGAAAGGTGCCAAATAATTGATTTCCTAATGGATGCTGGCCACAGCTTGGGCCTAGCTTGTGGCTGAGAGGCCCTCAGCCACGTGTGGGACTGCTGAACAAGGGGTGGCTGCCTTGGGTCTGGCCCCACACTGCTCTCAGTGCTGTGCCCAGGGCTTCATGCGTTGCTCAGTGCTGGAAGGAGTGACAAGCTGGCTCTGCTGGCCACAGGACTTGCATATATACACAGAGGTGAGCCTGTACAGGGAGGCTGATGGGGGTGGGTGATGAGCATGCAGGCGGCGGTTGCTGGGCCTCCCAGGGCACGCAGGACAGCAGCTCCCAGGTAAAGTCACTCCCCTGCTGTGTGGCAGCTGGGGCTGCTGGTGCTCCTGTGGTTTGTGTGGTGTGCGAGACAGCGCTGGCACAGTCACCCCTGCTCTGGCCTTGGCAGCAGGAAGTAGCAAAGACCACAAGTGCACGATCAACCAGGAAAGGCCACGATGCTGGGGTTCTGCAGTGGCCCTGCAAAAGGAGGTGGGCTGTGGAAGAGGGGGCTGAGCCATGGGAGACAGCCCAGGTGTGCTTCAGGGTTGTCAGGCAGGCAGAGATGTGGGTCAGGTCTAGCAAGGCTGGGCTGCTGCTGGAGAAGAGCTGAGTGTGGAGCACTGCAGAGCATTTGACTGGAAGCGATCAAGGGTCAGCCTGGGGGAATGAGCCCAGCAGCTTCAGAGCAGGACTAGGGCGGTGGAGTTCCTGAGGCTCATCCCAGCCTGTTGCCAATGAGCTCTGAGAGACAGTTGAGACTACTGCTTCACTTCAGTTCTCCCCCTGTGAGATGCTGGCTTCAGAGCACCCCAGACTTGGAAGGTAGCAGTGAGCTGTTAGTGCTTAAACCAGGTGATATTAATTGCTCAGTGATGTTTGTGGCCACTGCCTTTCCCAAGGAGCCCGAGCCAGCCCCAACCAACACATGTGGCTCATCTAGCCTGCACTCAGTGGCCTTCAGGCAGTGTCTGTTGAGCTCCTGCTCTTTGGGTCTTTACAGAAAACACTTGGAAAAGGGTTATTTTACAATTTAAAGCACTAATCTCCAGGAAAGGACCAGTGCTTCTGGGGGACCTAAGAATGACAGTATGTGCATGGGTGTGTGTGCCTCGTCCAGTGCACCAGGTCCCCCACAGTGTCCCACAGTTGCCACCTCCTCCCAGCTGGCAGCCTCTGTCTTCTGCCTCTCTGAGGCACTCCAGATGCTTGGGGATGCCGGTGGTCATTGGCGGTTTCTGCTGCCCAGTTTCCTTCTCTGACTGTCATCTGACTTGTGCACCCGGAAACACTCCTTCAGGTTCTGGGCTCGGATTTTGGGGTTCAGGATCTCCTCCCCCATAGAACTGGGGAACCAGCCCCTCTCCTGGTCGTGAAGACGCTCCCCAAATATCCAGCCTGAGCATAGACAGAGACAGGCATAAGTGGGGAAGGACTGGCCCTTGCTCCTGTACTGGGACAGCAGTGCTGGAAAGAGCCGTTAGAGCTGGCAGAGCTTTCTGGAAGCTACTCAGAGGCCTGTGCTGGAGCAGACCCAGGTTGTCCATCTAGCAGGGAGGCCTGCCCACCTGAGCAGCATTGTGTGAGGACAATTGACTCAATGCCAGCAGAAAGCAGGCACTGCTTCCACCAAGTGCCCTCTGCTGCCCCTGGAGCCACAGGAGTGGTCCCCAGCGGACACCCAATGTGACTGAGACCACCAGCTACAAGAGTACCCCAGAGAGCAGGACCACGTGGCTGTAAACCATTAAACCATTATGAAGGTAAGAATAGCACTGGGTTATATCTGGGGTGGCTGTGCTAGCTTTACCAAGGCCCACAGCTGGTGCTGGGAGGCTGTGCCAGTGTTGCCACAACTTAGGCAACTGGATTCTATTAGGCAGTTGGATTGGCTATTAGGAGAAGGCAGTAACTTCCTTCTCTGGCTGTGACACTGACACCAGAGCCTCTTCTGGGCTGCAGGGAGAGACTTGCAGCTGCCTGCCTGCAGCAAGGCCCATCCTTCCACAGGGACTCCCATCCCATCCTCATCCCATCCCATGCCCATACCGTCATCTGTCTTGTCCAGGATGTTGAGGACGTCAGCCAGTTCTAAGGAGAGCTCATCAGGCTGCTGGGCCACGTATGGGTGGACACACTGGATCTGTGGGCAGTCTGCCAAGGAACAGGGCAACAGTGAGGGATGGACTGGGATGAAGCCCCTTGAAGAACAGCACAGCTTGTGTGGCTGTAGCCCCATGAGCTCTGTACATGGTTCCTCTGATCTGTTAAGGGCTTCTGGGGAAGCCAGGGAGTGGCCCAGCCACAGGTACTGGGAGAGCAACTCTTGGGAAGGGAGCCAGGTTCACGTTGCTACCACAGTGCCAGCCATGAGCAGCCAGCCATGAGCAGCCTGGATGGGAGGGCGAGGACTGGAGGGGCTGAGGTCAGGGCCAGGCCCAAAGACAAGTGGGTATTGATGGTGGAAGAGGAGGGGAGCCCAGGGAGAAGGTTCAGCCTTGGCACAGGTCGCAGATATGTGGCTGCACTGAGATCAGGCAGAATAAGGTGCCCTGTGGTAGGGGTGAAGAGCTCTCAGCTCCCATGCTGTGTCTCTTACCAACGAGTCTGGATGTAAATGAAACAAATTTGGTCCTCCGGTTTGGGGCTAGTGAAATCATCCAGCGTTTCATTTCACTCCTGGATGGGGGAGACAAACCAAGGCTGTGAAGATGAAAGAGTTGTAGGGGCCCTAGTTCTCCTGCCCAGCCAGCTCTGGACTTCATATTCCCCCTTCCAGCCTTTTCCTGCCTGCCCCTCCAGGGTCCTAGGTTCAGTGGTGATGCTGAGCCCCACTGCTGCACACCCCCGTCGGGATGTCACATGTGACACAGTGCTCTGGGCCCTGCTGCACAGCCCTGGCTTTCCCCCACAGGCAGCATTGTCCCTCTTTGGGGAGGGTCCCTCTGCTGGCATTACTGCCCAGAGCCTACAGCAAGGTGGGGGCCTGGCATTCTCTGAGAAGTAAGAAGCAAAGGCAGCTCCTGGCAGGGCTGGTCAACAGGAGCAGTTTTTCCAGGAGATAAGCAATTACAGGAACCATTTATTCCTGCAACTGCTGTGTAGGAACATTTAAAGGGCAGAGATGATTAATTCCCTTGCAGAAGAGCACTGCAGCACACCAAGGGTACCACTTGCATGGCAACAAGACCCATGTGAACAGCAATGCTGCAAAACCTAGACCTGCAGTTGGAAGGATGAAGAACTCACAAATGCTGGGGAAGTCCTAGGCCTGGCTCCCCTCAGGCTTCCCTCTGCCCCATGAGGAAATGGGACAGTTCACCTTCACAGGCTCCAGCTCCTGCCTGGAGGACCAGCTGTTTCCAGCTGCCAAAGAGCCAGATTTTTCTACCTTCTCAGGTGGTTTTAAAGCCTGAGCTTGACACACATGACAAGCCATGGGAGTGTCTTCAGAGAGCAGAGGGGCCTAAAAAGGGGATGTAAAGGACAAGTGCTGGCAGGTTGATCTGTGGAGTTCGGAATACCTTATACTTCAGGTATGAAGAACAATGCCAAGGACCAGTGGAAACACCATCAGGTCACACCACATGAACACGTATGGGATGAGGGCTTTGTGCACAGAGGAGCTATAACATGTAGAGGTCAAACCCAGAGTGCTGCTGTGCTTGTGGCCCTGTCTGTATGCTGGCCCTGCACACAGATCCTCCATGGATCCACCCACAGTGCCCAGCTCCTCTCAGCCTGCAAGGAGCTCACCCACACTCCAGTTCTATCAATGCAACTGGTTATGTCCAAATAAAGTGTCAGCTCCTGGCAGAGCCCACCAGGGCATGAACTGCAAGCTGCCACTGAGCAGGTCATTGTTACCTGATGCAAGAGCTGCAAGAGCTGTAGAACAGATGCAGAAGTCTCTATTTGGCACCTACTTATCTCTTCTAAATGTTTAGTTTTTCAGTCTGTGCCTGGTACTGCCTCAATCATTCCTCCATCTCTGAAACAGTATCCCTCAGCAGTTGATATGACACGTTTCAGTGCCCAAGACCTGTTGGCAAGCCACGTTCTGCATAACATACTTGCTGTGGCCACCTAGAAGATGGGACAGGATGCAGAGCACAGACCTCTGACTGCCTCCCCTGAGTTGAGCAAATCCTGGCCTGGTTTATGGTTTGCTGCACAGCCAATCCTCACAGACGTCACACGTGCACTTGCCCTGCATAGTGTGACTGACATCTCTATTTTCAGTGCAGCAGAGCTGCAGCCATATGTCTGGGGAGAAGGTGCAGCTGCTCACTGCACTGGGGGCTTGTTGTCCTGATGCTGCAGGGGTGGGGCGTAGGGGTCAGGGTGCAAGCCCCGGGCCGGTGTTCATTTAGGAATATGAATACCAGCCTACTAACAGCAGATAACATCAGCCTGGGGATGTGCATTGTCTCCAGGAGCTGTTTAACTGATGGCTAGAACATGTGGGCCTGGGAAGGCTTGGGTCAGTGAGGAAGCCATGCCCTGTGCTCCAAAACAATCAGGTCAGTGCCAGCACAGCTGAATCATTTGCTCAGCCTGAAGTGAAAAATCAGTGAGCCAGAAAACCTGTATCCAGGGAGACAAGGAGGCCCTGAGCAGCAGAAGGGCTGCAGAAGATTGGCACTGGCTGTGGAGACACAGAGGAAGCAGCCTTTTCTCCCACCTTCACCCACAAGCAGAAGACACTTTACTCCACAGGGCTGGGCAGGCATGGTCATGATCCTTGTGAGTCAGTGGAGCCACTGGAGTGTTGTCAGTGTATATCCTACTTGGTTTTGCTTTCTGAATATGCTGCAGGCTGTAAATCAGCTGAGGCCCGGTGCCTGGGCTGGTTTCTGACTTTTCTGTCCCAGAACAGGAACTGCCATCACCCTAGATGCCTTAAATACACCATACAGGAGAGAAACCTGCCTAGGTGACCAGTGCCTTTCAGTAGTCTCAGGGAAGTTATGCTGGACAGTGAGGCTGGTAGAACCAGCTCAGCTGCAGCAGTGGGATCCCTCCCTGCCCACCCCTGGAAAGCGTGAACAGCTGGTCCCCATGAAGACAGGATGTAGGGAGAGAGCACTGGCGAAGTGACTGATACTCACTGGGATGATGCCTTCAGCATGTAGCTGGCCTCCCGGTCATCTGCATTCTCTAGCAGCCTCAAGATGAAGACATTGGCCAAACTCTGCCCCTGATCTTCTAACTCCTCGACCCGAAGAAGCCCTCGGGGAGCAGAGTCGAAGACTTGGTACTTGTCCCTGGGAGAGGTCAGAGAGGAGATTAGGAAAAACTGTAGTTATTGCAGGAGACTTTGACCTCAGCCACCCAGAACGGTACTGAGGACACAGACCAGGAGCTGCTGCATGGCAGGAGGAAAAAAGATGTCCTGCTGTGGGAAGGCATGAGTGTGTGGCTATGAAAACCCACTGCAAAGCAAGGAACCCTCTCCATGCTATGCCCTGGGCATCCCTCATGGCCTGGAACAAGCTGCTTGCTCGGTCTGAGCTCCCCACGTCCAAAATACAGGTGGCGCTCCCTCAAAGAGGATTGTGAGGCTTAATTCATTCCTATTTATGAAGCACCTCTGTGTTTTCTGGATACAAGTTGCCACAGAAGCAAAACATTTCCTGGTGCACAGACACTGCGGCGACACGTTCATTAGGAACAGTGGACGGCAAGATGCTCCCAACCAGTGGGTCTAATTCACACCACAAAGAGCATGCTGTTCTCTGCTGCTGTATTTCACCAGTGTCTGCCTGCACAGTTCTCAGCACAACCACATCCTCCCCTCCTGAGGCAGGTTACATCATGTCAAATATAACTGCTGACCTCAGGCCGAAATTTATACCCCTCCCTGCTTATCTAACTTTCTAGTTGGCTTTCTTAAGAGTTTTAACTGACTAAATCTGTGCTGTTCTTTTGGAAGTGATGACTTAAAAATCACTTGAGAGGAAGACATATCTCCAGGGTCAACCCACCAGCCAATGTAACTTATTGCCACCCTGCACACATTGCTGGATGCATAATCACCCTGCTGGCAGATCTGCCCTGGGATCTGTTTAACTCCTGTTGGCCATGAATTTTCAGCTGGAGAGAGCTGTGCCACCCATGAAGAGTCAGCTGTGCTCAAAGGCAAGGTGACTGCTGGAGGGAGGTGTACATGTCAGGCCAAGATGCCTTCCCTGTGCCTGAGGGACAGGATGGGGTCACAGTTATCACGGTTGGATAAACCCAGGGCAGTAGAACTAATGAAGTATCCCATGTAGTACCTGAATTTTTCACTCACCCAGGAATTTGCCGGCAAATCACCAGCAGATCATTGAAAAGGAACAGGTAGATTTCTCTGAAGAGTTTCTTGGTGCGAAGCGTTCGTGATGTCTTTGGACCATTCATTTGCTGCAGTTCCCCCTGCTTCAGCAGCCAGCGGGAGTGAGAGATGATGGGTACAGACTAGAAGGGAGGAAAAGATGGCAAAGTTCAGGAGAGCAGCAGAACACCATGGATTCAAGTGATTATGATGTTGAAAGCACCAAGAGATGCAAAAGGGAGGGTGGTGAGCTCCCATCACCACAGCTTGCACTGCAGAGGCTGGAGCAGAGCTGCAAGGAGAGGGAAATGTGCTCTGCCATCCACACAGCCCAGCACAGTGTGACAGAAGTTGGATGGGATATAGCAGGGACCTGAGGATGGACAGACATTTAAGGACGGCAATGCTAAAGTGACAAGTGCCAGAATGAAACAATAGCCTATGCCCTGATCTCTCTCTGAGAGATCCTGTCACCTGGGCTGAACTTCCCTAAATAGTAAGACTGACTTTCAAAACCACGGATTTGGCCTTTTGGCTACAAAAACCCCAAGTTTAAACAGGTTTCCTCTGGTTGAGTCTGTCCCAGTCAGGAGGAGATACTGTCCATGCACCTACCACAGCACTTCTGCTGGAGTTTCAACACATACTGTGCTAAAACCAAGAAGCCCAGAACAAAGCACATCTTGTACGAGAAGAACACTATACTTCCAAATGACTGAAATATTGAAAAATACACGTATAATTGTCACTCTTTCCAGTTTCACTCCCAGTGCTCATCACATGCATGGTGGCACAATCTTTCTTTTCAACCCCTTGCACTCTTTTCCCCAGAAGAGCTGTACCCGTGCCAGTCCCCAAGGCAGATCTGCTCCAGAGATGAACCAGCTCTTGCCTGTCATTACAGCCTCAGCTTTACAAGAGGTGGAGGCAACTGTGTAGCTTCCCTAATCTACTACTGTCCAGTGGTAGCCCTGACACACTGGTAAAGTGCTCTATAAAAATCAATTTTTTTTGTTTTGGTTGTTCAGGTAAATAAAAAGATTGCTTGGAAGCTAAGTATGATTCTTAAAGTTTGGGAAGCAGACAGACATGAGAAGCATCTCTACAGCACTCAAGAAAAGAACTGACAACTTTATACTCAACACTGGAATTTCATGGTATGTATCAACTGAATTTCATGGTATGTATCAACTGAGATCCAACCAGACACTCATAAATATTGACTTAGAAATTCCCTCCTTGGAATGGAGTCAAAACAGATCAGCAGCAGGCATTTAGAGACTGTACAATGAGGCTGAAAACAACGCATTAGTACAGGAAAGAATTAAAATGGTGGGGTATTGTCTGGGTTTGCGTATTTTTCAGTTTTAAACTGTTTTGCTTGTAGCTTTCATCTACCTTTAACATATTTTGTTAACATATTCAACATATTTAACATTTTTAACATATTTTGTATGTATAATAACAGCTGAAAGCTGACCTGTAAAGAGAGGTGAGAGGAAAGAGCCAGACCTGAGTGCTGGAGCGGGAGCACAGTGCACAGGAGAGGTGATGCCAGTGTGTCCCACCTGTGTATGTACACACCACACTGCCCTTGGTGCTGCCCCAGCCTCTGCAGCAGGTGTGCACTGAGCACACACAGAGGTGCTGTGCCTGCAGCAGCCCCTTCAGAAAGGCCCCTTTGGAGACTGTCTGCAACGTGCAGATAGTGAACCAAAACTGTCCAGCCTGTGCTTATACCTTGATCTTGAATTCTAGTTTCTTCTGGATGCTGATCATCTGCTCTGTTCGGCTCATCTTCCGGACACCTTCGTTACATGCTTTCACCACCTGGGAAAAGACAGCACAAAAGTTTGTCTCTGTAGGCTTCAAGCAGGTAAGTGATGATGGGCAGCATGAAAAGGCCTGACCATGATCAGGTTAAGTACCCTGCTGTAAACAGGAATTGGCAAAGCCAAGTTCTTTTATCAGCACTGTGGGTGCATGAAGAGAAGGGGAAAAACCCCCCAAAACCCCAACAACCAAAACACTCCCAAACACCCAGAAGGTATTATAGGTGGCAGCTGATTGTCAGAGGACATCTTAGGTGGCTACATTCTGTTACTGAACCAGACAGTATAAAACAGTGCTTCTGGTTGTACAGCAAAAGGAACAGCTTGTTTTCCAGATCCTGACACACCATATATCTCATTTTCCCCGTTCCCAACATTTGAAATGAGGTAGATATGCAGTATCATCTTCAAGGAGAGAATGAAGCCAAACATCTTCTCAAAAATGCAAATGTTGTAGTTCTGCCAAGCAGCACTAGATGCCAGGGCTATGAAATGTCCTAGGGAAAGAGCCATTCATCATACAGAGCCCAGCTGTGTTCTGAGTACAAACTTTTAACTGAAAAACCACAACCAACGTGCAAGCACTAGGCTGTTACAGGGACCTTAACCTAGATGCCACTGCCTGTTTCATAAGGAGCAACTCTCTTGAGAACTGGCTAGGTAGAAAAATTACGTTGGAGAGCAAGCTCCACTTTGTGCTCTGTTTCTGCTACTCAAAATCTATCAGAACATTAGTAACTGAAACTGTGATCAGCTCTTGCCTCTCAAAATAGAAAGAGAGAAAATAAACTATAGAAAAAGTAAGCATCAGATGGTCTCTGTTGTGATGCCTGGATGTAGTTGGATATTAGGTATCTAAGCTTAAACACTTACAGGTGAGTGTTTAACCTTGCAAAAGAATTAGTAAACTGATCATGTGAGTCACTGATAACAAAATACAAACCCAGCATTTTTCCATCAGCAGCTACAGTCATCTGCATGCTACAGGAACTGCCTTCCTCAGGCTACTGACCAATGGAAAAATAATTGGCTACCAGATTTGTCAAGAGGGATTCTGCAAATATTAACTCAATGCAGAACATCCTTCATTGATAAAGTCCCTGTCTTTATCCCTGGTGATCTCCAAGTATACACTTCCTAGGTCCAGGCAAATCCAAGAGCCTGTTCTGTTCTAGTGTTTCAGTCAGAAACTGCAGGCCCATCCTCAGGCTGATGTTCTAGCACAGTTTTCAACTTCAGGTACTTGTGTTGAACTGCGGGAGTCAGATGTTCCAAGCTCCTGATGGAGAAGGGTTGAAACACTGTCCCAGCCCATAGAGCTGTCAGCTATGTCTCGACCATTCAGATATGGTGTTATCCTGTCTAACCATAACAGAACAGCCCAGATGGGACATCCCACTGCCTTCCTGAGGTCTTGTGCACATCAGTAACTAGCATAACTGAACACCACATCCACCTACCAGCTTCAGGGAAGAGGGCTAAAAGCTGGCTTGTGTACTTCATTAGAAGCTGTTATTCTAGGTCAGAGGAAGAAGTGTGCTGTGTCATAGGAAACCTGACACAGTTGTACTTTTCACTTAATCACACCTCTCAGTGGGATCCATCACCTTCATTTTGTGTTCTTGGACACTCTAAAGGAAAACATTCTTTGCACTTTTCCCATGGCAGAAACTTACATCCACTGTTAGCAAGGGGTTAATTGTCACTGATGTCTAAGTGCAAGTAGATTAGCCCATCTTTCAGACTTTAGAAAAAAACCCAAAACTCTCTTGAAAAACAGTGACAGGATTCAAAGAAACACCTTCAGCACAGAATGTAGTCTGCAGGTGATTTTTTTCAGAGGAATGTGTGTGTGTGTGTGTGTGTGTGTGTGTGTGTGTGTGTGTGTGAAACGAGCACAGTGGTTTAATCTTAATGGCCTTCTATTAACTTATTCAAACTTACTGTTTCCAGTTCTTTATGTGCATCCAGGGCAGTAGATTCCCTGTCAGATTTCTCTTCCACTTTCTTCAAAATATTCTGCAGGGGAGAAAAGGCAGTGTTAATGCTGATCCCAATGTGAGAGCACAGAAAGGTATTTGCTAGCCTACAAATTACTTCTGGCCATCAGCCCAATTGCAGCAAAGGTGACACAGTAGAGTGACTCTCACCTCTTAGTTCCTCTTTCTCATTAAAACCTGTTCCCATCTTACCTTATATCTAAGAGAAATATAACAGGTAGATTCTTATTTTATAAAAATAAATTAATAAATAACTAGAGCTGGCACTAATAGACAGTGTTATTGGTAATCCCAGTGGGATAAGACCATTTGGGACTGAGGTGTTTCCTCATCTCTAGAAGCATGTTCTCCAGAAGTGCTTAGATAAGATGGCAAAGCACAGGAGGAAAATGGCTGACTGGTCCAAGCCACCATGGTGAAGCATCCCTATGTCATCCAGCTGTTCTGCATGTGTATGTCACCATCCTAACCATCAGGCAGCTGGGTTAATGGACTGTTGTTACCCCTTCTGGCAGCTTGACAAAGCTCCTTCTCAACTCTTTCGCTCAGTAAAGGCTATCTGGCAAATTCAGCACTAATTTGGGGATGGACTCTGAGTGACTGAAATCCTTTTCCCATAGTTGTGGAGAATGTCTGACTCTGTGGAAAGGCTTCATCCAGTTCTAGGGTCAATCGTGGCTGTTTCTAAGTCCTATTCACAGCTACTGGAAAGGAAAATTCCAGGAGTGATCTAGAAGTCCTTTGTGAGAGAGAGAAGAGCAAAACTCTACCTGTACCAGCAGCTTGAGTCTAGTGATCCTTTGAAATGGCAGAATCAGGAAGGATGAAAAGGACAGGCCTTTGCACTTGGGATCCCGCTCCAGCTGTGAAATCACATCCCGAAAGGCTGGTTTGTCCTGGCTGAGAGGAGAGAGAGAGAGAAGCTGAGAACTTTGAGTGCTACCCTGCCTAGGACTCTGGTATATGGCTGGTGACCCAAAAGCAGCTTGGTCCCCAGATACAGCATCTGCCTGGCCTCTCCCAATAGGAGAGAAGAGGGAAGGAGGGGGCTGAATGCCTCTGGGTGTATTTTAGTTTAAATCTAAAACTATTTATAGTGGTGGGGGAGGGAAAAAAATAGACTTCTAATGTACAAGCCACGGCAGTGTTCACATGTGTTCATATCTAGCTCAGCAGCATACACTGTGTGTGTAGGTGTATGTGAATGGGGTGTGGGTCCAAGTAAGTGAGTCAGAGGCATAATTATGTATTTTTACACAGTTGGAACTCTGTGATAAGGTGAAACTCACACAGTCATAAGAACAAGACAAGCCACAAAGTAGCTCAAGCTTGCTGCTTAGCTAGGAGATGGAACTCATTATCTGGTCTGAGAAGTGCAGGGGACATGCCTGGGCCTTCCCTAATGATGCTTGCAGGAGATGAGGGCACAGCTGGGCCACAGGCACAGCTGTGCAGAGCAGAGCAGTCCCAGGTGCCACAGGCAGACAAAGCTTCCTGGCAGCCACAGACTGAGCGAACCTGAGCAAGGCTTGTGCTGCTGGAGTCCTGGCTGGCAGAAACAGCATGGATGCAAAGAGGTTGCTAACTGTGCAAAACCTGTTTGTACTGTGTGTTCTTTACAACATACCAAAGAAGCCATTGGCAGTGTTTCTCCCCCTTGTAGCAGGTACCTGTGTGACAGTGTGACTCACAGCAGAATAGAACTGCATGTGTCTGAGGAACAGTCAAATGGGGGAAACTGTGACACACCTCAGGCTCTGAGTTCAGCCAAGTGTTGCAAAATTCCTGTGCTAGCTGGGAGCCTGGGGAAGGCAGTTTGTTCTTTTCAATTTGTCTTATGTATTCCTGCAGACAAAAGAAATGCTGCCCTCTGAACATTTAGGAGTACCTCATCTCCAACAGGTCCCTTCCAAGCTCAAGTAACCCAGCCTGTCGGAGCTTTGCTTCTAAGTGTTTAGATAATGGCTGTAGGCAAACATTCTGCAGCTGTATTGCTCACCTCTGACTGAAGGAAACTCTGTGGTACCCTCTTTTTGGAGAGAACAGCAGGCCAAGCTCAATAAAGGTCCCTTAAATGCTTGGTTTTTTTTTTCCTCAAAAGTTAGAGAGCAGAGAAATGCAAGGACTAGACACACATGGTTCACTCGCCTGAACCAGCTAATGCTACAGGAGAAGATACATTGCAGCAAGTGCAATGGCTGTCCTGAAAGAATCCAGGATATTGTAACTAGAGAAAAATTGATTCTCCTCCTCTCTAAGACAAGCTTGTAGGGCACTTGTTGTTTTGAGCTGGTATCAGAGAATTCCTACTGGACCAAAAGACTTGCTACACTTGAAAAATATGGTATAACACTAGAATGTGAAGAAAATAGCTTTTTTTTTCTCCTTTTCAGAAAATCCTGTTGTTCTGAAAAAGAATAGTTATAAAATTGGGGAAGTCAAATGCCTTGCTGAGAAGGTTGGGAAAAGCAGTGGCTGTTCTTCTCATCAGAGATCTATATTATATTCTTGGCCTCCCATCGCTTGCCTCTATTTGCAGTTTAAAAATACGTGCATTACACAAGCACATAGCCCTGCCTGCACCATAAATATTTCCTACAGTTGAGAAATGCTGGCTTTGAATTTACTTGCCATGTTACCTGCATCAACCCATCCTTATTATAAAGCCTTTAATTGTGTTTTTTTTATAGATGCAGTAAGAAATCATGAAGTAGGAAATCCCATTTCTGTGCTCTCTAGCCCTATCTCATAAATATCAAAAATTACAGCTAAATCTGTGTACAATTTTTCAAAATAGTCCAGCAACAAGAGCTAGAACTCACAGAAGCTGCTTGTAGGCTCTCTCCTGGTAGGTCTGGTTGGAGACATAGGTGATGTACACAGAGAAGTGATTAACTGTGTGCTGGTAGACAATATCACACACGTCTGAGATCACGATGTTCTCTTCAACTCGCTGCTCGAGGTCTAACAGGAAGCTAAATGAGAAAGTCAGCACCCATATTAATTGTGACCTATCTGTCCCAAGCAATTCCCAGGAGAAGTCAGCTCCTCCATCCCTCTACAGCTGCAGTTACCTAAAGGTACTGCTTTCAGTGCCATTCAGTAGCCAACTTACCGCTCACTGACAGCCATGACATCCAGCACGTTGGAGAAGAGGATGTGTGCCTCAGACTGGTGTAAGATCTTTTTCAACTGCTCATTCTCCATGAAGTGTGACACCAGCAGTTTCAGACTCTTGTAATACGATGCTTCAGAAGTAACCAGCTCAAACATGGCCTGGGGGAACATCCCAAAGAAGGAAGTCAGCACAGGTACCTTCTACAGAGAGGCACTCTGGGCATTACTGAAAACATCCGTGCTGCTCAGCCACGGACCTTACACCCACTCTGCAGGCCCAGGCTGCAGGGAGAGCTAAGCCCACAATGCATTTGCCACATGTTACAGGAGACAGTTCAACAGGGAAGTTTTCCTCCCACAGCCATCGGCCCTGGCCTAGAGAAAGTACAGCTGTTATTGTCCAAGTGAGACTCCCTGGTCAGCCTTGGCCAAACACTTTTCTGCCCCAAATTACAACAGACCAGGACAAGACACAGTAGCCCCCTACCTACTACCAGAAACCATAAATAATCTCCAAATTTCAGCCTTTGCTTATCCTGTTAGAAGAGAAAACTCTGGAGCAAAGCCTGGTTTCCTCAGGACAAGGATATGGTCTGTGGAAGCAGAAAGACAAATTGATGGTTTGGTTCAGAGATAAAAATCAGATATAGAATGTAGATATAGAATGTTCTATCTACTGCAAGCGCTGCAGGGACATTCCACTATTACCACTCAGAGATCCCTTACTCTATGGGTGAGATGTTGCCTCTGGTCAGAGATAGATACAAAAGGTTTTATTTACTCAACTACTGAATCTATTAGTTGAAGTAAGATTAACTGAAGATTCTCATAAGATCTTCAACACAATGAAAAGTTGTTAGATCCTTCAGGCATCTTTTGATGAAGGGGTATTTTGGGTTCCTTGTCCTGGGGCCTGTGGCCCATGCTGCTATTACTAAGAAAGGTAGTTGGTAGTTCAGTGAAAGTTTTGTTCCTTTGAATCTAAATCTGCTTCAATGCTCCCTTTGTGTCCACAGATCCTCTGTTGCACTCTGCTAAGGTGCCAGTCTCTGAGCTGTGCTTGCTGGCTCTCAGCAGCTGCTGGGGCCCAGCTAAAGTTGAGGAAATCTGATGGAGCCACAGGCACATGCAGTGTTTTTTGTCATGTGTACATAGAAAAATATATTCTAAATTAGCTCAGGGTCTGTCTCATGGCTTGGTTGTTGTCCATTTTTTCTCTTTAAAGAAATTATTTTGAACTTTCCACAGATCAGTTTTTGGCCTTTTCCTGGAAATATCACTGTGCATCACATAAGAACTCAAGGCAGAGGCCTGGGTTGTGTTCCTGACACTGTCCTGCAGCCCAAGATCTGGGTGAATGGGTACAGCAAGGGGGGACTGTTACTCAATCCAGACTGCTAAAATAGCAGTCAAAGTGACATTTCAGCTCCTTGCAGGGTTGGCAGCCTAGGAAATGTTCAGTGCCAGTGGGCACTGAAGTCCAACAAAGTAGTTTCCTGCACTGGAGGAGGTTGTGCCTGCACAGCTCCCAGAAGGAAAATAGAGCAAAGGGTATTGATACAGATGAACTCAGTCAGTGACAGACAATGTTTAAGGAATAACAGGATGCTGGATTTTTTTAAAGGCCAGATTCCTAATAAGAAAAGTGGAGGAATATCAGCTCAGCTTCTCCCAGAAGCTTTGCCCAGGCACCGGATGAACCTGTGAGAGCGCTTCTCTCTTTCTGCATGACTGGCTCAGTCCTAAATGTAACTTTTACAGCTTTAACTATACCTTTCTATTTGACAAATAAGAGAACTGGAAACAGCCAAAGATATACAGGATGTGTTAGGATAGCCTGTCCCTTCCAGGTATCCTGGAGATTGACACCTCTAATCATTTTGCACTGCAGCTTTCCAGAGACTCCAAGTCAAGAATTTTTTTCTGCCAAGTCTGACTGTAGAATTTGTATAAGTTTGCTGTTTGCCATAATGGAGGGTGCCAGACCTGCAAGGGCAGGTCCAGAATGCAGGTTACACTAAAGAAATAATGAAATCCACAGTGAAAATATCTGCCTTGATTGTTCCAATGGGGATAATAAAAAATCACTTTCCATGACACTTTTCAAGCATCCACTGCTCTTCTGGTCAAGTTTCTTGTTTTGATGCTTGAAAACCCGTTGTTTTGGGGTTTTTTAATCTTGAATTGATAAGCTGCTTAGTAATTTTCCATCATTGCCACTAATGAACACTGGATTTTTCTTCTTGTTCTAGTCTCTTTCACTTTGAAGATTATTTCAGATAACCAACTTTTTCTCTGTTTAAGCCCTGCTGTGTCACAGCTACAGTGGTGTTCCCTTCCTCAGCTATGAAGCAAGGTGTTAACTACAACTTTCTTTCCATTTGTGTACCAGTGTGGGAACCGACAGTGGTCAGAACATAGATTTTTAGGCTTCAGGCACTAGCTTGGGCCTGTGGGAAATTCAAGTGCATAACTCTCTCAACCCTGGCCTGGGAAATCATTAAGGAGGAATCCAAAACAATCCTTGTAGATATTGTCTTCCTGACACCTGGTGTTTTTCCAGCTTGTTTACTGGTAAAGATGTTTACAAGGAAGTGTAGGCTCTAAATGACCAACCCTACTGATTGTACCAAAACACTGGATAAGAGTCTGTCTTTCAATAAACCTTTTGCTATAATGCCCTCCAGAGGAACTGGAGTTTTTATGTATCGTTATTTGGGCTGTCTCAAATCGTAACAATATACCAATATTTCTCCCTGTGGTCAAAATAATACTCTTGCTCCACCTATCCTGGCTGAAGACATGCAAGCTTTTCTAGTCCTTGTGTTTACTACAGCTTTGAAGATAAAATAGGTCAGAAAATACAGTTTTGTCCTTAAGATGTTTACTCTAGAATCTCTGCTGTCTTGTACTTCAGGAAAACTTCTCCAATTCTCCTTTAGGAAGCTGAACATTTTACTTTCACTAAATTAAGCCCTCACATACAGCTCACTCTCACAGTTCACATCCAACATGAGTAGAATTCCAGAACTGCAGTAGCAAGTAGTGCTTGCTTACAGCAAGGCTGAATTCAACATCATCTCTTCAACAGCTTCAGTGATTTCTCTAGGCCTCCTTGTTTTCTGACCTTAATTCTCCTCACAAAGCAAATTCTCCACTCAATCTGCACAAGGCTCAGCCAATTTCACAGCTTTCTGGCTTCGAGCAATTTTATAATCTCTTACTGTGCTAATCCCAGAACAAGAAGTAAGAAAATTTCAGGTCTGACAAAGTAACAGTGGAGAAGGCACAGCACTTCTTTATGACAGCACTGTCCCATTCTCCAGCTGCTTTATTTCTCTGGTTCTTTTAACAGAGGGAAGAAAATTGAGCGCAATTAATATTGGGTTTTAGCAGCACAAAGATTTTTTTCCCCAAAACACATACAGGTAGTGAATGTAACTTAACAAAAATGACAAGCTTTGAAATCTATATGCACGCTTTTAAGCAAAATACTTCACTGTAAAAAATGCTTCATTTTGAAGCAAAAAAAAAAAAAAAAAAAAGCTTGTCATTTTTTAAAATGCCATATTGTGTTTTTAATGCTGGCACTTGGAAGTACCATGTTTTGCCAGGTAAACAGAACAAATCCAAATAACCAGAGCAGAAGAACTCGGAAAAACAACAAATCCTTTCATTCACCTTCATCCCTAACCCTGATACACTAACAGCCTGTGCTTGCCAGCCCAAACTACTGTATATAAACACCAGTCCCCTCCAAGTCCCCTCCACTAAAGGTGTGAATAACACAGCCTTGCCCATCATATCCTTGGGGTGCACAGGACGAGCCTTTCCAGTGTGACAGTCAAGTTACAGCCCCAGCCAGGACTGGCACTGTGTGCACAAGGTGTTCATCAGTGTGGATTATGGAAGTCTAAGTGAACTTAGGAGGAACTGCTTGCATCCTGAGATGTTCTCCAGCACTTTGGGTACAATCCCATGAGCCAGGGCTAAGCAGATACACTCATCAGAAGCAATCCTGGTGCAGCAGTGCAGTTGGAAAGCCCACTCCTCACACCACAATGCAAACTGCACACTAACCAAGGTCTGCCCTCCCCACTGCTGGCTATGAATGCAATGCTGTGCAGTGACAAAGAGTACTCACACCCCCCACCATACCCAAAATAGCAACCAGTTGTAAATTGTGGTGTGACTGATGTTGTCATCACCTGTGACAGCTACCCCCACCCACTCCTTTCACTGTCTGATGCAGTCCTGTAAGTCACAGCACACAGCTCTAAAATAGTGATGTCATTGCACTGCGTGGCTAAATGCAAATATACCTGTCATTATTTTTTTACTGTTTGCAACAGACTCCAAGTAACAACAATTAAATATAAGGAAGTTTATCAATCTCTATCTCTTCTATTTCTACTAATGTCATCATATTCAAAACCTTGCAGGTAATGGTTGAATTCTTGTAAGATTTCTGGTGGAAAGTTGTGTCCTGACAGTAACTTCAGAAAAGGATTAATGCACACTGGAACCAATAGCTCTTTTGTAAAAATCTCCTAAATATCCCTCTTCCTTTGTAAATTGTTCCTAACAGTGAATGAGAAAAGGGAAAAGAAGTTCCTTTTGCTACAGAAATGTCCAGCAGCAATAGCATATAGAACAACATCTGCAGTTTCTGAAAAAAGGAGTGAGTGGTGTGCTAACCAGTGCAACTCAGAAAGTACTCAACAGGGCAAGGCTTGTCTGTGACTGCTGTGAAGATTTACTTTTTAAATCTTGATCATTTGGCCTAACTCACTCTCCATTTTTTAAGCAGCAACAGAGTTAAGAAATATTCTGCCTTCCTCCATTACCTCCTGCAGCTTGATCTCATCTGGTTGGAGGATGCTGAGGACACCACTGTTCTGGACCTCAGGAAGATCCTGCCATAAGTTGAACCTGGAATTGGAATTTCTCAGCAAATTGATTTGTGGTGGAGCTTTGTTTTCGGCTGTACTTGTGGGTTCTGCTTCAGATGGGGTTTCCTCACTGGGTGAAGTCGCCTCAGGGTCTGTCTGGGAATCTTGCAATCGCCTGGTTTCAATCTCCTCGCGTGTAGATTTATCTCGATATTCCTGGTACAAGAGCCCTGGGAAGGAACATAACAGATCCGAGAGGTTACAACTGAATGGTAGAAAAGTATCGTGGGAAAGGACAATTGCTTTGCATTAGTTCACCTCAGCAGAGGTGAGAGGTATCCCTTCCACGCAGAGTGAAAAGCCAATTATGGTATTCCTATTTCAGCCAGAAGTGGAAACTATAAATGGAAGGCCATTTCTAAATCTAAAGTGTTGTTAACAATTTGCTCTTGCAAAACATTTAGTAACACAGATGAATCCATGATCACTCAGAGGACATAAAAGAAGCAATTTGTCAGGCTTTTGAGTGTCTTTTAAACCTTGATTTTCTCTGTTGTATTACTATGTTACATGTTATATAGGTTGATAACTATGTTTAAGTGTGTGTCTGGAAAAGTAATACTGCACACATTGAAATTACTTTAAAAGGAGCAATTTGATGGCCACAAAAATCCTAATGAGGAAACACTGAGCTGCTGTTACTGGCATTGGATAGGTGAAGCTTTGGGACAACTAGCTATAGTTACAAGGTTTGTTTTGGTATGGACTTCATGGTTAGCCTTGGACATGTTGCTTAATATCTCCTGCTGTTTTCCTTCTCAGTTTCTATGATGCTTGAAGATACAAAATTAACATTCAAATGGTACCTATTTGCTACAGCACTAAGGAACAGGCTCTGAGCTCACACCATGTGACAGCACATCAATGACTAACTTCAGGAGTAGATGAAATTGCACAGGATTTGCCCCCACTCCAATATCAACTGACAGCATGAAAAAGGTAGGAATCCTGAAGTTCATTGCAATCTTTAGAACATCCTTTGTCTCTCTGAGGGCTTTCAAACTGTCCCATTTTTCTTTCTCAACCATCTGTAGGACCCAGAATTTTAATTGCTTGAATATAAAATGTAATTTCGAAGACATGTAAAGGCAGGAGAGCATGAGCACACTGAGTCACTTTCCACCCTTAATGAAATTAGGAAGCATAATTTACATTATCTCCCTTGGTTTATACTTGAATTGCAGTGTAACATGAATGAATAAAGAGAAAAACCCTTTGATGTTAAACAACCCCATGCTAAATTTATTTTGTCCGAATCATTAGGGGTTAAAATTTATCTGGTCACATGTATTCATGATTTTTGATCTGAAATTCTGTGTGTAATAAGGTAAGAGACAATAGGATTAAAAGTTCATTTAAGGCAAGGCAGAAATATAGATGTTGCTGCCTATTAAATCTCTGGACCAGTTTCAACAAGGCTATGTACCAATCACTGCTAAAACTATACAGGAAATATCCTGGGGAAAGGTCCAGGAACAAGCACAGCATTACTGCAGTCTGCGAGTGTGTCCTGCTATCTGTTCTTCCTGGAAAGATGTTCAACACCAGATTAAAATAGCAGTAAGGGTAGCTGTGCCTAGGAAACCATATAGTCTTCTGTTAGCTTCCTACACAATACTGAGCAGAGGAGACTTCCCCTGAAGTTTTGCATGCTGCTGCCACTTATGTAATTTCTCTCTGCGTCAACTGGGTTTATATGGCTTTCCTAAGCATTTCAGGCTGTTTTTCACCATCAGGGAGGGTGCTGAGAATGTAGCACAGTGAAAAGGCCCCCTCAGGTATGTAGCAGAGAGCCTGCTAAATTGGAGCTGCTTTTGGTGGTACTGATCTGTATGGTCAGCCTGTGCTTGAGGGCTCTGGGTTCCTTTTGCCCCACAGAGAGCAGGACAAGCTGGGAAGCAACATCCTGCAGCAGTGCGAGCGGTGTTTGACTCAAGGGAAAACACGCTGGGAAACTGAAGCGTAATCTATTTTACTCAAATTGGAGATAATTATACTTGCAGTGTTTGACTGCAGGTGTACAGCCGTGTTGTGCTGCTGGCTCTGCCCTGCAAGTCAGAGGGTGCTTTGTGTAAGGGGGACTTACACATCTTGTGCACATCTGAACAGCAGCCATTTTTAAAAGATTAGTTTCTCTCTTGCTTTAAGGAAATAAAACCAAAATAACCAAAGCTGGATTTGTTTCCAGGTTCCCTGACTGACCAGGTAAGAGCTACAGAGGTGTCAGTGGCAGGCAAAGCAAATACAGACATGGAAAGATCTGACGGATGGAAAGCATCCACCACTAGGACTCGGCTGGAAATGACAGCAAGAGACACTGGCTGAAGCTCTAGCACAGAGAGCAACATGGGGAGAAAGCAGAAAGGTGGTGCAGAAGAAAGACAAAAGCCATGTAGATGTTTAGGCAGAAGGGTAGGAAGAAATAAGGAGGGTTGTGTTAGCAAGGATAAAAGATATCCCTGCTGTCTTGGTCCTACGGGTCTACCCATATGTTGGTAAAAAGGTTACAATGGGTAGAGAATTTCTGTAGATAAGAGAGAGGGAGAGAAGTTATTCCAAAGTCTTGCCCAGATGGAACAGGAGATGGTCACAGCACAGGAGGGGGTAACAGGTGCAAGGTCAAGGAACAAGGTTTTGACACGTTGAAAGGAGAACAATACATCTGGGAACTGACTGAATGTGTTTCAAAAAAGCTGAGATCAATAGCTGAATGCAACTCAGATTATGTAATTATTTAGTAAATGCTTACATTTAGTAAGTGAACGAGTACAAAATGTCAAAAGCCTGAACAGAGACTTGAAGCTCCTTTCATTGCTTAATGTCCCAACTGCCCCTACTGTGACCTGGCCAACGGTTCAGCCTGTGGTCAGTTTGGTGTTCTCTGTTGACCTCAGTGTTTAAGCCTTCCTAAGGCATGTTTACATAATTTTTATACTACACAACAGACATTTCCCTTTTGTTTATTCCATTTGATTTTGCTGTCACAGTCTCCCTTCCTAGCCCTCTTTAAAACCTGGGAGGGGAATTGAAAAACTAGTTACTAATTGTGGAAATCCTTGCCTTAGAGAGTTAGCAGCGCTCTTAAAGTAAACGTTATTGCATTGAAAGCTATATAAAATCCCAGGAGGCCCAGGGAGGTTTTCTCTGAAATTCTCTGCTCCAGTTTTAGGGAAAGAGTTCACTAATGTCTCAAAAGCAGGAGGGAGGGAAAGGAGTGAGTGAGCTCCAGCCATCTGATGTAACACCTCTGGTGGGGATAAACATAACACCTCAGATTGTCAAAACCCAGTGTCCTCCATAAAGGTGCAACAGACCTACTTGCAGTTACACTGATGTGAGCAGAGCTTTTGCACAGCTTCTCTCTGACATACACTGCATTAAAATATATATGAATATAGCAATGGGGTTGCTCTGAACTCCTGCTGGTTTTAGTATTTTTATTTCACCTCTGAGGTGCACAGTCCCTGTAAACTGACCGTGTTTTGACACAGCTCCCTTGGTAGGTTACTATCTACACAGCCAAAAGCAGGTAACAGATCTGGCAACACTCATGCAAAATTGTTCACCACTTTCCTCCAGGAGGCCCCAAACTCAGCTGGTTTGTTGGACAGATGCTGGCAGGCTGCTGGTTTCACACCAGCCTCCTTCTCCAGCACTATCCCAGTGGCATCAGGTGTACCAAGAATCAGCCTTGCATGCCACAGCCTGCCACCAAACAGCAGAGACAGCCTGAGAAGCCTTTCCATTCCTGCCAGGGAGGTTTGCACTGCTGCTCGTGAGAGTTATCTACTGGATTTTCCCATGCTAAGTGCTGCATTCCTGCCCTCTAGATTCAAGTATGTTGATTCTATTTCCTGAAACTGAGCAGGAGTGTTTAAAAACAAAGCTTCTATATTCCCACCATAAAACCTGCCTCAGGATGGGATTTAACTTTGTTGTTGATGAAATCCCTCTGAGGAATGTCACAACTCTGATGTGGGAAACCAAGAAACAAGCTGTGGAGATCCTCTCCCCATCCCACAAAAAATAAAGGTAAAAAATAAAAGAAAATACTCTAAGAGCAAAAGCTTAACAGTCCTTTCCTCCACAGCCACCCAGATAACCTCAGCTTTGACTTTTTAGAGACCACAAAGGGGAAAATAACTTACTCCTGTGTTGAAAGTGCTGTGCCAGTGGCTGTTACACTGAACAGAGGCAGAACTTGGTGCATACAACTAATGTCCAACAAGGATGGGTGACAAAATACCTTAGTCTTATGCCTTTTCGAGTATGCAAAATCATATTTTAGTAGAAAGTTTGAGGTAACCTTAATGACTAATTATTTCGTAACCACAAGAATAATCATTATTTATAAACACGGGTGAGGCTGTTCTGCGATAGCATTAACCCCCCGCCGAGCAACGCGCAAACCTGATGCCCCTAAAGATCTCAAAAAGCCACGCTAATGATTTTTTACACCAACGGCGAGGGGGTTCCTGGCAAGGACAGGGAGCTGGGGTCCCGCAGCACAAGCCCTAGGCTCCCCCATCACCGCCGGTCCCTAGCCCCGGCCCGGGGCCGCGGGGGCCGGCCGGGCACCTCTAGGGGCTGCTGTGCCGCCGCCGGCGCGGGGAGCGGCAGAGCGGCCAAGTTGTGTGAGGCGCAGCCGGACAGCCCGCGGCGGGCACGGCTCCTTACCGATCTGCTCGATGAGGTTCCTCCAGGAGTCGGCCGTCATGGGGTGCGCGGGCGGGGCCTGGCCCGTGCCGGCGGCCGGGGTCTCCTCAGCGGCGAGCGGCTCCCTGTGGGGAGGCGGAGGGACCGTCAGAGCAGCGCCGGGACGGGAGAGCGGCGGGACGGGACGGGACGGGAGAGCGGCCCCCAGGCCCGCCCGCGCCCTCAGCGCCCCCGCCCTCAGCCCCCTCACCTGGTGAGCTGCCCCGCCGAGCCCTCCTGGTCGAAGGCGCAGGCGGCGCTGAGGGCCGCGGCCAGCAGCTCCATGGCCCGCGGCGGCAGGCGGCTGTCCAGCAGCTCCGGCGGCGGCGGCGGCGGCGGTGCGGGGCTGGGGGAGCCCGGGCGGTTGCCACGGTAACGGGGGTAGGAAGGCAGCAGCCTGCACGGGAGGGAGAGGGGCCTGCAGCCGCTCCCGGGGCGCCCCCGCAGCCGCCCCCTCCCGGCCCTCTGAGCCTCCCCAGAGCCTCTCTGGTCCCCTCAGAGTCTCTCCTCAGACACCCCCTTCTCCCAAAGCCTTCCCATGGCTCTTCCCTAAAATCTCTAGACAGCCTCCTCAAATCCTCTCAGAGCCCCCTCAAACGCTCCTCAAAGCCTCCCACACATTTTACCCTGAGAGACTCCCTCAAAATCCCCTCAAGAGCCTCCCCGCGGGCTCCCACCAGCCCCTCAGAGCCCCCCTAGCCCCTTGCAGCCCCTCTTCTCTTTCCCAGATCTCCTCCGAGGCTCCACGGAGTTCTGCCAAATCCTGGCGGAGCTCCCTCAGCCTTCCCCAAATCCCTCCCGAGCCCCCTCGAAGCCCGGCAGTTCCCAGCCCCGCTCCCTCGGAGCCCTCCGAGCTCCCGCCCGACCCCTGAGTTCCCCCAGAGCTCCTCAGAGCCCGCCCATGCAGACCCCCTCAACGCCACGAAAATCTTTTCCGAGCCCCGCAGACCCCTCAGGCGCCGTGTCGTTGCCCTCCTCCCCACGGTCCCCTCTCAGAGCCCCCGCCCCGGTCTCGGCACCCCTGCCCGCAGAGACTTCCTCAGTGCCCCGGTTCCCCTCCAGCCTGCAGCGCAGGTCCCTCCTCTCTCCGCCGGGAGGCTGACTCCCTCCTCCCCAAGGGCCCCCCCAAAAGGCAGCAGTCCCTGCCCCGGAGGCGCCCCTACCTCCATCCCCCCTGAGCTCCTGCAGCGGGGTTTCTTCCCTCGATGCAGGGAAGCCCTTTTCTCCGTTCGCTCCCTCCCTCCGCAGCAAGGCACCCTCCCCCAGCGAGCACCCACACACCCCATGTGTCCCACCTCATGCCCCAGCCCCTCTCCTGCATGCACGGCCACCCCACCGCGGGAGGGGTCCTGCCCCGCCACTGACCTCCCGTCCCTCGGCCCCGGGGCGCAGCGCTGCCTCCCACCCCTGCGCCTCTCTGCTTATGTCTGGATGGCGCCGGCTTTGAGGGAGGAAAGGGGGTAGCAGAGGGGGGTTCTCCTGAACTGCTTCCAGATCTGGTGCATATGGTGCATTTCTTCTCCAGGAGTGAAACCCCGAGATGGAGGAATGTAACTGGGAAACTCAGCCTAATCCCTCCTGCCGGGAAGCGCACTCCTGATTACCCCACAGGATTGGCTGCTACCCGCCTCTCCTTCTCCGGCAGGGCTTCGCACCCGCTCGGTCATTTCCCTCAGCTCCCCTTCCTTAGCGTCGCTACTTCCATAAGGATATATTCCCTCGTTTAGGAAGTAAGTATCTCAGTACTCAGTAATCCATATCTCTCTTCGTTCAGGTAATTGTTTTTCTGCCTCAGGGATAAATCTTCTTGAGCTCCAGAGTACGGCTACATCCTCACATTAGTTCAAGTGCTTGTAGACAGGTTGGGTGCAGCTCTTCACCGCACGTTAAAAACCCTCAGCCAAAAAAAAAAAGTCACCTGCACCACGTTGCAGCTGAGGAGTTACAGAGGGAAATGCTCTGCTATTCTTTGTGCTTGCTCTCTCCCTGTTGCATAAATAACCGTGATTTTTTTTCTGTGTGTGGTAAAGTAATTTATGCAATAACATAAAATCCGTGTGTTGGTCTGTGTGAGTAAAATGGCTTCCTTTTTATCATTTTTATATTGGTTTTGCTAAATGATATGTCAGGATAGCTTTTAATCAGCACATGACGATACGTCCAGAGAAACTCCTTCAGCTTATGTGAACTAGATCTAGATCTGGCACACTGGAGAGCTCAGTTATTAAGTCATTAAGAAGCAGAACGGGAAAGAAAAACAGCTGGAAATGTCATTGAGGGCTCAGAGAGGGTTGTGAGTGTGGTCCTTGTCCAGTCCCAGACCAGGAGGTCAGAAGAACGAGGCAATCAAAAGGAAATACCAGGGTGAGGGTGAGGGCTGCAGCCTGTGTTGTACTTACAGAGGGGGATGAGAGCCTGAGAGCTGTGGCTGAGATTGTCACTGGAGAGATGGTCAGTATGGGTTATCAGCCATTAAACTCTGGGGATTTGGGGTTTGGGGGAGCCAGGTGAGTGAGGGGGTGGCTAAAACCTTGTGGAAAGGATAAAGCAGCAGCAACTATCTGAAGCTCATTTTTTGGTGGCTTGCTGCCAGGGCATTGTCAAGGGTTTTAAAGAGTGGGTAGGCTTCTAAAAAGCTGCTTTCTTAGAAGAAGGGAGCCTCTTCATTACCCTGAAATCTGGAAAATCAGATATGCTGTTTACTGTTTTCTCAAGGGAAGGACCAAGAACAGTGAGGAGTGTTCTCTAGTATGCAAAGTGAAATCAGTGTATAAGAATGAACACTACTAGAATGAACATATATCTAAATATAACTTCTGGATATATTAACTAAAAAAATTATAAATCTTTCAGAAGTATGCTTTAAGAGTTTAACACATTGCTTCACCCTCAAGGGTTAAATCTGTTGGAAATTGAAATTTCTTCTTAGAAAAATGTCTGTGTCGTGCTATGAAAAACATTCAGAAATAAAAAGCATCTTCTCATGATCCCATAACTGGTGTTTTGATCCTACCTTGTCTTCCCTTTTCTTTCCCTTTTTCAAACATAACTTTACTTTTGGTCTGAGATGAAAACTTGAAAATATCACAGAAATCAGTAATGATAATGAACTCAGTGGAAGCTCTGAAGAGGTGAAACACCAGCTAGGAGTGAAATGCTCCCTGTGGCCCAGCTTGGCAGGCCCAGCTTGTGTTTCCGTGTCTCAGAGAGCTGTTACACTGCTCAGCAATGACCAATACTCTACTTTTCCTTCCTTTAGGGCTGGTTCTTTTTTAACTGTAACTTGATCTTTCGAAGATGTCATTCCTTCTTCCTTCCCAGCCTTATTCTTGTACTTCACATTGACATACAGAGAATGTCCATAAACAAAGCAAGTGCCTGAGAAATACTTTTTCTTCCAACTGAGGTGACAGAGTGTTCCCAGCACTCATGGGACTGGAAGAAAAAATTATATTTAGCAAGAAGGAGATATTTTTGTCCTACAATATTTGCTGGGATTTTCTAAGTCTTGCTTTTCTGTTTGGGGACAAAACAGAAAGCTTTTAGAGTTTGATGCGGAAACTAAAGGCAGGCAAACAAGTGATTCTGTCACAGTGGTCTGGTGACTGGGATCTTCATGCTGAGGGTGGAGGTTCCAGATCAGAGCCAGAGATGTGTTATTCCCTTGCATCCCACATGTTATTGCCTGTTCCAGGGCAGGTCAGTCTCTTCCTGGAGCTGCTCTGCTTTCTCTGGTCACTCAGAAAGGTTCTTGAACATGCTGAATGCCTTATTCACCTTATTCAGATACTACTTCAAGTCAGTCAATACTGAACTATGAAGAACAGCTGTAACATGCCTCCCTACTCCCACAATTGTTAGGATTTTGTATGCAGTTTAAGCTGACCTAGCTGCTCAATTGCACTTTTCACTCGATTCCCTGAGGCAGATTTCTACCTCTGCTTTTATGCCAGCACTCACTCAAGCTAATCCTCATCACAGTAAGCAAGTCTGGGCAGCTAAACTCTTTGAAAATTATTCTTTTTTTTGGTAGAACTAGATCTGTGTATGTATTGTCTCAATACAGAGTGAACTCAAAGTGGGTGCCAACAGAGGTGGCAGACATGCACATGCATGTCAAGACCATGGCAGTGCCACTTTGGATAATTTTTCACTGCTGTGAAATGGCAAGCTCAGGCCTGGAGAGGTTCCTACTCCACCTTATCTTAAACATGAGGTAGGAGTTTAGAGGAGGTGTACTTTTTTCTCTCACTGTAACAACAAGCAATTTGATCCAGAGCCTGAAGAGTTTTTCCCCAGTTACCAAAATCAGTAAAAACTAAGACAAACCAGTTTTCTTACCAAAATCCCTCTATTTAATCCTAAAATTCCTTGCCTAGTTGTAGGGAGGAAGAAAGGATCTGGCTACTAGAACAACATACATTAAAGCCCCATCATAATCCTCCTGCAGCACTGTAGAAGTGAGTGATGCTCTGTGCCCTCTGCTCTTGTTGGTGACAGAAGCCATGCAATGCCCCAATAGACCAAATTCCGCTTCTGTCTCTAGAGCTCTGCAAGCATAAAGGCACTGGAAATGGTCCTTGGTGGCCGTGCTCTATTGATATGGAGCATGATCATGGTTCAGCTCCCTGTGGACAAAGGGAAGGAGTTTAAGCTTGTGTATGTTCTGCAAAGAAGGGTTTGTGTTGTTGCAGACTGTTTCCAGCTTCAGTGTACTGGTGCTGGAAAAGATTTTAAATATTGGCTGACCTGGTCCATGTTGTGTTAAAAATGTGATGATTGATGAGAGTTTATAATTAGTTTATTACCTCATTTAAGTTACTCTTGAGGGATAAATTCCTAATCTTGGTTTGTATTTTCAGGCACTAGTAATTTTGAAAAATGAGTAATCATTTGAATTAAGATTTATTATGTGTATTTCAATTCAAAAACAATCCTTAGAATAAAGCTATGCAAAGAGCTTGTTTTCGAATGAAAGTGAAATGCATTTTCTAAATGTTGTCTTACAGCAATTTTTAGAAATTAGATCTCCTCTGCTAGCAGCTAAAAAGAGAAGAGGCAGCCCAAGAGATCTTATTCATGAAAAATTCTCCAAACCCTTCTAGTCAGTGGGAGTTTCACACCAAGAAAGGCCACAAGATGAGGTAAGAAGTACTTTTTTAATCTGAGCTAACCAAATTATTGAGAAGTGTGAAGTTACTAATAGATTTGCATGTTATACCTAGTCAAGGACTTTTTCATACCTCATTTTCATTCAGGTTCCCTCTGTTCACGTGTATTTTTTAACAGTGATTTTGGCAATCAGTATATCTGGATACTTTCTATTCCTGATTTTTGACTTTTTAATGGTAGACAGGTGGAAATTCTCATCCCTAGTATTTTTAGATCCTAAAGGCTAGGAACATATCTGTTCTCCTGAAGGTCCTTAATCTTTCATCAAAACACTTTAGTTATATCTGTTGGTACTGGCAGCCTTACCAATAACTGAAAATGTTCAGAAATGCCATTTATGAGATCTTTATGCACTTCTAACCTTTTGATGCTCATAATCATCAGGGTTACACTTTTACTTACTGACCATCTGCCAGAGACAAGTTATTTTTTATATATTAAAGCCCCCCTATGTATTGGACTTAGGAAAATATTATTTGATCTCTGTTAAAGGAAAACAGAAATCCTGTTGTTCTCTCCTTCCAGAAGCTCTGCTTTCTGTCGATATGCAAAATGAAATTTTGGGGTTGCAAGGGTTTTATCATTTCCACAATGATGAAAATCCTATAGAATTACAGACCCTTTTCCACTGTCCGCAATGCACAAAAATTTTAGATTTAGATTAGTACCTAAAATTCCTGAGTTCCTGCCCATGGAGAAAATGTGTGTTGTGCTGAGGGCTGAGAGAATTTCTGATATCGTAGCTGTAAAAGTTGTCTGGTCCAGATCTAGGCACTGTGAATAAAGGCCATTTCTGTGATCAGCATGACGAGAAAACCACTTGACTGAAAAACAGAAGGAGCAAGACTCAAGCATGGAGAGGAAGAGGCCTACTTCTAGACCAGGAGACTGCCATGAAGAGAGGAACTCACCCACAGCTGGATGTTTCAGGAAATGGTGAACTGGAAAAGACTAAAAATTGGCACTGGAGCTAGGAGGATTCTATAAGGGGCCAAATGGTGAAGAGCATGTGGACCAAAAGGACACTGAGATATGAGCTACAGAGGGGGAATGTGAGAAGAATAGGTTTAGAAAATAGTAGGCTGAGGAAACTGTGTGGGGAATTACAAGTTGAAGCTGATAGAAAAGGAGTGAAACAAAGAGATTGATGGAGAACTTGGGGGTCAAGGCATGTCCAGATGAAGCAGATCAGATTGGGAGACCCAGAGAGAAAAGCCTAAACCTTGCACAGTAATGGAAATATGAGTGGGCTGAAAAACCTGGCAAGCAGAGACTGGGTGGAATAGGTGGGCAGGCAGGGATTGAGATCTCCATTGGCTATATGCTGGAGGGATGCTTTATTAGCATTGTGTGTGTTATTGCTTGCTATTCTGTGTGATCCTGTGAAATATGAGATTTTGACAGTAATGACATATTCATACCTACAGTGGCTATTTTTACTGAAAATGTATTAGTTTTCAAAATACCTCTCTCTGCAAATGCGGTTGCTTTTAGACTTTTTGGGATGCAGATTGCACAAAAAGAGGGATAGAAAAAAAATCTATCTCTGAAAGAAAAAGAAATGTTTTAGAGCAACAAAGTTTAAAGATTTGGTCAACAAGTGCTTGCACCAGCTATTTCTGACTTCACCACTTGCAAATTGAAGCACCATTGGCAGCATAAAGAGGAGGTAACTTTAAGAAATGTATTTCATAAGTAGGAGGAAACTTGCTCAAGTAGGATATAAATCCTTTTGGAATCCAGGTCCTGGACTCTCCAGAGGCTTTTGCTGCTCTTCTGATTAAATCAGGCTATAAAAGCAGTGCCCTCTGCTGCCCAGGACCGAGAGTGCTGGGCTAAGGGATGCTAATCCAAACTCAAGTAAGCACCCTTCAGAGTGCTGAGCTATTTCACATGTGTACTGCTTCTCTCTAATACATGTGTTTGCAGGAATTCAAGTAAGTTAGATTCCTTCTTGCTGCTGGAGGTGACTATCTGTAGTCACTGTTGTAGTACTTCCATTTGTTGACCTCAGATCAAATGTGAGCAAACGGTTTTTAGATGGTCCTTGCCTATCTGAATTGGAGGTTTCATAAGCAACATAAAGAAATAGTTTGCTCTGCACTGGTGGATCAATGGCCTCCATGATCTTTGCAAAGTGAAATTTCACACTGTGTTTCTCTTCCAGTGTATCTTCTGTGACAGCTTTCTATGATCTCTACACAACTGCTGCCACATCAGAGCTGGAAGGACTGATCTCAGTGTGAAAGAGCAGCTTTTTATGAATTCAGCTCCTTCCAGAGCTTTGGCTCTGGTTACTCTGGGAAGCAGAAGTTGTGCTAGAAGCTCAGCACTGAGATGCTCAGGGCAAATCAGCCCAGTTGTTGGGAAGTGGCTTGTCATTGTAGGGGTTTGGACCTTTGTACAATGGGCAAGACTGAGAGGGAGCCATGGAGTGTTGTGGAGAACTCTGGAGTGCTTAGGGGGAGCTGGAGATCACGTAAGAGAAAGGTCATGAGGAAAAAATATCATTTGAGCATAGTTAGACATAAAAACTCTCTTACGAAGTATCTTATGGATGGCCCATGGCCATCCAGAGTTTGGAACACCAGCAATAATGTTGGAGGACATCTTTTGTCCAGAAATCAATGTTCTGAGATCAGTGAATTACTCTACTATTCTCAGGGCTTTGAGAGGCATGTAGATTCAAATCAAAATCCCATCTGAGTACAATGCAGATGACAGTTCCTTTTCCTAAGCTCTTTACTATGTTCCCCAGCTGTGTTTACTTTCTGCCCTGAATTGTGTAGCATGGCTATATGTGAAATGACATCCTTGCCTGTGAAGAACCCATTTTTGTCAGACCTGCTGGTTATCTTCATGCAAGGAAAAGGGATTGTGACTGCCCAGCCCTAGTATTTACATGGTTGCTGTAGGATGGCTCTGAATGTGAAGAGATGCAGCACAGCTTCCCCACTTGCCCTCAGGACTGTAGTGATCCACTCCTGAGAATGTCATGGACCTTCCCAGTCCTGGTCAGAGGTGCCTGTACTGTCCCTTCTGCAGAACTGCTAGCTTCTGCTTTCAGAAGAATTAGCTGGCAGGCACCAGATTTATTCTTTTTGGCAGAAATTACATGCATGTCTTGAGACCAGCAATAATACTTTATTTAGTCTTATCTGCATAATGGCCATTTTTTTCCAAATAGAAGTGAGGTGCTATTGATTACTATAAATAATGTCATTTTTTAAGGCTCTTGTAGGCTTTCCTGATGCTGATTTCTGGTGGTCCTCTTATGAATTACAACTGATCTTTTGGAGAAGGAAAGAGAACATGGGTTGAATTTGAGCTGGAACTTTGGTCTCATTCTCTTAAATCTCTGTGCTCAGTTTCAAGAGATGCCACTCAGCAGGACTGCCTGCTTTTAGCAAACACATGACTTAGAACCTGTACTGACCTGCCAGGCTCTGTGCACAGCAGCATCTTTGATAAAACTAACTCCTAGCACAGCTCATTGTTTCCAGCTCCAGGGAGAATCAGAAATTGCACATTTCAGAGCCGCCTAAGTGCCAGTGTCAGGATGTCAGACTGACAGTGATGATTATGCCCCAAGGAGAAGAAGACAGATGGGTTTAACATCGCAGCAGACTGTGGCTGTCTAGTTTCATATGCTCAGTTTATGGCCAAGGGGCAATCAATTTTAGCCAAGACAATTAATTTATTTAAATACAACTTGACATTTGGCTAAAATTGTTCTGTTGGCATCCTCTCCCTAAGGAAAGGTGCCTGGGAAAGCACTCTGTATTACCCCAACACAGCTGGTCTCAGTAATTAGGACCAGACGGTGCAGCAGGATGCATGCACCCCTAAAGGACAAATGCTTACTGCTTCCAGCTTGATCTACACTAGAAGGAGAGACTGTCTCACAGTTGTACACACAGGAGGTCAGTAGTTGAAGAAGGATTTTGGGAGAAAACCTCTGTTATATTTGAAAAGGTAGGGATAGGTAGCTGCTCCTCTCTCTGCCTGGCTGCAGTGGCAAGAGGGGTTTATGTATGTAAATTTCTGAGCTGTGGGACCTGGGTCTTCTGCTGGACCTTTGTTATTGAGGGATTTAAGCCAAAAAGGACTACCTCACTGAAAGCTTTTGTTTGTTTATCAGTTCTTTAAACAGCAAAGAAAAAGTCTGGATACTTTAGAAAACATCTTTGTAGCTACTTCTTCAGCTATAAAATCCTGTTTTCCACACGGGGTTGTGTAACAGGCTTCAGGAGAGCTGTCTGTGAAGGCCAAGAATGGGATTATCCTAATATTGGGATGTTCCATAACAAAATCCTCACAGGCTCTTATTCTCAAGAAACTGCTTTAGGCAGTCTGCACAGTTTGCTAACACTCTTGGGTGATCCTGCATGACATTCCCCTTTTTTCCATCTTCCCCAACTGTCTTCTTGTTCCCTCTTTTTCCTTCACTATCTTCCCCAAACCACACTGATTTTTTCCCTTTTACCACCATGCTAATACTACACTGTTTAAGTCATTAAGACTGAAAGCAGCACCACAAGTCAAGGTGAGAAGGCATGGATCAGAGCTACAGCTTACTCCAGCTGTTCTTCCCAAAAGAAGCATTCTCATTCTGACACTACTCTGATTAGTTTTCAGGGAAGGCATGGGGAATACCCTGCATGGGAACCTCCTTACCTTTGGATCAATAATTCATCTAAAGTTGTTGGATCAGAGTTTGCTGGAGATGGTGATCCCTTATGAGATAAAACATTCAGAGGCTCTTTGATGGGCTCACAGTGTTTGAGTGAACCTGTGATATAAGAGAAAGCCAAGAGGGTGTTAAAACAGTCATTTTCTTAATTTGCCTTTACTGTAAGTAGTGGTTTACTGGCACCAAAGGCAACGTGAAGACCAGAGACACAAAGCTGGTTGCATTTTAGCTTTGATTTTCAAACAAGATCAAAGTGTCATCCTCTTGCATAGTGCAAATGCAGTTGAGAAAAGGTGAAGTTGGATTTAGGGTGTCAGTTCTTATGCAGGGGAGTTGCAGTCTCACCACTGCAGGCTGGGTCCAAACATGAGTGATTTTCAGTGCAATTATTTAGGCAGAAAACATTCATCTGTGTGTGCCTATGCATGCCAATATTTGCTTTCCCAAATGAAGGCTTCATTACTGCTCTGCTTTCAGGCACACGGTAGATGTTCAGTTTACTAGATGAACCAAGGTTAGATTTGGTGAGAGAGGAGCTTTACTTTTAATTGCTTCTCCAGTTTCCCTCAGATGAACCACTGATCCTTTCGCAGGGAGTCAAAGTTGCATTAAGTCCAAGGCTTACTACTGCAGTAGTTGGCAGGAGAGGATGCATCTCACTTTTCAAATTAAATCTCCCATTGTTTGAGGCTTGTTGATAAATGGCCTTGCTGCTTTTTTATTAGAAATATTTTGGTCTAAGTCATAATTCTGTTTATCTTTCACACTGGCAAAAGCACAGTCAGGTCAGTGCTCTGACTGTAGCATGCTTCTGATGCACATTTTTAATCAATTTTCAGAGGGAAAGGATGACATACAGAGTTTTAAAACTTCCTAAAATAGAGCCAAGGCCTTATGAAACAGTAGTTTGAGTTATTCACTTTGAATAGTTTAAACACTTTATCCTTCTGTCAAAGAAGATTGCTTAAGAAGAAAACTCAACAGTTCCTTTTTCCAGTTAAAGAAAAGCATCTATTATGTTTTACAGCTCCTAGGCTATAAGCCAAAGCTAGGCTGGTGCAAAGGGTGCCTATATGGAAGCCTTTCCCTCGGCTAGATTTGGATAATTTAAAATTGTTTTTCTGTGATCTCATTTCTTGAGTCTTTTTTTTTTTCTCATTTTGTATCCTACTCTCTCTTTTCTGTCTCTTCCTATCCTCTTGCCTTCCCCTCTCCTGCCCTCCAGTTGTTCCCTGTGCAAAATGAGAACCGGTTAACATTTGACCTTGAGTCACATTCTCGGATAGCTGCTGTTCAAATGGGTTGGAAGGCAGTATAAAATAGCTCACCCATCCCTTGCTTCCATGCATGTCAGCAAATGCTGTCAGAAGTTCCTGCTACAAATGAGGCTGGTTTAGAAGCACCCACTGTCCATTTTCAGGGAGAGGGAATGGATTCAGAGAAGCAGAGAGGGCAGAAATGCTGTTTACACAATCCTTGCTGATTTTAAAGGCCTTAGCTCTGAGGAGGACTTGCTGCAGTTACCTTGGAGAAAGAACTATTGTTCCTAGCCCAGGTCTTGCTCTACAGACTGGACAAGAGACACATTTCCAGTGTGTCTTGCTGAACAATTGCAGGCATGGAAGGAAAATCCCTGTTTGGAACCAGTCGTGTTTCAGTAGTGGTAATACAGGGAGAGGAGTGGCAGAGAAGTACAGGTCAGCGTCGTGGATACTCTAACGAGTTGCTAAGAGAGAAGCCCTTCTCTTAGCTTGTCCTTCCTCAGTGACACTGGCCAGACATAAGGGATGTCCTCCTCTGCCAATGTCCTGATGCCATGACGCTGCAGATCTGCGAAGAATGTGAGTTCTTCTGTGCTGGTGCTGCTGCACTGGCAGCTGCAGGTCACAGGGGTAAGGACCTCCTGAGCAGCTGAGGGGACGCTGTGACACCCGGGAGCAGGAGGGAGGGGGGGGTCTGTGCTCTGCCAGTTCTGCAGCAGTGCTCTGGGAGGTGGGGACAGGGTGGCTCTGCTCTGGTCCTGTCTGTACCCGCAGGGTGGAGAGCAGCTCCTGCTCTGCCATTGGCAACACTCAGTTTATCCACAAACTTCATTGCAGCAGTAGTAGAATATTAAATAGGAGCTCTTTGCTGCTGTCTGCTTGGAAACTTGGAGAAAGGAGGGAGTTTTCCTTCTGTCCAGGCCACAAGGTTGAATGGACCTTTATACTACTGAAATAGCATGGCTCCCTTGGCGAGGCAGGCAGGACACACCTGTTTTCTTGGGGACATTTCCCACACCCCTTTTATTTGGGGGGTGGAAGATGTCTGTTCTTTTTTTTCTTAAGGAACTTGATCTACTTTCAGGAGCTGAAGAGGTGGCTTTACTGCTACAAAACAAAGCAATAGCTTTCAGTGGTTTGCACAGCAGTGGAACATAAGCAGTGGTGTATCATTTTGATTCATACAGCTATACAAAGTTCATAGTCCAGTGCATTGATTCTGTTAGATTATAACCTGAAGACAGGGTTGGTAACTTTGCTGTGAAGGAGTTTTAAAATTCAGTTTCTCAAAGCACCTTGGAGATGGAAGCAAAGGGCATTTCCTATGTTCCCAGTTCCAGGTCTCTCTCATTTAGGACTTAGATTAAGATCACTTCAATTTCCTTTATGCAGCCCCGTTTCCAGTGCTTCTCAGTGTGTTGTAGTAGCTCATTTCCTGTCTCTCTCTTAATTTCTCCTGTCTTTCTCTTGCTTCTTTCACAGACATCTGCTCAGGCAAGGTTCCAGCTCTAGAACCTGAAAAATGTCTTGTTCCAGCCTGGCCTTGCAGTCATGCTCTGTACTGTTCATACTTAGAGAAAGTCAACTCATTCCTTTTCTACTGAAGCCACACCTGCATGTATGTTCTGGATGGTGTTCCTGTTATTTCAGCCTTCTTGTTTAAAGGGAGCCTAAGTGTTTCTTAGAGCTCTCTTCAGTGCAAAGTAGCAGACTGCACTTTCACAGAAGTCTTATTCCTCCCTCATAACGAACCATTGCAATTTCCTCTGGTTTTGCTGATTGTTTTCTGTACTTTTGAATATGTCATTTCTGTATGCTAAAGAAGCATCTACTTCATTGTCAGCTTCATGTCTTTCTCTAAGTTATTTTTCTCTTACAGAGCAGAGGGGTGGCAGTGCAGAGTCCCACATACGTTTAGATTCTCTGTCATGAAGTGTCTTTAAACATCCAACCATTTTACATTTCCAAGCTGAGAAAAGAGGGATGGCACTCCTCTGCCTGCTGTGCTGTAGGGCAGGGGTATTCTGTTATGTGCTGACAGCTGAGCTGCTTTCTATCTTCTTGTCCTTCTTCTTTCTATTGACTCCTCTAGTTCCTAATCTCACTGGAAAAAGAAGCATAATGCTGTTTGGGTCAGTACTCACCTGTGGCATGCTGCGTGTGCATTGCTTCTCTCGAAGTCTTTCTTTTCCCTTTGTTTGGCAGCCTCATGGATCGGTAGTATCTGGAATTTCTTTGAATAGCAATGTAATGTGTGTGCAAGTCCCCCTCGTGGGTCACTGGGTTAGCACCTGCTGACTCTTCCTCGCCTTCAGAGAGCGAACCTGACTCTCTCCGTACCTGCTGAGAACGGCCCTGCCAGAGCCCACCCGTGGAGGAGAGCCTGTGGGTGGCTTCTCTCCCATCCTTGTCCATGGCTTCCAGAGCTTGTCTCTATGGCAACTGAGATGGTGGATCAGCAGCAGAGCAGCAGAAGACAGGTAACCTCCACAACTCCATCAGCTTTATCTGAATTAGAGCTGAAGACAGACAAAACAGAACGTAACAGGAGAAGAGAGAACAAAGTTCTGGTTAGTTCAGAGGCCATAGTCCATCATCTGTTTAGGATAACGGGAACTTTACAGGCCTTTTTATGAGAAATCATTCTGAGGTCATCACCTTACAAGCCTTATTCTAATGTTATGAACATTGCTTTGATATGCTCATGGTTGTCATTGCATGACATATGACAGATATTACTGGAAAAATGTTGTATTTTGGCTTGGTATTACTGACTGATTTAGAGTGTATAACAGATAGTGGCCATGTCCTTTTTTATGAGGGTGAAAATGTTATGGAATAGAAGGTAAGAGCTGAAGAGAAAGCTCTATAAATCTGTCTATTATATGTGTACTTCTCCATGTAATAGAAGAATTAATGCCTTTTATAGGGCTGGGTGCCTTCTAGTACTTATCAACAGCATTCACTCCTGCCATGCAGGTAAGTGAAGAAAAATCCATAACTGTTGAGCATGGAGGTAGAATAGACAAGATTATGTAGTGCAGGGACTTGATTTGCTTTCCCAGGGTTCCCCTCAAGTGTCAGTGTACCTCCTCATTAACACAGGGACTTCACAAAAATTCTTTGCTCTGCGTGTCAGTATGTGGACTATGCCAGGACTCCTGAGAATTTTTAGGAGGCACATCACAACAGCAAAATGTCCATTGATCTTTCAGCCTTTTTAGGACTGGGTAAAATGTGAACAGATTATTTAAGCATTCTCTGGTCCTTTGCTGAATTCTTTCAGCTGTCAAAGTCTTTCTGAGTATATAACATGATTTTGTGACTGATGGGGCTGTCATGAGTAGTAGAAAGAGATGCTGTATAGGAGATGTGAATATAAAATTGACAGCAGGCTGAGAGAAGGGCATAAAACTGTGCTGTGAATTAGTTAGATGCTGTTTAAAGATGTCACATGTATCACTGGTTTGTTATGTTACAGTATAGCCAAGATACAAGATAGCTTGTAAGTAGATGTTTCAATTTCTTTATGGGTCTTTGCAATCTCTGTGAACTCATGTGTTCCGCACATATTTCCCATGCTTGTCCCCAGGGTCACTCCAGCAGACCCTGGGACGTCATCTGTGAATCCTCTGCTTCTCAGTATTTTTGAAGGCACTGTGATTTATCCTTATAAAGAGAAGGTCACTCCCTGAAATCATGGACTGGGCATGAGCTTATTGGCTCTGCAGAGGAGAATGTCTGCTTTCTTCTTTCATAACCTGAACCACAGCATGCAGCTCTAAATTTGGATCCTGACTTCAGTTCTGCCTTTTGGACTGTTTGGAACTGTGGTGGCTGCTCTGGGACTATTTCCAGTGTTAATGGAAGTGTATGAAGGACCTATTTGTTGGTGGTGGTGTTAAGTTTGGTTTGTAAACTACTCTGAGGTGCAGAGATTCACTAAGCCTGTTTCTTCTTCTGTGGGTGTGTGGAGCAACGGAATAAAAAGAGCTGCTGTTGGAAACAGTTTGAAAAGAAAGAAGAGGCTAATTCTTTTTCTGTGCCTTTCTTTCTGTCCTGAGACTAGAGCCCCAAATGCTTGATCCTTGCAACTGTGACGGAAATTCTAATAGGACTACAATTAATATTACAGCTATAATCCTACTTAACCCCAAACTCTAACAATTGCTAAATTTTTATTTATTTCTCTTCTATAGATTATTTTATGCCTTGGCACTCAAAGAGATGAACTTGTAACAAGCTCCTCCTCTACATCTAAGTTCCTCTGTGCTCCAAGTGGCCACCCCTTGTCTATGTGACTCAGACTGAGGCCTGTCTCTCTCATGACCTTTGCAAAGCTGACATAGCTTGCAACGTTTTGTAAATTGCTGCTGGTGTTTTATTGAAAAAGTAGATAACGTTTTCACAGGAGCTGCTCACCAGTCAGGAGTAGTTTCAAAACCATGTTAATATCCAAAGAGATCATTAGGCAAAGAGATGCACACGTGGGAAGGCTGTTTTCACCTTTCACCTACTTGGTGAATATGAGAGTACATGGATGTTGTTGGGCTTTTACAAAGATCCTTGGCAGAGAAGGAGCCTCCTGCATGGCCAGGTGACACTGAGCTGGGTTACCCAAAGACTTATCTATATGTTCAGTGCCCCTGGCAAACTTGTGTGCTTATCTTTGCCAGATACTCCTTCTTTTGTTCATGAGAGGAGTGAAGGGTGCCTGTCCTGAAAAATTAACTTGTTTCCAGGTTATCAAACAGCCCCTAACAAATAAGATCTTTGACCAGAAGTGAAGATAGCAATGGATGAAAGACCTTCATGTTTTCCAGGAGAGGCAGAGGGGGCACTTGTTCAGTGTGGTGGTTATAAACAATATATACTGTTCTTTACTTTCTTCAATTAAGAATTCAATAACAGAATGCATTTCTGAAGTCAATACTTCTGATTTCAAAATTGATACTCTAAGAAAGTATTGAGAAACCATTTACCGATACGTCAGTCAAATACTCCTGACTTTTCCAGTTGTTTAGGTGTATTAAAAAACTAGGGATATGTTTAAAGGGTGCATTCAAATTTAGTATTACATTTTTCTGGGAGCAGTCAAACTTCAGTGACAGAGAATGGCTCAAGCATGTGTGGACCTTAAGTACCCCGTCTGAGTGTTTGTAGAGAATTTTTGAAGAAGGTATTCATCTCTGATAGTCCAAGGTAGGTGAGTGCCAGGTCTTTTGTCAGGAGTACCCCTTCCCAAGTATATTCACATGCTGCGTTGAAATCACATGGCTTGAGTCACCACCCACCTGAATGTGCTTTGCAGGCAAACACTTCCCTGGAGCTCCTGGAGACCAAAGCAATCTGTAGGAAAAAGGGAAAGATGACAACAGTGAAGCCAGCAAGTGATGCACATACAGCAACACTGGAAAAATGCGTTTTGACTCACACATAATCCAGCCTCCAGGAATTTGACTGTATATAAATTTTACTTGCTTATGTAAAAAACTGGCATTTACCAGCAAATGCCATGAATATGCACAAGAACAGCTGAACTCAGGGATGTTGGGTAAGATCTAATATAAGCTTTAAAAGGGACTGAGGTTCCTAGAACAGTGTGGACCTGGACAAATGGATGTCCAGGAAAACAGGACAGGATGTCCAGGATGTGTGTAGATAACAGGGAGCACTGCTGCCTCTGGGAGGGTGGGACTGGAGGTATTTTCAAGGCATAGACTGGCAGTGGATGTGACTACCATATAAAGAGAGTGGACTTAATGGGATATGAAGGTATCAGATGTACCAAAGGTGTATTAGGTGTAACTTCTGTTAGCCAGCTAGGGCTAATCAAAGATAAGGATGCTTTTAGTAGCAGAAGTGCAGACTGAAAGCTGAGATTGCAGCTGTGCAGATCTGCAGGTATTTCAAATGAATTTATTGTGGGCAGTTTGGTGTGGAAGTCTGGAGCAGGAGGTACATTCTGGCACCAGTTGAGCATCTCTCCCTCATCCCACGACGTGCCAGGCAGGCACAGCTAAATGAGTCGTGGCAGAGGCAGACTGTGTGGTCTGTCACTGGTGGCAGCCGCGGTGGGCACTGGTAGCAGAGGGAGCTGCTGGGGTCTGGCAGCCTTGGAAAGCCAGACTGGCTGCCTCAGCTGTTGCTGAGACAGGAGGGGTGCAAGTGGTGTTTGAGCTGCTGGAAAGAGCCACCTTCTTCCCTGCCAAACCTGCGGCTCCACATGCCCTGGCCCCTCTCTCAGTGGCAGTTTTCCAGAGCTCCAGCACATAGAGCAGGCAGCTGGATCATGGATTCCATGCCTCCCTAGTACTTTGCTGTCCTGGATAATGGGCTATTTTGGTGTGCCTGGTGCTGATCCTGATCTGACAGCCTGTGCCTCTGGGAGGACTTTTTCTACACCCTCTTCCACTGCCACAAGGCAATCATTTGTGTGGGACTTATTTTGGCTCCCTATTCTCAGCCTTCCCTGCGATGGAAGGGGTGCAGCAGGAGACTGGTGGCTCTCCTTGCTGGTGAATCCAGTCCTTCAATAAATTCCTAATTCCTCTTTAAAGTGGAGAGGTGTATGGGCTGACTGAAAAGTGTTAAGTACTGTAATAAGGAAGTTAACACAAGGATTTTGAAATGAAAACTGCTCAATTTGGTGATATTATACAACGCTGTTGCCCAGCCTGGGAGAGTAATGAAGATTGCTTAATTAAAACTAGAGACAGACTGAAATCTCCAGCTGTGTGACTCAGGGATGTTTCAAAGCAGAAAATAACAGGTATGAATACAACTAGACTGAGTGGTTTGCCTATATAGGGACACGCAGTCACAGAAGAATTGTCCTTGTTTGACTGTATGATGTGTCCCTACCACCACCAGGAATAAAGATAACAGTATCGATGTGTCTGACTGTCCACTCAAATATGCAGGTGGGTGCTCTTAGCACACAGGGCAATGAACTCCTATGCTGAGTTACCTAGTGCTGTGTTAGTTTTGTCATCAGCTAAAATCCATCCATAGCTGGATGTCCCTTTAAATGATGTCTACCTGCACATCATTCTGTTTTGGGCCTCAATGAAGAAATTGCTATCTTGGCTGTAGCATGTTTGTGCTGTAGAAAGGCAGAAAATATTATAATTTTTTCTTCCTTTTTATATGTTGAAGTTGTTTTAAGTGTAAATGCCCTATTAATGACTCATTTGGAAGGTTTTGGATGCTGAATATAGGGATGCACCTTTCATGTATATTTGATGAACCAGATAGAGCTCTTTTAAGACAAAATTTTGACTTCAAGCCCTTATAAATAACATGGCTCCTTTAATATTTATTCTTTAAATACTGTCTGAATGTATACACAAATGCCAATTTAGCTGCATCTTAATGGTTTCATTTCAAAATGCTTTTCTTAAAGTCTTGTGCAAACCAAAACCAACTCTCTGTCTCCCACCAGCAACAGTCGCCCATTACATCCCTGCTCATGTGTTAGGCAGCAACTTTCATCCATATTACTTGGTTTTAATTGGAGTGGAATGTCATCTCTAAACTCTTTCACTCTGCATGATAATGAGGCAAACCCAGCTCTGCTGGTATGCAGCACAGTCCAAAATCCAGCAGCAGGCCTTACTCATCGGCAGACGCTCTTGCTCATGTGGGTGCCAAACCCTTAAGGAGTGCCAACGTGAGAGCACCCTGACAGAGGCTCTGGGGCTCTGCACAAGCTCAGGCCTGCATTTGCATCGGGAGATATTTCTGTCTGAGTCAGGGGAATAGTAACACCCACAGACTCAGCCCTAGGCTCTGGCAGATTTAGCTCTCAGCAGATGCAGCTATGAATTCTGAATTCATTTAGCCTCATCAGTGGTTGAGGTGAAGGCACAGACTTGGAGCCAGTGTGAGTGTGGTGCTCTCACATATCCTGTGAGCCACCCCTGCCCCAGGGGGACTGACTGCCAGCAGAACAATCTATGGGCATGGTAACATCTTACCCTAAAGCTCTCACAGCCCTCAGCTGCCTAACTACACAAATATTTATATTTTCATTGTTCCTGGTAGGGATTGCCATCCTTGGAAGTGTTTATAATCCTGGCGCTTTCTATTAGGTGGTGGCAGAAGACAGTTAAGCACATGTCTCTGTCCAGAGCAAGGTACATGACAAAGGAATTTCAACTATTTGGGTGCAAGACCAAGGTATTATTTGATTAAGGCACAGAGGTGGAGACAAACAGGTGGAGCATGAGAACAGATGGACCAGAGAGTAATACATGGACCAAAGAGGTTCACAGCAGAAGCCAGAGAAAATTATACAATAAGATTGAGAATACTGGCGGAAAGAATATCAAATAATTTGACCCCATATGTTTCCAGAAATTAAACATTTTGCACTTATTTTGTAAATAAGATTGAATTCTATAAACAGGCTTAACAGAATCAAACTACAACCACTCCAATTCTGAGATAGTCTTTCAGCTGAGGAAGCTAACATAATGGTTCTATTGCCATGATTTAGTGCTGGTACCTTATTTATAGCAAGCAAAACCAAGACAGAATATATTACACTTTTGTGACAAAAAATCCTTTTTGTCTTGCACATATGTTACAGAGAACCTGTTTTAGAAACACTTCAGAGGCTAAAAATAAATACATTGGACCCATATAATAAATCTTCCAAACCATGTGCTTTAGAAACCCTGAGACCAAGTGAATGAGGATGGAAGGAGAAACCAGTACATTTAAAGTGGCTAAAAGTGACTCGAATGTTCTCACTAGATCTAAAAATGTTTCTGGAATTAAGTCCAGCATTGTGAGTAGTTCTATGCGTAAAGGTAAGCTATGTGTCCACAGGACCACCAAATAAGTGTGTTCTACAAATGTTATAACACATGACAGAAGAGGATAGATACATGGCTTCATACAATCCCCTCTGCATGAAACATGGACTACTTCTTCACTACTTTGTGTAAATTAACTAATATATATCAATATATACTTAGTAAATAACACTAAAAACTCCTTTTTTTTTTCTGCAGCATAGTTTATCTTTATTACTGTTTATTGATTCCTTATGATTCAAGAACAATCATCTAAAAAGATGTGTTTTTTTATATGCCACTACTAATTGTCATCCCTGCTCAGTCCATACAACTCAGTGAGTGGTCCAGCCCTATCCCAATGAATTCCATGCTTCATCCCCTGGGTCTCATGTGGTAGATGCAGCCATGGGCAATAGCTAAGGTGTTAAAGAAATCCTACTCTGGAGCTATACTACATATGTGTATATATACATATATACACATACATAAACACACACATTCTTTGCAGCTGTATAGAACGAGTCAACCTAATTTTTAAATCATACAGAAGAGCACAAGTGGAAATCTAAAAACTCTTCTGCTTTTTATTATAAAACTAATAAACCAAAAATATGACCTTATTTATATTCCTTTCCTTAAATCATTACACATACAGTGGTGAAAATGCATCTTTGCTTGAAGAATTTGAGAGAGTCCTGAGAAGTAAAATGTATAAAACTCATCCTTGTTCTGACATCACTGACATCATTGATACCTCCCTACTAACAAGAACTCCTGCCTCTAGAGGAAGCCCCCTTTCCTTCTTCCTGCTGTTTATGAAATGTTCTTGCCAATGATGCCATCCCATTACTTATTTCTGCTGAGAAGATACTAGTGAAATTGTTACTAAGTAGCTGTGGTTGAAAACTCATGAGGTTTTCCGGGCTTATCTCTGGAAGGTAAGTGAATAATTAAAAACCAAATCACTGCGTCTCCTAGGCTGGGAGATCTCAGGGCTTAGGGGCAAATCACAGGATGTAGCCTCAAATCAGGAGATACCCATGTACTCTGCAAGGATGTACACAGGAAGGCTCTCAGCAGTTTGCCTGATGATCTCTTCTGTTTTGCAGTATTGCACGTGGGAGTTGCGAGTCCTTGTTCCTTTTTATTTGTTCTGTTTGGGCTGTGAGAAGCCTTCTAGCCGTGGAATGTGTATGCAATGTAGAACTTACTTAAAAAGTTGAAACACTAAGGTATTAGTCTCTGATGAAATGATTTAGACAAAAACATAGTACAAGAAATAATATCCAGGGTGTAATGCCTTGATGAAAGCAGAGGGGTTTAGTAATGCTAGGACACTTGGAGGATTAACAGATGTCTTGATCGAAGCTTTTCAAGACAGACTCATTAGTAAGCAGACAGGCCAAGTGTCCCTTGGGCAGACAAGACCTGTGCTGCTCTTGGGAAAAAAAATAATTATGCCCACTTCTATTTCTAGATTTGCTGGTTGTGTATTAAACACTTGTTATGGAAGAAATGAGCATGGGTGGTTGGTTGAACTGCAGAGAGGTAAGAATTCATAGGGTTTTTCATTTGAAAGCTTCCATACAGAAGCAGGGAAAGAGAAGGCTAATTTTGTTGATCAAGAAATAGTAGAGTTCTCACTTTTTCCTCTCTTGGTATTTATTGGGTGGAGGGTCCAAGGAGTGCCTGTTAGGTGAATCTGTTTGCAAATGTGTAGCTGCAAGGGAGTCAAAAGTCACTAAGACATCAGAATCCTGTTAGGCTGGTTACTGCTAGTTTGAAAAGCCAGGCAGGTTTGGAGTGCTGCCATGCCATGCTATCCTTGTCAACTGCATCAAGCTAATTTCAGCTAATTTCAAACATGACATAAGCTGATTCTATTCTTACAGCCTGTTGCTCTGGGTTTTTAGTAACTCAGGAAAAGCACTTGATACACAACTCTGGAAACTCATTAGCAAACGGCATTGGCAGATGCAAACTTCCCCTTCAGAATGGCCGTTTTTAGACCCTGGCGGCATGAGAAGCTTTTGCTGGACTACAGCTCCAAGGCAGAGCAACCTCTTCTCTCCCAGTACTGGGGGACTAGCTCAGGGCTCAGGTAATCAACCCCAAGTCTTCCCCACTTGCATCTAATTTGCCAGCTGCAGCACTAGCCAGCATGGCACTGTAGAAAATGAGGGACATGTGCCATGCTCTGGCCACATGTATATCCACAGAGAACGTCCATCTTCTTGTCAAATTAGTGCCATGGTGTCCTCAGCTGCAATTCTGTAGCTCACTTTAACCAAGCGCTGGGAAAGGTTGGCAAAACTTTCCCTTCTGGATCTTTCCTTCTAACAGTAGTTTTTACCCTCCTCTTCATTCCCGTTTTTTAAGCACAGAAAGAGGAAGGCTGGGATGAGGATAGTGAATCTCACGGCTGTGGCACGGGATCAGGTTCTGGGAGAGTAGATGTAATTTCTTAGCTCTGCCACACTTCCCTGGGCAATCTTGAGCGTGTCAGTCTTAGTTCCCCATTTCTAGACTGGGGGCAGTATATTGTAGTTTGTGAATACTCCTGCATTTTTCTATAGTCCTTTTTCTTCTGAGTTACTTGAGCAGAAGCTCCATGTAAGTGCAAGAACATGGCATGAGATAACCTGATGTGTTCAAAAGAACTCTGGAACATACTGAAATTAGGGGAAAAAATGAACCAATTTGAATATTCTCTTGGTTTTGCTTATTTTTCATTTGATGTTTTCTACATTTCAGTCCCCAAGTGAAAAGCAAGCATCTTGTCTAGATTTCCAGTTTCTCAGTGGCCCTGTTGTTCTTTTTAAGTTTATTTGAGCTGACTGCAACTGCTCCTAAAAAGGGTTCTTGTTTTAGGAATTGCTCCCTTTTGGAACAGCAAAGTCCAAGTTTTGCAGATTGAGTAACCTGCTTGACCTGTTTCTTCACAGATATCTGTTTCCAAGATGATTTCACATAGGAAAGAGAAAGGCAAGAGGGAAATGAGACTTCCAGATTGTTTCAGGCTTTACTGAGTCTTGTCAGTTTTCCTTATTTTAGACATGACAGGGCAGTTTCCATGGGGTGCTGCTTGGAAACATGAATTATTTCCTCCAATAACTACTGGGGGGTGGGGGGAAATGATAATTGCCTATAGAAATCATAGAACAAGCTACTTTCAAAAGGAAAACCTGTATAAAATTCCCAGGCACTGGCCACATACTCAGGGACGGATGAGGGTAATTATATTGTTAAAGCAGTTTACATTGTCTTACAAATGTCCTAGCCAAAATATAACAGCGTGGGACAATGGGTTCTATGGGTGATTCTTGTCTGGCAGTTACTGTGGTGTTTCACATATACTCCTGTATTTACAGTTTTTCTTAAAGTAAATTCGAGTTAACAGCCCCAATTTGAATCAGTAGAAAATCAGCCCTGAATAAAATTCCTGTCTGTCTCTTAAAATGGATGCCAGCCAATTAGCAATTCTCGTAGGTTCAGCAAAATCTTCTAAATAGTTTTCATTATTTTAGTGCAATTTCCTACTTTCAACTAGGTCTGGAAGTGACAGCTCCATTATAACGGTTGAAACTGTTGAGAGTTTAAGATCAGAAAAGCCAGCTTGTTCTTATGAAATTTGAGTCCTTGTTTACTTTGTGCATTTAAAAATATACATAATTGCTGGGACAGAGTTCACAGCTACACTGGATTCACAGCAATTGGCCTCCTGAGAGTGAAAGGAAAAATAGGCAGAGGGGAAGGATCAGCCTGGAGTTAAGAGGAAAACAGGCTGTTTTTCATATTTCCTGTCTTTATTTAAATATTTTTTTAAAGCAAGATCACACATAAACGTTTGACAGGAAAACTCACTACTTGTGCTGCCCCTGGAAAAAGACACACAGCTTGGTTGATTTTGGAACGTTTGCTGTTCAGTTGGTCACATTAATGCCATTCTGTGCAGTCTGGGTCTCCCCTCTGACTAGGCTTCCTCCCTGTGGGTGGTGGGGTTTATGCCTACCAGGTTGTGCCAGTGGTGTCTCTCCTCCCTGTCAGCCAGTATTTCAACAGTGTCACAACTGTGCTCTCTCTGGCTTGCACAGGACTCCTTCAGTGTGACTTTGCTTGTAGAGCAAAGTCAGTTCTTAGGCCCTGGATTTGTGCCTTTGTTTGTGGCCCAAGGTTTCTTCCTCAGGCAGTTCCTCTTCCAGCATTCCCCCAGAATAGGATTTTACTCACCTGACACTCAGAGGCTGAGCCAGTCTCTCATTTGCCATCAGGATGAGGTATGTCCAGAAAATCTGAATTAAACTCCCCCAAATCGTTTGGGATTTGCAATTCAGTTGTAAATCCAGAGGCAGGTATGTCCTACAGAAGTTTGCTGTCCTTCAGTCCTTGTACCTTCCTGTCAGTTCTGCTTGAGAGTAAAGTGTCCCTTTGATTTTGTTTGCTTAGTTTCCAGAGTCACAGCAAACACAGTTTAAAGGAACAGCTTTCTCTTTACCCAGATAAGTTAGTACAAATATGCCCTGAACGTCCTTTGCACTGCTTGTGCCAAGGCTTAATGACAGGGGATTGTTAAACCTCCCGTATAAATCTTTAACAACTGGGCGAAACTTCGGTCCAAATCTGCACACTCAAGTGGAAACAGTAAATAGTATTCACTTCCATTTTTAAGGCCCACTGGCTGAGAAACTGCTCTTGCTTTACATTATTTACAGCCATTTGAAATGAAAAGACCTACATGTTTATGACTATTTTTAGATTGCCATTTCTTAATTTCATGTGTGTTCACATACCTGGGCACTGGGGTGGATGTAGCAGAGCCAGCCAGGTTTTATTTTAAGGCTTTTTGGATCAGATCGAATGCCTGTGATAATTTTCCCTCTTGAAATAATTTCTTATTACCAGGCTGCTTTCTTGCTATGATTTGAATGTCCCTCTTCTGGGGCCAGCTTAGGCTGAGTGCTTCAAAGGAAGACAAATAATAACGATTGCTTAGATCAGTGCTATACCTAGGAGAGAATTTTCCCCTCATCCTCAGAAAACTCGCTTTGTATTTTTAAGACTATATTTAGATTGACTCTTAGAAAAAGCATCACATAGCCTGCTGAATTTGATACTAATCTTTCCTTTGGGTTATATTTTCTTTTTGAAGTTCACTGAACTTGCCAATTGTTTTGTTAATTTCAAAATATTTTAATTGGGCACAGTATTACTCTTTTTAAAATGCAGATTTATGCCCAGACTACTCCGTAGAAGATGTCCACTGAGTTAAGCTTGGGTTAATCTGCTCTCAGACATCATAGAATCATGGTCACCAGTGTCAATGTCCCTTTTTACAGCTGAAGGCCTGGACTGGGCTGCCAGCAATTAATCCTGTAATGATTAATCAAGGTCACCATCAGGCCTGTGCACTCCTGGTCTGAGAGTTGGCAGGACTCAGGAATGAGGGATGCACTGGAATTTGGGCTCCTCTCTGTTGCAAGAGTTGCCCAGGGTAAATTTAGCTAGCCTTGTGCTTCAGATTCGCTTATCTGGGTGTCCAAGCACTGCAGCATACATGAACCAAGGAACTACGGTTTTGTGGCATTTTCCAGTCATTAAATTGCTGCAGTGACTCCTTCTCAGTGTTTTTTTGAGGGCCAAATAAATCCTGCTTCTACAATCCTCTTTTTGTATTCAAACCTCACCACCTCTCTTCCTGTACTTCCCATAGATTGTGCCATTCGTTTTGTTAACAAAAATAAAGTGTATTTTCTTTTTTGTTCCAAATGGGCAAAGTAAATGGAGAAATGGTGTAATGTGTATAATAGGCAGGCTGTTTATTGGGTGTTGTCTCTCACAGGCTGATGAAGCTTCCCTGTGACAAACCCATGACTCACCATGGAGTGCCAGAAGGCTTACAGGTCTGCTATGGGGTAATGCTGTTGCCCTTTGAGTTAAGGGAATATTTTTTTGATTTTGTCCAATTTTTTTCACAAAGTGAGGAAATAAATTGTATTTACTGTGAGAGAGGCACCAGCAGCAGGATTCTGTGCTTACTCCTCCTGATGGAAATCAAAAGTAATGTAAGTGGAGTCAAAGGAGTGTGAAAGAGTACAAACACAAAGAGTACCTGCTCCCCACGCCTGTTGCACCTACAGTTGATAAGGATGGTGAGGTGCTGGTCTCAAATGTGCTCAGAGGCTCTTTTCCCTAACTAGAATTGGCATTTAAAAAAACAGTGGATGTTTTCTCATCCAGTGGACCCTGTTTCCCAAAGACGTCTGCCATTAGCATTTGCTTGTTACATTCATAATTATTATTATTTTGGCTTTTTCTTGCTTGTCTTTTTTTTCCTTCCTTGGCAGAAAAGACTTATAGTCAAAGCCCCTGTCTATAGGATTTGTCTTCTTCCTCAATGATTCCACATTCCTCAATGCCTGAAGAGCAGCACATCATGTTTAAACTTAAAATTGCAGTACTGTGTAATTGCTGCTTCACATGATCTGACCCCACAGACCTCTTGATTTGAACTACAGCTGCCTGACAGCAGCAGCTACACTGTACAGCATAGCAAAACCACTGAATTACCTGAGCCAGCCTTGCCTTTCTAATGATGTTGGGAATCAATGGAATCAGGTTTGAGCATTTTGCAAGGGAAATATACATTGACTATGTTTAATGGACTGCATGTCACTCACTGGATGTGCCATCTCTTGTTTTCCTGCTAATTTCTTTTCACATTCTCTCATGAGCATTAGCTTCTGAATTCTTTTCCTCAGCCTCCATTTGCAGCTATTGCCATAGCTTTCCTGAGAGGTGACACCCAAAACTGAACACGGTCCTCCAAATTCAAATGCTCCATTGTTCAGGATTCTGTCATTATATTATCTTCTGCATTATTTTTATATCCTCTTATTAATGCACCCACACACCCTATTTGCATTTTTTAACCTTTAAAAAAACGTTTTCATTACAACAATCAGATATAAGGGCAATGAAGTGAGTGTGGAACAATAGAAGTGAAGATTTTGATCCTCCTCAGACCTAACCTGTTTTAAACTTCAGTGGTGACACTGATTTTGATATACACTGAAAGAGGGAGGATCGGGCTGTACTTGTCTACAGTGGGACATTCATTTTTGATAGTTAAAAAGGAACAGTTTTGTAAAATAGTTTCAGAACACAGCATGTTGTTTGGGAAAAGCACTTTTTCTTTTATCAGAAAGGAGGGGTTTTGCAAATAGAGGTCTGTGCTGTGGGCTAGAGGCTGAAGAGCAGTGCTGGAGCCTGGATGCTGGCAATGGTGTTGGTGGCTGCAGGGAAGCAGTACAGGGTACTCACATGTTGATTGTGGGACTGTCCTGCACAGGCACTGGGATTCACTCATTTTAATCTCATAGCAGAGATGACTATGAGATTATGACTATGTGACTAAGCAGTACATCCTTCATTTTAGGAGCAGATTTAGCCTTTCTAGTCTGCTGGCTTCTGCATAGACATGTCTTATACTGACTGGCCCTGGGGAGTGGGTCAAAGGCAGGGCGCCCCAACTGGCTGCAGGGGAATGTGTGGAATTTTACTTAGAGAGGAAGAGATGATAAGGGAAGGTGGGAGGTGGCCAGAGGCAGAGCTGCCATATGCATGCTGCCACCATAGCCCGTGGAACCACTGCCGCCATACCAAGCTACACTTCGGACTTGCACTCGGAAGAGATGGACAGGTAGTTTTAAGCTGCAGATGGGAAAGGTGATTTCTATGAAACAAATGAGTATTTATGCATTGTCTGGCTGCAGAAGCCAAGTGTGTGACTCAGAAAATCACCTGAATAGAATAATACCGCTGCTAGCCAGGGAGAAGAAAAAAGGTGAAGAAATCCATAAAGCAATAATTCATGTCCTGCTTCCTGGCAGACTGCACCTTAGCAGCCTCTTCAGTGTCTTTTTTCCACCAATAATTGCTTCTGCTTTACTTGATTCTGGATTTTCCCCAGGAGCCACTGTTAAATGTTAGTATCTGATGGATATCAATGACATTGTCTCTGGAGGAACTTTCCCTCACAGTGTTGTTTGATTCCAGGTAATGCAGTGAGATACAAATGCCTTTGGTCTTCTCTTTTGTGCCCCAATTAAGGCTGTACTTTACTTGCCCAGTCAGGCAAAGTTCGTAAACAAGAGGTGTGGTTTTATGATGCAGATGCAATGGCTGGGAGCTTGTCTGGGTGGTGAGTCTGCTCCTCCTGTCAGCAGCTTCATGCTCCTGCTCCAACTGCTGCTTGATGGACTCTTGCTGACGCAGTCCAGGACAATGACCCAGCAGAAACTGTTCACTTTTTTTTTTTTTTTTTTTTTTTTTTTTTTTTTTTTTTTTTTTTTTTTTTTCTGGATTAGTTTTCTCCCAGTCTGATATCCTCTGATGGCTTGCCAAGGTAAGATGAGCATTCCTGCTGGCACAGGAAAGGATATAGGGTTGCTCAAGAGAAACAAAGTAATATAGAAGCATTACTTTAATTTGATTGCTCAGCTGATTTGTTGTAAATCCGCATCTTTGCAGCTTCCTATTCGGCTTGCACAGATCAACCACAACGGCCATCAAATGAGGAAACTTTTCTTACTCTTTTTGCATGACTAGCAAGATCTGTTCACAGGATTGTTACTCTTTCAGATCACTTCAAAGACAAGAAGTTAATAGCAGCAATGGAAACTCAGTAGAAAAGAGGGGAAAGCAAGGGATGCAGCAAGAAATGGGATAGGAAATGGCATACTGCTGTCATCTCTGAGAGCAGTAGCACAATGTAGTTGTGAAATTATTTGCTTGGGTACTTGCAGCAGCTGTAGGTGCTGCCTCTCAGCCAGCCAGGGCACAGCTGGCAGAAGGGGTGCTGCTGTCCCTTCCTCAGGTGTGACCTTAGGCTTGTACTCTCCTCCCTGTTTCCCTGCTTGGTTCCCCCCAGTAGCTCCTTGCCTGTAGCTGCTTGGCTAGTTTGGCCTCGGAACACTTCCACAGAGGCTCTGGGAGCTGCACCTGAATGCATCAGCATGTCATTCCTGCCTGGCAGTCCTGTGTTAACCCATTTCTTATCCAGAAAGAGCATCTTGATGGATTGGAGATGTGTGAAGCAAGAATGTTAGATTATCACAGCACCATCACCTGTTGGTTATAACAGTTTTTGGGTCCTTTAGGCAAACCTTTCCAGAGCTCAATACTCTGAGAGAAAGCCCTGGGAGTCCACATGCTGCAATCAGAGGAACTTTGCCTTCCTCAGCACCAGGGGAGTAGAGCACCAAGAAATGAGACAGCATGCTGAACTGTATAGAATCAACAGCTGTGCCACAGTGCTCCAATCCATGCAGGTAGAAATATGCTGCTTAATTACTATGGTAATGTAAAGGTCTTTCCCTATTGTTTGTCTGGCTCACAAGGAACCACACCTTACATGCAAATCAGGTTTGCTATTTAAATGTAAGCTTGTGTTTATATGCTACCTGGTAGTTTTTTCTGGGGCTCCAAGACAGCTGACATTGCTGCCAACAAATAATTTTGCAGTTGGTAGGAGTGTGGTGAGCCTCCCTTTTGTCTAATCCAATAGGACTGCTTTTTGGTTCTGTTTTTTTTTTCCTTTTGACGTGACTTCCAGAAGACACAGAGTAAAAAAGGTATTTTTTTTTATTTTCCTTTTCCTTTTTTCTTTTTTATTTTTCCTTTTTTGTTGTTTTGTTTTCCTTTTTCCTTTTTTTTTTGTTTTCCTTTTTGCTTTCCTTTTTTTTTTTTGCTTTCCTTTTTTCTTTTTCATTTTTTTTCCTTTTTTCTCTTTTGTTTTCCTAACTGTGAATATTGCTAGGATCTAAAAAGGTAAATACAACATTTTATAGGTTCAAGCAGGAATGGAGTTTGTGTATTCCTCCACCAAATATATTTTAAGAAAAGTACTGTTGCTTCATGTAATTCCTCTCTCCTGCTAAGAAAACCTCCCCTTTAAGGCACAGGAGCGACTGCCAAGCTGAGCCACAACAGTTTGAAAGCAGACCCTGATTGATTGTTTAGGAAAGCATGTACTGGGGAGATGGAAAATCCCCTTGTAAATGTGGTATCAAGTTTTTACCACATAAGAAACTTTCTGTTTCTACTGTGGTTAAAAAGTTTAGTTGAATTGGCTACTGTATTAAAGTAATTCCAGTTTTGTGTCTTTTCAGTTTTCAATTCTGAACGGTTTAGTTTGTTTAAGGTTTATTGTTTGAGAGTTTTTGGTGATAACATCTTTCTCACTTTACATTGAGGGTGATTTAGTAGACTAAATAAATGTGTGTTGCCTGGCTTGTTAAGAAATTCCATAGCCTAGATTTAGTGTAGGGTCTAGTCTAAGGGTATAAGCAGGCTGGAGATGGAGTGCTCTGATGCTGGGCTTTGGCAGAAACAAGCACAGTCATACTGCTTAGGAGGGAGCAAAACTTCCACGCAGGAGTGCACTGTGTAGCAATAATTCTAGAATCAAACTGGGTCTTCTATTTCTTAGCCCTATACAACTGGAATGTGACTACTTCTGGGACCCCTCTATGCAATATCCCAATGGAAATGTCTTATTTCCGTTTAAGTGAGACAAGGAGTTTGTTTTGGCATAATGCTTGGTTGACTTTATACATTTGGAAAACACTGTGAGTCCAGGTCTGATGTTGAGTAGAGAACAACCAGTCCTGGATTTTTGTGCTTGCCTTGAAAAGTAGAATTTTAGTTGAGTTTTGTATTTGACTCTGGGTTTTTTGAGTGTGTTTTTATCTCCAGGCTCTCCCTGAATGGGTTGGATAGTTCTTTTGGGACTTATCTGAAACCAAGCTACCTGCTGCACAGAGTGTAGAGCTCTCTGACAGGGACCAAGGGATCGAGTTCAGCATAGTACCTCATTTCTGTTAGTTTGTTTTAAAGATATGCTGTCATTTCAGCTTGCTTCTGATCATGTTCAGAACAGGTTTTTACAGAAGCTGAGGCCAATGGAAATGTTATGCTTTTTACTCACTTTTCTTGGAGAAGATTAAATAAACATGCCATGGCTCATCCTGGTCCAAGTCCATGTGAGCTGCCTTGAAGGACAGAAGTAGAAGGAACAAGTACCCTTTCCCTGGTGTCTACCAGCACCTTTTCCTTACTGCCACTTGGGCTCCTTCCAGGCATTAAATCCACCATAAATTCACTTGTTGACAACTGTTATTTCTTTTGACTCTTCTGGTGTGCTGGAAACAGTGTCTGCTTTGGAAATCATTACAGCTGTGTAACTTGTAAATGATGAGTAATGGCTTCCTCCAGTTTAACTCCCCCGTCTCTTAGTGTTTCCAGTGTGCTCATCTTTCCCCGTCTGCCCAGTCCTGCCAGAGGTGGAGTATTGCATCTCAGTGCAGCAGCTTCCCTCGTGCCTTGGAGAGGAATTGCAGGTAAACATCAGCCTCCTTGAACAGGATACTTTGCAAGGATAAGCCTGGAAAATAAATTAAAGACTCTAGTAAATACCAAAATGCAGTAGGGGATATTGGCTCAATGGCTACATGGTAAATTTCCCTTCTCCTCACTAGCACCTCTGTTATCCAGAAAGAGGTGACCAGCTATGTTCTTTTCTCTTAGGAAAAAAATTACTACATTCAGTTCCCCTTTCTTACTCCTATAGTTCACAGAAGTACAGCTAACTCTTCTCTCCAAGGTTGTTGAGTTGATACAGGTCTGAACAACTTCTGTCTTCATGTGTACAGCTCTCCAGTCTCCTGCTTGTGTTTCAGGCCTCTGTATTCCCAGAAGCTTATCTTTCTTTCCCAATATAGCTCTTAGTATTGCAAAAGATATTGCCGTGATCTCTGCTTTACCCATGTCCTTGGGGTATGCTGGCTCCAACGCTGTTTTCTTCCTTGCAGGCCAGCCAGTGCTATTTCAGTAGGGTTTAGGAACTGAGTTGCATCGTGGAGACATGCATCCCCTGGCAATGTAGCCTTGGAAGGACTAGCATGTGTGATCTGAATTCCTGCAGTCCTGGAGTATGAGCATTGGAATACTCTTCATATGGCTGTCCAGTCAATGGTTTGCCAATTTTACTTCTTTTTTATTCAGGAGGGTCTAGTTAGTGGGCATGCCTTTGAATACAGGTTGTGATCAAAAGAAAAATCAATTCCTTTCAGTTGGCTGGGCAAGTAACTAAAGCAGCACTATTTTACTTTCTTTTGAGATATATATATATATATATATATATATATATATATGATGAATTTTAAGCTTACTTAAAGATCCTGAATTTTTGATTCTGTGTGAAACTTCAAACTGTTATGACTCAATCTCTGCATGAGAATCCACAAGGGAGAATGTAGAAGAAGCTGAATACTGACTTTGTGTGTTTAAAAAAGGATGGAAAACTTTCCCTGCAGATGGATACATAGCATGTGTGTATATATGCATACAGCCATAATACCTGCATTGTGTGTAGAGATTGTATGTACAAGTGTATATGCACACAAACTCAAATGTATCTCTGTTTAGTCTCTGGATAGATGGAAATGTCACTTGATTCTAGTATTTTCCTTGATTATAGTTGCTGTGTCCAGGAACCTCAGGCTTGTTTCTATGGCAGCTATTCCCAGTTCAGCTATTTCCTCAATCCCCACTTGGCAGTAAGTGGAAGATGTTGTGACACTCACAGTGAGCATGTCACAGAGGGGCTGAGAGTGTGGGCAGAGCTCTGTGCAGGTGACAGGCTCAGATGGGAGGGCATGTGCAGCAGGGTGCAGCATGGCCTCCCGTGGCACCAGTCTCTTGGCTTTCAATCAAGGGCTTCATGGGCCAGCCCAGATCTCTCTCTCCCCCCCTTTCTTCCTCTCTTTTATTTATTTTTTTCTTTCCTTCCCTGTTGCCCTGCTCCGAAGCAGGGGACTGCAAGATGGGGATGGCATTCTGAGCAGGAACGCTAGGAAACCTGTGCTGCACTAGACAGGCTGACTAATCTCCCTTTAAATAATCTCCCTTTAAATAGTCTGGAAGCACACTGGTGAGTTTCTGTTTCAGGAGCCATAAATAGCCAGATCCATGCTGGTAAGTAGTGAACAGCACAGTTATTTGTTCTAGGAAGGTCTTGCTATTTCCTTCATGTTATTGCATGGATAGCTGTGATCCGGTCCTGGTAACACTCTGTATAGTGGTGGTGCTGCTGCCTTTCCTCACACTGCTCTACCTTCTTTGACAGTGAGGAGGGAGCAGCTGCTCCTGGGAGATAGACTTCCCTCTCCAGTGCCTTTGGATCAGAGTGGCAGTGGAGCTGTGGCTTGCTGTGGACTCTACAGCTGGCTTTAGCTAGAACAGTGCAGTTCAGACCCTTCTGAGCAGTGCTGTGAGTTCACAAATCTTGCTAACACTTATAGCCTCTGGAAGGTGATAGCAAGGAATATACTCGCTGCCTAGCTATGGGTCTGGATAGAGTGGAATGTATGGTCTTGTGGGCCAGCTAGCCTTGTGCTTCAGACTTGTCTGGAGGATAAACTCAGTTTATCTCTGTTTTCTTAAATCAGAAACAAACACTGTAAAAAAAACCCCGAAAAATATTGACCAAGTCTATGTTAATTAGGCTGGCTAATATAATCTTCTTAAAGATGGAAGAGTGCAAACTATTCTCCAGGTAGGTACAAGCACTCTGAAGCTGCCTTCAGATCTGGTCCTGAATAATCCAGGCAGCCTTCAAGAACATCAGGAGCTCATCTGTGTCCAGTAGCTCCTATAGCACTTGCCAAGATTTAGGTAAATAGGAGAATCCTCAACGAAGAGGCCAGCAAGTCTTGCCTCAGCAAGGTAGGAGGCATTTGAATTTCTTACTCATAGTGTATTGTCATCTTCTTCCTGCCATCCTACCCACTCAATGCGTCAGAGATCTAAGGCTTGATTTTTTAATATTTTCTTTCTTTCTTCCCCGCCTTCTCTGCTGAGCAGGGAATATCCAAACCTTCAGTTTCTGGTGCATCATGTGAGAATTTTATGGTTTTCCTTTTATATTTTTTTTTAATTTTTTTTTTTTTTTTTTTAATTTTTATTTTTATTTTTTATTTTTTCCCCCATCTGCTGAGACATAATTCCCTCAATCTACTAGCTTTTTTACTGGGGTGAGTTGGCTCACTGGTGCAAGAGGACAGAGGGCCAAGTAGGTCTGAAGAAGGGCTTAGCACAGACCAGTTACACAGAGGCAGCTTCCTTAAATTGTCCCTCATGTTTGCTTTCCTTCATAACATTGCTTTTAAATCATTGTAAAGAGGACAAGGCTTCTGCCTGGTCAGAAATTTTATCCCAAGTGATGTGACACTATTCAGACTATTCTTTGGTCTTAAGGAAGGAGGGGTGTCCTTTTCCTTTCCTTATTCATGCTCAGTGAGGCACTTGCCATCCTCAAACTGAGGCACACCTGGGGCCAGAGATTGCTTCAATGTGTCATTTATATGGTATTTTAATTTCATATTTCGCAAAGCAGAAGTTCTGAGCCAAGTTTTGGATACAACATCAACAGAGAAATTAATGGTGTTCAGAGGGCATGTACTACAATGTCTTATTATCAACAGTCTTCTGAATTACAGAGTAAACAAAAAAAACCCAAAAAGACCCCACCCTATGCATTTAATTAAAAAGACAAAGCACAGCTTTTTCATTAACTGTATTTGGTGTACTTACCTTGCGACACTCCAGTCAGACCAACTAGGCTGTTCCTGAGGTGAGTTTGGCCTGAGTTCCAGCTACTATGCTATGCCTAGGTTCTCTTTGGAAAGCAGGAGGAAAGGCAAACTGAAAGTAGCAGAGAATATGTTTCAATGCAGGACAGGTCCCACTGAGCAGAGAGAGCAAAAAGCAGTGGGATCAGCTCCATCACACTTTGCTGGGTCAAAATGCAGTGTGCTTTGTCCTCTTCCCTCTAGCACAATGGCTGCGTTCCCTGTCTTGGAGCAAGAAACATTATTCCGGAACGGTACCTGGAGCTATCGAATTCCAGCCCTGCTCTACCTGCCACGGTTCAGCATGATCCTGGCCTTTGCTGAGGAGCGGGAGGACCCCGTGGATGAGCATGCCAAGCTGATAGTCATGCGCAGAGGCATGTACAACCCAGCCACGCAGCACGTTCAGGTACCAGTGCAGGGAGGAAGTGGGGGACACTGCCCTTCTTCTGCCCACCTGCTCCTACTGAGTTGAATGTATTTGCCCTCTTGCTGTAGGAACAGGGCAGCTTCTCCTCCCCAGGTACAGGAGACAAATCTGGCTATGAAGAATGCACATCTCCTTATAACTGCTGGGATTCAACCCTATAGGCAGCTGTTGGGGGGACTAAAATGGAGTAGATATTCTAGGGGTGGCTTTGACCCATCATTGCAGAGCTGGGGATGCAGATACAGAGATGGGACAAAAATCCTGTTGTAGCAGGAAAAATGTGGTGGAGAGGCAGAAATACCTCAGGGAAGAGGAAGAAATGCCCCAATGATGGGGAAGAGTAAATTAGCAAACAGCGACTATTCTTTTTTATTTTACTTCATTGTTTTAGGATTAATTTCTGGTTTAAAAAACAATTGAGAATAGCTGTCTCTCCATGCAAAAAAAGTGTCTGGTTTGTTGGTGCCAGTGAATTGGCTATCTTATTAACCTACCAGTTATTATTAACAGTTATGCTGCTGGGTGGCTGGGGGTGGTGGAAACTCTATTTATAATAATTTTTTTGCATATGCAAAGGCATTAGTGTCTTGGGGAAAAAAAAGTAATTATATTTTTCTATTCCAAACCTTCGTTGGTTGTCTTAGATTATAGGCTCTTAAGAGCTGGAGTCTGCCTAGCAGAAGCAGCCTCTGAGCACACCTGCAGTGTCATACTATTCAGGTAACATCCTGTGTAACTCCCTGTAATTGAGTTAGTGGGGTTCAGTTGGTTGTAAACTTAGTAATTTGTGTTCACATGCTAGAGTTTCTTAAAATGGCAATACTAAATTTTCAAAAAAAGTTAATATTAGTTGGATAGAAAAAGATAATATATGAAGAAAAAGGCTAATCAGCAAATCAGGGCAGAAAAGCTAATTAATATAATCTTACTGGAAACTACTGCTTTGCTTACCAAGCCAATAGCATTATGTAGTCATCGTTTTCTAATTGCAATGCTAGTGTTAGAAACATGATTGTGTTATGTGCTATTCATTAGAGGAAAAGAGGGCTTGCTGGGTAGTTATACCAGCTCTGTGACCTATTTTCTGAGTCAGACAGCTCAGGGTCCAAATCTCCACACCAAAGCCATGTAATCGGCCCTAGCAAGGTGCCTCAGTGTAGGCTGGGTTGCCCATTCACCTACATTCACAGCAAAGTGGAGGAACAGGAGCCCAAATGAAAAGGGATTTGTCATCACCCAGGATGCTTGAAAAGGGCTTGGGTTTCTCTGTGACTTCCTAAAAAATAATTGACACAGCGCAGTGTCTGTACTAGTGCACTCTGACCACCGGGGATGTCTGTGTGCCATATATTTATTTGTGCGAATTTCTGAAAAATCAGTTGCTGTAGCTTTTTAAAGGGTGTCATCAGCCACCAGCTGCATTGAGATATGGAGCTGTCAGTTCCTCAGGGAGTAGTAATTGAAAAGGACATAACCCCCATGCTTGGTGAAGTGTACCTGCTTTGTGTCATCTAAATAATTTTTACTTGCCTTTGGCAATGCCAGATTATTGTCTTCTCATTTCTTGCTCTATCCATTATCCTGTGTCTGTTTCTCCCAATGCTCTTCTGTAGGTTTTATCTAGAAATCCTTGCACTGTAATGTGGGTCTCTTTGTAACAGTGTGTTCCATTCTTGTCTCCCTTCCTGTGGGCCCTGGCAGTGGAAAAGGATGGAGACCCTTGTCAGTGCACGTCTGGAAGGCCACCGATCTATGAACCCCTGCCCAGTATATGATGAGGTCTCGGGGAAACTCATCTTGTTCTTCATAGCTGTCCCAGGAAAGATCTCTGAGCAGCATCAGCTGAAGACAAAGATCAACCTGGTACGTCTCTGTTATGTCACGAGCATGGACCAAGGACGCACCTGGAGCACTGCTCACGACATCACCGACAGGACCATTAGGAATGAGTACAAGAACTGGGCCACATTTGCCGTGGGGCCAGGTCATGGGTTACAATTGCTCAACAAGGCCCGGAGCCTTGTGATTCCTGCCTATGCCTATCGTATCTTGGACCCCAAGGAACACCCCACCCCTCATGCCTTCTGCTTCATCAGCTCTGACCATGGGGCAACATGGGAGAAAGGGAACTTTGTGGGGGAGGAGAGTGCTGTGGAGTGCCAGGTAGCAGAGGTGCATACCTGTGGCAGAAAGGTCCTTTACTGCAATGCAAGGAGCAACAGAGGAGCCAGGATCCAGGCTGTCAGCTACAACCATGGGCTGGACTTTGAGGGAGGCCAGCGGGTTGAAAGGCTAACAGAACCTCCCTTTGGATGCCATGGAAGTATTACTGCCTTTCCACCTCCCTCGAATGCCAGGTGTCAGGATAGTTGGTTACTCTACACTCATCCTACAGACCCAAGGGATCGAAAAGATTTAGGAATTTACCTCAACAAAAGCCCTTTAAATCCAGCACACTGGACAAAGCCCAGCATACTCTTCAAGGGCCTCTGTGCTTATTCGGATCTGCAGTACATGGGCATTGGGCCCGATGGCTCACCTTTGTTTTCCTGCCTCTTTGAATATGGGACCCAGAGACAATGTGAAGAGATGATTTTTGTCATGTTCACCTTGAAGCAAGCTTTTCCCTCAGAACACTGAATCTCAAGCCTTTCCATCAGCATCCCTCTGAAAACCATCTTTGCTGATATTTTTACTGTCATTTCTCGTCCCCCATAAAAGGTCTTTTTTTACTCCTGCTGCACACAGGAGTAAAAAGTTTGGTGTTGTCTTGTTTTGTCTGTAGATCGTCAAGTCCATTAAACACACCACAACTTAACATGTTTGGTTTTGTTTTCTATTGCCTGTTCTCCCTTTTTGCTTTTTTCTTTGGCTGCCTTTTTACACATCAGGTGCCCAAAACAAGTGTGACCTTTGTCACACCTTGAGGTCTCTGATAGACTCTGATAGACTTCATCATGTGCTGACAGCACAGGGACTGCAGGGGAACAAATGGTGGCAGGTTGTGCTGAGTGGTATTTACTAAGTTGTGGAGAAACTTCTAGAGAGGGTGTTGGGCTTACTATCCTATATCTGCTGTCATCTTCTTCACGAAACTGCTTTGGCTCTGGTAAGGGGGCATTGCTTCTTTGTAGGAACAAGCAATGTAGGAATATGGGCTCCTGTAATTTTCAGGGCTTTCTGTCTCCTTATTTCAGCAAGGCCATGTGATGCCTTGCTCTTGGGATATTCCTTGCCAACTTCTTTAGTGCATTTGGGGCTGCCTTGATGAGTTCCCAGGCACTCCAGAGGTTTCTGTCTACCTTAACCTTCTCCTTACTTCCCATGCTGTCCTTTTGCTCACACTGCATTGAGAAGGTGCAGTTTCTCATGTGTAAGAAAACCACAGCCTTGTGTGCACTGGCTCCTCCCTCTCTCTGGGCAGTGACAGTAGGAATCACTGAGGGCACCAGGACCCTTCCATGTTGGGGGACAGAGCAGGTGGCAAAAATGGCATTTTGTCTATATGGGAACTGCAGGATCAGGACAGGTCTGCAGAGGGAGCTCCCAATTTAGAGTCAGGAGGGGAAGTGCTTGCTGGTCTTTCTAATGCAAGTGCCAAGCTATGATCCACATAGCAACTATTCTTATTGTTAACAAATCTGTGTCTTGTTATTACAGTGTATTATGAGGCGCTGGGTCAAACAAATAACATTGCCCCACTTTCAGCCAAAAAGCACCCGTGTCAGAGGAAGGAGAACTGACCATGGCCTGAGTAGCATAAAACACTCAAGCTGGAAGGCTTTCCAACATAGACATAGTTTTTCAGCAGATTTCTGAAGGAAACAGGTCTAGTTTTGGTGAGAGAGATGCTATTCTACTACTATACTGTGTGTTTTGAAAGGGGGCATTCTACAATGACTAGACAAGGGACTGGCCAGAAACAAATGGCTACAAGGTGAGACACATCAGAGCAGATGGAGCTAGGAAAGTGTTACCCATGTCTCTGGACAAAATTCTTCATATGAACCAGTCTGTGCTTGTTTCCTGTGTGTTGTATCCTCTGTGTGCACACATGTTCAATGACTGCAAGGAAAATATGTTTGTTTGCCCTCATGGTGAAGAAAAACACCTGCGTTTCAGAGGTCTCTCAGAACACATATCCCCTTTGGTGAACACTAGCAAGTCCCATAGGATCCTTTGCAGTATTACTGCTCAGGTCTGTGAGTCTGCTTGCACAGTGCTCCTACTCTTGCCTTTTACTACTGACAGCTTTCATGGGTGGTGGGAAAAGAGGCCCTGACTTTCCTGGAGATTTGTTTTGGGGCACCTGGATGCTGCAAATACCAAGGGAGTAAAGGGATCTAGTGACCTTCACAAATATACCTGTAACTTGTTAAGCCTTTCCCAAGCAGCAGGTCAGTAACACGCTGGGCTGGAATAGCAGAGAGGCTCAGGTAGCCAGTACTTTTTGGGTATTACTCATATGCTCTTTAGATGTAGGCCAGAGTCTAAATCCGCTTTGTGGCCAACAGCCTATCACTGATGCCTAATTAGAGAGTAGTATATTTAGACTTCAGCAAAGCTAACTGCTGCACTATAGACTTAACCTCCTCATCAAGTACTATGGAATACTCTAGTTTCATGACATAGAAATGCATACTTAAGATTTTATCTGGCTAAGCCTGGCAGTTCCCATGCTGATGCAATGCACAGGCTGAATATAAGGGGCAGGGGGGGAGGCTGGGTGACCACTGTACATCTTGAATGATGCCACAGACAGTATTTATTTCCTGGTTATGGGGAGGCTGGTGTGTGGACATTCATCTACTACAGTACTACCTGGACATCTATAGCAAAACCCGTTTAGATAAAGTACCTATTGTAGTGTCTGTGTAGTGTAGTGTAGATAAGATATTATTCCAAGCTAACAAGTCATTAGGGATCACAGAGCTGTTTATATTAGGGATTGAGATTCACCTTTTAAGCAACTGGAGCTGTACTGTGCTTTCTTCAAGGACTAAGAAATACTCACAGAAACCAGCCTGCACATTCAATTGCCATAATCATCATTTGTACTTGGAACCCTTCCCCTTGTTTTTGTCTCCAAATCAAGGAGCAGTGTGTGCCTGGACATGGGATTTGAAGGAAATAGCAAAATAGCAGTAGCTTGGTGGTGCAGTTGATAGGAGCTAAGTATGCAGCTAATTAGTCTCAGATGTCTAATGAGGGCTTGTACCTGTCACCTGGTGTTAGTTTGCAGATCAGGAGAAGCTCTCCAAACAGTTTCATTCTATGGAAACGCATGTTGTGAGCAGGTCTGCCTGCTCTGCATCCAGATACATGTCTGTTGCATGGAGAGCACTGTGAGGTCAAGCAGTGGTTGACATTCAGAGCTGTTCTGCTTCCTGCTGCAGCTGTGCTCCAGAGAAGCTACTGGAGGTACCAGAAATCCCAAGGACTTGGTGCAGGTGAGGTTTGCAGTGCACTGTGGCTAGGCAGGGCTGTCAGAGCAACTGCATGGTGCCTTTGCCATATGCAAATTCTCATTTTGGTTGGGAGAATAGAGTTTGTTATCACTCTGTAGCTTACAGCTACTGTCCACTGGCAGAACCCCTTCATGAGATTCAGTGTCTGACTCCATTTAGGCAGCCAAATCCATAGGAGTTTGTCTGCTAAAGGCCTATGTGGATGTTGGTGGAGCTGAAGGCCAGGTTCAGCTGGGCTAATTTTGGTGTGCAGACAGCGCTTGCTCAGCATGGACAGGAAGCCCTGCACGATGCAGTTCTGCTCATCTAGCAGGGCCCTGTTCTGGCCACACAGCTTCGGGCTGCTGCTGCCCACAGTTTCATCTCAGAGCAGTGGTTAAGCTGGACACTGCTGATCAAGCCTTTACATAACTGAAAGCCACAAGAAGACTTACAGGGATGGATGCTGGCTTGTGCTGGTTCACTCTCCTTCTCCCCACCCACACATTCTAGCCTCCCCTGGTGCAGTGACAGTCTGTTCTCTCCTGCCTTGCTGTCCTTGCAGTGTACAGCATAGCACTTCATGCATGGCCCAGGTGCTGCAGTTCCCGCACTTCTTCTGCCTTTGGGGAACCAAGGGTTGCATAGGGCTAGCAGGGTTTGCACCTTTGTCTCTGGACTTTGAGTCCCAGCTCAGCTGCTGCTTTCAGGTAGCACTCGAATGTGGATCTGCAGGGCAGAGTGGTTGGAAGTACAGAATAGACAACCAAAATTGTCATGCAGGCAGTGCCCCTGCAGGAATGTCCTGGCATTGCTGCAGATATGTCTTGGAGATGCAGCACTAAACATGCCACACAGTGTAGCTGAGAGACAGATGTACAGACAAAGAAAAGGGAAGTGAAAACTCCATTTCTCCCCTCTCTGACGCAGGTTGCAAGACACGGCTTTGCTCTATCCCGCCTTTGGGGATTTAGAGTAGGAAAGGTCTTTGAATCCATCTCACAGCAGCTGACAGGGAACTTTGGTCAAAAATCCCCAGCACAAATCAGCCTTTCAGTCTCCTTCTATGCATGGAGTTATGCAGTAGTCATTTAATTTTTTTTTTAATTCTTTGAAGTCCCCTCCTCACACCTAGTTAGATATGAGGACTAATCAAGGCAGGAATGGGGCAGCCAGTGCTATGTATCCTAATGCACAGTGTGTTTCTGATCAGAAGTTTATTTGTTCCCCATGGAGACCTGTGGTGGGTAGGACAGACAGACAGGAAAAAGATAAAAACTCAGAGGATCTGGCAGGAGATCATAAATTGGACAGCAGGCCACTAAAGCCTGGGGGACTGAATCTATGAGGAAGCAGAAGAGATCACCAGCTGGGACTTTTGGACACAAAGCATGAGGGAAAGGCAGGGAACATGGGCTTGCTAGTCACTTCAGCAGCAGCATGAAGAGGGAGAATGGGGGCTGCGGGGATATGTCACACTCCCTCTCTGAGCTGTTTGAGTTGAGGAAGTTGTCCGTGGCTGAGTTTCCTTTCCCTCTCTGTGCTATTGAAACAGGAAGCTGGTGAGCTGAAGCTGGCTGATCGTTACACACAGACACACAGGCGGCTCTGGCAGCTCCTGTGTTGGCATTCAGGCTTCCTCCAGCTCCAGAGATGGATCAGTGCTGGTACCACGGCAACATCACTCGCTCCAGAGCTGAAGACCTGCTCTCCAAAGTAGGCAAGGACGGCAGCTTCCTTGTGCGGGCCAGTGAATCAATTGCTTCGGCATATGCACTCTGCGTGCTGTAAGTACAGCGTTCACCGCGCCCTCAGCCCACGCTGCTGTCCCTGCTGGGCAGGGGTCACCCCTGCCTCCGCCCCAGAGCCAAACAGGTGCTGTGCTCACTGGGAATGTGCAGCCCTCACCAGAACACAGCTGGTTTCACCAGACTGGGCCATGCGGTGGGGAAGGGTTAGGAGCTAGGCTGAATAAACCCATGGTTATGTACTGCTCACGCTGCTCTTGCCCTTGATTCAAAAGGAGAGAATGGTCAAAGGCGCTGCTGCTGTGCTCTGAGAGAAAATAACCTCTTGAACTTCTGGAGTGTCTTAACAGCTTGGGTCAAATATTTGTCCTTAGTGACCCAAGCCCTGAGCCTGGGCCCTCCCAGGCACTTTTCTTGCTCTGGTTCAGTGTACGTTTGAGCTCCCTGCTTGTACTGTGTTGCTTTCAGTAAAAAGCTTGAAATAGTTCCTGGATGTGAAAAACACTGGAGCTCTGCATATTATACCCAGCACAACAGTGATTCCATCTGCATCATTAATGTGGCCTGTGGGGTAAACGTTTCATGTGGGAAATAGGGAGAGAAGTCCTGGTAGCCCTGATCCCCCCATTCTGGGTTAAGTCAGGGACCAGAGAGCAAGGCCTCCTGCCCTGGGCTTGTGAGGAGCAGGTTTTTTTCCTGAAGGCAGCACAGCAGGGATGAGAGGAGACTGAAGTCAATAGGTAAATCTGAGATATTTGACTCTGACTTTGTCTTACAGAGAGATCAGACAGTTGCTCCTTGCTTAGGAGAGATCAAGAGAGCCCTTGTGGGACCCTATCAGATCCTCTTTGCTGCCATTTTGCAGCAGATCAATGAAACTCGTTTCATCTTTACCCCACATTACATTACAAGCAGGTTTCTCATTTTCTGTCTGAAAGTATATTTCTTATAGTGGTGAAGGTGGTTTATAACTCTGGGCTAACTGCTTGTCTCTGAGGTCAGATTCTGCTGACAGCAGTGTTTGCTGCCGAGCAGCATGGGGCTGGGTAACTGCCTTGTGGGCGTAGGTGTTGGGTTGCCAGAGAGGGGTGGCTGGAGAGTGGGGGGTCTTCACAAGGTGCAGAGAGCCTCGGTGCTTGCCTGTTAAGGTGCTTGTAACAAGACAGGGAAGAGTTTTGTCTTTCTGGAGAGAGCAGAGAAAGAAGGGCAGCTGCAGATGAATAGCCAGTACTAGCAGGAGGGAGGAGAAAATTCTGTAACAGGGGTTGGGGGCCCAAGTGGTCAGTCAGGGAACCATTTACTAGATCAGACTGTTGCTTCCATGGAGCGATTTTAGTATTACACCATTGATTTAACTTGTAACCAGTAGGTACACAAAATTTTTCACCCAGTGATGGTGGGGATTATAGAAAGGGAAGGTGCTGCAAGAATGCCTACTAACATGCATTTGCATAAGTTTTTCCATTGTAAATGTTTATGCAGTCAGCTTTGAAAGCCTTTTGTGACTTGAGAGACATGGGATCAGGAAATAGAAACAATATAATGACCATGATTTTCTGAACCGGGAGCCAAAGGTTATATTCTTAAATCCATTCTGAGGTAGCTAATATGAACAGTTTGATTAAAGAATTGAGGAGCCCCCAGCCTTGCCAGTCAAGAGCAGCTGGATCAGAGGTGCGAAGGGCTGGCATTAATTACAGTCTGGGAAACAGCACACAGACTGCTGTCAAATGATCTCACAAGTTTTCAGCTTATGCTGGTTTGTAGTTAGTTTGTGGAGAGGTGGTGAATAAGTCTTTCCCTCTGAATGTTGTCTCCAAAAAATGAGCACCTTTGCTGAAGCCGAAAACTTCCTCAGAGATGTATCATTTTCAGCTGTGCTATTGATGGGGAGGTGTTTGAAGTTTGAGTTCTTCAGTTACTTCTGTTTAAAAAATAGAGAGGCTGGAGACAAAGAATGGGAGAGTGGGAAATTGAAAGGCTGACTGCAAATTGTTTCCACAAAAGAGAATTATGTTGAAAAGGAGCAGGTGTCAACTGTGTATACATATGGAAAACAAAAAAAAAAAAAAATTTGCTCTGAAAAAGAAATGTCATATTCTACAAAGCTGTAATATTTATTGTGCAGATCAGTAAAGATCCAGCAAAAGCATTTATAATTATCATATCATAGAATGAAATAATGATTTCTTCAAAGAGCTGCTTTAGAAAAGCAGGGTTTGTATAAATATAGACAAGTAGGAGAGGTGTATTTGGAGAGCCTTTTAAGAGTGCCTTACCTCCTTTTCTGAAATTTAGAGCAACAGCATTTAGAGAGTGAAAGGCTGGGGAATGCTCCTCCCCTGCGGCTTTCCCCTGTTCTGGTCACACTGCCCCATAAAAGGCAAGAAGCAAAGCCCTTTTCCTCCTTCTTTCTCTATGACTAAATCATTTGACCTGTCAGTTTATTGACAAGAAACGGGCTCTTTTACTCACCTGAAGGTGAATGCCTAAATCCTGAAATCCAAAAGAGCCTGTTTGGTGTTCCCTGCACCTTAACTGGTATTATTCCTCCGGGGGACCTTCTGCTGGTAGTTCATTTGTGAATGGCTGCAGGACTAACTACACTTTCAGAGGTGATAGTCGAGGACCAGCTGCAGCTTTGAGACCCCTCTAAGAGGACCCTGCCTGTGAGATGCCCTTTCCAATGTTGTGTCTCTCTCATGGTGCACTTGGCACCAGGCCTAGCATAACAGCTCTGTTTAGTGCTCCAGGCACTCCCAATATGTACATCATCACCTGTGCATAAAAACATAGAAGCACCTTGTCACACTGTTACCTCCTCTGGTTGGTTGAGAGGACAGGAAGATGACAAGTACTTGGAGACTTGTTTAAACTGAGGCTGATGTTTATTTACCCTCCACATGGACAGCCTGAACAATGGTTGAGCAATTCTGAACTCAACCCAGCTTTTAGGGAGGACCTAGAATGTGGTGGTAACTGGGACCACATAACTTGACAGTCAGGATGCCGAGGAGAGGAAGCCTAAGGGTAAAAATGGAGTAAGAGTCCATCCACACACACGAAATTAGGAGACTGGCAAGGAGGATTCCTGCTTTTGATCCTAGGAGCGATCCTCCCTTCTCCTGACTCACCCAACCACCCTTCTTTCATTGTTCTTATACTGATCTTACTTGTCCTCAGCTTAAACCTCTTTTCAAGCATTATGAAAAGAGTTTAAGCAGCCTTGTAAGGTCTGTGTGATGGGGCACTTTCTGTGAAGGCTGCATGAGGATCCTCTTGTGAACAAGAGCCATTGGGCTGCTTCGTTTATCAGTTTCATAATCTCCACACACACAAATTGTCTCCATTGCATAATAATAATTCTGCTTAGCCCCATTTGTATATCAGCAGGAGTAAATGGTATAGGAGTGCTACATTGACACATAAAAACAAACCCCATACCCTTCCTTGAGGTATATCCTGACCTGGCACTGATTGCCCTGGCATTGGTGAAATTAGCAGTGCTGTAGCTGCTCTACAGTTGGGGATCATGTCTGTGACTTCCAGCTCTGTACCAGATGTGTGAATAAGTAGATGCCTGTGAAACAAGCCCTTGAAATAGCTTGAATTCTTCTGCATCCTTTGCATTAATGCTACCAAAAGACACACGTTCATGTGGATACATGACTCAACCCTCCAGACATCCTGAAAAAACTCAGCTATGATCCATGAGGAATTTATTTTAATTTCCAGTTTCTCTTTGTGACTCCTCATATAAGGCTGCCTGAAATCCTGGCAGTCTCCTCTCTCCTGTGTGGCATGATTCTGAAGGGCATATGATGAATAGACTCACATCACAACTCTAAGAGAGTTTATTAGGATAATAATAGGATAAACATTAGGATGTTTATTGATTTGCCCCTAGCTGAGGGGCTGACCTCAGCCCACATTTTGTGACAATTCCAAAAATTCCACAGGTACTGCACTGTTTCTGCTACAGCCAAGGAAGATCTGAGTGTAGATTCTATTCTTTCTTTTGAGAAGGGAGGGGTTGAACCAGCACCTTTCGCTGGCTCAAAGCGATACTGTATCTTTTAAGTGCTTTGCAGATGACTTAAATGATTTGATCAATCTATTGTTCTGAGAAAGATAAAAATATATTTTCTAGTCAATACTTTTTGGTGAACTGCACAAAGCTCAGCAGCTGCTAAGGAATGTCAAGTTTACAGCACTGTTCAGGCTTCCCTCGGGCTCCTGTGCATTGATGTGATCCTCCACTGAAAACAAGATTCCTCCATCCCCCTTTAAATAAAAATCTAATTGAATTTAGTTGGGACAAAATATTTGCTGTAGGTGCTCTACAGGTGCACATGTACAGTGTACATCCACACCAGGATAGTGAAGACAGGTTTTCATTTAGGCTGTTGTTTAGGATCTGTGGATGAAAATCAGCTGGCAATCAGCTGTGGTACTGTGATTTAGCTGAAATATGTTATTTGCTTTTTCCAATACAAGTCAATGCACTAGCCCTTCAGTTTACTAATTTATTGCTGATTTTGGCTCTTTGCCTTTTGGATTTTTGCTTTTTCATTTCTTCCTGAGATGCCTGCTCTACTGACAGCTAGAGCCACTTGGTGTTTTCTCTCTTTCCGGCCAGAAAGAGAGTGGAATAATTCCCTCTGAGCTAATGCTGATATCACTTTCTGCTGTGACATCTGCAAGCTGATGTTCCTGTTTCAGTGACCAGAAACATTTCAGGTTTGTTAGTCCACAGACTCCAGGGCAAGACAGTGAGAAAGAGAAATGGTTTAAAACCCTTGTGCATGAAGCAATCTACGTGTGTCTTAGGATTTTCCAATGTCTTTTCTCATGGGGAGGGATGCCATGGTGAAATTCCCTTCTGGACATGGTCTAACCATATCACCTGTGGTCTGTTCCAGGTACCGAAATTGTGTTTATACCTACCGAATTCTGCCTGATAAGGAAAATAAGCTAATTGTCCAGGTAAGCCATCTCTCTACTATTTGATCCCACAAGAATGTACTTGAAAACTGCTGGTTTTCAAAATAATTCTAAAACAAACAGGGAAGAAAAAAAAAAAAAAAAAAAAGGAATTAAAATAATGTCAGGCCAGGACAGTGCTGGTCTCCAATCCACTGCTGTGGAGATTTCAGTCTCTGGTCCTGTCCATAGCTGTGGCTATCAGCATACTCTTTAACACACATGCCTTTGATTTGGTGGCACAGCCATGTTTTATATAACTGAGAAGCTCAGCATGTGGAATAACTTTTCCTCTGAAGCCAACTTGTTATCAATACATCATGGATCTTTTCAATTCAAAATTGCAGCACAGTTGCTGTACTGTGCAGCATCCAGAGAACGTAAACTGAGTTCTGGTCTCAGAAAGTACCAAGATTGAGGGCAAGAGTTTCAGATGTTCTGTTTATTCCTATTTTGATTTAGAAGCCTAAATGAGCCACTTCCCCTTGCGGTGCCACCTCTTAGCCCCTTCTTTTTTTATAAATATAAATCATGAAACTTGGGATGGGGAGAAAGGCGTGGTCTCCTACAGCCCCAAGAACTGGGCATGGGTTTACTGCAGTGGGGGCTGCAGCTGACCCATGCTCTTAGCACAGTCAGTGCTGCCTGGGCTGGAAATGCCCATGCTACCCAATTTGCCGTGCTAGTCAGAGTGGTTCTACAATAATTCCTTCCCATTTCAGATGACAACTAGCTTCCCACACTAGAAATCAGATTTCTACCAACTTCATGAGCAGCTTATATGTCTCTCATGCACCTGTACCATGTTAGTTGTGTATTTCCTCATGTGCTTTGGGGTTATCAGTGTTTCTTTGAGATCTCCGCTAAGAGGCAGCATATCTGAAACTAGAGTCACGAGTTAGTGAGAACAGATGAGTGCTGGCAGCCTGCTTTCAGCTGTGGGCTTTGGGTAAGAATGATGGATTGTGTGTCCTGGGTGCACACATCCAGCTTGGCTCATTCAAGACCCACTTTTGGGTAGCTCAGGCTGTTCTCAGGAGCCCCACTCAGATGCAGCTCTGCACAGACACAGCTGTATTGCCTCCAAGGCTAATTCCAGCCTCTTGGCACTATGCTCCAGAGGACTGTGTGCCCAGGGCCAGGCACCATGGCCCTGTTGGCCTTGACAGCTGGATTCCCCAGAGCCATTGAGATTCCTCTGCCTCACTTGCACTTCTGTTTCTGAGGAGGAACTGGCAGCAGGAGTCTATGCTGGACTTGATCTGAGTCTGTAGTGTTACTATGGCATGTCACCAGAGTTCATCCCTCTTCATGGAGCACTGGGTGACATTGTGCAGAGGAACTTGTGCAGGCTCAGCTGGATGCAAGCCAGGGACCAGCACCCAGCTGGAACCAATAACTTGCCATTCCCCACCTGGCTCCACACACTGTGCTGTAGGCTCTTTGTAGTGATACTTGATATCCCCCCATCTTCTGATATATCCCTGCCATTCTGTCCTAAAGAGTGTGTTTTGATGCATTGTGCTGGTGTGATGTGGTGGTGGTAAGAGCCCAGAAGGTGATATAGTGTTTATCTTTGACAGTACCCAGAGCAGCTGCAGAGACCAGACCCTCACTGTGCCGGACAGCTATGGAGCCCCACAGGCAGGGAGAATGTTGGGGGACACCTGAGGCCCAGGCAATGGGCACAAATATCTATGTCCCACACCAGCTTTGTGGCAGGGCCAGTGTGGGACCTTGGCACTGCTTAAGGTGTCCTTACTCTTTGCACTGGCAGTTTTATGATGAAGGGAACTTGGGGAGCCCTAATTCTGAATAACTTTGGGGTATGAGTTTGACACTGCATTGTCTTTTGGAAAACAAGCACAGAAATTATCCTATGTTGGGTTTTCCCCTGTGGGAGAGGAAGAAAGGCAGGCCGGAGGGTATCTGCACTGAGAGGCACACACTTTGTTCCTCTGTGCCCTCTTGTCCCTCAGCTGCCTTGCTGGCAGATTGTCTGAGAAGTGCTGGACATGCAGCCTGGACTGCAGCCTGTTCTAGCAGCACAGAGATGCTGTGAGTGACAGGAGAGTTTGAAACCTGAGCAGAGAGCAATGTACCTGTGTGCAGCCACTCTCTGGAGAGCGCTGGGGCACAGGCTGCACACAGCACCTGCCAGTGAAGGTCTGTGCAGGGAGTTGTGTGCGTTACCCAGGAAGGTGCGAGTCCTACTTCCCAGTTTGTACTGGAACCGTGGTTGTTTCTGCTGTGACAAAGGGCCTGTTCTCATGTGCAGCTCTTGTCTGCAGAGTTGTACATGTACAGTGCTCAGAGCACTGCAGCCATAAGAAGTCTGTGTTTTTCTCTGCTGTAGCAATGGGCAGCTCTCATGCTGGATCAAGGTTTATGAACAAGAAATTTGTAAGGTTGTCTTGGGCCCTATGTTGTGATTGCGAGGGATGTCTCTTGTTCCTGTGTCACGGAATGCAGAGGGACTGTGGTGGAGTACCTTTGTAAGATGGGTTGCCAGGAGCTGTAGGTTGAATATCAGGAGTGGGCTAAATAAAGTGTGTTGTTAACTCATGTTTTGAAGACACTACACCTCCTGCGTTGTGCTGCCTTAGTATAGTTCTTGGTACAATGTTCCAACTGGGCCAGGCTCTTTTTGGTCACTTATCTGTCTATTGATTTTTGGATAAAGCAAAAAACTACTTAATGTGTCTTAAAAGATCAGATTTTTGAAAAGATTACTTCTTTGCAAGGATGTAAAAGCTGTTGAATAGGATGGAATGTGGACATTTAAAAAAAAAGATTAAAAAAAGGAAAGGGTCTATTAATCCTATGGAACTGGATCAGGTATTAAATTAATACAGCAATCAGTAGATACTTCTCATTTCTGGGTTTATAAAAATTATATAGGAAAGGTTCAATACTCAATCTTGAGATTAGCCTGTATTTGTTACAAATATGATAATATGATCCCTGATTATCAATGTGACATTTTTTAAAATTTATTTATTATTTTTAAAAAAATCTACACAGTGCTTCTTCCTAATAAAAGGGCTGTCTTCCTGCCCAGATCTCGGCTGTTGTCTTCAGGAATTTTTCTTGATGACAGCAGGTTTAGAAGATGTCATATCACAGCTACATACACAGCACATGACAGCTCTCCCTCTGCCACTCTGGGGAGGTTTTTCACCTTTAAAGCTTCAAGTTGCACCACTTTTTTGTTAAGTCTTGGAGAGTACATGACAGCTCTCCCTCTGCCACTCTGGGGAGGTTTTTCACCTTTAAAGCTGCAAGTTGCACCACTTTTTTTGTTAAGTCTTGGAGAGTAGATTTCATTTTTCTTGAGTCTGGTCCCAAACTCGTGGAACGATAGTGTCTTTTTTTTTTTTTTTATGGTTAAATTAACTGTTCAAGGACAGGTGTCAGAAAGGAAAGTACATATTTTTACATGCAAAGGTGGACTTTTGCATTCAGGCTGAAGAAAAAATATTGGCATATGTCCTTCCAGCGTTTTGTAGCATGGTTTGTCATCTGCCGTTGGGATTCTACATCTGCAGCAGTTCTGCAGCAGTTAGCAGGATCAGGAATCTCTCTTGCCTGCCATATCTGGAACTTATCTGGTGTCCTCCCAAAGCATGCTGAGCTGTAGAGGTCACTGTCACAGACTGTTTTCTTTAAACACAAATAGAATTTTTGCTTTTCTTTTCTGAATGAATTTTCTCCTTTCATTACTTGAGACTCCAGTATATATGGAAGCATGGCTTAGATGAATCAAACTTGCATCCTGCTGATGAAAACATTTTAGGAGAGTAGGGGTAATGAAAACCCCTTGAAACACAGGATCTGTAACAGCAAGTAGAGATCTTCAGGCTGAGTCATCAAGATAGTCATCAAGATATCCCTGCTAGTTTGCAAACTCTTGCTGTAATAAGAGAGAACAGGAAGAGAGCAAAAAACACAGTTGCACAAAGATCCAGGAGCAGGGGCAGGAGGCTGGAAATATTTGCCCCTGAGTGAGCTCAGCTGCTGCCTGCCTGTGGGCAAGTCACGGCCGTGGTACTTCACTTTCTTCTCTGTGAAAACAAATATGACTTTCCCTTGCTCATATGGGGAGACATAATTAATGTGTAATTATGGAATGTTTGGAGATTAGCTAAATGGAATCATGTTTGTGCAAAGAGAGGTAAAGCAGAAAAGGAATCCTTGGGCATCACAGGATCAAACTAAACACTGGAGACAAACTGAGGACAGTAAAATTGCAGTTCTCAACTAGGCATCTAGGTCAGTTCTTGCCATCCAGATTCACAAAAGATGTAACTTTCCTGTGCTGTCACTGAAAGCATCTCATTTATTCAACTGGCTGGGTTGTCAATATGACCCTTATCAAGGCCCACTCTGCATTCCTTATGACCTTGCATCCCTGCAACAAATAGGGAACTTGGCCCAGTTGAGGACTGGGTTACTGAAAGTAATTTTAAACATCCATCCCTGACTGCCCTTACCAGGATCAGAGGATGTGTGTGAAACATCACTATTCATCCCTCCTCATTTTGGACATGCAGTCAAAGCTGTCAGAGTTGTGTCTGTAGTCAGTGGGAAAGGAATCAGTTTCTCATCTGGCTGGGCTAAACTGTCCTTGGCAGGTCCTGTCTCTGCTGCCTAAAGATAACCCCCTTAAACTGCCAACCTTGGCAGGCTGCAGTCAGGTGAGGATATTCTCAGTACAAGTGACTCTAGTTCTGTGTGAGAAGGTGCTGAAGTCAAGAGCTGCTGTTGAAAACCTGTGGTACTACCCTTGCCAAATGCTTTACCCTCTATTGCCTTCATATGCTTCACCTTCAAAGGATCACTGACAAGAATATAACTTGCCTCATGAGTGAGGATGCTTGAAAGAGGTGCTGAGAAATAACAAGACACTGGTCTTGGCTGGTCAGTGAATATGGACTGGAACAGGGTAGGGCAGATTTTGATGTCCTTCAATTTCTGGTACATCTCAAACAGGAGTTCACAGCTCATGTTGTCTGCTGTGCAGTGAAATCAATCATTTCTCAGGGACAGCTAGATTGCATCTTATGTTCTGCTTGTAGTCTGTCAGATAACACTTCATAGGTCATTTGCAGGATCAAGCACTGGCCTTGTGCCACTGTGTGTGAAGGCTGGGCGAGGTATCTTGACGGACAGATGTTGCCACACTGCACAAACAGGGCTGGCACCAAAGATATCCTTTGTAAAAGCTGCTGAGGGAGTGAACCTAGTAATTACAGGAGCAGCTTTGGCTTGTGGATAAAGGTGGAGTCTCCTTAAGAAATTGGGGCGCCTGCAAAGCAGCCTTTTGGTAGCACCTGCAACCTTACCTTCAGTCCTGTGGGCAGTTTCAGGAGTTGGACTTGATGATCCTACGGGTCCCTTCCAGCTCAGCATATTCCATGGCTCTCTGGTTCTATAATATATATAATTATTATATAAATATATTTTTATTGTAATATATAATGTGTTGTATCCTGTGCTGTGTGGCAGTCTGGCCTCAGCCTGAGGAAGCTGCAGCCTCTTCATGCTTTCCTGTGGGCATGACCTGGCATCTCTCTGCATTTCTGTATTTCCAAAGAGAAAGCCCCTGAGCTAACAGACTGCATCCAGCTGCACCCTTTTCTCTCTTCCATGGCTACGTCTTTTCTCTCTCTTAAGTATCATCATTATCATCTCTTAGGAAACAAATGGGAGAAAATTCCCTGAAAGAAAGGAAAAAAACTGGGAAAATCCTAACCTGACATATCACCTTTTTTCACATTGATGGGAGAAAGGGTATTGAACTAAGGCTATGCCTTGCATAGCACATGCTTGAAGCTCCTTCATTTTTTAAAATAACTTCTTTTTGCTTTGAGCAAAACTCTGACCAACTCCAGAGTTTTGTGGATTACCTTGTTGTGAGAAGGGATCATGAAAAACGGCCTTCTTCTCATGCTGTACAAGAGACTGTATTACAGTAAGGAAACTATTAGTGTTGTTAGTTACAGGCTGTCTCTTTCTTTCCTCTTCCCCTCCCTGGGCTGTCCTAGCTGCCCAGCTCTTTGACAGAAGGCAGAAGTGTGTGTGCATCTTCCTGCTCCATGGGGAAACATGGGAAATGTTAATTTTGCAGTCATAGTGCCAGATCATCATTCCTGTGTGCATGAGCACTTCTTGCATTTGTGCTGAAATTCACTATTTTAAAACATTACTTACATTTTTACTTATTACCTGTTGCAAAGTGAGGGCCTGACCCTTTTAACTTGTGGTTTTTGCTAACTTCAGTGAAAATTATAGATGGCAGCATAGTTTTATAGTGAGTGATCATTTAGGTGTGGTGTTTTTTTTTTTTTTTTTTTTTTTTTTTTGGTAGTTTTCTTCTGGTTTGACATGGGGCTTTGTGCAACAGGAAACAAATAGTGCTATGTGAGCAGTTAGAAAGCAGGCCAGCAGCTGTGACTCACTGTGCCAGCTGACAGTAAGAGCAGATCACTGCGGCTCCCAGGAGGTAGGAGAAGCCCTAAACACTGTATAGGGTTTTCTGCTGAAACCCTCCCTCCCCAGTGCATTCCTAGAAACACTTTTTTTGGGAACCACCTTGATTTACACCGTATATGTGTTGACTAAATATGCCAGAACAAATGAAATTCTCTCTCCTGGGATGGGCAAGATGCACAATGAGAAGGGTGCCTGTCATGTCACTGTTGGTATGATTGTGCCTGCTCCCGAGCAGGATTAGTTCTGCCTTCTGTTTATGAGTCCTGCAGGGTGGAGCTGGAGCACAAGCCTCTTCCGGTGTGCAAATCTGCTTTGGAGTGCAGACTGCTGTCCTGACAGCAGCATCTGATAAGACCTATCAGTTTAGATCAGTTCCTGTATTCCTGATGTCACTGCTGCTGTCACCAACGTCAGAGACACTGTCTGCCTGTGTCATATGCAGTACCAAGTCCATTGTCAGCCCTTTGCTGAGAGATGCAAGGTTTTTGTTGTTCTCTTTGCTGCTGCACTGTAATCTCAGTGTGCTGTGCTGCTCTGGCTCATGTGGCCACCAAAAGGTTTTCTGTAACAGGACTTTGTGATTTGCTGTGGACTTAGCTAATCTCTCTGTAACTGATCAAAACCTTTCTACTGGGAAATTGCTCTGGAGCTGGTTTCATTGGGTGATAAAGCAAAAACACTTCAGGTGAGGCTCAGCCATCCACCACTTACAGCTTCTGTCACAGCTCTGCAAGGCATTTATACCTGCTCAGCTCTGATGGTGCAACCTCATGGGCTCCAGTGAAGGCAGGGCAGGCACAAGTCTGCCCAAAGTGCCACTTGCAGATTGCACAGAGACTGTCTTAAGAAAAGATAATTATGAGAATGGAACAGATTTCACCTGAGTTATCTGTTACCACAGAAAACTCACTGTGCTCATGGGACTCTGATGATACTGCAGGGCTGAGATAATCAGGGTGATAACTTTTCTTGGTTAGAAAGAAGGGAAAGGTGAACAACCAGACAATACTGATAAGCAATGTATTGAAGCATGGTTAGGGCAGCACATTTCTAGTGTGTCCAAAACCATGATTTAATTATATTAAGCTTCATTTTATTACCAAAAATTGTAGATATTAAAATTTGGATATTTTTCAACATAATTTAATGTTGATTTAAATCAATTTGCAAAGCACTTTACATGGAGGACTGAAAATATTTTATGATCAGTGCTTAGCAAAATCCATATATTTCATATTTCTGCAAACTATCCAAATCTGTTTATACAAGGAAAATGTTTTTTCCATTCTTGCATCTGAGGTAGGAACAAACATAATGTACCACACAGATTTTGAAAGGTTGAAAGAAACAGTATTTAATAAGAGAACTAGGTATTTCCTGAAACATGCACATTCCTGCTGCTGAATCTCTCAGTATACAAAATTCTTCATACAAACAAACCATATCCAGCTTTTGTCTACACTGAACCCTTCCAGAATGCTTCCAGTTTCCTGAAATACTAAAAAAAATATAAATAAATAAATCAGAGAATATGGTTTAAACCAAGTTAAAGTGATATTATTTTTTTTCAACATTCAAATCAGGTATTTAGAAGCTAATGCATGTCATGAAGTGAAATCCCTTCTCCTTTTATCTGGATGTGCTATCAGACAAAATCTCCCTCTAATGAGTTCAATGCAAACAAATGTCATCAATTTCTTTTGCTGTTTGCCCTCCAATAATTGTGTTATGTTGTAAAGCCTTCATCACGCTCCAATGAAAATTGCAAATAGCCAATCCTCACTGAAGGTACAAAGCAGCTTCCAGGAGCTGCAAAATCTTTCCAGACTCAGAAGATAAGGATTAGGGCTGTTATACAGTAAGCAGTTTAACAATTGCAGTTTAATTGTTTCACCTGTTATCTTTGGAAAGGCTTTGACCACCCAAAATCACACACCCCCAGCTCTTTCCTACCCTGCTGGATCTTCCCCTTGCTCTGTTACAAGAGCTCAGGTGTGCAAACAATCGAGTTACAAACAGGTAAGTTACAAACCCTGAGAGTTACAAACCCTGAGATGAGCCCAGAAATTCCAAAGATTTCTGATGAAGCTTCATAACTCAATTTCAGGTATTCAGAAAGACAATAAATTATTTCCCTCTCAGCTGTGTGGTAATGAAATGCTCTGTTCTATTGCTTCTGTGCTTTGAGGGATGATGGGCCAGAGAGGAAAGTGCTCATTTACAGGCAAGGCTTGAGTTGTTATCTCAAAGAAAGAGAAATTATTATATTGTTGATGTGGTATGAGGCTTTTTGTCCTCATCATTTAAGATAGGAATGAGTCTTGGAAAACACAGATACTAGATTTGCTTACAATGAGTCTTATGGCAAATACCACTGTCACTAAAAAATTGTTTCTACACTCCATACTGAAGAGGTGATGCCCTTTCTTCTTCAGAGATCTACCTTGATTTGCTGATGAGATGGATCATTGCAGTCTGCATCCTTCTCCATGCAGACATGGAACTCATCCAGGACATCACAAGTGACACGTAGGCTCCAGTTAGATCTCATTCAGGCAGTCTGCACTGCACCTCTGGGGAATGGGACCAATACAACCTACATGGGCTGCAATGTATTGCTGACATAAATGTGAAATAAAAAGATAAAATCACCTTTGAATATCAACTGAAAGTATTGTCCTGGTTGGACTTGTTTTAGGTAAACAAGTAAAACTCTTCAAATTTACCTTTTGGTGGTTGAAATTATTACAGCTTCTAAATGGAATTTAACATCCTTGAGTTTTCAGATTGCTGCATAAATGCATGCAAGGCTTGATTTCAAATGATAAAATAGTTTAGGGAAATGAAACAGACTTTAGCAAAGATAGCTCGGACTCAGTTGTTTCAGTCCCTCTGAAAGAATGAAGTCACAGTGCAGCTTTTGGTTGTTCCCAGACCTTTGCCCAGCTGTCTGACTTCTTATGTCTTCAGTTTGTACTTCTGCCAGAGTTTTCAGTCTTGGTTCTCCTCTGAAAGTCTAAACTAGTTGAGGTCTGTTCCATCCCAGGGTTCTGAAGCTGTCCCTCTGCAGTATTTTAAGAGTCAACATGCAGCACAACTGGGTTCAGCAAACCCCATGGGTAAAGGATGATGAAGCTCTTTGTGGGCTGGGGTTGCTCTCTGTTAGCAGACTGGTGAGCCTGAGTTAAAATTTCCAAGTAACTGCATTAAGCCTTATTCTCCAAAACTTGATGGGGCTATAGTGACCTGTGCTGTGTAACAGCTTTAGTATCAAGTGTTCCTTGTGATCAGACATGGCAGGAGCCACAGGCAGGCACTGGTTGCTCACAGAGGCACTGAGTAGCCTGTTGTCATTGTACATTCCTGTGCATGCAAACCCAGAAACCGTGAGTCCAATTTTAGGGGCCAAAGTGTAACAAAAAATGTGTAACATCCCCTATTTTTATTCCAGAAGTGCTGTTCAGAGGAGAACATAAAAGGAGAGGGTTTGAAGGGTGTTTTCTTTCTGGTTTTAGCTTTGTGGTTAGTTTTGCTAAATGATAGTGCTCCTTCAGGCTGGGTTCTGTGTCTGTTCAGTCAGCAGCTATGGCTCAGGGCTTCCAACTGATTGAGTATGGGTTTGCAGTAACTGAATGAAATTAGGGACAGCCCCTTGAAAGAAAGGAAAAGTGGTCATCCTTAGTGTCACAAACATAGTAATCAGTTGCTGTAGCTAAAACCTGAGAAATTCTGCAGACTGAAGACAGGAAATTGTAACTAAGGCGCCTACCTTTACTGTACATTGCTTAGGGTTTTGAATTATGCAATCCCAGAAAATGATGCAGTTCAATGTGGTGCATGCAGCTGCTTCCCATGCACCTTCTGCCTGCATTGCTTTGCTTCAGCAGCATATTTTCAATAAGTATTACCTCTTCAATCTTACATTTTTCCTTTCCCACTAGATAGTTCATGTAATTAATGCATATTTAGTTATTGGTGACAGTTAAAACTGGGATTCATTCAGCCAAGAGGACAATAGGGAAAGCAGAGAGCTGATTATGGATCCTCCACTGTCTGCTGCACAGGTTGGAGAAGATCCCCAGCAACTCAGTGTAAGACTGATGTGAGCTGAGGGATCCTGTCCAGCTGTGCAGACAGAGCCGTTGTGGGCATGTCGTCACCTGTTTCAGGGAGAAGTTCTTTCCCTGAGAACATCAAACTCCACACATGGTTGCCTGGGTACCTATTTATTGCCTTCTACAGAGGAAAAATCTGAAGGGAGCCTGGGAACTTCCACAAGAAGCAGGTAACCTGCAATAGTTCTCCCGGCCCAGCTACTGTCAGCTGAGAGCACTGACAGAATCATGGTGACCTTCACTAAGTGCCTTCAGAAACAAGTGTGCTACGTTTGCTGCCTTAGGTGCCTTGACAACTCTTGGAGACCAAGTTTTCAAGCTTATCTTGGAAAACACTAGAGCTAGATAATTTATGAAGCAATTAAAATGGAAATTTTCATTTGACTTCAAGTGTTGAAGCTCTTCAGTGGAAAACCAAAAAGCACAAAGCTTGTGATAAAATCATTAAAGTTCTTAGAAGTAGTATGCTCCAAAACGTTTCCTTAAATTCCACCTACACACTACAGAGGTGCTAAAAAAAATGCATCAGATCCTCATGGATCTGCAGTTCTTGCTCATTCATCATCAACTCATCTGACTTGCACCCTGTAGCTAAATTTAATACAAGTCCTTCATGTTCCATTATGGAACTGTACTGTTGTATGCTTTTTGTTGATGTAAATCTTATTTATTATACCACAGAGAAATGCTGAAAGGGTTGTTTTCTCAGCAGGTTTCTCTTGGTGCTACAGGTTGAATCGTTGTGTGCTGTATTGGCAAAATCTTTTTTGAAGGCTGGAGTTTGAATGGTTTATTTAGTTGAAGAATGTGAAGAACTATACCAAGTACATGGTCTTGGTGCTTTCTAGAATTGTTTGGTGCTCTTCTTGGCTTCTATCTAACTATATTAGTTGGATATTTGGCAATTAACATACTTTTTATGTGAATCATAAAAAGTACTGGACTGCTGGAGCAGAAAAGAATGAGGTCTTTAAGTAGGATCTGAGTAAATTGTTTTTATGATCTACATCTTTATCATGTGTGGAGAATGCCAGTTCAAAAGACTTCCACTTCTTTGCCCTCCAGAACTTCTAATACATTTTTCTTTAGAATGTAGAATTTTAGCAAGGAACTTGAGATAAAAATCTGGCAGTAAAAATACGCTACTGAGAACTCCTTTCAATATTCCTTTCCTCCATCAGACTCTCTTAATCTGCAAATGTCCCAATTCTGCTATGGGAGCACTGCCTACCTGTGAACACAACTAGTCTTTGGGCTGCCAGAACGAAGCCTGGGTGGGATCACAGAAAGAAAAACTCTTGCATAGCCAGAAGAGAACAACAGTAGCAGATACGAGAGTCAGATCTTTTTTAGAATTAACTACAACTGGTCTCACATTCCACACACATGAACCTGTTAAGCATTTGAAACAAAGAATGCATTGTGCTTCTCAAGTCCTTTCTGTGACACTGCACATAGGAAAAAGTGAGATGGCCTTCCATGATTTTCACCCAAAGTCTTAAAAGGCCACTGTAGCAGAAGTGACATGTATTAACAGACTTGAATATCAGGAACAAACCAAAGGTGGAATGAGACAAAAAGCCTCCATCATCTCTCACTTTGGAGGAGACAGGGACTGTTCACTTTCCAATCCCTCCAACGTTATTCAAGGTGTATGACTTAAAACTGCACTTACACTGTGCTATTCTCCCCAAAATTTGTATGATTTTTTCCAAGTGAGAAAGTGCTGCTCTGGCCACGCACCAGCACGCTCTACCCATGTTCCCTAGATTCTTCCCTCTACCTCTTCTCTCATCCCTGGCAGAGACTCTCTTGCTGAGCTTTATCCAGCAGCAGAATTCCCTTTCCAGCCCACAAGTTCCCACCTCCTATTAAAGTTAATTTCTTTATTGACCCTCCAGGTCACAGGAACCCTCTTTTCCTCAGCTACACACTTGCTTCTCTCCCTCTGTGCTCCTAGGTAGCTCCATTTCTTCCACGCCCCAGGTGTTGCATTCAAACTAGAGTACATTTCTGGGTGGCTTATATTTTGGAAAGTAGCTGTTTCTCCCAGCTGTGATTCCTGTCTATGATCCCATTTTTGTGAAATGCTCCTTAAACTTCTTAGCACAAGATCTGATCTAAAAATAAGGCAGGTTTGATAACAAAATGAAACTGAAACACAGTGAGATTGGTAAAAATGCTTTAAAAATAATTTACCAGGAATTTCTTAGCTCTTAGGTTCAATTCTTTAGTGAAATACAAAAAGCTTGTCTACATGAGAGCCAAATGTCAATTTAAAAATGCCACCTAGACTTCCTAGCTAACATACGGTCTTGAAGACAACTTTTTTCCAAACTTCAAAATATAATATATATTTTTTTTCAAATCTAAAAGAACAGTTCCTGCCAGCCTTTCTCACCACAGTAGAATTGACCTGATTTACTGCTTCCATTTAAGCTGGTGGGTATTTGCGAGAATTCTGTAACTTTGAAAACTTATTGCCTGTTACTGAAATGCCTATGTATGTGTTTAAATACATGTTTTAAGGTACTCTAGTTAGAAAAGATTGGCCTAAAGCAATATAACCAGATGATCAGTTTCCTAGTTCCTCCTTGTGCCTTGGCTCAGGAAAGGAAAACACTTCCTCTTCCTTGTGAGGGCCCCAGACTTCCTGTGCCATCTATTTATACAATTGTTGTAATGAACCCCAAGTTAACCAGTTCCTCTCCTAGTTAATATAGGCTTTACATCTTTTTACTTCATGTCTTTATACTCCATTTCCAACTTCTCTTAAAGTCATGTTCAGAGCTGCTCGTCACTAAACCCATGTTTGGATTATCTTTGGCAAGGAGTTCTCTTGGCCAGATGGCTTTACTTGGATACACTAGATACAAAGGAAGACCAGATTATCATAACCATACAAAAACCTGGTGAACAGTTCAGATGGTTGAATTTGGAAAGGGGGTCACAAGATTTAACCAAAGTCTAGTGATTAAAGGTGTTACTTGTACCTATCCTCATAAATTAACAGCCTAGAAGTCAGTTCATCAAGAAAACAAGAGCAGGTTGTAGCTAGTTGTGCTCAGCCCTTGTACTGTGAGCATACAGAGGACTGGAGGAAGTTGAAAACTGGAAGGCAGAATTTGGGGCAGACTCTGGGGGACAGGAGGCATCAAGACTCCTGTGGGAAAGAAGGTTCACAGCCAAAAGAGCTGGAGTCAGAAGTTGAAGGTCTCAAAGCTGTGGTTTGGGATGTAGTTGAAATGCCAGGGCTGGTGGTGAAAAGCATGGTCAGGTTCAGCTCTACCCATGCTCTTCAAGGGTTCTGGATCTGGATAAAGGAAGGTGGGAGATTGGCAGAGGGCTTCCCATAGTCACAGAGTTCAGAGTGGCTGGAGGCCTTGCAGGTGTCTGAGCCCAGTGTTGCCCTGGTTTTGGGCTGAGGCAGATCAGCCACTTGCCAACTGGCTGTGAGGAGTGCCTGAGTGCTTGGCACTGCTGTCCCTCAGGGCCTTGCAGCACCTCTGGTTGCCATCTTCTTTAGAAGAGAATTTAAAACTGCTGCTGTGACATCTCCAGGCTGTCCCTTTCCCAGACCATACAAGTCCCTTTCTTCTGAGCTTTCTGTGTGAAACCCATTTTCCAACTCTTTGGTCTTCCTTGGAAATTTTCCTTGAGACTTTATATTTTGCTTCATATGTTCCATAAGAATTTGTGCCCCAAGCCGGCCACAGCAGTCCAGCTAAAGCCTTAGGGAACTAAATACAGCAGAAGAATTGCATCTTGTACGACACTCATTAATAGATCTTGGAGAGACTTCTGCTTTGGATGTAGCTTCCCACTACAAAATTGCTGCTCAGTCTCTGATTCACCGTTCTCCAGATTCCTGTGTACAACTCTGCTGTTTCGTGGGCTGTTCCCTAAATTGCATATGTTCACTAGGTGTTTCCTTTCCATATGTTGTGGCTGCCATCAGCACAAAGCCAAGGTAGCAGCGGGGATGATGGAAGAATCCCCACAGAAGGAGAGCCCGCCCTCCACACCTCTCTGGCGTCCCATGAGCCCTGTGAGCACATTTCTGGGGATGTGGTGTGTTGCCATGGAGATGACACTTGCCATCCACATTTATAATGACTTGAAACAATTCACTGTGCAATTAAAACAAGATCTATCCTGTGATAATCCTGAGGAAACAGTTACTGACTAAATGCAGGCAGGGGGGCGGGAAGTGGATTTCATTGTTGTCTCTGCTGGGGTGGCTCCAGCTTACTGTGCAGTGCCCCGTGCTGCTCTGGTTTGTTCACTGTGCCCTGTTCTGCCTCTGATTCCTTCCTCAAAATCCAGAACAAGCTTGTGTAAAGTTTAGGCTGCATTTTGCCTTGCTCCTGTTTATCAGGAGCAAGTTGTCAGGAGAATGTTTACTAATAGTTTACCATCAATCCAGTTTTTGGTAATGTGCTCACAGTCATCTACAACCTGACTCAATACCAGTACTTCATTATCCACCACCGCTTTTCCTTCCCCACCTATAAACCTTTGCCACAAGTTCAAGTGGGAAGAAAGCAGATGTCCTAGCAGATGTCCCAGATTTGGGCTGCTTTCCTTGCTTGCTGGCAGAGACCAGCCCTCAGGGAGGTCATCCAGCAACCTGTGGACTCACAGCAACATTACTGAACCAGACTTTCCACATTCAACTGATGCTGCTCAGGCATCATCCCTGCAGTTCCAGGCAGCTCTGGCTGGAAACACACCACAGCCTCGGCCATGGTCCTGTTGCTCTGTGGCTGGGAGCAAGATCCATGAGCTGTTGGATTTGGAGGGGCTCACACAGCACAGGCAGTATCTGAGTACCTTGCACTTGTGTCCCAAACAATGTGACTGTTGTTTGTCATGCAGGCTCTGTTCTCATCCCCTCCCCAAGGGGAGAAGCAAGTGCAACAAAATCTTGCTTTTACTGTTCTCTCTCCCATTTCAAACAATGTATAGGGTTTGCTATACCTCTGTGCAGAGGGAGGCAGCACAAAGCAGGGCGCCATGCTCTCCTGTGGGGAGTGGGGATGTTTGGGGGGGTGTTTAAACTGGGAGAAGCTCATTTCATAGTGCAGGCAAAAGGCAGAGAGGGCTGCTGGGCACAGCTGTGTGTTGGAGGGGTGCAGCCCTTCCCACACACTTCCTCTGTTGAGGTCCTTGCAAATAATAACAATTATAATACAAAAGAAAATGAATGAGAATAATCCAGTGATTTTGCTTTCAGGCTTTCTTGACAGCTGAACTAATGTGTAGCAAGGTGGTGCCACTGCCTTTTGTGGTGTGGGGAAGGACCCTCAGGCTCCCCCACCATGGGTGTGTGCTGAGCAGGTTTGAGGCTGCACATCCTTCCCTCTGTGCTTGGCCATGGCTTGTCAGAGCTCCCGACTCTGCCAGTTCCCCATTTTCTTATTTCAGCTCTCACTTTCTCTGTGCAGCTGCTCAGGCCACATGTTCAGTTCTTTGCTAAATTCTGTCTTAAAATATGAAATGCTGTTCTTTATTTTACTGTGTGCCATGGGGAGTTGGTCCTTTTTCTCCTGACTGGACTTGGGGAAGGTGGGCTGTCAGATGAGCTGGCACTGGTGGGATGGTGAGGTGGAGGCTGCTTCTCTTCGGGAATGAGCAACTGGATTCAGATGCATGCAAAGCCCAGCTGCTCCTCGACATGGCCACAAATTCCACTTATCCTTGAAGGAGGAGAAGGGGAGCTTCATCAAGAGAGGTGGCTGGGCACAGTGGGCCAACTTAACAGAGTAGAAGGGGTTCATAACAGCAGAGCCTCTCTGCTCATGTGTGCACCCAGCCAGGCTGCACAAGAGCTAGGGCTGACGGCCATGCTGGGGAATTTGAGCTGAAACACAGCTTTGGACTGTGCAGTGAGTTAGAGGAAGGAGGCCTGTTGCAAAATGCTCCTTCTGCTTACCACAGAGACCAGAACAGTTTCAGAGACTGACCTATCCTTAGCAGCAAAAAAGTGCTAATTCAGCCTTTCCTACCACTTCTATCAAGACTCCGTTTGGCCTTAAAAGACCGGTTCATGGCAGTCTGTCTTCCTGCAGGCACCCTGGGAGAGCAGGAGCTGAGGGGCAGAACAAGGCTAAGAAGACAGTGTTTGGGCACTGAGGGTGGCAGGGATGCTGTGCAGGGACAGGGTAGGGGCCTTCAGGCACAGTCAGGAGAGATCTGTGGAAGCAGGCAGGTGGTGAAGTAGCAAAGGAAAGTTAAGGAGGAGTTTGGAAAGAATAGGAATGGAGTAAGTTGCAGTAATTCAAGAAGTGAGAGAGCACATACAGCAAAGCTTTCCTTCTACAGGGATGCATATGGCAAACCCTGACCCTGTTTGTCCTTGGTGTTTTTTAGGGTCTCTGTGTGTGCTCTGATGGGGCGGATGCCTTTTCCCAGGTGCTCTTTGGGGTAGTTAGGGCAAAGCAAGCCACCCCAAGCCTTGTGCGTCATGAGCTCCAGCCCATCTATGGGGGCTGCAGGTGGGCAGAAGGCAGCCCAGGCAGAGTTATCAGAGGGTGAAGTGTGGGTAACACTGCCATGGGCAGGGGACAGAGGCTGAATGTGCTGCCATCCTGCCACCAGAGCTACTACCAGTGCCCTCTGGGCTGATGGGGGGATGCTGGTCAAAAATCACAAAAATGGGGATTTCAGAGCAGAAGAAGATGGAAGATGAACAGAGAAGCATGGAATACTGGCTGAACTGTTCCAGGTCTGTTCCAGTGCAGCACTGTGACTTCAGAATCCTTTCATATGATGGATTAGAGCTGTTTTTTCCTTTATGGTTTTCCCTGATTCCCAACCTTCACACTTGGCACCAAGCAGCAGAAGAGTCTGCTCTCTGAGGACCCTGACACTATTTGCATTAATTGGTGTAAATGAGAAGTCAGAATTCTGAATGTGCAGAGTCTGTGCTGCTCTAGCAGAGCAGGATTTGGCCTACACTGGGTAGAATCATGAGAAGTTTTAGCCTATGATTTGCTTCAACATATCTGGCCTCACAAAAATATAGTCCAGTGTTTGCCCAAGCATTGCCTTCATGCTGAATATGACATTTCCAAGTGTATGAGAATAATAAATCTTGTTAAATGCAGGAGCAGTTATGTGGAAAACAGAAAAGGAGGCTGTACAGGCAGAGCTCTAGAAACATCACCCATGTTTGTTGTGAAAATGTGCCTTGCTGAGCCTTTAAAGATGTGCAGGTGTAGCTAAAAATGAAAGATATTTTTAATGGCAGGCCTGAGGGCACTAACGACTTCAAATGCAGTTCACTGTTGAAAGCACTGTCCTAATTTCTGGCCTGAGATTTTATTATTTAGGAAAAGTTAAAAAGAAATCTTCTTGCTGCTAGGACTCACTGAAGACATTTTCCTGTGTTCTGCTGTGGTTTTTGCTCACATCTTGCCTGTTTAATTTCTTGGATTTTCTACATTTGCCTTTCAAACAAAAAAGTTCACAGAGAATAAGAAACTGAGCAAAGATGAATGGCAAGTAAATAAACTTGTTCAAACATGTATTGAAACTTTGTGTGTATTACTTTTTACAGGCAATCATTGCAACCCCAAAATAAATTTAAATACCTTGCCTGTTAGTCAGGGGCAGAATGTCTGCGTAACAAGTTATGTCAAATTGGAGGCACAGCTTTAAGTCCTTACTAATTAACCATGTTTCCTATGCAAAATCTAGTTTTATGCCTGCAAAACAGTGCCAGTCAAGCCTGCTATTGGGGTGATCAGTTCTTCCTTCAGATTGCCCAGTTGTGAATAGTATTGCTCTTTTAAATCAAGAACAACAGCCTCGTGAGGATGGAAAACAACTGCTCTCCACCATTCTGCCCCCACTTCTTGGTCTTTTATAGTAGATATAAACAGGGCTTTCTTGGGTTGGTTTCTGTGGGAAACCCTTTTGTCCAGGAGCACTCTGCCAGGAAGAGTGTGCCCCAAGGAGAGGGATCAAAGCTTTGGCTGCGTGTTGCTGTAGCCTTGGGATTGGATGGCACTTCAGTGCAGTTTGGGAGGTGATGCAGGGTCCTTTCCCTTGGTCAGAAGGTCTGTGCTGAGCCATGAGAGACTGTGTCTGTCTTTGGTAGGGTCTGTAGCTGAAGCAGTGGGGCAGAGCTGCTGGCAGAGCAACTGTTCCTGCTGGCAGAGTCACTGTTGTGCCAATGTGTGGATATAATTACACTGAAGCTTTGGCTCTGAACACCTCCAAAACCTTATCCCTGTGTCTGGCCTCTGTGCGTAAGCATTTGCTGAGATTAGTGGCCAGAGTGTGCTTGAGACAGGTTTGGTCACAGAATTCAGCTGGCACACACAGAGTCATGCCATGTGCATTTGCAGTCCTTGCCACTCTCCAAACCTCCATCCCAGCATTTCTGTGTGGGCAGTACCTTGTTTCATTTGAACCCAATTCTGAGCCTTTGAATCCTGGAAGGGATGCTAACATCTGGATTTAGCCATGTTTACCTTGCAATTTCACAGAAAAGTTCTTCCTGGATACCACAAAATATAACACAGTCATGGGGTTTTGTGTTCAGTAAAAGAGAGAATACAAAGATTAATCTGGGAGAATTATTTGTTTTTAAAACCTTCCTTTGCTGTGAAGCCAATCACCCTGAACCCAGTGTGAGAGCTCTTCCAGTTGGCTTCAGTAAGTCTTTGAGGTTGGCATCTGTGCTGACTCTGGCTGGAATGTGTGAGCTTATCTGTTTCTGTTTGTTCTGCACAGAGCCTGTGGTCAGATGGGCAGCAAGGCCAGGACAGGTTCTTTTCTGGGCAGCAGCACTGGCTTTTTCCTCTTTCTATGACTTTGTTTTTCCTTCTGCAAGGGGCAATGTTTGTATGGTAGGAAATCCCATGCCATGACTGCCTCTGTGTTTTGTTTCAGGCATCAGAGGGTGTCCCTGTGAGGTATTTTCAGAACCTGGAGGAACTAATAGAGTATTACAAGAAGGAGAACATGGGTCTGGTATGGCACCTCAAATATCCAGTGCCGCGGGAAGAGGAGGAGGCTGCTGATGAGCTGGAGGAGGACACTGGTAAGAAACTCATGATGTGACTTGGTCATGCAGACCCTTGACTCATACCTCTTGACTGGAGATATGCAGTGCAGGCAGGAGATTAGAACATGTTGTGCCATAAAATAGAGCAGAGCATAGAGAGGCCTGAGCTGGCAAGGCCCTGTGGCAGTGAACCCTCATGTCTCCTGTGGTATGGCACCTGGAGCATCACTTTAGCTCACTTGAGGGAACACAGTGAGACCCTCTGTGGAAGTATACTGCATCTGGTGTGGGGTGGTTAATCTGGTGTCCTTATCTGGACTCCAGCTGTTTATGTCCAGGCATCTCCCAAACCTCTGCACCCTCTCCTTGTCCTGGATCTGTAGGGCCTCTCTCAAAACAGAGATGCTCTCCTGGGGCTTGGAGCACATCTCTCTGCTGTGCCACACACCTGCAGCTGCTGAGGGGCATCTGAAACCCCTCAGCTGCTCCACTCTAGGGGACATTCTTGACAGTCCTGAGCAGAGGGCATGGCTCTGGCAGTGCCAGACAACCTAACTCCATGTACAGAGGCAGATGTATGATGAAGAGGTGTGATTGGCATCATCCCAATTATTTTATATCAAATGCCACTGTGGGTTCCTGGCACTCACTTGTCACAGATCATTCCTCAGATTTTTCCTGGATCACCCCTCAGATCTGTCATAGTTCTCCCAGAGGAAGGTCATGTCCACAGAGCCATCCCTCCTGTCCTGTCTGATGTCTGTCTGGAAATGATGAGCATTGCAATCAAATTTGTCTGAAGGACACAGTCCCTGGGACAGAGAGACAGGCCCTGTGAACTAGGGCAGATTGATGTGCCTGTGCAACCCTGTGTCTGTGTAACCCTTTGATGGAACCCACTACCAGGAGCTGGAAGATTTTGGTATGCAATTTTCTGGAAGAAACAGAACAAAATTTTGCAAAGCTGCTCAGGAAAGATGTTCCTGGATTTTTGCCAGTTGTACTGAGTCTCCAGCTCCCAGGGCCAGGGAAGGAACTTCAGCAAAAATAATACAGAGAGAGGCAAGCAGCAGGGAATGAAGTTCTAGCCAAAACTAAGAGTCTTCAGATGAAGAGAGATTAGCACTGGGTCTGGGCTGCTCATGTTTAGAATTTAGGTTTGTTAAGGCAGTTTGTGCCATCACGGTGGAGTCGTGTAGGGCCTACAGATGTCTGGTCATCTTAGATGTGAAACTGCAGAGGTGGAAGATGAGCACCCTGCAGATTAACCACCTATGGCTCAGGGGTGTGTGTCTGAATCACAGCACTGGCCCAAAAGCAGTGTGTCAGTCCTGGGGGTCTTTTTGTAATGCAAATTCCACCCTTAGGAAATAACCAAACAAAACCTCACAACTCAACCAGCTACAGTACAACATGTGTAACAAAGTGTTGGAGCAATTGGAATGAAAAGAAAGGTAACCATGGTTGGGATCAGTGGAGATGAACCCACTCTTCTCCCAAGAGAGGGAGATATGCTGAACAGCAGGATGACACAGCAGGAAAATCCTTTTTCGTTCCAACTCAATTTCCACAAGACAAGGCAGGATATTCAGCCCCTATGCACTGGGTCATGGGGTTTATTTTCTCCATTTCTGTTTGCTTACGTTAGCTGTTCACTTCTTTCCATTAGCAGCTTCTGGTGCTCCTTCCATCATGTCCCTCCATCCATTGTGCCTCAGTAGCAGATCCCCATGATAATGGGAATGACATGGGTGAGGTACAGCTATGTTCTCTAAGCATTATATTCAACATAACTAATTAACCTTTACATCTGCTATGCAGACGGGAGAGTCAAAACTGGCTGGGGTGGAGTTCACTGCAGGCAGAGACAGAGACAGAGGCAGAGGCATGTGCTGCCTGCACGTGAGCTCCAAGCCTGACACTTCATCCAGCTGCTCTCACACCACTGCCATCCCTAGAAACACAGCTGGGCCAGTGCTGATGCCTGAGCTTCCCAGCTCTGACATCCCTCCACAAACCCTCCAGAAGAGATGACTTCTGCAAAGACTGCCCCTGCAGGGTGGGCTCTGCCCTGCCTGGAGTGAGGGACAAGAGGTCCAATTTCTGAGCTGGAATGACTGTGCCTTTCCTTTCCTTCTTGCTAGACCTGGTACCTGCACCTCCTGTCCTCCCCCCACGCAACATCCTCATGGCAGTGCCGGGCAGTGAGACAAAGGAGGCCTCTTCTCTCCCCGAAAACTCACGGGCGGCAGATGTGAATAAACTGTCCCTTTCTGAGACCCTGCTCCAGAGACTACAGTACCAGGACACGAGCAGGTAAGGAAGGGTAAGCAACAGGGCTGCTGAACCAGCCTTCAGCCCAGTTCTGTGCTCACCAGGCCTCTGTGTTTGGAACAGCTGATGACCTGTTTGACTCAACAAAATTACTCCTCATTTATACTACCAAATAAACACTGGAACCAGATCAACAGTGCATTGGCTGCTCTTTACAGTCCAGCTGTTTTCTAGAAAAAATACATTTCTGAATTATTAAAATCATCCATATACTTTCTCCACTGAGGTATAGTTATCAATATGAAGGGTGAGTAATGTCTGAGAGAACTTGTTTTATTAGCCACGTGCCTAAACAGTGGGAATTTGAGAAAAGTAAGGAGGCTGTTTGATATTTGGAAGTAGAGACAAGAGCTGACTTTTAACCTGTCTGTTTCCTTCACAGTGTCTCTGATGAGCATCTTAAACTCATCCAGGATTACCTGCGAGTTCACATCATCAGTGACTTTGAGATCGTGCAGACTGGCTCAAGCAATCTTCCTCAACTGAAGAAATTACTTACAGCTCTTTGCAAAGGACTCTTCAGGTAACTAGAAGCTGGTCTTTAGAGTGTAATGCCATAACACTGTAGTCTGACAAAGGTCCCATGTGCACGTATTCAGAACCCTCATTTCTGGCATAGGAAATTGGCTTGCCCTCAAAAGCAGTGTATTTAGATCTCGTGACCTGTGATTCTGGTCCAAAGGTATGAAATCTATTTGGAAGAGACAGCTCTAACAATCAGGTTTCCTTGTAGGTGGTTCAGACAGTGGAGTATTGTATTTTATGCTTTGTTTAGAAAGAAACAAAACAAAAAATGCACTAACCGATTAACTGCATAATTTGGTAATGCATAAATGACACCCACAGGATTGTCAAGCACAAGCCGTTTATAGAAACAAGCACAAATTAGTGTATAACTAGATTTTAAACACTGATTTTCCTTCCCACTAATGCGTTGCGAACTTGGAGTGATTCCACTGATGTTGGTGAAGGCCAGCTCAAATGATAAAAGGGACAAGCCTACACTCTTGACTCTACAAATTTTACCTTTCCTGTTTGTAGACCTTCCATGTCACAAATAGAAAAATTCTGACAGGGTGCTAGAACATTGCAGGGCTCCCTCCTTGTCTAGTGGAAGGATATTATTTCTCCCTGGCTGATTGTAAACAAAGGGACCAGCCCATACTTGTGCAGAGCTCTTGGGGCACTCTGTAGCAGAGGGCAGATATTTCCACACTTCTCTCCATGGCTTGCCATACCTTTCTCTCTGGTGTATGCAGAGGTGAGACTGGTTGTGCTGCTGGCCTGATCCTGTTCTCCTAGAAGCCAGCTGCCCACAGACAAACCCCTGTGAGGATAGAAGATAGATTTTTCCAAGGGCTTCCCCTCTGCACCCTGCCTGAGCGTCTTGCTTCTCTACACACACGGGAGGGGAGACCCAGGTGGCCAGCTAAAAATAAACCTCAACAATGGAAACTCAAATCTAATGAAATCACAAGTGAGAGTCTTGTGTTACTAAAACACCTCCGGTGCTGCTGTTGTAATGATGCTTGGCTTCTCCTATTTCCAACTTCTTATTTTACTTCAGCTTATCTGGGTTTCACAACCCTATTCCTCATAAATGCACGTGGAGAGATGAAAGAAAGGAGATGCAACAAGGCTATATATAATTCCCATAACTGCCAGGGCATCTTTAACATTTCTGGATTTTCTGTAGGATTTCTGGTGACTGGACATTGCAAAGTGATATCTTAGAGCAGAGCTGGGTGAGTTCTGCTGCTGGTGGAAGCCTGCTGAGTGTAGGGACACGTCTTGGTTTGAAAGACAGGCGTCCGCCAAGGAAGGCGAGAACCTCCCTTAGAATGGAAAATATGATCCCCTTCCCTCTAAATTATTTAACTTTGAAATTAAGGGATTCTCAGGCAAAGATATGGGTAAAGGAATAACAGTTCTTTACTATAATACATATATATGTATAGAACAAGACAAACTAATAACAACAACAGCAGCCCCAACAAACAAACCAGACCAGCCCTGGCCATCTCTGGGCGGTGGAGCGCTGTCCCCGTGGGTGCAGTTCTGGGCACAGCCACCAGGGGCGCCAGTGGCTCCCGGCCGGGCAGGCGCTGCCATGACTCCCCCGCGGCTGCAGGGGGCGCTCTGCACGTGGGCAATGGCAGAGCGAGGGAAAAGGGGTTTCCTGTGCAGAGCCTCAGGGGCAGCTGGTCCCGGTGCTCTCCGGATGGTGCAAGGGCTGCAGAATGAACATTGGAGTGGCAGAGGTGAGCACTCCTGGAGTGCCCAACTAAGTGTTGCAAAAACTCTGTGCTGTGGCAGAAGTGGTGTGGTGCCCTGGTGTTGGGTTGCAGTGCAGCAGAGGCCCAGAGGGAGCGGCAGGGAGCAGGGAGGCTGGGCAGGGAGTCGCTGCCATGGACAGCTTGGGGCAATGGCTGGTCCTGGAGCTGGGCTGGGCACAGCGAGTGGCCCTTTGGGGGATCAGCAAACTCCCGGCACAGCACGCACTGGCTTTGGGCTCCCAAGGAAGCAAAGGGGCTGAGAAGAAAGCCAGTAAACTCTAGTCACAGTGCCAAAGGAAAAGAAAAGAAATGGGTAAATGGTAATGGCTCTCACCCATCATGGTACTCCCAGCGTCGGAGGGCAGCGAGCACCCTGGACACTACAAAAAAACCGAAACCAAAAAATGGATATGGGATAAAAGCCATCCCCAAAACAGGACACTGCACCACCACAAACCCAGCAAAGGACAAGGGCCTGCCCTCTCTCCTTCTGCACATAGCTATGGCAATGCATATCATCATGCAGTTCTTCCCCAGAATTTCCTCCTCATACCTGCATTATTTTGGTTTGTTGGAGCTGCCTTCTCAATTTTTTCATGATGGTCCAGAACTGCAGGCTGTGGCTGCTTTCAGTCCCTGTTAGGTTTCACTGAGGAACCTCTCCCTCTTTGCTCACATTGTCTCATGGATCTCTACCATCCAGTCAAACTGCTTGCTCACCTTCAGCTGGCTAATAATCTGATGCTTGAGTATCCTACTGTTTTAATCTCTGAGGTTGTCTAGGGTTTAAGATTACTTCAATCAGGAAAATTAATCCTCAACACCAGAGGTTTATATCCAAAAAGGAGACAAAGGAGTCCTGGTACTTTATTCGAATAAAGGGAGAGGCCATGGGGTATTCCCCTGGGGTCTCTCAAATTGTTAGAGGACACAGCCTCCTTTTTATCCTAATTTCCTCTGCCGCATTTCCCTCTCTCTTTCCCCATTGGCTGAGGTACTTAAGAGCTACAGACTTCCCAAATCCCTTAATACAGACCTCCTTCTAATATATACCCTCCCCTTTTCTTGTGTCAATCAGTGGAATTCCCATGGAATTTAGGGTTCCTCCTATTGCTTCTTTGTTGTTTCTTTCTCAGTATCTACCTTTATTTATCAGCAGACCCACTGTTTGTAAAGACAAATCCCTTCATTCCTTTCATCAATCAGTGGAATTCTTCCCATTGTTTCTTTTATGTCTCAGTATCTAGTTTTATTTGTCAGCAGACCCACAGTTTGTTTGTAAAGACAAATTGGTCTCATTCCTTTCACTTCCCTTATGTGACATCTGAACTCAAATTTTGCCAGTGGCATTCCCTAAATTTTGTTTTTATTTCCCTGAGCTTCCTTCAGTTGTGCAGGGAATTCCAGCTGAAAGTACAGGTTATTCCTAGGCTGCTTCGTGGTGTCTTCTTTTAATGTCCAATTCCATTATTTTCACACTAGTTGAGAATAGGTTAAAAAACCAAACAAAAACTTGACAGTTGTTAATCAGCACAGTAGAGCTCTTGCAGTAGAGCTGAAGCTCTGAATTTCCTGCTGAGTGTTATGAGACTCATTGTGGCTGGGTTGGCCGGGCTGCTGGGGAGCCACAGGCTTGCTGTGAACATGAGGGTTTTATGATCTGTGTTCTGGTCTCCTCCCCACCTCACAGAGCTCAGCTGTGCCATCTCTCAGGGTCGTGCTCAGACACGCTGCAGTCGCTGCGAGAAAGGAGCATCCAGTGCCCTTTGCTGCCTCAGGCCGTGCTGTGACCCCGGGCTGTGGGTGGGTGGTGACTGGTCAGCAAGGCAGAGGGGACAGAAATGGAACTGCTCAGTGGTCAGGAGAAAGAAAGAGCTTACAGTGAGCAGTCAGGCTGGGAGAGGAAGTGGACCAAGTGTTTGTGAGTTATTGCTGTGTTTGTTCAGGTATTGCCCATGGACAGGATGCACAGCTGGCCAAGAAGCTCAAGCACAGCTGGGCCACAGCAGACCAGAGTGCAAAGTTTGTGAGCTCTTCCCTCATGCTTTGTCCCTGATTAATTTAGCAAGGCCTGGACCCCTGTGTTCATCAGAGACTGGGAAAGCTGGTTTTAACTCTGCTGCTACTGCTGCTACTACCTTCTAGGGCTAGCAGTGGCCAAGGGGGTCAGACAGCCATGGCACATCTCCTTATTAGAGCCTTCAGTACCAGAAACAGTCACCCTGGGGAGAGGCTGTTTCCTCTGGCAGATCTTTTACTGGAAATATACAAACAAAACCCAGACCTGTAAGGCTGTTGGGTACTTTTGTGAGGCATTCTGTGCTAAAGAAGTTTCCATGCAAGGGTTTCCTTGGCCGAGGGAATCCTTCAGCAGCTGGAAAGCTGACTCAGAGAGAGCAGGGACTACCCATACAAGGGCATTTGTTCAGCTTCCAGTGAAAAACACCAATAGTGGTCTAATCAATCTGCTGTCTGAAGCCATCATTTGGTCATCAGTTGCTGTTCTGCATATCTTGACTATTCTCCCTCAACAGATAATTTGCACATAGAGTTTTTAAGGCAGTTTTTCAAGCATTTGTGATACCAGCACTTGTGCAACTGGATGTGGACACACAGGCTTCTGATGCTTCAATTAAGATCATTAAAGGTTTTTATACTGTCAAGAGAAGAAAACAAAAGAAGTTACAAATGTAATTAAAAAACACCCTGTGGTTTTAGTGGGCTTCAACGCCCACAGGAGCTCTTCCTCCTCCTCACACAAGCCTACATGTTGCACTGTGAGCAGAGGGCAGTTTTCCCACGGGAAATCACTCCTGAGTTGCTTCAATCAGCTGCTGCTGTGTTTTCAAGAGATAGCCTGCACATCACAGTAAATATCTTTTCACTCTTCTCGAGCTGAACTTCATCCAATGTTCCTGCAACTGCTTGCAGCCTCCTGGGGTGGCTGCAGTGGGACTCTTGGGTTTGGGGCCAGAACTGTTTGCAGTGACACTGGCTCTGGTGACCCAGAGCTGAATATTGGCATTGGAGGAATAAATTAGCAGAACCAGATTCCTACATGTGCCTTGTACTCCCGTGGTTTGAATCTGGTTCAGTCAGGCAAGTCTTTCAGATTGAAATGTCAAACATGCATGTTTAATTTAGGCAATTAGTCATCCTTGGTTCAGCACCTAGACAAGTATCTTCAGGCAGGCACGCTTTTGCCTTGGAGCACTTTCCGTAACAAAGATGGAATAAAATCCAGTCCGTTCAGACTTAGGAAAGTGAGAGAAATCATTAATATCCACTGTTGACTAGACACGGTGCAAGCATCCTAGTGCTGCTCACCACCATCATCTCCCTTTTGACTTTTGCTCCCTGGCTGCTCTTTCTGGGATAAGTCTTGTCATTATCAGCACGCAGGCATGCAGCTTCTGTGCCAAATTCACACAGCAGTGTTTCAACAAATGAGCATCCCGGGGAATCTCATTCGGAAGTACTGGAGGAATGTCATTGTTACCTGTAAATGGTTCTGCTCAGGAGATCAAGGGCTGCCTCTTCCACCCCCTTGCTGCACCTGGCCCCTCTTTGTCATGATGAAATATCTGCAAATTAGTTTCCTCTTTCCCGAATTGTCCCCAGCACATCCTCAGCTACCTCAACAGCTGCACAGGCCCTGTACAGAACTGAGCTGCTCCCATGGCTGCAGCGTTCAGAGGCACCAGACTGTGCTGGGCTCTGAGGCATTTGAGTGCACTTGGATCTGTGAGTTGGCATAGTTTGGGTTGATGCTGCTTGTACAGTCTATCTTCGGGTTTTGCCCAGACTGGGATACCTTTCTGGGGAGATTTAGGAAGTTAGAACCTCCAAAGCAAAACCCAGGGAGCAGCCAGTATGGCCATGTTCCAGCTTTGCAAGGCAAAGTCAGCTGCCTGACTCACACTGCACTGTCGACCATGTTACCAGGCAGCTGGGATTTGCTCCCATCACCCATCCCACAGCTCAGGAGGCACACGGTGAGGGCAGGCCCAGTGTGGACGTGTGCCCAGCGTGAAGGTGTGTCTGTCATCCCATCTGTGTGGCTTTGTCTGAGTGTGACAGACCGAGGGAGCCGGCCACAGCCTTAGCCCTGTGCCGTGTCTGTGTTCCCAGTGAGGCCTCGAGGATTCTCCCATCTCTGGAGTCCATCCAGAAGGTGTTTGAGCAGCAGCTGCATCCCGGTACCCACCAGCGCTCCCAGGTAAGGGGGCTGGGGGGTGGGAAGAGCAGGACAGGTGTGTGGGTGGCTGTCAACAGGGGCAGGGATGGTTCTGGTGTGCAACCATGGCCAGTGGAGTACAGGTGGGAACCACCATTTCTGTTTTCTTTAGCCTCTTTCTGCTGCAGTGCAGAGGGCACACAGAGTTCTGTTCCGCAGTTTCACTTATCCCATAGTCCTCTCCACCTGCTCCCCCTTCCTGTCCTAGAGGAAAGTGCCATCAGCTGCTTGAGGATTCCCACCTCCCCATCCTCCCTCAGCATGTGAGCTGACATTGCATACTTCTTTTTCCATAAACCTCACTCCAGGGAGTTTCACTGCTACATCCTTCCTTTTCCCAAGCCCACTTAAATCCCCATGACTTTCCTCTCCCTGCCAGAAAAGCAAAATTCCAGGATTTCTGTATGCTGAGCCCCAGGCCTGGTCATGCAAACTTGTCCCTAGCAGCAAGCTGACTCCCATGCATGGCCAGTTGCCTCGACCCTATGGAACAGGTTTGCAGATTTGTCCTTCCAGCCTCCCACACTTCTGCATGTTCTGTACTCTTGTGCTGCCCATTACAGATCAGAGTGGCAAAGGTACAAGTGCTGCTTCTTGGTCTGTGTGAGGTGTTCCTGGGACTGCACTCCAGGCTGTGCTCTGTGGGCTTAGTAATCACCCATCTCCCTCTCACTTTTTGCTCCTGTACTGTGGTTTCAGATGCTTGGTGAAGCAAGTCCAGTCAATATTGTATTGAAACTCAACCAGCTGACTTCTTTGCTGTCTTCTATTGAAGAAAAGGTAGAGTTTTCAAGCTATTTTATATCATCTTCTTGTCCTCCTTTGCCTCTAGTTGGTTTTTTGTTCATCATCAGTGCAGTGCTCTGCTGCAGTAAGATTGTTTTGTTCTCATTTCATTCCTCTCAGTGTAATGCAGAGTCACAAAATGCAATAAATTACACATAATTATTTTACAGGTGAAAACGCTGTTGATTGAAGGTCCTGATTCAACACACCGGCGCTCCCTTATCCCCCCTGTTACTTTTGAGGTAAATTTACTCCTTTAACGATGCTGATCATAATGTGGAAGGACAGTAATGCAGATTTATGTCAGTATCTCAGCTCCTGGGAAGTTTGCTGTGCTGCCACAGAGATAACAGCTATTCCTGGATGCTGCTTGGCACCATGAAAATGCCTAAGAGATGTCTGGTGAGACTGGCATAATGATATGTGTCAAGGAATTGAGGGAAGTGCTGCATTTGTAATACATGTGACTGAAGTGTAGAAGGTCCCTCATGGAAAACCGCTCTCTATTCCTCTAGGTGAAAACTGACTCCCTAGGAATTTTCTCAAAAATGCAACTCAAAGTGGATGTGGAAATGGGAAAACTGATTATCAAGAGATCTAAGGATGGTCCAGAAGACAAGTTTTATACCCACAAGAAAAGTAAGATGTCAGCTTTATGTCACAAATGCTGGACTAGGCCCTGGGTCCCTGGATGATGGGGAGGGGTTCCCTTCAGCCTCAGTCGGGGCAAGGTTTGGCCCAGAGGACAGGGAATTCTGCTAGGTCCTGGGTGCTGCATGAGCACCAGTCAGCAAGACACAGATATCTCAGTACTGGGATAACCAGCTTTCACAGATTGTTTTAGACCCAGTCTCCGGGTCTAAATGAAGACACTGGAATTAGCACTGCAAGGGAGCAGGTTTTGGTAGAAGATTCCCTATAGACCTCATTGCAATAAAATAATTTTTCTTCTGAAAAGCAATGTCACTGAAAAAAAATCTCAATGTTCTGCTGACTTCTATGATGATTTTGACAGTAAAAAGCCAGACACTCAGTTTCAGTTACATTTTTCAGTGAATTTCCCTTGATTTTTTTTGTACATAGATTGGTATCTCTCTCTGATTACAGACCAAATGCCAGTTTGGTCTGTAATCACCTGATTCAAACAACTTCCCTTTTTTCTGTTGTCTGTCTGAAAAAGCAGCTCACTGAAGTTGAGACAAAGAGATTTGTGAGAGAGTAGATGATGCCCTTGGGCTCTCTCCTGCTAGAAAATCAACCTGTTGCTGGCAGTAATTGAAAAGATGAGCTTTCATGCATGGCTTTCTCCACCTGGTGTTCATAATAATTAGCTGCTATTTTAGATGGGAGGAATCACCTTTACCACCAAATGAGGTCTTACATCCTCTTTAACAGATGGGGAAGGAGCACATGTAGGCTGGCTCAGGATACAGGGGGATTGCCTGCATAAGTTAAGGCTTCATTTCACGCTGCAAGGCTTGGGATGGAAAAGAGCTCCAAGCAGAAGACTTTTGGGGGTCCCCTTCACTTGGAGTCCAAATGTGTTCCTACTGGGAACAGGATTAAGCAACTTTAAAATGCAGGTCTGCTAGACAAGCTGCACAGACAGAAAAGACCATGTAAATCCCAAGCCTTTGAGCAGGGTTCTGTTCGTTTTGGTGGGACCCTTATTTCAGTGACTGCAGCTCATGACACCCAGCCTTCTGTTCAGTCTTGCAGCTCATCAAGTCCCAGAAGCTTCCAAACAAGCTGGTGATTGTTCTGGAAACAGAAAAAGAAAAAACACAACGGAAGGAATATGTTTTTTCTGATTCCAAGGTACGTAGATGGTGCTTTTTCCTGCCAGCCTGGAGCAGGTACCCAGGTGGGAGTAGAACAATGGGGCATTCCTGAGTAGAAAGCGGAACTGTTGAAGGACAGTAGTTGCCTTTGTAAATATTAATTTCTTCTCTGTTCTGGAAATATCCAGAAAATGAGCAAGTATGCTGTCTAAAGGGAGATACCGAACACCTAAGTGCTGCCACTGAGGCAGGAGGACAGAGGAAGCACTGAGGAGAAGCAAGGACTGAAAAGGTTCATATAGACAAAGGGGGAATAAAGGATTTTTTTCTGACCAGCTCAGCATTTGTTAAAGCAATGCACAAGCTAAATGCCTTAAAAAGCACCACAGGAAAGGCAGCCTCTTGGAAGGTTTCAGGATAGTGCAGAGCTAAATCTGCCCTTCAAGAGTGCTGGGGATTTCCTGGTTCAGCCAGTTTTTCAAGAGGTCATATCTGAGGAGTTAAGTATCTCATTAATTTTCTCTGCTCCTCCCTGTCTAGAAGAGAGAGGGGTTCTGTCAGCTTCTGCAGCAAATGAAGAATAAACATTCAGAGCAACCAGAGCCTGATATGATCACCATCTTCATTGGCACCTGGAATATGGGTATGGGCTCCCTTCTGCCATGGGCATTCCTTCAGACACTGTCTAAAGGTGTGCTCAGCTGGCACCACGAGTTCCACACTCTCTGTGTTCCATGGCAGGTCTGTATACCAGGGCTGTCCTCTCCCTGAGACAGGGGAAGAGCTGATATCTAGACTTAATCTGGCATGTGGTTTGACACTTCTTATGGTTCTGCTCAAAGGACCATGAAGTTGTCCCTGTTGAAGGACTGCTCCAGTGACAGGGAATTGTGGCTGCCACAAAGCTGGTGCAGCCGTGCACATCATCCTCCACCTTGCAGAAAGGACAGGAGCAATTCCACAAACTCCACATCAGCTGCTCTCATTTGACTAGGGAGAGTTCATGTCCAGCCTGGGAAGACAGCTGAGTGTCTGTGGTCCTTAGAGAAGGGTGTGGTTGAGGACAGTGGAATGTAGGTTATTTTTCTCCCTTTTGGGACAGAAGCCTGGTTCAGCTGCTGTGAGCTGAGCTGTCTCTGCTTGGCCATCCTTAAGGAATAAGTCAAGTGAGTGGTAGGCCAGGAGGAGTACAGCTCCCTGCCTTTACTCCGTGCTAGCCTTGGTCTTGGACAGCTGATCAACAAGAGGAGGGTGGTCAAAGCAGAATCACTCTTTTCTCAGTGACTCAAGTGGGGGTAACATCATCATCTTAGAATAGTGTGCCCTGGCTGATACCAAAGTGATACAAGATGTGAAGCCCATAATTTCTGTCCCCATGTGTTATCTTCATCTTGGTTTTGACAGGACATTCTCTGACTTCCTTTGGTGTTTGATGTGTTAATAAAAGGTGCAGCCCCACCCCCAAAGAAGATCACCTCCTGGTTCCTCTCCAAGGGGCAGGGGAGGACCCGTGATGACACTGCTGACTACATACCTCATGACATCTATGTGATTGGCACCCAGGAGGATCCCCAGGGGGAGAAGGAATGGCTGGAGACCCTAAGGCAATCTCTGCAGGAAATAACCAGTATCAGCTTCAAAGTGGTAAGGGGTTATTCCAGCTATTGCATGGAACACAGGAGATGAGGATGTACATGTTGTACAAATAAAAGAGATGGGAATAAGTGGGATTTTGCTTGTACCTCCTCCCTTTCCCTCCCTTTATTGTCATTGCATCTGGGTGAGGGAGAGTGAACTGGATTTGTCTGTGGGCTCCAGAAGATGCCCCCCTGGAGGTGACTAGATGGACCTGTTGCTATGGACAGTGACCTCCCATTGCCAAAGGAGGGACCCTGCCAGCCTAGGAGCAAGGGGAGATGTTGAGCACTCAAGTCAAGTGCTGGTGTTATTTTGACTTTCAAAAAGAAGGAGACTGTTAAACTTTGAGTCAGTTGTAGCCTAGATCTTGCCCTTGGCTATTGCACTTTCAAAGCAGGATGTAACAGTACACAGGCAGAGTCAGAAGAGAAACTAAACCTTATTAAGACCAGCTTTGGACGTTCCTGGGTTTCAGTGATATCAGGAAACAAATCTAAGCATATCTGGAAAGCTAACTCTCATGGCGATTGGGAAAATATTTTGTGCAAGATAATCCAAAGATTAACTAGAAAAAAAGGACTAGAAAATAGCAAGGTTCTTCCTTCCAGCATTGATTAAAATGACTGAAAACATATCCTGAGCACAGGAAGAAAATTTCTGTAGGAGTGCTATCAAAGGAGTCAGGAAGGCTGCAGCCACAGAACAGCTTGGCAGGTATTTACAGAAATATAACCTCTACCCTTCCCATTCCTGCAGATAGCCATCCATACCCTCTGGAACATCAGGATCGTTGTCCTGGCCAAGCCAGAACACGAGAACCGCATCAGCCACATCTGCACAGCCAATGTGAAGACGGGCATCGCCAACACGCTGGGTGAGGCAGCTGTGATCTGCGCAGCCCACATGGAACAGCTCTTCTTTTACCACACTCCTTGGGCAACCTTTATGTGACACTCCTAAAGTTGTGTCCCACTAGCACTGATTGTATTTTACCCTGTAAGATAGGAAATCTATTTGTGTGTATACTTAGCACACACATATATAGATATATACATAGATATATATTTATATACCCAGCAAACACTTTTGACTGGCTATTGGATTGCTCTTTCTTGGGTTTCACAAGGAAGTTGCACTTCTGTCCCTTCAACTAATTTTTTTAACACCCTTAAAAATTTGTTCCCACAATCTGTGCTGTATGTACTATTTTTTTTCTGTGCTGATTAAGTCAATTTCTCTTCTCCATCCTCCAGTTCACATGTGCTAGGTGCTTTATTATCTTTGCTAGACTCAGCCTGAAGGTGGATTAATTTTTTGTAATTTTTTGCTTCCCCTTTGCCAGGTAATAAAGGAGCAGTGGGGGTGTCATTCATGTTTAATGGAACCTCCTTTGGGTTTGTTAACAGCCATTTGACTTCAGGAAGTGAAAAGAAACACAGGTAAGATACATTCTTCCATCTCAAAAATGGCTGTTGAGCCAGGGTGAAATTCTCTGGGCCATGTTTGGAAGGAGGGCCCACCAGACAGGCACAGACAAGTTTTCCTGATGATAAAAAATGAATTTAATATCTCCTGGAAGGACATTTAAACAAGGCACTTTGGCTATGTGGCCATACCACATGGGTGCAGGGGGAATGGATGGGGAATGAAAATGATTGCAGAGCCAAGTGTAACTCACATAACACTTGCATGACCTGTCATGAAAACCCACTGCATGAGGAAAACAGTTCCATGGTCTACAGTGCTTTGGAGAAATACGGGAAGGCTTTTCCCATCCCAAAATAATGTGCTGAAGGGGACTGTCTTCCTCCTGACTGTAGGCAGTGCTGTGAGCCATAGGACACAGCTGAGAAAGATCCCTCAGGAATACCAGGAGAGAGGCATAGAACAGGAATATCCCCACAGTGACTAATTCTCTATACCCAGCTGTGAAATAAGTGTTCATGGATTAGGCAGGCTCTGGTCAGCATAGGACTGGAAGGCAAAGATCCTGACACCACTGAGAGATCAGTGTCCACACTGGGAGGAGCAGGAGCAGTTGGAAGGAGTGGTTTTGAAAGTGAAGAGGGCTTGAAATTAAGACTTTGGCCTTGTCATCTTTCCTAGTCCAGGAAACAGATGATGTGGGATTTCTGCACAGGGTCTCTGCTACTAATGAAGTTAACTTCTATGGAAGGGTTCCTCAGGGCCTGGAAAAGCTGCCAAAATCTAGTGATGTGTTTGCTGCTGAAATCTGAAGGAAACAATCTAATGCTGGGTTTCTAGGACATGTAGGTCAGAAAAGCACAGCCCCAGGAAGCAGAAGAAGTGCCCTCAGGAGCACATTCCCTGGGCCTGTCTGCTGGGGTGGCAAGTTCTCAGTTTCTGATCTGCTCCTCTGTAGCTGCTGAATCGGACCAGCTCCTGCCTGGTAAAACTGCAGCCTCTGCCATCATCCCAGGCATTTGGAAATTACATGGCAATTTAGGATGTCAGGCAGATGTTTCTTGTCTTGACAGACGCAACCAGAACTACATGAACATCCTGCGCTTCCTGACACTGGGAGATAAGAAACTGAGTCCATTTAACATCACTCATCGCTTTACTCATCTTTTCTGGCTGGGAGACTTGAACTACCGTGTGGAACAGCCCCCGATGGTGCGGGATGTTGAGGGACACCCTGCAGGGACAGCACATTCTATTGCTATAGGAGTGCTCTCTGCTTCCAATATAGGGCAACATGGCAAAAAGAGGGGAGACAGAAGGGATCCCCAGGGTGTGATTGTGGGCCCAGTTGAGGGAGAGTAAGGAAATTCCCTTTGTCCTCTCCAAGGATTAATGGACCCAGGAATTCCATCTGGCACACTTTGCTGCTTCAGGCAGCCTTGGTTCCCCAAACCTCCCAACTTTCCTTCCCACTGTGAACAAGCATCTGTCCCTGAATGGCTCAGTCCAGAGATTGCCCTTCTGCTCTGGTGGATGAGCTTGGAATGGCTCAAACAGGCCTTCAGGAACAGGCGAGCCATCATAAATACTGGATAGGTTTCAGTATGTGGGAGAAAACACCAAGCTCAGTGTTGATGCACATGTGGTTGTCAGTGTGTGTGTTGTTCTGTAGGGGATGTGTGGGCATTTCAATACCTGTTTTGATAGACAAATGTTCTGCCACAAAGATTGGGGCTTTTCAGTGAAGGGAGGGGCGGGGAAGTGGCAGGGGCGACAGCTCTGTCAAACAGTTCAGGAGCACTCACCAGTTTACCCGTGAAGGGAGTATTTATAAGAAGGTTTTGCATCATCTGCAGCTCTGCTATTTCCCTGTTGGCAGGAAGCAGAGAATATTATCCAGAAGATCAGGCAGCAGCAGTATCCGGAGCTGCTGGCTTTCGACCAGCTGCTCCTCGAGAGAAGAGACCAAAAGGTGTTCCTGCAGTTCGGTGAGATCCTGCACTGGCTGGCAGGTTCCTCTGCTACATCCACCAGCTTTCTCTGCCAGCCCCAGCATGGGGCAGGGTGTACAGGGCAATGGCTCTCTTGCCCAGGTGAGGGTTCCTAATGGCCAAGCTGTAACAGAGCTCTCTCCCTGTTTTAGAGGAGGAGGAGATTACTTTTGCTCCAACCTACCGCTTTGAGAGAGGCACCCGGGAGAAGTATGCTTATACCAAGCAAAAAGCTACAGGGGTAGGTGAAAACTGATTTCCCTTCAGAGGTGTATGGCAGAGCTGTGACAGCAACTCCTGCAGAAGAAAGTGACCTAAACCAATCTCTGTGTTTCCTGCCCTTGTAGTGTTTTGAAAGGAGTCAATACAAACAAAAAGACTTGACACAAATATATGGTGCTTTGGTGAATGAGTTTTCTGTTCGTTTGCAAACTGGCCCTTTCCGTTCTTCTTACCATTACTTCTCCTTTGGTTTGCAGATGAAGTACAATTTGCCATCCTGGTGTGATCGAGTGCTCTGGAAATCCTACCCCATGGTGCACGTTGTGTGTCAGTCTTATGGTGGGTGGAGAACAGATTGTCGATAACAAGGCAACCAGTCTGAAACGGAAATGACTCAGAACAGAGTCTGTAGGATCTCCCTGCACTGCCAGGCACTCAGCATAGAGGGACCTGATGTTAAACCAGGCAGAGGGGAGCCAAAATCTCTCTGCCTGTAACCTTACAGGGTTGGGAATTCATTCTGTTATTCTTTTATATGCAGAACACCACCTGGACAGTTGCAGCTGTCCAACTTTAGGCCATGCTGTAGGATCGCTTTACACCAGTTATTTCTTGGCAGCAACCAACACTTTTCCTGTGCAGTCACTACCAGGAACTCCTGACAGTGAGTGCCAGCAGGACAGACCCTGTGTGCACAGGCCAGTCTGCAGAGACTGGAGCTGCAAACATGTCTCTCATATCAAATCATATTCCAGAAGAACTCTGTGGTACCGAGAGCCTGTTCCCTTTCCTGCTGAGAAGCATCACTAAAGTGCAGGGCAGGGAAGAGAAAAAGCCCACAAAACCTGTTTAAAAAAAGACTCAAATACCAGTTCCTGAAATGTCATTGACTATATGTAGGACTGAGCATCTGAGTATGCTGTTCATGGTTTCCTGTGCATGGATTGGGAGTGGGGCTGCAAAAGTCTCTCAAGAATAAGGCAGGCTGATCTGATCACAGAGCTGATGATGCTGAAGTGTGGGGTTGAATAGGCACCTCTGGAATGACTGGGTTTGCTGGAACTCAGTGTGTGCTTAGATCCAATCAGGCCTTGCTCACCCACTGTTAACCTTGGGCCAGGAGTTGCTTTGTAGCACTGAATTAGCACCAGTGTATTCTTGCCTGATTTTCCTGCCATAGTAGAGCTATAATTAGCTGTGCATGTTGCAGAGGTAACCAGAAATCCTGTAAGGGCTTTTTGTACTGGAGGAATCTAGCACTGACAGTCATCTACAAAACGGTACAGTAAAATGGTGTCCCTTGAACAAATCTTTTTGTGTACTGACATGAGTTTATGTAGAGAAACACTTTTGACTAGAGACAGTTACCAGAGAGACTGTTGTTTTCTGGAAAATTACCGAACAGTATTTCTTTGGCAGTGACCTCCCTGGAGCAGGGCAGTAACCATCCTCCCTTTCTCACTGGCAGGCTGCACCACTGACATCATGACAAGTGACCACAGTCCTGTGTTTGCCACCTTTGAAGTGGGAGTCACCTCGCAGTTTGTTTCCAAGAATGGTCAGTCAGGTTGGGTGCACGTGTGCCATATTCACCTTGGATACAGAATGCAGTGCTTTGTATATGCTGAGAGAAAAAGCTGATTCTTTAAGAGTCCATTCAAAAATGCCCTCTCTTTATCTCCTGCTAAAAGTGACATTATTTTGCCTTCCTCTTTCCTAGACTCCAAATATACAGATTCCCAAGGGGAGATAGAGTTCTTGCACTGCTTCGCCACTCTGAAGACCAAGTCCCAGACCAAGTTCTACATTGAGTTTCACTCGAGCTGCTTAGAAAGTATGGATTTGGCTATCTTTATTGTTTCTGTCAAAGTTTTCTGCACGTTTGGATTAGTTCTCCTTCTTCTTGCTTTGATCTAAAAAAATAGCTATGTGGATCATTTGTTCCAATGCAAAAAAAGGAATGTCCTAAAGATTTGCTGTAGTATGCAAGACATTCTATACTGTCAGCAATACAATCCAAACCCCACAGCCAAGGTAGCTGTAATCCATGCTTAGACATGTAGCCTTTCAACAGTTTTTTCACCTTGTTTGTTAATCTGATTAATTGCTTTCTTGATGGGAAACATGTATTGTTCTTGCTTATCACCAAAATGCCTACATAGCAAAGACATGATTGATTAAATTTCTGATTATGCCTGCTACAAATGATCAGGTGATTTCAAAATAAAGCATCTGCATTACGCTAACAAAAATAATTTTAAATAATTGAATTAATGTGGTTTAATAAAGAATAAGTCAGAGGATCAACTAAAAGGGAAATGAATGCTAGTGATGTGACTTTGTAAGTGGGACTGTGTACCCCGCAGCACTGCAGATTTCACTGCCTGTGCTCATGCTGTGGGGCTGAGTCTCAGCTGTTTATGTAACACAAGCCTACATGCCCTTGCTGTGGGTTTTTTAAAGCAATTTCCCATCACAGAACTGCTCTTGTAAGTGGGACAGCAAGCCTTTGGTGGATGCTTCATCACATTATCGCATGTCAGAGAGCTGTGTCAAAGACAGTTCCATAAAAGATTATTTTTTGGCTGTATCAAAATTTGCATAAATTTCTATGGAAACAGTGTATTACGAATCTTAAATTAGAATTTCAAAAGTATGCTATCTTGAGTGGCGTAGGAAGAGCTGTCATGTTCTTATCCTCTGGTCCATGTATGCACTGAGCTCCTCAGTGCCAAGTTTAACTGCAAAATAAAAGCATTTAACAATGCTACAGCAAAACAACTTGCAAATTTACCGTGTAAAAATTCATCCAAAGCTCAGACTTTAAGCTTCTTAATACTTTAAAATTTGCGTCCAAGTAGGATAGTAATTGTATGCTTTTTGGAGGCATAGTGAAGAGGATTTGTAGCCCAGTTCTTGCTGTCTCTCTCTTGGTAAACCCCTTTCTTGTCCTTTTGCAGGCTTTGTAAAGAGCCAAGAAGGAGAAAACGAGGATGGCAATGAAGGGGAGCTTGTGGTAAAGTTTGTCGAGGCACTTCCAAAGGTAAACTACACCTCCACGTTCATACGGAAGAGAAGCTTCCGCTTTCATCCCATAAGCAACCCTAGGTCTTTTACTTTCATAAATACTCTTTTCAGGAACATTGTTGTGGTCTTGTTTACACTCAAAGGGACTGTAAGAATGCAGGATGGGCTTAGGCTAAACAGATTATGTTGTAAGCAGGAAAGGAGTTTCATGTCAGTGTACTTACATGCCTATGAAGAATTTTGCTGGCGTGATTATGCCATTCAGGACCATGACTTTCTTCTCAACTTTTTAGTGAACATAATGCTGGTTTGAGCAGGCCCCCTTTTTTAAAATGGAAAATAAAATATCTTAAAGAGTAACTCTGTCCTGGAGTTTCTTTGCCTGGCCAGACAAAACTTTCTCTTGGTATATTTTAGAAAAGTTGATTTAGTATTTTTTACCTGTGTTAAAAAGAACATCAGTGGCCAGAAGTAGTGTTCTGTGTGTCAGTGTCAGATACGTCTTGTCCTTCTTGAGCTGTTCTTCATTTCTTGGCATGGTGGGAGTTGAAAGAACTACAGGAGCTCCTGGATTTGGAGCAAATGTGCATGTCAATACCCCTTTGAAACAGCCCAGAAGTGCTGACTTTGGAAAGAGTGCTTTATACTGGAGAAAGGCTCTACAGTAAGTGATTACAACAGCCAGATATATTTTTGGGAAGAGACTGTAGTCAGAGTCCAGATGCCTTCCTCATCAGGCAATTTTCAGTCCTGGACTACAGCAGAAAACTGCAGCTCATGCCATAAATGTCAGATTTGCAGCATTTCATTTGCTGTGCTGGGACTCAAAGAGTGCAGTCTTCTACCACAGATATCCAGATATTATCAGAGGCTGATCCTCATGGGTTTATCCAGCAGAGTTTTCCCCATTTGGGACTGAGTCCCAGGGAGAAGTATGCTCCTGTCAGCCATGTGTTGTATTGACCCACCTTAACTTGTCTTTACAGCTGACTCCAATTATTTCAGACCCGGAATACCTACTGGATCAACATATCCTGATCAGCATTAAGTCATCAGACAGTGATGAATCTTATGGTAAACGCTTAGCTCTAAAGTTCTGGATGAGTCAAAATCTACTTAGATTCTTCCAAACCACTGAAAGAGTGGGAGAGAAGTAACTCCTATAGACTGAACATCTGTTTAGAACTCAACATACACAGAAATACACCGTGGGCAATATTTTGTGAAGTAATTATGATTCGAGGAATATGAACTCAAAGCAAAACCTGTGTGAGCTTTACCAGCTCTGAAAGAGCAGTGGCTTAAAAAGAAAGTCCTTTACAGGAACTAAATCATCAGTCACATGTTTAAATGTGTTTATTCAGAACACACAAATCCTGTTTCACTTGCACTTACTTGAGGCATTTCTCCTGGCTACAGAAAAGTATTTGGCTGTGCTTGTGGCTCCTGATTCTCAGCAGCCAGAGACTGTAGTCCTTGTCCACAGAAGGCTCTTTGCCTGAATCCCATTAGCAGCAAGAGCAGCATAGGCTCATGTTTTCCTTACCAGGAGTGGAAGCTCAGAATCCTGAAGTTACCGACAGGTATCTTTGATGCCCAAACTCTTCACACGTACATGAAGTGAAATAAATGCCCCTCATTTCTCAGGAGATATTATGCTCCTTACTGTGATCTAAAGCAGATTCTCTCCAGTAATCACAGACCTGTCAGTTTCTTGGTAGTAGATGACACAAACTATTTCAGTGCTTGGTTTCTCAGTCCTGGCATTGTCTTCCTGTTGTTTTTTAGGGGAAGGTTGCATTGCCTTGCGAATGGAAGCAACAGAATCCTTAGCTCCTATCCATACTGTGCTGACACACCATGGAGAGAAAACAGGGATCTTCCAAGGTGAAATCAAGTTACAAACACCACAAGGAAAACAGAGAGAGAAACTGTATGGTAAGGAACGTCATCATCTCTGCAATGCTCATGCTAGAGAATGCTCACCTTAAAAGATTTCTGATAACTGTCAAGGAATTAAAAACTATCTCTGCAGTGCCTGTTGTCACAGAGAATGCTTTTGATGCTGAGTGCAAGGAGGCGTGAGTATGGTTAGCTCCCAGGAGCATACCTGTACTCTTTCAGGAAAACAGAACATTGGATTCTGTGGGGTTTCTCATCATTCAAGTAAATTTAGCAGACTGAGAGAGCCCCCTGTCTGTCACCGGCACTGGTTTTATTGAATGGGGATACCTTACTTGTGACATGACACACTCCATGCCAAGCTCTCCCTGCTCCAGTTATCCTGGGAAGCAAAGAATATGTTAGGCTCTCAATGAGCAGTCCTTAGCTAGAAGATCACAAACTTTGCTTTTTTCACCTTGCTATCTGTTGTTCTCATTCAGAGTACAGAAGCAGCCATTTACAATTATTCATGACATTTACAATTTATTCTCAATGGTAAAATGACTGTATGTGGCTGTTTGGTGGGTCATGACCTTTGTATTTCAAGACACACATTTCTTCCTCTGTCAACAAGAGATGACATGTATTAGTGGGCAGTTGAAAACATAACAGCAACAACAGTTTAAAACTCTCCATCATTCTGATGGACAAAGAGAGATGCCTTAACAAACACAGAAAACTTGAGCAGACAGACTCTGGAGATATGTATTCCCCATCTTTCCTTCAGATTTTGTCAAGATTGAACGTGATGAAATCACTGGTCAGAAACCAAAGAACATCAGCAATTTAGAGCCTAACAAAGATTGGGATCAGACTCACAGGTAAAGGGCAAGTGGGTAAGTCAGTTCCAGGAAAATCGTTGGTGCCATAAATGCAAAATTGGGCTTGCTGTGGGAGCAGCATCAACAGGTGTGCTGAGCACTGGGAAACTGCTGTGTGGCTCTCTGGTCAGGACTGGTCAATGCTCCTGTGCTCCAAAGCTTCAAAAGCTGAGAATGCATTAGCCAGATTGGGTCCTTGCACCCACTTAAAAAATGCCCTTTTATTTCCAGCAGAAAGTCAAAATCTACTCATCTGATGGCCAGAGAGGCAGCAGCCATCGCTCGCTACTGGGGGAGTGCTGTCCCTTCTCCAGACAGCCCTGGAAAGGAGGATCTCTTACGGTAACCTTGCCACCTTACCTCTGGAAGCTTGGGGTGGGGAGCTATGCTCACACTGCCTGGCTTTTCCTTTCCGAGAGTCATAGGACGAGTCTGGGTAAGGCTGTCCTCTCACCTGTTTTCACTGGGGCTTTTCCTTGCATGCAGCTTCTGGCTGGGCCCAGAAACCCATGAGAGCCCCTGTATGTGGCTGCAGAAGCTGAGTGCTCTCTGCAGCCTGGAAAGGGAAGCATCTGCCACAGCACTATTTTGGGGGTGGGGGAGGTGGTCTTCACCCAGCTGCTTCACTCCAGAGGGGAGTGAGGGACCAACAGGACTCCCATTTATTCACTGATTCTGAAGCAACAATGACAAAAAAAAAAAAAAAAAAAAAAAAAAAAAAAAAAAAAAAAGTAGGTGGTATTGAATCTAAGTAGTCAGTGGGCACTGATTCCTTTGTAGCTGGCAGGGAGACAAAAAAACCCAAATGTATTTGTGCATGTACCTCCCTAACAACCATATTTATTCTCTTGAGCAGCTCCACCCCCACAGACATCAGCAACCCCAACTACCTGGGCATGGCTGCCTTCTCTCAGCAACCCTCTGTAAGCTGCCAGCCTAAGCAGACACCTTCATCAGAGCAGACACCTTCTCTCTGGAACTATGAGCAACAGTCCAAAGAGAACACCTCCCTAATGGGGCAGAGTCAGTCATCCTCCACGTCACCCTCCTTGTCACCTCTATCTCCAAAACCATCCCTCCAACCTACAGCAAACAGAAGCATTGGTGGTTGGAGTCAAGAGTACCAGTGAGTGTTTGAGTTTTGCACTGAGGCTGGGCCCCTCTCTCCTGTCATTCTGCACAGCCACTGTTTCATTATCTGTTTAGAGTTCAAGGTGCAACATACTCTTTACACATTTTATCTCTAGAATTAGAAAGATAAGTGAAGGTCACAAGTGCAGACATTGCATACTCAAAGAAAATTTGTGTAGGAGTTCCTCAGACTTTTGTGAAAGGAAAGCCAAAGATAATGAGTTAAACTTATAATTAAATAATGGAATCTTAGAATCATAGAATGGTTTGGATTGGAATGGACCTTAGAGCTCATCTCATTCTACCCCCTGTCATGGGCAGGGACACCTTCCACTATCCCAGGGTGCTCCAAACCCTATCTAACCTGGCTTGGGACACTTCCAGGGATGGGGCAGTCACAACTTCCCTGTGCCAGGGCCTCAGCATCCCTCTTCCTACCATCTAACCTAAATATCTCCTCCTCTATTTTAAAACTTTTCCATTCTCCTGTCACTATCTGCACTCTCCCTCCTTTGTGTGAGTGCCCTTTAGGTTTAGGCACTGGATGGCTGCAGTGAAGACTCCTTGGAGTCTTCTCCAGACTGAACAACCTCAGTTGTCTCAGCCTGATATATGTAGGTTTAATTGTCTACGAAGAGAAGAGAAGAAGTTTACAAAGTTGACTGTAATAACAAAGAAGAAAAGAGGGGAGTGTGGCAGAGATCCTTCCCCTGGATGGAAAGGAATGGTCCCTCATGTGCTATACATGAAGTACTTTCACTGAATTTCTATTGGCCCTACACAAATGTCCAGCTTGCTGCAGAAGCTAGACTCCATGTACTGCCTCTACCACAAGCCTTGATGCAGAATTTCAATCTGGCAACTGAAAATATCCCATCTCTTCCCAGCTTAGTGAGGTGATGAGGCTACTTCACCCAAGTGCACGTGTGCAATCTGTGTCCTTCTAGCAGACCTCTTCACAGCCAAGGGACAGCTGCTCTCTGAGCTGGGCTGGAGCTCCTTGGTAAATGGGTGTGGCACTCTGGAAGTCAAAACTCGTGGTAGTCAGAGCTGCCAGCACTGCTTGAATCTGTTCTGTACCCAGCAGTGCTCCATCATCGCTCAGCTCTCTGCTCTGCATGCACTGACTGCCAGAGAAGAGCTTGAGACAAGGAACACAACCCAAGGAACGTGCCATTCACCTCTATTCCACTCTGCTCAGTGGTATTGTGGCTGATTTTTTAAGTACATTGAAGGTGAAAGCCTGGCCAAATCAGGTCGAGTGACCCAAACCCAAAGGATCTGCTCTGTCCCATTGTACAGCTGTGCTGTCATTCCAGGCTGAGCTGCAGCCCAAAGGGCTCTGTTGGGAATGCACATGGCTTGTCTCATCCCACAGCAGAGCTATTACTCTTACACTGTGCGTTTGGGTGCATTAAGGAAATTTATCCCTTCCTTAGGAATACCATGCTGCATTGGAGAGGAGATTGACCTAGTTGTAAAATGCCACAGTATGATGTGAGCTCTTATTTTAAGCCTCTAGACAACCATTTCCATTCTCTCTGCCAGATCTGAAGATTCTTATTAATATTCAAATTCAGATTTGTGTGTGTCGCAGAGTCATCAAAGGACCTGGCTCGACAGTTTATCTGTTTAAAAAGAATCCAAACATTACTTTGATAGGACTGTAACCTAGCAGGGAGATTACACAATGTTATGCATGTCTGCTCTCTGCTGTCATGTTACTAATGATTAAACAAAGTAAAAACAATGCACACTTCTGTTCTCTCTTCCCGAATTTGTTTTTCTGTTGCCCCTTTAGGCAGTCAGTTTAGTTTGCTCACCCTCATTCACTATTCATGTCTTCTCTAAATCAGTCCATGACTCTCTTGTCTGCTCTTCACATGTCTCCTTTTCACCCTACTTCTATGATTGTAGACCGCCGGACATGGGGAAATGCACAGCAGAGCCTGTGCTGCAGGAGGAGGGGCAGCAAAGGCCAGAGATGTTTGAGAACCCACTGTACGGCTCCATGGCCTCCAAGGGCAAGGTCGCCCCCAAGAAGGAGCAGGAATACGCCAAGGCCTTGCGGAAAGAGCAGCCACCGCTGCCTGAGCAGAGCTGTCATCTCACAAAGCCACAGGAGCCTGAGTGCAGCAAGACCTCTGGCAAACAGGCATCGCCACCTTTCCTGGTGCCCACACAGCTATTCCGGACCTACACCTCTCCCTGCCAATTGGAAGAAAAGAATTCAGGGGAAAAGAGCCCAGGCAAACCAAAGATGACAACACCATTGGAAAACACGGTACCTCTCAAGAAACTCGTGAAGCCATCAAGGGCTGAAGTCAACCTGAGCATGCAGGGTCAGCAGAACAAGCCGCCCCTTCCCTCCAAGAGCCGGGCAGTGCTGGACATGCAGAACTCCAAGGGCCGCGACTACCGGGACAGTTCGGAGCTGCCACACTCCGGGAAGCACCGCATGGAGGAGGGCCCTGTCAGCAGGACAACCACCCCGGTGCGTTACTTGGGCAATGCAGTGGGCTGAGCTTCTCTTGGGCTGTGATCACTGCAACTGGAGTAGGACTGGCTTAGTCACTAAATCCTCACTCCATGGTTCCTATCCGAGCTCAGTGCTGTCCCACAAGCCTACAGGGCTTGCAGAGCAGGGGGTGCCAGGGAATATCCTAAGGCAGTATTGCTGCAGAGCATGGCATGGTGTGAAACTATGGCTTTAGCTTTGCAGGAATTTTTACCTTCTGCTGGACTGCAAGAGGAATGCAAATAGTACCTTGTTGTGTCTTGTTTTGGGCATACTGTGCTGTTCCTGAAAGTGGCCCATACTGGCCTGATAGCACAAATCTGTAGTATTGGGCAATGGATTTGCTTTGCTGTAAGTAGTAAAAACATGATTAAAAGTAGCTAGTAGTTAGTGGTAAACACGGAGAAACTTGGAACACTGTGTCCAACACCATTACAGAACCCTCTACAGAAATAATCAGATACATACTTTCCTGGGCTGGTGGGTTTATTTGTTGTGGTTTGGTTTGGTTTTGTGTTGGGTTTTTTTTTTGGTTTTGTTTTGTTTTGTTTTGTTTTTTGTTTTTTCAACAGAGCATAAGAGCTGTATGAGAAGGAGTAGGGGAGGTCTTAGTAAGCGCATTTAGGAGAAAAAGCCCACTTGAGCAGGCTGTCAGATTTTTTCTTTCCCATCTCCATCAAAACTTGTAGAATTGACAGTATACAAGCTGATGTCTTCTCTTGTCTCTGCAGTGAACATGACACAGCAGCTGGAGGTACCCTAGGAGGAGTCCCGATGGGAAGAACGATGGAGACTACTGCTTTGTTCACACTGATGTCCTCTAGTCTTGTTCTAAGAGACTGAGGAATTTTGTTTTTGAGGGTGTAGCCCTCCCTGTGATAATGAAAATGTTCTAGCTGAGAAGTTTATCCTATGTTGCTCAGACCAAGAGGGGCCAGGACCACAATACCAAATGCAAGTTATTCTTTTGAGTGTCACTTTGGTACTTCCATCAAGAGGTGGGTGGCCAAGTACATGCATTAGTAAATGTTTTGGAAAAGAGGATGGTACGGTACAAGGACAAGGAGATGGAAGGGGTGCATTGAAAGAACCCCCTTCCTACAAAAGCAAGATTTCTATTTTGTGTTACAGGATTCCTATTAAAGAGTGATATGTAAAAGAAAGCATCTTAAAAGTGGTACAGTTCCAAAAGCATGTCCATGGAGCAAGGAGGTCAGGGAGCGTGGGGAAGGAGTCTGAATAGCAGATACTGATGCAGGTCACACACTCTCAGTGGAGCCAGCCTTGCCTGGAGCTCGGGGCTGCATCCCTGCACCACCCAGAGGACACAGCAAGTGAGGGCTGGCCCGTGGCACTGTTGCTCCTTTTCCTTCAAGCAGGCCCTGCTTTGATATCCCAGCAAATAGAGGGAAACACCAGAATCATGGGAAGAGGAAGGGCCCATGGCAGCCCAGGAGGAGCAGACAGCAGCACCTCAGCCTGCCTGGCAGCAAGCACTCTGCTTTGGAGGACACTGGCCAGCTGGTTTTGGAGCATTCTTAATAGATTAATGCTGACCTTACTGTACACTTTTGTTCATTGACTGAGAATGAATAATGTTAACATACTTGTCATTTCTGTTATATTTGTGTTAAGTATTAATGCTGTGGTTACTAAGGCTAAGCCTGTTGTGAATTAATCACTGCTATTGTTTCTATGTTGATTTCTTTAAAAATAATAAAATAGTCACCTTTCTGGTCGTTCTTCATTGAGAATTCAGAACTGCCTGACACATGATTCAGCTTTAGGTGGCTGTTACATTAGCTTGCTCAGTGACAGTAGTCCCTGCCCAGAGAAAACACCAAAGGCACCAAGCAGAGCAGGGAGGACGTGACAAGGACAACTGAGAATCATCTGTCTGTCTGTCTGTCTGCACAGACCTTTTAGCTGGTTTGAAAACCACAGGACCTGTTAGCAGGCACAGTTACTAATAGTGTGAGTGTAGAAAAGGTACAGTAATTTTACTGGAGGAAAGAGGTCAAGCACAGGCTTGTGAGAATGGGTGGAAGAGGACAACTTAGAGGTAGAAACCTTTCAAGAGGAGATGATTTTGTGCCATGCAGGTTGGAGTTTCAAGGCATCATTACTGAAGCACCTGGCTCTCCAACCTACAAATCAGCAAGAGAGGCCATGAGCTTGCATTCCTTTTGCTTTATTCACCAGAACCCTCTCTGGGTAATTGCAATAATTCAGTAGCTGTGGTATTTCCCTGGCCCTGGGGAGCATTTCACTTTTCCAGGTTGCAGAAGAACTTGTGTGGCTACCAAGTAAAAAACCTCCCTGGAGCAGATGAGCTTTCTGTCCCACACAGAGAGTTAAATCAGTTCCCAGTAATTCTGGGCTGTGTTCTTCTATGTGTGAAGATGGAAATGGGATTAGCTTTCTATAAAAAAATGTAACTTCTCAACAATTAGACAAGTTCAGGGTTTTTTGGTTTTATCCCTGACTACCTAAACTGTAAAAAATAAAGTATATTCCCCAAAGTTTAGAAACTGAAAGCTGGATATAAAACAAATATAGCTTTCTATGTAAACATTCTCCTAATTGGGAACGCTGCTTAAATTGTGCACAGATTTGCAGATGAACAGAGTTTGAGAACACTGGACTTGCTAAAGCATAAAAATTCATCCAGGTACTTAATTTGGCCTGTCCTTTAGAAAGGCGTGTTGCTGGGGAAGAAAAGCAGCTCTCTTCCAAGTTCCCAGCAGAAAAAAAAATCCATTCCTGTTCCTATGCTAAAAATGGATTGCCTGCCCACTTGGGGTTCCAAAGACAGGCTGATGGAATGGTGGCAAATGCCACCAGGCTTTGTGCAAGTGGACAGTGTTCAAAAGAAGGCTCTGTAAAGAGCTTTCTGAAGCCTTTCTGGACGAGAGTCTCCCAAGGTGAACAGCTTAGACACAGAGTGGAGAAGTGGGACAAGTGGTGAGACACTACACAGAACTTGTCTCTGTGGCCAGACTGGGTGTGCCTTGGGATGGTAAAAGTGGTAACAACAGCTGTGGGAGCTTGGCAGATGTGAGTATCAGAAAACTGAATTTAACAAATAAGTCTGGTGCTTCTGTTAATTTAATTTTTAATTCCTGTCACAAAGTCTCTACTGGTTTTACTGCCCGTGTCTTGAACCACATGAAACCACAGAACTGAAAACAAGCTGCTACTTTCTCTGACATCCCTGAGCCTGAGACCCTCTTGCCAAACCAGGCACATTTCTCTGCCCCCTCTCCTGTTGTCCAGTTAAGTTAGTACAGGCAGTATGAGCAAAAGACATGAACTGAAGGATATGAATTGTCCAAAAATGTACTGATTTCCCCCAGATGTATTATCTATCCACAACCTTCCAGCGTCCTTTATTTTAAGTTCTTAAAATAGCTGGAGTCTTTTTGTACTTATTTCCATGGAGACCCAGCTGTCAAAAATGCTTGAAGTTCCCAGCTCCAGGATGTTGCAGAACACAGTAAGTTTTAAACCCCCCATTTCCTGCCTGCACCTGTTGCACCTAACACCAGTGTCCCACAGGGCACCTTTAAGCCTTTTCCTAAGATGTTGTGGGCGATAGATTTTCATCCTGATAAGGGTAGGGTATTAGAGCAAGTGGCTCAAGGAAGAGGAAAAACAGAAGGAAAACCAAATTAAGCTGAGTTACTCACACCAAAATAGCAAGGGGGTAATTTTGATGTTAGAAGTGATGTTGCTTAAGCCTGTAATCTACTGGGACCAAGCACCCTTTTGCTGTACAGCTTAAAAGTAACTATTTAGTCACTATCCTCCCACTTGTTTTTAAAATGAAAGGTTTGCTAAAATTTTACAATGTTTTTCTGTTGTCCTTGTGATAATACAGTAATTGTCCATGTGATTGGACTTACTGTCCAATTAAAGGTTTCACCCCCAGACCAAGCTTCTTATTTTTATAACATTGCGAAGGCTCAGATATTTATATGTGAATAAACTGTGGGTGTTGGGACTAACTGACCAAGGAGATGCAGGACAGTTCCCAGAGATCTCCTAGCCAGTATCAGCAGATGGACTGGAAATAGACAATACCCAAATATCTCCCTTTTATTTCCATACTCTGTTCCTGAGAGAAATCGACACTTTCCCCTATGGGGCCTTTGCCAACCAGTCTCTGTCCTTGCTGTCATTTGTGATGTTCCTTGCTGGTATCACAGATCAGAGGTGCAGCCAGTGGCCTGGGCTTGGGGAAGTGAGGGGTGCTGCAAAGCCTCTTGATCATCAGCTACATCTGTGTGGTGCTCACGTTGTTGGGGCTGAAGTGTTCAGTGATGGGGTCAATGGCCTTGCCTGTTCTCCATGCCCAGCTGGCACTGTCCCACATGCTGGTCACACCTGCCACCAAAGGGCAGTTGCAGTCCCCAGGGCATTCCTGCAAGGCCTACAGAAGGATTTGTTATGCAAGTGCTACAGAATAATCCAAATATTCCTTTCAAAGTGCAGGAAAGGTGTTAGCTGCAGAGGTACAAAATGTTCTTTCTAAATATATATGTAAGCAAACATCAAGTTATTACTCACATGAATATGAAAAAGATCCTCCTAACTCCACAGTGTGTGCATGGTGGTGTTTCGAATGAGGTTCCTAATAAAAAGTATTTTAAGATTGCATTTGTGTTAAACTATTGAAGTTTCTCAGAAATTATTTCAGAGTTGAATCCCAGGTTGACAGAAGAGAGAGATTTCTTTTTCCTACTGTAATTTGCTATATTTTTTTCTGCATTAACTTATTATGCATCATCACAAAGCATTATCTCATTATGCATCACCAAATTTCCCTGAACTTCTGTTCTCAGTTCATTAGCATTATTTGGTTCCATTAATTTTATCTGCAGATAATCTTTGCTCCAGCTCCCAAGCCAGCTAAACTAAAGGATACTTCAGTGTATCCTTTTAGATCAAAACTAACTGACATTCTTCTCTAGCTCTCAGCAAACTGTCTTCAGAACTGTTTTACAAACCCCAGTATTGCAGAATCCATCACAAAAACCAGGCACGGGTCTGCTGAATGTGGGGCTTGGACTGGAGAATCTCCAGAGGCCCATCCAGATTCAGCTGTTCCATATTTGTGTGGTTCTATTTAACTGAGACCATTCTGTGCCAGGGATGTTAATCTGCTACACATTACAGTTATTATTAACACTTTACTGCATTTTTCCCAAGGTTTGGTTGAGATTACAAAGAAAACAAAATTAGTCTCGCTACTAATGAAGTATTAGATTATATCATAACTAATAAAGATGGCACAGAACAGGGTAGTAAATGTTGGGCTCGAGAGAGAATGCATGGATGGAAATGGAAAATAAAAAGAGACCTTTGCAACAGAAAAGATGGAGAGTTAACACAGAATTTACATCTGCTCCAAACTTCACAGTAATTTGCATCTTGACATTATGGCTTGAAGTACCAAGAAAATGACCAGTTGTGGGACATGTTCCCTCTTTTCTAAGGTAAAATGAAGATCCAAAACAAAGCTGAATTTGAAAATGGTGTTCTGAGCATAACTTTGGGATGAACACTGGTGATCAGGATCTTCCCGAAAATTAACATTTCTGGTTCCCAGTCAGGAAGCAGTGAAGGAATTAAGTGAATCTGAGCAGCAAGCTTAGGGAAACATCCCATCACAAAGCGCTGCACTCACCTTGAGCAGGGATCCCTGAGTGTCAGTCACACAAAGCCAGCTCAGAGCCACACCTGGGCTGGACGGGGGCCCTGCTGGGACCCTGCAATCCATAAACCAGCCAAGAGTAAACTACAAAATCCTTCACCATGTTTGCAAGTGGCCTTATAAACCTCCAGCAGGAGAGATTCTCATCTGCCTCCAGTAGCCTGTTTCGAGTTTCACCAGCTTTTATCAGCCCTCCCTCATTTCCAGCACCCATTTTTTTGGCTCATTTTCGTTCCCCTCCCCGCCAGTGTCACTGCAGGGACGCGGTGCTGCCGGCCCCGTGGGGACACCGAGCTGCGAGCGGTGTGACCGGAGGAGGCTCGGCCTGGGAGACCCGACCCGCCCGGCCCGGCCCGGCCCAGCCCATTCCAGCCCATTCCAGCCCATTCCAGCCCATTCCAGCCCGGCCCGGCCCAGCCCCGCCACCGCCCCCACAGCCGGCAGCCTGTCCGCATGCGCCGCTACAGGGCGTTGGGAGCCCCAACATGGCGGCAAGGCCACTCTCAAGATGGCGGCTCAGACACCCCAAGATGGCGGTAAGGCCACTCTCTAGATGGCGGCAGGGCCACGCTCCACGTGGCCGCGGGACACTCTCAAGATGGCGGCAGAGCCACTCTCAAGATGGCGCCTGCCCGGAGGACACAAAATGGCGCGGTGCGGGACCTCCTCGCCTCAGAACGTGCCTGTTTTCCCGCCTGAGGGTGACCCCGCCCCCGCGTTTGCAGCGCGGTCTCGCGCGGCGGTTTCCAGCCTGGGGACACGGTACCGGGGTCGGCGGCGCCGGGAGCGGGCGGGCGGCGTCAGGCAGCGGCGGGGCAGCCTCTGTCGCGGTGGAGGCGCGCCGCACAGACGCGAGGGCCCCTGACGTAGCGCGGCGCCATGGTGGGTGCGGGGGCGCGGCCGCGGGCCCGGGCCTGACTCTGAGGGGGCTCCCGCCGCCTCCCCGCGCTCCCGCCGCCTCCCCGCGCTCCCGAGCCGCCCGCTCCGCCCGCCCGGCGCGCTCTGCCCCGGCCCGCCGCGGAGATGGCGTCGGGGCTGCGCGCCGCCGGGTTCCCCCCCTGGAAGCGGCACATCGCGGAGGAGCTGCGGCGGCGGGACCGGCTGCAGCGCCAGGCGTTCGAGGAGATCATCGCCCAGTGTAAGCGAGGCCCCGCGGGGGAGCGGCACAAGTAGCGCTTCTCTTCTCCCTCGCCGGTGCCCATCGGTATCTGCAGGGAGGCTCTGCTCCGTGGGGAGGATGCGGAGCCTTCCCCTCTGGGGGTATTCCAGAACTGGATTCTGTCCGGGGCTGTGCGCTGTGGGATGGCCCTGCTGGGACAGGCACGTGGGCCCTGGTGCCCCGCTGCGTTCCCTTCCAGCCCGAACCATTCTGGGTTTCCTCCTCTTCAAAAGTGTAAAAGCCGCGGTGGGTCCCCGGGGCCTCGTCCGAGCCGTTTTCACGGGACTGTGTGGGACGTGTCTGTAATAACGGGAGAGCTGGAATTTCTGCTTTATCGAGGAAAATATGTAGTTATTTCAGTTCTCTCAGAGGCTGAAGCGCTTTGTGCTCTGGACAGTGATTGAATGTCTGAATTGTCTGCGCAATTCCCGCCCAGTTGCTTGTGGAACCGAGAACAATGGTGCTATTGACCTTGCTCGTGGTCTTTTGTAAAATTTGGAGCTACCAGGGGCCAGCAGTCTCTGTTCAGGGCTTTTGTGCCTGCCCCTCTCCTGCCTGGGTTGTGTCAGGATTGAAGGGGGGTCCCACACACTGTGGGGGGAAAGCAAATGGCAGAGCTGGGTTTGGCCTTTGCCAGGCCTGTTCTCCTCCTTGAGGAGCTGTGGAGGAGCCTGAACTTTGTCCTCCCTCTGTTTTAGCAGACAGCAATGCACCTGAGCAGTTGCTCTCTCTTTCTCTGTTCAGCTTTCATGGGGCCAGTCCCACAGAGCATCTGGATTAATGAGTCCCTGGGGTTGTGGGTGGATGGTGCCTTAACTCTTGAGATCAAAGGGAAGGGAGAACACACTGATGTGGTGGAGGCTCATGTAGCATTTGGCTGTGTCAGAGTAATTAAAGGGATTAGATCACAGCTAGTGGTCTGGGCAGGAGAATCTGGGAATCTGGATTTGCTTTCTGGTTGTCTAAAGTGCACCTTTTGCTCCTGCAGATAACAAGCTGCTGGAGAAGTCAGACCTTCATGCAGTGCTGGCTGATAAGCTTCAAGCAGAAAAATATGACATGCAGAGCAGACATGAGATCAGGTATGTGACACTCCCTTTTTGTCAGCAGCTGTCTGTTGTGCCCCTTGTAGCCTAAACCACTGTTTGGTGCCTCACACAAACAGCTCCAGATCCCTACAGTGACCTGGCACACAACAAACTGAAATCCTGTTGGACTAAATATAACTTACAGTTGTGTCTAATCTGTGATAAAGTCAGAGCATGTTTAGAGTGTGCAGCACAGAAAGGTCTGGCCAGGTTTGGGAAGGAAGCTGATGGAACAGAGGTGGACCACAATGAGCTGCTGCTCCTGGTCTGTTTGCCTTGTAACACTTACAGTGTTCACCTGCTCTTCCTTATGGGATAGTTTAGTGGCTTAGTTTCTTTCAATCTGTGTCATCACATGAAAGGAGATAACAGAAGTAAACCATGATTGTGAAGTGTCAGTCATAAGTAGGCACCAGATGCCAAAAGGAAGGTGTTTTGTGCCTGCTTTTAGTAGGATTTCTCGGGAAGTTTCCACCCTGACCTGGGAGTAGCATCTGGTGCTGCAGGCAGGGGTTGTGCTGGTTCTGCTGGGGTTTGGTGCACAGCAAACCCACGTGCCAGGAGTGTCCCTTGGACAGCCTGTCTGTTCACAGGGGAAGGCTGCCTGCCTCTGCCCTCAGTGTACTAAGAGGAGGCAGGGCCAAGGAGCTCAGAATTCCTGTGTCTGTAAGAATTGCTTCCCCTGTTGAGGTTCTTTTTGCTCCTGTCCTGGAGCCAGAAACCCTCTACAGCAGGGAGCTGTCTGAGCGTGTCCCATTGGGATACAAAGCAAATCAATATAGCAGGGAAAGAAGAGCTGCTGGGTTTACAGGAATTGCAGGCGGAACTCCAGCAGGCTGGAGTTAATACCCCTGTGAAAGTTCCCAAAAGCTTTCTGATGGCTGCAGATGTCTTGAACCATTTCAGTTTAGGGAATCATGTTCTGGCTAAATGCCAGCTCTGAGAGATGAGGCTGGACTAAATGTGCATGAGAAGAAAGGCACAGAAGCAGCATCTGAAAGTAAATACTCAGCTGAACTCTGATACTGTGCTCAACAGGTTTTTGAAATAGAATTACTTTTCTAATCCTAGATAGCTGAGGAAAAGTATTTTTACTTCTGTTAAGGCCAAGGAGTGGTATCTAGTTCTGGCTGTAGCGTGGCTGGAGCTATAGGATGTGTTGGATATTACCACAGGGCTTGGTTTCCTGTCTGCACACAATTTTTTTGGAAATGCAGTTAATGCAGCATTAATTCAGTGAGGGGTTGGTTGGTTGTTTTTTGAGAAGAGCATTAGGTTACTGATATCACTGAGGCATTTGAATGGATTATCTGTTTCCCCTGGACTGTTACAACACAAAATTATTGCAGAAAGGGATACAATTACCTTGTTCTGTTTGTCTGATGTTGGTGTTGAAGTTAAAAATACGATTTTTTAAAAAGCTGTAATTCAAAATCTAGCTGATAATGTGCTCAAAGTTTGTGTGTGTATATGCTTTTTAAAAAGCCTGATTTTCTCTGTTCCTGTGTCTGTGTTTTCAGAGACACGAGTGATAAAACTCTATAGTTGTTTTGGGCAGAGGGTGATATAAATGTTCTGATACATAAAAATTGAAGATTTTCTCACAGTAATAGTGTTGAAAAACACAATTAGTAACCACTTCAAAACTTATGCACAAAAGGAGTACAGTCAGGCCAATGGAGAAGTGACTTGTCACACCTGGGACTGTAACCCCAAGGCCTGGGAATACTCCCTTGGTTTCCTGGCTTTTGGTTCTGTACCCTCTCCAGACATCTTGCATCTTCAAGGTTCACCATCTCCCTCCAGAACAAATCAGGTGGTAAAATACTTGTAATTGTTCCAGAATTTAGAGAGTGTACCTTTAAGACTCAGTCATCATCATGCACATTTAAACAAAGACTAGTTATCTTCCGTTGAAGTTTGAATTCTGGTTTAGAAATGTACAAAAAGGGAATCTAGTCCTCATGAGATGTAACTCCCCAGTCCTGTGTGATGGCCTTTTGGCTGGTGAAGAGTGCCTGGTGTGGAGCTGTGCCTTGGTTTGTTACAAATCACCTGTGTCCCTGGTGTGCAGAGCATCCAAAGGAAGCAATGTCTGGACCTTGGCAAAGACACAGAAACAAGTGGATTCTGGTTTGGGACATCTGTTGTTCTTGTCTGTCCAATTGCAGCCCAGGCCATGACGGCACGTGGAACGACGCTCAGCTGCAGGAGCTGGCCCAGCTGAAGATAAAGCACCAAGAGGAGCTGACGGAGCTGCACAAGAAACGTGGCGAGGTTGGGAAGTCGGATGTTCTCTGTGGTCCATATGTGGCCCTTTGGGAGCCTGATCATGATTTTACCAGGCTCATTAATCATCATTTTTTCCTCCTTTCATCTAGAGCCTTTTTAAGCTTCCCCAATTTTTGATGATTAAAATCAACCAGAGACGGGCTGGTCTGTAATACTGTCAGCAGGAGATGAGAGCTTACATTGTCAGCATAGCATGATTTTTTAAGTGCTGAATTTTCTGCTTCATTAATAGGTTTCTAATAGTATTAGAGGAGGAGGGAACTGATCTGGGCTGCAGAGCTGTATATGACCACTAATAACTCAAAAAGGTTTAGAATGAGTGGGGCATAGGGGGCTGTGTGTAGTTTCACTGGTCTCACTTTGCAGCACCACTTCTGTGGCAGTGGACAAAGTAAACAAGCACCAACCAAAGTCGAAAGAGCCACAGTGCTAGGCTGGAAAAGGAGTGCTGGTTCAGAACCCAGGAATTCTGTAATGATACTTGGGCCTGGAAGAGAGGAAAAGCCAGGGGGTGGTCTTGGATTTGTGTTTTGGAGGGTTTTTTTGGCAAGGAGATATGGAATTTCAGCAGCAGAATTGGGTTTTTAAAAGCACAGCAGTGGACTGAATGAGTCTGGAAGCTGAATGGGACTGCACAGTTTCATAGGGAGAAGGTGTGAATGGCCTGGAAAATGCTATCATGTTTCTTTGATCACATCCCACTGGAGGTGTGGAGAAGCTCCAGTGTCAGCAATTCTGAGCTTTCCAAAGAGGAGACTGTTTTCTGTCAGAGGTGGGCACCAAGTGGTCAGGGCACTCACAATACTTTCTTTGCTCCCAGCCTGCTGTCCTAAAACCACTTACACAGGCAGGCACTCTTTCCAAAAATCAGTTTTCCTTCTTCTTGGGCAGCTGAGGCTGTGCTGCCAGGTAAGCTGTGAGCTGGCAGCTGCAGCTCAGCAACATTGGCTTCTGTTCCCTGTGCTCTGCAGGCACTCCACCAGCAACTTTCTCTATGAGAACTCTTGGTGGCACCTGTGTTCACTGTGTTCGCTGTGTGTCTCCTGAAATGGCTGTCCTGGCCATAACAAGATGATTTGTTTCTTGGTTGTCAGTACTCATTTGTTGTGTGCTTGATAATTTCTAGTTTCTCTATTGATATTTCCACTATTAAAATTTCTTCCTAATATACATTCTGTTTGATCTGACTATTAATGAAACTTTTTGAGGGAGCAGACTGAGACATGAAAGGACTGCAGCTTTTTCACAATTCATTTTTGAAAGTGGATTTTCAGATTTAAGGACCTTTGTAGCAGATCTGCATAGAGAGCTGGAGTAAAAAGGACCTGAAATGTGTGATCCATGCTTTTAATGCTAAATTAGTCTTTGCTTGCACTGAAGGCTGCTCAGTGTGTTATCCACTGACATCCCTGCAGTTTGTAATGCAATTTTCTCCTCTCCCCAGCTGGCCCAGTCTGTAATTGATCTGAACAACCAAATGCAGCAGAAGGACAAAGAGATGCAGATGAATGAAGCCAAGTGAGTAAGAACTGTTTTGTCTGCGAGCGGACTTCTGGTGGAGCTCTTTATTGGAGTTATAATATTCTCTAGGAGTCTTAGCCTAGGGCTAAAAATGCCTTTGTGAGGCATTGTGCAAACAGCACAAGGAGGATGGCACAGGTCCCAAAGGAGGTCCTCATGGTTTTGTGTGTTTTGTTGCCATTCCAGGATTGCAGAGTATTTGCAAAAGATTTCTGAACTGGAAACAGAGTGCCAGGAATTGCGTAGCAAACTGCAAGATCTTGAGCGAGCTAATCAGACACTGAAAGATGAATATGATGCTCTCCAGATCACCTTCAATGCCTTGGAGGAGAAACTAAGGAAAACTACTGAAGACAACCAGGAGCTGGTCTCACGTTGGATGGCAGAGAAAGCACAAGAAGCCAATCGTTTGAATGCAGAAAATGAAAAGGATTCAAGGTGAGATCCATGACCTCTGTTTGATAAAACTGATATATTTTTCAGTTATGAGTGCATAGGATAAAACCAGATTTAGTTTTGACCTCTGAGATCTCTATTATTGCACAACATGGTGACAGTCCAGAACTTTGTTTCTTTTTCAAGCCAGCACACACTGATACGTCATGAAAACATTTCTGTCTTTTAAATGAATAAAACATGTTCTTTTGTTCTTCAGCAGCATTTAACTGTGTACTGAAGATCATAAATCAGATAGAATCTGTGGGGTTTTGCTGGTATTAGATTTGGACTTCTCTTGTTCATATTGCATCTTATACTGCTCCTAGTTTTATCCTTTTTTGACTTGACTAACTTCAGTGTTTTTTGCATTCCTCTAGAATGAGCATCTGCCATGAGACTGAGCTATGTAAAACTTATTGCAAAAGTAGTTTGTGTGGGATTTTTTTTCCTTGCAAAATAATTTTTCTTCTGAATTGTTTCAGCTTACTTGCTAGCTAATGATACCTGGAGACTGACCTATATTACTAATCTACAGTAGCTGGCAGTTTTATATTAGATTCACTAACATAAGCATTATTTTGGCAAGTTCTTGCCCTCCAAGCTAATGCATAATTCATATGGATCATAAAAGGCCATAGGTTCACTGTGCCTCACTTGAGTGGTCTTGTCCTTTGCTACTCACAGTAAGAAAACTGCCTCTCCTGCTTGGAGTATCTTGAAAAGCAGGATAAAATTAGAGCAGGGGACTTTTTTTGGGTTTTTTTGTTTGTTTGTTTGTTTGTTTAATCTTATGAAGCCCATCAAAACTCTGCAGGGTAGTTATTGCAATGGGATTAAGGAAATGTTGTTTTTCTTTTTTACTAACCTTGGATTCTCTTTCTTAGGAGACGCCAGGCCAGGCTGCAGAAGGAGCTGGCAGAAGCTGCCAAAGAGCCCTTGCCTGTTGAACCGTAAGCAGTTTTGATTTATAGAGTGTCTTTCATCAGTTTATGCCTCAGGTTTATCCAGATGCATAATAAATGGTGTCTTTGTTAGTCCTAAATTGTGTGATGTAGAAAAGTGTTTGAACTTCGTGTGTGAAGTCAGAAATGTGCAGTAACTCTCCCTACCTGAACTTAGAGAAGAAGGAGCTCTTTTAGGACTGAAAATAGATGCTTGGACTGAAAGTCCCAGGAATGGTTCATATGGCCAATAGATGTTGTTATAACAAATGTTTTTATGCTGAGATACATACCTTTGGTCTTCAAGATAGTTTTTCATGAAACAGTGAAGTCATGAAACAATTACTCTGGAGATGCCTGGATTTTAAAATATTAGACTACAAACCTGCTCAAGGATTTCCTGTAGGAACAGGAATTAACCGGGATGAAAATACATGGCTTCCATACTGGCAGGGATTTACTGTCTAAGGGAGAAACAGTGGAGTACTTTACCTGGTGAGCTGATGAGAATCCCTCTAGTCCTTGTTCTTGCCCTGCCGTGTTTGGCGGTGGGCGGTGTTGGGTCAGGTGGCTGAAGTGGGCAGTGGGAGCTGTGGGTGCTCTGAGCTGGGCTGATCAGGCTGTTTGTGTTTGCCTGGTCCAGAATAGCTGCATCTGGTGCTCTGTGCCTGGGCCCTGCTGAGGGTGTCAAAGCTGCCTGCAGCCTTTTTCTGGAGATCTTTTCTCTTTATGTCCACATCACAGAGTCACACTGAGAGCTGTGCTGCAAGCCCTTGCAAAGGACAGAAGCAGAGCATCCCTCTGGAAGGGGGGCTGTGCAAAAGGCTGGGACAGGGAGGAAGGACATGCAGAAAGGGAGTATGAGACACCCTGTAGCATAATTGCTTCTATATACTGCTCAAACTCTGCTTTAGAGATGGCTTTGATTTCTTCTTTAGGATTTCATAATTTGAGAGAGTTTGTGTTGCATAAATATGCTGCTTACAGAAGGGAAAAACGGCACTGTTTCAGGGGGTGTGCCCTGGTGTTTATATTTACTTAAAAATACACTGTTAACATGGAAAGTTCTTTTACTACACATAGCTTTAATAGCAGAAAGTTTAGATTTAAAAAAAAATAAATTTGGCAGAACTTGATACTATTTTATTGAAACACCAGCCTAATACATTCAATCAGAGAATATATTTCCATAGTCTTTTCATGTATACATTCCACCAAAATCTTAAAATTGAAGGAAGTGCAGCTGTATTCTGAAATAAGGGATTACAAATGGTTTTGTCCTTTTAAATGCTTTTGCAGCTGAGTGTTATCTGATGGCACACATTGGTTAAATACTGAATTTAAACTTCTCTTCAGTCAAATGGCATTAGGTTAGTAAAGTGTGTTTAAAAATAGTTTGTCCTGCAAAATCAGCAGTGGAGGAAAAATTATCATTGAAGGAAAAAATACTAGGCTGTCAGAGGCCATGGTGACTAATGGGGGAAAACCTTCAGCATTAGCTGAGTAATTTAGCTGGGTTAATTTATTGTCCATGGGTTGGAACCTCACACTTGTGTTCAGCTGAGCAGCAGCACTTTAATGGAGCAAACAAAAACAGCTCTCACACCTAATGGTGCAGCACCTGAAGTACAAGAGTGTTGAAAGTATCAGTGTGCTTTTGGTGTAGGTGAAGCAGGAAAATTCAGTCAACCTCTTGTGTTTTTTATAACCCTTGTTTGTTTTGAAACAACAAAAGCAGTGCTGATATCACCTATACTTTGTGTTGGCAGTAACTCAAGTTTTTGTTCTTTAACTGTTCCAGCAAATATCATTCACTCTGTAGTGAAGCCTTGCTCAGGTGTGGTGGGTTGTTACGATGCTGTAAGTGGTTAGTACTACAGGCTGAAATAGGATGCCTGTAGTAAAGAGAATCTGAAAAAGAGGTCTGAAAACAGAAATGGGGATGTGGAACTCTAGGCCTGCTGTCAGTGAAGTGGAATTGACAGCTGGAAAGAAAAAACCTGAAATTTAGTTGCTTGTCTGTATCTGTTTTCAGACACTGTGTTTGAGTTACATCTCTGGCAGTGGCAGCTATGTCAGTGTGTGTTACCTGGAGCTGCCTGTGTGTTGCTACAGCTCCATAAACCCAGGTTGCTCTGGGCATGGACCCTGACAGGCCCTGGAACAGTGCCATGCTGTCAGTTCATGCTGTCAGGGGCTGGTTGAAAAGGAGATGTTTTCTCTCACTTCAGCAGGGATGATGATATTGAAGTGCTGGCAGACGAAACCTCTGACACAGCTGAGGAAACGTCCCCGGTGCGAGCTGTCAGCCGGACGTCCAGGTTTGTGACCAAGAGACTCTTGTAGCATGTCACTGAGGAAGTGCAAGGGGCACAGTAGAGCTGGAGCAATGTTGGGGATGTAACTTAGGTTTCTAGTTGCCTGTAGATGAAACACAATTTAGTGCTACTACCAGAGCAGTAGGAAACTCATGTGCTGTGTTCTCTGTTGCCACACTTTAGGATGTGCTGGTTTTCCTTTGTTGTTTTAGCTAAATTACCCTAGTGCCTGAAAAATCTTTGTTTAATCTTTAAAACAAATGTTTTAAAAACTATATAGTTAATAACATGGGTATTACAATGCCTGTTGTTTTATGCCTCCATTACTTTACAAGATATCAATGTGACTTTGCAAATAGCTGGGTTCATCTGAAATGCTGAAAATAATCTTCACCTAGATTAAATGCATCTTGTTCTTTCTCTGAAATAGCAGTGAGTGGAAAGTAAGAGGTAGTTATGTGAGATCATGGAGTAATTTGATTGAAACTTCAGACTTGGCAGACTGTCTTATCTAAACCCAGCAATTCACAGGGTGAGGTTGAGAGACACTGAAGAAACTTCACCCACAAAATGTGTTCCAAGTTGTAGTTACTGATGACTTTTGCACTGGTGCCTGCCTTGGGCTGGGTCTGAGGGGAGGGAGTCTTTCCAGAGACATGTTGCTATGAAATGTGTTTGTGTTGATCTTTATGTGGAGAAGCTATTCACAAGGTTTAAACCTGTCCTCCCCTCCTTCAGTAAGCGACTCTCCCAGCCAGCTGGAGGCCTTCTGGACTCTATCAGTAATATCTTTGGGTAGGTTAGAACACTTTCACCTCCTTGTTTTGTTTATCGGTTTCAATGTACACCAAAATCTTGGTGATGCAGGGAATGTGAACAAATATTTTCAGCCTTCCTTCTAGCTTCTGCCTTTCTTTTTTTTTTTTTCTTTTTTGTTCTCCTCAACTTCCTGTTTCTTCCATCTTGCCGTGTGCTGACCTCTGACCTTTCCCTCCAGTCTGTCTGAGTCTCCCCTTTTGGGACATCAATCTTCTGATACTGCCAGGTGAAAACATTATCCGCTCTTAGTCCAGCATGTGATTGTATTCCGTTGAGGTAACATGGAGCGCAGCTGCATTGTGCTGATTAGATTCTGCAGTTGATAACTATGGCTAGAAACTGTTTACAGTGAGAGAGGCAATGAGCCCCTCTTTGTGGAGAGAATACATGGGGTTTTGCTCTTACTTTCCACTGCACTTTGCTGCTTTAGTAGGGTTATTTAAAATAAGTCATTGGGCTCTGTGCTTAGTATCCAGAGTGGAGCCAGTCCTAAGCTAAGCTCTGCAGTAGGTGGATGTCTTTGCTTAAGTGGAGCAGCCCAAGCTTTGCAACAGAGCATTTTGCTGCCTGGGATGTAGTGCTGAAATGGTGTTAAGTCTTCCTAGACATAGAGATGGAGCTGCTGCTAGGCCCATGTTTCTCTTCCTATTGAAAACATTAAAACACTGCTCCAAAATGAGGTCAGTAATCATTTCAGGTAACTTATGTGGTGAACTGTGACATATCTAAAGCCACAAGTGAATGTAGTGTTACATGACAAATGTAATTTTTGAAAGATGGGATAAAAAGAAAACATTAAAAGTACCTTCCCCATTTTTTACTTTCTGTACAGAGTAGTTAATTGGCAGGTATAGATCAGGATGAACTCAAGAGAAACAGTGTTCATTTCTCATTTTAAAATGTTTCTGCTTTGTTTCATCTCAGGAGGCGTTCTCTGTCCTCATTCCCTGCACCCCAGGATAATGCAGAGCCACATCCAGGTGCCAGTAAAGAAGTGAGAGTGCCCACTACTGCCATATGTGTCTTTGTGAGTACAGAGGGAATTCTCTGCTTTGTCATTCTTTCTTCTGGTTTTGGAGGAAGAGAATCCTCTATGTGGGAACTGATATCCTGAGACTCTTACTATTAGCACTGTCAAACAGAAAGGAATTCTTGTTTTTGTAGAAACATTAATTCCATTTAATTCTTAGCCCAAATGTTTCTCAGAGCCAGTGTGCTCGATGTGTGTCTTACTGAGGTCGATGATGACAAAGAAGTTTTCTGAGGGCACAGGGATATTCCACCCTATTACCTCCTTGGCTCCCAGCAGTCCCAGTATTCTATCATGCCATAGTAGAGCTGTGATGGAGGAAGAGACTGCTGACAGTTTGGGATTAATTCAGTTCCAGTTCTCCACAGTAAAGGGAGTTGTGGCACCAAATGTAATCCAACAAATCTGCTGAAGAGGAGCTCATGGTGATGGGGTGTCTTCAATTGCTGTGCGTGATCAAAGGTTTTCAAGCTGAGACCTCCTTTATGTGTTCTTTGGCCTCATAAAGCCAAACTTAAGTTTCTGTGCAGAGCATTGTCTTGTGACTGAAAGGAAGTTGTCTTGTAATGCGGCTGCTTGTTTGAAGATGGCCTCTGGAGCCTTCTTGAGCACTCCAGAGCTGGATGTGGATTTTTCATGGATATTAAAAGACTTCTTTTCTTCATCTAGAGTATCAGTGTGGCTCACTGCACCAGGGAAACGTGTATTCTTGCCTGCTGTGTAACCATATTCTGTAGTGGAAGTCATGGATGGAAGGAGTAGCAATGTCACCTCATGTGAGAATAGGGTCATGACTGAAATGGCAGATGGAGCTGGCTTGAATAGGGGCCGTCAGGGGAAGAGGTGTTGGGCTTTAGCTCAAGTGTTTTGAGCCCAGGTGGAAAGTCAAGACATGTCTAGGTCTGGCAGAGAATTCTAGGAATTAATGCAAGGGCTCTGTGGCAGAGGTTTGGCAAATGCAGGGAGCAGACTGGGCTCACCTTTGGAGAGGCAGGTAGGAGATGGAGAAGGCAGTCACTTCAGGAATCATTGCCATGTGTAGCTTCTAGGCAAGACCTTTCACCAGTTTTGTTGTGAATGGCTCCTCTGCATTTCCAGAAAGATCAGATTTGAGATGCGATTAGCCTTAAACATGAGCTGACAGACCACATTCAAGCAGCAAGTTCCGTAAAAATACAAGTTTCCAGAAGAGCTGGTTTTGAAAGAACAGTTACTGAAAATACTTTAAAAATAATTAAGATTGTGGTGGTAATACTGTATGTCGTGCAAAGCTGTAAAATGAATAGAGGAATAAAAAAGGAATGAATCTTAAAACTCTCATAGATTTTTAAAGTTCAAGAATTCAGAACATTAAGCTGTGAGAAGCAGGGGTGCTGAGGAGTCAGTGCATCTGCACAGAGGAGGCACAGCTTAAGCCCAAGTCCTGGGCAAGCAGGTGCTGTCACACTTGTACTGCATAATCACCAACACACTCAGTGAATGCAGTGCAGCTGCTGTGCTGTTTCCTAGTAGATCTGCTTAACTCAAGCCTGGTTTGATTGTTCCATGGTTGCATGAACTGTTTGGATCATGTTCCATGGCTGTCTAGATGGAGGAATGAAAAGTTACTTTCCTTCTACAGCACATCACCTGTTACTGTTTCTTGTCCTTTCCTTATTTATTTTTTTTCCTGGTGTGACTTAAGAGCCTAAGCTTAGGAAGCATTGTAAGGCTTTTGGTAGTTTGTTATTGCTGCCGAGTCCTTGCTCCTGTTTTTATTGATGTGCCTTTGTTTTTCCTTCAGATAAGAATCAGCCTTTTTGCTGTCTGTATCCCACCAGCCACAGCAGAGTTTCAGTCTGTGGCTTTATTTCTGATGTACTGCTGAAAGATGCACAGCTATGATTCTGTGTAATCTTTAAGTTCTGTAGCTTTCTGATCTGTGGGTTCTGGGTGTGTGCTAATTCCCTTTTGGGTGGCTGTTCTGTTCCTTCCCCTGCTCAGGATGCACATGATGGGGAGGTGAATGCGGTGCAGTTCAGCCCTGGCTCCCGGTTACTAGCTACAGGAGGCATGGACCGGAGGGTTAAGCTTTGGGAAGTCTTGGGAGGTAAAACCTTTTTGCTTTAGGGTGTGGTGGGGATGCTAAATACTCATTGTGGGTCACTTTGTGTCACCTTCTGTTCTAATCCATTGCTCAAGTTTATCTTCATCTTTCTCTGTGCAGATAGGTGTGAGCCCAAAGGTTCCCTCTCTGGCAGTAATGCTGGGATTACAAGCATAGAATTTGATAGTGCTGTGAGTATCTGTGCAACCCACTGTTCATAACTGGGAATAAATTAATGGAAATATGTTCTTCTCTACCATTGTTTCCATTCTAATTGAAAAGTTACCTAAGAAATGGGTTAAAACATGAAAGTAGCTGAAAGTAGTTAAAATTGTACAAAAGATCTTTATTTGATGAGATGCAGTCTGTAATTCTGATCCTTGTTTTACCATTCAGATGATGATATGCAGCTCAGACATTGGCTGTTAAGGATTTTTGTTTAAAGTAAGAAATTAGCTTTCCACTGAACCTGGCATAACAGAAGAAGCAAATACACTGAGGCTTTATTCCTGTAAAGTGTTTTTTTCTGTAAGTGCTTTACTGAGGTCTGTGATGAATAGTAAAAGGTCTGATTATCCCAAGACTTGCAGTTCCATGCCCACTTCTCCCAGCAGTTTCTCCCCAGCCACAGCACAGCAATGGTGTGGCTGGCAGAGTGTTTGCTGACAGTGTGAGATGTGCTCAGGTCATGTTCACCTGGAGCAGCGGAGACATGACTGGGATCAGCATCCAACAGTCCTGCTTCAAGGAGTTTGGGGTCTTGGATTGGTCTAACTGGATATGTGATCTGACTTTTCTGCTGAGACCTCTTCCTTAGCACAAAGCTGATATAATTTCTGCCATTTGGTGATTCTGTGTGCTAAATTACGATACACACCCAAGAGGATGCTTCGTTCAGACACCGACCAGTTCATTAGAGATGTGCTGTTAATCTGCAGGAGGAACTAGTCCTAGGGTTTGACAAGTTGCTTGAACACATTTGCAGTGACAATTACCTGGGTGAGATGTCAAAGAATTAAAAGGATTCAGGAAAACCTTTTGTGATGAACAGGAGTGTAAGCATAAATTTTGTGGTGGCTGTTCTCCATCATGGATGACTTGCGGGAGCCCTAAGCCTAAAGCCATAAACAAGTTGATTTCTCTCTCCTCAGGCAGATGTCATTTTTGAAATCTTAGCTTAAAATGCTAGAATTTTAATGAAAATGGCAAGAATCAGGCTAATTCCACTCTGAGACCTTTCTAAACAGTGGGGGTAGATGATGCAGGGCTTTATGCCTCTAGAAAAAAAAAAAACCAAACAACTCCAGAACAGATGAGGGTAAACTAGAATGGATTTTCTCACTGCAGCCGAAGGGAAAGATGAATGTCCTTTTTCTGGTCTGGTTATTGTTATAATTGGCATACATTATTCTTGTTATAATCTGTAGCCATGATTCTACAAACCTTCCCATTTTTGTGACAAGCAGGTGCCATAGCCCTTTGGGAAGAGTTACATTGGCTTTCCATACTGAGGTTTGCTACTGTGGTTTTCGTTTTATTCCTTTTTTCCTTTGACAAAATAGCACTAATATGGTTGTAATGGTTTATTGGAAATACTTGAATTTGGTTTGCATATCGACTAGCAGAAGGAATTTTAAAGGAATCTTGTGTTCACAGGGTTCTTACCTCTTAGCAGCTTCAAATGACTTTGCCAGCAGAATCTGGACAGTTGATGACAATCGATTACGGGTGAGTCTTGTGAGGCAAAACAGTGCACAGATTGTTTCTGTCTTGTATTCCCAGTTTTGTCTAATGGGCACGTGGCAATTTTGGAAGTTGGGCATTTACAGACTCTTTTAATTTTGTTGAGAGGTTCTTTATATCTCTTGAAAGTCTTCACAGCAAGACCTAAAATACAGTGTTGATCTCCACATGGTCTTGCAGGAAGCTCCAGTTACTGTGTATTTTCCCAATACAACCTCTCCCCTAGAAAAACCTTGCCACATAAAATGTGTGTACACTTTTGTGTACCCCTCTGGGGAACTTTAAATGCTTTGTACGATTTATGGAGAAGCACCTCAATGTTTCAGCCTCTCTAAAGGGCAGGGTGCTGAAAAGGGCTTTGTAGAAGACAAAGCAGTACTTTTGCTTTAATTCAGGAGCAGAATTCTTGAAAGGGAGCCTTCTGCCTGGCTGTCCAAGGCAGCAAGCCTCAACATGTCTTTTGAAAGGTTCCTCCTTTCCTCCCAAGTACTTTGTACTTATATTCTTCTCTAACACTTGTCTCTGATTTGAAAATAATCTTTTGATAGACCAAACGAAAAAGTTCACGGCTTTCCAAGAGCTTTGTTTAATTGTCATTTCTTATGTACAGTTCTCCTCAAATTTTTATTTTAGTAAGATGCTACTTTGATAGTCAAATCTTCTGACATTTCAACATTGGTTATAACCAACAAATGTGCTGTAATTCATTGGGTAGATCTCGGTGTGGAGATACCAAATCTCAGCAAAGTGAAGAGTATCTGTTCTTTTGCACCTTCTCCCTGGCTGCAAAACCTACTATTGGATGTGAATTATAGTGAATACAAGTTTAGCAGACATAGGTTACTGCAAAAGCTTAGTTACATCTGCAAACATTCACATAATCTTCCTGTAATTCTTTGGAGTGCATTCATTGTTTGCCAAGATGAAATAGTGACCTCTGTTTCAAGTGTGAGCACTGTGGACTTCTCATGGCTTGCACATAAGCCAGAGGAAGTAAAGCTGAAACCACTGTAAACTTTGCCAAAACTCCCTGCCTAAATGTGGATACCTGTATATGATGTCTGTGCAGCAAGGGCAGAAGAGAAATGCAGAGTGGAAGACAGATCCTCCTTGCTGGAGTTTGTGTTCCTTTCTTAAGGCAAGGTGGTCTTTTTGGGATGACGTTTTGTGTATCAGATTTGGGGTTTTTTTCCCAAACTTCCGTTTCTTTCCATTCTTAAGGGCTTTTATTTTGTGTTTTCCCAAGCTCAGATTGCTTTGTGTAATTTGATACTCCATTGAGTATTTAAAAAAATTTATCTACAAAGATTTCTGTCTTGTTCTTTATAACTCTTATTTTCATTGTCTGTTTTGTGATTTAGTATGTAAGTGTTGAGCAATTCTAAGTGAATAGAATTGCTGTGGTTCATGTTCTCAGCCCCAGGGAGCCTCCCTCTGCACTTAGAGAAGCTGCTGTAGGGAGTTTTTCTGAAATCCCTGGTTGTCTCAGCTTTCAGACTTTAAGATGTAATAACAGTTGAGACTTGATACCCTGTTGTGTCCTTCAGGGAATCTCCATATGAAAGCAGAAAGGCACAATTTCCATTTTCAGCGTGCTTTAACCCCTTGTCATTGCTTTGTCCTGCAAGGCTGTGTTGTAGTTGCCATCTGTCCGTGAAGTGTAGGTGTACAGATTGTTGAGGAACTGGAGAAACTGCAGCAAAAGCTGATCTGTGTTTCCCAGTTCCAGGTTGGACTCTGATAATTAACACTCCTACTCAATGGTGATCTCTGTTTAACTGTAATAGATGTTTTTTCTGCCAAGCAATACAGGAGACATGTAAATTACAATTTGAGCAAGTGGAGATACTCAGTTTCACCATGTGAATCTCCTGTCCCCAGCACACCCTGACAGGTCACAGTGGTAAAGTTCTGTCAGCCAAGTTCTTGCTGGACAATGCGCGGATTGTTTCGGGAAGTCACGACCGGACCCTCAAGCTCTGGGACCTTCGCAGCAAAGTTTGTAAGGAAACCTGACTTGTGCCTTTCATCCATGTTTTGTGCTTCTGCTGAATGCTTGTGGCAGTCTAATGTCAGATCAGTTACTGAATATTTTCTCCAGTATAAAAATGGAAAAAGCTAGCAGTCATCCCATTTTCTGTAATTCTTTAAATAACTGAATTCTTTCTGCCTGTATTACCTGGAATAAGAAATCCTGTGTATGCAGGAAGCACTGTTAATGCTATTACACTGAGAGCAGCTGTTTTTGGGAGTGTTCTTTGTTTACCAGTCTGAGGATGGGTATTTTAGTCTACCACTAAAAACTTGGAGCCAGGCCAGGGTTTTAACCCTGAGGTGGGTGGATGGAAGTGTCTCCTGGAAACATACTGAAAATTTCAATACCTCAAATGAAGAAATTGCTAGGATCCTGGCTTTTCTTTGTGAGAAATACCTTATTTCCTTGTTTTTTCTCCCACTGGGGGCTCTTAAACTTACTTGCACTGACAGAGCATTTGAGATTCAAAGTTACCTTGGTACCTGAATTGCAAACGTAGGTCAAGGAGACAGATTCATGTTGTTTAGCAGTAGCAAATTATAGCTGGCTAAATATGAAGTGGAAGTGATGTGGCTGTCATTTAAAGTCCCAGCAAAGGAGATTGAGAAGGGCAGAGAGGTTGAAGACTTAATCAGGATTATTTTAAGACAGTTTGCCCTGTGCCAGTACCCTGCTCTGTGTGGCAGGGCCAGGAGAGTTTAGGGATTGTTTTCTGTCTCAATTTTCATTAGTTCGGATAATGTGAATTTAAGTGTGTCACCATTGGTTTCTCCTTTTTAGGTATAAAAACAGTGTTTGCAGGGTCTAGCTGCAATGACATCGTGTGTACTGAGCAATGTGTAATGAGTGGACATTTTGATAAGAAAATTCGTTTCTGGGATATCAGGTAAAATTATTGTAGGAGAGCTTATGGTGTAGGAGTGGTTATGGGTTTGCTGTCAGGTTAATCTGAAGTAGGGAACTCTTCTTCCTGAGTTTGGCAGTTGGGGAGACTCTTGTGGAAGTGGCAAAAGGCTGTTAAAGAGACTTCCTTACTACTTCTATGCTGTTTGGTATTATAGTTTTTTTGTTGTTGTTGTTGTTGTGGGAGTTTTTGTTATTGAGGGGGGATGCCATTTCTTTTTTGAAAAGACAGCCTGCTTGCTGGTTAATAGTTTTCGTTGGTCAGTGCTTGCTGTTCTAGGCTGAGTTGAGGAAAGTAGTGTCTTAACTGTTTGCTGGAAATGCTATCCACCAGGTGGAATCTAGCTTGGGAAAGAAACAAAATGTCAGAAAAACTCAGTAATTCTTTTTCTTATCTTCCACACTGGGACAAGTCAAAGTTTTGATGCACTGGTTTGGCTTCTGGACCCTAGTTCACTGCCTTCTTTTTTCCTTCCCTTTTTGTTTTTCTTTCTTCCCCTTCTTTCTGTCTTTAGGACTGAAAGCATTGTAAAAGAACTGGAGTTGCTTGGAAGAATCACAGCTCTGGACCTGAACCCGGAGCGAACAGAGCTGCTGACCTGTTCCCGTGATGATCTGCTCAAGATCATCGATCTGCGGGTCGGGGCTGTCAAGCAGACGTTCAGGTGAGTGTATTCTTCACCAGAACACTCTGAATTTCAGGACCTTGTATTGTGGGTTACCCTCAGTGCTGGAGTGGTTTTCAGGACTCTGTGAATAGAGCAGTCTCCTCACTTCTTTTTCTATATGGTGAAGTTCTCTAGAATGTTCTCTAGAAACAGCAAAGGTCTGCTCTAATGGATCTTCTCATGTTTCTCTTTGAAGAAGGCAGCTTGGCTTAGAAGATCTATTCAGGTGCCATTGAGAGAAAGGTGTATGAGAAACATGAATTGGGATTAAGGGATGCTGGAGTTTATTCTGAACGATGCAGAAATCCTTAACATTGTCTTTAGTAAGTTGTCTTCTCATAATTGAGTTCTCATTATCTGATTCTAATTTTCCAGTGCCCAGGGATTCAAATGTGGCTCTGACTGGACAAGAGTTGTGTTCAGGTAAGGTCAGACACAAAAAAGATACCTGATGAACCTTTCCCCAGCTGAACCGAGTGATTCCTGGTGCTTGGCTGTGCTGGTCCCCAATTAGAGCTAGAAAAACTGGGGCAGAGTTTGTAATTTGTCCAAGGTTGCCTCTTGGTCAAGCCAGAGTGTATCTGTAAATACTGATCCAATGTCTTGGAAATGCTCTGATTTCAAAGTTCTTTCACCTCTTAGTATTAGCAGGTGATAACACATAACTCCTAAAAAATATTTAATGCCAAGCTGCTTGCCAAGGAAGTTGTGGGTGGAATGATGATGTGTGCTGAAAATTGCTGAATTGAAAATTGTTCTTTGCCCTCTGCACCTGGTCTGATCTCACAGCCCTGATGGTAACTATGTGGCTGCTGGCTCAGCTGATGGGGCCCTCTACATTTGGAATGTGCTTACTGGGAAATTGGAGAGGACGCTTGCAAAGCATCACAGGTGAGGGAAGTGGGACATGCAGCCTGGGGTGGGGATCTGGGTTGTGGATCTGAGTTATTGAAAAGTTGGAGTTGTACAGCTTTGCAACTTTTATTGGCATGTGAGAATTATTAATATGCAAAGTCTTTGTGGATTCATGGCAGTATTCTCTAGATTGAATTAGATTAGATTTGTTGTTGTTATCTTGCTAAACTGAAATGATTCTAATGAAGTGCATTAAATTATATTTTGAAGAAATAGTACCTGCCTCAGACTTCTTAAAAACCCAAGTCACTTGAAATGTGAGAAAGTGGGGGTTTTTTTAATTGGCAATGAGAGTATTATAGTATTTCATTCCAGTGCTAAGTGCTGTTGTGGAAATCATCTTTCTTGTAAACTTACTCTTGCCTTCCCTTTCAGTTCTTCCATCAATGCAGTGACGTGGTCGCCGGCAGGTGCCCACGTGGTCAGTGTGGACAAAGGAAACAAGGCTGTGCTGTGGTCTGAGTTTTGACTGACACAGAGTGGGAGGCTGTGTGTGGTGCTGCTGCTCCGTGGCTGCACAGCATGGAGACCCGAGCCCAGATCCATCCAGAGTCAGGATATTGACAAGCACATGGGCTTTGCTTGCCAGAGGGAAGTTCTAAAGCAATGGAGAAAGGAGCCTGAGTCAGAGACTTCTCACGGCCATAACTGCACTGTGGCACTCGGACTCAGAATGGGATTAGCTGTTGTAGATGGAGAATGCTACTTAGTCATGCCTTTACTTGCAGTATCTATGCACCACGTGGAGCTGAAGATACTAGCGGGATTCCTCACCAGACAGCTGTGCCAAATACCCTGTCACATAAATGTATCTACAGCACTTCTGAGGTGGAAACTTTGGAAAGAAGTCATTGTGTATGCTGACTTAAAGCATGTCCTGTCTCCTGTGTTCTGTTCTGGTGGCCTAGTTCAGGCATGGGGTGAGAAGAAACATGTCCTAGGTAGTTGGAAGTGTTGGAACAGCTTTTGAAGAGAGTCTCCCGTGGCTCTGACAGCTCTGCCTTTGAGTCATCAGCTCAGTTTGGATCTGTTTTGATCCTGGCACAGGCTCTCCAGCACTGTCATGTGAACTCTGTGTATCAGTTCTTGAGGCAATGATCTGTTCTTCAGGACTTCTGCACCCTTGTGTTGAAATGCCCTTCAACAACTTGGGCATCACAAAATCGGTTTTTAACCTTTTTATACCACAGGCAGTTCGGTTACTGGGTGTGAGGAGAGAGCTAAGCTTGTTGAGGTTGTTGTAGAAGATGTGCTGCAGTGATGAGGAATGTAGTAATCCTGTGACTTCAGTCCTGGAATACAGATGTTTGGTCCCTTTTTCTGTTCATCCGTCCTGTCCTGGCGGCTGTCAGTACACAGGGGAGCAGTGGCATCAAATCCCAAATCCATTGTTTTGGTGCTGGCAATTCCAGGCCACTTGCCCCAGTCTTGAGCACACGTGCAATATTCCCATTTGCGCTGGAGCCCTCTGTGGTACCGAGCAGTGTCTTAGCTCTGTCCCTGTTCTGGCACCCCAAACCATGATGTGACTGAGTGTGACCCACCGGCATATCTTCATCCAGCCAAACCTTTCCACATCATCTGGGCCTCAAGACAAGCCACCAGCGGTTTATTGCCTTTTTATTTGCACTTTATTTTCTTCTTTCCCAATAGTGTTTTACTGTGGAAGTGTGTTCTTTGGAGGGGCTGGGCTGGGGGAGCTGCTCTGAAAGTCTCCCTCTAACCCAGCCTTTCATTCAGACACTTTCTGCAGAGGGGAATTAGAGTATATGGGGCAAAATTTTTATTTATTCAGCTTCCCATAAGAACTTGACTGTAAATAAACCTGTGTTCTGCTTTTAAAACCCCACACTGCTCCGATTTGTTTCTTTGTGCATCTGTGTGTGAGATCGTGTTTGGAATGAGTGCAGAGGGGGAACTGAAATATCATTTTCCTGGTGAATTGTAGGATTTGGTGTAGAGGGGGAAAGGGATCTAGCTTGGGGTTAGATGTCCTGCAGGTGCAGCCTGGGCTTGCCCTGTCTCAGTAGTCCTGCCCTGATGCTGAAGGAAGTCTTGCCTTGTTAAACAAGTGTCTCTGTCCTTGAAAAGTTGATGTATTGTAGATAAACGACTGAATTGAGGAAATCAGGATCTGTATTTCAAACACTGCTGAAAATAGGCATCTTTTTCTGCTGTGAGACTTCGACTGATACCTTGTCAAGTTTTTAAGACAGGAATAAGAGTTGCACATTTCTTTAAAAACACAAACCCTGTCGAAGATGTTGCTCTGGTTCCAGCTCTAGAGTAATGAAGTAAAATCTTCAGCTCTTGAGTGTACAAGTTTCAGAACTAATAGCCATCACTGGCCACCCTCCTTTTTTCCTAAGAAAATAAGCTTTTATCCAGCTCATGGAAGTGAGAACTAGCAAAAATGAAAACTTGGCATTCTGAACAGTTTCAAAAGACAAGATATATTTTCTTATGCCTGTCTTAGTGGTAGATGGTTCTAGAAAAGGCATCTGCCACGAGTCCAGGTGACCTTGGTTACTGCAGGAAAGCAGATGACAAAGTGGCAAGTCAGCATGATGAAAGATTATTGGGAGATTAGCATAATAAAAACTGCAGGCTCTGCTGAGGAGGATCAGAAAGGGTTTAGGATGTTTATAATTTAGGCTGCTACACTTGTGTTTTTCTACAGCATGAACACAGATCTTACCCAAAGGGCTTTGTTAGGCCCATTGATGCTGTTATGAAGGAAGTTAATAATGCTGAAGGATAACAGCCAGCTACCTAAGTCCTTAAGCATTTTAGATTAAAGTTCCTTAGCACTAAGGTATGTAAGAAATTCTAGTGACCAATTCTAGCTTTTCTTTTTTTTCTAGTATTTTGATTACTTCTATTGCCTTCTTTTCTGCTTCAGCCTGCAGAGGGAAGAAGAGCCAATGAATGTACCTGCAGTGCAGAGGTGGCTGTAGCAGTTTTGCTCTCAGAGGTGGAGCTGCCCTTCAAGTGGATTTGGGAGTGGGTTGTGCATCTTTCTCTGGATTACGGGTGCACTAGGAACATGTGTTACAGAGAAGCTGTAAGCTGATCCTTTCCAAGATCCCCTGAAGATGCTTGCAATGGTACATGTACCAACAGGAATGCTCATCCTTTCCTGGAGAACTAATAAGTGGCTGCAGCACAGACTTGTACAAAATCAGCTCCCTCCCTTTTGCTTTTGCAAAGTGTGACTGAGTCAAAATTCTCTTGAGTTTTCTTCCTTACTTCCTACAGTAAGGACCTGACTTTCCTTCTGCAGCACAGGCACATGTGAATTTCTGTGGTTCCAGCCTGGCTAGTTTGTGTTTGCCAGAGTTGATTAGACAGAGCAGTGATTAAGCTCTCCAAATAATCCACTTCCAGTTAATAAAATGTTGCTGGAACCCTGAAAGAGCTGAAGAGCATTGGTTCTGTCATTCATTATTTTTGAGTAATTTGTGTAGCCCCAGCCACTATATTCAGGCAAATGTCAGTGATTGTTTGTGAAAAGCAAGCCTGATCTGTGACTGCAAGGTTGCTTGAGCTGGAGGGAGCTGTTAGGCTGGCAAGTGGACAGGATTCATGTGATCCTTGTAATCAAATGAACAGATGCAGCCAGGGGAAAGCTACAGCTGTTCCTGCAGCTCACAGCCCAAAAGTTAACATATACTGTTGTAAAAAATACCAGGGCCAAATTCACTGGTGGAGGGAAAGCTACTCTTGGAAGATAAAGGAACAGAAAAGCTGAAGTTAATTGAAATATTTGTGTTTCTTAAATCCTGGATGTTGTGCTTTTGTAAGTAAATTGAGGAGGGGATTGTACAAGCCAGCAGTGTGTTGTTTTGCATCAGCATGTCAGTTGGATGCTGTTGAAGCAGTAATAGATAAATTGCTTAGTGATCATGAGAATACTGCATTGTTCTCTGTGTTTGACAGTCCATCAAAATGGCATTTTAGTGTTTTATAAACTCCCTTTTTCATAAATGGCTCTTGTCTGTTCAGTTTCTTGCCAGGCTGGGTGTCTTGCAGCCCCAGGAAGGAGGAGCCAGAACTTTAGAATAAACTGCTTTCAGTAGCTGTCCTGTGCTATGTAAGTCTGTAGTCCTTGCAAAATATGTGAATAGGACATTGTAGACCTCTTCACTGACTACCCGAGTGTCCTTGGGTAATGCCTTCTTGTTGCTGACTTAACCACTTCCCAGCTGAATCTTAGCCCAGGTAATATTTGCTCTTGGGGAGGGATTAATTCTTGAAATCCTGGATGGATGCAACTGGAGACGAGCTTTCAAATCCCCTACAAATTGTCTTCCATGTTTGTGAGGAGGGCAGTAATTCCCTCTGGTAGATGCAAAGAAGCATAAGACACAGCTGCCTTGGAAAATTCATCTTCAATAATTTAGAAGTTCCCGTCACTGCTCGTGAAAGCTCCTGTGCCATTTGGAACACAACAAGGTATTTAATGTTATTTGCTGGTGTGTTTCTTTGAGTCTACAGCATCATGTCTAGTCAGCAACAAATACTGGTGTGGGCTTGAAAAACCTACTTAATAAAAATAGAAATGCTTACATGTGTGCAGTCTGTTTCTAATGTCTGTCTTATATTTTTTTCAGCTTTTCAAGAAGCCAAGTGTTTCTTTTTTCTGTGGTTTGTTGTCTGCAAATAGGCCCTAGGAACTGTTATACACCTGAAGCAATTTTAAAATAGGAAAACAAGCAGAGAAATAGAATGGGAGCAAATTGCAAGGACAGTCATACCCCATCAGAGCTGGAGTCTGTCTAACACAGTGCTCTCATTCACACAGCTCTGATGGTGAGGAGTGTAAGGACAGGGTGGCATCATCCTTTCCTGATACTGCTCCTCTGCTTCAGAATCTTACAGGGCTAAGGTTGCTCCTGGATCCTCCAAAAGCCTTTTTCCCTGTGAATGTGTCTGATCTTGTGATTCAATTCATATTGGTGATTTCCAGAGCTACTTTGAATCTTCTGTTAACTGGGGAAGTGCTTCACCTTATTTTAAATTTCTGTCTGATCATTAACAGGATGCTATTTTATGACAACAAAATAAAAAGCTGACATCTCTGCTTTGTAGCACTTAGGTTTTCTGGACTTCTCTCTCTGGATATCTCTTGTGCCCTTGTGGTCTCCCCTTTCTTTTCTTCCTTTCTCTTTTTTTCCACTGCTTCTCTTCTTCCCCCCCCACCCCCATTCTTCCCCTCCCCTCCTTTCTCTCCCTCCTTATTTTTATCCTCCTGAAGAGTTTTTATTCCATATGCTTTCTACCCCTCAGGTGCAAGCTTTTCCCTACCTCCAAGTATAATTGTTACCGTTCTGGGCAGGTGACTGGACTGTTCTATCCTTACGGTGCATTCTGATTTGAGCTTAGTGCTACTCTTCCCATAATGGATTGCACTGGGTTCTGGTTGAGGAAAATGCAGCAGGACAAATGAGTTCTCATTTGGGGGTTGGTCTGATTCCTTAGCAACACAAACCACCTTTGTAGCTTTTAGACAGAGCCACCATTTGGATATGTGAGGGGTTCTGAAACAGCACAGGAGTACAGTGCTTTACCTACTGCTTTTATCTCATCCACCTATTTTTCCCAGGCATCTGAGGCAGGACATTTTGGGACAGAAAAGCTTCATTCACCCACAGTCACATTCCTGTCTTTGACTATGAGCTGCCCTGAGTCTCAAAAGACCAGGATTGGTGGGAAGAATGCTGATTCTCCTCAAAAGCAAGTTATCTTCAGAAAAAGCACCCGTGACAAAGCTGTGAGTACGATAATAATGGGCTTATTTAGGTTTGAGTTTTACCTGTAGTCAGACTGGAGACTTATTAGAAAGCCCTTTCCTGTCTCCTTTATCTTCTTCTGAACAAGGAACGTGAGCCATATTACCACTAAATTTGAGGACATGGTGTAAACAGTTCTTAGGGAAAACTTTTCATGCCTTATAATACAAGAGAAAGGCAACTCACCTCACACTCCACCTGGGTTGTACTTCTGCTGGTAAATGTTTAAAACAAAGCTGATTAATTGTCTTTCCCACCTGACAGCACCAAAAATCTTTAAATCTACACTTCTTTGTCCCATGCACAAGTATTTGTGTTGTACCTTTGGGAGCTGGCCTATATCAGGTCTTCAGTTCTGATGTCCTGAAGTATGTGAATAATCCAGTTGAGTCTGGTAGAGGTTGCATGTTTGCTGAAAAAAAAAAAAAAATTCCATTTAAAATGGAATAGTTCTGATCTCTGCAAGATTTATAGCTCTTTGATGTGTGTGTCCCCCTTCCCTCAAAAACCACAAACATGTTATAGTTCAGCTGTGGTCATTCTCTCTCCACAGCTGACCATCTACCTGGGAAAGCGGGACTTCATTGACAACATAGAGAATGTGGAACCTGTAGGTAAGTCCACAAGGTTACGTGCTGCTCTTCCTGCTCTCAACCCTGCTTATCCTCTGTTAATCTTGATTTTTTTTGCCTTTCTTTCAGATGGTGTCGTATTGGTGGATCCTGCTATGATCAAGGGGAAAAAAGGTTTGAAGTTTTATGCAATGTGTGTCTCAGAAATTGTTTGTCTTTCTGAGTGAGATGCTAAGGTAGAATTTTTTCATTCTTTTAAGGGTACAAATGTAATTCTCGTCCCCAGTGAATGGGCTTTTTTATCAGTGCTGTGTCTGTTGTTACACATGGGATGGGTACTCGCTGGGTTATGCAAGTGTTGAAATGAGTTTCCATGTCTCCCTGAGGCAGGGCATGTTCTCATTCCAGCCTGGCTTCAATGCTATCCGGCTGCATGTTTCACCTGTCCTGTGTTCCTTCTCAGTGTTTGTGTCCCTCACCTGCGCGTTCCGCTATGGCCAGGAGGACATTGATGTGATTGGCCTCACCTTCCGCCGGGACCTGTTCTTCTCCAGGGTCCAGGTGTACCCACCTGCTGACAAGCCAGAGTCTCTCACCCTCCTGCAGGAATCTCTCCTAAAAAAGCTGGGGAAAAATGCTTATCCCTTTTTCTTTACAGTAAGTTTCTCAGAAGAGCCTCTGGTTCTCTTTTTGTCTGTACTTACCAGGCTGTTGAGGCCTTGTGACAGACTGAAGGTGGGAATTGATAGTGAATTCATGTTCTGCAAGTTCCAATTTTGAGTGACAGATGGTGTTACCAATGTATTTTTTTTTCTTCTTGCAATCCTGAGAGTAAAGTGCAAGAAGATCCTAACTGTGCAGTGATCACAGCACTGTGAGAACTGCTTTCTTAAAAAAGGCAAGGGAATTTGCAATGGCTCTATGCTAGCAACAGCCCCATATATCCTTGCCTTCTTGTTCCTGAGAGCCTGGAATACTTTTTACCGTTGCCTCAGTGCCAAATCCTTTTCCTTTAAAAACTTTGCGGATCAAATAAGGAGATGAAAAGGGCTTTACCAGATGTTGTCAGCAAATGACAACTGACTGCCAAATTTTAACAGGAAATCCTTCCAGTGCTGTCAGTCCCATGTCTGTCTTAGTGCTCCTGAAGAAGATTCATGTTCTGCATGGACTTTTTTTTTTCTTTCTTGACTTCTAAAGTATTTTTGGAAGAGAGGGATTTGTTCGTACAAGGCAGATATACTAGCCAGAATTTCAAAGGGTTACTTCATTACAATGAGTGACCCCTTGTCTTCAGGACTGCTTTTGTGAGCAGTATGGTACCTAAAACATCTGTGTACTATTGCTTTGGGGCATTTCCTCTTCTTCCTCCCACAGTTTCCAGATTACCTGCCTTGCTCAGTCTGTCTGCAGCCTGCACCTCGTGATGTTGATAAGGTGAGGCCAGTGGGACACTTATGCTTATCATGGTAAAGGAAAGTCAGATGGAAAAAAATCATGTGAATTTGTTTAGCTTGAGAGAAGGAGAAGGTGGTACTGATTTTACTGTGCTGTGCCATGAACATCAAGAACTAAGGGCTACAACTACGTGTCACAGAATTGGAGTTGAAATCCTCAAAATAAGAAAGGGAATCCAAACAAATAGTAGCAACGCTACAAAATCTGCAGTGCTGTAGCTTCTTTAAGACTATCACATGATTTGTGGGTTGGCTGCACATAAAATGATTGTGGCTGTAAGGCTACATGAAAGAAAAGGAGACTGAATGTCTAAAATCTCACAGATTGCTATAAATAACGTGCCTTAAGACCTGCCCTGAATTAAATGCAGAGAAGAGCTGGCTTGTATGTAAGTGCAAACTGAACAAAAACCTCATAGTAAAAGGCACTAAATAATTATGTTCTGCAAGTTTTCTGAGACTGTTAAAAATATTCCTTTTATACTTGACTGGATGGTTGTCTGGACAGCAGAACTAGGCAATCAGCCAGGCAAAGTGGGATGAGGGTTGTAGAATCTATTGTAAAAAGGATAACCTGTGTTTCATGCCAGGGAATGACATTCTAGCAAAACTGTCTCTGTAGAGAATTACTTGGATTACACAGGTATCCCACAATGCTATAACCTGTTAAAGCAAAGGTTAGCTTGGCATGATCACTTCCACTCCTTAGATGCTGGTTTTGGCATTACAAAGCCAACTCAGAAATTCAGTTCAGAAACCCAGGGTGGGCCAGAGAGCGTGGCACACTGATCAGTCTTATGATGTGACCTTTCCAGCACTGATCTCACAGGAAGCCTTTCAGGAGCAGGGCTGTCATCTTTCTGAGGCTGGGATTAAGCCTCGTTTATCAGAAGCTCTGTAGAACAGGTGGATGTGCCAACACCCGTTGTCAGGGATGTCTGTGACAATGGTGGGAGGCCAGAATAATTTGCAGCTGGCAGGAATCTGCCAATTTCTGGTGTGCATAAAGATACTGAAACATCTGCAGATGTTCCTGTCTTCTGATCCTGATTTCACAACTGTCCTCTCTCTCTCTGACAGACTTGTGGGGTGGACTTTGAGGTGAAAGCTTTCTCAACAGAAAATGTGGAAGAGAGAATTCATAGGAGGTAATATTATATGTCTCTTCAGCTTTGCCTTAAAGGGGATGGGTGGTCCAGTGATGCACCCTGGTTGGTTGTTCAGCTTTGCCCCACCTTATCAGTGGATTCTTGGGTCTGAGCATATGGGAATGCAGAACTCCTGCCTCTGCCAAGCACCAGGTGTCACCATGTTGTCCTCTGCTCTTTCCCAGGAACTCTGCCCGTCTGCTGATCCGTAAGGTGCAGTTTGCTCCGGAGAAGCCAGGACCCAAGCCTTGTGCTGAGACCACCTGGCAGTTCTTCATGTCCAACAAGCCCCTGCACCTGAAAGCTTGCCTCAGTAAAGAGGTGAGGGGGTGTTTGCCCTGGGGCTGGGGTCATCGTGTATCTGCAGGCCAATGGGCACTTTGCTGCTTTCTCAGCTGGGACTGACTTGTCCCGGCACTCAAGGGCTCTAATGTAATTTCTGTCAGTGGCATTGCTAGGGGTGGCTGAAACCCCAAACACATTTGAAGTCATTGAAGGAAGGGTCATAAATCTCTGGGAGGTGTTATCTTCCCCTATCTGACCTCTTTGAGGTGTAATCTGGGGGAACTAGAGGGGTTTAGGGTTTGGAAGAAGTCTCCTAGCTGGATTTCTGAGCATCACATTCCTTCTAGGTATACTACCATGGTGAGCCCATTCCAGTCACTGTCACCATCAACAACAGCACAGACAAAACAGTGAAGAAGATCAAAGTCCAGGGTATGCTTTTACTGTTGCTTGGGATTCTTTGAGTGCAATAGGACTGAAAGTGAGACAGAATTTAGTGCTTGTAATAGTTTAAGAAGACAGTTGGGGATATCAAGAATTTGTCCCTCCCTCTGTTCTTTGCTGTTCTTCAAGTGAAGTGCTGTAGTTTTTTTTCCGGATTCTTGTGGTTACTTGTATGTCTTAATTTCAGGCACCAGATTGTCCCCACTAGAAAAAGAGAAAGGGTCTGGCTGCTGCAGTGGGCAATGCAGGTGTGGGAAAAGTGGGGGAAAATCCACCCTTTTTGGGAGGTTCCTGGGAAGGGCTCCCTTCAGTGTGATGCTCCTGTTACCTGTGAATGCGCCTAGATCACATACAGCTTTTCCTGGCATTCCAGAAACCTGTGGCAGTGTAAGAAACAGCCACTCTGCCAGCAACAGTGTCATTGCTCCTGAGGAAGCTGAGAGCAGGGACTGAGCTTCATTGCTGTTTTATATGTGACATTACAGGTTTTCATCCCACAGGCAGCAAAGCTGGGGAAGACAGTCTGAAAGACAAAGGTTGGGAAAGAGAAAAGAAAGCAGGGAGGGAACAAAATGGCTGAGGTTCCCACAGAACTATAGCAGAGAAAGCTGTTTCAGTGCCAGTCTGGTATTGTGATTCTCAAATATTTTTAGGCTCTTTTATGCCTATGTTAGGCTTAAAAAGACCTTGTTAGTCCCAGATTCTCTCCTGTTCAGTGTTTCAGTCAGAATTACCCTGGGGTTTTGGTGTAGGATTGGAGAATAGAAGCTGTTTGTTATACAAACACCATACATACACAGCAGGCTCTGTGCTGATGCTGTCTCCTGAATGCACATGCATGGACCGTAGGCATACAAGAGATATCAGGACCAGAGATAAAAGCAGACCCAAATAGGGAAGGGAGAGGGGCATCTTTATAATGGAAAGGGAGGATCCCAAGAGAAACTGTGGGGTTTTGACTTTCTGTTGTCTCCAAATCAAGGCCAGGTGCCTTTCAGGGAAGACAGACTTTGGCCACTGGGGTGCTGTTGGTCTCTGTCCAGGTCAGGCTATCTGACCTGGTGGTCCCTTCAGGCTCTAAATGGATGGGGTTTTCTGCTGTTTTCACCATGTTTCCCATTCCTGGAACTTGGGGTGGTGGCAATGGTGTTGTTTGTGGTTTGCGCACACACCTGAGTGTCCACATTATTCTTTCTCCCTCAGTGGAGCAGGTGACCAACGTGGTGCTGTACTCCAGTGACTTCTATACCAAAGTGGTGGCTGCTGAGGAAGCACAGTGAGTGAATGCTCCTGCTCCTTCACACCCTTTTAATTACCCTCTCCATCAGTAATGAGAGGTTCTCATAATTACAGTCTGGCAGTGCTCCCTCTTCTTGCCTTGTGTGTGCCACACCACTCATGCTCTCCAGATGCAGCTGGTCCCCTTTTCACAGAGCAACAGAGATCCTCAGGTTTTTTCAGGGAACAGGGATGTTGCATAAGAGGTTTGAAGAGTAATTACCTGGTAGACAGTCTTAGTGGTGGCAGCAGAAGGCTCCCAATTGCTGGAATTCTTTAAATAGCGATGCAACACTTTTCTGAAAGATACTGCTGTTTGAGTGGAAGTAAAGGACAATCTTGGCTTGAGCAAGAGCATTTTTTTTGGCTTTTTCTGGCCTGAGAAAGCCCACAGAAACCTTGAGTCTGTAGATGTTATGGAGAACCACTTGGTTTTTTTCCACTGTACTGGCAGTGCAGCTCTGAACCTCACACTGTGAGGAAGGTTGGACATACCCAGGTATTTTATATTTGTCTGGTGTTCTTTCTGTAGCTTAGGGACATGTTTTCCATTCAGTACTGGTATTCTCAGCTAGGGATTAATTTTGTTCACATTCAGAGCTTTGCAGCACAGAGAATGTGGCCTCAAGTTGCACCTGGGGAGGTGTAGGTTGGATATTAGGAAAAATAGATGTGGCACTTGGAGACATGGTTCACTGGTGGCCTTGGCAGTGTTGGGTTCATGGTCGGACTTCATAATCTTAAAGGGCTTTTCCAACCTAAACTATTCTATTTTTCTGTGGTTTTGACCTGCTTTTCTGCCTTAATGTGAAATAAAGCATTTTCTATAAGTGCTTGTTTTTCTCTGCTGGTTATAAAGGGAATTTTGCTGACCAGATTAGAGGTGGACATCTGTATCGTTGACAACTGAATTTGCACAGATAAATTTCTCTCCTTTTGGGCAGCTTTGTAATCTGTTTTGAAATTCTCCTAGTTAGGTGTGTTACAAACCACTGTGTATTATTTCTCTTCTTATTTTCAGGGAAAAGGTGCAGCCAAACAGCAGCCTGACCAAGACACTGACACTTTTGCCCTTGCTTGCAAATAACCGGGAGACAAAGGAAATAGCTCTGGATGGAAAACTGAAGGATGAGGACACTAACTTGGCTTCTAGTACTATGTGAGTGGAGTTTTAAATGGTGGGAGAGCTAGAGAGAAGAGGGGATGATGGAGGAGACACTTCTCTCAGGACTTGGTAAAGTTGTGCCTGGATGGATACGTGTAGCACCAATGCTAATGCTGTCATGTTCATTCAGGGCGAAGGGTGATCACAGATCTGGAGAGATATTGGCTGCACCTGAGGTCTGCCTGCCTTCCCACTTTCAGGGTGTTCCCCTAGTTCTTGCTCCAGGTGCATGTTTTTGCTATAGTGCTGTGCCACCTCACACTCCTCTCTGTTTTTTCTGGCAGCATTAAGGATGGAATAGACAAGACAGTGATGGGAATTCTGGTTTCCTACAAGGTCAAAGTGAAGCTCACTGTTCCAGGGTAAGCATAACACACTTTTTGCTACATCTGCCTGGAGTTAATGGAGGGGAGTGTGTTTATGCCATTGATGGGTGAGGAGAGACCAGAACAGTCCACCCCAAGAGAAAGGGCACATGCTATAGGATATTAGGCTCCCTATACAGCATAAATTGCCTGGAAAACAATCTTGGCCTGTCCACAGAACTTGTCCTGAGCCAAATGGTCTATATTACTCCCCTTTAGATACCATATAACTTTATGGTTGAACCATAGGAACCTCTGGTTTGCATTGCAATTTTTGTTTCAAAGCTGTAACCTATTTTGTGAGAAGTGAGGTGAAACTTTGCATGAACCTTTATGTTGGCATTGCTGTTCTCCTAGAGCAGAAGGTGAAAATGTCTGCCTGAGAGTCATAAATATTGTAGCTCAGGTTCTGTACTCAACCAGCTTTCTGGGTAGAGCTGATGTTATCAACATGAGCAGTGCAAAAAATGACAAGGATAGTGACTCTCAGTTGATGCTAGTCACTGTCTACATTTGTATTTCATTCATCTGTCCTTTGTTCTAATATAAAAATGCATCTAGAGCATGATAAAATGCCTGCTTTCTTCTGTGGTCATCCACTTGCCTTTTGGCTCTTGGAAAAGGGGCCATGCCCAACACTTGGTCAGGAGTTCAAAAACCTAGACTCTTTCTCCATGGGAATGACACGAAAAACTAAGACTACCTTTTTTAAAAACAAGTTCAGTTAAATTTGTGACAAGTAGAGAACAGTACATGAGTAAAGTGAATTCAGTAGTCCACCAATTAAACAGCATTTGCTGGAACACCAGAATAAAAACACATTAAATATTCTTTGTTTTTCTCCTTGTTTTGTTTTGTTTTGTAGCATGCTGGGAGACCTCACTTCCAGGTAAATGTCATCTTCCTTTTCAGACTATGCAGTCCTAGTTGTTAATTCATCTTTTTATTCTCTTTCTTATTGCCATTTCCACCTCCCTAAAAAAAGTAAATGTCCCTTAAGTTGTTAGAAGCAAGTAGTTTGTGGTTCTGCTGTGAAAATGAAGCTAATACAAAAATATCTTTGATTTTATATATATGCAAGTACATTCACCACACAATATACCCAGTCTGTGAAAGTGGATATGCCTGGGATATTTGTGGAGAAATTGGAGCTTAACTTTTTTTGAGAGGAAAATTATGTTTAGAAAAATATGAAAGAATGAGTAAGGCTAGAGCTGAGGGCTCAGGCTGGCCTAAGGAGGAAGGAGGCTGAACTAGGCATGTGTGTGGAGCTGTGGGTCTGATGCATTCTTTCTTCTCCCTCAAGTGAAGTGGGCACAGAGCTGCCATTTCGTCTCATGCACCCCAAACCTGAGGAAAAGAACCCAGCAGGTCAGTTACACCTGGTTTTTGCCTTTGTTCATTAACAGGCTCTGGTGAGATCTCACCATTGTAAGGCTTAGAGTGATTTGTGCTACAGGAAGCCTTCAGATCGTACAAAGCTGCAGTATGGAGCTGTTCTGTGTGTTTGTGTGTCTATATATGTGTGTGTGTGTATGTATGTATCAACCTCCAGGTACTAAATAACAGAGAGCAGGGATGCAAAGATGGGAGAAAATGGAAAAGATGTTCTGTTTCATCTTCATTCATGGAATCACAGTTCAGAGAACAGGGGTTTGAGGAAGCTCTGCACAATCTCATGACTGTAGTGCAAAATATCCTACATGAACCTGTCAGCAATTCCTAGCCAGATTGCAGTATAAGTAAAAAAGAAAAAATCTGACACAGAAAATACCTATCACACATGAGCATTGTACAAAGCCAAATACTTATAAGCAAGGTGAAGAGGTGATAAAACTACTGATGATTCTTGAGTCTCTGTCACCTTGATGTGGCATTTGCCATGTTTGTGATGTGGCCTTCCTGTTCAGTGGTTATCCCAGACAAACATCTCTTCAATGTTAGGTCTCTGTAGAAGTGCAGGAACCCTGTAACAGTTGAGGAGCAAGCCTTACCCAGGCATCTTAAGGCTTGGGATCAGATGCCAAAACCACAGGCTGTCAGGAGCATCCTCCCACTTCCTCAGGCCCTGGCTGGCTCTGTTTGCCAGTGGTGAGCACCAGAGTTTGCAAGGTGCTCACACTAATTCAGAAGCTCCTGTACAGCATCTGAAGCCTCTCTTGACCATCAGACATGCCATCCCTTTCCTGCTGGGGCTGTTACAGATGAGCCATCTTGTCCTACCTTCTATATTGGAACAAAGTTTAGTGGGCTTCAAAAAAAGTCATGGCTTTTGTGCTCCTTTTTCTTTCTTTCTTTTTTCTCTTTGTGCCCAAACTGACCTAGAGCTGCTGTTTCTAAGAATATGAAACCGGAAAGTGACAGTAGAACCTTAGAGAAGAGTTATCCTGAGATAGATGCTTTGGTCTATACTGGAAACATTAGAAAAGGATGACTTTCACACCTTACTGTGTGAAATTGTTGGAGGAATCAAGTGTAAACAATGAGAAGAGAGCTGGTGATCCATTCAGATGCTCTGGTTGGGAACAGGCATTGCTAATTATAGGTGTGCTGGAGTGGGCAAAGGTAGGTTTTATCTCTCCTGTAACAGTTGCACTACAGGAAACTCCTTTTCCCTGGGAAAGCCCCTGCTGTAAGCAGTGCCAGCACATTCTCTTGGCACAGAAGTGGTGGGGGCTGGGGTGGCACTGGTGATCCCAGGAGTGTGGCTGCTGAGGGCCATCTAGTGCCTCTGGGTAGCTCAGGAGCTTTCATGAACACCAAGGAAAGCTTCAAAACATATAACAAGGCTCATCCAAAGGTTTAGGCAACCGTAAAGAATTTTACATTTTTAGAGTGATGTGAAATTTTTTTTAATGTGACTTTTTTTGGTGTTAAAAATGCCAACACCCCGTTTTTATTGCTCTATACTTCCAGCAGAAGCATTTGTAATATGAGGAAAAATGGAAGTCAGGTAATTCTCCCTTCTAAGATCATTTCAAAGGAGGAGATAATGTACTTCTTTATATAGTACACTCAAAAGGATGTGGGCAGAAGACTTTACAAGGAAAATGGAGACCTGCAATATTTCTCAGATCACTTCCCCCAGCACATCCTCTTACCAGAATCACAGCCCACATGTTGTTTGCTACATCAAAGTCTTCTAGGAGCTTGCTGTCAGAAGTGTCAGCTATGCTCCATGCATTTTGTACAGATGGAAATACCAGGTTTCTTATAAACTAAAAAAAATGCAGGTAATTTCAGGAGCTATCCCATGGGAAAGCCCTGCAAATGGTAAACTCAGGAAATTAATGCTTTCTCTTGAAATAAAGATACTCTAACACAACAGAAAATTCCTCTGAAGCCTGAATAGCTGACTTGAAAACTGTGCTGGAATGTGATGTCTGAGCTTATTACAGGGAATAAAACAGTTTCCCATATGAAGTTGGTAAAGCGAAACGCTTTTCAGCTTTATTGGTTGGTAGTTTTCCATGCACTGTGCTTCATCCCTTTTCCCAGTTGTGAGTTCAGGCTTTTTAATTTTTTCTTCTACCAATTTAGCTCATGAACGCTGAGAAACATCATGTGTTTCATTAGTGAAATACCATCTAATTCGGAATCAAGCAAATCCAGGCTTAATTGCAGGGATAGAGCTTCAACAAACAGTTTTTAGACTCTCAAAGGTCCCAAAAGATGGAATTTTTTCTTTGTTGGCTTGTTCAGCAGCTTCTGCAGTGGGTGTAGGCACTGCAGAGGTGCATGCACAGGGAGTTTTGGGATCACTCCTTATATTCTTTTTCAATTTCCTTTTGTTTTTACTGATGAATCGGTAGTGACCTGTTTGCCTACTGCTCCTTCCTACTCATTTGACTGTCTTGAGGCATAGCTGGAAAACAGAAAGAAGTCAGAGCAACCATCTTATGGAGTTAAAGCTGGAGTGGGATTAAAAACTGCCACACACTGTGATTTATTTTGCAGTGGGGGAATATAATTTTTTCTGGCCAAGGTGATTTATGGCAGAAGTGAAATGTGTAGCATCAATTCATTTAATCATGCAGGGCTGACTTGAGTACAGAGAATCTCAAACATAAGCTTCCCAAGAATGTGATGTAATTTTTTCAGGGCCAAGCTGGGGCAAGTGTGAGCAAGTAAGTGCTGTGTGCTCTGTTTCACAGCAGATGGCTTTGCCCTCTCTAGCTGTCTGTGAGCAAGCTCTGAAGCATTCATCTCTCAGTAAGCAGCAGGTCTGTCACAGTGCATGGCTATTGCAGATTGCTTGATCTGTCTTCCCTGTGCCAGCAGGAGACAGAAGAGAAGCAGCTTGCTACCTTTCCTTCTCTGTGTTTATCACTTCCTTCTCTTGGTCTTCTGCGAGGCCAGGATTTGCATGTTTCATGTGTGCTGGTTTTGTGACTGTTTTTAGACCCATGTGGTTTACATGTGGTTATTTTTAGGCAAAGCAGCTCCTGTCACATTGGCAGTCTGTGTCTGTTCTGCCTGTTGACAAAAAATGTGTAGGGATCTGTTTCTTTTAAAGATACATTCAAACTGAGCTGTGTCTCTTCATGCTTTCAAGACCTTTTCTGGTCAGCAGTTAGCCCAGAAGTTCCTGCTGGGTTTTTCTCAAGGCTGTGGTCTCAGCATGGGTTCTTTGGTCTGGGGTTTTCCTGCCAATCTTCTGATGTTTTACGTTTTGTGGGTCTATGTCTTGGACACTGGCCTTTGTTTTGGCTGTCGTTCAACAAATGGTCATTTATCTGCTCCCTGATTAAACTTGCACAAAAGGGCTGTTTTCAAGAAACCCAGGAATGCTTTGTCCCTCTAACAGCAAAGAAATACTTTGCCTGTTTTGGTATTGTGACTTTCAGAAATTAGGAAATTTTAAAGCATTGAATGCCTTGGAAAATAACAAAACCTACTCTCTTTTTCTTTTCTCTCCCATAAGTTAAGAGAGGTTAAAAGCAAGTTTATACTGAAAATTACCACTTGAATTGTATGGAATAATTTCTGTGGCTGCATAATAAAAGCTTCCAGAAAACCCTCCCTTGAGAGGACAATGGTATTCTATTCTAGACCCTCATCAATACCCCTCCCATACCAACCCTCAAAACAATGCTGGAATGCTAATTAAAAGAAGCAAAATCTACCCATTTTCTGAGATTTTTTCAATATTATAATATTAAATAAGACACAGGAAAGCCAGAAAACTCTGGAGTGGACCTACCTCCTGCTAGGGTGCAACTGTAGCATGTTGGCAGTAGTGTTACAGCCTGAAGGTGAAGAGGTGCATCTTTGACTGCAATCCTCCATCTGAGGTATATTATAAGCACTACTCTGCTGCCACACTATCTGTGTATTGACTCAGTAATCACTTATCTGACAGTTAAGTGTATGCCCAACTGAAACAATACCTATTTCGCCCCTCACTCCATTTTGTAAAATCAGTTTCAAATCACTGGTGTGGATCTTGCTCAGCTTCACCCATATCACTGAATTGCTGTTCCCATAGTAATGAAGGTACCTCCAAGAGGGGAAAGACAGCAGACTAAAGCATAAAAATTGGAGAAAAAATGGATTGAGAATGATGCTTTATATGATGGAAATTTTAGAAGTTCTAAATGTTTCATTTTAAATCCATTTCAATCAAGCGTACATGCCCTGAGACTTTCCAGACTTCATCTTGGCTTCCATCCTGGTCTGGAGAAATGCCATCAGGAGTGTCTTTACATGAGCCATCCTTTGAGGCATTTTGGCTGGAGTGGCCCCCTTTGGCACACTTTTAATGCTGACTTTTCCAGCAGTGCTTGGTGCCCTTGATTGCAGTGTATGTTGTGGATGCGAAATCTCCAGGTGGTGAGTTATCCAGTCATTGAAGTGCCCCAGATCCCTGCTGATTTCTGTAGAACAGGGGTGCTTTGCTCCCTGACCCAAAGCCATGAGAAGTAAGCCAGTGAAGTGACTATGCCTTGCTAAAATAGCTGTGAGAACAATAAAATCCCTGAAAATACACTCTTCTGCTTATTTCAGGCTGTGCTGAAACAGCTTTCAAGGAATCCTGCTAGTAAGCAGGATTTGTTACAGTGTGGTTAGCAAAGATCCCACTGAAGAAATGCAAATGCCAAAAGTCTTGAAACCATTTTTAGGGCAAGATGAGATCAGGAGTGTTGCCCCAAAGGCCTTAACCCATCTGATGAGAGATCCATGAGGTGTTTCTGTACTTTGACCTCTAATTTTAATACCTTCATGTTTTTCGAACAAGAGCATTCTCTTGTCATCAGCTGACTTCTTCAATCACAGTGACAGAGCTATTAAAGCTGACATCATGTCATGCAAGCACTGTAAGCTCAGAGTGCAGGTGTGTGCATAGATGTCTCCCACAGGTGTGACCATGAGTAAGCATAGATGGGAAAATCTGTCTTTGTTCCTCAGCCCTTCAGATAGCTTGGGCAGCATTGCTGGAATGCTTTTCCATTTGGGAGATCGAGTTTTGCCTCATCAGGTGTAGGTATGCACATTTTTGAGACTTTCTGGAATTCTACTTGTACTGCTGCAAATCCTGCTTCTTGTCACTGCTCTGACTAGTCAGTTTATACATTTTTGCTTTAAACATTTTGCAACCGTTTTAGCTTCTGCTGTTCTGACTACACAGTCTGTCTTTTTTCCTCCTTTGCTGCATGCCTGTGACTGCAGGGAAGGATGGGTAAGTTTCTTTTAGTATTTCACATTCTAGCTACAGTTTTGCATTTACTATTTTAAAAACTCCTCAAAACTGTCCAAAAATCCCCAGCTTAAAATCCAAAGCGAGCAGCCCAAGAGGGGTGTGTTTCTGCCCTATAGCTGGAAGTGTAAGGAGCTTAATAGGTTTGACCATGTGCCTCCATTATAGTATAGAGGAATAATGGTGAAATGTTTTGGTTTTTTTTTTCCTGGACAAAACCCCTTGCAGGCTCTACGCTGTACAGCTAGCTGATCAGTATGTATCTGGAATTGACATGATTCAGTACAGATGATAACATCCTCAGTTTATGCCTTGACTTGTTCAATCAACTGCTTTCCATTTTAGCTAGAACAGCACCAGTGAAGATGGAGACTGTGGGAATGTGATCCAAATCCCTTTGGAGACAAAGGAAACACTACCAGTCTGCTGTGGGATTCTCTTCTTCCTTCTATGTGTTGCCTCTAGTCCACTGGTGTAAAACTAGGGTAACATAATTTTGAAAGTCCTGTGTTTCTTTCATTGCAGTGAAGCAGAGCTGGTATTTGAGGAGTTTGCTCGTCAGCAGCTAAAAAATACACCTGATGAAGAGGACAAGAATTCACCCTCAACTGATGAGTGATTCAAAGAACAGGCTGACAGAGGAGCTGTGTTGTTTGGCTTCAATTACAAATGTAGGACTTAAGTTTCTAGTAATCTTCATGTTCTCAGTTTATGCATGGTCTTCCAGGGATCAGCCCTGAGGTCAGTGGACATCAGGAATCTTTATTGCTTATTACAAGATTCACCTCTGGAGGAATGTGGCAAACACAACAACTTGGTCCTACTCAAGCTACCAGAGGAGGACAGGATGTCTGCCATGTCATGACTTCTGCTTTCAGGGCTGCCTAATAAAAAGGTTGGTTGCTTTCAGTGAGAGCTTAAATGAGGGTTTATGCAGCCTGCCTGGACTTATTCAGTGTCAGTCTGTGACTTTGAAGTGCCAGTGAACCAAATCCTAGCCTGGAGGGCAGGCTTGCAGCCATGGGTGATTCATCAAAGTTTCTCAGCAGACTATACAGAACCGATTTTATTTCCTTTTGGTTGCTTTTGTGTTGATCCTTTACCAAATTCAGCTAATGAATTTTTTCAGTGCTTGCACTGTCCCCACGTGGCTTTTACATTCACTCTCTGTACCAGTAAATGTCTTGCAAGTTCTCCCACAGCACAGACAATGCCAACACACAGTATTAGCTTTCTAGCAATGTGCTGAATAACTACGTTATTAAAGATGAGATAAATGTGCACTGTCCGTGAATTGCTTAAAGCTCCTATATACAAGGCCAAACAGAAACACAAGTCTAGACAGAGCCTGTATTTAATCTAGTTTCCTGTAGGCAACTGCTTCAAAAGAGGGTGCAGGAAAATTAAGGAGGAAATCATTGCACAGCCTTTCCCAACATCCATCTGGCAGCAGTTGGTTTATGCTCTAAGAAATGAGATTTCTTTCTGCAAACTTTGTTTTCTCTTGTTGATCTGGATAGTCTCATTATCTGTGTAAATGTTGGATATTCCTGAATCTCACTTAGGTTTTTGCTGAAGTGAGTTGCATCAGCTAATTACATTTTGCATGTAAAACAACTGGTGTTTTATTTTTCTCATTTTTGCTTTAAATCTGCTTTTCAGTGTCCCTGGTCTAAATTCTCCTGGAAAATCTGAATGCAGGGTCCATACTTAATATAGGCTTACATTTCCCACCCTACACTCTGGAAAATAGAATTAAGAGCTTCACACATATTCTGTTTGCTTCTGTAAACTGGTCCTGATTAAGTTGCTGAAAGCAGTTAATTAAGACCACAGCTGACTCCATGGTCCCATCAATGCTCTCCCCTCATACACCTGTTCCTCAGTGCTGTCCATTATTCACAGGTGTCTCACCTTAGCTTGAATTGCAAGAGGCACAATGTTTGCTCTGTACTGGGTGCTTTTCTGCTAAAGGATCCAGGCCTGTTCCAGGTGTGTGTGATCAGGATAATTTCTGTGTGAGTTTAGCTTTGGGGGAGGGTCAGGCATTTGTACCTGGATGTCTAGGAAGGCTTTTCCCTGGTATTTTTATTACTAATTTGTTTGTGGCTCGAGAACACACAGAAGATACAGTAATGTTGAACAGATTGCTGGTTGTGAATATGCTGGTTTTGGAGAGCAGGAGTTCAGAAAATCTTTCTCCACAAAGGTGTTTCCTTCAGTGTTTCTGGCTACTAGACCTGTAAGTATGGGACCAGTAAACTCAGAGATCTGATTTTTTTTTCCTTTTTAAAAAATTTCTCAACTTTGTGAGGGGTCTCTGTCGCTGCCTGACTTTCCTCTCAAATTCAGCTGCGGTGGTGACTTCTGTAAGCTAAGTGTGACAAAATCACAGTGCACTCTGTTGTGCAGTGGGGAGGAAATGGTTGTTAAATGGTTATTAAATCTGTTCTTTTGTGTGGGCTTGGGAAAGCACTTTGAAACACTATTTGTTCAGCTCATGCTGGTCATTTTCTCAGAGAGCAATGAGGGCTTTCTGCTGGTTCCTGCAGTTCCCTGTCCTTCAGGACAAGCTGGGTATCTGGCCCTTCAGCCAGCAGATGCTGACTTCCGTCAGCAGAAAATAGGTCTCTAGCTAGAACTGTTTGCCTTTTATCTTCCCTTTCTTCTGGTTCTGGTGTTATGTCGATCTACCGAGTCAGACCTGTGGCCTGCTCCTCCTGTTCCCCGCGGGGGGAGAGCAGATCCAGTTTCCTCTCCCCGTGGCTTTTTGATGTGGTGGGACTGTCGAGAGCCCGCCAGCTCCCGGAGATGATGCGCTCTGGGAGCGATGGCATCTCTGGACCTGCTGCGTTTGAAGGCAGCTTGGAGCAAATACGTGACAGGACGGGTTTCGTGACAGACGCTTTCCTCTGGCGCATCTCGGTGCGATCCCAGCGGGAGCACTGCCCTGCCCGTCGGTGAGGGGTGTGAGAGAGGCGGGGGGTGACCCGGGCACTGCCAGTGCCGTGGGGCCGGGCCGGGCCGGGCCGGGCCGGGGGTGCTGCGGCCTGGGCCCGGCAGTGGAGCGGCCCTGCCCTCAGCGCCCCTGCAGGGCCCCTCGGGGCGGGGGCTGCTCGGCAGGTGGAGCCCGGGCTGTGGGCAGGGTGTGCTCGCAGCGTTTCATTAAATCCCGGGAACGCGGGGAGAGCCGCGGGAGGGGCTGTCCGGGGGGGGAGGTGAATACTCGTTCCTGGAGGTATTCAAGGAACGACGGGACGTGGCACTCAGTGCTCTGATCTGGTTCACAAGGTGGTGTTCGGGTACAGGTTGGACTCGATGATGTCAGAGATCTTTTCCAACCCGAATAAAGCTGTGATTCTGTGCTGCAGTAGCCACGAAGAATGGGGAAGGAAAGGAGACCGCGGTCCGAGCTGAAGCGCTCGCCTCAGCGGGGAGGGCTGCGCTGGACACCTTTGTGCAGGCTGCAGGGAGGCACGGCCGGGGCGCTGCGGTCGGCGCTGCGGCGGCGGGGCGGGGCGGGGCGGGGCGGGGCAGGGCGGCTGTGGCCGGCCCGTTACGGCGGCCGGGCCCTTCCCTTCGGCCCTTCCCCGCCCGGCCCGCCGCCGTGTGACGCGGCCGCCGCTGGGGGGCGCCGCGGGGCCGGGGCCGGTAGGGGGCGCCGGGCGCGCCGCCGGTGCGGGCAGCATGGCGGCGGCGGCGGCGGGCGCCGAGCAGACACAGCCAGAGCCGGCCGCCGGCGCCGCGCCCGAGGAGTCGTCGGACAGCGAGCCGGAGCAGGAGCCCGGTTCCCTGCAGAAGCTCATCCGCAAAGTCTCGACGTCCGGGCAGATCCGCCAGAAGGTGCGTGCGGCGGGAGGGGGCCGCGGGCAGGGCCTCGGGCTCCTGGCGGCGCTGCGGCCGGCGCTGCCTCCGCGTTACTCTCGGTGCCGCCGCCTCTCCCTCCCGCCCGGCACGGTCCGCGCCGCCGCCAGCCCGGGCCGCCGCTTTGGGAATTGCCAGAGCCCCCCGAAGCTTTCCCCTGGGGCCCGTCCCTCAGGGCGCTGCCGGCGATCCCCCGCACATCCCGCTCCTCTCCCCTCACAACGACCCTCGGGGGTCTGCCCGTGACCACCTCACATCCGCCAAGGCGCCCCTCAGGGACTCGGCCATTTCCCCCTTTCCCCCTGTTGGGAAAACCCTTAATTGTTAGAAATAGTGTCTGTGTTAGGGAGGTTTATTTATCCCGTCGTTTACGGTGACAGCCCAACCACCCCTTCGGGTCGTGCTGGCGACCCCCAACCCACACGGCAGATTCCTCCTGCCAACACTCCCAATGGCTTTCCAGGCACTTGTGAGTCCCCAAAATGCCCCTCAGGGGTCCCCATAATGAACTGCTTCTCAGGTGCCCGTTAACAGCTGCCCCCTAAATGCCCTTCAGCGTCTGCCAGCGCCCCACAAACTGCCCTCAGGGTCTCCTGGGTTTGCCCGGCGCCTCTCTGAACCTCTCTAGTTCCCCTCCCCAGTAGTCCAGCTTAGGCCATCTTCTTCCCAGTGCCCACGTTCAGACCTCCCAGGGAGCTTTAGCCAGCTCAGGGATCAGTGTACCCGATTCAGCAGGACCCCCTCTTACATCTTTCCTTCCTTACTCTCTTTCCCTGTAATATCTTCTTGTCATGGAGGTCAGATTTGGGCTCTTTACTCCCTAGGGCTGCTCCATTTACCTGGTGTTTGAATCCTCAAGGGCATCATCACCCCATGAAGCTGCATCTCTCCTTTTCTCCTCAAGGCACAGCTGCCACAGGCTCCTTCCTCACCTCCCTGTGCCTTTTCTGAGAACCTCTGCACATCCCCGCCATAGCTCCCTGTCACAGTGTTCCATTATTGATTTCCAACACCTCCTTCCTCCACGATCCTGTTGTACTTGGCACAAGTCTCTGTCTCATCTTCAGGCCTCTGCTCTGGAAGGTGCAGCCCTTGTTATTCCCTGCAGTCATTGTGCCTCCCTCAGCATCTTCCCATCCTTTGTGTGCATCCTAATTTTCCCCATCTCATGCTGTGCTGTTTTACCTTTCTGTAGCCATATAGCAATATTTATCTTCCTGTCTGGTCAAGGAGTGATCTTACAGCTGGTTAGTCTTTGTTCCCAGCTTTGTGTGTCCTGCGTTGCTTTCCTGGTAAGGTAACTGTCCTTTCTACTTGGCCCAGTCAGATTTTTTCCCTCTGTGGCTCGTCCTGGAACAATAACACCATTTTTAGGGGCTGTAACAACATTCTGCAACTACAACCACAATTGTTGTCCTTCTGTATTTTTATTGTAAAAGAAGATGTGAAGGTTTCCTTCAACCTTAGACTGGGAACCAGGCATAGGGAGTTTTCCTTTTCTGTACTATTTTTATTATAGCAGCATGATTTTTCTTTGTAGCCACTAAGCTCCTGTGTAACTCTTGGACTGTTGTGTCATGTGTTTCTGCTTAGAAATACCAGGTTAGTTCCTCTGTCATCACCTGCCTTGTGCTCACCTTTGCAGCATGGACAAGCACGATGCAGCTGTGGGGATGCAAAAGCTCACTCAGCACTGGTGCTGCAGCTCAGTGTTGCTTCTCTTGTACTCATAGCAAAGGAGAGCAAATGTCTGCATGGTGCAGTGTCTGAAGCATTATTCAAAGGGCTCTTTTTTTGTCCTGGCTGATTTGCCCTGCTTTCAAACACAGGACCTGCCGTCGTGCTGCTGCTCATCATTGTTTGGCTGCATTGGTCCCAGCTGTGAAACCCTTGTGATAAAGTGTAGTTGTATGTGAGGGCTGTGATGGGGCTGCTTCCTCCATCTGTGAGGTGCTGCTGGCATTGCCACTGGCTTCTTGGGCTGAGGCTCTGTGGGACTGGGCTGTGAGATGGTTCTTTTGACCACACCAGGAAGCTCTGGAGCCCTCTAAACCTGGTGGTGTTCTGTATCAAGCAGATCTCAGCTGTGCTGTGGCACCAGGTGACTTACAGCTAGTCTGTTATTCTGCCATGAAAAAAATAAGCCTTTTGAGATGTTTTCCTGTATCCAGAGTGCTGAATATTAAGAATTTGGCTTGCTGGATGAACGTTGGGATTTTTTAACACCACTGGTGTCAGGGGTCTCATGTGGAAAGGAAGGAAGGATGCTATAGTCTGTCTCCATGGGAGTGTTTGTGATGAGAGCAGGGATACAAAGACTTTCCCAGACTTAGCTAGAGTGGGAGCTCTTGCTTATAGCAGGATGTTAGAGATGCTAAAGTGAAAGGTGCATTGGGTTTTATTTTTTTTTTTTTTTTTTTTTTTGACTCTTGCAGAACACGTCCTCCTGTTCCTACTTAATAATTTTCCCTGTTTTACGTCACTTTCTTGTGTCAGCGTGGCTGGAAAAAGACAAAACCAGCTACTTGTATATGCAAACATAAGCATTTTAAGAACAAGGATTATAAACAGATACTGCCTACAGCTGTTAAGCCTTCTGTGTGTTGACCTGCCAAAAACCTTTGACTAAGTAGTGTCAAATTTTCCAAGTAAGCCCAGGTATTATGGTATTCAGGGTTGATTTGTTTTATTGCTTGTTGATGTCATTTTGGTTTGTCATTGTCTGTTCTGCATGCTGCTGCATGTATGCTCTTTCCTTGCCCTGAGGGCAAGGAGCAAAGACAGATTTGTAGGTAATCATGGTTTTGTTGAGACTTGGAGGAGCTTGCTTCCTTTATAAGGCAGACCTAATTCTGAATTTGTCTGTTGAATGATAGCGTGCATGCTGCTGTAAACTGTGGAAGCTGTTGGACAGGTCCGTCAATGGCAGTAAGAGATGCAGGCAGACTTTTACTGTGGCCTGAGGATACAAATCTCTTCTGACCACATCTTTTGCTGCAGTTAGCTTAAGACCATGCCTGTAAGTACAGCTAAATCACCATGGAAGCTGACTGTTATCACAGCTTGAGTGTGAAATCTGTTGTGGCCATGGGATTCCTCAGAATTTACTTGTTTGTCACAGTTGCAAGCACTTTGAAGGTATATTTTCCTTCCTCTGATCCTGCCATCTGTTTTCCTAAGAAATATTGTCAAGTAAAGCTGCTTGCTTGCTTGCAAGACCGTAAAACTTCAGTGAATTTGTCTCAAAGCCCAGAGATTGTTCATTGTATTTGACTGGAGTAGCTTGGTGTGATAGTAGTGGGGCAGGTGGAATCATTTGGATGTTTAAGGACTGAGGTGTTGATGTGCAGAGTCTAAAGGCAAATCACAGGTAACATCTCTTTAGCTTAAATATCTGTTGCTTGTGAGGCAGGGGAAGGAGAAGGCTCAGTGTTTGGAAAGTGAAGTACTGCGTTCTAATGTACTTACTTGCTTTTAGCTAGAAAGAATTTTTGAGGTAGAGAAGAAGGTATAAGGGAAGCATGTTTAGCAGTCTTTTAATGATTATTATTATTATTATGGAGAAAGAATAAAGTCTCACATGATCAGGTATAGCAGGTAATGTGGGTGTCTTGTCTCAGCTGGCTGAGAAGCAGAGGCTGAATTGTGTGCTTGATCAGCCATTTTGAGACCTGACAGACTTGTACCAGCATAAGGCTTCAGAGTGCAGTCACTGCTTTTAGCTCCTCTCTGGTCTCGGGCTGGTGTTGGTGCAGCTGCAGAAACTGTTGGTCAGCTAAGATGAAGTATTGTTGAATGGATAAGAATTAGGAAAGAGATGAAATTACCTAAGAAAAGATGTGTGTGAAGACAGGCAACAGCAAGACCTTGCTCCCATCTCCTAAGCAGTGCTGAGACTTCAGCTGGAACCAGCTAAGTGGTAATGTCATCTCATTGTCACTCATCGTGGACTGAGGCACAGGAATATCCAAAGTGATCCTGGAAGCTGAGGGTGTGAAACCAAGGAGCACAGCACCTTTTATAAGCTCTGACAGCGAAGTGAGCTTCTTCCTTTGAACTTGACCTTTCATTTCCAGCGTCACATTACAACCCTCAGAAAGCTGGCGGGTGGGTGAACAGGCCATCTTCCCGTTTCATTCATCAGTTCTGTGGGATTTCCAGCCTGCCAGCTTTGGTATGTTGAGCTCTCAGTTTGTTTACCAGACAGGATTTCAGCAGCGTCCTTGGGTAGCATCAGGAGAACTTCTTGTTTAGACTAGTTCAGTCTAAGTTCTGTTTACTTTCACAAGCGATTTCTCTGTAATATTTTCATTTTTATAAGCATTTATCATTGCCTTGAACTTTTAAAGACAAGTTTGCAGTGTATATTTCACCAGAGTTGCAAACAGAGCGAGCAGCTCTCCAAACTTTCTGGGAAGCTGTCTAGCTCTGGTAGCAGAGATATGGCAAGTTCATTTATATCTGGAAAACTGTACAGACGAACTGGTGTTGAGCTTTATGCTGCAGTGGACAGGCTGTTCAGTATCTGAACTAGCACATTTCACTTCTCTGTGCTGTGTACCAAGTATAGATGATGCCTTTTGTGCTATGGGAAGTTGTGATTCTCTTTCTGACTGGTAGCCTTGAGGTCTTGCAGCCACCCTGCAGCATAAAGGCAGAAAAACAGGGGGAAGCAAAATGTTTCTCCTGGTTTTTGTGCAAGTTTCCAGAGCATACTATGCTGAGTTCTCAGGCACGTGGTGGGCAGCGTGGGCAACTGAAGAAAGCTCATTTGGTTTCTTCTTGTATTGCCCATTAGATAAAATGTCCATTTTATAGGTAAAGAAGTGTTATTTTTATTTCTGAGGGCAAGTGTTTTAAAGCTTCCTGAGAGTGGAGTGAGGAAAATGAGACGTTTATTAGTTTGAAATGCAGGTATTGAAAAAAGTATTAGGATAAGAAGCAAAGCATTTCAGTAAAGCAACATTGTAAAAGAAATAAGCAAGAAATGAAGAAGCATTTTCATGACTTAATTAATGTTCTGTCTGTGGCATCTTCCGCTAAAGCATATTAAAATGTCTGTCTGGTTTTCTTTTGCTGCCTTCTAACAGGCTGTCTAAAAGAGGACTTTTTAAGATCTTCATGTGTCATAAATTGTGGTGGCTTATGCTTTAATCCAGATAGAAACTGGGAACTCTTCACCTAAAAAGAGTGAGAACTGTTTAAAAATGAGAAGTTTTTGTGATTGAACTGAAACATCTTGAGCACAGGTTTAAGCACACAAGTTTTCTTGGATTAACAGCATGAACATACTAGTTTCTTCTCTGAGCACCAAGACACAGGTAGGATTTTAGGCTGTAAGAATGTTTCTGTCCCTTAATGTACATTTTGTTTTGTGTGCACTTCAGACTCATTTGTTCTGACACAATGTGGGAAGCCTCCCAGTACTGTTTCCACTGGTGTACTGTAAGTTTGCCTTGCTGCTGGAGAGTTTTGGATGCTGTATGAAAGCAACAGCTGTTACTTCCGTGTTAAAAAAAACCAAAAAACAACAAACCCAAACTAAAAAATCCCACTGCACAACAAAACAAAGCACAAAACCACACGCACTTGAAGCGTTTCTCATTCCTTCTAACTATAGATCAGGTTCCAAGAACTAAAGAGCTAACATTAAACTTTTCCGTGTTTTAAGAGCATTCATTTACTTAGACCACATCACTAAAAAGTATCCAGGCTACTAATTATTTTCTCTAATAAAATTAGAGACCAAAACGCATAGGTATTGAATGTTTTGGTTTGATTGCTTGGCTTTAAAAAACCCCCAAAACTTAAGTAAAATATTTGGAGTGTTTTCCCCCACCCAAAACATCTTGTTACAGAAAAATTATTGAGTTTTTACTTTGGAGGAGTACAGGGTTATAAATGAAAACTATGAAATGTCTATCTCCAGATTACCTGATTAGGAAATCCAGTATACCGTGTGAGACTCTGTGTAACTTTACCTTCTTTAATTACAAATCCAGTCTGATTCTTTCTGAAAAAGCTGCTATACCTGCATATGTAAGAGAAAGCATAAGTGAGATAGACAGAGTTTTTCCCTATTCCTGGAAAGCTTAAGGTTTACCCTAGATATTGGCACAGCTTCTTTGGAAATTTCGCAGCACAATATTCTCCCAAGTGAACACGTGTTCCTCTTGGAACATGTTTTTACAAGATCTCAAATGCACCAACCATTATTTAAAGGATCTTTTATTAACTCTCCACTGAAATGGTTTGTTTCCTGCTTTTTCTTCACTAAGTGGTTATTGCTTCTTGTTTCACTAAGAATTTATGTGTCTTTTAAAGACAGAAGATGCTTCTGTTTAGTATTGCAGCCCTGTGGGATAGTCATCAGGGGTAGCTGAGCTTCAGGCAGGATAGCTGAGGCAGCAGAACTCTTCCACAGCAGCTGCCATGGTTTGTGGTCCCTCGGTGTTTTATTTTATATAAAACACTTCAGACAGTAATGAGCTTATTGTGCATGCCCTGTTTCAGTAGTGCTGCACCTCTGCAGCAGCAGTGCAGTGATTCCACAGGGTATGGAGCTTGCAGTCTGGAGGCCCTGGACCACACCTGGACATGAGAGCCCTTACATAAAGGAGGAGGAGGTCTAAAACTGGCTGCCCTCCTCTCACCCAGAGAGGAAAAAGTTAGCTTGATGTTTACATTACCACTTCAGTTAGGCAATTGATTAGTACAGGATTGCTTCATTTGGTTTTAGAGGAGAACTTTTTGTTTCCTCACCATCTCATTGTTAAGTTGAAAAATTTTACATCTGATCACTGTTCTGATATTGTAGTTTGCCTTTTTTGAGAAAGGAAATGCCCTCTTGATCACATAATACTTGTATCAAGCACACTGCACTTGAGATTTGCAAGCTTTAGTAAATTTATCTATGTAATTTTCTAGTGAGAGGTGATACCATCCCTAGTTTCCTGTAGGGAAAATGTAGATACATACTTCTTGTATTGAATGCAAGAAATCACCCAGGATATCCCCTGACCTGGGAGCTGAGGCAGGTGGTGCAAGCTCCAGCAGGTAATGTCTTATACCGTGGGACAGCCTCTTCAGTGGTATTTGAGTGACAGAAATGTGTCTGATAAAACAGGGAGGGTGAGCCGCTGCTCTTGGGACTGCTTTCAGCTGAGGCAGGGCAGAGCACTCGGTAGGATGTGTAGATCTGTTGTTGAGGTTTTATTAAAAATCAGTGTTCTGGGAACTCACACCAGCCCCTTCTGTTCTGTTCAGCTGAAAGTTAACAAAACGGTGTTCCCAGGGTTGTGCTCACCCTTTTTGTTGTTGCTGGTGCTGATCAAGGAGTCTTGGCATGGTCAAAGGTATTTGCAGGATATTAAAACAGGGCAAGTGGAAAAACAAATTAAAACTTTGCAGTATCTTTAAAAAAGTATGTTAAATAGATGAGGAAAAAAAAACTTAAAAGCATAGGTTGTTTAATACATAAATATGGAAAATCTGATTACGACAGTTGTTACAGATGAGATAAAAATAAATTCTAAGATACCTAAGTATTAATTAAATGGCCAAAGGCCAAAAGCTGCTTTCTGCTCTCAACCTATTTGAATACCAGTTGGAGTAAAAGGATGAGGATTTGGCGCTGCCAGTCTCTACCAAACAAGGCTCCTTGCAGAATTCAGTAGCAGAGGTGATGGGAATCCAGACACAGTGGGAGGAAGCTGTCTTTCTTTCAGCCTCCTCAACACAAGGGCAAAGGATTCAGTTTTCTTCCTCAAGGTATAACTTTCACTTTCTCATATCCTGAAGTTCTCTTACTGGTACTTTCTGCTGACTTTTCCTTCCTCCTTGGCCAAGGTCTCCATGACGTTGAGCGGTGTGGGAAGGATGGGGTGGTTATGAGTGTGAGGATGAGATCCGCAGCTGGATTCTGTGTGTGCTTTCCCATCCATTCCCTGTTCTGTGCTAGTGCTGGTCACAGCCCCCAGCCTGGGACTCGCACATCAAATGGCCCTGACGGCCCACCATGGTGAGTGCCTGGCTCCTGCCTGCTGGTGAGGCAGATAGAGGGGCTTAGACATGTGTTTTTTGGTAGTAACTTGTCTCTCTGAATGTGAATGAATAAGAACGTTACTTAAGCTGTGGGGGTACAGGCTGCAGCATTAGAGGGTTCTGTGTACAAGGTGTGATTCCAGATGAGGTTCTGTTGCTCTGTTTCAGCAGCAGAGCCACGTGCTTCTCTGAGTTCAGACAGGGGATTCTGTGGTGCTGGTGCATAGCTTGTGACAGGCATGCCTCAGAAGGTTTTACAGTAGGTAGCGTATTTTGACATTTTTTGTGTATGGGGAAAATGCCCAAGGAGAGGATGTAGTCATGTATGTATAATTTTAGATGGTAGCAAAAAATATCAGTCAAACTTTTCATGTTTGTCCTTAAATGTATAAAGTTCACATTTAATTAGTACCCTTTACAAATTTATTCCATTCCAAAATGTTCAGGTAATTATTAAACTGTTGCCTTTTTGGCTTTAGTTCTCTCTGTGGATGGGTTTGAGCCCTTATCTTCCAGCTTTGCTATAGTTTGACTGGTGTTTTGTGCTCAGTTTCCCTCTTGTGATAAATGTGTTTGGGAAGGGTGCCGAAGGCCTATGGAAAGCATCCCAAGGCTTAAGCAGTTAGTGTGCCAGGAGGTGTCCAGCTCCTAACTCATCCTTAATCAGTGTACTGGTGTGTTTTTCATTCTCCTTTCTAAGTATTTTGACCAGAATATTCATCTGTTTCAGTACTTTTCTTAGAGCTCTCTGACAGAGCTCATTTTACCAAGGAGCTCTGCGTTGATATGCTGTGTGTTGTATTTCCCCATATACATTTTTGCGTGTTCTCAAATTGTTTTTCATTTGGTAATTTGATCACTTTAGGTCTGTGACTGTGCATCCCTTTTAGGAGAGTCGTTCATAATAGCAGCTGAATCTGGTATTGAAAGAAGCTTGTTCAAAGACCTGTTCTTTGTTTATTGGCCGCAACTTTAACTAATGAAGAATGAAGTGTTTGACCATTTATCTGTGCCAAGGCAAATTAAAGCCTTTTCAGTATTTATTTGATACCAACCCCTGTTTTTTGCCATGGATCTGGAGAGTGAGGCTGCATTACCTGTTTCAGTGACATCTCAGCTGCTCCATGGAGAGGTTGCTGTGCTCTGCTCTGGGACTTGCAGGGAGGCTGTAGGAGAGCTGTTAGCCGTGCTTGCCCCAGTCTCTCACTGGGTGTGCCTCAGCAGGGCTGGAGGTTACAACAGAGGAGAGTTGGAGGATGATTGTTAGGAGAGTTTCCTCAGGCTTTCCCATGTGGTTGTACGAAGTCTGCACTGTAACCCCCTTCATCAGTTGGAGTGCTCAGCCTCTGTTAGTGAGCATCTGACTCGCTGCCCCAGTTTCTATTTTGACGTTTGATTCCAGCTCTGATTTTCTTCTGGAGTTTCCTTTCTTTGCAGTGAGTTCTCATAATGTCTTGCTCTTTTGATACGAGTGAAAGAAAGGTTTTTCACTTTTTCAAGAGCAAAGTGCATTTGTTGTAGAATTCCCAAACAGGACTGTGCAACCTGTAATTACCTTGTGCCCTCTTATAGATCTGTATAGCTCTCCATGTGTCCCATCATTAGAATTGCTTTACTGATCCAGATTTCCCTTCTCCAAGCTTCCTGGAGTTCATTTCCAGGGTGTGACCACTGTCTGGTGGAAGGATGTTGCTCTCAGATTAGCTTGTTAACCCCTACCCTTTTGACATTTCATGTCTTATTCTATGGGATTGGTTAGATTTATTCCTCTAGTTTCTTTGTTGGATTTACTGTGTTTGGTTTCTAAATATTAATTAGTTTCATGCTTATGACCACGGGGAGCTTTTATGACACCAGCTGCTAAAACCGTTTTAGCCACAAGTTACAGCACTCAGTTTTAGCCACAAGTTACAGCAAGACTGTCTAGCTATGTTTGAGTGCCTGCAGACCTACTCCTGTCCTTTTTGCCACAGCTCACTCAAAATCAGTGACTAGATGAGGTTGTTTGGTCCCTGGGGTTCCGCTGCCTGTAAAATTCCCTAGTGAGTGTCTATAAAGATAGCTCAGTTCCGCATATACTTTCGCATTTTGTTTTTTGCTCTCTGTATTTGGTGCTTTGTTTAGTCAATTATTTGTTGTTTGGCATCAGTGTTTTGTGGTACATACAAATAAAAACTGTGTGTGTCCTAAGGTTTTTACATTCTGAAGACGCATGATAAACAGAGAAATCCACATGCTGAGGACTGCGGGTTTGGGATTCTTTAGTTGCTATTTAGATGGCTTTGTATCATTTTGCTGTTACCTTGTACATAGTTATTTTTCTGCATTGGAAAGATGTGTCAGTGGGGCATTATTCTTGTTTTAGATATGCTGCGCTGAATAATTGCCCCTAAGAATATGTTATGATCTCAGCAGTGAAATAAGTTGCATTGTTCTTCCTCTGTCTCTATCAGACATGGTTTGGAGCCTCCCTGTGCTGAGGGACACTTGCCAGCCTGACAGCTGGACATGCCTGACAGTCACCCTCAGTCTGGCTAATAGGGCTTGTTTTCCAGATTAGGAAATTAGTTTCATCAAGAGCCCTACTTCCAAATGGGGCAATAGGTTTAAGCTTCAGGAAAGAATTGTCTGCTCCTGTGCTTCACTTGGTGAACACTACTATGTGCAGGAGAACAAGGGATGTAATCTGAAAGTAGCTGAAATCTGACGTAATCCTTCCTAACTTTTAGTAGAATTACTCACATTATCAGTGTAGAAAACACTTAATCTGTGTAGGCTGTCTCTGACCTCCTGACATGGGTTACTTGGTGCAGAGACACCTCAAATGAGCAGTGATGCCAAAACCACAAAAACTGTGTCTTGCTGGTTTTCTGAACAGCTCCTGTTAATCTTCTGGCTTCTTGGTCTTACAAGGCCGGAAAGGGAAACAGTGAAGCATGAGGCTTTCTTTTAAGTTCCTTTTTTAAGTCCTCTGAGTTGTTTGAAACCATTCCCGTTGAGGTCAGTGGCAAAACTTTTCTTTTGTCAGTTCAGGATTAGGCCTGAACCATGCACTCATTTTGACAGGAGAAATCTGAGAACATACTATTGCTCTTCCTAAATGTCAAGTTTTGAAAGGGGATGAGCTGGGGGGAGGGTTGTGTATTGCTTGCCATAAACTGATTTTTTTCTGCAGGAAGTTGCTGTTCTTCAAGGCCAAAGATAAATACTAAAATGTTAGAAATTTCCTAGGCCTTGCTTTTCAGTTATCTAATCTTGTTCTTCTCAGACTTCTTAAGGCACTCTGCTATGTGCAATGTTGTTTTAAATTGTTGGTTTGCTCAGTAACCTTTTTTACACTGACTTACAATATGATAGAAAAGGTCAGTGTTGAAACCAGTAGCACATCATTTTACACTTGATCCAAGAAGATAATTCATTTTTTTGTAGTGTTTTCTGCCCATGGAATGCCATGCCACAGGACACCACACTAGAAAGGGCCTCATCTGGATAGAAAACAGTCTGCATAGTTCCATTGCAAACTATTTTAGTATTTATCCTGGATAGGATGCGCATAATTAATCCTCATAATGTTTCTTTCAGGGCAGTAGCTTTTCCCGTAGGATCCAATATATGACACTAAAAATAGATTTAACACTCTCTTTTCCTTATGGGAGAAACAATTTCACTTTTATCTTGATGAATTACATGCCCAGTAGTCTGATAAGAGTAGCTCTTCAATTAAAAATCTGCAGAGAGGCTGGGGAGCAGAAGTAACTGTTCATCTCCCCCGTTTTATTTCATTTGTGTCACTTTACAGTCAACTCCTTTCCCCAGTTCATTTTCTGCAGCTGCATTCCTCTGCAAGTAACAAGTCCTTTGGCCGTAAAGTCAAAATAGAGGAGGAGAAAGGCAGTGATGTCTACATCATTTTATAAAGTCATCTTGATCTTATCTCCAGCCCTTTCCGCCCAAACCCACCAAACTGTGCTGAGCTGAGTGCCTATAAATAGCCCAGCTGCTCTCGTGCAGAGATGGGCAGCACTGAACCAGAGGCGTGTTTGCTGTGAGCAGAGCGAGCGCTCCTGCTCTGGCCTTTCATGTCTGAGCTGGGTAGCTGTGAGGTTTTCTATAGATAGAGCCTGGCAATGACGAAAACCGCCGCTCAGAGCGGGGCAAGGTGACCTCTGCAAGTGTTGCCTTTTGGTAAAAAAAAGAAAGAAAAAAAAAAAAAGGGGGTTTAAAAGAGGAATGGAGGAATGCACGTCTTGTGCAGAGGTGAGTGAGCCCAACTGAGGTGAGGGAGCAGGCGGGAGCGGTGGGAGCTGAGGGAAAGCAGAGGCGTTGTTTTGATGAGTTACTGTGCTGGTGGGCTGGGCAAGAGTTTGGCTAAAGTGATGCTGCCTGAGCCTGGGCTGTGTAAGGGCTCTGGCTGACCCGAGTTTAACCATAGCTGTAAATAGGCATAGCAACAGAGCTCTGAAATCTCCTCCTGCAAGCTGCTGTTTTTTGATCAGCCTTCTGGCTGACTTGATATCTTTGGGCTTTTCATCCCAGGAGTCTTCCCCAGGATTTTTAGTTCCTCTCTGATTTTGGTTCAGGGCTTTTCAGAGTTCAGTAGCTGTTTCCTCTGTCTCATTTTTTATTTATATGTGTTTTTTTCCAGGGAATGCAAAAGTCACTCCATGTTTCTAGCTTAAGCTGGAAAATGTCCTGCTGCTTTCCCATTTTCTTCCCTGTAAAAAAATGAGCTGCAGAAATATGTGATTTCTTCAGCTTCGTAATTTGCATGCTGGTACTTTACATTTCTCTTTGATACTCAGGTGCTGGAGGCTAAATTAACTTGTGAGAGAAATATATATTTTAGTGGATTTCCACAGAGTGGGTGAGTGCTGTTTGTTCCATTTGACAGGTGGGGGATGGAGACACAGAGTGAAAATTGCTTTATTGGGAACTCATAAAAAGTCCATGGCAGAGTAGGAGCATGGATGCATCTTTCCTGGTTCCAGATGAGTGCCTTCAGCTCTGGCCTTGCCTTCAGCATTGTTTCAGCGAGGGATGCTGTTTGGTTACTCTTTGCACTCCATTTTGTCTTATGCTGAAACTTCAGCTAAGATACTGTCTGAATTTGGATTATTGACGTAACACCAGCTCTAAGGTGGTTTAACATTTTATTTCTAGGTATTGCTGTAGTGTGTTTAACTTCTGGACCCTAAAGCTACTCCCAGATGCTTTATGGCTTCTTAGAGTGTATTCCTACTGCTGTGTCCTGTGAAAACAAGGGCCAGGATGCCTTTCAGTGACTTCTTCAGAGCTGTGGGGAGCTGGTGTGGGAAACAGGCGTTTTCTTATAGGAGCTTAATCCTCAGTTGTGCATTTTTGTTCGCTCTTTACATTCTTCTAGAAGTTCTGTGGAGTTTGGCAATTCCCAGTTGAAGCAAGCACACTGTGTTGGTGTTTGCCTCAGCACTGGCAAAAATATTTCTTCCAGTATACAGGTGGCTTTGGGAAACAGACCACTGGGAAGCATTGAGGCCTGGGGTTTGCTAACGTTGGACTGGCAAGGGCCCACCATCCAAGGCAGATGATGTTCTGGCAGGGGACAGGGGAGCTCTCCCCCTGTTCTGTTTCCCAACACAGCGGAGGAAGATTGTAGTGGTTTCTATATCTGACAGCTCTCTTTAGGATCTGGCGCAATGCGGAGCCTGCTCTTCCCAGCTGAATTGTGAGTAGAGGCTTCACCATGGTGGTCCAGACCATGTGATCGCTGAGGGCAGTCTGAGGATAGCTCAGTCTAGCAGAAGAGAAGCATAAGAAGCAAAGAGAAGTGAGACGGATGTTTCTCCTTAGAGTCAGCATTTTTTTTCAAAGTGGTTTTTGAGGAAGCTTTGAGCTTGGCAAGGGCCAGTGTATGTGGAACATATCAAAATTCATTCCAAAAACTAAAAGCACACATTAGAAATATATATAGCATTTTAAAAGCAAGTTTAATGCTCTGGAAAGGAGTTCTAAAATTAACTAAACCCTGTGGATCAGTAAGAGTCTTTATTTTGTGTGCTGTAGTAGCATGATGGTGTCCATTTGGTGCTGTTTGTGAATTGATACTTATCAGCACCCTGACTGTTACAAACCTGAATTCCACTGAGACCTCTGGCATGTTAAAGCTGTGTCATTTTCCTGGCACCAATATACAGAATAACCTGTCTTACAAGATTGTCAGACCATTTGTGTCCTATGTTTTAACTGAGTGTTTGTTGCATTGGGCTCTCTCAGCAAGAAGTAACTGCAACTCTTTTGGGGAGTGAAGTCGGTTTCTTGTGGTACCAAGGCATGGCATAGCACTGCTTGTAGCTCTTAGGCAGTATTTACAGTCAGGAATTTGGGGTTGGACGTTCAGCTCTGACTTTTTTGCCTTTCTGAGCTGCAGTTTTTGAGATTATTTTCATGTAGCTATTGGTATTCAAACCTGAATGAAGTGCATGTGGATTAAATCCATGCTCCCACATATGCACAGTATATGAACAAGCATATGAGCCTGTGTTTGCTGGTATGTCAGCCTAGTTATAAAGCAGTTAAAGAAAAAAGGCAGTGTGCATAGACAGTTTTGGCACTGCAGCCCTGGGAAATGGCAGCTGGCCAGAGAGTACTGAGGCAGGGCCAAGACTATCTGAAGAATACCAAATGCTGATGTTGGATATAGCTCCTTCTTTGCACTGGTTTCACTCTTCACCCCCTGGGCTTGCAGCTTGCCACCTCTGTGCCAGGTAGATGCTGGTTCACAAGGCACAGCTGGAGGTAGAGACAGACATCCTGGGTGTGTATGTGCTGGTAATCAGATGCCAATGAAATGAAAGGTGCAATTACCTGCAACTGAAATCTGACCTCGGTGAGCTTAACTGTTACACTCCCTGAGTCACTGTTGGATTTGAAATGCTCATTCAGTTTTATTTATCTTCTTTGGTATCGTGATAGCGCTGGAGACAAGGGTAAAACCGCACCGCAGTGTGGCTTGTGTGTTCATGGGAGTTTTATTTGTGAAGGCTGCTCGGTTTTGCTGAATGAATCTGTGAAACGCTTCCAGCAGAGGGCACTGAGGGTATTGGTCTCCAGCTCCAGTTGTTTGCCTACGGGTGTGTGCTGGGGAAGCAGAAAACGTGCCTGTCAGTAAAACCTGTGTTTCACCCCTCTCTTCTGATGCTTTTGTAGACTGTCATAAAAGAGGGGATGCTGATGAAACAAACCAGCTCCTTCCAGCGCTGGAAGAGACGATACTTCAAACTGCGAGGACGAACGCTCTACTATGCAAAAACTGCCAAGGTAAGGTCCTGACAGTACCTCTGAGGCCAAGGAAGGGAATCACTAGAGGTGCTTTGGAGGCAGATGGGTGGCAGTGGGGAAGCAGCCCTCAGCAGAGGAAAGAGGCTCTGTAGGTACTGGTTTTCAGGCTTTGTAGCTATTAGAAGATCCCTGTATTATGCCTCACACTTGGAAATCCTTGGTTTTGAAGTGAAGCATCATGTGGACCTTGATACTGATTTTTCCACATTTTTTCTCCCTGTGGTGCATGTTAGTAGGGAATGGACTCTGAATCAATAGAAAGAAGAGAATACAAATGAAAAGTGAAAGTGCAGGAGACAAGCAAGGCTAGAATTTATCAAATCAGAGCTGCCGTGCATCTGGTTTAGTACGTCGATAGTCAACTATATATAAAACTTTCACAATAACAAAACTTAGAGTTATTTGGTAGTTTTTTAAAATAATCCTTTAATAAAAATAAAGTCATTGTGTTCACTGTCTGAAGACTGGCCAGAGTGATCCCCAGTGTATGGAACTAGACTTCCAGTTCATTGATGTTGTTGATGCTGTGTCTTTCCTTCAAATCATAAAAGGCTATGATATGGAGCATGCTAGGCAGACTCCCTTTGAGTCTGCTGCTTACACATTGGATTCAAGAATTTATTGAGATTTTGAATTTTTTTCTTTCCAGTCCATTATTTTTGATGAGGTGGATCTGACAGATGCCAGCGTAGCAGAATCCAGCACAAAGAATGTCAACAACAGCTTCACGGTAGGACTTCGTGCATTATTTTCTGTTCTTCTCGCATCTTTTCCCCACATCCCATCTCTTTTGCAGAGTTGAATAACACCTGAACAATCTTCCCAGCATTTTTTATTAAAAATAAAAAACATGAAAAACTTACTTTACTTTACAATATAATAACTCATATTTGTGCACGTTGGAAATTACCTCAAGTTACTGTGTATTGTGCTGAGACTTGGAATTCAGGGATTCTCTTCCCTATAAGCTAAGAGGGTTTGATAGAAACTGTTTGCACAGTGGCACAGAAAAATTTGTTCTGCTGAGGGAGTTAGAGGTGATGTTCATGTTTGTGCTGGAGATCTTGCTGAAAGAATTTAGTTTTTCCCATAGGCATTAAAATATGTAAACTTCTTTCTCTGACTTTGTCTGTTTCTCTGTGTGTGTTTATATATGCATGCTATATATAGTGGGAAAGCAAAAGGAGGAACAGAAAGAAATAGCACAGAAATAACTGTGGGATTGGTTCAGGACACTCATTAGATGTGGAATGTCTGCTAAGTAGTTGCAGTCTGGAAATGTGGTGATGTCCTTGCTTCATTTTCCCAAGGCTCAGGAACTAGGAGGAAAAATGATTGCATTTCTAAGGTGCAGGTGTTCTGCAAGCTCCAGTTTGGGGGAGCACCTGGTGTGCAGAAAAAAAGCCATTAATGTCAGCCCTGCGGGGTGAGTGTTGAGCTGGTGAGCAACAAACCTCCACAGAGCTCCTGAGGGGCTCAGAACAGAGGAGAAGGAGGGCCTGGGGAAAGGAAGTGTTGCTCTAAGGCAATGTGAAGGGGGGACCCATGCAGGAGGAGGAAGGAATCCCTCCCGGTCCCGCAGGTGGTGACCAACACTGGGTAGTGTGCCTTGTGCTGCAGCAGGAGTGATCTGCTGCTGTAAGCATCTGCCAAGGGGCATTTCTGTTGTGTAGCTGTAGCTTTTGGCTTTGCAATGCCTGTGTCCAGCTAAAACCCCAACACCTTCCCAAAGCTTGAAAGGACAGGTAGCAGGCACATTTGGTATAGTAAGTAAATATTGATATCAGATATCAATGTGAGAGAACAGAGAGGTCTGTGCAGTGATTTGAGTAGGGGATATGTTTTCAAGAATGTGATGTTATTTACCTGTTAATAAAGCATTTTATCCAGGATGTTGCTTTAGTTTCCTCAAGTATAAATTAAGACTGATTTTTCAGTGAAGTGTACTGTTACTGTGCTGCTTACTGTTGTAGTTGGGAGAGATCTAACATCCATCAGGAAGACAGTATTAGGGACAGAAGAAAGTAGTGTATGTGCTCTCTCACAATGCCCCATCCGAGTAGATTGAAGAGTTATTTCCAAGACTCTGGTGTCAGGCTCTGCCAGTCCCTGCCTTACCTAGCTGATAAAAGGTAGAGGGTTACCTTGAAATTCAAGCAGGTACAGTTTGCATTGTCTCCAGCTGAGCAGTGTAGCATGGTGCTTAGGTAAATTTAGGAAAAACATGTTTCCTCTTAATTTCTATCTGTTCTTTCTATCATGGCTTATGGAGATGCTTGACTCATTTACCTTGAGCTCTAAAAACACATAGGAAATGAGAAGGTAGCCTAGTCTTGCTCCTGTTTGCTCTGTTATATCATTGCTGTCAGTGCTTTGGATTCCTTGAAGTCATGCAGTTTTCTGTTGGTTTTTTTGAGTCCACTCTGTTTCCCCTTTGTATCTTCCTTTCTAAAATTCAGAGTTCTTTGATGCATTTTTTCCCTGTTTCAAATCAGCAGGTCATATGATTTGAGTTTTTCTCCTAAACTGAAAATATGTAGCATTTGGTGTTGTAAGCAGAGTTTTTGATGTTCTGGTTTTCTTTTTCATTTTCTGTTTTCTTCAGTGGAGACTGGTACTTGTGGATTTGTAGAAGAATGGTTTCTTTCTGAGAAAGCTCAGCCTCTGTCCAGGCATCTATACTGCCTAATGTATAGATTCTGCAGATCAGGTTGTCTGAGTGACGCTCTTAACTTCCTGAGATAAAGATAAGCAACAAAAACATGAGATGAACCTCTTGGAGGAACAGTGTGTATCTGAAACAAAAAAGTAATAAGGGCTGACCAGTCAGGAGAGCAGCTGTTGAAAGTGCATGGGGAGGCAGCATCATGAGAGGAGAAAACTAGAGCGTAAAGCAAGGAAAGGTGCTGCATGGATAGAGGAGTAAGGTTACAAAATAGCTGCCAGTAAACCTTTTACATAGGACGTGACTGACAGGTGATTTGTTTGCTCTCAGCAGGAAGGAGAGCAAGAAAAATGGGTTTTATACCCGGATCTCTTCCTCTGAAAAAAAGTGTGTAATGAAAAATTCCACTGTGGTTTACTTGGTTGATCTTGTATAGATTTCCTCAGTAAGTGTATCCTGTTTGCAATGGGGACAGTTTTCATGACTGCTACCCAGAGTTAATGGATAGATGACTGTAGAATGGGCTGGGAGCATGTGACATGGGGCATTTTTGTACAATGTACAGCTCCATTCCCTGATGTGTAATGAAAAGCTTTATGTTTAGCTTTGTTCTTTTAGGTCAGGCAGTGTGGCTGCAGATGTATTTAACAGGGAGGTTCTGGGAACAAATCTTATAGCAGCTCTATGCCAGAGCTCTCTTTTCTCATTAGGCCTCTAGGTATTGTATTTGCTGGTTCTGTCTCTGTTGCTGTTCTCTGCCATCTCTGTCCTTGAGTCAGCTGTCTACAGGGTAAATTCTTCTGGGATGTCTGGGCCATGACAGTCTGGGCCTTCCATGTATGATCCCTTGGCACATAGTGCACAGATCTCTCCCCAGCCTTTTCCTAGAGCTGCTGTATTGCAGAGGGCCTTAGAGAAGATTTCCTGTGGCACAAATGCCATAAATGCCATGGTAAGTGTGTTGTCCTGGTAGTTCAGGACCCTTTGTTTCAAAGAGCAGTCAACTTTCAGCCTGGACTCTTGTCATCAGTGTGTGCTGTTTTGTATTCCTAACAAAACAGAGATCGGTAGCATTGGATGGGTGAGGTCAGAGCCTGGCCCTGATTTCTGAGTAGTGCTTTCTTAGCCATATCCTCAAAACCTCTTGTGAATTCTAAAAAGCAGATAATTTGGGATCGCATTGGATGTGTTAGGTCTTCCTAGTGAGACTTCAGCTCTTTCCGTGAACAGTTTTTTCTTGGACAGTGCAGTTTTGCCGTAACATGATTTGTTAAGGTGTTCATGTGATGGACTAGCCTGCAGGTCTGTGAGGAGCATTAAAACAAAATCTACAATGAGAATGAGTTCCATACTTTGACCTGGAATAGAGTTTTCTCAAGATGATGCTGGGAAGCCTAGGTTTTACTGATCTCTGCCTCAGAATGATCTCCTTTCCATGTGTCATGGACCCGAGTCATCCATCATGCCTATTTTCCCCTGTGACACCTGCTTGGTCTGGGAGACACCAATCACTCTCTTGCCTGTTGCTCAGGTCAGCACTTTACCACCACAGCTGTCCCCTCAGAAGTCTTCGAAAACACTTTGGATTTTCTCCTTTGGCCCAGTTTTGTGTTTTTGTGGTGAACAAATTCCTCCTCGGGCTGGTGTGTGGGCTGAAGATCTGCTCTTTTCTGGAAGGAGCCAACTGAGTTGAGACTGCTGCCTTCAGTGTAGTTAGTACAGTTAAAGAAGGGGCTCTTTATCAGTTCATTGACCCTTTCCTGCTTTGTGGATCATTTGTATAAAGATTAGGTATGTATTCTTTAATACTAGTCAAAAGTGCCTGTCATCATCAGGAGAAGGCCTGGAAAGGACATCATATCTTCCCAGGTACACATTTTGTGTTCCAATATGATACTCACATGGTGGTTTGGTAAATGTTTTCCAGTTACTGCTACCAAATGGTGGTGTGGACTTTCACCCTCATTCACATAAACATGAATTACGACATTTACTTCTTATCTCATCTGATTCAGAGCTCTGAGATCCCATAGGAGAAATATCCTCTGTGTGGTGAGGGAATTTCGTGTAGTTTGGTTTCTTCTTTCTGATGCTTTGGTGAAATGGAAGCTCGTTCAGAGCACGTTTTCAAGTGCCAGGAGCCATGCTGGTGACCCCTCCTCCACAGTTAAAGCTCTTCACTGGAAGAGGTGGAGCTTGAGCTCCTGAGCTCCTGTAAACCCTTTTTTGTTGGGAAGTACCTCTCAGCTCAGCCGCAGACAGGAAACAGCATATTATTACAGTCAGTGCCTGCCTCTCCACTTCATTGCCGTCAGAAGGAAACTTATCCCAGCTCCTCCTTAAGCAGGCAGCTAATCAGCTTGTGGCAAGTGGAACGTAGCTCAGAGGGACTGACCACAGACGAGACTAATCCTATTAATTGCATGTCAAGCAATCTGTTTAGATTTTTCTCTGAGGGAATAGGCTGCTCTGGACAGTAGTTTAGAGGAAGATTGAACGTAAAAGGTAAGAGCAAGAATGTGAGTTTTGTGGATTGAGCACTGGGAAACATGGCACCTGTGCCAGTATAACAGGTATCAGAAGCTCATGTTCTTTGGAATACATTTGCTATGAGCTCTTGCTCTTCAGGTGTTCTCTCCTGAGTGGATTTATGTAGATGTATTCTCTAGAAGAGGAGTAAAGGGAAGTGTGCCTGTGGTGCTGTTGGAAGTGCTGCACCCAGTTCAGAAATACTGTTTATTAACTGATGATTCACCCTGACCAATGTCCCAGAAGAGAGGAAGTATTCAGGTTAGAATAATACCTCTCTTACCGAGCACTTGCATGACTGGAGGCAACAGTGGTTGTAGTAGGCTGAGGAACAGGCAGTTGCTGGTGCTCCTGAATGAGAGAGTGCAGTCGTCTCTGGGAAGGAGTATGGATGTCATTCTCCAGCTATATGGAAGCCTGAGGTGTGCTATGATTTATTTCATATTATAACCTTGTTACTTAGTACTGACTCTATTCAGCAGCAAAGTTGCCAGTCTCTGTATTGTGAAGTTTTACATTACTGATCTCCAGAGTGGGTATTTTTGCTGTATTGTCCCAGGGCTTATTGATGCTGTGGAGAAATAACATGAATTTTCATTTCTGGGTAAGTAACCTTTCCTGTGAGCAGAGGGCTTGAACTGTGGTAAAAGTGCTTGAACTTGGGTAAAAAAATCAAAGTGCTGACAGTCCTTCCTGATAGGGAGAGTATGTTGTTGATGTTTGCAGTTCATTCACAATGAAGTGAAAGTGCCTTTGTGTCTTCATGGTTTAAGTTGACTTATTTGTGTGGGTGCTTTTAAAATATCATTTTCAGCAGAGAAGGCAGTGAAGTCTTCTCTGAAGAGTTTGGTTTTGAAAGATGGTAGTGCTGCTGAAGCTACAGAAAGTTTGCTGCTCTTGCCTAGCACAGGAGCTGTGTGTCTGTGAGGCACTGTTGGAACAAGAGGAACCCAAATGAGCCAGATCAGAGGTTGGTTGTGCTGGTTTGAAATACAGGCTTTGAGAAAGAGCATGTCACTTATTTTTATTAAGAGAAAGAATATAAGAACTTTCATTGCAAGCTGTTTGCAGGAAGTCATAGTTGGAGTTCAAGCTTCGGATGATTGAGATCAGGAAAATCTGTGTGGTTTGACACTTGCAGAGATTCTCAGAACTCCCCTGTGTGGCCTCAGCCTTATTTCTGAAGAAAATGGAGTTGAACATATGCTCCAGGGAGTCACTGGGCTTCCTAGCAAGGGAGAGGATTTTCCTCCCCTGCTTCCTCCACAGGGGGGTACAGGGACCCAGAGAGAAGGCATCAGCTGGGCAAAAAGATTGATTAATCTGGCAACATAGTGACACTGGCCAGTCCCAGGTGTCCTGAATTCTCACGCAGTCATGGATTGCCCTGCGTTTGGAAAAGGAAAAGATTAGAAAAGAGGGACTGCTGAACCAGGATGATTCTTTCTTTGTTTTTAAACTCTTGTCTCTAAATTGGGCAAAATTGGAGCACATGTTGGAAAATTCAGTTTTTGCTGGGGGTTGTTGTCTTTTCCACACCCATGTGTGTACACATTCAGGAATTGTACACTCTTTGCTAGTGCTTGTACTCTGTTTATATTGGCAGCTATCAGAATTTCCTTTATAAGCAAGTGAAAAGATGAGTTGAGCTGTATATTGCCGTGTCTAGAATCGCTCTGCTGGTTTTCCACCTTCCTTCATTAAGTGCAGTTCAGTCCCCATTTCCTGTCAGAACCGCTGCAGTTTCAAAATACTTTGCTATTTTAGTCGTTTGTAATCCAGACTTCAGTGCAGTTTTTTTTTCTCCTTGAGAAAAGGGCCTTTGGTAAACAGACCATTCTGAGTCACTGTTAGTCAGTGAAAATAGTCATTTAAAATCCTTTCATGTCAAGAATTTTTGGGACTCTTAATCCAGCCTCCTGTGGGAGCTGGTCATTAGTCTGCTGTCACAAAAGAAGGAAAAATCTGGAGAAAAACTACCAAAAAGAAGATAGACATGGAAGAAGAGTTAGAGAGTCTGGAAGAAGTTGCTGTGGGTGGAGAGATCTGGCGATTGCTACTGTATGTTACTGAGTGACTCAAAATATGCAGGAGGTTTTGAGAGAGATGAAACTACTGTAAGAAGAAGTTAGACTGAGCTTTAACTGTTTTACTGTGGGACAGGATAGACAAGGAGCTGAAAAGTGAAGGAGACTATGAAGAGCTTTTGCTTTCCTAGAGGGAAGTTTGCAGCTTTGAAATCATGTCTGCCCTTTTGCCTGAGCACTGGAAGCTTTCGTTTGATCTCTTTGCTCTTTGCAACTGTCGTGCTGAACTGGGGTTTCACCAACCTTCCTGAGCAAGACTGCAGATTTCAGCATCTTCTCCCCTTCCAGGTGGGGGCACAAAGGCAGAAGAATATGTGGTCATTTGAGAATACGTTTAGCTTTACATGGAAGCTGCTCTGGAAGGAAAAGGCTCCTTTTTATGCCGGGAGAGGCTTGCTAGCATTACTTGCAGAAATGCTGCCTCCCTATTTCTGGTGCTTGTGATAGTGCATGGACAGGACTTGTCTTAGCCTGGTGGCCCAGTGTGGAAAGCTCCTGGGTTCATCAAGCTGTTGAAAGCTATTAATTTCCTTTTGCGCTAGCTACCAGCCTCTATTCAACACTGCTGAAGTTAGGGGGCTGTGAGAAGCTGCTACTAACAATAAACTCTCAGTAATAGGTCATTTTCCTACCACTGATAGGATCTTTCATTCTCCAGTGCTGTGATTTACTGGGGGCCAGCCTTGCCATGTGTGAGCCCACTGAGACAGCAACTCTACCACTGAGGAGCAGTCCTGCCCCTCTGTTCTTCGTGGGTTTGCTTCTGTTTGAGTGAGTGGGAAGCTTTCTCTTAAATATCTTTTACCTTCCTAAATGGGCTGCCCTTTCTGAACAGAGTGGTTCTGTTTAGGAACTTTTCCTGGCAGGACTGTGTTCTTTGGAAAACAGATAAAGGGATGCATGTGCATCTCCTGCATGGAGTGGAGGGTGTGTGGGTCATGGAGCTGTGCTAAGATGCTTTGGTACTTGGTACAGCCACCCTATCCACTCCCATTGGGTACTACTCCATCCTTGGAGATCTCTAGGGATTAACAGGTCTGAACTACCAGGATTGTTGCATTTCTCACCTGCTAACAGTGCCAAAAGCCTTGCATGCTCTAGCTTTTGACATCTGTTAAATTGTTGCTAAAGTTTTAAAATCCTCTTCTTTAAAATCCTATTGTCTGTGCTCCTCTTACCAATTGCCAAGAATAGGAATGTGCCTTGTTTAGGAACAGTTTCCAGAAGCCTGTAGGAATGTGACCCTGGTATGAGAGATGATAATTTTCCCAGGGATAACGCTCTGTCTGGTCTGGTTTCCCGCTGCAGCATGGGGGAGGATAGGGACTGGGAGAAATCCCAGATGGAGGGTCAGCATGAGTTGAACTTGACCTGCGGCACAGCACAGTCAGTGCCAGTGCTAATGCTCAGAGAAGATGCCCTGCTGCCCTGGCTCAGGAGGGACAGATTGCAAGGTGCGTGAACCTAATAATGTAAAAATGGTCCTAAAGAGACCACAACACATGCTGGACCTGCTTTCCTATAGAAATAAGCTGTCCTGGATTTTATAGATTGATTTATAGACTAGATGTTGCACTTGATGCTATTATCTAGTTGAGGTGTTAGGGCTGGGTTTGGCTCGATGATCTTGAAGGTCTCTTCCAAACTACAAATATCTATTAAAATCTAATATCTACTAAAAGAGATATTTAAAAAAAAAAAAAAAAAAAAAAAAAGGTAAAACAGCCACATGGAAGTTGGGGATAAAATAGCCAGTATATTGTGAACAGAACAGAGATTTGAGCACTTACAGTTTTGGGGAAAATCTTGTTACTGCTATTTAAAAAAAAAAGGAAGGAATTTGGCACAACTATAAGAACATTGATGACTTGTTTTATTTGGTGGAAATGAGAGTTTCCATGGGTGGAAGATGGTCATTTTAACAGGAAATTAACATCTTGCACTATAAAAAAACTATTCTAAACTGGTGCATTTATCCAGTGTTATATAAAGAGCTACTTTTTCCCATATCATCCAGGTTTTGGGGGAAGAGAATTGGTGCAGTTCTAGAGAGCTCTAACTGACCTCTGCAGTGGGTTAATGGGACCTGATTTGTTGGCAAAACTGGATGAAAGCTTAATTGCAAAACAAAGCAGGGCTATAGTCCGTGGAGGAATGCAAAGCTTCGACCCTCATGAGTCTTTGATACTCATTTTATTGCCCTCTTCCAAACTGTAGAGACCTACTAAAGTCACACTGACTCACTGCCTGAGGCTTTGCTGGCCTGATGCTGAGCTCTAGATTTTTTCAGAAACAGACATTGAGACAGGCATTAAAGATTTTAAGTGTTAAGGATTGGTTTGAATCTCAAATTTGTGTTTTCTCCCTTTTTCACAGTCTTCTTTTTTTGTGTATTTGCTGAGGGAGTAGCACTTGCTAATCCACACGTAATTCATTTTGCCCTGAGTTCAGTAATTGTGTTTGAAACACAGTGGATTTGGTGGTTTGTGAAACTTGCTGATGAATACAGGTGAGGTGTTTTACTCTATTCCAGTGTTCATTTCACTACTGCTGTCGCTGAAACAGGATCTGAAGTGCAAGAATGGCTGGGACATCATTACGGTCTCACCCAGTTTTCCTTCCTGTGTCTTGGGCTCTCAGGATGCCAAAATCATTCTCCACCATACAGAACAGACATAGCAGTTAGCTACAGGTGGGGGATGGTTTGCCATATGTGATCAAACTGAACGTTTTTCAGCATTTTTTGTTTTTCCTAGTTTCTAGGTCTCTAGAGCTCCAGAAATTCCTGTTGTTTCTGTACTCAAGTCATCAACTGTTTGGAATAATGCAGGATCTCTTAGGGGGATTTATGGCTAGCACCTTTGAATGTAAGTCTATATTGGAACAGGATATGAGTAAAAGGAAGCAGTCAGAATGAGCAGGTGTTCTCATACCCTTGCTTTTGGCCATTCTGAGAAATGTACACATCAGGAAAATTATATTTAGCAAAGTTCAATGTCCCTCCACCCCATTTCCCCCCTGCAGTGTTTCTTCTGTCAGCTCTGTGATTGGGCTAGTGTGATCTTAACTTGCTTTGCCATCTTTTGTGGTCGCTGAGCTCACCAGATGTACTCTGATAACAAACAGTCCCAGGGCATGCTTGGCTAGACTGTCACTTTGTTGCTGAAAAGTTTCTGGGCAGCCAGAAAATGCCCCAGGTGACCAGAGGTGATAAAGTTGTCTTAGGTGGCAGCAAGACGAGAAAATGAAGTTTATGCTCCAACTGTTGGGGAGGGGAAGGTTGCTCAGTACAACAAAGGGTGAAGTATATCAGATTTCTATTTAAAATTTTGGTCTAATATAGGAGTCTTTTTTGGACTGCCTTTTGAATCTGATTATTCACAGCTGTTCATCAGGGAAGGACATCCAGGGACATTAGTCCATTTTTAGAACATGAAATGAGGAATTTTCTTTGGTTGGCTCTGTTGTTTGTTAACTGGCTGGATTTGAAATGTCAGTAAACTGGTGTTAGTTTTGGACAGAGGAGTGTGGGTCAACATGAGAGGTGGAGGTTAACAGCTGGTAAGAGGGAATGGGCCATGTAAGAGAGAAAAAGGAGATAAAGTTTAAGAATTTTCAGTGTTAAGAGTGTCTGTTTGCACAAGACAGCCATTGAAGGCATGGTTATTTTCAGATTCAGGTTTTTTTAGATTTAGAGTGGGCAAGCTTGCAAATTGAGAATTTCTGTAATAGACTTGATTCAGGGAGGGCACATAACTACTTCCTGGGGACCTGACTATCACCCCATTTCTGCAAAACTTATTTCCGGGGTTTCATGTGCAGTGAGAAGTTCATAATTAACCTGTGTCCTGATTTGAAATGTTTTTAACCCTTCCTGCCATGTGTCCTTATGATTCTCCAGGAGTGATTAGAGGGATTGGCAGCCTTTTTTTCCCCCCATGACTGTGGAGCTCTTTTTCTGGTCAGGATTAGGTGTCAATCATATCACCATGTGGTGAGCGCTGGGCACCCAGTTTCTACTAATGAGTGAAATCTAAAGAATCACACCCAGAAGTTCAGTAGCATCTAGGATCAAAAAAGTTTTTAATATTCACTTTTTAGGCAGAACAAGCACTTTTAATTTGCATAATTGCTCATAACTAGATACAGTTCTGAGCTGTTTTGGGGCAGGAAGGCTCAGAGTTCTGCCAATCCCCAAACAAGCCAAGAATCTATGAGATTAAAAATAAATCTGAAGACTTTTTATTGGTTTTGGGTTTTTTTAACTCCTAGTAAGGCAGCCCTCATCCTAACTCTGAAGCAATCAGATCGTTGTTTTCATGCTCTCCGTTTATGAGAACAAGAGGTCACTGGATGACATTACTGCTTTGTAAATTTAGAACAAATAAAAGGAAATGCTGCTTCACCTAGTGCGTCGTTATCCTGTGGAATAACTGTTCCAGGATGTTAGTCAAAAGCTGTAGCTGGAGCATAAAAAATAGCTGGACTATGCTCATTTGTAGCCATGTTCACCAACAGGGATAACCAAGCCTTGTGTTCTGGCATGTTGGCTCATTGCAGCTGTAGCTGAGAGTGAACTCCCTGGGCTCCTGGCTGGGAAAGGACAGCTTTCCATGGGGGAAGATTGGTGTGGCTTCTTTTGAGATGACGAGAATGATTTTATTTTTGTGTGAGATGCTGAATTGATCATCGCTCTTGCCTGGACAGCGCAGTGTATGAACAGCCTTGGCCCTCTGTTGGTATCCTTCAGCAAGTGTCTGTCTGGAGCTGAAATAGCTGGTTCAAGGAGAGGGAGCGAGCAGTGGCAGGAGGAGTGTGAGTGAGAGCTGCTGTTGCTCAGCCCAGCGCACACGTGCTGCCCACCAGCCCGTGCAGGAAGGAGCCGCAGCTGCTGCGCTACAGGGCAGGCACGAGGGGCTGCTGCTCCCCAGGTACCCAGGCTGGGCTGGGGGGTGTGGGCTGTGTGAACAGCAGAGCTGCTGGACTGCTCTGCACAGGAAGGGGCCCTATTAGCACATTTCTGGATTCCTGATTATCCTTGTTAAGATATTTAATTGTAATACTGCTGCATATTAATGAGGAAAACAGGTCTGTATGGTTTCTTCATTTCCCCAAATAGTTGCTGCACTAGTTACATTAAAGTCTTGTCTGTCTTTCATAGTGAAGTCTGAATTGTTCCAGTTTGTTCTCCTTAGGAGAACAAATGTTAGCTTGCTCCTTAAGAGCAAGCTTTTAAAAGAGATTTATTCTTTTATTTCCCGTCTCTGGTGATACAAATAAATCCCAGTGCAAATATTGCTTTTGAGCTGACTAATGGGGAATGCTCTTCATATATTTATCCTGCACAGTTACATTTTTATTTGCAGTTTTGTAGTTACACAATAGACCCTTTATTTTAATTCTGTGACTCTTTGTCTGGATGATTCATTTATGAAAATCTTTTGATCTCTTTATTTATCCTCTTGTCTTAGTAACTTCGACTTTGTTCTTTGAACAGAGGATTTTCTAACACTGAATGTGGGGATTTTTAAGATGATGCAGTAGGTGACTTAAGAAGGAATTAGCTGTTTTCTGTATTGGATGGTCTATCCAATGGCTCAGGAAGTCAGCAGCCTCAGAAATTAATTCTTATCAAAGGAATGTCTGTATTTCTGTATTTTATGTCAATATTTTAAATGTCTTGTCTTCCAGTGTGATTAAAAACTATGCTTTAGTTTGCATTTTCCTTCTTTCCCCCCCAAAATGGCAGAAAAAATAGGAAAAGGGACAGCACTGAGTAGGAGTGTTCTGAAGCTGTTCTTCCCCAATGCTCCAGAGCATGCCAGTGACTCAAATGAGCTGGTGGTTCCTTACAGAATTTGGCTGGTTTTACAGCCATGAAAGGTCCTTGGGTGCTTCATCCTAAGATGTTTGGAGTTTATATGTGCTACTGTTTATGTATGCAGCTATAGATCTTCTTGGCCTTATTACCAGGAGGAAAGTGAGGCCTGGTGGTGTCTGAACAAATCAGCTAACCTTGGTTTTACTTCTAGGGAAAAAGCTGCTTCCTCTTAGCAGGACTCAGACATGCCCCTTGTTCTTCTCTAACTTCACACTGATTTATGCCTCAGTGTTTCATGCTCTGGAAAAAGTTTTTCTAGGGTAGCCATTCTTACAAAGCAGAGTTTTTGATGGAAATACATTTACCTAAAGGCTTTCCTGCTTTCCCAAGGAAGAAGAAACATTCCTGTGATTACCTTCTTTTGAAATAAATTTTTTCAGAGCTGAAAATGCTTAAAGGAAAGTGAGGGAAGAGAGAAGGAGTTCTTCAAAATTTTATTTTTAGAATAGTATAAATATTTATTTCTGTGTGCTTACAGCTGATACAGATCAGGTCATTTTGTCCAAGACAGAATGCTCCAAATCCTAAAACTGTGTTTCTAATATGAATGGCCAGTCCTTTCTTTAAAAAGGGTTTTAGCTCCTTTCATTGCCTGCTTAATGTGTCTGTAGCTCCAGTTTCTAGGTATTGGTCGTGTCTCTGGGTAAGGTGGTGTTATTGCAGGTGAATCTGCAGTCTGCCAATGAAAATAAATTGTTTGAAAATTGAAAACCTTAAAATAAAGCAGAACTTTCCAGGTGTATCTTTTTTGTTGACGTTACATGCTTTTGTTGACATTACATATCTTGGCGGATGCTCTGAGGCACTTCAACATCAACTATAAGTTTGGTGTTCAACTTCAGAGACTTTTATTTTTGATCTGTTTTATGAATGGTGATGAGAGAGGTGAGAAACAGACTGGAAAACAGGGATAGCATGTATTGAGGTGATGTGTGTGGGTGTTTTAGTGTTCATTAACGAAACTTTGGCTGAATGGTTGGGCCTCATGAGATTGATAGAGTCCTAGTTTATTTTAAACCATTCTTTCAGGTGTTAGGTAGAATTTGCTTGAAAAGCAGATGATGTAGACAAATTTTTTCATGTACAATATGTAGAGGGGTGCAGGAGAGTCTGGACTGCTGGAAATTTTTAGAGTTGGCATAAAAGGAAGCCTTTTGATTTTTAACAGTGCTCAATCTTAATACAGCTTTTCTTAAATCCAGGTCTTGCAAACACTTCAGTATTAGTCTAATTTAAATCAACTTGATGGAAATCAATACAGATGTGTGCACAAAAAGACAGTGAGATAAGTACAGTGTGGGGAGGAAGGACTTTTGTTTTAGGAAGAATAAAGGTTGATATATAGTCTAGTCTGGACTCCAGCTGAATGGGTAGCCCTGAGAACAGCAGACATGGTCCTCTGAAAAGCAGAGAGCTTTTATTTCTCTCTGCTGCCACCAGCTGACTGAAGGAGAGGGAGTTGGTGACAGAGGTGCCTCCCTGGGCAGAAGGAAACTTTGGCCACCCTGTGTGTCTTGTGCTGGTTTGTTAAAATATTGTTTATTTAATACAGGGCAACTAATGCATGGGAATTAGCCCAGGGTACAAACAAACTGAGGACAGGATTGTTAGAGGGAGGCAAACTCACGACAGCCTCAGCTTGATAGGGGAACATTTGTTAGAATATCTTTTAGGTATGTAGAACAAGCCCTCAGGAAACACAAGGGTTTCAAATTGCTTATTTTGTTTTATTTCTCCCTTCTCCATGAGGGAGACTAAACAAATTGTCATGATTAAACAAATTCTTAGTATGATATTGTAGAGTATTTTATCTGATTCATTAATTGCTAGAAACTGGTGTACTGTGCTATTAACAAAATGTGTTAATGTTCTTACCAGTTTTAAAAGTACAGTAATACTTTTAAAAATACTTATGCAAGGTCTGCACATAATTACTCCTGCTGCTCTGTGCTTGATTTGTGTTGTGCTGTTATTTAGGTATGAGAGATTTCTTTACTCAGTTCAGTATTGGGAATGACAGCTAAAATCTCAGTATTTCTGTACATTCAGGAAGAAATTAAGGTGTGCTATGCTGGAAGAGAAACATGGTTCAGAGGTGCAAATAACTTTCATTTTGCAGCTCTGAAAATAGCTTCAACAGACTGCACTAGTGGTAAGCTGTTCTCTTGCTGTCTCTCACTGACATGTCCACTCCTCATTTTCTCTCTCTTCAGATTATCACTCCATGTCGGAAGCTCATCCTTTGTGCTGATAACAGAAAAGAGATGGAAGATTGGATTGCAGCACTGAAGACTGTACAAAACCGTGAACATTTTGAGGTAATACAAAAATGTGTTCCTTTGTATTCTGTACTTCCTCTGCTAAATCACAACTTGTTTTGAGAGTCAGCTTCCAGTGAAGATAATAGAAGTCATTTTATTGACTCTAATGGGTAATAGTGTTAGGACATTCTGTAAAATTGGTCCCAAATACATTGAAGTGATTCTTCAAAGAATGTTTGGCTTTGTATATGCTCCCTTGGGAATTTGGAGAGAATTTTCAGATGATGGATAGGTTATGAAGCAAAATTCCCCTCCTACTGCCTTTTCATTTTTCAATTATCCTCCTTGCCCTAATTCACATCTTGCTTGCTTGGTGTTCTGCCAGCTCCAGTGCATCTGCCTGCTTCCTGGGGCTGAGTGAGACCAGCACTGCCACCACAAAAAGCTGTCTTGTGTTTTCCCCACTCTCATGCTTGTCTCCCTTATGCTGGCACAAGCATTTCTCTGCTACACGGTGAGCCAGGTGGAGGAACTGATCTTTCTGACAATTTAATTTGACAAAAAATGGGGATAAATTCTCCAGTTCATTTCTCTAGACACACTTGTAGTATGACAAGGATGAGAGGTGGTATAGGAGCTGTAATGAAGGTGGTGCTTCTTGAGGTAGTCTTTTATGCCTTAGAGATCTTCTTGAGTTTCAGTTAATATGTATAAACTGTATGTGGCCCACTCTTTCCATGTAAAAAAGTGTTCTGTTTCTGCTTTTTCTGACTGCTTCATGCAAGTTTTCAGAGAAAAAAAAAATTCTTGTTGCTGTACTTTAGAGCTTGCTGTAATACATTTCTGTCCTCAGTCTACCCAGTACAGCATGGACCATTTCTCAGGGATGCACAACTGGTACGCCTGCTCCCATGCCCGGCCAACGTACTGCAACGTGTGTCGGGAGGCCTTGTCTGGGGTCACGTCACATGGGCTGTCCTGTGAAGGTACGTGTGCTCTCCTCTTCTGCCTGGGGAGCAACAGCCTCATTTCAGTTTTGTTTTTGCTCATATACCCAAATACTGCCATCCCTTATTAAAGTCATGTGTCTGCAATGAGCAGATACACACTTCTGAGGTATCTGAGAGAACAGTCGTAAGAAGACTCCTATTCATGAGGATAATTGGATTTGTTAGAACATCCTTAATGTTTGAGTGCCAGGAGGTTATTCTTTCTCAGCTTTGGCTTAGCAGAAATGCCTGGCTGTGACAGCTCATGCTTCTAACACAAATGTGGTGACACCTATGCTGTGTAGAATGATGGAGGAGTTTGAGACTATGTAAATCATGTTAAATTTAACAAGGTGATCACTAAGCTTTGTACAGACAAGAATTAATAGCTAGATCAGAACACTTACAGCTGATCATTTTGGTAGTGCTAAGAAGGATAGAGTGTGCCCATGCTTTCTTCTGGAGCCAAATACACACTGCCATTTTAGACCTCCTGATCAGGATTAATACATTCTTCTCTTCCTCCCTAGTGTGCAAGTTTAAAGCCCACAAGCGCTGTGCTGTGCGGGCAACCAACAATTGCAAGTGGACAACTCTGGCCTCTATTGGGAAGGATATCATTGAGGATGAAGATGGGGTAGGTGTTAGTCTTACCTTGTTTTGGAAGCACTCTCTTGTGTTCTGCAGCTTTTTTTTGCTTCATAAATGGCCGATTCTGCCTTTACATGGAAAAGATTTCTATTGTCAGAGCTTGAGTTTCTGTGTGAACAGTCCAACCAGGATAGCAAAGGACACCTTAGTAGGAATAAACTGTTATGGACTTGGGGGAGTTGAGATTAAATAATTGGAGGCATGGAGAACTTGATTTACGTTCTGGCAAAAGAAAAATAAATGAGTGTTTGGAACAGCACCTTAGCATATTGGGATGTCTGATGCAAGTCAATGTTTCCTGGATAGCCTGGGGTGAGTCACCTGAACTCTTTGTGCTCGAGCATGATGTAAAATGCCAGAATTGGTCCTCAGGTGTTTTCGAAAAATTGCCTTTGCTGTCTTTAAACAATGCATATAACTGTCCATGAATCATGATGCCTCCTGTACCTTTAAGCTTCTGTTACTCTGTCCCTTTTGCAGATCTCAGTGCCACATCAGTGGCTGGAAGGAAACCTGCCCGTGAGTGCCAAATGCACAGTGTGTGATAAAACCTGTGGCAGTGTCCTGCGTTTGCAAGACTGGCGCTGCCTGTGGTGCAAAGCCATGGTGAGTTGAATAAGTGGAATCATTTCAGTAAAAGGACAGTTTTTGATCAGCTCTGTAGTATGTTCTTTTAATGACACTTGCTTAGAATAAAATCTCTTACTGTACTGTCAGTGTTTGCCATGAAGGACTTTATTGTTCTGCAAGAAATAGAAATTTAATTTGTGCTCAAAATTGTTGCTGTGATACATAAAAGCAAGACTTGAAAAAAGCTTCTAGCCAAGCTCGTGTTATTTTGGGAGTGAGCTTTCATAGAAGAATCTAATTACAGTAGACATGAATCAAAGCTTCAGTCATGGACTACACTGGATTTTAAGGAGCCATTATTTGTTATTTCTACAGGTTGAAAAGGTGTAACAAACTATAAAGAATACTCAGCTATTTTAATAATTGCAGTTTCACTTCCATTGCAATGGATTGCTCTTGCCTAACCACTAAAGTGATGCAGATCTTGCTATGGTTCCAGTTGTCTATAATACTAGTAAAAAGAGTATCACAAAACGTGTTTTTAGAATGGGGGCTCAAATGCCAAGCACTTTATCTTGCAGTCTTTATGTACCAGAAAAGCCCTGGTCTACTTTATATTTTCTCTTTTGAGTGGCTTCAATAATGTCTCCTTCTCTTACCTCTTACGTCTCTCATGTCTTCCTGCTTTGTTTTTTGCTTTCTTGTTCTCTTGAGTTCCCAGCTTTTTCTTCTGTTGCTTCTTCAGATCTCCCAGCTGAGGGCTGGGATTTTGAAAGCAGAATGCCTGATGGCTGCTAAAGCCACAGAATCTGGTATCTGGTTCTCTCAGCACTCAAAGTGCTGGTCTCATAAATTCAAATGGCAGGAAAGTACATACCAGTGGAAAGACGAGAATTTGTAGAAGGCTCTAATTAGATCATTCTTAAAATAACTTTATCAATAAATTCATCAACTGGCATTTTTTGGTGATTTCACCCCCTCTGCCTTTCTTCCCCTTACAACTTCTCTTGGGTGGCTTTAGGAGTTATACCACAGTGTCCAGAAGAGTCTGAATTACTCTCTTTTGGTGGTGTTTCCAGGTACACACAGCATGTAAAGAGTTGTTGCCAAACAAGTGTCCTCTTGGGCTCTGCAAAGTGTCTGTCATTCCTCCTACTGCTCTCAACAGCATTGATTCAGATGGTAAGTATTCCTAGTAAGTAGCACTTCTTCCTCTTTCTCTCAGTCACAGTCACTTCAGCTGGCACTATTAAGGCCGGGTTCCATCAGCTGAAAATTCTGGTTTTGGTGTTGCTGAAACTCAGCACTGGGAGCCATTACTGAGTATGGCAGTGAACTGTTTGCTTTGCTTTTGCATTCAGTTTTATCTCCCTGTAATATCAGTGTTTGCTGAGCTGCAGCTGATTAAATTTATTGACAATTACTATATTGCAGAAGCAATTTGGGAGGGTTGGGGAACTGAAAATTTTGGCATACTGCTAGGAGATGAATGTGACATTTGGCAGCATGAGGTGTGGTTCATGCTGGATTCAGGGCTGTGCACATTTGGCATTCACCCAGCGAGTGCCATAAGGACAAGGAAAATACTAGCTGCTTCACAGCTGGGCTGGGGTGTGGGCTGTTGGTTTTTTTCTCCATCCATCTCCATGGGCAGCTTCACATCTCTTGGTTTTTCCTCCCTCTCTCTTCTGTTTGCCCCAACAGGTTTCTGGAAAGCCACTTGCCCCCCTTCTTGCACAAGCCCTTTGTTGGTGTTTGTCAACTCAAAAAGTGGAGACAACCAAGGCGTAAAATTTCTACGAAGATTCAAACAACTGCTGAATCCAGCCCAGGTCTTTGACCTCATGAATGGAGGACCTCACCTTGGGTAGGCAGATGTTCTATGGAAACAAAAATTCCTTGTAAATACCCAGAAAGCACGAGGGATTTATTTGATTAAGCTCATCCTCAAATGTAACAGGAAACCTATTCCTCAGAGAAAATTAAACACATGAGGTTTGGAGGGGTTTTCCTCTCTCTGTTCAGTGTTACTGATTAGCTAAAACCAAAAATGTTGTCAAAAAGGTTATTATATCCATTCATCAGTAATAGCAGGACAGCTTGAGGCGTTTTGGGGGAATTCCAGAAACACTCCCCTGGAGGAAGACTAAACATGGAAAGCTTGAATCCATAAGAAAACTTATTAGCAAACAGTCTTGTTAGAGGCATCCTGATGTGTTGCTATGAAGAGTTAATTTCAATTAACTCAAGTGAACAGGCAAATGTAATAGATAACAAATTAATATTGTTGAGATTTATTGAGAAATAGCTTGCCTGAGAAGTCTGTGAAACTTCATCCCTTAAAGACTTTGTGGTGATATTGTGGAGAGCTCTCTTATGAGTGTGTTTGGTAAAGTTGGTTCTGCCCTAGGATCTAAGTTACATTTCAGACTTTTTGCCAAATTATGCTAGAATATCTGTGGATATTAAAAAAAAAAGTGAGTGCCATGAAATAAATTTATTTTGTGTGTTTCTGTAACTCTCACTTTGAAAAAAATTTGGTCTTTAGTTGGCCCCCTTCCAAATGTTTTTCTGTTGCATCAAATTTAAATAACTTTTGTCATTAATTGGTGCTCCTTATAATAAGAGCTAAGACAAGGTGAATTTCCCTCATCTTTTCCTCACAGTGACTCCAAGTCTTTGACTAGATCTGTAGTGCAGGGGGCTAAATCTGGGAGTGTCTGTTCCTGGATTCTTGGATCATTGGGTTCTGCTCTCCTGAGAACTGTTGTGGTTCTTTGCCATAGCATATTGCACAACACTGGCAAAGTCTTTAAAACTGCAGTTTTCTGTTGGGAGGATATGTTTCACTGAAAAAATAATTTATAAAAGACTTGTAAATTAAGTACTTTTCTTATTCCCCTCCCCAGCTGGACTGACTGTCCTGAGGTATTTTGCTTTTAAGTAGGAATGGAAAGGAAGGAATGAAATACCTTCACTAGCTGTGGTGCACACTTCTGAAACAGCTGCTCTTACATATTTGCTTAAAAAGGAAGTGATGTTATAGGGTAAAGCCTGCTACTTGATAATTTGAATATTTTCAGCTGATGCTAGTTAGACTTCCACCGTAAGATGTTGTCATTTCTGGTAGTCATCTTCCCTGTGTCAGCAACGTTTGATTAAATAAGGATTTTCGTGTACTACAGCAAATCCTGTTTAGGTAATAATAGTGAAAAACCATACATACATACAAAGCCAAAATAAAAGCAAGAGCATATCTCAAAAATGTTTAGTAGGAAGCAGTTTCAAACAGGAGAGGTTGTTTTTATTATTCTGAAAAGGGTGAACGGAGAAATTCACACTGATGAGCTGTGTTTGCCTGCCTGTGGGAGAGACAAGGCACCAGAGCCATGATCTATGTTGCTTTCCTGGAAGGACTAAAGCTTGTGATGTTTTACATCCTCTTGCAGTTGTCTTGTGGCTGGTTGACTGCATGAAGATCCCCCTCTTGAAGCTTTGCTTTAATTGGTGTGGCTGTGAGTGTGAAGCCAGTGACATCAGAGCACCTAGAACCATGTCAAATAACTAGTGTTAGGCTGGATGCAGCAAGGCTGCAAGAAGGAGTTAATTCAATGGATAATCAGCTATCACAGGCATATCTCCTCTTCTGTAGAGACAAAAATGCTCTGCTTTAGTCTTGGGAGATATTTCTGTAGTGAATAGCTATTGTAAGTTGCTTAGCTGTATTTATAATCCCTTAATTATAACCGTTTTAATTCATCTGTAGTTTGGCAGTGACTCATATTCATTGCAAAATCAGTGCCTACTTTAAGCAACACTGCCATGTTTATTACTTAGATTGGAATTATAATTTCTTTCTGTAACAGCTGATTGTTTTTTCCCTCTTGCTTTTTTCTTTCTCTTCTCTGTAGTTTACGCTTATTCCAGAAATTTGACACTTTCCGGATTCTAGTTTGTGGTGGGGACGGAAGTGTTGGCTGGGTTCTCTCTGAAATTGATAGCCTCAACCTTCACAAGCAGGTACCTGCCCCAAGAGCTTGGTTGGATGAAGGAATGAAGTAACAACAGCATGGGCTGAAGAGGACCTTCCTTGGTCATGCAGATGTCATTTGCCCCAGGACTGAAGCCACTGAAAGCTTACCATAGGAGTGCTCTTGTACTAGTTTTCTGCAAGAAATGAATCCAGTAGTAGAGTAATTCTTTATGCTTGTCTCTAGTGTTCCTCCACAAGATCCAGCTTTTGGAGGAGCTCTGAGTACTCCTGCTCTATTGCCAGCAGAGACATGCTCTGAAAGGGCTGTGGTTAGAAAACTTGGGAGTTCCACATGGGTTATGCTCTGTTCCCTTTAATTCTTGTGGTGCAGTATCTGAGTCTTAGGGATAGGCAGAAACTTCACTGGGATAGAGATACCATATAGTGTTTTGCCTGGGAGCTGTCTGTACTAATTATACAGAAACACAGTGGCACCACCTGATGGCTAAATATAAACTTCTAGGAAGTTTACTATAGTAAGGTGCTCCTTGAGATGGTAGCTATAAAATGCTCCTCTTCTAATTCACAACCAAAATTAGAGGAATTTTTTCCCTAATTGTATGATCTTCTGGCTGTTTTCCCCATCCAGTTACTTTCTACCACCCTGGGATTAGCTGTTTCCCAGTGACTGGTGTGTGAAGGAATCAGTCATGTTAGTCATGGCTGTTCCTGGCTTGTGTTTCCCCATTTGAATATCACTTTTATTTTTCTTTTCTGTATTGCAGTGCCAGCTGGGAGTGCTGCCCTTGGGGACAGGGAATGACCTTGCCCGTGTTTTAGGCTGGGGTTCTGCTTGTGATGATGATACCCAGCTCCCACAGATCCTGGAGAAGCTGGAGAGGGCCAGTACCAAAATGTTGGACAGGTGAGTAACCATCACCAACATCATCTGCTCTTCAAGAGTTGTGTGAAGATATCCTTCCAGGAGAACAGGGCAGTCCTGACTCTGTCAATCTTCTGGACCTCTTACTAATGTCAGGTAACATTTTGTCATTGATAATCTACTGTCACTCTCTGGCAAGAGAAAGTGGTCTGGCTTTCCATATTCCTGCTGCAGAACAGTAACAAGTAAAATTATCTGGGTTCCAGTGTCCTCTCTTCTGTCCTAGAGTCCTCATCAATTGAATTTGTCAGCTTTTGTACTAGTTTGAAAACAAACTTACGTTGTAACCTAAGAAAACCTTCAAGTCATGACTTTTTTTAAAGCAATTTCTTCTTAGTAAATCTAAACCAATTTATTTTGAACTTGTCTTAGAAATTAAAGCCAAATGCAGAAGTGGATGTCTACCCTTGGTATTGATACCTCCTGCATATATCTTTGTATGTTTAAAACTATCTCATGTCTTTAGAGTTGCCTCTTGGTATCTCTTATGTTGAATCAAGTAATGCCAGTGGAATTTTTGTGGAGAGGGAAGAAGTACAGATATGTTCTCTGTGCTGTGGAATACTTGTTCATAGTCTCATTCTTCCTTCTTCCTCAGTTCAGCCCTTCTGTATTTCCATTGCCACTCTGTGGCTTCTTTGTATCAGTGGTGGCTCCCCAAGGTGTAGTTTGTTCTATTTTGAGGTTCTAACCCGTTACGTTTGGATAACAGAGGAAACCATCTGCATTGTAGTGACAAGTATGATCTTCAACAGGTGGAGCATCATGGTATATGAAACCAAACTCCCTCGCCAGGCCTCCACTTCCACAGTCACTGAAGACTGCAGTGAGAATTCAGAGGTACCTCTCAGGAGGGGCAGGGGACTGGAGCACCAGCCTTGGAGCACACAAGATAGGAGGCAGTGGCTGAGCTCCAGTGGAGCAGAGCTGAGCCAGAGCTGCAAAGATATGGGGCTTTAAGTCAGTGAAGTATTATGGAGAAAAATGGAGGTTGGGTTATACCAGAATCAACAACTATAATGAGGGATGAGGAGAAGATACTTTAGAACAGAACAGAAAGGGAATTACTGCCTTTTATTTGCTTCATGATGTCAAGTTGTTGAAATAGTGGCAAGCTGCATAGCAGTCACAAAAAAACCCCAGTGCTTTTAGATTTGTAGTTGATCAGAGACTCTAAGAGCTGCATTGCTGATGATTTGTAGGTTCAGAATTAGTTTCTTCATCAGATTCAGGTCTTCAGTGAGTAACAGAGCCCTGGACTGTAGAACTTTTCCAGGGCAAAAAGAATCCATGGAGTGATGGGTACTCTGAGAGGAACCAGGATTTCACAGCATATGTTGTAATGCTGGGAAGCAGCACCCCAGTGGTTTCTTTCTGTCTGTCAACAGGTGCAGAAGATTCTCTGCTATGAAGATTCTGTGGCTGCTCATTTGTCCAAAATTTTGACTTCTGACCAGCACTCAGTGGTGATCTCCTCAGCCAAGTGAGTACTTAGAGGACCATTGCTCTAAATTGCCCTGTGAAAATCCTGTGATAATCCTTGCATGATTTTGTTTTCCTCCTTTCTCTAGGGTGCTTTGTGAGACAGTGAAGGATTTTGTGGCTCGAGTAGGGAAAGCCTATGAGAAGGCAACAGAAAGCTCAGAGGAGTCAGAAGTCATGGCCAGGAAGGTAAACTTTGAAAAAATGTTTAGGTTTCTACTTCTGAGGTGTAAAACTGCTCTGTTTTCAGACAACTGGGATAGCAGCAGTTCAGTTTGCACTAAAAGAATGAGCTACACAGGCAACTGTTAGTTCTACTCAAATGTCCTTCTTCTTCATGTAGTGCTCTGTCCTGAAGGAGAAGCTGGACTCATTGCTGAAGACCCTGAATGATGAATCTCAAGCATCTTCCTCTCTACCCAACCCTCCTCCCACCATTGCAGAGGAGACGGAGGACGGGGATGGGTCGGGCAGCGCTGGCGACTCTTCAAGTGAGCTCTCGGTGGGCTCGGCATGCACTGCACGGCCCCAGATATTCCGTCCCCGAGAGCAGCTCATGCTGAGAGCCAACAGCTTGAAAAAAGCCATTCGTCAGATCATAGAGCATGCAGAGAAAGGTAACCCACCAGGTGTCCTGCTCATCACTTCCTACAGCCTCTTATGTATCAATTTCCTTCATTCTGGGGGACAGCAGGCTTCTTTATTGAAAACCTCTTTCCTAAGCTAGAGAAACTGTTCAGTAAGCCTGGCCATTTAGTTTCAGTGTTATCTCTGCCAAGCCCACCTTTTGGAAATGTTGCTTGGTAAATGAGTCTGAAGTTCAAGGTGTGTTCCTTCCAGCGGGCTGTTTTAGGAAGTTCCTACCCTCCCACACTGTTAATTTGCATTTCCTGTCTGTCCCCACCCATACCGCAATTGTGTCAGTGCCGCTTTGTGTGGTCTTGCTGTAAAACAGATCTGAAGATGCTTGGGAAGAAGGGATCTTAAGTATTTTAACTTTAATTGTTTCAATCTCTTTATAGCAGAGCCCAGCTAAACATTGCTGTGGTACAGCTTCTGGAGAGGGCAGGAACTTCTTAAATGAGCTTTGTCCCTGGGAAAAACTTAAAATACTGCACTTGGGTGCAAGTCAGTTCTGTTCTGACATTAACTTCTGAGGCAGATGACCCTTTTCTCCACATCTTGACCCATGTCTCTCTCCAGGCACACACCCCCAGTGCTCCAAGTTTCTCTTCCTTAGAAAGGCATCGATCTTCAAGCGTTAGTCATAAAGTCAGGGGTTAACTGAGACCAAAGTAGGAGGCCTTGACCTCACTACTCCCTCACTATGCTGCTGCTTACCTAAGGCCAGTTTGATGTTTGTGAAGTTCTTTTGGAGCCCAAGCAATTTGCTTAATCCAGCCGGAAGTGTTCCTGTTTCTGCTGTATGAGTGGGTTGGATTGCATCATGGGCAGTTCTGATGAACTACAGGGTCAGCACAAGGGAGAGGAAGAGACTGAAAGAAGAGAGTGAGCTGTGAAGGCAGTGAGCTGGTGGAGCAGCTGAGGGCATTCAGAACTGTGCCCTGGCAGGGGCTGCTGGGGAGGAAAAGGTCTGTTGATTTCATGCAAAGGTAGTTTTGATTTCTTTAGGCAGTATGCTAGCATTTATATCTTAGCAGCTCTCGAGCAAACTCCAGTTACATTTCAGATGTGTTTGTTCAGCTTTTCCAAACTGTTTTTCTTCTTCCAAAATGTGCAATCTGATTCTTTCCTCTGGTTGTGTTGGTTTTTACACACTGCTGTTTTCTTCTTTTTTGATTTCACGTGTCTAAGTTCCCTTTTCATGTGCCTTATATTATTGCATCACTACAGATCAAACAAACAGGAAGTTCATTAATCATTTCATGTTTGTCTGGTTAGAATTCCTGGCAACATCTAAGTGCAAATAAATGGAAGCCCATCACTTCTATCACAGTTTACATCTCGGGATGCCTGAGTACCTATGGCAGTAAAAATAGACACTTCTATTTAGAGCCTCACTGCTAAAGAGCTCAGCAAAGTAAACAAGGAGGCTAAGCCAACCTGCTTCCAAAAGCTCTCCAGAGCCGAGCTGTGACAAATGATAAAGGAAAGCTTTGTGTTATTCCTGTTCTTTCCTTAAAGAATTGGGATATTCAGAGTCCCGTCCTGTTGTTATTTACATGAGTGGGAGGTATTCCTTGCCAGAAAAGCTGTGAAGCACTCACCTACTTTATCTCTTCATACAGCTGTAGATGAGCAGAATGCCCAGACCCAGGAGCAAGAGGGCTTCCTCCTCAATCTCTCAGCCTCTGAGGAGGGCAAGGAGCTGAGGAACGAGGACAAGATTTCTGTGCAGTCATCACACAGCAGCAGCTATGGAATGTCCAAGGGGAGGAGCCAGAGGAAAGGTACTGCTCTGGGGCTGCCACCATGCAGGTCTTGCGTGTGGATTGCAATTGTTAGTTGTAAAAAGGGAAGGAGGTGTTATGTGTATTAGCTTCTGTGTCCTGTTCTTTTCAAATGTTTGCATGATTGCTCTTCAGGCCTTGCACATTTCTGTGTTCTAGCCTCTGCATTATACACCCCATTTTTTGCTACATCTCTCATAGCTGGTCCATGTTCTTAGCATATGAAACCTAGGATTCAGAAATTTTCTTGCACCTTAGCAAGTAATCTGGGTTCTCTTGGCTGTCAGTGCTTGGACAAGGACAGTCTTGAGCACTTTTCATGTCATCCTTTGCAGATGACAGAGAACAGCAGCCAGTTTGCTTTAATAACTGTGTTATGTGAGTAATTTGTTAAAGATCCCTGATAACTGCAGATACATTTGGAACTCCTCTGAGTATTGATTTGGAGCCAAATACCTTGTCTGTTGTGCTGCTGGCTCCAGCTTTTTCTCATCTCCATTTCTAATACTTTTCTTGTGGCATATGGTACTTCCAATCTGTGGGGTTTTCAGCAGCATATATGTGACATCTCTGTCTCTTAATGACTGGTTCTGTCAATTCTTTGTTTTCTGGGGGCTCAAATGTTTTGCTCTTGAGTGATTCCTAACCCCGTCTTGCTGCTTGGAGTGTGCTGGTCTGAATCACAGCACTGTGTTTGTCAATAGCCAAGCATGTGTTGTGTTTTACAGCCTCCAAGTCTCCTTGTGAAAGACTAATAAACAAAGGAAGTTTGTCACTGGGCAGCTCTGCATCCCTTCCTCCCCAGACAGGAAGCCGGGACAACTTGCCAATGCTGAATGCAAAAATCCTCTACCCAAGTAAGTGTAACACCCACCGCTTCCCACCGAGGCAGCCAGTTGGAGCATAGGTGACTGCAGCACAGGCTGCAGTCCCTGTGTGAAAACATGAGATTGTCCTGCCAGATGCACTTTGGTGCAGGGTCAACCGTGAGAGAAATCCCTTTGTGGATAACTGCAAGTGGAGGCTAGAAATGAGCTGTAGTAGTTTCCAGTTTTGTAGCTAAGACTTAGACACAGATTTTTATTAATGCCATTCAGTGGCAGAATTTAGATGCCAATTGCAAGGAGATACTTATCTCAAAGTAACCATGAGAAGAGGAGATGGTGCTGTTGAGAAAGGTTTCTGAAGAATGGCAGCCATAGGTTGGGAGCAGTAGTTCCTTTGTGTGAAGGCTAAAGTGACTGGAAGTGCACAGACCCAGCAGAATTCCCACCTCACACATGATATGAAGTGATTTCTCCCCATCACTGTGGCTGTATCTTTCCATCTCTTCACCCAGCTTACTTGTTCAAATTACTCCTTCTGGAAGCAGGTAATTTCCTTTCTCTCTGACATACCTACTATTTGTGTGTCACCAGTTAATAATTTAAGAAGCAGGAGACAGTAATTCTTGAACAACTTGGATCATAGCTTCAGTCCTACTCCTTTTTCTCTATTCACTGTATCAGGGATATTCCATGTCTCACCCTGGGGAAAAAAAAGCTGCTGCAGACAATCCTCTTTCCCTTTTCCATATTTCCACATATGGAAAATAGCTAGCCTTAGGCAGTACACTGTCAGTCAGAAACCCTGTGTGCAGCTCCAGAAACCCTTCTCCTTGTAAAAAGAGTGTTGAATGAAAGAAAGCACTAATGCTATTTGCTTTCTTTATGAATGAGAGGGAAGAATGTATCAACTCTTGTTATCTTGTCTTTGAGATGGAAGCTACCTGCTTTCTGCTTATTATTAGTCATGCTCTTCTCCATGGTCAATTTTCCTACAGATATCCGTGCTGGCATGTCAGGTTCTTTGCCTGGGAGCTCTGTCATCAGCCGATTGTTGATCCATGCTGATCCCTTTAACTCTGAGCCTGAAAATCTGTGAGTATGCTCAGGAGCTTGAAAGGGAGGGAGTGGCTGTTTGCAAACAGACCTCAGCAGAGAGGGGGATTAGTTTATAGACCAAAGTAATGGAGTGCAGCAGCCTGGAGTTACATAAATGGATCCATATGCTGGATTCTAGGGCTTAAGGTTCAGTTTATGGTGTTACAGTTGGGCTTGGTGGTCTTTTCCATTTTAAATAATTCTGTGTGAGATAAGCAGCAAACTGTACCAAGACTTAGGAGTGGGAGTTTTGTTCTTCTGTTTGGCAGTGAATGTTACACAGAGAAGTGTGTCATGAATAATTACTTTGGAATTGGACTGGATGCAAAGATTTCTTTGGACTTCAACAACAAACGTGATGAGCACCCAGAGAAATGCAGGTGGGTTTGGTTTTAAATGGCCTTTGGATTTATGCCAAAAGTGACTGAACCACTTCATGCTTCCATGTGGTTTTGAGGCTGATTGTGTACAATGCGCTGAATAGGTGTATTGTCTACATAATGCTTCTTCACGGCTTGAAATCATGATGGAAGAGAAAAGTTACTGATTTATTACTGATTCATTATGCTATAAGGTACTTTAGTTGCTACACTGGTGCAGATTTAGCACGTTGGTTCTATTTATGTCATCTCACTCACAGATTTTTTTTCTCCTGGGCTTGCTATTTAGCTATGAGAGAAGCATATCTCAGCTCCAAATGTGGCAGAAGCTGGTTTTGGCATTGATCCTGACTCAGTACAAACCACAGGTTTGGCCTTTTGAATATCTGAGCAACTACGGGTTGCTTTGTGTAGCCTGAGATTGGCTACATTTGGTGTATATGAGCTAATACAGCCAAGCACTGTTGGTGTCCTGGTGTATGAGATGGACAAGTTCTGTGCCAGGGCAGTCTGTGTATGTTTCTGGTAGTGTCTGTTACTCATGTTTGATTCCTACCTGACGTTTATTTAAAGGGAAGTAGTTTCCTAGCACAGTGACCACTCAGCGCAATTCCACTGCTTCCACTTTTGGAAGCAAAGCACCTTTATGGTTTAGGATGTAGCAGGTACCATTTCAGTGTGAAGTTTTTATTCCTCCTTAGTGAAAGGGTGGGTGAATATCTGTGCTGACATTTTGTCTTCTTGTTTGCCCCCTCAGAAGTCGTACTAAGAACATGATGTGGTATGGAGTATTGGGGACCAAGGAGCTGCTGCACAGAACGTATAAAAACCTGGAGCAGAAGGTCTTGCTGGAGGTGAGGAATTAGCATGTTCTTCTGTTCCTAAGACTGGGATGCCTAATTCCATCTCCTTCAGGCACTGTGATTTTTGGTGTAGTGATTTGACTTGGTCATATCTGCCTGCCTGAAACAATGTACTTGGCCATATGTCACCCCAAGCTAACTAAAAGTGGCTTTTCCTGGTTCTGGAGCATAAGTTGTATTCTCAGCCCATAAGGGAAGAAGTATCATCCTGCTGGAAAGTATTTGCTGTTCCCAATGCAGTGTTCAGCATTGTTATGTTCCATTTGGTATCTCATGTGAGCACATCATTTTAGATGGTGGGTGCAATGGAAAGCTCTGAATTTACTGTGATGTAATGTGCCTCCAGCTGGAAAAGAAATATGTTTGTATAGGTCATGCACATAAGCAGGTAACTTTCAGGAGAAGACCCTCATCACATGGATGCTTCAGGAGTTTTATTCTGCTTTCTTGAGAAATAAATCAAGAGGCTTTGCCAAGCCTCTCAGGTGTGCCCTGTTTCTGTTAGAGGAAAAGAAGCAAGAGTATCTCTCTAAAATCGATGTCTGCCAGAAGATGTGTGGCTCATGAGACTTGAGTGGATACCTTCTACTCTTCTAGGCCAAGAATGAACAGGAAGAAGCCTGAATTAGTGTATTACTAAGATGGTGCTGGCTGTTTTCTGTTCACAGAGCATGTGCTCTGGCAGGAGGGTCTCTCTCCTGCTGGGCTGAGAGTAGTGTTGCCTTCATTTCTGTGCAGTGCGATGGGAGGCCAATCCCTCTGCCCAGTCTCCAGGGGATTGCTGTACTCAACATTCCCAGCTATGCAGGAGGCACCAACTTCTGGGGGGGAACCAAGGAAGATGATGTGAGTATTCTCTAAGACCATCCAGGTAATGTTTCTACTTACTGTTGCTTTTGAGGTCCTAGACCCCGAAAACAGTTCTTGGAGGAAGAGGGCAGGGGCCTGTCTGCATGCACTTTCTGTTGGAAGTGGCTGAGATACTGAAATCCAGCCTTGAGCAGCTTTCATACCCAGGCAATCTGCAATAATTCAGAAAAAAACATCACCAGAGCATTTGGACCTGCAGGAAGTTCTTTAGGTTGACCTTGTCCCCACAGGGAAGTAAAGAGAAATAAAGCCCCTTGAAAGCAAAGGCAGCTAGATTCACTCAGAAATACTGTATTGTTTGGAAATGGAGTGCCTACTCTCAAAAGAATAGTTACTGGCTTGTGGCATACAGCCTTCATGCCTGCATTATACTTTAGCCATTGGAAGCCTCCTGTTTCCTCCTCTTAGTTCTTTCCAGATCGTCGTCTTCTAGCCTTGTTAATTTTATACAGATTAAAGAGCACAGTTGAAAGCCAACTCCCAGGTCAGCACCAACAGGGGGTAAAGGAAACCTCTTGCAACAGAGCTGTGCCTCAGCTGACTTCTCTCTCCCTTGTATGTGGCAGACATTTACAGCCCCTTCCTTTGATGACAAGATTTTGGAGGTGGTAGCCGTGTTTGGTAGCATGCAGATGGCAGTGTCACGTGTGATAAACCTGCAGCATCACCGGATTGCACAGGTATCAGCTGCTTTTGTGAGCTCTTCCTGCCTGCCCCTTCTCCAGCTGGTGACTTCACAAAGCCCTTCTTTCTGCTCTCTCTGGTACATGGAAAGAGCATCCACCAGGGCTGGAAATGGACATGCTCAGGGGCAATTTGAGTATGGAATTGTTTGCTAGCATTCATTGTAGTAGGAGTTAGACCAACAACTCAAATACAGATTAGTCCAAAGACAAAGCAGGTGTTCCCTGCTGCTCAAGGGTGAGGTGTGTCCTACTGCCCAGACCTGTGTGCCTCAAGTAGCACCAAAGCTGCAGGACCTGGGGAGGGCTTATGCTTTTGGAAAATCAACATTTTAGAGCTTTTCTGACCCAGTTGCTCCTTGCAGTGCCGGACAGTAAAGATAGCAATCCTTGGAGAAGAGGGAGTTCCCGTGCAAGTGGATGGAGAAGCCTGGATCCAGCCTCCAGGTTACATTTGGATTGTTCATAAGAACAGGGCACAGACCCTCACCCGAGACCGGGTAAGAGCATCCTGAATTCCCTGTGCAGTACATGTGTGTTTCAATGTCACATTTTTCTGGATAGTGTGGCAAGGGCCACACGTGATGCATATTTCATTACACACCATAAATCTTTTGGGAAAGAATGTGATTAAACTTGCATTCACCACTTGGGAAATCGTACAAATAAGGTTGTTTATGAAAGCTTATTTTACTTCCTTTTCTAGGTGCCTTGTGACAGTGTTTCTTAACACACTTGCATGCTGTTTTTTCCACAGGATGCCTGCATCGCCAAGTGCTGTGGATTGTCTAGATTCAGACGGTCTATGTTTTAATTTCTCATTACTGTTCAGTATGTGGCTTATACCTCACTGACCATGTAAAACAGTGTCTTATTAAGCCTTGTTCAGAAGTGTGTGTCAGTCTCATCTAATAATTTTCAAATATATCTGATGAGTATCAGCAGATCAGGAAGCCTCCTTGCTCTTTTGCTGTATGATGGAGCAGTGGTCAGACAAAGGAAAGGATAAAGACCCTGCTGTGGCACAGACAGACTTTGAGTCCTCCCTACCCTGTGACTGTCCATGCACAAACAGTTCAGTTGATAGCAGCTCTTCATACTTTTCAGCATAATATCCCTTTACCAGCTTCCAGAGCAAATCAAAGTCCTCTGGAAAGGACTCATCTGTTGAATCACAAGAGGAAGGAGTAGACAAAGGGGAAAAGGGAAAGCAACCTGATACAGGCCTGAGGCACATTGCCTGGCAGGGCATTAAAGATGACAGTATGAAAAGAAAGCAAAGGTGGGCATACAAAGCCCCTCTCATGGTAGGAGAGGGCACCAGAGACCTCTTAACTGGGAGAGTAGTGGGTGTTGATCACAGAACCACAGAATGCTTTGGGTTGGAAGGGACTTTAAAGGTCATCTAGTCCAAGTCCCTGGCTTGGAGGAGGGACACCTTCCACTACACCAGGTTGATTAAAGCCCCATCCAGCCTGTGGTCTAAATGTTGCCAGAGATGGGGCATCCACCACTTCTCTGGGCAACCTGTGCCAGTGTTTCATCCCCCTCATTGCATTAAATCCTTCCTTGTATCTAGGTGAATCTATCCTCTTTTGAATTCAAAGAGTTGTCCTGTCAGCTGTGATATGAAAGTTGTGGAGAGGAGACAGGAATAGTGCACACAATCTTTTGTGAAGGGTAAGACAGCTTCTGCAGCATCACAGTGACACTTGGAGGGAGAGTGACTGAAGGAGATAGCACAGAGAGCAAGAGAGCTGCTGTAAAGGTAAAGGGAGGAAAAAAAGGAGAGGCAGCCTGTGTGTGGGTGTGGTGGGAAAGGTGGCATGAAGCACAAGAGATAGAGAGGACAAAGTAGTCCCTCATGAGTGTGCTGTATGTTGGGCTATCAGAAGCCATAGCTATGATTGTGCCAGCCCATTCCTAATTGCCTACCAACTTGGTTTTGTAGTCATGGAATTGCCACTGAGGAAGAGGTTCCAGTTTTGCAGTTGCACACTTAACTTTGTCTCAACTTACCCTTGTTTTTCCTGCTGTCCCTTTAAAGGTCATTGCATGCTCCTTCTTTCACAGAGCAAACCTGTTCTGTTAAGTTGAAGTGGGGTCCTCCCTTCATTCATGTGACCCTGTACCTTTGATAAAGTTTTTCAAATGTGATTTGGGATGTATAGTTTCCTAAACTGAAGATGGAAAAACTCCAGTTCCCTTATTTGGCCTCATCTGGACCACTGAAGTGTCATCAGCAGGCGTGAGATCAGCAGGTAGCTTGCACTGAGCTGACAGGGCCTCGTTTTCCAGTGTCAGGGGCAGCAGAGGAAGGGAATGCTTTACCACAGGGTACCATAGTTTTCATTCTCACCATATTCAATATTGATCCTTCATTGGATCTGTTTTGCTTCTTCCCACACCACTGGCTGCTGCCCACAGGAATATCAGTTAAATTGCAAATGGGACAGGTCTTAGCTCTGAGTTCAGCTGCTTGGCCCACCATTTGCTGGGGAAGCCCAGTTTACTTTCAGATAAGGAGGAGCCGTGAACATTTTTAACCTTCAAGCTCTGATGTGTCACAATAATACTGAAGTGTGAAGGTGATGCAGCTGCTCAAAGAAAAGGCTGCCACCAGTAGGGAATTGTTGGATTTTGTTAGTCTGGCCCTCAGAACTGGCCTAGTAATTTTGACTAAGACTATGCTTAAGCTGAAATTCAGCCAAGGCAAGCATTTGGCATGGAAAACTTCATCCCAGCCATCTGGTTAGCAAAGTAATAAGCAACTTAACTACTGGGCCCTGCAGTGAAAAGTGCCTGTACCAGAACTACATGTTTTACAGGTATAGGCACAGTCACTGGGTTTTTATAGGAGTTTTACAAGGTATCTAGTGGTTTGCTTGCTGTGTTTTTAGGCGTTTGAGAGCACCCTGAAGTCTTGGGAGGACAAACAGAAGTGTGAGTTGTCACGACCCTCCTCTTTCTCTCTGCAACCAGAGATCATGTCTGAAGAAGAATCCACCCAGATCATCCAGTTTGGTCAAGCTGCAGGTGCTCTGATCCACAGGTGTGACTCAGTTTGCTTTTGGTGTATAGACCCTCCTTTAGACCCTGAAGTTCTTGTCCTGCTTCCTGTTTCTGGAGATGTTCATGTTCAGTCTTATCTGCTGCATTGCTGGTCCATGTCACTGGGAGTAGCATCATTCATCATTCAGTGTCCCAGCTGAACAAGGACTGAAGCTGAATAAGCTTTCTTAGGCCATTTTCAACAAAAAATGTTACTTTCGTGAACAAACAGGATCCTTTAATCCTGGAAGAACCTGTTATCTTTGAGTAGAAAGTAGTTTTTTCAGAAAAGAAAGAAAAGCCTCTGAAGTAGCTCAGATGACAACCTGGGTTCTTGTAACCTTGATACCCAGCAGAAGTTCTTGTAAAGTGCCCAGAATATATCATCCTTTATTGAGGCATTCCTTTGGGCTTCTGAGAGAAAATTCCCAGAGTCATTAGAGAAAGCTGCTGTAAGTGCAGCTGCCTGTCACATGACTCTGGTCATATTAAAATGCCTGGGTTGTATTTCAAATTGATCCCAGTTTGTGTGCAGAATTGACCGTGTTGTGCCTGTGCTCAGTGTGGCAGGAGAACTGCCCTGCTTTGCCAGAGGCTGTGCCCCTGGCTCGTCACTTGGATGGGTGTTAACATGGGATGCCCAGTCAGGAGAGCTCTCCTGCTTTGAGCATATGCTGATGCAATCTGTAATTCTCTCCATAGCATTCGGGAAATAGCTCAGTCCTATCAGGACATGGAACAGGAGCTTGCCCATGCTGTCAATGCCAGCTCCAAGTCTATGGACAAAGTCTACGCTAAATCCAAGTCTACAGAGGTACTGCACTCACTTGGCATCTCCCATTTTGTCCTTGCTCCAGAGCTCTTGGTTTTCCATTCTGATTGAACAGAAGTAGGCCTTGCTAGTCTAAGACTCCTTCATTTTGGCTGTTCAGACTTCAGCACTTCCAAGCTTAACTTGTGCATGAATTGCTTCCCTGCAGGGTCTGAACTGCAGCCTTGTTGTAGAGATGGTGAATAATGTCAAAGCCCTGCACAATGAGACAGAGCTGCTGCTGGCAGGCAAGATGGCACTGGTAAGGAGCACAAAGCAGGAGGAAAAATCCAGCCTCTCACTTCCTCCTCTCTCTTCCTATTGCCTTGGCCTAGCATTTTGGAGGTCTTGGACTCTGTAAGTCATTTTAGATTTTATCATCCAGGAATCATTTGCTACAGATAATTTTGCTACATGGATGTTCTGTGGAGCTTGGAGCTCAGAAAATATAAGAATTGTTACCGTGGTCTGGGCAGAGTACCTGCTCTCCACTTCCTTTCAAAAGGAAGAACTGCTTTGTTAGCTAGGAATTACAGGGCAAGGGCCTGGCTATGTGTTCTACCATGAGGCTTTTAACTCTGCCTTCCTTCTATTCCCGATCCAGCAATTAGATCCTCCACAGAAGGAGCAGCTCCAGGCAGCTCTGGCAGACATGGACCTCCAGCTGAGGAAACTGGCAGACATCCCTTGGCTGTGGCAGCTTATGGAGCCCTGTGATGAGGAGGTGAGGAGGAGCAAGGCTATTTTTCAGTAGATGTTCTCTTTTTCCCTAGTTGGCTCTGTGTGTTTGACTTCCTGTTACTATAAGACTGGTGTGAGAAAAAATTACTAAGAAAGAAACTTGACTCCCTAGGACTAAAGAAAGTAATTTCCTGCTAAGATGTCTTGCCTAACATGGGATCAACTTTCTCTTTCCTTTTGTCTTGATCAGAATGAGTTTAGGATTTTTTTTCCTTTCTTACAAGATCATGGAACTGAGCTTAACAGTGCTTGTTGCTCTTAGTCCAGTCCAATCAGTTTATGACTGTGTGCTTGACTTTCTCTTTCTGTTCTTGCAGAACCAGATGCTGGATTATTCGAAACGCAGCCGCAGTGGCAAATTCCGCCTGGTGACCAAGTTTAAAAAGGACAAGAACAACAAAAATAAGGAGACTCATAGTAGCATGGGATTGCCGGGTACCAAGTCTGCTCATTCACTGTCTTTTTGTCACATCAGCGTGGTCACACCACTACCTGTTCTTGGTCTGTTTCCTCACACATCCTCTCCTTCTGTTTCATCTGTATCTGCCTCTTCTTGCAGGTCTAGTCAGTCTTTTTCATGTGGCAGAATAGCTTATTGCTCCCTTCTGAGTCATGGTCCCCCGTACCATGCAAACATTCCTGAGGAGGAACAGGAGGTACCCTCTGAAGAATTCTCCCTGTACAGATTTTCAGGGATATTTCAGAGGGTGCTTAAGGAACTGAATTTGAGGATTTTGGCGTGTTAAGTATAAAAATGACTGTGGGGCCCAAGTCCGCGTAACTCCAGTCTTTTCACTGCTTGTTCTCTATGATACAATAAATTATATTTTTCTCATGGATTCACCTTCAGGCTTTAATCAAATTTCATGTCTAATTGACTGGGGATCAGCATCACCACAGGTGCTCCCTGACCTTTAATCCTGTTGGTCAGTAGATAAAAACTGGCCATGAATCAACAAATTGCCATTCAAGACACTTTCTCTCTAAATTGTTCTAGTTGATTTTTGGTTAATGCTCTCCTTTTGAAGGCTTTCTTCCAAAATTCAGAAGTATGACCTGTTCTGTTTGGCTCTTGGGTCCTGTCCTCTGCCATAGAATTATGAGTACTGTCTCCTGTCTGACAAGCTGGTTTTCATTCACTGCCTCTCAAAACTGAGAAATTTTATTATTCTCTTATTTAGAGACTGTGCAAGAAGGTGGAAGTCTAAACTCTTCCTCTCTCCCTCAGAGGGGGAGAGAGGTTGCCATTTTGTTTACTGAGCACAAATGGTTGTACATAATAACGTGCAAACTAACCTGTGCTGTGATAATCCATCATACATTTTATGGATCTGTTGTTTTGTACATAGAATTTACACAATGAATTTACTCTTCCTAAACATGGGGGTAAACTTGAAAAAAGTTGTCCCCATCAAAAGATATCCCATCAAAACAAATATGCACTTCCTCCTGGCTATACTGCAGCAGGCCTCTTCTTAAGAGAACATCTCTTACCTTGTTTTACCCTACCTCCTTCATTCAAGATTGAAGGTGTGCTGCCTTCCCCTTAGAGGCTGTCTGTGGTCCTGCTTGCCCTCCTCCTCTGGCACTGAGTGCTGTGGTGTCCTCATCTCTCCCTGTCTCCTGGGATTCTGGGCACTCAATGCACTCTTGCTTTTCCATCTCTAACAGTTCACCTCTGGGGAACGGAGGAGGTTGCGGCGTGGCTTGAGCACCTCAGTCTTTGTGAGTATAAGGATATCTTCATCCGGCATGACGTCCGGGGCTCTGAGCTCCTGCACCTTGAACGGAGGGACCTCAAGGTACTTTCACGGTCGGCTCATGAGAAATAGCCAGCTGCATCTGCATGACCTTCTGTGCTGAATGTGCTTGGAAAGTGGTCTGCCTGCTGTTCATTCCAGGTGCCTTGGCAAGATGAACAGGTTCACTACAGCCTCATTTTATTTTCTCACCGTTTTGGGTCACCTGGCTTTTAATAGCAGGGAGGTACAAGAGGTGGTTGAGGGACCAGCTGTCCAGTTCTGCCACAGCTTCCTGGAGATATGATGCAGTCCAGCACACAAATTGCCAACAGTGTTCTTGAGTGTTCTTTTAATGATGGAAGTTTTTCTCAGCTACTGTACCATCTTTGCAGAAGGTGCTGTAATTGGGAAGATTGGATTCTTACTGTGCAGTGACTGGACAAATAGATCATCACACTTCTTTGTTACAAGAAAAAGTGATTGTACACTTTTGTGAGGCTTATGGATGGAGAGAATCTTTTTTTAAGAGGGCTTAGCAACCACATTGCACAACTTTTCATCTTTGCATGTGCAAGAGACTTGTGTCATTATTCTGGTGACTTGCATTAAGCAGGAAAACACTGGTTTTTTTTTAAGTAGAGTGCGGCATTTGTTCAATGCCTCTTGAATCTTTATTTATCATTTTGACCATCTTCCCATGGTGGGGTTTGCTGTAACCTGTGTAGCTGACCCCTCTGCATGTTGTCCACCTACAGCCTGTTTGTTGCATGGTACCCAGCCATCAGATGTGACTGGTTAATTCTTCCTGCATGTTTTGGCTACTAGTTTAGGTCCTTGATGTCTGTGTGCTCTTTCTGTTCTCACAGCCTTTGGCAGCCAAAGCAATTTGTGTTTCTGGCTAACAGCAGTTGTTTCTCTGCATTGCTTTGTGCCTGGTCTGCATTCCTTAGTAGCTTTTTGACATCTGGTTTGAGACTGTATATAACCCTCAGGTTTGGAATTTTTCTGGTTGGTTTCCTCCTCTATTTGTAACTGGCTGACTAGTTTGTAACTGTTGCTTGGCCACCTGGAGTTTCCCTCTGCTTTTCTCTTAATGTAAGGTTTCCTTTTTTCTTCCAGGACCTGGGTGTGACCAAAGTAGGCCACATGAAGAGGATATTGCACGGGATCAAGGAGCTGAGCCGGAGTACTCCTGCCAGCGAGGCTTAGCCTCTGTTTTCACAGCCTGTGTCTACCATTCTCCCTAACTGCACAGCAGTCACCTCACAAAGCAGATGTGCTCACAACTCTCTCTGCTGGACAGCCAAATTTTAGCTGTTCAGAGCGCATATCAACCAAGCATGGTGCTGCTTTTTTCCTGTGGGGTATGACTGCATCCAGTGAAGAGGCGCTTCCTCTGCAGCTGGCAGAGCCTCCTGGAGAGAACTCACTCACTGTTTGAAGAGCCATGTCCTGTGTCGTGGGAAGTTCTGGTTCCAGGGACAGTGCAGGACTCCTGAGAGCTGCAACACAGATACCTTTACTGGATAACTTCATCACAGTAGAATCATTCAGGGCAACAGATGTATTGGCCAGTCTTAGTTCAGGAGCATCTGAACAGTCTTTTCAGACCCAAAACTTTCCTTCTTATCTGTATGTCACACTTGTATTTAGCGTATTTAAGTGGGACAAAGCCTCTCTTTGCATTTTACTAATCCCTTTTTAATGCATCTCTAGTTGTGTGCAATTTGTATCTGAAATTCAAAGCCAGTTCAGACCTCTTCTGATGAATCCAATGATTGTCATTCACTCACGCTTTTCCAACAAACAGTGCACATGCATCAGACAGGGTTTGCACCAGCTGATGGGGCCTTCTGCTGGGCCTGCTCTCCTCTTCCGGCCAGGGGCAATGGTACAACCTTTAGGTTTTCACAAAAAATGTGGTGCCCAGTCATCATGGACAATTGTTCAGAAATTTCTGACAGTAAGAAAAGAAAATCTGGAGAGCCAGCTAGTTACAGGAGATCAGCTCTGACATTCCTTCTTCTGAATTCATCCTTGGGAGCCAGATAAAAGGGAGAGGAAAGCTAATGAGCTGTTTGAGCTGCACCAGAAGGGAGATATAGGACAACTTACTTCATCTTGGGGGAGGCAGCAGCATGATTGGCAATGGCCAGGTGTAGCTTCCTGCCTATTTAGTGCCACTTCTGTGGCCACAAACATGAGAGCTGTTTCTTTATTTCAGCTTGCAGTGTGACAGAAAGCTATTTCTGTCACAAAATGCATGATTTAAGTCTAGTACTTGTATCTTTTCACCTGTCTTGGTTTTAGTAGCTTTTCCACCTTGCTTCTCTTTCTTGCTGCCTTGCTCCTTCATTCCAGGGACACACAGAAGATTAGAGTAGCTCAGTTCTCCTGGGCTGTACTGCTAAGAGAGAAATTCCTTATGCAGTCAAACATTGGGGCTCCTGTAAGAGCACTGAGAGAAGGAGGATTGTTACTGAGCCAACAAGCATCATAATGAAAAATGGAATATGTTGATAAATTGCCTTTGGTACCAGCAGTAGTGGAGCATGGAAAAATTAGTGCCTCTCAATTAGAGTTTCTAGATGGGTGACCCCAGTCGGATGGCTGTTAAAGCCCAAGACCAGCATGTATAGGTATATCACCATCTTTATCACTGCAAAGGGAATTTGGCAACTGTCAGTGCTGTAAAACTTGAAAGACAGCGGAAATTTTTAATTACTCTCATTTTCTGTGGGCTTTTTTTCCTGTTATTACCAAGTGGCACCTGTCTGACTATGGCTGCAGACAAAAAAGCCCACATATACAGTGGCAAAAAAAAAAATTTGCTGAGGACATCATTCTTCTTTTTTTACTTGTAAGGATTTTTGTCAAATTAATGTCTCTTCTCTAGTCTAATAACAATCAGTCAAGTTAATTTATGTAAAGATTTGTCAGCTTATAAAGGTCCTGGGCTAATTTCATTGCAGCTGGCCAAACTCCATTGAACTCCTTAGTATTTCACCAGGGGTTATTCTGACTCTGCCTGTCTGTTCTAACCAGACACATTCACCCATGTGTCTCCTCTCAGCCTGCTGAGTGACAGGGTTTGCTCATGAGAAGTGAAAGAAGACTAAATGTGCTTGATCCAGCTAGAAACATTCATTGTATAAATACTGTGGGGCCTGAGCAGGAAATACATCCAGCCTTGCCCTGAATGTATTTCTCCTATGTATACGCTGGCAATTGCTTCCATAGCTGTATTTTTATTTATCAGTACAGACTCCCTCCAAGTATATTGAATGCCTGAGGTATCAGGTAAGAATTGCAACCATACTGTATTGTCCTACTTGCTTGTTGAGGCACGGAGCAGTGTCTGGATGAAAATGAGGAGAAACCTCCTTAGGAGAGCCCCAGGATGCAGCTATCCTCAGTGGTGGCGTGCAGTGACCTCACAGTGTGTGCATCCCACTGTATATCCCAGAACTGTGCATGGCTGGGACATCCATGTGCCTTCCTAGGAGAATGCATTGCAGGGATTGAGTCTGGTGATAACTCTGGAGAAGAGGTGAGGTCTGTGTTTGTTCCTATATGTAGTGAAGGAGCTGTTCTGTGAACTTTCCCCAGGCAGCCTCATGGTTAAAGGTGCATAAACCATAAGCACTTGCTTTGTATAATCCTTGAGGGATTAAATTCTTGCTTCCATAGAAACAGATCCTCTATACTCTTCCTGCCCAGAGCAACAGAGGAATCCAAAGAGTTTTTACATTCAGGTGTGTTCCTTGATTCATGCCATATCTATCAAGACCTGATGGCCATTAGCCATCTGCATGAGTGATGAGGCCTGCTCAGACCCATCGTAATTTCTTTTGCTTTTATGATCTGTGTGTCAATGCCTTCAGATCCTTTTTGTGCACATGCACATTTATCAAAGGCTTGACAGCCACTATATTCCTGTCTGTTACTTACCAGAGGCAGGGAGGGAGTTCTGCCCTCTTTTAAGAGCTAGAAAATGGGATCTGCATTTAACCTGAGTGCCTTTGAATATTTATTAAGGTATAGATCTAAAAAACTCCAAAGGGTTGTAGTCCTGTGTATCTCACTGGGAATAGTGCAGATTTCTGTTAGCAAGATTTTTGGACTAGATGAAGACAATTTGTCTTGAACATCAGTGAGCGCTGCCTGCAGAGTAGGGAGCCAGGTAGAATTCCTGGCTATGTTATTCTGAGTTTCTCTTCTCTTCTCTTCTCTTCTCTGACAACTGGTAATTTTTTGTGGGAGAGAAACTCAGGAAAGACAGTTAGTAAAAAATATGCTGCTTTGCCAAAAAGAGGCTGTCAGCAGTCTCAGAAACACCAGCCTGGGAGAAGCTAGAACTGTCACATATCACACAGGTGTTTAGTCCCTGAAGAAACACAACTTCTGTGAAAGCCACATGGCACCTTCTGTTTGCATCCCTCACCCCTGGCAGTGGCTGCAGTGAGCTGGGCACAGGGTTTCTTCTGCTTGGAAGAGGCTTCAGTCTGTTCTCTCACATTCTGGCACCATCCTGGATATTTAATGGCAGATTCTGGGGAATGATGGTTGGGACACTAAGTGAGATTGCATGCAGTGGAGACTGGAGGGAGCTGTGGCTGTTGGCAGTGCCCTGCCCTGGGCTGCCCTCGGGAGGGCTGGTACAGCCTCTCTGTTGTAGCTTGTGGGATGTCAGCAGGAGCTGGCACGGTGGCCGTGGGGAGCTGTGCCTCTGGGTGCCTGGAGGTGCTGGCCTGGCACCTGGGAGCCTCCAGCTCTGCTGAGGCCTTCAGTGCCAGTGCTACGACTGCTTCTGCACCCAAATCGTGTGGGAAGCTTTGTTCATTGTTTTAGTGTTATTTAAAAATGCGCATAATAGAGATGTGATTTATAAAACAGACTGTTTACAAGACATATTTTGTATCTTAAGATGTGTGTACTGTAAAAAAAAAAAAAAAAGATGAAAAATGATGTTTTTCTACAACTGTCAGCAGTGACTGTATGTCTGTATCGTTGTCCACTGACCGTTGTTCCTCAGGGGTCTCCCCACCATTCCTGTGATCCTGTCAAAAGCATTGGGAAGCAAGTGAATCCCTGTACAGTCTTGGGAAGAAGGTTTTGTGCCTTAAGAATGGGACCTGCTTCCCTCCTATTTATTTTGTTAATTTATACAGTGATTACCATGGAAATGTCTCTTGGGGTTTTTTTGTACATAGTTTACTTGTTGTAAATATGTTTTTCTTGTATATAAAGTAAACATGTTTCTGAGCTTCCAGTAAGGGTTCTCTGTTACTGATTTCATTGTGAGAGGGCTGCTGTGCTCATTGGGTGGGAACCAGCTAATAAAAACCTGTGCTGTGATTAAATGGTTTTATCTTGGCTTGCATCAGAAGTTCAGAGCTCTTCCTTAGAGACAAGTGAAATGGTGAATGTAAGTGTTGTAGACTAATTTTGTAGTCTTTTTTGTGTTGGTTTAACTGGCATGGAGTAGAAGACATCAGGTAGTTTAATTTTTTCAGCTATGTCTTGCAGTGAACAGATGTTCTAAATGTGGTGCTTCTGCTGGTGCTCATCCTGATCGAAGCTCTGCTGGCAGCAAACCCACAGCTTGATGGGAGCTGTCAGACTCACCATGGCTGTCTTGGTTACCCCTCCTCAGGTGGTTGTTCCTGGCCATAGTGCCAGGATGAGACAGGAGCAGTTGTTCTCTCCTTCACCTGGGCCTCTGCATGTTCCATTTATTGCAGGCAATATATACAGACTGGAGTAAGTGAAAATGCATTTTAAAAAATGTGGGAGAAGTGAATTTTCTCATGAAATGTAGAAACTGAGTGCCATAAATGATGCAAATGTAAATTTGAAACAAAAAAAATTTGTAGGTGTTTGGATGAGCAGTCCATAGAGTGGGTTGTGACAAGCTTTCTCTTCCATCTGTACAGATTGGTGTGTTCATAAGATGCTGATTTAAATTAATCCAGCTGATTTATTTAAATTGAGAAGATGGTTGTAGAGTTCCACAGTAGTGTCACGAAGTGGGTGGAAAGTTACAATGGTCATGAATATTTTTTATGTGAAAAACATCCTTGTATGTGATAATTAAGCAGAAATACAGAGATAATAGTGTATGGAACAGGAACATCATTCTGATGTTACATACTCTTGCATGATGAAAATGGTAAAACAAGGTCTGTAAAACAAAAAGCGTGATGAAGAAGTAAGTTAATTCTTACTGAGTATCAGTACAGGGGTTAAAAAAGGGTGTTTTTAGGAGGCTGACACATTGGTTTGCGTGTTTGAGGTTGGCAGTTGGTGTCTGTGTGTCCTGAATTTCCAATCTTATTTCTAAGACTATACCAAATCTTAGAAACAAACATGTATTCAAAACCACATAACCTACATGGTAGCAAATAGCCAGGTCAGCTGCAAATATGAGTAATACATGTAATACAGGGTACTGCATGTGTTTCTATTTAGGTTTCCTATTCTAGGTTTCCTGTCTTCAGGTGTGTCTCATAAACTTAATTTGCAGCAAAAATCTGTTGTCATTAATCTCAGCTGAAGTTTTCTTGTTGAATGGCTGACGTGAGGATAAAGAACATACAAGTAGAGCTTTTCAGTGCACACATCTTCCCCAGCTGGAATATGGATGCAGCAATCTTTTTAGCTGAAGTCCCAAATGGATGAACTTCATTTAAAGAAAACTTGTTCTCAAAAAAGTTCATGGCAAAATTTGTGAGGGGAAAAAAGAAATGAAAGTTTTATAAGCAGTCAGAGCTCTCCTAATCTGTCATGGGATTTGAGCTGAGATTCTGGGGAGGGGGGACATCTTTCCCTAACCTCTGGTGGCACTTTGCATGAAAATGTCATATCTTCAATATGAGGAAGAATTTCTTCCTGCAAAGAGTGGTCAGGTGTTGGAAGGGGCTGCCCAGGGAGGTTCAGAGTTCCCACCCCTGGAGGTGTTCAAGGAAGGACTGGATGTGGCACTGAGTGCTCTGGGCTGGGTGACAAGGTGGAGATCGGTCACAGGTTACACTCGATGGTCTCAGAGGTCTTTTCCAACCTGAGTGATTCTGGAAATTTGCTGCACAGCTCACACAGGTGCCACTGGAGACACTGTTTCAGAGAATTGGAATATGCTGGTTCCTACCACTTCCAATGCAAGAAAACTTCTGAAAAGGATTGGGGTTTTTCTCTAAATGCTTTGTGTTCAGAATTCGGTAGAATACTTTGTTCTGATGAGAGCTAACCCAGGACACCAGAAGATACAACATGCCTTCTACAAGCATCTGGTACCTGCTCATGGCTGTCAGGGGAGTTAGTTCCCTTGGCTGTTTTGTGGTGGAAGCTTTGATGAGAAAGTGACGTAGGAGGACTGTTAAAATTTGGTATAAGTGTCTCTTTTGGGTGATTGTGTGCTGTGAGAAGAGGGCAGAATCTCTGAAGAGGCCTCAGCACTAGGTATGTACACTTGCAAACTATATATAACCATTTCTGCTTACCAGAGAATCAAAGGGGAAAAAAGGGTTTGAGAAAGACAGATTGGGTGCCTCAGCTATTTCACTTTTCCCCTGCATGCAGGTAAATGGTCAAGCTCTCCCTGAGCAGTGTTTGTTTAACAACTAAAAAGAAAGCACTTCATGTCACTCCAAAGAGTAAATACCTGAAGTTACGGATTAACTAAGTTTCAGCAGAGCTCATGAAGGAAGAACAGATCACGCTGATTCTCACTGAATAAAGCAGTAAGTGCTTCAAAAGTATAGTATCCTTTGATATTTCTAAGTACAGCTTGCTTTAATGGATCTTGAAGCTTGTAAGAAATGTCTAGTGACAAGGGAAGGGTGTCAGGGTAGGTCAGAAGTGTTCTGGGAGAGCTGCTGCTGTATTAAAGGGAATGAGGAGACCAGTCTGGAGGGACTCTAGTCAATGGCGGCTCCAGAGCTGGAGTCAGAGACAGGGCACCGCAGAGCATTCAGCAGGGAATGAATGCTCTCTGAAAAGCAAGTGAGCAACCTGGCTGAGCTGGATGGATGGGAGCTGTGTGCAGCAGGGTCTTGTGTCACTGCAGTGTGCTCTTCTTGACACCTGCCTTCTCTTCAGGTGACTCCTGCTGCAAGATGTGGAAGCGCCTCACCGTGCTGCTGGCTGCCTGCTCTTTGTGGGGCTGCTGCACCTCAAGTAAGTGTTCTTTTGAGAGATGGCCTTCAACCTTTCCTGCTCCTCTGTTAGTCAGACGGAGTGGCTGGAATCATTCCTATTAGGGGTGTTTGACTTCCTTTAGCAGAGGTTGACAGTGCTGGGGCCATGGCAGCTCCCTGGTCAGAGCCCTGTGGAGCCCCAGGAGCTGTCAGAGTACCACAGGGCAGAGGCTGGAGCTTGCTTCTGTAGCACAGCACAGACAGCACATGGTGTCTAGGGCAGCCTCTCTTGCTGTACTGGCGAGAGGCTGTTGGTCTCATAAGTTTCCTTTGGGAAGCACCACTGACAGTTTTCAGTCAGCTCTTTTCTCTGCCTGTGCTTTCATCTTTTTGCTCACAGTATTTTACAGCAGTAAAGATGCAAACCAAGTCCTGAGCATCCAGAAGCGGGCAAACACTTTCCTGGAGGAGATCAAGCCAGGCTCTTTGGAGCGCGAGTGTATTGAAGAGCGCTGTGACTTTGAGGAAGCCAGTGAGATATTTGAAACCAAGGAATCAACAGTAAGTTGTCTTTTTTAAGGATGAGTGGGGAACTTAGCCAGTCAGTTATTTCCTTAAAACACTGCAGTCCAGGGCAGAGGAGATCATGCTGTCAGTACTGAACGTGGATGTGTCCTGACTCCTCTAGTGAAGCATGTTTTTGAGTGTCACTGCATTACAGTGATTGTCAAGTTACCCCTCTATGGGCCACAAAGCTTGGCTACTTAAGCATATCCCATCTGACCCACCTGGTGAGATTTAGGTCTCAGACAGTTAATTCCAATCCTTGCTTGACCCCATTGGCTGCTCTTGCTGCTACTAAGTTTTTCTCAGTCCTTCCAGTCTTTTCCCTTTGTTGTCCATTCACCAGTCCTGGTTTTCAGTGTATCTCCCAAGTCTCCCAGTTACGCCTGATAAACATCACTATGTTCTCTCTATATATCTCCAAACTCCTATTTTGAATTGGACACTATGTTTGCTGATTCCTGCCACTTTCCACACTCAATTTTTGTGTTAGGTTGGGCTCTCTGTTGCTATTTTGAGCAGAGTAGGCTCAAAGCATAGGATGACCCAGTCCTTGCTGTCCCTCAGACCCCAGAGGAGAGCGGAGCTGTGTTTGGAGTGCCCATGTTTTGTCTAACTGGCCTCAAGTGAACTCAGGTGGCTCACCTGGCAGTAAGTGCCAAGAAAATAGCCTGCAAGCAGAGCAGGGGAGTCTGTGCTTAGTACAGACAGTATAGGAGGATCACTGGCTGCTTTTCTTGGTTTCTAGTGCCAGTCACTACACTGCCAAAAAGAATGAGAGTGATGTTACTGCTCCCAATGCTGTGTCCTGTTGACCAAGACCACAAAGCACTTTAAATCCCTCAGTTGTTAAAAATGATTTTCTGGCTGTAATACAAGTTCTGTTTCTCCACAGCTAGATTTTTGGAACAAGTATGTAGGTAAGTAAAGACTTTGCTAATCACTTCTTTGTGCTTTCCCAGGAGTTGCTAGTACTCAGCCTTCCTCCTGCCATGCTGATTCAAATTCCCATTCTCTCTAATAAGGGGTGTGCAGAGGATGTTTTCCTTTTCTATCATACAAGTAACCTTCCTAAAATACTTGAGGTGCACCCATACCTATCATCAGTCATCTTTCCAGAGTTAAGGAATTGGTGAAAAATGCTTTGATGCTCTAACCATGCCTGACGTGGTCCAGCAGTAACCTGCTTCTGCCCTGCCTGCCTCAGGCTTTACTCTTTCCTCCCCTTCTGCCCACTCCACTCATTCTGCAGATGTAATTGAGAACCCAAACTGATGGCCCTGTCTCTAGCCAAGTGCCACAGAGGTGTCACCATTAAGTGTCAGAAACCTGGCTGATATTTGAACCCCTGGGGAGGGTCTGTTCATGTTGATGTTTGATCTGTGGGTTCTGTATACTTCAGTGACCTAAGTTTTCCTACCTGTGTTTCAGATGGAGATCAGTGTGAGAAAAATCCTTGTTCCAATGGGATCTGCAAGGACAATATTGGAACATTTTCCTGCATCTGTAACAAAGGCTGGGAGGGGGTTTTGTGCAATTATGGTAATTTAATTGCATTTAATTGCATTTAACTGCATTTAATCCACTATAAAATAATATCCTTTGTGACAGGGATCTCTGTGTGATAGGGATGAACATTTCAGTCATTGCACAGCAAACTTTCTTTACTAATGTGATTTCTCTCTTGCTTCTTGATGTGGTAAGAGATTTATCGGTGCTTATCTAAAGCAAAATTAACTTTGTGTTGTCATAGGAGAATTTTAGAGATCTGTCTAAATTTTGGACAATACTGGAAATAACTCTGTGGAGAAGGGGTTTACTTTAGAATTGTGAACACAGGAATTATGATGGGGTTTTTAAATACAGGGGAAAACCCAATCCACTGCAAATATTGTATTACTGTGACGGTTCCTTCCTTGGACAAAAGCTGGATAGTGTATTTAGAGATGAGTATTGTATGTCATGTGTCATCAACAGTTTTCACTGTGTGACTCGGTACATAGTGACAGGGAATTTTCTGTTCTCCAGTCTACCTGACAATAATCTCTTTCCTCTACCTCCTCACTGCCTGATTCTGGACCCAGGTCTGTTTTCTGTCTAGTGGCCTGAGTGTCTTTGAAGCCCACAACTGTCATTCCAAATCCATTGACAGCTGTTACCCACTTGAAGCACAATGTCACTTTGCCACCTTACCTTTCTGTGACTCTGACTTCCCAGCTCCATGTCTTTCTTGCTGCTTGCTTTTCCCAGAGGTCAAATACAGCAACTGTTCCATGGATAATGGGGGCTGTGAACATTTCTGCAGGGAGGACCCTGCTAAGCAGCATCGCTTGTGCAGCTGTGCATCGGGATATCTGCTCAAGGATGACCACACCTCATGTGAGCCTGTAGGTAAGAGCAGGGTGTTTGTAGTCTAGCTTTGACAGAGGACTGTTCAGACTGATGTAGAAGAGTTTTAGGGGAGATTTGTCTGCAGTGCACTTTGTACTCATTTTCAAAACATCTATTCCATGAAGATTAACTCAGGCTGCATTTCCTAGCTCCATACCCACTTTATGGCCCTTAGCCCATGTTTGCCTCAAGGAGACATAGAGGGGAATCAGGAGACTGCCTCTTCTGCCAAGTATTGAAGGACTTCCCTGAAGCCTCTGAAAAATATTGCTTAGGTTAGACGGAGGAAATCCTCTAGAAAGAGAATTGGATGATCTGGATCTCTGCATCTCTGCATCTTCTCTCTGCATCTTCTGCAGTGGAGTACCCCTGTGGAAGAGTGAAGTTGGACCACATTGAAGCCAAAGCAGACTTCAATATTCGACTCATTGATGCAAAAGTTGGAAGAAGGGGAGAGAGCCCTTGGCAGGTGAGGAGAAAGAGACACTTTGCCACAAATAGTTCAGGCTCTTTCTGAACTACTCTGCTTGCCTCTGCTCCAGAAAGGCTCTTGCATTGTTACTGGTGGTGTTGTGTGAAACTAAGATGCCCTTAGCTTTTTCAAAAGCATCCCAAAGGTTGGAGTTGCAGGAAAAAATAATTCAGTATCTGTGAGGATTCTTGACCTTGTTGCTGTTGCCAGGTTTTTGACCTTACTGTGCCAACACTGCCAAGAGAGAGGAGGGTGATGGCACTCACCTGCTCTGTTGCTCCATCCTGGGGAACTCATGGTGTGTGATGTGTGCTTCAGCTCCTGCAACAGCCTTCCAGTGGGAGGTGATCTTCCTGCCCTTTCTTATAAGCCTTATCTGTCATAAATTCAAGTTAGCAGATTTAATCAGCAAAATATGCCATGGCAGGTTGGGTTATCACAGAGAAAAGGGAGACCTCACAGAACTTACCATGGAACTAATGAATGCAAATAATTAGAGCTTGGTTCCTTTTGATATTAAAGGGCCTTTTACACCATAGTGTGAGAGCTGCAGCCTGAGATGTTGTGCTCTCTCTGGTGAGGGACACACCCCTCATTTGTGCTCTTTCAAAGCTTTGAGTACAAAGTACTTCTTTGCAGTGACCAGCATCACCCCATGCTGATTTGGATGAAGCCAGCCCTCATTCAGGAAGGACATTCAAAACTTTTTTTTAGGTATTTCACAGAGACACTATTCATAGAGCTTTTGTCACCCTATAGAGCTTTGGCTTCAGCGAATATGACATGCTTTGGTGCTTGTTAAGTCTGGGTATTTGACAGCATCCAAGAAGAATGAGTAAAATATTCTGTGAGCTGTGCTCCATGCAGTATCACACCTCCCTTGTCTTGTTTCAGATTATGCTGCAAAATACCAAAGGGAAGTTTCTGTGTGGGGGTGTTCTCATCCATCCAGCTTGGGTCCTAACAGCAGCACACTGCCTTGAGGAACACAAGGGGTTCAAAGTTAAACTTGGTATGGAAAATCACCTGTCCCTGTGTTTTTCAAATATAACTGTTTAATTCCTAACATTTATCATCTCAGGCAAAAGACAAGCAGGTTCTGAAGACAAAATCCTTGGCTGTAGGAGTGGTCTGTCTAGGCAGTATTTAATATGCACCTTAGGTTAAAACAAAGTTCAGTAAAAATCTGATTTCATTTGAGCCATTATCAGCCTTACTCTGGAAGTGAGCTGATGTCTTCTAAGCACTGCTGCTGGTCTATAGAGTAGAAAGACTTGGTCTCTTCTGCCTGTGTTTTTCTGGTGATGAAAGTATTTAAGGCCATGCAAATACTGAAAAAAAGTCTTGATGGCAGGAGGAGAATGTCACAGGGTCTCTCCCTGCCTTTTCGTATATTTAAACACTGTTACTTAAGAGTGTTACAAGATACCAGAGCAGTTTCAGCTGTCTGCTCTGGCCCTGTGAGAACTGTCTGTTGTCTGTCTGCAGAGGAGTAAGTGGAGAAACTCAGAAATAAATGGTCTGGAAGACCAAGATCCAAAGCTGGATTTAAGGGATCTTTTGAGAATATATTTCTGTAACTACTGTGGCTTGTAAGTCCTTATGCTTGTTGATACTCCTTACAGAAAAAAACTTGCAAGACATCATTGATAGCCTGCCAGAAAACCTGGCTCTGCCTTTCCTATTGCAATGTATCACAAATGACTTCCTGCATTTCTGGCCCTTTTCAACATAGTTTCTTGCTTGTTATTCCATAACTGCTTGGCCCACAAAGTAGCCATGATCATGTAGCACAGATAGTGACTGAGGAGACTTAAGCAGTGAAAAATTTCTTAAAATGCAGATGTAGGATTTCAGTAGGAAATAATCCTACCTGTCAGTCAACTTTATCTTATAAATCCTGACATTCAGCCATCCAGGCCCTGACTATGCAGCATAAAGCTCATGTCCTGTTGTAAATGTCCTGTTTTGTGGTGTGCTTGCTCTCCCAGCTTTTAATGCTGGCTCCAAGAAGGTGGTTTTCCTCCTCAAGGTGACTCACATTTCACAAGTGTACTGAAATATAAACACTACAGGGCAATTTGGTTTCTCAGCTGATGACCAGAGCTCTTTAGGTACTCATGATTTCCATAAATATGAAAAGCTTAGAGATTTGTCCATCTGTTAAGAACACTGTTAACTTATGGCGTAAACAATTGTATTACAAGAGAAGTAAAAACATAGAGTGCAGTCCTAATGCCCAGTGTAATCCAGATGCTTTGGTCTTCAAAGTAAAGGAAGCTTTGACAGCATCTGTCATCTCGTTTGCTCTTCCAGGTAAATTCCGTTTCCGTTACGAGACAGATGAGCAAACCATTTGGATTGATAAATGGGTGACCCACGAAAATTACACCAAGAAGACCTCAGATAATGACATAGCCATGCTGCACTTGGCTGAGCATGTGATGTATTACAAATATGCTCTCCCAATCTGCCTTCCCACCCGCAACCTGGCAGAGCAGGAGCTGATGAGGAGTGGGAGGCGGGTGGTGGTGACGGGCTGGGGCAGCACGAGTGAGCATAACAACAGCTATGCTGCTGCCCTCAGGTACATTGAAATCCCCATCGTGCCCCACAATGAGTGTGCCCAGGCCATGATCCACCATGTCTCTGACAACATGCTGTGTGCTGGGAGCCTGGGGGACAGGAAAGATTCCTGCAGTGGGGACAGTGGGGGCCCGATGTTCACTAGATATAAGAATACTTGGTTTTTGGTAGGACTGGTGAGCTGGGGTGAAGGCTGTGGAAGAAGGGAGAAATTTGGAGTCTACACCAAAGTTAGTCAGTACCTTGAGTGGATCCAGCACCACATAGATATGTCGGCTCCTTTGAAGGGTTGATTCTGACCCAGTCTGGGATGTTGTGGCTCTGTGCTAGTGACAGTATGCAGTGTAATGTACTATCAGATCTTCAATATTAAATATTGAGTATGTATTAACTTTGTGTGCTGTTTTCCTTGGTATCTATTTTTTTCCTCCTTTTTCTTCTTGTTTACATTGGCTTGTTGCAGGTTATGTTGTTTATTTGTGGCATGGTCCTACTTTGGCCTTACAGGCAAGAAAGTATCCTCTGTTATCTGAGATGCTGTACATACAGCATTGTAGAAAATAAGGTTGTCCGTGGTCAGACAACTCCATCTTTGCAGTAAAAATTTCAGTTGTGTAAAATGTCTGAACTGGTTGGGGTGGAGGCAGGAGGGGACAGAGAAAAGTGTTTTGCAACTGAAGAAATAGCAGTCAAGCCAAGGGCTTCTCTGTCACTTGCTGGCTCTGTCCCTCTCCTCCTCTTTTTACCTTGGGACAGGATTTAAGGATAGCCAAATGTTAAAGAATAATGCTTTGAACAGCAGCCTTCCTACCAGGCCTGTAACACTGACTTGCAGGGAAAAGCACAATTGTGTTCAAAGCCAGTAAAACACAGGTCTGAGTAACAGCAGAAATTGCAATGTCAGAGTGACAGGGCAATATTTGCCTGCCTGCAGGTGACTGCTGTGAATCTTCCTGAACACTCCCAGTTCTGCATATTTCAGTAGATGTTTACAGAGCAGCTTGTGTGTTTTCCAAATCTGTTGGTCTTATCTGCTGGAAGGTGATGGAGTGTCAGAAATCTGCTCTCAAAATTTCCATATTTTCCTGAATAATTTTGCTGCAAAAGGTGGCTTTTATTACTGAAGGGTATTTTTAAAGACCTTTTGGATCTCTTTTTTTTCAGAGCTGTAGAGCAGGCACCTGTGTATATGTGTGGAAACACATGCAATTTTCTTCTGATTTTGGGTTTCTGATGTGTTTCATAGAATCTCCTCTGTCAATATTTGTGATGGCTTAATGATCAACCTCTTGATCTCATGGCTGTTCCTGGTGTTCATCCAAATCTCTTTCCTGTCTTCCTCTTAAAAAAATAAAGAAAAAAGTGAGTATAATTGCATGGTTCTGTGTAAGATGAACTCACTCTGGATGCTGTGTTTTTGAAAACATGCTGTAGGCAGCAGAGAGATGGGTACATGTTCTCAAATCATTCAGTGTGGGAAGGTAATGCCAAGAAATCCAAACCTCTGTCTCGTACCTGTAACTCCCAGGTGGTTGATGCCTGGCTGGGATTGGTGCAGATGGTTTTACTTGCCCTGACCCTCAGGAATTGCCCAGTGTCTGCTGGAACTACTGGAGCTCATGGCTGGTTGTGCATCTGCCCTTGGCACGAGAGCTGGCACAGCGGGGACTGGGCTGTAGCTGGGAGTGACACCTGCTCCTCTGGAGTCTGGCCCCTGCACTCCCCTGCTCCCCATGGCTTTTCCATAGGGCCTCTGGCTCAGATCCTGCACCACAGCCTGGGCTGGCTCAGCCTCTGCCTGTGGGGATTCCTGCTTGGGTGGCTTGGAGAAACCAGGGACACAAACAAGGTCAGAATGAACTGGAGATACTCTGATTTCTTTGTCCCTCCTTGTCCTCTTGCTTCTACTTCATCTTTGTTGCCAGCTGGTTTTGTGACAACATACTAATTTGATTCTTCTTTTCCCTCTGAAGGAACTCAAGAGTGTTCTGAATGCTCACTGACATAGAGACCAGCTCCTTGCTTGGGATATTTCTCCTGCTGATGTGCTACATCCACAGCAGCTGCCCGTTTTCATATTCAGGTAGTACTTATGAGTTACCTTTTTAACTTGTGTTACTGTGGCAGTTTCAGCATTTAAACTGAAATTACATTCTTGTTCTGCACACAAAGTCCTGTGGGTTGAAGAAACACTTCCTGAAACATACAAGAAAAAAAAATCCTATTCATATATATATATATATATATATCTCCGAGAGCAATCAGTCTTTCTTAGCTTTCTACTTAGTCCACTCTCCTGTTGAAAAATATTCTCTGTGTGATATTGAATCCAAAATCATAATTATTTTTGCATGGCAAAGACTTCCAATTTGGGAAACAAAAATTAGGCACTCTGAACATGTATTCTTGGACCTTGTGTTGACTGTACTACACAAGGTTTGGAAATGGCTTCAGAGAGCTGTAGAGCAGGCACAAGAGTGCACAGGATCCTGGGATCATTGTGGCTGTCCTTGCAGAGGAGGAAGAGGAGAGCTGGCACTGTATCTACACATCAGAAGGCTCACCACAGATCTCCTCTGTGTGGGACACCTACTTAGAGTAGGTAAATCTGAGATGATCCCAGAACAAAGGGTGTGGTGAAGGGAAATTTCACTCATGTACATGAAAGACATTTTCTCTGTTACCAGACAGCAGGATCTGTCCAAAGCCTTTCTCCATTAAGAATTTTTGTAGGCTGTTATTAATTGCCTAGAAATGAGGCAATTTAATATTCTAGATAATAATTCATTCTAGAATTTCAGGTATTGCTGTGGATACTGTTCCTGCAGCTACAAAGAAATGTGTGTTTTCACAGTCCATCTCCAAAACTGGGTTCTTTGTCCAAGGGTTTGATTTGTCCAGGGTACTGCCCATGACTTTGGAAATGGAGCACTGTTAGGTGCACTGCTGTGTGGATTTTTCAAGGGCTTTGTGGGGATTACAGCCTGGAGAGAGAATTCATTGAGGAAAAGTGTTCATTTGAAGAGGCTAAGGAGATCTTCCATTCACAGGAAGGAAGAAACCTGATTTTAGGAGAAATACTATACCTTGTTTCTTCTCCATAGTTTTAAAGCCATGTAGTACAAATCCCTGTAACAGTGGTGAGTGTGTAAAATAAAACATTGCAGTTACTTTTGCATCTGCCCCCTGAATTTGGAGGATACAACTGTGAGTACAGAGCAGACACATTGACATTCATTGTGAAGGAAGGATGGCGTGTGGTCTTCTTTCAAGAAATGGCAGGGGATTAACCCTTTTATCACTTTAGAGGAATAACAACTCCAGTAACTCCTGCCATGGATGTCTGCATTGGAGATCAGTCATGGTGAGGCTCTTCTCTTTTATTGTGTCAATCATCAAACTAATGAGACAGAGCTTACTGTAAGCAAAAAAAAAATAATTATACTTATGTTGTAATATATGAATAATGGGAAGGGAAGGAGAAAAACTGCCTTTTGTTGGATTTTTGATCCTCTGAAAGGCTGTATCCAGTTTGTAAACTGAGGCATGAAATAATAGCAAAAGCCAAACTAATGTGGAAACTATGAATCATAAATAATTTTTTTCCTCCAAGTGTCACCTTTTTCTCTGTACAGTGAAGCAATTAAACATGATTATTTTTAATGTAACAGTGAATAAAAATCTCAGTCAATTTCTCAGAGAATTGGCTTTAAAATGTCCTGTGCTTTAAACCTGCCTTGATATAAAAGGGAAGGTGTGCAGATGGATCAAAACGAGATATATTTAGAAATGTTTGCTCTTCTAGGCCTTTACTTGCCCTTGTTCCACAGGCAGAAAGGCCCTGAGCCCAGCTGTGGCCTCAGGACAAAGTTGGCAAATAGCAGGAGAATAGTCGAAACAGAACAAACATGAAGTCTGGTTTGCTGCAACTCAGCGTGATTTTCTGGAACTGTAAGAGGTGGTGCCTTCTGTTTCCTGTGAGATTCCGAGAGATGTTTTCCTACTTTCCTTGATGCAGTGGTAGCTCTGGGAGCTGCTCAGGGCCCGTGTGCTGCTGGGACCGCGCGGTGCCGGTGTTTTCCGGGCAGAAAGGTTGGTACAAGAACGGCGGCTGCTGGCAGTACTGCAGGGACGGCGGCAGCGCCTTCCCCGTGGGGTCGTGTGTTCCTGCGTCAGGGACCACGCCCTACACGAGGATGGGAAGGGATGAATGCAGGCAGGTAAAGCAGAGGCGGCTCGAGTTACCTCAAAGGGCAGGTTGGCAGGCAGCGACTTCTTCACTAATAGCAGAAGAGCTGCAGACACTGCAGGTACTTCAGCCTGCACCTAGTGTGTGAAAAGATGTGTCTTATTTATAAAGTTTATCTCTTTTAAATGTTAAGGTTCCTCTCTTTCAGGTGTCTGTAACCCAGTGTCTCTGTGACCCTGTACTGGGTCAAGGAGCAGTAGGTCAGGCAGTTCTGATCTGTTCCTTCTGCATCCAAGCAGGCTGAAATGAGTCATGATGCTGAAGTGCCAGTGAGAGGCAAGGGGACAGGACAGGGGCTTTAAACTTGTTGTTAAGGCAGGCAGAAGGGAGCGCTGGGCTTGCATTCTATCCTCAAGAGAGCCCTGGGCAGCTGCTCCTGGCTGATGTCAGTGACTCAGAGAAGGGACAGCCATGGCCCCTTTTCTGGGCAATGACCTCTGCACACCTCAGTTGGGTGGTGGCCAATGGGCTGTTAAACATCACCATGTCAGAGTTGTCCCTGGGCTCTTACTGGAAAGTTGAGTTCCATCCTTGGACAGGAAATGCACTGCATTAAGTTCAACATGACACCACATACCTAAGCTCAAGTCTTTGTTTTTGTCATTCCTCCCTCCAGCAGCGTTTTCCCATGGCCTGATCAAAGCCAGGTGGGCTCTGGAGGAACAGCAGCTGGGCCCAAAATGGCTCTGCAGGGGTCAGGGATGTTATGTCCAGGTGGAATGGGAGCACAGAGGGCACAATTAGACAGAGCTGGAACATGGGGATGATGGGGAAAAGGAGACTTTAAAGGATGCTTTTGGACAGAGTGTGTGCACAAAGGGTGACACTGAACAAATGGGATGGCAGGAGATGTTTTCAGCTGTAGCAAGACACTGGTGGGTTCTGTGACCCAAAAGCCACTGTGGGACAGTGCTGTGGGGCAAGAGCTTGATGTCCCTGAGCACCATGAGCCAACCCAGGGTCCTGCAGGGCACAACGAGACCACAGCACCTGCAGCCAGGCAGGAAGGAACAGTGAGAAATGCAATGGGGCAAAACCAGTGATGGGAGGGCTCTGGCAGGAATGGAACTAGGGCTGTTCAATGTGGGAATGAGGGGATGCATCAGGGCAGTCACTGGGGAGATGTTTTGGACCTGCCTCAGCCCATCCAAACAAACATCAGCTCTACTTCAGAGCAGTATAATAATGGGAGGAACACTGTGTCATCATGGACATTGCCCCTGGCAGGTAATACTTTACTTCCAGTCTCATCATAAACACCACACCTAAAGGCTTTTTTTACTGTATCATCACTGAGCAGAGTTCATCAAACTATTATAAAGTTGTTTTTTCAGGTCAGAGCAATGGAATCACACATATTTCTCAGTCTTCTGCAGAGTTTTTTGATAATAGGGACCTTAAATACCTTTATCTTTCTTCCCCTATCTTGCTTTTGGATTGGAATGTTAATACCCCTCTATTAAGTCAGTCATATCATCTGTGCTGTCAGTCAGGTTGTGTCTGCGTGTCCTTGGGGAAAAGCCAGGCTTTGCCTCCTTTTGGAAGGCTGGTAATTTTCACAAGGCAGTTTCTATGGCCAGGTGAGGTTCCTTAGAATGCTGAGCATGGTAAGGGAGGTAAAACTGAGGACTCAAAGGTGGAGACAAGTTTGCATGTGGCAAGCAGGGACAACTGAAGTGTTTGTTTCCATTGTCTTGTGTTGGATTTTAAATCATGGTTTAGGGCATTTTTTGTGCATGTCCTTATTTGTTACTAATTTTCATTCTATAGTCTCTGGTCCATGTCCTAATGCTGTGTGGGGGCTTGTGCACAGAAATTCTCATAAAAACCCCTCATATTACCCTCAGTCTGTTTTACTGCTGTCATACAAATGGATTTCCCAATTCCTCATGTCAGGAGGTGTTTACAGGTAGAAAAATCAGAGGCTGAGGCTGGGTAGCCTGTGCATTCATTGTGCACTTTGACACGTGAAAATGTCACTATTAGCAAATTTTAGGGTTTCCACCAGCCTGATTCTGGGTTGGTAGATAGAAATGTTGTTTGAATGCTGCTCAACCTCTATGTTTTCTTCTTGAAATGAAGTGTTACCATCAGGTAAGTTGAGGAAGTTTTAAATTTTCATTACAGCAGGCAATTTTTAATCTTGTGTGTGTATATATATATATATATTCATTCTATTTTTTAAAGCCTTTGCATTCTAGTTATTAATAACCTAAGACAGCATCTTCTGGCAACTGTTCTTTGCTACTTTTCAGTGTTTATTTCTAGCAGTACTGAACAGAATTAAAAGCATTAACAGTGTATAGACTTAAATGAAAATGGGTAATGTAAAACTCCAGCAGCTGGACCATAGTAGAGGCCAGACTGTGTCACACCCCTTTCCACTCTTTGATTATTGACTTCACTGGAGGCACAGAGTACCAACATTTAAGCTTTTTCTTCAGTGTAACACATAAATTAACAAGCCTTGGGAGTCTGAGGAGATGCTGAGGCAGTGATGGAGCTTATAACTTTGAACAGACAACACAGACATCAAAGACAGAGCAGCATGTTTTAACTTGTCCAGTTGCTATTGTGTAGATGATTACAAATTTTAGTTTAAGAGTCCCAGAAATACCTTGTGTTTCTGTTCCCAGCCTCCAAACTTTTCAAAACACATGAAAAAATCAGTCATGCGTGTTCCTTCAGAAGAATGCCAGCCACTGCAGCAGGCAATTGATATGAGTTTGTTAAGATTAGTTCCTGCTGCCTTGTCGCAGCAGTGCAATCATTTTATTACTGTTTTCACCCCACCTGTGCTTGGCGTGCTGGCTGTTCCCACCAGCCGTGTTCCGTACAGAGGTCGGGCCTGCAGCAGTGACAGGAGCCTGGTCCCGCCCTGGTGCCGGGTTCTGCCCCTCCCCTCCCGCAGGTGCTGCTCCGGCACAGCCGCGCCGGCTGCTCACGGCCGCAACGCTGCCTCGACCTTGTCAGCACCAGCGCGTCACCCTGGGTGAGCTCGGGGCACCTCTGACTGCAGCTGTGCTGTGTCACACAGTAAGGCAGGGCTGAGACAAACCCAGCCTCTCTGGGATTGAGGGAGCATGTCATGGCCTTGGCACCATGCGGAGAGGCTCCAATTGATCCCTTTTGTTTTAACTGAGAACCTGGGAGCATAAAGCACACACCCATTTTGGCAAACTCAGTGTGCACAGAGACTGAGCACATCTCGGGGACACTTCAGCATGAAAAGTCCCTCCAGGGGACAGTTTGAATGTTGGGTATCAATTAACCTAAAAATAGTTTCCTCCTGTGCTGCCTTTTCCACTCAGTCTGTAACTGCCTTAGAGCACAAAGCTCCACTTCCCAGCTCCAGCCACAGGAACTGGACGCAGTTGTAGCAGGAATGCGGCAGCAAACACAATTCCGTGCTTGGACCCGAGGAGAGGAATGTGTAGGAGGAGCAAACAGCGTTCCAGCACGGGGCACCTGACAGGAAATAATTCTCCAGCCTTTAGACACTGCTGCAGCTTAATGCTAATGTCAGGTTTCTGAGGGGAAAACACAGTTGCATGGAAATTTAGTCAGAACAGTGCTTACTAAAAATGACAGTATTTATGGGGAATAATCTCTGTTGGTGTGTCAGTCTTACCTCTAAAGGGTACCTGGAGAGTTTGCTCTGCAGGATCACAGCCTGCAGCATCAAAAATCACTGCACAAGCAGGATTTGGTTTGGGCTGTGCTGCCTTGGAACTAAAGATCTAAGCATTATAATCCCCTGTCCTTCTTGTTCCCTGTGACAATACCACCGAGGCTGTTCAGTTTGCTTAATGTTTTAACTTGTCCTGACTGCAGGAGACTGACAAATACCAGAGAATTCAAGGAACAGGAGATTGCTGTGGAATGGAGCTGGACCCATCAAAATGGAGCACCCCCATCACAATTCCAACAACTACAACAACCACACAGACTCTGACATCACTTTCCACTAGAGCAGTTTTCTGTCACATAAAATGTCAGGATGTGATCTTCCATATTTCACTAGTGCTATCCTGCCATTTAATTTAATAACAGCTAAATATCAAGTGGTTACTATTTGGATGCTGTGTGCCATCAGCCATTGAATTAGAAATAATGAGACAAATCTAAATTTGTGATTCATGGTGAACTGCTGGAACTAATCTCAATCACACAGCAGATGACATTGAGTGGTAACCAATTTAACAGATCCTGTTCAGCTCTCTCACAGAAACATTAATGAAGGACAGATTCACTTACACTTCATGAGACTTTTCCAGACACTATAAATACTTAACATAGGAACCAATTTTTACAATGGTGACATTGCTCTGCTCTACTTAGCAGTGCTGCTGTTTTGAATGAGCACGCAATTCCCATCCGCTTGCCCAGCCCTAACCTGGCTGCACTGCTCTCCAAAGAGGGGAGAGTGGGGATGGTTAGTGGTTAGGGGGCCACACTCCAGAGGCGCTCCACCCTGCACTTCCTCAATAATGTGTGGCTGCCCCTGGTGGGCCTGGAGCAGTGCCAGCGGGCCATGGCCAGGCTGCTCATGCCAGCATGTTCTGTGTGGGGCACAGTATGGCCAGCGAGGGGGACAGTGGGGGGCCCTTCATATGTCTCACCCCAACACTTTGTTCCTCCTGGGCATTGGCAGCTGGGGCGAGGCTGTGCCAAGCAAGGGAAATACGGTGTATACGGAGTATCAAACTACAGCCTCTGCATCAAAAAGGTGGTTCAAAGTGTACCAGATTTGGAAAACTTTTCTTAATACCACCACTAAGAACAGGATCAATTCCATTATTGCAGTGTTTCAATCTATGACACTACGCCAGCTCCCATTCTCAATGCTGTAGAATCAACTTAGCCTCAAAGAAATTTTAAAATGTGTGAATTGCTCATTTAAGTACTGTATTTGTGTATAATAAAGGACTATCTGCAATAACAAAGGAGGAGAGAGCTCTTCTTAATGTGAATCAGGAAGATTCTTCTGTATTAGAGAAAATACTTTCCACATCTCAAGCCCACCAGTGTTATGAGACAGAGGGCCACAGCCCTGTGTGAATTCAGTGCTCAGAGAGGGAAGTGGAGTTGTACTGTATCCGGCACAAGACAAGTACAAGTCAGTTACAGATTTGTATTTACAAATCTGTATTTGTATACAAATTTGTATTATAGATTACAATTACAGATGTTTTCCAGTGTCTAGAACTGTGTATAAACCGAGCAGGAACTGACCTAGCTCCAGGCTCAAAGGATTCTGTGGTAGGCATCTGAACATTTGGTCTTAGTGTTTCATGTCAAAAGTTTTATATACATACCTGGAGGAAGCAGGAGCAGAGCTCGTCAGTGCACCAGCCTGCACAGGTGTTCTCCTTCAGTTCTTGCTTCAAGCTGGTGTCCCAGCACACAGGTCTGTGTTACTGTCATTCCCTCCATTCTCACAAGGGCAAATTTAACATGACCTCTACACACACTTGCAATTTCTTCATGACTGATGCCAGCAGTAACTCAGCCAACACCAGGATCGCCAGAATTACTGACAACTCATTACAGAGGCTCTGCTCCTGCACAAAGGTGACTTTTCTTAATAAAAAAGTGCCAGCTGCCAATTACCTGTGCAAAAAGAGTCCTCTTCTTGGCAGCCATTTTCAGAGGTAGAAGCAAAGAAGCCATAGAGTACCAGATGTTATTCTGTTGCCAGTCTGCAGCAGCAGAAACAAAGAAACAGCATTATCCCCCTAAACACAAGAATGTTCTCCTTCCCACTGGTAAAACAGACTTTTTACAGAGTCACAGATAAGCTACAGTGACATTTTAGGTGGAAGCTGCTGGAATTGTTAGCCGTCAATCCGGTAGCTTTCTCCTGAACTTCACATTAATCTTCATGAAATGAAAATCCTTTGCATGGAAGATGATCAATACCTCTAAATCAAAAGCAATTGCTGCAGATCTCCTAAGGCATAACAACTGATTAATAAAGCAATGAATAAAGAAAAAATGGACAAAGCTGAACAAAAAAATCAACCCCTCAGTTTTTCCACATTCCAGGTCATCTGTGCATACTTTCATCTGAGCAATGAACAGGCATTCCCCTCCCAAAAAAAAAAAAAAAACAAACAGAAGATGTTTTATTTTTTAAAGTGTTGCAATACAACAAATACATGATCTGTACAAAGGACACAACAGGGCCAGTTTAAATACAATCAGGAGAAAGAAGTCCCCATATTCACAGTCCTCAGACAACATCTTCTACCAGAACCTGAACCAACAATTTAAGGATTCACTTAAAAAACAAACTAAAAAACCAAACCCACCCCAAACAAGTTAAAAAATTTAAAGGTCTCCAAAGAGTCTGTGGGTGTATTGTCTTACAGCAGAGCTCATGGGGCATTCTGTGAAGGGTCACAATGGCATCTTATTGCCCTCAATGCTGATTTTCACTGCATGGGCCGATCTGCTTTTTTTCCTGATATCTGTGAATTTCCGCATCTGTTTGTCCAGTCGACTCACCCCTTTCTTAGAGGTCCCCTGGAACTTAAAAAATAAAACTAATAATTACCACTGAAAAAAAGCAGATGCCCCAGAGGTCCAAGGCAAGCGGAACATGCAAGGTTGCACCTGGGCAAGGAGCTGGGGGAGCCACTGGGTCCAGCTAGTCTGTCTGTTCTCTTCCCAGAGGGGGAAAATGCTTGCCCCAGTATCTGCAGGGCCCAGGTGGAGGCAGTGGCACTCACAGCCACCACAGTGCAGGGTCAATCAATGTGTAGCTGGGTATTGTTTGTATCTACTGGCTGGAGCTATGTCAGAACCACAGTGCACCAGTGTCACCACTCTGGACTTCCTACAGGGGAGTTACACACAGACACACTGTGACTAAGGCTGACACATCAGTTCTATGCTGCCACTTCTTTTAAAGGTCAGGGATTAGTATTTAGAAAGCAAGGGATTATTGAACAAAGGCAGTGTAGGAGGTAGCAAAAAGAAATACCTAAGCTGACCAAACAAGCTACTATCAGTTATTGCATTTCATCTCTGCATTTGAACTGCAAATGAAAAGCAGGTGGTGCAACAGTTATTCCGCACAGATTAATACAGTGATGGTGTTCTGAAACACCACTGAAGACAAACAGCAAGGACCTTCCAAGCCATAGCCAGTGCTTCCTAGAAGGCAATTCTCCTTAACTAGACAACAGAAACAGTAAGTGATGAAAACGTGACACCTTTAAGTTTGGGAGAAACAGTGATAACCAAACCATGCTACTAAGTATCTGAAAAACACATCTATTAGAAACTTGTTCCCATGGCTAAGGAAGGTGCTCCTGACATGCTGATTTTAAATAAGCTTTATTCATAAATTTGTTCACTATTCATTGAAATTACAGCTAAAATTTCACAGTGATGTTTAAGAAAATATCTTTTTAAAAACAAATAAATATGAAGCTTAATATGAACTCAACAGTTACCTATGACTTGTGCTCACCTCTTCCTGTCACTGTTAGGCTTGTGGCAGCCCTGCTCACAGCATTGAAATGCAGACCAGGAATTGTCAAAAAATTCCCTATTGATGCATGTTCTCCCAGCCCACACTCACAGCAGAGGATTCTTCTCCCCCCTGGTCTTATTCTGTAGCTCCCATCAACCACCCCTATTGTCTCACATCATTTTACTCCCTTGAATGAGCAGGTGTGAAAAACACCTCACTGTACCCCAGTCAGAGGTCAGCCACAGATGCCAGTGTGCAGTGACAAGAGGTCCTGTACCAAGGGATAAGAAGTCCCATGTGTCGCTTCAGGTGAATCTGGAAAACCTAATTGTTTCAGAACAGCATTCAAAACCACAGGTGGTGCAAAGCTGGTTTTGAGCACGGTATTTTCACTGAACTCCTGTCATTTGGGTACCCTGAAGCTGTGCAGGCAGGAGCCATGGCAGGTGTTATGTGCTAGAGCCTGTTTTCTCCTGTACAAGTTCCCTTGTAGGTCACAGTACAGACACGAGAGAATTCAAGGAGAGTTTTCCAGGTTTAAGTTAGGGTGTACACACTCCTGTCCTGCATGTGCAAACTGCCAACAGCCGGAGCACATGCACTGTTCACACCTCCCTCAAGGGATACCTCTCCAACTTGGGAAGGCAGTGGTATGGCTACAGGGGCATCCTGTTGCCTTCAATGCTGAACTTGATGGCCCGATGCACTTTGCTGAGTCGTTTCTGTTCAGCAAACCGTCTCTTGTGCTTTTCCAAGCGACTAATACCTCTCTTAATAGTCCCGGGCTAGAAACAACATCTCAATTAATGGACAGAAGGAGAAAGAACAGCAGACAGCACAGCAATTGTTACTTCTTCCACTTACACATTTTCTACCACACATACCCCTTTTAAATGAAACTGTATGAGTAGATGGATGAAGACAAAGCAACACAAAGGCCTCCCCTGAAGCTGTTCATGTTTACCAAAACCTCAAAGGTTTCCCAAACTGGAATATTATCAGAACATGACACAAAAGCTGGGAGAGGTATAAAAACATCAGTGCAGTGACACAGGTACTGAACTGCAGCTTTAGCTCAAAATGCTGTAAAGCAACAGGCCTGTAATCAGATTCTCACTTGAGAGAGAAATTCTAGAAAAGTTAACTCAAAAATCTCTTTTTGGTCAGAGATGTTTTCCTGTGAAAACATGTGATGAGCTCAGAGCAGCCTACTTATCTGAGAATTTAATTTACTGTCCACACTCACTACAAGAGGCCCCTAAAAGCACTACCCTCCTGTACAGTAACCACGGCGATATGGTGACAGACTCCCAGGCTTAGCAACAGTCACCAGGACACTACCAGTGCTTACCCTGGAGGACTCCATCTCCACGTTCCACTTGGGCCTGACCACGTAGTCTTTGTTGGAGGGCATTGGCACCCTGGCACGGGCACAGAACCCAGGGTCCCCGGGCCTAAGAGCCCTATGGAAAAAAAGGATGTGACTGTTATGGACAAATCTTACCCAGAGAGAACTAAAGCCACCTGGTGTGCTCCCTGAAATACACTGCATACCATTGCCTCTAAAACCTCTACATAAGTTCCATAGTGGTAGTGCCACCAAAATACTTCACTCAATTAAAAAAAAAATAAAAATCCAACTTACTTTTCTTCTCCTGTTAACACTTTCTCCAGGTCCCTGCGGGGAGTCTGACCACCAGAGCTGCAAGAAAAAGTAATATTTATAGGCATCTATACACAGAGAAAGAAATTTAAAAAGACAATCACATATGTTAAGAGAAAAGAGACCATAACTTACTACCCTTTTTTTTCCTTTAATATTTACACACCACTTGGTTTCTCTCTTGACGGAGTCTTAGAAGGACTTCATGTTTCTGCCTGCTAGTCCTACCTGCTCATTTTCCTTCGATGAGGCATTTGTTCCAAATCTCTCTGTTCCCTCTCTTCTCTGGTCATGCCCTTGTAGTTCGAGGTAAGGCCGAAGATGGGTCGAGACCATTCATCTATTAAAAAAATAATCAAAGACCAGGCCTTTGTTTCTCTCAAATAACTCTGGTGATAAAGTACAGCTTTGGAAGTTTGTGGCAAGTATTTACACTTCCTTTCAGCCAAATGATTTTGAGCCCATAGTATTTACTGGAAATCTAGCCTTGCAAACAGAAAGCAAGAGCTTTCATCCCTGAAGTCTCTTTGTTGCCTGCTCTTTTAGAACATCTCCAAGCTCTCAGAATACTCAGACTCAGGAGCTCCTGTACAACCCAGGAAAACTATTTTAGAAATATGCAGAAAAGTTCCTAAACAACTTAAGTTTATCATCAGTCTGCAGCCATTCTGGATGGAATGCACTCCACATGGTTGAATAGTAAACATTCAGCCAGCCAAGTTCCCTCTGAAGTCCATGGAATAAACAGTCCTCTGGCAGCACCTTCCTGCCTTTGCAGCATATACTCAACATCTGGACAATGAGCCAAGAGAGAACTGGGGCAAAACAAATGCCATCCTCTGGTTTATGACAATGAAACAGGTGCATGCAGAAGTTAATGTACGAGTGTTTGTTAAGAGCTCTACAAAGTTACGAAACAGATCAGTGAGGTTCCTACATTGCAGAATCTATTCTACAGACAACTGCAGTGCATCAGAATCTGATGCAGAAGCTCCAATATTCATCAGAGGAGTCTCAGGCAAGGCACAAGCGGGTTTACATACTGATCAGCTTCCCGGCCATGTCCTTGTTCGGCCTCGACTCCTTGGGGTGTTTGTACAGGTACATCACCGCCCGCCCAATGCCGCTGTGCTTCAGGGTCTCCTGGCTCACACTGGGCAGCTGCAGAGAAGGCAAAGTCAGAAAACAGCAATAAATTCTGTCTGAACATTAATGGTGTCACTGCACTTTGCAAAAAGACCAAAACTCACCTTTCACTTAAATCAGCTTGAAAAAAAATGTTTTCAAAGTCCCACAAGGAATTGTTTAAGGTATCAAACAACTAAATCTAGAAATTTGCCTTAACATTCTTTGAAATAGCACATTTGAGTTTGTTTCATATTAAATTATGAGGGAAAGTTATGTATAACATTCTTGGGTTTATACAGAAAATTATGTAGCTTTCTAGAACTTTTTGCTCCAAATGCTCTTTAGCTTGTATTACCCCAAAACTGTGCTACTGCCTTCAAATCATTCATTCTATAAAATAAAAACTTCCATGGCAAAGACAGTCAAGCCATCAGCTTAGCTACAGACACTGAAAGTCTACACTGAATGTCAGGGGCCTTCCTGTGCACTGCACACTTTAACAGAACAGAAAAGAGAAGGGACCACAAGGGAAGAAAATTCAGGGATGCACAGCAAGTAACTCTTCACTTAAATTTGGATATAAACCTGAAACAGGCAGGCAGGGCCAAATCATCTAAATTCTTTTACACAAGCACATCTGTTGTGCAGGTTGCTTCCTTGTGTGTTTCACTGCACAGCCCATCAGTAGCAGCTGCAGTTCATTCATCACCTCACATTTCCCTAAAGCATATGGGTGTAAAACTGTGGAGAAGCCCCAAATCAAATGTGGTTAAAAGTCAGTTCCAAACCTCTTGCAGGATCTTCAGAAGCTCCTCTCTTATCTTTAGTGCTGGCAGACTTCGGTCTGGAAGAGGAGAAAGCCACTCTTTGATGGCAGACATGACACCACTATCGATGAAAGTTTCTTTGAGATCCTGCCTAAAAGGTTTAAAGAGAAGCCCAAAAGTCATGTAATATAGCAAAATCTTAAGATGTGATGCTCCTTCAGGAAAATAGCGCATTTGAGTTTGTTTCGTGTTAAATTATGAGGGAAAGTTATGTATAATTTTAGATTTTAAGTCACCTAGCTTCAGCATTTACTTGGAATAAAAAAAGTGTTTTACTGCATATTCAGTACACTTGTAGTGTAACCCCAAGAAATCTTACAAATTCTGATTATTGCTGAAGGTTACAGTTAACCGAAAGAATGATAACTCACTTTTTAAGATGCATAACTACCGTTGGTAGCAAAGTTAATTTCTTCAGTGCTGGTTTCTTTTGTGTATTCAGCTGACGATCCTCCTGTAGAGAGTTGAAGAATCAGCAAAAACTTAATCAAAGAAAGAAATCAGCTACTCCCATTCTTTCCAACACTTACAAGAAAAAGACTAGTCTATTAAACGAGAAGTGCAACTTTGGAGGGATTACACTAACTTTGTCCCCTGCTCCACAGCTCACAAACAATTATGCAACAAGTTCTTTGAAAAAATGGTCATCACTTCAGTCAGTATCTCCCACAAAAGCATTGCATTAGGAGACTTTCTAAATTTACATTTTTTTTTTCTACTTTATGACTTAGATTGACTACAATAACTGGAGGTCCTCTATACTGTGCACAGATAACACTTTGTTATAAAGTCTCACCCGAAAATCAGAAAAATAGCTAAGCAGAACAATGGGAAGGGAGAACATGTATTTTCAACTCTGTCATTTCAAAATTACTTTCATCCAAGGCCCGACTGTCACTATCTGTTCAGTACTTGTCTCCCATATCAAAAGCATCCACTACAATCAACATATTTCTGTCCAGCTCTGGTAATTCCTTTCTACTCGTCCTAATCCACTGAAGGCTCTTTCTGTGCAATGTTTGTTTTATTGCAAGGGAGGAGATTCTTCTACTGCATCTCTTCCCTCTTCCTGCCCCTGTATTTCAAACTTTGCCACCTCATCTGAAACATCTAGCTGTCATCTTGTCCAAGAAAGGCTTCCCTGTCAAGCCCAAGAAGTTTCAGTTACCTTCAAAATTGCTTTCTCACTCTCCATATTTTTCTGAATTCATTATTCGGAAGATTTGTTGTTGCTATTTGTAAAGCTCCTCTCTCTAAAGCCCTGTATATCCCTCAGTTGGTTTTAATGTGTTTTGCTGTGTTGTTCATTCGATTGTTATTCCAACAATACAATGACACCTGACTAAAGGCAAGACTTCATAAAACCTTCCACAGTAACATACGAAAAATTTCTCCTAGAAAAAGGCAGGCTGCCAAGATAGAAGGTCCCATGAATCTGTTACTCTGACATCACTACCACAGCACTCTCATTCAAACAGTTTGGAAAAGGGCTCCTTCTCAGAAACAAATACCAAAGTATGACACATGCTAGTAACACTATAATGAAATTAAAGCATAGTCCCTTTCTCAGTATTTAATATATTTCTAGGTAGTTTATAGATCACCTATATATCCCTTTTAATAGAAGTTGATCTCAACTGACTCAAGTTTAGCAATTCTACTGATCTTCATTTTTAAAATTAGTGTTTTATCAAAATTTCAACAGAAGAAATGTTTTCATTTAGAACAGCAAAATAACATTTAAATGGTTCTATAGACATCAGAAGCTTTTCATAGTTTACAGATTACTCCTGTTGAATACAAGCCAGATTTTTCTATCTTATCAATCACACAATTTTCCCACAAAGGGAATTGAATTTTAAGGTGTCTCTGGAGCCTGGAAAACTCACCTCAGCAGCTTCATTCATCTTCACAATCATGGCACTGACCACGTCATCTGCGTCACTGATGAACGTTCCCCCGTCGCGGTTCCGCCGGCGTTTGCCGCTCATGCTCTTCTTCCGCTGCAGCATCATGTCAAAATCTGACATGAAGTCCATGCTGAAACACAACCTCAGTGTTAGCTGATGGTCCTTGTAGGAAATAATTTTGTGCTTCTGCAGTGTACAAACGCTGTGCCTCAAGGTCCTTGTGAGGTGATCAATTATCCTCACAATGCAAAATGCAAAACTAGCAAAGGGCTCCGATGGCCCTCAGACCTCGCGTTTGCAATACCCAACATGTGCACACCTGTAATCTCCAGGGTCCATAATGCCCTGTCACCAAAATCTGGCATTAAGGAATATGCAACACAATGACTTACTGCTTCCCTCTTTTGATGTTATCATCAGAGTCCGATTCATCTGCTGTCTCCTTTGTGTCTCCATCACCTTTCTCTTCCTCCAAATCCTCCTGGTTAAAACCCTGATGAGTACAGACAGTGCAAATCAGTGTATGGATCAGGATGGAGCATCTACTCAGGTACCTGACACTGACACTAAAAAAGCTTCAGGTAAGTTTTCAGAGGATCTAAAAAGACCAACAGAGTCTTTTTAATTCCCCCTGTGACTACTGTCACACCAACAACTCTCCGAGCTGTAAATGTTATTTAACCCAAAGACTACCCCAGTGCATCCGGCAGATACAAAACTGACCTGATGCAGTATATACATTCTCTTCAGATCTAGCAAGTCAACAGGAGACATTCACAGCAACACCTACCGTAAATTCCTCCTCTTCCTCATCACCAGATTCTCCAAATATATCTGCAATCAGGTTCCTGTGAAAGTAACAGCAACATTTATCTATTTGGACTACAATGAGATGTGATGTGCCTTTTCTGCAAAATCTCTAACGACTGTGTGAAGATCTCCCTTTTGTTCTGTCTCCTTCTACTGACCTTCCTCTTCATGCCACCAATGAAGGTGAACAGTCATTCTCTGATTGGCATTTATCAGTTTTCCATTCACCATCACTCCCATTGTCTGCAACCCCAAAAGAATTCATATTCTTTCACACTTACTCTTGTTCATTTCCAGATTCACTGTCACTGCCAAACAGATCTTTCCCTTTTTTCTTCTCAGCATCCTCTTTTCCTTCTTCTTCCTCTTCCTCACTATCAGATACAACATTTTTCTTCCTTTTGTCAGATTTCTCTGAAGCAGCGTCACTATCTGATTCTTCACCGTCGGAAAGGATTCGTACCTTTTTTGCAGCTGCCAGCAGAAAGGAGCATTACTACGTGTCCCAGTAACAGAGGGGACAACTGTTACTCTCAAATTATTCTCTGACTACACCAGACCATTGCCATTGCTTAAAAAGCATATCCATTCTGAAGTTTTTTATTAAATCAGCAACTGGAGCTTCCACACACCACATCTATTCATTAAAAAATCAGCATTTAAAATCTTTCACCCCCAGCATGTGGAAAAAAACACACAGGAAAAATTACTAGAGAAATAGCAATGAAGCAGATAAATAACAAACTACCATGTCAACAGATGCCAGTTAGATCCCTACAGTCTTCTGTTAGACCTACTTATTACTCAGAAGTATTAGATACACATTCACACAGCAAAGCAGTCAGAACAACAGCCTCTGCAAATGCAGTTCTGCTCCAAAACCAAATATTATTTATGGTTTCTCACTTAAACATTTTACTCACATAAAAGCAATGATTTAACTTTCACACCACTGCCTGTCACAGCACGTTTTCACAGTATAGTTTCTTACGTGTTTTCTCATTGTCATCCTCACTATCAGAAAGGATGGCTGTTTTCCTCTTCACTGTTTTTTCTTCCTCTTTCTCATCTTCATCACTGTCTGATATTTTACGTCTCTTAGGAGCTTCATCTTCACTGTCAGATCCCTGAAATCCTTTCCTTACATTTTCATTATCTGAATGATGAGAGTCATTCGGCACCTTTTCCTTTCTGTCCTCCCCATCACTATCTTCAGACTCTATCTGCTTGTGTCTGGACACATCTTCATTCTCAGAGTCACTGGCTGGCGGCTTCTGGAGCTCTTCGTTCTCAGAGTCACTGGCTGGCGGCTTCTGGAGCTCCTCACTCTCGGAGTCACTGGCTGCCTGTTTCTGGAGCTCCTCACTCTCAGAGTCACTGGCTGCCTGCTTCTGGAGCTCCTCACTCTCGGAGTCAGTGGCTGGCTGCTTGTGTGATTCCTCATTTTCAAAATCACTGCTGTGATCCCTTGGAGGGTCTCCATTGTCAGAGTCACTCTGTCGGTGATTTAAGGCCTCTTCATTTTCAGAGTCACTTAAATGCCGGTTTGGACGGTCCTCAGTATCAGAATCACTGTCTTTCCCTCCATGAGTTGCTTCATTTTCTGAATCACTTACATTGTGATTTGGGGGCTCCTCATTATCTGAGTCACTTTCTTTTTGCCTTGGGATATCTTCATTTTCAGAGTCTGTCGTATGAGGCTCTCCCACTTGCCCATCATCTTCGGCATCACTGTGTTCATTCTGAAACAGAAAAATAATCTTAGGCAACTGAGAAAAAACACCTTAAAAAGTAAAGAAAAAATGTTCTGAATTTTTGCTTGTTCTTCCTCCAATTTAGTTACCCAAGGTGCTGCAAACTGAAATAATTTCTACATAGAAATAATTAGACAATTTGCATCAAAAGCCTATTAAATTCTTCACATCAAGAAAAGTATTAAGAGATCAATGAAGATATGTCCATCCTGCAGCTCCGTTGTATTTTGAAAACAGTAACAGAATTCGCAGAACACTTAAACAAGGATGTCTAAGAAGGATCCAGTTGATCAAGAGTAAAGCTTTAGTACTTTTAATAGGTCAAGCCTTCAAAGTGGTTTAGTTGAAATTCCCAGTAACAAAGCAAGAAAGGATATCTTGCATTTGTCATTTTATTTTCCTGAAGGTCTCAAAGAAAGGATGTGTGAAACACATCTTAGTGAAACAGCACATGCCTTATGCTCCAAATGAAGCTAGCGCCTGTTCCTTCTTTGTCCAGCAAACCTAATTACAAACAACTAAACAAAAGCCTAGCTAAAAACAAGAATAAAGTTTTAGTCAGAGTATTATTGTTAACAAGTTTTGTGTTTCTATGTGCAAGAATAGATTCAACAATCCTCTCCCCTATGCTGACAGCTCCCATGCTAATCCAGACACCCAAAACAACCCATGCACAAACACACCCATCTGATTTTAGAACTGAAACAATCCCTTGACTTTTCTACACAGCAAAAAGTACTGAGCCACACGCTCATTTTTAAGCAAACCTCTCACAAGCCACCTTGCTAAGTGTAATTACTTAGACCAGCATCTTTTATCTTTCCAACATCAAATTTCTACTTGGAAAAAAATAAATTTCAATTGCATTTTAATACATCAATATCTGAAAAAATATGAAATTAGATTCTTGAACACTCACTCCATTAATTCAGCTCTCACAGCTACTGTCACCATGATCCTGTTTTCAGCCAAAAACAACATTGTAAATGGAACTTCTCTTTTGCATATTCAACTCAAAGCCTCGGTCAGTCATTTTGTCTCAGCTATTAACTTTTTCTACTTGCAAACTGAGTATTTGTTGTCCTAGGAGATGCTTTAAGAGCTACATGTCCTGACGTTCCCAAATCTCTTTTTTCTGCAACTTAATTTCCTTGGAAACAGACTTTCTATCTAATTTTATTTTCTGTAGTCATTCTACTCTCACATTCAGAGCCATAAAAAAACATAGGTGTAGCTATCCTACAACAAAGAATAGTACTCCCCTTTAAATGCATGATGCAGGAAGAATTTTAAATAAAATTAATTTTAATTGCTTTTAGGAGCTACTTCCTCCAATTACTCTAAGTGGCAAAGAGCATTGCTTTTTAAGACTTTGGACTTTATATAATTATTCCTTTGGCTAGCACTCGATAAAGGTCTTCTAAATTACTGCAGAATGACTAACAAAGTTACTGAACAATGAAAAAGCCCTGGGACCATGCAATTTTGAAACATGCACTTCAAATACTACTTTACTATTTCCATGTTACTTAATGCTAACTACAAACAGCTGTGGTGACAATCTGAGTTGTTTCCTCTCTGCTGCTTGTTCCTGTCTCTACAGTGATGCATCTTTTGACTCTTTTGTATCCAGTAATTCTCATTTCTCCTCACAGAAAGGAAACACCGTTTTGTTAAAACCTGAATCTGGAATTTTAAAGAATTAAATAGTAATATTAGGAAGTGACAAAATTGGGGATGTACACTCAACTGCTCTCAGCTTGTTACTTTTTTTTTCCCTTACCAAAAAATCACTTTGATTGCCCTTCTCCTGCCTAGTATGTCGCAGATAAATCAATCACAGGTGTATGAGATGGATCTTCCCTGACCATATTACTTTAGAATAAAGAACACTGCAGCTGGAAGCAGAACAGAAAGCAGATTCCACAGCAGTTACAGGTAAGGTCATTGAGAAACACTGAAATCAAATTGGTATCTACAGTAACAAAAATTATTTAATCCTTGTTTTTCTACCATTTTTTGTAGGTTTGTCTGTCCTCTCTCAAATGTCAGACAGTGAATGCTGAATAGTACTGATAATTATGTTAGCAGTAATAAAGGACTATGCTAAACAAACCCAAAGAAATAATGAAAATACTCCTCTTTAAGATATTAGGACCATCATCTTCCCAGCTTCCAGTTTAGAAATTCTTCGGTGAACAAATAAAATTAAGAATCAACTAGAATCAGTAACGATTCTTAATATATCTAAGGTCAGAAGTGTGGCTGCAGGTTATATATGCACCTGTTCAGAATTAATCACTAAATTGCAAAGAACCTCTTATGCAAAAGCTCAGTGAGAAGACACTATAATTCTAGGGCATTACTACTGAAGATTATGACAAGATGCTGAACCTTTAATCTGTCACTGCACAGGGACAGTCCCTCCAGAGAATGAAGATGTTTGTTGAGGAGAGCAGAGCCGGCTGCAGACCCAGCCCACGGTCACAGTGTGACCCCTGGAGCAGCAGCACCCGAGGGGACACACAGACACCACTCCTCCAGCCCAGGGGGAAACTGAGGCAGGCAGCCCCAGTGTCCCTGAGTGCAGCCCCGCCCCAGAGCCCCACAGCACCACAAAGCACCTCCTGCAGCAGAGCTGGGACCCCGCACAGGGAGGGACCTGCCCACAGCAAGAGGCTTCTGCGTACAACTCATGAATCTGTTTTGGATTCATGGTTATTATTGGTATAAAAAGTGACCAACTTCCCAGTAAAATGATGAAACACTGCTGCATATGTTTAATAGTCTTCACCTTCCCTTTTTATTCGTTTGTCTCTAAAAAATTGTTTTCAGGGAAAAGAAGTGTTTAATTTTTGAGTTTTCTAGTTTTCCTTTTCCCAAACACTTGATTGAATGATCAGACATCCTCAAAACCAAGTAGGTCTCAGGTAATTGCTACTTCATTTTTCTCTAATTTCTTTGCTTTCTTTTCTTCCTCCTCTTTATCTATAAACATTTTAATTGAGATGTCCTTAATTTTTTTTAATGAAAGAGTTCTATAACATGAAGCTTTAGTACAGTATAAAATAAGGAATATATCAAAATCAAATTTACAGTGTTACACTTCTACACAAAAATTACAGCTACCAAACAGTTTATTGGATCAACATGCAGCCACTTTTAGGAGTTACTTCTTTGATAATTTAGTAACTTCAACAAAACTGAACCCATCCACTACAATCTCATGAAAGATGAGTGTTAAAACTAAGACCTACACAACCATCATGGGCAGATCTAAAAGTTCATCTCATCCTTTTTTTCAGAAGTGTCACATATTTGTGTTTGTTAACAGTCACTGTCTGATCACAATTTAATTCATGAAACAGCAACAACTTGGTGGAAGTGTAAGAACTAAGTTATTACAGATTTCTGTATGAGCCTGACTTGGACAAACACTGTAAACATGATTTCAGATTCATTACTGTACTAAAACTAATTCTAAATGTCTAAAGCAGGATCAGTAAGGACATCAAAGAGAACATTTATAGATAAAGTGGGACTGGGGGAAGGAAAGCCAGAAAAGAATTGTGGAAAAGAAAAACCCACATACCTGAGACCTACATAAGTAATTCCTCAGGATTCCCCTTTTCTTTTAAGTTAAGAACCTGAAAGAAAAGTTTGATATTTTAAAACTTCAGTTCTTTACAGCTGAGTTCTAAATTAGAGACAAAATAGTAATTAAATGGACTTAACTGATTAGGCTGTCTCAAAGGTTTTATTACCTTTGAGTGTCATTTCTCCCATATACTCCTAAAGATGAAGAAAATAAGAGGATGAGAAAATATTTAGAGTAAATAATAAGACAAAAGATTAAAAGCTACTCCTTTCAGAGATGGCTGCTCCACATTATTGCCTTCTGAATGCAAAGTGAACTCAATGGAGGGAAAAAAAAACTAAGACTCCATAGCAAAACAAGATACTCGAATTTTGATTTGAGCTGAATCAAATAAAGCATGAAGGCTTGACAGTTTAGTATTGGTCAGAAAGGTGGCTTAGCTTGGCTCTTCTCTTTTAATTGACTTTCTGAAGTATTTTATCTATAGAGGAATATTCAACTGCCATCACAGAACAAAGTCTTTAAAATAATGCAGCACCTGAAGAGGACCAGTTAACAACAATAACTGGGACTTTCTGCTCACCTAAACCTGGAGAAGACACGCTGCAGGTGTGAACAACAGTCAACTTCCCTGCCACAGGAAGTAAAATGAAAATCTCAGAGAAGTATGGGAAAGGAAGAACCAGTGATCCAGCGTAAGCCAATGAAACAGCAGAAAAAGTGTAATATTATTGTAGCAGCATCCTGACTCTTCATACACCCATCACGCTTTCCCTCCACTAAAACAGAAGCACTAAATCCCTCTGGACACACAGTTATTTTTCCCAGGCTGAGAAATGTGTTTCCTGCCACACCGAAATTGTAATTGTCACAATGAGAGATGCTGCCTCACAACAAAACTATGTCTTCCCTTTCAAAAAAAGTAAATTTCAAATGTGCTTTACAATTAAGTTTAAAAACACAGGAAGAACTTTCATTTAATGGAATTAGAAAATCTTCATCCACCTTCTAATTCTGAGCGGAGTATGAATTAAACAAAGGCAAGGGAAAAAAAGAAAAAAGAAAGATTGCAAATTATGTCACAGTGGAGTCAGGCCTTCTCTCTTGTCAGCCTTTATTGCATTTTAAGCAATTTCTAAAATGTGTAACACTGAAAACCCAGTCAGAGTAAATCCTGATCTTTACATAAAATAAAGCAGAATATGCAGAACACTATTTAATGGCTTTGATTACAGTTTTTATAAGAATCAAAAAGCTCTCTGTAACTTTGCTGGCAGAAGACCTGAGTTTACAGACCAAAATTATTCGTTCCAACAACAACCTGATGTAACTTTGTGAGTCACAAACAATTCTTAAAAATTAAATCTTAACTCCCAAACTGTCCTAAAACTCCAAAGGAAGCCTTCTCTTTTACCAGAATCTCTTCTCAGCCCAGTCAATCCACGAATGAAGTGACTCTGCCCCAGAAACAACCCTGGACCAAAGCCTTTCCATGCTGAATGCCTCTCCAAGTGGGAATCACTTCAGAGGAAAAACAGAGGTCCCATTCAGGAACCTTAACCAGTTCCACATGCTCCTTTGTGAATGACAAGGTGAAAACCAGCACAAAGCAGACTCGAGAGCCAGTGCCCCCACCTGACCCGGAAGCCGGGAGAGCGTTTATTCCCTGCCGAGGAAATCCACACCTCAAAGTCTGTGGTTTTACATCACCGTGCAGAATTTCAGGTACAACTTCAAATTCCTGGTAATCCATCTCTTAGTTTCAAACCCCAAAATTTTATCCTTGTGAAATCGAGGCCAATCGAGTACAACTTATTCAAGTTCAGAACAGTGTGAGCTACCGTAATAATTAGGAAGAAAACAAACAAACAAACCCACAAAAAAACCCCAACCCAAAATCCTAGCCAACATACTTGTGGAGAGACTATCCAACGCTTTTTTATGGAAATAAAGTTTTGCCCGACTGAACCCTTAAGAGGAACTGAATAAACACGTATGTCTCGGTTAAGAGAGAATGCCGCTTTAAACAACAAAAAAGAACTCAGAGAAGAGTAAACTTCATCTAGATAAAGCTCCCTTAGTACCTCTGAATGGTGCCCTACGCTTCCATTTTCCGATCCAGAATGTTGTTCGTTTCCTTCATCTTCCCCATCAGATCCTGAGTCTCGCTCGTCTTGCACTGGAGTAGCTCCTCCATCATCTATTCCGACATTAAAAAAGAAGGTAAAACTCAGCGTTTAAAGGCACCGCACAGTTACCGGGGGGACTCCCGCTCTAACGGGGCAGGGAAACGGGGCTGTCCGAACAAACCCCGCCAGACACCCCCGGGAACGCACAAGCCACGCACACCCTGCGGGCAGCGACTGCCGCACTGCCCGGACACCGGACTGTGGCACCGATTACGGCCGGGCTGCCCTCAAGGCCAAGGCCCCGCCGCTGTGCCCCCGAACCCCGCCGTGCCCGCCGCTCTCGCCGGAGGATCCTTTGCCCCGCGCCGGTACCTGACTGCTCCCCGCCGTAGTAGTGGGTGTCCATGCCGCGCCCCGCGGTGGCGGCGGGCGCTGTCGCGGGCGCTCCCTCAGCGCGGGCCGGGCCCGGCACAGGAACAAGATGGCGCCTCCCCGCCCAGCGGCGCCCCCGCCCCGCGCGCGCGGCGCGCCGGGTCTCGCGAGACTCGCGGGGCGGCGGCCGCCAGGGGGCGCTGTAGGGCCCCCGCCGCCCCGCCATGAGGGCTCGGGGCCAGGCACAACACACCGGGGAACGACCTGTCCTCTTTTTTTGCTTCCCCCGCTTAGAATAGAGCTTGATTTCAGCTCGGTCGCTGAAGCGCTGGGGAAACTGAAGGAGCCTTGGAGGATAAAAGGCTGTTTGTAGGCCCTGGGTGCCCACGGCAGTGCCCAGCCGCAGGTGACGCGGCTGTGACCCTGGAAAAGTGTTGCCTTGTGTGAGAATTTGTGCGGGAATTTCCAGACCAAACCAGCCCCGGACACTGTTAGTGGCTGCTCGGAACCGCAGCCCCGAGCTACACGAGAGCTCCCAACATCTCCCTTCTGCCAGACCAAGGGCCGTGTGCTGCCAGGCTTCCCACAGGGATTAAGAGTGGGAGGTCTGAGGTGTGAGCTAGAGCAGGAAAGATCTTGCCATTTAAATAACAGGTAAATTTATTTGCTCTTTACAAGGCAAGATTAACGTGTATCTCCACAGGAAGGCGGCAAAGCAGGGGCAGAGCTCGGGCACACGCACACAGGTGATGCTTTATTGGGTTGGCAATGTTCATGTTTCCAGCCGGCCGGAGGGGACCCGCCCTGGCCGTGGAAAGGAAGGACAGGTTCCCTCAGAAAATTCAGGCCTGGCTGTCCTGGCTGAAGCCCCAGTTCAATCTAGTTCATGTGTGGGTGGTTCCTCCAGATTTAGCCTTTCGGGATTGACTGAAAGTTGACCCTGAACTCCCCAGGGATGCTGATTTCCGGAGTAAACGTGGGCAGGGAAAAACAGTGCTCGGATTTTTCAGGGATTGTTGTGTTCTCTTTCAATAGCCCCTGTCCTGTCAGTAGTAGCATTACTCAAGTATTTGGCGTGCCCATGATATGCTAGTTGAGGATTGTTATAGGGAATAATATACTACATTTAATAATTCGTGCTGAAATAAAATATAAATAAATTAATGGATAAGCACCCGTTCTGGGAAAACTAGGCTTACATTTCAGGTTGGGTGTCTCCAGCAAGAGAATAATGGAAATCAACACCTGAAATAAATTTCCCGGCCCTGGAGATGAGCCATTGACGACGATTAATCAAGGATCAGCGGAACCAGATAAGACCCAACGACTCGACCCACCCAAAGCAGCTTTCCACCCAAAGCAGTTTTTTCCGACTCTGCCCAGAAACCTATTCAGGAGGGGGACAGAAGAAAATCTCAAGAATACATCATCCCAGAATAGTGGACAAAGCATCTAGCCTTGGGGAAATAAACTGTAAAAAAACTGGACTCTTGGTGGTGGGATTTGTGAACGGGGAAGGATAGAGGGCTGTCCCTACCCCGGGGTCGGGGTTGGCCTTTTATCGTGGCTTTCCAAATTTATTGGTACGTGAAAATAAACTTTGGTTTGTTTATTTTATTTTTCAAATCTGGCTATTTCATTTATAACAAGGATTATTAGGGATGGCTGCTGTAATTCATGCAGCATTTCAAAATGATGCATCTCATATATTCATATGGTGCTGGTGTTCTGCCCCTCAGTCTGTCATACCACCATCTTCATTTTCTAGGGAAATACAGGTCAATATCAGACAGATAGAAAACTGCAGTACATGTCACTCGGTGTATTTCTGAACAACAGTGACTTTTATAATTCTAATTTTATAATTTGGTAAGCTGAATATTCTGGGTAAAATGAATCTATTTCTTCTGTGCTAGAGGCACTTTGGAGTGGGTGCCAGAGAGGTTAAGCCATTATTAACCAACACTTTCCATCCAGCACCAAGCACAGTTTCATGCAGGGAGTTCAGTGTACCAGGCTAAACACAGCTGAACTCTCAGGACTGAGTCATTACTCAACATCTTCTACAGCGAAACACTTAGAAGGAGAAATTGGCAGTGGAGTCAGACATTATACAATCCTAATTTCTTAGCAAATATGCAGAAAACTTTTTTTTTTCCTTCCCCCTGAAAGCAGCTTACATAAAACACAGATAACAGCTCTACTGGTTTACAGCTCTACTGGTCTTTTCCAGATAGCCACAAAGATCCTTATGTGAGTCTCAGGACCATGCTCTTAATAGTATCGTGTTCTTTTGTCCTGCTCCTATATGATTTTTACTTCTTTTAGGTCTTTGCACTGTGTGGTTTCACTGTGGAAGGAGCAGGCACATGTGGCAGTATGTGATGGGAGGCTCCTGTCATTGCACTTCTCTGACTTCCATAAAGAAATGGAATGACTTTACACAACTGACTAAATAGGAGGCAAGATGACGATTTTACAACACAACAGATAAAGGAATAAGGAAATAACTTGGGAGTAGTGTAACAGAAAATAATGGACATGGGAAAACATAAACTAACAAAAAAATCCCCCAAAATCCCTGTTGAATAATGTGCACCAAAGTACCTGGAAATTGTACCAAGGTGCCTAGAAAACACAGAAATCTATTCCATACTAAAGTTCCAAGAGGATCAGAGTATGATGATAGTCCACCTTGGAAATTAGTCCTTTATAGATATGTGTCATGTTCTGCAGTGGTGTGAGCCAGTCTCAAATTCCAGATGCACTGACGCAGCACTGATGCAAGAATAGAGATTTTGTGCATTTACTGAGTGTGGAAAGGAGGCACAGAGGTTTCTTCCTAATCGTTATAAATTCCCATCTTCCTGAAAGGAAACCTCCTAAGCTACTTGTGACATGCCATGTGCATCACACAGGGGAGAGAGCACTGTGTCTGAAACAACCTTACCTCATCAATGCTGAATAACTGGGCATCCCATTCCAGCCCTCGTCCTGCAGGTAATGTGTGTGTGCACACAAACGTGCACATGCCTTTGTTCCTCATGAGCCAGAGCTTGGCAGATATTGGTCTGTAATATACTCCTGTAATACCATCCTGGCTGCTTCCCAAAAGGAAGGATGGAGTGACAGTCAGACCATAATGGGATTGCACAGCGGGGGAGAATGACCTGTCTTCTAGCAAGCAGCGTAAGCAGTGCCCACTTGGCGCGTGTGAAGGTGTGTAATGACACAGATCCTGGACCAGTCTGCCTCACTCTGCAACTCCACAAACAGGCTGGAATGAAATAAGCCTTTCCCTGAGGATCAGAATGCTCGAGAAAACCATGCGATGCACTTGGAAATCATTTAATGGTATGTACTTCTTATTTAGTTCACTTTGTTCCCTGCACTGCCCCTCTCAGAGTTAACAGACATCAGTGACTTAGAGCTACAAATCTGCTTAGAGGAAGGGAAGGAGGTTAGTGTAGGCAAAGAGGACTGCTGAACGAACAGTTTAAATTGAAAATTGTTACACCCAATCCACCTCGCTTCAGAAACCTGAGAGAAATAACTAGTTTAACATAAAATGATGTTTGATATCCAGGACTTGGAGATGCAGAAATGACAAGGCCACTTTGATTTAGGTGGAGAGAAAATATGAGAAGTAGTGCCATATGCAAATTAAACCCTTTGATCCTGACATCAATCTCTTAATTAGGAAAGTGTCAGGAAGAGGTAGTTTTGTTAACACATGTCTATTTGGACAGACTTATTGCTTTGAACAACAGCAGGATTACTTTTACCAGGGTTCAGCCCATTTTATTGCTTATTATTTTGTTGCTTTTCTTGGTGCAGCATTCATAATAGAATCACAGAATGGTTTGGATTGGAAGGGACCTTAAAGCTCATCCGGTTCCACCATAGCAGGGGCACCTTCCACTATCCCAGGTTGCTCCAAGCCCTGTCCAACCTGGCCTTGGACATTTCCAGGGATGGGGCATCCACAGCTTCTCTGGGTTTGCTACATACTTAATAATTTTTTGAGCTTTATTACTTAAGATGTGATGTCACAGTTTTCACCATCAGCAATTTGCTTAAAGGAAAGGTTACAGCAATTAATCAGCATAGACCATGCTACAGATTACCCCTGATTACCACTACAAATGTTCCTGTGCCCTGCACAGTCATCACCAAACTCTGTTCAGCAGTACATCGTGTTGCTCATTCCTGGCAAGTTCCCTTCCTGTCTTTCCCTGTCTGCACAGCTCAGTGTCTGCCCAAACCTGAGCTGCCCCTGTGCACTCACAGGCCCTTCTCTGGAGGCACCTGCTCATCTCTCATTAGCTGCATGTGCTGCACAGAACATCTTGGCTGCTTCCCTTGGTATATCATGTCCCTGCTCCCACAGCTTCTGTTTTCTGCCTCTTGAGAATATCAGCTGTGGAAACCAATCTCCCTTCTAGTACATATTTCAGCTGTACAATGCGTTGTACTTTTCTTTCATATGACCTCGATTTCCCTATGATTCCATCTAGTATAGTGTCTATAGGACATAAATCCTGTACTTCTCTCTGAAGTAGCACAGGCACTGTCTTGGGCAGAAGTGTTAACAATGTAGTTAATGTTAGAATCAGATTCTCTGCCCCCAAACAGGCTCCATTTGGAATTTCAGCAGGTATGTTTTGTTTACTGAAGGAATATGTATGGCATTTTTTTTGTCCTATTATACAAAAAGCTTTGGGTTTAGATATCTGCCTTGGTAGTATAAAGGTATGTACTTTGATTTCTTTGCCACTGTTTGACCTTTACCTAATAAAATCAGTACTTGGAATTTTGTTAATCGGATACAGCATATAGATGTCTAAAAACTGTATCAAAAATAAATCTGCTAAAGAACTACTTTGAGGCAAAACCTTTGAGTAGGAATGATTTGCAGTTAGAAACTTGAAGAAAGTGCTCTGTGGCTTTCTGCTTCTCTCCAAAAGTCTCTGAGCCCTGAAAGGCCTACCTCTTATTTCTGCACCTGTATCCGCTGCTGTAAGACTTAAGCAAAAACTTGGGTAAGGAGGCTGACATTAAAACACAAATATGTGATGTTGATAAACACCTGCTACTCCCAACTATTTATTGCTGTCCTTGAATACTTACCTCTGATTTGGACATGGAGCTACAGCAGGGGCCCCATTATACAGTGCAGTCACACTGAACCTAGGAAACAGGAAAATAAGAATTAGGGTATTAGGTATACTAGCACATGCTCACCATTATTGCACACTTACATTTGCCTTTTTAATAGTGGATACACAGACTAGTGCACAGTGTTGTGTCCAGGGCCCTAGAGGAAGGTGACACAGCTGGGTTAAGGTACATGGAAAAAATCTTGTCACTGTTTGGGCTCATCATAAGGATTGGAACATGCTTGACTCCTGAGTTCTTGCTTTGGTTGGAGAAACCCTGTGTCTGCCTCTCTATGTATGTACTACACTTCTGTTTCTTTCCTATACTGGAATTTAACCGGATTTGCAAGGAGGACACAGAGAGTACACATGGACCCAACAGAAAGAGGAAAGTTCTTGGCCATCCTGTCCTATTTTGGGAAGAGAGAAGTGGACAAATAGGGAGTTAACATGCACCTAGATTCTGGAACACAAAGAGAGAGGTTTGTTAAGAGATAAATTAATGATAGTGAAATCAGGATGTTTTGTCCCATTATATGGGTGTGTGTATGAATTTCAGTTAAATGTGATGAGTTAATTTTGGTCTGAGCTCCAGGTACTGTGAAACACAGACCAAATAGAACACAGACTGGTGGGCATTTTCTTGCAGAAAAGAGCTATGGAAAACCAAGGGGAGGTTTTGATGAAGAGATGAGGGTCTGATTTTCTTCATGCCTAACAGGGTGAGAGACAGTCCTAGGGAAGTCAGTCATGTTGGGGCAGGGTAAGACCAGATGCTAAAGGGTTTTCTCCTAGGAGTGCTTTCCAGAAATCTGAAAGGATACAGGCCCAGTGGAGAGACTGAAGTTGAAGGTTCACTCAGGCAAGAATTAGCCTTCATGCTTACTGGAACACCTGACCTGGAAGTGACATATACACTGAACTGGGAGCAAAGTCCTGTAATAAATAACCGTGCTTCAGTCATTTCCTCCTTTGTGCAGTGGAGAATTGGCACTTAATGGCACCAGGGCCAGTTTAATCTTCCTTTCCTTTCTTACTCCAATGCTTATGAAAAAGAGGGATCTGAGCTGCAAAAGCTACACAGTGAAGATTTCTTCTGGAGAGGTAAATTTCCATCCTGTGGGGTGTGATTTGCTTTATGGTGCCGCATTACTTTGTCAAGAGAAGCAGCAGACAGAGCCAGGCTTGGCCAGGAACTGGCCACACAACCAGGTACAGGGGGTGTCCACTTATGGCTTCTCTGGGAATAAGAATTTTAAATGTTGGAACTGCATATCCTGGGATTCTATGGGATCTCCTCCCTACATATCTGCTCCCGGCTGCTGTCAGACCAGATCCAGAGCCAGCTGTCCCTTTGATGTGACACTGTATGGCTGTCTCTGTGCTTGCATCTGCCACTCCCTCCTTCTTTGGGGTCAACATTTCTACCCTTTTGCCATATTCTGGTTTCTGGTGCAGGTGAAAAAGTGCTTGTCAGTTATGAATCACTGACTGTGGCCCATCTTTAGCCTGTGTTTGCCAAGGACTGTGCTTCTGTGCCACCCTGCACCACTCACAGCAACAGGCCATCTCAGTGTTGAAGTTGATACATAGGTCCTGCCTCTGAGTACTGAATAAGAACATGAGGACTTTGCCATAACAGAATATGAAAGACCAGCTGGAAAATCATCCTAGTCATGGAATCACTCCCAGAATCCAGTTCTGTGGGACAGAAAGTTGCTTTGAAGACCTCAGTTTCTTGGTTAGGACAGCCTAAACCGTCATCATCCCTTAATTAAAGCACTGCTGTAGATTTATGGCCACTGATATTTTGGCTGTTATGTTCTTGATAGTGAGTCCCTAATTTTATTGTGGTTCCCTCCAGTCCCTTATTTTGCTGTTCCTGCCTTGATTGCAATCCCTCCCATTCCAGCCAAGGAAGGTGAACTCTAGGCCTCTATTTCTGTTTGGTGGTGGGTTCAAGCTGGAGGATCTGAGGAAACTCAGCTCAGAAAGTATGAATTAAACCTGTGTCTCTGGGACAGCCACTGAACTGCTGGGTCAATGGACCAGCTAAAGATAACTCTATTGTGCATCAAATCACATTGCACTGGTGGGTCTTTTTATTAGTGAGCCAACCTTGAAGTTCAGACTTCACAGTAATTGTGCCTAGCACTTGATGGAGAGAACTATGTGGTATTAAAATGTGCACAGTGAAATCTTTAGGGCTGAGAGCATGTCCGGGGTTAAGTGGTACAACTCAGAACACCACCCCAGTACTGCAGCTTCTTGCTTTGTGTAGGTGGTGTCATATTGTTTCTACATTGGATGTATCTTACTATGATCCTTTCTGCTTTAACAAAATTATTTTAAGACATTTTGATGTTATTTTTTTTGCAAGGAAACCCTGCTGTCTGTTCTCATCAAAGCCCTTTTCTGACCTAACATTATGTTCTTGGCATGCAGGTTGTATACAGTGATCTGAAACATAATGGTGGTTTTCAGAAAGGTAAGTCCTATTCTTTGTTCTGATTGAGTGATTAGCCTGAGGCCCAAAGAGGAGAAAATTTCCTTACCATCATGGTTCAATCAAAAGACAGTAGCAATAATGCAGTATCAATAAGGTTTAAAATAATTTCAGCCTAGACTAGGGAAGCAGAGTTGCCTCCCTAGGCTGTGCTCTTGTTGAGCAGGTGACCTCTGTCACAAGGTGTGGCACTGAAACTACACAAGTTACCTTTGGAGTTGTATTCAACATAAATAAGAGCTGTTAGTCTGTAACATTCTTCATAACCTTTTGCAATGTCTATGGATATTTTACATTAGTTATTTGGTTTTAAATGTAAGCCACAAAGGATTTTGAGAGGAAAAATATTTTTTTTTTCAGTAAAAACATTGAAACTATAACAATCAATGCTGTGGTGTGTAAGGAAAGTTGTGTATGACAAGACACAGCTAGAAAGTTCACTGATCTACAACTGTTCAGTTTTTATTCCATCTTTCTTTTCGAATCTGTATTAGGGACAGGAGCAAGAGAAGGTGTTCCTCAGGGCCTGAAGTAGGGAAGTATAACCAGGACACTGGTTCAGGCAACACCAAGATGTTGCTCATTCCTAGGAAAGGACAGCTGTGGCTCACCCCTTCTTCAAGGGACAGCAGAGCAGGTTCTTGCTTGCTCTGCAGAGGTGCCTGATGTTGAAAAATGTGAAGAGAGGAACTGGACTAGAATGTTGGTTGTTTTTTTTCCTAAGAGAGATCATGGATGCACTCACATACTCACATTTCAGCTATAGCAGGAAAAATATACGTCTAAAATTTCTCACAGTAGAGGCTTCTACATTTCCAGGCATCCAGTATGTACATCTGTTTGTTTGTTTTTCTCTTTCCTGATAAAGTCTATGTCCTCAAGAATCTATTCTGGAACAATATCATAGCTCATGTGAGGCTGCCAAGCCAGTTCCCCAGCATTCACTGTGCCCCCAGCCAGCCTCTGAGTGGTAGTGGAGCTGCATTATTGCTGTCCTTGGAAAAAGTGTTGCCTCATTTCCTCTTGTGAGACAGCTGGGTTTGATGACTTGTCTAAAGTCATGTTCCAGAACAGCTGTGGAGCTGGGAGTAGAATTCAGAGGTCTGTAAATGTACTGCCTACAAGCAGTAAGAACTTACCCAGTTAAACACCACTGAACAAATCAAATCACTAAAAAAGGAAGACCAAGAGGTGTTTGCTTGTGAACTACGTGGCATCAAGTATGTCACTGTACTTGACAGTAGCTTTTTTCTCCCCAGGGTGATCATGTGTGGCTGGACACTCAACTAAACAGTGAATTTCATGTCCCTATTGGGGCAGTTGTGAAGGAATCTGACTCAGGACGGATCTTGCTGGAGGATGATGAAGGCAAGGTGGGCTATATTATAAACTTCTGTAAAAGATGAACATCAAATGTAAAAGTACAAAAGAAGATCCTATTGGTTCAGACCAAAGCTTCATCTATCCAGGTGGTCTGACCTTGATATAGGTAGGATTTACTGAAAGACTATAGAAATAAGCCAGGTATAGGATGGTCACCCGGCATCTCCAGGTCCAAGCACTAGGAAGGTTCAGAGCTTCATAAGATAGGGGTTATATCTACATGGTTAAGAAAAGGAAATGGACAGGCTCCAATCTCTAAATTTGGTGAAGTTTTAGGTAGAAACATAATCCCACTGAAATCAGTTCATCCCTACTTCATACAATGTTTTGCCTGTGATGACAGAGTTGCACTCTGAACAGTGTTAAAATTGGTGCTGTTCAGAACCCGCCTGAATGGCTTCATTCAGTGTTTTAAACCATCTTGTCCTGGGGAGCAGCAAACCAGTTCATTCCTGTAGGCCAGTCACCTGTGTTGAAAAGATGCTTGCTTGACCATGTATTATGCTGAAGCTCACTCTAGTCTAACCTAGCTCTCCTTTGTTGGCCTCTGAGCCACAGCATCACACGTTAAAGTCTGTGCTTTGCCTTTGTCAGGAGCACTGGATCACAGCCCGGAACATGCACATGGTGCGCCTGATGCACCCCTCCTCTGTCCAGGGGGTAGAGGACATGATCTGCCTTGGGGATCTCCATGAAGCTGGCATGGTGCACAACCTCCTCATCCGACATCAGGAGCACAAAATCTATGTGAGTGCCACAGCTGCTTCCAGGTCACTTCCAGGAATGGCCTCTACATTTAGCAAGTGACTTGAGCAGCCTGTGGGCCTTTCATACATGGGGCCCTCTGACTTTTTTAATGACTGAGGGTGCTAAGGAGACACTACACAGTTTTGTCTTTTTTTGCCCAAAGAAGAGAGCTACCAGCAGTCCCTCAGTCACAGTGCTGGCACAGGTAGTGACCCCACTTACTTTCACCCAGAGTGATCATTGCCACCAGCCACTGACAGTGAACTAAATCCAGCCTGTTACAGCTTAGTGCTGCTATTACCTGGAGGATCAGCCTAACTAGTATGCAGTGACATGATTTCAATTGTCCCCCAGTCCAAGCAACATTTACTTGATTTTGATGTAATAAGATGGCTAATGAATAAATCTAGATATTTTGTCCATTACAGGTTTTATCTGTAACTGGAAATTTTGTCATTTTAATTTTCTTTTTCCCCTTAGGTTCCAGTTTGTAATATTATAATTAACATTCAGGCTTTTCCATGCTTTGCCTCCCATATTATATACAGTACTGGAAAGAAGCTGCCTCTTCTAACATAGGTGCAATGATATTTAGTGTAAAAAAGGACTGATTTTATAGATCCTACAATTATAACTACCAAGGTGTGTGTATAGACCTGTTATATTAAACTCTAGCAGCCTGCAGTTGTTTCATGTAGTTTTCAAACAATATTATTGTCTTGCATCTCCACAGCCTTCAACAGCCTCCTTCATTTCACTGGTGGTGCTGTATACAAATGTTTCTAAATTACCATATGAATAGCACAACTATAACTTGGCCCATTAGCAAAGTTCAGCTACATCTGCACTAGGATACAAAAGCGGCTTAACGAAACACTGTGGAACACCTTACAGTAACACCAAAATGCCAGAACAAATTGGACTTCTGTGTGCTTCAGCTTGACACAGAGAACTGAGCTGTCATTTGGCAAGGAGATTACACCTGGCATTCTTCCTTAGACAAAACCCTCCTTATCCTGGGATGTTTAACAGCAGCTGATAGTGAGGAACTGGCCTCTCAGTCTCACCCAAGTGCTACTATGATCTCCCAAGCTTCTCTTCTGCCTCTGTTTAGATTTATACTGCAAATGGCTTTGGTTGTATTCTTGTTTGCAGGTTTGCTGTAATGATAATGCTCACAACTGTTTTCCAGACTTACACAGGATCAATCCTTGTAGCAGTGAATCCATACCAGCTGCTGCCCCTCTACACGGTGGATCAGATCAGACTGTACTATAACAAGAGGATTGGAGAGCTTCCACCTCATGTCTTTGCCATTGCAGACAACTGTTACTTCAATATGAAGAGGAATAAGAGAGACCAGTGCTGTGTGATCAGGTGAATGAACTCGGAGAGGACAAGCAGCAGAAACCAAGTCTGGCATAGTTTGGGGCACCTTGTGGACACAGGAGACCTTCCTGTGGAAGGACACAGATAAAACTAGGGACAACAGGAAGGAAGTATTTTCTTCCCTGCTCCTTTATTTTCAGTTAGGACTGCAAAAGGTAAAATATAAACAAACATTATTTTCCCCCAGAATCTTTGAATGTGCTTGTAGATTCTGCACCTGGTCACTACAGAAACGTAACACCTGAGTGTGTATGATATATGGGTATCTTTTACCTTGGAGACAAGATACTTACTTTACATGTAGTTTCTGAGACTTGGACATTTCCTCAAGAGAAATAACCTCTGCTAACCCAAAGATGGATGGAAGCTTTCTTCATCCTATAAAGAATGAGTTTTCTGTTTGTCATCAATGTGATGAACCAGATAGTCTCACTGTAATAGTATCTGAGTCAACTCAGTTGATGTGCTAACACTAGCATTGTCAATCTGGTAATGCAATAAAGAAGAAAAGCAACTGGTCCTTTAATTTACACAGGTACAGAATGTCTTCCATGGATTTGCTTGTTTTTAATTCATGGGAGAATTTAATTCTCAGCCTAAGTCTGAAAAACAACTTAAATTTAAGCAGATAAAATAATGAAAGACTTGAATTTTCCAGCCATTTATGAAAGCCAGTCTGATCTGCCATTCACAGGGAAAACTTAGGTGGGATTGGTTTTTTTTTTTAAGTTGGTCTGCCATGTTACCAAAAAAAGAAAGGATGCCTGTAATGATCTTTTTTTCTTACTGCAGTGGAGAATCTGGAGCTGGTAAAACTGAAAGTACAAAGCTAATACTACAGTTTTTGGCAGCTGTCAGTGGCCAGCATTCCTGGATAGAGCAGCAAATCCTAGAGGCCAACCCCATTCTGGAAGGTGGGTTACTTAGCAAACATGGCTGATTTACCACATTTTTAGGATAAAAATGTGGTAAATTCAGGATAAAAAAAAAATCAGAAACAGATCCTTGAACCATTGTATCTGCTTAACTGGTAACCCCCCTGAAACACTGGTGATGCACTGTAGGTGTTCTCTATACTTTTCTGCCATGTTCCCATGCAGTCCACAGCAGCTTTGTTCTCACACTATAGGAGGAGGTACCACTGTGGTATATACCCTGGAACTGCCAGGAGCACAAGAGTCCTTGGGACTGCAGAGCCCAAGGCAAAACCCCCTGGTTTGGCATTTGCCCTAGACAGTGACAAAGTGACTGGCCAAGCATAGATGTATCTGTAGGGGAACTCCCTGAGACACCCATCTTTCTCTGTACAGGGATCAACATATTCCCAGTAAATCCTTCTGGAGGTCTTCAGACTTGCCCATATCCTCTGGCTGGCCAGATATAGACCACATTTGAATGATTTGAATATGTACTTCAGGACTCAATTATCTGGGTGCAGAATATCCCTGCCCCTCTCTTCAGGAGGCAGACTGAGACAAATGGTTCTCCAGTGCTTCTCAGCACTGTCATTTGGAACACAATGTGTAAAATACTAGCAGCAAAGTAGAAGGGGAAAAAAATAGGCTTGATGTTCATGAACTGCAATAATACAGATACTGTCTCTGTCCCTTGCCCATCAGCTTTTGGAAATGCCAAGACAATTCGAAATGACAATTCCAGCCGCTTTGGGAAATACATTGATATTCACTTCAACCAAAATGGTGTGATAGAAGGAGCCCGGATAGAGCAGTTTCTGCTGGAGAAGTCCCGGGTTTGCCGGCAGGTGAGGACACTGGCAAGTGAACATTCTGCCTGTTCTTGTGTTAGAAGCTTATCCTGACAAGGCTGTCCATTGGCCTATTTCTTTTATTTTTAGGCTCCAGAAGAGAGGAATTATCACATCTTCTACTGCATGCTAATGGGGATGAACACAGAGCAGAAAAAGATGCTGAATCTGGGCACTGCTTCAGAGTACACCTATCTCACTATGGTAGTAATCTCTTTATTCTCCGTTATTCCTCTGCCAAGTGCTTCTTCCAGCAAGCAATTACAATCACTAGGAGCTGCAGATGATAGTTACCAAATACGAATAGTCCTTCCCTTAGAGTACCAGAAGCAGTAACACCAAAAGTGCTGTGAGCATCAGTTTCAGACACTTCCTCTGTTGTCCACCAGTGGGAAGCAGCTTGTGGCAGGTCAAAGCTTTCCGTCAAAATCAGACTTAAGAAACATAAAGGACATCTTAAAACAGAATGTGGACAACATCCCCCACTTTCCCAGACACTCAGATTTCAAAGGGATGCAAGAGATCTCTTGCCAGGAAGAACAGTAATCACGTATGTGTACCTTACAGGAAAATTAATAAGAATCCTAGTCCTTGTATCCAATAAATCTTACATAAATAATGCAGGCAGCTGGCATTCAGCGTAACCTCCCATGATTGATGCTAATGACCATGTCTGGGTTATGCCATTGTGGCAGAAGTGGGATCTTCATAGATGAGGTTTCTGAAAATAGCTAATTGAGTGGTTTGGGACATGAAAGCCATGATGAAAATCCTGTCCTTTAGCCTGTGTATATACCTTGTATTAAATACACTATCTGGTAAGATTTGGGCTGTTGTTCTACAGCTGTGGAAAGAATGTGTTTAAGTCCTGCCTCTACTGAAATTAGCTGGAGCTGGGCATCTAATTTCTAGGAATGAATGAAATGAAAACAAGTCTGTTTCTGGAGTCTCAAAAGCAAAACCATTAAAGTTGTCGGGATTTTTTCAAATGTAATGTTTTCAAAACAGTGCAGTGATCTTGCAGCAAAGCTGATGAGTACAATTTGTGCAATTAACACATTGCTCCATAAAATTGCTCCATGATCAGCAGGAGGGCAGTGTGATACTGAAATAGGAGTACTGGATTAAAAGAGAACATATCCATGATTTTGTTAAGGTCAGCTGTTGGTACAAGCTGGCAAGTTTACATGCTGTAAACTGAAATGTCTAGGAATATTTCATTTTTGTAATCATCACACTATATTGTCAGAAATGGCAAGGGTAAAAAAGGCATTTCCCCATCTCCATTATGGCTGGAAATAGTTTCTATCAGGAGCAGCATCCTAGGACCTGCTGTGCAGGCTTTGATGAAGGTTCTTCTGATACTGCCTTGGATGCTTCCATTTGCCTTCCAATAGGACCTAATATTTTTATTTTGAGATCTCCCTTCTAGTACTTATCCAACCTGACTTGCTTTGGTTTGGGATGAGGACTCTTAATTTTCCATTGACAAGGCAGAGAGAGGAAACCAAAGAAACAGACATAGCCTTGTAAATGTAGGCAACCTTGTCAAAGCTTCCTGTCCTTCTGTGCTCCAGAGCAGCCTTCCCATCAGCTTTTCCTTTTGGCTTCCCCAGTATTTAGTCTAGCCCTGGAGAAAAGCATTATTGAGCCCTCTGTTAATGAGTTCTTTTTGAGAGAAAAGATGAAGGAAGATACAATCATGGGAAGAGGACCACAGAATGCTTAAATAGGTTCTTACTGTGCATCCTTGTGGACTCACAGGATAGCCACCCTGTGTACCAAGGCTTGTCTGCACATGCTTTCTTCCTTGTCTGGGTAGCAGGAGGGTTTTGCTCACCTGTTGGTGTGGTGTTGCAGGGTAACTGCATGTCCTGCGACAGCCGGAACGACGCCAAGGACTACGCTCACATCCGCTCCGCTATGAAGATCCTCATGTTCTCAGACTCTGAGCACTGGGACATCAGCAAGCTGCTGGCTGCAATCCTGCACCTAGGGAATGTAGAATTCCAAGGTAAATTCAGCACTGCCTGTGCTTACCTTTCCTCAGATTTGATGGTAAAGGTACTTCCCTTGGGTGCTTCCTGCTTCCACCTGCACAGATTGGGTTGTGCTGCTCTGACCTGTATTAACAGGTGAACAGAGTTGGAAGGGCAGGCAGATAAGCACTATGAAATTCTGATTTGTGACTCACTGCCATGTGTTTTGAAAAACAGTGTCATATTATTATTTTGTTACACTGTCAGGTCTCCATGGTTATAAATAGGCCCTTATCACACAAACTGAAACAACAGAGTATAATGCCGTGTTACATTTGCTGATTGTTCTACAGAAGCCAGAGGACACAGGAGTGATCTTTGCCCTGCAGATAATAGCAGTCATCCTCCTGCTTAAGTCTGCTGAACACTCACCTGCATAGGTGCACTTCTGGCAGGGACAGGCACAGAGTGACAGTGTGACCCACCAGCACATACCAGAAGCTTTCACATTTTAGGAAAGAATTCCTTGCTTTGTGATACAGCGAGCCCAATACAGAGGTGCCAGCTGGATTCCTTGGATTAATGCTGACTACCAAAATTAGGGATTTCTTTTATTCCTCCTTATTATCTAAATTTCCCACAAGCCAGATACACAGGAAAAATATTTCCAGAAACACATTTTCTGGAGTCAGATATCACTTCCCCAGATCCCCAGTTGTTACTATTTAAATGAATAATCTTGTCAGCTTGGCTGCTGTTTTCAGCCTGATGTTCTAGACATGAAAGGGCCCTGTAGATCCCAGGATCCAGGTGAAATCAGGACCCTCCCTGGTAAAATCACCAAACCTGTCAGTTTCAAACGAGAACTGAGTACTTTGCCACATTCCCAGTGCTATGGGCACAGAAATACAGCTACATTAACAGTGATGGTTCCCCCTGAGACTGGCTGTTTGTTCCTTGCAGCGGCTGTGTACGACAACCTGGACTGCTCTGATGTGATAGACTCACCACACTTCTCCATCGCCACCAAACTGCTCGAGGTAATGGGCTCTCATCTTCTCCTGCTGGTTCTTCCTTCTCCCTTGTTCCATGAGCACAGTGGTGGAGCATGTCTCTGGAGTTTATGTGGGAATGAACATTCAACAGGAATGTCCCCTCTGTCCTGCTGACACTCCAGTCATGCTGTTGCAGATGTCTTTCCAAGCTGGGAGGCCTTTAAATGGGACAGCAAGTTGCCAGTGGATGCTGCTAGACAAGCAGTTTGTCATACCCCTCCTCCTGATACAAACTTTGCTGGATCTCCTTTATCCACCTGGAATGACCAGGGTGCCATGTCTGTTTCTCCAGGTGGACTATACTGAACTCCAGAACAGCCTCACAAACCTCTCCATCATTGTCCGAGGAGAAAGTGTGTCCAGGCCTCTGAATATTGTTCAAGCTGCCAATGGGAGGGATGCCTTTGTGAAGGTACTGGTGCTCACAGATCCCCTGTTTAAAGGCTGGGGATGTTTTCAGAGCTGTCTTTCTTCCTGGCTGAGGAGCCTTATGTGGTAAACATTGACCTAGAGGGCTCCAGGCCATTGCAGTTCTCAGGCACAGCTTTGACAGCACAATAGCAAGCAGTAAGTAATATCCAAAGTCTCTAATGATGGGCTCTAATTCCTCTTTTATTTTTTTCTCAGGGTATATATGGACGGATTTTCTTGTGGATCGTGAACAAAATCAACTCAGCCATTTTCAACCCTACTTCTCAGAAGCCTAAAGACAGACATCAATCCATTGGACTGCTGGACATTTTTGGGTTTGAAAACTTCAGCAACAACAGGTAGGAAACTCCAGATGCAATGCGATAGGAAGCTGAAAAGCAGCTGATGTAAAGGGAAAGAATGGAAAAACAAAGAGACACGTGCTTTTTCATCATCATCCTGATTCTCAGAAAAATGGTAAAAATTCCATTACTGGATTTTCCCAATTATGATCATGCAGATTCCATGCAGATTCATCAGCTGGATCATTGCTGCTGGTCTTTGCCACAGCAGAAAATGCCTCCCTTGTATTGCTAAGATTGGCAGCATGCAGTGATGGTGGTCACCAGCACTGTGGAATATGGCACTGTTGTATCTGGATTTGTATTTAATGCAGAGCTAAACAAATAGCAGAGAGCAGTGCAGCACTGGCCAATGATGACCATGGGCTTTCATCTTGTTCTTCCCCAGCTTTGAGCAGCTGTGCATTAACATTGCAAATGAGCACCTTCAGCAGTTCTTTGTGCACCATGTCTTCAAGCTGGAGCAAGAGGAATACCTTGCAGAGCACATTGATTGGCACAACATTGACTTCACTGATAACCACCAGGCTCTGGAAGTCATTGCACTCAAGCCCATGAATATCATCTCACTCATTGATGAAGAGAGCAGGTTCCCAAAGGTAAATTTCTGGTTTCACTTGTAATTCCTGGCTTTGCACAGTTCACAGGTGAACACTTGGGTTTAGACACACAAAAGTGCAGAAGTGCTTTTCAGATACATTAGGAGAGGCAATATCTTCTCCCCATAGATGTTTCTTTCAAAATAGCCCACTACACAACTGCTTCACTTTCTCCTGGAATGTGCTCTTCCTGGTGCCTTGCTGTTGAAACTCCTACAGCTGTTCCAGACAAATAAGGAAGGAGTCTGGATCATTTTACAAGGGCTTCTTAGGAAATCTTTGAAATTATTTATTGTTTGAGTATTGTTCTGCTGTTGGTCTGGGTTGCAGCTTGCTTTCTTTGCCTTGCTTGACAGACAAAAATGAGCATTGTCACCATGGTGAGGAACTGAAGGAGACGTACAAGCCTGGCAGCTAACCTTGGTGCCAGGGAAGGTCATAAACAGATAATTTTGAGCACCATCACAGAGCAGGTACAGAACAAGTTGATTAGGGCAAGGACAGTGTTTGGGATCTCCTTCCATGACAAGGTGACCTGCTTAGTGTATGAGGGAAAGCCTGTGGCTGTTGTCTGCCATGATTCTGTGATTCTGTGAAATGTTATTCTGCAAAGGCCAGTCATCTCAAACAGAAGAGCAGAGATGAAAGTAGCATCTGCTCTCAGACAGATGCTCTGTAGAGCATTTTCATTGTCTGCAGAGCATGGTGAGGCTGAACTGAAGTGTTTGTGCAGGAATCAGATGAGAGTGGAGGGTGTCCAGAAAAGCAAGCCTCTGCCTCAGCTCATTTGTAGTCCTTCAGGTAACTTTGAAAGGATCACATACAGGCAGACAGCTTTCCCCTTTCTTCCCTAAGAAGAGGGTGGTTCTACACATCAAGAAAACACCTTTTCCATGATTCCCAGAGCATGTGACTTCTGAGAGCACAGCCCCCACTGCCCTGGGTGCAGGCCAGTGCACAGAGCTCACATGGCCCATGAGGAGATGGCATCACGATGGCACCCCTTGAAGAGAAGCACCCAGCTGACTGCCTAGGCCCTGGAACTCCTGGTCTGGGCATGCTGACTGGGGAGTGCAAGAAGAACTGTGCCTGCCCAGGAGAAGGAGGAGGCATCCCTTAACAGCTTCCTGGGTAGGAGAGTGTGAGAAGGTTGGTGGGGGAGCTTTGCTTGTGAGGTCCGAAGATCTGGTAAATTCTCAGCCTAGGAATGTTAGTTATGTTATGGGTGCTTGTGTACAGTCCTAGAGTACCAGGCCCTGTTCTTGATGGTGTGTTCTGTCATGATGCTTGAGCCAAGGGTCTGTGTAAAAGGGGAGATACTTTTGGTACTACCTTTCTCCAGATCTGCTACACACATATGGGCAGAATTTGAGCTTTTGTTATCTTTAAACACCATTTCTGTTTGTTTACTGAGCACAGGCCAGTGCTGGGGACAATCTGCTTAACCATCCTTTTTTACCTATATTTATTTCTAGGGCACAGATGCCACCATGCTTATCAAAATAAATTCCCTCCATGGTAAAAGTAAAGTTTACATCCCACCTAAGAATGTTCATGATACCAAGTTTGGCATCAACCACTTTGCTGGAGTTGTCTTCTATGATTCAAAAGGTGAGCCTGTCTCTGCTGGATACAGAAGGGGAAGGGAAGGGCATGACTTGCCCTGGATATGAGGCTCTCCAGGGTAGTGTTGATCTGAAGTTGATCAGGAGGTCAGAAGGATTACTCTAAACCAATCTGCAAGTTACTGTAAATTAAGTGGATTTTAAATAGACGGAGTGGTGTTAGAGCCAGCAGGCTGCAGAGGTGACAGGCTAATTCTGTTTTCATCCTATAGATTTCCTGGAGAAAAATCGTGACACACTGAGTGCTAATGTAATGCAAGTGGTCCATTCCTCCAAAAACAGATTCCTGAAAGAGATTTTCCAGGTGGAAACAACCCCACCTAGTCTGGGACGTGGGACTATTCGTCATCTTGGATCTGACCAGGTCTACAAGGTTGGCTTACTGGCACTGTCTTGCAGAAACAACTCATTTCTCCTGCCTTCCATAAAGCTCTGGCTGTTCTTGATCTCCTCTTTTGTACTGTCCCTGCAAGTCCCTATCTCTTTCATTCAAATTGTTTCTGCCAAGGAGGCTGCAGGAAGAGTCAGGGTTTGGTGTTCATGCTGTAAACAAGTGCAATGTTAGCCCTGTCTCTCCCAGCTCTGCATCCCTGGACATCTGTGTAGCCATGCCTGCAGGCAGTTTTAGAACCACGAGTCCTGATGCCTCCCCATGTGTTGTCAAAGTTCACAATGGGTCAGTATCACAGACTCCACTGTGCCTGCTGTGTCTGTGCCTAGTAAAAATAAGGGTGTGAAGTGCAGTGGACTAGAAAACAGCGTGGGACGCAGTTCAGGTTCTCTGTCGTGCTCCAACTTCCATATACCTTGATTTCTGAACATTTAGCTATGTGGTGTCACCAGTATGTGAAGGTACTTTTGCTTTTGTTTGTTTACAGCTTTGAGTTTTCCTGTCAGGATAGAGAACAATCAGCTTGCTATCTTACCTGTTACCCGTCTATTCTCTTGGCATTGTTTTCTGATCTTGTCCTTTCTTCCTCTCTCTTTGTCCAAGTGTGGCTTTCTGCTGTCCAGAACACCTGGCCACGGACAGGTAAACATCCCGGGGGCATAGAATGTCAGAAGTGGTATAAGCAGCAACAGATAACTGGCTTAGCATCTCTTAAATGCTATGAATACCTCCAGATTAAAAATCAGGTGTATTTACATTGCTTTAATGCTCTAATGGATCTTGTCCCTATAAATAAGGCTGTGTTATTGAAAAAGAAAGTACAGCAGCATGTCAAGAAAGGAAATAGCAAATGTGGGCTACCCTATGTAAAAATGCACAGAAATTAGCTGTTGATGTTCAAATAAATGGGATCACCATTGGGAAGCCTAAAAAGCAGGCTGCAGGAAAGAATAATGAGTGATGTGCCAGGAAGCACTTTTTGGCCTGAGGTCTCAGAGTTCCTTTCTGACACACCACAACAGAAAAGTCACCATTAACTCAACAAATTCAGCTTTAACAGTGTTGCATGTGTGAGATCACGAGGGCATGGGCTTTGGCCTAGTGTGGCAATCCCACTGATGGTACAGCAGAAAGGCCTCTAAGGTCTGAGAGTGAAAATCACTTACAGCTAAAATATGTATAAGTTGTTATTATACCCACTTAGGTGCTTGCTAGCCCTAAGATCCATCGGGGCTGCAATGAGACATTGCCAGGAGCTCTTTTCCAAAGACAAAAATGATTGATCACTGGAGGGCAGCCTTGCCCTGTAGCTAAAGCAGAGGGTGGAAATCTGAGTATTCAAAAGGGCACTTTAGACATAAGAACAGCAAGATGAGGTACCCTAAAGATCGTGGAAGTGAGGGGAGCCACTGGACTTTAAATCATTTACTTTGAAAAAAATTCCAACAACCCCACAATGGACCAAACCCCCCAAACAAACAAACTAACAAACAAACCAGCTGTGTTGTGCTGCAATGACCAGCTCATTGCCTGTATATAAAAGGCCAGTGGAGTCCTTGTGTTACTTGGAATCTGTACTGTTGTCACTGTAATTTAATGTGCCCATACTGAGATGTAGAAACTTAGCCTAATGAGATGACTTGTGTGAAAAAAACAGGTGGAACTGTGCTGTTAAGAGAGGCTGGGGAAGTCTGGAGTACCTCATACATTATACTACAGTAAAAGTTTGCCTTTTCACTGCTTAACTGTAGTATTAATGAGCAAGGTAATCAGTTGTTCTAATCCCTAAGGAATAGGCTGTTCTGGATCGTTAGTACTCCTAGCTATGATGGCAGCAAAATATCTGGCCTGGAGTTTATTCCTGCTTTGGGAGTGGCTGTTTCTCACCAAGCTTTCAGGCACACTCCTAGAAATCACAGCTTGGCCTCCAGGCCCACCATTAAACACAGCCTTGGTTGGAAGAGACAGGTGCATGTGGGGTCCTGTGGGTGGAATTACTTCTACCACAGCCACCCCTGCTGCTAGAACTTAGTGCCCAAGTAGGTGAAAGCACTTAGTGGGGGGTTTCTTTACAAGAATAAACCCAAATTAATAAAGTGTAGATGACCAATGTAGCTCCCATGTAGGAAAATATTTTTTTTTCCTGGTAGTTGTGTGGTAGTGTTACATTGTACAAAAATACAAAGGTTTATTAATTGGCCTGAGAGTGAATGATGTTGCAGTCAGCATGTGCTTTCTCTTCCCAGGGCATGGATACTGCCAAGAGGCTCTCAACACTGGGAGGACAGTTCAAGCAATCCCTGGAAAAACTAATGAAAATCCTTGAGCAGTGCCAGCCATACTTCATCCGCTGCATCAAGCCAAATGACTACAAGAAACCACTGGTAATGTTCTAACAATATGAAATCTTGCCTTTGGTAAAGTTTGTAATGAGAAAAGGCTCTAGTTGCTGTGTAACATTTTATAGCTGTACTCGGCTGCATCCAAGAAGAGCTGAGTACAGAGTATTCCTGAAATAAACATAGTAGGAGGATACAGCATTGTTAACTTACAAAAGCATCTCAAAAAAGCACCATAGAGTAATGGATGGCAAAAAAGCACACAGGTGTATTCCTGAGTAGAGTTATAGATGCCTTTTTGGTAAAGATAAAGACAAAACTGAAAAATATGAAGCCCCTCAACACAGAAATAAACAAAAAATGTGAGGATCAACAATGATCATACTATGAAATAGCCTGAGAGAGAATAGGAGACCTGTTGGAAATTTGTGAGAGGGGTGATTTAGCTTAATCTGACATACCAGGTGAAGTCAGTTTGTCATTAGGACACGTGGCTGGAACTTGGAGGATTTCTACTCCAAAACCTTTTATGGCATTGGTCAAGTGATCTAAAAATTTTTGAAGCACTGCATGTGGTTTAGTAAGCCAATTTTTAATCTCAGATAAGAGTAAATAATAATAACAAAAGAGCAGCATGCCTGCTGTGCTTTGCATGGTATGTCCAAAGGCCTAAGTTGCTAATGCAGCCATTCACACCTGCAAAACTGTATGGTCAATTCACTGTTCATCTGAAATTGCAATTCTAGAATGAAAAATGGTAACCAGACTGAAATTAACAGACTGTTTTTACTGCTGGCGTACACAAAATTGAAGACCCTTTGGGGTGACTTGTTTATGCTTGTAATGAATTAATTTAGTGCACTGAAGAAAAATACAATTTAAAAAAGCACAGTAGGCCATTTTTCAGGCCCTCTGAGGCTGGAGGTCAATAGACATGTTCTGAGGGATATACTGCACACGTACCTTTTTCAGTGCTGAGTCTCCTTGTCTGCTTTCCCTTTCAGTTGTTTGATCGGGAACTGTGTATCAAACAGCTGCGATATTCAGGGATGATGGAGACCATTCAGATCAGGAAAGCTGGGTACCCAATTCGATACAGCTTTGAGGAGTTCTTTGACAGATACAGAGTTCTTCTGCCATGGTCTCTTCGACAACAGGTATGTAAGCAAAAACATGGTTTAAGGCTAATCTAACTTTTCCTTATGAGGCTTTAGTCTTTCCCACAGTAGAAAGTTCTTGAATTACTCCTGGCAGAGTTGAGAGAGCTGTCAGCACAGAAGATGTCATCACAGGAACTGTTATTACAGTAATCATAGTTAAATACTAATACACAGTAAATAATTAAGTACTCCCTTCAACTTGGGCTGAAAATGCAGAGTTGCTTTGAGGTCCAGCTGTCCTTGGCCTGCTCCACACAGACAGGCCAGGCAGAGTAACATCCCCATTCCCATTGCCCTCAGATGGTTTTTATCTGTGATCATACATGATCATACATTTCTCAGGTCTCTGACATCCTCCTCACACCTCGACTCTGGAATGTTTGGTCATGCAATCACATTCCTCCTCTTCCTGACCACTTGAGCTGAACCATTTTCTTTCATTGTACTGACAGCCCAGAGGTCTACAAGACCTCATCTGTTTCTGTTCTTCACCCTTTGGAATGTAGTAGATCTTTGCATAGTACAGCTGCTGTGTTTCACAGCCAAGCCCTAACATCATGATGCTTTTGCACATCAGCTGAAGAACGATACTCGACAGAGCTGCATCAGCATCTCCGAAGCAGTGCTGGGCAAGGGTGAAGGCTGGCAAGTTGGAAGGACCAAGATTTTCCTTAAAGTAAGTAAAAAGGACAGTTTATTGTCTTTTCTCTTGAAAAACGGGATGTTTCACAGTACAGATTGGCCTGCTTGTACAAGAGTGGCAACCAAGGAGGACTGGGTTGTCTTACTAACTCTCTCTTGAATCTGAGGGTGGATCTTTGTTCTTGAAAGCCAAATAATTCAGTGGAGAGGGTTTGGTGTAGGATAGGATGATCCTGTTTCTGTGCTACAGTGTTGCAGCTGAAACACTGTAGTGTGTGCAATGTATTGGAGCATAAAAAGGAACAGGATACCAGTGCACTGTTGCAGAGGACCACCTTGCCTGTAGCATATCCCCAGCTGAAAACAGCCTTGCTGCAGGCAGATTCTTGCTTGTTTATGGCTATAGCTAGACCAAGTCTGCTTAGGTGGTGTGCACTCTTCCTACTGCAGTCCTATAAATGCATTTCAGACACATTATGCAACATCATGCTGATTTGGGGTCTCTTTCAGATCATGTGTCCCATTTCCAGAGGTTGTAGGTGTGTCTGCTAAGCTGGTACATCCACACTTTCTTTTAACAGGATCATCATGATACTGTACTGGAGCTGCAACGCCAAAATATACTCACAGATAAGGTTCTTCTTATCCAGAAGGTGATGAGAGGATTGAAGGACAGGTCAGTGATCTTACAGAAGGGAACTTGCTTTATTTCGAAGTAGTTAATACTTGTGGTGCAGCTTAACACACTCTGTGCAGCATTTCCAAGTATGAAATGTATCAGTCTATGCATTCCACCAGCCCAAAATTTCATGCTCATCATGTAACAATGCACAGTGTATCTATGCAGATGTTGGACAAAGATTTGTTTTGGCTCAGTTTTGTTATTTTCGTGATGTTTTTCAAAATGCAGGGCTGTAGCGTGTATGAAAAGGAAGGTTTGAAAGGAGGACTTGCTCTTAATATTTTTAGTACACAGTAGACATCTGGAAAGCAGGGAATTCCCATGGAACTTGTGTCTTTCTCAGAGCTACAAGAATTCCCTTATTTAGGATGCTTCTTTGATACAAGACATTGATAAGAATCTGACAGAAACTAACTAGTCCTTCCCTTTGCCAAAGATGCCTAATTCTTGCATTGTGTCTGGTTTAGTTTAAAATCTCTTCAGAAGTGAAATTTAGCCACTGTCAAATAAATGTTTGTCCTCATTAAATGCTTAAAATCATCATTTGTACTCATGGATCTTGTATCACCTCAATCAGAACCATGATATAGGACAGTCTTGGTTTGGTTTAGAAATACTCTTGACCATAGTGAAGGAAGAACTAAAAAATATTACAAAAATGCTGAAAACTTCCCTCTTTTACTTCAAACTCTGCCTGCTATCCAACAGAGCATCCAAACTAAAAGCCTCACCTTGTTTTTAAACTATCAGAGCTCTGTGCTGCTTTTCCAGCTGCAGTGTGACAGTTTGTACCATGGGAGGTTCATCTTGCTCAGATGGACTCTGTCCTGGCAGCAAAACACTGGGGAGAAAGAGGTTACTAGATGGGGAAGTTAACTTGTTCAGCCTCGATGTGAGGGGTTTTCAGCTCTTACAGAGCACTCTGACCACAGCAATTAATTTGGTCTGTAGTTGCTATGAGTATTTTTGCAGCAAACAAGGCTGACATCAGACTGTGGACATCCCATAAAAGGGAAAAAAAAGCACCACCTTATTCTTTACTACTATCATGAGAAGCAAAAGAGATAACCTATTGTTTGTCACCTCACATGTCTGTCTGCTTAGGAAGCAGTTCCTGAAACAGAGGAAATCTGCTGTAGCCATTCAGTCAGCCTGGAGAGGGTACTGCTGCCGGAAGGAATTCAGAACGGTAAGATGAAGGTGTATCAATGAATATATATTTGTGTGTGTGTTTATATGTTGTGCCCTGCCAGACTGAGTGGAGTATTAGGAATTAAGATATTCTCAACTGAAGGGAGAATAGACAAGATGACAGGGTGTAAAGGAGGGTGTAAAGTCCAAGGAGGGCTCTGGGAGCTCTCAGGGCTTGCTGAACCTGTGACATTTCTGCTTTTTGGTGAAATAGGAACCCAACTCACCTTCAGCAGGCCTGGCTCCAGAGACCTGACATATAAGTGGTACCACACTTATAGTCAAAAACTCAAGCCCACCCTTTGTGCATTATCACCATGCTATGAGCAAAGTGTCTTCTGCAACCACTGCAGGAAAACTGAGAATTTGTAAAAAATTACCAGAAAAGTCATTAATCAATCTCACATTATAAAAAAATTTGCCTGGAAGTTCAGATTCAGATTAGATATTAGGAAAAAATTTTCACTGAAAGAGTGGCCAGGCACTGGAATAAGTTGCCCCAGGGTGGTGGTGGAGTCACCTTCTTGGGACATTTTGAAGAGGCATCTGAATGTGGCACCTGTGGCCATGGTTTAGGGGTAGTTATGGTGGTGGTGGGTTTACAAGTGGACTGGATAATTCTGAAGGTCTCTTTCAACCTTGATGATTCTGTGTGATTCTGTGTGAAAAATATTGGCTGATCTTCTATAGATGGCACATTTTCTGGGTGCAGAAAACTGAGGGCACTCAGAGATTGTGTGGCAGGGATTATTATTATTATTATTATTATTATTATTATTATTATTATTATTATTATATCCCATACAACCCATTTGAGATGGGCAGGAGGAGAAACTGCTAGTTTCAGTCAGAAACATTCTTTATTCTGCATCAGTGATGCAATTCCTGTCTGATTGTTTGTTCATTTGTTTCCATTTGTTTCCATTGGCTTCATTTCTGCTCTGTTCCTTCTCTTGTAGTAATCCCAGGCTACCATTGTCACTTTCTGGAGCTACTCCCTAGAACAGATCCCCCCAATAACTCTATATACTCTCTATATATATACTCTATAGTTTTAAAGGCCTATTACTGGTAGAAAACAAAGCATAAAGGGTAACATTACATTAGCCACTTCTAGTATCTTTATCCTTGTTGTCTTCTACTCATCCCAGCTTACACTCCAAGCCGTGTCTATGGTTTGGAACCATAATGCCTTCTCCTCTGTGCACCCCCCGCAGGTGCTGCTGGGCTTTGGGCGCCTGCAGGCGCTGTACCGCAGCCGGCAGCTGGCCCAGCAGTACGAGGCCACCCGGGCGGGCATCATCAGGTTCCAGGCCGTGTGCCGCGGTTATCTGGTGCGCCAGAAGGTGGCAGAGCAGAAGAAAGCCGTGCGTGTCATACAGGCGTATGCAAGGGGCATGCTGGCTCGCCAAACCTACCAGAGGATAAAGGCGGAGGTAATGCTGACAGACACCTTGTGAACACATTGTTTCTATGAAATTCCTGTAGGGATTTTATCACCAGCAAGTGTTCCTTAACATAGCTTTGGGTGTGGATATTAATCTTGGGGTATTTTATTTTGAACTCTTGCCAAAAGCAGACTGATCTAGTTGATTTATGTGGTTGTTATCATGGATCAAAACTTCCCTGACACAGCTGCAGTGGCTTTGACAGAAGGGAGGAAAGATCCGTGTGCATCAGCCAGTCCTGCAAGGGGAGATCAATTTCTACAGCAGGGTCTGATAATGGCACTCAGGGATCCTTTCAGAAGGGAATCCCAATCCCAAGTGTGTCTTGGTAGGTGCTACCAGCCCTTGGCAGTCCATAGCACACGAGAACTCTCTCCCTGACTTCCTTTCTACTAATGCTGTACAAACAGGACAAAGCCAGTTTGCAGATTTCTGCCTGTGGCCTGTTCCCTAAAATTCCAAATCTTGAACTAAGCCTGTGGTGGGATAAAGTCCTGATATCGACAGTTTGTTAAAAGCAGAAGGGAGATGGCTCAGCAGTTGAACAACCAGTCACAGAATAGTCCTGTTGTCCACAGAATAAGCTGGACGCCAGGAATATCCACTTGAAAGAAGAAAAATATCTCATCCAAGCCTTGGGACCACGGAAGGTAAGGGATGTAGCTGTGAGATTACAAAAGGTAGGTCTGCTGGTGGAGGAACCCTGGCCAGTGTTACCCAGCTCACACCTGTGGACTTGCTCAAATCTCTGAGCACTGCTATATTTAAAGAAAGAGAAGACATAGTTGTATTTGTAATGATGCTTTGAAAATAATAACAAGGCAAACACATACACATTTCTGACTGCAGCGTAAGCTGGCACTTTAGCCAAATGTGCCTAATGCTATTACAAGTCTCCTGACACAAAACATTTTAAAATTTTAAATATTGTGGGGTTTTCTGCTGTTAGAAATTCTGTGCTTTTCCTGTATTATCTCTTGTTGATTAAATTATTGAATAATTGCACATCATTATCAATAGGCCAACAGTCCTTAAAGACAGCTGTAAGAGGCAGGGCCCTGCTGCTGCTGATGTGCCAGGTCTTTGTCACTGTTTGACACAAGCAATATTTGACTTCCTGTTTCAACACTGAACTGGCAGGGCTGGACCTCACAGTCACACATCTTTGTAAAAGTCTTTAGTCTTCGTACCCCTTCACTCTAGCAGAATGATTTGTTCATGATGTTCATGTTCAAGTCATGCCTATTTTTATGTTTAAAGGAACACCTGCCAACTCAGGAGAGAGAGGAGGCAGAAGCACGACAAAGCAGGAATGTGCCTGCCAATAAACCAACTAATCATGATGTTATCAGCGACCAAGAAATGGTGGACAAAATTTTTGGGTTTTTACCCTCTATGATTGGAGGCCAAGAAGGACAGGCTCCTCTGGGTTTTGAGGTATGGAGCTGCAGAGTGGTAATGGGTCACACTTATCCCTTGTGTAAGCACAGTGACTGCTGGAATTCCATCAGTGGTCAGGTCTGTTTAATGAACTTCTGTACAGTGAAAAAATCTCCCAAATTAGTCATGCAGTCACTAAGGCATCTCTTGCAGAGGTGAGTTTTTGGTCACACGAAGTTTAGGGACTATACAGCTTCAAAGTACAGATTTATTTCTTTAATCCAGCCAAACAGTGCCACCTTCTGCATTTTGGCAGCAACCTCATCCTCTGCTGACACTGCACTCAGTGATTTTCTGCCTGAAACAAAGCTGAAAATTAATGACCCAAGTTATACCATATTCTTGAACCCAAAATTTGGGATATACTTGTCCTGATAGCTGTGGAGGTTGGAATTTTGTAGGAAGAGGTGGGCAGAATAGAATGGTATGGATAAGTACAGGATGTGAACAGTAACACCTGGATTTTCCATCAGCAATATTCTTGCTGAGGACCAAGACAGGAAGACCATATGGAATAGATGCATCTCAGAAGGACAAGCTCTGAGTTCAAATTATCTGTTGGTAAATGGCTTTAGGGTTAGTTGGAAAGGCAAATTCTGGAAGACCTATGGCCAAAGGAAAAGAAATCGCAAAACTAACATAAGAATATCAGAGTTCAGCAAAAGAAAATATGCTTCTTCCTCATGTTCTGCACAGGACTTGGAAACAAAGCCTAGCAAGCTGGAGGAAGTGGACCTGGACATGGTTCCCATGAGTTTGGAGCTAGAAGAGGAAGCACATGGTTTGGAAGAGTACACCTTCCCCAAGTTTGCAGCTACTTACTTCCAGGGGTCGTCTACACACACACATATCCGGAGGCAGCTGCGGCACCCACTGCTCTACCATGAAGACAAGGACAATGTCCTGGTATCTTGCTCCTTGTTGTTCATGCTGAACCTGCTCTCTCCCCAGCCCTGGCTTTATGGGTTCCCTCATGCCCGGGTCCTGGTTCTGGCACAGCCCTGGGAACCAGAGACTCCAGAGCCCAGGAGATAATCTTGAGTCCTTGTATTGAAAGCAGCAGTTCCCATCAGCATTTTTTGGCATTTTGCTGGCAGGCACTTCACACAAACACCTGCCCAATGCAGGATCTCTGGTCACCTTTGCTCTTACCCAAAGAGGGAACTCAGAGGTGTGTTTTGACTTCTCCAGACACCCTTTGGGGACAAAAATGGAGAGAAGCAGCATGAAAGCTTATCCATATCTCTGCTCTTGTTAGGGTTCCTGGTCTATGAGACAGGACAGAAGGGGGAGCGCCAGGCCTCCAATATCCCGTTGAACCAGAGGGGGATTGAGGAGGGTGTTTTCCTTGATTCTAGGCAGCCTGACAGAATGGAGGACCCTATCAAGAACTTTGCTATTACTTGGCTTTCTAGTTCTGGGCATGAAGTGTCCTGGCAGGCTCCACTCCACTGCCTACCTTTCCAGATCAGCAAATGTAGAGTGCAGTTCAGCCAAGGCCTCTCCACCTCCCTCCAGCCACAGCACACTGCCAAGGTGCCAGTAAAGGGAATGGTGAGGCCTTAGCAATCAAAGAGGAAATTTGACCTTCCCACCAGAGCTGTACCCTCTTCCTTTAGCAGGAAAGTGTTGTGTGTTGCTGTCTTGTTTGGAATGAAACTAAACTCTTTGTGTAGGTAGCCAGAGGAAATGGGAATTTTAACAATTTGGACTGGGTAAAGGAAGAAAATGCTTTTAATCTAAACAGGCAGAAATGGCATGGAGCCATTGGTCCTGTTGGCACTGACTGTGCTTTCTGCTACTATAGGCTTCTCTAGCTGTGTGGGTGATCATCCTGAGGTTCATGGGGGACCTGCCAGAGCCACAAATGTTTGCCAAGAGTTCCACCACCAAGAGCAGCTCTGTGATGACACAGATATATGACACACTTGGCAGGAAAAACCAGGTCCAGATGAGGAATGACAGCCCAAATATGGTGAGACAAGCAGGCTATGTTTGTGTTTTCATTTGCTTTCCTTGGTTTCTCTGCTGTTCTACCAAGAGGGAGAAAAGCAAAGGAACTCTTTCATGCTACGATACTTGAAATGCTGGAAGTGCAAAAGGGCACCAGTCAGTCCTGGCAGGACACTCAGCTCCTTCTAGCAGGAGAGGAAAAAACAAAAACATCTTCACTTGAGCATCATTCTGTCCTTAATGGATCATTCTTGCTGTGCATTAAACTGATTTCCTATAATGGTAATGTGTATTGCAGAGAGAAGGCAGAAGGGATAACAAGATTTCCAAGGGGATTTCATCCCTGAAACTGAAACGGTCATCCAAACTGACAGGGAAGGTAAGAGGTGGAAATAAATTGCTTCCCTTTCTTCTTGCCTGAAACCCTGTCTTCACCTTCTGACAGATGTTATGTGAGCAACCTCCCTGAGAACTTATTCCCTGCCAAGCCAGAGCAGCCCTTTGTGGGATACCTGGTGCAGTATTCTTTGGAAACGATCCCCGTGTGCACTGATGTCATCTGTTCTCTGGCAGAGAACACGGGGAGAGATTTATTACTGAGAATTGCTGGCATTATGGAACAGCTCACCCAGAGGCCTGAGCAGACTGAGAACCATGTGCTTAGGGCTGTACAGAACAGTACAAGAAAGTTCTCCTAGCCAGAGATAGTGCTGTAACAGCACATTTAATGAGTTATTTTGAGAGGGAAGGGGGCAATATGGCCTGGTTCTCCTGTACTGAGCAGGGAGAATTTTAGCCAGAAAGATAGACAAGGAATGTCTCTCATTTGTGGGAGAGGTGCCTGCTAAGAGGAGAGATTTCTAGAGCACTCTGGGGTTCTACTGTTTCTTTCAGGTGACAGATCAGCTACGAAGTGGAGAAGAGGCTTTCCAAGAGGACGTCTCGATCTCTCAGAGACCTATGTCCAACCTAGAAAAAGTACACTTCATTATTGGCAATGCAATTCTGCGTCCTGCCATCAGGTAGGAAATTTGTACCTCCTTCCTAGGGTCAGATGCCCATTACACCAAGGAAATCCAGCATCCTTTCTCCACAGTCCTGGAAAATTACTCCCTTACTGCCTTTTCTGGTATTTTCATGTTGCAGTTTAGGCCAGCCGCCTCCATGTATGGCTTTCTGAATACCCCACAGGTATGGCAAGGGGCAGAGCTCAGACCTGTGACTCAGTAACACTTGAAGGCAGAGCACTGCCCTAGAATGAGTGAGAAGAGTCACTCAGAGGAGTAAAAAATATGGAATTAATGTATACTAGGTAGATGAAAGATTTCCCAATAGCCTCTTCTTGAGCACTCAAGCAATGTCCCCACATTGGAGATGGTCAAAGCTCTGGATTGCTGAGTAGTATATCAGACACTAAAGAGAAATCCTGACTACAAGCAGTGTGAGGCTGGACCTCAGGCCAAGCATGGTGTGAGGATGGCAGAAGCTTGTTGATTCTGACCTGACCCCATGAATATTCTCCTCTGTTTTATCATAAGTGCTTTTCTGTAACAAAGCCCATAGACACAGGCTGTGCCTTGACCTCAGTCATGGGCTGCATTCCTCTCTCCACAATCACTTTGTTTCAGTCAAGACACACCTTAAAACAGATTCTCAGAAGGCAAAAATTGTATTCAATCCATATATCATAACAGCCACAGGCTAAGTACCCATATCTTCAGTTTGTGTTTCATCAAATCTCTAATCAGGGAACAAAAGACTCCAGCTTAGGTCCTCTCACATCAGATTTGACAAATATGTGTCCCAAGAATCTAGAAAAAAATTAAGATGATTTTTAATAACAGTTTTATTTGTATGCAGATTTTTGCATCTGTTTCCCTTAGGTCCTTGCTGCAGGTAACTTGCAGTTTCAGAAGTTTACTCTGAAGCATTCCTTTCTTCATTTCTGTACAAAATTAACTCCAAGTTTGTATATAAATATAAATATATAAATATGTAAATATATAGATATAAAATTAAGCAGGGTGTCCCCCATCCTTATCCCCAAATCCACCTACAAGCAGACAAGAGCCATTAGCTACAACCCACATGCTGTAGAGAGCTCAGAGCAAGTTACACACCTAGACTCTTGGACAGCAATGCCATTTCACAGCTGGATGTCTCAGCAGTTGTTTTTCCTGCACAGCCCCTTGCTTCTCACAGAAGTTAATTCAGCATGGGAATTGCACTTGAGCTGCTGAGTAAGAAGGGGTGGCAAAAGGCCCTAAGTATGCCTGGAGCCTTTTCCACAACAAAGCTACTTCCTGTGGTGCTATTACAGGTGCTATTCTAGCTAATGTGGTTGAACCTAGCTCAGATCTACTTCATCACGCTGCAATCCTGCCAAGCTTGCAGTTGAAATGTAGCCAAAGGCAGTTCAGACAGTGAATTATCTGTTGCTCTCACATGTTTCCTTACAGAGATGAGATTTATTGCCAGATTTGCAAACAACTCACTGAAAACAGCAACAGGAGCAGCTATGCTCGTGGCTGGATCCTTCTGTCACTTTGCCTTGGCTGCTTTCCTCCTTCAGACACGTTTGTGAAGGTACACTCACTGCTATCCTTTCCTACAGCAGCTCACACGCCTCAGCTGAGCTGGTGCCTTGTGTATTTTGATGTTTTGATTCTGACAGCCACAAAAAATGTTTGGCTTCCAGAGCAGCTGGTGCTGTGGTTTCAGAAGAAATTTCTCATCTCATATGTTTATCTGGGAATTTAAAGAAATTACTGCTGTATTCACATTTAATTTTTTTCATTATATATCATACATTCTGGATTCTGTTGTTCATCATAGCTCTCATTTTAGATCTATAATCTGCAACGGATCTGGCAAATTTTAACCTCTCTAGCCAAAGACACAAAAGGTGTCTCCAGTTACAACCCTAGTGATTAAATATATCCAGGAGGCCAGAAAGAAATCACACCCCCAAGTTTTATCAGTCCTTACCCTGTATCTCTAAACCCTAAAAGTCCAATAGATATCTGGACTTTTAAATTATTTATTAATTTCCAAGTTTAAATGGATGATAAATCCACTTCACCACAGGATAAAAACTTAGCCTGTGGCTCCAACTTGACATCAGGCTTCCCCCTAGATCTGAGAAGCAAACAGGATCCACGGATGTGCATGAAACTTCAGCCTTGCTTTACTAAGACCCCAGTCCAAATGATCAATAATAAATATAATAATAATAAATGCTGCTAAATGGACACTACTTGGAGCAAACCATTCACAAGCTATAGGCATATTTTGACACTTTGTCTTCATCCAAAAACATGGAACCATGCAGAATTAATAAAAGACATGACCATACCTCTAGGAATATTCTTAATCATTAAAATAACCAAGTGAATGACCCATGCTTGCACTAAATACAGACACGCAAATACAAGTCTGTGTCATCAAAGAGCCATACAGACTCCAAAAGTTTATCCCATTCAAATGTCTTCAAATGTCCAGTCTTAATCATGGACTTCAGCTGATACTGCCAGAGAACTTGGTAAAACTAAAAGTACTGATTATCATTAGACCTAATCTGCCATAAGCCCTCTTCCCAGCTCTTCCATTCGTACAGCATGTCATAAGATTTCAGGCTCTTGGGTTGAAAACACTAACTCTTGCTCTAAAATAACTGTAAGAATAAAGTCTCCACTACTCATGTAGTTAAACATGGTGAATAGACTGACACAAGTCTTCTCTCCCTTTGGACTGAAAGTTCTGAAGAATGAGTGAAAACTAAATGTCTCAAGCCTCCTTTTGAAGATATTAATTCCAGTCCTAATCTTTAATATTTTCTGGTGAACTGAAAGCTAATGGATCACTTTAATCTAGTGTATCAGCTGCAGAAGGTTTTTAATGTTTTCTGTGGATTAATGTTTCCTAACTCCTTCTCCTGCTCTGTGCATGCAGTACCTGTTGAATTTCATCCACCATGGGCCCACGGGCTACGCTCCATACTGTGCCGAGCGCCTGAGACGCACCTACAGCAATGGGGCCCGGACTGAACCTCCCAGCTGGCTGGAACTTCAGGTAGCAACTCCCTTTTGGCTTAATTATATTGATCTGGGACATTTTATACTGGTTTTTGTAAGTTATACTATGTTCACTAACCTGTAATAGCAGACGTTCCTAAATCCAGTCATGGAAATCAGTTGCTCAAGGGGACTGAAGACCAGCCACCTCGGTGTGGGATGTTTCTTGGATACACTTCTGGCTATTCAGTTACCCTAAATGCAGAAAAGTATGTAAGCAGCAGCAGATGATCTGCAGGGAGATACCTCCATCCACTCAGGAACCACTGGCCAGAAACAACCTCCTGAGGAAAGTTCTTACTATCACTTTTGGAAAGAACTGAGAAGAGCTTATGCTTTTAAAATGAAAGAAGAAGGGAGTATTATGGTGCCATATTGTCCTCCACGTCCTTTAAATGTCACGCTAGTAATTAACTGTCACCCTAGTAATTAAAAATCATATTCCCCCCTTTCAAGTAAAGACCTCAGTTCAATTCCTCCCTAAATCTCAGGAATGCTATTGCTTAACATACATCCTCCTGGGCAGTGTACTTGCTGCAGGCCATCTCTTCACTGATGCACGTAAGGCTGTTCCTGAAAGTCATCAGGACAAATGTGGCTCATGAAAAGTCTACCAGTTGGCACTGTTATATGATTATCAGCTCTCCTGAGCTGTGAGGAGGGGAAAACTTGAGTCCAGTACTGCTCCAGGGATGTAATTTATATTTCTGACTCACCATGCTTTGAAGAAACTGTGTGGGTGTTGTAGATTCACTTAAAGATTATTGACCAGGTTGTACAGGGTGTGGAGCTTATAAATCTAAATGCCTCCTTCATTCTTCAGAAGAAAGTAAGGTTTGCCCATAATTTTTTTTTCTCTCATTTAACTCTGACTTACAGGCAACAAAGCAGAAGAAACCCATTATGTTTAATGTCACCCTCATGAATGGCCAAAGCATCACTACCCCTGCAGACTCTGCTTCCACTGCCAAAGAGATCTGTCAGTTCATAGCAGATAAAATCAAACTGAAGGACATCTTTGGGTTTTCACTCTACATTGCTGTGTTTGATAAGGTAAAGTGTAGAAAAATAGAATGAAAGCTCCCTTCTCTTTCTGTGGATTTGCTGCTGCCCATCCAGCCTCACTGAGGACTCTTGAATTCTGGAATACCCTCAACCCAGTCCTGCACTAAAACCAAATCAGTTCTGAATCCCAGCTGGATCTCAAGACCTGATAATCCTATTCTGCCTTTCTGTTGGCTTATCACTCAAGCAATTATTGCTGCAGCCCTGTAAGGTTTCCTTTGCCACATAGCTGACTAGTAAAAATACATCCACTCACCACATACAACTCACGCATTCCTCTGCTCACCTTTCTGGAGCTTTTCTTGCTGTTGGGAGACCGGGAGCATTGTGTTTGTTGTCCTTGAGGCAGCCCCAGAGCAGGCATGGCAGTAGATGAGGTGTCCCTCTGTGGCAGGTGTGGTCGCTGGGCGGGGGCCGGGACCACGTCCTGGATGCCATCTCTCAGTGCGAGCAGCTGGTGAAGGAGCGGGGCACGCACGAGCGCCACGCGCCCTGGCGCCTCTACTTCCGCAAGGAGATCTTCACCCCCTGGCACAGCTCCCGCGAGGATCCCGTCAGCACCGACCTCATCTACCACCAAGTCATCCGTGGCGTTCGATTTGGAGAGTACCGCTGTGAGAAGGTGGGTCTCCTCATTCGTCCTCCTTACCAGACAAAATTGTATTAATGCTTCCTACGTTAAAAAGCAGGAATATGAACTAAGTTTGTAGTGGTTGTCATCAACCCTTCCCTTCTTAATGAACAGTCCCTATCCAGGTGATTGTGCCAGGTGTCACACTGGCAGTTCTAATTAATACTTTTTTCTTCCCTGCAACTTTCAGTTCACATGGGAGCTTGGAGGCATGTCCAAAGGGGCAAATTGGGTCATACTTTAAAATATCTTTGCTAATAATCTCTCTGATGCTATGATTGTGTAAAGTTCATCCCTCCTTATGCTAGGTGACTATTAAGAGTTATCCAGACAAAAATTGAGAAAACCCCATTCCTAAATGGTTCAAAGGTTGAAAGAGGCTATCTAGCCTTTGTGAGATCCTTCTAGGCCTCTTTTAATGGATTGTTTCAGGAGGAAGATTTGGTGGAGATAGGTGCAAAATATTGTTATATCCAATTTGGAGATACCATCCACAATGAACTTGTGCAGAAGGTGCTCCATGACTGTATCCCAGTAAAACAGCTGAAGTCCAAGCCCCTGGAAAAGTGGGTGAGCCTTATAACCTATGCACATGCTAAGGTAAGAGATTTGTCAGGCACTGCTGGGTAACCGCTCTTGAGCACCAGCTTCTGGTTCTTTCACCAGTTTCATTTGTGAATAGTCTGTAGGGGAAGAAGGAAAATCAGCTCAGTTTGTAGATACCAAGTAGCCCATTAGATCTGGGGGAGGAGAAAACCTTTCCACTCACACTTCCATATGAAGAGCCAGGGGGAAGAATGAAGAAGTACATTTAAATCTCTTAATAGAGTAGCCTTTAAGGCTCTATTTTCCATCTGACAACCAAGTCAGGACAGGCATGGGATGGAATATTGGTTTTGATCTGGAAATGGATTACCTGAATTATTTCCATGGCATCCAAGGTGTGTTAGACCCTGAACAGCTTGGTGGGGATTTGAGGGAAATTTAGAATCCAGATGCCTGTGGGCACTCTTAGCTGCATGTGGGTTCCTGGACACCATTCCTGACTTACTTTCTCCAAGTTCCCTTGACACCAGTAACAGCAGAGGATTGTTGGGATCTCTGGGAATGAGCTTGTTCTTTATTGTCTCAGATCACGCAAACCAGATTTTACTGAGAAAACCTTGGGTGTGTATTTTTCCTGCAGGCCCCATATACACAGGACCATCTCTCCTCTCAGACTGTGAAGGAGCAACTTGTAGATTTTGCTCGCTTTCAGTGGCCTTTGCTTTTTTCCAGATTCTTTGAAGTCACTAAGTTTTCAGGTAATACCTGGAGCCTAGGGGTAGAGGAAGGATACAAGATCAATAGGAAAAGACTTTTATAGTACTGATAAGGATTTTTTTTTTTTTTTTTTTTTTTTTGGGTTTTCAGGACCCAGCTTGCCTAAGAACCACTTCATCATTGCAATAAATTGGAAAGGCATCTGCTTCTTGGATGAGTCAGAAAAGCGGCTCCTTGAGCTAACCTTCCCAGAGATAACTGGCATCCACACCAACAGGTGAGGGCCCCAGAAAGACAAGATCTGAAGATAGTATCTCTCCCATACTCAGAAATGGTGTACCTTCTCTGCCACCTCCTTAGGTGATTTGATCTGTTCCTGGAAAGGTGGTTTAGGCTATGTCTGGAAAATAGAAAGGGAAAACTTCTGAGCAGCCTGTAAAGGAAATACTGAAAGGACTGTATCCTTCCAGCCAGTTTAAAGTGATCCTGTTCAGTCAGAAAGGTGTAAGGAAGCACAGACAAGCATTGAGACAAGAATGGCCCAAATAACTGACACAGCTGAGCCACTGTCTGTTGTGCATGCTGGGAGTTCACATACTTCTCGGGTGTCATGGGCCAGAACAAGATCACTGAGAAAAGCCATTAACCACTGCTTGCTCATTGCATACATCCTTGCATCAGGTCACTCACAGAAAAGGGTCTTACATACACAAAAGAGCCCCCTGTGAGGACTTCCAGAGATATAATTAGTTGTCAAGTTACTCCAAAAGAAGGGTGTTCTTTTGTCTATATGGAAGCACTTTTATACAAAACATGGTGCAGTCCAGAGTAAAGCTGAACCACTTCAGTCGTTCACACCTATCAGATCATGGGAAGGCAAATTAGGAACTAGCAATATTCACTGTAAAGGATTTATCTGCAAGGAGGTGTGGGTGCCTTGGCTGTGTTTACAGATGGGTCTGTAAGTTTTTCAGATGCTCTGGTAACAAATTGTTCAATAATACATAGGGCAGTGAAGTCATTTGGACAGAGTTGCACTCTCATCACGCTTCGTGGCGAGGAGTTTGTTCTGACATCTGTAAACAGTGTTGTCATTGCTGAACTGGTGGTGATGTTCCTGGAAGAACTGAAGAAAAGATCACAATTTGCTGTGGCAATGCATGAGAAAAAATCCCAGGGTAAGTCTCATCATTTTTCTACAGGGTGGGGAAGAAATCATTAGAGAATCCACAGACTTGTTTGAAGGTGCTCAAAGAGAAGAGGGAGAACTTCATCAAGAGGCCCTTTGCTCCTGGGAGGATGCATCAGCACAGCAATGCTGAGCATAAGGCAATGGGATTCAGTACCTTTGCTCACAAATAACCTTTCCTTCCTCCTTGTCCTTCTTTATCTATGTGATTTAGATAGTATAGTGTCCAGGAACTCAGTTTGGTTATAGTAGGAAGTTGGATCTGGGCTCTCTGGAAATACTTTGCGAAGAATTTCACAGAGGCAGTAAACTGGAATTTTCTCTGGAATACAGGTGGCTCAAACAGACATACATATTTAAAATGTAAACATTGACTTCAGCTACTCACAACTGCTCAGTTCCTTTCCATGCTTTGCTGCCAGTCTAGACACAAAGTCAGCATTCATATGAATGAAGTTGAGTTCTGCCATTGCCCTCAGTGGATCAAAGTCAGGGTGTCAGAGGAAACAGAAGTGATTTCTCTGAAGTGTTACTGAAAAATTAGCCATATTTACACAAACCACTTTCTGCTAACTGCTAACTGAATTCAGCCCTTCAAAATACAATTCCCTCGTCTTTCACACTGCAATCCCTTTGCATTTTCTCAGACTGTCAAGCCTGAACAGTACCCCCTTATTCTGTTTTCCAGAAGATCCTAGCATCCTGTCTTTCAAGAAGGGAGACTTGCTAATCTTCACCGAAGACAAAAGGCTGGATGCAGACTCTGGCTGGATTGGTGCCCAGAATGACAGGACAGGCAAAACAGGGAATGTATTTTTAGAAGACATCTACATCATTCCTTCCCTCACAAAACCCTCTAGTCAAGTGCTGGTAAGGAAAGCTAAGCATTCCCTGTGAAAAGACTGGAAGAAGATAAAAATGTTAATATGGTTGAATTTATAACTGGAAGATAATTGTCCCTCCAAGGTCAGACAAGTTCTATACCTCCCATTGAAACAAATAATTTAATTCTGTTCTGTCTGAAAACAGAACTAAACCTAGCTCAGACTCTAAGGAGAAGACTGGAGCTTCACAAAAGCAATTACTTTTAAAAAAAACCCAAATCCAGTCTATTTATCATGGGAGATTTCAGTGCCTGGAACTTACAGCAATTAACAGGTGTGCAGTTGAATTTTACTGGATTCAATCTGGGCTTGAGTGGTGATCACATTATGTCTCAAGAGACCCTCTGAGTGCAGCAGGTTACTTAAAGAGAATATGGTCTTTGAGGGAGCCAAGGTTTCTCATTAATGCCTCTGCTAATAATTTTGTCTTCAATTTTGAGGATTCAGTATATTGGATCCTCTGCTAACAGGTAAAAAGCAGAAAAACTGGTGGCAAAACACACTATAGAGAAGCAGGTGCATTGTAAAACGCGTTGTGCTTTGGATAATCACATACATTTTAATGCCCACTACATCTGTGTAAATTGCTCCTTTGAGTCGACTATTCCCAGGTCTTTCTTGAGTCTCTGGAGATGCTGCTTTTGAGACAGAAGGTCTTGGGCAGCACAGAGGGCTACCTGCACATACATGCTGAGTAATACCTGACAGTGAGTGCAGAGACCTGTCTCCATGTGACACCTCTATGTTGCTGTGTTATTGCAGAGTTTGCTGATGATGTCTCCAGACCAGAGGAGGACAGCTTCACAGAACTCCTTCATGGAGGAACCTGATGAAGAGGCTATCAAGGTGAAGCCTTACACCCTGGAGGAGTTCTCCTACGAACACTTCAGGTGAAGCTCTCTGTGTAGAGTACACCCTAGAAAAGTTCTTGTTGATCAGTAATCCTTAAAGCCTATTATGTAAAGGCATCTCCCACTTATGATTGGGTTTCTTCTTTTTGTTGCCTGTAATTGTAACTTTGGATATGCAGAGATTCCGGCACATGGCCTATTATATCTTAAGTCTGCATATTGCAAAGAGGAGGATAGAACAACCCCAGCTGGACTGACTTCTTTCAGCAGGCTCTGAAAGCAGAAGTTCTTACTTCTCACCCCCTCTCCAGCAACTACAAGCTAGTGAGAATATACATCTCAGGCTTCAGAAAGTAAGGGGAAAATTAGTTTTCTAAAAACCTCTCTTCTTTTTGCAAGCCTCCTACCTTCTGGATACACAGGAAACGACATTTCTCTGCTCTTGTTGACCTATAGAATCAAAGGACATCTGAGATCACTGTCTTGTGAAAGAATAGGTCTAGAGATATGATTTTGTGATAATTAACTCCTTTGTTCACAGCAATACTGATCCAGTAATTTTGTATTGCTTGCACTTGTCTTCATTCAGGACTCCTGAGAAGGAATCCATCAGCAAAGCTGTTCTCCAGAAATCCCGTGGGCAGAGTCAACTGTGGGCACATTCTAAGGAGCCTCTGAAACAGCCATTGCTGAAGAAAGCATGCACAGACCCCGATCTTCGGGATTTGGCCTGTCAGGCCTTCATTGATATCCTTTCTTTGGGATCTGAGAACACTAAGGAGAAGGAAGAGTTAGCTAGGTCCGCTAAACTACCTCAGCCACCTTACAGGGGATACATTCACATGAAGACGGGGCAGATCAAATTTGTTTCCCTTGTCTACAGAGGAAATGTTCCTATTTCCTCCCAGAAATACACAGCTACTGATGGCTCACTTAACTAATAATGTGGCTTTAGCAGTGAGAGAGATTTATTGCATATGCCCAGAGAAAGCAGCTACTAGCACAGTACAAATCACAGCCAAGCAGCAACTGCTGCATAGAGAAAGGAGGTAGGGGCAGACATGGAACATGTTCCAGACCTTCCTCCCAGTATTTGCGACTTAGATATCAATGAAGTCACTAACCCATTAGAATCCAGATGAAACTTCCCATTTGCCTTCCAAAATTGGCCTGCTTTTCTCCTTAACAGCACATTCACCCATCATGAAATTCATGGGAGACTACCCCTCAAAACAGACACACTCCTCTGTGGAAGTCACTGACCAGATATTTGTGCCAGCTATCCAGGAGGAGGTCCTGAGAGATGAAATTTACTGTCAGATTATGAAGCAACTGACTGACAACAGAAACAGGTATTCCTTCACCTGGGAGCAAACACCCTGCTCCTGCAGACCCAGGCCTCAAGGGCAGGGGGTATCAGGAACCCCTGCTGCATTTGTGATGCAGTGGGGGAAGGATAAACCAATGGAGTAAGAGCTTCCCTTCCCCCTTTTGCCAGGCAGTGCTGTGGAGCTCACCTTTATGGAGCACTCAGGACCACTCCCTGCCAGGGAGAGGCCATAGAGCACCATCAGTCATCTCCCCTGAGCTGCTGCTTTGCTCCCATCAGCATTTCATGCTCATCTCCTTCTGGTGTGAGGCAGGCAAGGTGTCACTGAGGCTCTCCTGCTCCCGAAGCAGTCTATAGGGGAAACATGGTACTGCATAGTCCTTCCATCCCTTCAGTGACTGCCCTGACAACTCTCCATTTAAATTTCCCAATGGCAGCATTGCCTTCTCACAAAAACATAGTTCACACTGGATTTTTACCACCAGAGAATAAATACTTTTGAGTAGTTATATTAATTAGGTTACATATGTGCCTTGCAGAACAGATTGGTTACAGAGGCACCTGCCCACACAAGAGTCTCTGAAACAGGCTGGTATTTCATCCCCGCTCACAAAATGATAATTTGATCTACTTCCAGGGAAACTGAATTGCAAAAAAGCAGCTTAAAATAATATTAATTATTAACAAAATTGTTTGTCTGTTTCTGGATGCATTTCGTTTATTTATTATTTTCTGTCATACTGTTCCATAAGTATTACTTGTAGTGGAACTTTCATCATGTGTGCCAGTGCTGAATGGTAAATTCCCTTACAAGCAGTGAATCTTAAGGCTATTTCATGCATAGTCTGTAACCATGGTGCCAGTGCCATGGCTGATGTATTCCACCAATGTAGTAGCTGTTGTGAGCAGGATCACTGATGTGGAAAACAGTGCTTGAAAGGTGGCTATTTCCATATACTTTCAGTGGAACAGCCAGAGCAACAAATCTTTCATCCTTCCCAGGCTGCTGTGTTGTGAACCATGTCCTGCTCTCACACAGACACAAACACCACTGATTGAGTATAAATGGGATTAAAATAGTCTGTCTTCATCTGCAAAATTAGAACAGTAAGTGGGAATAAAGAAGCCAGAACTTCTTTATTCAGTGAAGTCTGATGGCCTTTCAGAGACAGACATGCTGACTTTCCCAACCAAAACCACTTCACAGCAGTGAGCATTTCAGAGCAATCCTTGGACACCCCTGAAGTGTGTTCTGCTCCTGGCTTTGAGGCAGAATGACTGACCACCTCAAGGCTGCAGAGCCCTTAATGGCAAGGGCAAGCTGCCAGAAGAGCTTCACCTGGCAGATTTCACAGATGCAGAGGCGGGAAGAACTGGATTTCTGCCTGAGAAATAGTACCAGCTTGATCTGGAGCATTTAAGAACTGCATCTACCTCACTACATAATGCTTTCAGCATGCTCATTTTTCAGAATGGAACAGGAGTACATGTAAGGGGAAGCCAGTGCACACAAAGTGCTCATGCCCTGAGCAAAGCTGGCCACTGCAGAGGGCAGGTGAGTACATGTGAACTTGAACATCAAAAGTGGCTTTCCAAGAAGATGGAACCAGGGTCACTGATGTTAAGACATCTGCTAAACTGGAACTTATATTTATTCATTAGGTTTGCATCTGTCATGAGTATTTCTCATGCAAGACATGGCATTGTCTTCACATGCAGGCTGTGGTTGTTGCACAGCAAATGAATGCCAGAACCTGGGTAAAGGCTCTGTTGATTTGCAGCTCTCTGCAGAATGTGACCATGACAGGAGTATATTTCTCTTCCCTGTAGCTGGTGTGTGGTCAAATAGAGAATTACATGTGGCTGTAGCAGAACTGTTGACTTTGTGTCCACAGGTACAGCGAGACCAAGGGCTGGCAGCTCCTCTGGCTCTGCACTGGCCTCTTCCCACCCAGCAAGTCACTGCTCAAACATGCCCAGAAGTTCATAGAGACACGTCACAAAGAGACACTGGCCCCAGCGTGCCGTCGGAGGATTCAGACAGTAATGAGGTAAATAATTTGGCATACAACCAGCTCAAAGTGTTCAATTATCAGTTACCAGGTCCAAAAAACGCACGGGCTAAAATAGTGTGACTCTCACTTTCCTTTTCCTCTTTACATCTTTTTTTTAAAGTGATTATTATTTTTAACTTTCTTTACGGACTTTGAACCATTAAAGAGAGGTCTATATCATAGTTTCACTTTTTTCTTTCACAGTTAGCAGCATTTTAAAAGGTTCATCATCACACATAATCATCTGACTCTCAGAGCTGGGTATTTCAAGCATGCTAAAAGCAATGCAGCTTGGAATGATGTCACTGATGATATCCTCACCTTACTTTTCTTTGGTGAGGCAGCATGTCCTTGTTGAAAGAATCAGTACAATCAATTCCTATTCTTTGAAAAAACCCAAATGAACAAAGCCCTGACTCTTACCTGGCTGCTCACAGCAAGGCACTTCTCCATCCACTTGGCATTACTCCAGGCTGAAGCAACAAGACCCCCAAACCACACTGCTTCCTGAGCTTCCAAATGAGTTCTTCTAAGGGACATGACACAACCAGAGAGAGGAGAAGGGCTACGAGGATTTCAGGAAGGATCAACTGAACTGTAGAGGAAAGGTTTCCCTAGATTCCTCCAAGCACTGGAATAACCCAGCTTGCCCCGGTGAGAACAAAACTTTGGCATCAAGGTTGACTCCAGCCTTCTCCCTTTTGATGGTGCTGTGATTTACCACTTGTCTGCCACAGCCCTCATCAGTAAAGAATGTGCCCAATGATTTCTCCTTCCAGCTTCCATCTTCTTTTTTTCTCTCAGGCTGGGCCACATGTTTGGTCTGTGAGCCTCAGGCTCTAGGGGAACACTAACACAGTGGATATCCCCCTTGCAGTGAATGGGGTTTGGCACTGCTGGGGAAATGTCATCACACATTGAACTCGCTTTTGAAGTGTCTGAAAAATGCATGGCAAGGAATGCTATTCATTGTTTATTTCTATGGAGAAGACTTAAAAATTCCTGCCTCACTATATCATGTGCTATTCATACTTTAAGCCCTGTTGAGCTTTACAGAGCTTCTTTAGAGTGCAAATAGGGAGGGGAAAGCAGAATGGGCTGTTTGGAAGGAGAATTTTATCTGCTAAACTGCCTCAGATCTGGAGCCTGGGGGGATGGGAAGTTGAACAAAGGCAAATCTTGTATTCTAAGAACAGTTCCTTTCCTAAGATTAAACTTGCATCTGCATAGAATAGAATAGAATAAACTATTTCAGTTGGAAGGGATCTTCAACAATCATCTAGTCCAACTTGTCCCTGTAAGTAACCTGGTCTCTTTGGAAAGGGTAGAACAGCTCAAAGGACTGACCTAAATACATACAGGGGAAGCCAACTGAGCCCTTGGGTATACACCTTTTCCTCCATAAATCACTTTACAGTTTCATCCCCAGAATCCTGGCCAGGGAACCACCCTGATGGGTGTTAAGCAGATCTCACCTTGGCATGAATTCCCAGCTCAGGCTGCAAGGAGAGGTGGGTAGACCTATGCCTCTGCAGCCAAACTGCTGCAATTCCTTGAGCTCCCAGGGCCTCCCTCTGATGCCAGTTCAGGAACAGGTGACTGAGTAGGGCAGGTCCACACTTCATACAGTGCCTGCACAGTACGAAGCACATGCTGTTCAGCTTGGTTACAGTCAAGTTTTCCTTCTCCAAATGGAAATGCTCCTCTATTGAATGGAAAAAAATTAGTTTTCAAATCCACATAGTTAAAGGCTGGATCCAGACTAACCTCCTTCTGAGAGACTGAGCCAGTGTGAGAGGCCCATAAGGTATGGTGTTCAAAATATCTGAACAGCCTGCTCTATGCCACTGAGGACAGGAACTTACCAGCCCCAGGAGGTAATTTGCCAGATTTGTTCTCACTTTAACTATGTCAAGGTTTTGGCATGACTGAGACATCAGGGCCAGTTCCTTTGCTTTAAAAGGCAGCTCTGCTCTGAGGTATAATTTCGAAGAACTGGGTTTGTACAGCTTGAGCACCTCCTAAGTCAGTGATTGCACTCCAGCTCTTATGGAAAATGTAATGCTTTCAGCAGCCCTCCATACCTTTTGGTACTTGGGCTCCAAGTCATTTTGTATTTCAATACATATCTTTTTGCTGATGCAGGAATTAAATAAAATTTATTTCTCTTTGTAGGCGTTATACTCACACTTCAGTAAGGAAAAATGCTGCTAAATCAGTAGAAGAGGCAATGGTGCTGGCCAGGAGGGTGCCTTATTTATGCCACCTACTTGCAGAGCAGAACAGACTTTTACTTTACATGCTAATAAGACCCTCAGTTTCTTGCTGTTAATACACTGAATTTGCACTGGGGTGGAGGTCCATTGGAGCCCCCTCCATTGCACAGTACTGGCATTTTGGAGGGTGTCTGCTGTTTGGCTGAAATACTGTTGCTCATTTCCTCAATGATTAAACTGATCTCTCTTATGATGGTGGTGGCATTTTCCAGGAGCGGCTGCAGGAAGTGGGCACCTCATCCTGTGGAGGTTGAGGCCATCTTACAGAACAACACTAAGATCTCACACAAGATTTACTTCCCCAATGAAACAGAACAGGTGAGCACCTACTTGTTTTTCCAGCCTTGAGCATATTTCCAGCCATGATGTTCTTATCCAGGAACACATGTGAAGACATTCAATATTCTTATTTCTTCCTCTCCTCTGTGTGACAAGACTCTTGTTATCTCATAGACATTTGACGTGGGAACAAACACCAAAATCCAGACTTTGTGTCAGAACATCGCTTCCAAATTGCAGCTGCACTCCTGGGAAGGTTTCAGCCTCTTTGTGAAGATTGCAGACAAGGTACCTCCTTCCTCACTCTGGCAGGGTAGCCAGACCTCCTCTCCTCTCTTATTTATTTACCAGACCACCTAAACAACCATAGGAAGCCAAGGAGCAGAGCAGATGATTACTGCTTCTGTCTTACTAGGGGATACAACCTAAACTTGAACTTTAGCATCTGAGAATTATTTTCAGTCTCTCGAAAGGGCTGGATGGAGATGCAGAGTTTCTATCATTCTTTCTCCTCCTATTTTTCTGCTTTTTTCCTGCTATAATTCTGCCCTCTCACTGTAGACAGAGAAAGAAACTTCTGCCTCATACTTGAGTATGAGGCACAGGCAGTATTTTATATGATGTGCTAACCCCTCCTTTCTCTCCTTCATTGCTTGGCCTCTGCAGGTGATCAGTCAGAATGAAGCAGACTACTTCTTTGACTCACTAAGGCAGGTGACAGACTGGAACAGAAGGAATAAACCAGGAAAAGATGGTAAGGAGAATGCCAACATGACAAGAAACTGCATGAGAGGCTGTGTTGAACTGGAAACCAGATGATCCATCCAATAGCATTCACTCCATCTTGGGAAGTATTTATCGTAGTCTTGTATAATTTTTGTTTGTACATACATGGTTACTGCCTGCACCAGCAGCAAGATCCAGTGATCTGATGCAGCCAAGCACTGGCTATCAAAAACACCAGAACATCTCGGGGTGGGGGAGGGGATCTCTCCAGAAATTTTAAATTGGTAAAAAATATTTTTTTGATCTGTTGTATCCAAAACGCACAGCTGGATACAGGCAAGTTAGATAGGTTGATCCTCAAATACTAAGAATCAGCCAACACATGCAAATAGGTTCTTTACAGAGTGTCACTCATTTCTTGGGTTGTTAGAAAACTTCTCACCTGGTGATACCCAAACACAAGTTATGTTGTCAAGGAACCCCTTGCTGGAATAGAACAATGTAATACTAATAATAGCAATTCCCTGCACTTACCATCCCATGGATAAATATACCCCACCTCCCCCATGGATAACATACATTTTGAAATCTACATCAAACTCCAGACAAATTTCATATCAATTTGTCCTGACCTTTGTGTATTTCAGGACAGCTGAGATTCACCTCTCTGAAGCTCTTTCTATGTATCTAAGACTTTCTAACTTCTCTCAGCTGATGTAGCTGTTAGGAGGTCTGAAAATAACAGTATAAAGATGTGGGTGTACTAAATCACAATTCATTTGTAGAAGCACAGCCACCAGAGGATGTACTCACATGGGTGTAAGAGAATTCGGGAGTACTGCACATCAGCAGGCAGTTGTCATGAGCACCAATAACAAATACTCAATAGTAGTCCCTCAAGCTCTCCTCCATCTGATCTTTGCATGAACAGTGTCTCCAGGAACTGAAAACTAGTAATTTTTGCCATCTAAAATGGCTTTTTATGCTGTTTTGTTAGTAATTGTTTGTTACTATTAAAACAATCATTGTTCTGAAGAAATGCATAACCCATTTAAAAACTATAGAACTGTCAGGGACACAAAGAGCACTAACAAGATCTGATCTCCTTAGGGGCTGCTCTGTCTGTGGCATATGAAGTGTACTTCATGAGAAAGCTGTGGCTGAATGTCACTCCTGGCAAGGATCTGAAAGCTGATACCATTTTCCATTACCACCAGGTAAGCACCTCTCTAAAGCAGAGGTATCTTGTCATCCAAGAAATACCCCTGAGAAATTAGGTCTGTAGGAGTATTACTGTCTCCCTCTTGAAAGCCTGCATTATAGAGCCTCCAGAGGAATGCCTCCTCCAGAGGGGGGCACAGCTCAGCCTCAGAACAGATTTATTTCTCAGTGTTCACACTTTAGCTATACTGAACATGTTAAAGAGTATAGCTCCTTTACCTTGTTGTACTGTGGAAATGCTCGTCTTGCTCCATAAGTCAGAGAATCACAAACAGTTTTGGGCTGGAAAGGATCTTTAAAGATCATCCAGAGAATCTTCAGAAGGAGCCAAAAGTTCTTGGAATATTCTTGGACTGTGTTTGGCAAAACTTGTGTCTTGACCTCACAAATTTAGAACATAAAAGTCAGTGTTTGCTTTAGCCCATTCAGCCTGGATTCAGAGCTGGTCTCTTCCAGGAGCTGCCAAAGTACCTCAGAGGCTACCACAAGTGTTCCAAGGATGAAGCTGTGCAGCTGGCAGGGCTGATTTATAAAGCACACTACAACAACGACCGCACACAGCTGGCAGCCATCCCCAAAATCCTGAAGGAGCTGGTGCCAGACAATCTGCTCCGAGCAGTGTCACCAGATGAATGGAGGAAGGTAAGAACATCAGCTTTCATTAGTCATATTGCATATACAGAGCTTTAGTAGAGAAAACACATTGAGCCACACTACATTTTTGATCTGGCGGTCTTTGAAAGTACTGTGGAGGAACAGTAGTGGATATTGCTGCATTTGCCAGCAGGATAGCAAGAGGATTTGTCTCTTACAGTCTAGATTTTACATACTCTACCAAAATTCTGAGACATCTGCAGGCCTGGATGGCTTACCTGAAGTGTGCATCTTTCTTGGAGATACTAATCTATTTCCAGGGCCCAGAAAAAGACTTAGAGATAGAATAGTCAGTGAAGGGACTTGGGAGTTGAGGATATTGGACAGAAAGAGAAAATTAAGGTGTCTCAGAAAGTATTTCTTGGCACCAAATCAATCTCCTTGTACCATGTCATGCTAAAGGCTCTTTTAACCACAAAAAGGGCAAGGAAGTTTCAGCAGTTATCACTTAGTTTCTGCTGAGGAAAACAAAGGACATTCTTTCAAATACAAAGGGAAAATTCATCCTTCATTTTTCCAAAGATGTAATACTGTGGGGTGTTGAACACTGGTTGAGTTTTATCTCACATTGCCCTTCTGCCCTGAAGTCCATTTCCTTGGGCTGCTGGGCTTCCTTCACCCAAAGGAGGAGAGGAATAATGACACTGGGGGGTTCTGGCTTTACTTTCCCCCATGGCATAGCAGCTGTTTTCATTTTCAGTTTTCTGCTGCTGAGGCAAAAAGCCTGATCATGTTGATGAGCTGATGCTGTCTTTAGTGCTAAGGCTAGGCATTGGAAACATGACTGTCTCCAAATCAACTGGCTTTGTATCCTCTTTTCCTAAACAGAGCATTACTGCAGCATACAGTAAACATGAAGGAAAAACTGTGGATGAGGCCAAGATTGCTTTCTTGAAAATGATACACCGGTGGCCAACGTTTGGATCAGCCTTTTTTGAAGTGAAGGTAGGTTTGAAGGCCTGTGTGAGTGGATTTGGTAGTAGATCAGTACCAAGGGATACAGACTGACTATAATTCCATATAAGAAAGAATACATTATAAAGCTGAATTCCTGTAATCTGTTGAGGAAAACTCAGTTTCTTCCAAGTGGGAGATGGATTCTTTATCTATTCTGAACTATGCTTGTTTACTGGAAATGTTGTTTCTCTAGTTATAATACCTCAACTACAGTTGTGTAGTAGCTGTAGGGGGCTAAATTGTCCTGTCATTGCTCTCCACAAGAAAATGCTGCCAAATCTTATCTCTTTGGCCACTCTTGCCTCAGAACAGAACTGTACTAATCCTCTCATTCTGGAGTGAATAGCACCCAGGAATAATTTCCCATTTGCTACCTTTAATTTCTCCTCACTAGGCTCTTAAATCAATCATTAAGCCTGTTATCAGACAGCAAAGTAAATAATGGACCTGATTCTGCTGTCATATAGCATTTGCTCAAGTCATCAGTATATGTGCAAAATGTTTCATTGTTCATTTGGGAAAGAGAACAAGAAGACTGGACATTGTTAAAGATCACTAAGCCCCTGATACAAATAATTTCTCAATTTTCTGCTTATCTTTCTGTGTTACTCATTTACAGCAAGCCTCAGAGCCCAACTTCCCAGAGATTGTATTGATTGCAATCAACAAGCAAGGAGTCTCACTGATACATCAGAAGACAAAGGTAACAGCTGCTTCTCACAAGTCCATCTAAGGAAGGACTGAATGGACCCTGCTAATTTAGGGACAGTGATAGGACCCTGCCCAGGAAAGGTAGAAGAGGATAGAGGCTGTCTTCATTTTCTGTGTGAAACTGAAGAAAATGTTACTGCCTCAAATCACTTCTTTGTGGTTTCTACACTGGAAAGGAATAGGATGGAGCATCTCTAAAATATGCATGGGAATCATGACAGACCTGGCAAGGTGGTAAGATCAGGAAGATGGATGGGCAGTGCACCCAGGAACCTGCTTCAGAAAAATGCTTTGCAGGAAGCCCCAGCTGTCTAAAAGATCAGGCTGAATGGCCATGTTTAGCTGGAGTCTAACCCCAACAGTCTGGTCTTACAAAGTTCTCAGGAAAAGGGAGTATCACTATTTGCTTTCAATAATGAAACAAATTAAAACCTAGTTTTAGATCACTGTAAATCTAGTGGATAAGGCAAAAATCAATATATAATGAAACGAAGTCTCATTAGTGTGATTAATAATTACCTGTTTGGTGAAAATACAATATACCACTAATCTGGATGCAAGAACTACCTTGATCCACTATTTTTATCAATGAAGTAGGAAAAAACAAGAATTCTCTAGCTCTGTAGGTTTTCTTTGCTAACAGCCTGTTTTCATTTGAGAAATGTTCTATAAATCAGTTTGTTTCCCCTTGCAGGATATTTTAGTAGTCTACCCCTTCAATAAAATCTCCAACTGGAGCAGTGGGAGCACATATTTTCACATGACAATAGGGAACCTGGTACGAGGAAACCGGCTCTTATGTGAGACATCTCTGGTAAGAAGAGTTTTGCCAACTTAGACACAACAAAATTCTAATTCTTCCTTTCTGACCAGGATTGCTACAAAAGATGGTGTGAAAACAGATAAATACCAGTGCAGATACAAGAAGCATTCACTGCTGTGTCAATAAAATTTAGAACTGGTTCAGTCCATATATAATACTATCTGATGCAAAGATGCATGACACAGGACACAAGGAATGACAGTAATTTCCCAAATTCCTCCCATACATCAAAATTCTATCCAAGAAGTTAAGACTGCAAAGCTACATAAGAGGCTTTTTGTTTTGCATGTCTGCCTCCAGTTATGCTAGTAATGCTGCCCTTGTAAGACTTCATATTTTCCATGGAGTGGTACCACTTTTTTAACAACTGGTTTCAGACTATTCACAGTCTCACAGATTAATCACTGTATTAATATTTAAAAATAGGTTTGTAAAGATAACAAAAACATTTGAAGGCTAACTACTCTGACAGAAAAACTTGATTCTTAAATACAAGAATCTTAAGTACAAATCAAGCTACAGAGTGAATACCAAGGAGACAGCAGAGCTATGCTCTGTAAAGTTTTTGAAATCTATGAAAAGCAGAGGGAGTAATGGATAAATGATAACTAAACCGTGGCAGATATTGAAAGAAAATACGTTCATGCAAGGAAGAACTCAAGAAGATGATAAATGAAGGAGGAAATGATAGTTATTTTTGCTCCTAGAGCTCCCTGAAAGATTTAAGGTTTTTTTCTTTCCTGACAGGGTTACAAAATGGATGACCTGTTAACATCCTACGTACATCTGCTCATGAATGCTGTGAACAAGCAAAAGAACCTCCCAGCCTGAGAGTGGAAATAGAGCCCATGACCTGTACTTGTGCCAAACTACCTGTAATTTCATATCCCAGAAGAAATGCCATTTATAAAATATTAATCTTGATGATCGATCTTCTGATCACACACTGAATGAACTGAGTTGCTGAAATACTACTACAAGAGAAGCTCAAATGAGCATGTGCTTTCAAATATCTGTAACACTTCTGTGTTAGATGTAGTATGAGAATTCCATTCAGATATTGGATTTAAACAAAGTTTAGATGGACTTTTATGTTCTATGGGAGTGGAGAAACCCTGTGAGGGCCCCTTCTAATAGCCTGAATCTCCTCCATTCAAAGACAGACACACATTAAGAGCTGTCTTCCCTTTGGAAAGAAAATGCCCCTTATTGTATATGCCCTTACCAAATGCACAAACTCCAAGGGTCTTTGGAAGCAAAGGTAATATAATTTTTTTTCCTCCTACTGGCAATTTTAAGAGTGGAGAGATGCCCTTTAGTAGTAGATAACTGGACACTTTGAAAGGTAAGATGCTGGGTTTCATCCTCTGGTCCCTAGGTTACATGCTAGACATTACAGTAAACTGATAACTAATTACTGTCAGAATGTAACTGTCCTTCCTGCATGCTGCTAAACTTGCAGGCTGTCCCCTGACTGACCACAGCCTTGCTTAAATTAAATAGTCTTCTTTCTTCCACATGTTATAATGCTTTTGGAAACTTAACAACTGCTTTCTACTGTGCAGTTTCTAGTAAGCTCTGAAATGAGTCTGGGGTTTGGGTCCATCACTTTTAGTTGTTCCTATTTCAAGATATAGATGAGCTATTCAGTGCAAATCAGAATTGAGAACTCAGTCTAACAGAGGTCTCTTGAAAAGAGACTTTTCTGCTCTACAAAAATGTTCTGTTTGGAGTTATGCAGACATTCCTTCATGAGACAAGAATAATAGCTTTAATATGTCCTGATCTTTTCTGCTTCCTGTTTAGCAGACAGTTTAAGTGGTAAAATTTGATTCAGCACTTGTTCATCTCTAAGATCTTTGTAGAAACACAGCTTTGGTGCCATGAGAACCAGAGTGTGCTGCAAGTGCTTAAAGCAAGATACAGACTATGGTGGGAGCAAGCTCAGCTTCTTCCCCCTCAGAACAAGTACTCTTCCCTCACTCCCAGTGAAACATGAAGATGTCTTAAAGCATTTACACCAAGTTCCTTGAGACACAATCTGGCAGTGCTGGAAAAGCAGCTCTGCCTGATCTCTCAACTTTGCCAATGGATGCACAATGGTTCTGTTGTTCCCTCTGACATGTGTGTGCAAAATTCAAATGCTGGTGGGAGTTTTGTCTATGCATGGCAGGGAAGAGCCCCACTCTCTTTGTGCATCTAAACAAGTGCCAGACCTGTCGTAATAGCTGATCTTTTTGCAAGCAGTTAGATGCTCCTGCTGTAATGTCCATTGCTGGCAATGGAAACACTGGAGTCTAATTATCCAGAGTGGTATTGTCACCCAGTGTCTGATCTGACTAAGTAGCTATAAGTGAGAAATGTTCAACACTTCACCTGTACAAAAATAAATTTTGCAGCCAAACTGTATTGTTTCTGGTTTTTAAATAAAGACTGCAGAAAATTAACCACGGTGTCTTTTTTTAACCAAGAAAAGTGAATGTTTGCTCCAGATCCATGTAAGCTAAATCCACCAATATCCACTATATCTTGTAAATGATCATAGCATCCCATCTGCTCATTACATACACAACACAGTTTGTACAACAGAGCCACTAAAAGGATGATACCCCTTTCTGCACATCCTCATCAACCAACACATCACCACAGAAGCAGCACAGGTCCAAAACATGAATTCACCATAACAGTGCCTCAGGTTTTGGCAATCCCAGAGTTTTCCAGAGTGGGTAATAGTCTCTGGCTAAGCACTGAAAATATGGTATTAACTGGACACCATACTTTTTTTTTCCCTTTTTTTTTTTTTTTTTTTTTTTTTTTTTGTTGTGTAAATATTTAAAATGTATTACAGTTAACTTTAATACAAGAACATACAAAGGCACAGTATTACAGAATTTCAATCTACAATCGTGTTTTGGTTAGCTCAAACAAAGTGTGATAAAGTGAGAGCTCTACACAGTGCAGAATCCATCAAGGCCTGAACCAAGGCAGGGAGCTGCTAATTCTTTTCTCAGTCTAATACCCTCAGCACTTAACAGTGCTTTACAGGCTAGTATAACCACATTTATTACATGCTTGCCTGCAATCTATTCCTTCCCCATCCAATCACTTCTGAAAGAATGTCAGTTGTATCATCTAATACCAACCATGCCAGGAATTCTCTGTACGAAAGGCTGACCAGTGTTTGCCAGCATTGCACAGACTGCTGTAAAAACACCAGGATGTAAATCCTACAGAGTAGATTAGTGCCATGAAGAAAGACTGCAAGTGATTAGCATACCCTTTGAATACAAACAAGCTTCACATACCATGCTTTCCAAAAGCAAAGCCATTTTCAAGTGTACTCAGTGTGTGTTAGTGATTTTAATTAGGTATAAATATGACTAAACTATAAATGTATAGTATGAGACAACATCTTTTATTAAGTGTAGATTTCTGAGCCAAGTTCAACTTTCCTATAAATCCCTACTGTCTAGTGGTGTGATGCTTAGGAAGAATTTGGCCAGCAGGTCTATTTACAGCAATGGAAAAAAGCACGCAGCTTATTTGTTACTGACACCTTGACTGTATTTATTAAAAAGACAACAAAACCCAACCTGTCAGCCTAGCAAGGCATTAAGGAGAACCTGTGAGTTCGTGTTACATTGTAGTGGGTTTTTAAGAAGTAGACTGACAGAAGTAGGGGAAGATGCATTTTTAAGCCATATAGAGAGATCAGGGATTACAATTATTTTTTTCATCAATTAATTTTGTGAAATGTCCTGAAGATAAGGACATATTGCAAATCTTAGAGAATTGAACAGCTCATCACAGAGAATGGTATCAACTCTCCTTTGAACTCTGAAGGTTTCTAAGTCTGCCACATTTCTAACATGAGACAAGGTGAAAGCACACACTAAATCTTTACTGGCTGCACAGAACTAATGCCATTCACCTTCACAGACATGCATTTTCCATTGCTGAATGTGAGAGTGGCTGCTGAAAGAATATTACCTATTGGCTGCTAGTTACTTAGTCCTTCCATATTAACCAGGAATGTGTGGCTGTGTGTTCCTCCACCACTGCTCAGGAGCTGGGGATACACAGCTGCTCAGATTCAGCATTAGACATGGCCTGTGACTGAGATTACAGAACAGACCAGAATGTTTTATGCTGAGGAGAATCTGCATAACATATTGAGCTGCACCTAGGTCAGAACTTCAAGAGTTTTATGCTGTGACAAAATACCAAACAACAGATTTGATTGTAAATGGGGGTCTTTGCAGGGCCGCACTACTGCATCAAAAGACATGCTGTTCTTTGTGCCCTTAACTGAAAGACCATTTTAAGGCTGGTGAGAGAACAGTGAATAGCCACATGCTCTCCTAAAGCAGTGACACAAGCAGACACTATTACTGGAATCTACAATGCAAATTGGTCAGGAGAAGATTAAAGAGTTTACTGCTAGAATTAGGCCTATCCCCTCATCACTGTTAGAGTGGATACACTATAACCAGTTAAAGGATTACAGTAACTTAGAGCAACAAAAAGCAAAGAAGCTGAGGGAAACGGAGTTAGCAAAGGCAGTGAAGATCTAAGAGATGGTCCCACATGTGGGACTGTGATCATTATCCAGGATTTCCCACCACTGCTTTGGTATCACTGGTGCAGTTCCATGGGTATTGATCCACCAAGCATGGTAACACAATTCTAAGACAGACTATTGCCCCAGTCCAATTGCTGCTCACACATATAAGAAGTGGGGAAGCTTTAACTTCTTACTACCTAATTCACCTGTGGCTGCAGGGTATTGCCTAGGCGCAACTGCTGTGTTCATTTGACTGAATAAACCAGCAACTTTTTGGAAGATTTAAACGATGCAAAGGACAGCAGTCCTCCAGTGCTTGTCAGCCTTGCAAAAGGGCAGGTACAGCCTCACAGCTGTTCACAGAAAGGGATTTTCAGGCTGCTCAGCTAGTTCAGCACAAGGAAGTATGGGAGTCACCTCCAGGGGACTCAGCTCACTGGGATCAAACATTGTGTGGGTGGGCTCAGGAACAGCACTGCTGATGGCTCACCTCTAAAGCAGTATTGAGAATATGCAAAACCAGAAAATTTCTCAGCACCTTGGGTTGTGGTAGCAGAGGCAGTAGAGCCAGTGAAACCTCACTGGTGACAGGCAAAATTACAGAGGAGGACTGTTTTCTTGAGATGTTAGCATCATGTCTGAGATCCTCTCCTAAAGTACACTCAGGTCTCAAAAAGAAGGATGAATAGAACTTTTATTTGGGTAAAAATTTTAAGAATTTTTTTTTCTGCCTAACACCACATTTGCTACAAACTGTAAACATTAGAAACTCCTTCATGTAATTGGGCTTTCTGGAGCATGACCAACAAGCATATACTTAGCTGGCAAATAAAGTGAGAATGGGAAAACTGAAGTGCTTAAATTGGCACCATATTATTTATTCTATTTCTTTATGAAGAAGAGTAACCAATGCTCCAGTCACACTGCCTCAATAAATATCAGCTATGCCAAGGGACAGCACATACTTTGTGTTAACCAGCAGAAGCTCTACCAGCCATGTAGTAGTAGAGAACAGAGAAAATTAGTGTCAGTTCTAATAAAATATGTAGTTTCCCACAGCCACCTTCTCCTTAAGGAGAGGCCAACTATTCTGCAGAGGCTCACACGGCCCTGACAGCTGAAATCTCCTTCGTGCTGAGCACAGAGGCAGTGAAGGAAACTTCTTAAGCTGCCTTAACACTGGGCCTAAGTGGGCAGTGCAGATGCCATAGCTATTGGTTCCTGGGCTTGCCCAGTTAACCTATAAACCAGAAGGACTGGGATATGGGATAGGGCACCCATATATTCTCTGTAGGAATCTGGAGAAAGACCAGAACTTTTTGCATGTAGAAGAGAATGACAACTTTAAGACTATTTGCCTATATATTAAAAAACTTGAAAATTGCTTCACCCAGAGTAAGAAGAAAAATTCTGATACTCCGATTGAAAAAGAGTTAATCTGACATTTCTTCCAGCCCTACATTTAACCACTTTTTCCAAATTCCTTAGACTAGACAAGTGGAAAGAGTAGTACAGTTCAATTGAGGAAGGAAAGACTGTATAATTCCACAAAGGCAAAATGCAATGTTAGTAGCAAATTAACAATCAGCCTGCGTGCTGCTCAAGCAGAAATCATACTCCTCTTCCTGTCAGTGTTAATAGACAATTGCTTGAGAAAAGAGACAGTCTAGATGCAAGAGACATCACCAGAAGCAGGGGAAGGTACTACTTGTCTTTGGTTCCACTTCTTAGTAACTGCTTCTATAATCAATTGCTGCAGTGAGCAGCAGCTGATGTTAAGAGTGCAGTCAGGAGACTGACAGACCTGTTTAAGCAGAGTTTAAATCTAAAGCTTTAGGATGGATCTTCTTGGATGCCAGCTCTGACAACTTCTTCAGACGTTTCTTCAGCTCCAGAGGGAATTTCTCATAGCACTTCTTGCACACAGGCTTCATGTCAAACTCCACAAATTTATTCCTTTAACACAAAGAACAGTTATTAAAATGGTATTTACAAACTATATACTTCACTAATTCAAATCTCCATGCATCTATGTCAGTGTTGTTGTAAGTGTTCTATTCCACTAATAAAACAATTTATCTTCTCATCTGGTGATGCAAGTACAGAGACTGGGTACTTATCAGTGAACTGAGGTCTTTAGTATCCCATGATACATAAGGAGCAAGATTTTACTACATATCTGCATATAACAGCCTATAATAATAACTTTGGAACTGTAGAATGCAAGTGTCACTTCAGAGGTCCCCTTTGGAATGAATTAAAGCTCCTTTATATGCCCAGTGGAGCCAACCCAGCAGAGTAGGATAAGGGTTTGAACCCGAGAAAGGAAAAATGTAAGATTGCTTTTTTTTTTCTGTCCCTCTTCTAGATATTTGAGGTAAATAGCACAGTATTTTATTTCAAAATAATCTCTGCAATAGCAAATACTGTCATTGAGGGGAGCAACCATGGTTATGGAGACATGAAGGCTACAGGTTGCTCAGGACAAGCAGCTCCTCAAAGTTTAGAGCCTTCCCTCTGCACTGCTAAATGAGTCCCCCCCTTACTCAACCTCCTTACAGAATAGACTAATGAAGGAAAATAAATCAGAGAGGACGCTGAGTGTCAGCTCCCTTTCAGCGCTGAAATCAGTGGAATTATAAGCACCTGCCCCACAAAGAAAAGGTATATTGGCCTTCAGAAAGGCAGTGGCTCATGGCTCCTCCAGGCTGATACCCTGCCTTAGGGGAAAATGTCCCACATGGTCCAAAACATAAACACTGACTTACTTCAGTGTGAGCTTCACATTGCAGGTTGAGCAGGAGAAGCAATTCACACACCAGGCCTTGTTAAGAGCTGATACCACTGCAAAAGTAAAAGCACCAAGTAAGAGGAAACTGATGGATTATTTGAATTCAGATTTATACCCAAATTCAAATTAGGCCAGATGTGAAAACAAACACTGCTGTCTTGCAACTGTGGGACTGCAACAGCTGCACTAACAAATGAAACAAGGACAGCAACCCAAAACAAGGAGACAACAAATCTTACCATCTCCCTCTATCACGTGGCTGCAGTTGTAGCAGACATCTCCAAAGAGCTGCACAGAAAAAGAAATAAGAATAGGAACTCATGTTGCTGACTACTCATGGTCCCCAAATTACACAGCTGGTGTGAAAATTAAATACTAATAATCAAAGAATTCCCAGATACAGCAGTGGCCCCCAAATATATCAATTTAAATCTTCTGAATAACTTCTCATACACTTGCCAAAATAGTCTATGTTCCTTTGGATCTCACACCAGTAAATACTACAAAACCTTTTTTGTTAATGCCTCACACTCTAGTACTGTTATGGGATCTTAAAGTCCTGTATATGTGGCAGTTGGAGAAGAAAGGATGGGCACAGTATTATGCTTAGTGTAGACAAACATCTCCTGATGCTCAACTACAAACACCAAAATAGAACTGCTAAAATACAGCTACTATCAGAATAGTAACACTTACCTCTTATGAGAGTCATTTATCTGACAGAAGAAAATAGCAAATCAAAAAGTTGTTCAGTTGAATCACACTAAAAAACAGTGTTTGACTGGCTTTTCTAATTTTTTTAAATTGATCTATTTTTCTATGTTTTAAACAACACAATGGTTGCCTCAGGCCCAGAGAAACAAGTAATTATCAAAGAACCCCACACAAATACAGTAGAAGTAAAATTACGGGGATTTTAATCTCAACCCACAGTCAGTGATTTTCTGTAAATGGTACAAATTAAAATTAGTGTCCCCAAGACATTTCTATTCTGTTTTCAGCATCACTTTTCTGCCAAGAAAAGCTATTATTTTTCTATTAAATCTGACTAACTTCTTAATATTTCATTGCCTCTACAAATTCAGATTATGCAAAATCTGCACAGCTTTGCAAATGTAAAACATGAAAAAGCATTTGCCAGACACAACAACCACCTACAGCAGAGATGGTTGAATTTACCTGATTATAGTGAGTCTCACAATAGGCCAGCCCTTTCTTTTCATAGTGCCGGTGTCCCAAGAATGGCTTCTCACATTTGGCACAAACAAAATGCTGTAAAAGAAAAGGACCAAAATTTCACAGCAGGCAAAACAATTTTCCCATCACCAGGGAAAAACATGGCAAAAAATTGTAGCTCAATACAAGACACTTGATCACAGAACAGTTTGGGTTGGAAGGGACCTAAAGGCTCATCTCATTTCAGCCTGGCCTTGGACACTTTCAGGAATAGGGCAGTCATAGCTTCTCTGGGCAGCCTATGCCAGGGCCTCAGTACCCTTACAGGGAAGAATTTCTCCCCAGTATCTAATCTAGGATTAGAGGAGGATTACTCTCCCCAATATCTAATCAAAATCTACCTCCTTCCCTTTAAAGCTGTTACTGCCTAATGCTTTAATGAAGCACAGACAGGAAAGATCATTACGGAAGAAAAAAAAAAAAAAAGAGGAGATATTTAGTCTATTTATAGTAATTAAGAGTTGTGTTAAAGATAGGTGCAACACCTGCTAGAAGGGCAATCATCTTGTGTCTATCCTGATAGACTTGTGGACTATTATCATGCTTGTTTCAGGGAAGAGAAGCAGGAACACAAACATAGTTGGTGTGAATACACCTCAAATGAGCAGCAGCATCTCTCTCAGGTCAAGCCATAGGAGGCATAAATGACTGAAACAAAGATCACTAAAAATCTTCAGAGCGAGTTGTGATGACTCAGCTGAAAGTTATAGAAACAATGAGCTGAAAAGGCTTAAAATCAAGAATTGGTCAGCTTTCAGTAAGAATTCCAACACTGTTAGGTGCCTGGTAAGTCGAATTGGAGAGGATACATCTAAGTACATAATACAAAATATGTAAATTTATTAGTAAGTAAATGCTTTTCAATGAACCCTATTCTGCAAGGATCTTGAAAAATTTTAAAATTAAGGTTATTACAGTCGTGAAGACAGCTTTTTTTAGGAACCCTGATGACCCTGCTGTAACTCATTCACTCACAAAAGGTGAAGACAATCCAAAAATAAGCAACAGGGTTTTGTCTGAATTCATGTATTTCACATCACTTGCATATCTACAGCTTGCAAACAGCACTATTCCTCTTCCAAACCAGCTCTTGACAGAAGTTTCAGATTCAGAGAGGGCTCACCTCAACGTGCCACTGCTTCCCCAGGGCGTTGACCACGCGGCCCTCGATGGGGCGGCGGCAGGCCCCGCAGATGGGGATGCCCATCTTGTCGTGGCAGGGCAGGCAGTACAGCTCCCCCTTCAGCTCCCGCGCCTCTGCAGTCAGCTCCTTCCTGGGAACACAAACGGGCCCACAAGTAAGAACACGGAGGGAAACGCTTCAATGCCCAGGAGGAAGTTTTGGAAGACTAAACTTGAAAGTTAACTTAGGCAACGTTCACACGACTAATGCAGTCAGTAAGTTTAGCTAGTGAAATACAGTTATTGTCAACTCATCTTTATAAAATTGCTTTCTCAGTTTGCCAGACAAGAATGTATGTGGAAGATCATGTCTGCAGCTGGACACTCTCACAGACATAGAAGGTGCACTTACATGGACACTTACAGTGTCATGCTAAGACCTGAGGTATTTTTGAATGGGAGAGCTCAGGTGCAAGAACCATCCTAGCAGTGCTCAAAACTGAGACACTTACTTGCACTGCTACCCATTCTGGGGCAGTACTGTGCCCAGTTAAAATGCCTTCATGCCTTTAAGTACTTCAGGTCAGACAGGTATCAGCGTGGCAATGGACAGTGCCACAAGACTGACACAGCTCATCAAGCCTTCTTTTTTTTTTTTTTTTCCCCTATCCAGGAATTTGAAGTGAAACTATTTTGGACAGCTTGGTAACTCCTACCTTTGGAAAACTACTATGGTAATGTGCACACAACCTTTCAGATAAATTCATGCCAAGGAATTATCTTCACTTCCATTACAAACAGGCACTATCCAATGTTATAGAATAAGAGAATATTGAATGGCAAAATAAAACTAGAATTCCTGTAGTTTTTCCAAACTTATTTCAATTTCTCTTCACACAATTTCTATTTGCTCAACAATGTGAAGGCAGCAAAATTTAGACCTGAGGAACACTGCGCTGCTCACTCAACTGTCTCTCTCCTATTTTGTCAGAGTTTACAGTATGACAACATACCCACAGTGGGTGCAGTTGAAGTGATCTGGATGGTAGGAATCATTCCTAAACATCAGAGGCTGCTCATCAATTATCAAGTGGCACTTCTGACAGATGTACTTGCCCAGTCCCTTAGCTTTTTCACGGTTGTGGCATGGTCTGCACAGGTGCCTGGTTGAACAAAGTAAAGGAAACAAAATATTAAAAAGCCTTCTCCTAAAACAACATATATTACATACTGTAGGAAGTACCTTATGTAACAGAACTGTCTTCTGAGGTCAGACTAAACATAATTCAGTTTGGTATCCGGTGTTTGACACCAGTTGCACAGAGAAGAAAATGAATATAAAGCAGTCACACAGTTGTATTTCTTTAGAATACTACTCCAGCATTCACTGATTTATATGCCATCAGGGGTATCACCCAGTCATTCTTCTAGGGATCCTTTCCAACCCTCTACATCTTTTCTGATAGCTGGGGAAGGAAAGGTGGCAACACCCTCTATCTATAACTAATGGATCCAACCATAACGGAGGCATTACAGCGTTGGAAGGGAGCCAAGGAGAGAATACAAAGTGCATTGCTTGAGTGCTTTTTACCATGGCTGGATTCCTTAGTCTTCAACATCTAGGACAAACAAGAGATCTCTTCTTGCCTACAAATTCCTTTTACTCCTAAGTTAAAGGAAATTAAGAACTATGCAATTTTATGTGGTAAAAGCAGCTGTATTCCTAGCACATGTTCTTGAACACATTGCAAGTACACTTCTAAACAGGCAGATAAGCCAAATTTCTGGTAGAAAAGCTCAGGCAAAGGCATAAAAAACTTGTGAAGGCTGATGAAAGCCACCAGTTTTATCCCAATATTTAGAAGCTCTGCAGAGAAGGTGTTCAGTTTACTTGCCTATTCCCTTATCCCTCTAGCTACAATGCTGTGTGGGCTGGGAAAAATTATGATAAAAGAAAAATGACAGAGAATGACTTCAGTGGGTTGCTTTGTCCCAAACCCAACAAATCTGCTTAATTCCTTTCACTGTATCACTTTGTCAAACACTCACTGAGATTTTACAGGTCATTCTCAAAACACATCAGGCGAAAGAAAAAGTTCAAATGGAAAGGGCAGATTTATGGATTAAGTAGCGGGTTCTTTACTGGGCCCCTTCCAAAATTCTGCCCTGATAAATTACTTACCCTTAGATCTGTAAAATGGGGATAAGAATACAACACATGTTGTTGTGAGGCCTCAAGCATTTATGACTCTCAGCTGGCAGGTGCCTGTCTAAGTGCTAAGTATCATTATTATTCTGTCCAATCTGAGCCCTCTGTCAGCAAGTGTCTCTGTCCAGGGCTGGAAGTACTGTCTGCCCAGACGGAGTCCAGAAAAAGCAGACAGCACCCCATTATAAGGAAACATGCAGCTGTGCTCATCTCAGTATAAAGGCATCAATTTTATTCAGCACTGTCAAATGCAGAGTAATTATACAGGGCTGGACATGGGGACCCCGAAGCAAGAGTCCTGAAAGAGACCCCTCTCATTCAGCTGAATGAGATGCCTTCAGCCATTAGCACTGATAAACTATTATCAACCCCCTCCCCACTCACAAACCCTCTGCCCTCCCACAGACCCTCTATTGGAAGCAAAGGGAAGTGTTGGACAGGCTAAGCTGTTACCATAGCAGCCTCCCCTCTTCCTCACCCTCTCCCCCTCCACACCATTATGGAATTATCCCATTCTGAAATGTCCTGTTGTGTCTGTTAATACTAGATTTCCCCCAAACAATGCAACTCTCCACCCTCCTAAAATAATCAGAGGATTCCAAGGATTCTGTGTTTAGGGCTGGGGGTTCAGTAGCAGCCTTCAGTAAGCACCATGAACACTGGAATATTCATGCAGGATACTCATATCTATACGAGCAGCAGCAGCCCCAGTGCCAAGAGCTCAGCTGGGATGAAGACTGCTCCTCAGTGCTGGGGCGTCCTCTCCCCTGCTCTGTTGTGTGCCTGAGCTGATAATGTGCTATCAGAGCAAGGAGGACACTATATAGAGGGGCTCCTCTCCTCGCTCTCAGCAACTCTGCACTCTCTTGGAATCATCTTGTTTGCTCTGCTCTGCTTCTACCTAGTTTGCTGTCATCAGGAGTTTGTTGAGATATTCCCCGAAAGGACCCTACACTCCATCCACAGGACTGCATTGTAAAGAGGTAAGAGACCAACTTTTGTTGAAAGGGGCTTAAGGAGCTTTTTGTTTTTCAGGAGCTTTCCTAATGGCATTAGTTTTAGCTGGTGCCAATGAGGAGCAGAACATGTACTGAGGTGGATGAACAGAATGGAAATGTCTGAATCTAAGAATAGGCAGCATTTTCTGAACTTCAAAGAATAATTTCCTCACCTTTCTTTACGTCACTCCTTCAAAGTAGAAAGGGTTCTCAAACTTTTGTACCAAATGTATATCTATTTGTGCCAGTCGTATGGTATGTCTAGTGCTCTCTGACACTGCTTTGATGCTCAAAACCCAAGTATTTCAGCTGAAATACAGGCTCAGCAGAGAGTGATTTTCAAGAGAATAATTTCAGTCGGAAACTGCCTATCTCTAATGAAGAGTACTTAGAAAGATAGGAGACATTGATTTGACAAGACACTAAACACATAATCATAAAAACGCACAAACCAATATAATCACATCAGAAACTGCTCTAGCTGAGAGCAAGAACAGGAATTTCTGATACCTACCACAAACCCTAACATATAGGGTTTAACTGCATTAGGCAAACAAAAGCTCCAAACTAACCAGGTAACTGTGTACAATGAGCTAAAGAATTCTCCTGCTAGTTATTTCATTAATGACAGACAGAGCATCTGGTGAAAGAGTGATTGCCTTATGTCCATACTGACAGCCTTGTGGATTGTTCTCTTGCTTGCTTCTGACCAGAAGAGAAACAGGGCATGAAATATGGTCAGTGTGCATGCATGTGTTTCAAATGAGCAGTGACATCCCCATTAGCCCTGGGAGGCCTGGGATAATAGCTCATTGCAGAACAGTGCTCTGTTTAGCAATTACATAAATCACTAAATATTCACACAACATCAAGAGTGCAGTTCAACCAGAAATTATCCGATAATGAGCTAGAGTCCTAAAGGAGTTTTCTGTTTGTGGAATGAAAGCCTCTTGCACTATACAGCTTAACACAGACTACACATTCTAAGTCATTTCTGAAGGTTTCTAGTTTGCTCTTAGCATTTATACAGACTACAGGAATCCCAGTGCTTTGTCTGTAAGCATTAAAAAGCTAAAGACATTTATTTTAAATTTATAGGATAAACCCAAGGAGAATAAGAGTGGAATTGCAAGTAACTGCAAAGGGGTTTCAACACCTTCTAGAGAACACACTGTCAGAGAATTATTCCTTTTCTAAACTGTAGAATTTTGTTGAAAACATGTAAAGTCTAAAAATAAGTCCAACAATTAATTCTAGCGACATGTTGGCTTTTTCCTGAACCTACTCAAGTGCTACACCACTATTTTGACCCAATAACTAGAATTACAAAAAAATCCAAACATTAAAGCTGTGATTAAATTTTCCTTTTAAGTTAAAACATAAGCAAAGTTAGAAAGAGAAGCACTTCCCTTTTCTGTAACTTCTAACTAGACAATGAAAAACATCTCCCTTCACTTTGCTCTAAAAAGTAAATTAGATAACAGGAGCTCTCCCATGAAGGCCATCATTTGCAAAGACTGAATCTATTTCAATTTTATCATTAGTTCTAAGCCTCTCTCTTCCTGACACTAACATATTGGGCTTCCAGATAGCTCTGACTTTCTACTTTCTACTCCAACTACAGCATTTTGCACCAAAAGCTTGTCTGTATAGAAATCCATAGTAGACTCAATGCTGTCACTAGTGAGTATAAAACTCTCAACTTTGAAGTTTTGTCTATTCTGAGTCTGGCACTGACATGCAGCTGAATCTGAATTTCCAAGATCTACCCTAGGAAATCAACTCAAATAGAATTGGTTCAGTGTATCACGCTGTTAAACCCCTAATAATTAGCTCATAAACAGGGAAAAGTCTGCTTACTCCTTCATTTTGGGAACTGATTTAAAGCATTATCAGTAAGACAAGGGCCATCCTAGTCTGTTCCATCAGACAACCCTGGTTTCTGCTTTTTCAGCTGCTCTAAGCCAGTGTTTACTGCTTGCTCAGGTGTCACAACCATGGACAGAGCAAGGTTTAGCCATAAGATACCCTATTTCTGACAGGTGTGTACATAAAGATCACCTGATTTACACTTTTTGCAGCCAAAAAGCATAATTAAACCATGGGCCTGACACAAATAAAAAGGCTTGAAGCTAAAACATGAGGTGATAAGCAGCATCATAAATTAACAGCCAGGAAAAAGGCACGGTCTCATGTGTTTCTCTTTTGGTATGCAACTGAAAAATACATATTTAAACTAATTCCATCCAGGGAGGACAAGTATGTGAGTGAATGTTATTATCCCATACAAACTTTTAACTCTTGGGTTCAAGAACACTTGCAGGTTTTAGTTTGTAAGAGACAAATGAATAATATAAACAAAAATTTGTGGCCTCCTCTGTAAACTTGCGACCTTCACATAAAAAAAACCAAACAACCCAGTAGGGCATTTTCATTTTGTATGTGAAAGCACAATTTCTATATATTTATATATATATTCTATATATTTATAGAAATTCTATACTTTATCTATAGTATTTCTATAGATAGAGACAAAAGGGCTATAGAGTCTTCCTTGCACATGCAATTGCAAGTAATGGCAAGATACTCAAATCCAGAAGGGTATCCAGGCAATGCATGAAGTAAGAAGGGCCCTCTGTGGCCATAGGAAGAATTTCCAATCTCTGAATTTCATCCAGTCTCCTTGCTGTTGATTTTGTCTCTTCAACTGTGAACAAGCAAAAGTGATCCAGCATGTTAATCTCCAACTATTCCAGTTTTCTGTTCAGCTAAAAGTAACAGCAGCCAAACTGAAGATATTCATTACCTTGGAGTTTTCTAACATTTTCCAATATACTTGTTTGTCCTTAATCCCATTTCACATTCTCTGTGGGCCCGATATTTTTAGACATCTGAACAACGAGTTCTGCTGGGGAGCTGGACAGTGCATAATGGATGTATTTAAAGATGTACTGAATATTATGGAGAAATGGTCAGTCAGTAGAAAATGCAATAGTGAGCAAAATAGAGGTACTGCTGCACATAGTGTAACACTTCTGAGGAATCCAAGTAATAGAGACAATGCTGGAATTTCAGACCACCTGCATTTCCCTACCACCTGTACCAACAGACAAGCAATGTATAAAAAGCCATGGGTAGAAAATCCCATCACACTTCTTGTTGATGCTGTTCAGGACATTGCAAACAGAGACTGGGAACTGCAAACAGAGACAGTTTTACTAAGCTTCTACTTGGAAAAGGCCCTGGATAAGCCACAGTGAAGCTCAGGCTTTTGAGGGAGGAAAAGAAAGAGCTATGGTGGAAGATAAAAGCTGCAGGGAAGGATGACACTTTGACAGGTGACTGACAGCATGGGTGTTGGAGTCCAGGGCATCCCTCTGGGCGCCCTGGGAAGTCACAGACCTCGGTAGAGAGGCCTGGGACCCAAAAAAGAGGGTCTGGGGTCTGTGCAGGGGGGTTTGCCTGGCACAGAGCCCAGGAAGACACAGTCTTTGATCTTGGTCCATGAGAAAAACATCTAACACAGAGAAGAATTGCAAGTCACAAAGGTGTTACTGAGAGTAGTGTAGTTATCACTGTGCAGAAGATTTTGTAGTTTGGGTTTTTAGAATGTAGATGCAAAGGGACAAGATGGTGGTTTTAGGGCGGTGCCCTGGGTTCTTCTTCTTCTCCCTTGGCATCCATCTTCTGCAGTGACGTGGGCACAAAGTAGTTTCAGTGGATTGGATCAAGGTAGAAATGACCCTGTTAGTATAGGTGATAGACATTGGCATAGAATTGTAAACAGTGGGTACGTAGTTATCTGTATAAGAGGTAGCGACCTCCCATCACAGGGGAGTCGCCTTGTGTCCGAGCTGCAGTGGACATCATGGCCGGACACAGGGGAAGGGGAGTCACCTCGTGTCCAGGCTGCTGTAAACACCATGGCCGGACACAGAGAATTGTAAGATAAGAACTAATAAACAACGCGAGAAACCAGAAAACCAAGACCTTGAGACTCCCTTCATTCTCGCGCCGAACACCGAGCTCAGCACAGAACACAGAGACACAGAGTCAGACAGCAGACCCTAAATCCTTCAGGGGTCAAGAGGGAAAATCACTCTGTTTGTGCCCACACGAACCACCAGCCAGCTTTGGAATCTCGGGTGAGAACAACCAGATTAAACCCTGAGACATGGGCATTATTTAACATCTTCCCCAAGTCAATTCTATGTTGAAAGAGATGTTGCTACCCATCTGAAAAGTTTCCTCCCATACTGGAACTAGGTGCATTTGCCTTAAATGCGGGACTTTAAACTAAAATAATGCTCGAAGGTTTCCAGGAACCCTGTGGAATTTTTCTAGCAACAGCAATATTTGACCTGTCTTTTATCTCTTTTAATAACAAGACAGATATTCTAAGCTACATCACCTTACAACAGATACCTGTGCTCAGAAAAGCTGAGCTCCTCATGGATTTTTCAGTCCTGAATCAGGCTTTCAAACTGAAACATGGCAAATACTCTCTAGTTAGATATACAGAACTCACTCCTACTCCTCTTAGCCAGACACACAAGCATCTCACTACCTGGTTATACAACTGACCTCAGCACAGGTTGGAGACAAGCTCATCACTAGCAAGGCAGCTCTTCACTAGGATTCCTTCCACAAGAATTACTGCTCTGGTAAACTCAGCTGAGCAGAGGGTATTCAGAATTCTAATGTAAGGTTTAAATTCAGACTGACCTGCCATACTAAACACTAGCCAACAGGAGACATTGCTGACTTTCATGTGTGGATTTTTGGGTCTTTTGCTATTGTTTGTTTGTTTGTTTCCCACAAACCCAGGCTCTTTTGTAATAAACTGTCTTAATTCTTTCACATTTAGGAACTGTGGGTAAAAATGAATGGGCCAGCAGCTTCAAGCCTGCTCTTCAATTGCTCAAATCAATCAAATTCTGCCTTGGAAACATCAGAGCAATGTGGCAAAGAGACACACCTTGAGAACATGATTTTTGCCACTTTCTACTTTCTGGACTTCATACTGGCTTTTGCTGGCAATGCTCTGGCTCTTTGGCTTTTCATCCGGGACCAAAAGTCCGGCACACCTGCCAACATTTTCCTGATGCATCTTGCTGTGGCTGACCTGTCCTTCGTGCTGGTACTCCCGACCCGGCTAGTGTACCATTTTTCTGGCAACCATTGGCCATTTGGTGAGATCCCATGCAGACTCACTGGGTTCCTTTTTTACCTCAACATGTATGCCAGTATCTACTTCCTGATGTGCATCAGTGTCGACCGTTTCCTGGCCATAGTGCACCCCGTGAAGTCCATCAAGCTGCGCAGGTCCCAGTACGCCCACGCGGCCTGTGTCTTCCTGTGGGTCATCGTTGGCGTGGCAATGGCACCTCTGCTGCTCAACGTGCAGACAGTCCACATGCAAAACACAACTGTCTGCCTGCAGCTCTACAGAGAAAAGGCCTCACGCCACGCCCTCGTGTCCTTAGCAGTGGCATTCACCTTCCCCTTTGTTACTACTGTGACTTGCTACTTACTCATCATCCAGAGCCTGAGGAGTGGGAACAGAGTTGAGAAACACCTGAAGGAAAAAGCCGTCAAAATGATCATCATGGTCGTGATGATCTTTCTAATTTGTTTTGTACCTTACCATGTCAATCGCTACATTTATATTCTCCACTACAACAGGACCAAAGCCTCCTGTGAAACGCAGCGTCTCCTGGCCCTCAGCAACCGCATCACCTCCTGCCTCACCAGCCTCAACGGCGCCTTAGACCCCGTCATGTATTTTTTTGTGGCTGAGAAATTCCGGGAGGCTTTGTGCAATCTGTTTTGTATTAAAAAGACCATAATGTTGCCTCAAACGTATGAGGGTAAGACAAATGAAAGCTCGCTGAGTGCTAAATCTGAACTGTGAACATGACTCTTGTCAGTGTCAGTGGTTCTTCTTAAGAGCACTCTCTTCCACCAAAACCAACTGAGAGCACAAATATGCATCAAGACAGTCCACCCAGAGTCAAACTCATCCTGAGAAGGGAAGTTCTGTTTTTATGGGGCTGCCATTAACAAGAACCCCTCTGACCATAGAGAACACATGTGTTTGTACTATTGAAACTGCAAACAGAAGGACAGTTCTACTGACTTCCAAGGAATTAAACTGAGGAATAGGGAAGGGGACAATAAAGGAAATGGACCCATGATTTATTTTTCTTTTTCAAAGAATTTAATTCTCAAAGCACTCAATGGTTCCTCTGCACAATGCATACAGCATCATTTAAAATTTCACATTCTGCCAGCGGTAGAGATCAATTCCTGAGATAGACCTGCCTGATGAAAAAACCTCCACATTTGTGCATCTTGTTCAAGTCTCTGAATTCAAAGTGCTTATATGTAATACAGAGAAAAATGGACCAGAATGAAGCAATCAAACCAGCCCAGACAGGAAATGAGACAGAAAAGATTCCTAGCTTTAAGATGGTTTACAGTTCTTTTTTGTGACTTATCTAGCAAGACTACTCCTTCACAATTGATAGAGTAGGGATTATCTTTATTCTCACTGATACAAATTGCATCCAGCAGAATATGCCTGGAAGTGATAGGCAGACTGGAGTAGACCAGGTACAATAAAAAGTGAAAAAAAAGAACGCAAGAGTTTCCAATAATATTTACAAGAAGACTGCTTCAATGCCATGGAGATAAATACTATAGGAAATCATGTGACAGGTGCAATATACTATTACATAGATACACACCTGTCTCTCTGCTATGCTTTTGAGAATGAGTTCCTTACCATTGTAGATTTCGTCCACAAATTACAAAATCAAACATACTTTATCTTGCTTGAACTGCTTTTATCCTGACTGCTTCCCCAAAACACCCGAAGTGCCATTCCAACAGCCCATTCTAGCAAGATGAGGTCCCTAAAGAAACTCAATTATGCCCAGCTCAAAAAACTAAGGCACAAAGGTGCCATGCAGTATAAAAAAGAAGGGGGAGTTGAGAGGACTCTCTGCTGGACAGGTACAAGTATCTGATCTTTTCCTCCTCCCTTCAGCATTTAGTTAGTGAAAATATAAACTCTAGGAAACTACAAGGCTTTGCTCATAACATATGAAAGCCTAAAATTAACTCTGAATTGTGCAACACTGCTAACTGCTGGATTGTTTCATTTTCTTATAATGGTATGCTTTTGCATAAGCTCCCTTTTGTATTTTTATTTCTGAATTAAATGCATTAATCGATTTCTAGGATTCATTTTTATATTTCTGCATTTAAAATTAATGATTTCTGAAGACCAGTGGAATCACAAGCTGAAAAGACTTTGCTGTAATCATTGTGTATTATTTTGGCCTTCTGCTACATCTTGATTTCCTGCTCAGCAGCTTACTTGATAAACAGCCTGCCTGAGATCACGTAATCCCTTTTTCTCACATATTATGCAGCCTTCTGCCTTTCTTTTTCAGAACCCATTCACTAGCCACTAAAATTTGAGTTTCTACACGTTTCATTGGATGAAAAACTTTCCACCTAACAGGTTATTCCTAAAGTTTCTTTTGTACCTTTTCAAGCTTTCCTTCTCAGCGTAAAACAAACTGACCACCCTCAGTATCTCACAGCTGTACCAATAACACACTGATAAAATTTCTGACCTCCTGCTCCACCTTACCTTCCAGCATTCTTCACAAAACCCAGGTCAGCAAGGGTTACATCACAGAGCTCACAGCGGAAACATTCTGGGTGCCAGTTGTTGTTCATTGCCTTGATAACACGCCCAGTAATGAACTCACCTGCAAAAGGAAAGCATGAGATGCATGCAGAAAACAGTCTTATCAAAATCTACCATCCTTCATAGTCCTTCCACTTTAATTCCATAATTACTATTACAGTCAACTTTGAAAAAAACCCCAATTATTCCCAGAATGAGGAAAACCCAAAAATCACTGCTGGTGTCACACTTTGTTCCCACCCAGAGCTCCTGACTCCAACAGGAGTGATCCCAACAATCCCACCCCAAGGCTGGATGTCACAGCAATGCTGTGAGGTTTGCACAGCCCTGCAGTTGTTAAGCCCTGGTGTTGGTATTTGCCACTTCTTACCACATTCCCCGCAGCAAGGAGCAAACAGCATCTGGAAGTCATGCTCACAGTACTTCCTACCTTCAAACTGCAAACAAAACAAGAGAGAAGGAGCCCTCAGGAATAACTGAACTAGTTTTACATCTTGACAGTTCAACATGATTTTCCATTAACATGACCATTTAGTAAAGGTCAGTCAAGTTTTCCACTTCTAGCCCCCTACACACATGTTTTTCAACTCCTAAAGTTTCTCCTTAAAGAAATATCCACATATGGCTTCAGCCTCATGGTGCTCATTCTGCAAAAAAATTTCAGCCTAGTTTTTAAATGGGTTCACTTATTTCAGTTGCCCAACTGGAACAGTTTGGTACAAAACGTCTAAAAATAAAGACAAAAATTCACTTATGTCTAATGAAATATTAAGCCCAGGTTGGTCAGTGCTTTGAGCAACCCGGTCCAGTGGAAAGTGGCCTTGCCCATGGCAGTGTTTGGAATGTGATGATTTGTAAGGTCCCTTCCAACCCAAACCAGTTTGTGATTCTGTGATGATTACCAAAACCCTTTTTATTTTCTTTTTCAAATGTGTCTTACCCAAAGAGCAGCTTTTGCTGTTACTGAAGGAATATGTGAGAAGAAAAAAAAGGGAAATTAAGTTGGAAGCTCCTCAAAAAAATGGCAACAAATGTTTAGGGCTAAGAAATTAAACATGCAAGAAAGATGAGAATTCCTTGCATTTCACCACAGCTATTTCTCTTCTTTTCCAACCAGTCTGAGAACTCACCTCATAAAAGAGTCCCTCTGGGAACTGCCGGAAGCACTGGGCACAGACAAAGCAGTTCTCATGGTAGAGCTCCCCATTGCTGTTCACAATCCTCTCTGCAGGATCGAACCGCGTCTGGCAGCGCTCACACACCGCGTTTGCCAGAGCATCAGACATATTACTGGAATAAAGACAAGAGTAAGAACGTTTATAAACACGACATTCCAGTGGCTTTAAATTCCCTTCTACATGAAAAAAGAAAAAAAAAATCAGTGAATCGCTGACATTGGTTGGAAATAAGGTTCTGACAACTCACATGTAGCACATGAGGTGACGTAGCAGATGTACCTATTGCACTTTTGGCTACTTCATCAATATTTCACCCCACTACATCATCCTGCTAATGGCTCATAGCAAATATCCACAATTTTTCACAAACCAGCAGTCTGGAGAGCAGCAAATCCAACAATCCTGACTTCTTGGGCCTTCTGATCTCAGGATATGGATTTTCTGATGTGTAATAAACACTAATACCCCACTGCACTGTCCCCTTCACTGTCAGCGGTAACAAAGCATTTCTCCCTCTACAGGCCCCTGTCCTCCTGACAAATTAGTTCAAACTGTCAAAGTGTTAAAAAGCTATGGGCAGGGAGAAGTCCCTCGAGCTGGCTTAGCCAGTGCTTCATCTTCATTTCCTCAGAACATGAGGTTAAAATCCCCCCAGGCCACACTTACAAATCACATAAAGAACATTTCCTCCATCTACCCTAAATAAGGAATCACCCATACCTCTTCCACAAAATTTTCAAGCCTGCCATCATCCTAATCTAAGTTAATGCAGTGTTAAAATGTGTATCACATGTGCAAACCAGGAAGGGAAAATTATCAGGTACATCTCAGTTTCTTGTTGCAGTGTGATCTTTCTTTTAACCACCAGACTATCCAATAGTATAAAACCTCAATATCACTACACTTTTAGAAATAGAAAAACTGTTTTATGCCTTCTGGACACCTTTTGAATTCTATGATTGGAAAGATTGCAGTTTTATAGGTGGAAGTATAAAAACTGCCACCATGTTAAAAAAAAATCTCCTAACTACTTGTATAGTACTTTTCCTGAGGTAGGTAATGTATGCATAAAATGAAAGCTTGCCTTACAAGGCTTTTTCTTTTTTTTACATTCAAAGTTACTCTGAACTGATTTTCCATTGTTAGTGTTACTCAACAACCGAACACACTACTTTCTCCACCTCTTCATGGAGAGCAGTAATTGAAGAAGCTTTTCCAGGAGCAGAAGATACTCTTTCCTATACTCAGAGACATTCCCCTCAAAAACAGGCCACTGTCTGTATTCCAGGGCTTCGTGCCCTGAGCACAACTGAGCAGGGAACAGCTGCACACTCCCGAGGTAACACAAGCAGCCCTGCATTCCAGCTGGCTGAGCTGAGCCAAGTGTCTCCCCTCTGCAGACTGCACTAACATCCTGGGCTGTGACCTGGAGCAACCCCTCAGTAAAAACAGACTTGCTTTCTATCCTTGCAATTCCAAGGGAGGCAAAACCCAAGAGAGACCACAATAGTTTTAAGAATGAAGTACCAATTTAGCAAAAATTTGTTAAAACCTTTTTCCTTCTCACAGTACAAAGGATACGTAAAAAGACAGACATGGACTAGAATTATGGACAAGAGGAAATTCTGTAATTCCATAAACTAGGGATCATAGGTTAAAGAAATATTTTTTTTTTATCCTGATACAGTACCAAGGGAATAGGTCAGCACAAAAACATCAGTGTTTGCAGCAAAGTCAACACCTCATTGGTTTGGTTTTCAGTCACCACTCTTCCATCTGCACCACACAAATCTGTACCAGGACTTCAAAATATAATCTTTCCCTTCAAGTACTTTTTCCCTGTTGAAAAATTCAGTTCCTAAATTCCAAGACCTGAGCTAGCTAACAGCCAAGATTAACAAAGACTGATGTCATCATAGTGAAAAATCTCCTCTGAGAAAAACCCCAGATATTCTTATCTGTATCCAGTGTTATATGCTAGACACTAACAGCAAAGCACCATCTTATCTTGTGCTTGTTGGGTTTTTTTCTTTATAAACATGAAATCAACATTTTAAAAAATCCTATTTTTCTTTCTCCAAAGGGACCCACCTTTGGGGTTCAACATGCAGGGCTGAGCTCTGCTAGACCAGAGCAGCCACCTCCACAACAGCATTTTGCAGCAACTCAAGGCTGCAACCTGCACAGCCACGTTGGTGCATGAAACACGGTGCAGCTGTGACACTCCACACCAGACACTCCAGGAGAGATTCCCACACAACTCCCATGGCTGTCTTGGCAAGAGAGATAACGATGACACAGGCCCTGTGATGCTGCTGCTGACAAGATTTCCTTAAAGGCATAAGAAAGATGATCATGATACAGTCTGAGCTCTCCATGCAAATGAGCTAATGAGTGTGACTCATTATCCAGATGAGAAAAATTATTAGTCCAGGAGAATATAAACGAAAGAACCAGCACAAAAAACCCTCTCAGTTCTCTGCCTCAGCTAAAACTCAACTGTAACTTTTGGGAAGAGTCAGACTACCAGGAGTCAGCTGAATCACATCAGCTCCTAACCAATGTATCTCCTGTAATGCAAACCAGCAGCTGCGGCTCTTTGACAATCCACAGCAAGAGTTTTGCATCCTTGCTCTTTTTCCATCTGTAACTCTGCATCTGTCTTCACTTAAGACATTTTATTGTTTTGCACTCAAGCTGTAATTTGCCACTTTAGCATTGCCCTAAAGATATGACTTTGCATTTATTCAAAGGTTTTACTTTTACATTTGCCAATTTCTTAATTTCCCTCAAGTGCACACCCCTGTGTGCCCTCTTGCTTATACAAAACCAAGCATTTTTTCAACAAGCTAAAGATTAAAATTAACTAAAGCTAGAAGGAAGAGGGAACACCATGCTAATTCAGGGCAATTTTATGACAGTTTACTACACTGCTGCAAAAGCACTTCTGGCAGCATAGGGAAAGGAAAAGTAACACCACAACCATCCCTTTGATAGCAGTACCAGAAGTAACCACAAAACTTTGACCTGCTGCATCACTCATCATATATTTACACCTAAATCTTTCCCACAAAGGACAGTCCCCAATATAGAGTGCTTCTTCTATTCTGTTTGCTCACTGACTTTTTGCTATTCAGTAAAATAAAGAATTTTCCTCTGTTTAAACAATAAGCTGGTGACACAAAGACAGGAAAGGCGCGATGAGATCAGCATCCTGAAGTTATCCTGTCCTTCACAAACCAAAAAACACCAGTGTTCAAACAATGCTTTTCCCAATCTTTCATCATTATCTGCTGTACCTTTAACAAATTATCTTGTTATCAAAGAAAGCAAGACAATACTTTGAGATACAAGAACCCAGGGCATTATCCAAACCTCAGCAGAGAGCAAAACCTATGCTAAGGAACCCAAAAATGTATTTTCTGCTCATTCTGGGGAATGAGTCCACCAGCAGGAGCAAGTGTATATAGAAAATATCACAATATGATTACATTTCTAGTATGCATGCACAGACAGATATGATAGTGAAACATCAAAACTGGAAGAGCTACCACCACCCGCGTGTGTCACAGACATCAGTAGCCAAGATAAAAATGAGAGCACTCCAGGAGAGGGGCTGGTTCTCACCCTCACAGCACAGCTGTGGCTTAAAGTCTTCAATGTTGACCAAGACACAAATGAAATCTGCTGGGACAATACAAGACTTCATGATTAATTTCACAGATAATGACTAATGCAAAGACAAAGGAAAGAGGAAGGGTGTCAGTTCATGAACTAGTGCTGAAAAACAGCCTTCAACTACACTTATCACTCCAAAAATCTCTGCTGCAATTGACTTATCTGGACAATCTTCCCAAACTGAATTAACTTTTTTAGTGTTGTTATTGTTAAACTTCCCATAAAATGTTGGAAAAAAAGCAATTCCCATTTGTTTAATGCATGATTTGTTGTGCATTTGTTAAACTATGCGCATATCTTAATATTTTCAGCATTTCTCTTTCTGCTTGCATTGAATTTTCAGTTCATGCCAAGTATTCTTTCACTGGCTAAATAAGAAATGAATAGTGTTTCTCTCAGTATAGCTTCCTTAATAAAATTAAACATTTTTCCTTCTTATTTAGAACCCATGCACAACCAAAATGAAGAAAAACCTACAAATGCAACTTATGGTCACAATATGCAAAAAACCAGTCTCTCCTTGGGCCTATGAGCAACAGCAATTCACAATTAGTAGAAACTAGAGGGGTTAAAAAAAATAAAAATTTGCGCATATTGTAGCTGAGGCCAGAGTATGGTTGACCTGCAGGAAGCTGCAATCAGGCAAACATCTGAGACCAGCAGCAGCAAAAGTCTCTTGGTATTAACACAGAAAAAATCCTATGCCATGGATACCTGGGAGTCCCTCTCAACATCAAGACAGACTTATTGCCAGTAAATCATGACCAATTACTTAAAAAGACACCAAGTCAGCAGTGTTCACTCAGCCCGGGTGTATATCAACCACATAGAGAAATGTACAGGTTTTAAATAAATTATTCCTCTCACACAGGAAAACCACTCTTTTATTATCAAGCATGTACCACTTCATCCAGAATGCCTATCTGATCAGTAACTCCTTATGCACATCAAATCTTTCTCCACTTCTATTATCTCAAAGGAGCTTAAATGTGATGTTTGTTTGATGTTTGCACTGACAACACAAATCATTCCTCATGTACTCCTCAATTATCATCAACTAGCAGCAGCACTACTGTTGGATTACTCTCCTTTGCCTGAAGAAAGGACACAGACTACCAGGGCCTATCAGGAAGGAGAAGCAAAAATCATCACTAGCTCAAAATCCATGGATAAAATACAATAATTCAGGAGAGAAACATCTCAAAGGGATTAAAATTTTCAGCTCAATAAAACCAAAATATACTGGCTCTATGCTTACTTTGCTTCAAGAACTATGATGTGAAAAATGTACTCAATTTAACTGTGCATCTGCTTTTTCAGTGCTTTTCTTTCCTCTCACAGCTCTCTTCCACACTTCTCACTTCTCCTGAACAGCACTGTCTCCACTCAATGGCATCACCATTTCCTTTACTACCTTGTTAGCCCCCTTCCTCAATAAATTCCCATACATTCACACCCACAGCTTTATGTAGGAAAATTAAAAAATTTACCAACTAACTAAGAGCTTTTGGCCAAAAGGAAAAGAGCAGGAAAAGGAGGGTTTTAGTGAGGGATGCATAGTTCATATTGAGAGGCCAAATTCCTCATTTCCAGGTAAGAATCAGGTCTACCTCCTGCTAAGAGAAGTCTCAAATTCAGAACTCTTGACTGCTAGAAAAAGGAAATCACTTCTCTTGGATGCTCACTGCTCTCTCCAGTGACACAGACATCAGATCCCATTTTGCTGCTGCAGCTCACAATTCTCCCAAAGAAACTATGTTTTAGTTAACTCCTGTTAATTTACCTCCTGCACAAAATTAACTAGTGAAAATTCAAAAGTAAAATTTTAGTGTGAAGCATGGAATAAGTAACGGTATCAAGTAATGGAATTGTCTAGACAGATTTAAGAAGCTCTGGTTTACATGCTCTAATGAAGCAGCTACACTTGAAAGTTTCGGTTTCTAAAGCTGGATTGGAGTTATTTACAAAAACTAAAATCAACGAGCTTGCTATTAAGAGTATAGGTAAAGAATTGACTACTGAACCCTAAAACCCAAGGAATGATAAAATTTTATCAACATTTTGAAAAATTACTGCAATTCACTTTTTACTCCCACGATGTCAAATGCTTCACCATTAGCACTGTCATGGTTTGAAGGTGGCCAAGTGCCAGGGACCCACAACAGTCGCTCACTCACCACCCCCTGCTACAGCTGGGCAGAGAGGGAAAAAAAAACCCTTAAACAAAGGGCTCTTGAGTTGAGATAAGGACTGGGAGAAAACACTGCAAGGGCAAAACAGGCTCAACTTAGAGATACAAAGTGAACTTCTTACTAAAAAATCAGAGGAGGATAATGAGAACTAAAATAAGCCCTTAAAACACCTTTTTCGCCCCAGCCCCTCCCTCCTTCCCACCGAGAGTACAGGGAGACAAGCCATTGGGGTCAATTTGTCGGGTCTCCCACTGGATCACAGCTTCCTCCAGGCATCCACCCCCTCCAGCGTGGGCACCTCCACCATGGGCTGCAGCTGGATCTGTGCATCCCCTTTGGATCCCCATGGGCTGTGAGTGGATCTCTGCACCCCCCGTGGATCCCCATGGTTTGTGGGTGATCTCTGAATCCCCCGTGGATCCCCAGGGGCTGCAGGGCACAGCTGATTCACCATGGTCCTCACCATGGCCTGTAGAGGAATCTCAGCTCCAGCACCTGGAGCCCCTTCTGCCTCTCGTTCTCCACTGACCTTGGTGTCCATATTGTTTCCCTCACATGTTCTCATTTCCTCCTCCTCTCTGGCTAGAAAAACACTGTGCCCCACTTTGTCTTGATTTTCTTCTCTAAATATGTTATCACAGAGGCGTTACAGCCTAATAACGCTAATTGGCCCAGCCCTGGCCATATCCATCTTCAGAGTTATCAGAGGTTGGTTCTGTCAGACACGGTGGGAGTTTCTCACAGAAGCCTCCTCTGTGGCCCTCCACTACCAAAAACCAACAAAAGCACTAATGCTGGTTCTGAACAGCCTAGCACAGAGCTCGAAATGGGAAAGGTTCTCCATTGTTGCTTTCCTGTTATTGTTAAAACTGAAAGCTTTCTCATCAGGAAAGTCCTTTCCTTCTTAATCTACTTGGAAATGAAAACAAACAGACCTTATCCCCTCTGGCTCCCTGCAAACAACTCTCACTTTAAAACAGCCCCAACCACCAGAACCGAAGATCGATCAAATCCTGTAAAACGCTTTAACAATGCCATTCCCTTAACCTCGGAGACATACCCAGGAGTGCCGGCTGCCGTGCCTGTCCTGCTGCCCGGCAGTGACCCAGAGGCACTGAGCCGATCCTGCCGGCGCTGGTAGAGCTTGGAGGCCGCCAGCCCCTGCAGCCTGAGGCCGGCCATGGCACCCAAGGCCCCTCGGCACGGGAATGCGGGGACACAACTGGAGCAACACCAGCAGCACCAACACTCAGTGAGTCACCTTCCTTTGGGGAGTTGCGTTTACATTTCAGAAGAGCTACAGCAGGATGCATAGACACCCGGTCAAGCGCTGCTGCTTACAACCTCTCTGCCATTTTGCCATATTCTTAAAAGATCTGACAACCTCTTTCCTGTACTCCACTAGTAATTATCTACTTAATGCAGCACACGAGGGGCTACATCAGCACCTCATTATGTCCTAGCCTTGCAGAATGCATCTGTATAAATGTCGTAAGTGAGGTAAAAAAACCCCCTCCGTCTTCACTTCATTAAGCCACTTAAATCAAGAAAACTTTCTGACCAAAGCACAGAGAAATGCAGAAAAACAAAGCTGACTACTAGAGCTCTTGATAGCAAACACTATCATTTACTGCAGATCAGTATCTGACCCTGGCATCTCCACATGCTTTCCTGCTCTACCACACCATGTCCTAAGGACACTGTAAACAACAGAGCTGTTCCTTGCATTTGGACAAAGCATATTCCAAGAAATGAGCTTGCAAAACTTCTGCTCCCTGGACTCATGGCAGTCAGCAGCAGTCACACACGGCAGAGGGTCAGGAAGCAGGGAGGAAGAACATACTTGGCATTCCAGTCTCCAGAGCTCTCTAGCCTTCAAGCATTACCATGAAAAATATTTTAAGAGTCATTACTAACCAATTACCTTTTAGTAAATTGTAAAAAAAAAAAAAAAAAAAAAAAAAAAAAAGGAAGGGATTTTTGTAGCATGAGCATGAAATACAGCTTGGCAAGCTACAGAGATAAAAAACTCAGAGGATTGATGACTTCATGAGTTCTAAAAAATATTAAAGAGCAGGAATCCCTTCTGACCTTCTGACACTTAAAGAAAAAACAGAAGGGTTTACCGAGGCCCAGTAGAACAGACATGAATAAAGAACAATATACTTTTAAAATCACAAATCAGCAACCTTAAAATCTACAGTGCACCCCTCATTTTCTTGAGAGTTTCAGCTCCTGACCTGACAGCAATCTGCCACTACCATTTCCTTCAGATTGTAAGTGTAGTTCATCCTTTTCTATTTTAGAATATAAATGTGTTAAAAATGAAATTTGGGGTGTTTGTCCTATGATGTAGCAATGGAGGGCCATCTCCGTGGCTTTCCTTCCTCCCAGACCACCTTGGAAAAACGGGGAGCCCGTTCCCATGAAGAAGCTCCCGAGCGCCGCACCCCCCCCGTCCCGGGTCGGGGACGGGGTGGGGAGGCCGCGGCAGAGCCGGCTCTGCCACCGACAGAGAGAGAGGAAAGGGGCCGGCCGCCCCGTCTTCCCCCCCCCGGTTCGCTGCAGAGGAGCCCCTTCCCAGCGCCGTCCGCGGCTGGGAGCCGGCGGGGGGGAGAGAGCCCAGCCCGCGGAGCCGCCCGCAGTCACCCGCCGCCGGAGCGGGAGGAAGAGGAGCCGGCCGCTTTCCCCCCCCTCAGCACAAAGAGTTTCAGCCGAGAAGCAGCCTGACCGCAGTCAGGCGCCGCCGGTCCAGCGCAGAGAAGGGAGCCCCAGCCGCCCCCGCCCGCAGCCGCTGAGCAGCCTCTCCACGGCCCCGGCCGCCCTCGCCCGCAGCCGAGAGGCAGCCTGGCCCCGGCCGTTCCCCGTGCCGGAGCGGAGAGGGGGGCCCCGGCCGCCCGTCTGCCCGCAGTTACCATGCTCCCCGTACAAGCCGCCGCAGCCGCCACGCAGTCAGCTGCCTCGGCCAGATGAAGCGTCCCTGAGCTAGCCGGACCGCTGCCCCACTTCAAAAGAAAAACCCCACACCCACCACGTTCCACATCCCACCGCACAAGCCCCGGTCCACCCCCCACAACACTGCCGCCGCTGTGGAGCGGCATGAGACTGAGACGCCATTTCTGCGGCAAAAACTAGCCCATGGCCGCAGAGAGCTCCAAGTGCCCGCCCCGGTGATCCCGCATGCAAATTAAGAACTCCGAAAGCGTCCCGGGATGAAATCGAACATAAAAAAACCCTTATCAAATAAAAACCAAGTAAAATTAAAACAAATAAGAACTAATACTCAGCCGTGTGGACCCTAGAGAATCAGAAGAGCTAATTTCTCCAGTTTTGCTTACTAGCCGTAAGTTAAAAAGACCAAACCAGAGATGAGACCACAGGAGAAAACAAAGAACTGACAGGACTTTGAGATTTGTTCCCAGCGAGGGCCAGTCCTCCAGCTCTGTTGAATTGCATGCAGCAGAGCTGATAAAGCCCTCCTCCTCCACGGCGATCAAACCCCTCGGGCGAATATTAATAAGAGCTGATTAATAAAGGCGTTTATGGAGATTAATATTTTCTCCGCCCATTTTTATTCATAACAACTGGGGGCTCGTCCGGGATTGGCCACGCCCAGAAGAGGACCGAGAGGGGAAGGCGCCGCCCACCTTGGACCTCCTGGACAGCTGGCCTCCTGGACCAAAGAGGACAACGCACGCCAGCCTCGAGGGACAACCAGCGAGGACAACGCACGCCAGCCTCGAGGGACACACAGCAGCCACAAGGGGGCGCCGTTGAGGAGCACCGGGTAAGTATAAAACTCGGTGGCGGGAGCAGGAGACGTGCGAGTGTGTGTGTGAGTGAGACGGGGGCCGGCAGCTCGGACCCCCGCCGCGAGTGAGGACTCCTCAGTACTGCATTTCCACATCTTCGCGAGAGGAGTGGTCAGGAACAGGAGGAAGCGAGAGGAAACAGAGTGAGCGAGGCGTCTCCAGGGGTGTAGGAAACCCCCCTCCGGACGTGCGGAGGCTGAATAGAGTGTGAGTGGCACGTCATAGAGTGAGTGGTACTGTGGGTTTCCCCTAAACCTGTAGGGGCAAACCACCCAGGTCACCTCAAGTGTGCGGGGAGGCCAGGGACAAGTGTGTGAGGCACGCACCACACCGACGCAGGAGAAAGGGTGGCTAGGGGCTGCTCCCAGGGACCTGCAGGGGTGTGGGGAGAGAAAGAAGTACTGGCCGAGGTTACCAGGGGCTGCTCCCAAGGGAGGGGTGGCCAGGCCGAGGTAACTGACGGGGTACAGGACGGTCACACTGGGCGGGGGTGCTCAAAGGGGAGCATGCTACCGGGTGTGAAGAGTGCATTGGGCGGGGGTCGGATTAGATACGCTACCGGGCTTGAGTGTGTCGTGTTGGGCGGGGGTAGGCAAGAGTTCTATGCTACCGGACACGGAGAGGTAAAGCTGGTCGGGGGTATCTAAGGCCGGTGCTACCGGGTGCAGTGAGTGAAAGTTAGGGGAGTTCCAACGTGCGAGGAACTTAACGATAGGGCGAGTGAGTGAGTCGCATACTGTGTGTGTGTGTCCTGGCAGAAGCAGTGACTGGAACTCTGGGCCCAGGTTGACCGGCTGCTTACGGGGATACGCCGGACGCGCAGGAGTGAAAGAGGGTACCGGCTGGGGTGGTGACGGAAGCACCAGGGGTGCTGAGGCCATTGACGGGTACCGGGGGCTGGCTGTGGCAGTGGTCGGGGCCCTAAGGGCGGGTCATACGAACTGCTTCCAGAGCTCACGAGTGAGTGTGAGTGAGTGAGTGTGAGTGAAAGAGCTTTCAAAAAAAATTTTTTTGAATAAATTTTAAAAATGGGTACTTGGATAAGTAGGCCTAGAGAGGCTGAAGTACAAAAAGAAAAAATACCACATATCCCTCCAGAGAGCCCACTAGGAAAGATGTTAGAACAGTGGGACAGGGAGGAAAGTACTAGAGATTTAGATAGGATCAAAATGATCCATTATTGTATAGAAGTATGGCCTACTCTGGGTTTACCTGGAGAATGGCCATGGCACGGAACAACAGACCCTTGGATGTGTGCTCAGTTAAATCAACATCTAAGAGCCCAAGGTGATAAAGAAGCAGAACAAATGCAGTATGCTGCTTGTTGGGAAAAACAAAACAGAAATAGAGACAACATAAGGATCTGTAAGTTACAGGGGAAAAAAGAAAAAAGTGATAAAGAAGAGAATGGCCCCATCTGGGATCCACTTAATCACTTACCTCCCCCTCCCGCATATCCAGATATGCCCCAGGTTCCCCCTGAAAACCCCTTCCGACTTCCCCAAACTGTAACCCCTGTTTCCCCCCTACCTTCAGCCCCAAGCCACCCTCAAATCCCTCAAACTAATTCCCCTATTCCTCCCTCTACCAATACCTTTGCCCCCTCCCTAACCAGCCTTCCGGTGAGTCTTCCCCCATCCAGTACTAACCCCTTCTATACAACAGAAGTACCCCCAGTTTCCCCCAACAGTAGCTATGTCTTTTCTCCCTTACCATCCATGGTTCCAGCCCCACCTGCAAACTGGGAACCAAATTTGCCCACCCCAAGCATAGAGCGTCCCCCTGAAAATAATCCAGAGGGACATTCTTATAACACCAGATCTAAAGCTAAGCTTTTTCCCTTGAGAGAGGTTCCAATGGGCGGAGTTGCTGGAGGGGTGGGATTTGTAAATGCCCCTCTGACAGCCTCAGAAGTCAGGAACTTCAAAAAGGAACTAAGAAACTTAGTTGAAGATCCAGTGGGGGTGGCTGAACAGGTAAATCAGTTCCTAGGTCCCAATACCTTCACATGGGGGGAAATGAATTCTATATTCAGAATTTTATTTAGCCCCGAAGAGATAAAGATGATTCGAACAGCAGGGATAAAGATTTGGGAAAGGGAGAATAGAATAGGGCCCCCAGGTGAACATAAACTGCCAGTAAGTGATCCAAAGTGGAATCCAAATAGGGAAGAAGACAGGAGGAATATGGATGATTATCGAAATTTGATAATCAAAGGAATTAAAGAATCAGTCCCCAGAAGCATTAACTCAAAACTTGCATTTGATAATATGCAAGAAAAAGATGAGACCCCAGCCACTTGGCTGAGCAAAATAAAACAAAATTTGCAAAGATATTCTAATATTGACCCAGAAAGCCCTGAAGGCCAGGTGTTACTTAAAACACAGTTTGTTACAAAGTCCTAGCCAGATATTAGAAGAAAATTAGAAAAGTTAGAAGACTGGCAAGATAAAGGAATAAATGACTTGTTAAGGGAAGCCTTAAAAGTCTATTTAAGAAGGGAAGAAGAAAAAACCATCACAAAGGGAAAAATCATGGTAGCTGTGGCTAGAGAAAGTGTATCTAACCAGAGTTCACCCCACCGAGAGGATAGGAAGCCAGTCAGAGAGCAAAGAAATAATTTACTACCTTGGGTGACCCCTAAAAGACAAGGGGAAACTCGAAAGTGTTTTTATTGTGAAGAAATAGGGCACCTCAGAAAAGATTGCCCAAAAGTATCATTTGATGAGGCAATCAAGAGAGAAAAAGATATATTAGAAAGTATATTAAATGAAAAAGATGATGAAACTTAAAAAGTCATAAAATGTATGACTTGCAAAATTATAAAAACCAAATTAATAGAAGAAACACAGCTAAATTGGCTCAGCTGTTTGTTTGCCTCTAGCTCTTCTGTAAATTAAAACCTGGCCCAAATTTAACATAAGAGCTTCCCCTTAAAGAAATGTTTAAACTTCTGTTCTTGTTAACCCTCTAACCCAGGAGGTTACCAAGAAAGAAAACCAAAATCCCCAAACTCCTCCCCTTAATTCAAATATCACCCCATTAACCCCAAAATATAAGTCCTTTCCAGGTGCTGCTAAAGACCAGAGTGAAAGGACCAGCAACACCACCTCCAAACATCCTGTCCAGCACAAACCTTTCAAAACATCATCCCCCATAGACTGTTGTTTCATATTCAAACTCTTCAAAAATGACTTTCAAAAAAAAAAAAAACACCCAGACTACATATTGCATAGAAGAAGTTTTTTTTACTGTTTGTATTAGTGGTTGTGATATTGTTGTTAAAAGTTTGTTGTTGTTATTATTGTAATGTTGTGACTGAAAGCGCATATCAATCACAAAAGCTGTGAGATTGTTTGTTGTTTTAAATTAGTATAAATTATTGAGAAAATTACTACAAAAATTTAAAAATCTCTCATAGAGCACAACCCAAAAAGGCTACCTAAAAGTTAACAGCCAAGTGTGAAAGTGCAAGAAAAACTCTAAAAACTGAACCCAGAGAGCTCCTAGAACCAAGAGGCAAGCCCAGGTGAGATTAGAAAAATGAAACTAGTTCACACTGGACTCTTGGAAAGACTCATGATAGTCTGAATGATGAGTGAACCCATGAGAGGAGCTGGTTCAGAGAGGCATTCCCTCATCAATGATGAGAAGAACTCAAAGTCCTCAATAAGAGTTTATATCAACCCAAACCACACTTGCTTTGCTGATCTGCAACTCTCAACCTGTCAGGATGAGAAAAAACAATTGGTCATAAAGAATACTGCCACCTTTGAGCAGAGCTTAACTGGAGAGTGCTCTATAAGAGAATGGTTTTAGCTAGGCAAACCTCTCAATAAGAATTTGGTTATTATTTTGATAAAAAAAAAAAAAAAAAAATATAAGCTACAAAAAAGTCCCTAGTAGTCAAAAATATAGCCCAAATTTGGATTCCTTTTAATACCAAAAGCACCTCAAAGAAAGACCCCAAAATTAAGCAAAAAATGACAAAACAAAACCAAGCTGTGATTGATATGAGCAAAGTCCAAACTTGAACAAGTAAAGTTAAACCCCAAAAATAATCAAAAATCATTACCATAAATAAGTTGATGCAGGTTTAAACAACCTGATCAAAAGCAAAGAGGAGGGAATTGTTAAAAATGAAATTTGGGGTGTTTGTCCTATGATGTAGCAATGGAGGGCCATCTCCGTGGCTTTCCTTCCTCCCAGACCACCTTGGAAAAACGGGGAGCCCGTTCCCATGAAGAAGCTCCCGAGCGCCGCACCCCCCCCGTCCCGGGTCGGGGACGGGGTGGGGAGGCCGCGGCAGAGCCGGCTCTGCCACCGACAGAGAGAGAGGAAAGGGGCCGGCCGCCCCGTCTTCCCCCCCCCGGTTCGCTGCAGAGGAGCCCCTTCCCAGCGCCGTCCGCGGCTGGGAGCCGGCGGGGGGGAGAGAGCCCAGCCCGCGGAGCCGCCCGCAGTCACCCGCCGCCGGAGCGGGAGGAAGAGGAGCCGGCCGCTTTCCCCCCCCTCAGCACAAAGAGTTTCAGCCGAGAAGCAGCCTGACCGCAGTCAGGCGCCGCCGGTCCAGCGCAGAGAAGGGAGCCCCAGCCGCCCCCGCCCGCAGCCGCTGAGCAGCCTCTCCACGGCCCCGGCCGCCCTCGCCCGCAGCCGAGAGGCAGCCTGGCCCCGGCCGTTCCCCGTGCCGGAGCGGAGAGGGGGGCCCCGGCCGCCCGTCTGCCCGCAGTTACCATGCTCCCCGTACAAGCCGCCGCAGCCGCCACGCAGTCAGCTGCCTCGGCCAGATGAAGCGTCCCTGAGCTAGCCGGACCGCTGCCCCACTTCAAAAGAAAAACCCCACACCCACCACGTTCCACATCCCACCGCACAAGCCCCGGTCCACCCCCCACAACACTGCCGCCGCTGTGGAGCGGCATGAGACTGAGACGCCATTTCTGCGGCAAAAACTAGCCCATGGCCGCAGAGAGCTCCAAGTGCCCGCCCCGGTGATCCCGCATGCAAATTAAGAACTCCGAAAGCGTCCCGGGATGAAATCGAACATAAAAAAACCCTTATCAAATAAAAACCAAGTAAAATTAAAACAAATAAGAACTAATACTCAGCCGTGTGGACCCTAGAGAATCAGAAGAGCTAATTTCTCCAGTTTTGCTTACTAGCCGTAAGTTAAAAAGACCAAACCAGAGATGAGACCACAGGAGAAAACAAAGAACTGACAGGACTTTGAGATTTGTTCCCAGCGAGGGCCAGTCCTCCAGCTCTGTTGAATTGCATGCAGCAGAGCTGATAAAGCCCTCCTCCTCCACGGCGATCAAACCCCTCGGGCGAATATTAATAAGAGCTGATTAATAAAGGCGTTTATGGAGATTAATATTTTCTCCGCCCATTTTTATTCATAACAAATGGAATAAAGAAAAATGTCCTCCACACTGGGTGTCTTTGCTGACCTTTGAAATTTTAGCGCAATAAACCATTTAAAAAATGTAAGATTAAATCACCTTTTTACTTCTAGCACAAAGCAAAATATTAAATCACCAAAACATTTATCTCCCTTATCCTTAACCAACCTGACAAAAACCTTCCTTCTCACTCAAACACTTCAGCTTTTACCTGACTCATATGACATGATTCTATTGGTTTTCAAATAATCATCCTTCCATGGAAACAATGACTGTCTTCTTCAAAAGGGAAGATGAGGGGATTACAGAAAAAAAAAACAAAATCACAACAGCAAACATCCTGTCTTCCCATGCCTCAACACAAGCTCACTCACTCCTCTCTTGCCACCTTACATAAAGAGTGAAAATGCACGGTTTTGTTTTTTCTTTCTCTCTTGACAGATTGTTTTTAAGAGAGAGGGTTGATGCCAAAATCTTACAGGTGGTTACTTTCTGGGCCAAAGCAGAGAAGAAAGAAGCCAGACTTCTTTCAGGCATTTTCAGGTACTTCCTCAGAGAAGCAGCTCTATGGCCCCAGAACAGACTAAGGACCTTCCTATCTAGAGTGCAACAGAGTAAGAACTTTCCACCTAATGTGTTATTCCTAAAACTTCTTCTGTATCTTTTCAAACTTTCCTTCAGAAATGAGAGCAAATTTAGATCAAAAGATAAAGATTAAAACCACATTTTCAACCCAGAAGAGCAGAAATGGCTGCTTCTAACTCAGAGAGAGAAGATATCTCTTATTTTATGCAGGTACTGTCTACTCTGCACCAAAAACTTTTCATAATATTGTCCTTTATACTCCCTACTCTTTCAAACCATTTAACTTGTAACTGCTTCATGTACAGCAGCAGCTCTCTGCTGTATTAAAAAAGCATCTAAGCAGCTAGCCCAATTGAAAATAATATACTGTTATTTCTTACCTTCACTGGATTAGGAACAATCAATAAGCATATCTGTAAATGCAGCTGCTCTTCTTTTGTTGACTACAGGAAGTACATAGGCGTATCCAGATCCCAATTCGACCAAATATAGTGGTAACAAAAATTTCTTATGAAGATTATTATGCTCTGAAACGTGCACTTGGAAATATTTTTTTTTCTTGGGCTTTGTATTAGATTAATTTCTAAAGGCAACACAAAACAGCCCAGGCATTTTTCACCTATGGGTTTTCTTATCAACACCACAGCAGCAAAGTCTTAAAGGAAACTCTCTTCCATTCTTGATTAGTTTTTATTTTGGGCATTTGACAACGTTTTGCTCACTGGTCATTCACAGATTCTCTTTCTCTAGGAAAAATCCTATTACAAAGACAAAACAACAAAATCCAGCTAACCAAACAAAAATAATCAACACCACCCCAAACTCCACCAATCTTCAAAAAGGCAAAAGTCAGAAATTAACAGATGGACTAAATGCATCAAATACAATTCTAGAAGGGGCATTCCCTTATTTATCGGTAAGGAAGTACCATAGTTAACTTCTAAATGCTCCAAAAATCACACCAATTGTATTTATCAACACTGAAAATCACAGAAAGACTGCTTAGAAACATACTGTTTTTACATCTAACACACTATTTCTTATACAGAATTTGTTTTTAAATGTAGTTAAAACAACATGTAACCTCATTAAACTAAAGAGTGTGGCCAGCAGGTCAGGGAGGTGGTTCTCCTCCTCTATCTCCCCAGTAGCCCAGCCCAGATCTGGCAGTCACAAATACTATTTCTAAAATCCAATTATCTAATTATCAGTTTTCTCTAGCAAAACACAATCCTCACACTGAAAAAATGTAACTAGTGATATGTTTAGGATTTGCATTTCATTTGCTAGATAGTCACCTAGTTAGTAATTTTAGTAATTTTTTACTATGAGTACACAAAAAGAAAAATGTGCACTTCTTTTTCCTGGATTTATATTTTTCTCTAATGCTAAAAATCAATAAATCAAATCACTGCAGTCTTTTAAATTCAGAAGATGCCCTCTGCAGCCAAATGAGACAGAAAACAATGAAAATGGAGTTATTTTTCATGTATTTTAATACTAATAATGCATCTGTAATCAGAATACGTAGAAGAGATTAATTTCATATTTCTACTTTATAAGAAAGGTGAAGTAAAAAAAAAATACTGTTTCAGCACCTCATGTTTTCCAGTCTTCTTCACATTAGAACACTTTAAAACAAAACAATCATTCCCTGTGTCAACAATTTCAAGATGAAAAGCACATGTATGTCCTGTTCCTGGCTCAGGAAGGTTCCCACTGATGGATATGGTGGGGATGCTCCAGCTGTGAAACAGTTCATCTCCTCCCAGAACACTGAAAACCCCATGTCCCAAAAGCTGGAGAATATCTGACTACTTGAAGAACTACCAGATAACAAACAGGGAACAACATCTGGGTACCACTCAGCAGAGTGAACTGTAGCTGGATCTAAGGAAGAACATTCTCAATACTGAATTCTTTCCAATGCCATAGTTTGTCCCAGCCTGAAAAACAACACTGAACACAGTGCTTATGAATGGCATCAGCCAGGCAAGGTGCTGAGCAGTGCAATGTTACACATACACTGTAAAACTTTGCTGGGAAACTACTACCCTAAATGGATGATACTATGAACAGCCAGCTGAGTTACAGCTGTGACAAACAACTTGGATAGAACAGTTAATTGTCCTGTCCCAGGAACAGCAGCAGACAGAACTTTAGAAATGTTCACAGCTGACAAACTTCCCAGGACAAACATTTCTGAAAACATTAAATAACACCCATAATCATTTTTAATAAGCTAAAGCCAAGGCCCGCTCATTCTAACTAACCTCTGAAGTAAACCCAAAGAAAAGGGAACAGAAGTCCTGCACCACTTTGAACTGCACACTTTGCAGTGTCTCTGCTACCTTGGAATCGTCCACCCAGGCTCACACTTCATGCCAAAGCTTCCAAAGGAATAGTGTTGCACTTTAACAGGCAAGTTTCAGAGGAAGCACAGAGAGAAAGACAGGGATTACTGTTCCCCAACACCTTCCACTGTCCTCCTGAGTGACTTCACCTGAGGTAAGCCTGTCATTCTAAACAGCACCATGCCACAGCTCTGAAAAAATAAAATCAGCTGGATTCATACAGCCACAGTCCTTTCTAAGTCCTCTCCATCCTTTCTCCATTTTAGAGCTGGATGGGTACCCATAACCTGTGAACATTTAAGGCTCCTGAGTCTTCCTCCAGCTTTAAGAAAATGAATGTAAACTTGTAAATACACACCTGTTTCACATGTCAGAAAAATAAAAATGGGACCATTAAAGACATGAGGGAAAACCCAGAAGAGTTTTGAGTTGAGCATGTATAATCACTCAAAAGCGTCAATTTGTCATCAGACACCAAAAACAACACATTCCGAAATAATACACAAACATACACAATTATTCAGCGGGTTCTCACACCCAACAACCCCACTCATCAGGATCCACTTTGAATAATCAGAAAAAGCTTCATCATACAAACATCAAGACTTGACACAAAAGGAAAGTGAATACTTATACACAACGTGCTTTGACTCCATCTCAGTATTCCTAATCATGAAGAACAGCACTTCAGAACTACAGTAAGATAGCCGGACTCCTGAGGATGAGCACCCTAAAAAGGGCACCTTGCTAACTGCAGTATTGCTCCTTCATGCTTCTCATCTCCAAGACACTTCACAAAAGCAAGCTTATTTTCACGAACTGCTTATAACGTCTGGGTTTCATTTTACAGACAGGAGGAAAAAATGTGACATTAAAGCCCTTGTGCAAACCCTCACAAAATGCCAGGAAATGCCTTCCCCACGCCTCTTCTCATTTACAACTGTCAATTAGGTTGACGTTCTCCACTGTCACACAGCATGAGAAGAGAAGGGAGCTCCAGGTTTAAACAGTTCCTGGAACATGTTAACTCCGAGGCCAGCTGGAGGAAGAGCAGAGTCAGTCTGCGGGCAGAGGGGCTGTAGATCGGCGAGAAGGGCCCTGGCGGGGCAGCAGGCTGCCGGCCCGGGTCACACCACGGCACCACAGCCCGCCGCGCAGGCACGGCTCCCATCCACAGCTGCTCCCGCCCAGCGCTGCCCTGTCCTGCCCAGCCCAGCCCAGCCCAGCCCAGCCCTGCCCAGCCCTGCCCGGCCCGGCCCGGCCCAGCCCTGCCCTGCCGTGCCCAGCCCTGCCCTGCCCAGCTCTGCCCTGCCTTGCCCAGCCCTGCCCGGCCCGGCCCGGCCCTGCCCTGCCGTGCCCAGCCCTGCCCTGCCCTCCGCTGTGTCCCCGTGCGGGTTCAGGCACACGGAGCAGCCCCGCTCCACGCAAGCCTCACACAGCCAAGCGTTCTCCCTCTCCCCCGAGCCTTCCCACCGGGCCCCCATGGCGTTACCCGAGGCCAGAAGGAGCCGCTCCCGGCCGGCCCAGGGCGGTGCAGGCCGGCCCGGCCCCGACCCCCGCCCGCTCCCGTGTGCCCGGCCTCACCTGCCCGTCATGGCGGCGAGCCCCGGCGGCGGCGGCCCGGAGGCTGCGGGCGGCCCGGACACGGCGCTGCGGGCCCGGCGGGCAGCGCTGACCCCGCCCCGGCCGCGGCCCCGGCCCCTCGGGCGTGGGCGGGCACCGCAGGCCTCGGTGACTCAGGGCAGCCCCCCCGGACCTGCGCATACTTTTCCTATAAAGGGAAAGAAATACGGAATAGCGAGGCGGCGGAGCGGAAGGGGGGAGACGAGGCGGGGGAGGCGGCAGCGCAGGCACGGCACGGCACGGCACGGCGCGGCGCGGCACGGCACGGCACGGCGCTCAGCCCCTGCCCCGCCGGCGGAGCGGCTCTGCCCCCCGGGCAGTGAACACACCCCAGGCGCTGTGAGTGCGGGGTGCAGGGGGCAGCGCCGGCCGGGCCGCTGCTGGGTGCGCGGTCACATACACCGCACTGACGGGACTTTTCCTGATATCACGGCCTGTTCCAGCCTGTTCTGCGGGCTGCTCACCCCTCCGGATCCCCCGCGGCCAGGGGAAGTGGCTTTCCGGCCTTTTACCCTTGGGGTGCCGAAGACGGGTCTGGAAGGCTTCTAGAAAGTGGTCATGGCAACTTATTTTAATTCTCATTATCCTCCTCTGACTCTGTTAATAATAAATTTATTTTATACCTTTAGTTTTGAACTTGTTTTGCCCTTCAAGTGTTTTCCTCCCAGTCCCTATCTCAACTCATGAGCCCTTTGTAAATACTTTTTTCCCCCTCTTCTCTGCCCAGCTGTAGAAGAAGAGGGTAAAGCGAACAATTCTTGTAGGTGCCTGGCATTTGACCCATGTCAAATTATAACATGAGGTTAGATGTTGGTGCCAAAAAACTTGATGTATTTTATTTAATAGTAAAAGAGGCAAAGAAAAAAGGAAAGAAGGAAAATAGAGGTGTGTGTGGGTGGGGGAACAGGGAGTGATAGGGGTTAAGTCAGAACATATCACCCTTCCAAGGGTCCCAATGACTTCTTGTTGCTCCCCTCTGTCTGATCTCCATGGTGAGGGTCCCCTGCCGCCTCACAAGGAAAAGTATAGAATCCAATGGATCAATACACATTTGGGCCAGATGGGAATGCCGACATGCCTCCCCTGGGGAGGGCAAGTTTGATACTGTCCTTTGCAACACTGTTGATCTGTTGCATCATGTTGCAGTACTCTGGTGCAGGGTCTGGGGACCCTTTTGGACCCTTTTCAAAAAGGGTTTGGGGACCCTTTTTTGATGAGCCATGACATCCCCTCTGCTTCATATGAATGTGGCTTTTCCCAGGGTGAAGGAGGCCCTGCAGCTGGGCAGATCTGCACAGTGGATGATGGGCATTCACTGCCTTGGACCAGAGGCTTTTTCACTACACACCCAAAACCTCTCATCCTCCCACCCTTAGCTGTGACGATCTGTGCAGGCCTGGCAGCTGATAGCTCTGGGGCTGTGGTCTTCACCCTGAAGGTGCTAAGCTTGATCCCTCTGTGAATGTATTCTTCTCTCCCAGCCCAGACTCCAGTTACTTTATCTTATCTCCATCAGCAAGTAATCCAGGGCCCCACTCAGGCTTTTCATGGTTTTCTCTGCAGCTTTTGTATAGTTCTGTTTTTATAGTCAAAAGTCCTTCATGAAGATGTTTTGTTGCAGTGTGCATTTTGGGTTTTCTAAAATGGTTGTAATTTTTAAGCCATAAATTATAACATTTCAGTCTTCAACAACACCTTTTCTTGAAAGTTCTTTTCCATGTCTCTAAAGACATGAAAAACAGCAGCTACAGATGGCAGAGTCTGTCAGGGACCAAAGCTGTGTCTAAGGCCTAACATATTTGGTCCACTGTTGTACAGGTCAACATGATAATGTGGAGGAAGACCTCGTTAGTTGGTAGGAATTAACCCTTCAGAAATGAAACTATGTATCAGTCACCTGGTGGGATTCAACCTGTGAAAGGAAAATAATACACAATAAAGCAGTTGTTGACATGGAGGTGTTACGACCTCATCTCATGCACTGGCCCGTGTGAGATGATATTGAAACTGGTCACTCCTGAGGAGGAGATATAAGGTGCGGTCCTGGGTTGGAGGGGAGAGTAAGATAAGGTGCATGCTGTTTTCATCCAGGGGACACCCTGAAGGTGCACTGCCTTGCTACCTGTCCCACTTGGAAGCCATGCTCCATCTCCTTCTCCTGCTTGGCTGCTTCTCCAGAATTCAGGGGTCAGCCTGTATTAATGCAGCTAAAAAAAATAATTTGCTTTGCAAGTCTGAGTTCTTGACCTTTTTGTGCATGGGCATCCTCCTGAACTTGTAACAGTACTGGCAATGAGAATGGGATACCCAGAGCACAAAAACTGATACTGTCTTGAGTGTGTATGTGTGGCAAACTAACCCTGGTTTGAGTGCACATTAACATAGATGGGGCCAGGGCAGTGGGACACATAGTTGCACCGGGGGGGTGGGCATGCAGCTTCTCCAAAAGCTGCTGTTTGTGTGTAAAAAACAGGGCTTGGGCAGTAAGAGGTGTAGCTGCACCAAAAGACTGTGTGGCTGCTAAAAATGGTGACACTGCTTAGTTTATGTTAGAGAGCCTGGTCAATGGAGCATGTAGCTGAACCCGGAAAAGGTGTTCTGAGGTCAGTGGTCGCATGGTTGCACCAGGGGAGTGGAACACCCCTATTCTCTGTGTGTATACAGGGCTTGGTCAGCAAAGAACAGAGCTGCTCCAGGAGAGTGAAGTGTATCACTGCACTGAAAGATGCTGTTCTATGTGCATGTGTGGTATACCAGAAGTCAAGATTTAGTCCAGGTACCCAGTCGTGTGAGAACTTAGCAGAGTTTATCTGTGTCAGAGGTGTAATTGGTATCATACAGTTGTTGTTGCCTGGTGTAGAGTTTGTAGACATGACTGGCATTCTTTTAACGTTGAGTTAAAAAAAAAACCCCTTAGCCCTTTGTATTTGGGGTGTCGCCAGACAATACCAATAGAACAGAGTTATTGCCCTTACTATTTTTGTTGTCATTATCACTGCAAGTGCAATGATAATAATGTTTTGAAAAAAGGAGCCTCAGGCTGTGGCTCCATTAGTGCAGCAACTGGGGTAGACTCAGGAGTCATGGAATACATTATGACATAAGCTAGAAACTTGTACAAATATTGGCTAGAAACTTGTACAAATATGGGACCAGAAGGATGGGAGGCTAAGAATCATATGGAGGTGATAAAATACTTGGGGCAGTTTGTAAAAGCATCTTGGACAGTCTAAAAAGCAACTAATTCCTGCTAACCAAATAACAGGTTGCCTGTTATTTGCATGCAAAGTTGTAATGGAAAAAAATTAAGAACTAGAACAACAATTAATTAAAGAGGACAAAAACATAGAGTAGCTGAGATGCTACAAAGGCAAGGGTTTATAAGTGCTATTAAGAATGGAGAACGATTGGGGAAAAAATGTGCAGTTTCAGCAGAACAGTTTGCAGTTCAGGTTATCAAGAAATGAGGGAAAAAGAACAAAAGGTGACTGACCCACGAATCTGTGCAACCATGGCAAACCAAAATTAGGACCCAGAAATGTGGGATGAAAATATTTGGAACTCTAATTCCTGTAGTGAGGAACAGTCTGAAGCAAAAAGGAAGGTGTTCATGCTGCCTGTCCTCTCTCCGTGCCCCTGCAGCCCCTTCCTGGGGTCTGCAGAGGGTCTTTCTTCACCTTTTGTAGAGATGGAGCAATGTTTCCTTCTCCTCAGTCCTTAAGGAGCTGGAGTGGCTTGGGCTGGAGAAGAGAAGGCACAGGGGCCTCTGCTGTGTGAAGGAGACTTGCCAAGGCCTGCCCTGAGCCAGAAAGAGCTTGTTGCCATTTGGGAAAGACAAGACTGTGCAAGGTTTCAAGTCTGGCACTTGTAAGAGAGGCCATGGCAGGCTTGCAGAAGGAGCTGTGCTGCTGCCCTGAAGGGTGGTGTGATTGGAGAGTGGCTGGAGCCCGTGCAGGAAGGCTGCACTTGGTGCTAGATGTCCAAGGGGATGGAGAGACAGGCAGCCTGAGCTGGGGGCATCAGGCTGAGCCAGGCTTGGCTGAGCAAGGGGCCAGAGGTGAGCTGTGCACAAGGTCCCATGGTGTAATGGTGAGCACTCTGGACTCTGAATCCAGTGATCTGAGTTCAAGTCTCAGTGGGACCTCAGCCTTTTTCTTCCCGCAGCCTTTCCCTCAGCATGCTTACACCCTCACAGCTCTACTCTGCTGCTGCTTCACTTGTGCAGTGTTTTCTGATCAATCACACAGAGCTGAGCTGGAGACCACACACTCAAAATGGTCCAGGCAGAGGAGGCTGCTCTGGGACTGTTGGCCCCTATGGCAGATGCTAAAATGGAGACTGGGAACACACTCTGGGCAGCTGTTTCCAGGTTGGACCCTTGCCACAGTGACAGCAGGTTACTCTGTGTGGCATTAATTGTATGTCCACCCCTGTCCACTGTTCCTTCCTTGCTCCTTTCCTCTTCAGCTTCTTTTCCTCTTTTCCCTGCCAATTTCTTTCTCCTTCTCCACAATCTTTCCAAAGAGCTCTAAAAGCGTTGGGCAGTTCCCCACCATTAGGGTTACATTTGTTGCCCTGGGAGAGGGAAGGATCTTCCTTGCAGAGCAGGTGGAAGCTGAGGGAGGAGGAGAACAAACGACCACAACTCTCCAGCAGTGCTGCACAAAGGCTTTAATGAGAAGGAGCAAAAGCAGCGTCACAGAACAGAGAGCAAGGAAGACGTGTGCAGGGGTCAGGCAGGGAAAGAGATGGGCCCCTGAGGCAGGGCCAAAGGGGATGATGCGTGGGCTTCAGCAGATCTGACCGCAGCGGGGGACAGGCAGACACAGGCCTGAGCCGCCCAGGCCAAGGGAGCCCCCAGAAGAGATGGGAACCCCCGAGGTGCTGAGGGAGCTGCCCACAGCAGCTGACAGAGAGGATCCCACGGCTGTGCTCTGAGGGAAAGAGGTGAGGATGGGGCCCGGCAGGGTCACCACCACCGGCGAAGGCTCGATGTACACCGTGGAGTCAGCGCAGCGGGCCAGGCAGGGCTCACTGCAGCTGCTGGCAAGGGGCGTTGGGCCACAGGGGCCGCAGGGCCGTGGGGGACAGGGTCTGCAGCAAGACATCTCTCGGGGCAGGAGGCAAAGCTGCAACACAGAGCACGGAGCACCAACCGGCCTCAGCATCACTCTGCCTGGCTCTCTGGCCCTCAGCTCTCGCCAGGGACACCTTTGCTCTTCAACACACCCTCTGTGCCCACAGCTCCCACCACCCTCCTGCTGCCCTGCCAGTGGCACGGCACGGGAAGGCCGTCCACCTTCAGCAATAGCACCCAGCACAGTGGCTTTAAGGCCCCTGTGCAAAGACTGCTCCCAGCCCATCTCCACAACAGACACGGCTCTCTTAGAGATGTCTGCCCATGCACTGGCACATTTTGGCACCCCACGGCAGGTGCAAACTCTGCTGGGCACTCATCCCCCTGAGGCTGAGCCCCATGCATCCCCTTCTGCTGGAACAAAGGCCCCTCTTCCCAGCTGTCCCCAGCCAGCAGCACGGAAAGGCTGAGGGCCCTTCAACACTTGTGTGTCAGGGCCAAGCGGAGGCAGCCCAAGGATCAGCCTGGGCAGCCTCCATGGCAGCAGTTCAGCCCACAGGGAGGGCTGGAGCAGACTCAGGCTTACCTCGTTCCTTGAGGAGAGGGAGGCCAGAGACCAGGATGCTGAGCCTGGAGCAGCACAGCCTTTTATGCCGTGTCCCAGAGCCCTGTGGGGCCACAAACATTCCTTGTTTGTGAAACATCCCAACTCCTGGGAGTGGCCATTTGTGAGGCCTTGCTGCTGATGAGGTCCTGCCTCTTTCTTCTCAAATATTGTTCGCCCACTCTGTGCAATGCAGAATTGTGCAATGATTCCTACAATCACTTGGGGATAGAATGGACCTTAAAATTATCTGGTACACGCCCCCAGAAATGGCTTCTATACCTTCTCTGGACAACCTGTTCCAGTGTCTGACCCCGCTCCAAGGAAAAGATTCTTTCCCAATATCTAATAGAACTATACCAGTTTTCATTTTCAAGCAAGGCCCCCTTGTCCCATTCTAATTGTCACGAGACTATTGGCTCAGAGATGTGCGGCTCGAGTGCAGGCAGATTGCAGGTGGGTTTGTGTCACACAGATTGCCTTTGCCACATTGCCCTCTTCATGGGGACTGCAGCCACCCATCACGATGGAATTTAGCTCTGAGAGAAACCTTGAGTGAGCCCTCAGGTGCTTTTGGTGCAGGTGCACCAGCCAGCCCTGAGAGACATTTCTCCCCAGGGGTGACTTTGACCAAGAGCTGACGGTGGGTGAATTGAGGCAGAAGTTCAGGGCTGCACAGTCCTGTAGAGAAGAAGAGATGCAGCTCTGCAGGGCTGTGGCAAAACTCAGTGGCAAAGCAGGATCACTGTGGGCTGGAGGGAAGCTCCTCATTGAGGGGAGTGAGGGCCACGAGGGCCTTGCTTTCTGTTCTCTCTTATCATTCTCTGCCACAGCCTGTGTTTTCTGCCCATGGGCCTGGGGAACAGAGGCAGATTCCCAACCAAGAAGAGCAACCCGAGGAGTCAATTAATTGTGTTTCAAGGGACTTTTCTAGGGGAATCTCCATAGCCGTGCGTCCCTCGAAAACTAAACAAGGGCCTCATGCATTTTACAACCAGAGCTCTGGCATGAGCCTGGGAAGTTGGGATCCTCTAGAAAACAAGGAAATCAACAGCTAGCAAAGTGATCAAAGGCATGCCTACATCTCTCCCTGAAAGACAAATTGACCCATTTCCTCACACACAACTTGACTCACTTTGGTCAGTGTGTCCAGCCCCAAGGCTGGGATCTGGATGGCAGCTTTGGGGAAGAGGCTGAGGGCAGGGAGCCCAAAGCTCCTTTTCCTGGGGCAGGCATCACTTGGCCCTTTCAATTCATTTCACACTTCAAAGGGATATTGGATCAGTGTCCCAGAACATGTGGGAATCATAGTGATGTGGAAGAGTTGGGAAAATCCATGAGCTTCAGGCAAACCTGAATCATCCTGATGTGCAAATGAGAGCACAAGGTGCCCTGGACTCAGGCATTCCAGGGATACCAGAGCACATAGGCCCCTCTTGCCTCCAAAACTTCAGCCTTTGTCTAGGGGCATTTGCAGACCTTTTAGGACCAGTCCCAAACCACCTTGGACATCCATGTAATCCTGTGGGGCTGCTGCAGCTTTCCAACAGGCATTGCCTTTTGGTGCCTGCTCAGGGGCTGCTCAGGGCACACAGGGCAACCCAGTCTAATGGAGGTTGGCAGAGACCACTGGAAGTCCTGTGCTCCTGCTGTGAGAAGAACAAACTTCCCAGCTGCCTCCAGAAGCTGTGGGCCTCATCCCACTGTCCTGTGAACACTGCCACTGTCAGACAGGTCCCTGTCTCCTGGGCAGCACTTCCAGGCATGTCCTGCACCCCTGCAAGGCTACCAGGAGATGGAAAGGGCTCCTACAGCTGAGCCTCCCAGGTCCTTGACGGGGAGGAGCACCAGGAGATGACACTGAGGCTGCCACAGCCCCAGGCTGGTGAGACCATGCCATGGCAGCCTGGAGAGCACAGGGCTGGCTGTGTGCAGGGCATGCCACCTGCTCTGCACTGCACTCTCAGGCCAGTGACAAAGAATACCTTTGGGGCAGAAGGGCAGAAAAGCAGAGAGAAAGTCTGTCCCATTAGATCTTTCACTCCAAGTCCTCTGGGGAGCTTGCATCCCCAACTCTGAGAGCTCCTTCTTGCCCATGTCCAGATCTCCCCCCATAAGCCTGAGATCTGATCACCTCCTGCATGGTGCCCTTTCCTTGGCACTGCAGAGGCCACGTCTGAGTTGGTGTCCCCATTTGGTGTCCCTGGGGACAAGAGAGGTGGTGGTGATCTCTTATGGAGAGAGCCACTGCCAGAAGAACAGGCAGAACAAAAGGGCTGCAGCACCTGACACATGTGGGGAGGCCAAGGGCTCTGCACTTGTGCAACCTGGTGGAGATGAGCAAGGCCGGGAGAGGGGTCTGGAGCTGCTGTCTCCACCCCACCCTGGCAGTTCTGGAGAGAATGAAGCCAGACTCTCCTGACAGGTGCACTGTCAAAGGGCAAGGGACAGCAATCACAAGTTGCAAGAAGGGAAATCCCAGGGGGGAAGACAAGGGACAGGCCTGGGAGAGCTGCACAAGGGATAGAGACCTCTTTCTTCTGCTGTGTCAGGGCTTAGAAGTGAGCAGGACAAGGCCCAGAGCCTGCTGAGGAACCGGGGCAGTCTGATCTGCCCAGAGCACTCAATAGGAGCACAAGACCTCCAGAGCTCCATCCAGACCTTCTGGGGTTGATCTGGGGCACTCTGAGTTACTACAGCCTGTGAGCAGCCACCAAAAGAGCATGCCCTGGGAGACAGCAAATGCAGGAGATGGCACAGAAGCACCAGGTGATCCAGGAATGGGGAGAGAAGGTGGGGAAATACCCTTCATGGCAGCAGAACATTGAGGATATGACCTCTGTTATCCCTTGGGCACCTGAGTCTGTGGCACCCAGGCCACTGAAGTCCACACTGGGTGACTCAGGTTTGCCTGGAGCTCAGGGATTTTCCCAGCTCTTGCACATCATGATGACACCCACGTGCTCTGGGAGACTGATCCAGTGTCCCTTTGAAATGGAAAATGCCTGGAATGGGAAACCCCATCCCTGACCCAGAAAAGAAGAGCCATGGGCTTTGGGCTCCCTGCCCTCAGCCTTTTCCCCAAAGTCACCATCCAGGTCTCTGGGATGAGCACACTGAGCAAAACAGCTCAGGGTGGCTGTGGGTCTGTTTCAGGGAAGGACACGGCATCTCTTTGATCACCAACCCAGGCCCTGGTACAGCCTGTGCACTGTGAGCAAGTTCCCCATGGCTGTCACTCAGGCCTGCAGGGGACATCCTTCCAGCCGAACATGCACTTTCCTTGCCACTGAGCTTTGCCACCTCCCGGCACAGTTGGGTCTCTTCCCCACTATGGGCTTGTGCAGTGTTGACTTTCTGCCTCAACTGACCCACAGTCATCTGTATGTCTGGGATGAGCCGTGGGAGTAATGGCTGTCAGGGTTAGCCTGAGTGCCTGCACTGAGAGCTCCTGAGAGCTGACCTGAGCTGTCTCTTCATGGCTGAATTGAACTGAAACTGGAGCCAAATTACCCACCAATGAGAACAAGTGACAGAAGCAATAGAAACTACACAAATTCATTTCAACACACCTTCTACACCAGCCTGGGACCTCCAAGCCATGTGGTCTTCAGAAGCTGGGACACACATGAATCATTTCCATGTTGAGTGGTGTGATATTGGTGAGAAATGCCTGAGAAGAAAGAGGCAGGACCTCATCAGCAGCAAGGCCTCACAAATGGCCACTCCCAGGAGTTGGGATGTTTCACAAACAAGGAATGTTTGTGGCCCCACAGGGCTCTGGGACACGGCATAAAAGGCTGTGCTGCTCCAGGCTCAGCATCCTGGTCTCTGGCCTCCCTCTCCTCAAGGAACGAGGTAAGCCTGAGTCTGCTCCAGCCCTCCCTGTGGGCTGAACTGCTGCCATGGAGGCTGCCCCGGCTGATCCTTGGGCTGCCTCCGTTTGGCCCTGACACACAAGTGTTGAAGGGCCCTCAGCCTTTCCGTGCTGCTGGCTGGGGACAGCTGGGAAGAGGGGCCTTTGTTCCAGCAGAAGGGGATGCATGGGGCTCAGCCTCAGGGGGATGAGTGCCCAGCAGAGTTTGCACCTGCCGTGGGGTGCCAAAATGTGCCAGTGCATGGGCGGACATCTCTAAGAGAGCCGTGTCTGTTGTGGAGATGGGCTGGGAGCAGTCTTTGCACAGGGGCCTTAAAGCCACTGTGCTGGGTGCTATTGCTGAAGGTGGGCGGCCTTCCCGTGCCGTGCCACTGGCAGGGCAGCAGGAGGGTGGTGGGAGCTGTGGGCACAGAGGGTGTGTTGAAGAGCAAAGGTGTCCCTGGCGAGAGCTGAGGGCCAGAGAGCCAGGCAGAGTGATGCTGAGGCCGGTTGGTGCTCCGTGCTCTGTGTTGCAGCTTTGCCTCCTGCCCCGAGAGATGTCTTGCTGCAGACCCTGTCCCCCACGGCCCTGCGGCCCCTGTGGCCCAACGCCCCTTGCCAGCAGCTGCAGTGAGCCCTGCCTGGCCCGCTGCGCTGACTCCACGGTGTACATCGAGCCTTCGCCGGTGGTGGTGACCCTGCCGGGCCCCATCCTCACCTCTTTCCCTCAGAGCACAGCCGTGGGATCCTCTCTGTCAGCTGCTGTGGGCAGCTCCCTCAGCACCTCGGGGGTTCCCATCTCTTCTGGGGGCTCCCTTGGCCTGGGCGGCTCAGGCCTGTGTCTGCCTGTCCCCCGCTGCGGTCAGATCTGCTGAAGCCCACGCATCATCCCCTTTGGCCCTGCCTCAGGGCCCATCTCTTTCCCTGCCTGACCCCTGCACACGTCTTCCTTGCTCTCTGTTCTGTGACGCTGCTTTTGCTCCTTCTCATTAAAGCCTTTGTGCAGCACTGCTGGAGAGTTGTGGTCGTTTGTTCTCCTCCTCCCTCAGCTTCCACCTGCTCTGCAAGGAAGATCCTTCCCTCTCCCAGGACAACAAATGTAACCCTAATGGTGGGGAACTGCCCAACGCTTTTAGAGCTCTTTGGAAAGATTGTGGAGAAGGAGAAAGAAATTGGCAGGGAAAAGATGAAAAGAAGCTGAAGAGGAAAGGAGCAAGGAAGGAACAGTGGACAGGGGTGGACATACAATTAATGCCACACAGAGTAACCTGCTGTCACTTTGGCAAGGGTCCAACCTGGAAACAGCTGCCCAGAGTGTGTTCCCAGTCTCCATTTTAGCATCTGCCATAGGGGCCAACAGTCCCAGAGCAGCCTCCTCTGCCTGGACCATTTTGAGTGTGTGGTCTCCAGCTCAGCTCTGTGTGATTGATCAGAAAACACTGCACAAGTGAAGCAGCAGCAGAGTAGAGCTGTGAGGGTGTAAGCATGCTGAGGGAAAGGCTGAGGGAAAAAAAAGGCTGAGGTCCCACTGAGACTTGAACTCAGATCACTGGATTCAGAGTCCAGAGTGCTCACCATTACACCATGGGACCTTCTGCACAGCTTACCTCTGGCCCCTTGCTCAGCCAAGCCTGGCTCAGCCTGATGCCCCCAGCTCAGGCTGCCTGTCTCTCCATCCCCTTGGACATCTAGCACCAAGTGCAGCCTTCCTGCACGGGCTCCAGCCACTCTCCAATCACACCACCCTTCAGGGCAGCAGCACAGCTCCTTCTGCAAGCCTGCCATGGCCTCTCTTACAAGTGCCAGGCTCGAAACCTTGCACAGTCTTGTCTTTCCCAAATGGCAACAAGCTCTTTCTGACTCAGGGCAGGCCTTGGCAAGTCTCCTTCACACAGCAGAGGCCCCTGTGCCTTCTCTTCTCCAGCCCAAGCCACTCCAGCTCCTTAAGGACTGAGGAGAAGGAAACATTGCCCCATCTCTACAAAAGGTGGAGAAAGACCCTCTGGGGATGCCAGGAATGCAGCTGCAGAGACAAGGAGAAAGCACAGGCAACACACCAGCCCCTGCAGTCGGCTTTTGCCAAGGCCCATCCATCTCAAAGCCAGTCTGTGCCTGCAGGGCTGGGAGGTGCCCGGAGTCCTGGGCAGGAGGCCCGGCTGAGGGAGCAGGAGCAGCGGCTTAGCTGTGGGAGAAGAACTTGCAGGGGGAAGAAGCCACGCTGCTCTGGACCAGGAGAGGCCAGGCCTTGTGGAGCCAGGCTGAAGAAAAGCCTGGTCTGCCTTGGCCAGGAATGACTGAGCCCTGCTCACCTGCTTGGAAGGCAGCTCTGCCAAGCACTACCCTGCAGGGCTCCTGCAGCACTGCTGATCCCTGCTCCTGCCACCCGCAGCCTGCACTGCCTCCTGCTCCTCCAGTGCCCATGGGGGCTGCCTCCTGCACTGCACCTCACACCCTGGCCTGGCTCCTGCTCCTGTCACACTGGCTGCCTCCTCCTTCCAGCTCCCTGCACACAGCCCAGCTCCAGCTCCTGGCATGTGCCTGTGAAATGCAGAAAGACTACAAAACTCAGAGACATAGTCAGATTTAAAGTAGTAATGTGATTTATTCAGCCCTGGGGCACGATGTGGGATCACTCCCAAGGGCATGCGCAGCCCCTCTCTCTCACTTGCGTTCTCTTTTAACCTGTAGAATGTTAAATATACATCAAGTTGTGTAATACATCTATGCATATTGTAATACAGCTATGCATATTCATGTTCTAGCTACCCTCTCTCCGTATTCTAACAGTCTTATTGGTCTTTGCCGCCTGTGCAATTGGCTCTGGTGGTTGTCTCACTTTTTCATAGCGGAATAGTCTTCCTCAGAGATGAACTTCTGACGCTGCTGCCTTATGCTGCACGCCCACTGATCCTCTGGTCTTAGTCCAAGCTGTAAGGCCAGTTTTATCTGGTCCTGGGGCTGCCTTGTTACCTCAGTATTTCTTGTAGTCTTGTATTCTTGTCTTTTGCACTGGTAAGCATCTCCCGCTTCTCAGGCATCTTTGCATGACTCCTTGCAGTTCTTGCACATAGTCTTGTCTTTTCCTTTGAAAATCACCAATAGACATCATCTGAATGCCTATCCTTTAATCAATATCTTCTAAATTCTATGATTAATTTCTTCTAGTTTTCACTCCCCTGTTTCACCTGCACTCCTCTGGCTCTGACACGTGGCCTTGGCAAACTCACAGAGCTGGCTGCTCCCAATGGAGCCACTGCAGTTCTACAAGGCAACTCCTGTTTCAGGTGCTCCAGCCACGGTGCAGCCTTGGTGAAAAAAGTGCCTTAGCAGAGGATGGTTTCGATCCATCGACCTCTGGGTTATGGGCCCAGCACGCTCCCGCTGCGCCACTCTGCTCCTCTCAGGCCTGTCTGCCATTGCCCTCACTGCAGCCTCAAGCTGCCCCCACTGCTGGCCCCACTCCCTCCCTGCCCCTCTGCTCGGCCTCCCCCACCCCACAAAATGCACCCCCTCAATAATTCATCTCCCTTGCCCGTCCGCTCCACACCTACAGGGACTGGCCTTGCCCTTCTCACACCCCTCCTGCACACACACAGCCCTGCACACACACGCGCCCTTTCACCACATACACCGACCCCACTGCACCTGCTCAAGCCACCCCCGCAGCCAGCCTGCACCCTGCACCCTTCCTGCACATCAGCCCACCTCAAATACAAACACATCCTCACGCCTCCAGCCCTGACCACAAACCCACCTCCCCTCCCAGCACGCTGCAGGACTGCACCTGCCTGACAGCTCCGTTCTTTGCTGCCCAAGGAGGGACATGCCTTGCCTCTGCCTGCAATTGCCAAAGCCAAAGAATTCTCCTCTTTTAGCTCTGCACATTCTGGGGTCTCAGCTCCATGCTGCTCGTGCTTACTGGGAAGTAAAAGCTCAGAGTTTTAGGCACTTTGTGCTAACTAAGCAGGTTGCCAAGCTGCCTGCAGGTCCTTGCCTTTCACACTTGGTGCTACTGCAGGGTGATGAAATGCTCAGCTGCAGGTGCTGGTGTGCATTTGCCCTTTCCTTCTTCATTGATGCTGACAAGGTGTCTGAGCTTCTTTCCCCTTGCAGGGCTTCCCCCACCCCAAGTGTCTTGTCTGCAGGGCACAGAGCTGGCAGCAGCAATGGGCTCTTTCTTGTCTTGTCCCCTGGCCTTCCCTGTGCCCCTCAGGCTTTGGCTGGGCCTGCAGAAGGCCCTTCATCAGGAGCCAGGCAAGGCTGCAGCAGCTGCTGCCTTGCAGCCAGAGCCCAAAAGGGGCGTGTGCCCCGTAGTTGGCAGGATTCGAACCTGCGCGGGGAAACCCCAATGGATTTCTAGTCCATCGCCTTCACCACTCGGCCACAACTACCTGCTCCAGCCCTCCCTGCCCTGCTCAGCACAAACCCTGCGCCACGACACCGACGCCCAGGCACTCCAGACCAAGGCTTCTGCTACAAACCACTCTTGGACATTGCTTCAAAAATCACTGCCAAGGGGAGCAGCAAAACACACAGTTAATAGTAAAGGAAAGCACAACACAGAGCCTTGGCCAGATGTGCTCTACTACTTACAGGGCAGTTGAGGCACAACAAGGAAAAACAAGCATCAATAAATCCAAACAAAATCCAAGCAATCAAAGCCAGAATTAACCAAGAACTCTCTAGTGCAGTGTGTGTGCGTGTGTGTGTGTGTGTGTGTGAGAGAGAGACAAAAGACAGTGAGGCCAAGCAGATAAAGGAACACGGCCTAAAAGCATGACAGCACTCAACCTTGACAGTATTTTAGCTTAGCTTATACGGTAGACTTTATTAATATATTGGCCTTAAAATTGACAGAAGAAAATCTCTTAATAGCATTTAACCTAACTCATAACTTCAAAGTTATACTTAGCAGCATATTTGTAAGTCTAGAACAGAAACTTAATCTTGCTTACCGCAACTTACTTAGACAGCCAAGGTACTTAAACACCTATCTCATAGCCAGTATTTCTCCCAGTTTTGCTATAGCACATGCACATGTGCATGCACACGGACATGAGGAGTCAGTGTAAGCAAGGTACCTGTGACAAATTCTCCTCAGTGTTCAGTGAAATGCTCACTTTGGATGCCTTCACATCTCCTGATGGGTGAAGGGTCGGGCCCCATGGAGTGAGTGTATCAGCCTGGGACTCATTGTTGTTCAGCAATCCTCCAAGTATAGCAGAGCTGAGAGTTCACTGGCTCTGAGAGTTGCCCCACTCAGAGGGCCATTGCTGGTGGCAGCCTGGTGCGGTGCAGGAGAGCTCTAATGGTCTCATTTTGGACCACTGTTTATAGGGTTGCAAGAGAGTGGCCTTCAGTCGTAACCATGTTTCACCCTGGCCAGTTTGTGTTGGCACTTTCTTTGGAAGTGTGAGAACGGGAATGTTATGGAATTCAGGCAACAAAACTATTTCCCAAGATTGGCCATAAGGAAAAACAGGAGCCTGTTAGACAGCAGTTCTTGGGAAGAGACAGTGTTTCTGATAAGCTCAGGAAGAGCTGAGACTAGGTGCTCTTTCCAAGGCTGAGGCCCAACGAGCATTTCTCACCTCTCAGTGTGGCCTGAAAAATGAGAGGGGGAGGAATTCACCAGCACAGCTCCACTCCACATGTGTAGTTGGGACCCTTGTGGAGGCAGATGGGCCCCTGGGCCCACGTTCTGGAGGCCTGAGGGGCCCAGCCCCAGGGGCTCCTGCTGCAGCTCTGTGAGCCTTGGCCTCAGGCAGGCATCAGGGACACCCTGCCCTGTGGCTGTGCTCATTCACCCTCTCCTGTGCTCCTCTGTCTGACAAGCCTTAAGTGAACCAGCTTCAAGAGGAAGCATCCCCTTCACCAGACCAGCTGGGCACTGAAAGGTCCCTCAGCACAGCAGGTGCTGTTGCATGACAACAGCCCTGACCACAACAGCAGCATCAGCTTCCCCTGAGCAGCCTGAGCCACGGTGGGGAACGAAGGATAATCAGTCATTGCAGGACAGCCTTGGAACATTCTCTCCATGAATGGTAACCCAAGTGGAAGACCACCATTGTAGCTGCAGATTTGGAAACAATGTCCAAATGTCTTGGGAGTTGTTTCCAATAGTTACCACCAGGGATTACGTCAGAGATGGAAAGGAAGGTTCCATCTCTGATGATAAAGGCAATTCCTCTTGTGTGCCTATAATGAACTCTGTCCTGAGTGAGGCTCCTGGAGGCCTCCTGGACCACAGCAGCCTGTGCCAGCACCTCCCTCTGGGTGAAACATCTTTTGCACCTTGAGAACTGTGAACTTGGGCTACTCAAAGGACCATCACTGAGGATGAGGCGTGGTTTGCTCCACACACCCATCTCCCCACACTCCTCCAAGTAGAGCCCACGCTTGTTTGAGAAATGCAAAGAGATTTGATGTGTGTATTTCATTGAGCCTGAGGGGCATTTTCAATATGTACATTTATACACCGAAACAGAGAGAGTGTTTGTGTGTGAGTCTGTGTGTGTGTTTGTGTGAGAGAGGGGGGTGGGGAGTGAGAGAATTAATAATGGTATTAATGTTGTCACTGTGAATTTGTATTTGAGTCCCTGCTTTAACTGTGGATCGGGCGCTGCTAAACCCTTTTGTAGCCTTGTAATTTTGTACCCATATCCTTTGCATAATGTACAATTCAAAATGCATAGTCTCCCTATAAAATATTATTCATTGATTTCAATTAAATATTCTATTGATGCATCATTAGTTTAGTAAGTAACAGACAGAACTTTGACATCAAAATTTGTTGATGCCACACTGCCTACGTACAGCCATGAAAAGAAGTGCTTTCTTCTTTCTAGCCCAAAATCCTGTACTCATCCTGCTGACACATCCCAACATCACCAATAGAGAAGATAGATTTGCTCTGCCTTTCTGAAGAAGCTTTGACAGAACTGAACAGTTACTCAAAATATCTCTATTAACACTCACAAGGAACAAATTGGTCTGGCACCATGCAGGGCTGTGATCTCCATGTTTCAGACTCAAGCTCAGTGACTGACGCTTTGGTGCTCTGGTGTAATTTCAGAGAGTTCTTTGTGGAGATGCTGGTAAGCTCAGGAGAGCAGCCAGTGCTCAACCTGGCAGAGCAGGTGGAAGCTGAGGGAGGAGGAGAACAAACAACCACAACTCTCCAGCAGTGCTGCACAAAGGCTTTAATGAGAAGGAGCAAAAGCAGCGTCACAGAACAGAGAGCAAGGAAGACGTGTGCAGGGGTCAGGCAGGGAAAGAGATGGGCCCCTGAGGCAGGGCCAAAGGGGATGATGCGTGGGCTTCAGCAGATCTGACCGCAGCGGGGGACAGGCAGACACAGGCCTGAGCCGCCCAGGCCAAGGGAGCCCCCAGAAGAGATGGGAACCCCCGAGGTGCTGAGGGAGCTGCCCACAGCAGCTGACAGAGAGGATCCCACGGCTGTGCTCTGAGGGAAAGAGGTGAGGATGGGGCCCGGCAGGGTCACCACCACCGGCGAAGGCTCGATGTACACCGTGGAGTCAGCGCAGCGGGCCAGGCAGGGCTCACTGCAGCTGCTGGCAAGGGGCGTTGGGCCACAGGGGCCGCAGGGCCGTGGGGGACAGGGTCTGCAGCAAGACATCTCTCGGGGCAGGAGGCAAAGCTGCAACACAGAGCACGGAGCACCAACCGGCCTCAGCATCACTCTGCCTGGCTCTCTGGCCCTCAGCTCTCGCCAGGGACACCTTTGCTCTTCAACACACCCTCTGTGCCCACAGCTCCCACCACCCTCCTGCTGCCCTGCCAGTGGCACGGCACGGGAAGGCCGCCCACCTTCAGCAATAGCACCCAGCACAGTGGCTTTAAGGCCCCTGTGCAAAGACTGCTCCCAGCCCATCTCCACAACAGACACGGCTCTCTTAGAGATGTCCGCCCATGCACTGGCACATTTTGGCACCCCACAGCAGGTGCAAACTCTGCTGGGCACTCATTCCCCTGAGGCTGAGCCCCATGCATCCCCTTCTGCTGGAACAAAGGCCCCTCTTCCCAGCTGTCCCCAGCCAGCAGCACGGAAAGGCTGAGGGCCCTTCAACACTTGTGTGTCAGGGCCAAACGGAGGCAGCCCAAGGATCAGCCGGGGCAGCCTCCATGGCAGCAGTTCAGCCCACAGGGAGGGCTGGAGCAGACTCAAGCTTACCTCGTTCCTTGAGGAGAGGGAGGCCAGAGACCAGGATGCTGAGCCTGGAGCAGCACAGCCTTTTATGCCGTGTCCCAGAGCCCTGTGGGGCCACAAACATTCCTTGTTTGTGAAACATCCCAACTCCTGGGAGTGGCCATTTGTGAGGCCTTGCTGCTGATGAGGTCCTGCCACTTTCATCTCAGGCATTATTCACCCACTTGGTACAACCCGGAATCGTGCAATGACTCTTACAATCACTTGGGGATCAAATAGACCTTAAAATCTTCAAGCTCCCAGAAATGGCTTCTACAATTTCTCTAGACAACCTGTTTCGATATCTACCACCTCTCTGAAGAAAAGATTCTTTCCCAATATCTAATAGAAATATACATGTTTTCATTTTCAAGCAAGTAGCCCTTGCCCCATCTCAATTTGCATGAGGCCATTGGCTCAGAGGTCTGAGGCTGCAGTGGAGGAAGATTGCAGGTGGGTTTGTGTCACACAGATTGCCTTTGCCACATTGCCCTCTTCATGGGGACTGTAGCCACCCATCATGGTGGAATTTAGCTCTGAGAGAAACCTTGAGTGAGCCCTCAGGTGCTTTTGGTGCAGGTGCACCAGCCAGCCCTGAGAGACATTTCTCCCCAGGGGTGACTTTGACCAAGAGCTGACGGTGGGTGAATTGAGGCAGAAGTTCAAGGCTGCACAGTCCTGTAGAGAAGAAGAGATGCAGCTCTGCAGGGCTGTGGCAAAACTCAGTGGCAAAGCAGGATCACTGTGGGCTGGAGGGAAGCTCCTCATTGAGGGGAGTGAGGGCCACGAGGGCCTTGCTTTCAGTTCTCTCTTATCATTCTCTGCCACAGCCTGTGTTTTCTGCCCATGAGCCTGGGGAACAGAGGCAGATTCCCAAATAAGAGGAGAAACCTGAGGACTCAATTAACTGTCTCTCAAAGGACTTTTCTGAGAGACTCTCCACAGCCTTGTGTCCCTTTAAAAACTAAACAAGGGCCTCATGCATTTTACAACCAGAGCTCTGGCCTGAGCCTGGCAAGTTGGGATCCTCTAGAAAACAAGGAAATCAACAGGTTGCAAGTTGATCAAAGACATGCCTACATCTCTCCCTGAAAGACAAATTGACCCATTTCCTCACACACAACTTGACCCACTTTGGTCAGTGTGTCCAGCCCCAAGGCTGGGATCTGGATGGCAGCTTTGGGGAAGAGGCTGAGGGCAGGGAGCCCAAAGCTCATGGCTCCTTTTCCTGGGGCAGGCATCACTTGGCCCTTTCAATTCATTTCACACTTCAAAGGGATATTGGATCAGTGTCCCAGAACATGTGGGAATCATCGTGATGTGGAAGAGTTGGGAAAATCCATGAGCTTCAGGCAAACCTGAATCATCCTGATGTGCAAATGAGAGCACAAGGTGCCCTGGACTCAGGCATTCCAGGGATACCAGAGCACATAGGCTCCTCCTGCCTCCAAAACTTCAGCCTTTGTCTAGGGGCATTTGCAGACCTTTTAGGACCAGTCCCAAACCACCTTGGACATCCATGTAATCCTGTGGGGCTGCTGCAGCTTTCCAACAGGCATTGCCTTTTGGTGCCTGCTCAGGGGCTGCTCGGGGCACACAGGGCAACCCAGTCTAATGGAGGTTGGCAGAGACCACTGGAAGTCCTGTGCTCCTGCTGTGAGAAGAACAAACTTCCCAGCTGCCTCCAGAAGCTGTGGGCCTCATCCCACTGTCCTGTGAACACTGCCACTGTCAGACAGGTCCCTGTCTCCTGGGCAGCACTTCCAGGCATGTCCTGCACCCCTGCAAGGCTACCAGGAGATGGAAAGGGCTCCTACAGCTGAGCCTCCCAGGTCCTTGACGGGGAGGAGCACCAGGAGATGACACTGAGGCTGCCACAGCCCCAGGCTGGTGAGACCATGCCATGGCAGCCTGGAGAGCACAGGGCTGGCTGTGTGCAGGGCATGCCACCTGCTCTGCACTGCGCTCTCAGGCCAGTGACAAAGAATACCTTTGGGGCAGAAGGGCAGAAAAGCAGAGAGAAAGTATATCCCATGACAGCTTTCACTCCAGATCCTCTGGGGAGCTTTCACCCCTAATCCTCAGAGTTCCTTCTTGTCCATGTCCAGATCTCCCGCCATAAGCCTGAGATCTGATCACCTCCTGCATGGTGCCCTTTCCTTGGCACTGCAGAGGCCATGTCTTGGTTGGTGTCCCCATTTGGTGTCCCTGGGGACAAGGGAGGTGGTGGTGATCTCTTGTGGAGAGAGCCACTGCCAGAAGAACAGGCAGAACAAAAGGGCTGCAGCACCTGACACATGTGGGGAGGCCAAGGGCACTGCACTTGTGCAACCTGGTGGAGATGAGCAAGGCCTGGAGAGGGGTCTGGAGCTGCTGTCTCCACCCCACCCTGGCAGTTCTGGAGAGAATGAAGCCAGACTCTCCTGACAGGTGCACTGTCAAAGGGCAAGGGACAGCAATCACAAGTTGCAAGAAGGGAAATCCCAGGGGGGAAGACAAGGGACAGGCCTGGGAGAGCTGCACAAGGGATAGGGACCTCTTTCTTCTGCTGTGTCAGGGCTTAGAAGTGAGCAGGACAAGGCCCAGAGCCTGCTGAGGAACCGGGGCAGTCTGATCTGCCCAGAGCACTCAATAGGAGCACAAGACCTCCAGAGCTCCATCCAGACCTTCTGGGGTTGATCTGGGGCACTCTGAGTTACTACAGCCTGTGAGCAGCCACCAAAAGAGCATGCCCTGGGAGACAGCAAATGCAGGAGATGGCACAGAAGCACCAGGTGATCCAGGAATGGGGAGAGAAGGTGGGGAAATACCCTTCATGGCAGCAGAACATTGAGGATATGACCTCTGTTATCCCTTGGGCACCTGAGTCTGTGGCACCCAGGCCACTGAAGTCCACACTGGGTGACTCAGGTTTGCCTGGAGCTCAGGGATTTTCCCAGCTCTTGCACATCATGATGACACCCACGTGCTCTGGGAGACTGATCCAGTGTCCCTTTGAAATGGAAAATGCCTGGAATGGGAAACCCCATCCCTGACCCAGAAAAGAAGAGCCATGGGCTTTGGGCTCCCTGCCCTCAGCCTTTTCCCCAAAGTCACCATCCAGGTCTCTGGGATGAGCACACTGAGCAAAACAGCTCAGGGTGGCTGTGGGTCTGTTTCAGGGAAGGACACGGCATCTCTTTGATCACCAACCCAGGCCCTGGTACAGCCTGTGCACTGTGAGCAAGTTCCCCATGGCTGTCACTCAGGCCTGCAGGGGACATCCTTCCAGCCGAACATGCACTTTCCTTGCCACTGAGCTTTGCCACCTCCCGGCACAGTTGGGTCTCTTCCCCACTATGGGCTTGTGCAGTGTTGACTTTCTGCCTCAACTGACCCACAGTCATCTGTATGTCTGGGATGAGCCGTGGGAGTAATGGCTGTCAGGGTTAGCCTGAGTGCCTGCACTGAGAGCTCCTGAGAGCTGACCTGAGCTGTCTCTTCATGGCTGAATTGAACTGAAACTGGAGCCAAATTACCCACCAATGAGAACAAGTGACAGATGCAATAGAAACTACACAAATTCATTTCAACACACCTTCTACACCAACATGGGACCAAGTCAAAGTGGTCTTAGGAAGCTGGGACACACATGAATCATTTCCATGTTGAGTGGTGTGATATTGGTGAGAAATGCCTGAGAAGAAAGAGGCAGGACCTCATCAGCAGCAAGGCCTCACAAATGGCCACTCCCAGGAGTTGGGATGTTTCACAAACAAGGAATGTTTGTGGCCCCACAGGGCTCTGGGACACGGCATAAAAGGCTGTGCTGCTCCAGGCTCAGCATCCTGGTCTCTGGCCTCCCTCTCCTCAAGGAACGAGGTAAGCCTGAGTCTGCTCCAGCCCTCCCTGTGGGCTGAACTGCTGCCATGGAGGCTGCCCAGGCTGATCCTTGGGCTGCCTCCGCTTGGCCCTGACACACAAGTGTTGAAGGGCCCTCAGCCTTTCCGTGCTGCTGGCTGGGGACAGCTGGGAAGAGGGGCCTTTGTTCCAGCAGAAGGGGATGCATGGGGCTCAGCCTCAGGGGGATGAGTGCCCAGCAGAGTTTGCACCTGCCGTGGGGTGCCAAAATGTGCCAGTGCACGGGCGGACATCTCTAAGAGAGCCGTGTCTGTTGTGGAGATGGGCTGGGAGCAGTCTTTGCACAGGGGCCTTAAAGCCACTGTGCTGGGTGCTATTGCTGAAGGTGGGCGGCCTTCCCGTGCCGTGCCACTGGCAGGGCAGCAGGAGGGTGGTGGTAGCTGTGGGCACAGAGGGTGTGTTGAAGAGCAAAGGTGTCCCTGGCGAGAGCTGAGGGCCAGAGAGCCAGGCAGAGTGATGCTGAGGCCGGTTGGTGCTCCGTGCTCTGTGTTGCAGCTTTGCCTCCTGCCCCGAGAGATGTCTTGCTGCAGACCCTGTCCCCCACGGCCCTGCGGCCCCTGTGGCCCAACGCCCCTTGCCAGCAGCTGCAGTGAGCCCTGCCTGGCCCGCTGCGCTGACTCCACGGTGTACATCGAGCCTTCGCCGGTGGTGGTGACCCTGCCGGGCCCCATCCTCACCTCTTTCCCTCAGAGCACAGCCGTGGGATCCTCTCTGTCAGCTGCTGTGGGCAGCTCCCTCAGCACCTCGGGGGTTCCCATCTCTTCTGGGGGCTCCCTTGGCCTGGGCGGCTCAGGCCTGTGTCTGCCTGTCCCCCGCTGCGGTCAGATCTGCTGAAGCCCACGCATCATCCCCTTTGGCCCTGCCTCAGGGGCCCATCTCTTTCCCTGCCTGACCCCTGCACACGTCTTCCTTGCTCTCTGTTCTGTGACGCTGCTTTTGCTCCTTCTCATTAAAGCCTTTGTGCAGCACTGCTGGAGAGTTGTGGTTGTTTGTTCTCCTCCTCCCTCAGCTTCCACCTGCTCTGCAAGGAAGATCCTTCCCTCTCCCAAGGAAACAAATGTAACCCTAATGGTGGGGAACTGCCCAACGCTTTTAGAGCTCCTTGGAAAGATTGTGGAGAAGGAGAAAGAAATTGGCAGGGGATAGAGGAAAAGGACCTGTAGAGGAAAGAGAAAGAAAGGAACAGTCCACAGGGGTGGGCATACAATTAATGCCTCACAGAGTAACCTGCTGTCACTGTGGCAAGGGTCCAACCTGGAAACAGCTGCCCAGAGTGTGTTCCCAGTCTCCATTTTAGCATCTGCCATAGGGGCCAACAGTCCCAGAGCAGCCTCCTCTGCCTGGACCATTTTGAGTTTGTGGTCTCCAGCTCAGCTCTGTGTGATTGATCAGAAAACACTGCACAAGTGAAGCAGCAGCAGAGTAGAGCTGTGAGGGTGTAAGCATGCTGAGGGAAAGGCTGCGGGAAGAAAAAGGCTGAGGTCCCACTGAGACTTGAACTCAGGTCACTGGATTCAGAGTCCAGAGTGCTCACCATTACACCATGGGACCTTGTGCACAGCTCACCTCTGGCCCCTTGCTCAGCCAAGCCTGGCTCAGCCTGATGCCCCCAGCTCAGGCTGCCTGTCTCTCCATCCCCTTGGACATCTAGCACCAAGTGCAGCCTTCCTGCACGGGCCCCAGCCACTCCCCAATCACACCACCCTCCAGGGCAGCAGCACAGCTCCTTCTGCAAGCCTGCCATGGCCTCTCTTACAAGTGCCAGGCTTGAAACCTTGCACAGTCTTGTCTTTCCCAAATGGCAACAAGCTCTTTCTGGCTCAGGGCAGGCCTTGGCAAGTCACCTTCACACAGCAGAGGCCCCCTGTGCCTTCTCTTCTCCAGCCCAAGCCACTCCAGCTCCTTAAGGACTGAGGAGAAGGAAACATTGCCCCATCTCTACAAAAGGTGGAGAAAGACCCTCTGGGGATGCCAGGAATGCAGCTGCAGAGACAAGGAGAAAGCACAGGCAACACACCAGCCCCTGCAGTCGGCTTTTGCCAAGGCCCATCCATCTCAAAGCCAGTCTGTGCCTGCAGGGCTGGGAGGTGCCCGGAGTCCTGGGCAGGAGGCCCGGCTGAGGGAGCAGGAGCAGCGGCTTAGCTGTGGGAGAAGAACTTGCAGGGGGAAGAAGCCACGCTGCTCTGGACCAGGAGAGGCCAGGCCTTGTGGAGCCAGGCTGAAGAAAAGCCTGGTCTGCCTTGGCCAGGAATGACTGAGCCCTGCTCACCTGCTTGGAAGGCAGCTCTGCCAAGCACTACCCTGCAGGGCTCCTGCAGCACTGCTGATCCCTGCTCCTGCCACTCACAGCCTGCACTGCCTCCTGCTCCTCCAGTGCCCATGGGGGCTGCCTCCTGCACTGCACCTCACACCCTGGCCAGGCTCCTGCTCCTGTCACATTGGCTGCCCCCTCCTCCCAGCCCCCTGCCCACAGCCCAGCTCCAGCTCCTGCCATGTGCCTGCACTCCTCTGGCTCTGACACGTGGCCTTGGCAAACTCACAGCGCTGGCTGCTCCCAATGGAGCCACTGCAGTTCTACAAGGCAACTCCTGTTTCAGGTGCTCCAGCCACGGTGCAGCCTTGGTGAAAAAAGTGCCTTAGCAGAGGATGGTTTCGATCCATCGACCTCTGGGTTATGGGCCCAGCACGCTCCCGCTGCACCACTCTGCTCCTCTCAGGCCTGTCTGCCATTGCCCTCACTGCAGCCTCAAGCTGCCCCCACTGCTGGCCCCACTCCCTCCCTGCCCCTCTGCTCGGCCTCCCCCACCCCACAAATTGCACCCCCTCAATAATTCATCTCCCTTGCCCGCCCGCTCCACACCTACAGGGACTGGCCTTGCCCTTCTCACACCCCTCCTGCACACACACAGCCCTGCACACACACGCGCCCTTTCACCACACACACCGACCCCACTGCACCTGCTCAAGCCACCCCCGCAGCCAGCCTGCACCCTGCACCCTTCCTGCACATCAGCCCACCTCAAATACAAACACATCCTCACGCCTCCAGCCCTGACCACAAACCCACCTCCCCTCCCGGCACGCTGCAGGACTGCACCTGCCTGACAGCTCCGTTCTTTGCTGCCCAAGGAGGGACATGCCTTGCCTCTGCCTGCAATTGCCAAAGCCAAAGAATTCTCCTCTTTTAGCTCTGCACATTCTGGGGTCTCAGCTCCATGCTGCTCGTGCTTACTGGGAAGTAAAAGCTCAGAGTTTTAGGCACTTTGTGCTAACTAAGCAGGTTGCCAAGCTGCCTGCAGGTCCTTGCCTTTCACACTTGGTGCTACTGCAGGGTGATGAAATGCTCAGCTGCAGGTGCTGGTGTGCATTTGCCCTTTCCTTCTTCATTGATGCTGACAAGGTGTCTGAGCTTCTTTCCCCTTGCAGGGCTTCCCCCACCCCAAGTGTCTTGTCTGCAGGGCACAGAGCTGGCAGCAGCAATGGGCTCTTTCTTGTCTTGTCCCCTGGCCTTCCCTGTGCCCCTCAGGCTTTGGCTGGGCCTGCAGAAGGCCCTTCATCAGGAGCCAGGCAAGGCTGCAGCAGCTGCTGCCTTGCAGCCAGAGCCCAAAAGGGGCGTGTGCCCCGTAGTTGGCAGGATTCGAACCTGCGCGGGGAAACCCCAATGGATTTCTAGTCCATCGCCTTCACCACTCGGCCACAACTACCTGCTCCAGCCCTCCCTGCCCTGCTCAGCACAAACCCTGCGCCACGACACCGACGCCCAGGCACTCCAGACCAAGGCTTCTGCTACAAACCACTCTTGGACATTGCTTCAAAAATCACTGCCAAGGGGAGCAGCAAAACACACAGTTAATAGTAAAGGAAAGCACAACACAGAGCCTTGGCCAGATGTGCTCTACTACTTACAGGGCAGTTGAGGCACAACAAGGAAAAACAAGCATCAATAAATCCAAACAAAATCCAAGCAATCAAAGCCAGAATTAACCAAGAACTCTCTAGTGCAGTGTGTGTGCGTGTGTGTGTGTGTGTGTGTGAGAGAGAGACAAAAGACAGTGAGGCCAAGCAGATAAAGGAACACGGCCTAAAAGCATGACAGCACTCAACCTTGACAGTATTTTAGCTTAGCTTATACGGTAGACTTTATTAATATATTGGCCTTAAAATTGACAGAAGAAAATCTCTTAATAGCATTTAACCTAACTCATAACTTCAAAGTTATACTTAGCAGCATATTTGTAAGTCTAGAACAGAAACTTAATCTTGCTTACCGCAACTTACTTAGACAGCCAAGGTACTTAAACACCTATCTCATAGCCAGTATTTCTCCCAGTTTTGCTATAGCACATGCACATGTGCATGCACACGGACATGAGGAGTCAGTGTAAGCAAGGTACCTGTGACAAATTCTCCTCAGTGTTCAGTGAAATGCTCACTTTGGATGCCTTCACATCTCCTGATGGGTGAAGGGTCGGGCCCCATGGAGTGAGTGTATCAGCCTGGGACTCATTGTTGTTCAGCAATCCTCCAAGTATAGCAGAGCTGAGAGTTCACTGGCTCTGAGAGTTGCCCCACTCAGAGGGCCATTGCTGGTGGCAGCCTGGTGCGGTGCAGGAGAGCTCTAATGGTCTCATTTTGGACCACTGTTTATAGGGTTGCAAGAGAGTGGCCTTCAGTCGTAACCATGTTTCACCCTGGCCAGTTTGTGTTGGCACTTTCTTTGGAAGTGTGAGAACGGGAATGTTATGGAATTCAGGCAACAAAACTATTTCCCAAGATTGGCCATAAGGAAAAACAGGAGCCTGTTAGACAGCAGTTCTTGGGAAGAGACAGTGTTTCTGATAAGCTCAGGAAGAGCTGAGACTAGGTGCTCTTTCCAAGGCTGAGGCCCAACGAGCATTTCTCACCTCTCAGTGTGGCCTGAAAAATGAGAGGGGGAGGAATTCACCAGCACAGCTCCACTCCACATGTGTAGTTGGGACCCTTGTGGAGGCAGATGGGCCCCTGGGCCCACGTTCTGGAGGCCTGAGGGGCCCAGCCCCAGGGGCTCCTGCTGCAGCTCTGTGAGCCTTGGCCTCAGGCAGGCATCAGGGACACCCTGCCCTGTGGCTGTGCTCATTCACCCTCTCCTGTGCTCCTCTGTCTGACAAGCCTTAAGTGAACCAGCTTCAAGAGGAAGCATCCCCTTCACCAGACCAGCTGGGCACTGAAAGGTCCCTCAGCACAGCAGGTGCTGTTGCATGACAACAGCCCTGACCACAACAGCAGCATCAGCTTCCCCTGAGCAGCCTGAGCCACGGTGGGGAACGAAGGATAATCAGTCATTGCAGGACAGCCTTGGAACATTCTCTCCATGAATGGTAACCCAAGTGGAAGACCACCATTGTAGCTGCAGATTTGGAAACAATGTCCAAATGTCTTGGGAGTTGTTTCCAATAGTTACCACCAGGGATTACGTCAGAGATGGAAAGGAAGGTTCCATCTCTGATGATAAAGGCAATTCCTCTTGTGTGCCTATAATGAACTCTGTCCTGAGTGAGGCTCCTGGAGGCCTCCTGGACCACAGCAGCCTGTGCCAGCACCTCCCTCTGGGTGAAACATCTTTTGCACCTTGAGAACTGTGAACTTGGGCTACTCAAAGGACCATCACTGAGGATGAGGCGTGGTTTGCTCCACACACCCATCTCCCCACACTCCTCCAAGTAGAGCCCACGCTTGTTTGAGAAATGCAAAGAGATTTGATGTGTGTATTTCATTGAGCCTGAGGGGCATTTTCAATATGTACATTTATACACCGAAACAGAGAGAGTGTTTGTGTGTGAGTCTGTGTGTGTGTTTGTGTGAGAGAGGGGGGTGGGGAGTGAGAGAATTAATAATGGTATTAATGTTGTCACTGTGAATTTGTATTTGAGTCCCTGCTTTAACTGTGGATCGGGCGCTGCTAAACCCTTTTGTAGCCTTGTAATTTTGTACCCATATCCTTTGCATAATGTACAATTCAAAATGCATAGTCTCCCTATAAAATATTATTCATTGATTTCAATTAAATATTCTATTGATGCATCATTAGTTTAGTAAGTAACAGACAGAACTTTGACATCAAAATTTGTTGATGCCACACTGCCTACGTACAGCCATGAAAAGAAGTGCTTTCTTCTTTCTAGCCCAAAATCCTGTACTCATCCTGCTGACACATCCCAACATCACCAATAGAGAAGATAGATTTGCTCTGCCTTTCTGAAGAAGCTTTGACAGAACTGAACAGTTACTCAAAATATCTCTATTAACACTCACAAGGAACAAATTGGTCTGGCACCATGCAGGGCTGTGATCTCCATGTTTCAGACTCAAGCTCAGTGACTGACGCTTTGGTGCTCTGGTGTAATTTCAGAGAGTTCTTTGTGGAGATGCTGGTAAGCTCAGGAGAGCAGCCAGTGCTCAACCTGGCAGAGCAGGTGGAAGCTGAGGGAGGAGGAGAACAAACAACCACAACTCTCCAGCAGTGCTGCACAAAGGCTTTAATGAGAAGGAGCAAAAGCAGCGTCACAGAACAGAGAGCAAGGAAGACGTGTGCAGGGGTCAGGCAGGGAAAGAGATGGGCCCCTGAGGCAGGGCCAAAGGGGATGATGCGTGGGCTTCAGCAGATCTGACCGCAGCGGGGGACAGGCAGACACAGGCCTGAGCCGCCCAGGCCAAGGGAGCCCCCAGAAGAGATGGGAACCCCCGAGGTGCTGAGGGAGCTGCCCACAGCAGCTGACAGAGAGGATCCCACGGCTGTGCTCTGAGGGAAAGAGGTGAGGATGGGGCCCGGCAGGGTCACCACCACCGGCGAAGGCTCGATGTACACCGTGGAGTCAGCGCAGCGGGCCAGGCAGGGCTCACTGCAGCTGCTGGCAAGGGGCGTTGGGCCACAGGGGCCGCAGGGCCGTGGGGGACAGGGTCTGCAGCAAGACATCTCTCGGGGCAGGAGGCAAAGCTGCAACACAGAGCACGGAGCACCAACCGGCCTCAGCATCACTCTGCCTGGCTCTCTGGCCCTCAGCTCTCGCCAGGGACACCTTTGCTCTTCAACACACCCTCTGTGCCCACAGCTCCCACCACCCTCCTGCTGCCCTGCCAGTGGCACGGCACGGGAAGGCCGCCCACCTTCAGCAATAGCACCCAGCACAGTGGCTTTAAGGCCCCTGTGCAAAGACTGCTCCCAGCCCATCTCCACAACAGACACGGCTCTCTTAGAGATGTCCGCCCATGCACTGGCACATTTTGGCACCCCACAGCAGGTGCAAACTCTGCTGGGCACTCATTCCCCTGAGGCTGAGCCCCATGCATCCCCTTCTGCTGGAACAAAGGCCCCTCTTCCCAGCTGTCCCCAGCCAGCAGCACGGAAAGGCTGAGGGCCCTTCAACACTTGTGTGTCAGGGCCAAACGGAGGCAGCCCAAGGATCAGCCGGGGCAGCCTCCATGGCAGCAGTTCAGCCCACAGGGAGGGCTGGAGCAGACTCAAGCTTACCTCGTTCCTTGAGGAGAGGGAGGCCAGAGACCAGGATGCTGAGCCTGGAGCAGCACAGCCTTTTATGCCGTGTCCCAGAGCCCTGTGGGGCCACAAACATTCCTTGTTTGTGAAACATCCCAACTCCTGGGAGTGGCCATTTGTGAGGCCTTGCTGCTGATGAGGTCCTGCCACTTTCATCTCAGGCATTATTCACCCACTTGGTACAACCCGGAATCGTGCAATGACTCTTACAATCACTTGGGGATCAAATAGACCTTAAAATCTTCAAGCTCCCAGAAATGGCTTCTACAATTTCTCTAGACAACCTGTTTCGATATCTACCACCTCTCTGAAGAAAAGATTCTTTCCCAATATCTAATAGAAATATACATGTTTTCATTTTCAAGCAAGTAGCCCTTGCCCCATCTCAATTTGCATGAGGCCATTGGCTCAGAGGTCTGAGGCTGCAGTGGAGGAAGATTGCAGGTGGGTTTGTGTCACACAGATTGCCTTTGCCACATTGCCCTCTTCATGGGGACTGTAGCCACCCATCATGGTGGAATTTAGCTCTGAGAGAAACCTTGAGTGAGCCCTCAGGTGCTTTTGGTGCAGGTGCACCAGCCAGCCCTGAGAGACATTTCTCCCCAGGGGTGACTTTGACCAAGAGCTGACGGTGGGTGAATTGAGGCAGAAGTTCAAGGCTGCACAGTCCTGTAGAGAAGAAGAGATGCAGCTCTGCAGGGCTGTGGCAAAACTCAGTGGCAAAGCAGGATCACTGTGGGCTGGAGGGAAGCTCCTCATTGAGGGGAGTGAGGGCCACGAGGGCCTTGCTTTCAGTTCTCTCTTATCATTCTCTGCCACAGCCTGTGTTTTCTGCCCATGAGCCTGGGGAATAGGATCAGATTCCCAACCAAGAGGAGAAACCCAAGGCGTCAATTAATTGTGTTTCAAGGGACTTCCGCAGGGGAATCTCCATAGCTGTGCATCCCTTGAAAACTAAACAAGGGCCTCATGCATTTTACAACCAGAGCTCTGGCATGAGCCTGGGAAGTTGGGATCCTCTAGAAAACAAGGAAATCAACAGGTTGCAAGTTGATCAAAGACATGCCTACATCTCTCCCTGAAAGACAAATTGACCCATTTCCTCACACACAACCTGACCCACTTTGGTCAGTGTGTCCAGCCCCAAGGCTGGGATCTGGATGGCAGCTTTGGGGAAGAGGCTGAGGGCAGGGAGCCCAAAGCTCCTTTTCCTGGGGCAGGCATCACTTGGCCCTTTCAATTCATTTCACACTTCAAAGGGATATTGGATCAGTGTCCCAGAGCATGTGGGAATCATCGTGATGTGGAAGAGTTGGGAAAATCCATGAGCTTCAGGCAAACCTGAATCATCCTGATGTGCAAATGAGTGCACAAGGTGCCCTGGACTCAGGCATTCCAGGGATACCAGAGCACATAGGCCCCTCTTGCCTCCAAAACTTCAGCCTTTGTCTAGGGGCATTTGCAGACCTTTTAGGACCAGTCCCAAACCACCTTGGACATCCATGTAATCCTGTGGGGCTGCTGCAGCTTTCCAACAGGCATTGCCTTTTGGTGCCTGCTCAGGGGCTGCTCGGGGCACACAGGGCAACCCAGTCTAATGGAGGTTGGCAGAGACCACTGGAAGTCCTGTGCTCCTGCTGTGAGAAGAACAAACTTCCCAGCTGCCTCCAGAAGCTGTGGGCCTCATCCCACTGTCCTGTGAACACTGCCACTGTCAGACAGGTCCCTGTCTCCTGGGCAGCACTTCCAGGCATGTCCTGCACCCCTGCAAGGCTACCAGGAGATGGAAAGGGCTCCTACAGCTGAGCCTCCCGGGTCCTTGACAGGGAGGAGCACCAGGAGATGACACTGAGGCTGCCACAGCCCCAGGCTGGTGAGACCATGCCATGGCAGCCTGGAGAGCACAGGGCTGGCTGTGTGCAGGGCATGCCACCTGCTCTGCACTGCACTCTCAGGCCAGTGACAAAGAATACCTTTGGGGCAGAAGGGCAGAAAAGCAGAGAGAAAGTCTGTCCCATGAGAGTTTTCACTCCAAGTCCTCTGGGGAGCTTTCACCCCTAATCCTCAGAGTTCCTTCTTGTCCATGTCCATCTCCCCCCATAAGCCTGAGATCTGATCACCTCCTGCATGGTGCCTTTTCCTTGGCACTGCAGAGGCCACGTCTGGGTTGGTGTCCTCATTTCATGTCCCTGGGGACAAGAGAGGTGGTGGTGATCTCTTGTGGAGAGAGCCACTGCCAGAAGAACAGGCAGAACAAAAGGGTTGCAGCACCTGACACATGTGGGGAGGCCAAGGGCACTGCACTTGTGCAACCTGGTGGAGATGAGCAAGGCCTGGAGAGGGGTCTGGAGCTGCTGTCTCCACCCCACCCTGGCAGTTCTGGAGAGAATGAAGCCAGACTCTCCTGACAGGTGCACTGTCAAAGGGCAAGGGACAGCAATCACAAGTTGCAAGAAGGGAAATCCCAGGGGGGAAGACAAGGGACAGGCCTGGGAGAGCTGCACAAGGGATAGAGACCTCTTTCTTCTGCTGTGTCAGGGCTTAGAAGTGAGCAGGACAAGGCCCAGAGCCTGCTGAGGAACCGGGGCAGTCTGATCTGCCCAGAGCACTCAATAGGAGCACAAGACCTCCAGAGCTCCATCCAGACCTTCTGGGGTTGATCTGGGGCACTCTGAGTCACTACAGCCTGTGAGCAGCCACCAAAAGAACATGCCCTGGGAGACAGCAAATGCAGGAGATGGCACAGAAGCACCAGGTGATCCAGGAATGGGGAGAGAAGGTGGGGAAATACCCTTCATGGCAGCAGAACATTGAGGATATGACCTCTGTTATCCCTTGGGCACCTGAGTCTGTGGCACCCAGGCCACTGAAGTCCACACTGGGTGACTCAGGTTTGCCTGGAGCTCAGGGATTTTCCCAGCTCTTGCACATCATGATGACACCCACGTGCTCTGGGAGACTGATCCAGTGTCCCTTTGAAATGGAAAATGCCTGGAATGGGAAACCCCATCCCTGACCCAGAAAAGAAGAGCCATGGGCTTTGGGCTCCCTGCCCTCAGCCTTTTCCCCAAAGTCACCATCCAGGTCTCTGGGATGAGCACACTGAGCAAAACAGCTCAGGGTGGCTGTGGGTCTGTTTCAGGGAAGGACACAGCATCTCTTTGATCACCAACCCAGGCCCTGGTACAGCCTGTGCACTGTGAGCAAGTTCCCCATGGCTGTCACTCAGGCCTGCAGGGGACATCCTTCCAGCTGAACATGCACTTTCCTTGCCACTGAGCTTTGCCACCTCCCGGCACAGTTGGGTCTCTTCCCCACTATGGGCTTGTGCAGTGTTGACTTTCTGCCTCAACTGACCCACAGTCATCTGTATGTCTGGGATGAGCCGTGGGAGTAATGGCTGTCAGGGTTAGCCTGAGTGCCTGCACTGAGAGCTCCTGAGAGCTGACCTGAGCTGTCTCTTCATGGCTGAATTGAACTGAAACTGGAGCCAAATTACCCACCAATGAGAACAAGTGACAGAAGCAATAGAAACTACACAAATTCATTTCAGCACACCTTCTACACCAACATGGGACCGCCAAGTCAATATGGTCTTAGGAAGCTGGGACAAACATGAATCATTTCATGCTGAGTGGTGGTATATTGGTAAAAATGCCTGAGATGAAAGAGGCAGGACCTCATCAGCAGCAAGGCCTCACAAATGGCCACTCCCAGGAGTTGGGATGTTTCACAAACAAGGAATGTTTGTGGCCCCACAGGGCTCTGGGACACGGCATAAAAGGCTGTGCTGCTCCAGGCTCAGCATCCTGGTCTCTGGCCTCCCTCTCCTCAAGGAACGAGGTAAGCTTGAGTCTGCTCCAGCCCTCCCTGTGGGCTGAACTGCTGCCATGGAGGCTGCCCAGGCTGATCCTTGGGCTGCCTCCGCTTGGCCCTGACACACAAGTGTTGAAGGGCCCTCAGCCTTTCCGTGCTGCTGGCTGAGGACAGCTGGGAAGAGGGGCCTTTGTTCCAGCAGAAGGGGATGCATGGGGCTCAGCCTCAGGGGGATGAGTGCCCAGCAGAGTTTGCACCTGCCGTGGGGTGCCAAAATGTGCCAGTGCACGGGCAGACATCTCTAAGAGAGCCGTGTCTGTTGTGGAGATGGGCTGGGAGCAGTCTTTGCACAGGGGCCTTAAAGCCACTGTGCTGGGTGCTATTGCTGAAGGTGGGCGGCCTTCCCGTGCCGTGCCACTGGCAGGGCAGCAGGAGGGTGGTGGGAGCTGTGGGCACAGAGGGTGTGTTGAAGAGCAAAGGTGTCCCTGGCGAGAGCTGAGGGCCAGAGAGCCAGGCAGAGTGATGCTGAGGCCGGTTGGTGCTCCGTGCTCTGTGTTGCAGCTTTGCCTCCTGCCCCGAGAGATGTCTTGCTGCAGACCCTGTCCCCCACGGCCCTGCGGCCCCTGTGGCCCAACGCCCCTTGCCAGCAGCTGCAGTGAGCCCTGCCTGGCCCGCTGCGCTGACTCCACGGTGTACATCGAGCCTTCGCCGGTGGTGGTGACCCTGCCGGGCCCCATCCTCACCTCTTTCCCTCAGAGCACAGCCGTGGGATCCTCTCTGTCAGCTGCTGTGGGCAGCTCCCTCAGCACCTCGGGGGTTCCCATCTCTTCTGGGGGCTCCCTTGGCCTGGGCGGCTCAGGCCTGTGTCTGCCTGTCCCCCGCTGCGGTCAGATCTGCTGAAGCCCACGCATCATCCCCTTTGGCCCTGCCTCAGGGGCCCATCTCTTTCCCTGCCTGACCCCTGCACACGTCTTCCTTGCTCTCTGTTCTGTGACGCTGCTTTTGCTCCTTCTCATTAAAGCCTTTGTGCAGCACTGCTGGAGAGTTGTGGTTGTTTGTTCTCCTCCTCCCTCAGCTTCCACCTGCTCTGTCAGGGTGAGCACTGGCTGCTCTCCTGAGCTTACCAGCATCTCCACAAAGAACTCTCTGAAATTACACCAGAGCACCAAAGCCTCAGTCACTGAGCTTGAGTCTGGAACGTGGAGATCACGACCCTGCATGGCCTCATAACAATTTGTTCATTGTGAGTGTTAGTAGATATATTTTGAATAACTTTTCAGTTCTGTCAAAGCTTCTTCAGAAAGGCAGAGCAAATCTATCTTCTCTATTGGTGATGTTGGGATGTGTCAGCAGGATGAGTACAGGATTGTGGGCTAGAAAGACAGAAAGCACTTCTTTCCATGGCTGGACATAGGCAGTGTGGCTTTAACAAAGTTTAATGTCAAATTCACTCTGTTATGCACTAAAGTAATGAAGCATCAATAGAATATTGAATTGAAATCAATGATTAATATTTTATAGGGAGACTGTGCATTTTGAATTGTACAGTATGCAAAGGATATGGGTACAAAATTACAAGACTGCAAAAGGGTTTAGCAGTGCTCGATCCACAGTTACAGCAGGGACTCAAATACAAATTCACAGTGACAACATAATACCATTATTAATTCTCTCACTCCCTTCCCACCTCTCTCACACAAACACACACACAAACTCACATACACACACACACACACACACACACAGACGCACACACACTCTCTCTGTTTCGGTGTATAAATGTACATATTGAAAATACCCGTCGGGCTCAATGAGATACACACATCAAATCTCTTTGCATTTCTCAAACAAGCGTGGGCTCTACTTGGAGGAGTGTGGGGAGATGGGTGTGTGGATCAAACCAGGCCTCATCCTCAGTGATGGTCCTTTGAGTAGCCCAAGTTCACAGTTCTCAAGGTGCAAAAGATGTTTCACCCAGAGGGAGGTGCTGGCACAGGCTGCTGTGGTCCAGGAGGCCTCCAGGAGCCTCACTCAGGACAGAGTTCATTATAGGCACACAAGAGGAATTGCCTTTATCATCAGAGATGGAACCTTCCTTTCCATCTCTGACGTAATCCCTGGTGGTAACTATTGGAAACAACTCCCAAGACATTTGGACATTGTTTCCAAATCTGCAGCTACAATGGTGGTCTTCCACTTGGGTTACCATTCATGGAGAGAATGTTCCAAGGCTGTTCTGCAATGACTGATTATCCTTCGTTCCCCACCGTGGCTCAGGCTGCTCAGGGGAAGCTGATGCTGCTGTTATGGTCAGGGCTGTTCCCAGCTGCGTCATGCAACAGCACCTGTTGTGGTGTGCATTTTGAGTTTTCTAAGATTTCTGTATAATTCTTGTATCCCAGTTTCTGTAAGTGTTCATCCACCCCCACCCTGCTTTCCTTAATCGCTATCATTAACCCACATGATAAGCTGGCTCCCCCCATTGTATGTCTCTTCAATAGCCCTTGGCTCCCCCCATTGTATCTCCTTAACAGCCCTGGCCTAGTTTATTGTATACCTATTTTATCTTGTCTTGGATACTCCCGGGTATTTTATGGCCCTAGCCAAGCCAGGTGGCTTGGTCAAGGCTTCAGGTATCTCCACACCCCTTTTACCCCTAAATGGCAATGTCAAATCCCCCTCTGCCTTTATCACTCCTCCTCATTTCCATCAGTAACACCCCTGTTCATAAGAGAAGGAGAGACCCAGAATCGGGACTCACACTCACACACTCACATACTCATCCTTTAACCACCTGGACCTTCTCCCTGAATAAACACCTTCCTAAGCAACACCAAGTGTGGGCTGCTCCTTTCTTCCAAGCAAGCACACTCCTGCATGAAATCCAGACCTGCCTAAAACTTCATCGTATCACGACAGGGCATAGCTAGCCGGTTGGCAGCTCTGGGGATCCTGATAAGCTCCTGCTGTGCTGAGGGACCTTTCAGTGCCCAGCTGGTTTGGTTAAGGGGATGCTTCCTCTTGAAGCTGGTTCACTCTAAGCTTGTCAGAGGGAGGAGCAAAGGAGAGGGTGAATGAGCACAGCCACAGGACAGGGTGTCCCTGATGCCTGCCTGAGGCCAAGGCTCACAGAGCTGCAGCAGGAGCCCCTGGGGCTGTGCCCCTCAGGCCTCTGGAATGTTGTCATAACATTCCCGTTCTCACACTTCCAAAGAAAGTGCCAACACAAACTGGCCAGGGTGAAACATGGTTACGACTGAAGGCCACTCTCTTGCAACCCTATAAACAGTGGTCCAAAATGAGACCATTAGAGCTCTCCTGCACCGCACCAGGCTGCCACCAGCAATGGCCCTCTGAGTGGGGCAACTCTCAGAGCCAGTGAACTCTCAGCTCTGCTATACTTGGAGGATTGCTGAACAACAATGAGTCCCAGGCTGATACACTCACTCCATGGGGCCCGACCCTTCACCCATCAGGAGATGCGAAGGCATCCAAAGTGAGCATTTCACTGAACACTGAGGAGAATTTGTCACAGGTACCTTGCTTACACTGACTCCTCATGTCCGTGTGCATGCACATGTGCATGTGCTATAGCAAAACTGGGAGAAATACTGCTCTCTTGGGTCTTTGAGTACATTGGCTGTCTAAGTAATTTAGGCCTGTAAGTAAGGTTAATATTAATTATAGATTACCTAAATGCTGCTAAGTATAACTTTGAAGTTATAAGTTAGGTTAAATGCTATTAAGAACTTTTCTTTCCTGTGTCAAATTTTAAGGCTAATGTATTATTTAGGTGTAAAGAATAAGTTATGTAAAAATAATCTTAAGTTTGAGTGCTCTCAAGCTTTCAGGCCGTGTTCCTTTATATCATACTTGCCCTCACAGCCTTTTATCACGGACACACACACATACTGCCCCAGAGAGTTCTTGGTTAATTCTGGCTTTGATTGCTTGGATTTTGTTTGGATTTATTGATGCTTGTTTTTCCTTGTTGTGCCTCAACTGCCCTGTAAGTAGTAGAGCACATCTGGCCAAGGCTCTGTGTTGTGCTTTCCTTTACTATTAACTGTGTGTTTTGCTGCTCCCCTTGGCAGTGATTTTTGAAGCAATGTCCAAGAGTGGTTTGTAGCAGAAGCCTTGGTCTGGAGTGCCTGGGCGTCGGTGTCGTGGCGCAGGGTTTGTGCTGAGCAGGGCAGGGAGGGCTGGAGCAGGTAGTTGTGGCCGAGTGGTGAAGGCGATGGACTAGAAATCCATTGGGGTTTCCCCGCGCAGGTTCGAATCCTGCCAACTACGGGGCACACGCCCCTTTTGGGCTCTGGCTGCAAGGCAGCAGCTGCTGCAGCCTTGCCTGGCTCCTGATGAAGGGCCTTCTGCAGGCCCAGCCAAAGCCTGAGGGGCACAGGGAAGGCCAGGGGACAAGACAAGAAAGAGCCCATTGCTGCTGCCAGCTCTGTGCCCTGCAGACAAGACACTTGGGGTGGGGGAAGCCCTGCAAGGGGAAAGAAGCTCAGACACCTTGTCAGCATCAATGAAGAAGGAAAGGGCAAATGCACACCAGCACCTGCAGCTGAGCATTTCATCACCCTGCAGTAGCACCAAGTGTGAAAGGCAAGGACCTGCAGGCAGCTTGGCAACCTGCTTAGTTAGCACAAAGTGCCTAAAACTCTGAGCTTTTACTTCCCAGTAAGCACGAGCAGCATGGAGCTGAGACCCCAGAATGTGCAGAGCTAAAAGAGGAGAATTCTTTGGCTTTGGCAATTGCAGGCAGAGGCAAGGCATGTCCCTCCTTGGGCAGCAAAGAACGGAGCTGTCAGGCAGGTGCAGTCCTGCAGCGTGCTGGGAGGGGAGGTGGGTTTGTGGTCAGGGCTGGAGGCGTGAGGATGTGTTTGTATTTGAGGTGGGCTGATGTGCAGGAAGGGTGCAGGGTGCAGGCTGGCTGCGGGGGTGATTTGTGCAGGTGCAGTGGGGTCGGTGTGTGTGGTGAAAGGGCGCGTGTGTGTGCAGGGCTGTGTGTGTGCAGGAGGGGTGTGAGAAGGGCAAGGCCAGTCCCTGTAGGTGTGGAGCGGGCGGGCAAGGGAGATGAATTATTGAGGGGGTGCATTTTGTGGGGTGGGGGAGGCCGAGCAGAGGGGCAGGGAGGGAGTGGGGCCAGCAGTGGGGGCAGCTTGAGGCTGCAGTGAGGGCAATGGCAGACAGGCCTGAGAGGAGCAGAGTGGCGCAGCGGGAGCGTGCTGGGCCCATAACCCAGAGGTCGATGGATCGAAACCATCCTCTGCTAAGGCACTTTTTTCACCAAGGCTGCACCGTGGCTGGAGCACCTGAAACAGGAGTTGCCTTGTAGAACTGCAGTGGCTCCACTGGGAGCAGCCAGCGCTGTGAGTTTGCCAAAGCCACGTGTCAGAGCCAGAGGAGTGCAGGCACATGGCAGGAGCTGGAGCTGGGCTGTGGGCAGGGGGCTGGGAGGAGGGGGCAGCCAATGTGACAGGAGCAGGAGCCTGGCCAGGGTGTGAGGTGCAGTGCAGGAGGCAGCCCCCATGGGCACTGGAGGAGCAGGAGGCAGTGCAGGCTGCGGGTGGCAGGAGCAGGGATCAGCAGTGCTGCAGGAGCCCTGCAGGGTAGTGCTTGGCAGAGCTGCCTTCCAAGCAGGTGAGCAGGGCTCAGTCATTCCTGGCCAAGGCAGACCAGGCTTTTCTTCAGCCTGGCTCCACAAGGCCTGGCCTCTCCTGGTCCAGAGCAGCGTGGCTTCTTCCCCCTGCAAGTTCTTCTCCCACAGCTAAGCCGCTGCTCCTGCTCCCTCAGCCGGGCCTCCTGCCCAGGACTCCGGGCACCTCCCAGCCCTGCAGGCACAGACTGGCTTTGAGATGGATGGGCCTTGGCAAAAGCCGACTGCAGGGGCTGGTGTGTTGCCTGTGCTTTCTCCTTGTCTCTGCAGCTGCATTCCTGGCATCCCCAGAGGGTCTTTCTCCACCTTTTGTAGAGATGGGGCAATGTTTCCTTCTCCTCAGTCCTTAAGGAGCTGGAGTGGCTTGGGCTGGAGAAGAGAAGGCACAGGGGGCCTCTGCTGTGTGAAGGTGACTTGCCAAGGCCTGCCCTGAGCCAGAAAGAGCTTGTTGCCATTTGGGAAAGACAAGACTGTGCAAGGTTTCAAGCCTGGCACTTGTAAGAGAGGCCATGGCAGGCTTGCAGAAGGAGCTGTGCTGCTGCCCTGGAGGGTGGTGTGATTGGGGAGTGGCTGGGGCCCGTGCAGGAAGGCTGCACTTGGTGCTAGATGTCCAAGGGGATGGAGAGACAGGCAGCCTGAGCTGGGGGCATCAGGCTGAGCCAGGCTTGGCTGAGCAAGGGGCCAGAGGTGAGCTGTGCAGAAGGTCCCATGGTGTAATGGTGAGCACTCTGGACTCTGAATCCAGTGATCTGAGTTCAAGTCTCAGTGGGACCTCAGCCTTTTTCTTCCCGCAGCCTTTCCCTCAGCATGCTTACACCCTCACAGCTCTACTCTGCTGCTGCTTCACTTGTGCAGTGTTTTCTGATCAATCACACAGAGCTGAGCTGGAGACCACAAACTCAAAATGGTCCAGGCAGAGGAGGCTGCTCTGGGACTGTTGGCCCCTATGGCAGATGCTAAAATGGAGACTGGGAACACACTCTGGGCAGCTGTTTCCAGGTTGGACCCTTGCCACAGTGACAGCAGGTTACTCTGTGAGGCATTAATTGTATGCCCACCCCTGTGGACTGTTCCTTTCTTTCTCTTTCCTCTACAGGTCCTTTTCCTCTATCCCCTGCCAATTTCTTTCTCCTTCTCCACAATCTTTCCAAGGAGCTCTAAAAGCGTTGGGCAGTTCCCCACCATTAGGGTTACATTTGTTTCCTTGGGAGAGGGAAGGATCTTCCTTGCAGAGCAGGTGGAAGCTGAGGGAGGAGGAGAACAAACAACCACAACTCTCCAGCAGTGCTGCACAAAGGCTTTAATGAGAAGGAGCAAAAGCAGCGTCACAGAACAGAGAGCAAGGAAGACGTGTGCAGGGGTCAGGCAGGGAAAGAGATGGGCCCCTGAGGCAGGGCCAAAGGGGATGATGCGTGGGCTTCAGCAGATCTGACCGCAGCGGGGGACAGGCAGACACAGGCCTGAGCCGCCCAGGCCAAGGGAGCCCCCAGAAGAGATGGGAACCCCCGAGGTGCTGAGGGAGCTGCCCACAGCAGCTGACAGAGAGGATCCCACGGCTGTGCTCTGAGGGAAAGAGGTGAGGATGGGGCCCGGCAGGGTCACCACCACCGGCGAAGGCTCGATGTACACCGTGGAGTCAGCGCAGCGGGCCAGGCAGGGCTCACTGCAGCTGCTGGCAAGGGGCGTTGGGCCACAGGGGCCGCAGGGCCGTGGGGGACAGGGTCTGCAGCAAGACATCTCTCGGGGCAGGAGGCAAAGCTGCAACACAGAGCACGGAGCACCAACCGGCCTCAGCATCACTCTGCCTGGCTCTCTGGCCCTCAGCTCTCGCCAGGGACACCTTTGCTCTTCAACACACCCTCTGTGCCCACAGCTCCCACCACCCTCCTGCTGCCCTGCCAGTGGCACGGCACGGGAAGGCCGCCCACCTTCAGCAATAGCACCCAGCACAGTGGCTTTAAGGCCCCTGTGCAAAGACTGCTCCCAGCCCATCTCCACAACAGACACGGCTCTCTTAGAGATGTCCGCCCGTGCACTGGCACATTTTGGCACCCCACGGCAGGTGCAAACTCTGCTGGGCACTCATCCCCCTGAGGCTGAGCCCCATGCATCCCCTTCTGCTGGAACAAAGGCCGCTCTTCCCAGCTGTCCTCAGCCAGCAGCACGGAAAGGCTGAGGGCCCTTCAACACTTGTGTGTCAGGGCCAAGCGGAGGCAGCCCAAGGATCAGCCTGGGCAGCCTCCATGGCAGCAGTTCAGCCCACAGGGAGGGCTGGAGCAGACTCAAGCTTACCTCGTTCCTTGAGGAGAGGGAGGCCAGAGACCAGGATGCTGAGCCTGGAGCAGCACAGCCTTTTATGCCGTGTCCCAGAGCCCTGTGGGGCCACAAACATTCCTTGTTTGTGAAACATCCCAACTCCTGGGAGTGGCCATTTGTGAGGCCTTGCTGCTGATGAGGTCCTGCCTCTTTCTTCTCAGGCATTTCTCACCAATATCACACCACTCAACATGGAAATGATTCATGTGTGTCCCAGCTTCCTAAGACCACTTTGACTTGGTCCCATGTTGGTGTAGAAGGTGTGTTGAAATGAATTTGTGTAGTTTCTATTGCATCTGTCACTTGTTCTCATTGGTGGGTAATTTGGCTCCAGTTTCAGTTCAATTCAGCCATGAAGAGACAGCTCAGGTCAGCTCTCAGGAGCTCTCAGTGCAGGCACTCAGGCTAACCCTGACAGCCATTACTCCCACGGCTCATCCCAGACATACAGATGACTGTGGGTCAGTTGAGGCAGAAAGTCAACACTGCACAAGCCCATAGTGGGGAAGAGACCCAACTGTGCCGGGAGGTGGCAAAGCTCAGTGGCAAGGAAAGTGCATGTTCAGCTGGAAGGATGTCCCCTGCAGGCCTGAGTGACAGCCATGGGGAACTTGCTCACAGTGCACAGGCTGTACCAGGGCCTGGGTTGGTGATCAAAGAGATGCTGTGTCCTTCCCTGAAACAGACCCACAGCCACCCTGAGCTGTTTTGCTCAGTGTGCTCATCCCAGAGATGTGGATGGTGACTTTGGGGAAAAGGCTGAGGGCAGGGAGCCCAAAGCCCATGGCTCTTCTTTTCTGGGTCAGGGATGGGGTTTCCCATTCCAGGCATTTTCCATTTCAAAGGGACACTGGATCAGTCTCCCAGAGCACGTGGGTGTCATCATGATGTGCAAGAGCTGGGAAAATCCCTGAGCTCCAGGCAAACCTGAGTCACCCAGTGTGGACTTCAGTGGCCTGGGTGCCACAGACTCAGGTGCCCAAGGGATAACAGAGGTCATATCCTCAATGTTCTGCTGCCATGAAGGGTATTTTCCCACCTTCTCTCCCCATTCCTGGATCACCTGGTGCTTCTGTGCCATCTCCTGCATTTGCTGTCTCCCAGGGCATGCTCTTTTGGTGGCTGCTCACAGGCTGTAGTAACTCAGAGTGCCCCAGATCAACCCCAGAAGGTCTGGATGGAGCTCTGGAGGTCTTGTGCTCCTATTGAGTGCTCTGGGCAGATCAGACTGCCCCGGTTCCTCAGCAGGCTCTGGGCCTTGTCCTGCTCACTTCTAAGCCCTGACACAGCAGAAGAAAGAGGTCCCTATCCCTTGTGCAGCTCTCCCAGGCCTGTCCCTTGTCTTCCCCCCTGGGATTTCCCTTCTTGCAACTTGTGATTGCTGTCCCTTGCCCTTTGACAGTGCACCTGTCAGGAGAGTCTGGCTTCATTCTCTCCAGAACTGCCAGGGTGGGGTGGAGACAGCAGCTCCAGACCCCTCTCCAGGCCTTGCTCATCTCCACCAGGTTGCACAAGTGCAGTGCCCTTGGCCTCCCCACATGTGTCAGGTGCTGCAGCCCTTTTGTTCTGCCTGTTCTTCTGGCAGTGGCTCTCTCCACAAGAGATCACCACCACCTCCCTTGTCCCCAGGGACACCAAATGGGGACACCAACCAAGACATGGCCTCTGCAGTGCCAAGGAAAGGGCACCATGCAGGAGGTGATCAGATCTCAGGCTTATGGGGGGAGATCTGGACATGGACAAGAAGGAACTCTGAGGATTAGGGGTGAAAGCTCCCCAGAGGACTTGGAGTGAAAGCTCTCATGGGACAGACTTTCTCTCTGCTTTTCTGCCCTTCTGCCCCAAAGGTATTCCTTGTCACTGGCCTGAGAGTGCAGTGCAGAGCAGGTGGCATGCCCTGCACACAGCCAGCCCTGTGCTCTCCAGGCTGCCATGGCATGGTCTCACCAGCCTGGGGCTGTGGCAGCCTCAGTGTCATCTCCTGGTGCTCCTCCCCGTCAAGGACCTGGGAGGCTCAGCTGTAGGAGCCCTTTCCATCTCCTGGTAGCCTTGCAGGGGTGCAGGACATGCCTGGAAGTGCTGCCCAGGAGACAGGGACCTGTCTGACAGTGGCAGTGTTCACAGGACAGTGGGATGAGGCCCACAGCTTCTGGAGGCAGCTGGGAAGTTTGTTCTTCTCACAGCAGGAGCACAGGACTTCCAGTGGTCTCTGCCAACCTCCATTAGACTGGGTTGCCCTGTGTCCCCCGAGCAGCCCCTGAGCAGGCACCAAAAGGCAATGCCTGTTGGAAAGCTGCAGCAGCCCCACAGGATTACATGGATGTCCAAGGTGGTTTGGGACTGGTCCTAAAAGGTCTGCAAATGCCCCTAGACAAAGGCTGAAGTTTTGGAGGCAGGCGGAGCCTATGTGCTCTGGTATCCCTGGAATGCCTGAGTCCAGGGCACCTTGTGCACTCATTTGCACATCAGGATGATTCAGGTTTGCCTGAAGCTCATGGATTTTCCCAACTCTTCCACATCACGATGATTCCCACATGCTCTGGGATACTGCTCCAATATCCCTTTGAAGTGTGAAATGAATTGAAAGGGCCAAGTGATGCCTGCCCCAGGAAAAGGAGCTTTGGGCTCCCTGCCCTCAGCCTCTTCCCCAAAGCTGCCATCCAGATCCCAGCCTTGGGGCTGGACACACTGACCAAAGTGGGTCAGGTTGTGTGTGAGGAAATGGGTCAATTTGTCTTTCAGGGAGAGATGTAGGCATGTCTTTGATCACTTTGCTAGCTGTTGATGTCCATGTTTTCTAGAGGATCCCAACTTGCCAGGCTCATGCCAGAGCTCTGGTTGTAAAATGCATGAGGCCCTTGTTTAGTTTTCAAGGGACACAACACTGTCGAGATTCCCCTGCAGAAGTCCCTTGAGAGACAGCTAATTGAGTCCTCAGGTTTCTCCTCTTGGTTGGGAATCTGATCCTATTCCCCAAGCTCATGGGCAGAAAACACAGGCTGTGGCAGAGAATGATAAGAGAGAACAGAAAGCAAGGCCCTCGTGGCCCTCACTCCCCTCAATGAGGAGCTTCCCTCCAGCCCACAGTGATCCTGCTTTGCCACTGAGTTTTGCCACAGCCCTGCAGAGCTGCATCTCTTCTTCTCTACAGGACTGTGCAGCCCTGAATTTCTGCCTCAATTCACTCACCGTCAGCTCTTGGTCAAAGTCACCCCTGGGGAGAAATGTCTCTCAGGGCTGGCTGGTGCACCTGCACCAAAAGCACCTGAGGGCTCACTCAAGGTTTCTCTCAGAGCTAAATTCCACCATGATGGGTGGCTGCAGTCCCCATGAAGAGGGCAATGTGGCAAAGGCAATCTGTGTGACACAAACCCACCTGCAATCTTCCTCCACTCCAGCCTCAGACCTCTCAGCCAATGGCCTCATGCAAATTGAGATGGGGCAAGGGCTACTTGCTTGAAAATGAAAACATGTATATTTCTATTTGATATTGGGAAAGAATCTTTTCTTCAGAGAGGTGGTAGATATCGGAACAGGTTGTCTAGAGAAATTGTAGAAGCCATTTCTGGGAGCTTGAAGATTTTAAGGTCCATTTGATCCCCAAGTGATTGTAAGAGTCATTGCACGATTCCGGGTTGTACCAAGTGGGAGAATAATGCCTGAGATGAAAGTGGCAGGACCTCATCAGCAGCAAGGCCTCACAAATGGCCACTCCCAGGAGTTGGGATGTTTCACAAACAAGGAATGTTTGTGGCCCCACAGGGCTCTGGGACACGGCATAAAAGGCTGTGCTGCTCCAGGCTCAGCATCCTGGTCTCTGGCCTCCCTCTCCTCAAGGAACGAGGTAAGCCTGAGTCTGCTCCAGCCCTCCCTGTGGGCTGAACTGCTGCCATGGAGGCTGCCCAGGCTGATCCTTGGGCTGCCTCCGCTTGGCCCTGACACACAAGTGTTGAAGGGCCCTCAGCCTTTCCGTGCTGCTGGCTGGGGACAGCTGGGAAGAGGGGCCTTTGTTCCAGCAGAAGGGGATGCATGGGGCTCAGCCTCAGGGGAATGAGTGCCCAGCAGAGTTTGCACCTGCCGTGGGGTGCCAAAATGTGCCAGTGCATGGGCGGACATCTCTAAGAGAGCCGTGTCTGTTGTGGAGATGGGCTGGGAGCAGTCTTTGCACAGGGGCCTTAAAGCCACTGTGCTGGGTGCTATTGCTGAAGGTGGGCGGCCTTCCCATGCCGTGCCACTGGCAGGGCAGCAGGAGGGTGGTGGGAGCTGTGGGCACAGAGGGTGTGTTGAAGAGCAAAGGTGTCCCTGGCGAGAGCTGAGGGCCAGAGAGCCAGGCAGAGTGATGCTGAGGCCGGTTGGTGCTCCGTGCTCTGTGTTGCAGCTTTGCCTCCTGCCCCGAGAGATGTCTTGCTGCAGACCCTGTCCCCCACGGCCCTGCGGCCCCTGTGGCCCAACGCCCCTTGCCAGCAGCTGCAGTGAGCCCTGCCTGGCCCGCTGCGCTGACTCCACGGTGTACATCGAGCCTTCGCCGGTGGTGGTGACCCTGCCGGGCCCCATCCTCACCTCTTTCCCTCAGAGCACAGCCGTGGGATCCTCTCTGTCAGCTGCTGTGGGCAGCTCCCTCAGCACCTCGGGGGTTCCCATCTCTTCTGGGGGCTCCCTTGGCCTGGGCGGCTCAGGCCTGTGTCTGCCTGTCCCCCGCTGCGGTCAGATCTGCTGAAGCCCACGCATCATCCCCTTTGGCCCTGCCTCAGGGCCCATCTCTTTCCCTGCCTGACCCCTGCACACGTCTTCCTTGCTCTCTGTTCTGTGACGCTGCTTTTGCTCCTTCTCATTAAAGCCTTTGTGCAGCACTGCTGGAGAGTTGTGGTTGTTTGTTCTCCTCCTCCCTCAGCTTCCACCTGCTCTGCAAGGAAGATCCTTCCCTCTCCCAGGAAAACAAATGTAACCCTAATGGTGGGGAACTGCCCAACGCTTTTAGAGCTCCTTGGAAAGATTGCAGAGCATGAGAAAGAAATTGGCAAGGGATAGAGGAAAAGGACCTTTAGAGGAAAGAGAAAAAAAGGAACAGTCCACAGGGGTGGGCATACAATTAATGCCTCACAGAGTAACCTGCTGTCACTGTGGCAAGGGTCCAACCAGGAAACAGCTGCCCAGAGTGTGTTCCCAGTCTCCATTTTAGCATCTGCCATAGGGGCCAACAGTCCCAGAGCAGCCTCCTCTGCCTGGACCATTTTGAGTTTGTGGTCTCCAGCTCAGCTCTGTGTGATCGATCAGAAAACACTCCACAAGTGAAGCAGCAGCAGAGTAGAGCTGTGAGGGTTTAAGCATGCTGAGGGAAAGGCTGAGGGAAGAAAAAGGCTGAGGTCCCACTGAGACTTGAACTCAGATCACTGGATTCAGAGTCCAGAGTGCTCACCATTACACCATGGGACCTTCTGCACAGCTCACCTCTGGCCCCTTGCTCAGCCAAGCCTGGCTCAGCCTGATGCCCCCAGCTCAGGCTGCCTGTCTCTCCATCCCCTTGGACATCTAGCACCAAGTGCAGCCTTCCTGCACGGGCTCCAGCCACTCTCCAATCACACCACCCTTCAGGGCAGCAGCACAGCTCCTTCTGCAAGCCTGCCATGGCCTCTCTTACAAGTGCCAGGCTCGAAACCTTGCACAGTCTTGTCTTTCCCAAATGGCAACAAGCTCTTTCTGGCTCAGGGCAGGCCTTGGCAAGTCACCTTCACACAGCAGTAAGCCCCCTGTGCCTTCTCTTCTCCAGCCCAAGCCACTCCAGCTCCTTAAGGACTGAGGAGAAGGAAACATTGCCCCATCTCTACAAAAGGTGGAGAAAGACCCTCTGGGGATGCCAGGAATGCAGCTGCAGAGACAAGGAGAAAGCACAGGCAACACACCAGCCCCTGCAGTCGGCTTTTGCCAAGGCCCATCCATCTCAAAGCCAGTCTGTGCCTGCAGGGCTGGGAGGTGCCCGGAGTCCTGGGCAGGAGGCCCAGCTGAGGGAGCAGGAGCAGCGGCTCAGCTGTGGGAGAAGAACTTGCAGGGGGAAGAAGCCACGCTGCTCTGGACCAGGAGAGGCCAGGCCTTGTGGAGCCAGGCTGAAGAAAAGCCTGGTCTGCCTTGGCCAGGAATGACTGAGCCCTGCTCACCTGCTTGGAAGGCAGCTCTGCCAAGCACTACCCTGCAGGGCTCCTGCAGCACTGCTGATCCCTGCTCCTGCCACCCGCAGCCTGCACTGCCTCCTGCTCCTCCAGTGCCCATGGGGGCTGCCTCCTGCACTGCACCTCACACCCTGGCCAGGCTCCTGCTCCTGTCACATTGGCTGCCCCCTCCTCCCAGCCCCCTGCCCACAGCCCAGCTCCAGCTCCTGCCATGTGCCTGCACTCCTCTGGCTCTGACATGTGGCTTTGGCAAACTCACAGCGCTGGCTGCTCCCAGTGGAGCCACTGCAGTTCTACAAGGCAACTCCTGTTTCAGGTGCTCCAGCCACGGTGCAGCCTTGGTGAAAAAAGTGCCTTAGCAGAGGATGGTTTCGATCCATCGACCTCTGGGTTATGGGCCCAGCATGCTCCCGCTGCGCCACTCTGCTCCTCTCAGGCCTGTCTGCCATTGCCCTCACTGCAGCCTCAAGCTGCCCCCACTGCTGGCCCCACTCCCTCCCTGCCCCTCTGCTCGGCCTCCCCCACCCCACAAAATGCACCCCCTCAATAATTCATCTCCCTTGCCCGCCCGCTCCACACCTACAGGGACTGGCCTTGCCCTTCTCACACCCCTCCTGCACACACACAGCCCTGCACACACACGCGCCCTTTCACCACACACACCGACCCCACTGCACCTGCTCAAGCCACCCCCGCAGCCAGCCTGCACCCTGCACCCTTCCTGCACATCAGCCCACCTCAAATACAAACACATCCTCACGCCTCCAGCCCTGACCACAAACCCACCTCCCCTCCCAGCACGCTGCAGGACTGCACCTGCCTGACAGCTCCGTTCTTTGCTGCCCAAGGAGGGACATGCCTTGCCTCTGCCTGCAATTGCCAAAGCCAAAGAATTCTCCTCTTTTAGCTCTGCACATTCTGGGGCTCAGCTCCATGCTGCTCGTGCTTACTGGGAAGTAAAAGCTCAGAGTTTTAGGCACTTTGTGCTAACTAAGCAGGTTGCCAAGCTGCCTGCAGGTCCTTGCCTTTCACACTTGGTGCTACTGCAGGGTGATGAAATGCTCAGCTGCAGGTGCTGGTGTGCATTTGCCCTTTCCTTCTTCATTGATGCTGACAAGGTGTCTGAGCTTCTTTCCCCTTGCAGGGCTTCCCCCACCCCAAGTGTCTTGTCTGCAGGGCACAGAGCTGGCAGCAGCAATGGGCTCTTTCTTGTCTTGTCCCCTGGCCTTCCCTGTGCCCCCCAGGCTTTGGCTGGGCCTGCAGAAGGCCCTTCATCAGGAGCCAGGCAAGGCTGCAGCAGCTGCTGCCTTGCAGCCAGAGCCCAAAAGGGGCGTGTGCCCCGTAGTTGGCAGGATTCGAACCTGCGCGGGGAAACCCCAATGGATTTCTAGTCCATCGCCTTCACCACTCGGCCACAACTACCTGCTCCAGCCCTCCCTGCCCTGCTCAGCACAAACCCTGCGCCACGACACCGACGCCCAGGCACTCCAGACCAAGGCTTCTGCTACAAACCACTCTTGGACATTGCTTCAAAAATCACTGCCAAGGGGAGCAGCAAAACACACAGTTAATAGTAAAGGAAAGCACAACACAGAGCCTTGGCCAGATGTGCTCTACTACTTACAGGGCAGTTGAGGCACAACAAGGAAAAACAAGCATCAATAAATCCAAACAAAATCCAAGCAATCAAAGCCAGAATTAACCAAGAACTCTCTAGTGCAGTGTGTGTGCGTGTGTGTGTGTGTGTGAGAGAGAGAGAGACAAAAGACAGTGAGGCCAAGCAGATAAAGGAACACAGCCTAAAAGCATGACAGCACTCAACCTTGACAGTATTTTAGCTTAGCTTATACGGTAGACTTTATTAATATATTGGCCTTAAAATTGACAGAAGAAAATCTCTTAATAGCATTTAACCTAACTCATAACTTCAAAGTTATACTTAGCAGCATATTTGTAAGTCTAGAACAGAAACTTAATCTTGCTTACCGCAACTTACTTAGACAGCCAAGGTACTTAAACACCTATCTCATAGCCAGTATTTCTCCCAGTTTTGCTATAGCACATGCACATGTGCATGCACACGGACATGAGGAGTCAGTGTAAGCAAGGTACCTGTGACAAATTCTCCTCAGTGTTCAGTGAAATGCTCACTTTGGATGCCTTCGCATCTCCTGATGGGTGAAGGGTCGGGCCCCATGGAGTGAGTGTATCAGCCTGGGACTCATTGTTGTTCAGCAATCCTCCAAGTATAGCAGAGCTGAGAGTTCACTGGCTCTGAGAGTTGCCCCACTCAGAGGGCCATTGCTGGTGGCAGCCTGGTGCGGTGCAGGAGAGCTCTAATGGTCTCATTTTGGACCACTGTTTATAGGGTTGCAAGAGAGTGGCCTTCAGTCGTAACCATGTTTCACCCTGGCCAGTTTGTGTTGGCACTTTCTTTGGAAGTGTGAGAACGGGAATGTTATGGAATTTAGGCAACAAAACTATTTCCCAAGATTGGCCATAAGGAAAACAGGAGCCTGTTAGACAGCAGTTCTTGGGAAGAGACAAGTGTTTCTGATAAGCTCAGGAAGAGCTGAGACTAGGTGCTCTTTCCAAGGCTGAGGCCCAACGAGCATTTCTCACCTCTCAGTGTGGCCTGAAAAATGAGAGGGGGAGGAATTCACCAGCACAGCTCCACTCCACATGTGTAGTTGGGACCCTTGTGGAGGCAGATGGGCCCCTGGGCCCACGTTCTGGAGGCCTGAGGGGCACAGCCCCAGGGGCTCCTGCTGCAGCTCTGTGAGCCTTGGCCTCAGGCAGGCATCAGGGACACCCTGCCCTGTGGCTGTGCTCATTCACCCTCTCCTGTGCTCCTCTGTCTGACAAGCCTTAAGTGAACCAGCTTCAAGAGGAAGCATCCCCTTCACCAGACCAGCTGGGCACTGAAAGGTCCCTCAGCACAGCAGGTGCTGTTGCATGACAACAGCCCTGACCGTAACAGCAGCATCAGCTTCCCCTGAGCAGCCTGAGCCACGGTGGGGAACGAAGGATAATCAGTCATTGCAGGACAGCCTTGGAACATTCTCTCCATGAATGGTAACCCAAGTGGAAGACCACCATTGTAGCTGCAGATTTGGAAACAATGTCCAAATGTCTTGGGAGTTGTTTCCAATAGTTACCACCAGGGATTACGTCAGAGATGGAAAGGAAGGTTCCATCTCTGATGATAAAGGCAATTCCTCTTGTGTGCCTATAATGAACTCTGTCCTGAGTGAGGCTCCTGGAGGCCTCCTGGACCACAGCAGCCTGTGCCAGCACCTCCCTCTGGGTGAAACATCTTTTGCACCTTGAGAACTGTGAACTTGGGCTACTCAAAGGACCATCACTGAGGATGAGGCGTGGTTTGATCCACACACCCACCTCCCCACACTCCTCCAAGTAGAGCCCACGCTTGTTTGAGAAATGCAAAGAGATTTGATGTGTGTATTTCATTGAGCCTGAGGGGCATTTTCAATATGTACATTTATACACCGAAACAGAGAGAGTGTTTGTGTGTGAGTCTGTGTGTGTGTTTGTGTGAGAGAGGGGGGTGGGGAGTGAGAGAATTAATAATGGTATTAATGTTGTCACTGTGAATTTGTATTTGAGTCCCTGCTTTAACTGTGGATCGAGCGCTGCTAAACCCTTTTGTAGCCTTGTAATTTTGTACCCATATCCTTTGCATAATGTACAATTCAAAATGCATAGTCTCCCTATAAAATATTAATCATTGATTTCAATTAAATATTCTATTGATGCATCATTAGTTTAGTAAGTAACAGACAGAACTTTGACATCAAAATTTGTTGATGCCACACTGCCTACGTACAGCCATGAAAAGAAGTGCTTTCTTCTTTCTAGCCCACAATCCTGTACTCATCCTGCTGACACATCCCAACATCACCAATAGAGAAGATAGATTTGCTCTGCCTTTCTGAAGAAGCTTTGACAGAACTGAACAGTTACTCAAAATATCTCTATTAACACTCACAAGGAACAAATTGGTCTGGCACCATGCAGGGCTGTGATCTCCATGTTTCAGACTCAAGCTCAGTGACTGACGCTTTGGTGCTCTGGTGTAATTTCAGAGAGTTCTTTGTGGAGATGCTGGTAAGCTCAGGAGAGCAGCCAGTGCTCAACCTGGCAGAGCAGGTGGAAGCTGAGGGAGGAGGAGAACAAACAACCACAACTCTCCAGCAGTGCTGCACAAAGGCTTTAATGAGAAGGAGCAAAAGCAGCGTCACAGAACAGAGAGCAAGGAAGACGTGTGCAGGGGTCAGGCAGGGAAAGAGATGGGCCCCTGAGGCAGGGCCAAAGGGGATGATGCGTGGGCTTCAGCAGATCTGACCGCAGCGGGGGACAGGCAGACACAGGCCTGAGCCGCCCAGGCCAAGGGAGCCCCCAGAAGAGATGGGAACCCCCGAGGTGCTGAGGGAGCTGCCCACAGCAGCTGACAGAGAGGATCCCACGGCTGTGCTCTGAGGGAAAGAGGTGAGGATGGGGCCCGGCAGGGTCACCACCACCGGCGAAGGCTCGATGTACACCGTGGAGTCAGCGCAGCGGGCCAGGCAGGGCTCACTGCAGCTGCTGGCAAGGGGCGTTGGGCCACAGGGGCCGCAGGGCCGTGGGGGACAGGGTCTGCAGCAAGACATCTCTCGGGGCAGGAGGCAAAGCTGCAACACAGAGCACGGAGCACCAACCGGCCTCAGCATCACTCTGCCTGGCTCTCTGGCCCTCAGCTCTCGCCAGGGACACCTTTGCTCTTCAACACACCCTCTGTGCCCACAGCTACCACCACCCTCCTGCTGCCCTGCCAGTGGCACGGCACGGGAAGGCCGCCCACCTTCAGCAATAGCACCCAGCACAGTGGCTTTAAGGCCCCTGTGCAAAGACTGCTCCCAGCCCATCTCCACAACAGACACGGCTCTCTTAGAGATGTCCGCCCATGCACTGGCACATTTTGGCACCCCACGGCGGGTGCAAACTCTGCTGGGCACTCATCCCCCTGAGGCTGAGCCCCATGCATCCCCTTCTGCTGGAACAAAGGCCCCTCTTCCCAGCTGTCCTCAGCCAGCAGCACGGAAAGGCTGAGGGCCCTTCAACACTTGTGTGTCAGGGCCAAGCGGAGGCAGCCCAAGGATCAGCCTGGGCAGCCTCCATGGCAGCAGTTCAGCCCACAGGGAGGGCTGGAGCAGACTCAAGCTTACCTCGTTCCTTGAGGAGAGGGAGGCCAGAGACCAGGATGCTGAGCCTGGAGCAGCACAGCCTTTTATGCCGTGTTCCAGAGCCCTGTGGGGCCACAAACATTCCTTGTTTGTGAAACATCCCAACTCCTGGGAGTGGCCATTTGTGAGGCCTTGCTGCTGATGAGGTCCTGCCACTTTCATCTCAGGCATTATTCTCCCACTTGGTACAACCCGGAATCGTGCAATGACTCTTACAATCACTTGGGGATCAAATGGACCTTAAAATCTTCAAGCTCCCAGAAATGGCTTCTACAATTTCTCTAGACAACCTGTTCCGATATCTACCACCTCTCTGAAGAAAAGATTCTTTCCCAATATCAAATAGAAATATACATGTTTTCATTTTCAAGCAAGTAGCCCTTGCCCCATCTCAATTTGCATGAGGCCATTGGCGGAGAGGTCTGAGGCTGGAGTGGAGGAAGATTACAGGTGGGTTTGTGTCACACAGATTGCCTTTGCCACATTGCCCTCTTCATGGGGACTGTAGCCACCCATCATGGTGGAATTTAGCTCTGAGAGAAACCTTGAGTGAGCCCTCAGGTGCTTTTGGTGCAGGTGCACCAGCCAGCCCTGAGAGACATTTCTCCCCAGGGGTGACTTTGACCAAGAGCTGACGGTGGGTGAATTGAGGCAGAAGTTCAAGGCTGCACAGTCCTGTAGAGAAGAAGAGATGCAGCTCTGCAGGGCTGTGGCAAAACTCAGTGGCAAAGCAGGATCACTGTGGGCTGGAGGGAAGCTCCTCATTGAGGGGAGTGAGGGCCACGAGGGCCTTGCTTTCAGTTCTCTCTTATCATTCTCTGCCACAGCCTGTGTTTTCTGCCCATGAGCCTGGGGAACAGAGGCAGATTCCCAAATAAGAGGAGAAACCTGAGGACTCAATTAACTGTCTCTCAAAGGACTTTTCTGAGAGACTCTCCACAGCCTTGTGTCCCTTTAAAAACTAAACAAGGGCCTCATGCATTTTACAACCAGAGCTCTGGCCTGAGCCTGGCAAGTTGAGATCCTCTAGAAAACATGGACATCAACAGCTAGCAAAGTGATCAAAGGCATGCCTACATCTCTCCCTGAAAGACAAATTGACCCATTTCCTCACACACAACTTGACCCACTTTGGTCAGTGTGTCCAGCCCCAAGGCTGGGATCTGGATGGCAGCTTTGGGGAAGAGGCTGAGGGCAGGGAGCCCAAAGCTCATGGCTCCTTTTCCTGGGGCAGGCATCACTTGGCCCTTTCAATTCCTTTCATACTTCAAAGGGATATTGGATCAGTGTCCCAGAACATGTGGGAATCATCGTGATGTGGAAGAGTTGGGAAAATCCATGAGCTTCAGGCAAACCTGAATCATCCTGATGTGCAAATGAGAGCACAAGGTGCCCTGGACTCAGGCATTCCAGGGATACCAGAGCACATAGGCTCTGCCTGCCTCCAAAACTTCAGCCTTTGTCTAGGGGCATTTGCAGACCTTTTAGGACCAGTCCCAAACCACCTTGGACATCCATGTAATCCTGTGGGGCTGCTGCAGCTTTCCAACAGGCATTGCCTTTTGGTGCCTGCTCAGGGGCTGCTCGGGGGACACAGGGCAACCCAGTCTAATGGAGGTTGGCAGAGACCACTGGAAGTCCTGTGCTCCTGCTGTGAGAAGAACAAACTTCCCAGCTGCCTCCAGAAGCTGTGGGCCTCATCCCACTGTCCTGTGAACACTGCCACTGTCAGACAGGTCCCTGTCTCCTGGGCAGCACTTCCAGGCATGTCCTGCACCCCTGCAAGGCTACCAGGAGATGGAAAGGGCTCCTACAGCTGAGCCTCCCAGGTCCTTGACGGGGAGGAGCACCAGGAGATGACACTGAGGCTGCCACAGCCCCAGGCTGGTGAGACCATGCCATGGCAGCCTGGAGAGCACAGGGCTGGCTGTGTGCAGGGCATGCCACCTGCTCTGCACTGCACTCTCAGGCCAGTGACCAGGAATACCTCTGGGCCAGAATACCAGAGAGAAGGTCTGTCCCATTAGAGTTTTCACTCCAAGTCCTCTGGGAGGCTTTCACCCTAATCCTCAGAGTTCCTTCTTGTCCATGTCCAGCTCTCACCCCATAAGCCTGAGATCTGATCACCTCCTGCATGGTGCCCTTTCCTTGGCACTGCAGAGGCCATGTCTTGGTTGTTGCCCCAATTTGGTGTCCCTGGGGACAAGGGAGGAGGTGGTGATTTCCTGGATGAGCAAGGCCTGGAGAGGGGTCTGGAGCTGCTGTCTCCACCCCACCCTGGCAGTTCTGGAGAGAATGAAGCCAGACTCTCCTGACAGGTGCACTGTCAAAGGCCAAGGCCCCAGAGCACTCAATAGGAGCACAAGACCTCCAGAGCTCCATCCAGACCTTCTGGGGTTGATCTGGGGCACTCTGAGTCACTACAGCCTGTGAGCAGCCACCAAAAGAGCATGCCCTGGGAGACAGCAAATGCAGGAGATGGCACAGAAGCACCAGGTGATCCAGGAATGGGGAGAGAAGGTGGGGAAATACCCTTCATGGCAGCAGAACATTGAGGATAGGACCTCTGTTATCCCTTGGACACCTGAGTCTGTGGCACCCAGGCCACTGAAGTCCACACTAAGTGACTCAGGTTTGCCTGGAGCTCAGGGATTTTCCCAGCTCTTGCACATCATGATGACACCCACGTGCTCTGGGAGACTGATCCAGTGTCCCTTTGAAATGGAAAATGCCTGGAATGGGAAACCCCATCCCTGACCCAGAAAAGAAGAGCCATGGGCTTTGGGCTCCCTGCCCTCAGCCTTTTCCCCAAAGCCACCATCCACATCTCTGGGATGAGCACACTGAGCAAAACAGCTCAGGGTGGCTGTGGGTCTGTTTCAGGGAAGGACACGGCATCTCTTTGATCACCAACCCAGGCCCTGGTACAGCCTGTGCACTGTGAGCAAGTTCCCCATGGCTGTCACTCAGGCCTGCAGGGGACATCCTTCCAGCTGAACATGCACTTTCCTTGCCACTGAGCTTTGCCACCTCCCGGCACAGTTGGGTCTCTTCCCCACTATGGGCTTGTGCAGTGTTGACTTTCTGCCTCAACTGACCCACAGTCATCTGTATGTCTGGGATGAGCCGTGGGAGTAATGGCTGTCAGGGTTAGCCTGAGTGCCTGCACTGAGAGCTCCTGAGAGCTGACCTGAGCTGTCTCTTCATGGCTGAATTGAACTGAAACTGGAGCCAAATTACCCACCAATGAGAACAAGTGACAGATGCAATAGAAACTACACAAATTCATTTCAACACACCTTCTACACCAACATGGGACTGCCAAGTCAATACGGTCTTCAGAAACTGGGACACACATGAATCATTTCCATGTTGAGTGGTGTGATATTGGTGAGAAATGCCTGAGAAGAAAGAGGCAGGACCTCATCAGCAGCAAAGCCTCACAAATGGCCACTCCCAGGAGTTGGGATGTTTCACAAACAAGGAATGTTTGTGGCCCCACAGGGCTCTGGGACACGGCATAAAAGGCTGTGCTGCTCCAGGCTCAGCATCCTGGTCTCTGGCCTCCCTCTCCTCAAGGAACGAGGTAAGCTTGAGTCTGCTCCAGCCCTCCCTGTGGGCTGAACTGCTGCCATGGAGGCTGCCCAGGCTGATCCTTGGGCTGCCTCCGCTTGGCCCTGACACACAAGTGTTGAAGGGCCCTCAGCCTTTCCGTGCTGCTGGCTGGGGACAGCTGGGAAGAGGGGCCTTTGTTCCAGCAGAAGGGGATGCATGGGGCTCAGCCTCAGGGGGATGAGTGCCCAGCAGAGTTTGCACCCGCTGTGGGGTGCCAAAATGTGCAAGTGCATGGGCGGACATCTCTAAGAGAGCCATGTCTGTTGTGGAGATGGGCTGGGAGCAGTCTTTGCACAGGGGCCTTAAAGCCACTGTGCTGGGTGCTATTGCTGAAGGTGGGCGGCCTTCCCGTGCCGTGCCACTGGCAGGGCAGCAGGAGGGTGGTGGGAGCTGTGGGCACAGAGGGTGTGTTGAAGAGCAAAGGTGTCCCTGGCGAGAGCTGAGGGCCAGAGAGCCAGGCAGAGTGATGCTGAGGCCGGTTGGTGCTCCGTGCTCTGTGTTGCAGCTTTGCCTCCTGCCCCGAGAGATGTCTTGCTGCAGACCCTGTCCCCCACGGCCCTGCGGCCCCTGTGGCCCAACGCCCCTTGCCAGCAGCTGCAGTGAGCCCTGCCTGGCCCGCTGCGCTGACTCCACGGTGTACATCGAGCCTTCGCCGGTGGTGGTGACCCTGCCGGGCCCCATCCTCACCTCTTTCCCTCAGAGCACAGCCGTGGGATCCTCTCTGTCAGCTGCTGTGGGCAGCTCCCTCAGCACCTCGGGGGTTCCCATCTCTTCTGGGGGCTCCCTTGGCCTGGGCGGCTCAGGCCTGTGTCTGCCTGTCCCCCGCTGCGGTCAGATCTGCTGAAGCCCACGCATCATCCCCTTTGGCCCTGCCTCAGGGGCCCATCTCTTTCCCTGCCTGACCCCTGCACACGTCTTCCTTGCTCTCTGTTCTGTGACGCTGCTTTTGCTCCTTCTCATTAAAGCCTTTGTGCAGCACTGCTGGAGAGTTGTGGTTGTTTGTTCTCCTCCTCCCTCAGCTTCCACCTGCTCTGCCAGGTTGAGCACTGGCTGCTCTCCTGAGCTTACCAGCATCTCCACAAAGAACTCTCTGAAATTACACCAGAGCACCAAAGCGTCAGTCACTGAGCTTGAGTCTGGAACTTGGAGATCACAGCCCTGCATGGCCCCATACCAATTTTTTCTTTGTTAGAATTAATACAGTTATTTTGTGTTGGAAAGAGGGGGACTGACTCAACTGATGTTGATCAATCAGACTCAACTTTATTTGTTTCCTCGCTTACATTTATATTCTAAGTAATCAGCTCATACATATTGCAAAAGCCATGCTCCTGATTGGTCGTGACTAACCAATAGCTTACTTCATGCTATATCAGCATATTGCAAAAGTCATATCGCCCTGTAGTGTTCAGTTCCTCTTTTCTCATGATCTCAGTTTCTCTCCCTCATCTTGTTCTTTTCTAACAGTTCTGCCAAGTACATGCTGGCCTTGTCCTAGCTTCTAATGACAAGAATAATCTGAGAGCTATTGTGTCCTTTATCCTCCAACCATTCCTCAGCTATCTCCTCCACAATTTTGAGTAACTTTTCAATTCTCAAAGGTTTTTTTCAAAGGCATAGCAAATCAATCTTCTTTCTTCTGTTGGTGATGTTCGGAAGTGTCAGTGGGATGAGTACAGGATTATAGGCTGGAAAGGAGGAAAGTACTTCTTTCCATGGCTGGACATAGCCAGTGTGGCATCAATAAAATTTTACTGCACAGTCAACTCATTTCTCACTAAACCTATGAAGCATCAATAGGATATTGAATTGAAATCTCGGCTTGATATTTTATAGGGAGATTGTACATTCAGATGTGTATGGTATGTGTCCTCAGTTGTAGTGTAGGATTTATACAAAGTATTTATTCTATCACTATTCTCATGAACTGTTAAACCAAGTGCGGCAGTGTCTTCCAAGGCCCCCTTCCTTTGGGATGTCTTCTGCTAATGGCCCATTAACGCCTGGCCCATGACTCACAGGTAACTCCCTCCAGGAGTTATCTCTGTTTAATGGGCCATCAAGGACCCACTTCATGACTCATCATCCCATTGTGAGATGCTCCGCCCAGGGGGAGGAGCCAAACATTCTCACTTGGATATAATCTGGTATTTAGGCTAGTACAGGTAGCCCTTACCCACTGGATTCCCAGAGGACCAGAGCTACCAGACCTTTCTACAGGATCACTGCTTCAGGAAGACCACTTCACCTGGACTGCTTCCACCACCCTGCTTAGGTTGTATTCTGACTCTGTCAGTGGTTTTTTGTGTTATTGCATTTATTTTATTTTACCTTTTTACCTTTCTTCTTATTAAATTGTATTTCTGACTTGGAGCCTTTCACTTGTTTTGCTTTCAAACCACAACAGTATGCAAAGGACATGGGTACAAAATTACAAGGCTGCAAAAGGGTTTAACAGTGCTCAATCCACAGTTGCAGCAAGCACTTAATTACAAACTCACAGTGACAAAATTCATACCATTATCAGTTCTCTCCTTCTCTCTATCTCACTCTTTCACACACACACACACACAAACACACACACACACACACACACACACACTTTCTGTATTTAGGTGTGTAAATGTACCTAACAAAAATGCCTCTCAGGCTCAGTGAAATACATCAAATCTGGTTGCGTTTTGCAATCAAGTGTGGGCTCTACTTAGAGAAGTGTGAGGTGGATCAAACCGGGCCTCGTCATCAGTGATGGTCCTTTGAGTAGCCCAAGTTCACAGTTCTCAAGGTGCAAAAGATGTTTCACCCAGAGGAAGGTGCTGGCACAGGATGCTGTGGTCCAGGAGGCCTCCAGGAGCCTCACTCAGGACAAAGTTCTTTATAGGCACAAGACATTTGGACATTGTGTTCAAATCTGCAGCTACAATGGTGGTCTTCCAATTGGGTTACCATTCATGGAGAGAATGTTCCAAGGCTGTCCTGCAATGACTGATTATCCTTCGTTCCCCACCGTGGCTCAGGCTGCTCAGAGGAAGCTGATGCTGCTGTTACGGTCAGGGCTGTTGTCATGCAACAGCACCTGCTGTGCTGAGGGACCTTTCAGTGCCCAGCTGGTCTGGTGAAGGGGATGCTTCCTCTTGAAGCTGGTTCACTTAAGGCTTGTCAGAGGGAGGAGCACAGGAGAGGGTGAATGAGCACAGCCACAGGACAGGGTGTCCCTGATGCCTGCCTGAGGCCAAGGCTCACAGAGCTGCAGCAGGAGCCCCTGGGGCTGTGCCCCTCAGGCCTCCAGAACGTGGGCCCAGGGGCCCATCTGCCTCCACAAGGGTCCCAACTACACATGTGGAGTGGAGCTGTGCTGGTGAATTCCTCCCCCTCTCATTTTTCAGGCCACACTGAGAGGTGAGAAATGCTCGTTGGGCCTCAGCCTTGGAAAGAGCACCTAGTCTCAGCTCTTCCTGAGCTTATCAGAAACACTTGTCTCTTCCCAAGAACTGCTGTCTAACAGGCTCCTGTTTTCCTTATGGCCAATCTTGGGAAATAGTTTTGTTGCCTAAATTCCATAACATTCCCGTTCTCACACTTCCAAAGAAAGTGCCAACACAAACTGGCCAGGGTGAAACATGGTTACGACTGAAGGCCACTCTCTTGCAACCCTATAAACAGTGGTCCAAAATGAGACCATTAGAGCTCTCCTGCACCGCACCAGGCTGCCACCAGCAATGGCCCTCTGAGTGGGGCAACTCTCAGAGCCAGTGAACTCTCAGCTCTGCTATACTTGGAGGATTGCTGAACAACAATGAGTCCCAGGCTGATACACTCACTCCATGGGGCCCGACCCTTCACCCATCAGGAGATGTGAAGGCATCCAAAGTGAGCATTTCACTGAACACTGAGGAGAATTTGTCACAGGTACCTTGCTTACACTGACTCCTCATGTCCGTGTGCATGCACATGTGCATGTGCTATAGCAAAACTGGGAGAAATACTGGCTATGAGATAGGTGTTTAAGTACCTTGGCTGTCTAAGTAAGTTGCGGTAAGCAAGATTAAGTTTCTGTTCTAGACTTACAAATATGCTGCTAAGTATAACTTTGAAGTTATGAGTTAGGTTAAATGCTATTAAGAGATTTTCTTCTGTCAATTTTAAGGCCAATATATTAATAAAGTCTACCGTATAAGCTAAGCTAAAATACTGTCAAGGTTGAGTGCTGTCATGCTTTTAGGCCGTGTTCCTTTATCTGCTTGGCCTCACTGTCTTTTGTCTCTCTCTCACACACACACACACACACACGCACACACACTGCACTAGAGAGTTCTTGGTTAATTCTGGCTTTGATTGCTTGGATTTTGTTTGGATTTATTGATGCTTGTTTTTCCTTGTTGTGCCTCAACTGCCCTGTAAGTAGTAGAGCACATCTGGCCAAGGCTCTGTGTTGTGCTTTCCTTTACTATTAACTGTGTGTTTTGCTGCTCCCCTTGGCAGTGATTTTTGAAGCAATGTCCAAGAGTGGTTTGTAGCAGAAGCCTTGGTCTGGAGTGCCTGGGCGTCGGTGTCGTGGCGCAGGGTTTGTGCTGAGCAGGGCAGGGAGGGCTGGAGCAGGTAGTTGTGGCCGAGTGGTGAAGGCGATGGACTAGAAATCCATTGGGGTTTCCCCGCGCAGGTTCGAATCCTGCCAACTACGGGGCACACGCCCCTTTTGGGCTCTGGCTGCAAGGCAGCAGCTGCTGCAGCCTTGCCTGGCTCCTGATGAAGGGCCTTCTGCAGGCCCAGCCAAAGCCTGAGGGGCACAGGGAAGGCCAGGGGACAAGACAAGAAAGAGCCCATTGCTGCTGCCAGCTCTGTGCCCTGCAGACAAGACACTTGGGGTGGGGGAAGCCCTGCAAGGGGAAAGAAGCTCAGACACCTTGTCAGCATCAATGAAGAAGGAAAGGGCAAATGCACACCAGCACCTGCAGCTGAGCATTTCATCACCCTGCAGTAGCACCAAGTGTGAAAGGCAAGGACCTGCAGGCAGCTTGGCAACCTGCTTAGTTAGCACAAAGTGCCTAAAACTCTGAGCTTTTACTTCCCAGTAAGCACGAGCAGCATGGAGCTGAGACCCCAGAATGTGCAGAGCTAAAAGAGGAGAATTCTTTGGCTTTGGCAATTGCAGGCAGAGGCAAGGCATGTCCCTCCATGGGCAGCAAAGAACGGAGCTGTCAGGCAGGTGCAGTCCTGCAGCGTGCTGGGAGGGGAGGTGGGTTTGTGGTCAGGGCTGGAGGCGTGAGGATGTGTTTGTATTTGAGGTGGGCTGATGTGCAGGAAGGGTGCAGGGTGCAGGCTGGCTGCGGGGGTGGCTTGAGCAGGTGCAGTGGGGTCGGTGTGTGTGGTGAAAGGGCGCGTGTGTGTGCAGGGCTGTGTGTGTGCAGGAGGGGTGTGAGAAGGGCAAGGCCAGTCCCTGTAGGTGTGGAGCGGGCGGGCAAGGGAGATGAATTATTGAGGGGGTGCATTTTGTGGGGTGGGGGAGGCCGAGCAGAGGGGCAGGGAGGGAGTGGGGCCAGCAGTGGGGGCAGCTTGAGGCTGCAGTGAGGGCAATGGCAGACAGGCCTGAGAGGAGCAGAGTGGCGCAGCGGGAGCGTGCTGGGCCCATAACCCAGAGGTCGATGGATCGAAACCATCCTCTGCTAAGGCACTTTTTTCACCAAGGCTGCACCGTGGCTGGAGCACCTGAAACAGGAGTTGCCTTGTAGAACTGCAGTGGCTCCATTGGGAGCAGCCAGCGCTGTGAGTTTGCCAAGGCCACGTGTCAGAGCCAGAGGAGTGCAGGTGAAACAGGGGAGTGAAAAGTAGAAGATATTAATCATAGAATTTAGAAGATATTGATTAAAGGATAGGCATTCAGATGATGTCTATTGGTGATTTTCAAAGGAAAAGACAAGACTATGTGCAAGAACTGCAAGGAGTCATGCAAAGATGCCTGAGAAGAGGGAGATGCTTACCAGTGCAAAAGACAAGAATACAAGACTACCAGAAATACTGAGGTAACAAGGCAGCCCCAGGACCAGATAAAACTGGCCTTACAGCTTGGACTAAGACCAGAGGATCAGTGGGCGTGCAGTATAAGGCAGCAGCGTCAGAAGCTCTTCTCTGAGGAAGACTATTCCGCTATGAAAAAGTGAGACAACCACCAGAGCCAATTGCACAGGCGGCAAAGACCAATAAGACTTTTAGAATACGGAGAGAGGGTAGCTAGAACATGAATATGCATAGCTGTATTACAATATGCATAGATGTATTACACAACTTGATGTATATTTAACATTCTACAGGTTAAAAGAGAGCGCAAGTGAGAGAGAGGGGCTGCGCATGCCCTTGGGAGTGATCCCACATCGTACCCCAGTGCTGAATAAATCACATTACTACTTTAAATCTGACTATGTCTCTGAGTTTTGTAGTCTTTCTGCATTTCACAGGCACATGCCAGGAGCTGGAGCTGGGCTGTGGGCAGGGGGCTGGGAGGAGGGGGCAGCCAATGTGACAGGAGCAGGAGCCTGGCCAGGGTGTGAGGTGCAGTGCAGGAGGCAGTGCCCGTAGGCACTGGAGGAGCAGGAGGCAGTGCAGGCTGCGGGTGGCAGGAGCAGGGATCAGCAGTGCTGCAGGAGCCCTGCAGGGTAGTGCTTGGCAGAGCTGCCTTCCAAGCAGGTGAGCAGGGCTCAGTCATTCCTGGCCAAGGCAGACCAGGCTTTTCTTCAGCCTGGCTCCACAAGGCCTGGCCTCTCCTGGTCCAGAGCAGCGTGGCTTCTTCCCCCTGCAAGTTCTTCTCCCACAGCTGAGCCGCTGCTCCTGCTCCCTCAGCTGGGCCTCCTGCCCAGGACTCCGGGCACCTCCCAGCCCTGCAGGCACAGACTGGCTTTGAGCCGGGAGGGCCCTGGCAAATCCAGACTGCATAGACTGGTGTCTCCCCTGTCCTTTCTCCTTGTCTCTGCAGCCCCTTTCCTGGGGTCCGCAGAGGGTCTTTCTCCACCTTTTGTAGAGATGGGGCAATGTTTCCTTCTCCTCAGTCCTTAAGGAGCTGGAGTGGCTTGGGCTGGAGAAGAGAAGGCACAGGGGGCTTACTGCTGTGTGAAGGTGACTTGCCAAGGCCTGCCCTGAGCCAGAAAGAGCTTGTTGCCATTTGGGAAAGACAAGACTGTGCAAGGTTTCGAGCCTGGCACTTGTAAGAGAGGCCATGGCAGGCTTGCAGAAGGAGCTGTGCTGCTGCCCTGAAGGGTGGTGTGATTGGAGAGTGGCTGGAGCCCGTGCAGGAAGGCTGCACTTGGTGCTAGATGTCCAAGGGGATGGAGAGACAGGCAGCCTGAGCTGGGGGCATCAGGCTGAGCCAGGCTTGGCTGAGCAAGGGGCCAGAGGTGAGCTGTGCAGAAGGTCCCATGGTGTAATGGTGAGCACTCTGGACTCTGAATCCAGTGATCTGAGTTCAAGTCTCAGTGGGACCTCAGCCTTTTTCTTCCCTCAGCCTTTCCCTCAGCATGCTTAAACCCTCACAGCTCTACTCTGCTGCTGCTTCACTTGTGCAGTGTTTTCTGATCGATCAAACAGAGCTGAGCTGGAGCCCACACACTCAAAATGGTCCAGGCAGAGGAGGCTGCTCTGGGACTGTTGGCCCCTATGGCAGATGCTAAAATGGAGACTGGGAACACACTCTGGGCAGCTGTTTCCAGGTTGGACCCTTGCCACAGTGACAGCAGGTTACTCTGTGAGGCATTAATTGTATGCCCACCCCTGTGGACTGTTCCTTTTTTTCTCTTTCCTCTACAGGTCCTTTTCCTCTATCCCTTGCCAATTTCTTTCTCATGCTCTGCAATCTTTCCAATGAGCTCTAAAAGCGTTGGGCAGTTCCCCACCATTAGGGTTACATTTGTTTTCCTGGGAGAGGGAAGGATCTTCCTTGCAGAGCAGGTGGAAGCTGAGGGAGGAGGAGAACAAACAACCACAACTCTCCAGCAGTGCTGCACAAAGGCTTTAATGAGAAGGAGCAAAAGCAGCGTCACAGAACAGAGAGCAAGGAAGACGTGTGCAGGGGTCAGGCAGGGAAAGAGATGGGCCCTGAGGCAGGGCCAAAGGGGATGATGCGTGGGCTTCAGCAGATCTGACCGCAGCGGGGGACAGGCAGACACAGGCCTGAGCCGCCCAGGCCAAGGGAGCCCCCAGAAGAGATGGGAACCCCCGAGGTGCTGAGGGAGCTGCCCACAGCAGCTGACAGAGAGGATCCCACGGCTGTGCTCTGAGGGAAAGAGGTGAGGATGGGGCCCGGCAGGGTCACCACCACCGGCGAAGGCTCGATGTACACCGTGGAGTCAGCGCAGCGGGCCAGGCAGGGCTCACTGCAGCTGCTGGCAAGGGGCGTTGGGCCACAGGGGCCGCAGGGCCGTGGGGGACAGGGTCTGCAGCAAGACATCTCTCGGGGCAGGAGGCAAAGCTGCAACACAGAGCACGGAGCACCAACCGGCCTCAGCATCACTCTGCCTGGCTCTCTGGCCCTCAGCTCTCGCCAGGGACACCTTTGCTCTTCAACACACCCTCTGTGCCCACAGCTCCCACCACCCTCCTGCTGCCCTGCCAGTGGCACGGCACGGGAAGGCCGCCCACCTTCAGCAATAGCACCCAGCACAGTGGCTTTAAGGCCCCTGTGCAAAGACTGCTCCCAGCCCATCTCCACAACAGACACGGCTCTCTTAGAGATGTCTGCCCGTGCACTGGCACATTTTGGCACCCCACGGCGGGTGCAAACTCTGCTGGGCACTCATTCCCCTGAGGCTGAGCCCCATGCATCCCCTTCTGCTGGAACAAAGGCCCCTCTTCCCAGCTGTCCCCAGCCAGCAGCACGGAAAGGCTGAGGGCCCTTCAACACTTGTGTGTCAGGGCCAAGCGGAGGCAGCCCAAGGATCAGCCTGGGCAGCCTCCATGGCAGCAGTTCAGCCCACAGGGAGGGCTGGAGCAGACTCAGGCTTACCTCGTTCCTTGAGGAGAGGGAGGCCAGAGACCAGGATGCTGAGCCTGGAGCAGCACAGCCTTTTATGCCGTGTCCCAGAGCCCTGTGGGGCCACAAACATTCCTTGTTTGTGAAACATCCCAACTCCTGGGAGTGGCCATTTGTGAGGCCTTGCTGCTGATGAGGTCCTGCCTCTTTCTTCTCAGGCATTTTTACCAATATCACACCAATCAACATGGAAATGATTCATGTGTGTCCCAGCTTTGTAAGACCACATTGACTTGGCGGTCCCAGGCACGTGTAGAAAGTGAGTAGAAATGAATTTGTGCAGTTTCTATTGCTTCTTTCACTTGTCCTCATTGGTGGGTAATTTGGCTCCAGTTTCAGTTCAATTCAGCCATGAAGAGACAGCTCAGGTCAGCTCTCAGGAGCTCTCAGTGCAGGCACTCAGGCTAACCCTGACAGCCATTACTCCCACGGCTCATCCCAGACATACAGATGACTGTGGGTCAGTTGAGGCAGAAAGTCAACACTGCACAAGCCCATAGTGGGGAAGAGACCCAACTGTGCAGGGAGGTGGCAAAGCTCAGTGGCAAGGAAAGTGCATGTTCAGCTGGAAGGATGTCCCCTGCAGGCCTGAGTGACAGCCATGGGGAACTTGCTCACAGTGCACAGGCTGTACCAGGGCCTGGGTTGGTGATCAAAGAGATGCTGTGTCCTTCCCTGAAACAGACCCACAGCCACCCTGAGCTGTTTTGCTCAGTGTGCTCATCCCAGAGACCTGGATGGTGACTTTGGGGAAAAGGCTGAGGGCAGGGAGCCCAAAGCCCATGGCTCTTCTTTTCTGGGTCAGAGATGGGGTTTCCCATTCCAGGCATTTTCCATTTCAAAGGGACACTGGATCAGTCTCCCAGAGCATGTGGGTGTCATCATGATGTGCAAGAGCTGGGAAAATCCCTGAGCTCCAGGCAAACCTGAGTCACCCAGTGTGGACTTCAGTGGCCTGGGTGCCACAGACTCAGGTGTCCAAGGGACAACAGAGGTCATATCCTCAATGTTCTGCTGCCATGAAGGGTATTTCCCCACCTTCTCTCCCCATTCCTGGATCACCTGGTGCTTCTGTGCCATCTCCTGCATTTGCTGTCTCCCAGGGCATGCTCTTTTGGTGGCTGCTCACAGGCTGTAGTGACTCAGAGTGCCCCAGATCAACCCCAGAAGGTCTGGATGGAGCTCTGGAGGTCTTGTGCTCCTATTGAGTGCTCTGGGCAGATCAGACTGCCCCGGTTCCTCAGCAGGCTCTGGGCCTTGTCCTGCTCACTTCTAAGCCCTGACACAGCAGAAGAAAGAGGTCCCTATCCCTTGTGCAGCTCTCCCAGGCCTGTCCCTTGTCTTCCCCCCTGGGATTTCCCTTCTTGCAACTTGTGATTGCTGTCCCTTGCCCTTTGACAGTGCACCTGTCAGGAGAGTCTGGCTTCATTCTCTCCAGAACTGCCAGGGTGGGGTGGAGACAGCAGCTCCAGACCCCTCTCCCGGCCTTGCTCATCTCCACCAGGTTGCACAAGTGCAGAGCCCTTGGCCTCCCCACATGTGTCAGGTGCTGCAGCCCTTTTGTTCTGCCTGTTTTTCTGGCAGTGGCTCTCTCCACAAGAGATCACCACCACCTCCCTTGTCCCCAGGGACATGAAATGGGGACACCAACCAAGACATGGCCTCTGCAGTGCCAAGGAAAGGGCACCATGCAGGAGGTGATCAGATCTCAGGCTTATGGGAGGAGATCTGGACATGGACAGGAAGGAACTCTCAGCATTAGGGGTGAAAGCTCCCCAGAGGAGCTGAAAACTCTCATGGGACAGACTTTCTCTCTGCTTTTCTGCCCTTCTGCCCCAAAGGTATTCTTTGTCACTGGCCTGAGAGTGCAGTGCAGAGCAGGTGGCATGCCCTGCACACAGCCAGCCCTGTGCTCTCCAGGCTGCCATGGCATGGTCTCACCAGCCTGGGGCTGTGGCAGCCTCAGTGTCATCTCCTGGTGCTCCTCCCTGTCAAGGACCCGGGAGGCTCAGCTGTAGGAGCCCTTTCCATCTCCTGGTAGCCTTGCAGGGGTGCAGGACATGCCTGGAAGTGCTGCCCAGGAGACAGGGACCTGTCTGACAGTGGCAGTGTTCACAGGACAGTGGGATGAGGCCCACAGCTTCTGGAGGCAGCTGGGAAGTTTGTTCTTCTCACAGCAGGAGCACAGGACTTCCAGTGGTCTCTGCCAACCTCCATTAGACTGGGTTGCCCTGTGTGCCCCGAGCAGCCCCTGAGCAGGCACCAAAAGGCAATGCCTGTTGGAAAGCTGCAGCAGCCCCACAGGATTACATGGATGTCCAAGGTGGTTTGGGACTGGTCCTAAAAGGTCTGCAAATGCCCCTAGACAAAGGCTGAAGTTTTGGAGGCAGGCAGAGCCTATGTGCTCTGGTATCCCTGGAATGCCTGAGTCCAGGGCACCTTGTGCACTCATTTGCACATCAGGATGATTCAGGTTTGCCTGAAGCTCATGGATTTTCCCAACTCTTCCACATCACGATGATTCCCACATGTTCTGGGACACTGATCCAATATCCCTTTGAAGTGTGAAATGAATTGAAATGGCCAAGTGATGCCTGCCCCAGGAAAAGGAGCTTTGGGCTCCCTGCCCTCAGCCTCTTCCCCAAAGCTGCCATCCAGATCCCAGCCTTGAGGCTGGACACACTGACCAAAGTGGGTCAAGTTGTGTGTGAGGAAATGGGTCAATTTGTCTCTCAGGGAGAGATGTAGGCATGTCTTTGATCACTTTGCTACGTGTTGATTTCCTTGTTTTCTAGAGGATCCCAACTTCCCAGGCTCATGCCAGAGCTCTGGTTGTAAAATGCATGAGGCCCTTGTTTAGTTTTCAAAGGGACACAAGGCTGTGGAGATTCCCCTAGAGAAGTCCATTGAGAGATAGTTAATTGAGTTCTTGTGTTTCTCCCCTTGGTTGGGAATCTGCCTCTGTTCCCCAGGCAAGGTTTCCGTGTCTTGCCTTGCTAACCCTCCCTTGTCTTGCATTATCTCACATACCTAACCTCCCCTTGACCTGCCTACTGCTTTCTTCCCCTGCCTTGCACTGCCAGGCATTTATCTCCTTTGCAGTTCCTCTCCATTCCTGACTCGCTCTTCCTTTTCCTGACCCATCTGTGCCCTTACCTTGCATTGGCTTGCTCATGCACCCCGAGTGTGAATTCCCTAACTCATTTTCCCAGGTGTCACCTTGCTTTTACTTCTCCTTCTTGCACTGGACTTCAGGTGCAGTCCTGATTGGGTTTTACCCCATTCTGTATTCTGGCTTCGATTTGGGCCATGTTTTCCTCCATTCTGGCTTCAGACACATTAAAATCAAGGCCCGAGTACTCAAATCCTGGTGCCCTGCAAGTGTTATACAGCTAGAGAGGGAGACAGGAGTCTGGCATCCCTCCCCAAAACCTGTCTCCTTGTTTGTCTGACCAGGCATAGATAGAATTGTGTAATCCCTAGGTCTGTACTTATGGAGAAAAGGTTTATTTGTCTCCTGTGGCTTTGTTCAACATATTTTCAAAGTGATGGAAACTGTTTTCATTGAAATGCCAGAGGTGCCAAATGCTTTCCTCAGGCAGAGCTCAGAAGTGGTTAATGCCCGTTTTTCCCAGTCTCTCCAGGCAGCAGCACTGGATCTCTTGAACCCAAGCATACCTGAAGTGCCAAGTGCTGGCAGGAGGCAAATAAAGGGATTGGGCAGTAGGAGTTTGCACTGCTCCTGTAATCCCAGACCTGGAGCTGTGCTTTATAAATCCCAGGAGATGCTGCCTCACTCAAACCCTGTTTGAAGCTAAGCATCCCTCCTACTCCCTCTGAATTATTATTGCTCCCTTTGTTGCTCTTGTCTAATAATGTTATTGTTGTTCTTGTTCTTGTTATTCTTGTAAATTCCCACTCAATTTCTTCCATAATCCTTTGTTTCCCAGAGTTGGTGCTTTAGGAAAGACCCTCTGACCTGGGGAAGGCGCTTAATCCTCCTGCCTCATTTGCAGTCCCCAGGAGCAGCAGGATGTGTGCTGCCTCCAGCAGGTCTGACAGAAGTGCCTTTCCTTCCTTATCTGCTGCAGCTTGGCTTTTCAAGGGCTGTCTGGGGGTCTGAGGGAGAAGTTCTTTGGCACTCCAGGGCAGAATTAACTCTGGTCCCACTAAAAGCAAGATGAATCATTCTATCATTATTTTCTCTCCTTTGCTGACACCGTGTGGCGAAGCAGCAGCTCCCAACCTTTTCAGTGCTGATCCTTGAACTCCAACTCAGCTGAGGCTGAGGACTGATTTAGGAAAAATACTAAGGAATCTTTACACTGTACTTTTAATTAATCCTTACTTAATTGTATCTTTATATTGTATATTTAAATATTCTTATGATGCATTAGAAACAGTTGTACAGAATAAAAAATGAGAATCCATCCAAAAATGGCTATTGGAACAGGATGATCTTTAGGGGTGATGCCTCCCAACCCAAATGATTCTATGATTCAGATTTCTAATGAATTGGCTTCTAACTGGAGCATCATCCTCATGATCCCCACCATACTTGGATGTTCATTTATGCTGCAGAAACCCCAACTTGGGCCCAGGTGAGGACTGTTTTCCCTGCAGAAAGCTGATTTAATTTCAGAGTCTCAGGAATGGCCTCTGGAAACTCTTTTCCTTGAGGAAAGGGATGTACATACCTGCCTTCAGGGCACCTCAGGTCTGACCCACCTGTTAAAGCTTTCCATCAGTTCTGGCTGGGTCTCTGAACAACTTCAAACTTAATCCAAACAAAACTTTATTCAACAACAAGCTTTTATTTTAAGGCACCTCTTAGGGCTATTGCTTGGGATTTAATTTCTGTGAGGGAAGATTCCCTTGTCTTTAAGGCTGCTGATGGGTGGTGTCCTCAGGCTGGAAGGGATTTGGGGTGAGTAGGACATACCTAGTGGGTGTATGCAAGCTCTGACAGGTTAGCACTAGGAATTGCTGTCCGAGCCTCTCAGGAAAACATTGTGCCAGCATTCCCAAGTGCCAGCTGGTTTCTTGGGGTATTTTTGGGGTGTCGGTGGGGTCTGCCTGGGGTGAAGCATCTCCAGGTGCCTGTTCAGAGCAGCTCACCATGAAACAGCCACAGGCAGACCTTTATCCATGTCCATCCAAGCACTGCTCGGGCAGCCCAGTGCCCATTGCTGGGTTCCCATCCCTGGGATGTTTTTTGCACACTGTATGCCATGGGCAGGACACTGCAGGGTGCAGCTCATCCCTGGAAAGGAGGCACATGAGATGCTGGTTTGCTTTCTGTGGCTCCTGGCCTTCTACCACCTCATGTTCCCTGGCCAGCTGGGACACATGGAGGAGACACCAAAGGAACATTCCTGGCAGTGAGTGGGAGCTGCCCAGGGCTCTGCCCAGCTCTGGCCTCAGCATTCCCCGTGATTTTGGGCTGTAAACACTTGTAGGAAACGCCCCACCGCAGGCAGGATCAGCCCTCGGTTCTCTCCTAGACACTTTTGCCACAGCCAAGGGTGGTGGCTGCAGGGAAAGAGGGGGGGATGCAAGGGGGTACCGGGGTGTGTACGGGAGGGGACGGGAAAGGCCAGGGGGATAGAGGGAGAGTGCACGGAGGAAGGATAGAGAGGGAATAGAGAGGGCGGGTTGGGTAGCAGGATAGGGACGGGAGAGGAAGGATGGAGGTGGGGCCTTGGTGAAGGAGGAAGGGGGTGTGAGGGGAAGAGGGGCAAAGCGTGAGGAAGGAGGGCGGTACAGGGGGGAGGAAGGCAGGGCAAACTGGGGTACAGGGCCTGTGCCTCACCCGAGTCCCACTGGGGGAGCCCGGCCAGTGACTCTGAGTGAGCAAACGGCAGCAAGGGCGATCTCCGCGGTTTAGATGACTCCAGTCGTTTAAATGACCCCAGTCCCGCCCGGCGCAGCTGCCCCGGGGGCCCGCGCCCCTGAGCCAGCCCCGCCCCGCCTGCCCCGCCCCGCCCCGCCCTGCCCTGAGCGGGAACGCTTGTCCCAGGGATGCGGCGGGATGGGCGCTTGGGCTGGCCCTGCTCCTCACACTGCGAGGAGCCCGGGGCGCCGAGGTGGGACCGGGACTGGGACCGGGCGTTCTGGTCCGCGTGCTGCCCGTCCGCTGGGGGTTTTGGGCGGTGCCGCCTGTCTCCTGCTGGGCGGGGTGCGGGTCCTGGCCCAGAGCACCGGGGAAGGATTGGGGCCGGGATGGGGATCGCTGCGGGCGGGAGGAGCCACTCTGGGATGGGTACTGGGCTGGCGCACGGTGCTGCCGCTCCCACCAGGGGGAGCCGGGCCCTACCCAGTGGGTGGGCACGGGAGAAGGGCTGTGGTGGCGGTTCCCTCAGGCAGCCCCTGGAGCGCGGCTGCGAGCGGCCCCGGGACCGCAACCCCGCTGGGCCCGCAGCGCCGCCGCCCACAGCGCCCTCTGGCGGACACGGAGCGGACATGAGTGCAGCGCCCCCGGCCGGGCACGGCCGGCACTGCAGCGCCTCCAGCTGGGCACGGCCGGCACTGCAGCGCCTCCAGCTGGGCACGGCCGGCACTGCAGCGCCCGCCTCCTGCACCAGGGCCCTGCCCACGGCACCGCGGGGGCTTGGGTTGGCTTGGGGGTTTTATTATTTATTCATTTATGTTCAGGTTGAGATTGTCAATGCTCACAAGAGATGACAAATTCCTTCCCAAGGGTTCCAAGTGACCAACTGAGCCCAGGTCACAGAGTCCCAGAGTACCCTAATTTGGACTCTTTTTCATTGGTGTGGGCAGGGGATTATTTTTGAGAAAACCCAAAGCTAAAGGATGGGGTCTGAGGGAAAGAGAGGGCTTCTGTACCAAATTAAAAACACATTGTGAAAAATAAATCTATGGAACAGCTCCTTTCCTCTCCTGGACTGGCTTTTCTGTGATCTGCTGTGATTCCAACTTCTCCAACAGGATTTTCAACCTGTGGGGCTATAATAATCTGCCAGGTGATGATTATGACAGAAAATGATGGAAAAACTCTCTGGGTCAGGCAGTGGAACCTCTCCATAGTGTCCCAAAGGTCTGGTATTGCCCAGTATTCCAGGCTGGAATTTGGGGGATTCTAGCACAGTCTGTCCATAGCGTTCCTGTGGATCTGGCAGCGCCCAGCATCCCTGACCAGGATTTGGGGTCCCAGCATAGCTCTGCCAGTACTTCCTCAAATTCTTTTTAACCAGGACAATTTTTTTGTGTAGGAGGACCCAAACCCAGCAGCATTGGCTTTAACCACTTCTCACCGAATTCCTGCTGCCAAAACTCAGCATGAAGCTCAGCTCCCCTTCCCCGTCTCAATTTCTCCACACAACTTGGAGATTTGACTTGGATTTCCCAATCCAGCAGACAAAAATTCTGTTCTCCTCCTTGTATATCCTAATTGCAGTAATCACCAAAGAAATAATGAATAAGAATTCAAAGAATGAAGAGACAATAAAAAGAGCTGCCAGCTCCAACCAAGGGAATGCTCAAACCCCTTACCAATGATTTGCTTTAATTAACAAATTCAAATGAACCAATTAAAACCACATTGATATGGTATTATTCTCTTTAATCAAGTTATGAATAAATATTACAGAATGTGAAAGGAACTTTTACACCCCAAAGAAGTTTTTTAATCCAGCAGGCTGCAGCATCCCAAAGAAAATGAACAGAAGGATTATGGACTGGGATCATCACCAATCCCAAATCCCTCATGTGGAATACCACTCTGCTTTCTTTTATAAATCACCACTTATCTTAGTGGACAAACCCTTCACCTTTGCTTCAATTTCACCAAGTTCTGAACTGTGGCCACCAAGATTTTACTGCACTGTGTCCATGTGGGATTCTGGAAAACGCAAAGGGTATGGTCCCCTGGAAATGTTCCCAAGGAACCACACTGACCTTATCTCTGACTCCAGCCCAGAGGGAGACCTCTTCCCAACATCTCTGGCTCCTCTTGGTTTATCCTGATGGTTCCCACACTGACCCACAACAAGTTCCTCTGCCCAATGCATTGGGAAGTATCCCCAAGGTGCCACAAAGAAAGGAGCATTTTACAGATGCAGAGTCTTGAGATTCAGGGAATAATAAGGGTGATTTAGTCTTTTGCATCTCCCTCTCTGTCAGCTTCAGCCTCAGGCAGACTGGGAGAGTCATAGATTTTACAGATCCTGGTCTCACTTCAGCCTTCCTGCAGGTACAGTCTGACAGGCAGTGGGAAAAAAAAAACAGGTCAGGATGGATAGCCTACTTCCAGAAAATCATCATAATCCACAAACCATTAAGTAGAGCTGTAAAATGTTAATTTCTCTGTGGACTGAGAGCTCAGAGTGGCACTAAGTTGAAGCACAGGCTGGACCTGCCATGGACAGACTGTGGAAACCCCAGAAGTGAAAGCTACTTGGCCAATTCCATAAAATATTCCAAAACTAGGGTCCTGAAATAGGACCATTTCTACTTTCACCTGGTGAATACCCATCTTTCCTGATGGGTATTTTGAGATCTGCAGCACACTGCAGTGGAAAACAACTAAAATCCAGTTATTTCCCACAATGAGAATAGAAGTGGGGGAAAAGGACACAGGTGCACTCCTGGCACCCTTGGGATCAAGCCCCTCCAAACCAACATAAGCAGAGACTGAATGACAAAGCCCTGGGGACCAAATTGCTGGGGTTTATAAGAAAACTGATGAGGTTTTTTTGGCAATAAGCGCAGCTGGTGTTTGTCTCAGCAGCATCTCCAGGAACCTGGCCAGGTGCATCTGCCAGCAGAGAGGTCCTCCCTTTTAGAGTAACCTGTGGGGTACAGGGCCATGGCACTGGCCACAATCAGCAGCAGGTACCTGAGAAAGGGCAGGAAGAGGCTCAGCAGCATTCCCAAGCTTGGCTAATGCCTCCACAGCCTCACCTATCAGTCAGCATCACCAGGATTTTTAATGCCCCTGCCTCAACATGTTCCTATTACCCACCACACAAGAAAACTCAGCAAACCCCAAGGAATCCCCCATGGCCAGGGGAAGCCCTGCCCTGTGCCTGAATGGTGGCTCAGGGAGGGAAGCACCTGCTCAGCTGCTCAGCTCCCTTTTAATCACCCCTCTGATGGCCAGAGGAAGCCTCTCCCTGCACCTGAATTCTTTTACTCCATTACAGAAATTCATAGTGAGCTCCTGCCATGTTTTTGCATGACAGCAGAGTGGGTGTACACCTACCAAACCATTCAAAAAGGTGCTCTATGCAAACAGCAGAGGACTTAAATTCTCAGAACTCATTCATCTTTGTGTTCTTTGAACAGGAAAACCACAAAAGGGAAAGATCTTGATTAAATACATGACATCTGCTCTTTTTACTTAGCTTCTCTTTAAGAAGAGATGGTGTGAACATACACACCATTACTGCAGGATATACACAGGATTGAATTTACAAAGATAATATCTTTAATGTGACTAATGCTGTACTCTAAAAGCCAGACCAGCTTTCAGGACATGCAGGCTGAGGCTTTGATCCTCAAGGCAAAATACAGCTTCAAACTTGTGATACAAGTTTAACTTGCACAAGTTAATCAATTATATCATCAAAGAGCTTTGTACCTGCAACACAGAGAGGGAAGATTCAGTAAGTCATTAGAGAGAGGTTCAGCAGGATACACAGGAGCTGCTGCTGCTTCAGGAATGGGAAAAATCATAACAGGGCACAGAACCAGTACATTTATCAGCTCTCAAATTTCTGTGCAGCTTAAGAGCTGTTCAAGTTTAAACAGTTCTTAATCTGAATTTAATTTTGAAAACTGGTGCTTGTGCTTCAGTGAAATGTTTCTGTGTCTGAAAGTGTCTCTTCAGTTTCACTCAGCTGGTCCCATAAAAGACATCATTTGACCCTCCAATTTCTGTAATTATAGCAAGACCATAAAACCCTTTTGATTCAGTAAGGAAACTTACAAAAGAAAAAAAGAGTATTTTTAGATTTCTACAAATAAATTCCAAACCCAGAAATCAAACAGAACTTAAATCCTTAACCAAAGATAAAATAAATAAAAAGAGGGCATGATATAAAGTGTCCTCCCTTTTCCAAATTCACTAAGTTGCCTGCTCCAAAAGGCTGGTATTTCAAAAGGATTAGAAGCATCTCCTCATGCTCAACAGGATGCACATATTCAGAAGATAAATGTTTAGGAGATCTTTCTAGAGAGATAAGGTCCTGGGAAAAAAACTCATTTATTTCACCTTTTAGTGCACAAGACACAACATCCTGGGATAGGTTCCTATCCCAGCCGTCCATTTATCATTGGTTATTTGACAATTAAAAACATTTGTTCCCACTTCTGTGGGCAATGGGAATAACAAGCAATGCAAGGAACCAACCTCTCCAGATTTTTTTCAGCTCAGATTCAGCAGGAAGCTGGAAGTCATGGATCTCAGAGAGGAGGAAGTTTCTGTATTACAACTACAGATTTCTCTTATTTTTATGTGAGAGTAATCATTGACAGTAAAGTTGTGTATAACTTTCCTTAGTGGGGAAGGGTTAATCATGTGAGAGCAACTGAAGCATGGAGCTTTAAACCTCAACATTAAGCAGCTCTATTATTAAAATTCATATTTATTCCAATCTTGTGCAATGCTCTTGTGACAGCTCAAAGGACTTTGATCTAAAACAAATTCTTACTTTAAATACTGCTGATCTTTCTGAAAAGGCAAATTAAACTGGCCTCACAGAAGGCTGAAGCACCCACTGTTTCCCAGAGTGAGGCCCCAGTAGAAGAGTCAAGGGAAATTGCATATAAAAGGCATAACACACAAGACAAAAGGTGCCTAAGCTGCAAATTAGGAATGGTCACTTGTGTCTTTGTGTGTATGTGCAGAATGGGAGCACTGATCTTAATAACTGGACAGTTATTAAATTAAAAACTAATTAGGTCAGTTCAACAGCAAGCCACCAACGTGACATGTCCCAACGTCCTTTGAGTGGGCTCTTGGAGTCATGAACAGTGAAGATGCTTCACTTCATGAATAGTAAAGATGCTTTTCCCAAAGTGGATGGTGAGGAGAAGAATGAAATTATGGATTTTCATGAAGCTCAGCTTGGGGAACACAGCCCGAGTCTCAAATACCAGTGAGGTAAAATATTAGATTAGAAATGCAAGATTAGAAATGATGAATAAATGAACTGGGTGGTTTTATTTTTATCATGAAAATTTAGTGCCCATGAAAAATTGAAAAAATTGGACTGCTCTCTTTGATGTACACAGGAAATGGTAGAGGCACGGGTGGAGGGAGAATCAGCAAATAATCAAGAACATAAAAGTTTCTGGCACAACTTAGAATTCATCTCAGAACTTCTGGAGGCCAATTTAATAGTCAAAACATCCTTTCTTTTTCTAGATGGCTTTTTCCAATGGGGGTTTATTTATGCAATTAGATGGTAGGACTTGGGAAACATTTGAATACCAGCAGCAGTTGATGCCAGGCCAAGTTACTCAGGTAACTTATATTATTGAGGAGAGTCTGGTTTGGGTTTGGCTCATCTCTAGACCATCTCTAGACAAGCCCTGATAGAATAGCTTAGAAAGATTCAAATCTTATTAATTCCCACAAGTTGAAAGTTATCTCCAAATAGAGTAAAACTTCAGTCCCCAAAATAATGTCACAGGTACCTTTACAATGCTTGAGAAGTCACTTCCAAATGCATACACTGAAATTCTGGCCCCATGCCTTACAGCTGTTCACATTTTGCTACAGAAGAAGCAGTGCACTCGTCTGATTTTCTCGGTAAAAGAGAAAAGGCTGAACCATTTCCCATTAAAAACATTCTCTAGTTTCCCAGGTATGTGTTCAGCAGTTTCTTATGTCCCTGCTAATAAAGACTTAAGTGTGCTATAAGCATTTTTTTTATTAGAATAGTGCATTTTCAAGTTAAGCTTGCAATTTGAATAAATTTGTAAACCTTTTTCTTCTTAAAAAAATAGATAAGTTTGGAGGCAACCAATGCAGGCACCATTGAGAAGATTGTGATCTCAGCTAAGTGCCTCTCTGATGCTTGTGACTGCTATTCAAAACTGTCAGGAGCATTTGCCATACATGGAGACTGGCAGAAATAAAATACCAGCTCATTTATGTGTTTTGTTTGCTTCTCCTTAGAAGCCTGGAGACATCTGCCTTTCGTGGTGTAGCATTTAAAAGGCAGAGAAACAGCACATGAAAATCCAACGTACCTGTCTCCACTGTAAGCACCTCTAATATGTTAAAGTTAAAAAAAACCATGAGCTCTGCTTTTACATCTACTGTCACCTGCAGAGATCAGAGCCTATATACACCTTACAAATTTTCACAGCTACACAAATGAAACTGCAAGTACCTGATCCTGACAGCTGCTTTAAACAGGATTTGCAAAGCTGCCTCCCAGCTGAAATGCAGAGCCATGAGAGCTCAGCCATCCATCACTGGCTGCAGATGTGCCTGTGCTGCTGTCCCTGGCACAGGAACTGCCCCACGCTGAGCTCTGCTTGCCAAGGGCTGGGCTCTGTCTGCCGAGGATGGCAGCTGGTTTGGGTACCCCGACATGTTCCAGCAGCAGTGCCAATGATAACAGAGCACATGTGCTTTTTACCCAGAAGTTAATGAATTACGGTCTAACAGGACAGGATATGGAATTGGGTGCTATTACACACAACTGCAGAGCCCAGAGACATTCAGAGGCTTCTGAAGCAGTCTGTGGTAGAGCCTTGGGATGTTAAGGTTCTGCAACAAAGGTTTAGTGAGGAAGATACTTAAGCTTTCAACATCAACACTAAACACCTGATGGTGATGGAAACATAAATGACTTTTCTATATTCCTTTCCCCTCTGAATTTACTTGTACTCTTTAGTGGGGCTAGAAAAAGAAAACAAGGCAAACACTATATTCTCCTAAGCTCTGATCCTTTGTTCTCTGTCCCTGCCACAATGTACCCAAATTTGCTTTAACCCTTCAGCAGGGTTCAGCTTTGAGGTAGATCTTTTCAAAGTATTTCTATCTTAGACAATGCCTGCAGAACACACTGAGGTCTTCTCTGAAGCAACAATTGCTACCTCAAGAAAAAGAAAAAAAACAGGACGTGGTGGGGCATCCAGGTTGGTTTGTGTTGTATATTTCCCATGGCTCTGTGTCGACAGAGAACAACATTTCCCAAGGAGGAGGGAGGTCTTTTGGTGTCTTTTTGAATCAAGCAAACAAAGGGATTTCCACTTCATGATCACCAGACAGTCTTTTGACATAAACAGGAGTGGATAAAGATCCTACATTCCTTTAAGCATACAGAATAAAAATCACTAAGACTCTGAAGGTTTATAAATGGAAAACCATCACCAAGGAACCAAGAAGTCTGGCTTCCCCTTTGAGGCTGCTCTCAGCCTCAAAGAGACACATTTTTTCGTTCAACTTTCTCACAACATTCACCTCACTACGCTTGCCAGCATGTTTTGCCAAATTAGAGAAACTGCTGCAGAAACCATCTGCTTGACATTGCTTACATATAATAAAGTATGGCTCAATATAATGTATTGGAAATGTTTGGGGATCTTTACATGGGAACCAAAAGCTGCAGTGCTGACTCAGGCACATCTCCCGCTGATGTCAGTGGGAATTGCACCTGAATGAGCTCTGCTGGAGCTGATACACAGCTCACTCTGCAGTGCCTGCCACTGACAGGAGAACATATGGTTATAGTTTAACCATACCAACTGTAATGGAGATGAGGAGGATATTTTATAGCATTTCTGGCTTGCTGCTCTTTTATAACTATCAAAAACACTTAAATGATTTGTACACGTCTGCTCCGTAACAGCTTTTCCCAGCTCCAAGTGAACACTGAGAAACTGCTCCAAACTTAGGTCCTACCTCAACAACAAGAGTCTATCTGTTGATATAAAAACATGAACACCAGTAAAGACTAAAATAGAACTTCATGATTTCCCTACAGATTGTACTACATTATCTTGGGATGAGAATGCAGACATTTCAACCCATCTCCAATCTGAGGCAGAAGTAAAGCCTTTGTAGAACAGACTCTGTCAGCCTGGTAGTGGGATAGGTGTGACAGCTGCTACATCAAAGGACAGTGGATTCTTAAATTTGACTCCAAATGTAGGTGTTACAAAATTACAGTTTCGGCAAGTGTAAAAGCTGAGTGTGTCACTCAGGTTATAGCACCTGTGAATCATGATCACCAAAGCAGCACCTCCAGGGGGATAAATCAATTCCCCAACCTCACATGAGTTGCAGAAGGCTGAAGAATGACAATACTGAGAAAGTAAACAAGAGAAGCTATGATACATGTCCCCACAAATCTTAACCACAGTTACAACAGAAGGGATTCTGAACCACCAATAATTCCTAGGAAGGGGGCACATTAGAGAACCAAATGCAAAGTAGGTGAAACATTTCCTTTTGCAACCCGCTATATAGCCTGCGCCCATCACAGAGGTTGCAATTTGGTTGCAGCTCCCAGGCATGTGCCCTTTTCCTTGAAATACTACCACTGAAGTCCTGTGTTTTGCATTACAGAGCTGCTGCTCCCCTCGGTTCACCAGCCATGGGAACACTGGGTGTGAGATCAGCTCAGCTGGTCAGAGCAAGGTGCTAATAAAAGGCTGTGGGTTTGATCCCCATATGGGCCATTCACTTGAAAGTCAGACTGAATGATCCTTGTGGGTCCTTCCAACACAGAATATTCTGTGATTCTGAAATTCTCTTCCACATCACATCTAGAGAAACTGCACTCCTTTTGCCCAGGCACAAGGACACAGTGAAAGCTGAAAACCACCACACAGATTTTTTCATGTGATGAAAAGCAGAAGTGGCTGGAAATTGAAAATATGAAGGCCAGGAAGATCTCATCCCAAATCTCCAAGTACTGCAGCTTTTTAGTAAGTAATCACCCTCACTGTCAGATATTCCCCAGAGTGGACCTCTGGGTAGGGATCTTCCTGCATTTAGGTGGCCAGGATGGAAATTCTGAGAAGTTTCAACTGCTTTGGTTGGAGGAAGGTAAAAACTTAGTGTTTGACTTCTGATTTGGGCAAAAGCCAATGGATGTCCACTTTATTGTTCAATTCCCTCCTAAAGCAGACAGTAAACATTTGCATTCCAGTAAAGGGAGCCTGGAAGATCAATGTGAGAGACACAACACCCAGGCTGGAGCTCACTGGCAGAGAGGAGACTCTTCCTGCTACTCTTTGTGAGGAGATTCTCTGACCACTTGATTAATCCTTACCTGTACTCTGTGTTTCCTATAAACCCTCTTGGAAGAGAATCCATTTACACAGGGATGGTTAGGAAGGACACTAAAGTATCATTAATATTCTCCACGGTGCAGTCTCATTACAAGGCTTCTGCAGACCAAGAAAAATGTATCAAACAGACTTTGATCCCCAAAACATGGCCCTAATACCCTATCCACCAGCTACAGAATTGTAACATGTAATTAGGAAACAGTTAAAGAATAAAATAATCATTCCTGTAGAACTATCATGCCTTTGAAGACAGGGAGTGTTAGAAAAAATATTTGAAAGCTAAAATAAGGATGATTGGTTTAGAGAAATCATCACAGAAGAGGCACCAACTAAAATTCCAATGCAACTGTAAAGCAATTAGATAAATTAACATACAGAGGCACTATTAATTTGTCTTATGATATCAATTCCCACTTTACCATAACATTAAAAAGCTGTCGGTCTGGGTCAAGTGAAAGAACAGTTGTGTCACTGCAGTTATTCAAAGGAACATGAAGTCTGTAGTTACACACAGCAGAACACTAATTTTAGGGAATACTTACCTAGCATGGACTTTGGTGGTGGAAAAATAAGGTCTGCCAGAATTGCCATTCCTGAACAGCTGCTTACCTTATGACAGATCACTTGACACACTTTTGTTCTGCCTTTTGTGTGAACTATTGTGCTTTTATAACTCCTTCTTCCAATGTACTTACTGAGACAAAAAGTTTACATAAAATAAACCAAGCAGGAAAGGTAAGAAATGTGGATCACTGCTGTAGTTTCTTCCTCTTTATAAGATTAAGGGAAGGAATGCAGTATGTACCTCTCATTTAAGTGAAAGCAAGTCCAAAATAATTCCATGCTGAAGCCTACAGTTAAGCCCAGACAATCAAATATTGGTTATTTAACTTTTGACATTCCTGTGTCACCTTGCCCTTGTTGCTTCCACTCTTGCTTGTGTTGTATCTCATATTTCTCTTTTCCAGCTGGAACTGTAATTCTGTTCCCAGGGGTGACTGAGAGCAGGGCAGCCATCTGTGTGTCAGTGGTTTTGCCAGGACCATCAGTGCACAGCAGTCAATCTCCAACCTGCCTCAAAAGCATCAAGTCCCAAAGGGCACCTTGGCACAGAAGGGAGGTTTTGTTCAGAGGAATCTGACCAGAATGGTGTTGAAAGCAAGAGCATGGCCATACTCAGTGTGAATGGGATAAATCAAGAATGGGACAAGGCCACTCCTGCCATGTCTCTCACACAGGAGCCCAGAGCAGCAATCCCACAGAACAACCAAACAGAGACATTTGCAAAGCAGCACAAGGAACTGAACTTCAGCTCCGGGCTATGAGCAGTTTTAACACTTCATCAAAGGAGATAGGAGTTTTACTTTGGACAGTAGACTTTATTAGAAATTTTCTCCTCATTCATCAGTAAATTCACATTAAAATATGCTGAAGGCAGCTCAGTCTAAACATTTGACATTCTGCCGTAACAACAACTTCCAGTTTAAAAACTAGATAACTGATTCAGGCAGATAACTTGAAACATGTAAGAAATGCAAACAGAAAGCAGCATCTTGGAAAAAAAGCCTGAAAAACTGATACATTTCAGATGGAGTTGGGGAAAAAAACAGAATCAGTCACCCTAAGATGGGAAACAGTTAAATGAGAACTCCAGACGCTAAACAGATAAATAAACATTATAACCACACATACATTAAAAAGAAAACAAAGTACTTAGAGTTCATACCACATAAAAATTATAAATTTGTTGAAAAAAAAAAAAGAAAAAAAAAAAAAGAAGAAAGTGACAAGCTTCCTAAAATATGAATATCCTAAATTCTTGGGACAATGAGCACTTTGTTATAAACTGCAGAACTTTGGAGGGACTAGATTTGGTCTTGAAAACAATGAACTGCACCTTACTGTTACCAAGTCCAGAAACTGATCTGACACATAAACCATTTGTTTCTTCTCATGTTTTTAAACCACATTCTCTTCTTCTAGACAATAATCTGCTTTTTTTAAACATTAGAGCTTTTAGATATTATAGGCCTAATTATGTTGAGTACTGAACACACAGAACTCTCAACAACTGTGCATACCAAGGTTTAAATATTTTTCAAAAGTTATTGTCAAGACTCTTCTTTTGCTAATTTATTTTTATTTATTGGAGTAAAGTGTAGGAGAGAGAAAGAAAAATGAAAATCATAATGTTGAAAAATGCTCTGTCCACATGACAGTGAATCATGCAGGTCAGATTTTCTATTGGCATTTACCAGAGGCAACAAAGATAAACCAATCAATGTATGGGAGATGAGAATTATAGCCTTCAGGACTGTAAACACAACAGGCAACAGGTAACACATGAACCTCAATCAAATTAATGTTTTCACATTCTTTAGTAGTCCCCCACAGTGATCTGCTTTCACTGGTTCAGAAAAAAAAATACATTAAAAATTAAATAACACTTAAGTGTCCATCACAAAGACTTATATTTTGCTGTAAACAATTTTCTGCCATTTGCATTGATGAAGTCCAATGTGAGGCCAGAGGGTTCTAGATGTCTTATTGGTACTGTAAATAATTTTTCAGAGACAGAGGCAAAGGTAGAATTTCTATGTCATGCAGGCGGTCTCTGCCAAGAGCAAAACGAATTGATCTTCGGCACAAGTCCATTAAAGGCAGGGGTTCCGCTGGAAAAACAGGAGAAAGAAAAAAAAGAGTTAATTTTCCAGCATCTCCATTGACAGACAATGTTTTGTTTATTAAAAGAGATTCTGTATTCTATTGATCAGTCATAAAGATAATAATGGTGTTGGGAAAACCTTTGTATCTTCAGGCAATTAAGGTAATCAATAGAAGCCAAGGCAGAATTTTCTACATTTCACCCACAGCAAGGGGCTGCAAACCTTCACATTGAGTAGCTTTATCTGGAAGTTTAAAACAGCAATGTCAAACCACTCTTCAGGCCACTCTACCAAACATGAGAAGCTACTACATTTCCAGATCTCAAACAAGACAGAGAGTTTCTACTGTGTTTATAACACAACATTCATCATGTTATGTTAACATGAACTACACTGGCAACTTCTGACCTTTACATCCCAGCTCCTTCTGCATCTTAGGAACTGGAAATGGCACTTAGGGGTAACCAAACATGTCAGCCAACAGTGCTTTTCCTGCAACACTCTCTTAGCCTTTCTTTCTAGGAAGTCCCTTCGATTAAAAAAACTAAACAAAACACCCTTGAAAATCTAGAGGAAACATAATCTTTTCCTCTGTGAATAAATTAGTGGAGGAGGATTTGGCTGACTGGAAGGCAGAGTGTGTGTTCCCATATGTATGCACACAAACACCCCCAAAATATGTAAACAACATCTTCAGACGTCTTAAGTTTAATTTAATCAAAGTGAATTAAGTATCTGCCAGAAATGCCTGGCTGATAGCACTTCAGACTGGAGAGCCAAACACTGATCCCCAGCATCTCCAACCACCTCACCCCTATATCCCACCCTGGCTGCAGAGCTCACAGAGAATTGCAGGAACATCACAAAATTTCCACTGCATATTAGCAAGAATCATCTCTGTGACTGCAGTGCTGGCAATGGAAATCCTTTTGCCACAGGAGCTGGAATAAAGCTGTGAAGTTTTGTACCAGTTACCACTATCTTTAAGAATTCCAACCAGATGGATTTTGTAGCACATGCTGGCTTAAAAGGGTAAGAACTTAAAAGACTAAAGGAAACTTTTCTTCTTCACATGGCAGAACAGTAGTAGCCTTAAAAACCTTAGTAGCACTTTCAAATGGAGGGGAAAAAACAGTGCTGTGCCTATATCATAACGATAACATTTTATAAAATTGTCAGATTTCTTACAAGTGCTCAACATTGTACAGCACTCAGTGGTTTTATCAGGATCCGTTTGATGTGCCATGTGCAGATTTACACACACTGCCTAGTGGAAGGTGTCCCCTCATGGCAGGGGCATGGAACCAGATGACCTTTAAGGTCCCTTTTAATCCAAACCATTCCATGACTTTATTCTATAATTCTGTGTTAATCTATCAATCTGTTAGCTGATACTTTTAAAATTACTTGAGGGGGAAAAAATCATTACAAAGCACAAAATACCCAGTTAAGGACTGGTTTTATATGCTAGAATTGTCTGCTCTGGTGACACACCATTGACTTAATGGATTTTCCATCATTTATCCCAGCATCACATTTGATTTGTGTCGTCCATGGTTCACTATGATATTTCCCCAAAGTGGCTGCAAAAAAGCTTAGAAAGCATTCTGAAAGACTAAAAAGCTTTTTTAGCTTATAATCACTTCAGTGACTTGAGATGGAGTCTATTTGACAATACACCTCATTGATAATTTTACCTATTAAAAATTACAAAATTAGAGCCCTCACATTCCATGAATAAAGCAACATTTTCTCTACATCAGTGATCATAGTTTTCATTTTTTCCACAGCAGAATTATGGATGTTAAATCTTAAGGGATGAAGCTGTAAAATTCATTAACCAGGATTAATAAGCAGGAACAAAAATAGCTCATGAGTCCTGGGACACAATACAACACATCTTACAAGTCTTACACCATAAACAACAATTTTCTGAGTATCTTCCCACAATCTCTGAGGTCCCATTAGGAAGATACAAAATGAGGACTAGGAGTGTTTAAAGCCATTAACTGACCATGTGGTCTCTTTTTTTCCCCTAGACAAAGGAGTATGTAAAATGCAACCATCTGTGCAGCCAGGCACAGTGTTAATCCCAAACTTCAAAACACAATTTAAGGAAAGGTTAAATTATTTTTCAAGCTTGAAATGCTAAATTAATGTCTCCTGTCTCGCTTCTTCAGAGAATTTTCAAATGCTGAAGAAAATGCCCTCAAGTGTTAGCAACAGCTGCTAAATTGCACATACTAAATGTGTTTTTGCAACTTGAAAATTGAACTATATTCTTTTTATTCTACCCACCAGCAGTTCAAACCTACAACAAATTCAGAGCAGGTTAGTCCTACAATACTAAATAAAAATTATTTTTTCTGGGGTGCAGGTTGTAAGAACTTGAGAAAAAATTGTAATAATTGTAATAGTAGCATTTTAAGTTAAAAATGTGTGTAGCTGTGCATAGTCCTAAATAAATAAAAATTAAATTCAGAAAAAGAAATAGTCTTAGTTTTGAAATACTTTATGGGACAAAAGTAGAAAGCTAAAATTAAAGACTGACGATTTTCAGGCAGCCTAACTCGACAGAACCATTATTAACCACTTGGTGTGTACCTTAATGCTGGCATTCCCCTTTTGCCACATTTCACATTTTTATTGTGTATTTTACAAAGCAGGAATAAAAGTACCGTGAGTAACTCAGTCCTCGAGAGGGGAAAGGACTGGCCCAACCTGAGGATGTTGCCACCTGAAACACACACACAGACTGTGCACCCAAAACCACTCCACAGCACATTCAAACGTTCAAACCATATTTCCAAAATGCTGATTTCATTTGAGATCATACAAACACTGCTGAGAAGAGTCTAATAATGAAAGAGATGGGAAGATGAATACTCTGAAGACACATCATTAGCTTTAACTTGGCTACAGAAAAAGCCTTTCACACCTGTAAGTATTTACCTTTGAAAAACTTTTAAATTCAGGGATATTAACTGTTTGTCAGAACATTCCACTAATTCTAATGCATATTAGGTATACCAAGAGTTGTATTTTTAAAACAACTCCCGGGTGGATTGGAACTGGCACATTCAAGGCCCCCAGAAAAACCTGAACTAACCATTTTTTTCCAAAGTTATGTGAACTCCAGTAAAGTCCTTGCCATTAGAAAAAAGGAGGAATGAATTGTTGAGCTGGAATGCAAAATTGCTAAGAAAACATGATTCACAAGAATGGCTCTTTGTACTAAATTCCCAACCAGGCTAAGAAATCCAAGGTGAGACACTCCAGGGCAAGGGAACAGGCTTTGCACAGGAAACCCAGCACTTCCTCTGGGCTGCAGCAGCACCCAGAGAGAAACTGCAGCTTTTGGGTAACAGCTCCAGCCTGGGCCAGCCCCAGCCACCTTCCTGAGCATACCTTTAACTAATCACCTTCTCATTTGGAGTTCACTCTGAGACCTCTTCACCCAAAGGTAGATCCTAATAGCTGCCACATTACTGAAAATTATTTTTCAAGAAAAGAATAAAATTAATTTAAGAAATACTGCTTAATTCACACATCAGAGTTTAATTCCTGTGTCTCCCCTTTTGATACCAGTAGTTTAAAAAAGGGCCCATTTGCAAACCTCCCTTTCCACACACTACAGTCACACCCAGGGGGACCCTTTGGCAGCACAACCACAGTCCCTCTTACCCAGAGCTGCATTTCACCAAGAGAGCCACAATATAAACGTTACGACTATTTAACGTTATAGCTAATAACTCAAAAATCGCTTAAATATATATTTGGTTAATTACGTTAATTAAAATAGCTATTGAGTAACTATTCAGCTATTAATAACACAAAATAACTGTGTTACCTACAGATTTATTCATTCTAATGGTGTCACTGCTGGGTTAAGGACAAAGGCAAAGAAACGTTTGTAACCAGACACAACCCTGAGCATTCCTCCAGTGCACATACATTTTTGAGAGCAATTTGCACATCATTACCAGCTGAAAAGTTCATTTAGTTTTGGCAACCTGTAGTTATTTAACAATCTGGCACTCCAGCAAGGCTACCTCCTCTCTGCAAACAGGCTTTTGTAGTTGAGATAAAGTCATCTAGCAGCTGATAACACTAAATGTTATTAACTGCAATGTTACATATGGCTCACACAAAAGAGCAGCTCTTAGCAGACAACACTTATTTGCCAAATGACCATACTATTTTTTAAAATAAATTTGTAAAGCTCTAACAGCACCTCATGTTCATGGCTTTCCTCAATCTATGAGGAATGTATTTTTATCTCATATTATAAAAGCAGAGGCGACTGGGAGGGGGAACCACAATGAGCAAAATTAAAGCTGGGTGAAAGACAAAGGAAGTTTTCAAAAGAACTGATGTCACCAGAACATAAGAAACAGCAGCAAGTCCATCTTCAGAGCCACCAGGGACTGGCTCTGTCAGACACTGTGGAAGGTTCCAGCAGTTTCTCACAGAAGGCATTTCTGTGACCCTCCCTGGCCATCAAAAACCAGGCTGTGCCAAATCAACAAACCTGGGCACAATGTTTTCTGTACTTTATGGCGATTGCCCTGTTCTCCTTCCTGCCCCCTGGTCTGTACCTCTCTAAGTCAGCAGCACTCCAGTTCTGCCCAGCACTGCCTTTCACTGCTCCATTTTTACCCCATACTTGGCCAAGATCAGTGAGCATCATGATCTTCAGAGGGATGGTGTCCCCCAAAGACTGATCCCTGGCCATGGACTGTGCTCCAATATGGACACGAGGCATCAGTCTTACAGTGGCCCTAGTGGGACTTCCACATGCACACAGTGGGAAGGGAAAGCTTCTCCATGGCTTGTCAGCACTCAGCTGATTCTCCCTGCTCTATCCCCCACTGTACCACAGACTGCAGCACGCTTTCGTTAAATCCTTTTTCCTCTATTTTCATCCCTCCTCCAGTTATTAAGACACCTGCTAAGAGGTAACGTTCCCTAAGTGTTTCCATTCGGGTGATTTAGAGCATTCAGAAATTTCTAACTACCATTTAATTATTACATGCAATAAGCACACAAATATATGTTAGCCAGGAGTTTTCCTTCCAACCTTTGTGTCAAAGCCTAATTATTGTTTTAATTTTACACAGTACAGGCCAAATTCTTTCCAATGCATAATAGGGTACATAAATACACCCCTTGTGACATATTTATGGCTTCCCTGATGCAACTGATGGAAAATTTGAGTTGTGTTCCTCAAATGGCACAATCTAGAGAAAGGAAATTGCAAATAATATATTAAAGAACATAGGCTATGACCAGCCATAAAAAATGCTAATAAATCTCCTAACAGCAATGAAACCTCGGACAAAGGACAGCACTTATCTATTTGCCCCACAGATGTCTTTAAGCCCTGCAGCCTAAACCAGTGAAGCACCTTAGAAATCACATTTAAATCACAGCCCAGGCGATCCAGAGCTATCACCTCTCTCAAGAATTCTGCAATCGCAAAGGGCACAGAGTGATTTTGAGGAGAGCATTGTCGTTTTTCCCTAAGTCACAGCTTTATCCATCCGGCAGCCCCTTCCCAGGCAGCCGGGAGCTTTAGCACTCGCTCAAGTCTTCCCAAGCTCACGGGTGGCAGATGGGGAGATTCTGTGTTATCAGGCACGGCTGATAAGGAGACACTGTCTCCAGCAGTTGTCTGCCAGCACAAATAAAGCTTTGTGCCGTCCACACCCGCCCCTTGCTTTTAGCGGGCACGGTGGGGAAGGTGCAATACAAAAACAACACAAACACCGCCCTGTAGTTGAGCTCACCCGCATCCCACAAAAATTCGGCGCTTGAAATTTAATATGTTCAAGGGAGAAAGGAAGGCAAGAAAGCTTGAACAGAGGGAAGGACTCAAGGGTAACCCTGCCCCCATCCCCTCTGCATGCCTCGGGTTGGGACGGGAGAATTGATTTACAGGTTTGTCTTGTAAGTGTTAAATGCAGTGAGGCGCAGCTCGAAACTTCAATCAAGCAGCATTTAGCGGAATTAAGCTGAAAAAGCAGCAGTGAACAAGCAGATATTCTGCAACATCATTTGTTTTCAGCTAATGCTCTCCAGCTGTGCTTTCCTGAGAGGTAAATGGCTGAAAAGCAGAACAGAATGAAAACAAACCAAAACCAAGCCCCAAAGCCAGTGGCCTCTTGTTATGGGTTGAATAAAGAATCTGTCCTTAAAGCACAAATGCACAGCTCCATGCCATGTCTGTTTTGCAGTTCAGAGTCTGTAATCTCTTGGGAGGTAGACACACAACACTCAGACAACTGATCCTGACCCATGAACACCAGAGTCTAAATTCAATTAATTCAACGCAGGCTTAAAATTCACTCCTAAATATTTCAATTTAGTAGGCTTAAGCATAGGCCTAAACATTTTCTTAATCATGTTGACCATAGGAGTGTTCTTAGAAAAGTAATTTGTCTGTGTACATTTGTAGGAAAGATGTATTTACAGTCATACACATCTGAGAAGCTCCTCGTGGTAACAGTTTTTACCCTCTAGGTAGGTTTATGATCCACCCAAAAAAGGACCCTGATCCACCACGTTTCATATGAAGAACAGGCACAGTACAAAGTCTGGCCCAGGCAAAATCTACAAGCACACCTTACTGTGGAAACTCACCTGAAAATCTACTTTTTCTGAATTACAATTGCTAATTTAAATGTACATATGCATCATAATCAATTTCCACCACCAAAATCAAGGGTAGAACTCATATTTTAAAACATTTTACCACACTATTTCCACAATTTAGAATACTAAATTGTACTGCTCTGATTCAGGAACTGCAAAACAGATAATAAGGAATTTTAACAGCAAACAAGTGGCTTTTTAAAAAAATGCAGCAAAGCTGTGTAATAAATTCGTCTTGCTGTATCTTGATAAATTTGCATGGTGACAAAGAGCATAAGCAAAACCAGTGAAAGAGAAAGGACACATGAATTCATCCCCTATGTGCATCAGGAAAATGCAAATAAGGAGGACAGGCTGGAAAGATTTCCTTTCTGGCCTTGATTTGTTTGCTCTTCTCCTCCCCTCAGATACTTCCACATTTGTTATTGAATGCAGTGTGAAGGTAGATTGAGACAGTTGCTTCAGTGATGATTTAAATGTTCTGTGGTAGGAAAGACACCAAGAATTAATAGACACTCTTTAAAACCAACTAACAAAACCATGTGCTTGACATCATAGATGAGCCTAAGCTACAACCACAGGCTCCCTGGCTCCTCCCTGATCAAACTTCCCCAAATTTACCACATTGGGAATGAAGATTTGGCTCAGATTAATCTGTAATGCATACTTTATAGCTTTTAATCTCAGAAACACATTTGTCACCATTAAATTCAGCTTGTGTGCCAGCCCATAATAAGGAGAGTTAAAATATATCAAGGTGAGAGAAGATTAAAGCTTGGATGAGAATTTCCCTGAGTAGATGCACTGGAGTTCAAAGACAATGTTGTTCAGGGGTTATGGATAGATTTATAGACAAAGTAATAACAGAAAAAGTTGAAGGAAAGTTCAGGATTCAAGGACGAACCACTGCAGACAACTATTGCAACAGGCACATGCACACTGTGAGCAACATCCTGACTGAAAGATGCTGAAACAATTCCTTGGCATTTTATCTCTTCATAAGATGTGCTTCAATAACAGGCATATAAAATAGCATGCACACCTCTAATGGCCTTTATGGCTGTGAACAAACTCTTAATGCTCAGGAAAGGGGGGCAGGAAGTCAAAGATATTTTTGGTGAACCTCTTCCAATCCCTTAAATTCATTTACACATTTCTGCCTTCCTAGCATGACAGCAGATGAGGAGATTTCATGGTGGGAAACCTAATCATACTGATTAAAACATCCTAAAATTCAAAGTTGTACATTTGCACAGCTGTTCTTAAACACATTTTCTTATTTTGGGTTAGTTAATCAAGGATGAGAGGGGAAGAGGGAAAAGGGAAGAGAATGAGTGAGAAGCATGCAAAGAACTAAAATGCTGGCACCGTGTGCTGAACCCAGTGGGTCCCAGGTTGCCTGACTGCCCCCTCTGCCCTTCTCTCATTGGCCTCTTTCTTACCTGCTGCATTTTGTGTGACATATTCATTGTGTAGGACAGTACTTCCCTTGTACTGTGCCCAGCATGCTGAAGCCTCACCACCATTTCTCCACACTACCATACTGAAATAACACACCATCACTCAACATTTCCACTGCTTACAACTCCCATTCTCAGCTGGAGCCTCACAACAGTTTTCTGTATGCCTCTTTAGTATTACACCAAAGCTGTTTACCCTAGTCAGCAATTAAATTGATTCAAAGCATCTTTTGCACCACACTACAGCTTTCTTTAAAGTTTCACCATATTGACAGGGTAACAGAACTGATGACTCACCTACTTACGTTACTACAAATTGTGCTGAGCTGTTTAAGACAATTAATATTTGACTACATTCCTCATATCATTGTTACATAACATTTTCCTCAACTACTTCGATTTAAATTACCCAGAGGCTCCAACATATGCAGATTTTCTCAAACCAAGCGAAAAAATGACAGCAGCATGTCATTTAAATTTTAATGCAGTTGTATATAAGCTAATGATCTCTAGTGGAGATTTACAAACAACAGACCTGACTCATCACTTTATTATTCTAGTTTTGGTATTAACAGAATTACGTTGGAATAAATCTGGAGCCATGAAGTTGCAATTAAGCTCAATATAATGAATTTGATCCCATTAGTTTAGTACCATTTATATTTTGGACTTGTTGAAAGTGGGTTTTTTTTCTTAAGTACCATAATCTTCACTAGCAGAGAATGGGTACTGGAGATGATCTGAATTATTTTCACACTGAGTTTAGGATCCCTCATTGTTCCTGGCGTGCAAACACAGCTGATGCTCTCTGAACACATTTCTAAAGCATTCAGTTTGAACACAAATGCACTGTTATAGCACAGATAAAGCACACAGGGCTGCCTCCACTCACCACAGCACAGCTCTTCTCAGTCACAAACTCGTGACCATCTTTCAACGCTGGCAAAGCTCTGTCTGAAATGTCACACCCCTTTGCCCCACCTACAATCAGCACTCCTGCCACGTCATCTTAGAAACCCGTTTTCTGAGGATTTCCATGTTGTGCATTCTACAGCCACTGTATGAGATGTGTTATCACCTCCCCAAGCCTTTGAAGCACCAGCACAAACCCAGTGCTGGGATGGGAGAGATGAGAAGGCAGGTGGGCTCCAGAGTGGTTTGCCCACTGAAGTGACTTTTCTTGTTCCTAGGCATCTGGGGCAGGGGGATACAACATGAGGACAAACATTAAATCTCACAAAAACACCCCCTGGAATTTCACACAGGATTTCTAGAATCTGATAGCTAACTCAACTTTTGCTCACACTGAATTTCTTCACCTCTAGGGCAGCATCACTGAGCAGAACAGCTGAAAGGGGGGGTGGCAGCTGGGATGGACCTGCTGCCCTTCTCCAACCATCCATCAGCCTACTCCTGACAACACTGCTTAATATATTTTGTGAACTAGGCTTGCAGGGTAATACCACTCACAGCCTCTCTCTGTCCTCTGCAGCCCCCCAAATCCAGCCAACACATTTCCTTTGGATCTCTCAAACTCCATACAATGACTCTCCCCAAGGGGTGCTCACTTATTATTCCAATGAATTGAGGCACAAAGGGGAGGGCAGCAAGGAATGACCAGGGGGATGTTAACCCCAGCCCTCTCCTCCTCTCATGTCTCCCAGCTTCACACTTGGTCCTTCTGTCTCCATTTGTGGTTTTATGGCCACCATCTGCACAGGACCCCACTGGTGTAAGACCAGGAGGAGAAGAGAAGAAAGCCAGGAACAGCTGAATCCCTGAGTGACGTGGCTGTGCTCTGGGTCTGGGTTTATTGCTTCTCACTGATTCATTATCAAACACGCCCTGTCCATAAACAGCCTGTTCCAGCTTGCTCTGTCCCAGCTGCCAGCTGGCAGTAGTTGCACAGGTGTAAATGAAAGCATCATTTGGCCTGCAGGAAAGCTATTATGAACAAAGATTTATCTAGAATTTCAGGTCCCAAAGTCAATCTGTGAGGCTGGCAATTAAAAAAGGCATCTGAGAACAACAAAGCAAAGCTAAGCAAATTCACCCACCTCTTTCATGTACTTGCATGCCTGATTTCTTTAGGAAAGGGAATCTCATCCACCCATGTTATAGATGGGTAATAAAATTATTGGCTCTTGCGATTAAGGGATGAATATTGTATGTATATTAAAGAGAAGTTTTATTGATGAATGGTTATGTTATTGTGGTTTGCTGTTCGGACACTCTCTGTTCTCCCCACAGTCCCCTTTCCCCCCTCTGTATTGCTGCCACCAGACAGCCTGGGTTGTCAGAGTTGTCAGAGATGTGGAGGGAGGGCTGTACCTGTGCCCCTTGCATGGGGCAGCTGGGGATGGGGGAACCTTGTACTGGGCTGGTGTGGTATGAAAACACCTCAACTCCAGCCAAGTTGCAAGAAGGTCTCCACTACTGGAAGGTGAAGAAGAGTCAGCTGGCAGACTTTGGGAGGGACCAGGGTGGGCTGACACAACACCAGGGGTATAAAAGGTGGAACTGCCACTTTGTGGATGAGCCTCTGGCAGTTGGCCACGCTCCGAGAGCTGCCCTTTTCCTTATTCACCCCTTTGTTGTGTTTGCTGAGGTTTAACAAACCTTTGAAACTTAAAACTGAGTGATTGTTTCTCACAACCCACTAATACAACTGATAGCAAATAAAAAACTAAAATGAAGAAAACTGAATAAGTACGAAAAACCTTATCACAGTTTCTATATAGTTGTGTTTTCAGATTGCTGAAGACATTCAGGCAGGAGCTTGAGGCGCTCAGCTCACTATTACATGTGTGTGTGATTAATATCATAGAAAAAAAAAAAAACATTTCTAGAATTCTACAACCTGAGCACAAGTACAAAAATTTCTTAATACGAAATATAAACTGTTTTCAACATACTTTTAGCTCCATTAGGGTCTATTTTCTGATCTGGGCATTGGTAAATATGCAGGTAACAGTTTTTTACAGTAAGTGAGTTTATGCAAGCCCATACTGAGCTTCCACTATAAATGACTTGGTTCACTACAGTGCCAAGCAGACACCACAACTTACTGAACACAATGAGGCTATTTCTAGCCCCTATAACAGTGATGTCTTTTTTGGTCATTTTTGGGGGTTTTGACATTTTATTTACAGTTTGGAATATCAATATTGAACTTACACAGTAAGTTCTTCAAAGAGAATAACAGTGGGGACTTCTGTTTTAGTTTTTTTTTTTCAGGTACTGAAGTATCAATTCAATGCTAAATTTCCACTATGTTTTGATAGATTCTGGACAGACTCCTTAACTATCAGCCTCATATTTTGAACACTAATTTTTAGGGTTTTATTAATGAGATTACAAAACCAAAAAGGTGAGAGATAAATACCAATCCCATTTTAGGCTTGTGTAGCAGATATAAACACATACATAATTTTACAGTTTATATATATAACTCCATTCTGACTCTTTTCAGTCAAATCTTCTGACCTCTAACACTATTTGTCTTATTTTCTGTCATCAGCTGGCTCCTTCCCTATCTTCTAATCTCCTACTCTCAAACAGTGTCACTCAGTGAACTGGGGTTTAAAAAGAAAAAGCCCTTCTCAGGCAGAGTATTTTACTTGTTTTATCTAAAAATCTATGTGACATTGGTGCAACAGATGAAATGCTAAATTATTAATCTAAATTCTTTAATTTGGTAATAATCCAAAGTACAACACCCCCCCCCCCCCCCCCCCCCACCAAGCACATTCAGAATTACACAGAGCACAAAAGAAGGCTTCCCACCAAATTCCTTCTGCTCCCTGGTGACTCAGCCTTTTTGACTCCACCAGCAGTGTCAGCAAAGCCAAAGGGATTTTTGCCAGCGTAAATACTTCTAAGTGGGGTCCCCCATCCATATATATTTCACTTTATCTCTGTTGCCAAGTAATTTCTGATTGCCAAGTCAATCTGCCTGTAAGATTAATTGGAATTTTTTTTCCCCAAGTACACAGAGTTTTGAGATAAACACTGACTCCTCAGGCACAGGAACATGCCCAGGCCATTCTGATGTCCTGGATATTTCTTAACTAATTAAGTTAATCATGTAGACAATGACTGAGCAAAAAGCTACACAGAGCTTTCCAAAACCATCCTTCTTAGGGGTGGGAACAGCCAACCAGAGCAGACTTCCTGGGGAGCATTCCAAACTCATCCTCTAAACCCATGGCATTAGTTTGTTGTTTACCTTGAATATGCTTTTACTCCAGGAGGAGGGATCAAGACCTTGTGCTTGTTTTACATCTTATTCAACCATACAGAGAATTATACCCACAACCCCAAAGCAGACTGTAGTCCAACAGTAAGGGGAAGAAACAGGATGAATCCCACTTCCCAAAGTGCTGAGACTTGGTTTGCATCTCTTTGTCCTTTCAAAAATCAGAAAAAAAATCCTTCAATAAGGACTAACATCAAGGAAGATGCTTTCCTTCAGAACTGGGAGACAGCAGTAAAAACTGAAGGGGCACCAAAGCAAAGAGAACTGGGCTGACTTTATCCCTCCAAGCACTTTCCAGATCAAGAGGTGATCAGGAAAGAAGGGCAGTGACCATCCAGATACTTCCCTGGGAACTCAAAATACAGCTCTACGTGTGCTGCAGTGACAGAGGGGAGACCTGGAGCCCTTTGCTGCCTGTCCCTCCTGCCTTGCCCTGCAGACATTCCCAGGGAGGCAGGGCATGCTGCTCCTGCTGACCCCCTGCCTGGGAAGTCTAGGGTTGAGAGAGCAGGAGATTATTAATGGACAAAGACAAAAGCAATTTAGGAGTGGCCACCACCACACCAAGACCAGCGTAACAATGTAAATAAAGGCTTTCCTTTCTCTGTGTTTCTGTTCAGTGCATTGCTTTCATCATCTCTGCTACAATGACATATTTGAATGTTGATGTCATTAATTTCATATTCTGAATATTTTTAATCATATATACTGTAAACTTTATTTACTGACACAAAACCGGAAGTCTGGACTTTGGATATTTAGGATCTTGGTAGCAACTGAAATATGCATTTCACTGTCTCTAAGGTAATTTTCCAGATTACTAAAAAGGGCAATGTTTTAAATTTTTTTCCTTTATTGATGTATCTTCCAAAGACAAAAGCAGGACTGTATATTATTCCTCACTGCCTCTTCCGTGGTAGGTAACATCAACTAAAACTGACCTTCCAGGACATTCCCCCTTTAAAACAACAAAGCCAAATGACAATTCTTCAAAACTCCTGGACCCCTTTCCCATTCAAGCTTTGAACAAGAACCTCTATGCCTCGACACAAGCAAACTTCATAGAGAGCAACTTGTATCATTGCTTGAGGGTCTCAGAGAAAGCAACACTCACCCTGCAGCAACAGGAGACCACAACCCTTCTGAGCAGATTTCCAGTGTGGCCCAGGAATGGGCACATTGTGTTTGTAACCTTCCAGCACCATGTGAACACATTCCCAACAAAAAACAAAAAACAAACAAACAAACAAACAAACAAACAAAAACATTTCATACACTTCTCTCTTAGATGCATCCCATATTACTTTAGAAGCCAGTTGTGTATAATACTTGTAATTTCATCCAATTCATGACCTGGATGATCCATATGGATTTAGCAATTACTATTGAAAGGTCTCAAAATTTTGCTGGTTCCAAACCCATTTGTTCCTCTTCCATTGCTCAGTAGTCGCAGCAGGACTGAAGCCTTGCTTCCAATGATTATTCCCCAAGTATGCAAAGCTCAATTAATTTTATGTACATCTTTCCTTATGGGCTTTACCCAGTTTTGATGAAGGATTCACTTTGTTGCTGTGCTCTTGGCAGCAGGGATGCAGTTCCTCCCTGAGCTACCAGAGTTAAACTGCGCCACTCCCCACCAGAATGCCAACCATGCCCAGGACTTGTGGCTCCTCTTAGGACAAGTGCACCAGAGCAGGGAAAGGAAAGGAATGGGACAGGATTTATCAGTAGCAACAAAATATTTAGAGAAAAAGTACTTCAGAGCAAGCCTACACGAATTTCTGTCTTCCCTATGGTCCCAATACCTGGTGACCCCTGAGGTGCTGATGGCTCCCTACAGACATTGCATTTCAGTGCTGTTCTAAATAGCTACTGCCTGTTTTCATCCTGAAAACCCATTTCAGATTCACAGTTCTGGGATTTGGCATTTCTTTTCTATTGCCTAACCAGGCCAAAGCTGTAGTTCAGAGAAAATTAAGGCAAACATCACTACATAAGTCAATGCCAAAATTATTTTTGGCTCACAGGTAGCCATGACGACACCTGCTGTGCTTTGGCTTTCCTGTTTCCTCAAAACACACCTCCTGGGCAGCCTGGCCCATCAGACATACAAGTATTACAACAAATACACTTCTAATATACAGCTAGACCCATTGCCATACAGATGGAACACATCCATTATGAATTTCCAACCCATTACTAAAACCTTAGTATTGACATTTAAACTAATTAAATTTGCACGCATAAAGTAATCTAGAGCCCACAAGGCAGGGGATTGAAAGCATGACAAAGAAAGCAAAAACCAAACCAGCAGCTCTCTGGAGCCTCCAACTCTTTTCAGGATTCCTCTGTGCAAGCTCTGCTCTGCAGATCTAACATGGGGTATGGTCTTAACCCTGCAGAGGCTCAGTAAAACTACCTACTGGAAGCAGTCAGCCACATTTTTGGGAAGCTCAGAAGAATGTAAAAGTAAGAAATGTTATCAGAAATTTAAACAATGATTATTCCCCCAAATGTCATAACACACAGTGCTGTAAATTAATTTGCTTGGTTTTGGGGGTTTTTTTGGGTTTGTTTGTTTATTTTTGGTTTTTTACGTAATAAATAGCATGACCCTCTGCATCTACCATTTGTGAGAATTTCAAACATCACTTCACAGCCCAGAAATGTATCTGATAAGAGCAAAATAGCACTGCTCATGCAATGCCAGAACAGTTTAAATCTTATGCAGGTCTTTACCCCTGGGTTTCAGGAACAGCAATTTAAATTTCTAGTTGCACCTCTGTGACTCCATTTTGTCCAAGGAGAAAAAGGCTGTTTCTAACTGCTCCTCTGTGAGCTGTGGGCAGTGCAGGGAGTCCCAGCCTGGCAGCAGTGCCAGCCTCCCTGGGCAGACAGCTGGGGCTCCCTCCCAGAAGCCCCAGGTAAGGAGCCCAGGCTACATTTTCCCAGGAATGTGGTCTGCAATGTAAATGAGGCTGCTCCCTGAGTCTGCCTTCAGAAAACACTCTCAGGAACCCAAATCTGCCATTTCCTCCTTGAAATCTCTCACTCCTGGAAGGAAAGAGGGAAAAAAAAAAAAAAAAACAAAAAAACAAACCCCTAAGCTTCCCTAGCAGCAAACATTTGCCAAGAAATTTTAAGTGTTTCCATCCAAACCCTCCTCCTTTTTCTTAAGCTTTTCATTTCTTGCTGTATTATAAATCACACTGGGGAAAAACCATGGACTCTGAACATTTAAGAATGTTTCTAAGTGCTAAACCATCAAGTTTTACTTAGACTCTTTAAAATAGTGTGGTCTATCTGCATAAACAAATTATATTTTGCTTTTTCTACATTAATTTTATGTTGCACAGACTAACAGCCACAGAGAGAGAAAGTTAAACTAGCCCTTGTTAGGGAAATCTGCTACATGTGAAACAGAACAAATTTTGAAAGGGTTCAAGAAAGCTTGGGGGAAGGCATCAAAACACTCTGCAAAGAAAAGTTCACTTTTATGAGCTCCACAGTAGTTTGTTAAATAACTGCAAAGTATTTTTTAAAATTTGAGTAAGAGCATCTGACCTGTGGTCAGGCAACAAGCAGCACCTTTCAAAGTGCTGCAGCTTTGGAACACGACAACAGGTACCTTTTTCCCTACAAGAGCTTCTCCTACACACACCTCCTCCAGTTTTGGTAATAAAGGAATAAGGCCGATCTCCTCATCAAATCTTTTATTCAGCAAGGTTATTGTAGGCTAAAAATAAGGCATTAAAATGCTTTCAAAGTATTTCTAGAAATATCTTGTGGAAAGGAAGGAAAAACTAAAGTACAACTGAGACTGTGCACTTCTAATAGAAGATTTTGTTGAAGCTGAGCATTTTGACAAGACATCCTGGGGAGCAGAGTTCTTAAACCAGCAGACACTCCAACAAACTGAAGGTAAATGCTTTCACCTGATGGCATCAGCTGATGGACTGTTCCTTTTTACCACTGAAGGATGATTAAATCATCCGATGCACATTTTTATTTCCTGTAAACAGTGACAGAAATCAGGAAAACAACATGAAAGGCATAGGAGAGAGTGGGCCACATTAACTCAGGTCCAGGGATACTTCAGTTGTACATCAGCAAATTTTGAGGTATATAACTTTGGGTTTTAGATGTATAATGAAACAGCACTGAGAAGTGCTGTGGTTGTGGTTTGACACTGGCCAAACACTGGGTATCCATGGGAGCTGTTCACTCACCCTCTCTTGTTGGGCAGAGGAGTGGGGGGAAGAAATTAATGAAGGGTCCATGAATTGACATAAGGACTAGGAGAAGACACTCTAAGGGCAAAACAGGCTCAAATTTAAAAGATAAATTTATTATTAACAGGGTGAGAGGAGAAACATAAGAAGTAAAACAAGCGTTTAAAACGTCTTTTTTTCCCCCAGCCCCTCCTCTTTCCCACTGACAGTGCAGGAAGACAGAGTGTGAGGGTTTTGGTCAATTTGTCACCTGAGATCTTTTTCTGTTCGCTCAGGGAGAGGAATTTTTCCTCTGTTATGCAATGGAGTTCCTCCTAAGGCATAACAGAGGAGGAAAAGGGGAGGAAAAGCCAGGAACAGCAGCCATGAGCCACCAAAGCTTGACTTACTGCAGCTTTCTCTACTCTGAAGTTTCACCTTCACTTCAACTCAGTCACTGCTCATAAAGGGTGAAATATGGTTCCACAAACAGTGGTAACCGTGGCCTAAATTATTTACCAACAGCTTCATCACTCTGTCAGCATCCTTGCCTTTGAAGCACAATTACCAAACCAAGCTTTAAAAAAAAAACGCAAAAGGAGTGCCTTTGGAGCATTCTTCTAAAGTAGATGAAAAGAAAATGGCTCACCTAAATGACAGCAGTTCCTGAAAATAAACCAAGAGGTGAGGTTACTCACTTGCCAGCACCAAGAGCCAGCCTGGGTACTGCTGACAAAACTCCCAGTGCTGGTTTAGTAGCAAAAGCACCTGTCAAATTCACTTTTCAGAAGATGAATAGTGTTGTCCTACTCTGGTTTCTCATGACAAGCTGGAAAGAATCACAGTGGCTGTTCAGGCAGGCAGGAATGACATCGAAGCACTCAGGGTTTGGATGTGCCTGGCCTAATTCCATTATTAAACCATTCAGTCTTGAAGAGCAAAGCTAGACATCACTCATTCCACACAGTCAGACTTATGAGTCTGAAAAATAATCTCTTCCCTAAGCAGCTTTCAGCATATTTGAATAAAAGTGACTGTGAAATACACTGAGACCATAACAGATGGTTTGCTCTGAAACTGGGCAGCAAAACACGCCAAGGGGATGGACACACAAAGTGTCTCTCAGTGGTGAATTATGGAGCGTGACTCCAAGGCAGAGCACAGTCATATCTCCAGCTCCTTCCAGTTCACAGCAAGAAAAAAACAAGCCTTCAACTTCCCTAATCCAGTTTCCTGGTGCAGAACCATTAAATTGTAAATGGTATATGACTGCATTGCATTAATACAGTTCTAATGTTCCAACACTTGTATGCAATAATAAAACATTTAAGTTTCATCTAAGATTGACTAAATTTAGCTTGGGAGGGGAGATTAGAAGAATTTACACCACAGAACTTGTTAAAATGAAAGCAGTAATGAGGAGATGATGGGACAGAAAATCAAATGTGGCAGCTCTCAGCATGAAGAACAACTGCTCAGGAAATCCTATAGTTTTAGAAACAAAAGTGGTCCAAAATGAATACCAGAAATGAGCTGTGGAATAGCTTCCTGATCCAGACTATGGGAGTTTTCTCATTTGGTACTTGTAGAATAGAAATGGAGGTGTGGGGAGGGGAAGATGCTAAAACTGTGCAGCCCAGAAAAACAAAGTCTTCAGTCAGATGAACAAAAGCCTTGAAACAGTCATTGAGTTTACCATGTTGCTACTGTAAGTAATGCAGTATGCACTGGCATTAACTGATTGAGCCTCATCTTCGAGCAGACTGAGTTTCTCTCCCTTGTAGCAAGTATCAGAGTAGCAAAAGGTCAGTCCCAACACCTAGAAATAGACGGGTAAATTGGAAAAAGGAGAAGTAGAAATTTTTACTTTCCATCCTCATTACTTCAACAGGCAAAATGAAACACCAAATATACAACTACAATCTAAAGAGAAATATTGTTTCCTGCAGGACCTACAGGAAAGTTACTTTGCATTTTTGCAATAAACTTCTAGTTGCCTTCCATTCAAAGGCCATTTAAAAGAAACTGGTTTCGAGTAGAGGGCTGAGGAATCCAATAAAACACACTTTTTTCATTTTTTTTATTTTTATTTTTTAAATTGACTCCTTCTACAAAATATACCCACTATTAGCATGGACCAATGCAAAATGTGCCTTTCAAGCAGGCTCCACGTGGTGTTTGTGTTGGCTGGCAGCTCCCAGGCAGGGTCTGGCTGGAGCCCCAGAGCACTGGCACTGCAGCAGGGGCAGGGCTGGGCAGGTGGCACAAGGCTCACAGCACAGCTGGCTCTTCCTGCTGCCCACATCTGACTCCTGCCCCTGGAAGTCAGCCCCATTGAGTCTTAAGCTGATGGATTAGCGACTGCTTCCCAAATTAAAGCTTGTCACTGCTCTGTTCCAGACACAGGGATAGTTCAAGGAAGGGGTCTCAAGGCATAAACTGTTTTTTTCACAGAAATTGCCTGGTCAGTTTAACAAAGCTGTGGCCTTTAGTTTAAATTTTGTGTGTACTACCTGTCTTCACATCAGAGCTCCAATTACCCCTTCTGTCCTTCTGGAAGTTTTTTAGGCAGACAAAAAAGAGGGAAAAGCCCCTGCACTCTCTGCACACAGTGACACAAGTGCACACTCAGGGTCATGTCACTGGCTGAGGGAACTGCTAATTGCAATGCTTCTGAAATGGCTGGATTTCAAGTTGATAATATGGTTAGAACTATTAGTTTCTTCCATTACCAGATGGGCTGGATAATGTGAAACACTTCCTAGGATTGCTTAAATGACTGATTTGTAGCTGCAGGCACCTAGTAAGTTGTGAATGATTGCTGATGTAAAAAGAACAACTCTACTGGGGATGACAGTAATTAGTCTTTACAAAATTCAGTGAAACATTGTCAGAGAGAACAAGACATGCAAGTAATTTATGCACCAATTAAACAATTGTTAGAACTTGCAAAAATTTAAACCAGATTAATACTGCGTATAACTTGCAGCACCTGTGGATTTAAAATCTTATCTTACAATAAGATGTTTCTTTTATAAGAAAATATCTCCTAAGCAAAGAAAATAACACAGTGTTGTCAGCATAAGTTACTTTTACCATCACCTATTGTTTTCTAAAACGTTTCTCATGTACTGTGAAACTGTGTGAGTGGCCTTCCTTTCTCATTTTAGAATGAATAAGAGCTAAGACACAGCACTGAGCTAGTATGTTATGCCAGTAAATGTCACCTATTGTCAACTATTTAGGACTGTATATAAATATCACTAGATACCACAAAAGACTTTAAACGTGCCTGATTTGCCAGCCCAGCTACAGCTTGCCATGAATCAAAAATCATTTTGTTAGGGTTCAGTTATTCTTTACAGGGGTCAGCACATCAAGTTAACCAGATGAAAAATTGTGCCTTGAGAAAAAGCACAACGTCACAACCTGGTTCTACCTCCTGTTACCCCCTGCCAACCAAAGCATTTCCTTTTAAAGTAAACATTTGAATTACAGATTATAAAGAGCAGTCTGTTTTAGCAGGTGCTCTGTCAATCCCTGCCTTTCCAAGTTTTGCCTTACCTACTCAACATGGAGAGAACATGTCGCTAAAATGAACAGACCACGCCAAAATTCTCCCCGCAGCTGTGCTGCGTAAACAGGAGAAGAAGATTTAAGCTTTAAGTAAGACTTTCAAAAGGATATTCTGTCTGGATAAACAAATACAGAAAGGCAGGTTTCTCTTCCCTAGCCATCCTAGGAAGGGTGCATCTGTGTTCCAACAGCTGTCTGACCTTCAGATACGGTACCAAAGGGAGAGAAAGGACTGCAAAGGGCAGCCTGCCAGCACCTTAGTGTCCTGCTCACTGGGAAGGCCAGGGGAACAGGTGGGACCAGCTGCAGACCCTGCCCGATGTGTGCAGCTCCCTGCTCTGCCCTCCCACCTCGCCCACACAGCAATGCCCGGGGGGCTTTCACTGTGCCTAGTAAAGCTTTACACACAAAACTACCTGAATACTGGCAGACCAACTGTGTCCACAGCACAAGAGAGATGTTTAGGAAGCCTAGAGAGACAAATCTCTGCTGAAGAATTTGAACTCTGGAGCTGCTGTATCCATATAATGTTATTGTTTCCTACATTCACCAGCATTTGTAGTCTTGTGGTTAATTCATTCCTTTCCAAGAGGATGACAGCTAAGTAATAACAGGGGGAGGAGAAACCTTAAAGGCCAGGAGAATTAACTGTATCTTACTAAAGCCAGTGAGGTCCTGCATTATTCATGCATGAACAGGAGTACACTCAGCTAAGAGGGCTACAGGGACCTCGAACTCTGAAGCTCCTATGATTTGTGGCCATTAAAAAGGCAAACTGCATTATTTTATCTGAAAGTGAAAGATTGTTAACTGCTGCATCTTCTACAGAGCCCTATGGAGGCAAAGGGATTGCTTCTGGTTCTCACAGGCACTGCAGGAACTTCTGTTGCAGAGCTCACAGGAGAATTTGACTGTTCTCCCGCAGAACACAGCAAGGAAACATGAAGGAATATTTAAGCCAACTGATATTCCTAAAGGCAAGAAAGAATTCTTGGGTTACTAGATGTCAGTGCATGTGGCTATTATACAGGTGCTTTCAGGGCCCTAATGAGACCATCAGCACTTAATGCTGGCAAATACACAATCCTTTAAATTAATAAACTCACAGAAAAGAGCTACTTTGTACTAAAAGCAGCCCTTTACCGTTAAGCCGTTTACATCTACTATTAAGCGTCTGTCCAAACTAACATGGCATGTTTGCAACCTTCTTTCTAAAAATATACCCTCATAGTACAGTGGCTATTATTTCTCTACAGTGTAATCATGGAAACTGCACAACTGCATGACTTCTAGTCCATATGTGTTAAATAAGCGAGCTAATTTTGCAGAAAATTTCACACCCATGTCTGAAATCTGTTACAATACAGTATTTACTTTTTACTTGGTCTGTAAACTATTAAAACCACAACGTCAAATCCTGCAGACAAAACTCACATTCACTGAAATCCTAATTGAAAACTGCAGAATTTTGAGCAATGATGTTCATGCCACAGACAGTGTTGGTGAAGGAAGGCTGAAGAACCTCAAAGAATTATTATTTGTCAACAAGCTCTTTTAAAGGGGTCCCCTCCCTTAAACCAGGCTTTACAATTTGGCTACCCTTAATTTCTACTTCTTCATTCTTTCCCATATGCTGATATGAGCTGCTGCATAATGTCCTTAACCACCCACATCCCACAAGCAGAGTCTCCGGAGCAGATGGACTATTGATCCCTTTTCTCCTTCTTCTACTCTATAAATCTAATGAACTATTGATTCTTTTCTCCTTCCCCCATTTTCTGCTTTGGCTATGCATGCCCCTCCTCCACTGTCTAAATCTCCTTTTCTGTGCAGCCTTAGGCTCATCCTTGTCCATTCTATCTGTATCTGAGGGTCTGTGGTAGCCTGTGGTGGGTGTGTGACAGCAAAGACCTTGAGTCAGAAATACACAAATACAATTGCACATTGAGCTGTCTTCAGCAATGAAGAGCATTGTAAAGGAGCTGGTTCTCAACTCCACTGTCCCTTTCCTACCACACACTGAAGGACAGTGTAGGACATACCTGCCACCTCCTGCCCTCCCCATGGCCTGATCCCACGGCCATGAGAACCACCATGCTGGGGATGCCACTGCCAGTGAAGAGGCTTCAGTTTTCCATTGTTTTGTAAATCAATCAAGGTACTTACTGTGCTCTGCAAATAAACTCCAAGTGGGTGTTTTGAACTCCTTTAAAAGTGAAAACTATGAGCTCAGTCCCTTACTGTGAAGGAAACATTTAATGCTTCAAACCTCTTTGCTTGTTTATCTTTCTATCCCTAACAGCTTCCTTCTTCCTCTGCTCCAAAGGCTGCCTGGGAGCTACGAGCTGCCCCCAGCTCCAGCTCTGCACACTGTCCCTGCCAGCACAGGCACCCCAACACAGCCACCACACTGCCCCTGCCAGCACAGCCACCACACTGCCCCTGCCAGCACAGCCATCCCAACACAGCCACCCCAACACAGCCACCACACTGTCCCTACCAGCACAGGCACCCCATTACAGCCCTGCACACTGTCCCTGCCAGCACAGGTACCCCAACACAGCCCTGCACACTGTCCCTGCCAGCACAGCCACCCCATTACAGCCACCACACTGTCCCTGCCAGCACAGCCACCTCAACACAGCCACCACACTGTCCCTGCCAGCACAGCCACCACACTGTCCCTGCCAGCACAGCCACCCCATTACAGCCGCCACACTGTCCCTGCCAGCACAGCCACCCCAGCACAGGCAGCCACCAGCACCAGCTCCTGCTGCCCCACCCATCTCCAAACTCCAGAACCTTGTGACCAACAGGCAATGGCAGTTTCACTGTTTACAAGAGATTTAGCTGTACTTTCCCCCACTGAATCTTTTTCTTTTCTGTTAACAGCTCCTCTGCAGGCAGGGCAAATGAGAGAGTACCCCCAGCCACACACAGCCCAGAGATGTGGACTGAGAAGAGCAATGTGCTTGACCCATAATCAAAGTTTAACTAAGACTATAAAGTAAGGAGTTTACTTGAAAACTTTTTATATTATTCTGTAGATACATGGTGAAAGTACTTATCTGTCAAACATCATTTCAGCCAAGAGTTTTCCCCCCTACACCCTCTCTTTGCAGGTCACCAGTGATGAATTACTACTTCATTACAGCACCACCACAGACCTTTCCATTGCTCCATGCAGCCTACTTTCCTTTCTCAGATCCTATCCTCCAGAGCATACAGACATTAAATCCCACGACAAAGCTCAGCTAGAAACTCATTAGCAAGTGTCACCTCAGTCAAACACCTTCCTTGCTGCATCTAGTGTAATATTCACCATAACCAGCTGAATCCAACTGCTTCATCACATACACACACCAGTTTTGCAGATCTCAATTGTTTAGAGCAAATACATTCTCTTCAGCTTGTTATTCTATTCATAGAAATAAGAGTTTAAAAAATATACTTGCTCCTTAATGTTTGAAGAGCATTAATGAAAACATGAAAAGGATGTGCAAGCCTGCAAATATTTTGGGAAAGATCATCTGAAAAGTTTAACCTAAAGTAAGCACCGCAGAAACATCCATTTTCAAAGCCTCATTTCATCAGGACAAACTAGAACAAGAAAATGTTAAATAATGAAATTTGTAATAATGAAATTTGAAATAGGTAATACAACTCAAGTCAGAAGGTTTGTAAAGAAACCTGCCATGGTTTGGCAGTGAGGTCCTGTTGTCTGGCTTGCCTTTTGCTAATCCACTCGGCCATTTTCCAGGCTGGAACGAATTCCTCCAGCACATCCACAGAGAAGCTGTTTCTTCCATTGCCTCAGAGACACAGACCTTGGCCATGCATCAGCTTCCTGCTCCTTCTGGCAGCCACTGAGTCCTGCTGAGCTCGAGGTCACCCCTGGGCTTGTGTCTGGCTGCCTCCCACCCCTTGGCTGCGTGGACAGGGCTGCTTTCGAGGAAGGAACCGACGCTCCTTTCTCTCCTGGGTCCCATATGCCGGCAGGGTGTAACCCCAGGATCAAACACAACGGTCCTCATCCAGGCTGCCCAGTACCTTCTCTTTTAAAAACACAACATCTACTAACATTCAGTAAATGGGGAAAGAAGGCATTAAGCAGGTTTATCACCAGTCACACCTTCTTAACTTTTGGTAGGATTGCTCAGCCTTCACTGTAAAACCAGTATTTTTCTGTTCTGGTTCTGAGTTTGTTAAAAACATTCATCTGTAAAATCTTACTGACTACTTAAAAGCTGAATTAGAGTAAGTTTTGATGTGCATGAAGAAAGAAATCTGTAACTTAAGCACTGGACTATGAAGAGGTTGGGTGGGCACAGACTGTGCCCACTCCTGTATTGAGTATGAGGACACTGAGAGGATGGAGGACAGCAGTGTAACCAGCAGAAAGGCCCTCTGGCAATCCAGGGACAGTTGTCTTCACTCTCAATCTTAAAGCATTTCTACTGAAAGTTCTGGGGAAAACCAACAACAAAAAAACATCCCCAATTTGCTCACCTAAACAGCTTTGAGCCACTTCTGTTATTAAGGAGGAGGACGAGAGCAAACATTAACACAGAGTTGTAATGGTTTCCTTTGGGGTCTGCTTTTTCATCAGACTCTTTTGCTTAACTGGAAAAAGTAACTTGGTTGCATAGCACCATTATGGTATACATTATTATCAATAATATATAGATATTAACAACAAAAGCAATAAACTTGATATTTAGAGTTTGTTTTTTGTCCCTCAATTCTGAGAAAGTTTTAGGAGGTCATGTTATTATGAATCATCTACTGAAATATTATTTCCTACCTGGAATAGCATTTGACTTTTTTAATATTCCTGTAAATTTATATGTGAGTGCTTCAGAACTAATACTACTAAATAATTTAATCAGCATGTGTCTCCAAACCTGGCTGCAGCAGGAGACCAAATGAAATAACTGAATGCAAAAGCCATTGCTGAATCATGAGCTACGAGATATGAAAGGCAGCAAAAGTTCCACATCATCAGCCCTACTTCTGTAGTCTACTCAAATCCCAGCTCCCACTCATTAAGGAAGCCACAAACAGCTCTAGAGAATTATTTCCTCATAAGGTTTAACTTCTGTTGTGACCAAGATGCTCAAGTTTCCTTACCAGGCAACAGAGCACTGCCTCAGCAGCACCAACCCAAGGGTGACGGGAAACACGCTGGATGAGCTGCCACCCCCCAGGATTGTTTTCACTCAGCCTCCTCCTCTCCCAAAATACTCCATGTAACAGAAGTCTCATTGTTGTGGCTTCAACACAGAGTGTGCAGATGCTCACCAGATGCTGCCAGATTGGGAAGTGAGGTGGAAAAAGGAGCTTCAGCTGTTAAAAACATGACAGGGCTTGATCTGCTGCTATTGGAGTCAGCAGAGGAACATCACTGTGCTTCATGGCAGCAGTGCTGACTGACAAAGGCTTATCCTCTGCAGGCAAACAGCCGCAATTACCTAAAATAAGCTCTGTAAAATACCCCCTCATATTTCTATCACTTCTCAGGCTCAGGAAATGCATCCACCAATTTGTCTTGCTGTGTCCAGCAGGAGATGCCCTCCCTGTCAGGGCCAGGTGTTGCCACACTGGGCAGCACAGGACACACAGAGGGCTCCTGAGAGGCTGTCCTCTGTGTAAGGGGGTCTCCATTGCCTCAACCAGGAATCTAATTTTACTTTCTGCTGATATAAACTGAGCATTGCTTATAATTATCTGTCTGTGTACATTCCAAAGTGTACTGTCTCAATCACTGGGGCTCATGATACTGTGATAAATGTTTTGAAAAACTAACAAATGTTGTATCCTGAGTCATGGAAACACTGAAGTTCATCAGGACTTGTGAAAGGAGGAACAATGGGAAACCTGCAGTGATGAGGAAAGACAGCTGGTAGTATGTATTGCACACCTAAAAATACTGTAAGTACATTTTTTGCCATAAAATTATTTAATACCTTGACAAATGTGGAAAGCTGCCCCACTGTCCACTGGGTTATCAACATTTATCAACTTATCTGGGTTGGCCAAGCACCTGGCCTGGGCCCAGGGCTCAGTGTGCTGCTGGTGCTGCACTGCGGGCCTGATAAGCCTCTGCCAATGGATTTACCACGCTTGCTTGAACTTGACAAATGATACTCAAACAACAGCAAAAGCCTGAACAAAAAGATTTTTTTTTTCTTTGTCTTTTGTACTTTAAACAGAAGCATGAATAAGTCTCTGGTCATCTCAAGAGCTAGTGGTGTGCTTTAGGCTGCAGCCATCTAACACAGCTAAGAGGCAAGTGCTGTTCCACTTGTCTTTTCCTCCACCCAGCTTCCAGAAAACACTGCAATAAATGCAGATAAAAATGGTGATTTCTAATGCATTAAAGGAGTATGCTGATTGATTAAAAATATCCCCACAGATTTCCCTGCCTGTCAAAAATTTTAAACACACAGACACACCCCAAAAAAGATGAAAAAGAGAAGTAGAGACAGTAGGGAGAGAAGGAAAACAAGGAAGGAATTTTTAATCTCCGTTTTCAGAAAATTATGACATGTTTTGTGACTTTTTAGATAACTGAGAAAGCCACAGCTCTTACTAATAAGCACTGCTTCCATGTGAGCTGCACTGGGGCTGAAAAGACTTTTTTGGGAACCAAGAGTTTCTTCTGGGAGCACTTGGGACAACTCTGCTTGCCTGGTGCTGCAACTTAAGTTTTATGATACCAACGCTGAGAGTGTTCGTGCCTACACATGTTTATATACCCTCTGAGCATTTGCACACATACATATGTACATGTACAAAAGGTACCTTCTACAAAAGGCAAATTATAAGAAGCAGTGGTCAATGAAGCAGCATCTTCTTACAGAAGATTTGTAAGCAGATTTTCTGCTTACAAATACCCACGTCTACTTACATAAACCACACAATTTTAGACCTCTGCACAGGTATGGGAATGGTGGCTCTGACCTCAGGCTTATCAGTCCAATTCTTTCAAATGAAATCACTGAAATACAGCAGCCACCTGGGTCTACATAAATGACATTACCAAGAAGTAATGGGCAAGGGCACAGCCCTTGTAAGGGCAATTGCATCTTCACAAAATCATCTCCAGGCACTTTAAGAGGAAGAAAGATACAGGAAAAAACATTACTTTTTTTCAGAAGCAAGCCGCTGTAATTACAGAGAAATCTCTGTGCTTGCATTAGATTTTTTAAGGGCTTTAAATGTTTTGAGTTTGGTTTCCCCCCCCTCATTTTATGCAAACATTCTGCACACAAAACAGCCATTGAGCTGGCATTATAGAGAAAGATGGGAAGACTGATCCCAAAAGACTACAATGTCAGTCTTCAGTCTTCCCAGCTTAAAAATAGGTTTGAAAGGGCTCGTCAGTGCCACCAGGCTTCTGAGCTCCTGTTAAATCAGAACCTCCTGGAGTCCTGTCTCCATCAGTGCCAGTTCAGCACACGAGAGAAGCAGCACAGCCACAGTTCAGCAATTTTCTATGCTGTAACATTCTAAAAATGAGCTTCAAGAAACAGAAACATTCCTATTTATCCACTCTAAAGCACTGTGGGGGTTTCTGTGCTCCAGGGAGGCTGGAGGGACAGGAGCAGGCAGTGCCTAGGGCAGCGTGGAGGGTGACTGAGCCCTGCAGTGACGCCTCCTCAGTGGGCAAAAGAACTTATGTGGGGCTACAACAAGGAGCCTTCTGTGACTTTCCATTTGTCAATCCTCGTGATCCAAGGGCTGCCTGTGTTTACCATAAAGCAGATCAGTGAGTCCACACATGGGGCTGAAACATACTGTGCTAAAGCAGGGCCAAGAGCTGATATCACTGGTCCTGACCAGCAGCTGCTCCAGGATTATCACTTCCATGAAGAGCAACAGGTGCTCGTTCATAAAAACCAGATTTATTCCCTGAGACTGTCTTGCTGAGGATCATTATCCACAGATACACTTGGGGCCTGGATTGGATTTCTTTTCCTTATACTCTTATTCAAAGATTTTAAGAAAAAAAATCCTCCAATCTGCAGCAATATGCCAGTGGGCTTCCATCACCTTGGATCACACCTAGCCAGGGTAGAATCAGTCTCCAGGAACACCCCTCTCCCTGGGAGCCAGCATGGCTTCTCCACACAGGCTGCTCCTGCTTCGTCAGCTCTATATTTCACTAACTTTATTTCTGTGCTCAAACTTCCTGCAAAAGTGTAATTTTCAGATTTCTAATACAGAAGAATAAAGTGGAAGAAAATAAGTTTCAAAAAAACATCCAGTAAATCTTAATCTGATAATTTCTCTTTTATAAATTGTAGTGATACAATTACATATTTCTAATCTTGTTTTCTTGGTTAACAAAGGGATAAAAGTTGCCCTTGATTATAGCAACACACCTGGAGAGCCAGAATATGAACACAATTCCAAATACACAGAGCTACAGCACATCAGCTGAAACCAAAAGCTTGAGGGCTTGGAAATAGTAAGAAAAAGGGCAAAATGCCTCAAGGAAGAGAAGTGAGGCCCAGAACTGGTGAAGTTACTGTGAGATTAACTATGAACTTACTATGGATTTAAGCAAGTCCATAACACTTACTGCAAACCCTCTTGACAGCAGGGAGTGCAGGGTTTCCTCCTGCATTACACCACCAGCAAGCAAAGCCACAGAAATTTTCCTGTGCTGTTGGCAGCAACTCATCCCCAGGTTTTTAAAGCAGAAAGTAGACCACAATACAGTAAAACAATCACTTCATCACAGAAAAGGAAAAGAATAAAAAAAAAAAAAGAGATTTTCATGTTCCATATTGCTTACAACTGTATACAACAACTTGCTGCATATTCTTCATTATCTCCAATAATATATAGTAGTCAAGTCAAGATTTTTTCCAAATTAAAATGAGACACTGACATAGGAACACCAATTCCAATAGCCATAAGAAGCACATGTCACCACACCATTTGTGCCAGTGGCTTGAGCTGCTGTATAAACTCCTAGAAAACAAACAGAAACACAAGCTCCTGATCTCCACCCAGTTAGGACCTTCCTTAGCATAGTGCTCACCAGACACCCCACTGAAATTTCCTAATTACACATATATGAAATGTACTACTATTTCGGTTTGCTTGATTTTACATGAAAAGAGATGCTAAAACTGATTCTGCCCTGGTTTCCCAGACTGTCCCCCATAAACATTGTGTTAATTCATTCAGGTCAGCCCCCAAAGACACAGCCAGCTCTGCAGAGAACACCATCAGCCTGTTCTGAATCAGCAGAGATGCTGGCAGCTTTTCAAGTCATCCGAAAAAGATGAGGTAGCTGCACAAGGAATAAACTTCAAAGTGCTCATCCAGAATTCCCTCTGGGAAAGACCATGTATTTTGCACATGCTAATTCCAACAATTAACCTGAGTTGCTTATTTACAAACTCTTGAATACATTTTTAAATGCAAATAACAAATTTCACATTAAATGCTAAGTGCTTGGAGGAAGACACCACATTTATGCTATACTGCACAGAAACAGTATGTTCACTTCTTTCCAGCCACATTAAAGTTCAAAGGATCCCCAAGAGGATGATTCAGCAGTTAAGGCACATCTTTCAGTATTTAACTGGTGAATCTCTTTCCTCAGACCACACACAGTCACCATCCTCCTCTTCTTCTGAAATTTTTAATGCATGAAAAGTAGTCCTGAATCACAAGAGGAAACTTCATTATTTGTACTCTATGAGTGAGAGAGGGCTGCTGCTCTGTCAGGTTCAAGTCCTGCTCTTCATTAGCAGCACTGTCACCTATACCCTGTGCCCAGGAACAGCAGGGACAGCAGATCTGGTGCTGCTTCAAGGAGGAAGACACTCACCAAAAGAATGAAAATGACCATTAGTAGTACTAGGTTCTAAAAACTTGAAGGAAAAGGAGAGGAAAACCAGAACCCAAACAATGTAATAGCACTGATTCACTCATACATGTTTCCACAGAAACTATTTCCAGGATTAAGCAACTTAAACCCCAGTCTAGGACCTCCATTTCCTGCTGGTTTTGAGCCACACACAGTGTGTGGGGCCCATGGCTGCCAGAACTTGTGCACCAAATCTGGGGCCTCCTGAAGGCACAGGAGCCTGGGGAGCCACAAGCCAAGCTGGATTTTCAGGCCACCTGCTTCCACACTTACGTATGTAGATCCTACTGAGCCTACATTTGATGTGAACATTTCAAACATTTGTTTAACAGAATTACAGACTTTATCTGAGAAGTTTCCGACAGAAGCAACAACTCTTTGAACATGGACTACATACAGCTACAGTGAAAGGAAAATAGAGGATTTGGTGGTTTAATTATTAAAATAAACTTCCACTTCATTCCTGCCTCCTATAGCAGCACTGGCAAGGCTATCAGAAACCCATGTTAATGCAACATTTTTGTTTTGCAACCAGTTTCCATTTCAAAACAGCAAATCTAGGCATCACTGTTTGAATAATTTCTTAAATCTCATTTCCATATGCCAGGCAGAGATCTGCTTCTTCTGGTCTGTACTGTGGAAGCTTCCAACCTACAGATGCATCTGAGAAGGGCACGAAAACAAAGTACACACATGCTCCCTGGAGCTTTTTGATAAAGAGCTGATTTGCATGAGGCACTACAAATTAGCCTTTTTCAAATGGATGCAAAATCCTTAATTTACACTGTGCACATATTCAACAGATTACGAAACTCATAATATTGAGTAAAATAAAACATATCAACTGTAACTGCTGGTTCGGACAGCGTTATTATGGAGTGATCCTAACCACTCTAGTAACTCCAGAAAGAAAAAGGGGCTGTAATAAAGACTGATACTGCTAAAATGCTATTCCTGAAGGAAACAGCAGCTGGCCATAGCAATGTCAGACTGCAATCTCTTCCTCAGTCTCTCCTGGAGATTTGCTGTCTCTCTGGCTGTTGCTCAGCCAGACAGAAAATAATGTCAAACCTCAGGCTATTCCTAGCTCTTGGCCATGTTTCTCATTTGCCTTTGGAAAAAGCTATTTTGCCTTAATGCCTTGGTAGCTTTGAGCACGCCAAATAAACAAACACAAGATATGCAGGGGAAACTGGTTCACTTCACTCACTTCCACTTCTTTCAGACTTCAAGTGGAGACATGCAAACCATAAGTCTTGAACCACAGGCACACAAAAGCCATGCCCATAAAAAATAAAGACACATCTCATTTTAGACACATCCTCCTCAAATATTTCTGCAAGCAAAAGTCAAAATTTCAACTCAAGCTGTCTACAATTAAGAAAGGTACCATGATGTACCTGTTCCCAATGCCACGAGTTTAGCGCTAGGCACAGAAACTGATTTTTATTAGTAGTATTTTTTTAAAAGAAAACCATATTAAGATACTAGCCCACAGCAACAGTGCGCACACAGTTCCCATGCAGTTTGTGGAGGCCACAAACACCACAGGGACACACACGAGAAGGAATACTGCCCTTTGCTATTTTGGCACCATTAATTCCTTTCCCCACCCTCTTTTTTTGAGTGAGACAAGCTCAGAGTTACCCTTGTGTGATGTCAATGGTTATTTTGTGCTGATTACTGAAATCCAATCTCCAGACAGGATATATTTACAGCTGTCTACACTGTCTTACAATAAGCTGATGGATGACTCATCCCTTTTCCCCCTTCAGCTGAAATCACACAAAGGAGGATGGAGACAGAATGACAGCCCATGGGAAGCATGGAGAGGTGAACTGCAAAGGCCTTGCTCTGTGTTTAAAACACATTAGAATGTAAGTCTTTGTGTATGCAATGACAAAAAATAATCCTAGAATATATATAGTTTTTAATATTTTGGTACATGTAAACCCATCAATAAAAAGGCACTTATTCCAGAGTTCCAGTACCTGTGTGCTTGCAAAGGCTGATATACCAATGTCATTAGTGCATGTCTCCTTGCCATGTACATTAAACAGCATGCAATAAATTAAAAATCAATTACCATAAATTTATTACATCACAGGAAGAGGAAGCATCAGAAGAAACAAAAACCTGACATTCCCATCAATGATCTCGATGGGGCAGATTTGCCAGCAGAATAAAAATATGCCCAGATGACGGGCTGATAGCACAGACTGGTGACAGAGACAGTCAACTCAGCAAGGCTGCAGGCAAGGAGCACGTCTGCTCCGTGTGTCAATGGGCAAGGACGCGAGTCTGCATCGCCACAGACAAATTTAAAAGAGGGGTAAGTGTATTCACAGCCTGCCTGCACTCATTTCTGTCAGCATCAGCAAAAGAATATTTGATAACAGGCTGGAAAGAGCTTGTGGTTTGTTTTTTTTTCAAACTGGCTAAGTCAGTCTATAATCACAGCCTATTACCCTAATGCAGGGTGTACAAGAGGAGAGCCAGGATCCCTAAGCTCCATCAGTAATGCTGGATCAGCTGGCTCAGCAGGATGTGCCGGTCACCAGCTCCTGCCACAGGTGGGTTGGGCTCTTCTACAGATTTTGACCAGGCACCAGGAGGTCCTCAAGGACAATCAAGCATGTGCCTACATGTTACTGAGTTTCAATGAATTTACAGAAATACAGGTATCACTGGGTTGGAAGAGACCTTCCAGATCATTGAGTCCAACCCAGAACCAACACCCCAGCTAAACGATGGCACGAAGTGCCACATCCAGTCTTTTTTTAAACACATCCACCACCTCCCATTGGGTGGCAGACCATTCAGGTACTTTTTCACTCTTTCCATAAAAAAATGGATGCTGTGAACTGGGAATGGCACTCAGTACACAGCCATGGCTTTAGCACTTTGAATAATGGGAAAAGCCAAAATGCCTTTGCTAAACTAAACCTGAAGACACTGAAGTTTGACTTCTGTACTTCACCAGTGCCCAGAAACATTGGGCGGCCTAACACACAAACAGTTTCTGTATGAACTCCTGGAGAAATACCATGAAACCCTGGAGCTGTTTGTAGCACACCATGGAGTTAGAATCTTTAGTATTTAATAAAAGACAATATTCTGTGCTATGCAACAGGCATCCAGCATGTTCGTATTAATCACTTGTCTCTTCAACTGCAAGAGACATGGTTGAAGCACTTGTCTGAAATCAAAATGGGCTTTCTAAGCTTCTCTATCAAGACACAAGATTTAACCGACCAGAAAGTTTTCTCTTGAAATGAATGGTATTTGTGGGGAGATTTTCAGAACCAAAATGCCTGTCCTCATATTTTAGCACCCCATTTGCAAATTCAAGAAATTACTCAAAACCACTAGAAAACAGCATGAAAGAGAAATCCCACTTATCACCCTATAAAACAAAGAAAAAAGCAAAATATTAATCTGGAAATGCTACCTACATAATACCCTTCCATCAACAAATAAATAATTGCCATTGGGAACCATAAATTAACAGTAATAGCCTTAAGACTTCTGAAGTATTTGCTACATAGAAATGCATCTTGAACAGAAAGTTTTCAGTACCACAGGGATAAGCAAAAGCTTCAACTGAAATATTTTTCACTTGCAAAAACAAATAAACAATTTTATGCTAAAAATATCAGTTCTTGCACATCATGTTCCTAAATACATGTTTGCTACAAATGTTGGAATATATATTTACAATGTGCAGAACAAACAAAAACATCAAATTGTAGAAATAAATGTATAAACACTGGCTTTTCAGTACTTAACATGCAGGGTAAACAAACCCAAGCAGGTGTATGTCAGCTCATGCATACAAACTCCAGACTTCTGCAGTGTTCAATGCTGAATTAAAAGCTTCCTGTCAGCCTTCAGGGGAAGTTTTGTCAACCCAACCAGCAACTTATAGAAGTCCTTTCCTTGCTTATCTAAAAGGAGCAAATAATGCTCTCTACTGCCCCATGGAATTGCCAATTCTTTTTGGATATGCTCCTGCCTTGGATTATTTCTGCTAAGTCACAGCATTCCCTCACCATCTGCAAAGGCACAGGCAAGCTCAAGTTATTCCTCCTTTTTGGAGGCAGCTTAGAGGATGCCACTGATCCTCTCAAAGGACACAGCAAACCTGGCACCAGCAAATAGAAGTGCTGATTTTCTCTGTCTGAAGGAGAGCAGGCGTGGAAATAGCACATGGAAGAATTAACAATTCTGCTCACAGGCTATCCCCCAGAGAAAAAAACAAAACAAACCAACAAAAGCAAACAAACTCAACCAACCAACATCCAGTTTGCAGACACAATAAAACACTGATATTACAACCTATGTACACAGCAATATAACCAGAGTAATCCTACACACTAACCTGTCTTTGCAGTACAACTTGCTTTGCTCCAGGGGTATTGATTTTATTGCATGGCTGTAATTTAGGGAGTCAGCCAAAGTAATTATGAAATTCTACTAATTAGCCTCCTTGCTTCTAGACGTGACTTCAAGGTCACAACCTGAATCTACATCAAACTGGAGTTGCAGAAAGAAATCTCTCACTGTCAAGAGTTAAATTATCTTTCTGCTTCCTTCCCCAAACACACACCAAAAAAATCAATTCTTGATGTGGCCCATATTGCATTATTGATGCAGAGATGACATAAAATATCCCTAATTCCATTAGCTGCTGTCTGAAAGAAATGTTAGTAAGTACATGATATTTAATGATGAAGAGATAAGAACCCCATGGCACAGATCTCTCAAACCAGAGATCCATGGAAGCAGCTGCCAGTCAGGCATTACTCAAGGGCATCAGAGGCTTTGCACACCAAAAACCTGTCACAGGCTCTGTGCTTTATCCAGCTGGCCATGGAAATGACCCAGTATTAAGGGTTACTTTGCTGCATGTGTACCTGAAAACCTTTAACTTCCAGACCTGGTACACAGGGAGAGGAGAGGCTGCCTTGCTGTGCCCAGGAATTGATAGATGCCCAGCCTGGGCTGATTTTCCATTTCCAAATGCAGAACACAATGGCCCCATTATGTGCCTCATCACAGCTATAAACATGCTCTGAGCAGCAACAGGAGAGTCACCTTGGCTGTCATAGCTACCAACTACCCCAGTGGCCATGGGATGGCATTTCCAGAGGTGCTCAGGGTGTGCCCATGGAAAAATCAGGAGTAGAGCTGCCCTGGCTGTGGCAGAACAAAGCCAAAGCAGAATCTGCCTCTACTGTGACTGAATGAATCTCAGCAGCTCCTCTTCATCCAGGAGATTCAAAATCACCCAGCTTTAACTCTGCACAGAAACAGCCACAAATCACCCTTCTGAGTCACCAAACGCCCTGATCTGATCCAGTAAGCAGAATTAGCAGCTGTTATCAAGGTAGCTGAACTTAAATTTAAAAAGCCACACAACTGGGCAATTTACTGTGTATCCTGATAAGATGTACCAAAGGATAATAAACTACCCTACCTATTAAAACATAAAATTTCTAGTTCATATTTTCCATCTAACCAGCAGCTCCAGCTGGGCCCTGCACATACAAACTTCAAAGGGCTCTTTCTTGTAATTTTTTCCTTGAATACCAACTCCTAGAGCATGATGTGGGCTCTGGCTGGAGGAGCATTCAGCAAGGAGCGCTGAACCATGCAGGGAGCAGAGCAAGGCAGCTGACAGCTGAGTACAGAGGGCAACCTCGTCTCCGATGGACTAAAACAGAAGAGGGTTATCCAAGCTCAAGAACCATATGGCTATTATTTATACCTATAAAAATATGTAGGTGTATGGAGAGGGAGAGAAAAATCTGATACAGGACTTGATGTAGAGTTTTCTAAAAACAAACTTTTCTGAACTTTTTAAAACAAAACCCAAAAGAAACCAACAAGGCCTGAGTGTGATTTCAGGAAAAATACGGATTTCAACAGTTTCAGTAAATTTTAATAAGTATTTATGGTTTGCTGGTTGGCTTACATATATTCTAAAATTTAACATTCAAGTACACATTTAAACAGCAATGGAAAAATGCATGGATTCACCCACACATTTCTCAACACTTCCTCTCATGGAAAACTGCCTGTTTGTCAAGGCAGATGCAGTAAAGTTTCTCTTAAAAAGGTCAAAGAGCTGGAATTTTATTTCTCCCCAGATGCTCTCCATATATTTATTCTACACAACAGTGGTATCCACAGTGCCTGCAGGCAGCCCCTGAGCAATGGCACAAATGCCAGGGAACCCCAAGAGCTGAGGAGAGATGAGAATCATAAACGTGGACGTGTTTAGCTTGGCCTCATCCCAACACAAGCTCTTTAGCTCAAGAGGTGCCAAGCCTTTTTCTTTGCCTTATGAACTTTCTAGGAGCACATGGCCATGTTAATGTGCAGTAATCTCAGCTACCTAAAGCAAGACAGACAACCATTTTCTCCACAAAAAGTTCCTTTGTAATAAAGCAATGTCCAGCAGGACATGTCTTAATAATAGAGTCTGTGTTTCTATACAGAAGTGCTCCAGTCAAAAGAGCTTTGTAATAGAATTTAATAGCAAATAAAAATTTGCACAGAGAGCTAATGCAGAAAACAAATGTTTCAAAAGTAGAGAGTAACAACAAGAAAAAGTATCTGATAAACCTATTTCTTATACAAAAGCTTCTTCTGTCCATTTTTCATGCTTCTTATTTTTTAAGTATGCTGATGTCTATTTAAATGGGAGTCAATTCCAATATGAAGCTCAATTTTCTTAATGAAAACATAGTAAATAAATCTATCTTCAAAATCATCCTATAGCCCAAAGTGACCATATTATGAAGTTACCTTCCTTTCTTTTCAGTCCAGGATTTATTATAGTTTCATTAAAATACATGTAACTCTCTCAGATACTTGAGAAGATATATAGAAGATACTTGAGAAGCATTATAAGTAACACAAGGAGTTATCCTGTGTGATTTCATATACTTTTCTTCCCCCTTGAAGCTTAACTCAGTATTTCAACACAGCCCCAGTATCTAAACTTAGCTCCCATGCTCTGGGAGCAATCTAGTCAAGTATTAAATGTCACTGGACAACACTGACCCTCAAAGCCCCTTCTTATCTTGAGACTGCAGTCCAAGTCTGCTTGCTTCCAAACTTCCAATATTTTCACTTTCCCAAGAGAAAGCAAATTCAATGCTTGCAAAGAATGAAAAATCAAACTATGAACAGAATCAAAAGCGACTGCAAGTACACACAGTGCTGAGGGGGGGGAAGGAGAATTTTTTAAAAGGGAGGTAAATGATGACTTTTTTCAATTGCACCCAGATGATAAACCCAAAACATCAACATTAAAAGGAAAGCTATGTTTTTCACTGTCAACTCCTTTGTGTGATGTGCACAAACATGTTATCAGTTCACTTCCTGGGTATTTTTTGCACTTTATTAGGACCTTAACATCAAGAAAGAACATGAAGTGTTTCAAAGCCCTGACATCATCACAGCACTGTTACATTATTGTCTTTGAAGAGGTCATTTTCACTCAATAAAACAGCAGCTGGGAGTGTAGAGGAGGATTGCACAGAGCACACTGTCAAGTTACAGGGCATAATAAACAACACTTGGGGAAAAAAAGAGCATTTTAGAGACACACAAAAAAATATACAGAAAAGATACAGAGCTCAGGTAACTCCTTTAGAAGGACACACACTCAGCTCTAAAAGAGGTCTTAATGCTGAAACTGGGTTTAAGCGAAGAATGGAGAAACCAGAAGGGTGAACCAGTACCAAGGTCAATTTGCCTTGCCATAGTGACCTGTATGACACCCTGCAAACCTCAGGAAGAAGGGAAAGTGGCAATGAGGCCAGAGGAGTTGCTCCACTTCTTACCTAAAACAGGCTGGCCCGTGCTCAGGCTGCAGCAGCTGAAGGGTGACCTCAGGAACAAACAACCTCCTCAGGGAAAGTGAATTTAAACAGCACTGAACTTAAAGCAACCAACCAAATTAAAAACCCCAAATGGTATGGTTTTAAACTCTTGTGTAGAAGCTGCTGCAATTTCTCCTGCTAAATTAATTAAATCCCACAGATTGATTTTTTTTTTTTTTTTTTCATTTCAGGAACTTATTGCTAGGTGCCAATAACAAAACATCCCCTCATTCACTCACTCTCTCACACAGAATTAAACATCAAAAATGCACACCGCTTTCACAAGTCACCTAGGGCATTTTATTTTCCTCTGAAATCAACTACTTTTTTAATAGGTCAACTGCTGACCTCTCTGACACTGCAGTGCAACAGTCTGACAATAAACAGGCCCCGGAGGTTTGCTGAAAACATGAGCTCGCAGAACATCTGGTGCTACTGAAGGATAAAACCTGGAAGAAACGAGGCAGGGGTTGGTGGTGTCATTCTGAGCTGGGAGAAGACTTTACCTAATGAAAGACCTTGCCAAGTTGGGCAGTTTAGAATCTTAAGCTCCAATTCAGGCAATAACAAGAAAGTGACCTTCTTTAATAGACTGGATCCAATGGATGTCAAATGGATTAAGGCTGCTGGCAGATTAGTCAATCTGCAAATGAATTACTCCCAGCTGGTTCAGGGATCCAAGATATCTGTAACCAATTTTCCTAAAAACTCAGTATCTTTTCCCATAAACTTCTCAGGTTAAAAAAGAGATAAGTAAAAAATAAATGTTCTGGGTTTTTTTATAACCCATCTTTTTTAGATAGCAACGTGTTGCTAATAGACACCTCCACTGGGACACTATTTCAATGATATATTTGTTAGCAATGCTTTGGTGGAGGTGAAGATTTCCAACAAAGAGAGTCACACTAACCTCACTCACTGCCAGAAGAGTGTCCTGATGCTTCACTGCTTGCCCTCAGATTCAGCAGCAATTATGCTCCACAACCAGCCTGTTGGAGTCCAGGACATCCCCTTGGATGACCTGGGAAAGAGAATTTGAGCCCTGGACAGGGAGGTTTGAAACCTTGGCACAGAGCCCAGGAGGACACTGAGTTTGATCTTAGCCCATGGGAGAAACTTCCAGCATTAGGAGAGGAATTGCACACCAGGAAGTGAAAATAGTAGTTTAGCACAGTAAAACATACAAAATTCAGTAGTTTTAGGATTCTTAGAATAGAGGTAAATGGGGGACAAGATGGTGGAATTTGGGTTGTACCTCGTGTCCCTCTCCTTCTTCCTCGTCCTCCATCTTCTGGGGTGGTGATGATATAAGGTAGTTAGAGTGGGTTGGGTCAAAGCAGAAGTGACCCTCTTAGTGTAAGCACTGGGCATTGGTGTGAAATAGTAAATATCCTATACGTAATTATCTGTATAAATGTAAGGTGACGTCCCATCGGTGGGCAGTCGCCTCGTGCCCCAGCCGCTGTCCGGACCTCGGCTGGGAGCGGAGAAAAACTCTGTGATATCAAATAATAAACAACATGAGAAACCAGAAAACAAGGCCTTGAAGACTCCGCTTTTTTTGTACCAACGCGACTCGGGGCTTTTAGAAGGCCAAGGACTTTAAACAACCTGAATCTCGGGTGAGAAAACCAACCCGAGACCAGCCCACTGAAAGCCAACTTACACTAAAGCTTAGACTGACTGCATTGCAAGGACATGAGGCAAAAGGCAGTTTTTGTCCCATGCTAAATGATGCTTTAAGGATACAGCATGGAACATTGGTCTCCAACTGTATGCAGAAACAAGGCAGGGCAGAATGGTGTCAGTCACCAAAGGTTTTGGATATAAATACACCATCTTTAAAAGGAATCAATTCACATACCCACAGTGTAAGCAGACCAGAAAGGGCTGATTTGCCCTAAGTCAGAGAAAACTCACCTTTAAGTGAGCCATTTCAAGGATACATACTAGCAATTTTAGCAATAGCCATTTCTCCATATTTTTTGAATACAACTCCTATTTCAGATACTGTACTAGTTAGTTGATCAGTGCCTACATAACTTTCGTAAAGTGGTGTGTAATGAAGTCAACCTAAAATTAGTCAGGAGACAGCATTTGCTTCCCTTGCTCTGCTGAAGCACTGGTGCTGGGTTTGAATCCACAGCTGATTTTTAGCTCAGGCTTAATAAGGCATTTCATTCCAAACAGAACATCTTCCCTCTTCACAGGTTAGGCTGCATAAGCTTTCCTCAGTGAGAGAGAAGGATCTGTCTCCATTCTTCACCAGGGGAGGTTTTACATTTACAGTGAGTTTCTGATGACCAGTTCTGAATGAACAGCTGGTGAGTGGCCATAAGGATACCTGCAAACAACATACACAGCTTCCTTTTAGGTCTAAAGGTTACCCAAATATGAACAGATGGCCATATCCAGCTCAAGAAGAAAGATAGAATTAACTTCACTACCAAGCAACAGCAGGAATTCTGCCATGGTCTAATCTTTATTGAGGGCAGTTTTTAGGCTTACCTATAATAATCCATTTTAAGCTGTTTCCATTTTAAGTGGTTGAAACTATTTTATAAACTGTGTCTGACAAAAACTTGTTTTCAGACTCCTGGAACTATTTTAAGCATTTACTTCATAATGGAAAACACATGTGACAAATAGAATATCAAATAATTCCAGCAGTAGTATTTCCATATTTTATTTTCATCTTATTCATAGAGGTGAAGTGGAAATGAAATTCACCTTACATGACCAGACAAACCTGTAATCCCTGCTGCAACTCCTGTAGCAGCTTTAGTGCTCTTCAGAAATACTTGACATTTTACTAAATATCACATTATCCTGTCTCTCCTGCCAGAGATCACAGAATGTGCATATCACAGCTTCACTTCTGTTACCTTTTGGCGTTTCAAAAAACATACAGCTAAATCTTGTATTTAATATATGAGGAAGCACTATATAAAATTTCAACTTTTTTTATGAGCAGATAATTTTATGAGAGCTTGCCTGGCGCTCTTTTGTTTTTCATTTTATTACATTTCCTGTGCTGAAGGATGTAACTGGACTGCGTGTCCAACAAATATCAGTAGATCCTTTATAAATATATTTCATTCCTTTTCAAGCCCATTTATACTTTTCATTTTCACATAATCTCACTGCAATAATTTATAGGACTAGCTTTTTCACTGTATAATTTTAGGGTTTTTTTAAAAAATAAGGCACCTAGTATTTGGCTGGAACACCTCCGTCATCAGATTTTGACACAGAACCTTCCACAGTCAACGTTTTCTGTGCCATTTATGAATGCACAGACTTTTTTTTTATATATTCTTTGCAGTTATTTCTTTTTCAGGCTGAAGAGTTAAGCCAAAACAAATCAAGAGAGGTGTTTTGTCACATAACACATATGTAAGCTGCCACAACGTGCTCTGGATGCAAAAAGCTTACAGAGTTCCACGGCAGAAGACCAGAGCCTTTAGGAAAGTAACTATTAAGAGTTACTAAACACATATCCATCTGGTAAAGTATGAAATCCAGATGATTAGAGGCTAAGGGATCACCCAGATGAAATAAAGCTTCAGAGGAACCAGGGAAATAAAGGGCTCACTCTCTCCCTAAGCTTACCCAGTTCCCACACTGCCCCTTAGCCAGCTAGGAATTATTGCTGTTGAGGACTAGATACAGATGTAGGTGGACTATTGGTCAGATTCAGGTTTATTTATTCTTTCCTTGTGCAGAAGCCATACTTTTCTTCCTCTTCAGCCTATTAAGTTTTAGTATCTATTTAGTTTAGTATTTATTTACACATTTTAACATCTGGGGAAAAGGGATAGGAGAGGGCAGGTATGGACAAGAGCACACAGCAATCAAGACACAAGCTGGCCACAATAACATCACCAGATCCCTGCTCTGTCCCAATTAACAACATCACATTCACCCTGTGGGTCACTCATTAGTGACATTTTCATCATATGGCACACAGTGTCTCCAGGATCTCCTTCCAGGTGGCAACAGCTCATCCTGCACACAGCTCCTCACACACCACACAGAGGCTCCCCTCACCCAATTCTGTTACACATTGCTGGGCACATAACATCACCAAACTTCACCTATTTTTCTACTGTCAAGTTAATTAATACAAGACTCTGCTCAGAGTCCAATTTAGATTTATCTGCCTTTAAAGAGTGTGTCTAAATTACTTCACCTTATTTTGCAATTCACTGTTACCGTACTGAGCAGAGTAGATCCCAGCAGAGATCCTACTAATATTGTCCTCCCAACTTAGAACCTGACCATTTGCTTTCATCTTCTCTTGCCTGTTTTTAAAAAAGGTTCCCAATAGAACCACTCAACTTCACCAACATACAACTTTTTCAGAAGGGATTCTTTCATCAGGTTCTCTGAAATATCTGAAATTTAAAAACCTATTGGACTGCCCTTACTCCCACACATTTATATCTTGGACAACAAAAAGCATTACGCTCCCTTATATGAAATAATCCTCATATATATTCACCTGTCTAATCATCCTCTCCTTTTGTTACAGCTTCTAATATAAAAAGCCCAAATTCTTGTTAGATTTTTAACTTCATCTTTATCTGATCTCCAGCCTGGATCAATGGGAAGCACAAACTTAGATGAGGTGCCCTCTGTAATGGACTCTTGTACATAGAGTGTTGACTAGATAATTGAAAGTATACTGTTTTCTTGACTGGAACATCTAGATAAATAAAAAAACACTGCCCAAGTAAGTAGGTCTGAGGTGACAACAGGAGAGATGTGGGAATTGCTGTAGCCTGAACACAAAAGGCCAGATAAGGGCTGCAGAGTCAGTACATAACAAAGCCAAGAGAGATGCTGCACACCAGTAAATCCAGGGACATGCAGGAAATGCCTCCAGGGACAGAACACTTAATGACTGTCTCTTCAAACATACTTCAGGGCACGAATCCTTGTCAGCCTAATTAAAACCAGAAATCATTTACTGTTCGTTGTTTTCCCTCTGAGGCGGAAACGACTGGAGACTGCTGGCAGAAGTGCCCCAGGAGGCACTGAATTCCCTGCTACAATTACCTGGCAAAAAGAGTAGTAACATCTTTGGAGACTGCTGTCTGCACCACACAATTACGTGTTTAATAATGGATTCGGTTTCAGTTTTCCAAAAATAGCTGAATGTGTTCTGTGAGAATTTGAAGAAAGGCCCTAAAAAGGATAAGAATTATACACAGACATATCTATACCTACCTCTATCTATGTATCTCTGAAATGTATGTATCATTCATCCTGGATGGCCCATTTAGGAAATGGATAGTTTGGCTCTCTCTGCAGAAGCTCATTTGTAAAATTATAATGTGGCCAAATGTGGGAGATATTACCTTTAAAAACCCAGACAAAGATCCGAAAAATTACAGATATAATCCTGCTTAATCCAGAACGCTTCACTCTTTGGACGTGTCGTGTAATCCAGAACATCAGCCCTTCTGTGAAAAGACTCCCTTTGCTTACCCATTTACTGCAGATCTAGGTAGAACAGAGTAAGAGCTGTCAAATGAAGCCAAAGAACTCCTAAAAACTCCTGTGACTGCAACTGACTTGGCCAGAGGAACAGAAGCAGAACAGGTCTTTCTAAGCATTTCAGCAAGAAGATACAGAAGGGCCTTTAGTCAGTACCTCCTCATATACCACCTGAAAAGCCATCTCTTTGGCTGCTTTTCATTCTGCAAGGCTGAAGGAATGCTCTACAATTGAATCAGCTTTATCATGATTTTCCACATTAAACAAAACTAGTCTTGACAGTCAAAGAAAATAGCTCTTTTAAAAAAATACAAGAATTTTAGAGTTTATTCAGGGGATTAAGTAATATCTAGTTATGTTCAAGACACATCTAGACAGCTTTGCACAATTGTATTTGTGTAACTCACTTGGTTTATCTCAATTTCTTCAAAAGTAATTTCTCACATTTTATCTCCAAAGACTATTTTGAAATACTGTTTTTGCAAGACAACAACATCAGCTGAATCAGGCAGAATCAGCTGAACAGAGCTCATTTTTCAAACCTGTGAGAGTAGAGACAGTATCATTTGCAGATTAAAGAAAGGAAAGGATGAGTAAAAGACAGCTTACAGCTGTACATTTGGAGAAGAACACCAAAGCACTCTTCTTCCCCAGCTCCTGAAAAAACATTTTATCATACTTCCTGCAGAGAAACTAGAGAAACGTTATTGCCCACCTGCTCACTAAAACAAGACACTCCTCCATCTCCAGCTTAAGCAGAGAAGAATTTCTTGCACAAGGAGACACCATTTCCCAGCAGCCAGTGGATTTCAGAGAAGCACACAGCATTACTGAGCTCCACAGAGGATCAGAACATTACTGTCAGATTAGCATTGGGAAATGGATTTACCATCTGCCTTTTTGACTCAAAAATCTTAATCCTAAAAGCCTGAAAAACAAAGTTTTTTTACACTTAGTGTGTGTTCTTGTATTGGTTATATAAATGTGGTTTTCTTCTTTTCTTAGTACTGAACAACTGGCCCAAGTAGAGAGAACAATGGATTTTCATTTTCACCTGCTCCAAGAGCAGCTCCTACAAAACATCTCCTTTAATGCATTACTTCATAAACAAATACTGCAGTTAGTCAAAAGCTCTAGTTGAAAAAGCTGATCTCTTTTTAAAAAATCACCACTGCAAAGGCAATTGTGTACTGAGAACAAAATGAGAAGATGCTAAAATTGATAGGGTTTTGGGTCTACAGCTTATCCTGCTTATAAGAGTAGCTAAACATACAACAGGGGAAAATAGCAAACAATGCCATTTGTTACTGCAGGAATTGTCAGCAATGGGAACACAAATAATTCTATAAAATGTTTTGCTATTTTCTACCTAGGAAAGTAAATCATTTGCCTATTTAACATAAGAAGCCTACTGCAACAATTAGTTAAGATGTCTTTCAAAACAAATGAGTTACTTAGTGTGAATTTCTGTTAAAATTGCAGTAATTCACAATAATGGGGAGTAACTGATTTTGTGTACCATGGTAAAAGTGACCCTTAGATTTTATGTTCACATTTCATGCACAAAATGTTTCTTGGTATTGCCATTTTAAGGAAGTTTCTACCAGCACAGTAATCTGAGGAACAGAAAGCAGATGGTGGTTCCAGCTGATGAGCTTGATGAGAAGTTCCTTGGAGCTGTGGGATTTGTTGACCAGGACTTTCCTGTGGGCTGCTGAGAAACCCATCCACCACAACAGTGTAATGGCTCCTCTTGCTCCCAGAGCAGCACAGGAAGGTCCGCTTCCCCCTCTAATAGAGAAGCTCTAATGACAGCAGCCAAACGCTGCCTGACACCCCTCCCCAAACTCGTTTTTCTGGAAGTAGTCAATTCCTGGCCAATTCCTCCTGCAGTTCCTTCTCTGCAGAGCGGTCACCACTAACTGCTCATGTGTGCAGCACCTCCCATGTACCCCGGCTGAGACATCAAGAGCCACAGCAGCACCTGGGGAAGATGCAGAAGTGCAGAACTGCTACTCTGTGGCCAGGGAAGCTGCTGGAAGCATCACCCCCTTTGGTACCAAGTCCAAACCCTCCTGGTTTGTTCCTGCTCTGATCTTAAGAAAAACTTATTTTTGTGAACATTTTAAGATTACAGCCTATGTATGCATTATGTATTAAAGGTGTTTGGAAAAAATGAGCCAGAGGAAGTCTGGAACTTCCTCCGCATAAGTGATTTTTTAGGAAAAAAATCGCATTCTCAGGAAGCTGCTGCTTGCATACAGATGCTGCCCAGTTAACAGAGTTGCATTTCAGAAATGTTATCAGAGTTTTGTATCAAAAATGCTGCTGGCGATGATGATAAAAGGCTGGAACTCCAGCATTTCAAGTACACCAAGTTACATGCAGGATTCTAAAAACATTTGCATCACAGATGATTTAGTTTCTGCTTTATTCTTGAAACGAAATTATAAAATAGCTTGAACATCTTCCTGATGATCAGCTATACCTGGAAGTTTAGCAAATTATTTTAGAGGACACAAGATCTATTACATAGAAGTAACAGATTTAAATTTACAGTAAGTTCAGACAGCTGAGAAAAAAAAAAAAAAACAACAAAACAAACACTTAAAAACTTATAAAAGTCTATCAGAACTTAAGAATACATCACTCAAAAATATGCAGGGTTAATTTCGTCTCTCAGATCCAGAAATATTAACAGTTCATTCATTTCTACTCAAATTGAAACTCCAGTTGTAAAGTCATGAATGAGAAAAAAATCCTGGGAGACGCCAATAGCACCACAGTGATTCCTGCAAACTTCACACTAAAAACACTGGGAATATCTGTCAAGTTTCTTTGACTTATACAGGCTCTTAGCCTGCTTTACAAAAACAAGCAGTTAAAGCAGTGGCCAGGAAAGCTCAGCATGGCTGTGCTTAACACCACACAGCTGGGGGCTGGAATCAGAGCTCCCGCTAGAAAAACTGGTGATGAAAGTAAAGAAAGTACAGGAGGGATGTTTGACCATTCAGGAGCTTGGATAGTCCTGACCTTTTTTTTTTTTTTTCCATGAGCTACTTGGCTTACTACATCAAGGCTTATTTTCTGTCAAAATCTCAGCATTGTTTTTTATAAACCCTCTTTCCAGACTTGTCTGCCTTCATTTTAAGTTTATAAACCCTCTTTCCAGACTTGTCTGCCTTCATTTTAAGCACTAATGCCTTCTTCACATTTGCTCTTTCAAGTATATCTTTCTAGATCTTGCTGGCGCTTCTCACTTTACTTCTTGCTTTCCCCCCCTCTTTGCCACACGTTTCGTTCTGTTGCCTGTGTGTCACAAGTCTCTCACATCATTCATTCTTTGCACACTACAGCCCTTTGGCCAACGTCCCCACAACTTTAACTTTCAAATCTCATTCTAAATGAAAAGTGAAGTACCTGGAGCATTCCCTTCCCAAGCCAAGAAAATACCACTGAAGCTGGTTTCTCAGCAAGCCCAAGGTGAAGCCATCCCTCCTTTCCCAAACATGCCATGAACAAATTACTCAGAAGTACAAAAGGATTGGCTGTAACCAAATACTAACGTACACTTAATGGACTGCAGATTTTGCAGGATGTTTAAAGTTTCCCCTCTGATCTCTCTGAACTTTGGCCTTCATTTGTTTATACAGGCAGAGGCCAGCAGGTCATACCACTAAAATCAGCAAATTGTTTACACATATGGCAAGCATGCATGCAGCAGGGCTGGAGTCATGGCTACAACACAGCACATTAAAGCAACTGCTGTAATTAAAACAACAAAGATAGAGTGAGTCCACACACGTGATGAGGAGGCCTTTCAGAGCAGTGAAACTCAGTATGAACCAAGAAATTAACTGGTATTTCTTCTGGAGCCAAGGCACACATTCCACGCCAACCTAACCCAAGTCACTCACCCCAACATCACTTGTTTCATGACAAGTGGGAGCCTTTGACATCACCAGTGTCAAAATATTACAAAATTTTCAGTGCATGAACTAATTCATCAGGGTGGCAGTTAATACTGCAAAGGACAGAAAAAGCTCAAAAAGCAAAGCTGGAAGAGAAGCAGTCACTGACAGTGGGACACAAAGCCCAAACACACTGCCTGGTTGTTTGAGCACCAGGTTATAAACAAACCAAATTCCTAAGCCTTTAAAAATTACTTTCCATTCATAAATATATTTTTAAAAGCCTCTTCAAAATATAATATTTTAGATAATACAAATCACTTGAAAATTAGGTGTTTCCAGAAGCATAAAGCATTTCAGTTTTTAACATGTGAACAGGGCATTAGTATAACTCCACATTCTGTTTTGTTTTGATGGACAGGAGTGTACTTTTGAGAGCAATTACAGGCTTCATGCTTAAAAGAGTGCCAAAATATGAAAGGCAAAAACTACAAGAAATGAGGGAATGCACCAGGAGCTAGAAGAAATTAATCACTTTGTCTTGCTCAGATAAACTGTAGCTGTCAAGCTTGCTGAATCCAGAGGGAGGAAGAAGCAGGGGGTTTTTTTAGCCTCAAGAAGCTGTCTCAAAGCTTTGTGGTCCATTCAGTTACACAGTGAACAGACATGCAGAGATGTGCCACACAAGAATATTAACTTTTCTAGTTATTTTTTACTGAAAAGCAGAAGTACCATGTCTTTAAATGTCATGTATGACCCAACACACACAGAAATGGAATTCCCATTTCTAACAGGGGGACAGCACACTGTAAAAATGAAAGTGTTTGTTGTAAGAAATATAACTCAAGCAAAAGTTATCTTTTTTTAATGTTACCTACTATACTCATAACACATTTTGGTTTCATACAGACCACTTCTCTGAAATAAGGCAATTTTTTTGGCCAACCAGTGATAAATTGGTAGCCAAAAAAAAAAAAAAAAAAAAAAAAAAAAAAAAAAAAAAAGGAAGAGAAAGGGGAAGCCAACCCGGCCCAAAGACATCCCTTGTCTGGAAGCTCATTATTTTCAGAAAGAAATGTTCACAGAAGTCAGGGATATACTCTTACATTGCTATTCATGATACAAGTCTGACATGTGTATGAAAATGAAATTTGTTTTGTCTTAAGCATCACCATGGAAAATCCAGGTATAGGTTTAACTAACTGATCTGAGCTTACACTGGAAATTACCAACAGAAGTTCTCTTTGTAGTGTCATCATTTTATCTTCTGTATTTCACCACCAAGTAACTAACATTTAATCAACTGAAAACATCCTCTCATTACTTGTATGTGAAGCTCAATTCTGTCAATAACTGAGGTGTCTCCTGCCTCAGCCCTGAGTGAGTTCCAGCACTGAAGACTGAAATGCCCCATCTCACATTTGTAGTACTGGAGGGTTTTCAGCAAAAATCAGGCTTGATAACAGACCAGAAGACAGATTTGATCATCAGTCCCCATCCAAAACAGTTTAAAGTGAAAGACTGAAGGTGTGTTGCCAAATGGAAGCAGATGAGGGGGAGCTTTGATCCAGTGCTGTCCTGCTAGCAGGGCTTTTCTGCTGTTATCTTCAAAGGGCAACACAAACCTGAACCTGAGAACACAGGCACTATCATGATCTGGGGGTTTCCACACTGGCTGTTTGAGGAAAACTACAGAATACACCAACCCCTGGACACACAGGTCTGGGGAGAAAAGAGTCAAGGAAAAAGTGACTACAAAAGGATGACTTGCAGCTGAACCTACCACCTTTTAGCAGAGTAGAACATTATCTCAGGAAAGTGGGATAAGGCTGCCCAGCTCAGAATTACAGCAGCAAAAAATCCAATCCTAGTCTGCCATTTATCAGCTTCCAAGTACTTGACTTCACAGCCTCAGCATTATTTTCACACATTGTCACTGCTAGGGCAGCTTTATTCTCCTGTACACAGGGAGCACCAGCAGAACACAGCAGCATCTCTGGACATGCTCATTTTCAGGCCCACTCCCTGTCAATTTACCATAAAAATATGGATTTTGCCATAATATGAAGACTGGTATGAGAATCACTACTCACCACAACACACTCTTTTTTTTAAGACTGGAATTTTCTCTGAGCTCAAACTAGAAATCAGGTTGTTTAACTGCTTCTCTAGCAGAGAAGGTACATAAGATTTAGGAGAAAAAGGCCATCTGTGAAAAGAGCTTGTAATTACAGAAGGGTAGAAGCTTCCAGTAAAAGGAATATTTTACTCAATGACAGAAGCATCCCTGTTTTCCCTGAAACTTGGATTAACAGTCTACAATTCCCAAAAGCAATATAGATAGAGCAAATCCAAAAATAACGGTCCTTTATAAATTTCCACTTCTGATACAATCCTGTGAGAATTAATTCACATTGCTGAGGAATTCCATTATCTTAGCTTGAGCAAATTCATAAAAGAATTAAGCAAGGCTATCAAGTTGCTATTTTAGTGTAGTAAGTACAATATTCACAGTGTAACTTGTTCACTTCAATCTTGAGAAGAGAGTTGTAGTCACTGCTCTTCAAGGTTCTTATTTCTTAAAAACAGGATACATGGGAAACCAGGGGAAACATGATCAGAACACATTATCAAGCATTTTTTCCTTAAAACTGTAGATTTGGAATGGTCACGGCACCTTTATGAACCAGAGAGGGAAGAAAAAACACTAGGTATGTCAGGATGCAAAGAATCCACAATCCAGCTGTGGATACTGATGTGTGTTCTCAGCATTAGGAACCACTGAGCTTGAAAGAAAGTTTCCCAGAACCTTCTTATGTGCTAGGCCAATGATAACTGGATTCCTTGTTAATAAACAAATTAGACAAGACTGTAAGCAAAAAAAGAAACAAACCTACAAAAAACTCCAAAGCCAAAAATTTAAAAACTTGCTATCTGTAAAGCTGATCTGTGCCCTAGATTGTCAGAGGAGGCTCTGTCATTGAGATCTTATCAGGAAAAAGTTCTATAAAACAAACCCCATTCATCATTACAGAAAAAGTCACACATTTAAATCTGAAATGTTCTTCTCTTGGAAGAATGACACTGCACCTGATCTTCTACAGTCATCAGTCACAAAAATGCACTACTTGAAGTTGGGAACAAGGAAAAGAAAAAACCAAGGTAGCTAAGAATTTATTATTGCTTAGTGTGGTAACAGAAAAGAGGAGAAACTCAGCTGTGGAAGGCAAGAAAGAAATGGGGACTGAATAAATCAAGAGTATCTGGGAGAGAGATGTAATACAGAGACCACCAAGAAGGGGTAGGGGGTGGCTGGTGTGAAAAGCCACTTAGCAAAGTGGCATATTCTAATGACAATACAGTGGTTTCAGTTTGCTGGGAAAAGGCTGAGAATGTGTTAACAAATTAGGATTAAAGGAAAAAAAAATGCACTTAATCCAGGGAAGGGGAGTGGCTTTAGAAGAAGACAAAACACCCCTAACAAAAGCTATCTGACTCCTGAAGCAGACACTGAAAATGCTGTTTCCTGTTAAATTATCTCAAAAGTTAAAGATTGTTTCTTCACAGCATTGGTGGCTTAATTGCTGCTGCTTCATGCTCTGACTGCATGGCTGTAGGGAAAATACTTCCTAAGGTTTAGCAATACTGGATTTTCAGAGTATGTTATTTCCATTGCTGCCTCCAGAGTCATGTATTATATAAATAGCATAAAACAAGTTTAGATAAACAAAAAACCAAATCAATTAAAAAAAATTTAATTGAAACCCATTATGGGGGGAAAGCCCAGAGTCTGATGAGAGATTATGAATTTCTCCTGGCAGTTCATAATGTTGTAATTTTGACTTAGATTTCTTTATGGCAAAAAGGCCTCCAAGGGGAAGAGTGTATGTTTATAACTAGCAATTGTGGTATGCTAGAGACAGATCAACGTGAATTAAAATAAACTGAGAATAGTAGGAAAGAGGAAAGAAGTTGTGCATAGCTATAAAATTGGTCTTTTAGCTTAGAAGCATCACTCTTAATTCAAAATGCTAAACACACAGAGCCTCAGGTCTGAAAAGAGTTTCAGGGGTTACACTGTGATCTTGGCACAGCTGAGAGCAAAAGGCGTGAACAGAGCCCACATGCCAGAACTTCTGTAGCTGTATCAGCAAGCAGAGAGGATGTGCACTGAATCCCTCCTCCCTCCCTCCCTCCCTCCACCTTCCACACAGAACAACCCTGGTGGGCTGCAAGTGCCCAAGCAGCCAAGAGAGGCAGGAGCCAGAGGGATCATCACCCTTTCCCCAGGCAACCCAGGATCCAGGGGCATGATTTACTGCTCCTGGGCCTCCACACAGGAGCATGTACTGGCTCATAACTCCCTGAACTGAGCCAACTTGCAGGCAGAGCAAGCAGGCTACTGCCACACAAAAACAGGAGCCAAAATTTTTGCTTGGATGATCTTTACTCCACCTATTCCTTCATGTTAGGTAAATTCAAAGAATATACTTTGAATAATACTTCTGCTTCCTTTGAGGATGTAAATAGAGATGTTCAAGGCAGGGGATCTGTTGCATGGCAGCGCTCAGGAACTGCAGATAGAGCCCAGGGACCCTCACTGGTGAGGGTCAGATCCTGCTAGAATGATAAAAAAAATCGGTACAGACAGATATTTTCCATAAATCCTACTAAGTGAAGTCTTCTCTTCTGAGACAAATGCTTCCAGCTTCCTGAGCTCAACAATTATTTTCAGAATTGAGTACTAACTATGGGAGGTTTAGTGCAACAACTGCAATGAGCTCAGTTTACCTACTCAATGACCAAGTTTTCCATCACAGCATTGTTATATTGATTGTCCTCCCAATTCTTTGTTTAAACACTAATGGACCAGTCATGATCTGCAATGTACATTTACACCGAAGTGTTTTGCTATTTCTCTGTTCCAATCTATAAATAATCTCCAGGGCTCCTTATCAGACACCAGATATAAATAGACCAGCTTTCTGTAAACAAGGACATACCCTGACCTGAAAAGTAACATTTACTGCTTTTATTTTATTTGAGGTTTCTAATTATTACAGTAGGCAGTAACTCAGAAGGCTGATGTAAAATTCTGTCTTCTGTCCAGCTTAGGAACTGGGCAAACATCAGTGTGGTAAGTACTGATAGCATTTATCAAAGGAGTTTGTGCTGAGAAGAACTCAATGTACTTATTATGAGCAGTCTCCATCCTGTCCCTCTGCCTTTCCTCCCAAACCCTGAAAACATTTGCAACTCCAAATCTCTCTCAAAAAAAAAGGGAAAAAAAAAAGTCTTGTGAAAAGTCACAGATCATCATCATGTGATGTTCAAAGCCGTTTCAGAAGCAGAATACTGTGGGTATCAGATGCAGCTGGAAGAAGTACAACTGATTTTAATTACAGCATTATTTCTAGGAGCAATATCCAGAATTCAGAGGGCACAGAGGTCCTTGATCTTTGACCTGCAGCCTTACCCTCCTGTGAATCTGCCATCTCTGCAGTAATTAACATATTTGGAAGTCTGCATCATCTGTGATGTATGTTTGAGTTCATTGCAGCTGCATGAAAGCCCATCATCTGAGCCTTTCACTCTTCCATTCCTGCAAGCCTTTCACTCTTTGCCAAGCAACTGAAAGACACAGGCCTTTTAAGTATTCAGAGGTCTTCAATTTAAGCAGCAAGCATTGAAAACAGTAGAAATCCCTGCCGTGGAGGTCTCCATTTGCTCTGTAGGACACCACACAAACAACCATCACAAGCTGTGGTTTGTATTCTGAGCAGCAACAATCAATCACTGAATAGCAACTTACGAGGCACTGTTTGACAGCAGCTTCAAAACCAGCTAAGTTACTATGGCCAGATCTACTAAAAGCTGCACTCAGGAGTAGGAGATACTTCCAGGAAATAGGAGGGGAAAAACGGTTAGGGGGGGAAAAAAGAGCTAACTGGTAAGGTTAGAGGGGAATCAAACAGTAACAACACACCACATACACATATGTTCAAATGTATTTAAATTTGTGAACACAACGGTTCTTCAATACCTGCTCTGATTTTCACAAGAACAAGCAATTCTAAAAGCCTGCAATCAAAAGTGCAATGAGAGCAAATATGAAGAGTGCCACAGCCAAACTTGCACTGCTGCACAAGGGCTGGCTGGATAGAAACACCTTTAGCAGTAAAGAGACAGTGTTTGCTTTGGAGCAGCAGCTAAATAAGCTCATTTGGTTTTTTGAATGCTGTTTTTGTTGCAGGACAGTAATGGATCAGTGAATATGTGATAACAAATGATGTGATTCCAGGATGTCAAACTGCCCCACGGCAAAGTGGTTTTAAACTTCCTCTTCACATGATCAGATTAACGCTCAGGCCTACACAAAAGTTTAGTTCACGAGTTCACTTTTATCCATGGGTTCATGTGTTTTAAAAAAAATAGAGACTCTGACTTTCTCAGGGACAGTTTAGGAAGCCATTCTGCCTCTTCCAGCAAAAATTATCCCACGAGAAACCAGATGGGAATTTTTCTCTCTCCCATCTCACAGACCACAGCTATCCTTCTCCACTTAGACCCCTTTATTTTATAATTTCTACCAAACTCATTCACATCCTCCTCCTATGTTTTTGTCTTTCTACAGCTCCCTTGAGCAGCCCTGTGAAAGCTACAAAAGGAATGTAGAACAATTCCTTGTGTGGACGTGATGGACCAAGCTGAGCTGTACTTTGCTTAGTTTGGCAGATATTCACAGTATTATAAAAACTGCTTTCGCAAACAAATACTCAGTTTGCAAAAGTCTCTCTCCCCCACAATCTAAGAAAAAGACTGTCAGCACATCATTCTGCAATGACTGAGTAATTGCAAAATATTTAAGATCCTTGGATCTTCCCCTGTATGAAAGCACTTGGGAAGCTGCTGTTTAGCATTTAGCTGTAAAACCTGCAGGGCTTCTGTGGATAAAAAGTCCTTCCCCCCAGAGCTTTTAACAAGTGTTTAGAAAAGGTAATCTTACACAGGGTCAACGATTTAATTTTGTTTCTACTTGGTATGTCAGATATAAGGTTAATGAGCATAGAATTAATTTTTGACAGAAAAAAATTTAGACCACTCCAGTCTAATGGAAAAGAATAGATAGTTCTTTTAGAAATTCCTAATTGAAAGGCCAGCATTGAACACTTGCTCTTATTGCCTTAAAAAACCAAGTTCTATGCAAAGAGCCCAAAATAACATGAAGATATTGCCCAGTTATCTATTTTTTTTCTACATATTTATATATGTAGCTCCTACTACACCTCAGATAATACAGTTTTAAACAAGAACCAAGTTCCACTTGCTACCTTGTCCTTTATTTTTTCCCCAGCTTCCAGCAGCTGAGAAGCTGACAGTGAATAGCATCCCTTCTAGCAAGATCTGGCCCTCACCAGTGAGGGTCCCTGGGCTCTATCTGTAGTTCCTGAACACTGCCATGCAACAGATCATCTTGCTTTTAACATCTCTATTTACATCCCCAAAGGAAGCAGAAGTGTTATTCCAAGTATATTCTTTGAATTTACTTACCATGAAGGAATAGGTGGAGTAAAGATCATCCAAGCAGAAATTTTGGCTCCTGTTTTTGTGTGGCAGTAGCTTGCTCACTCTGCAAGTTGGCTCAGTTCAGGGAGTTATGAGCCAGTACATGCTCCTGTGTGTGAATTGGGCACAGAGCTGGCAGAGCCCACACCTTCCTGTGCATGGAGAACTGGGCAGGACCCACTTCTGCAACTCACCCTTCTGCTGGGCCACTGCTTGCTAGTCACAGCAGCAACATGCTTCTCCTTGTTATGCAACAATTTCATTGGATATTACCCAGTTAGATCAGAAAAAGCTCACGCTTATCTAAAAACCTGGATTTCTGGACAATACCCTGAGAGAGTACCTCCTGAAATGAGCTAAGGAACAGAGCTCTCTTTCAGAAAAACTGCTGAAAGCAGTATTTGACCTGAGTTGCCAGATTCTTGGGGATCCACAGCTGCTTCTAAGGCTCCTGAGAAGGCAACTACAGAAAGAGAGTTGTCTGGCCAGTATTCAAGTATGTTCATGCACACCATGTAAGAGTTTCCACTACTACAGGAAATTTTTACAGGATCCACAAATCCTATTTGGAAACCACAGATTTAAAACATATCCTCCAGTAAACAAGAGTTTTACTGTTAAATATACCCAGGAAGTTTCTCAATATCTTTTTCTCAGCCTGTTTGGTTTCTTTGGGCGTAGAATTCTTGCCACTCTGCCTGTCAAAAAGGAAGGTATTTTGATACAATCCATACCATCATTACAAGACACAACAGGGATATATATATTCATTGTGGGCAGTACATACGGGGTGCAGTCTCCTCACAGTTGAACCTGCATACCCATCCATAGCAAAAGGAGAAGGAAAAAACCCTACATGAGAAAAATTGAGAAGGTAATAAAGAAATGCTGTAACACTTACGGTCAAGTCCGTTGATGTATCTCATTGTAATTTCACAGTGCCCCCAAACTGCACTGACTATGGGGTAAAGTTTTTTCCCTTTCAGTCCCCTGAAGGCCACTCCAAGATATTGTCCATCCACCATGAAGCTAAGCGTCCCTTCGTCCATATCCAAAACCACCAGTAAGGAGTCTGGGAGTACAAAAGACTCATCTGGTTCCAAAAAGACAGGGTACGTGACCCCGGGCTGGTTTTTACAGTTGTGGTAGAGTTTGTTGCGCCCCAGATCCCAGCCCCAGGATTCACTATTGCTACCGACCAAGGAGGTGTAGCCCACCGAGTGCAGCGGCGCGTCGGCCGTGGAGACGCCCACCACAGCGTGGGTGCCCCGCTGCCTGGTGGGCCAGTGGATCTGCCACACGTGCAGGCCCCGCGTGTAGCCCACCTTGCCCCGGATGCAATCCGTGCTCTGGGCCACCGGGTGTCTGTGGAAAGTCAGTTTGTCGTCCTCCTTTACAAAGATATTCAACGAGCGATCTTCGTTATTCCAGGCGTGTTTGTACTGCACCTCCAGCTTGGCAGGGGGCATATCCAACAGCATGTCCAGGCGCGCGGGCTTGCAGAAATCCGGCCCTCTCAGCTCTCGTTTCACGGGTCTATAAGGGGGCTCCCTCACATCCACAGACTTTATGCTCCCTGAGATTTTCTGGCCCATTGCTTGGCTGCAGGTTTACAAAGGAGAAAGAGAAGTTGACTTTGGCCCAACGTCACCTCATGAAAGCACCGTTACACTGAGCCAGTGACCTGACAAGCTGACTGGATTTACTCCTCCTGCGTGGAGTTTTTTAGCAGCAATGTTTTCAGAGTAAAAAAGGCTCCTGAAAGAAAGCAGAAAGTTTCCAGTTAGTTTAAGAAAGCCAACAGAAAACCCACAGCATATTTTTGAAGCGCTTCTTCTCATCCCTAGGAGCTATTTTAAACACCAGAGCTAAATCCACTCCTCCTTGTGCAGTGTCCTGCAGCGCTAACCAGGCTGCCAGCAGGATGCGGAGCCCACCAGCGCAGGGAGTGCAGACAGTCATTTCCTCCAATTCATGATAGGATGCAGACATTCCCCACCTTCTGCCCTTCCACCTATTCTGTCTGGCCAAGTCCACAGCAGGCCCAAAGCAGGCAGATGCTGTTCCCCAACAACAGTGATAAATTTTATGTGCAGCAGTAGCTTCACTTTCACTTGTGCTTTTGGTTCAGTCTCAGACACACACTAGGTCAGAATCTTCTATTTCCAGACATGCTTTGTCCTGGGCTCTGGTGACAGACACTTCAGCCTCTCTGCCCTCATTAAAACAAATGCAGCCAACAGCAAACGGCAGCAAAATTTAAATGTTTCTTTTTTAACTTACCCTGGCATTAAATAAAAGCAGAAAAACATCAGAAATTCATCAAGATTTTTTTTTTTTAATAAAGGAGCAAAAAAAAAGAAAAAGAAGGGAATCAGGAAAAGGAGCCACAGAAGGACAAATGAAGAACAGCAGTTTCAGTTCTTTGGCAGACATTTCTAATGGGCAGCTACTGCAACTGGGGATGTTCCTGATGCTAATGGACAGCAGACTAATCCACAGTTCCTGTATTTCAGTATTCAGCTGACCTGGAACACAGTAAGACACATTATGGGGCAAAAAAGCACCAGGAAAGCCTCTCTGCAGCCGGGATAAGTTTAAGATTTATTCACATTTTAAAGCTCAGGTAGAGTGTAGAGATAAAGCAACAACCTCTGAAAGTACTAATGGAATAAAAATGAAGACAAAGTCCTATAAACTCAAATAGGTGACTGATATAGGATCAAATAGAGTATCTGCAGCAGCAGACATACTTCTGTCCTCTAGCAAAATCAGTGCCAAGTTCAGGAATGCTCAAATCTGGCAGAGTAGATCCACTCTGTTTATTGACAGAGTGATGACATGCTTCAAGAAACAAAAAATCTCCACACTCTCAAGAGGCTGAAGAGCCCAGGTGACAGTTGGTTGTCATAAAATACCAAACAGCAGATGGGCAGAAATGTTCTTGCAAAAAAACATCCTGCAAGACTTCACTTGGTAAATCAAGCCCATGTTCTTCCTTATATAGAACTTCTACTCCAAACACATGGTCCCAATCCAAAGATAACTTCTGAAAGATGATAAGAAACATATACGCACAATAAAAGGGAACAAAAAGTTTAGGAAAAAAGCCCTGTAAAATTTACCATCCAACCAAGTTTGAGAAGTGAATTAAATCTTATTATTTCCAATGGCAAATAATATGTAAAGTATTTTCTGCATGTATTAAAAACAGAAAATGAAACCACATCTATGTTATATGAAAGTCTTCTTAAGAAAAAAAAAGAAGTAGAAAGGTGATTTTTTAAAACCATGTGACAGTTAAGTTACTACAGGAAAATATTTTCTGGTGGCTGGTTCCCACAAGGACATATGCACACACGTCAGTGTAAAAGAATCAACTCATTGCAACTATTTTTAATATTTGAAAATAAAACAATATACCTAAGTATCCAACCACCTCATAATACATTTGCAGAAGACTCATATTCACAGGAGCTCTCCACATTAGGTCAACTTGAATGATCCCCCTTAATCTTTTCTAAACTATGTAAGAGGAATCCAAAACTTTCAACAGCAATTACATTTAAGTTGATGCTTCCCATTTCCAGTAGTGTAGAAGCACTCACGGGTTGTTTCTAAGTTATGATGCCAACTCACCCCAGCAAAGCAAGTTCAGTACTTTATCCCACACCTATAATCCCAGGAGAAATTACATAGTGACACTAACACACAGGGAAGCAACAGGAGGAAATGTTGAACTTTCATAGGAGGACACATGCTCGAGGATTGCGTAATTCCCTTTTAAAAGTGATTATCTGAGCTTCAAAGGAAATGAGAAGGGAAAAACATCAGACTTTCAAAGGGAACTTCAGTGATTTCTATTTGAGATTTAGCTCTACATGCCTTTGAAAAATTCTACTTTAAAGCACCAGACAATTGCCACATTCCTGTCAGGGTGCTGAGGGGAGACAGCCGGGGAAGTCCTCAGTGCATCCTGCTGTATCACTTCCTGATCACATGAGAAACTAAACTTGGCACAGATGTTTGCCTGGCAAATCACCAAGAAATTATAAACACTGTATTGACTCACTTGGCAAGACACAGACATTCTTCCTCATGTGCCCCAAACTGTAACATAAATAGGCTGCTAATAGATAGATCAGTAATTCAGAGAAGTAAAATGCATCATTAGGAGTACCTTGATATACACACAACCATGCCTGCACTCTGGGACACCCTCAGTAACTACTTCGATTTGAAACTGTATCTTAACAATATTAAGTCTTTCATTACCACATAAATTAATTATATAATGGAATATTTTGCCAAATAGCTTTGCATGGACATAGTATGGAATAACAGTGTAAAAATCTTACAGTTAGGCAGCTCTGGTTGGTGGACCTGAGTAATAGCTGACATGAAGACTTTATGCGAGGAGCAGCCTTGCCTCCCAAGCCAGGCAGCAGCAATGTGAGCTCCACGGGGAGCAACTCATCCACAAAGTCCTCCTGGCAGCTCACAACAGCTCCCTTGGGTGCTTGCAGGAGCAGTGTGTCTCTAAGACCAGATCATCTATTGCCATGCCTGTGTCCTGTCCTTTCACACCAAGCAGATGGCAGAGACCCAGCTGAGGCACAGAAGCACCACTGTCCTCCATCCTATCAGGAGCTGCTGTTGGAGGGACACAGCTCACCATGGCCCAGTCAGCTCCACCAGCCAAGTCCTCCCCACTTCCACAGGTCACACACTTGCAGTGCAGAAGCCCTGGAAAAGCCACACTTGCCCCACATCTACTATGGGGATCTGCAGGCAGCTTCTCCTCACACCAGCAGCTGTGGGAAAGTTGTGCACACTCCCATAGAGGGAAGGGGAGTGACAAACAATTCCTCTGGCAAAGGTACCCCAAACCAGCTTCCTCTCTGCAGCACTGGGTGAATACACTACACAGCATTACCAAAAGCTGTGGGTTAGGGACAAAAAATTATTCCTGTCAGACTCGTTAGTGTTCAACCCATTTACAGAAATATTTGGTTGTAAAACCTTCTTACTGTCTCCTGAGTTAATAAAAACTTGTCAAAGCACAGTGTCATTCAACTGCTCTTTTTGCAATCTTACACCTCGTAGAGAAACTTTGATTTCCTTCCCTAAATCTTCTCACCAGGTGAATAAATATTCAGAAATAGAAAGGACACTATTTTTCGCTGTATAGCTTTGCCTTGAAAGTTTTCCCAAAACTTTGCTCTTCCAGTAGTTTCAAGCCACTACAGGAATTAAAAAACCAAATTATTTCAAAGTGGCTTAGTATATGACCTCTACATTACACTGGTTTAGTGACTAACAGTAAATTTCACCACTTATCCCTATGTGAGAAGACTGTTAGTTTTTGTAGCCTAAATAATTTCTGTCTCACAGTTTCCCATTCATGCTGAGCTTTGTCAAGCTACAATGATTAGAGTAAATGTACTGTACAGGAACAATACAACTTTAAACAGGAAAAGTGTGTCAATATCACTTAGCAGTGTCTTCAATCAGGCTGCTAAAATATTTAGGGAAATTATTCACAATAAAACCACAAATTACAATTACTACAGAAAGGCTTGCTGGGACATCACTTTGCTGTAATTAAATAGGGAGCATTTTTTAAGTTTGGTATCTTGGCATCAGTAGAACATAACTGATAAAAGAAACATGCTTTCAGCAAAGTCAGCTTTCAGCATTCATAGTTGTATTTCCCTCTGGATCACAAACTAGACATGCAGGAAGCTTGACAAACGTGCATAAGAAATGACAACACAAACACAATTCATAACTACATTAGGAATATGTTAAGGCTCAGGTTAATCCTCCTAAAATAACACTTACCCAGGGAGTGAGAAGCAGAAGGTGAGTCCCAACTAATGACACCAGTGAAAGTGGCTCTCAGAAAAAGCAGGGAAGGAGATGCCTGTATCCAATACCATTGCCAATGTCTACAGAGCAGTTCTCACTCTTTCTGCTATTGGCCCTCATTCGTTTTTTCTTCCTGCAGCCAGACCTCAGTGCCACCTCCCCTGCCAACGTGGGCTTTGTCACCAGCCAGCATGGACTCCTGAATGCCAAGAGAGGCAGCAGCAGGAGGCTCCGAACCAAGGCCACTCCTCTGTGGGCACCAAACTGCTCCTTCACCAGATGCCTGAACAGAACGGATACAGTGTCTGAACACTCTGAATGCAACTCCAGTCCCAAAGCCCCTACAGAAGGAATAGGAAGAAGAAAAACACACGATATGCTGTGCTGGGCAAATCGATGCAAAGGGTTTATATATGTTCAAGGACAAGGACACAAGGACTTTTACCCCCACCCAGACAATGTGAAGGCACAAGGCCCAGTGTCTATCGACTTTGTTCCTAGTGTGCAAACAGCTACATAACCATGACAACACTGTTTTGAGGGTGATAATGAATTAAGCACATTTTTGGCACTTAAAAAGACTGGGTAGCTTGGATTCAACTATAGATCCTGGTATCCAACATTGTTCAAAATGGGCAATAAATCAACAATGTTGGCTTCCTTTGTCAAACTGGGAATATGCAATAACAACGTAACCAGACAAAAATGCTTGGCTATTCTAAGCTATCCTGTGCTACAGGCAAAAGTTGATGCTGCATGCACACTTAGCAAGTGACATTTAATACGTGGGACGAACAATGCAGCAGCAAGTCATGACTTCTTCGATTCCTGAAAGGAATGCAAATCCTGAAAATCCCAAGGACATTCCTCCCTAGAGAGTAACTTGTTTTGTAATGTTACAAAAATGTAATTGTTTCAAAATTCAGGATAAGCTTGTTATTAAAAAAGACTGTGCATTTAGCTGCTTGGAATTAGAATAATCTGAAATACCATACCATCTGTACCATCTGACTTTAAAGCAGTTTAGTCATATGATGAAGAATGCAGAAAGAATCCTGAGTAGTAATGAATACAGTGGAATGTATATTTTTGAATACTTCCATCTATTGCATTTTGGAACGGAGCTGACTTGAGGTTTTGGGCTGGTTTCATGCCTTCCTCTCTCTGCATGTGTTTCTGTAATTCTCCCCTTTCATGCTTAAAGCTGGTTTTAGATGAAGACATTTCTAGTCTGAAGAAACATGAACTGAAAATACTTCAAGTCTGTAAACAGTTTTTCTGTGTAATCACTTCTCAGAATACAGCAATGCAATTTGAAAAACAAATATAGTAACACAATACAAAAATTACTTTTTTTAACTATGCAAGTACTTTTAAAACTAGCAATATTTCAGTTCTAAAGCTCCTGAAAGGAAACAGCACTTTCCTTTCCAGGGTATGCTACAGGAATACCCATGTGATCCCACAGTTACCATAAGGGTACAGATGTTCAAGCTGCTACATCCTTTCTACCACCCTTTCCCAGTCATTCTTCTCTTTTGTCTTCAGCCACCTGCATTCAAATGGCCTTGAAATGGGTCTGCCTCAGGAAACTAAAGTGAGTAAAATCCAGAGTTTTATTTTGCCAGGTTATGTTCAGGTGAATAAGCCCTCTGATCTAGAATATCAGAGTTATGTTAGTACTTGCTCTGGCAAAAGGAAATAGAAAAAAAAATTAAATCCCAGAGGCAGAACCATCTATTTAGGCAGCAGTCCAAACCATGGAGCAAATTTCCACAGTCACTTCAAGCCGCCCTAAGGGGCACAGCTGAACTTCATGTCTGAATTCAGCACATGAACTTCTGCTTACATCTTCCTCTCTCTTCAAAATCATTCATCTTTCACCCTTCAGCCACCCTTCTGTCACAGTGAATACCTTCCCATTTTTTAAACAGCTGATGTGACCATTTTTAATATTCAAGTGTCAGGGTTACACTAAAAGAGCAAATTAACATATGAAAAAGGCTTAACACTAAATTGAAAATTATGTTTTCAGCTCCACTTTACATTTTACAGGATCATTTGCCATTTTACATTTCTACTCACCATGCTTCACCAAGTAAGTAATACCAATAGGTGTCACACATGTGAGATTTAAAGCTCAAGGAATAATTAAATTTTGATATTGCAATTTCTCACCAGTCACTACTACTTTTCACCAGCCTAACCCTTTTCTTTTTAGACAATTCATTTTACATTTTACTTCTACAGCTTTGCAGAGGATCAACAGCCCTACAGCTTCAGTTTCAAGATCAGAACATCCATTAAGTGACAGCCTCAAAATGTGGCTGAATACATTCCCACTCCCTTTCTTTTACTGCAGTTCCTTTTGCTGTAATGTGTAGTGGAGCCAGTTGGCCTTTAAAATGAAATAAGTTAAAAAGTCATAAATGAGAGAAATACTCCTGGAAAGCATCATTCCTCAGTCTAGCCAGTTGCAAATCCCAGGGAATGTGCCAGAGATGATCCCTGAGCAGACTGAGGGAACGCCTGCAGATGGTGGAAAGTGACAATCGGACAGATGAGAGCTCCTCTGGCTTGACAGAATTCTTCACCAGAACTTTACCGCACTGCAGAAACTGTAATATCACATGGGAGTGAAAATTTGGCCCCTCAGCTCAGGCTCCATTCTTTGATTGTGCCAGTGTTTTCCAAGCTTGGTTGAGCCTTTGTAAATCATAAGGGAGCCTCAGTCTGTAACTGGTTTTCTAAGGGCAGCACCGTGGTAATGATGAGGATCAGGAGGAACACTCACTAGCAGCAGCAATGTGGGCATCTACAACATCACAAGGCTACTGCAGATTTGCCAGACTCCACAAGAGATGGCTCCACTCTCCCAGGGCCTGTCTGCACATTTTGCAGTGGATGATTCTGGGGTCTTGCCTCAGTATCATTTATAAAGACATTCACTAAGAGCTTAGAATTTGCAATGCTTCTGAAATGACCAGGATACTTTTATCATCTTGTTTTGCATCCAAACCTCACTTTGTTTAATTCCCATTTGGACTGAGGCAGCAGAGTACAGAGAACACCTGTGAGATGTGCTCAGCTGAAGCAGCCCAGCAGAGGCAGTTCTTGATGTGATGTGGATGCCTTTAATACTTCCAGCAGTGCTGCAAAAGTCCAGTGACACAAAGATACCATGTCTCTGGCCAAACACAGCAGACAAGAGCTGAAGATATTCTTCCCCCCATGAACTGAACAGACTGATGCAGAAGAGATGCCCCAAGAGGCTTTCTTGGAAACCACAGGTGGACACAAGTGCACACAGGGGTCAGGCCAGTTCCCCCCACTCAGGGCTGCACAGAGAGAGGGGGAGGGCAAGGCTGGAGGGAACCCAGCCATTGTTCTTGCACAAACATGCAGGAGATGAATGCATGAGAACAAGTTTGATGCTGAACAAAAGCGTATTTTGTTTAATAGGAAAATAGACTTACACAATCACACCATCTGTATCCCTCCTAATCCTTCCCCCTCAGCTACTTCAGTCAATAGCCACCCTCAGCCAAATCAGACAGAGCAGCAGCAGCCTCAAGAATAAGTTCCTACAGGACAGGACAGACATCCTGGAAGTGAGCACATGGAACACCAGGCTGGGCTGAGAGACCACATCTTGCCAAGAAGCCCTGATGAGAACAAGCTCACATCAAAACCATAACTGCAGGCAAAGTGTCCTGAAGATTTCATGTCAAGTCAGCCACAAGACACAAAACCAGGAAGCAATGCTTCATCAGTCCCACAGTTCCTTCTTTGAAACAACAGAAATTAAGTAAACACACTGCACATATGTTAAGGAAACATCATGACAAAATCAGATTGCACAGCTGATTCTGTATTTCCCAGGTGAGGCAACGAATCAAGTTTCTTTGGAGTGCTGACAAACAGACAAAACGACAAAACAACTTCCTGTTAAACAAATAAATGGTTTTGCAAAACACCACATTTTGTAAGAAGCAGCAATGAATTTCATCTGTTTCAAACACCAGCCACTACTCAAGCCCATCTGTCAGTAGAGAACAATTGCACAGACAAGTGGAGATGATGGAGAAAGTAATATCATAGAAACAAACTGCCTAAGCTCTAAGCAACAAAATTGATTTTCCTCTTGCTTATAAAAGCATGCTTATAATGCTTATTTTCCCATTTTACCAAGTATTATTTTTGTATCTTTTTTTTTTTTTTATTTAGGAAATTTTCTATCTTATGTTTTTTATTCATTTAGGAAATTAAGGCAATAGGTCAGTTGGTAATGCAGGAGAGGCTGGGAAAAGGCACAAGGCTTTAAGGAGTTAAAGGTTCACAGACAGTTATGCCCCCATGTCAAAAATCTGACTCCAGAAGACACAAAGGACACCTTGGTAAGAACCCAGAATGGGTCTTACAGTAGTGAATCGTTCAATGGTTTAGTTTGGAAGGGACTTTAAAAATCATCGGGACCCAGGTTAACAGCGTAAAGCTGAGTAAGGGTAGGTTTAGGTTGGGTATCAGGAAAAGGTTTTTCACCCCGGGGGTGCTGAGCACTAGAACAGGCTCCCCAGGGAAGGTAAGAGTACCAAACCTGTTCAAGGAGCATTTGGTCAATGCTCTCAGACATATGGTGTGACTCTTGGAGTGTCCTGTGCAGGGCCAGGAGTCGGGCTGAATGATCCTGTTGGGTCCTTTCCTACTGAGGATCCTCTGTGATTTTAGGATTTACTTCCAATCTCCCTGCCATGGTCCTTAGACCAGGTTGCTCAATGTGGCCTTGAACACTTCCAGGGATGGTGCATCCACCAAATCTCTGGGCATCCTGCTCTAGCCAAGTCCTTATCCACTGAGTGATTCTTTCATCAAATCCATGTATCTCCAGCTCAAAAACAAAGATGTCCTGTGGGACAGTGTTAAGATACTTTGCATAAATCCAGGCAGATTACATCAATTGCTTTTCCCTGATCCACCAATGCCATAATCTCACCACAGAAGGTCACTAGATTTGCCAGGTACAGTTTGCCATCAGTGAAGCCCTGCTGGCTGTGTGGAAGGCAATTTTCTTTCTGGCTCTTTCATTGTCCTAGAGCCAGATTAAGCAGAAAGGCTGCTTTTTCAAATCAATACTGTTCTGTGGACAAAAACTATACCAGACTTGGCATTGTTAAAATCAGAGAGGGCCTCCAACTAGGAAAAGCCATGGTGAAAGAAGTTGCTACTTGGAGTAGCATTTACATCTCTCTATTACTGATCTAACAATTTACATCCTCAAAGAAATTCATGCTGCAAGTGCCAACAATTCCAGGTATTTTTGACCACAGGAAAGTACTTTAAAAAACCCACACCAGACTTCCTAATAGAGGTATGGATAAAAATAAATCAGCTTTGTGCCTGCCTACAGGACAACCCTCAACACAAACTGTGATCTGTAAGCTCAAACACAAGGCCTGTATTTCTTAAAATAACTTTACACTCTAGTTCCCCCTACTAAGCAGCCTTCTGCAGGGAATTTTAAGCAGCATTTTATTTGTAACAATTAATTACTAACGATTTAATTCTTTAATGCATTGGATGAAAACAAAGGAAAAAAACACTGAAAGTTATTTGGAAGAAAAATGTACCAGGATGCAAGTTTTGATAGGAATAAAAACATACTAGCACTTAATCTTTGGGTGTACTGCTGCTGAAATAAAATAAGTAACATTGTGTTCTGGAAGCCTTGCAAAACTATATTAAAAATAAAGAAATAGCATATTCCAATTAATCTTAGCACAACCCCCCATATTTGATATGATTGCAGACAATCTTCCAGACATGATCTAAATCTGCCAGACTCTGATTCTCCAATAACTCAGGCAGGGACCTGTTCTGCCCTGGAGAAAAATGTGTTCAGTCTAAATTTGGATCAACAGTACTTTAGACAAAGAGAAAGCACATCAGTAATTACCAGTTAAGCTTCAGCAACAGGTGGAATATATTGAAAACAAAGTGCTCAGAGTTTTTAATTCTGGAAAAACAAAACCCTAGATTGTATTGGCATATAGAGATCATCTTAATTTCCAGCATGATAAAGAATAAAAGTAACATTTAGAAATATCTTGAAAAGTAAAGGACTACATCCAGGAAAACAAGTTAATCTTCCCACCGAGTTATAAAAACTCTTACACACTTGGTATGACCTGGATTCCTGAACAGATACTGGGAAAATTACTATTTTTTTCAATTTCATCAGAGATAAATTTGTTTTTGTTACATCTTCAAGAACAACACTAATACCGTAAATTGAAGTAGATTTATTAAAAGATCTTTCCAGAACCATTTGAACTAACCAAGATGTTCACTTCAGCCTTAATGCAAACTTGCATTTCTCAAACAAACTATCATTTACTGCTGCAAAAGACTTGCAAGACACGTACAAACCACACCACTGGTGAATATAAAACCATGTGGGATACTGCACAAACACTACAAATAGTTTCAGAGGAGGAAAGCAAGCCTTTTGGCCAACAGGTTAAGGAAAAAAAAACTAAGGATACTGGAAATCTGAGGGGGTTTAAATTCCAGCCATTCTTTGAACAGATAAACTGTTCCCTGAAGTGCTGTGTGGACACCAGAAACTGCTAAAAGAATCACTGGATCAAGAGCAGTTGTGCATTTTCATATTTAGCATCAACTCTGTCACAATTCACAGTCAAAAGATCAAAAATAGAGGCAAGTTTGAAGAAAGTAATTTACACAATAAAAAATTTTAATGGAGTGTTAAAATCCAGAAGTCCATTAACACTTTGAACCACCTGAAGAATCTCTCTCATGAACAAGGGTCTTCCTCCACAGTGACGGCAGGAATGGAAAAAGTATTTTCAATTGCCCCACATATCACCTTCATCACATCTATGGCAAATGGCTTTTTGTTATAACCCCAGCCTTTCTAGTTTCCCTTTCCTTTTCATCCCTTCCCCTCCTTTTTCTGCACATCCCATTGTCAGTTTCCTTAATACTGGGAAACCACATTTGGCTTAAAATTTTATTTATTTTTTAGCGTCCTTTTAAGACATTTACCTCCGCACCTGGCACTGCTAGAAAGAGAAGCATATGAAAGCACACTCAACCCTCATCTTTCATTAGGTAGCAGACTCATGAGCAATTATCAGAATACATTATCATCTAATTAACGCAGCATAATCAAGGGGAGCAGAAAAAGTATATGTAGTATCAATCTCCTCTCTGAAATTCTCCTAAAGGGAAAAAGCCCACCTGTAAACACAGATCTAAATTTCTGAAATCACTGCATGGATTTAACGTTAATCTGTATAAGACACTGCAACTTCTGATACTGCAGAAATAACTTATATTTATACAAAAAATGCAAGCCAGGACCAGAATGAATGACTTAATATTTGGAAAACAATTTGTTGAGCCGGTAGCTGTAAACACAAGAGCTGAGCCTCGCAGAGCTCCAGGCTGCCACAATATTGAGCAGTCAATCCTGTTTGTGCTGCAGTAGTTACTGATGGGTGGGTTCCCCAGTGCCACAAGGATCTGTAGGATAGAAGAAATTGGTTCCAGCTGAGGCCACTTTTCTGTGCTCTGAAAAATATAGGATATTGTAACATAACCAGTATCCTTGCTGGAAAGGGAGGGGATGTCTTCAAGGAAAGCAGACAGATGGACATGCACTCTGAGCTACATCTGACTCTCTATTTAACATCCCTTTCCCTATTCCCTAATGAAACACTGCTGTGAAGATAAAACATTGGGTAGAAAAGAGAATGCACCAGGTTACCTGGGAAGGACACCACCGGTGCAATCAGAAAATGTAATTCCCTTGCTTGGGAACCACAGGGCACAGAGAAGAGAGCGTGCTCCTCTCTCCTGATGGAGGATTCAGAGTGACCTAAGCAGGAGGAAACCTCCAACACAAATGAAAAAAAAAAAGATAGTCAGGCTCCATTCAATTGCAGTGTGCAGAACCACTGTGATTTATGACTTCTGCCAAGAACCAACTGCAGAGAGGGAAAACACCACCCCTGTGTGTGCCCCTCATACTGAGCACACACCATCTCGTGTCTGTGGAGCGACCATGGCTGCCTGCTTCACACAGACACAATATTAATGGAATTAATTCCTAAAGCAGTGGGAAAATACTACATGGGAGAACTTCCAAGTCACAAATTCTGCTTACTTAAGCTAAGCTGCTTAATCAAGTTAATTGAAGGAATTAAAAAAGCATCTGGAGAAGAACACGTTCACCAGCCAGTCTCCAGTCACTCCTGAGCTGGTGTTACTTCTTCTGGGAGCCAGTTCCCTGCTGGCACAGCACAATCTATCATCAGCCATTACACTGATTACCATCCATTAGTTTTGCTAAGTACTAATGAATTCAAACCTACTTTTGTAATTTATTTACAAGCTATTCACATACTGGATATGAAGCACATATATACAGTGCTTTGCATTAACATGAGAAATGTGGCTGAATACTAAAGAGTTGCACGTTAAAAACGACCAATAGAAGAAATAATTCTCCTCACAAGAAATCGTTTATGGAATATTTTTTTGGCAAGACAAGCAGGACAGAAGATTACAGTCTTTAAAAATACAACTGGTTAATATACAGGGGGAAACAGAACCCACAAGAATTACAAGTTTAAGTATGAGTCCCATAAATAAAAAATTCAATTAAAATGTCATTTTAGCAAACACTGAGGACAGAGTTGGGACTCTTATAAAACAATGGGTTTTCTTGCCTGCTATTAAGGCAGAGTGATTAAAATGAAAGATAATCCTCTTTACTTCAAAAGCTAATTATTACATGTAATGAAATTTCTTCTTGTACCATGAGACTGAAATGAATTCTACCAAGACCATCAACCCACACATCTTTGCTGTAATAAAGTAACTGCTTGAATTTTTCCTTACAATCCTATTTCTACAATAGACTATTAGGCTCAGCTTTGATTTCAGCACACCACATTCCTTACCACTACGGAAACCAAATGCAGAACAGCTGTGGAAGCAAACCCCACTGTAAGCAAATATTCAGACAAAAAAAAAAAATTTACAAGTTAAAAATCCCTTGTGAAAACCCCTTCACTGGGAATTCTGACCAAAGTTAAACTGCCAGTTTAGCCTTGGCTTAAGGATTATCCAGAGGAAGCATCCCACCCACATTTTTCCCAGGAGGTGTAAAGAGATGCCTGCATCTGTTAAGTGCCCAGATTTTCTATCCTGCCAGCCAGCAGTGCTCTGGAGGAACTGAGCTGTTTGCTACGATACTGCTTCCTGCATTGCTACATCTAAATTTAGATGCCAGGTTTAGCCAATACTTTTTCCACTTCTTCCCATAGTTAAAACAAAAAGAAAAACAGTTCTGCATCAATTCACTATCTTCATCCATGTGCAGAAGAAAACATGATGTCAGAACTACACACACTTGAATTACATCCCCAACCTCCAGCTACAGGGTGAGAGAAAAGAGTTTCTGCTCTTCTCCTGAATGACTGCACACCAGGCAGCAGGCACTACTGAGTCACATTTCTACGTAACCCTGGGCACTGCTCACCCAGGTTCCAAAGATTTTACCACGGGGAAAACAAAATCTAAAAATAAAGGGAGCAAAGGGAGGGGGTTGGCTTCTGCATTCCCAAAGACTTCCTGCTGCCATGCCCTCTATTAGCAGGATGTGGATGGAGTGAAGCAGTAAAAGCGAGCTCATCAGTCACTCTCACGTCCCCTGAGTGTTGAGACATTTCACTTTGAATTTTCCCTTTGGTGTCTTTTTCCAGCAGTCAAACTGTCATGAACTAAAACATATGCATTTTTTTCTTCCCTTGCACTATTATTCACCATTGCTAGACAGAGGTGTATTCAAGTGAAAACAAACTATTGATTCTTGTTTCTGGGTCTAAGAGCAGGGAATGCAAGCCAACTATCAATGCTGAAGGTGACTCACTGAAAAAAACCCCAATTATTATAAACTGAAAGCCTACTGTATCCCTAGACAGGAACTGAAGGCAGCAGCCTCATGCACCTCCTCCCATCCCACTGCAGCTTTCTGAGGTGAGGGAAGTTCTGTCATCACTGCTGACTCCTCACAGGAGTTTGAGCATCACAGGAGGACGACCTTACAGCAATTCCTGATGGTTCCCTTCATGCACCCTGCCTATGAGGTCTATTTTCATTCCCCGTTTCATTTTTTAAATTCTGACAAATACTTAGCCTTAGTTCCTTTGACAAATTAATCACCTTTTTATCCATCACCTTCAAAAACTGCTGTTGAATATTCCTCTCTTTCCCTGTCCACACTTCAATACATTGCTACCAAGAGATCTCACAGGTGAGCCTCTCTTCCTTCTCTCCACCCACACACTTTGTTTCAAATAACACTAATATGAATGCTAAAAAATTTAAAAACAACGGGGACATATTCCAGGTCTCATGCTCATGCTTGTTTAACACAACTTGTTTTATTTGAACTCCAAGGATGAGATACTGCACATGTTGTAACAAATCCTTCCTGAGCACATTCTCACATCTTTGGTAGATGATCATTGCACTTACAACACTGCATCTTAGTCTAAACAAGCCAGCAGTGAACTATGTGCAAGGTTTTCTAGACTACTGGAAACAGTTACGTCAACACTGACAAAGTACAAAGGAACTTCTTGATGTGATAATATTTTAAATAATCACAGCTTCAATGTATTATTTGCCTTTGAATACAAAAGATGATAGAAAACCCTCCCTTTTTATCTTGCAACATCAAAACCGAAGGACTCCATAAATATTTAGTGAATGACCAGTACACTTAGAAGTGAGACTATCACAGCAAGTGTTACCCAGATGTGAACATCATCAGAGGCTGATGATGCTGAAGAACAGGGATAGTTAGGTGCTGGAACGAATCAGATGTAACACTAATATGTAGCAACGCAGTAAAATGAGGTTGAGATGGCAATGTTTCTGTCTTTTATAGACTTTGATGTGCCACCATCTTTAGTTCAAACAACTTCTGTCATCTCTAACATGCTTGACAATAGTTTTCAACAACAAGGAACACAGTATTTCAATTTCTTTACGCTGCATCATAATTTTTGGAAGCAATGCACCCAACCTTCCTTGCAGGTCAGACTCCCAAAATGTGCTCCCCATAGAGAGGGACTTTGCTCAAGCATAGGATAAAAATATCAAAGGTCACAATTTAATTTATTATTCTCAGGTTTAGCACATGCCCAGAGGTGCACTACTGCTGCTCCTTTCCTAGCAAAGAACAAAGTAATGGCCCTGCCCAAGTGAACTAGCTGGGGCCTCAAAATACCCTAAATCTCTGAAAGAGTTCAGCATGTGCTCCTATCACACCCTCAGATCCTCAAATTAAATCCAAAGAGACTACTGATAAGCTGTGAGGAACAGATACTCAATTCCCCATGAAGATGTTACACAATTTTGAAGTATCTACATCTCTTTACATGTTAAATTAGGATTAACTTTCAAGATAATCGAACAAATGAAGCAGTAAATTTTAACTTTAATGGGCTTTTTTTTTAATTCAAGAAAGTGTCTCAGCCAGAAAATACCACAAAGGTATTCAGGTTTCAATTTTAACTCTTAAATCCCCAGGTAAGCTACACAGAATTCTGGGATTATTTATAACTTGAGTCAACAATTCACATAAATGGAGTAAAATACAGGACACACTATAAAATTATATACAATTACCTCATTAAGTAAGGAATGCAAATACAAACAAATTAACATGTAAACTTTATTTCAAAACAACCATTCACTTCACACCTCTGCAACGATTCTGTTGTCAAAAGCAAATGACAGCAGATCTTATCATGGAAATGGGGTCCAAAACACTGGGAAAACAAAGTTTCAAAAGTACCAGTACTGGCCCCCAGATTACTGAGTGTGTCCAAGCTGCCCTAAAGTCATTCTCAAAACAAGAAACTGTTCATAATTTCACTATAATTTAACTTAAAAAGTAGTTAAAGTTCAAAATTTCCTTTACCACTTAAACCAACTATTTCTTTGGCTGTACATATAGATTTGACTGTCATGGCATTTTCTCACACGTGAAGTAATACAATCCTTGTTGACAGCACTGTGAATTTATTGCTTAATTTTGTGTGGCTTCTATCATGAAATAGTTTGATTAGGAAATAAGCTTAACATTTCTGAGAATTAGTTCAGTGCTCAAACACAACAGCCAACTTTCTTCCAAGCCACTTTCATCCTTCCAGAGCAAAGCTATTGCTTAGAATATTCTTACAGAAAAACAAAGAACCAACACACAGCTCATGACTACGCTTACAACTACCAGTTAGGGATTTCTGTGGACAGCAGACTCTCAGTATGAAATGTAGCACTGATGTAAATACTTTGTGCAGCATGGCTCTTTTTTAAAATTATGACCTCCAGTATCTAATGAGAAAAGGTATCTTCCTGCTGGAGGTAATTTGTTTCTGCATTCGTTTGAAGAGATGGAGGAGAAATTAAAATTAAATTATAATTAAGCACCTAAAACTTTCACCAGATTTGAAAAATCACACCTTTTTCTACGCCTAAAGCTATACAAGTGCTCTTGCATGATTAATGGTCCTTAAAAAAGCAATTCTAAATATGTTGATTTTTAAACATTCAAGAAACACCCTTTTTTAACAAGGGCTACAGGAGGCTGCTGCTGTGAGGTGTAGATGGAGCTTGAATGGTCTCTAGGTACTGGCTTTACTTCCCCCTCTCACAAAGAGCTGGGCCATGTTCAGGTGCCAAGCAGAAAAACTACTGAAGAAATAGAAGAGCCAAGTCAGCTGTCAGCAGTGCCTCTGCTGCCTCAGCACAAAGGTGTCCCAGGCTGTCCAACCCCTCCACAGGGAATTCCCTCAGCAGCTCCCTATCCCAGCAAGGCGAGGCTGCAGGAGATGAGCTCCTGCAGTCTGGACTGTGGTTAGCTCCCAGGGTATGAACCCATTTCTGCAGGAAGTAAATCCTCATCCTTCTGAGGAGACACTGTAAATACAACCAATCTTTTTCTCAAAATCTCTTGGCAAAATTTTCCTTAGGAGTCATCACTGCAGAGAGGCACAACAGCAGACAAGTGCACACCAGACTTCAACAATAGGCTAGGATGAGAAAGGCAGTACAAGAGCAAGCTTTTGGAAATGCACGTTTAAATCAAGAAAGCAAATTCATCTAGAGAGTTTCTGTACAGCTCTGAAAGAATTAGCTTGCAATCAGCTCCAAGATGGATTTCCCACATTGCTGCACTTCACGCTGCACACCAAAGCTTACTTGTCCCTTCAGCCTCTGACAAATCCTCAAAGATAAAGTTGCTAAGTCACCACACTCTGCAATGCAACATAATAAAACTTGTCATCTGACACTTGTCATGAGCAGGATTACCCCACAACATTCAATCCAAAGATATACAAAATAAGCACAGGGAAGCAAAAAAATTTATATAGAATACTGCCCAGCATTGGTCTAAGTTCAAATTACTTCAGCATGAACAGATGTAGGTCACAGAGCCCCCATGTTTAACAGGCACCTCACCTCTTACTAAGCGTGGAAATAGATATAAATTCTCCTCACATGCTTCTTTGCAATGGCCAAACCACAGCAAATTATGTAAAATTTCTGCATTTTAATTGCTATAGAAATTAAATGCTGCACCTCGTGCCTCTGAGGCAAAGGTGACATACACTTAAAAAAGACACCCCCAAAAAATGCAAACATACACATACGTGGATTTCAACAGGCTTGTACCTGGCACAACTCTATTTCTGGTGGAAAAGGAGCCAAAGGAAGGAAAGTCATGAACTCTGCCCAGCACTCTTGATGGGCCAGTCTTTAACAGAGCAGGGCAGCCAAAATAGAGTCATCAAGTTTTAATCAATTACTGCCAATCAAACAGCAGTTCTTAGCCCAAAGTCATGGCACCCTGTGAGCACTGATCTCTTAACCACAACTGCTACCAAAAAAACACAACCCACTTTTTCTAGCTCTCCTTTATGCATTTTTTCCATGCTGCCACCCAGGCCACACTGTTAAATCTCTTCAGGGCAAGGATTTTTCCCTGATAGGCTGTGAATGCTACTGAGTATTCTGCCAGCTTTCCAGACACAAAAAACCAAAACAAAACTAACTTTATCACCATCCAATCTAAAGGGCTGTGGGCTGTACAAGCAGCTGAGAAAAAGGCATTTCCTGACATCACTGCAAACATCACCTGAAAGCAGGATTCAGACAGCATCCACCGTATCAGATACTTTAACTCTTGAGGGAACACAGGTCAAGCACACTACACTGCTGGCTTCAAGCAACAGCAGCTTGGACACTAACAAAATAACAAACAGCTGTTGTTCTTTGCGAAAGAAGTTATTTATCAGTGAAGCTGTGTTCAGCCCTTCTGGAGCAGCACTCCAGTGCATCGGCTCTACACAGTCTAACACCAGTGATAGTGATGCACACACACGTTTTCGAGGCAAAAAGCAAACAACCAACCCCCACAAAAAACCTGAGCCGGAGTTAACTGGAGTTAAAGAAATCAGAAGACATGAACTGCTCTTCCAGGAAGCATGTGATGCATCAACACCTTATCCTACAGCACAACCCATGTCAGCTAACAGAGCACGTTGCAAAGCCAGCCCAAAGCCACCCCAGAAGGCTGTGTGTGCTGCAGAGAGTGACACAGATTCACCAACATGTACACAACCCCATGAAAAATACACAGGGCAAGGCAGCTATCTGGTCTGGCAAGTTTCAATCCACAGCACTTGATTTTCAGTCAGTCCAACAACACCAACGTCCAGAATTATAAGCAAATATTTATCCATATGTAGAAACTTCACAGAGAGTTTTGATTTGAAAAACTGCCTAACTGTTCAGTGGGCAGGTTTAACCAATGCCTTAATCATAGAAAATCATCTATTCTGGCTTAATAAATACTTAAAATTCCCAGGACAACATGCATGGCCTGCATCTCCACCAGCCTCAAGGTGCATACTGCACTGACACAGCTCAGATGGACTGATCCATCCACCCACCCAGAGCTCTGCCAGTCTGGAGCCCTTCATCCCTGGAGACACAAGCCCAGCTTTGCTTCCTGGACAGTGCCAGGAAGGTGGGGACCCACCAGTTCCAGCCTCCACTGCTCTCTACCATCAGTCACACCTCAGTCTTCAGAGAAGATTTATGAAGTCCAGCAACATTTACATCCACCCTCTGTCCTGGGAAACCTGCTGAGAAGAAAATGCATCTTGGTTTCCTTTACATGGACAGTCTATTAAGAACAGTGCATTTAGCCTCACTAACTAATGCAGGAAATAGATGTGAGTATCAAGGCCACTCTGCAATACTGTTATTCAGCCTGGGATTTACCACTGTGAGAGCCTCAAGTTTACACTGAAGCGAAGTTGTCCCAGCACAAAAAGAAATGAGCAGAGGATGTGAGCTGCCAAGCAGACTGAAGAGAGCAGACAGCGAAAACACAGCACGGCTTACAGAATTTGAATAAGGCATCCCTCTTTCTACCTTCCTCCTCTTGGCTGTGAAGAATAACTAGGATGGGACAGCTGAGTATCTAGCATGATCTTGCTAATCACTTTAGCCAAGGATTTTTAACAATAATATCTCAGAAAATCATGTAATGCCTTCCTCCTCAGTTGCTGTCACTAAGTCTCAAATGTGTAAGCAATCAGCTCCTCACAGAAAAACTCTCCAGCTGTCTCAATTAAAAGAAGCCAATGCAAAGTAACCATCACATGGAGTCCTGTGACATGGCATTGAGTGCCACTGTGAAAATTACTTTCCTTCTCCATAAAAAGAGGTCAATGTCCTATACACAGAAGAGGGGAAAACAGTGATTGTGAAGGAAAATGAGACAAAAATAGCTGCCTTGAATTTTCCTGGTACATGGAAAATCCATTACAAAAGTTTGCACAGCAACAATGAAGCCTGACACGTTAATGACTTGTTGCTTGTGGAGTCACAGGAGAGATGTCCCATCATTCAGAAATTCCTATGCTGCACAAACACGAGTCATAAAGATGACTGTAATGACTGGTCAAATCAAAACTCAGCAGCTTTGTTTTTTTCAAGAAACAAGATATCCAATTAGTACCTCTCATGGGGGGGGGGGGGGTGTTATGCTTCTCTTAAAAAAACCCAAACCAAAACCAAAATACCCCACCACGAATAACTCCCCCCAAAAACAACCCAACAAAAAAAAAAACCCCCAAGCAAACCCCCCAAAACCAGAACAAAACAAAATCCCAGAAGTCTCACAACTCCGAAAAGCTCCTTGCAAAAAGGCGGCACTGCTCTCCTAGTCCCGAGCCTGTTGAGCAGGAAGCCGGTGCCCCAGAGCTGGTGCAGTGACATTTGCAAAGACAAACAGGCCGCTGGGATGGGAGTGAGCACAGGGAGCCCAACAGCACCAGCGTGTACTTCCAGAGCAACACCCACAGGAGGGCCTCAGGAAGGCACGGAGCTGGGAAGTTTTCTCATCCTGGCGAGGCAGGGAAGCACCGAGTCTCCCTCCAGCCCTGGCAGAAGCACAGGACGGTCATCCAAGGACATCCGGAGTCAGCAGCAAGACACCGAGCACATTAGCTACCAAGGAAACCAGACTTACATGACTAAGGCCAGTTATAAAACTTCCGCTTGCTGTAAGGAGAATGTACAGTATCTGGCAATTCTCTGTCAGCAGCACCAAATAATCTAACAGCAATTTGATATTCACGTCCCTGACGGGCTGCTTTAGTTACAGAAACAACATTAAAAATGCAGCATCCTTCGAGATACACCGCACAAGTCAGGCCAGTTTCAGCCACAAGCATCAACTCTCTGGCACTATTTTTTTTTTTTTTTTTTTTTTTTCTCTCCTGATAAGCCCTTTTGCAGCGTGGAGATATCTTATCAGGGATTGCTTCTGTCACCGGAAGGCAAACAGAGCACTGTGAAAATATCAGGTATGACTTAAGCACCGAAGGGCTGTAGCCAGCATCAAACCAGCAGCTGAAGTGGTAGCTGGGCACCTCTCTCTATAAAGGACACTTTCCCCCCTGTAGCAGTCCACACTCCGAGTCCCGGGCACAAAGAAATAAAAACGACTCGCTGCACATCGCTCCGGAGCCCCCAGAAGGAGCGGGGCAGCGCTCAGCCCCCTCCCTCGGCCCCCGGGCAGAGCAGCGTCCTCACACCACAGCACACAGCGCCCGGCCCCGGTCCGCACAGCTAACGCGAGGGCAAAGTCAGTCAATACCTTTCTTTGTTGGAACTCCAGTCTCGCATACGAATTCATGTCCGTCCTGACGGAGGTTCAGCTTCCCGCTTACGGAGAAGATAGTTTAGTATTTCAGATTCATCTGAACACCCGGACTGAGGTCTGGCTTTTACAGCCCGAAAAAGCACCAAGTAACCCCTGAAAAGCACTCGCCTGTGGCGATCATGAGGCGAGAGGGTTCGCGCCCGGCAGCGCACAGTCAGGCACGTTCGGTTTGTGAGAAACGCAGATTTCTAGTTATCCAACATCTAGAAATAATGCTCTTACACAGCTCAGGAAACTAATTTCTATTGTAAACCACTTCATTATAAAGCAGAAAACGGCTCGCAAGTGCATTTCTCCAAACACCAACTACACAAGAACCCCCCCCCCCACACACACACACACACACTCACACACAAACGCGTCTTTACACAGCGTGCAACAAAACACCAAATTCCCACCAACTGCGGGACTCGCCCATCGCAAACTTACCATGCACCCCGGCCCGGCCCGGCCCGGATCCGCTATGCCGGCAGCGAGAGGAGGCGGCGGGGCCGAGGCGCGGAGCACGAGTAAACAAACTCGGGGGCGCCGCGGCCGCGCTCGGAGCCCGCGCTCCCCGCCCGGAGCGCTCCCCGCCCGCCCAGCAGGGGCTGCTCCCGCCGCCGGAGCCCGCGGCTGCCCCGGGAGGCGGCCAGAGGGGCCGGGGGAGCCGCGGGGAGCAGCGCAGCGAGGCGGGCGCCGCGCCCGGGGGCTGCCGGCTCGGGCGGCTCGGGCCGCCCGGGAGCCCTGCCCGGGGGCGGCGGCCTGCGGCGGCTACCGGGCTTTGTGCGCGCTGCCTCCCCCTGGGCCGCCCGCCGCCGCCTCATGCGAGAGCCGGCACAGCTGGGGAGCGCCGTGCCCCCTCGCGAAAGTCGATCCCGCTGATCTCATCACCGCTGGTTACTAATCCAATGACCGCGGAATTAACAGCAGATGGCAACGCCCCTTCCCCCCGGCCCGGCCCGGCCCGGCCCCCGCGAACGCGGCTCCCGCCCGCAGAGCAGAGCGCAGAGCACAGCACGGCCCCGCCGCTCACGCGTGAAACTCGCCCTTGGGCACCGGCAAACTTTGCCAGCAGCGCGTCTGGCCGCCGCCCCACGGGCCACGGCGAGCGGCTTCGCACCTCCGGCAAAGCGCGGCGGCGTCTTCCGGCGCGCCGCTGGCGACGGGAGGCAACAGGGAGGCGCCCCGGGCCCTGCCGGCGGGTCCCGCGGGGTGCGCGGTGCGGGGCGCGGGGCGGGGAGCGGAGCGGAGCGGAGGGAGCGCCGCGGGGCCGGGGCCGCGCGTCCCGCACTGCCGGGAAAACACGGCACACGCGGCCTCGGGAGGAGACGGGCGGTTCGCCTTACCCGGGCTCTGTCAGCCAGATACATGCGGGTCAAACTCTTAATTATACTTTTGGTTGCCAAAACCAACCCAACCCCACGCTCTTAGGTGAGCTTCACGTCTTCTAGAAGGCCATAGGCGAGGCAAGTCCTGTCAGACCAGTGCAAGTTACAAAACAGGCATCAGGTAAGTGCTTCGATCCGTACTCATTAATATCAGTAAATAACAACCTGAAAAGCAGTGGGTTTGAACCCTAATAAGCTCGGCCCTAAATCGCCCTCCCTCCCCTGTGGCCCAAGGAGCACCAGCACAGGCTGACACACTTGTGTTCTGGCTCTGTGCAGTGCTTGGGTCCACACTCGAGACAAGAAATATTACGTGCTGCTTCTGCTCAGGCTGTGCACTTCGCACCCCAAAACTAGATTATCTTCTCTTAGAGACCCTAGACCAGAAAGGTGACATAAAATAACTATCTCTTCTAGTACGAGGAAAAAAAATGAGAAAGGTGAAGAAAACCTTACTAGCTAATAAGTATTTTTCCTCAAATTCTACTGTTCTACCTATGCTTTATACTTCTAATGATAAAGAGGACAAAAATTTTCCCCTCTCCACTTTCATGCTGATACCTATTTCTACTGTATTTTTATTTCTTTTACTAAAATGTTCAGACAGGCTTTTAGCAAAGAACTGAGCCAGACAAGAGTAATATCCATGCTCAGACCATAAAAAAAATGGAAAGGAAATTCTGCAAATTCTTTGAGAGTCTTCAGTCAATAAATCCTCCATAGGAGCTGCTGTAAAACTGGCTGTGTTTCACACATGCCATGTGGGCAGAAAAAGTGTCAGATAATGGCAGCACCCCTTCTGTGGGGACCTGGTGGTGCCTCAAGGGGTCAGACACTCCTGAACCCAAATGAAATATTTTAAAGAGAGTATTAAACTTCAGTTCCTCTCCACACCCTGCATACACACCCATCCCCACAGCCTTTGAGATGTACAGTAGATAGAAAGCACAGGATGAATGGGAGTTTTCTATTTGCTCCACAGTTCTTTATGCCTAGGACAGGCTTTCTGCCACTTCCCATTCCCTCAGGCAGTCTTTGTCTGGTTTATATATACATACATGGAAGTCTTGACATGAGTAGTCATCTGTGCTCTTACCAGCAGACAAGTTACTGAATGTAAATCCTCCCCTTGGACTGACCACCAGGTAATGCCTGTTTTGTGGCACTCATTGGGAAGAGGAGGCCTGGAATGAGCCATGTCTGAACACTTGGGCAAGTCTGTGCCTTGGAGGATGTTCTGCTTTCTTCAGTTTTTAACAGCCTTATTTCTCTTTCACCCTTTCCCAAAACAGCATGTTTCCCAAAACAGGGTCTCCTAACACTTCTTTTGGCAGCCAGCAGTTTGTTTTCCAGTGTAAGATGGGATGTGGTCCTTCATGCCTGTGCCAAGCTTGATGCAAAAAGTGAATTTGGAAAGACTTTCTACATGGTTTGTAATACTAATTCTACAAAAGGAGATTAAAGAAATCACATTAGAAGTCAAGCTTTGTATCTTTTCAGCCAGCTTTAGACACATTGGTCTGAAAAGTGCACAATGCAGAGATCAATCAGGCAGCACAGAGTTTTGGGAACACGCTTCATGTGCTAATGTGAAAACACTTGAGGGTGTAGAAAGTGTCATTTTGATTAATGAGGGCTACAACATGCTATTTGTATATCGATGAGAATATAAACGAATAGGAAACAATCACCTGTTAAAATATTAACGTGATTTTAAAACACACTTGAGCATGGTACAGATACAGCCCATTCTTTTGAGCTGATGCTGTAAAATACCTGAGGAGAGGAGGAAGAGGCACAAGTTTGTGTAACATTACAAACCTTTCAAGATAAACTCTGTGACACAAAGTCAACAAAATGAACCATTTGGTACAGTTCCTGGAGCTGTGCATCACAAAGAGCAGAACCTAGGCTGTGTCATAAGCACTGTGCATTACTCACGTTCCCCAAAGTCTTCTACTACTTTGAAATTACCTGAAAATAAAAATCACAGTCAGAGAAGAATTCTTGAGAATAATGCATTTTATGCTTGACTGACAAACACTATGGTTAGGTGGTGAGGGCTAGGTGAGAAATATTCTGCCTCTCCAGTCACTTGGAATTGCTGGGCAGAGAGTTGAGAGTAAAAGTTGTTCATTATTGCCCATTAAACAGTAAGTGCAGTTAAAAAAAAGTGAGGAAAAAGAAAGTTTAGCTCTTCTTTAGATCAAGAAGATGGTAATCTGCTGTCTATGCTTGTCTCACATGAGATTCATCATTTGAAGTTGTATCCTCGCATCTGATAGCAAACAGGCAAAAAAAAATATAACTGCCTAAATTTGTTCTTTCCCTACATACTCACCTTCAAGGTAAGTTCCACATTATTGCATGGTGAATCTTCCCACACCCTGAACTGCTCTCAGAAGCAATTAGGAAACATTTCCTACACACACTCCAAAAGTACTGAGTGCTGATCCTGTGATCCAGATCACTAATATTTACCCACCTGGTTTCTGGGCACTCCTATACTTGGAGGGCCATATCTGCTCTGGTTTTTAGTAGCAGGCTGAGCTGCTCTGCTGACATTCCAGGTTGCCCTGCACTGCCTGGCTGTCCAGGCAGAGCTGTCTCCCAGTACAGGCAGAAGGAACCTGGAACAAAAGGCCATTTAGGCACTGCTGTATCTTGTGTATCTACATCCCTGGGATTCTTCTTGCTTCCAGATTGGAGTTTTGGGTGAGCTCCAGATAAAGGTAAAGGGGAGAGTTGAGTGAAGCCACAGAAATAAGGTTATAAGTTGATGGACAGTGTGGACAAAGCCCACCTAGAGATCCTTAAGACAAAACAAATACACATCTGAGATTTATGGATTGTAAAGATCTATGTTTCCTTGCACCATAATTTCTATTTATGGTGCTTAAGTATTGCATATTATTTTTATCAGCCCTCTTAAGTACAGCAATACTACAGTCATCATTCCTACAGAGGAGCCAAAGTTGAAAATTGTTATGAAAGTCTGTATTGCCATGCATTTTAGGTATCCACATGTGAAGATGTGACCTTAACTGTACTACTCTAAAGTCCACAAAATTCCCACACAAGATGTTTAAGAGTATTTCAGTCCTAAAACTCTGCTTCCATGAACACTGGACATTTGTATGGAAGTACCGAGAGAAGCACAGAAGCCTCTGCCTTGCTCCAGACATTCAAAACATTGTCTGCACAGAGCTTCTCTACATGGGTGTTTCCATTCTGACCTGGCCATATGCTGGTAGCCATGAAATCAGACTTTACCACTACTCCTTGGAGCCTAGCAAAACCATTACCCAAGAAGCCTGGATACTGCATCTCGTAATGAACTGACAAATTGCTGCTGAAACCGAGATCTGCTTCCCTAGGTCATTGGGCAGAAGTTAGAATTTACCTTCTTAGAGTTCATCTCCCTACAAGCAAATGACAAAACCCCACAGAGATTAGGAAATCAGCACTTGCATAAATGTTTCCTTAGTTTAAAGATTCTTAACTGAGGATGAAGATCCTGCACACCACATTTGACAAATAAGGATGGCATTCAGAAATACTTAACAATTCAAAAGTAGAGTATTTAAAAATGTCAGAAGTCCCTCTATTCAAAAGCAGAGCTACCTACACTCTCAGATGTATTTCCAAAGCTTACTATGTACTTCAAGTCCTATAACACAGTCAAGTCCCCTTCCCAAACACATCAGATAATGCCTAAAACAATCAGACTATACTTACATTATACTCCCAGGTAAGAAGAAAGCACCTCAACTTCCCCTTCATTTTCCTCGTGTGTTATCTCCAGCAGAGCTCATGATCTGAAGCACTATCTGAAGGAGCTGATTTCTCTATGGAGCTGGTATGCAACTTTTTCTCTCAGGCAAAATTTCATTGGACAAAGACAACCATAAGTTTCCACTGACACAGAAGAGAACAAGATTTTTAGGGAAGGGTTTTCCTTTAAGCACTGTAACAACTCCTTGGCCTGGGCCAGCAGTAAATGGGAGGGACATCTCAGAGGATCCAACAGAGTCGATTACAGTACTGAAAACTATCCAATACCCATTCTACTTACTTATTTTGGGTTCTGCATAACCTAAGGAGCAAATTCCAATCACAGAAACCTCTGTCTGAGAATGGTCTCTGAAGTGGCAGTTCCTGTTTGGAAAGCCCAGAGAGCCTGTGCCTCCTGCTGGCTCCTCCAACTGGCTGCTGCAGTCCAGGTCATATTGGCATTTACTTATAACTTGCTTTGAAACTTCATCAGACCCTTTAAGTCATTACAGTGCCACAAAGCCCATCAGAACCTGACTGGTGGCTAATTCACATCCCAAACACTGTAGTCTCTGCTTTGAACTCTAATAACTGTAATCATACCTTGCACTAGCTTTAATTTCAAGTGGTATTACTACATCATGCTGCCTTCAGTACATTGCAGCAATCACATGCAGCTGAAGGAACTATCAAGAGAAAAATTAAACACAGATTTTTCAATTAGAAGAGATGGATATAGAGTCTGGGACAATGGCTGATACAACAACACCTAAACCCAAGGCAGTATAAAAGACTGCTGACACTACACATTATGTGATTGTTTTGCTAGAGGATAGGACAGTGACACTGGCAAGTTTGGGGTGCAGGTGGATCCTCATTAGCTCACTTAAGTCTCTTTGATGCATCAATAGCATCTCACCTTGATTTAGACTAAATCATGACTGATCCAATCTCCCTGGATACATTTGGCCCCTGTGCATTCATGCTGTTACCTCAGCTGCCACACATGTGAAGGAAATTCAGATGTTATTGATACTTGTGATAATATTGGTTCTTGTCCATTGCGCCAGTGAGAGAATAGGTCTCTATGGCCTCTCACAGGAAAGTTTTGACTCTATAGTCAGCAAGAAATGGCTGCAGTGGTCTTTCCCTCCATTTTTCTTCTAATGTGAATACAACATCCCAAAATAATTAGTTGTGGAAAGCCACAAGGTGCATACTTTGGATCACAGGCAATTTGGGTGTGCAGAACCATAGCACATTAGCTGTTCTTTCAAATCCTGTCATGAGCTCATGCGGGTAGGTCTGTCACCCAGATTTCCCCGCAACGTATTTCTGGAAATGTAAGTACTACTAAGCTATTTCTTGTACATAGTGCCCAGAATTTTTTTAACTGAAACAGATTGCTTTTGTTTCAATACTGCTTTCCTAAACTGCTTAGTGGGTAACTTCCATGAGATTTCAACATATAACTATCAGACAAATGAAGAGGTAGGTCCCGAAAAGATTTTTTTTTTTTTTTTTTTTTTAAATGCCACGGTTTATCCTGCATTCTGCCTTGCTTCTGAAAGAAAAATCCTGCTTTTCCCAAAACTTATGGAAGCTGTATCAAAGATAGATTTATTCAAATCCTTCCTATAAAAATACACTTCTGCTGTTACTCATCATGTTTCAGACATTCACCTTTGATTTAGAGGATTTTTTAATATATATGTATATGTAATATTCTGGAACCATTAGTACACCTAAGTCTTTTACTATTTCGTAATCTTATTTTGTATATTAAAAAGCCTGGTGATAATTACCACTTCTAAAAAGATTAAAAATCTCTGTTTAGATATTAGAAAAACATGTCCTAGCAACATGCCTTGGAGAGCTAAAAAAATTTACATTAACACATTTTTTCATCCCATTAAAAAACAACCAAACAAAAACCCAAACCAAACAAAAAACCCTACAACTTTGTTTTCTAACCCTGGAATACTTACTTGAAGTTAACACTTAAGCCTGAATAATATCAGTGTGGGCTCTTTTTTTGCTCAGACTACCAACGTCTGAAACTCCAGGAAACTCCATCTGAAATTCTCAGGATGTGTCACATTTTTCTGTTCTGTTATTTGAAGGGCAGAAGAGAGGGAAGAGAACCTCAAAGGTTTTTAGCTATTGCCACTGGAAATTTCTGGGAATACTCTAGCAACTGTAAAGTCTTCTCAAAAGCATTTTGTTTTAGTAAAAATAAACTGCTGAACATTCCAGGTATCAAATATGGCCCATGTGAATTCAGAACATAGAAAAATGGCTGTATTAGTTGCGTAGCTGCAATGATCTAGAAAGCAGGATATAAGAGACACTCTACTAATTCTATGATATTTTCTGGGATTTAATCTTCAACTTCTGCAGTGTTTATTTCCTCAGCAAACCCAAGTAGGAGTTTTAATTTATTCAGCTTCCCTCCCTCCCCAGTCTGAAATTCACAGTGATACATATCTTCAGCAATTTTCCCCAGGAGATCTTGTTTCATCAACTTGAAGACATCCAATTCATATCAGAAGCAAAGTCAGTACTGTTTATTATCCATTAGACAATTAGAATATGATTCTTCTGCTAAAGGCTGTGACTGCAGGCAACCATCTGGGGTCTGAGCACACAAAAGGCTGTTGGGAAGGGTGTGTGCACAAAAGCACCACGGGGATGGGGAAGTGTGTGCCTCACAAAGACACCCGTTTGTCCCTGGGTTAGTGAGGGGTTTTTTGAGGGTGCCATAAGCATCTAATGAGAGCATCTGAGCCCTCAGATGGCAGACGTCAGCTCCAGCAAGGCCAGATGGTGAACAAAGGTGAAAAGCACATAATGCACAAGGGCCAGGAGAGCACTTCCACTCCTCCCTTCCAACCTGGTACAATTCCTGTCACATCCTGGGCTGGCAAGTGAAAAGTGTGGCCCTACAGGGCAGCAACCCACTGCTAATATTGTCTCTGAAGTATTGCCAGCCCTACCTGGGACAACGCACAGAGAGGTACCACCTCTGTGAAGGAAGACAACACAGGCTGCAGCCAGATACTGCTCTGGCTTATTATTGTCAGGGGAGACAGTTCACTGGCTGACTCCTGCAAGAGAAACTCAAGGTCTGAGTAGACAAAGAAAACAGTCATATTGTTTGACACACTCAGCACTAATTCACTTATCTTCCAGTCTTTTATGATTGATTTAAAAATAGGATTCATAAAGTAACAAGCTGCCCTCCAATAGAGCTTTTTCTTATGGTGGTTTATGTGCAGCTTACAAAGTGTCAGATACACTCTGCCATACATCCCACTGCTAACTAAACTCTGAAAGATCAAGGGTACTTCTGGCCCATCTCGTGCTTCTCTAAAAACTGAAAAAGAAAAAAAAAAAAAAAGAGGATAAAATGTTTTACATCTTGTTTAAACAGCAAGGATAGTGTCCCAACAGGCAATAAAGCCTAAATATTTAAATATAGAGCAGGAATGTCAGCAGGAAAACCAAAAAATCAAAGAGATCATAGTTCAATATAAGAAGGCATATCAGTCTACTGATCAGGCACAATCCTTGCCAAATTTGTAAAATACTTAAACTACTGCAGTTGCTGCTGTAGTTTAAGTTGCTTCCTTTTTCCTTTTGTAGTATTTTCTCTCTTGAAAATAGAATGAAATTTAAAAAGGCAGAGCACTTGCATTTTCGGGTACACAAAACAACCTCCTAATTAAAAAAAAAAAAAAATACTGTGGTCTGTCTTTCTTCCTACTCTGAGAGAGAGAGAATGAGGAATATTTAAAAGCCCTGAAAGACTTTTCTTGTTTTGTGAAACATTCCCCAGGCATGGACATGTTCAGCATCTTTGGAAAGGTTGTCAGTTGTTCACTTCAGACTCTGAAAACTGATCCATGAACAAATAGTGGCTCTTTGTGGATTAGCCCATCTGCCTGCCAGCTGGGGGGAAAGGTGGTATTGTAGTAACAGCTGCTCTCACAAGTTGTGCTGGTTTTGGCTGGGATAGAGTTAATTTTCTTCAGAGCAGCTTGTTCAAGGCTATAGTTTGGATTTGTGCTGGGAGCAGGGTAGAGAATGCAGGGGTAATTTTGTCATTGCTGAGCAGTGACACAGTCAGGGCTTTTCTGCTCCTCACGCCAGCAGTGAGTGGGGTGGGGGTGCAAAAGGACTGGGAGGAGACACAGCTGGGACAGCTGATCCCAGAAAAGCTGGGGAAGAGGGAAGGAGGGAACATTTGAGTGATGGTGGTGTTGTCCCAAGTCACCCTTACACTGCTGGAGCCCTGCTGTCCTGGGGATGGCTGAGCACTTCACCCAGGGGAAGGGATGAATGCTTTCCTTGTTCTGCTTTGCTTTACCTGTCTTGATCTCAGCTCATGAATTTTGCCACTTTTACTCTTCCCGTTGTCTCCCCCATCTGACAAGGGAGTGAGTGAGGGGCTCTGTGGGGCTCAGTCACCAGCTGGGGCTGAGTTGTGACACCAGTACAGCAGGACATGGAAGAACAAGAATGAGGAACACATTGAGGAGAGCTTTTATTAAGGAAGCATGTGAATTTTGAATGAGATCGAGAAGAGCCAATTTAGAAATGTGCCACTACCATATCAGCACAGAGAAAACACAACACAGCTTTAAAAAAAGAAATCAAACAGGACTATGCTAATTTGTTTAGAGAAAGAAGAAAAAAACTATTCAAGACTAAGAAAGAGTCCCCTCTGTTATCTGCAATTTTGGTGTAAAGGCCCCTAAACCTTGAGACCCAGGATTTCTTTTGTATTCCTATCACGGCAGAGCTCCAGCCCTCAAAAAATGAAAATGAAGTGTGTGTGCAGCTGGAGATATCCTTGTTTTTTCACCTTTGGAGTTATACATTGTCATCAATCAAACGATCCTGTTCATATCAATGTAGCTGAGTCAGGCAGAATTTCCACTGTAACAGCCTGATTTTCTTAGGAGTTAATGCTACTGTGTATTTTGTCTCTAAAGTTAAACCTGCTTTCAAAATTTTAGCCTGAATTAAGCTTGAGACCAAATCTATGCTACAAACACCATCTTACAAGCCAGTTAACAGCCTGACTGCCTTGAATTCACTGAAAAAAAAGGACATTTAATGGAAACTTTGGACAGCAGGAGTGGAAAAATTAAGATTTTTCTGTGCTGGAAGTTAAACAAGGACTAATTTTTTTCCTCCCTCCAATTTCTTGGAGCAACACGTAGCCTGCAGCACAGCATTCCTATCTACAAGCTATTCACTTGTAATTAATTTCTTCCTAGATACCATGATCCAATGATTTTAACAAGAGAACAGCCCGTTGGGAAGGAATGCTGTCACATACCTCACTTGGTGATACCAGGAAGTGCAGTCAGTACATGAAACATGGATGTGCCAGGAGCTTCTTTCATTTGAAAGATTGACTGGTTTGTATCTAAATTAATAGTTGCATGGTACTATGGATTTCACAATGCTGAACTCCAAGTACTTCAACTGTTTTCAGTTTTTTAGAGTAAACTTTTCTTTTTCTTTCTTTTAATCAGACTTATCAAAAGACATCTTTAAGGGAAACAAACTCATTGTTTAGCTCTAATAATGAACTATACTCACAGGGTATACTCCAAAATATATTATGAATTATCTTATGGATTCTATATGCATGGTATGTAATGGAATGTTTAATATCTGCAGTTACAGATTGTTCTGTCCAGGAAAATAAGTATGTTCAGAAAGTAAATTCTTCCCAATCCTGTCATATGACAGAAGAGCTATTTGACAAGAAAGAAAGAGGACATGTAACAGCAATCTTGTGTTGTTCAGTGCCCAAGTTCAGAGTTAACTGCTAATTACACCACATTTCAGCAGTCAGATGTGTCTGTAGTGCCAGAACAATAAACCCCATCTTGTGTACATGCAAAATACTAAACCTCATCAGGACTGCCTTCCAAAAAGGCAAACCCACTCACTCTGCAAGATCTTGGGGGAAAACTGATACTATTTACAGGCTCCCTTTCTGTTTTTATAAGCCTACAAAGTACCATTAAAAAACCCTCAGTACCAATAATGCTAATACACTCCCAAAATTCATTTACTGAGTTTTTATCTAAGCAGAGCAGGATACAGATCAGTGTGACAGAAGATTGTGACTTATGTGGTTCTGCCCTGTCCTGCCATCATCTGAGATGTCCTCAGTCATGGCTTAACCCTTGCCAGCAGCTCTGTCCCACACAGCCCCTTACTCACCTTCCTGTCGGATGGGAGAGACAATTGGAAGAGTAGAACTGAATGTGTGGGCTACTTTAAAAGGTAAAGCAAAACCCAAACATTCAAGCAAAGCAGAACAAGGAATTCATTCATCCTTCCCATAGGCAGGCAGGTGTTCAGCCACCCCAAGGACAGCAGGGCTCCATCGTTTGTGAGTCACCTGGGAGGACAAATGCCTTCACTCCAAAAGTTCTCCCCTTCCTTCTTCTTCCCCCAGTTTCACATGCTGAGCATGATGACACAGAAATTCAGCTGGGGTTGGTGTCCTGGCTGTGTCTGCTCCCAATCCTTGTGCACCCCCAAGTCGCCTCGCAGCTGGGGTGAGAAGCAGAAAGTACCTTGACGTTGTGCAGGGAAGAGAATTTACTTTATCCCAGCCCAAACCAGCAGATCCTCTCAGCCAGCAAGGCCATGTTCATCTCTTACATTATCTGCCCACCAGTTCCAAAACAAAACAGCTGACTTGCCAAAGCAGACATACACATCAATGATGATACCTAATAATAATAATAATTAGTATATATACACATATAAAAACTGGACTTTCCTGATTTAAAACAAATTTCCATGACATTTTTGTCAGAAAGACATTTTCTTACCCCTTCTAAACAGTCAGTTGCCGTCCTTACCAACCAAAGCTGCAGTCTGTTTCAGGTGTACCAAAAAAGGACTGGACATTTGATCAGAAAGGACATGAGACCTAAAATGTTAAGTTTAAACACATATGCTCAGAAAAAGGGAAAAAAGTGTCAAATTAATTTTTTTTTTCCTCTCATTTCCTGCAGCAATCAGCCCAATCCCAAAACACATGATAAGAGAATTTCTGTTACTTCTAAATTTCAGATGATGGTCAGAGTTCTACTACATGGGTACTTTACCACAAAATCAGTGTTTGTTTCAACATGACTTGAAACAACCACCTTCACCAGCAGAACACTGGACAGTAGTGACAGTTTGCAGGACTGTCTGAGCAGCACATCCTCTGCTTTTGGCTCATGGCTGGCCATGAGCTCTCAGGAGTGTGCAGGTGCCTCCAGCAGGAGCCTGCACAATCAGACTGGAGAGTGAAGCAGGGAGGAAAACCAGCCCTGCCACTCCCTACAAGGACCTTTCTGGGTGCTGGACACTCGAAGAGAGCCTCTGAGGCAGCTCAGAGGAGCACAAAACTGCATTCACCACCCACCTATTCTGAGATGGATGGACAATGATCCTCCATGTGTACCCTTTCCTAGCTCTGCAGGATGAAAGCAAAGCAAAGCTTGAGGACACAGTCACAGGAGGTGATGGCTGAGGGTGTGGAGGCAGATTTCGCTGTTGCGTCTTAGTTTTAGGACTTGAGCATTCCCTGTTAAACCTGATACAATGGAGTAAGGGGGGAGTGGTCAATCTGTCCCTCCAGAAATCATTTGGGAGCACAGGCCTCTCTTCCCCGAAATGTTTCAGCCTGGGATGCTGAAGTAAACTACAGTCATGGAGTGTGAGTCATCTCTGGGGCATCATTCCCAGGAATCCCTGCCAGTGGAGCAGGGAGGGGGACGGGCTGCTCAGGAGGCTCTGTAATTGCACTCACTGAATTGTAACTCAGCAGCTCTATCATTAAACTAATAATGTTACTGCCATGCAGAAAGCTCGAGTCAGAGATGGAGTTAAATTCTATACTGTCAAAATGTTGGCAAATAAATTAATTCTAGCTCAAATGAAACTTCCCTTAATCACACCATAACATTACCACATGCTTAATTAGAGGCTTTTTAATTAAAAGAAAGTTATTTAATGGACAAGATAGTAGGCTTTCAGAAGTTAGAAATATGCAGCTAGTTATTTATTATATAGCTGATCTCCCATCCATATAAATTGCTGATGCAGTTGCCACACACTTCAAAAAGCTTTTAACTCAAGTTCTTTAGATCAACACAAAGAACTCAACCTTGACAAGATCCTTTACCATTTTCTTAGGTTTGAAAAAAAAAATCCCCCACACAGGATGGAGAATTTTTTTTTTAATGTATCACACTGTCAAAAATGTTTTCAAAATCTAAGAGATGAAAGGAAGGGGATGCTACAGAAAAGCCCAAACCAAAGAGCACGTTCAGTATCAGTAAAGAGGCACTCGCTATTTAAAGAGAATGCTGTGAGTTTGAGGGTATTGTTCAGCTGGGGAGCCTTTTTGCATCACAGACTCCCGAGGCAGTGACTCAGTCTGCCCAGGAGTGGTGCCTGCCTTGGGGGCTTGCAGGGGGCGTTGCTTTCTCTTTGCTCTTGGCTTTTAAGGAGCAGGTGTTTGTTTTATTATTTAAATAATTGCTTGTTTGCCATTGAAACGTTTGAAACCTTGCTTTTGAGACATGGTTCCCTGTGAATGTGTTTCTCTCTCTGGGCTTCCAGATAGTTACACTTGACTTTGAATAAGGAACTCTTGAGGATATTCTCAGGTTTTTTTTCCTGATAAAGTGGATCCGAAAAATTGAAAAAACTAAATACAGTTCAATCAACATTTCAAAAATGTTAGTTCAACTGCATACATTTACAGATTTTCGCTACAGAAAAAGTTTGTTCACTAAACAAAGTGTTAATAATTGTCTTCAAAACAAAACCAAACAAAAAACCAACCAAAAAAACCCCCAAACAAACAAAAAAACAACAAACCAACCAGCAAAACGCCAAAATTATGCCCTCGAAAATTTCAGATAAGGCAAAGCCCAATAGAAACTACACTTTTACCAACAAAATTACAGGCAAAATTTTTGATCCCTCAGTAAAAGATAATGTATGAGATTTCTAAAATGAAGATTCTAAACATATCTACGAAAATTTAAATGGAATAAATTCAAGATCTGATTTAATTAGGTAACATTGAAACAATGATGCAAGTAGCTTAAAATGCTGATGGGGGAAAAAAATTTAAATATTGAGTGTAGGGCCCTTTGTAACCAATTTGAGCCATTAAAAAAAAAAAAAAAAAAAAAAAAAAAAAAAAAAAAAGTAGCCAAAATATATACATAACAAAATCTCGACACAACCATCTGTTGGGGGTTAGGTTTCTTTCCTTTTGTTCCTTTTTACTTAGAGAATCTTTTCCCATAAGTTGCTGAGAAACACTAATGATTGGGTACTTAAGGAAAAGAAGAGAAGTGGCCTTGCTCAGGGGAGGAGGACGTGTGGTTACACTTCTCTTAGCTGAGAATTTCTCTCCAAGGGGACAGGATACTGGAGAATTGGGCAGGTAAAGGACAGAGAATTGGGCAGGTAGAGGACGGGGCTGGGGCAGCTGCTGGCTCTTTCTCTTGGCGTTGGAGCAGGATGGTCGGAGCTGCTCCTTGGGGAAGGGAATTCACAGCTGCCGCCAGAGCCCAGCCCAGAGCTGCTTCTTCTGCCGTGGGGTGAGCTCTGCTCATGAGAGCAGCCACCGAACTGGGACCCCATTAACACCCACCTCATTAAAAGACAGGCCCATCACCTTCTGCTCGGTGCCGGGATCCTGATCTCGCCTCTCCCTGCCCTGCTCAGAGCCGGGCTGCCATGGCACCGCCCCTGCTGCTTCTTCGGCACCGCCTTGAGCTCTCACTGCACTCTAGCCCCGCACCCCCAGCCTGCCGCGTTGTCCTGGCAGCCCAGCTTGCTGCTGCCCAGAGTCCTGCTGGAGCACTGGGATGGACTTGGTGAAGTGTGTGAAGCAAAGCGTCTCCTCCATCCCTCCCTGTCCGGGCTGAGCCGCCATTACCGTGTCCTACCTGAGCCCGCCCACAGCGCCCCCTGCAGCCGCGGGGGAATCATGACAGCGCCCTGCCGGCCGGGAGCCAGCAGCGCCCCTGGTGGCTGTGCCCGGAACTGCACCCACGGGGACCGCGCTCCACCGCCCAGAGGAGGTCCCTGGTTTGTGATTCTGTTTGTTGTTAATGCCAGAGTTGTTGTTGGTTATTTGGTTTATTACACATACTAGTAAAGACCTGCTATTTCTATTCTCATGTCTTTGGCTGAGAGCCCCTTAATTTCAAAATTATAACAATTCAGAGGGAAGGGGTTTACATTTTCCTTTCCAAGGGAGGCTCCTGCCTTCCTTAGCAGACACCTGTTTTCCAAACCAAAACACCATCATTCAGCCAAATAAGGCACCAATTTCCTTTTCACTACAACATTGCAAAATGCAGGCATTTGAAAATTATCTTATGAAGGAAGATAGATTTATTGGTAACATTAATTCATGCTGCTGACAACAGACGTTGTAAATTGAAGTAATGTTGCTTTGAGAATATGGAGACTTAAAAAACCCCCTCGATATTTGGTACAAGTATCTGAAGGTGACTACAATTGAAATGTATTTTTAGGGTGTCTTAAGCAATTTCTAATTAAATGATGGACTTTTAAAACTGAGTAGAGCTACAGACAGCTCTAGTTAGTACTATCTTGCCATATAGCTGAGGAAAGATGCTTGCAAAAAACAAGCTGATATGGAAATCTATTATTGTTAATTTCTTAAAGAGCACAGGAATTAATATCTGTTAATTGCATTAGCAGTCAGCTCTAAAACAATGACAGGATTAACTAATCTTCACGGCAATGTACCAAAGTCTTAATTAACATCAAGCTCTGGAGGAATTGTGGCGGGCAAACCCTGAGGAGCAGCGTGAAGGCTGGTGCAGCTCAGGTTCCCTGTCCCCTGTCCCCCACCCTGTGACATCCCCACAGGGTCAGCGAGCGAGGGGACAGAGGCACAAACCTGCAGAAAGCCCAAGGAACACAAGTGGCGTCCCATTCCACAATCTGTGGATCTAAGGAAAAGGAATTGAGCTAAGGCTGAGTGTTTCTCCTCCATGCTTTTAAGGACAACCCCCTCTTTAAGGACAAGTTCCAAGGGCAACAGACAACAAAGACATTTCCAGAAGTGTGTTCTCATTACTGCTGTGCTTCAAGCAAGCCAGGAAAGTCACTGCTGACCTTGTGCCAACAGGGAGGGGAAAGTCTTGTAAGGGAAAAATACTCTTTAGCAAAACAACCTGGAGGAAACTCTCCCTGTTTCCTTTGCAGTCTGTCCCTCCTGAGCTCCTCTGCAAAAATAAAGTTCTCTCGAAATAAAAAAAAAAAAAATTAAAAAAAAAATTAAAAAACAAAACAAAACAAACAAAAAAACCCCAACTGAAATCGGTTAAATGCACAATTATGTTCTTTCTAGAAAAAAGTAATTTCTCAATGTATGAGTTAACAACAATTCTTTAAGCAATCCATCATGTAGATTTTCTTAGAGCAGAACAAAAAGGATCAATTTAGTGAAATTGATCAGTGTTCTAGTGAACCTACTCTGAAAGAGATTGATTTCAGTAAGGTGGAGGAAAGTCTTCTTAGACTAGAATCTGTTATTTTAAGCTTTATTTCTTATTTTTAGGAAGTTAGATTTACATGCATTTTTGTGCATCTATCACAGAGCCATGCATTCAGATTAAATATGCTGCTGATACCCTACTAAAGCTTTCCCTGTGAAATTTTCGTGCTCTAGTAAAAGTTTACAAAACTACTATGAACTATTTGGACAGGTATTTTAAAAGATATTTCCTTAATTTCACCTGTTTTGTAAGTAGACTCGCTTTGAAATGGGTGGCAGATTGGCCATGTGTATGAAGAACATTTGTTTGCACAAATATTGCTCTTTGAACAAAATGTGAGGAAAATTCTACTAGGCAGAAGGCAGAAGTCAATAGCAGCTCACTACACATGGAGACACTGATGGCCACTGAATAGACGAAATGTACATTAAAGCTCATCATGGTGATTAAAATCTTGCATGGAGCAACCTTTCCACATCAACAGGTTCTCAGATTGCTGTGATTCAGAGGTGTTAACAGGTATGTTTATAATGTGAGGTCATCAAAAGCTGTGGAAGCCTGACCAAGCCTTGCTGCAGAGGTGTGGCTGAGAGCCCAGAGCCCACAAAGTCTGAGTATTCAAACCAGGACAGGCAGAGCTGCTGTCCTTTCACTGGGCACTCACCCTTGGAGGGCAGCATTGGGGTGTCCATATGGATCTGGGCATGCTTGTCTAGAGATCAATTAATTCTGTGACAATTATTGTTACCGTATAAATCACCTGTAATTTATATGTATAAATTACACATATAAGTACCTATGTATTACTTTAGCTGTATGGAAATCCTGAACCTCAAGTAAGAGTCTAAAGGTAGAAGCTCTGTACAACAGCATGAATACACGGTGATTTCGCCCTCAGCCTGGGAGCACTCATTTCTCCACATAAATCAGAAACCAGACATATACGCACCACCAGCTTTGCAGAAAATAAGAAACACAAGTCCATAACTCATCAAGCTTTTTGCTTCAGAAATCCTTTATGCTTTTCACAGAGACTTCTTAAACTCAAGTATCAAAAATAGAACTATTTCCTGAGAGGCTGAAAAGACCGAAGTCACTACATGAAAACTTTTAAGAACTTACATAGTCTCCCCCAAAATTTGGTAAAATTATCCAGCTACTACATTAAATGCCATTGCACAACCAAGGTAAACATGCCAAATGGCTGCAATCCACCCTTAACAATTTGGGAAGTTCTCCGAATTGCTGCCAGTTTTAGATTATTTGCATGCGAAGAGGCATTCGGTTTGCTTTTTCCTCCTTCCTATTTCAAAAAATACTGCATTTCTTATTTTCAAACTATCACTCCAGCAGCCACAGAGCTGTCACCTTATATTGTTTAATTAATCAATAAGAAGAACATAAATCTGTGAATCGAGAGGTTGTTATGGTAATGTTCATGAAATACCTTGAAGTTCCAATAAACAAAGCAAAAAGAAAATAAGCTATGTGAGTACAGTGCTCTTCAGCTAACCACTTTTATTTTGTTCTCATAAATATGTCCAAATACAAAGATATGAACCAGCCAATAATGACATATCGGTTTCTAGCAGAGCTTGGTGGTAAATGGACAGGTATGGTAAATAAGGTAAATGTCCACAAATACACTTTCTCAGATTTTCTGCATGTGCTTCACCTCATTTGAACTACCAGAGCATTGCGGAACAAATGCCTTATTTACATCAAAGTAATGACACAACTCTGTCCTGCTCCTTGTTACTTCACACAGATTATGATCTTTATCGCCTCTTACCGCTTCACCACTAATTCTTAAAACTGCAAATTAGACTGCAACACCCATTGTACTGTCAAGATAACAAATTGCAATGTCAGCCCTTGGCTCCATGCTCCGGATCATTGGAAGGAGTGGCCATCTGCACAGGTTTTTAAGCAATACCGACTATGCAGATGTTTTATTCTTTACCAGAGCAAGTTCAACATAGAAAAAAAATTAAGCCCACTTTTAAAAAGTTCGTAACTGCATCTAATTGTATGTCAAGGACTGTTTCACAATAGAAAAAAGTATTTTAATGATACTATAATATGTCATCTGAAAATTCAGTTTGAGGATTGATCCGAACATTTTACTGAGGAAAAGGTGGTTCTACTGATCAGAGAAATGTTGTGGTGAAATCCCCAAGAGCCAACAGCCACAATTGTCTACACATACTCCTGTCTCCACCAGGTAGTTCCCTGGCATGGGGCAGCAAGAGAGGGAAGCAGCAGGCCAATCTCTGGGAGCAATTCCATAGTGTGCCACTGCCCAGCCCTGAGCATGAGGGTTCACCTGGCACCCAGCTCTGCTCAGCCAGGCACTGCACCACTCTCAGCAGCAGCACAGCAGAACTTCTTCATTAGGCTGGAAACACTGAATTTGAGCTGTGTGTGATCAAAACATGAGCGTCTTACCTTCTCATTAAACCAAATTCTACATCTGATAGAGATCAGAACTGCCCCATTATCATGAAAAAAGAAACCAAAAAGCAACTGGAAACCTCAAAGTTTCTGCCTGCCACCAATGCCTTCTCTCTTAATCACCACTGATGCCTTCTGTACCTGGAGAAAAGCCAAAACTTACAGAAAGGAGATTTTTTTAAAGGATTTCTGTCATCCCCCTCTGTGGTTTTTTTTTTTTTTTTTTTTTTTTTTTTTTTTTTTTTTTTTTTTTTTTTGTTGCTGCCAAATATATAACATAAAAGGTTTTGCCTATTCACCATCACTCATGGAGGTGGGGGGAGAGGGAAGACAGCCTATCTTACAATTCAACAGACTTTCCAAAAATCGTGCCTTGAGAGTTTTCGAATTCTTCTAAGATCTTTCAGAAAATCAGATTAATACAGTCTTGGAACAAGTATTTGATCCCCTTACTCTTAAGTATGTAGTTCTGGCTTTTCATCCCTACAGGAGAGCTGGAGATTTGGGTGCCTCAATTATTTGTTATCACTTCACTTAGGGCAGCAGGGCACCCTCTAAAATGCCTTTAACTCCATGTTCACTGTCCCTAGAACAGCAGATTGCCTGTGTTTATGATAACACTCTACTGCATGAGCTACTAAAACATAATCTATTATGGTCTCATTTCAGGGATAAAGCAGGAGGGGTTAAAAATTCTCAAACAAGCACAAGAATTTGCACCCAAAATCTGTTTGATTTAACACAAATTTGGGTTTCTTTGTTTACTACAAAAACTTCATATCTATTTCTTTTGGGAGGAGCACTTACTTAAAGACAATTTACTTAAAGACATCTGTGTTGCTGTGCTTCTAAAAAAAAGCTTGACTTATAAAATGTGATTAAAATTTCTAAGTGCTAAGAAATACCCTTTCACTTTAAACTTTCTCATGCCTTTTTTTTTAATAGTCTAACACAAGCTCTAGATTGTTATAATATTTTCTTTTGAAACCCCTCTGATGTGTAAAGCATAAAGCACCATGGAGATGTTTTCAGAGAGATGACAAGAAATGCGACTATAAAAGAAAAAGAATGAACTTAAAGAAAAAAAAAAAGGAAAATATATCTAAATTATTGGTTTTGAGGGGATTGATTTGGCTTGATTTTGAGTAAATGAAAATGGAAGGCAGTCTCAGCAAGACTACAGCTTTATGTTGAGACCACTTCAACTGTACGAATCACACAGATCTCAAGATCTAAACCAGTCTGAGGCCACACACTGTTTTTTTGGGGATAAACCATTATCAAGCTTCATCTGCATGGCCAAGTCCCAAACACTGAGCACCAGCTTGTACAAACGTGCACATGAACAGGACCAGCATCTCAGAAAAAACATGTAATTTTGAAGTGGCTTCAGAACATTCCCAACTGTAATTGCCTGGGAATAATACAGTTCTGCCACAGCATTTGTAGTGTAGCATTAAAGAAATTCAGAGTGATCAGGTTTGGGTTTGGCTTTTCCCCTACCCCACACTCCCCTCCTTTCTGTCTTTGCATTTGTATGCTTGAGAGAGCTTTAATGCCTGAATCCAGATAGTTATGGTACAGGTCAGAATAAGACCATATTCATGACCAGACTTTTTGACTAACAAGACAACAGAAGCAATTATTAATTCTCACTTTTAGATTTTCCCTGGGAGACATGATTGAGAACATCCAACGTAATTTAAAAATAGAAAATAAGTTTGCTCTGCATTTCCCAGGATAGTCCTGATCTACAGTTGTCATTTCTACTTTTAGACTCATCTACCTCATATTCACACAGTGCCAAGTAATGTTTCCCTCCTTCTCCAATCTTTATTGGAAATCAGTTTCTGTATCAGTGAATTGCTGTAAAGATCCCCTTGCACATGGAATACTATGTAACTGGAAAAAAACCAAAACACAATCCTCCCAAACCTCCTAAACTCTCAGCCCCTTCTCCTGCATTCCTTTTCACTTACCCCAGTCCTATTCTCTCGATGGCTTTGTAAATGGCCATCTAATACTGTCTTTGCAGGAAGCATCCTGGGTGTGTGAGGCTGCTCAGTTTTTGTCCATCCCATATAGTGTGAAACACGGAATGAAAAAGCACAGTAGTGCAAGTTTTAGCTCGTATGCTCTAGGCAGAATTGACCTTGGAGAAATATGCAGTCAGCTGTGCCCATACTGTGTTTTCCTCTCTATTCCTCTAAAATAAACATTCCAATCTCTTCCTACCAAACCCATCTGACGCGTTACAGCAGCCCAATATCGAGTGCCTTACTGCTGTTCTTTTCAACACTGGATTTTCATCTGCAAAAATAATCTAAGAATGAGGAAATTCATTCTCCCATGAACTTAGATCAGCAAGACTCATTTCTCCCCTTCCCCTTCTTCTGAGCGAGGTGGTTCAATACAAGCCCCTCCCTGGCAGCCAGACAATAAAGCTGCAAATAACTTATTCTGATCAAAGCCCCATCTGCTTGGCAGCAGCAATTCAACTGCACTTGTGGTTTTTGTATGGCTGCAGCTTCGGAATTGAATGATCCTTTCATTTAGATGGAAGTTTAAACAAAATATGGTAATTAGCATCAACCACTGCTTTCATGGCTACTGTCTACAAAGACATCTCTAATAAAAGGACTTTGCTGCTTTTCCATCTAATTACACAACATTGTTGAACAATACAATTTAAATTTAAATCAGGCAGCTCCTTTTCTTTAGGTCAGTTAACAGACTTCCTGTCTTACACTACCTATCGATGGTAAGGGATATGACTAAAATGAAGAATTCCAACTCCAAGCCATCCCACTGGATTTCGTTTCATCTTTCCCTGAGGAACATGGCTGAGGTTGGTAACATTTAGCTCTAATCTTGCTAGTATAAAACTACCTATCTACATTTCAAAAGAAAAGCAGGATTTAAGCTTTTTGCCAGAGCGGGGTAAAAAAATCAGGCATTATGTAGGATTGCAGTTTTATGACATAATAAAAGATGCCAGCATACAATGATGAATGTTTTTAATGAGACATCCACAGTGCTGTAGTCAATAAAAAATTTTTATAGGCACAATCCTCGGCGATATAAACAAGAGGAAAATTAATTTATTTTAACCACTACCAGTTTTTGTTTAGGTACTATAATTTCTCATTACAATAAAAATCAATAGTAGAAAAATTAATCTTATCCTCCTAAAAAGGAATATTTTTGGCAAATGCTTTTTGCAATCACATTGGGCTGGATGTACTTGACCTTAGAGCGAAGCCAAGGTGGGCCTGACCTTGGGTTGAGAGAGAAACCCCTGGGGTGTATCAGCAGATGCTGTAGAAAAAAAGCCAGTGGCTCATCTAAAACACTTAGTTAATATTAGCCCACAAAGCCTGGCTGAATGGAAAGACTTAATCTGGCCCCATGGTTGCTGATGAGCTGATAGGCAGGAATAAAACACTGCTTTAAAGCCTCTGGCTGGGGCAGGGATTTTGACACGTGAATTCCCTTAGGCCATTCTGACAACTCCAATCTAAAGGTTTATCCTAAAGACTTTTATGCCACCTTTTATTTGCCAAGTGAAACAAAAAGGGCAGGTAGACGAAATGTATCTGAGGGAGTCACGTATTTTAGCAGCGTGAGTTGTAATTTGAGGGAACAGTTTTACTGTGTACTGACGTGTTTGTGAAACTCCTTTTTGGAAATCTGATCAGAGGAGAAAGCTCCAGATGGGGAAATGGCATCCTCCATTAGTTCCTCGACGATGAGAGTAACACAAGGCACCAAGAGAGGAAAATTTTCTGTTTCAATAACATCATCTATTGTGCATCCCCCAAACAGCTAAATCCCAACCAGACTAGGAGCTGGAATAGAGATAGACAGCATTCCTCACTTACATGCTGTTAAAGAGCTAAACAGTAAATCAGAGCAAGTTCAAATAGAAACTCTGTGATCAATCCAACAGCTTTTAATCACCATTCCAAGGAAGTGCTCTCCCACCCAAACACCTCGGGCAGAACAAAAAGCCCATCTTGTCTCAAACAGTCCAGCTACTCTCATCAAGCGATTATTTCCTGCCCTTCTCAGCCTGAGCTTCCTCTCACCTGACACATAATAAGCAACTCATCTACCAATCCTCCTCACCTAGCAAAGAAACACAAACACTCCGCAGTTTTCCACTGGGAAAAAAAAAAAAAAAAAAGCCGTAATAAATTAACATATTGAAAATTTTGGAGAAAAGTGGCAAAAAGAATAGAAACTGAAAATGATACTTGTCAGGAAACTGCTTGAAAGCCCTTCAGCTGTGCACTGTGCAAGGAAAGCTGAAGCAATCTGGAAACCTGCAGCAGACAAAAATAGGAATTCTCACCATAAATCATGGCTTTCTTCAGAATTCTTTTGCCTGTGTCTTCTGGATTACATCCTAAGGTACGTTTAGCAATAGTCGATACGAGATTCATGAATGATTAATCAGCTTTCCTATTATGTGATACTGATGGTTATCCCCGTGTTAAGGGACAACATCTCACACAAGATACAATACAACATCTGATACCCATAAGGCTCTGAAACAGCAGAGATCTTTCAATACCCCTTTAACCATCTGCAAGGATTCTGTGATTTCCTTGTATCTATTTCCCTCATCTAACAGCATGTATTTTTGACACTCTGTGTTTGACAGGGAGAAGCTGGAAGTTCGTGTCTGGGTATAGTTTCCAAATGTACTTTATAAAGGCATAATTTTGTTTCATTTACAATCCAAATAAATTTTTCATTTTAGGGGAAAAAATAATGAAAAAGCGATCTTCTAAAGTATATTTTTTAGCAGAAATACTGCCAAATATTGTGCCTTTTACTGCTGCAAGCAGAAAACAACACTAATGTGAAAATTATGTGTCATCTGCTCATTACCAAAAAATTACCTTCTCCTCAGAGGGAAAAGTACTTGCCAGTTGCACAGGTAGTGTCATGCCAGGACAAACCCAAGGGGATTTCATTATGATACAGCAAATTTTTTTGGAATTTCACTTGAACCTTTCAGCAAAGAGTATATGTTAATTGCTAAGCAAAACTGAAATACCCCCAGAAAGGTAAAACTATCCACAGTGCCACGGCTACACAGGCTCAGAGCTCCAGCCCATGTAACAGCTTCCAGGGAGAGGAACACATCCCTGAGGAGAGGTTCCCAGGCTGGGACTGTTGCCACATCCAGCTGTAGCTCACCTGAACCAACCTGTGCCCGTGCAGTGGTCACTGCCTGCACATCCCATCTCCTGCTTTGGACTGTGAAGTTTGGGAAATCACTTTTTCCTAGAAACCTCTCACATTATCAGAAACACGTATTAAATGTAATCAAATTTGCTGCTCAGCTTGCTGTGTAGCTTCTTTAGTTTTTCTTTATGTCAGAACCAGATGGGAAACACAAAAAATATTCAGCTTCTCAGCACTTCATCAGCTGCTTCAGCAAGCCTTGACAAAAAATGCACAGGTCTCTTGGTAGAGAATGGCAGTGATGTAGCATGGAAGGGGAGTATAGTCAGTCTTTCAGATATTGAAAGCTCTCCAATTAGACACCTTCAGTTCCAGCAATGACAATGATGAATGATCTGTAACCCTAATGGTAAAATTTTAAACACAAAAAAGGCATCAAATGTGGATTGAAAGGCACCATGTCAAAAAGAAATATTTTGCTTCCATGAAAAGAACAAAATTCCTTTTTTGTACTGTAAGTGGCACTAAAAAATAAAGAGGAAAATATGGGTGTGGAATGCAGAAGTTTTTTTTATGGAAAGAGACCCACAAAACCCACGATGCATATGAAGCTGGCGTTAGTCAACCTGGGACTAAACAATGAGTCCTGAAGACTTACAGGTAATCATTTTGCAGTATTCATCCCCTTGCAAAAAGACTTCTGGAACCAAGGGAGCACTGCAGCTGCTTACAACATCTCAGTCATCAGGCCTGCATCTTCACATCATCAGGAGAAGAGGGTTTGAACCTCAGGAAAGTTGATTCTCATGGAATCATGTTCCCACTGACAAGCAGCCAGGGCAAATTCATGCCCACCATAGGCACCGGTATGTGTTCAAGGTTCATTCAAACACAGGAGGCTTTACTTTACAGCTACCTTTGAAATGTGTTCCCCCCACCTCAGATTGAAGTAACACCCAAAATAATTCCAATCTCCTTCTGGCAGACCAGCTACTACCAGCCAGGAACACACTCCCTCCTACAACAGCCTGGGAGGTGCCCTAACAGAAATTATAGGGAACAGTTCTCAGGGGAAGGGTTGAGTACACAGGCTGCAGGAAAACTGCACAGAGGGTATTTGTTTAGGGTACCATGTTTCCATGAAATGTAGTTGCAATTATCCAAAGCCATTATTATGATTATTTTTTCCCAGTAAATGCTGTTACTTGGCAGGACAGTGAATTTCATTCCACTACCTATAGGTAGTTTATTGCTTTTAAAGCCAAGCACAGAAATCCTTCCAGGGAATGCAAATTTAACGTTATAAAATGGTGAATACTTTTTTTACAATGAAAACAGGCCTGCCTTTCCCTCCCCTTCCTGCCCAGTGCCACTCATTTCTCAGTGCACTTACTGATCAAGCTGTCCCTCAAAGGACTTGTCACAACTCACCGCTATTTGTTAAAACTCAGAAGTCTGCATCCAGTGGCCGTGATTTGACGTGGATGAGAATTGCACACTTTTTATACTTGTATTGATTATTCCCTTCCTGCCTCCCATCTATCTCTCTTGTTGTATTTCATCTTAGGAAGCTAGACCAGATGACTTGCAGAAGTCTTTTCCAAAATAAATTACTTTATGATTCCATTAACCCTTGTACTGCAGGTTCTCCAGGGAAAAAGCACTTTGTACAGAGACCCAACAAACCCCCAATTTTTTATTTCACACTGTAAAGTAATAATTCTGGGTATGGCCATGAATATGTAGAATTATTTGTGGAATGTCATGAGTTTTCTTGAAATATATATCCACTATATCCACATATGAAAAGCCAGCTATCCCTTTCTGTGCAGAAACACATTCTGAGACTCAGTTTGCATTAACATATGCACAGTAACAGTCCACCAGGTCTCCTGTGCTTGTTCTAACAATTGTGATAAGATTGGCAGTCCAAAAGGGATTAGCACAGGTAGCAGGAACAGGAGGCATTTCAAATTGATCGAGAGTAATAAATTTGTTACTTGTACAATGTCATTAAAATATCCTACAGGAAGGTCTATTATCTGTCCTAAAACTCAAGCGTCACATTCAAAGCCGTCCTCAAGTCTGGCCAATGCCAGTGTCATATCATCATCTACAACACTAATGTGGAGGTGTGTTACTGTGTGGTCTCCTCACTTTCAAAAGGTTTATTTAACATCGCTATAGAGAGATATTTAAAGGATTATTACAGGTGTTCCACAACTGAAGTCACTTGCCTCTGGCCTGTGCCGTTCAGCCCAGCACAGCCATACAATAACTCTTCAGAAAAGCACTGCCTGTCGCGTCTTGTTATTTAAATATTGAAAGGCAAATAAGTATTCCACTTAAAAGAGACAGGGCTTAATCTGTAAACATTTCAAAGTGATTTCTAATGACTTGGCTTTATCTCATCTATTTTCATTTTAACTGCAGCTTTGATGTTCCCCCTAATCTCCATCTAAGCCTCGGCTCAAGAGCACATCATGACACAGGAGTTTTTGAGACTGTAGCATGTACCCCTGCCATGTCCAATAAAAGTCACAAGTAGGTGACACCAGGTAATCTGTGTGCCACACTCACTGCTGACATGTCTGTGAGGACACGTGGCACTGGGACATTATCTCCGTGGTATTTGGCCACACCTAAATGGGTGATGGTGACAGGGACAATGTGCAGGTGAGGAAAGCATTTGCAGATACTATTGACAAATGTTTCACCTTCACCACCATCATTTTGTCAAGTTGTCACAGCTAAATATTTGTATTTGCTCGAGAATTTATCCATGTTATTCTACTCAATGATTTTAAATCAATAATACGCGCAAATAACGGAAACTTCTGGCATACTAATTTTTAAAATTATTTTTTAATGCAAAGCAAGCCCCAAGGAAGCTGATTTCCACAGTATCAGGTAGATATAAAAATAGGATTACTTTCACTCAGGTTACATTTATAACCGGATGCTACTTTTTATGTGGAATGGAAAATCAGTGACTGTTACTCTCCAGAGAATCTACTTGCAGTGAAAAGTCATTTAATAAATGTTACTTTTGGATGTAACACTGTCCATACAGTAAAACCAAATACTAATAAATAATAGTACTTTTAAACTACTGACCACTAAGACTCTATGTAACAAGAAAATATTCTAAAACACTACCATGATATTACATTGTAAGGAAATAGATTTCATGGTTGTAAGCAAGTATGAGTTATCAGAGATGAAGGATTTGGTGGCTGCTCCATCCAGAAGGATGAATCTAAAGAGCAGAGCAAATTCCTGCCTGAACAGCTGAGTTGGGCATTGCCTCCGATAGATCTGCCAGTGAATCAACTCCATTCTCTCACATCTGTACCGTGTCAGTGCTGACTATCACCATTTCTCAAATGTTTAGAAAGCCTACTACTCTGTGCAGAGGCATTAACGAGTTTCTTTTTCTGCCACTCAGTCTTAGCAGCTCTTTCAATCCTCAGGAAGATAAACCTTTTCCTAGTTGGCCTGTAAGCTCTGCCGCCAGCTACACTCCAGCTAAGAGTGAGAGAGTAGCTGTGCAAGAGTACATATCAATCCAAGGGCGTCTGATCGAAGGGCATCCCAAAGAAGCTGTGCCTTAAAAGTACTTTTTGCAAAGAAGAAAAAAATCCCTGCACAATATTTAAATCGCATTTTTCTATCTAAGCAGCGAATGAAAGAAATTCCTCTGCTTCATGCAACCAGAATGCAAAACAAAACCACAAATTCCTGAACGAGGTAAAGACCATTCATCATTTGCCCCATCTGCTACAGAAAAAAAAAAAAAAAAAAAGAGTAATCTATCGTTTCTTAGCACAAAATATACGTTGTAATGTTTAGTAAGGCCCCTTGAAGCTGTACAAATTCTTTTCTTCGCACTCCAAAGGCCCAAATATGCAGCAATTTAACTATGACATAAGAAGCACTATGATACCGCACTTGTAAACCAACTGCTCCACTCTTTGGAGATGTCAGGAAAATCCACAAACGCCAGAGGTTTATGTCCAAAAAGGAGACGGAGTGGTCCTTCAGCTTTATCCGAAGAAAGGGAAAGAGTCCACCGGGCCACAGCCCCGCGGGCTTTTCTCTCTCGAGGTTTCGGATGGCGCAGCCTCCTTTTATCCTGAACTCCCGGCTGCACGTTGCCCTCTTCCTTTGCCCATCAGCTGAGCTGCTGGGAAGGTACAGCCTTCCACATATTTCCCCCTTGAACCTGTCATTTTACCCCAAAGCTCAGCCTTTTGCAGATCCTTGTCTGTTTCAGGAGCCGAGCTGAACTGTAACGAGCCCGTCCCCCAAAGTCAGCCCAGACATTAAGACCCATTTCAAAGATGTTAACAGCCATACCTTCACCCATCGAGTCGTTTGTAAAGACATTAGCACACGTCTTTCTTCCCATAGACATGCTGGGAAAGATCCATGTAGAAGTTTCCCTTACTATTTCTAAATAAAATATATCAGATAAAAGCTGCGTAACAGGAATTTTGCATTTTCACTTGTGTAATTTTCTTCTGCAGTTTAAAAATAACCTGTGATTCCAGAGTAGTTCAGAGTATAAGTGAACAGAGGAAAATACATTGCATCATTTCCTTTCCTCTGACAAATTTCTGTCTTTGATTTTGTACAGGCTCCGTGAATCTACAGTTCTTTCAAGAACTATATGTAGGTATGTAAGGTCCCATAACCTTAACTGAAATGTCAATTCTGACAGGTTCGAGATGGTAATTTTGGTTTCTACTCTCATTGCACTAAATTACTCTTCCTAAAATTTCATGTAAGAACATCAAACTAAAGAAGATCCTGTACATATGAAACTCACTGTAGATCAGAAGCCCAAACCATCAGAAAACAAACTGCAAATTTTCAGGGTAAGGAACTCAAATGATTTGCCAACCAGCAATGATTTGCTGAAATAACCTGTGAATGACAAACATAAACCAAAATAAACAAGAAGTTGTCCACAGTCTGCTTGAGGACAATGGGGAAAAAGAAAGATAAAAAGGCGACAATTCATTCACTAATTCACAACTACTAATTTATTCGCTGAGTTACAATGGCATTTGGTCTGAAAACCAAATAGTGGCAACTCCCATTTACACAGATTTCAAATATAGTTTTTCAAGCAGATGGCTGGGGCAGTCTGGATCATTTTCTTGTTTACTTCTTCAATTTATTTGCTTGTTGATTTTAAATGTAGACCAATTCCTACCCAAGCAAAAAAGTACAACTAGGTAAGGGATTTGTGTATTTGCAGTCTGTACTAATAGCATTGTGAATATTTATGTCATACAGTACTCATGTCCAATTGAGACTATATTTTTTTAATATATTAATTTGTATCTTAGTAATAAAAGAGATTCCACTCTGAACTATAGCACAGACAGACGTTGGATGGCAAACCTCAGGGAACTTAAGGTCTACGTGTTTGACTCCCTAAGAATATCTACAAACTTTGGTGAGAAAAACCCAATACATTTCCTTTTAATTATAACTTCAGACTCTGGTTGGAGATTTATAATTTATTAATTTTACATATCACTGAGTGTGACTGTGGATATCTGAGTCACCTTGTGCAAGTTCTGAAGGTGAAAAAGCCACAAAAGGAAGGAAAACAGTTCAGTCAGCATCAGGGTATAATCAATATGATCCCAGATTAAACAATCAGTGCCACAGTATATCATTCTCATTTTTTAAAGAAACATCTTAAATTGGATTCTTAAATAATTTAAAGAAGGTACTTCATATATATATAAAAGAGCCATTAAAGAAGTACTTTACAAGATACCTACAACCTACAACTTTCATCACCTTCACCTGAACCCAGATGAACTGAGCCTATAATTATATTCATCATCTGTTCTTTACGTAATGTTAAAGTCTACAAACACTTATTAGCCTGGAGCTGGTCTGTGTTTCCCAGAAAAATATGTAAATCCTTGAGGCTTGCAAGCAAAAGTATGAGACATGAATTGCCTGTACTGAGTCAGAGAGAAAGAACTGAAACTCAAGATTGTGCCCATATAGGAAATAAAGATATTATAAGCATAGAAAAAAAAGTAAACTTTTATCCGTTACAAACTAGTCTTGAAGTCTTACTCATCAACAAGACACACAAACAAAAATTATCAGGTTTATTATTTTACATCTCATTCAGACACATTGACAGCTAGGATTGGCACAATGCTCTCCAGAGGTTTTCTTACCTTACTCTGACTAGCCTTGAATATAATGACAGCTAGCAAAAGGTGTGGGAATTCTGTCTTTGACTTCAAGTTACAAGATTTGCTTTCAGTGTATAGTTATTTAAAAAAATTAATTATCCTAGGTTTTAGATAAATGTAAATAACCAAAAATTTAACAAATACAAACTAACTCCCCCCATTATAATCCTGCTTTCCCACCTTTTGTAGGCTTACAAATTATCTCAAAATTTACGAATTTTACAAATTTACAAATTATCTCTATTATTTTTGTTAAAGGCTTTTGGTGGGTGTTTTGTTGCATGTTGGTTTCATGGGCTTTGTGTTGTTTTGTTGTTTGGGTTTTTTGTTTTTGTGGGTTTTTTGTTTGTTTGTTTGTTTTTTGTGGGGTTTTTTTGGGTTTTTTTTGAGGCTGGAGGCATATTAAAAATATCTAAATACGTTGCTCATATGACTTTGGTTTAAAAAAAAAATAGAGCAGAATACTCATTGTCCATGGATACATTCTTAAAACCCGGGGGATCACATTAATTACTGGTGCAACACATAATCCTTGTCTGCCCGCTGCCAAATCTGTTCTCTCACAGGGAGCTGTAGACAGGATCAGGGTCTAAGCTTCTTCCAGCGCACCTCCTGATATCGCTGCCACCACCAGCGTGCCCGCTGAGCGCCTGGCTCCTGCACCAACTGCCTGAGCTTAAATGAATTTGTCAGAACGAGATGCCTCACTTGGCACCATTACAAAATAGTCTCTTTCCGAGGGGATTGAAATCAATCCGTTCGCCAGCGAGCTTTTAGGGGACTCACCGCTCTGCCCTGTGCTCATTAGGCGTGGAAGTGGTAAAGCGAGTCATTTACTAATGTACTTGATGATGTCTGATTAAAAAGGCTGAGGGGAGGGAAGACACTCGAGCCTAAATGCAGCCTGAGAGGAAGGCTGCAGCTCTAGTGAGTGACAGGAAGAGTTTCTGGAATGCATGGAACAGGCTGGCAAGCTCTGCTCTCGTCAGGCTGAGGAATAACCGCAGCAAACTGCTGGAATAGGCTGAATTTACTGGTGTCTGTGGTGCTTAATGGGCCATCGCCAACACGGGGTGGTGTGTGGGTGTGAGTGTGTGTTTCTCTTTGGTTTTAAGAGAGAAAGTAATGCTAGAAAAGGAAAGGTCTCTGAAAGACGGGTGTTACATAAATGTGGAATAGAAGAGGGTACCCTGATTTAGGAAGAGAGGATAAAGAACACAGGCAGATTTCTTGACGAATGGTGACAGTAATCTGACCGTCTGGCAGAGCCCATAATGGCTGATTAAGAAGAAAAGAGAAAAATGTGATTAAAGTATACTAGTTTCATACAGTACTGTCATCTTTAAAGCTTCCAAAAAAGGGATTTTTATAGGGTCCGACACAACACATATATAAACACACTGTAACAACACGAAGCTAAAACAAATTAGTACAGAAGCTATAAAATATACTAATTAAAAGTAACTTGAATTAGCGCAGAAAAGCCTCAGATTCAGGTCAAACTGAGCAGACGTCAATAAATAGATTCAAAGCTACTTAGTAGTTTAAGTACCCTGGTCAATATTGTTTTAGTTTCTCTGCTGAAAAAGCAACATAAAGAAGCTAAACCAGGCTAGTATGAGCAGAGAATTCCAAACAAACCACCCCAAACCACCCAAACTGCAGCCCAGCTCTCCACAGTGACCCTTAGAAAGGCAAATGAGCTTTGTCCCGTTAACAGGTCCTAACGAGCCCGGGCCCCGCGAGCTCAGATGTGTTACGGATGAGCAGACGCCTTTCTGTGTTCCCGGGGATAGCCTCAGGAAACGTGTCACACATTGAAAAACCAGAGATCAAACACCCCTCCGAGCTGCCGGGGAGCCTGACAAAATGCAAACCCAGGGATGGGATGAGGGGAACCGACGCCGGGAGTGAAACAGGACACTGGCATTGTCCGGGGCGGGGGTTACTGTGCCTGGGACTGAACTGAGGGGGAGTTTGTGGACACGGCTTCGAGCTTCAACATCTCCTCTTAGACATGCTAGATCCATCTGTTATTTCCAACCCAGACTTGATGATTCCATCAGGATGGTAGAAATCGGGAATAACTACAGACAAGCAGAGGGACAAACGACCCAAGAGACTTCTTACACCGGTAGAGATTTTCTGAATTTTTGTCTCCTGTGGGTATTTCACACTCCCTGTCACCATGTACCTCGCAATCACCACAGCGACATAGGAGAAAGCTGCTTTTATCTCACATACAGGACATCTACTGGAATAATAAAACCCCAGCAGCACGGGGACAAATGCTCTCTGGTGACTGCCCACGTTCAGGGACACACAGAGTGTATTTAGGTACCCGTGATAAACCTGTGCCGGTGTGTTTGTGCACGTAGACGCCTCTGTGTGTGAGCTGCTTTACAAACCTTGTTCTCCTGAGATTCCTGGTACTGGACAGAGCACACCCGCATCACATCGTGTAACAAAGAACAGTAAAATGACACCTGAGCTCCCAGTGCCAGGTAAAACAAAGCAGCACAGTCCCACCAGCAGGGCCTGGTAAATCACATACAGTGCCCCGGGGCTATGCTGGTTTTCAAAGAACGAGAACTGGTGTCTTTGTATGGCCCCATTGATCTGAGTGCTCCAAGAGGTGCTTGCAGCCGGCTCAGTCCTTTTTTGCACACTGCACACAGTACAATGGAGAAAGAATGACCAGAGTGATTTGATGGATCACAGAATCAGCTTGGCAGGTATCAGATCCCAGACTAGTCCTCTGAGCAGAGGTTCCTCCCCTCCAGGGTACATTCACTAGCTACTTCTGTAACCCAAGCAAAATGAAATTCTGCCCAGCAGTGCAAATGAACATTTCATGTACCACTTTGTCTGAAACTCCACCAGATGAATTTAATCCTGCCCTGGGGCAGGGAAGTAGGTTAAATGACTTCACAAATACTGTAGGTTCCTGTTTCTGTGATTTTGCTACTACTTGGGATTGCTGCTATCTCTGTTCCCAACCTGCCCCCCTGGCATTCAGATGATGTGCTCATCTTTGCCTTGCAAAATTTTAATAAGTTCAATCTTTTCTTCTCCATAAAAGTTAGTTACCAATACGGAATATATCAATCATCAATATGGTGACAAAATACCCACGTTTATGTAAAAAAAAAAGTTTGAATTTAACTTTGTCAACACTATCTCTTCCAAACATGTCAGTGGAACCCTGTCCTAGTTGAGGCAGCAACCTTTCCCCATCTCAGGTCAGTTTAGAGGGCCCAGCTCACAAAGTCTGTTTGCATGACTGTAAAGGATCTCAGCAGAGGAACAGAAGATTTAAAAGGATACTGAAATAGAAGCCCAATGCAGGTGTAGCTGACTCAGACTGGAGAGCCTGCGCCTTGCAGCACATATTCTTCATTTGTTTTGCTCTTTTCTGTATCACCCATTGGGAAGTATTGAGTCATTCTCTGCTGTGGACATTCATTATCCACAGCTTGGTGCTAACAGAACTCAGGGACAATTCATCCCTTGACAGTGAAATAGTCACTGCAAGGGAAGAAAATATATCCCAAGGTCAAATATTGCTTGGTGTGAGTGATTCACACAGCTCCATGCTGCTTCCTGCTTTCCTTGGTTATATTCAAGAGACATGACTAAGTCAACTGAAAAACAAAGCTTCCAAATGATCTGAGAACTCTGCAGTAAGGGAATTGACATTTTAAAATATATATTTAACATAGGTAATCAATAAAATCTAGTTAACAGTCATGTAGAGATTAAATCAAGTATGAAATCTGACTGTGAATATCTGACAAGTATTTCCACTAGGAATATAACAACACATTTTAGAAGAAATGCTTTCCTGCAATCCTAAACCATGTAGTAAAATCGAGGGAAAATCTCTGCTAGACCAATTTAGTAAACTGATCCTTCTGCAAACTGTTTTTGCCCACTAATAAATTCCTTAGACGCCACCCAAAGCAAGTACCCAATCAGCATCACAGCATGGATTTGTCATTAATCATGTTCACAAGTGACTGCCTCTTCTCCAGAAAGGCCGGTTCCCACACTGCTTACAGCACACTGCTTCACTCCTCAACAGAAAAAGTACTCAGCAACTGCTAGTTATAGGTGTTAGGGATATTACAAAAAAATTTATTGTAGTCAGAATATGCTCATTTCAGGGGTGCAGGAAGGAGGAAAGGAAAAAAAGAACTTTTCCTTGGAACATACCCATGTGAAAGAGGTTTTATGGGAGAGATTTGTAATGACTGGGCTCTATTTTCCCATCAGAGTAGCCACTAGGCAAGTGGTTGGAGATTGCAGAGATGAATCAAACAGAAAACCTGACCAGTGGTTACTGGCTCTTCTGAACTTTGTAATTTCTTTGCTGGATCATTTGTTTTAAGTGCCTTAAAGGTCACTTTTGTGGCAGAAAAGGAAACTACACATTTTGCAGAGGAGAATCTGGATTTCTAATTAGGCTGTAATTGCATTCTTTCCTTTCCCACCTCACCCAGGCTCTCGGTGGGCTGCTTCACAGACCACCCAACAGTGAGGCTCACAGACCTCACGTCCTTCCAACACCTCTCCAGAGGCTTTCTGTGAAATAGCTCAGCTCATGCCACACTATCACAGTGCTCATGCCCTCAGCCTCCTCTGCTGTTACTGAGAGAAAAATGGGTTCAGTTTTTCCCTGGAAAAACAGCACAAGCACAAGCTGAAAGGCTGAAAACGAGTTTGGTAAAACTGCAACAGGCAGCCCAAATGTTCTGAGAGCACTAAGGAATCATGACCTCATCAGAAATAGATTAATTTTTTATAAGTTATCTGTATAGCTAATTAAACAGGGCAACAATAGAAACTAAGTACTGTGAGTTGCAATAGGGAAGTTACTTTGTAACTTTTTCTTTCAGTGCAATCCCCAAATTTTCCCAACACAAGTAAATCCCCTCAAACTTGTTCTGTGGACTTTATAAATCATTCATTGGTACAAGGCAGTCACAGCATAACCAAAATAGTCCCACTGAAGAGCAGGGACAATTCTCAGTGAGAATGAGATGGACAGAGAATGTGCACTGCCAAGATATCTGACAAAGGGAGCATATTTATATTTTTTCAAAGGGGCACGTTTTTCTTTAATAAAACAAAAACTTGAAAGACACAGAATTATTTCAGCACATAGGTAAATGTATGACTACACATCATATAAAGAAAAAAATAACTTTTATGTAAACACTTTGTCGCAACATATCTAGAATGCCTAAAAATACTTTAAACACTGTCATTAAAAAATACTTTTTTTTTTCTTTTAAGTACCAATTTTCCATATGATTTCTCTTTATAAATGTTACATTTTTCCTTTTGGCAGAGCAGTGTGTGAAAGCTTACAACAATGATGGTAATGAATTATCCAAGGATGATGGTTCTGAGCTGTGGTTCTGACATGTGCTCATGACCTGGCTGACACTGTTCAAACTGGCAAGCACCAAAGCATGTTGCTTCCATCAAGATCAGGCAGACTGTAATTTCTCTTCCTCTTTCCCCAACAGAAGGTTACAGTGCAGCTACCACGAGCTACAGGAACAAAGAAAATGGACAGCTTCAGATGCACACAGGATAAAGTCAGCAAGACCAAGGTAAGTCTCATTGCACAAAGGACAAAAACACCTGTCCAGACTCAGCTCAATGTGACAACCCAAGCAAAACCCCAAAGATAAAGTGAGGATTCAGCAAGCAACACCCTTGTCCTGTGGACTGCACTCAAGGCCCCTGGCCAGCCCCCTCAGCACAGCTGATTTGGTGCTGGTCTTCTCCCAGCAGCCCTGAGAGGCTGCAAACACACTGGCTTCCCCGCACACCGTGAGAAATACTGGTTATTTCCAGAGCTGGTGAACTGGCTGTTCTCTGGCTACGTGTCATTGCAAGATCTGAACTTCCTTTGCCTCAGCTGCCCTCAGAAAGTCCTTCTGTAGCACCAGCAGACCAAGGCAGAAAAGTCTTTGCTTTCCTGAGGTGGCTTTACCTCCTTGTGTCCAGGCCCTGAGGCTGATTCCCAGCACACAACAGACAACATGTTAGATGAGGGTGGTGAATGCTGCATAGCTTAATTCTGTAGCTATTCTTCTGCACCCTCTCCAATAGATAGGAACAAAGAACTTCTTATCTCCTAGCAATTCAGATCACAAACACAAATTAACATCACTCATACAGGTATTTTTTATATTTTCTCATGAGAGTTAAAAAAACAAATAAAGCAAAACAAAGTGCCCTTACCTATAGAGGAAGAAAATGAAAGAAAATACAAGAATATAAGTCATGCCATAAAATAAAGATTCACCTTAATGCTCATTTAATATTTTTGTGCTTTTCTGACTTAGTCAGAATTACTGAGTCACTATTGTCACTAAAATGAACCAATAATAAAAGCTACAATACAGTGCAAGTAAAATACAACACATTATTCACTTATCTGGAGCCAAAGCTAAAATATCTTTAATCTCTGTTAATACATGTTTTTATGCTATACCAATTAAAGGTAGTTTTGGGACATTTTCTCTAATTATTCATCAAAAGCAGTCTTTTATATTTCAGCCAGGATTATCCAGGGAATAATACACTTTTATCCCTTTCCTCAAAACACACTTGCGCCCCAGGAAATTTAACTGCCTCTATCTAATCCCATGAAAGTCCTTTTCATTGTTATTTCTTGGTGGGACTGTCAATCAGAGATGAAAAAGAGGAAAACAAAAAACAAAACACAGAGTGAACTGGTTTGCTAGAAACATCACCTCGGCCAGTGACAAAATTACACCAAATGGCATAAAGAAGAAGCACTTTGAAGAAGTGGCATGGAAGAAAACTGGCTCTTTTGTGTCCTTTTCTCTTTGTTTTCTAGGATTAATAGCTTATTTCCTTTCTGTGGGGCTTTTTTTTCCAGGCATACTCTATTTCCCAAATAACACCATGGGCACTTCACGCAAGTTTATAACAAAATCCCAGCATCAGCTGTGTTTTAATCAGTTTTCTTCAAACCATCCTCAAATCAAACACCACAAGATTTTTTTCCTTTACATTTTTATGCAATCACATTCCCAGCAGTGACACAAACATGGAAGGTGGGGCTCAGATCCCACAAGGTGCCTGATCGCTGCTGACAATCAGCTGTGAGCACAAAGGAAGCAGCCGAGGCACAGACACTGTTCATCCATCTCCCCACGGGGCACAGGAGTTTGGTACAAGCAGCCAGAATCACTCAGGGGTCCCAGGCACAGAGAAGACCCCACGGGTGCTTTTCAAATGCTGGTCCTTCCCTAAAGGCCAAATTGCAACAAAGGAAGGCAGAGGCCATGTGGCAGTTGTAGGACTTTTGTCAGCCTTGTCAGCTGGCCTTAAAATTACCATTTCTCTATGAAGTATGTTCTTTTAAGTTAAAAGCTTTATAAAGTAAATCTGTTTAGCATAAGAAAGGCAAAAAAGAATGGTCACAAAAGAAAGGGATCGAGAGAAGCCTCACAACTGAGAGCTGAAGGCACTCAATTCTCACCCCTGAAAGCTACAACTGAGCACAGGGCACTGGACCTGCCATGCTCAGGTAAACACAGATCACAAGAGCTCTTTGAAGGCACTGCTTCTATTCCTCCCAGGTTCAGATTAGTGCTTTCTGGTTTTCTATGAATTCTATACTAGTGAGGCCTTCACATCTTTGCAAAATAAGAATCAATAAGAATCAAGCTCCAAGAGAGAAAGATGTCAAATATGGTTATAGATGAGTAATAATTTGTGTACATTCTCTTTCCATACTTACGATATTACATGATTTTAAATTCGTTTACAGTGTGTTATGGTCAGTGCTCTCTGTAGAGCCCCCTGACCTTTGAATATTTGCTTTCTTGCTGGCTAGCAAGGTTTTTCTGTTTTGGATTTAAGCAACACAACTGAACCTGAGCCATGTAGGTCTGAATCTGCTCAGCCATTACAGAGAATTCAGAATACTCTTACACATGTGCATTAGAGGAGGGGCCAGATTTTCTTAAAGGTTTACTTGATATGAGAATAAACAAATCAAAGCTTACAGAAGGGGCTCTACCTGGGAATCCCAACACTGTTTGGGGGTAGTCATGGGGTAACCTGAAACTAGATTTCTTACTCTGGGATGAACTTTGAGTTTAAAAAATATATATATCTAAATAACTAACTGTAAAGGTAAACAAGAGATTTGCTAGGTGGGAGAGAGGACAGGTTTCCTCCAATGTTACTCCCTGTGCAGCCTGATATGTGTGCAAGTCAGAGGCCAAACCTGTACCCAGCTTTCCTACTACCACTGCAGCTGCCCTGGGTCAAAGGAGCACTAAGAAATGTGGATTTGTTTTCAGTTGGTCATGTTTTTGTTTGGATACTTGGTTTGGTATGGCTGCTGGAGAATTCATTGATTTCAAGCTTTTTTGTTTGTTTGTTTTTGCTGGTCCAGTTAAGTTGTCAGGCATATATTGAAAACAACCAAACTTGAGAGTTGTAAACATCACTCTGTTTTATCACCTCTTGCCCCTTTTCCACTACCACGGCACTGGTTTTCTATTCAGAAGTTTAAAACAGGATTTCTCAACCTACCTTAGAGCTCAACTCGCCCAGCAGCAGCAGAATCAGAGCAGCTAAACAAAGGGTTAGTAGGAACTTGGTGTTAAATAATGACCAGAGGCATGCAATGGGGAAAAAAAAGTCTAAACATAGCAAGATTTTTTCCAAGCAAACCAAGAAATTCTAAGTTGAGAGTTAGAAATAAACTCTTTAACACTAGTTAAGACGACATTATTTCTAGTAAAGAGATGTTCTTTTTTAAGCTTTCCTTCCAGTTTTGTAGTCATCTTATCAGGCATTTATATCTTGTATATTTGAGTTTGGCAATTCTTGCCTTTATGGTTGCACAGAAACAGCTTCAATACATAAATGTAATTTCTCAGATTAAATGTAATATTCCCAGAATATTTATTTTAACCTTTTCATGCAATGAAAAAGGAGCCTAAATTTGGAATGTGCTGTCAAGTAGCAACCAATTCCAATAGAGGTGATTCCACATCTGATCAAGCAGACGGGAAAGGATGAAGATAATGGTAAGGTTTTTAAGGCAATAAAAAGCAGAAAAGCTCCCAAAAATGGACAGCAGTGAGGGGAAGCAATTGTCTGTTAGAGATATTTCTCAAATAGGTACAATTTTAACTGCTCATTCTACTGAAGTGTCTCAGGCACAGCTCTTTCTCAGAGGTTTTGATTTTCAGACTGTGTGTTTCCTGTGTAACATACATACATCTTCCTTGTATACAAAAAAGGCTGGGTTTGTGTGTTTGTCAGAGCAACTGTCAGAGCAACAATAATCACCCTGGAAGAGACCTGAAGTCTCCAATCCGAACTCCTACTCAAAGCAGGGTCAGTTATGAGGTCAGATCAGGTTGCTCAAGGTTTACACAATCAAGTCTTGAAACCCTCAAAGGATGGAGACTGCATAATCTCTACAAGCAACTTGTTTCACTGCCTCACTCTCATATATTAAAAAAAAAAAAAATCCAATGTGGACCTGTTTTGTTTCAATTTATGTCTGTTGTCTTTCATCCTTTCACAGTGAAAAGCCTAGTGCTTCATAATTTCTTATAGCACACTGCTTTCCCATAGGTTTGGCTGCTTGGTAAAATATGTGGGGGATTTCCAGAGAACTTCTTCACCTGACAAGAAGAACTAGGAATAAACCCCACAGCTTTTATAAAAATTTCAAATTCAACCGCATTTGTCTTGCAAAAGGTCCAGTTCCTCATTACTTCATGATAAGCATAAACATTTTGGTTGACTGGAAAATATTAATTAGCTAAAAAACAGGCAGAGTAAAGAGGTTTCAATTTCAAGGATGAAACAAACCAAAATATGTTGATCATGGACGTATCAAGATCAAAATTAGGCAGCTTAGATGGCTGGTTGTGACGTAAACCATAAATTTCCAATCAGTGCCTAAGGCAGAAATGTCAGAGCTGAACTAAATTGCCTAGGTTAGGATGTTTAACTTGACATGTTTATTCTCGCTGAAAGCCAAACAAATCTTTCTAACTTTATAGATTATTTTTCATCAAGTTTTGGTTTTTTAGGAAAAGTTAATAAACTAGTTTTTCTAGCAATTCTACAATATGGAAGAAGCAAAATTACAAATGTATACAAGCAAATATACAAATGTCCATAAAATACAATGTTTATATACTGTTTTTATATATAAAAAACTGATCAGATTTCTTACTATTTGCAATGGTAGCCTTAGTTGGCAAAAGGTTTCATATTTATCTATAGATAATTCCTCTTGGTCATCTTAGGCATAGGTAAATGTACTTTGAATAATTACAGATGCTCCTGAATTCCTCACACAGCTCAGTAAAAGTCAATCCACCGTGGTATCCATGAATTTAGTTCCTGGGGATCAGCAGCTCTCTGTGCTGCTGGCAGAGTTAGAGCAGAACAGAGGAGAAATGGGCTTTCAGGGAGCTGAATCTCACACACTACGTAGGAATTCATTCTTCCCATACCAGGACATGCAGCCACAGCACAGTGCCCCAACATCCTGCTAGAGGAGGAAGAAAAAATTCCTGTGCAGGTGCACTTAGGCTCCATCCGGTACCTCTGGAAACAGTTTAGGGCTGTTGTGATTATCCCTGATTTACACTGATCCACTTTGATAACAGTTAGTATCCTACCTTATAGCTCAGGACAGAAAAAACTGCTTTTTACCTTCAAAATTTCAGCCTTAGAAAAGTGTCAGTAGGTATCTGGAAAGAAGCTGAAAGAAAGGGATCCATTATAAAATATCCCATGTGTGTTACAAACAGTGCTTACACAAGAGTATGTGACTCATTCTATTACATGTGCATCAGGGAAATGAAAGTGAAGTGACTGCTGGGAGAAAAGACAGTCAAGTCTTCCCAGGCTTTGATCAAGAAGACTCTTCAGTTCAGTCATGGAGGGTGTGCAGCTCACAGAGGCTCCATTGCTCAGTTTTTGTGGCTGTCCAGCAGTAAAATGCCCCACCCAGGAGCCAGGAATGCACCTCTGTGAGGAGGACAGGAGAGGGATTGAATGGGAAGAGCTGTCCTCATGTGTGACTGAGCTAAACAAACAGCATTCCTCATCTCTGCTCGTGTTTGGTTGGTAGGGAGCAGCTGGATGGAGACACTGTGGTCTCTGTGGTCTCTCCTACACACAGACCCTTTAAGAAAAGGCAGGGAGCAGCTGCTGACAGGACAGCTCAGGATGGAGAGGAGTGGCCAGGATGAATCACACACAGATACTTTGCTATAAAACATACCCCACTATGCCACTAGGATTTATAAATTGGGGATTAGGAAGTGTTTGGGAGAAAATTACAGTTGAAAATTAAGATTCTGCTTCTCTGATCTCATCCTAAAGACATGCTTACTGAAAGGGACAACCTATTTACACTCATGTCTTTGCACCTCCCCCCACCAAATAAATAGATATTCTTTTTTTATGTTTAACAAGTAGAAATTCACCTCATTTAGCTTCTATATGAAACTGTATCCTTTATATTAAACAATGAATTCTGTTTCTCAACTCCTCTTTTCAGTAGTATTTTAAATACTAACCACTAAATGTCCATTGCTCAATGTCCTAGACCTGCTCAAGCAAGAAACATTAAGTACATCAAATTGGACTGTAAATTATGTGAGTTCTATTTTGAGCGTGACATCATTCATCCTGTTGTTTCAATTTAATTATATTTGGTCTTCAATCCATCCCCAGCAGCTCCAATATTTCACATTTTGTGAGTTTGTCTGCTCTACTCTGACTAGTGGCTTACAAAAATAACCACATTTCAAAACATCACTTCAGAAAATTAACCCTAAAGCACTGTTCCCAACCCATCAACACTTCTGTGCCGGAGAAAAAAAATATCCTGAGTGCCCAGTTGACAACAGTAGTTGCTGAAAGCAAAACCAGAAAAACAAGGTGAAAACTCAGAAAAACACATATTCACATTTCAGTTCTGGACTGTTTCATACTCTAGAATCTGAATCTGACAGCAACTACTGTCATTACTTTATTATAACCTAGATACATATGCTTAAATCTTCCTATTAAAAAATCTTTTTTTAGATGGTATTCTCTGTGCCAGGTCCTATGTATAAGATGATACTTTTCTTCTAGTATTTTCAGCAAAATTAGTTGGAATAGTCCTTGTTGTAAAGGTATTTTACAGATCCTTTTTTCAAGAAAAATATGTTACAGACATAAAAATTATCCTCACAGAACAATAATATTTTGGCTACTTTAGGCTTTTAGAGTAAAATTGTAAGAACTCCAAAAATTACCCTGTAATTTGGAAGGAAAAGCTTAAATGTCAAAGTTTAATTTTTAAAATTGTATTAATTTTCCTTGGATCATGGGATAATGCATCAAGCTTATGTATTTGGTGGGTAGCTTACAAATGATTGCATCTCTATGGTACGAACAATTATTCATTTGGTAACTTCACTTCTGCAAAATGGAGTTTCTGTAAGCACTCACTAAATGAACTTATTTTCTATGCAAAAACTCCTTTCCCATAAATACACCTAGTTCTTCTGAACAGTCTTGCCTAAGAAGTTTAATAATGTTAATGAATTATTTTATTAGCAATTTCCCCAGGACTGGACATCATGTCATCACAATACTCCAGCAAGTGCAGACGTCTCCCAAGTCCCATTCTGCACTGACCAGCCTTGGTGGTTTGCTCTGGTTTTACTTCTCAAACCTCAGCAGAATTTCCCTAAAGAGAGCCTTTATCCTGAGTCTGAACTGCCCCTCTTTAGACAGGGATTGTACCATCTGGTGGGAACAAATGATGCTTCAGCATTTCTTATGGGGATGCAGTATTTATCTAGTAAATAGGGATCCTACAGCTAAGGAGAGAGTGTATCTATACTTTTTTCCTAAATTCAAATTATAAGCCCAAACATAAAATACAAAGCTCAACACCCCAACTAGCAAAAATTATTGTTACTTTGTTATTGTGCTAGTGGGTTTTAAACAAGCCAGAAGTTCTTTATTCTTTCCCACACCTACCAACAAAAAGATTGCAATTTACATTGCAAAGGACTCAACTTTCACTAGTGGAAGTGGCATTTCTGTTTTGCTTTTTTTTTGGTCTAACATGAAAATCCTTTAAATCCACTCCTGCTAAATGATCCTTAGCAGTGTTAGGGTGGTAGGACAGGAAGTCTCACTCCAGGGCCTACTTTCACAGAAGACCTAATGTCTTCTGGTACAATTTTCTATTGTTCATTATTTCTTCAAAATATTTCTTTGAAAATGACAAAGTTGTTTTTGATGTAAGGTGAGAAGACAGCTTACCAAAACAATCTTTCACATAAAAGTTAGTCTGGTTCAAAGCACCAATAGAAACTATTTTGTGTGAATAAACATATTTTGAAGGCCATCAGTTGGAAATGGAACCTGATGATTAGATTTTGAAAGTGTCAGAAATGAAACTTAACAAACTGAGAGTGCAGCTGAAGCCTAACCAGCTCTATTTCCCTCATATCCAGATTTATCATTGCCTTCTATTGCTGGGTTTGGCTCAGCATCTTGCCTTAGGGTGTTGAATGACACCCTCAGGGTCCTGCTGGAAAAGAATAAAAGCTTTCTCAGCTAACCAATAAAGAGCAAGTCAACAGCACTCCAGGAACACCTATTAAAGCCTACCAGAGTCTAATAAAAACAGTTACTTAAATATTAAAGCCATTTCATTGCTAGTGGCTGGAACAGAAGAAAGCAGGCGTTTCAGCTGGTTTGTCTTTATCAAAGGCTTAAAAGGAAAACTTGTTCTATTTATAGGCACAAGCATGGAAGCACTGTGCTTGCCAGCCCATTTTATTCTAACATCAAAGAAAATACACTTTTAAACCAATTATTTCTTAAATCCTACAACTAAAAGTGGTGTCTCAACCTGCTCCATCAGAGCTACTGTACCCAGGCAGCCCAAAACAAACCATGGCCAGTCAGAACCATTAATGTCAACCACGGGGTCAGAGTTTATAAATTCCTTCAGGGTGTTAAAAACATCAGAAACACCATTTGTGTTTAGACAGATGTAGAGGCACAACAGATTACAAACTTACAAGGCTCAACAGAAACAAGAGGTGCCAAGGGAAACAAAAGGTAATGGGTACAAATAGGAGAGCTTAAATTTCTTACCACTGAATTCAAGATAAAAATAAAACCTCTCATAAAATAAACTTGCTCTAAGTCCATAATTGCACAAAAACAGTAAGATCTTTACTTTCCTTTTAACTGGATTCTAACACTGAGCACTAAAGTCAAGGATCATTTAATCTTTTCCTCCTCTCCTGCTGCACACCATTTCCACCCTGAAAAGCAGCAGCAAGGATTAGTTCAGTTGAGACAGGTTTTGCTGTGAAAGACTCAGCTTCACTATAACAGCTATGGGCTGGAGAGAAGAAAATGCTCACTGCACTGGGAATTTTGGAAGCCCCCAGGCAGAAACCTGCCACATCAAGCTTCATTTTGGACTGCCTGTGGATGTCCTCACTGTCTGCTCTCTTTCCTTTCTCTGCTTACCTGTCTCTGAAATATTCCACACTCAATCAAGATCTGCAAGTTGATCCTCACATTTTGATTACTCTTATGAGTGTGTTGCCAAAATCATTTACGTAAAGGTTTGACTTTATTTCACTCCAGTCTGGAAGATTTCTGCTTTTTATTTCAAAGACAATTACACCTCTTACATTTACACATGTTCATCTAGTTCTTTAAGCCATTTATGGATGTATCCAAGTAAACTCTTATTCAGCAAGCAACTTCGACATGGTTTGTTTTTTGCTGACTGAGGAAGACACAGCCTTCCATCTCTTTGAATGAAGTCCTTTTCATAACATTACATTAAGGAAATTATCAATACCCATGAATGTACATCTGGATTATTTCTCATAAATAACTTAGCAGCTCTAATGCATGTGAATGTATGATCTGAGTATCATCAACTGATGGTGCAGTAATCCCTGTCTTTCCTCAACTAACATTCTCCTGTAGACAGTGAGTCTGTATCAGCAAGTTTTGTCACATCTAACATTTAGGTTCAACACACTTCCATGGCCATCCCTTTCTATTCAGTATACAGTGGATCTCTATAGCAACATTGGCTACAAACAATCAGCTTTTTAGGCATTAAAAAAAAAAAAAAAGTTCCAGACAGAGAGATAAGTGCAAATTTTGATAGAGTGCAGGGCATGAAGCTGACTCCAGAATTGCTCAGGGTAGCCCCAGGGAGGAGACCATGCACAGCATTAATACTGGGAGACTCCCCAGGACAGGCACGTCAGTAGCACTGGGGTACAAATGCTCTAAAGAGGTGGGTGCTGGTCTTAACAGTGCTCAGAGAAATCCAAGCTATCCAGCCTGAGTCTGCACCGGGAATTTTTCCACACAGATAGGAATGCACCATCCTCTTTCCATTGACCAGGCTGAGCCATACACAACCAAGAAGCTAGGGTTCCTGGGATGTGGTGCCAGTTAAAAAGAGGGTTGGAATACAGCTCCAGTCTGTACTGCAGGGGATCACCTTATGTAAAAGCAATAGTTATGTGTTGGCCACATGGTAAAACTATGAAATGTATCTTTAAAATGGTTTGCTATGTAACAATTGGAGCTTGCATGTATTCTACAAATCTTCCTATCCAAATACAGAGATGTGAGAAACATGCAAAGGAAAGCCTAAGAGTATGACTGCAATGTGCATCTGCCAAAGGCACAGCACTCATCATGGATCATCCAGTTCCCTTCTGCAGGCAAACCATAATTAGGTGGCCAAAGAAAGAGAACAGAACAAAACAAGCTCTGACACATCACTGAGAAACAGCAGCTTTGACCTTTCAGCATCCTGGGCAGCAATTTGCTGTAGCTCAACTGACGAATCATGAAAGAGACATTTCTTCCATTTACTCTCTAATAGCGGATTAAGATCAACTACACCATGCAATTCTTCTTACATTTCCCTCTTAAAGATCTTTATGAAGACTACTAAAATATTACTGCAAGATAATACACTGTAGGATTTCACTATTGAGCAAAAGATGGAAGATTATTTGTTTAAAGAGCAAAAAGGACACATTGGTAGCACAACTGGACTCCAGTCTGAGTTCTCATTAGTTTCCTTTTTCCTTAAAGACTTCTCCCTGAAAAATCTCTTTGGAAAAATTAATTTTAAAGTGTATGAAAATCTCAATAAACACAGCCTTCCTGCCACTTAAAAACCAGTCTAGCCTCTCTGGTTTCCTAATTGCTTACAGGCAGAAGTAATTATAACTAAAATAAAACAGTTTTGTTTGACTTTGCCATCCCTGCTGTGATTCCCAAAACTTAGAGAACCCTGCAAGATAAAGCAGTACATTTCACTGAGGAATGAAAAGGAAAACCATAATTTAAATCTGGCCCATTGCTTCTTGATATTATGAGAGTAGGGTGATTTCAGGACTAAAACTACCAAGCTCATCATCTTGAATTATTCCTACTGCTGGAGGAAAAAGGAGGTAACTTCCAGAGCAGTAGGGAAATTTTCTAAGACTGCTTCACATCACATCATCATGGGTGTAGAGTACATCTCCTGTCAGCACATACTATGGTTGTACAGAAGTGTCTTTCGTTCCTGACTATTAAAGAATCAAATCCCAACATTGTGCAGATAAAGAAATTATTCTTTAGCTTGAGAGATACAGTCTTTAAAATAGGAGTTCAATGTAGCCATCAGTTTTTTCCCCTGTTCCTAAGCAGGCACCAAACTGTCCACACAGCCAGAAAAGTTTAACCAGCCTAAGGACACTTTTCATCCCACCTGGTTAGGAACCAGGTGTTGCTAGGTCTCAATAACTGCAGGGTCTCACAAGTGCCCTCCTTAGAAGGTGTGAGCTACAGAGTGAGGCATTTACATCATAATCCCAGCCTTTAAAGTAAGGCCTCTGGCTCTCATGACTGCCAAGATGTCCTTAAAAACTGTTATTTTTAGTTGTCTTCTATTCTGTGAGCCATTACAAATTTTAAAGTGATCCTCATGTTCTTTGGATTGCTGGTGATTCTGGTAGTGACAGTGTCCAGTTTAACAGGTTCCAAGACAGCAAATCACTCCCTTCTGCACATCCTGTCTATAAATGCTTGAAGGTACTCCAATTCTTTTAACAGTAGGATAACATACCATGAAGGATTATTCCATGACTACTTCAAAAGCAATGTTTAAAACTTATCCTTCACTCTTCAGCAGAACTGGAAGAAAAATAAATCTGAGACTGTGTCCACTCAAAATACACAGTTCCCAGCTCAACCTGGCAGCTTCTTTCCCCTGAGTCAGCAGGGAACTGAAGGAGACTAAACAGCTTCCCTCTAAAATCTTCAGAGGTTAACTTCCCTCAGCTGATGTCCCACGAGTTGAGCACAGAAAGGAGAAGGCTGGCAGGAGATCAACATTTTTTAAATTTAAATGCTAGCATTTCCAGTCTTTTAAACTTCGTTTTAGCAACTTGATGGATTTGTTTGTTCCTTTCCACTCGGTCAGTGGATCTTTTTAGAACAATCCTATTTGATATTGACATAAGAGTCACCATGTGCATCAGGCAGCTTGAATGTGTTGCTTAAGGAAGTGAAAGATAAAGTAACTCAAGGAAGACCCAGAGAAAGAGACTTTGGAAAATGAGGGGTATAGTTTAAGATTAGTGCTTTGCTGTAAAGGAGGATGCAATAGTTGACAGAAAAAAAACAAACAAGGTATGCTTTTTACAGTGCTTATTTACAGACAATATTACAGACAATAACATTTTCTTTAAATATTTTTATGAAGTGTCATACTGTTCTGTTAACATAGGAAAATACATGCAAACAAGGGTGTTCTTTAGCACAATCCTAGAAGTGATCTAAATGTAATAAATTATAAGGAGACATTACACAGTAATTGCACACAGGTTTTCATAGGAATATCTCATTAAATTGTTAAGTTACAAATGACAAAAACATAAAAAATAAGTGTGTTTCATTTGCAATAGAAAAAGGTCAATCCAAATCTAAAGCAGAGTAGCCTTACATTTTCAAAATGAAAAACAAAAAGCAACCAAACCTGTTGGAATGGTGTTGATGATGTAGGAATGCAGAGCACCAGAAAGCAGTTAATTACCCAGTTTAGACTGCATTTCATGTACTTTTCATTGCATTAACCATTATTTTGCCATCTTTTTTCCTAATAGTCTTTCCTTAAAACCCCCAAAGCCAGTGGATGTCTCAATGAGCAAAGAAACAGGAATGGAGACTCAAGGCTTGGATCACAGCCAGAAAAAGAAAAGCTGCTGCCATATGTTAAATACACAGGAACATGTCACATCAAAATTGAATTCAAACTTCCCCAGTGTCTGCAATTTTACTTTAAAAAGTGTGGCCTGATATGAAAAGACATTTTAATATAAGTTTCAGTAATTTTATAATGTTATCTAAACAATGATTTTACAGCAGACGCCACTCATTAGTGATGCAGAGAAATTTATTTACACTCATATAAAAAAGCAAAGTCAATGGAAGGACATCAATACAAGCTCAAAGATAAAAGCAACACTCTCTGCTATAAAATAAAAAAGGAGGGTGGAATAGTGGGGAGAACAAACAAGGGGAAAGAAAAACAAAAGAGTCTTAAATTAAAAACCACTGTCAGCAAAAAGTCAGCAAAATGTATTGTCTCCAGAAGTGAGAAAAAAAGAAGTGCTAGAAACTCCATAAAATAGTCTGAAACCTTTTTATACTAATTTACATAAGGAACATGGAAGCTAGTGACAAAATAGTGGGTTATCAATGTGAAACAGAGGTGTGGAAATGCACGGGAAAACTGATAAAAATACCTCTGGCTATTCCCAGGCTGTTTGGATAGCATATAATGAAGTGACTTTCCATCAGCCTGGAAAGGGGAAAAAGCCATGTCAGGGGAAACAAAAAACTACAACCAAACATATAGTGGCTGGCTACACTGCTAAACTCCATATAATGTCTCTGTGCAATCCTTTCACTAAAAAGAAATTAAGGAGTACAGTAGGCACTTGCTCACTTAAGAAGGACAATTCTGATGCCATTATCTGTTGAATGAGGGCTTAGTTCTTCCCAAAGAAAAGTCCCCTGAAAAGGAAATACTGAACACTTAATGAAGACATACATTATTGTTCATCTGCTGTTCTGCTGTCATACAAATCCTCTACAAAATCTCCCATCATTAACAAATAGAAAAAGCAAATCACTGGAAGTTAACCCAAAGCTCAGCTGTCTGCACCAAGCCAAAGGTGCAGTCCCAGGGAGCAGGTCCTCAATGGAACCAATCTCTGTGAAAGGAATCTGGCTGGCTTTGCATAGCCAGAGAGCTCTGGGAAAATGCACCAGATACAAAATCCAAAGGATGAAACTTCTAAGAGCATGAAAATATTTCAGCATTCCATGAAGGAAATGTAACAATGTTGCATTATATGTAATGCAATATTATTTTTGTATTCTATTCTGGCAGCATGGTTAACAAAAAAACCCCATTTTGTCTTTTCATTCATGCAGAATTTGAAAACGAACCAACAGGGAACTGAACCAAAAAGCAGAGAAATACTGAAGGCTTAAACTCTTCATAAAATATGTCAGAACCTGTGGTGGACTGCAAATAATATGGCTGATCTTCCCATAGAATTAAAATAGCACTAGAAACAGTATACTGCTACTATTGCTGCTTCTTTGTAGGTTGTTTTATAAGGGGGAGTGAACTTCACAAATATTCTAAGTCAGGAGTAAACTTCCAACTATTTAGGATAAAATTGACCCACAGTAACTTGTGTTATTCCTCTCATTCCATGACAAAGTGCTATGGAATGACTGTTGGGATTTGGTTGCAAGGGAAAGGTGAATACACCTTGGCTGGTTTTTAGGGGCTGTGACAGGCAGCAATCTAACCCTGACAGGATGGATTGGCATGGATTCACCTTGTCAGACCTACAGGGACTTCACACACTTTGTGGATGACAATATTTTGGAAAATGGATGTGCTTTATTATGGAATATTTTTTTTAAAAATTTCAGTACTCCCCATCAAGCCACTCCAACCTGAATGTTTTTTACATTCAACCCATCCTCCTCATCACCTCTTTTCTACTCAACTTACTTTTCCTAGCATCCTTTTCCAACCATTACTGATCTCCCTCCTTCTCATAGTTAGCACTCAACTTGTTCTGTACAGTAACACAATAAAAAACATTCACTGTGAAGCAAGAGACTCCAAATACCTTAATGGAGAATGCCAGGGGGAAAAGAACTGTATGGATGTGATCATCCAGAGAAGCAGCATTTCTAGGAAGAGCAGGGAATCCATGATTATTAAGGGCAGGCTAGCAGATGGCATGCTGGCCCCTGCAGCCATTGCTTAAATTTGTCATTTTATTACTTAAGAGAACACACTTGACATGTGTGACTAAGAACAGTGTATTGCCACTGCAAATATTTCTATATCAGGTTCAACTAATGATGGAACACTGGCTTTCTACAGAGTCTGTAAATGGAAAGAAGAACATCCATTTTTGCTGGGTCTTTCTACCTTTCTACCTTTTCTGTAGAGGTTCATCTGCAAGGAGAATAAGACAAAGTAGACTGTAAATGTTGCATGAAATTCTCAAGCTCTGTTGCTGGTGACCAGCAGTTAGAATCATAAAAAAAAAAAGATTCCATGCAGCACTGGAGTACCTTACATCAAGAAAAAACAGTAAGAAAACTCAAGAAGTTACAGAAACTCTGTTGTCTGGGACATGCATTCTTTGCTTCATACAAAATCCAGAAGGATGACGGGCCATTTTTATTAGTCTCTGAGTCATAACTTTTAGGCATGAAGACCAGAATTGAAAGTTATTTTCAGTTAATTTTGAACAGCTGTTGGTAGACAAGTGCATGAATTCTGGAATTAGTGGGAAAAAAATCTGGTATGAGAGCTACAGGGTGACTTGAGACTGAAAACAGAAGGAAATGGTGTTTTGTTTCCCTAGAATCAATCACTGTGGATTGCCTGACAAAATTCTCTGGCACTGAAAGAGAACACAATAAAACAGATATATTAACAAGCCTGGAAAGCACAGCTGGGGTACTCCATTTTCCTCATAGAGGGAAAGGTTCTCCAAATCCTTTTCCTATAAGGTGTGAGAGCTTCACACCATCATAGAGATGTGGGGGAAAAAAAAGAGTAAGAAAGGAAATATAAATGGTTACCAGAATACAGAGAGAAGATTTCATATTAATTCTTGTAAAAAAGTATGAAAATATGCATCTGGACCCTTCAGAAGTACCTCCAGTTCTGCTGGTGTGGGCTAGTGGAGCTTTCCCAGGCTTGTCCCCAGCCAGCAACTGGAGAGCACAGCAGGCATTCCTAATGTGCCTCTCCCTTCCCTGCGCTGCAGGCCATGCATACGAGCTCCAGACTCCAGGAATTCTGCCTGGGCTGCTGTTCCCCACCGCTGGGGATGAGCACATTCTGCAAGGTGTTTACTTGAGACAGTCAGAGCTGGAAATTAAAGCTCCTTTTCCAATAGAAAACTTGTATGGGAAGCAAAATCAAGTGGCTCTTTGCAAGCTGATTGGGCCAATTACAAAAGTCAGCTGTGTGAAGCTCCACCTGAAACAGCTGGCTTGTGATTATTAGAGTACAAGACAGGGTCTGGCCCTGAAGAGAGAAAAAAGATAAAGTCTGTCATGCTTAATGAAGTCCATCTTCCAAAAAGAAGACGGGACAATGAAACACCTTCAAGAAACTGCCAAATCTGGGCATCAAAGAACATGTACTGGTGCTTCCATGCCAAGAGTGTTGGAAAAGTTTCAAAAAGTCATTTGCTAGGCCCACCACAGAGCTAGAAACAAGGAAGGAGTTACAAACCAGGTGAAATGGTGAGCAGATGACCCATTTACTACGCCTTAACAAATTACCAAACACCCCAGGAACTGACTGCACAAATGTCTTGGCTCATGGGAAGCATAAAATAAAAATACATTGGCTTGAATACTGTGAGCAAAGTGTTGCTGTGTGTTTTCCTCTGTCATCTCTGGTTCTGCCCAAGTGGCAATCCCCTCTCATCAAACTCTGACCCAAGAGGCCCTATGGACTGCTTGTCCTTGCAGACCATTTTCCACAGCCCAGCAGGTACCAGCAGTCTGTACACCAGGGTTTCATAACTCTGGGTCTAGAAGCAGCATGGAATTGCCAATGAAATTAGTTGAAGTAATTTCAAAAAGCCACATGGTGAAAGGAGCCCCATCAAAACATGAAATCCTTTCTAGCTAAAACCCAAGACCATACCCTAAAAAGGCGAAAAAAGCAAAGAAACACAGCATCATCTAGTAAGAGTTAGTAGCTCTTAGGATCTACTGCTTTGGAAAACTTCATGGAAAAACTGCAAAACTAGACCAAGGTGAGATACATAATGAAGAAAAAAGAGAAAGGAGTTACCAATAAAAGAATCTTTACTAACACACAGAGGCAACATCCAAAGATAGACAAGGATATTCAACCAGTTTTTTTTCCTAGGGTGTTTTAAAGATTTATGAATTAAAGGCATGTACAGTGGTAAAGACATGTAAAGTATTGCATTACCCAAATTATTATTAACCAGCTAAGAATATGTGCATTATATTAAACTTCCATCATCCGGTATGCATGCACTCTGTTCTCATTATCCTGTATGCTCTGAAATGTATGGTTATGTTAATTTCTGATGCTGTAAACATTCCTGGTTGTAATTGGTAACTGCTGTGATATTCAGACTGCAGTTCTACTAGCAGTAAAATTCTCCCAGGGTTTAATAAGAAGACTTTTTGTAATTTTATGTTGTGCTTGTGAAACTCTTTGGGAAACTTCGTGTGTTGGAATACAATCTCTCCTCCAACTTCTTTCTGCATGCAGTACCTCTGTTTATAGAATGTTTTACAATTCTCTTTTCTGTGCAGCCCCAGATTCCTGCCATTGATTTTCCCAAGTCCCTCTTCATCACAGAATCCTTTTGACTGTGAGGGACAGCTGAAAACTCAAGCTTCCCACTGAATGTGCAGACAACCTGAAACGCTGTAAAGACTTATCTAAAGTGTAACCATAAATATTCATAAAGAAACCATTGCTCTAAATTCAAGTGTTGATTTTAAAGCTCAGATGACAACAGTTTGAATGCAGCATGGGTGATTTCATAATTACATAGTATAAGCAAAACCAATTAACTAAACTATTGCAGAATTTCAGCTATCCTTCGTGTGACAATAGATCTACTAAATTCTATTTTACTCTCAAAATATTTTTGCTTTCCTCTGGCAATATCTGCAGGAAGCCTGTATAATTTCACTACTTAAAAAAATTAGTATGTCACAAACTTGTTTAATTTCCAATTCAAAGTAAAAATTCTTTTGATTATGTTTATTTTATTTTCCATTTGAGCGAGAAAATAAGTAGTGGGTTTTTAAATTCTTTTAAATTTTTTGAAAAATTAATTACCTGAAGCTCATGGGGAAAACTAAAGTAAACTAGAACATTCATGAAAAACCTATAATTTGATTGTCAGAATCTATGTTTACAGCTACAGAGTGTAGTTGTAATTTATGGAGGAATATACAAAACAATATAAATATTACATTTACTTAAAAAATAGGTCAAAAAAGTGTTTGTCAAGTATAGTCCAACAAAGGAATAATATGAATTCATGTCAGCTATAATAACTGTCCCAAAAATACACAAAATTCTGCTTAATGCTGTAAAATGCACAACATAATTCTGGAACATTCTTATCAGTTAACTAACTTGAAATATAATTCATATTTCAATGTGGGGTAGGAAGCAGGAATAGGGAGAAGACAGTGAAATTCTGACTTAGATCTTAAGTGATTTTTGTTTTTAACTAGGAAGTTTTGAGATTAAAAGAAAAATTAGAAATGTTAAGTCTTCTTTGTTTAGAAAGCAGGAAGCCTTGATTCACTAAACCCCTAATCCAAAAAAGTAAAATACTACTAAGATGTAGAGTAGTACAATCAGAGATCACTAGGGAGCTCTCTTAAAGAAATCTTTTAAAAATAAGAGAGAAGAGAAAAAAAATCTCAAAAATAAGTTATCAAACATCCTTCATCAAGAACTGAGGCATAAGATCAGCACTTTGGAGTTCCCTGTTTAATCTCTCCAGGCACCTCTGCACTAACAAAGCCAGCAGCATCACATCCATATTCATCACAGCCTCTTGCTCTGCATCAGGCAACTCCATTCACATTCAATATACTGAAATCAAAGGCAGATCCCCAGATTTAATGCTCATTTAGAGAATAAAAAAAGTCTTTAGGAGGCATTCTAGGCAGTTCCCAGTTACTGTGTTGATGAGGCTTATGAAATAATTCAGATTTGTCATTGTAGATTGTATCACATACAAACATGGATGAAGATGTAAAAGGCCAAAACCTCTCCACTGGTCTTGCTGCGATTTTCTCAGATCACTCTGCCTCCCTCACACAGAACATCATATCCTGGGGTTATGACTAAGACCAGACACAAAAACTGAAGATATCACCATCCAGCTATCATTTTTGAAAAACTATTAATTCATTAACTTGGGTGTCTTCAGTTTACCTCTATACTTGATTGTAGGAGCATCCGTGGACGGCAGGGAGAAGGAACTCTTCAGACCTGAGATATTCTAGAAACACATTTTATTGGTTTTATTGTAAGAGTTGTGGGTAAAAAGGGCCTGCTTTCAGCCACCAGCCTTGGCTGACACGAAGCCCCAAAGAGAGATGGAGAGACAGAGAGTATGAGGTAAGGGAGATAGCAGGGGTAAGGGAGGTAAAAGAGCTAAGAGAGCTAAGAGAGGTAAGAGCAGTAAGATGGCAGGGGTCAGAGCGGTAGGAGAGCAAGGACCTTGTTACAATACATTATATCTCCTTTCGTATTGAATATTCTAATTTACAGTGACCAAGATACAAAACCTGCAAACTTTGCATGCAGCCTATGAAAACTACTATATTACCATATCATCCTTATATTCTAAACTCTAAAGACTACTTTTCTTATCTACTTTTTCCCTGATGCCTTGGCAGGGTGGAGAGGGGTGACATTCTTGGGTCCTTTTGTTTTCTATCCCTCAACCCATCTCCAGCTAATCACTGTCTTCCTGCCTGCCATGATCACATCTCAAAGCTGGCCTTCATTTCTATTTCACTCACAGGTTTTACATCTCCAGTATTTCTTACCAGGCAATCATATCCACAAGCCCTTCCTGTCCCGTCTTTCCCAACACTTGATATCCTAAATAACCTTTATAAACACTGTAAACCAGTACTAGAATCTGGATAGTCACACAGGAGGTGTGTTTGAAGACCTTCTGAGCAATGTATTGCTCACAATCCTGGCGAAGCCACCCCTCCAAGGCTGCAGCTAAAAGAGGCAAAGCTCTGCTGCAGTGCTGGCTCTGGTCAGCTACTCCTGGTTGTCAAACTTCTCTTCCAAGTGGAAGGCAATGGAAAGCTAACTCATTGCTTAAGATCTTGTGATTTTCAGCTATAATTGCAATGTTTAACACACTTGATTTTGAAGCTACTGATGCTGAAAAATCATTGACTTTGCATGCAATAAGAGCAAAACAGAAATTACACCTTGTATTAGTGATGATGTAGCTTAACATCCCGTATCAGAACATTAGGATCCCTGGGTTCAGAATTTTCTTCTAATTTAATATTCTTTCCATGCTTGCACAGCCAAAGAGCTTGTTGAAAACTGCTTTAATAAAATTACCCAGATACAGACTCTGCCTGTAGTACAATTCCATGAAAACATAAGCTAATAACAGAAACACTGGCAGAAGTTGAACTATCAGTCATAAACAGAAGTGTAATTACTCCATGTCAGTATCAAAAATGCTGCAGATCCATGTAATAGCTCTTAACACCCTAGGACACACATTTCACATCCCAGTATGACTTTAGCTGTTTGCCCTCCACTGCTTTCCCCAGTCTGCCTCTTTACCCCCATAAAAGACAAAACCCACAACAGAAACCACCAACACCAAGAAATACATGCAGCACAGCTCTAAAAACAGGGATCTGAAGACCATTTGCAAGGAGGTATTTACCCATCAAAAACGCAGATCCAAACCAGAGACAGTCAATTTACATGACCAGTCAGAGCTCAGATAAACCAAATATTCAGACGTCAGGCCAAGGAGCTGTGGTGTTTGAAAAAGAGCCCAAATTGGATTTAAGAGAGTAAACAGAGAGATTCAATTATTGAAATGTGAACATGGATCTGACTGACTGCAGATAAAGAAAGCAACACTGCAAAAGGCTGTTCACAAAAATCAACATCTCTGCACAGTCTCATTTCTCCAGGCTGATTCCTGCAGTTGCGAGACATCACTTTATTCCCCACACACCAATTGCTTCTCCCAAAGCAAACATTAACTTCCCAGAGAAAGAATCCATAAGAACCATAGATCATGGGCCTGAAGTGCAGCCTGAACACTGTTCCAGCCTGGCCACAGCCTGATTCTCAGCAAGAAAGAGGCTGGAGTCCAGAGCTTATTCTAATCAGGTTAACTTAAGCCCCTATGATGAGCATCTCTTTTGATACTCCATGGAAGCTTTTCTTCCCTTTTCAGTTTACAGACATTTCAGAGATTAAATTGAGAGCCTTTACATCATATCTTGCCAAGGTAAAACAACTATTAATCAAAATTTAAATTTAAAAATTAAATTTTTAAATGCAAAAAAAAAGAAAAAAAAGACATGCAGGTAGAGTTTCTCTTCCATGTTAAATTGCCTTCTCTAAAGAGGACTGGTCAACAATTATCCTTAAGTTCCTAATTCCATTTAATAAATAAAACTCCTAGAATCAATTAGCTATCTGAGGTCCATTTCAAGCTTTGTTTTTATAAATTGCACCTTCCATATTTACAGAAATAGAACAGAGAAAAAATATCACATGTCCTTTAAATTTACAGGAGATATAAGAAAGGAAGATCTAGTTTTATCCTGCAGGCCAACATACAGCTGCAGGTTTGTAGTTGTGGAACCTGGCAAACAGGTCCATCACTGCAAGCCCAAGGTCTGTGACGACCTTATTTCTCCTTATGTTGCCAAGACAGAGCTGAACTCTGTGATGTGCATTTGGGACTTGCTCTTGGAAAATGGAGAGTTGCAGAGGCAAGAGGACTGACTGACTTGCCAACTGGCAGGAGAGCAGTGGGCTTTCTTCTGGTACCAAGCCAAATGAAGAAGATTTGCAAACATCTGGCCAGTTGAATCCATCCCACAGTAATTATGGTGCCTCACTTCCACCCATGACTTGATGTTCATTGCATGGGGAGGCTTTGAACTCTAATCCTCCTGAAGTCACAGGACCTACATCAACGCTAACAGGGTTATCACTGATCCTCTGGAATACAGTCCTTGATAGAATTTACTGCATAAACCCCTCTAAACTGGAGTATAATTATTAGACAGACAAAATACAGGAGTAGATATTTGTTTTCAGAAATACCATAACCAATACAAGCTCTGCTGGCTGCATGTATTTTTAATACTATTCAGCTGAGTTAAAACAGGCACCAATGATCTGATCATCCCTGGATTTTCCAAGCCAGTTAATGCACGAGGAGTGCTGTGGGAATTAAAATATTATGTCAATCACACACAGAAAAGTAAAAATCAGCTTCAGTTTCCTGGAGTCAGTGGGAAAGAAAAAGGAAGATGCTCTCCGAGAGTTTGTCTTTCCTTGATTTAAATCTCATTGTTCCATTAATGATGAATCTTAAATCTTGTTTGCTCACTTTCAAAATGATATTTTGCTTAGAAAAAGTGCTAGAGAATTTTACATAACACAATTAGTATAACATTTTTTCCTAAGACTAATACTAAAAACTGATACTAAAAACTGATACTAAAAACTAATACTAATTGGTTTTGGCTAACTTGGTGGTATTCCCAATGCATGAAGTATATGGAAAAGAAGGGTAATTACAATCAGGATTTTGAGAATTCATTAAAATCCACACAAATCAACAATCAAAGTGATAGTCACTGGTTATATTAAAGATTAAGACTTTTATGATAGGTTATGATAGGAAAACCCATCAGGCTAGTGGGTCAGCTTTCAAATAATTTATCTTTATCCCAAACCTAAGCTCCAATATAATTTATTTTTATGTTGCATTTTTTTCTGTTTTCTCCAAAGCCAGGCTATTACATTGCCAATTGGCCAACAGCTCATTCACAGACACTGTTATTGATTTCTCTGTAAGGAGCTACCTTCTAAGAATGAAAATAACTGATTTTTTTTCCTTATCTTTGACCTGGTACAAAGAAAATCCCTTGGAATAACTAAATAAACCTAATAAAACTTTCAGTCAAAATGAAAAGTACTTAGAAATGCACCTGCAAGTGGTGAAGAGAATGAAGAAAAGCTTCAACAATCAGAACTTTCTCTCCATCAAAGAACTCTATTATCCCTATGAACTCTAAAATCCCTATGGCATTTTTTTGGAGAGAGGAAACTATATTAGAAAAACCAACCAAAACAAATCTCAGCTGAAGCTTTACTCATTACCTTTGCTTTAATTTGCTCTCCTATCTGTGGGTGGAAATTAGCTCTCCATCACAGAGGAATGTGAACTTGTCCCCATCCTTGGGAGAATACAAATTTCTTCCTCCTGGCAAAGGCCTGCCATATTCTGTAACATCACGCTGCCACATAAATGAGGCAATCAATTACCCTTTGTAAACAGTACTTACTAAATCTTACCAAAAAGGTAAGGGTTTTTTCTTACCAAAAAAAAAGGTACTTTGATACCTCATTGGGTTTATATGACATCATCATTAAGCTGGGTCATCTAACACAAATCTAATAGCGTTTGACACACCCAGAGCTATGTGGGAGAAAATATCCGGAGACTGAACAATTACTGCAATTAACTATGTTTTCTAAGCCTCAGGGCTGGCCATTCCCCCAGTATTAGCATCAAACAAATCAGCTGCCAGTCCTGCTGTGCCTGCAGTGCATGAGAAGGGTACCTGATGCTGCAGGACCAGTCTGGCACTGCCAGCACAGCTCTGCCCAGCGCCAGCCAGAGTCACCTCCTGCCTGTTGGTTCTGTGCTTGAAAATCAGGCAGTGAGGGAGGATTTTAAGTCTGCCTTAGGTACCTATCCTATGGCATGTTTATTAGATGGATAAGATCCCTCTTCTCTTAGGAATTTCAGCCTAACATGAAAAGATTTATGGAAATACTTCCCCTCACAAACGGGTTTAATGAGAAACTGAGGCCATTTCCCAGTTCCCACATTGCTCTCATACCTGCCTTGTATAAAAAAAATCACCATAAATAGTTCTTCCTGAAACAGAATTAAAACTTAAAAGTTAAGCTTTGATGTTAAATAAAAAGACATCTGCCTCACTTGACATACTGCAATTTGCTCCACTAATAGTGAATAATACAAGAAATGAGCCCCCACAGGTATCTTTTGCAATGTTACAGCATGAATGTTTTAAAAATCTTTAGAATAGATTAAAAGGGTATATAGGAGATAGTCAAACAACATCTGGCCATAGCTGACACTTTTTAGATCTAATGTTGAAGAAAAGAGAATGGAAATTAAACAGAAAAAAAATCTAAAACATATAAAAGAAGAAACAGAAAACATGACAATATTCTTGGCACACTCATTTGAAGTACTGACTAAATGAGAAATTCTGAAGGTAAAATAGTCAAAATCATTAGCCACACTTAAAGTTATCCAATTATTTTAGAAATATTTACTCTAATTAACATTAACAATGAATTAATTGTGGTTACATAACTGAATTATTGCAAAATTAAGTTCCTTTGAAGAAATACAGATAAGTAAAACTTGTTTTCTAAAATTGGTTTTCTTATTGGGAAATGAATTAATTATAAGACAATCATATCTAGGCATCAAAGCAATGTAGTTATTTATATATTTTCCATGTTCTATTTATGGAGGGAAAGCATTTAAGGCATTAGTTGTTATCAGTAATAAACTCAAATTTGATTTTTCTATTAAGAACAGACAATTTAAAGCAGGCAAAAAAAATCAAAACTGCATAATGAATATGTATGATTTAATATTGTCTTTCTATTAAAGCACAGTTTTTAAATAAGTGACTACTGCTCCAGAAAATGACCAAGTTTGTCACTGATTGAAACCTTGTCCCAGGACACAACTGTGACACTTCTTAACAGCCCAGCCTGTCCATCCTGGCATGATCCAATTTTGACATTTATCTGCCATGCCTTGCACTCTGCACTGGAGGCACCACAGTCCAACAGCTCTGATCTGTGACTCTGGTTTTCCCAAGGCCACAGCTGCTAAATTACCCTGGAGTTGGTATATATGGAAAAACTACCCCAAGCTGTACCCTATTTTATATCCACCACTAAAAAGTTAAGATCCCCATCAGCAGGAGAGTTATGCTGTTTAATTTAACACCTGTCAGTTTACTAGTTTCACACATTAAACTTACTGCCTCCTTTTATGGCACTGCCATTGAAACTGAACAGATCAACTCCCTACCTAATTATTATTACCAAATTATACTTGACAGGGGGAGTCACACAGCACCATTAATTATCTGATTAAACTGAGTTTCTTAATCAGCAATAAATGCAGCATTTTTTGGATTACAGACCCATATAATCTCCATTCTCTTCAAACAAATGTCGACTTCAAGTTATTGCTTTTCTGAACTGCTTTTTATGTAACACTTGGCTTCTATCAGTGAGATAAACCCCACATTTGCATATTCACTTTTCACGAAAGCAGGAGCTGAGGTACAGCCCCAAATTTACAAACAAAAAAAGCAGTGAAAATTTACAGAGCCCGAGGCTCCCTTGTGTGACTGCTACTATGGGTCGAATTGCTCAAAGGCATTGCTGTTTCTCACTAGAGCTGAGACACTTTCTGTTTTAAAAATCCTGTGTTCAGCCTCATGGGAAGAAGGCCCTAATGGCAGACCAGATACTGCCAAGAGACCAAACTCTACACTTATATTTGTGCTTTAGAGAGGTAAGTAAAAATATCTTGGACTCTCCACAACTTTACTGTGCCTTTAGTAAGTGCCTGAGATCTTTAGTATTTTTCATCTTTATTTTAAAAAATATACTGTGGAAGACTCAGCATTTCCATCTTAAATACCTTGAAGGTTTTTGCTGTTTGAAAAATTAAGGTACTGGTTAAGCAGCAATCTACACTATTTAAATTTTTTTGAAGTTAGCAATAGAGACCTTAAGTGTCCTCTAAAATGGATACATTTGGTCATTGAAATAACCACTAAATTTTACTGAATTTTTGACAACTTATTAGAAAACAAATTATTATTTACAATTTGTTTTAATCAGCAGTGGCAGTGTTAACATCTGCATCACAGCAATCTTAATCAGGAAATGCCACACATTTCTGTCAGTATGCAGAATTCTCTTTCCTAAAAACTCTTCAGTATTTAGGTATCTTGGTGTTGTAATTTAGTGTTCAACTAGCTGTAATTAATCAAGTCATGATGTAATAAAATCACATGGATGTTTTCATTCAAAATGGTCAAACAATAAGCCAATGAACCACAACCTGTCTAGAAATGTTTACAGACCCCACTTAACTTACTGACATTTTGAAATGCCACATCCTGCAAATTTACACTGGTTCAGGCAATGAATTTTCTTGCACATAAGAGACCAACCACCAAGCCATGTTGCTCTGACAGCTGAGTAGCTGCAGTAAAGCAGCAACCTCACAAAGCTGCACTTGCTCATTTAGAGAACACATCTCATCAGATTCCAGATGGTTAAAAGTGTTAGAAATATAAATGCTGGTTTTGTTGATATGAATATACTCAGGAGGGTGTTAGTTTACCATCCCAGATTTCTGCAGGTCTCTCAGTCCTCAGGTGATCTTAAGGAAGAGCAGTTCCCTCCTCGGCTGACAGGGACACACTTCTTGATGCTGCAGGAGCAGCTGCCCCACAACGAGAGCACATCTAGGGCTTAAAACCCAGACATGTACTGACACACTACTTACCTTTAAACTCCTGACTAAAGTGGTTGAACATCCATTAGAAACAGAGATTTCTATAGAGCAAACTATAACCATCAAAATGCTGGATCAGCTTCTGAAATTATCAGTCTGTTTGGATCCAGCAAAACCAAGATTTTAATTTAGACACCATAGCTCATTATGTAAACTTAGTTAAAAATAGTAGAGAATCAAACCAACTAAAATTAATTCCTAAACCAAGCAATTCCAGCTCTTTGCAGAATCATTTTGCCAAGTGTGACAATTCTAGCTTTTTGTTCTGCTTGATTGTGCCTAGGTAATCACAGCCATGAACTATTTTTAGGTGCAGCCCTGTAGCCAGCACAGTGCATACACTTCCTCTCTCCAGCAAAATCAGCTAGATTGGCAACAGGCAGTTTGCTAATGGAATTACCATGTTATCCAGTGCTTCTGCATGCACAGAAAAAAGAGTTGAAAATTCCCCTTCCCTGGCCCCCCACAGTTCTATGTCTGCACAGCACTGCAAGCTCCCTCCCCTTTTCTCCTTTGGCCTCATGGGATCTGGGAGTCAGAATCTGAAACAGAAAATCTGAAATTGCAAATGCAATTTCATGGTGTCCTGAAGGACACAAGACAGAGCTAACTGTGCTGCTGCAGTATTGTGCTGCCACTGTACCTGATCCATCTCAGTTTGGGGATTTGGTCCTGTACTGAGGCACTGAGCACATTGGGGTTTATTCCCACACACCTCAGGATAAGCACAGAGCTGAGTCTGCCTCTATGCAGTCAGGGAGAGCAGCTCCTCCTATAATGACTCCTTCCCAGAGCATAGTGCTTACCATCTCCACACTCCTTCAAGGAATTCTTGTTCTACATCACACTGAGCTTCATGACTGCCACACTCAGTCTCTTCCCTAAACTCTTTCAAAGACAGCCAAGGCTCGTCTTCTCCATTAGTGTGAAACACTGCAATGTACTTTTCAAACCTTTCAGGAATTTGAATACATCCTGGTTTCACCCAGGAATGGAATCCCAAAATTATTCCTAACAGTGGCATACAGAAGAGGAGACAGGCTAAAATGTCTCTGTTCAGTTTTTTTGAACTGTTTAGTAGTCTTACAGGCTTTTCCTCTCTCTCAGGTGAGTCTTTTCCCAAAAGGGTAGGAGATAAGCAATGAGTCCACTAAAGGCATTTCAAGCCAGGAAAATACAGTGTCACTGTTTTGCCATGATATATTTGAATATATACTTGAAGTGGGCATAACATTTTGGTTTGAAATGTAGCTTCTTAATAACATTTAAAACTTCAAAACCTCAAAGTTTTAAATAATTTTTATCTAGCAGAGTCTTTTAAATTCCCTGACAGAGTTAGAGCTGGATGTCACGGACCAACCTTCTCCATCTAAAAGGGCTGTCCTGTTTTCCTTCTTCTGCATCTTGGTTAGGGAAGAAATCATCTTTAATTGATGCCTCACCTGTGAGCAATGTTTAAATATACTGGCATTGCTACCTGCATTATCTTGAAGAGTGACATTTCCAGAAAAAAACAGTAATAATTAAAATGATATATTCATCATCCTAATTACCCCAACTAAACATAGCACCATAGATTTAAGTGATCTTTGAAAATTTAGACAGGACAAGCCATAGACTAAATAATCTATAGGTATTGACTTCACCTACACAAGCTGGGTGAAAACCAGATCGTGTCATTATATAAACAATCACTGGACTACTTCCAAGGTTATATCCTTCACAGCTGTGAACAAGCAAAGAGCAATATGAAAATACACAAAAACCTCCCACAAGGCAAAGCAGAATCTGATTTGCATCAACGGAGGTACAAAGGACCATATCTTCAGGCTTGCCAGTATTAATTACAAATCAACTTACAAACACCAAGTATGATGAAAGTCATTCCAGTTACACACTCATGAACACAGAGTATTTGCAGAGAAAATAAATCTCCAGAAATCCTATCACTGACAGAGTTATTTATTCTCTGTAGATGAAGGCAGTGCCACTTCTCTTACACGGTTGAAATTAATGCAGGCAAGCATAAAAGAAAACTGCATGTGTTTCTGCTTTTTAGAACATTTAAAGTTCCTTCCACTAACTTGCAACGTAATTTTTTAATAGTTTTAAAAGAAGCTATTCACAGTTCATCCCAGAGTTTAAACATTGAACTATCAAAGTCATGAAGGCTACAGTTCACTGGAAAGCATCAGTCCTAATGCTACAGTCATGATCCTGCCTGCCAGATCCAGCCCCGTGGTATTGTACAAAGAAAGTATATCTTGTCCAACTGCAACTCCTTCTACTCCAGCACGTAGGAGATAGCAAATCCTTTGTCTCTCACTGATCCTGTATCCTTTGATTAAAGGTCGTTTATAAATCTTGAAATTTCTACCAGAGGATGTTTCTAAATAAAGTGTTTCTAAATAAAGTTCTACTTGAGAATAAAGTATTCAAATATTTTCTGGAGTATGACTTCAAGTTGTCAATCAGTTTCTAGTTCATCTGAGGTAAACAATCTATTAGAAACACACTGGATTTTTGTCTTATAAACATTTAAATCTGCACATTGAAGCTTTTCTTCTGTTTCTGCAGCTATTTGGTGTCTGCCAGCTAAACCTACAGCCAACATCCTTACAGTTTCATGATTGAATTTGTGGGGAGAGAATTCAGAGAATAAAATCCACATTGTTTCTGTTACAAGCAGAAGCCATTTTCCCCTTACCTTTGATCACATCCGAGCCAGTTACGATGCTCTTTGCTAGAGAGAATCAATTGCTTTGTGGACTGACAGGTTTGCAAACAGAAAGCCCAGGTTATAGCTAGAAAACACATCCACCCTAAAGGAGCACTTTCTCTCCTTGTGACTCATCACAGCAGGCACAATGGAGCAAAACTCCTCTCAACTCTAGAGAAAGCTTTCCTTTCAAGGAAGCAACCACAGATCATGTCACCCTGACCCAACAATGGCTGAAAATTACTGTGCTTCTGATAACCTCAGAGGATAACGGAAAAACCACAGCCAGTCACTGAAATTCCCTTGCAAAAAAACCCCACAAGCAGAAGCTAGGCTGGGTTTTGAGGAATTGTCTCCATTTCTGCAGATATGATTTTGTGGCCAAAATTATTTGCAAGCATAAATTATGGGCCCAGTCCAGTACTTACTGAGGCCACCAGAAAAAGGTCCTATTGATTTCAGTAGGGCTGAAATAAAGCCTACATATCAAAGTGCAGCTCTTCAACAACAACAGCAAAAAAATATTTCTGGATAAATTATGTTTGGACCTGGAAATAATTGTGGATAAATTTCCAAGTCCTCAATGCAGGAGGCAAAATTGAGTTACATATAAAAGTCAGGATCAATAGCTGTCAACCCCCTGGGCTGGCAGGGCTTTATTACTGTTGTGAAAAAAAACCAATTTTGGATTGGCCACATCATTATTTATAATATTTTACCACCTACCCTGTGTATTTATGCCCACCTATAAATAACTTCAACAAATGGAGAAAAGACAAGATGAGTATTTCACACTTTAATGGTATTTGTAGTGGCACCTTGGATGCACCTATTTTAGTGGGCATAAAGCAAATTATTGCACACTCACAACTAATTTCATACAGATGCAGCCAAGAACTTCAGCTAGCACCTAAGGGCAGCTCACTATCTTTACCTGCTTGCTGTGAAACAAAGGTATCTTGAGTCCCTTCATACATGGAAGTGATAGTTTAGAAGTAATAAATATTCATGTTTTAGTCCGGCTTACTTGAAGGACCTAGATGAGCTTAGTGACTCTTCTGTGTAATAACTTCATATTAAGAAAAACTTCACCCTAGCGGCTGTATTTGCTTAAGTCAATTAGTGGCCTCTATTTCTGCTGAATGTGAATATTAAAATACTTAATTTTAAAGTGAATTAACAGATCATGGAAATTCTTGAAGCCTGTCATGTATATGCACTAAGCAAAGCACAAAGGATACTGATATAGTAACTGAAGAATTCTGGTAAATTTTTACATGGCTTAGAAAAATAGGAGATTCGATGGACAAGTCTGCAAGTCTAAAATATGTTTTGGTGAATAAATATTACACAAGTGATTTTATAAAGCCTGTAATATTTGAAGCCAGATTGTACCATTGGAAAAGTACACACCCAGCTGAGTATACGCGTCCTTGAGTCTTCCCCCAAGTAATTGGGATAACCTCAAACTCCCAATAAAATTTTCAAAACTGACAAAAGCAGGCCCAGAAGAAGAGAAATGAACCAGGCTTCACAGAAAGTATCATTTGTGCACTAAAAAAGAAAAGGCCAAAATCATAATTTACTTTTTAAAACTCTGAGCAAGGTCCCCTCACCTTTGTTCTTCAAAGTCAACAGTCAACAGATGAACTGGAACAATACAATGCAGACATGCAGGAAGTATACAGGATACTTTTGGGAAAAAATGGTTAAAAAAAGGAACATTTGAAAATTGGAACAATCCAAGAGAAGTAACCAAGGAGAAGGAAGTAATATAACACATTCTGAGCAGATTTTCTGCCCTAACACACACATATAACTCACCATGGCTATTGCATTACACTATCAGCATATTCACAGCAAGTCATTAACAACACATCTGTTTAATTAAAAATAAATGATCATATATAGAGATTATGAAAGTTCATACTTCCATGAAGTAATTTTTAAAATGCATCTCAATGTAGCAGGAACTAACCACATGCATGGGTTTCCTTTCTACCACAGGGAGCATTTACAGTGACTAAAAATTTGCCAGAACAACACTCCCAAGCAGAGCTAGCCTTAGCTTCAAATACATCCTAATTTCCAATAAACACGTGCTTGTTTTGCTAAGAACATTATTGTTTATCTGATAAAATAATACAGGCTTGACATTCATTTAAAAAGAAATAATGGAGTACTTTTTCAGTGCTGGGCAATGGGGAGCTTAAATTTACTATTTATTTGATTTCCTGACTTCTGTTGAATGAAGTTAACTGAATGGACTGCACGAACCTGGTGTGAGCTTACACAACTCTCCAGTTTTTCTGGAGACTGGGCTCCTTATCTCATTCAGCCTAACAAAGGAACCAGGCTCACCAGCAGCCCTAAGACCCTCTGGTACCTGAGCCTCAGTCCCTTCATTAGGATTGCTCCGTTTAAGATACTTATCAGAAGACAGGAGTAAAAGAAAGCTTAGTGAGGAAGAAAAGAACAGGACAAAACAATACACTCCCTTCTTTATCCTTTCTGCTGCAAAATCCCCACAGGCCCCTGAACTCTGGCCACTCTGAATGCATCCATGATCAGACCTCAGATAGCTCTTAAACAAAGAAAGGCATAAAGATAACACAGTTTACATTTTATAAGTTTTCCAGGTATAAATGATTTTAGAGTCTACAGTTTGGAAAACCGATTCTGTGTCCACAGCTCTGTGCCAAAACCTTTTTGAAAGTAAGAGAAGTACATTTAGAAGTTTGCATTCCAGATGTTTCAGGTCCCTAAATGCTATTTTCATAAGCAACTTTGGTTCTTTATCACCAACTCACCTTGATTTTAAGAAGCCTTTTAGGGTGTTTTTGAAAGTCTTTCAAATTAACCACAGATCATCACAGTTACAATTACTGCCTCTTCACTTTTCCTCCTGGTTCAAAAGGATACCCTGAACAATGACAGCTTGTGAGATCAATACTACAAGATTTGAACAGAAGAATGTCTAAATACATTCATTTGCAAATTAGCTATACTGCAATTTCCATTAGAGTGGCAAAATAAATACATTCCTAAAGAATTTTTATTGCAGCATACTTTGTTGAGAATCTAGACTCCATGAAAGGGAAAAAAACGACATTGCTAAACAACTACACAGGATACAACAAAGAATTTCAGCATCTGAAGTGACACAATATTCCAGCCTAACATCCACTGAGCTGAATTTCAAAGAACTGGGGAGAAGACAACTTTGATACAGATCAAGGTCTTCTCACATGGGGTTTGTGCAGGAAGAAACCAGGAACTCCTTTAAGAGAAGGTGCTAACACTTCCCTCTATACTAGTCCACCACCAAGAGGATTTCCTTCAGCATTGACCATCTGTAATTGAGCTGACAGGAGAAGAGGAAAGAAGTCAGGAGAGACTAAAGGCTCTATTTAACAGCAGTCTAAAGTAGCAGTGCACCTGAAGTTGGGCAATCTTTCCAGAAAAAAACCCAAAATTAAAGACAATTACTTATTTTTGAAACATGACAAGTAATCCTACTAAAAATCATTTCAATAAGTGGTAGCAAGAAGCAGAGTCAAAACCAGGACAGGATGTTGAGTATATTCAGAGCATTTAAAGCAGCTAATGTTTCTCATGGTGAAAATATTTGTAAAATAAATGAAACAGTAATGTACTTTTCCAGTTCTCAATCAAGTCACCAGCAGAGACCCCACAAAATGCTGGCAGGACACCCTCATCTTTAGGAATCAATGTTTTTGGTCAAAACCATAAATATCTGTTATCCCAAATTATTATCCCTTCTGATTTTGTCAAACAATTACATTCCAGTGTTAATCAGCATATATCAAGCTGCAATTCTTCAACAAAATGATTTACTCCTCTCTATAAACTACATCCTGTCTGTAGAACAACTATGAATATTTCATGATGTACAGTTTTCAGAAGCAAATGTTTGATTTTCATTAACTTCTGCTTTATTCTGCTCTCCAAAAGTCTTTTAAGTCAGACCACTCAGATATTTCTAGAGTAAATAAATGCACTGTAATCATCTGAATGTATCAGGAGGTAATTTGTTTGATCCCCAAAACCCTCACATATCTTGACCTGTGAATATTAACTCATAATTCTTACATCTCTTACACTTAACAATGAACATTTTAGTAGCTTTATTCACACAGAGTAATAACTTGGTGCACCCTGTGTGTACAAACCAAACACATCTGTATGTAAAAAAGTTATATAGGTAGGTATTTCCAAGTCTAATTAAATGTGCATACAAAATACACTGCAGTAGCAAAGCAGAGCATAAAAACCTTCACAAAAGTTGCACATGCAGTCCAGTGACAACAAAATGAGCTGTTGGGGAAATTCCATTTGCTCACATAGTCCTAGGTAGCCAGAATAGTGTTGAAAAAAAGGATCTGGAACCTGACAATTCCCAAAGAGCTTGTTTTCTTCCATTTATTATCAAAGCAGAAAATTGCATTAGGGTTCTGTATTAACACCACCAACCCCAAACACCTACTAGTATGAGAAGTCAGAGGAAATGGGACTCGTATTTCTCTGTGATGAGAGTGCACACAGCTCATTTTCTTCTGCTGTCCATGGAACAAATAACGATATACAGCGTTAAACCTGTTTCAGCTGTCCAGGTGAGACATGGGAAAGGAAGAAGAAACCATGAAATTACCCAGGAAGAGTCAATAACATGTTATTTGACTTTATACGCTGAAGTAAACATCATTCAAGCAGTAATTAAATTAATGCAACATTTTGGATAAACAAAATTTGTGCAGGATCTGCTGTTGCAGGAATCTCTGCCCCACAGTACTAAACCCAGCCTCCCTGGACTGCATTTTTGAACTAAGTGAACAAACAACTGCCCATTCCTCATCCCATCGACTTCCACTCCAGTTCTCTGGGCCCCAAGTAAACATACAGGTATGCATGTTTCAAAAATGCCATAATTTCTTAAAGAAAGGCAAAACTTACCATGTTATTTATGCAAAAGAGAAGAAATAGGCACTGACTAAGGCAGGCTGGCTAAGCAGCAGCAAAACCTAGCAGGATTGACATGGGATTGCTTATGCCCTTCATTCTCCTAGGAGAAGGAATTATGTAGAAAGAAACAACCTGTGACTTATCAACCCTCCTTTAAAAAGGCACCCTCTACTTGTCAGGAAGAATTCAACTATTCCTAAACTGGATATAATTTGCAGTCAACAAAATAAAAATGAATTGTATTGGTTAAGCACTGCTCTACCTCCCCTTCTGATTTCAGGTTATCACCTTCCCTTCTGCAGGGCCTTGATCCCTGGAGAATGCCTTACAGCCTCTTGGATATCCAAGGATCATCATTTTATCATCTAATTACCCTTGTGAGCAGCCACTGTAAGCATCAGCAAACTTTGATAGATCCTCCAAAGGACACTATGCAACACAGCACAGTCCATTTACATGGAGGTTAATTGGTCTTTCTGGAACTCATCCCATTTGCTAAAATAACATACAACTCTAGTGCAATAAAGTGATTTTGTTCCTTTGTCTCAAAGCTGAAAGACTTATAAAGCTGGCTTCCTTCTAGGGCGGGAGGGAAGCATCTAGGGCATATTTGGCTATAAGTTTCACACTTACGTTGTTCAACAGATGTTTAAAATGGATTTGCAGACTATAAAGCTGATTATTCACCAGCACTCTGTGACCAGACCATGTCTCAGCAGAGTTTTAAAGAGCAGTTTAATAAACAGAGAATAGGAGATTCTTAACAAGAAATTGCACCTTTGGGTTTAAGAGGCACATAATTGAGTAGGCCAAAAAGTCAAAGACACTCAGCTAACACTACACAACTACTGGAATGCACCAGAACAGGTCTCCAGAATAATTTAGGAAATGTCTGTTGTAATCTTTGTTTTGTGCTGCAGCACATCCGCATTTATCACAGGCACAATTAGGTCTGTGTACATTTTATCAGAGCCTGCCTTTCAGATAAGGGATCTGAGATAGGAATTCTCATCAGAATTCACTTAAAAGAAAATCTGGAGTAACTTTACTGGAAGCACATACTTTATATGGGACACAAATAAAATAGAACACAAATAAACAAGAACAACACAAATAAAAAAGAAATGAGAACCATGTATTTTACTGTGCCCAGGAAAATATTCAAAAACAGGGCCTTGAACACAAGCAATATTTATCTCAGGAATCAAAACCACTCTATTGAATTGGAATACTTGCACTGAGAGCTGAGTTATATTACCCCTGTTCCATGTAAATCCATTGTCCTTCACATTTACTATTGCCTGTGGAATTCTGTCTTAAGGGCTGCTTAACATGTGGTCAACAGGCTTAGAGATGGAGACTTTTGGGGGAGTTACCAGGAGCTTTATCAATAGTTTTTACAAGGATCAGTCTTTTCACCATCAGAATCTGCAAATTTGTCTAGAGTGACAAACTTGTAACACTTTTGATTGGGCAAGACCAGTGACCTTGTTAAATCCCAGTGTGGCTGCTCTCATTTAGAATTCAAGTAGTTTGCACTTTGAAAATTAACACAAACCAAAGATACAGTGCTTTTATTTAGACTAATTAAAAGCAAATTAAGGTAATTTGGATAAATCATCTAAATCCCTTGAATGGATGCATCCCATGCAGAAATTACCCTCCCGGAAGCAAGTTCTGAACTACAGGAGAGAACCCTCTGTCACTCACTTCAGCATCTGAAACAAGAACTCAGAACTGCTTGTAAAGTTTGTCTGTAGAGATTAGGAAAATATGTTGGTCTAAAATCAGGCATTAAGTGTTTCTAATACTGAAGAAATTCCAAAGATAAATGCATGTCACACTGATATTTTAAAAGTTGATAACATATGAATGTTCAAAGTCAGAATCAAATATTTAATTCTGCTGGAAAGCTGAAATACTTGGCTTTATGCTGCTTTAATGTATGAGCTTATTTTACCAGTAGTTGGTAAACTCATACAATAGGCCAAGCCTACATAATAAACTTAAATTTATAAACCAAAGGACATGAGCACAAAGAAAAGCAAAATGGTAATAGAAAAAAGAGAGTTTTTATGGCCTGATGACAACTAACCTGACACTTTGATTGTGCAGTTCTAATTCCTTTAGGACCAGTTAACATTTAGAAAACATCAGTCCCAGGCTTGCATCTGGAAAATAAATTAGTGTTGGTTTAGGAAATTCACTACCTATCCTCATGAAATGAAGGCAGCAAGAAAGTAGAACTTACAGCCTCATATGCTAAAAAGAGCTAGAAACCAGCATTGCAAAACAGTAGCAAAGTCTTTAAAAAATATATTGCACAGCTACAAAATTGCTCAAGTGAAAATGATCAAAAATAACAGTGCAGCAATATAATTCCTGCCTGCTTCCCCACTCCTTTTTCTCTTCAGTAAATAGTCATTGCATCATCATGAATATGGGCCAGAATCCATCCTTGTAGAACACACAAGCCCAGCTCTCTCCTCTTCAGGTTTGGTCCTGCTGCCACTATAAATACCAATGAAAATTGCTTTTCATTTGATAAATTCAGAATCAAAACACAAATGTGACCCAAAAATCAAGCTTTTCTACAAATTCTTCTGTGACAGCATTTAACTTCTAAAGCCTTTCAGAATTAAATAAGGATTAAGTGCCACTAACATCAGATGCAGATGTGAGCATGTCTGAGTGAGTCTTCAGTGACATCAGCCTCTTTGTCCCAATGGTACAGAGGCATCTAAACTATTTTAAGGCATCATTAATGAAGAGCCTAATTTTGATTTATTAAAAGAGGTGCTTATTTAAATTCATGAGTTTCTCATCTACTGCCACAGAATAGGAAGGCAAATGTAGGTTTTAATATCCTCAGGGTGAAATCTCCACACAGTAAGTGGAGACACTGCTGGTGCACCTTTAACCACCCATTACAAGGAGCACACAGACCCCTACCCATGGGGAGGCAGAAAGATAAAAACCCAAAGGATTTATTTCTGTGCTCCACAAAACCTGTTTGACAGTCCAACAGTCACCTGGGCTCTTGGGGCAGCTACTGCAGGACCAGGGACTCCACCTGGAGCTCTCTGCTTCTTTCGGATCCTCTGCGATCTCACAGGTATGGGAACAATGACAAAAGGAAAATGAAAACCAGGATTACTCAGTAAAATGCATCTGCAACACACTGGAAACTAATGTTCCCTTTTTATCCTGAATACTCTCCTTAAAACCCTTTGGGTTCTGTGTATTCAAAATCAACATAACACTACAAGTTTAAGGCGTGTTGATTTCATTGCCCAGTGTGCAGATGAGAGGACAGACTGAAGAAAACTATGAATGGAACTGCACATCCTCGGCGCGCTGAAGGAAGCGCCAAGCTGTGCGGTGTGACATCAGCAGCGCCTGCAACGCTGCGGGGAAAAAGGGGCGGCGAGAAAACCATTTCGCCACGAGCATGAACGAATGTTAAAACCCAATCCCGGGGAGACGCTATCGCTGACAGCCCTTTGAACGGAGGTCACCCGTGACACTGCGGGGTAAATCCGCAATGCCTCCTCCTCATTAGCGGTGCTGGGATAACCCAGCGAGCGCTCCCCGCTTCCCGGGGCAGTGCCGGGCTCCTGCGGGATCTGCTGCTGCTGCTGCTTCCCCGGCGCTCCACTGGAGCATCGGCGCCCCGGGCCCGCAGTGCTCCCGGGCATGGCCCAGCCATCCTCCCCGCGCCCCGGGCATGGCACGGGCACTACTCAACAGGGGAAAATAGCAAGGCGAAACAGGAAGAAAATACGTCCCATAACGTTGACAAAGTGCAATATAAACAAAGGTGGTTAAATAGGCAGCATCGAGTGCCTCCGCGCCAGGTTTTGGAGGCACTCAGCACACAGCTGGCAAGAGGACTTGGGCACGGGAGCGTTCGAGGCGCCGGGAGGGAGCAGCGAATGGCCGGGAAGGGAGGAGCCGGCTGGTGTCTGAGGGGCCCTGAGGGACGGCGAGGGCCCTTCCCTTAGTGCGGGCGGGCGGCACAGCTGTGCTGTGCCCTCCTCACACCTGGGCACCGCTGAGCTCCCCTCACCGCCGGCAGGGCGGGTCGGGCTGTGCTGTGTCCCCTCACCCCTGAGCACCGCTAGGCAGGCAGGTCAGGTTCTGCTCTGCCCCCTCACTCCTGGGCACCGCCGGGCGGGCGGCACGGGCTGTGGTGGGCTGTGCCCCCCTCACCCCGGGGCACTCCTCGTACCCGCCCGGGACGAGGCGGGCGCGGAGCCGCGGAGTGCCCGCCGCCCCTCAGGGCCGCCCCTCAGCCTGACGGGGCCCGGGCGCTCACCGGCCGCGGGCAGCGCCGGGCCGGCTCCCCGCACCCCGCGGGGCGAGGGGTCCGGCCCAGGGTCCCGGCGTGCCCGCGCTGGAGAGGCGCCCGCTGGTGCCAGGCGTTTCCCGGGGCACTGAGGGGAGCCCGGGGCGCTGAGGGGAGCCCGGGGCGCTGAGGGGGGCCCGGGGCGCTGAGGGGAGCCCGGGGCGCTGAGGGGGGCCCGGGGCGCTGAGGGGGGCCCGGGGCGATGAGGGGGGCCCGGGGCGCTGAGGGGGGCCCGGGGCGATGAGGGGGGCCCGGGGCGATGAGGGGGGCCCGGGGCGATGAGGGGGGCCCGGGGCGATGAGGGGAGCGAACGGCCCCGCGCCCGCCCAAGCCCCGGCACGGCGGGCACAGCCCTGGGGGGGTCAGGCGGGGCCGGGGCCGCCGCTCTGCCGTTGGCAAAGCCCAAACGTGCCTTCTCCGCTCGGCTCTTCTTGCTGAAGGCATCCCTTCTTACAGAAAAAAGCGTGACACCTAAAACTTCTACAAACATCTGTGGAAGTATGCAAGGTTTTCGATTGTGAATCGCAGAGTTTTACTGGATAGTTTGCTGTAGATCACCGTGGAAAGGCAGTCATCGCACACACGGAAACAAAAGGGTCAGAGGTATTGGAATAGGTATCAGGGAATGGCTTGGCATCTGGTAGGAAGTTTCTAAGCTTATAAATGCAAGTTGTGAACATCTGTCTGCTTCATAACTCGCCCTCTCAGCTGTAAAAACCCCCAGGTAATAAAACGTTACCAGCTATCACCCAGGAAATGTGATGCACACTGAAGGGAAGGATATGCATCTTATGAAGAACCTGCATAAATTAGTCCTGATTTTTTGATAAACACCCAGAGCTTGTGTTGTAAACCGTATAAAAATATTGTATTTTCCCAAGCACAAGGAATCTACACCTGCTAGGAGCTGTGTGTGCTTCAGCAGCACAAACATGAAGCGTGGGGCTACATCCTCCTGTCCCCAGCATTCCTGCCGAGCCAGGCAAGGGAGGGCTGGCACAGGGAAACTCATCACAGCCCTGCTTCACCTGCACACCCTGTCACACCTGAGACGGGCATCTTTTCCATGTTAATGTTTGGTGAAATTAATCAGTGTTCGTGAGCTGAAGCGTGGAAATACACAGTTAAAACCACTTCTCCCCAGCACTGTGGTGACATTTGGTGCTGACAGTTGAAGTTTTGATTTCAGTTCTCCTGGACAATGAGGTGTGTGAGGATATAAAAGGGTTGTGTGCATTTCAGATTCAGCACAGTAAAACTGCTGTGTATTGCCATGGAAATTCCGTATTTTACATATGAACTTCTCTGTTGATTTACAATTTTTGAGGTTTTTGTGCTACCATAATAATTTCTAACCCATTTCATATTATAAATCCAACAGCACTGTCCTGGAAAGCAGGAATGAGTTATATTCAATCACTTTTATTAGAACATTACAAAAATTACCCAAAGTATCCTTTACACACATAAATGATGTTGTCCTTTCAGCTTCAAAAATGGTGTGATGTTTCATACCAGGACTACAGTGGGAGAATGGAGAACTTGATGTTTGGAAAGTGGGAATATATCTGTTTTTTCAAATGGTAGAAGTTACTCTCTATCAATGAATCATGAAATATCAGAACCTAAAAATTTCACTGATCAAAGGCTGAATACACCTGTCCTGAACCTCACCCATTCAATATTTGGAATAAACCCCCCTATTTTAGTAACATGTAATGATGACTCAAAACATTCTCTAGATTGAAATGCCAATGATGCTGTGCTAGAAGAGGCCAAGAAGGCAGTGAGTTGTGTAAGTGGCAAAGTATCCACAGAAAAAGGCAAATAATACTGATCTATTGCCCTTTTTGTTTCTGCTGTCTTTTCAGCATTTAAAAGAATCAAATATTCTGCTTCTTGATGAGTTTTGCACAGTCCAAGTTAGGGAGTAAAATTCCTTAAGAAGCCACTCGATAGAGGGGTTAAGACAGAAAATTTGCTCATCATTTCATGTTAAGAAATGTCATGGGGATGCCATAAATATAAAAGCCAAGCACTGCATATCCAAATTAGTGCATAATGGTACCCAGTACATGTAAAATTAAAGTTTGCAGTTCTGTATTAAAGTCAATCATCTTTAAAATGTATGTGGTCAGTAATGACATGATGATATATTTTGAGCAGAAATCAGCTTTGTTAGTGGAGCTTTGTCCAGCTTAGAGATTCATTCTAAGACCTAATTTGTAGGCACAACCAAGAGCATCTCCCTGCTGAGAGGAAAATAGCAGGTGACATTAGAAAGGACAATACAGAACAGAAATGAATCCAGCAATCACAAACTCTCTCAGTGTTATCAAGGATGACAATTCATTTCCATATTTGCTCTGACTTGCAGTGAGCCCATGCATTTATCAGAGCAAGTTTACATTCTTTGTTCCCCAACACAGACTTGCAGAACAGTGATAGACACAGGAGGCTCATCTGTAAGTCTTGTTATGGATGAGCCTGTTATTTAATAATAATAATTATGACACTGTCCCTTGGAAAAAAAATCAAATAACAAAACTGTATCAAACAATCATGTATACTTGCTTTAAGAAACAGAAGCCTTCAAATGTTGTGAATGAATAATCTGAAGGAATAAATGTATCCATCATTTTGTCTGTTATCCAAACACTAATTAGGCATAAATGAATAAACTAGCGTAAGAGTAATCATCAAAAATGTAGTTAGCACATAAACTTATAAAGGCACTCTGTGATTAGTAACATCATTGATATTCTTTGTAAGAAAATTTATTTTTGAACCTAAAATGAGATCTGTATATTTTCTGCATAGACAAAATCCATGTGGCTCTTCATTAACCTAAGATCAGTAGAGATGAGACAGATGGGGGGGTGGGAGGGAAGAGGAACAGAATCTTGCAAAACCAATTTGTTGCACTGAAAATGAATAGAAATAATAGCCTTGCAATGACAGTAATAATTTCCTTCAGTTAGAGAGTAATAACCTTTTTAATTTCCCAATTCTAGAAAATGCTCATGTCTCTGTAGTTTCTGTATGTAATAAAAAGAAATACAATTATAAGTTTAACATAATATTCCATTGCCACATTAAAGATACAATAAAGAGTTTTTCTGGAACCTGAGCAAAATTTTGTTAGCAACAAGCTTAAAGGTACTAATGAGCCTCACAAATCATGCCATTGTTTCTTACTGATTTTGCATAATAAATCTATTCCATGTGCTAACTATGACTTAAACATACATTTAGTCTACACATTCATTCCCCTGCAATCTATTTCATTACTGCTCTTAAGAGCCAAACAAGTGGAACTGCTTTTTGTTAAGGTTTGCAAATATTTCTATTGTACTATTTTTTCATTGAAGTATAACCTTTGAAACTTCTAGAAGATAGGATCAGAGTTGTAGAACCTTCAGGGACTTAGGAACGTAGAGAAAAATTGAACCCCTAGTGAATTTGAAGGAATACTGTTTTAATATTCAGCCATATAGCTCCAAGCTTATTCTGTATCATATCTAAAATCGTTTTCTGAATGCTGTTTAGTGCCATACTTGCTCTCTGGTGCCAAACTAATTCACTGCCAAATCATATATGCTCTCTTGTCACCAGCAGTTGGCTTTTGCACAAAATGTGTATTGAACCAAACTGAGAAAATAAACATTAATCAATAAGCATTTGAGTGAACAAATGAAGTTCTATTACTGTGCTATTTTTCTTTGATTTAGCAACTACCTCATGATTACATATCTCACCTTGCAGTGCTCACACAATCAATGTGTTTCTACATTGCACCCAAGAAAAGGCAGTCTTTTACACAGTTTGCCAAACCAATAAATTACCAGTGTAATTTATTTTGTCATTTTAATGGATTAATCTTCCAGCTATTACAGATGTCCTTAAAAATCAGGACTGTATAATATAATCCAATGTATTCAATAAAGCTATTTTCTAGAAAATGTTGACTTCACCAAAGGGATTCAAGTCAGAATTTAAAAAACCAGTCCATTGGTTTATATTCTTCCTATTATTTGAGTACATTTTGTTCTGATTTAATATTAATGAAGTCTTAGAATTGAATATAAAACAAACCTTACTGCCAAACCCGTGAATATAAATCAGAATATGACATACCAGGACCTATAAGCATTCTTATTATGCATGTATGCTCATGAAGATAATTTTGGTGCTGCTGAATATGGAAATATTTAAAAGGAATTTGGAGCTGAAGGGGAGGCACTCGGCAATGGTAAAGTGCCTGTTGGAAGTTCAGCCCCTCTCTGACACTGCCAAAATGCAGCAATGGGGAGGGATGCTGGTGCCTTTCCAGTCTGAGGTACAGCTTTGCCAGTTCAGATTGCCATGAGATAGGTACATCCTGGGCTGTCAGTGAGCATCATTAAAAACGTTATGAAAGAGTTCAATGGAATGTTTAATGAATATGCAAATGTCAGCAAGGAAGAGAACTCATTTTTTTAATTTGCTGATTCGGGTGCAAGAATAAATTACTGGAAATAGAGGCAGGAATAAGCCATCTGTAAATTCACCTCCAGAGAGGAGGAGATGAAAATGTTCTGTTCATTATCTCATTATAGGACATAATGCCCAGGGCATCTTGCCTGAGGCCAAATCTGTTTCTTCATCTGTGACATAAGAAACTTCTGTGTCTTAGCTGTGTATGGAAAATGGTTTGGCTCCTTCTGTGTCCTTCTGTGTGTTCAGAGCTCTGTCAGGAGTGAAGCTGTGTGGACAGGGGAGAAGGGAGTGGGAGGGCTCAACAAAAGCACAGCTTATGTGCAGCTTGGACGCTGTTAAATTTGTTAAGTTTGCCTTGGGAGAGGTTTCTGCGGAGATGTGACCGTCCTTCAGCCACACCCCGGATGGGGAGGAGGCAGTGGATGCCAGCAGAGCCCTGTTGGGTTTGACCGCACCAGTCCAGCACAAGCTGCAAGCCTGTGCATGCTCAGGAAAGCCATCTACAGGTGCCAGGACACTGCACCCCAGACAGGTTTGGCAAACTTAATTAAATCCTTCAGTGGCTTTTGTGCTGTGGGGATTTTCTCTTTACACGTCTGATGTCTGAGAGCACTTTGGGGCTGTTGATGGAGGCAGAATTACTGAGTTCCCCCACTCCAAACTTCTGTGAAATTAGGAGAATGCAAGATATCTAATTTGGTCCCTCTGATAATACATTGCCTTCCTGCAGGCTTTTCTTTTTTTAATTTTTTTTTTTTTTAAATGAGAGCAGGGTTGGAGTTCTCCTTCACAGTGTAACACAATGGGCTCATGTTGGTGCTTCACTAGGAAATTTGTAACACATCCTGTCATGGAGAGTGGTTTAATTATCTTGATGTCATTGCATAACATAATCATAAATGAAGCCAAATCTGAAAATAGCAAAGTAATATTGTTCAGAGGTGGAACAATCAGGTATAAACTGAAGATGAGTTTTCAAATAGCTCATAAACTAGATTACCTGAATGGAAAGTAAAGTCTGTGTGGGAATCATCAATGGGTTATAATAAAATTGCCTGACCCTGAGGGTTTTGGGTCTATGATTTCACTTCTTAATTGCTTTTCACACCAAGTGGTTCATGTTTAGCTGGAATAAAATGCACATTAAAACTGATGGGGAGCAATTAGATGACTAAGTACCACTTTGCAATTCTTCAATTCACATGAGAAACAATTTAGCCCTCTTAGCTCAACAGGTATATTTTCTTCTTTCTCTCCTTTCTTGAGGTATACTTTTTATTTCCTCAAATCTCAGATATAAATAGTGAAGAGTAAATATGACAACGTGGATTTCAAACCAGTGTGACACAGGGGAAAATCTGTAATTGGTATTAGGTAGGCTCCAACTGCTGAAGAAAAAGTGGCTTATTAGCATGAACAAACAGCAACCAAACTCCAACACAATCGCCCAGTGTTAATGGAATAAGCAGAAATTTAGCTTGTCACACTCAAATTTATTATACTCTTGATTTCCATATACCATAATAGTAAGCCCAGCTTTCAAAGCAAAAGCCAGCCCAGCTGTCTCCTGGAGAACTAAGAAAAGCAGAACCACTAATCAAAGCTGAAACATGTAACTTTGAACTGACTTTGTGTCATGAAATAATACTGGCAATAAGAATTTATGAAAAAGCTATAAAATAATGTTCCATCAAATTATTAAAATGTATTCTTTGGATGGGATGGAAGCTATGGGAAGAGGGATATATACTATAATTAGAAAAAACAGTGGAGCATAACATAATAGTCCAGTGACAAATCTGTAGTCTGGGAAGAGCACATCAGAGCAATGTTTGGATTATGGAGCAGTAACAGCAAAAGGATCTCTGCAGCACAATTGCCTGTTCTCAGGAAACAAGGTTGAGAAAATTAATTTCCTCAAATGCATAGTTAATAAAATACCTGATGCCTCTGGTGAAGTTTTCCCAGTTGATTCTTCAGAGAGTAACAGAATGAACTAACTTACATTTCCCCCCAGTGAAGAGAATCATTCAGACAAGGAGCATGAAGTTAAAATTAAGCTAAAATAAGTAAGATAATAATACAGATTTTAAACAGCTTGTGAATGACGGATTGAGATTAGATAATAAGAAAAATTCTTCACTGAGACACTGAGACACTGGCACAGGTTGTCTAGAGACATTGTGGATGTCCCATCCCTGGAAATTTAAATTCAGGTTGGATGGGGCTTGGAGCAACCTGGTCCAGTAAAAGGTGGCCCTGCTCAGGGCAGGGTGGTTGGAGCAAGATGATCTGAGGTCCCTTCCAACTCAGGCCATTCTAAGAACATTAAAAATAGAGTGTTTAACAGTTAATTATGTCTTCACTACCATCCTCCAGCAGTTAAGCTTTGAGGTTTCATCAGCTTGGGCCAGCACAGGCAGCTGTGTGCAACTGAGGGTACCCATGTGATGCTGCACAAGGAGCTGTTAGGCTCAAATGATGTTTAATTTTAGAAAATAGGATTCCAATTATAAATTTTCATCTGGCTGATGCTTGACTTGTAAAGCCTTGAAACATAACTGTAACCTTTTAATAATTCTAGCTAATACCTTCTGTGAAAGCACTGAATTTTAACACATTGTAGGGAATATACTGGACTCCACTGTCTTCCCAAACTCTTCACTTCAGATATTTGAAAATACAGTTTAAGTAACTACATTTACTTTTCAGGTGAAACCCACTAAACTAAACATATTAAAACTTTGCTAAGGTTTGTGATAAACTTTAGGAAAACACCATAGATGTTCATGGTGGGGGACATGCTGTCCAAGTATATTGATGAATAAGTACGTATCTCACCCTCTTTTCAGACCTGAAAAGAATCATTCCAATATTTTTTGTTCTTGCAAGTCAATGGAGAGAACTGAAAAGCTCAAAATTAATTATTTCTCTCCTACTGTGTAAGTGCTAAGTTAGGAAGTGCGCGTCATCCTGAGAAGCAGAGAAACATAATTTAATGATGGTTCTTTGAGGGGAAGTTTCTTAATGAGGAAGTGAGCATAGAAACTGGGCTGCTGCTCCAAGGGTGAATGAAATACTGGATTTCATTTTTACTGTAGATTATCTGTATTCATGACTGTCCCCAGCAAGGTGCTGACTTCAACTTTTCCTGATCTCATAATGGCAAGAGAAAATAACCATAACCCAGCTATAACTGCTTTTCTAAGTCAGCAGTCAGTTGACTGTCACTGTCAGTCCCTGTCACTCAATTTCTTCAGTGCAGCTAATAAAAAATATAGATTTTTTTTCCATTCTCAGGCAGTAGAGATGATCAGAAAGAGACCAACAAAAAGAGAAAATGCCCTCAGCAAAACGGGGCTGGAGAAATTCTATTCCCAGTTGCTGACAAACTACACATTAAATCTGTCATTTATTTCCAAAACCCTCCAGTCAAAGTGTTTTTCAGTATTTTACTTGAAATTTACTTGTTAATTTAATTTTTATAAAAGCCTAAATGGACAAGACATATGGAATGATATAAAATTCATGCTGATTTTTAAGTGAGGTTCCATTAATTTTATAGTTCTGTGTGAATTACTGGATTTTATCCTTTTTTTGGATTTTGTGGGGTTTTTTTCCCCTCCCAGATGATCTTTCCTTTTGCAAGCAACCAAACCTAAGATGCTCTGCATGACCCTTGGCTGCTGTGCCACCTTTCAGCATGGTGTTAGTGCAGAACCTGCCCTCCCCAGTGCTGGAGTTCCCAACAATTCTCCTCTTGCAAACCTCACCCTGCAGGTTCTGGGGGAACCCAGGCTGAGCTGCCCAACAGGGGCACCCCACAGCAGCTGGCTCAGCTCAGGAAACTCCATGGTATGTCAGTGTTAGATGTGCCTGTGTGGAAAAGGAGAAGCTAGCTGGCAAAGCAGGTAGCCACACTTCCATGCCATTTTTCCAGTTCTGCAGCCGCTAAGCACCCATTGGGACCAAATCCTTCACAAGTGACTTTAACATTTATTATAGTGGATGGTAGCAAGCACTCAGCACAGGTAATTATTTCTGGTCCTCTTTCAGCAATGTAACTATAGATTCTGAGGCAGTGCATTCCCACAGCATTAACCTGAGCAGATAAAGATGATTACACACATCTCTCCCTTCATGCTGAACTTCCCGTTTCATCTCTGTTTCATTAAATACAGCCTTTGATTACAGAAAAAAGTAATTATCAAACGTGTCACAGGCAACTAAAAATAATTTTTCCAGCACACAGTAGCTGGGTAGGTAGGTTAATTTGCCTAGGCAAGATCTCTCCTGCTTTTTATCTTGAGCTGTCATTTGAAATGCATGTTTTCATCATTTCCATTGTAGGTTTCACCTGAAAACTTGTGTCACTGTTGCAATTACAACAGTTAGAAATAAAGTTTTGTACATCTTTAATTAGCTGTCCTTCCAAATTCAGGTGGTTAAAAAGTACAAGGAATGTCTGAATGGGCTCTGATTTTGGCTGAACAGTGTCAGTGCTTTGGGAGTGACAGAAGTTTCACACCTCTGAGAGCAGCAGCTCACCTGAGCTCACACATCCCTAACGATTCCCACACTCTGCAAGAGCCAGATCAAGCACAGCATTTGCTTCCCCTTTTCTGATACAAACACCATCAGTTTCACAGGGCAGCCCTGGCACACCAAGCAGGGAAATGTCATAAGTTCCATTGGGAACACTGGGAAGTGTCCATTAAGTTCCTACATTAGCATGGTGCCTGCTGGCTTTGCTTGAACTCTCAACCAGACAAATCTACTTAAAGCACGTTCCACTACAGTTCTTGTCAAAGTATCTGTGATGCAAAGATACAATGCTGCAAACTCAGTTGAGAGACCAGAACAAAACATGACTGTGCTGGAAAAGTGGAATCACAAAGTTTTTTGGGTTTTTTTTAGTGGCTTTGTTTCAGAAAGAAGTTAAAAAGATGTATTTTCTCTACTAGATTGCCTAGGTAATTATCCAGTCTTAAAAATTTATGCAGACATATAAGAGTTGTAATTATAACCCCCCGAATAGTTAGAATCAAGAAAATGAGATGACTGATGCTTAAGAAGGCTGAGCATGTAGAATGGTCATTTTGATTCGTTTGGCTGATTAAGAAAGGATCCAAGGAAGAATAAACCTCAGCTCAAAATATTCAGACATTTTCATACAATTGCCTGGCAGGGACCCAGCAACACTATGCCCTTGATGGTTAACCAGAACATTTTTATGCAAGTGTGAATGAACAACATTTAATTCTCAGTTGTTAATGAAATATTCATTCTTCCTTTAATACCGGACAGAGCAGTGGCAGTTGTGAAGCAGATACTGTCACATTCAGAGCTGTTCAAATATCAATTGCCATACATGCTATGTGAGAAATAACTCACAAACTTTCATATCAGCCTAAAGAAATCAGCACCAATATCCACTTTCTCAGTTCCAGCAGTGGAAGGGTGTAGAAACAAACCAATGAGCTCTTGGAGGAAAGGGAGGGTGAAGGGAGGGTGAAGGTTGTCACTCTCAGAAGAGCCTGAGAGTCAGTTTGAAAAACAATATGAGCAAGGCTGGCAGCTGATGCACAAGCCCAAAGAGATGGCAGAGAAAGTATTTTACTTGTTACTGGGAGGATTTGCCCATCGGACTGCGGCTCCTACTGAAATTTGGGGGGTTCCCACCATCTGTTAGGAAAGCACTGAGCAGGCTCAGCCAGGACAGTGAATGCTACAAGTCACAGCTTTTCCTTTTGGGTGCAAATCATCATTTGTTTCACCTGCAGAAGAAAAGGGCAGGGCTCTTACCTGAGCCTTCAAGTTTTCATCACTCAAGGCTCAAATTCCCGTTGCTGCAGTACCACTCCTGACATGCCCTAGGATGGTTTTACTCTCAGATCACAGCACTGCACTGTACTTTGCAAAAGGTGTTGATGCCTCCTTGTCAGAAGTTACACATGGTACCAATAGGTCATTTCTTAGGCTGAGTATTTTTGTGGGAGGAAATTAAATTGATACTCCTTTGCTTATTCTGACTGTCTACTGAAAATAGAAAAAAGGTTAAGGTGGTAATTTATACCTAAAAATACTAGAAACTACCTATTCCTACTGCTGTAACTGAACATGTTGGCACTTCAGTCTACACAAACAAAATGGGGATGAAAACAGATTTTTCTTAACTAATCATTGACTTTGTCACTTCCCCTTTCATTGATCTAAAATGGTGCTCATTTATAAACATCCATGTTGGGGAATCTATGTCCTTATGCAATTAAGAGAACAGAATGATTTAGGATATTTTCTTCAGCTGCATTACTAATTTACACCTACACTGGATAATAGATGGCTACAGGAATAGCATCCTTTTAGCACCAAGTTTTAAAGATGCAAAAGAGGAGCTTGAACTTATCCTTAAAAAAGGCTTCTGTTACAGAACAGGTGTGCAAACCATCTAAATAAAAAAAAACAAACCAAAAAACCCCAAAGCACATCCCCACATAAAAGAAAATGGTTACTCCTTTACATGAATAGATTTAAGAAGGAAAGATTTTGATGCCTACATAAGGATCCAAAAATTCTTCCACAGAAATTAAGTAGAAGACAAACATTTCTCATTGTACCATAACCTTGTTCAGCCTAATTTGTGTTCACTGCTATGTATTTTCCATGATTTTGCCTTACCCAGCTATTTATAATCATTACAAATATTCCACAATAAGACTTTTTCCGTATAAGAGATTTATAGCATTTATATGCTAATTGAGAAAAACTGAACATAAATTTGAATAATAATGAAATTAAATAGCATTTCCACTATTAAACTATCAGCTGTGGGCAGCAATTCACTTTTTACTTAGGACTAGCCAGATTTTCCTTGAGAAATATTAACTTGGAAATTGAAGGACTTTATTACTACAATAAAATATATTAAGCAATATCTATTAGATCAATAACTTAAAAGATAATTTAAACTCTCATTCTTGATATGTGAAAATTATTCCAAGAAACAGATGCAAGGTTTTCCTTTACATTGAATTTGCATAAGTTATATAACAAAATACTTTTAGAGAGCCCAGTAAAGACAGGTTTTCAGGCCTCTGTGGAGATTAGCTGATTTCAGTCCTGGTGAAGACTTCAAGAATCACAGAACCTCAAAGGGAAATTGAGAGTTTGATAAGGAGATATTTGTGTAGCACTGATACAAAGCAGTTTGAGCTCCAGCACCTTGGCTGAGCTGCATCCACTTGAGGAATTCACACCCTTCTGAGTTCACCACTTTTCCTGTCTTGGTCCTTCTAGGCCTCAGAGCAACCTGAGAAACAAAGGCAGTATCAGTTAAATGCAACCCACCCCCATGGACTCATCCTTATTTCATCAGGCAAAACTGTGCTAATGCCATTGGAAATGCTCCTGATAAAAATTAGTGAGGTCAGCACCTCACCCCAATAGATATTAGCTTTAAGAGCTCCATGGTGACAAATTGATTTTTGATATTTCTGGCGTTTTCCCTACTGTTTCCCTTCCAGAACTGCTGTTCACTGTTCTGTGCTGTTCACCTGACCTGTCTTTTGCTGATGCTTTTTGTCAGGGAAATGCTTTTGTTTTGTGCTACAGGAGGAGACTGGAGCTTCAAAGTCTCCAAATCTGTAATGAGCAATTAATTCTGGACACCTTCCTCCTATAAATGACTTTAGGATTTCAACATAAACACTAAGATGTCATTTTATCAGAGTCTTCCCTAATATGTACTATTTTTCAAGTATTTCTGTCAGTAACATCACTCTTGTTCAGTGAAGTAAAGATGCCTTTACCTTAAAAGCATGCAAACCCAGGGTGAAGTTGAGTCTTTCTCTCAAACCTTTCTCCTATAAGGAGAAAATAAACAGCAGCAGAAAAAACATGGAGTTGCCAGCTGAGGTGTTTGTCCAGCTGAGCAAGAGGTCCAGCCCAGCTCACAGTATTCTCTGGGTGCTTCCCAGAGGCAGCTCATTTCCTACCTTAATGGCACCTTGCTACAGTGTCTGCTCAGAGACAGAAGCAGAACATAAAAAGAGAAAATATGTTTGCACATGACCTGGACAAGAAATCATAATGCAGATTCCCAGAGGTCAGGAAGCATGGCCAACCTACAGCAGTGCACAGCCTCAATTATATTCATAATGCAGGAGACAGTGCAGCACAGAACAATCTGAGCTAGTTTTAAACAAGCCGTATAAAGAGCTCTAGGTCCCTTTAAGCATTTTAAGAAGGTATGGTACCTTGAAATGAAGGCTCTAAGCATCCACTGCAAATTCTCCAAACTGCTCTTTTCTGGTTTTATCAGGTACAAAACATTAATAGCTGTCAGATAAAAAATACTACTGTGATTGATCAAGAGGCCTGAAGCAGACAAATGCAGGGTGCCTATTCTGAACTTTCAACAGAGATGGCCCGTGTAGTCTGGGTCTCCAAAATGCCTGCTGTTATCTTTCCCCAAAAGATCAGGTGTGGTGGTGAGTCAAAAGGATGCCAGAGATGAACCAGAACTCTCATTACAACCTTCTTAGCTTTGTCACTCTTCTGTTTTGACAGTTCCAGTTTGTTTTGACAGTTCCAGCCACAAGCTCATTGACTGCTCAGTTTCTTCTGGAAAAGACAGTCTAAATAAATTGCCTAGATTTTTTCCTTTCCCCAATACAGTTTCCTTACTCTGGTATGAGCCATCTGAAATGCTGTAGAACTTTAACCAAAACCCCACAGCACTGAGGTATATTTAGTGATGACATGAAAGCATTTTGCAGAGGGGATAAATACATAGCCCCAAGACAGCAAAAGCTACAAAGACAATACCAGTGTAAGCAAACAGCAGACTCTTTAGTGAGGTTTCCCATATGTATCTCACAGAATAACTATTGCTTCAGAGTAACTCCAAATTTACTGTCATATTCACAAATAACATAAATCCCAAAGATAATGGCTGATTTCAGACATTTACATTTTAATAAGTGTGTGGCACAGGGCCATGTTCAAATCTGTGTCTCTCTAACCATGGTTTCTATGCATAAAGAACACAAAAGTGTATGAGATTGCTGAGCTAAGAATGTTGAAAATGCCATCCTGGGTAAATCCCACAGTGTGCATTAACAGTGCAAAGTCTTTATTGATGTTCTATAAGATACGAATTTTCTATGCATCATTAAACAAAATTCTTCACAGAAGACAAAGGCACATGTTTTTCTAAAGATTTCAGTGAAAAATAATCAAAGGCTTTACTCTATAGTGTCCACCTAGCAACCAGACCAGAGATTAAACAATTGTCTGAAGTATTTAGCTTGTTTTTTGGATTCTCTGCTTTAGTTCTTGAATGTTAACAAGAAGAAAACCAAAATTATTATATAAAAGCCTGCAGAGTGGATTTATATAATCATTAAAGTGTTTAGATTTTCAGAGCAGGGCTTTTTAAGGATGCCAATTTAAGAAACTGTATTCTTGCAACCTGTTATTGCACAGAGCACTGAAATGGAACTAGGAGAAACTGAAGCGTGAACAGGAGGCAGCTGGAGGTGACCTTCAGGAAACTGGAAAGGACTGAATCACCAGGCAGGGGTCCTTGTTATCAGTGCATTTCTTCAGGCTATCTCAGGCACATTTTCAACAGACTGCTGAACAGCACCACCCCAGGAAAAATATGGCAGAGAAACACCTGATTACATGGTTAATAATCATATTTTGTAAGTAATCACATGCCTGTGGCAGTACCATGGACATGGCTGGCTCTTTCCACCCTGTTGCAGAAAACTGACCTATTTATTTCTTAAAGGGAAATAGGAGATATAAACACTTCAGTTTGATGCAAAGTCACTTTCTAAGACAAGGGAAAGAGCAGAGACATTATGTAATGACATTATTTTCTGTTTGTTCCACTTTTCTGTGGTGTCATCTGACAGCAGGAGTTGCCCGACAGCATTTGAGCAAAGCAGAACTCCAGAAAATGAAATGCAGGAATTCTGAGGTGCAGACTAATTCGTTTATGTTACACTGGATAACAAAGCATATCCCCTCAGATATCTACAACAGTACCCAGATTTCATCACTTCAGTAAGACTTGACACTCGAATTCTCAAAGGAGCAATCACTTCTCTTATTGTACACTCAGTTTTTCTCTACTTAAGATTCTCACGTGCAAGTAGGATTCTTTACAGGCCATAAAAGTATGAGGATGTATTTGAGCTGAAAAATATTGTTACACTATTTAAAATATTCCTTTATATCATAAAGAAGGAATAGTGTTGGCACTAATATTTCTCCCATTTAAAACGTGTTTCACTTATGAGAAACTTTCTCATAATTTGGCAGATTTTAGAAACCATTTAAAGAGAAAGTGGGAAGACAGTTACAGAAGTTGCAAATCTGAGATCTTCAGGAGCCTGTCTATTCCTTCAGTGACCAACCAAATGGGACCTCAGTCATTGACCATGGCACAAATTATACCAGTTGCAGAAAGAGAAAATAATATTTATTTCCTGGTTTGAGTCCATCTTATTATATATTGCTAGAAATGCCTCTTTCACCAACGAAGTTTTGACATTTCTTTCCCCCACACCATTATCTCTATATAAAAGTAGACCACTGAGTCCACATCTAGTGTGACTGGTTCTTCTAAACTCACTGGCCATAAGGAGGGAATACATTCTCACCTTTGTTTTAGCATAAATCCAGTGAGAAGACGAAAATTTACACATAAATCCTAAGTGAATCAGAAAAGAGAAATCAGGATCCCTCTTAGAAACACAGCCATGATGAACTAGTTCTTACAACACTGTTCACATGTTCATTATGTGCTGCTGACCTCTATTCACAGTCACCTCCCTGGGGTGTGACACACAAACAGAAATATGTATGAAAAGCTTGTCTGATGCTTTAAGGATTCCAGCTTGAAACCCTGATAGCTACTAAGCCATCCATAATGTGCTATCATTAGGGAAATCAGAGAACTAATTTGTCTCTCCCTCATGCAGTGGAGATAAACTTGTTCAACTAGTGAACTAGACTCCAAAGAACTACCAGTATGTATTTCTGGAAGAAGGATTGCTGTGGTACTGTATCTCTACACAGTGTGATTTCCTTAATAGCAAGCCTAACTCTAGAATATTCTTCAAATGCATGAAAACATGCAAACAAATGTGTTTGAATTTCTCCTCTGAAAACATAGCAGTGCAGCAAGATATTTTTTGATGGAACATTGGCTCATGTCTTAATATGAGAGAAAAAGATACAAAAGCATCCAAGACACCACTCAATTTAATTACTATTAACAGATACTTTATTCTAATTATTGGTCAGATTTAAAGATTGTCTGCCTCTTTAGAGACAAGAATATTGGTGACTTTATGATCAGTTCCCTGATATAACATTATTCAGGCCCATGAAATGTACATTTATACAGCTTTCTATTTGTGTTGCTGAAGCCAGTGCCTCTGGATGTAGCTAAAGATAAGGATACTGTGGGGAGATAAATGTTCTTTTAACCCAGCTGCTCAAGTGAGCCTTATGCTCTGATTGCACAGACACTTCCCTCTCCACCAGTGAACACGGAATGTGTAAGAACTCTGCAAAAAGTAGCAGGAGTTGTGAGTCCTTTTCTGGAGCTAACTTTGAATGAGCCTTAGTTGGAAACAGAAGCAGCACCCACCCTTCCCAAGGAAGCTGAACTGAGCTTACAGCAGCCTCCATGCTGGCTCCCCAAGCCCATCTAAGTGTGGGCTTATTGTTTCTGTGTTTTGGAAAGTCAAACCCTAACCCAAACACCAATCCCATGTTGCCAATATCTCCAGTAAAACTGATGCAAGTCATAGGGAATTCCCTGGCTTATTCTGCACTAGAGGAATACAAATGATTGGACGGCACCTTAGAAGATTCTACCCTTTTTGTTTTACCCTTGCAGTAGGATTTTGTGAATGCCTCCCCAAAAATCTGTGTAGATCTGGTACCATGCCCTAAATTTAAGGAAGAGCATAATCCAATAAAACTGAAATTCTTAAAAATGCTTTTGCAGAAAGATCTAAGTGTAAAGTGGGACTTACCACAACACCATTAACTTGTCCTAGCACAGAACTCTGAACACAATCCAGCCAGAACTGTGTCACGTATCCATGCTGTGAAACTGAACCACAACAATAAAAAACCAGCTAATTCCAGAGGTAAAGTTAAGTGTAAATTATGGGTAGGTGCTATTACAGATAGATTAAAAGTCTTTGAAAATCTGTGAAAGTCTGTGTTGCATTCTTTGTATCAGTCCTTTCCTGAAAGCCAATTCTAAGGTGTAGCTTTAAACCTAAGCAGAGACATTATGCAAGATACATTTCCCTAGTCCACACAAATGAAATGTTCTGACATCTTCTCTGCAGAAATACTCTCTGTGTGATGCACAGTCATTCCAAAGATAAAACTGCCATTCAGTTCAGAAGTTTTCAGCCTGTACAAATGTATTTTTCTTGGCTAAAATGTGTGCATTTAGCTTTGTAAGTGAAAATGAGTGTGCATGATTCTAAAGAGCAAGATAGTTACAGTTAATTTAACTTAAAAGGAAAATTGAAAAATAGTGCCAAACTTAGCAATAACTGTAAATCCGTAGAATAATATATATAATGTTAATTAGATAACATATGCCCTCAGTTTTAGCATAATCCTCTTTCACCACCATCCACTGCAATATTATCAAACAGAATAGACATAAAGTAGCACCATTTGTGTTATCAGCAGGGAAAAAGCTATTTGGAAGTTTTCACAGACCCTTAATAGACCCATTCTGCTTTTGACCTTGACACTTCAGTCTATGCCACCATCCTAAACTTGGCTCACGCCAGTTTTGAATTATACTTCCAACTGCATTAAGTAAAACCTCAAACCTGTTATCTGTCAAGTGACAATGCTTCAGTGCTTCCAGTGTACCACATCTTCCACCTCTGCTTGCCACAAGGGAACTCCTCCCAGACAGCAAGGCTGCCCAAAGGCAGGGCCAATTAGACCAGAGAACAAAATGCCCTTTGGAAGGAACACGGTTTCCTTTGTGTCTATGATACTGTGTCTCCCTGTAGGATCTACCTGCTAGTACACATCAAAGGACAGCTGGAAATCCCATTAAACATTCCTGCATGTAAGGATCTGCAGTGGAGCAGATTCACTGGGAGGTCCCAGCAGGACAACTTCCTCCAATACAAGCTGTATAATGAAACTGGAAGCTGCTTGCAGTGGCACAACTCAGCCCTCCTCTGCTCACTAATGCCCAGACAGAGGATACATTTACCTTGAAGTACAGCACAGGCTGTTATGTTACCTGCAGGCAGATTTATCTCTGTCAAATACTACAGCAGGAATTAGAAACAAAAGGTGTCAAAGGCACAAAGGGATTTGGTACAAATCCTGCTGCTATTTCTGCCTTTCATTCTCTTCCAAGGCTGCACTAAGGAGACCTGGCAAACCAGAAAGCCAAGAGAGTGGAAGAGATGAGTTTAATGTATTGCTTATAGGGCATTTGGTGAACTAATAGGAAAATGCCCTCTCTTCCAAAACATTATTTGTTATTTTTACCTGATAATGTGTCTATTAATATCCTGTCCCTGACTTAGGTTCTCTGTCCTTTGGATTTTTTTAAAGACCATAATCAATACTTGGCAGCATTTTAAAATAAAGCATAGAGTTTACAAAATAAAATCTTTAGTCATCTCTGCAATGATTTCTGAACTTCTTTTTAAAGCATGTCTTAATGCATTTAAATACTAGCTACACCTATCCTGAGTGCCTTTGTAAATGAAAAGTAAGCCCAGCAACAAACTCCACAAATTTGTTTCTGAGCTACCAAACAAAGGCAAGAATTGAATAAAAAGTAACTCAGTATTTTCACCCCCTAGTTGATTCTCAGCTGGAAGGAAACAAAAGATTTCTATGTCCCACAAGCGCAGTTAGGAGGCAGGCATATGGAACACAGCTATGTAGTAAAATGGATGGAAGATAAAAATTCTTCATTACAAATTTAGATGCTTCTGTCAATTTAAATCACAGCTCACAGTGCAGGTTCACAGCAGCTCATCAGGGGCACAGTTGGGTGAATCCCACTCACCCTCATGGAAACATTTGTTACACTCAGAGCTACTTATGAGCAGTTACTACCCCCCAGATGTTTCTCAGCACCCTGAGCCATATGGTGGCACTTCTCAGGATATCGTTCTATTAGTCACCACCCACCAAAGAGCACCAGCTCAGGGACACAGATTCTGCAAGCTGGAATAACACTGCTTCTTCCTAGAGGAAGAGCAGTATCTCAGCTGCAGTAGGAGAGCTCCAGGTCAGCAAATAAGACAGCTCTGAATGATTTTACTGCAGCTCTGCTAAAAACTCTTTTAAGACTTCCTTCAGCCTTCTGAAGAGTGGTTAAATAGGCACTCCCTGCCTGGGGCATAAACTGTCAAATATCCACCGTAGAGAGACCACTTTACTCAGATTGTCAGATATGGACATGACCACTGCAATGGAAAGGTTTTCATAAAGTTGAGGAGAAAGAAGTTGGCAGTCAAACCCTGGCAAGTGACCTGGAAACATCCAAGGACAATATGTCCTTTCCTTTGCATATCCTTTGGATTGCTGTACTCTCTTCTCACTTTCAGTGTTTTTCCTGAGGATATCACACATCCACACTGACAACAAGTGACTGAATGCAGTTTTACTGAGCTCAGGATCCCAGTTCCTCAGTCCTGCAAGTCACCTCAACTCCCATGAGCTTCATCAAGATTAGAACTTGCACTGCATCCCTTGATGCCAGGAACCCAGGGGAAGGAAGCCTGGATGTCTGGATGCAGGCACTACTCAATCCCTCCCAGCTACACAGCCATCCTTAAATGCCTGCAGGGCTGTGGTTAAAGATGGCAAATAGGCACATGGAACCTCAGCAATCTCTGAAAGCAGAGCAACATTTGTGCCACTTGGAATATTTTCTGTGGTTTTTCTTTATTAAAAAGCCTGTGTTGTCCCAGCTGAGAAGATGAACAGATATGGAGACTTGGAGAACAAGAGATGAAGACTCCAGCTCTGTGCCATGCTGCCAGGAGGTTTTTCTGATTTAGGATTGTACTCAGGCTACTCAACACAAGGCCTCTCCTGGGTGCTGTGATTTCATTTGTGATGCCCCTAAAGAGCCAGAACTCAAAGGCTCAGGCAGAGACCATCTCAATCACTGTCAGAACACCAGAGTTCTGAGGCCTGAGTTTTGAGGCAGGTGCTGTGTATGGCCTTAGGGCTGCCCATGATATAGAGAAAATGTTTTCCGTAAAACTTAACTTGCCATCTGAATGTCTGTAACATCTTCCTCCCTTTTGTATTACAACAAACTCAAACAGAGTATCCACATTGGAGGCCAAGGACACTCAGGAACTTGATTTACCAATTCTACACAGTGTGAGGTCAAACACATTGAGTATTCAGAAGCCAGAAAACTGCAATAAATCAAAAAATACAGTTTACCCAACCAAAACACCCCCCCAAACCCAACCACTCCTACTCTTGCCTTTATCAGGACTGGGATTTAGATAATAATCTGCTATTCCCTGCCATGCTTTCAGCTGTCACTGGATCACTACCACGTGTGAGATCCAGAGACATCTTCCTGCCTATGGAAATTCAGCATTATGTTGTCTCGTTTCTTCTCTGATGAAATTCAAGAATTTAGACTAATTTCTCACACATGCATTTGCTGAAATAGATCTGATAAATCCAAGCTTCTAATACAGCTTTGCCAGGTTCTGTTTCAGATTCTTCAACCACTGCCACCAAGACTTCAACCTACATTTTCTTAGTTCCATTTCCCCTGGCATTAAAAACATTTACTTCCATAGAGTGTTTTATGCTGAATTTAGCTAAAAAGAATCCAGCTACGATAGATTTGAGATATCTGTTGGCTACAATAGCTTGATTCCTCAATTACTTCTTTGACTGAGCAGTTCCATGCACTAAAACTGTCAGGTTCACAATGGAGATATAAGCAAAAGCTCTGCCAAAAATCTGACAGACTGATTATTTACACATTTTTAGAAATGCCTTGTCACAAGAGCTCAGTTTGAAGATCTCAGACGTTGACTCTTAGCCCAATGGGATCTCCTGCTGGCTTTACTTCTCAAAACAAATACAAATCCTTCCGATTCATAGGAACAGCTCTATTTCAATAAATTCAGGTTTATTTTAGCTAAAGTGCAATATTACTTCCAGTTGACCATTGCCAGCTGTCTCTGCACTACGGATATGTAAGGCATCACTACCTGTTTGGATGAAAATTCTCCTGTTTTTCCCAGTGTTTTGCCCTTGTTTCCACCCATTGCTCTGCTGTGCCCTGGTGCCACTGAAATACTGCACAGGAAGCCTGTAAACCACATCTCACCTTATAGGTGTGTTCTCCTCTCCTGTGATCTCCAGGAAGCTGACAAGCTTAACACAGGGCTGCTCAGAACCTGGGGCAAGACTGAGAGGACAGATCCTGTTTGCAGTGATAGTTAAAGCTGGGAATCTGGTCTGCAAGGGTTTCTGGAATTCTTGCACAGAGCAGCTGGCTGGTGCCTCATGGAGTATCTGGCAGTCACAGATCCCACTGAGAGCCCAACACCACCAGTAAGTGGGTGGGAGTGAGGGCTGTCAGGAAACTGGGTCTCTATGGAATGTAATCCAACTGTTCCTTTTGAGGGAAGCTCAGTGTGGCACAGAAACAGAAGGACAGCACTATTTACTAACCCACAGCAATAACATCCTGGGTTTTCTTTCTTTCTTTCCCAGTCTCTGAACCAGACTGAAATATTTGCAAGATTGTTTGCAAGAGCTGATGAAACCTTAGCTCCAGATGGAACAGCTACAAGCTGTGTCTAAAAAATAAACTTGTACTAGAAAATGCTTCTCTTTGGATACTGCAACTAAGGGGACACATATATGGTGTGAATTTACATTAGGATCAAAGCCAGGGGATCCTACCTACCCTCACATCAACAGCCCCTGACTTACAGGGACAGAATGCCAGTGTTTGTTTAGTTGGTTTGTTTGTGTGCAGCAAAGCCACCAGTTGCTGGCAGGTGATACCGAGGGGCATCTGTGTTCAGGTATTAAATTCCCTGCTTTACCCTGAGCACCTCTGAACTGCACCTGAATTCCAGGGTTTGTTCTCCTGTGTGTACGAAGAAAAACGTTTTTTAAGCTACTTGTCAGCAATCTTACAGCACCTTTAATGGTTTACAACACCAGCAAACTGAAGGCAAATCTCTCAAGTCTTTGACAAGCAACCAACTGCCACCTTGTTTTGTACCATTATATTCAAAGCCTTATAGAAAGAAGTAATCACACATTCATTTTGGTCTCTGGATTCTTGTATAAAGATTTTTAATATATTTTGTTTGAAAAGTGTGATAAAACCCAATTAAATGTATTTGCTTCTAGCTTCAGCAACAAAGGGATGATGTACTATTTTTTCTAAGTTTGCTGGTGAGCAGAGGGAGCAGACATGTAGTTTCACAAAAGAAAATTTAGTCCAAATCAAACAACTCAAGCAGAAAAATAAATTATGAGCTTATCCTCCTCTAAGAAAAGAAAAAGATGGAAACACATTTTTGGCAGCATAACAACATTAGCTGGAGAACATTAAATAATCACTTGGCAGTGGTGAGCCTTTGATTCAACTTCTTTGCTGTGAATGAGTTTTGCATTGCAAAGCAGGTTTGTAAAATTTAACAGCATTTTCACATTATATTTTTTTTCCTTATGTTGAGTATCTCAAAATTAGCTGGGCCTGCTGGAATGCTGCTGCATACTGGCAAAATAAAAAGTGAAGGCTTTCAAAAGATACAAATGGGAGTTAAACACCCAAGTCCTGACCTTCAGGATGACTTTCAATGGGAACCAAGTATTTAACTACTATTTATGTAGGAAAGAGAAAATTTAACATTTAAAGCACAGCTTTAAGAAATACCCACCTGCAGGTGTGTCCAGGTGCTCAGACCATGGACATACAGTCACTCCAATCCCCTCCCCAGCTGCTTGTCCCATCTCTGGCTTTTACTGCAGTACTTATATCACATATAAGCATATTCTAATACTTTCCAGACAAAATGATCAGTGAAATAAAAACAGTTCCAATTACTCCAATGGATTTGTGTTAGCAGTGTCATTGAGATGTGCATGGCACCATGTCCAAGAGGAAACTGCCTCCAACAGGGAATGGTGAGCAGATGGACCATGCCAGAAAAAAACCCTCCTCAACCTGGCCCAGGAAGAAGCATGCACAAATATACTTTTATTTATGCACTGCTGCTTCCAGACCAGGGGAATGGGCAGCTCCAGGAACATTCCTTGCAAGGCAGTCAGATCTGCATGCAGAATGGTCAAACACAACCTCCCAGTCTGAAAACTGGAGAGCTTCAGATACTCATCCAAGGAAAAGAAGGCTCTCTGCCCTTCAATCTACAGCTCCTTCCCCTTCACTCCTGTGAAGGTCACAATAGTGACCCCTATGACAAAAAAATATTCAAAGCTGAAGTCATAGCTCCCCTTCAGAACAGCATGTTTGATGCAACAAAATTTATACTTTTTTATACTTGTTCTCTGAGTCTACTTATATTTTCATTTCAGGACCACTAAGGTTTTGTGCGGTGATTTTAAAAAGCCTGCTTTTCATTTTGCATTGTGGTGATAGTTCTTTACAGTTTGCAACAAGAAACCAAAGGTCTCTCCAGCAGTTCTATTAATAAAAATCCTTACAAGTAATACAGCTGATCTGATTAAGCTTCACTAAGATTAAGGAAGCAAGGCAGCCTTCCAACCAAGATTTGGAAGGAAGCCTAAAAATAGTCTGAATATTCATCCATTCAGCTGCTTCCCTTCTCCCTCCCTGCAAGCCCATCCCACAGAGTTGTCCTGTGTCCATACCAGACATGATGCCTTTCAAATATTTTTGGTTACTTCTCACTTTCAGACTCCTCAGCCAAATCCCTGCTAATCTTCCTGCATAGGAGTTGTCCTTAAAAGTGTCTGACCTAGAGGAGCATAGCAGGGAAATTTGCAGAGAGCTGATGACAGTGCATTGCCTCAGACAAAAGCCAGTCCTGTTCTGAAATGTTCTGTGTTGAGAAAACAAAGATTATTCCAATGTAATGTGCTCACTTATTACAGACCCTGAACCAGTTCCTGGTTACATCAAAATATCCCTCTGTCTTTGTCTCAGAATAGGGGCAAAAATGCAAAAGGTTTTCATTTGCAAAATCTCAACTGATTAATGACAAAGAAAAATCCTTACTGAAAGCAGTCCAGCACTACAGTCACAGAACTGCTACTTATTTGGATTTTGTATGGTTTCAGTGATAAACTAACTTCACTTCATGTAGAAAATAATCTCAAAGCATGAGTATAGGAATTAGATGTCATGACGAAAATATTCATAAACTGTTAAACATCAAAGGATTTACCTCGGCTTCACAGGACTTCCCAATTCCCCAAACAATCAAAACAAAATTCTAATAATAAAAAGGAAAATTAACTATGATTTGGCTCATTTAATTAATTGACTGCTGTGTACCTATTTTTCCCCATTTGGTCTTGTCAATTTAATGGCTTCACTTATGCAAGATTTGTGTTAGGACTTGCAGTTGGTTGGGTGAAAGCACCTTACACAAGATAACAGGGCACAAGATAACTGCCTGAGGGACAGAGAATGCTGGCATAAATTAAGTTACACTTAGGCAGCTCTAATTTAAAGGCTCTCTAAGCCCAAGATGTATAATCCCTTTTGAATGAAACAAACTCTCATCTAGAGGAATCCAGGAAACCACTCTAAGTACAGTGTCCAGACCAGAGAAGGCCTTTCTGAAATTAGCAGAAAGCTATTTCTGTCAAAGTGAAAGGTAAGAGACAGCTTTTTGTGGTTCACTAAAATACCTGTAAATCTATTTCTCTTTGGCATCGAGAGTAGTGCAAAAGAAGACAGATATTTTTCTTCTTAATAAGAATCAGTGATTTAACTCCATACAGGAACACATTTCTCCCTCACAGGAAGAGCTTTCCCCACCCCCCACCCCCCCAAGACTCCTTTTATTGGCATTAGCCTCAGTCAGTACAGTGCAGTCACCTGGTTTATGAATTATATAGCTCCCAGCAGGAAATAATGGGAAATGGAAAAGTTTCTCAGGAAAAGAAAAAAAAAAGAAAAAGGAAAAAAAAAAGGAAAAAAAAAGGGAGAATAACAACTCAGCTTTTTCTGTAACAGCGATGAAATCTGTAATAAAGACCAGCTGCCAGTGAGTTATTTTATTATCAGACTGATCAATTGAATGCACCTTAAGTTCCACACACGTTGTTATTTATATCCACAGCCTGTCAGTGCGTGGCTAATTCCCACTGAGAGGGGAACGTGATTTACTGGTGGCTGTGCACAGCTGCAGAGCCAGGAATGGAAGTGTTGACTCTCCCATGACTTTAAACAACCCCTCCACTGAAGGACTCTGTAGGCTTGAAGGTCAGACACACATGGTGCAGTAACATCAGGACAACAGTTCCCCAAAGTTACAAGAGCAATTGTAGGTGTGCAGCAGTGAAGGAGAACTAAAAACCACTGCAATGTTTTTTTCAGGATAGCCTTACTCTGTAGTAAGAGCAGTAGTAGGCTGGCATGATGGCATCAAATGAAAAGGATTTATTTAGGCAGGGTAGGAGGGCAGAATCAGGCCCACAGAAGGATGCAAGTAAAAATATTACGAGGTTGCATTTCAATGGTGTCATAATTTCATGTATAACCGAAAGGAAATTTAGTGTCTATAGAGCCATAGAAAAACTTTGTACAAAATGCATGAGTCAGTGCTGCAAACCAGCAATTGAGAGCCAAGATACAGCAAAAACAATCCAAGAGAGTCAGCCTGAACTAATTGCTGGGGTGCACAGAAGCTGGGCCAGCTGTGCTATTTGCTAACTGTAAGACACAATAGCTGGCTGATTATTCAGCTTGTTTGTACAAATATGATGAACTGTTTTAAAATAAAAATAAGACAGCATTTTTACTACGCAAATCCAAGAACGAGGCAACCCAGGCCACTTCTCCATGTGCAAGTTGCTACTCAAAAGCAAAAGTAAGCCAGCAGAAAAAGGGAAATCAAGGAAACTCTCCCCAATACAAAGCACCTATGACAAGTGACTCTTTAGAGGGCTGTTGGCACTTACTGTCACTGGTGGTATCAATTTCCATGGACTCTTGCTAGGACAGTAAATTAGAGCAGTTTCAACACAAGAAAGCCAGGTTTTGAGGCAACCTCCCAGTGGAACAAGTAACCTAATTAGTTTAAAGATGAACCTGGTAGAGTTATGAATGGTATAGGCCACAAGCTCCCACAAGGAGCTGGATTTAACCACACAATAATCCCTGTTTGGTCCTGCATTGCTAAGTGAGAGGGCAATAATTTATGTGCCTGGAGGTGCTTTGGTTGCTGTTCAAGCCTTCCACAGAACAGTAACAATACAGGTTTATACCAGGCTGGCTCAGTGGCAAGGCCCTTCTGGGGAGCTGGGCAAGGATAATTCTGAACTGGAAAAAATGACTTATCTTTCCAATGGTCTCCAAGTTCCTACTGTGTAGTCCTCTGCCATCATTCCCAGGCCACTTTTAAGCCATCTGCAAATCACACTGTTTCTCAGTAGTAATACTAAATCTGCACATTAAGGTCCCATTTCTGCAAATTTTATAAAACCTTGGGAGGTGCATTATGATCTACCTAAACAACAGTTCCACAGACAGCACAACAAAGAATTAGACACTTCCATGTCATAAACAACTTACTTAATAAAATTTAACAGGTTTATCAACCAGAAAAATTATCCTTAATATCAACCTGTACAGAAAATATCATCAATGAAACTTTACTAGAAGTGTGACCTACTAAAGAGTCTCTCTTTCAAGTCATATATCCACTTCCAAACGTTTATCACGTGTGAAGAAAACACGTGGTATAAATGTGTGGAGAAAAGCACTAACATCTCTATACACTGATATATTCAAGTTTTATCCAGGCTATTCAAGACCTGGGTCTTGTTTTTTGTTAGAATTCTCACTCTGAATCATGTTTTTATATTGACTAGTCATATAAAACAACACCTCTTTCTAGTGTTTTATGCCCTCATCTCTGGAGGGCAGTGACATTGCAGACAGAGCTCTGCAAATGGACTTTGTAGGAAGTACAGGAGATAGTTCACTTGATTTGTTAATCCTACAACTTGCTGCTAGGTGCCAAATACATCTTAAGCAGTGTGGGTCAAGATTTTCTGATTGACAGTTAGGTTGAAATAAGCAGAAATTACAAATACATTACAAATACAATTACAAAGAATGAACCTCAATCATAATAAGTTCAACAAAATGTTACACTTAGTCACCTTAAAAAAGAAGTAATTCTCATAATGTTTCACATACTGAGGGAAAATATGAAAAGGCTCTAATATACTTCCTTTCCTGTCCTATGAGACTCCAGATGTTATTTATGAATGTGAATTTATGTGGCACTCCTGTTCTCTAAGTGCTATGACCCATTCATGGTTTACTGTTGGTGACCCGACTGTGCTGCACACAATTCTGGCTGTAAGATATTAACATTATCTTTAACCTTCAAAGTGCTTTCTTAAGTGGTATCAAACTTTTCACCATGTTAGAGACTTTCTGTTCATGTTAGGAGATATTTGATTCCCTGTAAACAAGGAAATAATCAGGATAAATTAATCTTTTAGGCATTGATGTAATTTTACCTTCGTTAATTTTTACTGACTTCCCACTAACCTGGAAAAGCTGAAGTGGGGGGTCCATGGAGGGGTGGAAATACAGCTGAGAACAATGACTGGAATTGCTTTAGCTGGTATGCAATTCCCAAAACACCACACCACTGTTTCTGCAGTGAAATTCTTATGACTAGAAAAACAGTGGGAACACCATGTTACTGTATGAAAAAAAAAAGCTGCTTTTGGTAGAAAGGGGTAAAGCTGCATCATGAAAAGACATATTTGGGCCTGAATAAATTCACCATTTTGCCCTCAGAGAGAAGTGCAGTCATTTACACTGTGAATAGGAAGGTTGGCTGGTAGAAAAAGCACACTGTACACTGGATCAGATTTTCATATACTTGCAAAACTATCAGTTTCCATAAGTGAAAATGGGTACTCTTCTATAGCTCTGGTTTCAATACTTTTTATCGCCTTCAGTCCAGAGACCAGAAATGCCAAGGTCAAGAACAAGCCCCCAGTTTCAGAGTCTAAAGTTCAGAATGACATTTTCCAAAAATAGGCATCTTTTCACTAGTCCCTCTGGGTCTCCTGACCTACGCTGTTTTTTCACAGGGAACCACTTGGTATCGCTTCAAATTAACAGGCTAAATTACAGCTCTCTTAAACCAGATACTACAGGTGGAAATGCTTTTCTTCCCACTAATACTCCTAAATCTTCAAAAATTAAAGCAAGAGAAAGCTAAATCAAGAATGTTTGGCTGCATCATTTTTCTTACTTGGTTTGCAGAAAATTAACTTGCATGCATTAATAGTAACCTAAAACAGTCTGTATTAATTGGGGCCTGCTGAGAAGGCAGCTGACATCCCAAAGCTGCACACCTGTAGCTTGCACAAGCAGATCCTGCTCATAGAACCACAGAAGGGTTTGGATTGGAAGAGACCTCAAGGATCATCTCATTCCAAACCCCTCTGTCATGGGCAGGGCCACCTCCTACTAGACCAGGTTGTTCATGATTAACACTCCTCAATGTTACAGTAGTAAAATTCATCATAATCCAAATTCTCTCAAGGAAATTCCATGGAATATTATAGCTGAGATTTTAAATAATCTCATATTATGGTCACCTCATCAGTCCTTCCTGTAGAAACACCTCTAAACCTGCTTATACATAATCAACCATTTTGAGAACACTGCTGCTAAATTGTTCTCTGCAGTGAACTGATAATTCATTTTTCCTTATGCAAAGCTCAGCTGACTTATACCTCAATTCTTTTCCTTTTGTCTTTGCCTTTATTTCATGTAAGAGGGTGAATTAGCCAGGGTGAGAATGAAAAACAGTGTCTAGTGGAGGTGACCTGGCAGGGGAGGCTGGAACAAGATGAATTTAAGGCCCCTTCCAACCTAAGCCATTTTATTCTTCTCCTCTATACAGCCCTCCTATTATTTTTCAGGGTGACTTTGCTGATATTCCACTCTTACCCTGCCTTTAGCAGAGACTGCCAGGCTTCTTGCTCAGTCCCAAGAACGCTGTTTAGTCTGTCAGCTCAGGATGGTTGTGGATGTTTCTGTTATAAGTCTTTTTTGTAATGCCACTTCAGTTTTCTTGTGGAAAAACTGCTGCACTTAGATAATCCCTTTTTCTCCATCAAAATCTAGATCTGTAGATCGAAATCTACAACTGAAAGAAAAACACACACACACATCTAGTAAAGAGGTGCAGAGTCACATTAGGAGGAGTTTTTGTTCCTTGTTAACAGTTTGAAGTCACCCTTTATCCCTCTCTTATGTCTGGCTCAAGCAAAGAGGGGGAACACCGAGTACACCAAGAGGCCGGGGAATTGCTGCAGCTTTGTTCCATCTCCCCTCACAGCTGCATGTGGACAGGAGGCTGAGGAGAAACCAAGTGCTGGGAAAGCTCCTCTAGTCCTTTTTCAGAACATGCAGACTGGAAAGGTGGGATATAATTGAGTAAGATGTATATACTGTGCAACACTGAATGCAGTTCAGAGCCTTTTTCATCCCAGGGACTTAAAGAAGAAGCAACTGAAACTCCCTGCTTTCTCCAGATGCTGTTTCTTATTTCTTCTTCAGGAATAGGAAAGCATGGCAGATACTGCCACCACATGTTGCCAACTCTCCATTTGAGTAACAGTTTTTTCCACAGCTAGGAATGAATAAAGCTCAAGGTTTCACAAAGATTTATCTTTTTTGAGCTATTTGGGAAGAAGGGGGATGGTAATACAGTTTTGTCAGTTTTGTCTTTTCTGGCAAGTCAGAATTCTCATGCTTCTACTCACCTTTCAGCACCTTTCCATTATCTGTCATCTCTAAAAATCCCATCCCTCCCAAATTAATTCTGATCACCTTTCTGTGGAGGGTGACAAGGGTGAGACAAGTGACAACCCCAGTGAAAAGCTCAGATCTTGTGAATTACAAGAATGCTGTCCACAGAAATATCCCATCATACCTGACCACCACTTCAGCGTCCCTGCCCTGCCATAAGGAAACAATCTTTTACCCTGGGAAAGAAGGTGCTGGGAAGAAAGTTTAGTTCTGGCTCCCCTGAGCTCTGGGGAATGCTGGTTCTAACTAGTTCAGCCCTGTGTGTCCAAACGTGTATGTGGTTTTAACAGATCTAAGCTGCTCCTGCTCAAGAGGCAATATTCCATTTACATCCCAGCTATAAATTTTTGGCAATGGTCTCCTCGGTTTATAACTGTTAGGGACTAGGGCAGATATTCTTCTCCCTAATGGGGAAAGGTCAATATTTTTTATACTGGTATTGTGTTTTGTCGTGGTTTTTTTTTAAGTATTGCAAAGAAAGCACTTTACATCTTTGCCTGTTGCCTGAATGAATTAGGGAATAATATTGGACCACCCTACAAGCAGAGCTGAATGGTTGTCATTTTTCAGTATTTTCCCTCAAGTGGTCTCTCTGGAAAATGTGTCAATGGTAATAGATCATTCTTGTTTCAAGTAATTCAAAGCAAATTTCCAAGTCTCTAAGCATAACCAGCATGAATCCAGCTGGAGCTCCCCAAATCAACTTGCAAGTCACTGCAAAGGCCAGAAACATTTACAGTGGCAGTGCAGGATAACAGAACTCAAGTTTTGCTGCTAAATGCACTCTAGAAGAGACAAAAGAGAAACAAATACCTTCAGAAATGACAATAAAAGTAACTGAGAACTATCATGAAAACTTACCAGCTTAGAAACAAGTTCTGCTTGCCTGCCTTTAGCAGCCAGAGGAAAAAAAAGTTATTTGCACGTCATTAAGAATTTTCTGCAGGAAGCAGCATTTGTGGACAGTGAAAGCCTTAACAGCAGGATCTGTCTTCAACTGTTTCCAGGGAATGAGCAAGGAAACACTTTCCCCAAGCTGACCCCGCTCCTGGATAGACTGAAAGAGAATACCTTGGGAAATCCACTGAGACTTCTCACAGAATTCCTTGAAGAATGTCCCATTTCTGGGAACAGATTTACAATTACTGGACTTTCTTAGAAAGAACAAAGTTATTTCTTCAGCATTCACTTCTTTTTCCTATCCAAAGGAAAAATACAGAAACTGGGGAGCACTTTCTCTCAGGAGGTGTGCTCTCCCTTCAGCTTTCATACCCAAAAGGCTCTTGCTGCTGGTGCCTTTTTAGCCAAAATCTATCCTGAGAGAATATTGAACAGTCCTAGGAGAACTGGCCTTCTCTCTTTAGAGGGAAGTGACCTCAGCTCACAGAAACATTTCTGCTCCATTCTTGTGGAGATTTTGAGGAGCAAGAAACAGCACAGTCTGACATAGCCCTGAAAAGTATCCATATTACCTTCTCAACAGAAGAAATCTAGCACTGCTGAACTGGGATAAAAATGCTGGAAAGTTGTACTTGGAGAGCTTTTTTCCCTTGGGTGAGAACTGCTGACAAAAGGGACACCTTTTCCATTTAAAAATATTGTTACACATCTAACCCGAAATCACAAAAACATTAATGAAATCAAACCAAATCACATTACCTACTCACTTCTTCCACTCTATTTTTACCTGTTTCTTCTTGTTATGGCAAGGATACTGCTTTCTATTGCTCTAACTCAGATGTGTCCAACTTCCAGACTTTTATATTTTCTCAGCCTGTAACTTGGCAAGAACAGCTTCTCACCAAGTTCCCTTGAAAACTTTACAATGCCCACACACTTCCCCCAGTCAGTACCCCAATCCTTGCTTAATGCAGAAAGTCTCCCTTGCTACATGCAAAGAGGAACAGACCAGGATGAACCAGCCCAGAACATTCCCTATGAAAGCCATATATTCTCTCCTAACATCTCAGCATATGACAGTGTCATCCTGTCCATCCTCAGACACTGACAGAAATATAATGCTGCCAGAAAAGCATCATGTAGCACTGGACCAGGACATGTTCAGATCAGCAATGTAGTCACTTATATTGTCCAGTTAGAGTGATGAACTGCTTGAAGATATCCAGAGAGTGAAAAATTAAATTTGACCATATCAAATGATTTCGACAATACCAAGACCAGTTTTTGTCAAAGTCTTCTTCAGAGGCCACCAAGAACTTGCTGTATTCACCAGCAATCCAACAGGGCCCATTACAAAACACTTGCTCTTTTAGCCAAGATCTTACCCACGCAGAAATAAACAAAAGACTTCCTTTGTGGCTCCACATCCCATAGTTCCACAAAATCCCCATACAGATTGGCTCTCCTGCATTTACTTCATGTGAAACACAAGCTGATGATTATTTGTGATCATCTATTTTAACACCAGCAACTCTTGCCTACTGCCCAGTTACCTTTATGTCAATAACATACTTTGCAAAAGAGGGATATACTCTAGAACTCTACTACAGACACGAGTCTGTAGTTTTCCTATTTAATTGTTTTCCCTTTTAAATACTGGTTCTATATTATCTAGTCTCTAATTACAAAATGACACTCCTATATTAAAAGTACGTGCAGCCTCACTAGCACGTTGTATTTCGGAAGTTTGGAAGAATGACCAAGTCTCAAAACAGACAGGCTTGCATTTTGGTTATAATCCAGACAATTCCAACATGCACATCCTCAGTCCCATTCCCAGTGTGTGCTACAGAGCAGGATTAGGAAAAGCTACCAATTTTCAAACAGCCATAGATAATGGAGGAAACATTGTCTTTGTAGAGGCTTACCTGGAATTATCAGCATTTCACCATCTTGAGCTTGTCTCAGAAGTTTCAACTTCACACAACCTCATCACTGAGGTATCTGCAGTAGTGAGACCAGCCTTAGGAGCATCCCTTGAAATATTCCATCTACACAAACAGATGATCCTGTGCTCCAATTTGCCTTTCACAGTTCAAGACACCATTTTGTTTGCACCAATTTGCTCATGAAAACTGGATTCCAGTTCTGGTTTTTCCTGCCTTTTACAGAAGCTGTGCAGGAAGATAAGGATGTTCTGAGCCAGCACAGAGCACAGTGGCTGAGCAGCACATGCAATATGAGGGGAGTGACTGTCTTTGGAAGTACATTTTATTTTAGTTTAAGTGCATTATCAAATTTAAGGGCTTTCCTTTGAGAAAGACATTGTCAAGCCTCACGTGCTTTCAGGCTGCATCTCCGTCAGACTGCACTGCTGCATTGATGCCAAGTCATAACCAATTAGCACTTTAAATACACCTTCATTTCACACACTACCTTTTTGACCATGGCAAGCTCAACATCCCCCCTCTAGCAGAAGGGGTTGTAAAGCAGCATGAACTCCAAAACATCCCCACAGACTTACCCTGAGCTCTGCCCTGCCAAAGTGCCTCCTTGGCAGGGTAAAAGAGACAGATCAATTACAGACAATTACAGCTATGCCAGTTAGAGGCATAATTTCAGATGTGTCAGGAATAAGCACACTGGTTGCCTGTACTGGTTCCGGAGGACTGATTACCTCAGCCTGGCTGGCCTGGGAGCTAGAAAGTGTGGCAAGGTAGGGCAACTGACAGTAACATCTACTAAAAGAATAAAACTATCACAGATGTGCTGATTTAATGTGAATGTTGAAGTAGTTTTAAATAGCTGGAAGAATCAAATCAGAGACACTGAACCTGCCTCTGTATTAGAGGCTGTAAAGACTCAGTTCCAGAACACAGGGGGAACAACAGCAGTCACCAAACCAACCCCATGTATGCATTTGCAGAATGATTTGTGAGGAAGCTCAGGACAGGCTTCAGATCAAACACCAACTATCCTAAGAAAAACAGTATCAATATCTAACAATGTGTCAGGTTCAAGGACTTGGTTATAACCTCACATGCAATTAACTCTGAGCATTTTAAGGAATTATGGCCCTTCAGTTTTGTCAGCAGTGGCTTGTGCTAGGTGGGACTTCAAATGGACCTGAGCTCTGTGGCCACCAGCTCCTGAATCTCAGTTGACAGACAGGATCACTTGGTTCTGCAGAGATAACTGTGTTCAAATCCAACTGCAACAACACATACTGCTAGTTTAAGTCATCCATTAATCCCCCCAAAAAGGGCATACTAAAGGTACAATACACACACACCCACCTTATTTTCAGCTACCATAAATTGGCACAAGATAAAATGATTCACTGGGTTAATGAATTTTTCATTTTTAATCACAACTGTGCAGGCACTGGTATGTATCAATAATAGAAAAATTAAAAGGTTAAAAACAATGTACACTTTAGCACAGCAGGCAACATTTGAATAGAAGCACATAATTTTAATTTGCTTTGAAGTTTAAAGCAATCCAAACAAAAAGTTAACTATATAAATACAGAGTAAATGCACAGTTTACAGCCAACTACATGTATGCAAGAATAATAGCAAACCTCACAAGTACTGAAGTATTCTCAATCTGTCATCTGTGAGTGTTTAGCTATGACTCTGAGGGCATAGTTATGTTCACATATGCAGGGTAAGCAGACTCTTAAATAGCAGAACTGAAAAAACTTACATAATTCAGTTTTAACAGACAAAGTTGAAAAAAGTAGTACATTTACCTAGGCACACTTCAGCATTCAGCTTGTTTTCCAAATCTGAACAGTTTAAACAGGAAGCAACATTTATAAAGGCTCTCCACTCTTGTCTCTGGAAGCATTCTTTTACAACGCTGCAGTCTGAGGAATGTTGCAGATGTGTAAGAAAAACAGACTAGCAGAAACTGTCATTGACAAACCAACGACCCGCTGTCATTAACACCTCAGTCAGCAAGGGAAGATGCGGAGTGCGTTATGTAAACAAAGATAGGGGCAGCGTTAATGGGTAAGTGGACAGGCGACGTCTCAGTTACAACTACAGCCACCAAAAAATTCCATAGCTCCCTCCTGTGAGCCCACTTCCAAGCGGGCGGAGCAGAAGCGGGCCGGCCCCAGCGGATGTCGCCGTGCAGCACTCACTGCCCGTTCGCACACAGCACTGCAGGGCCGGGGAGATCGGGGCCGGCATTCCCGACTTTTCCACGGCTGTTCCTGCCGTGACTCCCGCGGGGGGCGCGCCGCCTACCGGCCCCGGCTCTGAGCACAGCCAGGGAATGAGGAATTCATCCCTTGGAGCTCTTCACACATCCTTTCCTCTAGCACACACAAGTGGGACATCAATACATGACATCCAAATGCAAACCACGACGACCAAGTTTAAATGCACTGTTTTCAGCTCTGTAGTTGAAGACTTTATTGAATGAAGCATCTTGTTATTCCTCTTGAGTTTTTGTAATAAATATCAAGAAAACTATATAAATAATTTAAAGATCTTTGGGAAATATATCAGAGGTAATTTTGTGGGTACTTGTAGTTTTAAAATAATGAAAAATCCCAAGAAATTTGGGGGTTATGTTTGGTTATGACCCCTGAAGTTTAAAACAAAGCTGGAACACCCTTTAAAGAAGTGGAGTAATAAGCTGATTGTCTGCTTTTAGCTGTTATCTCCCATATTCAACTGTACTTGTTAAACTGTCCTTCTTATCAACTCCAGGGGCTCTGCTCTTACCCAGAGAAGGCACACACAGAGTACACAGGGAATACCCAGGAATGGGAGACAAACACAGAACCAAGGGACAATGTATCCAAACAGAAATTCTCGTGAATTCTAGGCTACTCCAAGTGTTCACTGTATTCATGAACTCCAAAGCTGAGTATGGCCTTTGCCAATGTAGGTTTTGGCTATGACTGAGTAATCTAGACAACATGAAGAGTGACCCACTTTCTACATCACAAAAGTTACAGTAAGTCACTATTCCAGCATTTATTTATCTGAACAAAAGCATCACATCAAGTCTTAGGTCAGCCATAAATACTCCAGTCTTTTCCTAGAGAGATCACTAGAAAAAGCCCACTTTAAAACACATTTAAGCACTCCTTTCACTTTGAGACAATCAAGTTCACCATGGTCACTCAGACCATGCTATGTCTTTAAAAAGGGAACATTTTCCAAGCAGGGAGTCAATACAGCACTGCAAGGTCGATGTACTTACTGTGGATGGCCTTTAGCAGCTGAGCAAATTAATACAGAGAATTACATGAAATACTCAAACACTTTGACACTGCATGGAGAACATGACATGGGTCAAAATAAAGGAAAGCAAATGAGAAAAACCCAGACTGATTGTTCTGCAAGCTTTGAGGTTTTACATGGAGCCTACAGAACCACTGCCACAGAGATGCTATGGATTACAGCATGAACTCCTGAACAGCTTACACAGAAATCAAACCACCTGCTTTGTTTAAAACCAAACTCCATGTTTCAAACACGGTTTGATTCCAGATAATCAGTAAGAGGAAGAAAAGTCCTAAGCCCTAAGAAGGCCGCAAAGTGCATAAGAAGTCATTCTTAAAATAAAGCCATTGCACATGATGCACAGTTCAAGTGTACTGAAGTACCACACTGGAAGAGCTGAGAGCACAGTTCTGTCCATGCCAGTGTAGCAGCATTTATAGGAGAAAGCTATTGACCCCAATTTATAAGTGATCATCTTCCTCATAAGGATAATGGATGCAGACTGAGAAGGTATCTATCTGGAAAGCTGTAAAAATTCCTGTAACATTAAACTGCTTGACACTCCAGTTGTATGACTTTGGAAAATTCTGTAATTTATGACAGAATAAACCAGCTAAGCCTCACTGCTGAATGCAAGGCATTATTTTGCAGTTGGCTTACAGAACAATACCAATTCCTGAATAATCAGAAAATGTGGAGGACAAGGTTATAGCTCATCTACTGAGCTCAAGCTGACAGAAGTGATACAGCAATTATCAGGGGGAATGCTTTCAAGAAAATATAATTTACAATTTCTTCATCCTTCATCACAGAGCCTGTCTGCACTGACAAGATCTATCACAACTTCAACTGGTTTCAGCTTTCTGGTCACCCTAGCCATCATGGTGATACGTGTTCTCCCTCAGTATTCCCATATAAATACTGGTAATCCAAGGCAGGATTTGCCAGATACTGAAGGGTAATACAGTTTGTGCTTTTGCAGCATGAAACTGAGTGAATCCTGACTTCACAAATGGGAGGCTGGACTAGCTGAGATTTCTCATCACATTTCAAATCCTTAAAAAGCTATAAAGTAGCATTCAGCAACTACTTCCTTAGCTGTGTGAGTGACCTGAACAGGTTGGCAAGGAAAACTGATGATACAAGACAATGTTTCATAGGCCTCTTTCACTTAAGAAAAGTTCCAGAAAAGAGAAAGGATGATGCAGCAGGACCAGAAGTCCACATACACCAACATTAACAGACTGATAACCTGAAGAGTTTAAGAATCAGACCCTCTCACTAACCTACAACACTGCTCAAAAGTCAAGGAAAAAAAAAGAACAATCGAAACGCTACAACAGGTATCACCTTTTGTAGCGAAAAAATAACTGTTCTAGGTCCCTGCACCATATTTTGTCTTGAGGTAGCAACATGGAAACTTTACACACTTACCACTACCTCAGTCTCTATAAATCTTCAGAGCAACTAAGTGGAAGTTTCAGGTATAGAAAGCTATAAAAGTACTGTCTTGCCCATTCCTCCAACAGGTTACTATGCAGTACAACAGAACAAAAATGATATAGTTGAGAGCAATCACTAAGAGAAGGTAATAGGACTGCCCAGGGACATATTTCATGTCCCCTCCCTCACCCATTGGGTCTCTGAAGATGACTCAATGGCTTTGTCTAGATTAACAGATGAAAAGAAAATGATTCTGAATTAAGAGATGTATGAAGGCATTCCCTAAGGGGCAGTTCCCATTTGTCACACTGACATGAGACCACACAATAAAGGCAGCAAAATTATTCAGAGTTGCCCACAATCAACCTTCTGTTTTGTCCACAGCTGCTCGTTCCTGATCCAACATTCCTTTTTCCCACCACATTGGCATTGACATTCAGTGGTCCACTCCAGTCTTTCCATCTTCCACCTTCTTCCACCTTGTCACACTGCTATCCATCAAGTAAGTAGACTACAACTTCATAGGTGGACATCATGATAGCCGTGTTTGGAATCTGTCTGATCAGGTGTGTGGTTAAACCTCGGTAAAGGGAGCCATACCCTTCCTCTCGCACAAGCAAAGAGAGTGTCTGGAAGAAAGATCTGTATTTTGTTCCCTCTTCTCTTAGTCTTGTTCGTACAACCTCTGTACAAAGAAAACCAGTGGAAAAAAAAGAAAAATTGAGTGGTTACATTCGCCACTTTTCATTATTTTTCCCAGCACCCGATCAAGGATTTTTACACAAAAATACCTCTACCCAAGTTCTCAATCTCACAACTCCCCTTTAAAGAAAGGAGCAGAAAGAACAGAGTTGCAAACAAGTATGTGTAAGAAGAGAGAAAGTATTCAATATTTGACTAAAAAAGGCAAAGTGATTTGCTTAGCTACAATCCAGAAGAGGACTGTTGCTCAGGCTTACATTTTAGCTCAGAAGTTAACCTTAGCTCAGTACTCAATTTATTAATAAACAATGTACACACAACTACTTTGCAGGAAGATCGAGTGCAACTGACACACAAACTGGATAGCCTGTTTTCCTAGAAGGGGGGACAAGAACTTGCTGGCACATTATGGAAAACTGCTGAGTACATGGAAAGGTTCCAACTGAAAGTACCTCTTTGAGTACCTTGGGCCATACCCTGGCAAATCCCTTGGCAAAATAAACATTGCCCAAGAAAAGGTCATGCTGGATATCCACTATCAAGCACTTCCATTTCTGAATACTATACTCAGGTTTACCTGCTAGAGCTGGTATTTAGACAGAAAAATATTTCTTGAGCAAGTAAACCAAAGTGGGCTACAAATCTCACTGAGAAGACTCCCTTTGATGGAGCTGACTCAGGGCCTCAGCTGCACACGTCCCACTTACCATGGGGATATGCTATTGATGTTGCACACGTTTTGGAAGTGGCAGCAGCCATCATCATGCGAACAAAGTCCGATGCTTCTTTTGCTGATTCATCCTCATTGTCCATGGTAGAAGCAGTCTTATACTCCAGTAATCTTTTTTTAATACTCTCATAAATGACAAAGTGAATAACAGTCTCAGATATGCCAGCGTAGGACGCGGACATTCCCCGGTAAAAGCCTTTAAAGCCATCCAGGCGATAAACTTTGCGGACACACTCAAAAGCGCTCATTCGCTTTTCTCCACGATTCCTGAAAAGGGGAAAACAAGTCCAAATATCAACTGGTGCAACCAGCGAGACTGGAAAATAATTAAGAGGCTTGTAGTGATGAGAAGACAAGAAATACCCAACACTGATGGTGAGGGGCTCCAAGTCACTTGACAGTCTCAAAGGCCTTCAGCACTAAACACAGGTAAAGCATTACATGGAGTCCAAGCAAAACTTCACACAGTGACTAAAGAAAAAGTACCACAGAAATGTTGAGCAGCTTTAGGCCTCCCCAGCTCTGGTGCAATAAAGGACTAAACTGCTGGGAAACAGACTCCCAAATGGGCTATCCATGACAGCAACTCATGAGAAAAGTGACCATTTCCTTTTGCATAATGGATTTACCCTATCTGTTGCCTCAATAAAGAGCACAGCATTCAGTGGCTAAGAGTTGAAACAGCAGTCCTCAACATTACAGCTCTCAGCAAACAACTGGCACAGCAACCAGTCCAACACTGGCAGCTGTTATTTGACTGAACTAAGCCTCTGCTGATGTAATGGAAAATGCTCATTAGACATACCTGTTTCAAGCAGTATTTGGCAAATGAAGTTTTATTCCCATTTTGAGCTTGCTCACTGAATTGAGTTGTGCATACTGAAGTAGTTAGAATACTGTACACAACTATGCAAACCCATGACAACCTGCATGAGATGTGCCTCATTACAGCTGCAAGTGCAGGAACACGGATTCTGCCAGCAGAGGTCTGAGTGAGCAAGTCACAGAATAAAACAGCAGATAACTCATATGGACACATCATATGGCATCATACCAGTCTCTCCCTATAGGTTTAAATAGATGGGAATAAAGAGGTCTGTCTTCCTATCTGCATAAAATTCTACTTTCATTAGAAGTTTCATAATAAACTATTTCTGTAGTCAATTCTGTAGTAATTCCAAACAATCTACTGACTACCCCACGTTAGGACAATCACTGTTTCTATCATGAAAGAGGTCCTTCCCTTTTTATAGGCTAGAACTCAATGTATGGAAAAAAAAAAAAAAAACAGCCATGACAAAAAAACCCCTGAGAACGTATAATGCCTTTTTCTAAACATTTGCTATAATACTGAATCCATATTTCAGGAATGTTTAGCTCAAGAGTTAAAGAGAAAGTATTACTGAATGAAAATGTAAGCATATGGTTGCTAGAGCATGATTTTAATAAAACTAATTAGTCTTGTAATTAATTCCAAATCTGCTGGTCAGTCTACTACAGTGCCTCAAGCATGTCTCAGAATGGACTAAAAAAGAGAAGTGACAGTATAATTTGTAGAGACCAGCATCAACTTTCCAGATCTGAAATGCTGAATGTTTAAGAATTCATTCTGTTTTGGAGTGGAGACTCACAACACTTGAGTACAATCCTGAATACAAGTATCACAGCAGTGAGGTTTCCCATTGTCACTTTACCTTGCATCAAGCTGCAATCGTGTCTTCACCAACCAAATGGGATTAGTTGTTGTGATTGCAGTAAAGCCTAAAAAACGTAAAAATAACAAAATTAGATGTGATAATATCACAAGAACAGCTGCATCTAAGTTCCAAATTCACACAGTAAGGTACAGTGGATGCAAAAAACTCGGACTATACTGATTATTCTGAAGTCCCCATTTTTCTGACATTTTGTGAATCCATACAGCCAATAAACACTTAGAATTTTAATTTTACAATAATATTGAGTAAGTTTGATTCTCAGGAAGAGATGCCCCATATAAAATAAGCCAAATTAAGTACAGTTTTCTGCCTATCTAATACCAACCCTGTTTTGACACCACAGAACAGCAATGCCAACTAGACAAGTATCAGCCAATTGGGCAGAAAAGCCAGTAAGAATGCATTGCAGAGACAGCAATAGCAATTTGAGATGCTTTAAAACATTGCCTTACTTCACTTTGTTACCTGAAATACAATCCGAGTTTAAAAGCATGCAGACTGAATAAATGCTACTTTTGGTGCAGTTAAAATGCATTTATTAATGTAAATTAAAAGACCTTTTAATACTGAACTATAAAGAGCAGTTATATTTGAGTGCTAATCTTTTATTTAGTATTCAAAGCAGAGATTGTTGGCTGGCCTTGGAATACTTTTATAAGCATATGAGTGTTTAAATTGTTAAAGTAAATACTATGACTTCTAACTATTCAGACAGACAGCCACTACTCAGGCTTGCATAAGGGCTGAGGGTTAAAGCTTTGATTTTTCAGTCCACTAAAGAAAACAGAAGAAAAAAAAGAAAAAAAGAAACAAAAAAAGAAAAAAGGAAAAAAGAAAAAAAAGAAGTAAGAATCACTCTTACTTCTGTACAACTGTGGTGAAAGAGAGAGAAAGCAGAGTGAAAGGTAGCTCTGAAAAAAAAAAATTAAAAAATCATCTCAAGCTGTAATACCACACATGCACCATCAATGAGGTGTCATGTCTGCAGGAGAGAACAGGAAAAGGGAAAAGCTGGAACATGGCCAGGCAAGAGATGATAAATTTAGACACTTGCTCTCTAAGTGACACACATGGCTGGTATAAAACTACAAAGACACACTGCCCTCCTGCAAGGGGATGGACGGGGTGTGTGGGGAAGGACAGGGTTACCTTGTTCAGTGCATGGCTGGGGCACAGGACTTATCCAGCAACAGGCTATTGATAAGCTCATTTATCAGATCACTAACAGCTCACAGAAACTGATTTAGCAGAACTGGTTGCATACATGCTACTCCTGTTCAATCACAGTCTACATTTACATTGCACACAAAGGTCTGCAATACTCAGAAATGCCAGGGGATCTTAACTGTTCTAAGGTCTGTGCCCACCTCCAAAGCTTAAACAAGTCATTATGGTTTTCGGGTCAAGTTCTAAAAACAAATTATCAGATTTGGCAGTGAGTAAGATTGAGCTGATTTTCTACACCAAAAGAATAAAAACAGATTGGAGGCTTCTGTTCAATTTTCTGATTAAACAAATTTTTAAACTGACTCAAACTTCTTAACTAAGCAACTGTGACAGATAATAAAGGTTTGGAGTTGGCTTTCTTTTTTTTTCTGATTTTCTGATTCACTACTAATTTTTCCTACATCTCAGTACTTATATAACCACCATATGATGGAGTGAAATCCTAACAAGCCAAGAGTTTTGTATTGCTATTTCATGCAGGTAAACAATGATGTAAAAGCTCAAAGCACTGGGGAATTACTCTGCCATAACAAGGCATGGGATGTTTTTAAAACCACATGTGCAAAACAGGCTCTGTAGCTCAAGTAGCCACAGCCTGTCTAACCTGTCACTTAATGTCACAGAAACTCCACTGATTCCAATAGCGTTTGAGCCTGAGTTCAACTACACTGAAAGGAAACTTCATTCTTGCATATTTTTATTTCTTTACACTGGCACTAATAAAGTTTTAAATTGGTTTGACTTCTGATCAGAATCTTTGTGGCATGAAGTGCACTAGGAAATGCACAGAACTGAACCAAGTCTTTGAAATAAGGTAGGGAAAAATCACTCACTTTCTCTACCAACATATCTTCTAGGAAAGACTTTGCTAAAAACCAAAATTAGTTCTTAAGTCTCTCCTAGTTGTTAATTACAAGTGAAGAGAGCCTTTTGCACTCCTATTTAAGTTGCACTTTTTTAAAATTTTGTAACTCAGACTGTAACACTCAGTCTTTCTCCTTCATATTCGACTCAAAATAAAAGTGTCTGCAAATTCTGAATCTGGAACAGGCAGTGCACAGGCTGAGTGACAGCAGTGCTTGTTTCCACTCTGCAGCAGCCTGATACTTCTAGGCTGGCTGTGAAGAGTATATTGGAAATTTCCAGTGGAAAGTGGTTGGCACTGGATGCAGCCCCTTCTCATAACTCATAACTGCATTCCTGGGGTTGCTCTACGCATTATTTAAACGCAGCACCTCCAACAGCAGGATCAGACACTCAGCAACATGGCCAATACTTTTCCTCATGACTGTCACAGGCCTAAGTTGACACTTCAAACTGAAGTTTTCAAATGAAAGGGCCTTCAATAATTCAGGTTTCAAGATGAGATGACAGCAGGTCAATTCTTACAGCTAATGTAGCAAGTGCAGTTAGCAAAGAAGAAAAATAAATTAAGAATTGAGAGTTGCTGACACCAAGGAAAGCCCTCCAAAACATAAAAGATACCATTTGGGATCCTTGAGAAGATAAACTTAGATTTTTAAATACAGAAAATATGTAGCAAAAATATTTGGTAAAATAAACTTTGGGGGTTTTCAACAACTGCCATGAAGCTCCATCAATTGTTTCTTTTTTTCTTTTTAAAAGCCTCAAAGATATTTCTAATACTGCACAACGCCTATCAATGTGTTGCACCCTCAAGAAAGATCCTAGATTAGTGACAAGTAGAGATAAATTTGGCAATACTACAAACTCCAGCAGTTTTATTTTATTGTATCCCCAGTTTCAGACAGAATTATCTCAATCTACTTTTTCAGCTATCCCAGCTACTGACAGGTAAGATCCCAGGTATTCCTATTATGCATCATATTTCAAAGGATAGGGTTGGTGCTTTTTAATCTATAGGCCAATGTAATTGATACAGACACATGTGAACATGGAATGATGAATTAAAATTTAAAAGTAGTAAAATAAAAACAAACAAAAAGAGTAAACAGAAAGAGACAGAAAGGATTATATACACATATTAAAAAAGAAAAAGAAAAGAGGTCTTTGAAATAAATGTGACAACAGAGAATATCAGCTGCAGCATTTTAAAGGCAGCTCTGGAACACTGGGAAAAAAAATCCCCCAAAATGCCTTGTTTAACCCAGAAGGGGCCTTCAGTTAGCCAGAGCTAAGTACTGTAGCAGCTCTCAGTGAAAGGTATTTCCTACCTTTCCCTGAAGGGCATAGAAAAAAAAAAATAAATCACTCTATACAGAGCTAAGGAAAAGTGATGTCTTTGCACAATGCACATCATCTGAGTTCAAGTTAGAAGTGTCTTCCCCTTAGGTTGTTTATTCAATAGATATGACAAACCCATGTGTGGTTCTTACACTAGAGGCTGCAAGAGACGCTCAGTTCAGTACTCACGAGGTTTAAGTTAGTCCATATTGCTGCAGGAAGTGACCTGCGGAGGGGGAGCATGAGATGACACGATCTCACTCTTTTCACGGGAGAAATGTACAGTAAATGCCTAAAATAGACACAGGCTTTTCTGTATCATAACAACAAGCAGTGACCTCATCAGACACAAGTGTACAAATCAAATCCCAGCGGAAGGATTTGTCAGTTATTGGGAAATCTAACTGTTTGCAGGTAAAAGTTTAGGAAAAAAAAAGAAAGAAAAATAATCAAAACAGGCCACAGATATTAAAATAGATGTGTAAAATGCACTGAGTACTGAAATTTCTGATCATTTGCAGCAGTTTAATTTTACACCTCCAAATACTTACCTATATAGCAAATTTACAAGTGAACCCTCCTCCTTCCCCACTCCCTTGAAAGTATTATTCACTAAAGCTAGCCTAGTCTTGGGACAGAAAAGATGCCTTATGAAATCCAACTCTCCAAGACCAGTGAACTAAATATGCATTTTATTTGGTATGAATTAGCTGTGTACATAGCACTAAAAACTTACAAAGTAATGAATGTCTAAGTAATGAAGTGGTGCCAATTGTTTTTAAATAAATAAATAGTAATTAAAAAAATGTCCATTTGGGTTGGCTTGCTAGTAAAGTTCTAGAAAAAACAGCAACAGCATACAAGGCAAAGTAGTTTTGCAGCAGATTTGCAACCATGTTGTCTGATTGAGGCTGTGAATCATTAAAAAAGCAAACAAGAAAGCCATACAAGAATCAAGTATCTCATTCAGTTCTCTACAGCTTTTCTTCTCTGTGGTGAGAGAGGCTGAGTGCAATGAGAAGGCAGAGTTTATAGTGATTCTGAGAACTTAGCCTAGCTAGGAAATATCCAGAAATCAATCTCTTCACACAAGCAAACACTCAGTGTTGTAGCAAGCTCAGATATATTCCCTGCCCTAGTTTGCAAAAAGAGAACCATGATATGCTGAGGAGTAAGCAAAAAGGATTGCTGAGTAGTTCTTCACATCAACACAGATATTTTAGGTATGAAGGGGATGTGCTTTATATGCTGGAAACTAGCACAGCAAGAAGACAGCATTCATTTCTGTTTGCATAAGGCATCAGTTACTAATATGTGAGATACTTCACTCTCCTTGGGATAAAACAAACTTAATAGAAGAACCTTAAAACCATAAATATATATTTTGAGAATGAAGAATCAGGCCTAAAACCAACCAACAAAAAAATTGCTTAAAATACTATACCTCAGCTTTTCACTCCCAAAGACACCATGTGCATAAAACAATCCTTATTTAACAGTGACAGTCTAGCCTGAGACATGTATTAGCACTATACAAATAAACAGAATTTAAAGTTGACTGAAGTTCACTATTTTCATAAAACAATGTTACATTTGGTTTTTTTAATGTATTTTTGCATCATTACTGTGTTTTGCAACCTACAGGAAAAGCTTTATAAGTGCAATCCCACTTCATGGTAATTAGGTATTAGACTTTACAAAAAGGAAAGGTCATATCCAAAAAAACATCAACCCACCAAAAAACCACCAACAAAACAACAACCCTTATTTAAGAGTGAATTACTCAATTCCTTACTGAAACCAATGGCAGCTGAAAAAGAAAAACACCAATACTGATCATTTTTTGCTAATTTGGAAAGATTTATCCACCTTGCCAGTTTTGAAATCTTAGGTTACAAAGTAAATATTGCAATGATCTTCTGTATTAACCTGTCAACCAAATACAAGCTCACATTTGATCTTGTCCCTGTTATTTTGCCGTTTCTTTAAGGTGATTTGCATCATACAGCAATACAAACCTTGCAGGTAAAACTGTTAATAGCTGGTTTAAGTGCATTTTCTGAAATATATTAGAATTACAAAAACAAGGTTAGCACATTCCCAAGAAAGCACTGTTAATTTTAAATCCAGAGTCCTTTTCATATATCAGAATAATACCAGAACAGAGAACTGAAATGCTGTTTGTCAAAGAACTTGAGAATTTCTGTACTGGACAGTGCCAAGACCTATGGTGTGAGCCTGCACTGAGCATTCTGGTTCACTGACTGAGGTTTAGAAATACAACTGCAGAACCTGGGAAGTATGAGAAGGTTAACAGCCCCAAGAGCTGCTCAATGTTAAAACTCGTATGCAAAAGTCAAAAAAGGCAAACAGCAATTAAGGGTCAAATCCATTTCCCCAGTCTCCTGCAGCTGTATGGACAAAGGCACAACACCAACCTTCTGGAAGGGAAGTGGCTACAGAGCTCCACAACAAACTACAGCCTGAGGCTGCAAACACTCAGGAAAAGGCACTACCACACATCTCCATAAATGTGCTTTACTGAATGAGGACAGGAACTTCCAAAGATGAGAAACATTCAATCTTCACTTGTCTGCAGCACTACACGACATGCACAAGTTAATCTTCAATTGAGGACAGACTTGTTTGTATTGCCCACACTTCCCCTGCCCCCAAAATAAGGGCATGATTTATTCCCTTGACAAGGACCTGAAGACTCCTCATCTTCCTTGATGCAATTAACTGATTAAGATGAACTCTTCATTAAATCCCCTCCCATCCCATTTCCCTCTGCTGTTCACCTACAAACAAAACCACTCACTTCTAGATGATGAAAAAACCAAACACTGCATCGTCCTTGTCTGACCTGGGCAAAATAAAAGAGCTCTTCTTACACCTTAAAGATTAAAAACTGTCACAGCATTTCATGTGTCAGAGATGAACGTTAGTGTCATTTATGTATAAAGCTAATGTCACTTATATTTTATGTTATATAAAATCTTTATGTATCAGATTATTAGTGAGCATTAAATAGAAAACTAATCCTATTCCTTATTCTGACATTACGCCTTTATCAGTCCATTCCACATCGCTGGTACTCACATTCTGCAGACTGGTTGCAAAATTTGACAGGATTTAAACTTCAACAATTAAATTGTCAGAATTCATCTCTGAAGTGCCCACGGACTCAAAAAAAACTAAACTTTTTTTTTTGTCCAGGAAAAGCACAGGCAACAATATATAAAGTGTTGCCAACCCAAGTTTTGATTTTCCCAGCACAAGTCCATGACCATAACTCAGCTCAGTTGCCTTTAACTCCCCCTTGTTAATGATCCCAAAGCACAGAATATATAAATCAAGCAACCAATATTTGTAGCTACTAAAATACACCAAAGTTACATTGCAGATATAAAATAAGAATTATTTCTACAGAGATGAAAATACATAAAAACTATGAAAAATCTGCTCTTCTCTGACTCTTTAGTGGTAGAGCAAACTTTTCATAGACTGGTATATGAAAAAAGGAGGGGTGTGTTACATATAATTTACACAAATAACTGCAGGCACATTTCTGAAAAACAAAAGTCAAACATACAAAGCTGTAGCAGAAAGTGGTAGTAAAAAACTGATTAGGAAGAATTAAACTAGAAGTCAGTACAAACGCTGTTTATCACTTACAGAGCAACAAGTTACTATTTTGAAAGGTTACATGTTTCATTTCACAAATTCACAACTGAAAAAGAAGGCATGCAGGTTTTCTAGAGAAAGCTGGTCGCACAGGCTGTTTATCACTTAGTGCAATTTCATGCATATGTTCTCCAGAGAGCCTGTTTAATGAGAGGCCAAGGCAGATAATTGCTAAAAAGACATCATTCAATTACTAAGTATGTTCTGTTTTGTTGGGGTTTTTTTTTTCATATTTATTGTCACCTCTCATTTGCAGATATGACTGTAGGATGAAGCTAAAAAGTTACAGATCCTTACCTGCCACACCAGCTGAAATCATGTGTACCTGGGTAGAATCTGGATTGAAAATATTGTTCAACTTTTCCTTGCAGTTTGAGTAAGCAGCAAAATATATTGCTCTAAAATTAGAACAAAATCAAAGTTACATTATGTTTTACATTTCAAAATCCTCAACAAGCAGTGCCATTAACTTCACTGACTGAAGATTATCTTGGGCTAAAACTTCCTTTCTCAGTAAAGAGCTACTCAAGGATTAACTCTTGCAAAGCAGTGGGACTATTCTCAGAGTAGAAATGAAATATCTAAACCTGACACTTGAAATTTTTTCCACACAATGGCTCCAATTACCAGTTAGAGGGGAAGGAGACAGTTTGAAATATGGCAGTGATTTTTATGACACTAGGAAGTTCAGCCAGGGAAGAAAAACACTGAAGAAACTTTGAGTATTCTTGAACATTAGCAACAGAACAAACTTCTAAATGAACCTAAACTCATTTCAGCAGCAGGACAATTTGAAGAGAACTAGCAAGTTTGTAGCTTCTCAAAAAAACCAAACAACATTGTTATCACTACAGCATTTAAGATTTAAATGTTGGTAAGTCGACATTATAAATATTTATACTTTAAATGCTAGAACAGCTGTGATTCACATTTTGTTTCCAGAGCTCTGTATTTATAATAGACACTGATTTTTATCTCTGACTACACCATGGAAAATGTTGTAAACCACACAAGTCTGTGAGCTGGCATCTAAACAAAGCTGGACAAAGTCAGCATCCCAATTCAACATATTATGAAAAATGGTTGTTTTCACTGATTAAAGCTAAAAAACTTATTTTAAGCACATATAAACATCACATTTCAGGTTGTAACTCAATTGTTTTAAACCTACAGGCACCCCTCTGCAAGAGAAAAAAATGAAGGTGCCACTTTTCCCAAGCAGAACATTAACCTCATTAGCTGTGCAAACATGTTTTTCTTTATTACAAAGAAGATAAAGTGCTTGCTTTATGGGTGTAATTTCTAAAATGGAACCTGAACTCAGTTAAGTACACGGGATGTGTTATGAAATATGTTTTTCTGCAGCTTATTTAAACAAAGAGCTGATGTTAAATCCACTTAGCTAATGCTTAATTGAAATGAAGTACTGGTTGAAGACAGAATCAGCCAGAGGGAAATGAAGATGTGCTAATAAATAAGGTTTACACACTACATCAAGTGGACATTTTTGGTGTGGTGGATGGGAGGCAGCAAGCTAAGTATTTCACCTAGGGGAAGAACCAAAGAGAAACAGAAGATTTAACATAAAATTAACTGAAAAGATTTTTCTTTTCAACTGAGGATATTCTTCATGGAGGACAGTCACATATGCAATGGATCCCATTCCTAGGTAAAAACTGCTATTAAAGTGATATCAATATTGAAGATTTGATAGAACAGACTGGTCCACTGTACAAAAGTACAGGCTCTCCAGACTAGGAAGTGCTGATACCCCATAAGTGTCACAAACAAAAATGCTATTGGGTTTACTTCAGCTCTTCCAAAGAGGTTAGTAATCAGAACACACCTCTGATATCCCTAAATCGTTAAAAAATTTGCTAAGATAAAGATAATCTAATGCCTTAAGTTTTTTTCTTATTTATGGAGAGGATCTAAGGAACATTATTACCTCATCAAATCCAAAGTTCAGTGTATAATATTTTTCAGAAACATACAAATACCTCAAAACAGAAAAGTTAAGATACTCTCCAACTGAGTGTGCAGGAGACAGGAATGTTTTCTCTTCAAACAAAAAATAAACAAACAAAAGGAGGGCACTAAGTCAAGGAAAGAATAAAACCTTTGTAGTATATATTCCCTCTGCATAAAGGCTCTTCTCTTAAACAGAGAAGAAAAAAATATGAGCCAGGAAACAACTTCAAGTAGCCTTATCCAGGCCTAAGGAATATATTACTTTTACACAGCTTTGTTTCAATACTCTTGCCATGTATTCTCCTATTTTTGGACTGAACTTCAGCTAACAGTTCTACGTAAGGATAAGTTCAGACTCTGGCACTCTGTGCTCCTGTCTCTGCCTGCCAGCACCAGCTGAGGAGCTGTATTTGTATGAGGAGTATTTGTGCTGATGCAGAGCACCAGACAGCAACAACACCACTGCCAACTAGATCAGATTCACATCCTCAGCCCTGCACTGCCCCAGTACCCTTTGGAGCCCATTCCACTGAGGGATCTGTTTGCTCTGGGACAGCTGGTAAGTCTCTCATCCTACCCAGTGTCTCACCCTTTTTGAGGTTCCAGAACAGGCTTCTCCTGCAAGGGAGCACCAGTTGTGCTTCACCAGAACTGAGGAAGGAAGACACAGTGTTTTGAGGCTAGAATCACATAATTGCTTCCTGAAGATGATGGATTAACTGAAAGTAAGTCTACCTTTGTATCTTCCAAGACCCAACCTTGCAGTTTATATGTGCAATTCCTTAAGAATTTTTCTTTTTAAGTGGACAAAACTCTGCATAAGAGATAGCAAGCAACAGTAAATACTGTTACAATAGCACCATAGGATAGGAAATGCTAAGACAGCTGGAGCTCTGAAGTACATAAATGGCTCAATTCCTCAGGCTAACAAAGGCTACTTACTCCTAATTAAGTATTTACAACTGCAGATGCAAGACTTGTTTCAAATAAACATTAAAGCCTTTAATGTATTTCATTTATTGGGCATGTTTGTACTTACCTGGAAGGAGCAACACCAACTAAATTCGGACCCAGCCCTCTGAACAGAGAACGAGGGCCTTCATTTTGTAAGATCATCCTAGAAAACAAGAAGACAATACTGTAACACTCAGAGCAAAATTAAGGAATGCACTAACCACCAAAACTATGTCATGTGAAAAGCTTTCATAGTAACTGACAAATAATACAGTGCTGACCACAATTTCCTAGAATCAGCATAAAAAATTACATTATTGCTCAATGTACCACGAAAACCATAAACTAAATGCAGAAGTAAGACTTGAGAGCTCAATACAAATCTAACTTTTATACAGGAACATATACATGTACAGAATTGTCTGTTAGGAAGTTAAAGAAAGTGTCCCTGAATCAGGGAAAAAATACTAAGCATGGAAATGTTCTCATATGTGTAGGTTGTAGATTGTTCAGGAGACAAAAATACTTTTTCTATGTTACATTCCTTTCACCACCCATCAGCTCCCAATGTTTGTGAACTTAATTTTGAGTGGTAAGGCCAGGAGCAAAGGGCAAAAAAGGAGAGAACAGAGACTTCAGAAGTCCAGCTTTTCACTCAGTCATTGCTGTCTCAGAGCCATTCTGAAAAACATTGATTGACACCCAGCCAGGCACACCTTTGGCAATTTATTATCTCCTCCTCTCAAAAATAGAGACCTCAGCATGGCTTGGCATTTGCTACCCCAGTGTGACTCCACAAGACTCCCAACAGGACACTAAGTTTCACGGCAGAAGTTTGTGTCTGTGAGGTTGCTTTCCTATTTGTCCTGCCTTTCTCATACCCATAAAATACTGAAATCCACTCAGTATTCAACCAGAAGTCCATTCTCAGTTTTATTCTTTAAGACATGGTGATTATTTTGACTATAGCAAAAGAAAGTTGAAAACTTTAATGTGAGAAGTGACCCTCCCTAGAGGCTGGCAGGGATTTCCTCCTGTCAGTTCCGAGCTGCTGCCTGTGTGCTCCTAACCAAGCACTGCTGCTGGGCTGTGGAGCCAGTGGTTTTTTGGCATTTGACTCATTCCAGAGAAGGCAATCCTTACCTATCCATGCAAGGTAATTCACTGATAGTAACTGAGACAGGAATGTAACCCTCACAAAGTCACAGCTACAGCAGAGTCCTCACATCTCCTGTACCATGCCTACTATAACACAGGAAAGCCTCCTTGGGTGGTAGCAGGGTGTAACTTTTTGCATTTGTGGAATTTACAGGCAAGCACGGATACAAGCAGTGAGAGCTGAGACTTCAAACAAGGCATTATTAGTCCTTTCGTTTTGCAATATGGATCCCACGTAGTTGTGGATTTTAAGAAGAGCTGAAGACCATTATGCAACAAAGTACCCTGGCACAGTAAAAGACTAGGCATTATTATTCAGCTCCAGTGAAATCAGTCCAGCCACAATCTAGATGCTAATCACATTGGTATTTTAAAAACTATGGTAGGACATGGGAGCAGAAACAAGGACTACCTGCATCTCATTACTGGAAATTGCTCTAGCAATTACTTTAGAATCAGATTTTAAGTTAAGAATTAACTACATTCCCAGATGCTACAAAACAGAACCCTGTGCTTACTGATTTAGAAACACTGGCCAATGCACACATATAGTTTTGTATATTTCTTCTTCAAGAGCCATGCAGGCTAATGACAAGTCAATTATTCAATAAAGCAAACTACCCTTGTACAAATGGCCATTTTGTTTGGAATTTACTATCAGAACAAACAAGTGAAAGCAATCTACAGCACTGAAGGGAATTCCAAGACTATTCTGACTTCCAGTAGCTGGTTCCCCATTGCTCTGCTGCTAAATCAAACAAAGTTTACCTTTGCTTTCACTAAGCAAAAATAAACCAGTGGTTCTGCACTCACTACTGCTGTTTAGGAACACTGACATATGTGTCCAGCAACATCCCAGCTCTGTGTCCAAACAATCAGCCATCATTTCACTATGTGGGCAGCATCATTCCACAGCAGTAACTGGAATACCGAACACATACTCAAAGACACCTTAGAAATACAAATTATTTGGGCCTGTCTGTCATCCTGAAAGCATTTTTATGCCTTGCAATGCTGAAGCTAATTAACATGATCTGTTTCCACCTAAACCACTACTTAAAAATCATCCCCATCACATGATGTGTTACACATGTAAATATGCACATATAGCTATACATGTATTCAAAGCAGCAGGAATCTCAGTGTCTTCAAAACTTAGGAATGAAGTGTACCAGGTCTATTTGCTTCTTTTGGATCTACAGGCCCAGAATTCAATGGAGCAGCAAAGAGTTAAAGTGTGGTTGCAACAGACAGGATTATAATGGAGGGAGTTACTGATGCTCTTTTGCATTCACAGACACCAGCTGGAGGAGTGCCAGAGGCTGCACTGAAAATAAGACAAACTTTTTGCATTAAAGAGTAGATCCCAGGGCCTGCACTTGTCTATTGAAAGCAGTTAAGGGCAAATTCATAGCTGGAAGAGCAGGACAAGTGCTCCATACAGTCTCAACTGACCTTCTTATGCCACATGGAGAGCCTGGATTGGGAAGCTGGTGAGATTTCCATTTGCAAGACCTCAGGTTTAAATTGTGTGAGATGAATGATGAGAAAATGTAATATGACATGCAACACATATTTAAGAAAAAAAGAATTTGCTTTTGTTGTCAGAATAGAGCCACCTGTTTTTCTGAGTTTGTTTCCTGACAGAGATGCCTTTGAAATCACCTCCACTGATGCTTAAGATGCAGAAGTGATTCTGCAGCAGTCAGTTCACTGAAATTCTGACATAATTTGCCTGAATCACTCTGCTTTTAGACTGAGAAATGTGAGCCTTGAGCACTGCACTGAATTTGCTATGACACAACCAAAGTATGAGTCAAAAAATATCTAGTGACAGTAACGGCATGACAGTGACAAAGGAATCCAGTTTTATTTCCCCACTAAACAGCCCTAGTACCTTAACCAAGAGTAATTATGTCCTGCACCTATCTGTTTTTATTATCACAGTACATTGCCATGTCATTTGGGATTTTTTAATATTTACTTTATTTAAAAAACTTGAAACCCAGGCTTTGCATCTCAGCCCTTTCATAATGGCCTGAAAGAAAACACATCTAAGCAAAGCACAAAAGCAGAAGAGACACATTCTTGTATTACAGATAAAGAACATGTGCAAGAGGGCAATTGTTAAAGACAAACTAACAAAACAAACAAGCCCTACCAATAAAGTTCATCACGGGCTACCTCTACCTCAATCTGAATATGCCTCCTGAGAATCCCAAGTTATTTTCAGTTTCAGGGATGCATTTAAGGCATAGCAGGCTTCTAGCAGAGAAGCATAACAAAATCACATCTATTCAACCTGCTATTCATTTCAATTTCTAAATAGAAAATAAATTCATAACCAAACATTTGGAAAGAAGCTGAAGCACTCTACTTCATCAAGAGAAGACACTAAGTCAAGCAGATCTCTGCTGGTCACAATCCAAGCCTTTCCTTTCTACATACCTGTTCCAAATGTGTTCACCCATCAGACTCATGAAAAGGCTCTGAACCCAAACTTTCCTAAGAATGATCTTCCATTCAAGGAGCTATTTGGGTACAATTTCCATTTATGCAAATCCTATCCTCTAACCAGATTAAGTTCAAATCCTATACTTCATCTGCCAGAAGGGGCTCTTTGCAAACTACTTCTTACTAATTAATTGAGAATATAAGACAGAAGTTATTGAACCAACTTTTTAATGGAATAAGCAGTAGCAGGTCTTTCCTGCAGGAAATCTCCTCTCATCCCCAAATACTGAAGGTGCCTCTGCTCCCCTTAACTGTCTGGCTTGTGTGCCCCAGGGTGAATGAACCCTTCCTGGGGGCCATACAAGCAGTTTAACTGCAGCCTTACAACTTTCCTGCTGCCTCCTCAACTACACAAGCACTGCAAACAGGGAAAGGAAAGGCAGTCCCCATTCACTACACAAACAGCACAGATCACTGCAAAAGCTGACCTCAGCTATTTCTTACTAGCTCTAAAAGAATGTTACTAGTCACAGAAGATGTTCAAAGGCAAAAAACTAAGGGTGATGAAAGTTGAAAGAGACTAAGAAGCTGAATTAATTTTAATTGCCTCCATACTCAGTAAGTTCTATGATTTGGACACAAAACAGTTAAAGTCTTATATTAACACTTTTTCAGGATGAAAATAGGACTCTGGCACTTAAGTGTCACACTGTTGCCAGTGAAGTTTGGGGGTGCAGTTTGGAGCTGTGAGTTGTACAAGGTATACATGCTCTGGCTACTTCAACACAGAAGCTCAAGCATGAAGGATGTTAAAAAAATTAGAAACACAGTTAAAAGGCAAAATATGGAAAGTCATCTCCTGGTAGAGTCATGAGAGACATAAGAATCTTTTATACAGATTTTGACCTCCTCCCTCCCCAGAATGAACCCAGGTACACTCACTTCAGACAATGGAGAGGTCCAGGAGAAACTCTGGTTACTCGGTTGACAGTAGCACCACTCACAGTGTTGAGATGAACTTCAGAGATGTAGAGAGTCACAGAGGAGGACTGCAGGCGTGTTTTTACAACTTCCAGGGGACATGTCAGAATTGCACCAACAGTACCTCCACATCTGCAGAGATAAACAGGATCATGTTTTTCACTGCAAACAAACTGAAGGACACATTCACATAGAATTGACATTACAGTCAACACAGTCCTGCTGCAAAAAGTGAAGAACCAATGGGAACATGTGTGACAATGACAGCTATTTGCCCTTGAAGGCAAGCAAACTGAGTCTGCAAACCTCACAACTTGAGGTGAAAATTTAAACAGACAAAATGCAGTGAAGGTGCATAGTTCATGCTGTTCAAATCAGTTCTGGAAAGTAGCTCAATAGTTTAAATGTTTAACTTCTTTAGTAAATTTTACCTTTTTTCTTTAATGTTTAGTGCACTCCTGACCACAAAAAAGGTGCCAAAAATCCTTAAGGGCAGAAAAGATTTATGCACTATGCACACAGGACTACATGTAAAAACTGATAAAATCTGTGGTGTTGCAATTAAATAACATGTTCAAAAGCCTGAGTGTATTTTGGTCATTGTACCAGGAGAGCAGCAATTGTCCAAGTGCTTCCCAAGCTCTGCCCACTTCAGCAAGGCAGACCGGGTTCTGTAGAGCAGAACCTGCAAAGCCAGAAGAGCTCATGTGGCTGACCAGGTGAAGACTGGCTGGGTTTGCTCCAGTCTCTCATTCTGAGAACTAACCAAGGCAAGCCACACACAGCTTGTGCTGGCAGCAGCTCCTGCTGTTCTGCTCAACCACAGTGAGCCAGGAACACACTGCCCTGCACAGCTCTGCTCAGAGCCTTCTTGGCCTTCTTCAGAACTCAGTTAAGATCTACATTCCTGGCTGTGCAACTACAGCCTTGGAGGGAAAAATTGCAAGTCCATAAATTCTGAGTTCCAAGAAAGTCTCTTGAACCTTTTCAGAGATCAGTATTGCTAACATTGTTAAACATCCTTCTTAAAACTATGGCCAGGACACTATCTCCTTTAAAAAACAAACAAATAAACAAAAAATCCAACCCAAAGAAGCAAACCTAGATTTCAGTTCAGGTATTAATGCTAACTAAAGCTCAGTTTGAAATACACTAACACATAAATGCATTTGTAGTAAAGTCAAAGGGCCCATAATTGCTTCCCCTAATAAATATATATAACATATATGTAACTAGAAAAAGTGCCTGATTCTGACAAGACAGTTATCAACTATTTTTTTCCTAACAAAAGAAGCTCAAACACCCCCAAACCCTTTAATAAGCCTGTTCAAGTATTTTTAAAATGTTTTCCAAAATGAAAAGGAGATAGTCCTTTTTCCTGAAAGAGTTCAGTCCAAATTAGGAGTAATAGCTACAACTCAAGATCCTATAAATTTTCAGAGGAGGGTAGTCTGATGATTCTCTTCTACCACAGAGAATACAAAAAATACAGCACTACATCCTACAAACCTCTTCTGTTTCTATGAAGTAGAAGTTTGATGTTCACTTAACACTCCATTTAAACCCTGTGACCTAGAGGTTTCCTATTACTAAGCCTAAAGGCATCCTGCCTGTCCCTAGCTCCAATATTAGACTGAAGTCTATTCTCTTTCAAGGTTTAAATGAGGAAAGATATCGAGTTTCTTTGCCAGTCTGGGATAAAGTGTTATAACAGGATGGTGAAAGACAGTCTTTCAGTGTGTGCTGCACACATGCAGTTACAGCCTGACAGACATTAGAGCAGCCTGCTCTGAATGAGCAATTCACTTGCTTCTAACAGTTACAAATAGACTTATTTTAAAATTACGAGTTGCAGAAAGAGAGTAGATGTGCTAATATTTATTTTAGCCAGGGCTGAAAATGGTAAGAGCCTGTAATATAAAGGTTCAAGACATGAACAGCATGTGAGAAGCACAGGTACGTCAGCTCCCAAAACAATCTGTCATGAAGCTACTGAAGCTCTAAAGCTCTGAGACAGACAGAAGGAAAGTTGTCTGTGTTTCCTGCAGTTCAAAACAGACCCCAGCCCGTGGTAACATGCCTGTGCAGGCAATGAAGGAAGTTGGCTTTAGAGTTTACTTCCTTTCCTGCAACTCTTCTTTTTGTTCTCCTTGAGCTCAGTCTCTTGAAAATTTTTCTGCATTTGATTTTGGACAGGTTACACAAGAACTTGTTTTCAAGCAACAGTAATCACAAGAGAAAGCAGAAGATATTATTTATATTAACGAGATAAGCGCTATGGAAGTAGGGAATAAATGTGGACAAAAAAACTTGACCTGCATTCTTGAACAGGGCTTGGAGTTTGGAGTCCTCAATTGCCCCCATTCCATGCTACATTAGAGCAGAAAATTTTTCCAAAGTTGAAGATTAACGCTGACCTGGAGCTCCTGCCCTGCACGCTCCCCTGCACCACACCCAAGGCACGAGGAATGCCTGAGTGCAGCAGCTCCAGCAGATATTCAGGGTGGATGGGGCAGACACCCTTCACTCAGGGGCTGAGACACAGCTACTCTGGGCTTGGCGCTCTGTCTACAGCAGGCACGGCTCAGTGACACCAGCACCATGTTCACATGCATCCTAAAGGAGCAGCAGATTCACCTGCCTCCCTTTAGGAGCCTTTTCCTGCACCACATTCTGCCATTCAAGTAATTTCAAATCATCAACACCCTTGGTGGTTTCTTGCTGTTGTGTTTCTTTGGTTAGGCTTTTCTTAAACAATTTAGGATGTCTCCACTGAACCCCAGAATATTTTCAATGTTTTCCACTACCTACTGATAGTTTGAATTAAGCTTCTTCTCTGCCCCCGATCTTCAATATCTCAAATTCCTTCTCACAGATGATGAAAGCTGAGAAGTTTTACAGTGCTGTGTGGTTCTGTAATGTGAGTCTTGGCAAAATCCCCAATTTCTACTTCTGTCAAAGTAACACTTCACTTTCCCAGCCCTCAAAAAGCCTCATATAATAGAGACAACATCTGAAACTGAAGGAGTGAAAGAAACACCCTGATATGTTGAGGAGCCAGAACTTTCTCAATGGTCACAAGATCCACTGAGTTTGAATTAAACTACTAAACAAAGGCATAATCCAGTAACTACCCTGACTTGTCTACTTCACTTGACCTTTAAGATAAACACCTCCAGGCTTGACAAAACAGAGCTTGTGGGTAAACAAAGAAGAGAAACAATCCAAAAATATGCACTCTGTACAAATAAGCAACTTCTAAGCAGAATAGCAGCTGTTCTGTTACAGCATCAATGACAGGGTATTTTACTTAGAAATGTATTTCCAGCCTTGCATATTTGACACACTCCTGGGAATACCATCAGTACCATCAGAGACAGCAATGTTTTTGTGCTGGAGGCCTGGCAGGTCATTAACAGCCAGCCACCAGCTCCAGCCTACAACAAGTGCTCTATAAGTTGCCAGGACATTGCTGCCACCTCTCCTGCTCCCCCTTCACTCATTCAAATTAAGGGGAATACCTTTAATTTGCGCTTTAACACAAATTGGGAACAAGGAACAGTTCAGGAAAACATTATTTTTTAACAGTTTGAAAAATATGAGATTTCTTCTCAATAATGCAGGTGGGATTTTGTAAACTACTTCAGAAATTTCTACTACCTAAAACCACTCTGGGCTTGAGTTTCTCCAGTCATGCATGCACCAGGCCCCAACAATTGTGACTTGTAGGAACATTTACTAATGTGTAACGTTTTCTCCAGGATTAGATGAATTTCACGTGTTAGAGTAAGTAGGTGAACAAACACACTCCTGCTGACACAGTGTAAACGGGAACTGAAGATTGGCAAGGCCTGAGGCACTCCTGTGTCTGAATGCTCACTGCAGTTTCCAGTGAATGCTATCCAGAAAACCACTTGCTCCTCTTATCAATCCTAAATATGATATTTGCCTCTGATCAATGTTTACTACAAGCCTTCTTCAGCTTTACCACATGAGTATAAAAAAAGCTTGCAAAGCTGACTTTCAGCAGAAACACCTTGGGTATGAACACACAAAAGGGTATGAAAATCCACCTGTAGGCCCTAAGTAATTTGAACGGCAGAAAAGCAGAGATGAGTAGGTAAATCCACAATAATAAACAAACTGGTTAAAAAAGGAAAACTAAAATCCCACTACTATTAATACAGTCAAGCTAGAGAATTAGAAGTTCAACTTGAGACTTCTTAAACAATTTAAGAGCTGTCACATTCAGTGAAACAAGATACATGGACATCACAAAATGTAGTTATCATCTGCAGGATCATGATAAACCTAAAAGAAAAACAAAACTAAGAACAGTTGTCTACTTGACATCTCTTGGACTGAACAATTCTAGGAAGACAGCAATGTTCTAAACTAAGGAGAACATTTCTACTCCAGAAAGTATCCATTGGAAAAAAAAAAAAAAAACACAATAAACCACAAAAGAAGCCCCAACTACCCAGAACACGTTTAATTTGATCCCAACTGGTGACTTAGAAGACTATCATCTCACTGGTCTAACAGAAACAAACCCGGAACTATTGGGGTTTAAATTCTGCCAACTGTTCAACAGGTGTCAACCATTTTCTTCAGACACACCTGCGTTATTTATGTGACACTCCAAGGAAAAAAAATATGCACATGCTTCAAACACCTAAACCTGTTTGGCATCCAAATCCCAGGTTCCCCTTCCAGACATGTCTGGACAAAGTTTTTTCTTATTATTGCAAGTTTAAGGTAACTGCTAAGGAGTCACTGCCCTTGTCCAGAGCAGCCAACCATCTTCTACTGGTACTTTTCAGCCCTACAAGCAGCAAAAGGGACTGCTCCAGCATGGATGAGGGTCTCAAATTCAGACACTGCACTGTCTAGAAATGCTCTAAAGCAGACTGATATTCCAAAGGCTGACTTCAAACTAAAACTGTCAGTGCACATTTTTTTAATTCCTTGAGATAATGACAAATTCTATGAAAATAAAAGCCATGGGTGCCTAGTGCTAGTTTCAGATTCACCTTTGATGGTATTTGTAACCACAGCCTCAAAGACTTAAAGATAAACCCTGACCCTGTTATCTTGGGTCTACACTAATTCATATATTTTACCAGCTACTTATCTTTCCTGTATGAAAGTGAACGTTTCATGCAAACAGTGGCTGTCAAAAGAAACAGCAAGTAAACTGAGCTCAAAATTCTGTCAAAGAAAAAAGGTATCCAAACCACTTGCAAACAGAACATCTTTTTATCTCTTCATCAGTCACTGCAAATTCAGGTCCCAAGTCTATCCAGCAGTTTCATGGAGATGTTTTACAACCAGAGTAACTTTCACATCAACAAACTTGCAGCTTTGGCTATTACATGTACAGTATCAGTCTTTAGCCAGTACAGATGGGCTTTAGCAAGTACAGCTTTCAGAAACAGCATTCATTAACCCTCATAATGTTCAGGGTTTTCCTGGTGTTATACTGTTTGAGTACCAGCAGCCACAAACCCTCAATCACTTTACTCACCAATTATGTCTCTTTGCTGAAATCTGGAAAGAGTAAGTAAGCTCACATCCATGAACTACAAATACTAATCAAACTTGCCATGTCTAATGAACAGTATAAAAAAAAATCCTCCGATGTGCTGCCACATAGAAACTTACAAGTGAAAACAAGAAAAACACCACCCGGGGATCAAGCATCACTGGGTTCCATTATCCAAAACAAACACCAACATGAACAGTGTAGCTTCTATTAGGAGCCAGAGTAAATCAATATTTACAGTAACATTTCTATTAAGTAAAAACAGCTCAAAGCATTTAGAAAGAAATATGAGAAAAATACCAGTGGCACAGTTTCTCAAGTACTGACAGCAATTTTCATGCAATTTAGTAACTCCATGGAGCAAACCACAAGCTTTAAACAAACACTGTCTTATTTCACACAGAAGTGTATCTGAATATAAAAATAGCCTTGTTTGGAGAGAAAGGCACTAACCTCCTTCTCACTTGTTCTGAAATTTGTCTAGGGTTATGCCATGAACGTATTTTAGGGCAGAGAGGAGCTGAGTGCTTGGCAACTCAGTTACGGCTCAAGTGGCTGTTTCCTGAAAGGGTGTAAAAGAGTCCCCATCACCACAGCCCCTGCTATGCATTATTAACAATCTCCTGAAATCAGAAAAGCCCAAGGGTCTCTTACCTTTACTTCATACATCTCAACAGCATCTGATCTTGCTGAGAATTCACTTACATTAAGTACATTTTCTGCACCTGAACTGTTTTAGCCACTGTAGGGATTTGCTAAGAACCTCTGTCAGAGTGATTACAATTACGGACCAACTTGAGACAGTTCTACAATCAAGATAAATAAAGAAGCTCCTCCCTGTATTTCCCCACACATTAAATTAGAAAAGAGCCAAATTTCTGCAAGAAACACCAAGAGTGAAGAAAAGAAGAAAACCTGAGACTATCCAACAGTGAACTCAGAAAAGCAGCTGTCCACCTCCTAACCCAAATCCCTCCTTTTGCTGAGGGAGCAACACTCATGCAAGTTCACTGCTCTCAGTGGAAGTTTACATGATACACCATTACTGTCATACACTTTCTGGAAATGGAGAATAAATCACGAAAGCTGAACACTATTTTTGTAGCCAACACCTGAATATTCACCGTGTGCTTGCAAGCCAGTACATCCAAAACATGTTAATCTTTTCTATAAAGCAAAACATTAAGGCTTTCTACTACATTTCAAAAAGAGTCTAACAACTAAAAAAGCAACCATAACTTACTACTTGAGCTAAAAATGTTACTCTACATCCCACATTTCAACCACATGACTTTTTAATTTAAGAATGAAGAATGTTCAACTGCATCCTTGGTTTAGAATAAAAGCACCTGAGTTTATACTACCAACATAATGTCTACAGTGACAACAGCTGTCATTTGACTAGTGGGGGAAAAAGAGAAGATATATAAAAAAAAACTCATATAGCCTAGGCAGCTACAGAGAAATCCCAGGATAGCCTCATTTATGTTACCAAATCAGCAATGTCATCTGTCAAAGCTTCATTACAGAAGGCAGGAACTGAAAAATGAACTTGAACATCTGGGAAAAAAAAAAAAAAAAAGCACCAGCAGATAGAGATAACCATGTTGTTTCCACAGGGGCTCTGGTGCAACTTAAAGGCAAACAAAGCTCCAAAGCTTCCTTCCTCTAAGTTTCACTGAAGACTAAAGATCACTCAGGTGATCTGTAGTGCACCGTGCTGGCAAAGTCATGAGATGACCCCAAAAAATTCTCCTACTGCCAAGTGTGACCAAACACAGAGTGTCAGCCAGGCTGCACTGAGGTTACAGGAAACATGTGCCTCCCACGCAGCCTTTTCCTCGCAGCATAACCCCTGACCCAGCTGGCCAGCACCTCCCCATCGATCACACTGCTCTGTAATAAATAGGAATGACCAAGCTGAGCTGAGCAATCTTCATCTGGCCTCAAGTTTCATGTTTATAAACCTGTTTCTGACATAACACATAATTCTGCTCAGTAATCTTCCCTGTGCAGAGCTGTCAAGCTGAAGGGCTATGTTCAGGCAACACTCACAGAATCCTTAGGGCTGGAAGGGACCTCTGGAGATCAGTTGTCTAATGTGCCTGCCAAGGTATGGTCACCATGGAGAAACACATCCAGGTGGAAATAAATGTCTGTGTCTCCAGAAACATGTCCAGGTCTCCAGAGAGGGAAACCCCCAGAACCTCCCTGGGCAGCCTGTTCCACTGCTCTGCCACCCTCAATATGATGAAGTTCTTCCTCATGTTGAGGTGAAACTTGTGTTTTAGTTTATGGTCTCAGCTCATTGTCTTGTCTCTGGGCACCACTGAAGAAAGTCTGGCACCATCCTCCTGACACTTCTTTGAGATATTCATATGCATTAATGAGATTCCCCTCTCAGTCTTTTCTCCAGACTGTACCTGAGAACAGCCCCAGCTCCCCCAGTCTGTTCTCATAACACAGGTGCTCCAAACCCCTCACCATATTTGTAGCCCTCTACTGGATTCTCTGCAGCAGCTCCTGATGTTTCTTGAGCTCCTTTTATTGCTTTTCTGAATGCTTACAAGGATGCAAAGTCTGAAAAAAACAGTACTCACTACTCCATCCTGGCCCTCCTGCTGCACAACCACTCTCCTCTTAAACAGGGTGCAAGAAATCAAGGGGATGAAAAAGCCCCTCCCAAGGGCACTAGATCAGGTGTACAATACTTCAGAGTGTGCCTTAAGCAGAGAAAGTACTGACAGGTATCCCAGTCACTCAGACTTGCTCTGATTCTCCCACCTCACACACCTCAGTCCAGAAGCAGCAAGCTCATTATTGTCAGTGAGGAGCAAAGGGAAATCACACCTTCAAGCTCTCATGGGATGCAAGGTATGTCCTCTCACTTCTGAACACTCACACTCACTACCCAAATAACTATTACAACCAAGCCCATCAGGACCCCCAGCCTTCCCTTTTAGGCTGGGGGAGCAACCAAAGGCCTCAGAAATACAGCCCGTACATTTTGAAACTTCATTAATAGCTGTGAAGGCAAAAAGTTACCTCGAACATAACTAAGGCTACATCTTTATTTCTGAGTAGATTCTTCCCTCCCATTTCTTGTGCCCTTGTGTCCGGAGAGCTGCACGACGGTGCCGCAGCCCCACGGGGAAGAGCGGCACACGCTGGAGCGTTAAAAGGCACCGCAGGGATACAGCGGCCTCGGACACGAGCGGGGCATTCCCGGCCCGGGAACCCGACAGGCGATTCCGGCAGGCTCTGCGTACAGCGGGCCCCGAATGCTTCTCCGCCAGATAAGGGACAACCCCGGAACGGCGAGCAGATAGACAGAGCAGATAGAGGGGCCTGGCTTTCCGAGAAGCCGCCACGCCGCCTCCCGAGGGCCCCGTCCCACCCGCGGCACAGCGCGACTCCCGGGCCCGGGCCCTGCCGAGCGCGGCGGCCCCGAAGGGCCTCAGGGCACGGGGCGGGAGCGGAGCGCGGCGGCCTCTCCTCTCCCCCCCGCGGCCCCCGGGCACGGAGCAGCCCCCACAGCCGTGTCCCCAGGCAGCCGGGCCAGGCCGCGCCGCCCCCGCCCAGGCCAGCCCGCGGCGGGCACAGGAGCCAGGCCGGACCCGCAGCCCAGGGCAGAGAACGGGATAAGCGCAGGAGCAGCTCTCGGGGCTTCACCTACCCGCCGGCAAAGAGATGCACCAGGGTGTCTCTCTGGCTCATCCTCGTCGCCTGCAGCCGGGCGGGAGGAAAAAGGCGGCGGGCGCTTCCGCCCCACACTCACGGCGCCGCTCCCGGCGAGGCTCAGCATAAATAGGGGCGGGCCGGCTCCGCCTCCCGCTGCCGGCGGGGCTCCGCAGAGCACGGGCCGCGCCTTCCTGCCAGGGAGCGCCGGGCCCGCCCCCGCGGCCACTGCTGCACCGACAGGGCGCGGCTATGAATGTGCATAAATGAATATGCAATAAACACCCGCAAGCAGAGGCTGCTATTGGCTGCGGCAGCGTGACGTCAGCACAGACACCTGGCCCTCCTCGTGAAATACGCAACGACCCTCCTCGTCCCCAGCTAAACAGAGGTCGCCATTGGCTGAGGCCGTGTGACATCACGCGTAGTGGCGTCCGGGCGGGGGGGTCGGGTCCTGCGTGAGGCGGCGGCGGCGGCGCCGCGTGTGGGGAGCCTCGGGGCCGGGCTGTGCCCGGGCCGTGCCGATGGTGTGCCCCTGGTGTGCCGGAGCCGCCGGGGCACGGAGCTGCTCCTGTGCTCCTGGATCACCACGTCTGGGCAGGGACAGCTGCCCCACTGGGGTCCCTTACAACCTGACCCCTTCTGTTATCCCCGCAGCCGCTGGGGCTGGCAAGGTCACAACCAGCAAGTGCAGAAAATGTGGGGAAAATGGTATGAAAAACGGCCCCAGTGCCCTCAGCTCCCCCAAACAGCGGCATTAGTAAGGTGTGTGGTGGCCTTAGGTTTTATTTCCTCTTGTTCTTGAATTCCGGGTCATCCCCTCAGCTACTGCAGCAATCCATCTCCCCACGGAAGCACTCAAACACTGCTTGGGTGTTTCTGAAAGAGTGTCCTGGCTCACTGAGTGCCTTTCATCTTGGTGTTCTCAAAAAACTTAAGAATAAGTAGTGTCTTACTATGCCATCCAAGTGATCAAAGTTACAAGGTACTTTTATAGCATGAGTTATATCAATACAACCTAAGGCATGACTTTTTATGTACCAATATAACCTGATACCTGTATAAACTGAACCATAACTTTTTATACAATGTAATGGCTCATATATGGTTAACTAGTTGCTTAATGCTGAACAGACAAGAAAAAGCTCACCAGGTGGGTAGCTTTAGAGATAGATGAGTACAGTACTAATGAGAAATTGGCAAATTTCTCATTAGTATTGTAAAGCCAATTAGCCAATTGTAAAGCCAATTAGCCACAAAACGAAGAATTTAGGCTGGTTAAGACCAGACAGACCAAGGAACACTGTAACTGTACCGTGCTCCAAAGACAAGGTAGAAAAGTTCAGATGTGAAGAAGACCTTGGAAGCCTTCATCAAAGACCCCCAATGACCCCTGAATTGGGGAGGAGCAAGCACAGTGCAAAAGAACTATTTATAACCATGAGATCATACAATATAACTTAGTTCCAGGGCGTCTGTGAAGATGATGTAGTGACACAGTGACACTGAGCAATGCTTACTGTAAAAATAATCCACAGCACTTGACAAGGGTGGGTGAGTTAGGTGGAGATAACCCCCTCACCAAAAATAAACAAATACTTGCTCTATGGACATCCGTCTGTGGGGATTTATTTCCAGCCTATCTTTTGGGCATCATAAGGGAAAAGAAATAAGGCTAAACAGGAAAACCCTTAACATCGTGTAAAATTGTCATCTGAGTTAGTATTTTGAAAACCCAAGTACCTAAAGGCAAATACATGACTTGCTAAAGTCTTCATGAATATACATAAATAAAAAATACCCCCACAAAAATACAAGCAGATATTTAATAATAGCAGAACAATTTTTAGTAAAACAGGACTGCATTTTCAAAGTTATTTCTTAAATGAGAAATGCTCCTTTGAGTGAGTGAGCTCATGTGGAAGACAAGTGGGAAATGCAATGTGAGATTTTGAAAGTGTGGTGGGAGTTAAAGAGGAGGTTGGGTGTGAGAAGGCTTGGACAAGTTTGAGATGTGGGAGAAAGTTGTAACATTGAGCTAAGACAAGTAAAAGTAGGACAATGATTTTGCAGCTGGGATTCTGCATTGCCACTTGACACAGCCTGGAGTTGAAACTAGTGAATGCATGAGGAATAGTTGTTCCAAAATAGAAATGCAAGACTTTCACAAGCCAGTAGTATATGTGCATGAGACATATTCAATGTAATATTTAAAAGTGAGAAAGGATCCTGTGCCACTTTGCACAAGATTTCATATGGAAAAGAGTAAATATATTCAGGTTAATTAAGACAGATACATTATTTTGAAAGTATTGGAATGCTCCAACAGTGCTACGTGAAAGATGATCATATGCCAAGTACTTTGTGTGAGATCATGAGTCCAGTTGTTTTCAAATTCCTTCAGGAGCTTAAGAGAGAACAGAAGATGGGTTTTCTGCAGGCCATGTGAATCCATCCAGCAAGCACATGTCCCATAAACTCCAAAGAAGATTCAGTACCAGACACAAGCTCTGCTTTATTCTGGCTTGATATAGATGAACACTTAATCTGGGAGTTTTTATCTTCAACTGGTGTGCATGGCTTCCACTGTGACAAATGAAAAAATGTAATGTGATTATTTTCATGAATAGTTATTGAATAACTAGAATAAGTAGAGCTATTGAAACATTTTATTTACATAACTAGATGATTTGTAATTATTTTAAATACATCTTTTAATAGAAAATTTAGATATTCCATTGAAATGTTTAAAGGGCCTGAACTGAAATATTTTCAGTTTTTATTAGGAGTCTGAAGCACTTTGTTTCAAAATAATTTTGCAGTTTTTCTTGAGAGCCAACTTTATTACTACTTCTATTCTCATTACTAGGCTGGCCTTTCTGACTGGACTGCATATCCCATAGTATTTGATGGATATGGATTCTTAGAGTATATTTTCTTTTTCATCCATCAGGGTAAATGTGGAGAGGAGATGCTATGTGAGAGTGCAGAATATAAATAAAAGCATCCAAATTGCATGAAGTCCCATTTTCAAAAGATCCTTTTCATACAAGTTTTTGTAACATTCTATTTTTTCCCTATACTTCTATTGCAAAAACCTGAGTAACTCTCCTACTTAATATTCTGTCTTTTTTACCTCTTGATTCCTTAGAAATAATAATTTAAAATAGAATTTGTTTGGATGAGATTTGGGCTTAGTTTTCCTATTCTGCATGGTGTAATCAAGGGTGTAATAGAACCCAACAAAGATGTTATAAGGAGAAAATGTAGCAAAAAAATGGAAGACTTTCAGTTTTTTTCTAAGTTTTCCTCAAGATACACATAGCAAATGCAGAACTTTTCCTCATGTACTCTCTGAACAGAACAAACCCTTTCTGAAATTTAATCATTGGCTTTCTGTGTAAAAAAGAGCAACAGAATACATTAGAATACCTAATACAGCTGTTTTTTTCCTGCTCCTTTATAGCAACCTAAGGTGGGAGAATAGATTCTTCCCATGCAGCAGAATTTCTGCTGCCTTTTTTCAACTGGGTTGCAAAAAATTGCATTTGTCTTTCTCTTCAGAGCTACACTGTTGGATTCACATCCTCCTTAATATGGTTATGATGACCCTCTTTTTCTAATATTTATATTATCACAAGTTTAAAATATGCAGGAAATGGGACTAAAGCTCCCCATCTGAAACATGGATTTTGTGTACTTGTGGTTTTATTTACCCTATAGTGTTCTTTAAACAAGCACTTGCTATCTTTTTTTCCAGTGCCAAGGTTAATTCTCATAAAACAACAGTATTTGTACTAAGCAACCTATTTAAAATATTTAACATTCTTAGATGCTCTGTTTATCTAAGTGATACATCCATTATTCCTGTTCCTGACCAAGCTGATAGAAATATATTTTCTTCCTTCAAGAAATGGGAAAACAAGGTTTATTTAGTGTTGTGGTTTGAAAGCAAAATGAATGAGAGGCTCCAAGTCAGAGATATAATTTAATAAGAAGAAAGGCAAAAAGGTAAAAGTAAAATAAAATAAATACAATAACACAAAGGATCACTGACAGAGTCAGAATACAACCTGAGCAGGATGGTGGAAGCAGTCCAGGTGAGGTGCTCTTCCTGAAGCAGTGATCCTGTAGAAAGGTCTGGTAGCTCTGGTCCTCTGGGAATCCAGTGGGTAAGTGCCCACTGCACTGTCCCACATCCCAGCTTATATCCAGGTGAGAATGCTTGGCTCCTCCCCCTGGGCAGAGCATCTCACAATAGCATGAGAGGTGTGAAATGGGTCCTTGATGGCCCATTAACACAGATAACCCCTGGAGGGAGTTACCTGTGAGTCATGGGCCAGGCGTTAATGGGCCATTAGCAGAAGACACCCCAAAGGTCATTAGCAGAAGACACCCCAAAGGCCATTAGCAGAAGAGGCAGGGGGCTTGGGAAAACACTAGCCCACATGGTTTCAACAGTTCATGAAGATGGTTGATAGAATAAATACTTTGTGTACATCCTACACTGCAACCCAGGACATTTAGTTAGAGATTTTGGTTCTGAACAATTTTAATCCACTTCTTTATCGTTCTATGAATTTTTCCTGCCTTGGGATTAAATGATTTATTGACATCATGTAGTAATGAATGTATTACATGCTCATGCAGACAGAGGGAAATTTTTATCCCCAGGGGACTTGGAAGGTAGGTAGGATCCTTCAGTCCAATAAACTTTTCAAGTTTATATGAATAAAAAAAACCCCAAATGAAACCAAATAGAAACCCCAAAGAAAACCCAACCCTCCCATCCCTGTTGATGAGTGGAGCACTGAGGCTGAGGATCAGCAGACGGTGGCACAGGGGTCAGCCAAGGGCCTGGCTCAGGGAATGCCATGTGGATACAGCAGGCTGGTGTGGCCTGTGATGCTCCCCAGAGTGGAGTCACAGCCCAGACTCTCTTTTAAGGCCTCAGGAAGAACAACAATTACTATGAACTTGCTGGCCCTGAGCTGCTGAGCAGTGAGATGTAAAAAATCAATCTCCCTCGAGTAACAAAATCTATGGAAGTTGCTGAGAGCACAGGGAGAGGCCCAGCTGAGGTGTGCTGCTTAGTTTTCTTCCTAGGAACTGCCTTTTCCTGATCTCCTTTATGCCTTCTTTAAATGATCATCCCATTCATCATGCTCTGTTTGCCTCCAAAGATCATGAAAAGCAAGCAGAGATGTCTTAAGGTATTCCCTTTAAGGACATGTATTCAGGAATGACAAGATGTGGAAAATAAAAAATTATGAATACTCAGAATTCGAGCCTATGAAGTTAAATTTTTATTAATTTGCTTTAGTCTTTCTAATAATTCAAGAGCTCCTAGAAGAGTGAGTGAATGTAGACTATCCACAAAACTGTGACCACTAACTTCATGTTCTCCTGTTTACGTATTTTTTATTTCTAGGAACTCAACATTTATAATCTGAGAAATTGTCAGAGACTATGCTGTATTTTCTTTAAATTTCACGAGGTAATTTTGTGTGTAATTGCACATGGTGTGGGTTATCCTGAGGATGTGTGACGTTCTCCTGTATTTCTTTCCAATGGAATAAGATGGAGTAATCACACACAGCACAGGGAGTTGCGAGGGAATATTCCCACTGGAAGGCACAGTTTTCTAGGGTTTAACATCTACTCTGTGTCAGGGTTAGAATTAGTAATGATACAAAGTGTCTGTGCCTGAAAAACTGTCATAGGTTATAAATTCCAGGGGATTAAGTGTTGGGAATACAGCCCAAACTGGAATGGCTAAGGTGGGTGGTACTGCAGGGGCAGCTCAAATGAGACCTCATTACAAGTGCACAAAGTGAGATAAAGCCCAAGGACTTGGCAGCAACAAAATGTGAGTGGGCTGTTACTCCAAGAGGTAAAACAGTGAGCTGCTCTCACAGGGAAGTCAGGCTAACATCAGACTTTTGTGCTTTGGGAAAGGAGTAGTGGGTGATTAAGGCTTCCTTTTTTTCCTATTATTCTGTGTTCCATGGCAGGCATTTTTAAAAGCAATTTGATTCAGCATTTGTAAGTGGATGAAGTACAGCTTGTTAAACAGCCAGCATTAATCTCCTGATATGTCTGGCTTAGAAATGAGACTTGAGCTTGTGCTTATTGATGACATTGAGAAATTGAGCTGCTTCATTATTGCTAATGAAGATGGAAAGATTAAATTTAGATCCAGAGTAAGCCTCTGGAAAGAAACTGTATGGGTTTCTTTAGTACATGTTATATAAGATCTATATGAGATTTTTTTTTTTTTCAGGGGTGGGGAGTGGATTTTGGGTTTTTTACCCCTTTTAAAATACAATTTTCCTGATATTTTATCTAGTTTGTTTCCATAAACTGTTCGAAACAAGGGAGATGGTGCTTATGTTCTCACATAGAATTCTTTTTCTTTCCTCTTGTATGTTCACAGAGCTTTTCAAGGAGGGGAGAAGGATTTTAGACATATAATTCCCATCCCAAAATCTTAAGATTGTCCTATAAATAACTTGCATTTTGACTTGTGCGACTCAGACTCCAGTGATAAATACCACCAGCATGACTGGTGAATTTGGGATTTTTGTTGCCAGGAGCTGGGCATATTTTAAGTTGCAAATCTGGAATCATAGCAAGATATTACAAGGAGTATTTTAGATCATAAAACGTACCGATTCGGAAAGTGAACAAAATTAGTGTGTTTGTACTGCCCCTTTGAAATGGTGGAAGTGGATTTGTGCAATGATGTAAAGTATAAAGACAACCACTCTATCCTAGCAAAAGCTGACCACTCTGAGAGATTAAAAAAAGTCTTGATTTTGTTAATACACTTCTATCAATCTGTTTATTAAATTATTTTTAACTCCATTTCACAAATAAGGAAGCAGAATGAGACAAGGCAGATGTTTAATCAAAACCAATGGACAGATCAGTGACAGATTTAGAAATAACCTTTTGACCAAGAAAGCCAGCAGGGAGAATGTGATAAACAAATGTCTTTATACTTTGTGTAGGTCTTCTTTTGCTTGAGAATGGAGCAACCTCTGTTCTTTGAGGACATAAAACCCTTTGTAATACACATTTGTAAACACATATTTGTAAGTCTATTGCTCAGTTGCTTGTTTATCTGAAGTCTGTAGCTTACATGATATTCAGAAAAGAAAGGAGAAGAGGACAGGGAAAAAGGATAGTAAATAGGGAAAGAAGAAATGAGGAGCAGCTGATCTTTAAAAAAGGTGTGAGGATATCAGTACCATGTAAATGAGGACTGTGAGAGTGGTATATGGGTTTTGCAGCCAGGGACATGCAGGTACTTACTACAGAGTAAAGGAAATAGTTAATTGCTCATAGTTGGCCCTCATGACAGCCATGGTCAGCACTTTGCATGACAGACTGTCAGTTTTTACAACCAGTTTATTCAGAGAATCAGTGTACAGAAGAGCGATTGACATTATCTGCAAAATGGATGCCTTATCATATCAAAAAACACTTAAAAGATTTGTTTTGTTTAGGCTGGGTAAATAGAGGCTAAGAGAAGGTATGACTTCTGCTGAAATAATATGTCAGAGCAGTAAACTATGGAGACCAGAGCAGTAAAATACAGCATAAGCTAAAGGTCAATATTAGCAGAGTCACCAAGGGTCATGAATAAATTCAGGTAGAGAAGAAAAAGTGAGAGTCTGTCATGTGATTTTTCTGCAGCATCTGGAGGGCAGAATGAAAGATTTCAAGTGTTGCAGGCACCCTATGCCCAGTTGAGTCTCAAATTGTGACAAGATGGGTGGGTTCCCTTGTCCAGGCATCCCTGTTTTGAAAGGTGGGAATCCAAGATGCAGTTCTGTTTTAGCCCATCACCATAGCAAGGGCTTCTGTCCTCAGCTTACTTTGAGAGAGCTGTGTAAACAATGGTCCATGGCTCAGAGATAAATATCCTGATGTGAAAAACCTCAAATATTTGAGAAATGTACTCACTTCTAAATGAAATAGAGCTTCTATATTTTTTTAAGTCAAAAGGCAGAAGTAAGTGTGACTCATTTAGAAAAGGTGAAGGTGTGACTGCATAGGTTTTGCAGATATGGAGTAAGCAAATCCACGGAGCTTAGCCGTGTTGTCTTACTGCCTGCACCTCTGTTGTGTTTCTTGGGAGGGGCTGGGTCTCGGTGCAGAGGAGGGATCACAGAGCACACATTGCTCTCTTGGCTGTTTGTTGGCCTTTAGTGTTTCATATGAGCAGCCTGCAGCCTGCTTTGGACAACTGAGCAAAACCAACCATCCTAGATGTGCATGGAGGCTTTGGAAGTGTTTTCAGGCCACTGGCAGTCGCATGAGGAGTCAGTTACCTTGCTGCTCTCCCTTGATAAATGTGGTTTAATAATTAATGTCCATCTGGAGGAGATGTTACTTCTCTAGCTTGTCTAAGCCTGGACAAGGAATTTGCTGACCCAGGTGTACATCAGAGACATAAGCTTCATTATTGCTAATGAACCAGTTAAGGAAATCTTGCCAGGAGACTTTTTTTTTTTTTTTGCAAGAGATAATTCATTGGAAGTTTTGGTGCATAGCTGTGCAGTGCAGTTTGTTTCCTGGATCTTATGCATATGATGCAAAGCTCAGTTAGTGCCTCAATTTTGAAGTGTAGGAACCATAACTAGAAGGAAAACTGTTACATCAGCTGCTGCTACAAAGGAAGAATGTTAAGTATTAACAGGTTGTTTATCCTAATGGGGCAAATATTATTTCAAATTTTATTTTCACTGTGTGAAGTTTCAATGTTTCCTGTAGGCCATGGAAATGTCTCATCATGTTCCAGATTCTTCTGACAGTCTTATTTGCTTCCAGAAATGGTGGGGGAACAAAGTTTACTTGAGTTTGTTTTCTTAAAAGGGTCAGATTGTAATTGATTTTCTGCCCCTGAACAGTCTGTGGAATGATTCCTTTGCCTAGAAAAGGCACTTGAAGAAATGTAAAGAACCTACTTACAGTGTAAGCAATGCCAGTTTAAAATATGTTTAATAAAACAAAAAAGGAACACTTAGAAGTTGTTCCATTTTTTTCGAGACTTTGTGGCACACTTTACTTTCAAGGATCCTTACAAGGATTTACTTGATCTTTAAAACATGCTAACAAGATTATGATGAGCAAGTAATGGTTCTGGGACAGGGCATCAAGTCAAACAGGTGAAATTCCCATTTGTTCTGGAATTTATTTAGCGCAAGTAGGCTCATGTAAGTTCAGGGGATACAGCACAGGGCTTCCTCCTCTGTGAAGCACAAGCGCACTTATCTTTTTAACCTGTTCTCCAATCAAATACAGTGAGTTATTTTTTCCTAGTTCTTTGAAAATACTCTACAAAATCTGTGCTTTTTTTGTAAGTTTAGACACAACAAACCTCAAGTAGTTTCATTCATAACATTCTGTATGTGCCTTAGCCTTGATGAAATTGCAACGTGGGTGACTTTGATCTTCTCCGCCTTGTGGAAAGAGCAGTATGGTTTGTGATATGAAATGAGTGAGATTTGATGGTGGTGGCTTTGACAAACTAATCTCTCAAATTTTGACTGGATTTGGAGTTAGGCTGTTAGTCACCATGGTGGGAAGAACTATATTTAATTTTTTCCTATGGCATGAAGTGATAAGGAAATTGAATTTATTTTCTTTTCATGATAAAACATGGTGTATTTATCCCCATAAATGAAATAGAAATTCTGCATAACCAAATGTCAATGGCGACCTAGATTTCAAGCCATCTATTTTTAGTCATACTACGAAATTTTCTGTCTCTGTTTTCTAAAAGGATCTTCTCCGTTTCCATCTCTCAAAATACAAGAACTTCTGGCTAAGAATATACTCTATTCTTTCTTCCAGTTATATTTGAATCTTATCTTGATTTTAGTTTGCCATGTGTGCCAAGCAGAAATCTATGTGTTCACAAAGCCAAGTCCGAGATTATGCAATACATATGTGCCTAAAGTTTCTCCAAACAGAATTCATTGTTCCTAAATCCAGCTGTGTAGTACAGCACTGACTCTGTTTTCTGTATTTTACAAGTCCTGAGTTCAGATTAGTGGAAGTTTGCCTGTCCTTGCCTGTCCCTGTGTTTTACCCAGAATGGAGCACAATGTTGAAATTCTGAGATATTTGACCATATTTTTCCATGAAGTGGAGTCTGAGGGGGGCTTAGCTGTGTAGCTTGAGGCTTATGTGTATCTTGTGTTAGAGCAGATGTTTAGAATTGTTTTTTTTAAAGATACTACCAGGTACCATAAACCAAGCTATCTTTCCTGACCACCATCTGTCACTGCAAAGGAAGGAAGAGACATCCCCACTGGAATAAAGGTGGAGTAGGAGCCCAGCTCCTACTGCTCATTCCCACTGTCCTTCTAAGTCTTTTATTGATTTTTATGGTGTCAAGAATAAGAATACTCAAATAATGAAATTCATCATTCTGGATGCTGAAATAATCCTCAGAAATGGATATAGACAATTCTGATCTCTAAGGGAAGATGGAAGAGGAGGCATTACAACTTCATTCACGGAATTGTCAAGATTCTATGTAGACCCTGCATCTCTGGGATGGTGGTAGAGATACTGATAGAGGGCTTCTGGAATAAATGTTGGTAACAAATTAACAGGCTTTCATTTTAACAATATGTAAAGGTCTCTTTGAATGGCTTTAACTTCTGGTCTTTTTTTTTGTTTTATTTTTAAGGAACAAGCATTGAATGACAGTACTTGGGTGGTTGGCTTTCATCTTAAAAATCTGAATTTGTAGCATTTGGAGAAAAAGTTACTTGCCATTCTGCAACAATAAATTCTAGAAAAGTAAGCTAATGGTGAGTTGGAGCTAAGGTTATTATGTCTTCTGCTTCCTTCTGTGTAAACATAAACTTAAATTTAGAATGTATTATTCTCAGAGCTTGGCAAGTACTAAGGATTTATCACAGTAAGAACACTGCCTTCCTATTGTTTATAAAAACACTGAAACAAGGCCTCTGGGTTATAATTCAACTCCCCTACAATTATCAGGCTGATATTTATAAAAAAGCTATTGATAGGACCCTCATTAAGAGTGTGTTCAAACCACCTTTGAAATACAGATGTGAAAAGTAGTTCAAAACACACTGGTGAGCATTACAAGAAAAAGAGTCCATGGTATTTACAGGGACCCATCATTCCATATTATACAAGAGAGTTACTGAAACCCATTTCAGTGATGCATTTAAATTACTGGGGGGGTGAGGTGGGAATCCTGAGAACTGAACTTATGTTAAGTGACAGAAGTGAGACTTTCAATGTCACTGAACTTATATTTACTGTGAACAGATGGGATTTTTGTTTTCTAATTTTCTGAGTTGCCGTTAGGATTTCCATTCTAGACCAAGTCCAAGAAACAAATTTTTTTCCCAGTCAGTCACAGAAAAGACTGAAGGTGGATATATTGAAAATTGTTCTCTTCTGCACTTCTTGCTTGTAGTTATTAGTGATATTTTCTAACTGGAGGAACTGTAATTAAAATCAGATGGCAAATATACCCTGAAATTTTTATGGTTGAAAACCTTGCCAGCACTGCCAGCTGCTGCTACCCTTTCAGAAACATAGGGGTTTTTGCTTGTTTTATCTGAATGGGTTGTTATGGAAATTTATCTTCAATCTCAGCCTAGTTCTGGAAAGAAATAGATAGAATACTTAGAAATATAGCGACAACATTTCCCTCATTTTTGTCAGTGCTTTAGAAGAAAGAGTATTACAGCTGGAGTTGGATGTTTCTTATTTATTTTTAAACAGTACAGGTGTGTAATGCTGGAAAGGAGCCTGTAAAGCCCCCAAAACTAAAACTATTTGGTAATCAAAAGACAGGCTTATGTTCCACCAGGTCAGATAAACATATCCCCTATTCTGACTACAGTTTCCAAGGACTTCAGTAGCTGGAATTTGGGATTGCAGTCTCTATAAAGGCTCAACTTAATTTGCTTTAATGATTTTGGGCCAAGTGACTTCTCTCACTGTATTGGAGGTAGTGCATTGGGGTGTGTGTGTGTGTGAAGGAAATCCTTCAGTTGGAATAAAACTGAGCCGTGCTCAAACAATGTGACATTTCCAGGTCCTCAGACTCTGCCTGGAACAACTTCACACAGAATGTGATCAGTTACACTTCAGTGCTGGCTAATCTTCAACTGCAATCAATAAATTGCCTGGACAGGGAGAGAGTAGGTGAATCAAACATGTACTGTGGTGTTTGCTTTTACAGCCTTTTTGAGAGGTCAGATAATGGAGACATCAATTAAAAGCAGGATAAACAGCAGGGTTCTTCCAGTGCAATAGTGTTTCCCTTTCTTAAATGGGAGTGTGAATTTAGCTTTAGAGGAACCAGCCAAATAAATTGGTTGTGTTTATAAGCAGTGTAATTCAGACATGTCTGGTGAAAACTTCAGTGCTCAAACTTCCTTCAGAGAACACAGAATGTAGATTTTGAGTGAATATATCAATATCCAAACCTTCTTTACAGAAAACAGTGGTTTGGTTTTTTTCAACCTCATTAATTTTTCAGTGTTTTTTTTCAGTTATTTTAGAATGACTTCAACACTTAAAATGAAAGCTCATTGTGATGCACATATGTGTGAAGGAAATAACACTGAACAAACTTCAATGTGTCACTTCCAGGCTCTTAATGGACCCTAAGTGAGCTATTTCCTAAGTGTCTTTGTCAACAATGATAATTTCTATGGTGGGTGAGACTACAATATTTATCCACTGGCCTTTATTATTTGGGCTGTTTCATACAAATATTATCTTTTCCCCCAGTGTCTTTAATCTAATAGACTTGATTAGTACCATAGTTTTGTCTCTGTTTTTGTTATGTGGATATTTTGGCTCCCAAGCAATGATATCTCCAGTAGTTAGAGGTGCCATTGCTGAGACTGTTGTTTCACAGGAAAAGAAAGTGCTGAATCAGAACATCTCTTGAGAATTGGCAGGGAGTTTGTCCTCAAAACTAGGAAGTAGGTTGTTCTGACTCCAAGAGCTGGTAATCTTGGGCTTGCAGAGGAGAGAAGTGCCTCTTTATGGGGTACTTTCTGCTCCACAACAGATGTGTTCAGTTGGCCGAAGTTCAGAAGATTTGCAGGAACCTTATTAGAAAAGTGAGACAAAAGGCAACACACTCTGCTGGTTGATGGGGATTTCTCACATTGCACTGGATACTGCACAATAATTTTGCAAGAAGGCAGAGCCAGCTGTGAGATGGATGGAGCCACATATATTTCCACACCCAAGAGAGAAGTTTGTGTACAGAATTACAGTCAGGAATTCTGTGAGTGAAAGATATCAAACGTTATTCACACAGAGATGTCTGGATTTGTAGATAAATTCACTTGAATTGGTTGGTTTTGTGTTAACTCTCTGACTATAAAAGAGTTTTGTTGCATTGAAGTCTATAAAGCAGTAAATGATGGAGAAACACTTGAAGATTATTCCATTCTGAACTCAAGAACCTTGCATGATTTGTGTTTGTGGTCTCTTTCCCAAACTTGAAATGGTCATACCATTGTCTTCCCATTTCCCCAATGGCACCTTGCCACTACCACCACCCAGAAAAGCTTAGTGTGAAGAGAGATGCCATGTTTTTCTCTCTCACATGCTGCAGCATTGAAAAGCTGTGCAAAATGAGGTTAGAGCTTCTATGTTGCTGTGCCTCTGCAACAAAGCAGAGAACAGACACCAGCCAGGCTCCTGCTTGCTTGCTGTAGCATGAGGTAGAGGGGAGAAAGTTCATTCGGCAGTGCTTTGATTCCAGGCAGCAGAATTCTTGGACTGGAAACAGAGCAGGGAGTGCCAGTATCACCCAGGAGAGCTGGAGCACATGACATCTCATAGCCAACATGTGTATAAGTGCTGTCCTCTGGTGTGAGTAAAAGGAGATTTTTTTTTTAAAGTGTTCAAATTGTTATTCTCTGTTATAACTTCCTCCTTTAATCTTCTGTGTTTTTAGAGAGAATGGGACTAAAAAGACTTCTCTGTATTTTAGTCTTATTAAGTCTTTTATGTGAACATAAAATGAGAACAGTGCTGTGGAGAACTGAGCTCCCAGAGTGCACACAGCTAAGAGATGTTGAGGGCTGAGTAAATGCACTACAGGTAATTTGCAGGCAGATAACTGGATCTTCCTAACAAATTCCCTTCCCTTGTTGCAGTCAGTTTAATGTAACATAACAGTTTTTCTTCCTTTTGTAAGTAAGAGAAAAAAATCACTGCTGGGATTAAAGCAAACTCAGAGAATTTCAGATGAGGGAGAAGACAGTTAAGCTTGTGAAGCCAAATGTTGGTAGTCATAATTGTAAAGCTTTCATTCCTAGGCCACTCAGTCACTTCCAAAGTGACTTTTAAAAAAATGTAACATTTGAGGACAGATGTTGTATATCTTTTCTAGCTCATCCAAGAACAAATCACATGCATATGGCTCATAATTTGTTTCTATTTCTTTGTTATGTGTCATATATATTTCTTTGAGGAGAAGTTAGTTTTTAGAAATAGTAAACAAACCTTCCATTCAAGCTGAAGAGCTGCAGATAACTGACACTGCTAAAATGCAGGTCCCATTGTCTTGGTGAAGGTTGGTTTGTATGGGATAATCTTACTGCTATCAACAAAATAATTCAGACAGGAGGGATCCTACAGGCTGAGGGATTCTGCATATTTTGTAAAACAAGTTCGAGAAACCAATTTAAGAGTTAATTTAACTTTACCAAGTTGTAAATAGTTTAGGATGGGCTGTAAACATTAGCACATCTAGCCTATTAGTGAGCCACTGCTGGAAAGTGGAGTCACAATTGCAGAAGATGAGTTAGGTAGGGGTGTCCCAGTTTGGCTGTGCATGTTCTTCCATCTGTGGCCTGACTGGAAACAACACCAATGAGCAGACACAAGAATACAGATTCTGCTGTGTGACATCACACACTGGTGTGCCACATGATTTGGAACATGTAGGGATCCTTCCTACCATTGCAGGGCTGTCCTGGAGAACCTGCCAGGTAGGTTGTGGTGTTTTTCCCTATATCCTGGAACATGCTTTATTAAGTATTTCTGAGAATAAGAGACCAGATACAGTGCTGCATTACCCCTGTGCTAGATTAGCTCACTTGATTTCTGATCAGGGTGTGTTGAGCACTGTCTAAATTGCCTGATATTAAATAGACATATGTTGTTCTTTGGGTACATAAGTTCTGCCTACTTCAGGAAAAGCTGGTATAAAGGTACCCTAAAGATTCCCTTTGCTCCAGCCCATAACAGAAAAATAGGGGATTGAGCACCTGATATTTTGGCACCTATCTCTGTTCCTGCTTTCTACCCTTTTGGCTTCCTGTTTGTTCCTGCAGTGGTCCTGTGGTGACATAGTAACTAGAAGAGCTGGGATATTCATTCTCATTTGGCCTTTCTGATAGTTGAGCTGAGTTGCTGTTGCAGTAGCAGCAAGTCCCACTGCCTGCAACCCGCCCAGTAGAATTGGAAAGGCAAAGCAACTGGAGCTATGAAATGCAGATTAAGAAACAGCTTCAAAATATTGAGCAATATATTTCAGCCTTAATGCATTGCAATAGTTTTGCCACAATGTCAGAGGTGTTCTAAAGTGCACATACGAATGTAGCTGAAGTCAAACAAACTGGACATAAGTCATCTTTAGTCCTTTGAATGCTTCACTAGGACTATTTGACAGAACTAAATGATCAAACTTTATAGGGCCAAGTGGGAGAAAGTGGCTCTTTGCTTTGGAACTGGCTCTGTCCTCCTGTGAGTGTGCAGACAGTGCCAGCAGAGTACCAGTGACAGCAGTGTGATGTGTTCCTGCACAGCACTTCTACAGAGCCTGGCTTCTCACTTTTTTGGCACCCACAGTTTCCCAAATGTGCACTATCACACCCCCCCCCCGTGGGGTAGCTCTTCAGATTTTAATTGCAGATAACTAGTGCATGTCCCAGAACTGAAAGAAGCCCTGAAGCTTTTCAGATCACCACCAGACTGCCAGCTTGCTCATCTTCTGTTATTGAGAGGGGTTCAGGAATCAAGGCCAAAATTGCCTTTTTACAACACTGTGGTAGTGTTTCATTGTGGGCGTCAGGGAATGCCTCTAGAGGTAGATGTTGCTTCTCACCTGCTCCACACAAGCAGGTTAGAATGATAGTGCTGATGATATCCAATATTTAAGGTGAACTTCAGAAGGAAGTGAGTTGTAGCCTTTGGAATGATTAAATTATCACCCAAAAATGCATTTGGCATTTGTATGTGAAATACTTACATGCCATAGGGCAGTTCAGCTGAGCCATCTACTACAAGACTAATTCTGCTGGGCAAGACTTTATGTCTGGTATTGCTGAAAGCTGCTTGCTCCTACAGGAGCCACAGTGCAGGACATTAAAAAGCTACAGCTGTTTCAGGAAAGACTGCAGTGGCTGCCACAATAATTTTCTATAACATAACAAACAAACACAAAACAAAACCTCAACACTCCAAAACAACAAAACAAAACAATAACAAAACAAAAAACCAAAACAACCCCCCAAAAAACCCACAACAAAACAAAACAAACAAAGAAACAAAAACCCCCCAAAACCCCAAAAAACCCCACAACAAAACAAAACAAAACAAAACAAAACAAAACAAAACAAAACAAAACAAAACAAAACAAAACCGAGAGAGAGAGAATGTGACAATGAGGTTTAGGGTGTCTATCCAGTGAACTTCAGTTTTCTGTACAGAAGGGCAAAGTTACTGAATGTTTTAATGAGGAAAAGAGGAGGATAGCTTTTAGGAGGATCTAAATTTACAGAGAAAGGGTGAAGTGAGACTAACAACAGTCTGACATATTGGTTCTCCTCTTTTCTTGGCATTTACTTTCAGATAAAACCAGCTGGATTCAGAAAAGTGGTTCAGTGCTAAGTGCTTCCATGACCTGGAACTGGAGCTGTTGTAATTGACAGCAGTTCCCTTTCTTGTATTTATCTTAATAAACAAAGTCCTCTTCCTATGAGGGGTGTTTTCAAGTTCTCTAGATACACAGTTTTCATCAGTGTCTTTGGCTGTCCTCATTGGAGCCCTTTGGACTCTGCACCACTCCTATTCACATGATGATCTCACATTCCTCCTGGAGACAAAAATGTATGCTCATGCAGCCAGAGAGTGGAAACTTACTGATTGTACAGAGCTTGGCAGGAGCTCCTGTTCCAGCCTTCTGACAAGAGCAGGGACAGGCCGCGTTTCTGTAAGTGCTGAGCCAATTAAAGCCTTCTTGTCTCTGTATTGATGCTTCTTCTCTCCCTGTTTGTTCCTTTCTCCATGCTTATGGCAAGTATGCAAAGCAAGAAAGCTGCTTTTTTCTGTGCCTGGTCAGTGTTGTAGGAAAGGTTTGGAGCAGATGCAGACCCATTGTAACAACATTTCTGCAAGAGCCCTACAAGCAGAATTGCCTACAGCAAGAGCACAGATTATATTTTATGTCTGACACATCCATCTTTTAACATATTAGAGCAGAAGATGGAACAGTTCCTTTAGAGCCCCAAATGAATTAGTGCAAACTGGCTTTCTACTGCCTAGAGCTCTGTCTATGCTCCTTGTTTTAACTCTTTGCTAGCCACAATCCAGACCACAGAGAAAACTGCAGTAAATTATTAAGTTCCTTAACTGCATGAACATATGTTTTTATTGTAGTATTAACTTACATGAGCTATTGCCTGCAGTGGAAGTGTGTTGCAAAAACAGCATCTCTGTGTGGCTACATTGGAAGAGAATAGCTCAATGCATAGTATTTTTTCCCATTTTCCTTTCTGAAACATTCCTACTAACGTGCTTTAAGGAAGTAGTTCAAGCACATCTGGTGACCCCAAAGCCACAACTCTGCAGATGCTTCAGGGAAAGGCTTGGTGAATTACTCCTGAAGGTTCAGAGCAAAGGCAGCCTGTTTCTACCTTCCTTCCACTGCATGATGCTCTTCTCTTGAGGTCTTATATAACATGCATTTTAAATGGGTCATATTATGGGCACTTACACAGTCAGAACTTCCAGTATGTCTCCAAATTTTCATCAAAATATCCAAAACTAGCTTTGCAACTGTGTTATGATAATTTTTTTTGCAGGCATGCATTTGCATCCAGTATGCCTGAATTTCTGGTATATTAAACCTAGCAGAACAAAGACTTAGCCATCTCTAAGGTATTATTAAAACTGCCAGTCTGATATTTTGAAATTTAAGTGTAAAATCAAATATTATAATTCTCACAGGTTTGTAAGGAGTTCTAGAGCTAAGTCTGAGTTTTTCTAAGCTGTAGTGCAGTACTGGGTATAAATACATGGTCAGTGGATCTCTGGTGGGTATGAATGCCAAGGGAGAGGAGGATTAGTGCTGTACCATTAGTTATGTTGAGATATGCTTTGAAGAATGTGAAAAACTATTTTTGTTATCAGCAAAACCCATAAGGCCTGGGTTCAGTGACACGTTTCTGCTTTCCTAAGAAATATTTCAAACCCTATTAAAGACAGAGAACCAGCTTGCACTTCCAAGAAGATAAGACAGATGAGCTAAAACCTGTTCCCTCCCTATCTTTCTGTTCTCCTACTTGGCTGCTGACTGTGGACATGCTGTGGCTCACCAGCTGTGCATGGGGAGCATTTGGGCTGGAAGTGAGTGTAGAACAGGTGGGTGCAGGAGAGGTGAGTGCCTGGAGACTGTCCTCATACTCACCAGTCAGTTCCTTCCTCAAGGAAGTGCATAGCAACATGAGGACAGTCACTGCACTGCTCTGCTGGACTTAAAGTTCAACTGTGTATTCGGAGAAAGAAGGTGCCAAATGTGGTAGGTTTTTCAGTAGGACATTGATAAAACATTGATTTGTTCCAGATTTTCCCCTTACCCTTGTTGCTTTGCCTCTCCCATCCACACACAGTCATTGCCTTGAGTCACAATGCATTTGTTACTACAATCTGTGCTGCAGCACTTCTCTGAAAGGCAGTTTCCCTGCTAGTATTTCTTCTGCTGAGAACCTCAAAACTTTTTAGACTGTAGTAATTTCTAAGTGACAGGTTTGCCAGAACATGTAATGATGAAGAGGCCTGCTTGGCTAAAGTTGGGTAGAATCTGGTTCAAACCTCTGTAACTCAAACAGGAAGAGAGAAAATGTCAACTAGTGAATGGACAGGAAGTCAGACAGCTTAAAGCCCAAGATGCTGTTTTTTTACTAGCAGTGAGTATTTTCACTTTCACTGAAGTTTTTTTTTTCTTGTTGGTAAACTACTTTTACGTTGTTTGCTTTTGAAGAGAGAAAATATTTTTTTCATGGAAAGCAGTGAGTGGACTTTCAATTTTTAACACAAACAGAACTTGTTTTATGGAGCTGTGACCAATATGAGAGATTATATATCAAAGTGTTTTCCTTAGCTGAAAATCCTGAGAACAAGTAAAACTCAGAGAAAATGGAGAGCTCTTTGATGCAAAGAGTAGCTAGAGGCCTTGTTTTGGTTAACTTGTTTGATTTCAAGATCAAAGGGAGATTTATGGAGAACAGTAATGCTATGGAGACAGTTGTTTGAACTTTGGATTTGCTAACACTAACAGCTGCTGATATCCTTGAGAGGAAGATCCTTGGTAGCAGTGCAAAACAATCTCACTGCTCTCATTTGCATTGGGAAAAGCTTGGCTGGAAATATCACTGCTGAGAATAGAGGAGCAGAAAGAAAGAGTGGTTGTATGGGCTGCCTGGAAAAATCACAGAGGTGAAGGACAAAGTGTTCTCAGTTTGATATGGATGAAGTTAAGATGAAGATTGATTGGATTTGATTGCCCTGTAGTGTGGTGGGTTTCCTTGGGAGTTAGATTGCATGTTTGTGCAAAGCTTGTATTTCACTCTGAAGTTAGATGGAAATGTTTCTCAACAGGAGATATATCTTAGAGCTTATCTAAGAAAAACATATAGAGATTATGGGAAAAAAAACCCCAGTTTTTCAAAAAATTGCAGAATGGGAATTCAGAAGTCCTAATTTAGGCCAGAAATAATGTTAAAGGCATATTGTACTATTCCCCTCCTTTGCATATGTAGAAGGATTCACGTTTGGCCTTTGTGTTCTGCACCTGTCTGACCTGCAATAGCTCTGAGGAGAATTGTTGTGTTGACAACTCATGATAAGGCAAAGCAGAACTTGTACTGGAAGGAGTGTTTTTCAGGCAGTTATCAAATTACTTGCAGCTTTTCATCAAAGCAAATGAATCTACAGCAATATGAATTGAATATGGTAGTTGATCCTGAACTCTTAACTGCCAAGTTACTGACATATTCTCTTTTGCTGATACTGTTAAATCTTAACGTACTTTCCCCACCCTTCACCTGTTTGACTTGCCTTCCATCTTGCTTTTGAGTTCCTCTCTGCCAAGCTTTGAGCTGTGTTTATCAACCCACTCTGAGCCCAGCTTCAGCTGGAAGCAGGCCCAACCTATGGTAGGAAAGGGCCTAAAAATAATTTGTTGTAGCAAAGATGTATTTGACCAAAAGCAGAGAAGCATGTGCTTTATTAGTGTTTCATGGTGCCTTCCAGCAGGGCAGAGCTGAAAACTGCAGCCTTTTTTAAAACTGCTGCAATTATGTGTTGTATAAATTCCTAAAAATCCTTCTATGAAAACCAGCCAGCTGTGTTGTTATCAGCAGTGCTGGAGAAGGCAATGTGAAAGCACAAAATGTTAAATCAAGGAAATCAGTTATGTAATCATTTTCAGAATCGTTCAGAAGTAATCAGACCTTCTCAGATTTTCCTGTATTTTTTTGCCTACAAGTGAAATGGAAGTGTCTTTAAAAAAGGTTACAAAATTAGCAGAACAATTCCTTTCTGTGAAGAATATTCATCAGGGAAGGGTTGATGCCAGCTCTGTGCAAAGCCACACACTTGGGTGCAGTGTGAAACAGACAGAAAGTGATAGTGCTGCAGGTACAAGGCATTGAGAAAGTCTTGGGGCTGTATCTCACTTATCTGTACAGAATCAACTTCTCTGTGAGAGAATCTTTAATTTCCTATACCCAGATTTAAAAAGCAGAGTCAGATTTCTTCAAATAAATGTGTGGAATGCATGTTCTAGAGAAAGTGAGAGCAAGCCTGTTCAAAATTAAATCAGTGGCACTCAGCAAGGCTTCCATGGGAGTGGTTGTCAGCTCAAGCAGTTGTATTCTTCTGTACCTTTTCTATCTCAGTAATTGATATTAAATAGTATAATTTATTTGAAAACAAATGAAAGGGACACCTTTGGTTTGGGGAAAAAATCCCTTTACTCCAATATTATTATCCCCTTAGAACCTGTTCTTTTTAATTGATTTAAGCTGATAGGATGTAATTTTCATAAAGCAGCCGGACCAGTTTGAATCAATCACAGGCTGTCATGCTTGAAGATACCCTACACTGGGGAAAGTACATAAATAGGACAGAGAAAGGGAAGGAATTAGCAAAGTTAAGGTCAATCTTATGCCTGTGGGAATACTTTCCTTTTATCAAGTAAGGTAGGCAACAATCCTCCCTGCTGAGTTAAAGAACAGGGGACAATGGCACTGGTTGTAAAAACTGTACATGATAACTGTAGCTCTAGGAATTATCCACACCTAGGAAACATTGCCACATATCTTTCTGATCTGTTTAGTTTCCCTTATATTTACTTTCTGTTAATTAATTTGTGTCTTTGGGATGCAGAGACTATAACTGCATGCTGTACTTAAGATATGGGTAAGGCAAGGATTTCTACAGCAGCAAAATGATGCTTTTCAAAATGTTTTCAGATATCAGAGTACTAGAAAAACAGATGTTTACACAGCTTTATTTCCTCTGATTCAGATATAGGAAGCAGAAAAGCATCTAAAGATTTACTCAGATTGAATTAGGCAGCAGTTATGCCTCATGTGTTGTAGGGCCTTACATCAGTAATTGCAGGAGGAGGTGAAGTAGCAGCTGCATTTTTGCTGTACTTTGAGTGACTGGTTCCTCATGAGTGCCAATGGTGAGATCCATTCTGAATTGCACTCTTTCCCAGCAGGGCAGTCCAGCTCATGAGGTGTCTGGAAGATAAGATTTTTTATTTTGGTGAAAGTATCCCACATACAGAGGACACCTAGGCTCATGGCTGTTCTGTGGTGTTGGAGCAGCATCCAGCACTCCTAGTGTGAAGAACAGGACCACTAAAAGTGCAAGTCACCCCTGTTTGCACAGCCTGTCCTGATGGAGCTGGGCATCAATTATCTCTCTGATCTAGGTATGAGTAATACAGTAGAAAGGAGCTTAGTACCAGCAGTTCCTGAGAAATCTGCTGGCGAATTATTAAAACCAGTGTTTAATTAAAAGATGAACTCAATCTCATGGCCAGAGAAGCTCAAAGTAGGATATGTGAACGACTGAGAGCCAGTTCAGGCCAGTTTTCTCAGAACACCACTTACAAAAGCACTGGTAAGGGATTATTCTAGCAACACTGCTTTGTAAAGAGAAAGAAATCCCATTTTTTTCTTATCAGTGCAGGGCCTGTTGTTTTGCAATTTCTGAAAACTCTTTGATCCTTTTGTGGGACTAATCTTATGATTAAATACATGTTATTGTTAAACACATCAGATGTAGTTTATTTTTCCTTTACTGCAGGAATGCATTTAAATGGAAAACTTTACTCAGTTGGATTAAACAGAATTTCCTCTCAATCAAGTCCTCCTCCCTATACTGCTACATCCAAAATTTCATTTTAACTGATCATTCAAGCTCACTCTTCTACACGAGTTGATAGCCCAGTGAAGTCATGAGGGAGCATCTGCATCAGTTACAGGCCACTTTCCTTTGAGAAGGATTCTTCTATCACTTTTTCGGATGCAAAACATTTATTTATGTTAGAATTTTTCTGTCTTTTTTTTCCCCCAGTACTTAGGATGGAGAAAGGCGAAAGATTGCCCTTGATGGGCAGCTCTGGATTTACTTTTGCATGTCCAAAATCTCTGTAGGACTTCATGTGGGGACACAGAGAAAGTAAAAGTGTAAGAAAGGAAATTCAGACTAATGACTAAAATTTCTGTATTGTTTTTATTATGAATGAAAAAGTTATCCCATGAGGACTCAAGCCTTAAAACCATGATAAATTTTTTTAGGTAGCACTGGAGGAAAATTTTTCAGGTGATATGTGTTGAGTTACCAATTATCACTGATTTCTCACTACTTCTGTTGTATCCATAAATATTTGTTGTCTTATCCTCATCTCGGGAGAACTCTTTGAAATGAAAATATGGGTGAATTCACATTTCACTTTTTGATGCTACCAAAACGCCACACATTAATATGAATAGCAGTGAAGGCAATTGGTCTCTGTGAGTGAGGACAGCCTTTCTCAGACTGTGGTGCTGAGAGAAAGAGGAAAGTCAGTTGTCCAAATGCTCATGGTCTGTATTTGTGTGATTGTGGAGGGAGGAAAAACCCTTTCTTCATTTATTCAAATTGAAAAAAAATGGGAAAAAAATCTCCTTACATATGTGCTGATCTGATTTAGACTCTGCATTAACAGATAGGAATTGTGTGTAGAAGCTTTGCCTATTGGTATTTTGAGCATTAATTCATTAGCAAAGAACAAAATATAGTGTACTAAAACTATTTTCCTGAAGTTGAGACAGATATGCATCCCACAGGGCATTGTTATTTCTTTGTAGTTATAGAAGAATTTTATTCTAGTTTGATAACTCTAGAGTAGCTGAAAAATGCAGATGGAGGATCTCAGGCTGAAGAATCACATAATCACACAATCACTGGGTTGGAAGAGACCTTCAAGATCATCTAATCCAACCCAGCTCTGACACCTCAACTAAACCATGGCACCGAGTGCCACATCCAGTCTTTTTTTAAACACATGCAGGGATGGTGACTCCAGCACCTCCCCAGGCAGACCATTCCAATACTTTATCACCTTTTCTGTAAAAAACTTTTTCCTAATGTCCAACCTGTATTTCCCTTGGTGCAGCTTGAGGCTGTGTCCTCTCACTCTGTCAGTGGCTGCCTGGAGAAAGAGAACAATGCCACCTGGCTACAACCACCTCTCATGGAGTTGTAGAGAGTGACAAGGTCACCCCTGAGCCTCCTTTTCTCCAGGTTAAACACCTCCAACTCCCTCAGTCGTTCCTCACAGGGTTTGTGTTCCCAGCCCCTCACCAGCCTCGTTGCCTCCTCTGGACGTGCTCAAGTGTCTCAACGTCCTTCCTAAACTGAGACACCCAGAGCTGGACACAGCACTCAGGGTGTGGCCTGACCAGTGCTGAGTACAGGGCGAGAATGAGCTCCCTGCTCCTGCTGGCCACACCATTCCTGATCCAGACCAGGATGCCATTGGCCCTCTTGGCCACCAGGACACACTGCTGGCTCAAGATGAAACACCGTTTCCAGAGATACAATTTTTTTTTTTTGTCTGAGTTTTGGGGACTATAATATCTCTTTCTCATTTTTGTAATCCTCTTGTTTTCAAAACACTTTGTGTACCTTCAAAATTAACAACTTGAATGTATTTTTTCTGTCTTTTTAAGCAGTTCTGTGAGAACATTTTGCCCTCTAGTGGTGCAGTGAAGTAGAGACTGAGCCCAGCCCTTGCGAGACTTGTTAAAAATACTAAAAGCCACCCATGGTATTTAAACACTGAAAATTCAGCTCCATAGATCATCACCATTTGTGAGCTATGTTTCAAGGGGCAGGAGAAAGAATGAGTTTTGAAAATGTTCTAAATACGGTTGTTTTATGCAATCAATTGTGAATGTTTATATATAATAATGAAAGTTGTTCTAAAGTGTCCAAAGTGCTTCGGTATTCCCAGCAGTTTGTTTTCCTTCTTTGTTGTAAATCAAAAGGAAAGGCTAATAGCAAACCCTTTAACCTATCCTAGAAAGAAAACATGCATAATATACCAGTGTTAAAAAAAAAAGGGCTTTACACCAGAAAAGGAGAAGTTTAATCAAATTGCAGCCAAAAGATTTATAAACGCTTCCTTTGAAAAGCCTCACTCTGAAAGATTAATATGTTAATTTAGAATAAATGTAATTCAGTTAGTCAAGCTCAGAATTCAGCTAATTTACTCTGCAATGCTTCTTACTTTATGTGGTATTTTAAAATATTTCTTTATAATCAGAGAGGCATTAGAGAAACTGGCATTACTGAAATGCTTTTTTTTGCCACTGATGATGCTTCTGGCCTCCACAGCATCCTTTGGCTTATTCCAAAATATTTTCAGGCTTGAACAAGTCCAAGGAATGAGTTGCTCGGGCAATCCTTGCAGGAGGTGATTTCCTCTAAGCTCTGAGGACACGTTGTGATATGGCAGGGACAGCGGTGACCACAGGGAGGCAGAGCAGGCAAGCGTTCGTGAGAGGGAAACGCTGCAAAATGCCAAGTGCTTCTGCACTTACCACATCCTAAAGCACAAAAGGCTGCCCTGTTCCCACTGATGGTACATTTTGCTTATGCATTTAAGAAGGACACAGAAAATGTTTGTAAACAAGAGATCAGAGATCACTGAACCAGTGAGATGCTTGATTTTTTTTTTTTTTTTAACATAGCTGAATAGTAGCTGATGTGCAAAGGAAATGACACAGATGAAGAAGCAGTGGTGATGTGAACTGTGGTTTTCAGGACACCACAAAACCAGTCCTGTTCAGTTTTTCCACGCCATGACCTTCAACAAGAGTTTAAAATTTACATGCAAGGAGAGACAATCCAAAGGGAGCTGGAGCCTGGGAAGAATTCCTCCCTGTGCAAGTTTTCCTTTATTTTTTAAATTCTCTGCTCAGTATGGTTGAAGCAAACAGCAAGGTTCCTCCTCACACATCATACAAATAACTTGTTTTGGAAATTATAGTTTACTCTAGCTTACCCTTAGCTAAATTAGCTGTAGCTCTGGTGTTTCCAGTTTTAAATTGAACTAAGGCCGAGATCTGCAACACATTGCCCTCATGACAGTAAATCAGATGCCACTAAAATACAGCCTCTTGCAGAGCAGCTTCCCTCACTCTGTTGGGAAATGACAACCCCATCTAACATTTTTGAAAATGGTCCAGATAGTGCAACAAGAGTTTTCACTTGCAAACAAAACAGGATCAGACAGAATTCAGAGTGGTCTTCAGCTGCTTCAGTTTTCCCTGTAATTTGCTTGTTGGTCTGAGAATCTGTGTTTGGCAGAGGGATGTTCTTTTTGGGAATCATTGCTGGTGGTTGTGACAGCTTCTTCTGCCTATTAATTGTTCACTTTTTTTTCCCTAGGATTGAGCACAAAAGGCTTGAGTTGTGACATTGAGATTTTTATCTCACTAGTCAGTTAATTGTACATGTCTATTTTATTCACACTGAATGATGGGAGGGAAATAAACTGTTCATATGAAAGAATCCCATGCAACTTCAAGCAACAGGGCAGGGCTGGGTTGTATAACTAGAAATTCAGTTTTGATTTACCAGAGGATTAAAGGAATTATTCAGATTAGTTTTGTTTATATATTCCTTTGTCGCTGCTGATCTCATTTTAGAGAGATGAGACAGTCTCTTTTTATGGAGTGGAAAAAGCTCTAAGTTTATTTTACATGTCCCTTTTTATAGAGTTTTACAAAGATCTTGTGTTTATCTTTAATTGGTCAGTAATAAGCTGTTAATCTGTAATGATTGGTCAGTTCACTCAAGGTGTGTACATGCAAGACTTTGTTTTGAGATATTGTTTTTCTCTTTAACTTGATGGTTGGGTGTAGTTAATAAAGGTGTGAGAAACAGTCCTAGTCTGTAGAATTCTTTCTTAGGGAAACAAGCTGTTTTTTACTGTTGTGGGATTTTATTTTTATGAAGGGCAGATAACTTGCTCACAGCTTATGTTGGATTAAGTCAGAATTTAGTCTGTGAGATTTATACAGGCTCACAGTTTAGCCACTACATTCCTCAGTGTTCAGTGCTTTTCTATAGGCACAGCAACATCTGCCTCAGGCACAGTGGACTAGGGATTGTTCTTATAGAGTGTCACTGTCCTCCAAGTCTGGGAGTGTGTTAAATTGCACTGGTAAGGAAAACTTCCTCAACATCCTGACAATTAGAGTACAATTCTTTAAAGGGTTTGGACCCGCTGCCTCAGGTCTTTCTGATCTGCTAAGAAGATTTGTGGCAGAGGTCTAAGTTGAATGACCAGGGTGCTAGTCTTTGTTTTGAATCAGAGAAATTTCACTTCTTCTACATTCTTTTTCTGAAGCTGGCAATTGGCTTTCATTCACAAACTTTAGCTACCTTGGTAGTAGTGTGAATCCTCTTAACAATGTAGAGAAAACCAACCCACCAAACAACAAAGACCAAACTAACCAAGAAGCATTTAAAATATTGCCTAAAACCTACTATCTTTGAAGATGAATATTTACTCTTGTGAAAAGATTTCACCAGTCAGAAGCTGAAAAAACTTCTTACAAACACTGACTGGTAGGTTTTTCAATCTATGTTTACAATAAATAGTCTTTTTAAGCCTTTCTGTGCATCATTTAGTTCTAGAGGTGCTTCTTCATGTTTACCTTTGCTTAAAGCACTGAAGTTAAAGTAGAGTTGCTAGCTGAATAAGATTTATTTTACAATGAAATGACAGTGTATTAAGAGGGCCACAGAAGATACTGCTTTTCTTACTTTTCCTGGTCTGATGGCTTCTATTTCCAGTTGTTGTCCATAGATGTGCCAGCTTCCAAAAGAACAGGTGTTTCCTATCTCAAGAGAGGATAAATAGTAAGGAAAATGGGCAGAATTCTGGTTCTCACTTCTTTTTCTGACTTACTATCTATGCAAATTGGTCTCATTAAGGAAGGCCTTCTACATTTACCTCTTACATCCATATCCACAGTGCCAATTTCCTCACAAAACCCCTGCTCCCTCTTTCATCTCATCTTAGGAATGGTTACTTTCTCATTTTCCAGAGAAATGTTTCTTTTGTTTAAAACACAGCAGAGTGGCTTCCACTTTTGGGCAGAGGTTGTAAGAGAGGGTAATTTACCACTTTTACAGTTTAAAGCAGTAGCAAGAAGCTGGCAGTGTAGGGTCATGGGAGGTTGTCTCCTGTGCTGAAGGAGACTGGGATAAGCACAATCCAGATGTTGCCCCAGCTGAGGGAGGGGGTACTTTGGGAAATGGGCAGACACCTTCCTCCTAGCCCCACTAATTTCTCAGCTTGTAGACCAAGCCCCAGCTCCTCTCAGGACGTTGCTGGTAGAGGAGTGGCTGTTCCTCACAGAACTGTGGAAAAGCAAAGAGATGGAGCTTCAGGAGAAGCAGTTATCAAGTCATTTAAAGCCTTCTACAAACCCCAAAAAAGCTTGTTGATGACACAGCTCTTGTCTGAAAACTTATGGGTCGACTCAGCTGTTCACAGTTCTCAAGCTTATCCAAGGTCCCAAATGAATCCTTTTCATTTTCCATTTCCTGTTAAACCCTGCTGACCATTTCTGTTCCATTGGCCTTGTCTCATTGCCACCCCAAACCAGCTGTATCACAGCACTGAGGTTTTGCTGCTCAAAGGGGTTTTGGGCCAGCAAAATAATCAGTTCTGTTCTTTTGGGAAGCTTTGGGCTTGCTCTGCCCTGTCAGAACCACTGTTTCTTGGAATAACCCAGCTCTGCCTAGGTAGCTGTTCAGGCTGTTAAACAAAGGAGAGACCATTGGCTGATGAAGTCCAGTCTGTACATTTCATGCAGACTTGCCATGTGTATTCCCAGACCATTCTCCTTGCTCAGCTTGCCATTCCATGGAGGAAGCCATGGTTCATGTTTTCCTCACCAGTTGTGTAGCAGGGATGTGTGACCCATCCAGCCCTGCACATTACTAGAAATGTGTCACATTCACAGGGCCCCTGCTCTCTTCAGGAAAGGCACAGTAAACAAGGAAAGTACTCCACAGAGTTTTTTCTGCTTCACTTTCCACCCCTCTACTCTCAGTTCTGCTCTAGAAGGATGATTTGCTCAAATTCTGAGTTCCTGTTTTCTGCTCTGTTGGCCCTCGGAGGGACTAAGACATAACACAACTGTCATTTCTGCTTGTTTCCTGCTTACAGTACTGAGACCTTTCAGGTTCAATATTCACATTTGCCTAAAGTCATTACTGCATCTGCTAAGTAGTGAATAATGAGGTTGCCAATAGAGCAGCACTTTACTCATTTCATGAAGAAAATCTGTACTGACACTTAGCTGGGAGTCTATTTTGAATTTTTCTGGCTATTGATCTACATTCTGAAGTGCACCCCAGACCTTCTTGACCTGACCATAATTTTTAGTCCTTCATTTGCAAAGAATTAAAAGATCATTTCCAGTAAACCTAAGTATCCCCCTGGAATGCTGCCTAATTTGCTGGAAAGTACTGTAACTGCTGTTTGCAGAAAGACATTTGGACTTACAGCCTGAAACCAAAGACTTAGAGCCAAATACTGTCTTCAGTTGCACCACAGTAATTCTAATATAATTATTCTGCTTGTAGTGAAGCTCCTCTCTTGTCATCCTCTTCCTGTTTGGGATTTGCAGAATATTTTTCAGGAGTAGTAACAATTTCCTCTGAAAGATCTCCAGGAAATGGTCAGAGAGACAAATCTTACATGAGTCCAAAGATTGGTCAGTGAAAAGATGGAGAAATCAAGTAAGTTATTACTTGGCCTCTGGTAAGTGCTGTGTAGCATTTCTCAGAAACTAGAGAAATATTATCTGGCACTTCACTAACTCTATTTTTGGCAAAGAGGCTCTTTCTTCATCCTCATTAGGTTCTTAATTGCAAGCAAGAAACTCTGTCTTCTCAGAGAAGGAGAGGAAAAAGGAGAGTTGCAAGGATATGGTTGAGATATCAGAAAGCACTGCACCTCAGCTGAGCAGTGATGACTTAACTATATTTTCAAGGTAAATAACTTTGAGTGTGAAGGGAAACAGGGTGCCCGTGCAGAGGGCACTGACAAGCCAATGCACTCATTAGAATTCAAAGCACTCCTGTGTGCCTTCTGTCCCTCTGAGAGCAGGCCACAGATGGCTTGTAAAATGTACCTCAGCCTTTGGAATATGAATTTAGAACTGCCAGCTGATGCCCTGCTTCCCGCTGTCGGTTGCAGAATCTGGTTGGTGGAGATCAGACAATATTACAATGTCAAATTGCCTGATATACCTCCACCACATGCTTGTTCTTTAAAAAATTCCCTCAAAAGCTCTGATGTAAAAGTATCATCACATATTCCCTGGGCTAAATCATTGCAGTTAGTGAGCGTGGCTAAGAGATCAACTTGAAGGGTTTTGTTTTCCCTGTCAGAAACACTATTTTAATTATATCTCCTGTGGCCCAGCAGCACCTTGAATACTGACTTTAAACAAACATGTCAATTGAGGGTTTTCAACAAATGCTTGTAGGTCTATTTTGACTCACTCCCTGGCATTTAAATGCAGGATTTGCTCTGATGTTATAAATGACTCAGACCCTAGGCGGGAATGAGTGATAAATTTATTGAGAACTAATAAAAAATCCACCAAGCAAAAGAGGCAGCTCTGTGAGCGTGGCCGACTGCCAGAGGCTCATCCACAAAATGGTGGCTCCACCTTTTATACCCCTGGTGTTGTGTCAGCCAGATACATTTTCATCAGCTGTCCTACATATTCCAACATTTTCCTTACATATCCCTGGCCCCTCCCAAAGTCTGTTAGTTGACTCTTCCTCTCTGTCCATTGGTGGAGACCTCCCTGTGACTTGATGGGAGGTGAGGTGTTGTCACACCACACCAGCCCAGTACAAGGTTCCCCCATCCCCAGCTGCCCCATGCAAGGGGCACAGGTACAGCCCTCCCTCCACATGTCCCTGATGACGCTGACAACCCAGGGTTGTCTGGTGGCAACAATACCGAGGGGAGAAGAGAGGATTAAAAGGATAACAAAGAGGGGTCCAAAACCGGCCTGGATCACCCACATACGACAGAGTCACACATCAAAAGAACTTTAAACCTTAACAAAACTTCTCTTAACACACATAATATCCGTTCCTCATTTGTGAGAGCCAATCATCACACCCACTCATCTATAAAATCTGATAACGTTTCTAAGTTTTGTTGCTAATCCTTGAGAGCTTGAAAAGTTCAGAAATGCATTAGCTAGCTCTAGAATCTGGAGGACGCTGGAACCTACTTAAATTCACATCACTGCCTATGGATTAAATACTCCATCATCTTTCAGAAAAATACAGCTTGTAAAATTGGACACAGAAATTAGCCTCCCTTGTAACAGGAAGAAGAAAATGTGTTGAAAGAGAGGAATGGGATAGTGAGACTCTAACAAAGAAAACCAAGCTCTTACATTACACATGGCGTGGCAGTGGGCTAAGGGAAAAGGCTTGTTCTTAGGGAGGGACTGTGCTGCTGGGAAACAAAACACCCAAAGGGACAGAAGAGATTTCATTGTTCATTTCGTCATAGGAACCAACCTGGCCAAATCCAGTCTGTCTATTGTAGTCTAGGCAACAGCACAGGGGTAGAGGTAAAGCTGCCTAAAATGCTGCTGTTGTAGCTCACCCCAGCTTGGAATAGGAGCAAAGCTAGTTAGTGTCTGTCCCTGCATGGATATAGGCAAAGTGAGATGGCAGGCAAGATTAAAATAATTTATGAGGTGAAAATAATTTTGAACAACATTGCCAAAAAGTGGCAGAAAAATTGTTTCTGTCTTCTACAGGTGATAAAGTGGGCCACACAAAGCTCCTTATTTCCTCTGTGCCTTACAGCACCCCTGAACAGTCCCAACCTGCAGCAGAGGCCTGGCTGTGCCTGGGGATCTCCCACATCCTAATGCCAGTCTGGAAACCTTAACGTGCCTCATGTGGACTCCTGGCTGTTGTCTTCTTGCTTAGTAGGGAGGGCAGTTGTAACATAGCCAAAACCAATTGTATTCTCTAGGTTTGGTTCAAGTTTTAAGATTTATTTATTTATTTATTTAAATTAGGGAAAACCATTCAATTGCATAAGGAAGGAGATGATGCCAAGACATGAACTGCACTTCAGCATTTGGTTTTATCAAAGCAACTGAAAGGCAGGCATCTAAAAATTCCAAACTGGCAAACTAGTGTTATTGGTGCTTTTTGTGTTAGAAATTTCTGATAATTTTTAGATCTGCTGTTTTAAAGGCAGCCCTGTAAGTGGGTCTGTGTACTGGCTGTCTAAAGCCTGTGTTCTGTACAATCACAGCCCTCACACTTTCTTTCTTTGTTGTTTTCTCTCCCCACAGTCCCCATCTTGCCCCTGCCCTCAAAATGTCTGCAGAATGCCAGCTGAAATGAAGAGTGCTAAGGAAGTAGGAGTAATTTCTAAACACAATGTTACAATTTTGTGATGTGGAATCCAAGAAGATTCAGCCAGTAATTCTATAGCCCACATTTGCCATAGACAGCAAAGTTTAAAGCAAATGAGACAATCTAAATGAACTCAGCCACAGAAACCAAAGGACATTTTGTCCTTTGCTATCTTTCTAGAAAAAATAAAATCAAAGTCGTTTTGGGATGTAAAACTAAATAGCTGCATCTGGCAATTAGGAGAATTAGGGAAATGGTGGAGGGTCTGAAAGAAAGCCAGTTTGATGGTCACATTTTTTACTGCTTTCATTTGCTGCTGTTATGGAGATTGGAGCACAGCTGTGCTCAGCACTTGTTTACCAACTCAGATCCAGCTGGGGAAATGCAGTCAGTGCTCCCAAGAACAAGGTGAAGTTTCTGATTTTGATATACATTCTCTTTGCTAAGAGCTGAAGGTCTAAAATTCCACCTCTCCAAGGTGTTTTCTGCTTTTCAGGTGAATTGCACTGAAGATTTCTGACATCCCTTTGAAGGCTTCCTGCAGGAAAGATGAAATTTCAAACCTGTATATTTCCTGAACCTTGATCTCATCCTGTCTACTATTGGAATATATGACCCAAAAGTGCTTCCCTATGAATTAGGCACTCATCATGCATTTTAACCTTCTTGGAGAAAATTATGCAGGTCTCTGAGTTGCCTGCATGAGTTATCTTTTATTCATTAGAATCCTAAATGTTATTGACATGCATTCTTAATTATTCCCTGCTGGAAACAGTACTGTTCCTGAACAAGTATTTTGCATTTGTTATGTCCTGCTGCTAGCATAGTTAATAATGTATATAATAATAAAATAAGAAACTATCAGAGCAGAATAAGAGAACTTATTAATATGATTCGATATAAGAAAATTGTTACTTCTGACTTTCACAGCCTAACAACAACATTTGCTGAATATTTCAAGCATGCAAAATCTTTGGGTTAGGTCTAGCATGGAAATGACAGCGCCAAAAGAAAAGCTGGCAAGATGTCACCTGCTGTCCCTCCAAAAGCATTAAGTGGAGTAGTGCCTTCCTTAGTGGAACTCAAGGTGTTACCAAAAGCTTTCAAAAACAGTGTTTGGACACATTTGGACATGTGTCATGGAATTAATGGTTGTTTATTCAAATGGAAAATCCCAACCCTAAAAATTATATTTGTGCTTCAATGTTTCCCCTGTCTCCTCTTTTTCCATGTCTTTCTCTGTGCACACACACATATATACTTTTCTTTTTGCTGTATGGAAAGCCTGAAGGTTTCTAAAAAATTAAAAGCTGGTTCTGAAAAGCTGTACAATATTCAGGGTTGCTCTCTGGTAGGAAATCTAGAAGAATCAAAAAAGTCAGTAAAAAATTACAGCCTTTTTGTTGTGTTGTTCTGTAGACAGAGTGCGAGTGATTTGCCAGCACATCCACATCTTTTTCCTTAGTAGATTCCAGCTGGGTGCAATTCCTTAAATACATGGCTTTGTGTGCTGTGCAATTAAATATCATCCAGTTTCTATGCTGTCATCCCAAAGATTTTTCAGTTCAGTCTGTAGGATATTTCAGTCTTCTATGAGGCTGATAACGTCCCACCTTTGACATTGACAAATACCACCTTCTGCATCTTTTTAATGATAATGGCAAAATTAAATATTAAAGAGATGTAGTCCCAGTTTCAGACCTTGAAAAGACCATCTATGAACTAATTTTCAGCCTTCTCATTTTGGTGCAATTTATCAGTTCTTTGGTTTAATCAGATCCCTTGCTGCTTTGTACTTATTGCACTAAATGTTTTCCTCAGCCTGAAAAACCTGAAGTGCTATTTAATCACAGGAGGTCTAAACTTCCTGGAATTTCTTATCAAAGAAAATACTTGAATGATTTCAAGGGTGTGCTACTAGTAGTCTGATATAGGATAGTATCTCATTGTCCATTCATCACTTCAGTGTTTCTTACCTTTAAAGTGTATCCTAAAATCATAAGACCTTTTAAAGATAGGCAGCAGGCCCATAGTGATTAGATTGTTTATCTTGCTGTTGTTTTTCAGCCATTTGCAGGTTAACTGTCAACAGCTCCCTGTAGCTTTTCTTCCTGTATCTAGCAATCATTTAGATGATCTTAGAATAATTTGTGTTTCATTGTGACCCCCAGAGGTCACCTAGGCCAACCCCCTGCTAACAGCAAGCCTAAGGAAATCAGATTGTGGTGGCATCTGTCCAGGTGAGTCCTAAACACCTGCAAAGAGGGAGGGACATTCCACAGCTGCCTGGGCCTTTGAGTACTTTCATGGTAAGAAAATTTTCTTTCTGTCTAATTGCTTTCCTATGTTCCTTCTTGTGCCCATTGCCTTTATCCTACTTCTGTGCACTTCTAAGAAGAATCTGACTCCATCTGCCCTGTACCCCCTGCTCAGGGAAGCACAGACTGCAGTAAGGACATCCTGTGAGCGTTTTCTCTTCCAGGATTAATAGGTCATTTCTCTCTGCCTCTCCTCTTCCATCATGTTCTTCAGCCCCCTAAACCATCTCAGGCCACTCGCTGAACTCACTCCAGAATGTGAATATCTGTCCTGTGCTGGGGAGACAAGGCTGGATGTTCTATCCCAGAGAGGTCTCACAAGTGCCAAACAGAGGGAATGATCACTTCTCTCACCTGGTGTCACAAGGATACAGCCCAGGCTAAAGCCTCCTGGGCTCCTGTGATCCAAGCACACGGTGCTGATTGAAGTGAACTTGTCCACATGGACCTCCAGGTTTTTTTTTCTGCAGAGCTCCTTCCCAGAGATTCGGCTCCAGCCTGTCTGGGTTGTGAGGGGTCGTTCCATCCCAGATGGAGGAATTCTGTATTTGCTTTTGTTGTTTGCCTCCCCAGGTTCCTGTCAGCCCATTTCCCCAGGCTGTTCAGGTCCCTCTGATGGGCTGCCCTGCCATCCAGCACATTGACAGCTCCTCCCAGTGCTGTGTTATCTGCAAAACTGGCAAGAGCACAGTCCCATCATCCAAATCGTTAATGAAGACATTAGTGCTGATCCCGGCACTGATCCCCGGGGGACACCACTAGTGCCTGACTGCCGGGTAGACTTTGCATCAATAGTTATTATTGATGATTCCTCTCTTGACATGCCAAAAACCAGCAGATCTGCGGGAGATTTGTGTGTCTTATTCACATTTGTAGTGAGAGCACCAGTGGAAAGACAGATGCAATCCACAAAAAAAGTGCTTTAAAAAGTACTGGTTACTAGCAGTTTCCCAGTGGAGCTTAGTTTGAGTACAAAGTTCTGGGAACACCATTCAGGTTATGCAATTTATGTTGTGAATAGAAAACATTGTCTAAAACTGAAATCTTTAGACTGAAGAAGTCTTTTCAATAATGATTTCTCATATTCCATGCATTAATGTGAGGTTTTTTCCGAGCAAAATATGTAAAATTAAAAATATTTCCACACAATTCAGCTGAAAATAATTGAAAGGGCCTCTAAAATAAAATACAGCAATGGTCTGAAAACAAAATATTTTTGTAATTGGCAGTACTAAATGGTCCTCTTTACCATTGTCTTGTGAAGAAAAATGAAAGGATAAAATGTAAGAGGCAAAACTGAAAGCAGAGCATGTTGTGTCCCCTATGGACATTTAGGTAACTTTTGAGATTTATTCTCAGAGCCAGAATAACGGGCTGATGCTGAAATAACCCCTTGCCAGAGTAACAAGAATCACTAGCCTAAAAAAAAATTTTTACAGCACATTTTAACATCAATATTATTGGCTCTGGGACTTGTGTTCTGTCACTGGTTTTGACAAAGAAGAGAAAGCAATTATGGAGCTGAAACATGTTTGCCATCAGTTGTACTTGAAAAGCCTTCAAGTTAAAAGTGTGTATGACACCAGATTGGGTAATGTGTTTAAAGATGTTTAAAATGTGCAGAAATAAGGGCTGAATTAAGCTCTTTTCTTCTAACACTCTTCAACTCCAGGAAGCAGTCAAACTAATCCATACTTGATGTTAAATAGTATTTCTGTTCTGCATCCATTCACGAATTACCTGAAGGTAAAATTCTGCAGGATGACATGGACAGGAGGAGTTTAGTGACCCTGTGAAATTCTAGGTTAACATAACAATGTCTCAGCTGTAACTTGTATCAGAAGAGTGAAATATACAAAGAGAAAATGAAATAATTAGAGGCAAGGCTGAGAGAGTAAGGGAAGTCTTTTTTTTACACTGCCTTTTAAAAGAGAAAATTTGTAGAACAGCTGTTTCAGATGTACTACCTGGAATCTTAAAAGTTAAAACTGTAACCTTGTGGGCAGATCTGGCTGACCTGACCACGTTCAGATTTTTTAGAGCAGTCAGACAATGAACGTCTTTCTCTCCAGGCAAGAAATTCTTCAATATACCACTCCTGTGTGAAGTTTCATCTGTGTTTTACCAGGGAGCTCACTAATGAATGCCTTTGTGCCCATGTTCTGTTGACATTGAGGGCAGGAACTGGACATAATCACATGTGACAAACAGGCTGCAGCTCCAACAGGAGTTTGTCCTGTAAGAACAATGTTTTGATGAGCAAAGGCAGAGGTATCCTAATTCTGACTCTGTATTTGGTGGGTTGAAGTGTGATCTTTCTTCAATTTCTCCTAACTTTGGGTTGGATTTTTTGTTGTTTGTTTAGGTTTTTTTTTTTTGGTTTTTTTTTGGGGGGGGGGCTGGGGGGGCAGGATGTGTGTGTTTGTACTGGTTTACACTAAACTGTGCAACTTTAGACCCAGTTTGCCAGACTGCAGCTCTAATCTTTATGCACCACTGCTGTCTGACACAGAGCAAAGTCTTTAGGGGATGAGATTAAACACACCGTGAATCTCCATTTCTGATGAAAGCTCCATGGGAACTCCACTGGGATCCCTGCTACTTGGCTGCAGTCAAAGTTGTACGAGCCCCTGTGCCATCCCTTTGTGCCTTAGGGAGACAGCAGGATCATGGATACAATGAGCGTGTTCTGCTTTCAGCTTTAGGGCATTCACTGCAAAGAATAGCAATGCTTTCCTCTTGTCCTCAAAGCCACTTGTTTACCCATCTCCTTTGTTCAGAACTGAAATATTTTGCTTTAAAACCAGAGGGGAAAACTGTCATTTTTTTTATTTAGTAGCTGTAGGAAAGTCACACAAAATCACTGTCTCTTTTAATCAGCTTATTTGTTTAAGCATGCAGGGTGGTAAATTAGCTTTCTCTTCTCCATGTGGTTTAATACTCACCCATCTATTGGCTGAGGACAAAACAGGCCATCACTCAGTTTTGCCTGCTGTGACAAATGCTGAGATTAATTAGATTTTAAAGGCTTGAATTATGAGATTCAGTATCATGAGGACCTAAAGTGCAGTGAAGCTTGTACTGACTGGACTACGAACTGCACGTTTGTTATAAGAGTGAGTAATTATGTACATTTGAGTGGGAAAACAATACACCCAAGACTGTTAGTGTAGACTTTTGGGAAATAGTGTCTTTTACCAATTCTAGTGCTTATTTAGCAATTTCAGTGAGGAAGCTGTTACTATACTGAAGACTGCTACAGTTAATTAACAGTTTATTCAGTGTAAAAGTTTGAAGGTGCCCTGGTTTCAGCTGGAACAGATTAAACCACATCAGAAGGTTTACTAAAAGTCTACAGTTCAATATTTTCACTGCTGCAGAGGGTTTCTAATCTGTCAGAGTAGAAAAATCCAAAAGAAAACATACTTACAATACACTGTAAGTAGGGGTCTCTAAACATTAGACAGTACCCCTCAATAAACACATATTATTTTATAGTCTGCTAAGAAACAAGCATTTGCTCCTGGTGTGTGCAAGATAGCAAATAAAAAACCCACATGCAAACAGTGCAGTCTCATTTTACTCAGAGAAGGTTTAACACATAAACCCAACACTTATACAGTGGTTTTACCTCTATATATACAAGCCGCCAGAAAAAGAGATACTAAAGTTTCATAGCACACCCTGTGCAGGTTTTAGTTGTCCTTTTACCCAACTGTGCATGGTCCCTCTAAAGGGCCATAAAGTCTTAAAAGGATTTACTGGAGTCACCTGGCATAGTTGGCGTGTCAAATTTTGATTGTTTTTTTTTTTGAGACACCTCAGGTCATCTCCATAATTCCCACCTGGCTTGGTTTTACTTCTCCTGCAGGGAGGTGGACTAAAAATTGAGAATAGAATATGAGAAGCAGCTTGCTTTATATCTGAGCCCATCTAAAGGATTTTTTAAAAAGTCTTTAAACATGTACCTAATATTAGCAGAATTCAGTAGAAACTCAAATACGTAATAAATGTAAGAATGCTTTCTTCATTCAGAACTTGCACTTGACTGTGGGCAAGGGGCTTGCATTGCTATCTTGCTTTTTAAAAGGGCTAATTCTCCTCCTCTTATTCATGCTGATGTAAACCTGAAATAACCCCACTGAGGTCACTAGGGAATGAGAGAGCTCTTTTTGTGAGTCTGAAATCAGCCCGCAAAATAAGCACAGCCAATATAGACTTCTTTAAAAACTCTCAGAATCTACTAAGATTGCCATTGCATGGGGAAAAAAAAAAAATCACTTAAATGTTGTTTCAAGTTCAAATTCAATTTTAGAACTTCAGTTTTTAAGGCAAAAAAATAGACAAATTTCAGTGGCTAATATTACTTTCAAGCTTCTGAAAAGAAATATCAAACTACTAGGAATGAGGAAGGGTATTCTCAAAATAGAAAACTCTCTTCACTTGAAGGCTGTCAGGAAAACAAGCCCCTGGTTTCCTGCAGCTGCAAAAGCAGCCAGAGCTCACTTGAATGACAGTCAGTGAGAGAGAGTTGCTGTATTTTCTCCCCATTTGGGCTGCAGTTTACAATGTATATAGATGTTTGGTCTTGGGATACACATCCAACCCCCAGTTTTCCCACACCACAGACATGGAGGGGAGGTTCCACACAGGGAGTTGTCTGTACACCTTTGTCTAAGTGTCAGACAGAGTATTCATGCCCTGCCTGTCTGGTTGGTAAGGCCCCTGGCATGTGTTCCTTACCATGCTATGTGTGAGGAGGTATTTTGGTGGATCCCTCAGGTCCAGATTCTTAGATAGGACCTGTGATCCCTCAGATGTGTTCCCTAATTCGGTTTTGAGGGGATACACAGCTTTTCTGGGTAGTAGTAGTAGTAAAATTCTCCCTGTCTGTCCAATAGCTGAAAATGAAGCTCTTCAATCTGCTGCAGCTGGGTTGCTCTTCACTTGAGATTGTGGGATTAATCCTTCCTGACATCTCCATGCATATGGATATGTTTGTTTTCAGACATGTACTTGAGCTAATGAGTGTTTGGGTCGTTGCTTGGCTAATTCTTTTCATTATGGGCAATCTGATGCTCACCCACAGGACTTGTGCTATTTAGCTGCTCTCTGCAGTGGCTGTGATCAAATGGCCTCTTTTTATCATCACACACTGCACAACATTATTTGCCTCTCTCACATTCCTGGCTCAATACCCCTCCCATCTTTGCTTGATCTTGTCCTGCCCTTGAAACATGCTAGTTAGCTGTATGCAAAAACTAACAAGACAAAGACATCTGTTTTTCTGAAAAGGAAGAAAACAAGTGAATCCTCAGAGTGACAATGACAAATGATTTACACTGACAGGCATTCTTCATTAACACTGAATGCTGATAGTCTGCATTCAGCAAGATAGAGGTGACCTCTAGGACCATCATTTGGCCTGATAATTTGTTCATTTAACCTAAAAACCCCCTCAAAAACGCTGTCTTTAATATACTAAAAATATAAAAATTAAATTTCCCCTCATGATATACACAATAAAGGGTAATCTCCAAGATGTGTTTTTAGCATTTATAATTTTACAGAGCATTCTAAAAGTTACAGTTTTTTTTCCAGCCATCATCAGACCCACTGAAATAAAGTTTGCTGCCATCACAATGCACATGCTGGACCTTAAGCTGTGGGAAAGTGTCGTTCTCCTGACCCAGCACCACATCCCAGCTCAGCATCTTGGCTCTTGCCTCTCTTGTTGGTGTTTGCCATGCTTCACATGTATCTGAACTGATAGTGGAAATCTTGTAAGACCTGATTGTTCAGAGCCAGGGAAGCTCTTTGTAGAATATTAAAAGAAGTGATTATTGCACCACGCAATTCACTGAGGAAGGTGCTTCTGTGAATGGCTGTGAACAAGAAATGTTACTCGTATGGAGAGGAAATAGTGCCGTGGCCTAAGGGTGCTAACAGACCCTAACAATGCTGCCCAGCCTCACTGGTTCCCCCACCCAAAGGCACCAGAAGATTTAAGAATTAACTGCCTAAGGGTATTGAGTAGAATGGAGGATTTTCTTTTCTTCACAGAATGTACTCAAAAGCAAAGATCTGTAAGAACAGGAGAAACCAAAAGGAATCAGACAGTGCTACAAGTGCAGTTTTTTAGATATTTTGGGAATACTGTCTGTTCCCTGCTTGTAACTGCTGTTCACAGCAAGTTCCTGCAGGCTGAATCAAGTATTAAAATATGGCTTTTTCACTTCCTTGTCTGAGAGCAAGTCCTCATCAGACTGGAGCTACTTTTAAGGTTACTGGATTTGTTCCTTTGACAAACATTAAATAGTGAGGAGAAAATTAATTCTTGAAATCCTCACCATATGTGGGTAAAAAACAGAGAAACCTGGCTTAGCCAGACTGACTGTTTTTCCTCTGACACACTGAGAAAATACTCCACGACTCGTTCATCTCTACGCACTTCCTTATTTGTTCCTACACACTGGGGTAGTGCCTTCTGTATGTCAATGCAGAAGAATTGAACTCTGAAAGTGAGGTGTATCCTGACATGAGTATCAAATGCAACTAGAAATAAATTATATTGTAGCGTCTGGCTTTATAACTGCCTAGTATGTTGCTATTCTTGCCTTGGAGCAATTACACATGTTCATGCTGGAAGTTCATCTGGTACAGCAGGATGTGCATGTACGTGTGTGTGTCTTCTGCTGATTCACAATATGTCAGTCAGGACATAATTATAAGCAGGAAGAATTAAAATTTTGGGAGAGTGGATCTTGCAGTGCTATTTATCTCTACTTAAATTAGGACATGGCTCCAGACTATATATGTGTCTTGCATTCTCAGCCAATGCATTTGTGCACAGAAATAGGATGCTAAGATACTCAGATACTTAAATTATTTGGTGTTATTCATATTTCAAGTAGCAATAACTTAATATTCTTATTTGAATGTCTTTTCTTCTACATCCACCCATGTTTTCTGTGTTCAGGTACACATTGTTTCCTGATGGAGCATCAGGTCTGGATGCCAAATGAGGCTGTACCTACTGGCTTTGATGCAAAGCAGTGTTAGTGCCTACAGCCTAAGGGGACTGACATTCCTGTTCCATATGACTTCTTTGCCTCTCTGGTGACAAAGAATAGTATGAAAAATATCTCTATGTCAACACCAGCTTCTCTGTGTGTGTGTCCATAAAGTATTCCAAGGCTTTTCCCAAGTTCACCTTTTGGACAGCGGTGTGGGACATACAAGTGCCCTTGATTTAAATTGAAGAACATTGATTTAAATGGAAGAACAGGGACTCAGGAGGAAACAGCCACCACTTTTCATGTCTTGCTGTTTTGATGTGCATCAGAGAATGGAGCAATAAGGAAGCTGGAAGTGATGTTGTCCTTGCTGAAGACTATTTTTCCAGGTAGGTTTCCCCAGTTTTACTTTTTAAGTTAGTGGTTTCCTTGAGAACTAAATGCAACAGGGAAATAATATCATGTGCTTAAAACTTTCCCAACTTTATGGACAACTTTTTAGTTTTGTACTGCCAGAATTCTTCCCCAGCAAGATACCTGGGAATTCCTCAGATGACAGGAAGCATTCAGACACTAAAGCCAGTTTTGCTGGCATCTCACCATCTGATCCTAACTCACCCAGCAACAGAAGGGCTAAGAGCTGTCACTTGGAATAACTTTACTGCCTACATCTCTGGCAAGTTGAGTCTGAATTTAACTAAAATCACAGCTTGCAGCAAGAATATTTATGAACTAGGAAACCCTCCTGTAAGCATATAAGGGCAATCTTTTTTATATATACATATATATATATATATTTGTGTGTGTATATATATGTATTTTCACACCCCCTCCCCTTCCTCCTATCTTCATGTTAGCAGCCAGCAATGTGGCCACTCTGGTTGCCTAGGAAGCTGATTGCTGCTCCTAAAGGATCTGTTTAAAATGCTGATCTGGATTCTAGTCAGGTATGTGAGACCCTGGGAATGGAGCTCTTGAAGTGATGGGTACTTTCCATTTTCCCCCTGTCCTCGGCTCCTCTGGACTGAGAGAAGGCAGCTGTGCTGCTTTGCCAGACAGAGCAGCTGGACTTGGTTACCCCTAGAACCAATTAAGTGCTGGAAGAATGGCTTGCCTTATTCCAGGGAGACAGAAGGAGCTGTTTGGGATCATAAATGACACTGGAGAGTAGCTGTGTATGGATGCAGTTATTTAAAGGGTTGTTTTTAAGGATTTTCTATGCACCTGCCGCCTTTTTGGGCATTTGTACTTTCATCTGCATTGTTTGAAATGCAAATAAAAGCAATGATACATATTCAGACAATCTGAGACCTGTATTTCAGAGGACTATGCTGAACCCTTTGTGGAGTTTCTTTTCAGAAGCTAATTCTAGTGGAAAATTACTAAATGGAGCTTTAAATAGGTGAAATAGTAAGCTGGCCAAATAGTGCACCTATCAGAGAGGCAAAGGGGGGTGCTCCCTCCGAGTTGGTTTCCGTCCCATAGCTTTATTATTTGGAGAGACAAAGCAGAGTTTCTAAGAGGAAAGTTCCTTAACATTTAATTTTGGCCTAAGGCTGTCCCAAAGTTGTCTGTCACATCTCATTATATGTGCTGTTCAAACCTAGATAGGCATTCAGAATAACACCTGGATAAAAGTCTATGAATACAATTACTGATTATCAATGCAACAGATATTCATTAAAAGATCTTAGATGGTAGCAAAACCTAGAGTTTGAGTCACTTGTTTATGCTCTTAAATAAGTGCAGGGTCTCATTTAAAACTGCTTTGAAGTGTGAGTTATGAACAAGAGCCCTTTGATCAGAACTGAAGTATGATGTGTTATAAAGTGTTATGCCAAAATAAAGAAGCCACCTAAACTTTTTCTCCCGAGACACTGACCAAAATGAGAGCTATGGTTCTCCTGCTGTGTCTCATGCTAGCAAGTCCATACTGGAGAAATTGGGCAATGAAGATTACTGCTGAACCTCTGCAGTGGGAAACGGCATTTGGTTTTCTGCTGGGGAGAAATGAGAAATGCACAATATAAGTGTTTTATTTGTGTACTTATAAAGCATTTATCTATTGCCTACATTCCTCCCCCAGTGTGGTCCCACATATTTCCTCTTTCAAAAGCTTCAACTTAAATTTGTGGTTAGCTTCAGCTTAAATTTGTGGTTATTGCTGCTTACAGCAATTTCTTCATAAAGAAATGACAATAAGCTCTTTTCTTCAAAATATGTCACTGTACACTTAGAAAAAGCACAGCTGAAGTGTGATGGGCAACATTGCTGTGTGGTGATTGCTGCCCCATGAGTGCTAAACTAACTTTGCAGGTAGCTGACTGTGGTGCTGTTGGGTGACTTCACTGGTCTTTGCCATTCTGCCATGCACTGGCAATGCTTTTGTGGCTCCTGCTGGGATAAAACACAGACCTGCTGGGATCAGAGGCCTGTATTTTAATCCAGTGGTTGATCTGCATCCAGCTTCATGGCAGTGGGATGTGGAAAAAATAAGGATGAGGAAGTAATAGGCCAGACTAACCGTCCAAGTTATATTTGCTCAGAGGTCCTAATTTATTTTTTAAATCCTTCAAATAAATCAGTGATTTTCCAAATGAAGGAGTGTTATATCCTCCAGGACACAGAGTCATGAGCAAACAGCACTCTTCTGTTCACTCTGAAAAATAAATGGGGTTATGATGTTATCCAGAAGAAAGGGCAATATTGGTATGTACAGCCAGAAAAGGCATTTTCTTCTGTATCTTTCTTCACCTAGAAACAATGTAGAATTTGTAATTATTATTTGGGATTTAATCAACCTGTGAAAGAGGAAAATAACAAGGTTTGTGGTAATATTCCTAGTGTGTGCTTTAATTACTGATTGCTTGATTACTGCTGAAACTGATGAGGCTGAGTGATGATATTATCAGGAAGTAAAGCCTGATAGCAAGAGATGAAAACATAACATTTAACATGATCATGATATTCTGCAAAATAGCATCTTTGACGGTTGGATTGAGTGACTCCCTGCAGAGATAATTTAAATGCTCTAAAGCCACATATGTAGAAATGCTGATGAATAAGATAATAGACAGCCTCAAAGGAAAACAGAAGCTTCTTTATGCAACAGAAGAGTTACAGAAACCTCTGTGAGTGGTTGTGGCACCATATCCAGATCAACAATTACAACATTATTAAAAGATTCCAAAAGATCCAGTGAGACTTGGAGTCTGGTAATTTAATGGGTAATGATATTTTCATCCTAGCAAGTTACAGGAATACAGTTCTTAAAAATATATGAGTCATCAAGGCACTCAAAGCCATAAAATCAGGGGTAACTTTGTCAGGGATTGGACAGATAATGCACCACACGACACCTGGAATGACACAGGAATATGCACAAAGCAGCTGGAAGAGGTGACATCAGACTTTGGGTATGTGGTGGTGAAAAGAGGCATAAATAACTGTTTTCAAAAGGGTTTCTTTCCAGACCTGGCAGTTTCTGTAATATACTTAAAAGCAGCAAGACTGAAACACAAAGCATCTCAGCCAGTAATTAGCAAAATGAAAATAGTGCTTGCTAAGAATGTCACCTTTTACTAGATGGAGAGAGAGGACTCTCTGAAGCATCCAGGCGTGTAGCTGAGAAATCCACCCCAAGTCAAACAATGAAACTGAAAAAATGCTTCAGATCACTGAAGCTCCTCTGTTCCTAAAAGAAGAAAAAACCCCCACCCACAGACTTAGATGGTCTGAAACTGTTAGTGAAAAAATAACCCTAGAAGTGAAACAAGCTCATGCAAATATTACTTCCTATAAAATACTCTCACACAATTCAAGGATACAATTGCTTAGAAGTGCTCACAACCTTTCTTTATGCACAAAAATGGCTGTAAACTCATCTATCAAGCAGTAGATGGGAACTAGCTGGTATTTTGGGTAAAATCTTTGAGCTTACTCCCTGATTCTCATTTCTTGCAGAAGTATTAGCTATTAGAAATACGAAAATGAATAAGAAATAGAAAAATTAATTATTTTATGCTATGAAATCTAATTGATTGTGTACTATGTGTGTTAGAATTTGTCTGCAGGACAGTTATGAACTAACCCCTTGCTTCTCCCAAGGATCTCCAATTCAAAGCTGGTAAACAGAAAGACGTGGAGCTATGACTCAGTGACTAGAAATAAATGAGAGAGAGAAAAAACCCCACCTAACTGTTGGAATATACATAATTCCCAAAACAACAACTACAACAACAACAACAACATTATGACCATGAGCTTGAAAATCTAAGCAAACAATTAGTTTAGAACTGTCCTCCTGTCTTGGTTTGAAAGGCAAGTGTCTGCCAAGGAAGGTGGGCACCACCTCTGGAATAGAAAATATGACTCCCTTCCCCCCAAATCGTTATAATTTTGAAATTAAGGGGCTTTCAGGCAAAGATATGGGAAAAGAAATAACAGTTCTTTACTAGTGTGTGCATGTGTGACAAGGCAAACAAGCAACAACAAGCAAGAACAGACACCCCAATGAACATTCTCTTCCCGCTCTTAAAGCGCTGTCCCCGTGGGTGCAGTTCCGGGCACAGCCACCAGGGGCGCTGATGGCTCCCGGCCAGGCAGGCACTGCCATGACTCCCCCGCGGCTGCAGGGGGCGCTGTGGGGCGGGCTCGGGGCCGCTCGGACAATGGCGGCCAGCAGAGAGGGAGGAAGGGACAAGGGGTTTCCTCTATGGACCTGCAGTGGCGGCTGCTCCCAGGGCCCCTCCGGATAGCAAAGGGGCTGCAGCAGGGACCTCAGAGCAGTGAGCTGGGAAAGCAGGGATGAGCAAAGTTCTGCAGTGGTAGATGAGATATATCAGAAACTCCTCAGCTGTAGTTGGAACTGCAGGGCTGGACAGGGGGTGTGTTGGAGTCCAGGGCATCCCTCTGGGTACCCTGGAAAGTCACAGACCTTAGTAGAGAGGCCTGGGACCCAAGAAAGAGGGTCTGCGGTCTGGCCAGGGTGGTTTGCCTGGCACAGAGCCCAGGAAGACACAGTCTTTGATTTTGGTCCATGTGAAAAACTTCTAACACAGAGAAGAATTGCAAGTCACAAATGTGTAACAGACAGTAGTGTAGTTATCACCAGATAGAAAGTTTTGTAGTTTTGGGATTTTTAGAATGTGGATGCAAGGAGACAAGATGGTGGAATTAGAGTGGAACCCTGAGTCCTTCTCCTTCTCCTTTGGCATCCATCTTCTGCAGGGTAGTTTGATACAATTGGGTCAAAGTAGAAATGACCCTTCATGCATGGGTGTTAGGCATTGGCACAGAATTGTAAATAATAGACATGTAGTTATCTGTATAAAGGCACAGTGACCTCCCATCATGGGGGAGTCACATCGTGTCCAAGCTGCTGTGAACATCATGGCAGGACACAAAGGACTTGTAAGACAAGAATTAATAAATAATGCGAGAAACCAAGAAAACCAAGTCCTTGAGACTCCACATCATTCTCATGCCAAGCACAGACTCAGACCTGAAACCTTCAGAGGTGGAAGAGGGAAAAACACTCCCTCACACCCACATGAACCACCAGCCTGGAATCTCGGGTTAGAGAAAGAACCATAAACCCGAGGGGATGCAGAGCTATGATGCAGCAGAAACTCAGATCAGTGGCAAAACTCAGCAGAGCTGGGTAGTGGGGCTCTTCCACAGCAGCTGCTGCACACAACCGGGGAAACACGTCCTCTGGGAGGGGTTTGGAGTCCCTGTGGGTTCCCCTGAGGCACCCAAACAGATGGAAAGGGTCCTTTTTTGCTGAGGTAGGCTGTTAAGGTCCAGTGCAATGAGCAGGGCTCCACTCATGGTAGAAGAAAGCAGAAGACAGAACCCCACAGAGGTGCTGAATTCTTCCCACAATGGCTGCAGCCTCCTTCTCCAAATGCCCAGAGAGCAAGAGAGACAGGAGCTGCACACAACCCCATTTTCCCAGTCCTGTTCTCGTGGTATCTCTGCCCCTCAGAGAAAAAAATCTCAGATAAGAGTAGCCAGCTGCACCCTTCCTAGGGCAACTTCTTTTTTCTCTCTCTTAAGTATTGATAGTTATTGTTTCCTAGCAACCTATGGGACAAAATTCCGTGAGGAGAAAGAAACAAAAGGAAAGATCCTATCCCCCAACAGCTCCCGGTCTGGTGGGGCTGCATTTCACCATGACCCATCATCTCTAACTCAGGTTGTCAGCTTTCCTCTCGGGATTGAGGTCAGCCAGAGGAACAGTGCAGTGCTCTGACCATATGTAACAGTGGATTGTCTCGGCCATGGTTCGATGGTGGTAGTGAATGACCACACACTTCTAACATCCAGACATGCTCAGGGCTACTGTCTGGTTAATGCAACAAAACATTTGATAGTTTGTAGCTAATTTGTAGCTACTGAAAGGACAGAAGCACAAATCTTGGCACTATCAAATGTTACTTGCACTATCATTTGATGTATAATGGTATGTATAGCAGAAAGTAAATCCATTTGACCAGAGTATCAAGTGAGGTGATAAGGTGGGGCTGAGAGTGACTCAGACCCAAGGACAGGAGCTGCAGTTGCTCTGCTCTGTGACTATTCAGTTCATCTCTAATTTTGTCTTTAAAATCCACTTGTATGTGGTTTCTGCAGAGAATTTCTCAGGGTATTAACAACTTGGAGTACACAGTAAATTGTTTTATAAATGTCATAATGACTATCTCTAAGGAAGTTGATTTCTTTTGTGTGTATAAGCAGGCACATTTTATTTTCCAAAGCAAAAGCATCCTTTGAAGAAAATTAAACCCTTTTATTCCATGGAGAACAGATTGACAGTTTCTGAATCCTAAATCCTTTTTGAACTGCACTTTGTTTTGGAGGGATGTGGAAAGGCGACTGCCCTGGCAAACATTTGCCATCATGGCAAATCACTGTTTCCATAGAGAAATAATTGTTCTGTAAAGTATGTCTTCTGCTTTCTGGCTAGGGGAAGGCCAGATTTCTTTGTGCTATGGTTGGACATTTTGCTATCCTGAGATGCTCTAAAGTGATCTGGTGAACTGCACTCAGAACTCACTGACCATGTCTAGGGGCCCATAGTTTGTCTTCTACTCCTTTACCAGCCATTCTTTTTCAGATGGTTGACACTGGTTTTATACAAAATAAGAAAATTGTTGTGATCAATTAGCTCTAATCTGATGTGATGCTGGTAGCAGGGAAGAACAGCTGCGCCTGCATTTGATGTGCAGCAGTCGTTTGCAGGCTGCTGAGCAGCTCTGGGGATGGCTTTTGGAGAGCAGCAGTGGGTAAAGGCTCCATTCTTCTGATCTGCAGCTGAACAACCCCTTCCCACACTGCTCTGCAGTCTGTTGGTTAAAACTAGATTAATTCCTACTTCTTATCCCAAACAGAAAAGTTGGAGAACCTCAGCACATTTCCAGGTGAAATCATATCAGTTATGCAAAAGCACAAGTTTAGCCAGGAAACCATGCCCAGTTTTTTTCCGGGGTATGTTGACTCTTTGTATGTGCAACATTAAAGAATGAAAGTTTGGCTCCACGCTGCTGTTTGCAGGGCTGTGATCACCGGTCACCGTGACCCAAGAGCAGGGGACACAGAGATAAGTGTGTCTGCTGCTCTGGCAGAGCCGTGTGACAGCACAGTTGGAAGCTGGCAGAAGTATCCAGGGCTGCACGGGGAACCACAGGAGTAGGAGAACCACAGACATCCTTTGAGGTGCCTCCTTACTGCAACAAAGGACACTGCTGCCAAATGTTTAGTGACAGTGCATTGCTTTTGTACAGAAAATCACTGTGTGATAAGCCAGAGCCACAAAGGAGACAGACGAGTCCTGCAACTTTACTCGAAGAAAGGGAGAGAGTCCTCTGGGGCATTTCCCCGTGCATTTGCTCTCTCGAGGTTTCGGATGGCGCAGCCTCCTTTTATCCTGAACTCCCGGCTGCACGTTGCCCTCTTCCTCTGCCCATCAGCTGAGCTGCTGGGAAGGTACAGCCTTCCACATATTCCCCCCTTGAACTCGTCATTTTACCGCAAAGCTCAGAAGCTCATCCGTGTGCAGACCCTTGTCTGTTTCAGGGGCTAAGCTGTCTGGGCCCAGTAAGGAACCCGCTTTTTGAAGCTGGCAGAGACATTAAGACCCATTTCAAAGACGTTTACACTCATACCTTCACCCCTCAAATTGTTTGTAAAGACATTAGCACACATCTTTCCTATCACTTCTGATCACCCAGCGTTCACATAGGCTCTGCATTCTCATGCCAGAGTAGGTGTGTAAAGGGAATTAGGGCATTCCCCAGATCTGCAGGATTGATTTTAGACTCTGGTTTAGGGACACATGAAAAATGGGTGTATTTGAAAGGTGGTCAGCTAGCAGGATTGAACAAGCACTCCTGCTTGCGGAGCAGAATTGGCTCCTGTGAGGGGAGGCTGGTTAGCTGGAAACTGCTTTGTTTGGAGCAAATCCTGGGGAGTACTGTGCACGTTATGGAATGAATTCACTTTTATCAGCTGCACGAGAGAATGTACTTGTTATATCTCTGTACTGAAGCTTGTGGAATTTCTTCCCAAGGACCGTGACAGCTTCCAGCCGTACCCCGGTGAGTCAAATACCAGCAGGACGTGCCGGCGGAGTCAGCGGCAGTGCCCCCCTGGCCCAGCTGGGGACACGGCCGTGCCGGGCGGCTGACAGCCATCCCCTCCGGCGCTGCCAGCTGAAACCAGCGGGGAGCTGAAAAAAGGGGCTGCGGCGTGGGGAGCTCGGGCTGGGTGCCCGCTGCTGTCCCCGGAGCCTCTCGCTGCTCTCCGCAGCGAAATAAGGCGGCCGCGAAATAAGGCGGCTTCAGGGGGCTGACACTTCCCGGCTCCTCGGCGGGCGGGCACGTTTGCGGGGGGCGGCAGCGGGTGCCCCGTCCCATATCGGCGGTGGGACCGTCCCGTCCCCGTCCGCGTCCCGTCCCGTCCAGTCCCGTCCCGTCCTGTCCCCGTCCAGTCCCGTCCCGTCCCGTCCCGTCCCGTCCCGTCCCGTCCCCGTCCAGTCCCGTCCCGTCCCGTCCCGTCCCGTCCCGTCCCGTCCCCGTCCCGTCCTGTCCCGTGCCCGCGGTGCGAGGCCGCCCGGGCGGTGGCAGTGGCGGCGGCGGCCGGCAGGGGGCGCGGGCGGGCGGCGTGTCCGGGGGGCGGCGCTGGGGCGGGCCGGGCGCTCGGCGGGCGCGGAGCCGCGGCCGTGGCGTGGCGGCTCCGGCGGCTCCAGCTCCGGCCCCGGGAGGACACAGCGGCTCCGGCTCCGGCTGCGGGCCCGGGAGGAGGCGCCGAGCGCGGCCAGGCAGGTGAGGGGCGGCTGCGGGCGGGCCCGGCCCCCGGCGGGCAGGTGGGACCCCGCCCGGGGCGGTCCGGCGGGGAGCGCAGTCTCTGCTGTCCCGGCGCGCCTCTGTCTGCCCGCGGTGCTCCCTGCCCCGGTACGGACTCGGGGGAGCCGCCGGGCGGTCACTGCCGCCGAGCCCGGGGACAGCGGGGGCGCGGCCCGAGCCCGGCTCCGAGAGGGGTGGCGGGAGCCTGAGGGCTCGGGCCGGGCCGGCCTGGCGGGAGGGGATCGGCCGGCGGGGCTCGGGGCCGGTCAGCCCTGCGGGACCCGCTGAGGCGAGCCCTGTGTTACTGGAGTGTGCGACCCGGTGTGTGCGACCCGGTGTGTGCGACCCGGTGTGTGTGACCCGGTGTGTGTGACCCGGTGTGTGTGACCCGGTGTGTGTGACCCGGTGTGCGTGACCCAGTGCAGGGCGAGGGCTGGCTGGGTGAGTCCTCCGGCGAGTCCCCGGCCCGGAGCCCGGCTGGCGGGTGCCCGTCCCGGCTGTAGCGGGGCCGGAGCGGGGCTGAGCGGGGCCGGAGCGGGGCCGGAGCGGGGCTGAGCGGGGCTGAGCGGGGCCGGAGCGGGGCTGAGCGGGGCCGGAGCGGGGCTGAGCGGGGCTGAGCGGGGCCGGAGCGGGGCCGGAGCGGGGCTGAGCGGGGCTGAGCGGGGCCGGAGCGGGGCCGGAGCGGGGCCGGAGCGGGGCTGAGCGGGGCCGGAGCGGGGCTGAGCGGGGCCGGAGCGGGGCTGAGCGGGGCTGAGCGGGGCTGAGCGGGGCTGAGCGGGGCCGGAGCGGGGCCGGAGCGGGGCTGAGCGGGGCCGGAGCGGGGCTGAGCGGGGCTGAGCGGGGCCGGAGCGGGGCTGAGCGGGGCTGAGCGGGGCCGGAGCGGGGCTGAGCGGGGCTGAGCGGGGCCGGAGCGGGGCTGAGCGGGGCTGAGCGGGGCTGAGCGGGGCCGGAGCGGGGCTGAGCGGGGCTGAGCGGGGCCGGAGCGGGGCTGAGCGGGGCCGGAGCGGGGCTGAGCGGGGCTGAGCGGGGCCGGAGCGGGGCTGAGCGGGGCTGAGCGGGGCTGAGCGGGGCCGGAGCGGGGCTGAGCGGGGCCGGAGCGGGGCTGAGCGGGGCTGAGCGGGGCCGGAGCGGGGCCGGAGCGGGGCTGAGCGGGGCTGAGCGGGGCCGGAGCGGGGCGGAGCGGGGCCGGAGCGGGGCCGGAGCGGGGCTGAGCGGGGCCGGAGCGGGGCCGGAGCGGGGCCGGAGCGGGGCTGAGCGGGGCCGGAGCGGGGCTGAGCGGGGCTGAGCGGGGCTGAGCGGGGCTGAGCGGGGCTGAGCGGGGCTCCGAGTGCCGGGACTTGTCACCCATTGTCGGGGATACTCCGTGGCCGGAGTAGAGTGAACTTATGAATTCACCTGTTTCCTGATGCCTCCTGTCTTTAGCGTGTCCCGGAGCATCTTGTTCATCGCACATACTTAACCTAGATATATTTAGGGTCTTGAACAGACTTCTTAGTGTATTTCTGTGCTGTAGGTTACTGGAAAATAACCCTGAGCGTTTTGACAGGCATGGACCTCTCATTGGGAGTATGTTCTGAGATGGACATTGTCTTGGCCTTCGTGCAGAGTGTGGACCTTAAAAAACAAAAGAAAACTCTGTGAAAGTGTGTTTTAAAATGCTGGGAACTAAGGGCTAAACAATGCATTTGTAAACACTGTAACCTGAATTTCTGGACTGATCACTTTACATAAAGTCTTTGACAGTGGCAATGACAGGGTGAGAAAAGCATGTGTAATAACTTTACAAGCCTTTTATTTCGTCTGGCATCATAGTCTCAGATCAGCATCTGAGCACGGATCTTAAATTTTCTCTTCTACAAATTTTACAAAGATATTTTTATGTGGTGAAAAAAACAGTACTGAATAAGTGGCTCTATCTTTGACTAACTGCAAAAGCTGTCACATATAATAAGTTATTGTGCCGGTATTATAATAGTAATGGGATATTAAACCAGCACATTTTGGCAGTAAGTAGCTGTAATACTTATGCCCTGTTTTGAAGTCTCTAGAAGGAGGATTAGCTCAGATAGAATTTGTAGTGGGAGGATGTGAGTGAGATGAAAAGCAAAAGCTGCTTAATTTTAATCTTCTCAAAAAGGTAACTACAAGTAGTGCACATGGCTAAAACACATATGCTCCTCTCTCTAATGGCTTTTAATTGTAGTATCTTGAATATGTTATGTAAACTCAGTAGTGCTGAAATACTACTGAGTATGAGATTTTATGAGATTCAATCCATACTGAACAAGCTGCCTGTTCTGGGGCAAAGGCATTGAGGGGTAGCAGGGAGGGTCTGACAACAACAGACTGTGAAGTGGCTTTGGTGTAACTGAGGCTGTGTCTGTACCTGTGTAAAGGTGTGCCCTGGGTTAGGCTGCAGGCATTTACTTAAATTGTTTTGTTTTCATGATTGGGGACTTAATTTTCTCTAAGAGCTTTCTTTTGTCTTCTGAGCTTTTTTTTTTTTTTTTTTTTTTTTTTTTTTTTTTTTTTTTTTTTTTTTTTGTCTAGTTTTAGATGTGGACATCTTGGAGTGAAGAAACAGAAAAAGCAATCCTCCATGGTGTGCAAAATCACTGTCTCCCATGCAGTGTGCTTCCTCCAGGGGTTTTACAAGGGAGTGTTTATGTTTACACACTTGCCATAACCTCCTTAGGCAAATGAAACCTGAAGTGTCCTGTGAGGTTTCTTACTTGTGTCCTTTTTTTTATTTTCACAATCTCATAGGAGACTTTGAAACTAGACTTTAATTGAATTTTTTGGACGCTTTTTCTGATGAAGTTGCAAATATTAAAAAGAAAAAAAATCTTTTACATATAAAGGCTTTGTATTTTAAGTGTGTCTGCACGTTATGGCCCCAAAAAATGCATGGTGGATTCATGTGGTTCTAAGTCTGGCTTTTATCTGGCTTTATGGGCACTTCTAGTTGCATATTCTCATCATCTCACCACAGTTTTGTCTTCTGGCCAACAATAGCATGTTGGCAATTAATGAGGTGGAAAAACCACTGTGAGATATGTGTTGCTCACAAGCATACATCACATGAGCATAGGAATTAAATGTTAAGCCACCCACTAACATATGCTTTATGATTTAGGTTTATGGTTTATGATGGGTGCTACAGAGGAGGTGGTGGTACTTTAATTGTTCCAGAGGGTGAAGGTGCTCTCTCAAGGAGCTTGGGAGTGTGCACAAAATACACACAATTGCTTTGGCTGTTAAGAAGATCTTAACAGTCACCAGTGGTGACACCCCCCTCAGGGATCTGTGCTGGGACCAGCTCTGTTCAATATTTTCATTGATGACATGGATGAGGGTATTGAATCTTTCATTGGTAAATTTGCGGATGACACAAAGCTGGGAGCATGTGTCGACCACTTGGAAGATAGGAGGGCTCTGCAGAGAGACCTGGAATGGTTGGATCGATGGGCAGAGTCCAACAAAATGAAGTTTAATGAATCCAAGTGTCGAGTCCTGCATTTTGGCCACAATAACCCCCTGCAGTGCTCTAGGCTGGGGACGGCGTGGCTGAACAGTGCCCAGGCAGAAAGGGACCTGGGGACAATGGTGACAGCAGCTGGACAGGAGCCAGCAGTGTGCCCTGGTGGCCAAGAGGGCCAATGGCATCCTGGTCTGGATCAGGAATGGTGTGGCCAGCAGGAGCAGGGAGCTCATTCTTCCCCTGGACTCAGCACTGGTGAGGCCACACCCTGAGTGCTGTGTCCAGTTCTGGCCCCTCAGTTCAGGAAGGACGTTGAGATGCTTGAACGTGTCCAGAGAAGGGCAACAAAGCTGGTGAAGGGATTGGAAAACAAGCCATACGAAGAATGACTGAGGGAGCTGGGGTTGTTTAGCCTGGAGAAAAGGAGACTCAGAAGTGACCTTATCACTCTCTACAACTTCCTGAAGGGTAGCTGTAGACAGCTGGGGGTTGGTCTCTTCCTCCAGGCAGGAACTGACAGAACGAGAGGACACAGTTTCAAGCCGCGTCAAGGGAAATATAGGTTGGATATTAGGAGGAAGTTTTTCACAGAAAGAGTGATTAAATATTGGAATAGCCTGCCAGGGGAGGTGGTGGAGTCACCATCCCTGGATGTGTTTAAAAGGAAACTGGATGTGGCACTTGATACATGACCTAGTGAGGTGTTAAGGCTGGGTTGGACTCAGTGATCTTGAAGGTCTCTTCCAACCTACACATTCTGTGATTCTGTGATTTGGTGAAGGAGCTATGAGCAGATTAAAGAAGATGGAGTTTGTTACAGGGAATACAGGAAAGTTTTGGGAGTTAGTGGCAGATAGTTACCAATAATATGCAGGAAAAGATACTGTGGCAGTGCAGCTCTGCTGACAGGCTCTGGAGCAGCACACACGCAGATTTTGACAGACAGCAGCTTCAAGGATGAGAAAAGAGCTGCTTATAAAGAACCTCAGTGCTCCAAATGTTGGACAAAGAGTGTAGTTTGGGTCAAGACTGCCCCAGCAGTGCATCACATTCAGGAAGTGTTTGAACATAGCCTTTAATCTTTCCCCTCTGGGAGGGAGGCAGTGAGTGATGCATTGATTCACATTCAGAGGGGTATATTTAAAAAACTCTGGCTTGAGTGGTAAATTATATACATTTATTTTGTTTCTTAAAAAAGAGAACTTAAATTTTGCAGCAAAAAAGGGAAGAAATGTCAAATGCTTGGGAGGAGACTTTAATGTAGATTTCATGCAAGAGTTTTACTTGCATGGGTTTGAGTGTCATGGTAATTTTAATGGCCTTGTATGAAAATATTGCAATACTGATAAAATATCGCGCTTCAAAATGCATATTTTCTTATTTTCTTGGAAATACTTTTGAAAATGCTTTCTGTAAAAAGGAGTGGAAATACAAGCCAGTGTATGGCATAAATTACACAGACACAGGATTGGAAACAGTTGGTCATAAAGCTATGTAAAGGATGATGACGACTGAAGGTTTCTGTAGCAGTTTTCCAGGATGATACTGGGAATGCTGCACAGACTGTGACATGCTTCATATTCTGTTAAAATCAGGCTGCACTTTGGTGACTCCTGAAGTGAGTCCCCTGAAGCAAGCATGTAGCTTTGCGCACTGTTTAGGGCAGAAGAATTTGGGAAATTTTATTGTCTAAAATTTGTAGGGGGGGGATGGATGAGTGTTGACTTATGTCAATGTAGGAGCATGTGAGGTTTGCCCATATGGCTTGTTTTGTGCCATTGGATTTAGCTTGGGATTCAAAATTCATGTTCTTGTTTGTCTTGAAAGTATTAGATGTTCACTGATTACAGCTGGGTGAGGCATTTTCTTGTTCAGTGAAGAAATATAAGAGTGGGATGGTGTACTGTGACAAATGGCATTTATGATTCTTTTTAAAAAAACAGATAATGCCTGAATCATCAATGTAATGGTTCATCCTAAGCAGCAAGAAGGAGCATTTTCTTCTTTTGCATTGTGCAAGCTGATAATAGAAACATTTGCCAGGAGAGCTGCAAAGGTAGATGGTAAATGTGTGATTAGGCACTAAGTGGTTCTGATGACAGGCAGAGGATTCAGAGCATGATTGACAGGCTATTTCAAATTGATTAGAGAAGTAAACTGGATTTTGAAAAGCTAGACAGCTGGCATATTTCTTAAAAGTAACTGATTTTTGGAAGCTGAAATAATTAGGCTTATTTGTTTGTGCCACATGGTAAACGCTCTCAGAACGGCTGTCTGGAAATACTAATCGGTGGCTGTTTTTCAGCTGGTCCATTCGTAGTTTCTATAGCCACCTAAAACTTTAGGATGAACCAAGAATGAAGTCAGTTTCCCCCCAGAATTGCCACATTCATGGTTTCCCTTGTAAAAATAAAAAAACCCCAGACACAGCTTTGTGTCAGTGTCTGCAATAATAAATGTCACAGTTGTGTAGGGGAAGATGCTGAACTGTGACTTCCTGATGCTGGCAATGGCTGACTGGGGACCCTGCAGACAGCCTGCCACCCTCTGTAGTTAATCATTGTTTAAAAGGACAAGGTAATGCTGGCACTGGTTCTTGCACTTTGCTGTGTGTTTCTCGTGCTTTATTCACCTTCCCTGTGTCTGTGGCTGTGATGTTGGTTTGTTGATTGCTCCTGAGGCTGAACACAGCCTTGTGTTTCTCTCTCTGAAGACCTTTGGGTACCTTCCTGAGGAGCTTCTGTGAGCTGATAAAATGTAAAACCAGCTAAGCAACTAAAGCAACAAAACTGTAGCCAAAGGGCCTTTCCAAGGAAACGCTGGGAATGTTTAATGCCAGCGCTGTTTACCTAAACCTATTTTTATTTTTCCTTTTGAAGGAATAACTCTGCTGCCTGCACATGTGTGTTCAGCTGTCTCTATCTGTAATATGATGTGTTCCTAGTGGTTAGCTTGTGCTGCTGCCATGAGGATCCAGGGAAAAGCCAGGCATGCCCTTTTGCCAGCAGCATGGCAGTTCTCCCAGTGTGTTGCCTGTGCTATTCCCCATTCAGCTCTCCAGCAGCCAGGCAAGTTGGCAGCTGTGCAAAGTTGTGGGGAGGAAAGGGCAGCAGAAAATGCTGACTGTGTGCTAATGCATCTGTGTAATCACCATTCTGGGGTTGGATTGCAGGAAGATGACAAAACTGCTGAATGAAGTATGTTTAAACTTTTTTTTTTTCCCCCTCCTCCAATAGGAGCTGCAATGGGTAATAGTAGACTGTGTGGAACAAGTTTTCCATTTGGAACAGAAGTGTGTATCTGCCCTGTAATTTTGAATCCTTGGGATTTTATGGAAGTGGTTGAATATGGAAGTTTTGGGTGACCTGACATATAATAATAGGATGGAGCAGATCTCATGCAGGACTGTAGGCAGAAGAAAATTCCTTTGGAATGAGGGTCAAAATGTAGCTTAAACACAAGGACAGGGTAGATTAGAAATGTGATGGGTAATGAAATCAGTGTCATTCCTTCCATCCCTCTTGCACAAACACTTACCAGGTTGTTGCACTGCTGTTTGCTGTTTTTCACATCTATAAGTAAGCTAATTTAGTAAAATGGTGTTTTACTATGTGGAAAGCTCTCAGTAGTGGCCAAATCACCAGATGTAAAATGGTGCATTTTGGGGTGAGCTACAGCTGTGAGAGAATGGCTGAGGCACTGGGTTCAAATTCTGGCAGTTTTCCAGAGGGTGAGGGGTGAAGGACCAGGTGAAGATGGGATATAAGACAGGATGGTGAATGGGCTGAAGAGATGAAGTCTCCCCAAATCCTTTCAGTTTGGATACTGTGAGCAAATCAACCTGTGTGAGCCCCTGAGGAGTGTGGGTGTGTAACTTCCACCAGGAGAATATGTTTGTGTGAGGTAGGGTATAAACCGACCCAGTATAAGGTCGTTTGGAATTAAAAGAAGTAAAGATTTGGGAACTCAGATCACATTCTCAAATCCAAATCTAACCTGAGTGGAAGAGCTGACAAGCAGTGATAAATACTGTCCTTAATATTAACATCATCTTGAACATTACATGGGATAAATTTGACTCAGTGTGGGAAAATAAGCATTTTTCTGTGTTTATGAACTTTCTTCACTGATCTGTTTATTCAACTTGTCTTCCCTGGTTGATCACAACTAAGTCTGCATCCCTGCAATGTTTACTTTCAAAGTCAGTGCCAGAAGAAGGTATTTGCCTCAAGACACAACCCCTGACACTGGGGCAGAGGGAGGCAGATTCCTGCTCAGAGGAAACACATGCACAGGGGAGTGTTATAGTAGGAGATGGAGTTGTTCAATCGATTAAAGCTGTGAAAAGTAAAACCTGAACTTAAACCCCAAAAATCATTTAACAATTCAGGCATGCTAACTGCATTGCCTTTGTGTGCTTTGTGGAGCTGTGATTGTTATCTGATCAGCCACTGGCTTGATCTCAGGGTGATTAGGATCTATGCTTATAGTTATGAGCATATGGTATATGGTTTTAAAATTGCAAGTTTAAAATAATTACATTCTGGTGCTGTTTTTAAAGAATTATTTAATTATCTCTATGTTCTAGGCTGGTTTTGCTGCCAGTTAATATTCAGTTCTGGCCTGGAGCCATCAAAATCATAAGGTTTCCTTCAAGTTTCGTAATACTGTTAAAGAGGAGTTGCTCAGTTTCCTTTAAGGAAGTAAAAGAACTTCCTTTGTTTTTACTTTCTCTGTATGACTTATTATTGCATAGGAAAAGGAGTAGGAATATGGGGACATTCCTGAAGCGGATAACAGGGAGTTGGGCTTGTGACAGTTTTTTCCTGAATATTAAAATTTGGTTCAAGCAGAGCCTCCAAAGTGATGTCCTGGACTGAGGGGTTGGTATTGACTTCAAGTTTTTAAAGACTTCTGCACAGTAGTGTAGGACATTAATCTTTTTCAACCAAGAGAGGTAATCAAAGCTGGTTCAAAACACTTATTGAAAAGTTTGTCTGAACTGAAGAATCTCTTGAACTAAGGGTTTTTGTGGACCCAAGAAACCAAATTTAAGGTCATCTACTCCTGGAAATATTTCATGATCTCATACATTTGCTGTTCAAGTGAGTAAACCACATGAGACCTATAAAATCATAGTTGGAAAACCAAAGGCCAAAGCATGGACAATTTCAACAATTCATAAAAGGAATATGAAAATAAGAGAAGTAGTTTTAAGCTAGCAAAGGAACTACAGTGGTCTTTTCAATACTTAAGATCTGTGTATTCCATGAAGTCTAACTTTAAAAAGGGGAATGTCTTGTGATCCATTGTTATTTGAACTCTATTGAAAGCTTTGTAATTTGACAGATTTCATTATAGATTGGATTTTATTGGTAGGTTGTAACACAGCAGTGAAGCTTCTCTGTGGTTTGAGGGAAGCAGTCCATGCTGTATCGTGTTCTGTCCAAAATGTGGCTTCACATTCACACCCACATCCTTCTTCAGGGGCTGTGCTGCACCCTGAGCCTTAGAGCAGCATTGATGTGCCAAACAGACACCTCTGCTAAGGAGTTCAGAGGTTCCTGTGGGTGCCTGTGGAGCTTTCCCTGTGTGTTTTCCATGATGTGGAGCAGAGCTCACAGAGGTTCCTGCCTGGGCTCTGAGCCCCCAGAGTGATGTGGTACAGAGCATCAGGGACTTAAAATACAAATCTGGAGGGAGACAGTGTGTGAGCTGGCAAGAGGGAGTTTTGCTGCTGACCACTGTTTTGTCCTCTGGTCTAAACAGATGTCTAAATCTGTCAGAAAGTAGAACACAAAGGGGTCTGCAGACAGCTTGGAATAAACATTCCATAATTGTTTCTATGTGCAGCCCTGCTTTTTGTTTACTGTCAGAGCTAATTTAGACTTTTGTGAAGTTCCTCCAGGCAGGGGCACGTCATCCCTGTGTCCTGGCTGATGGGAACACTGGATATTCTGTGTAAATAGACCAGTGGAGCTGGTAGGAGCAAAAATGCCTTTGCTGTCAGGGTGCTGCCAGAGCCTGGGCATGAAGGCAGCAGGCTGTCTCCAAGCTGAGTCTCTAAAGGGAAAGTGTTCTGGGAGAAAAGGAGACCACATTTATAGTAGTTTTATTTCTTTATTTTTAATGAAAGGATGTGTAGGACATGGAAGCATTATTTGAATTGCAACTCTTGAGAACGTCGCTTGCAAATACTGATAATTTTAGGAATAGTAGAGAGCATGGAGAAGGAAAAGGGCATTCTAGGGTGATGACTTCATCCCCAAAGAATCAGATATTTATAGTACCTTATATTTTGAAACTGGTTTTCTTCATCCCTAAGTTAGTTCATGTATTTACTTATATTTTTCTTATTAATAGTTCTAGAAACATTGATTATGTAGAAACGGCAGTATTTAGTCCATTTAGTGATTTCATGACAGAAATTACTGTGCTTGGTCTTAAAAAAACCCCCTGTTTTGGTTTTCAGGTGTTTACAAGGGTATTTACAACTAGCAGTTAAGGTATTTATTCCAAAAGTACTTGTTTGAGTTTTCAGAAGCATTTGGTTTTAGAAGTGTTTCTTTGCAAGGTGATTATTGGTCAGAGTACAGGGAGGTAAGCTGACACACCTAAATGGTTTGTGTGTAAGGGTGAAAAAAATCAATTAAAATCCAACACCTAATGGTCTTTTCATTCTTTTTTAACAGTTCCCATGAATTTTTTTTAAACTGAGTTATGTTTGTTCAAGATAATGCAGGCATCATTTAATCAGAAAATTATGTAAGTGTAAGGAAATTCCAGATGCTGAGAGATTTCTGGCTGCAGAATAAATCAACTTCCAATGCTGTGAAACTCATAAAGAATAGTTGTAGTGTTCTAATGTTAAGTGCATTAACTGTAACATTAATGCACAAAACTCGCACATAGGTGTCTCTGTGTTTATTGCCCAGTCTCAGGATATTCATAGGCTGGTAAGTTCTAAGTTCAGTAAAACAAATACATTCCAAAGGACTTAGACTGGCAAAATCAGATGCAAACCTAAACTATGCAAACACTTGTTCTGCTGACATCTGTTAGCATCTGGTATCTGAAAGAAGGCAGCTCCTAATGGTGACTGAGCAGGACTGAGTTGAAGAGAAGGAAACAGCTGAAGGTGGCTTTTCCAGCATTTCCTGTGTAAAACTTTACGAGAGTCCTGCTCAAACTTGAAAGCTGCTTAGGAGAAAGAGGTGTTTAAAATGTTCACCAGTTCATCTGCTTGTGCACCTTGAGGTTTAAAAGCTCAGATTTTGGAGTCAAGGGAACCTTGTATTTTGAGAGCAGTGGATTATCTTTGAGGTGTGTCAGCCTGGCTGATGTGCTCAGCACTCAGCAGTGTCCTGAATTATCAAATTCAGGGGTAAATCTGCTGCACTGGGAAAGTGAGTGCTGGACAGAGGGGCAGAATTGTTAAAGTAAGATCTGTTTGAGCCCTTGGCTGGTATGATGTGGGAGTTTATGCTGCTCTCTTGAAAGGCTGGGCAGTGCTGCTGGGCCACTGCAGTAGCTTCTGCCCTTTGCAGGACCCCTGTGCCAGTGTGAGGATTTTAGAACTGCCCAGGTAAGGAAGGAACTTGCAAACAGAAAACAACAATTTGGATGTGGACATTTTAGTGTGCTAAAATGTATTAAACTTCATCATCTTGGCAGGTTATTTTTTTTTAAAATCAGGTACTTGTTGGTAAAATGTTAGGTAGTTAAAAAATAAAAGTATCTTATGAGTAACTATTAGTTTTTACATGTTAACATGTAGCCATGTTCTATCGGACAGGCTCTGTTACTGAAACTTGCTGTTTCCGTACCTTACTTGTGGAGTGGTGCATGTTGCTTTTTTTATCATGACTTTCTTTATCTTCTCTTAGGTGTTGGGGTTTTTTTTCATATGTGTGACTTTTTGTTTGTTTCTGTTTCATGACGCTGCTGACCTATTTGTACTTCCAGTTGAGTTTTGCATGTCCTGTGGCTACTGACTTCGAGCTTAAAACTTATGGGATGGGGGGGCTAACATGAATAACACTCCTGAGCAAGTTTTGTTTAATATTTTCAATGATGAGCTGGTTTTACTCTTTTTAGAAATGCATTTATTTGCACCAAGTGTTGTGACCTGTTTTTCTTAAATGCTATTAAAAAAAAAAAGTATGTTTCTTGGTTTTTTTTTTCCAATGGGAAAATGGAGAATGGTGCTGAACAGTATCACAGATGCTGTGTTACTTTGTGATGCTGTGCAAAATGCACCCTCAGTGTTGCAGGGATCATATGTCCAATTTAAATTGCTGCTGCTTCAGTGGCTGCAGGGGTTTTGTGAGTGTTTCCTCACCGTGACAATTACAAGCATCACTAACTAAGCAGGTCATGCTGACCAGGGAATTGGTTCTGCTGTGTGTTCCCATTTCCACTCAGTTCTGGTTCCTGCCATGGATCTTTATAGCCCTGGTCGATTTGATCATGACTAGAAAATCCCACCCACTATTTTGCATTCCTGCAGGAAAAAAGATAAATTGCTCGAAGTGCCAAAGAAAAGGTTTGGCTTGTGCCATTTGCTGACACAACTGTTTTCTGTAGTTGCTAATTCAAGAGGATGAACTCACTGTCTGAGGTTGTCTGGGGGCTGGACTTGTGGGTAGATGAAAAATGTGCCTGGTAGGCTGCTGCCCAATGGCTGGGGAGTGATTGGTGGAGCATCACGAGTTAAAGTGAAAGTCAAAGCAGAACTTTTTGTTATAATTGTAGCAGGAACTGTCACCTTCATTTCAGATGCCTTCAAAACAGGCTTTGTCAAAAAATAAGCCTGCAGATGTAGATGAAAAGCAAAAGATGTATCAGAAAGAAATGATAGTTAGAATCTCATCTGCAGTGTAGAGATATCAGACTAATATTTCTGTTAGTCTGTGTTATTCTGTGACCTTTTCTAAAGCTATCTATGAATGTTACTCCAAATCAACCTTTTGTTGTGGGTGGGCTTTTTGTTCTCCCTCCTGTACTTTACAACCTTTCAGAAAAATATACTTTTCTCTGTCTTTGGCAGATAGTTATGTACAGACTGAGCACTACCTTCCTTTTGGGGCAAAGTCTCCATTTGTCGTTGCTGGATTGTTCATTGTGACCACTTTTGCTCACTTGCATTTCAGTAGACAATGTCATTTTGATGCTGCACATCAGATAAATACAGTAATTTTATTGAGGCAGACTTTGAGGAGAACTATTGATTATTTATGGAGACATGCTGTTTTAATCAAGTAAATTCATTTAAGCTGTCATGGTGAGTCAGTATAACTCTGTGCATACTCTTCATGCTGGAGAGTAGGTTTGTGTTAGAGAGGGATGCTGGTGATTTAAAGGATGTAACAGCACCAGTCAATTGGCACAGGGTTTGGCAGTGCTGCTTTAGTGTCACATCTCATCTCACAAGTGCTTTGAAACATGTAAAGTTATTTTCAGGGCCTGACTTAAACAAAAGAAGTTTAGCCAGTCTAGAAATGCTGCCGGGGGAGGTTCTGTGTGATGGTTCTGGGTGGCAGTGCCCCTCCAGTGCTGAACACAATGTAGGTAAGTGCTGCCAGCTGCTCTGCTCCAGCCAGGCTGGCGGCCTCTCTCCCAGCATTTCTAGGTAGTTACTCATTTTTCCTGACTCCCTGGCCTGGCCTTCAACCATAAAGCTGTTTTCCCCTTTGTGTGAGCCTGCAATAACACCTTACACCAGCACTTGTGTGAGATTAGGTAAGTACCGAGGGTGCTCTGAGTGCTGTGAGTCATTCTGGCATGTTTTGATGAGTTGAGATTTTGGATTGTGTTTAAAAAGAAAAGCTGCATTCTGTGGATAGGTATGCTCCAAAAGGTGACTGAGAAGTAGCCTTTTACTTGCCTGCATTTTGATGTAGGATGCTTTATTAATGACTATCCATGTGAATTTCTAAACTGCTTAAGTGTGTCGCATTTAAAATTAGTGTGACTGAAATGTTTGGAGTTGTATAGGTCATCTTTATCAAGTACTGCACTTATAGAAACAGAATTGTGGGATTGTTTAGGTTGAAAAAGGTCGTCCAGCCGTTCCCACCACCAAACCTTGTCCCTGAGCACCACATCCACAGGTCTGTTAAATCCCTCCAGGGATGGATGGTGCCTCCACCACTGCCCTGGGCAGCCTGTTCCAGTGCTTGGCAGCCCTTTCTGTGAAGAACTTTTTCCTAATATCCAATCTAAACCTGCCTGTCTCAGGGATGAGCATCAGTCATTGCATTTTGGGCACATGTCAGAGGCTGCTGTTCCTGGCATCGAGTCCCACCTCGGTGTGGTGCTCACTCCCCTTTAAAAGCAGTAAGTACTTCCTTGGCTGGGAACCACAGAGCCAGGCCCTGTTCCTGCAGCCCAGCGAGGTGGTGCTGGCAGCTGGGCATGGAATTGCCCTTTGGAAGTTCAGTGTGGAGGTGTTGAGGCTGGGCCAGGACCTGCACTATGTCTTGGGTAAACAGATAAAGACCAGCAGTGCCTAAATGTCAGCCTGGCAGTGAATTCTCTGTGTGCTCTTGCTCTGTCCTACTCTGTCCTGAACACCCCAAATGTGTTTTGCTCTGTGGTTTGTTGTTTTGTTTCATCTGCGTGTAAGAATAGTTTTGTGGGAAGATAAGGTCGGTTTGCTTTTATTTCTCCCTCTTCCAGGCTTCATTTTATCTTTTTTCAGCTTACAATGCTCACTTCAGTGAGTGCTCACAATTCTTGTACTGCCTTTGTTCCACATGTGCTGGCCAAGCACAGCTGTGCCCTGGGAGTACCCTGTGTGCCAGCCTGGAGGAGCAGAGGCTTCAGGACTCAGTCTCACATACCCTCCCCTGATTCCCTGCAGCTTCTTGTCAAGGAGGAGCTGATGGCAAATTGTGTTGACAGGCTTTTAATTAACAGCTTCTCAGCAGGAGCTGTTCCTATTCCTCATAAGTCGCAACAGAGCAACTTTTAATTTGTTAGCAAGCCGAAGTGTATTCAAAAGAAAATTCTTTCCACTTCATAATTTCTTGAATGATGCCTTTCACACTCAATGTTTTAAAGCTTCTGATCTTGCAATTAAGGCTTAAAGCTCATTAAGCTTACTCAGGAAAACATTTTGCTAATAAGAAGTATGTAAGATCTCCTATTTTTCAGTCTTTATTTTTCTTTTCTTGTGGCAGCTTTATTTTATGCAACAACAGTATTAATCTGTGTAGACTGTGCACAAGACCTCTTGTTCCTGAGAGCTTTTTAACAGATTTTACCTTCTCCTCCCTGCTAAATCTATTTTTTGTTTTTTTCCTGTGGTTCCTTCTGTTGTCCCATCTGTTTGGTTGAAGTGCTTTATTTTCTCCTGGTGTTTGACATACACTAATCCTTTTACCTTCTATCCTTCACAGCTTTGTTGAGTTGCAGTGGTGTAGCTCAGTTTTGCTTCTGCCTGCCTTTCACCAGGATGTTCCAGGATGAGCTATGATTTTTTGACATTGAGAACTGTTAAAATTATTGTTCCTTCCAACTTTCCCTCTCCCTCTCTTTTTACTTTATTTTTATTACTGCTTGCACATGCCATTTACGGTGCTGTTGGCATTTGGGAAAAATACTGTAATGACTCTGGTTTCTTGCTTCTCAGAATCTCCAGATCTTTCCATTCTTCCACAGTTTCCAAAAGCTGTAAATGTAGCTGTCCAAGTAAAATGAGGTGCAAAGACTTCAGTCCTGCAAAATGTATGTGCATAATGGATTTCACTTACTGCAATCACACAACTCATTTCAAGACCAGCCCCAGTAGATAAAATAAGTTCAGTGATTCCTGAGACCTTTTCAAATACTAGTAAGAAAATTAACTGGGGGGGTGGGGGGAAGGGGGCAGTGTAGAAAAAATCAGAATTTTGAGGTTGTGGTTTTATCAGCACTCAGAGATTAAAATATTGCTGAGATGGTTACTTTTTGGAGTCCAGAAGAGCTTTGGTAAGCAAGTATGTATTAATTGCATGTGCATGTAAGATTTGTCATTCTCAAAAGCAAGAAAAGTTAAGAGAGGCCTCTTTCTGTGAGGAAATAAGTTCTGGGGCAAAAAAGAAACAGTGGAGGGGAAAAAAGTTACTTTCTGTCAACAGGTTTGAATGTTCTGTCATAAATAGAACTCAGTTCAAAGGATCTGGGAATCTCAGAAGGTTTCTTTCAAGACTAACCAATTTCCTGCAACACACTGTCAGTGCTGGGAGGAGGCATCTCTTGCACATAAGAGCAGCTGGTTGTTTAAAAAAGAAAAAAAGGCATGTGGGGGGGAGAGCAACCCCCTCTCATCCCTTATATAGAGCAATTTTCCACAGGAAAGCGTACATCTGTGAAAACAGGGCACTTCAGCAAATTCTCTACTCTTCAGGATGTCATTTTGCAAGGAAAAGTGTGTTTGGATGTTTACAGGAGAGGGATTGGGTTTTTTGTAGTTTTATTTTTGCAACGAGTAACAACTGCTGAGGCTTTATTACATTTTTGTTAACTGTGTAGTGGTATTGATAGCTTTACTTACTCTATTTTATCTTAAGAATTGTGAATGTGAGTATTAACCCTGTGTTTGCAGGAGCAAGCTTAATTTTATAGAAAATGGAAATCTTTTTTATTTACCTGGAAGTTTTGTCATGGAAATACAGTTAATCCTATTGTTAGGGTGAAGACAACTTCTCCATTTTGTTGTTGCCAATTTGAATTGCCTTGTGTGCTTGCCTTTAAAGAATAACTGATGCTTCCACATCTGAAATATATATTTGCCACTGTTTTGTTGTTTGCAGGAACCACAGATACCTGAAGATGAAAGCATGAAGAGCAAGCAGAGTGAATAATAATAATGCTTTTCCGAAACCGTTTTCTGTTCTTGCTGGCCTTGGCAGCCTTGTTAGCCTTTTTGAGCCTCAGTCTACAATTCTGTAAGTGTCCTCATGTTTTGTTTTCCACATATAGAGGTCTATAGGTGTGTTTAAAACCAGCCATGATTATATGTTGTTTAAGCATTCTTTCTTTATTGAAATACTTGGGGTTTGTTTTGGCGTTTTTTGTTTGTTTGTAAGGATTTACGTATGTTTGTTTTCCAAAAAAGTAAGAAACATAGTTTTGTGTGCCATGTAGGAATCTATACAATCTAAAGAGTTCAAATCAGGCTATTGTATTTTTAAAAATCTGCATTTTGTAGTGCAGTTAAGTAACTGAATGTGATTGAATCCTTCTGTGAAAGGATACAAACCACACAGGAGTGAAAACTGCTGCAATTCCTATTTTAAATTGCATCAGACCAGATGGGATTGAGGAAACGGCTGTGAGGTTTGAGTGCTGGAACTTCTCCTGATTTGTACCTTCACTTCAGGAAACAGTTGGATTGGTTCATCAGAAGTGGTTGGTTTGTTTAAGAACAGATAAACTGTGTTATGCTTCAGATGAATTTATCAAAGGTCAGTGCAGAGGGCCTTCACATGCTGCTGGCTGAGCAGGGGGTGCTGCTGAGGGCAGGGCAGGTGACAGATGAGATAACCAGCCCTGTGGCTCATTGTCACCTGCTTCAGGAGAGAGCATTTCCCAGGTAAAGCCATGCTTGGTGACAGTGTGGTCTGTACTAATGCACAGCAATGCAGTGAGTTGCTGTTAGAAGGCAAGTAGAAGTACCCAGGCATAGGGTAGGATAACATTCTTTGTTTTTGTCATCTTTCACTTTGTTTTAACGAGCACAGTCCTTCTGGGCTGTGCTTTTTTCTGCATCATGTAAAAACCCCCAAACCCCAAAAGATTACCATAGAATTAAAATGTGTCTTTTGCACATGACAGACATGTCTTAAAAAAAGGGAGGGAGAGAAGATGAAAGAAACTTTGTGGTTTTCTGCTATTATTTTTGTGTGCTTAAACTCATCTGCATGTAATAAAGGGAACTGTGGCTCTGGATTGCTTTTTCTGCCTCCTCTGGGCACAAGCCAGGGGCCCTGATTGCAGCTCATTTTGCCCCTTAGGTTCTTTATGGCTCTGCCCTTGATGTTGTAGGGTTGGTTATGAATTGTGCATAGGGTGAAGGTCCTAGAGGAGCTGAAACATGAAACTGAATTGTTAACGAAAATGAGTTTTATTTAGAGATGAGGAGGTAGGCATTTAGGAGAGTGAATCACATTTCATCTAAAGATAAAATTATTTTCTACTTAATTAGAACATAACATTTGTGCTAGAGATAAGGATGTTTGAGAGGTGCTTTTTAAAGCATGTAACTGCAGCAGGTGGCAACTGTGAAGCTCCAACTGTGAAGTGCCAAAACCAACACTGATACAGGAACCTTTATATAACGAGAGCTGCAGTACAGTCCACTGGGAACCAAGACATTCAGGTAGCCTGATACTTTAACTTCTACCAGCTTCAGGATGTAGAGCAGTTAGTCCAAACTTGGAGCAAAGACCATCTCCACAGCAAAAACAAAGCTCTCTTGGATCACTTTGTGCATCCAGGTGAGCTGTGCCAGCTGGGCAGCCTGCAGCTCAGCAGCTTCAGAAGAGTTACCAGTGTTACCACTTGTTGCTTTCTTTATCAGGAACTTTGCCACATCCTCATCAGTGCCCGTTTCTGTTAGGAAACACTGTTTTTTCACATCCTCAGAATGTTTTAACTTTGGGATTGGTGAATCAGGCTGGTCTCAGCATTCTTCAACACCGAAATTTGTATGAACTCCTCCTTCTGCATCCAGCATTTACAACTTATTTGCAAATAGGGTAAAATCTGAGCTATTTTACCCCCACTTAGGCAGAGCATCCTGCTACAGGCCCCTCATGACAAGACAGATAGTGATGCCTGGAGCTATTCCCCAGTGGAGCTGGTGCAGGGTCTGGAGCAAAAGTCTGGTGGGGAGTGGCTGAAGGAGCTGGGAGTGTTTAGGCTTGAGAAAAGGGGGCTCAGGAGGATTTTATCACTCTCTACAATTACCCAAAAGGAGGTTGTACAAGGTGGGGATCAATCTCCCATTTAACAAGGGATAGGACAAGAGGAAATAGGCTCAGGTTGTGCCAGGGGAGGTTTATATTGGGTATTAGGAAAAATGTCTTCACCAAAAGGATGGTTTGGCATTGAAACTGCTCAGGGCAGTCCTGGAGCCACCGTCCCTGGGGGGATTTCAAAGACATGTACATGTGGCACTTGGGGTCATGGTTTAGTGGTTCTGGGGTAATGGTTGGTGTTGATCTTAGAGGTCTTCTCCAACCTAAATGATTCTGTGATAACATGATTTATATTCATGGAATGAAAATGAGTGTTTATACATTTAGACTCAGAAAAATGCCCAAGCCATTGATTTATTTTGCTTTGTTAGAAGGGAGGTACCTCCTGAAGCATTTGGAGTGGAAAGGAATGTTTTATGCTGTTGTGAGATTGTGAATCTATGTTAGCAAGCAGTGCACAGCTTTGTGGAGGAGGGCTGGTAATTTTAAAATATGCTACTGCTTTTCTAAGCATGAGATGTTGAAAATATCTGTTCCTTTCTGTGATAAATTTGTTTATAAAAGCAAAACAGTAACACTAAATGTATAATTATACAAGTGGTACATACCTTCCTTTTTCAAATTTCTGCTTTGGAGCAGAGCATAACTTCTATAAATGCTTGATATTTTATCCCTCTTACCCACATGTGGAAATGTGGCATTTGAAGCCAGACATGAGAGTTGTAGCTGACTCTGAAGCAAAGGGAGTAGTAAAGGCCAAGCTCAGCTGATTTTCTGACTCAATATTACAAACAGCCCACACTGGGTTGGCTGACAAGGTCACAGTCTGGCTCGTGCTTCAGCTATGGGGGTTCAGGAATTGCTTGCAGCAGTTTGCCACCCAGTCAAACAGAAAAGGATGCTGGTTTACTTTAATCTGCTGTGCTGGGAAGAACCTGGAACTGCTTTATGAGCAGTGATTTCTGCAGCCACGATGAAGTGGAGGTGATGGGTGTCACGTCAGCAGCCCCACTACGTCTGTCCTTGCTTGCAAGACAAACTCCTGAGGCAATTGTTTCAGAGCTAATAGTTGCCACATCTCCAGTTTAGACACAAGGATTAAAACACTTGGGAAAACAACCAGTGTAGGACCTCAGAATCCTCAAGTGTTGGTAGGCTGGGGATAGACCCTGGATTGATAGAAAACTCTGTCCCCTGTTATGATGTTTGGTTGTTCATGGTCCCTTTCTCTTCTCTTGTGGTTTCTGAGTTCTGTGGTTTGCTTTCACCACAAGGCTGGTGCTTTATGTGGGTACTAACAGTTCAACTCCCAGGGTAAATCATGGAGATAGTTTCCCCCAAAGTCTCTCTCAACAGCTCTGAGACCTAGAAGTGTTCTGGTATTCTGTCCCACCAAGAGTTTCCCTGGGTGGCCATGGAGCAGTTGGCTGGATCCAGGTCAGAAACTGCCCCCAGAGCTCTGTCCCAGGAGTGTGGCAGGCAGCTCTTAGAGCAGTTGGGTCACCTTTGTCACATGTTGTGTGCTGGCTTGGCTGGCTGCATCAAATGCCAGCTGCATCTTCTCCATCTCCTTATCCTTGGTAGAAGGAGACATGTAAGCAGATTGCTGCACAGCTGGAGACTTTTTAAACTGTAATAGTCATTGTTCAAGGTGATGTGATGCTGTGGATCCTGTAAGACACAATCCCTCCTGCCAGGGTTCTCAGTCCTGCACATTTTGGGCAATGGGGCACTTGTCTGGTTCTGCTCTTTATGTCCTTGGACAGGAGCAAAAGGCACAGGGTCTGTGTATGGTCTTTGTCTGCCCTTGGGGCTGGCTGCTTTCCTGGGAATTTCACATGGAGCAGCAGGGTAAGGGAGCTTCCTTCAGGAAGTCCTGCTGTTTTCAAGCACAGTGTATTTATTGACATAAATAATGCTACAGGTTTATTTTTTTTTTCTTCACATACCTGGGGGACAATGGGAGAAATGCATTTGAGAGACATTTGAAATTTTACTAGACTATTCTAATACCTGTTCATAGTTTTGTCAGGTTTGGTTACCAGTTCTAGTTGGCACGTAGAAGACTTTTAACAAGGAATTTATACTTGCTGAAAACATACAAGCCTTAACAGTTCCAGGCATCTTTAATATAATTTTGTGGCCTGGACTTCGAAGCAAAAGATGTGCCCTCAAGTTCAGTTTGGCTGTTAATGCATTGTACAGAGTTAAATCTGCAACAGTCAGCAACAGAGGGAACCTCTCTTGAATGGCAAATGCCACTGGATTTTGTACACATTCGAATTTTTAAGTAGTGTAGGAAAATGACAGTGTTAAAAGTTAACATGAAAAAGATGTTCCACTGCTGGCAAGAAGAACACTCTGATGTGTCCAATGGATAATTATTTCAATGGAACATTTTTGTTTGGGAAACCCATTGGACAGGGAAACTGGTTGACTTCCAAACCAAATAAGACTGGCAGATTAAAGTTTTATTAGGAATTGCCATTGTTTCCCTCTTGTTTTATGTTTGGGGCCAGATCTACAGAAAAGAGTGAAGAAGTATTTTTCTTATAGTGTTCCTCATTCCACAAGTGCTTTTATTTTTCTCCCGTTTATGTAAATGGTTATGGTTGTAAAACAATTTTAAACTTGAGCATTAGAGGCAAAAGGAGAGCTGGTTTTGATAGATTTGTCAGTTAAGGCTGTTCTAAAATGTAGTTCTGTTGTTTTTATCTAAATTTTTCATTGTTTTGCTTTGTCAGAAAAACTGCAGAATGGAAAAATTACCTGTGCTAGATTATGGGCTGTATTTTTGTCTCTAAATATTTTCTGTAATGCTGTTGACTAAAAATAGGCAATTTCCTTCTGTACAAACACAGAGAATATATGTAGGGATAGTTCATTTGTTTTTTTGCCAGAAGAAGAGGTTGCAGTGGCTGAGATCTTCCTGCTGTGTGCTGTGTGACATGCCTAGAGCAGTGCAAAGGGAAGGGAAATGCAGTGGTTGGGGCAATTCCTGCAGTTCAGGGACAGAGGATGGCAGTGCACCCACATCCAAAGGATGTGTCAGAATCCAGCCGTGGTCCTGCAGCCTCAAACTAAGGAGATAAGACAGATTTTAGGACTCTGTCAATGTTAATTGCATTGTTAATTGGTTAGCCCTTAGGTCAGCTCAGGAACAGGAGTTTACAGGTAGGCCTGAGGAGTGACTTTCTTTTTCCTCCCAAGATTGGTACCTGAGAACCCAATTACTGGGCAGACACAGGCCTTGCCCTACAGCAGGAACATCTGTGACTGGCAGCAGAAGCCTCAAGGGGGTCTCCTCAGGATGATTCAAACATTTACCATGAGTTTCCTTGAATAAACCAAACAGAAAGGCAATTTAAAACCTCTCTGTTAGGATGCCATGTGTACACTCTGTAAAATTTGCTTGACAATAATTTTTTTACTCTATAATCAAAAGAATGTAAATTAATTTTTCCATGAAGTAAATAAAACTTTTGTTTTACTTTGATTTTTAGAGGTTTTTTTTTTTTTTTCTGTTTACTGAAAGCCCAAGGGAAGTAACAGTCAAGAGAAGAGGACTAAAATGATAGTGGGAAAACATCTTTTTTACAGGGATGCTTTTGATTACCCTGTGGCTGGCACCGGTTCCAGACTGTCTTTCTGAAGGCTCTGGCTCTCGGGCAGCTCCTGCCCATGGAGCTTCTCTTCTGGTTTAGAGTTTGTTTTCCTACATCCTTTGATACTTTGATCAGTGGCTTAGGCTTGCCTTTTGATAAAAAGAATTTTGGCCACTGCCACTGCTTTTTAGGATGTTGGCCACTGCCCTGGCCAGGTGCTGGTTCCCATTTAAAGTGTGAGAGCTGTTTATGGGGTTTTTTTTGAGTTTTTAAAAAATGCCTTCTCTGCCTTGACAGGTCATGCTTGCGTGTTGGTGTATCAGCATGTCTGGAAGGGACACTTTGCTGTTCCAGTAATAATTTCCCTCTACTTTCTGTCATTTGGTTTCACACTGGAGGTTCTGGTTTTAGAGATGAGTCACAGGAAACAGAAATTGGGATTTTCCACACAGAAAAGCAGTAGAGTTTTATTTTGCTGGCTTGAGCTTTGCCAGCAGCTCTTACTTTGTGAGGACAGTGTGGGCATCATACACAACCCTGGAGTGTTTGGGGTTTAGCCTGAGATCCTCACCTGGCTTACTTCAGCCCCTGCAGGGAGCCAGAGCCCTGGGGCAGTGGCTGCTGGGTGGGTATTGCATTCTGCTGCTCTGTACAAGTAACTATATTTAAAAAACCACAGCTTTAGAATTCTCGATGTAGAGAACTTGTTTTTTGTCATGTGTTACCAGCATATGAAATTAAAAGGAGAGCAGATATCTCCCTTCATGAATTTTGCCTTCAAGCTCAACAGCATGGCAGATTTTCCACTCATGAGAAGTCTCTCTGGGTTTCATTTTTTAGAAGTGCTAATTTAATCTGAATTTAAGATTTAAGGGAAAGATGAGGCACAAATAATAAATCCAAGACTCTGTACATTTTAGCAGCGAATGAAGAGAAGTAACTGTAAATACAGAGATATTTTGGTTAAAGATCCTTTTTATGTTTGTTAAAACTGGAGTTTTAAATAACTTTTTTGCAATTTTTCAAAAGTGGTGTTATAATGCATCAGTCCACAAAATGAACCCTTGAAGGGAAAGGAGACATGATGAATGCTTGAGAGTGATACTATGAGACAGTCTTACTGCCTCCTATAAAAATAGAGCAATCATTTCAAAATAGCTGCTTTAAATATAGGTCAGGTTAAATCTCTTGAGACAGGATTTGACCCACAGAAGTTACTTGTCAGGCTACAGAAGTTCACAATTCGTGTTTAAATGTATATTTTGACTTCATCCATGGTAGTTAGTTGGACTGTATTTTAGCAGAATTAATATGAAGTGTTAAAGCACATGTTTGAAGGCTACTGTACAGTTGATTCTGTAGTGGTGGGTCAGGTGATTGATTGATTGATTTATATATTAACAAATTTTATTTTGTCATTAAACCAGTTCTCTGCCCCTCCTCTTTCACAGGTCTTGAAAGCCAAGTCAGGCTGCCTTACGGGTCACTGCAGGCATGTTTTAGAATGGCATGTCTGTCTTTTAAATCCAATAAAATTATTCCTAGGATTTTTCCATATGTTACTTGTATACTGGACTGAACTGTGTTTTAACAACTCAAACATTGTTTTAAAACGTGGATATTCACCCTATTTTGTTTGTAGAAGTAGCAAAAAGAGAATATTGTTTCTACTTGCAGCTGTACATTCTGTGTAAGTGGTGAGTCAGGGTTAGCTCACACAGGTGAAACATGCACAAAGTAAAGCCTCAATTCTCACCAGAGCATGGCCCCTCTGTGTGGGGTTTGCAGTCTGGCTCTTGTTTGGGGTTCTCAGGCTAGCAGATTGCAGTGGAGGGCGCAGTCCCCCAGCCCTGACTGGCTGGGCTCTCTGGGACAGGGGCTCTGGGCTTTGCTCCCTGTGGCTGAGCCAGCAAAGGCACAGTTCACCAGTGTGTGGTTCTGCCCTCCCTGCTGAGTGTTCCTGTTGGGCTGGCTGGGCACTGGGCACTGATTCTAATCCCTGAAGGTTCGCTCTTTCCATAAACAATTTCTCAGCTGCTACAGGGCTGTCTTCCCTTGTACTTCTGTTTTTTTCGTGTTACAGAGATGATGACATCAAAACAAAACCTGGATGTCTTAAGCTGAGAAGGCAAACACAGCCTTGCCACTCTGTTTTAGAAGGAGCCTTTTGTTAATCTTTTGCTGACCACTATGATTTTTGAACAGTTTACTGAGAATTCACAATCATTCACACTTTATCTCTCGTACTTTACTTTGACCAGAGCTTTTAGGACAATGTTATCTATTAATTGCAAATGAGTTCATCATACTTTAAAAATTTGCTGTCCTTTGTTTTAGATTTGGGTTCTCCATCTTCATCAGAGAATGTTCTGACCCAAATTTCCCTTCTCTCTTTGTTCAGTGAGCAGAATTTCAACAGGATAGTACCAGAAAAACTACCTTAATGTCACTGGGTATAATGCAGTTGTGCTTTCCCTATTTCTAGGCCATGTGCAGTCTTTCTGAAAAGCATGGAGGGCTGCTTAAACTTCACGTTTGATGATAGGTTTGTTTCTCTGAGCTGTGTTTTGTGCTTGCCTTAATCCTCACTGTGCTGCTGCAAATTGAGTTGAAAACCATTGGGGTTTATGGATGTGCTGGTTCCACTGTGTGTATCTAAGAGAGAGAGATGCTTAATATGCTTCATACAGTTGTTCATGTTTCATCTTAGTCCTTTTAATTTTTCTCTTGCGAATTGTCTTTGGGGCAGTTTTGTTCTTTTATCTCTGCTTTTGCTGGGATCTCATTGCTGAAATCATACAGTGACTGACTTAATCCAAAGGATCTTGTCACTTGATTATGAAGGTTTTTGAAAAACTTACTGTGTGTTCTTGGGCATGTGGAGTTTCTGTGATTAATAAAGTGTCACAAACTGTACTGATTTTGAAGATTTTAATGCCTACAGGCAAGGGGGTTTTTTTGCCTTTTGTTTTTTCTGATAAGAGTAATCTCTGTTCCCCAAATTAGTTCCCTTTTAGCTTTTCAAAGCTCACTCTCTGAGAGAAAAAGCAGTGCTTGTAAATACTAAATGGCATTGTGGTTTATTTTAAATGAGGCAGGGTCTAAGTAGTTTGTATTTAAAAGTCTGGGGCTTTTGTGGACTTGCTGCAGTAAAATGGAAGTGATCTCCCTTCATTACTTTTGTTAGATGGTTGGATTAAAAGAGCTGGAAACATATGTGGTGTAATTTTGGGTTTACCAACTGTGCACATTAATGCTGAATGAAGACAAGAAATAAGATTTGCTGCCTTCCCCTAAGCTGTTTCATGGAGAGAGTCCCAAAGATGCCAATAATTCTCTGATCCAGAGAGCACTGTTCTGAATTCCTGAGATTAATGACTGTCATGGAAGGCTTCCCCAGCACAGAAATCTGTCAGGTTCTACTGTATTAAATATGTTGTTTTGCTGCTGGCAAATCCATGGCAGCTTTGTGTGCCTTGCCCTGGTGTTGACAAGGACAAACAAGTGAGCTGGTTTGGCGTGGGTAAGCAGTGGCATATGGTGTTGAGATCACTTCCCTGAGCAGGTCACTTTGTGGACAGAAAGCAGTTGGGATTAGATGTGAAACAGAAAAGTGCTAATTTAATGCAGTAGTGAAAATATTGATTTGAATTTGTAAGGCTTTTTATCTTGCAAGGACACTGCTCTAGAGAAGTGCCAGATGTCTGTGGGTTGTGTCTGACTGATGACATTAACATATGAAGCAGTTTGTGCCCTGTGCCTGTGCAGAGGCTGTGGCTGAGCTGCACACAGGGTGGATGTTCTGCCTTTGGGCTGGCAGCTCTCTGATCTCTGTCTCTGGCCAGGTGGGCAGGCAGAGATGCTGTAGGGAAGGCAGGAAGCAGGTCAGGAGATGAAGAAGCAGATCAGAAGATGCCTTTACCAGTGAGCAGATGTAGTTTATTGCAGCCCAGAAGCTGCTGCCTTGGTGTTTTGACACCAGGGGAGCAATACTGGTGAAGATGTGGTGGGCAGAGCTAAGGTGGGATTTTAAGTCCCTTCATTTCTTTGTTTTCCCTGTCTGTTTTGGGATTCCTGTTTCAACAGCTGGATGTACTAGTACACGTCCTAATGACAGTTGACTGGAATGTCAAAAGACATTGTAAGTATTTTGGTATGAGTCTGTGGAGAACCCTGAGGAAAAGAGTCATCAAGGATGATAGAAAAGAGCAGTGCATGCTTTCCCTGTGTGCAGGGAGCACTCACAGGGCTTCAGCTGTAGGGAGTTCATGTCAGCACCAGACTGCTGGGTAACAGAACAGGAGCAACCCTTGAACTGCCTTGAACTCTGCTTTATGGGGCATATTTTTGTATCATGCCCAGCTGCTGTAGATGAAAGGATCACTGAAGCCTGAGGACTTGTAGCCCATGTTCCTGAGAAAATACTTTTTGCTGTGTGTTCTTCTGCTGTGCTGAATCTTCTTGGCTGCCGTGTTGGTGTTCAGTTCATGTGTGAAATCTGCCAAACATCTTTTTTTCAGTCATGTTGCAATCGCTGCTGCACAGCTTCCCACTCCAGTGTTTGTGGGAATCATACAGACAAAAGGAAAAAACAAACAAAAGCAAACAAACCCCAAACTAAAAGCAAAGGTCCCACCCCCTGGAAAAGGATGGCAGAGGCTTTCAGTACAGTGTATATCAGTGTAGGGCAGTTGATCTTTATTTTGAGATGATACTATAGAAATGGGAAGAGTTGTCAGCTGTTTCTAAGCACAGCTGATAAAAGCTATTTTGAAAATCTATTCCAGGACAATTCAGTTGAATTCATCCATTTAGCTGTTGCTGAGTTCTGTAGACAGAAGCAGGACAGTGCTTTAAAATCTTGTTGCAGTGCTCATGAATCGTGTTGGATAAGTAGCAGTGGCTGGATCTACAGTATTTATAAAAATCATGCACTCAGGCCATAATTCCCCCGTTTAGTCTTTTTGTATTTAAGCCTTGTTTGGTGGCCCTCGGGACACTGGTTTGATATAGTTGAAGTCTTCTCTCACAGCATGATGAGACAGCTCTTAGCAACAGGAGGGACTTACCAGAGCATGGTGGTGGTTTATGGTGTTTGTTTCTTCTCATTTGGGACTCCCAGTGAGCCTGTGGTGGGCCAGCACCAACATAACTGCATCAGTGTAAGCATCTTTTGCATCTTGTCACTAAACAACCTGGAGAATGAGCACCATGTGCCTTGAGCAGTGTGTTTATAGAGCAGCAAACCTGTCTGGGTGTCTTGTAGGAGCCTCCCCCACTCCCTCCAGACCGAGTGCAGAGCCAGGCAATGGGGAAATTAGTGACATGCTGGAAAAGAAAAGCTTTAGTATGCACGTGTATTTATTTTAAAGAAAGTAGTATATTAAATTCATAAAAATAGAAATCTATTCTGTGGTGAACATTGTAGAGTTCCAGTGTAGTAGGAAACTACGATAAAATACAGCAAGTAATTTTTCACTTTGGAGGAGAAATGGAAAATGATTGTCATCTCTAGAGCTTGAAAAGGCTCAGATTTGCAGTCAGCATTGCTGTGTTATTGCTGTCAGGCTGAAAATCCTGGAAGCTATTTAGGCAGTGCCATATGTCCTTCTGAATTGTCCAGTGAAAAACAATGGGGGGCGGGGGCAAACCCCTAAAACGATAAAGCTCTTTTCAGAGCCACATCTGGACTTAATAAATGCAAGCACACATTGTATAATTTAATGTATCTGCTTAAATTAGGTCTCAAACACAAGAGTACAAGACCTGCCATATTGTGTTTGGTGCAAAAAGGATTTTCTTAATATATTTATTCTTCTCATGTAAATCTGATTGTGACCTTGTAAAAAGCTCTGCTAGCCATGCAGTTAATGCAGCTGGAAATAAGAAAGCTGTTCTCTGCAATACTGGTGTTTAAAGCTGGTGGCTACCAGGCATGCTGGTTGTGTGTAGTTGTTCTATTTTACCTTTGGACATGAACCCACAAGTACTGAAATCTGGTCTCTTGCACTGACTCTGATGTGGGATAAGGCCCTGGGTTGGTACCTAAGAGCTTTGGCTCCATGGGCAAGTGCCCCAAGATGAAGAAAACCTTTAAAGGAAGTTCACAGCTTGTGAGCCAGAAAATAGGCAGACAAGTAGGCTTTGCCCCACTTGTGGAAAGGGGTAGGAGGGTTGGCTATTTCTGTCCAACTCTGTGAAAAACATCTGAGGAGAGCAGCCTATTTATAGTAGTTGTCAGTTGTCCATAGGAACACTTGCATCTCCAGTGGAAAACTTTAGGGATCTGAAAACTAAGAAGGCTGAAAACTCAGATGGCATTGGACTGAAAAACAAGTTTTTGGTTGTATTTCGTGTAAGAAAATCACACCAGGATTGATTAGAAAAACTAAGATGCACTTAGAGGTTGTAGCTGCAATTTTATTATGATTGTTCTGAGGAGAAAGCAGGGACTGGTGAGAAAACTCACACTGGAGTGTATGTGTAGACTTCCATTTTGCTTGTGTGTGGCAGGAGAGCAGTGTTAAGTTTTTTTTTTCCTTATGTCGTAAAGTCTGTGATTTTCTTCAAAACATGCACATTAAAAATCTAAATATTCTAGAGCTCACACTCGTTCCCCCTCAATCAGATCTGACTTCCACTGGGTTAGCTGAGGTACATCTGCAGCCTCCTGGTTTCCCTGAATTCCCATTTTCTGTCAGTGAACCTGTGATATGCAGGATGCTTCAGAAAACTTACATTTCCTACACTTTAAGCAGAGAAACAGCATTTTTATTTCAAATGTCCCCTGGGGATTTTTCCAGTTGGAGGAGAGTGGTTTCCTCATGTTGGTTGCCCTGCTCCCATCTCCAGCATGTTTTGGGTGGAGGAGGTGGAGAAGGGCAGGAAGGGACCTGATGTTCAGGCTCTGTGGTGCAGAATGAGTCTGCAAGGCTAAAAGAAAAGGGGAATCCTCCTAATTTCTTGATTAAATCACAAGAAGTAATTGGGGGAGGAAACAGGACTGTTACTTCTGTGTTGTCACTATGAAACTGAAGATGTAGTTTGAGGAACTAGATGAGGAAATACAAACATAGCACTTAACAGAATTTCAAAGCAGTGTTTTTCTAATATTGACCCAAGTGATGCAGAAATTTACCCAGCAAAGATGAATACACCTAAATGGACACACACCCTCCTCATCTACCCAACTTCCCAGCTACATGAATTTAATCAATTTCTCTTGCCAGGTTAAAGTTTCTCTGTAAGAATTTGAAATATGATCTTCTGTTTTACAAGTCAGCTGCAGCATTCCTCATGGTCTTCCAAAGTAACTGTTTTTTTTTGCTGTAGGAAGGGAGATGTCCGTGTTTATTTGATAGGATCGATAGAACTGTTCTAGTGGGCTTTAATTTCTGGTGTCAAAATATGCTGTGCTGAAGGCCACAGCAGAACCATGGCTCTGCAGTATGAAATGCAGTATTCAAGGCTGCTGTAGCAGCATTTTTCAGCACGTTTGATTAGAAACACTGCCATGAAAAGAATATTTATTCAATATCTGCTACTTGCTTGCTGCACCTAAATACTCTTTGTGAATATTTTTTTAAAGTTTGTCCTAGAACTTGACATGTGGGCCTCTGGCAGTAGGATTGTGCTGTAAGACTGCTTGAAAAGTCTCTAAATTACTGTGATTTCTTTTACAGAAGGAAAAACAGCAGCAGCAGTCACAAAATTGAGTGGGTTAAATAGGTATATGTGTCTGGGCATGTATCAGCCCATAACTCACCGCTGGTGCTGAGTGTTTGCAAACTGTTGGAAACTCAGAGGAGATCTGTAGTGTGTTTGCTCCCATTTGGCTGCTTAGTCAATTCCATGAGCTTGGAAGTTCCTGACGAATCTGTGTTTGAATCACCCATTTTCACAGTTTGGGTAGGTAACATTTCAAGTGTGCGAGGAGGGAAGTGCTCACCTCTGCTGCCCTGCCCCAGCTGCAGTCTGTACCTGTGTCACCTTGGAACGCACACAGTTGCTAGGCTGAAATATTGTGGAGAAATTACACTCCAAGGAGCCTTCTTTATCTTCTCAGGGGTTTGTTAAGGCAGAGCTTTTTGCTGTTGCTATTCCAGGTTAAATTTCAGTGTGTACCCTTCTCCATTCCCCACTGTTCTTCTCTCTGTTACCCACCTCCCCCAGAGCTCCCTTCACTCTTTTTTTTTTCTCCTTTGTAGTTGTGCTCAGAGAATTTAGCAGCACTGTGGGAAGGAAACCTTGAAGCTCAGAGCCTGTTGTGTAGTTGTTGAGAGGGCACCATGTGGCTGCCCATGAACACATCTGTGCCTGAGAGACCCCTTCTGCTCCTCACAGGCAGGACACACAGCAGGAGTGGAGAAAATGGAAGGACAAATGCTTGGGGAAGCAGAGTTGGGGTGAAAAAAGTAGTTAAGAGATTGAGACTGAAAAGACACTGAGGACTATCACTTCTTCATAGATTCAGTGTACACAGATCTTACAGTAAAAAAAAAATCCTCTTCAGGGTCTAGAGGGCAAGAGGTTTCATTTAAAGCAAAAATTTCTGACGTTTTTTAGTTTAATTAAGCTACACATTCTAATAAACTAAAAGCCAGTGAAAATTTAAGACTATAAAAGTTTAGTAGGTCTATTTATATTTTATATAAATACCAAATCTAAAGTTAGAAACTTAGGTTCACAGGCTCAGAAAGCCTTTCAAAAGACTTTTATGGTAATTTCTTTTTTAATAGTACTTGATAGTTTGACCAGTGTGAGGTTAATAAGGCTTTTTTTTGTTTGTGTGATTACTCAGCATTCAAATACAGCACAGTAGTGATTGTGGCCTTATGCATTATGGATGGAGCCCTTGCTGTTAATACAGATCTTACCTCTGAGCCAGTCAAAGCCTTTATTTAGCCATACAAAAGAGGAAAATGAGAAAGGTGGGTTGTGTGTCACACAGGCACGTTTGAACTTCATTAATACCCAAATGTGCCTGTGCAATCCAGGGCAGAGCTCTAAAACTGCTCCTGGGGCTGTGCTGCTCTGGGATGAGGGTAGGGTTTTCTGAGACCACACCTGGGGGTTTGCAGGGCTCAGACCTGGGACTCACAGGGGTCATACCCAGGCTCTCAGGATGTCAGAGCTCTGGCAGGGCTGTGCTCAGGTTGCTTTGTTTCTCCACTGGCACTGTACCTTCAGTGTTCCACGATGTGCTCCTCAGCCCAGGTGTGCCTTAGCTGTTTATTTCCAGATTATTTTTCAGATCTTTTCCAGGTTGTTTCTTCACATTTTTTCCCCCCACCTCAGTTGTTTTCAAGAATTCCTGCCTCTTTTGGGTTGTTCTTCCATACAGTACTCCTGTTCTAGCTTCCATTTTTTTCAGGGAGAGAGCAACTAGAAGAAGAGCTGGGAACTGGGATGTTTAGCCCAGGTGAAAGGAGGCTCAGAAGGATCTTCTCTCTCTCCAGCCTCCTGAAAGAAGGTGGAAATCAGTCTCTTCTCCTAGGTGTCAAGCAACCTTGGACTGATACAAGGACAAGAACTAATTGCCTAAAGTTGTGCCAGGGGAGCTGTAGATGGGGTATGAAGAAAATGTGTGGTTGTGGCATTTGGGGCCAGGTTTTAGTGGTGCTGGGTTAACAATTGGATTCAATGATCTCAGAAACCTTTTCCAACCTTAATGATTCTATGAATCTGTGAAGTCCACATTCATCAGCAGACTCTCAGAAGCCTGAGTGTTCTGCTCTGTGCTAGGCAGCCTTGTTACTGCCCTGGTAGGAGCAGAAAGGGTGGGGGGAAAGGTGGAAGTGGATAAATAACTTTTTGTGCTCTCTGACATGCGTGTTTGCTTTTCTTTACCCATCAGCCTAAGGTTACTTACAGTGGGGTTGCTGTTTTTCATTTCTGCTGTGTGGCTGCGTTTCTATTTGACTGTTTTTAATGGTATGTTTGCATGGGGGCTGAAAGAACCTTCTGTATTATAAAAGATGAAAACTTCAGCTCTCTGTTAAGTCAGAAAAATTGAGACTAGCATGGCTACTTGTGCTGCTGCTTCTCAGGCTGTTTGGAGCTACAAGGGAAAACAGCAATGGAAACCGGTTTTATTGCCTATCTTTCTGATTTTAGGTAAATGCTGTTGATTCTTTTCCATGGATAAATGTGTTTCTTCTTGGTAAACAGTATTGCTGCCTTTTGTATCTAAAGCTGAAAGTGGGACTGCAGGAGGGAGAGAAATTGATAATGAAGAGATTTAGCGTTTAATTTGATGTTCTTTCCACATGAATTGCACTTTGTCGTGTGTTTGCCTTTCTGCTGTACTGAATTCTGTCAAATTCATGTCAGTTTTGTAGCCCTGATGCGTATCTGGCTCCCTGCTTGGGCTTCTGAGCACAATAGCTGATTGGTAAACTTGACATTTTTCCAGAGGGGATTAGTTGCTATGTAGGAGTTACGATTCTTCCACTGAAAGCTCTTCTGAGTGATTGTCTCTCTTGCTTGGAAACTATTTGTCCAATATTTGGGGGGGTTTCTATATTTTGTGGCATTCAGGAGTATGCCAGGGGGAAGTATGGAAGTTAGACAATTAACATTTTGCTCTTTAATTGGGTCTTGATTAATGTACTCTGGAAATAAAACCATACTCATAGTGTTTGAGATGCCACTGGTTTGTTCTTAAACACATTTATTAGTCAAGCAATTGACTTCATTTTAGAATATGGTCTTCACGTTATGTGGTGTGATTTAAAATAAAGGTTCCTGGAGGTTTTTTTTTTTAATTAAACTTACTATCAGTATTTGGATTTTATTTCTTTTGAATTGTGTTGACTTCAAAAATAATCTGAATTTGGAGCTGCAAGAATTCTTGAGTGAGTGATTCTACAGCAGGATTTAGGTGTGATGCTGTGTGACCAGTGCCTCCCTGTCTCACAAGGCAGCAGTTGCTGTTTGTTCCATCAGGTCTTACTTTTGTCTGATACCAGCCCAAGTATTTAGTTTTACTTCATGTTTCAAACAGTTTTAGCCTGATGGGACCCTGGGAAGAGTTGCACTGAGCTCTTTCCTTTTATTGTTTCTGTAACTTACTATGTTTTTTCCTCACTATAACTTTTTCAAAATTATTGTTTCAAAGTAGTTTTTTTGTAACTTCTTTAGTTATGACAATAAGTTTATGAATATTGGGAAATAAAATGTGTTCTCTTTACCTTGCTCTTGTCAAGCTACCTCTGTAATAAGATGTCCATATTCTTTATAGTTTCAGTGTTGGCAAAGCTTCCAGTTAGATGATGAAATATGTTTCAGATCTATTTTATTAGCTGCTCTGACTGTGGTAAATGCACATCAAAATCATCTGTTCTGTTTCTGGTTTACATTGTTGTATTCCTGTTGTAGCGAAATGTGAGCTTTGAAAGGCACAGCAGTGGAAAAATCCTGCTCAAAACCTCTCTTAATCATAGATTTAAGTATGACTGTGCACGCTGGCAGCCTTCTGTTTTAGGCAAGGGCACGTTACTGTGAACTAAAAGAGAAATTCATATAAAATAGTGCTAAGCTGTAAAAAACAATGTGAAAACTGTGTAGCAGTATTGTGACCTTGTAATGATTTACAGCTGGAAGAGCAGAACTGAGTATGGAAAAAAAGGACAAATTTCAGCTTTGTGTGAGGGGCTTTAATTTTTTTTTTTTAATTTATTATTTCACTTTCCTCTCTGAGCTGTATCAGTTCAGTACTGTTTGTAGTTTTGAAAACCCATGTGGGAGACAGAGGTGGGATTGACACTGCAGAGGAGGACTTTCAGTAGGGAAACACTTGGATACAGAGAGACAGTCAGCTCTTCTTCAAAGAGCTTTAGAGAGCTGCTCTGTGTGGTGCAGGGAGTACAAAAATGAAGGACCAAAGGGAGCTGGAGAGGTTGAGGTGTGTGAAGCAGGACTGGAGAGTTTGGAAATGGGATAAATGAAGACAGAAAAGGAGCATGAAGACCAAGTACTTGATACACGAAGAGAGAGAAAGGAGAGAACATCCCAAATACACGAGGCACTAACAATGTCCAGGGAATGGTAAGAGATGAGGAAATAGTTAAGAAACAATTAAGAGCATGGGAAATACATCTGTTGTTTCAGCCATAAATACAAAGAGAGGATGTGTTACTTGAGATCCTCATCCCAAAGCTCTGGAACTGCAGGAATGTTCCAGCTTCTGAGGCGCTTTCACAAGGGAGGAGCAGGACCAGTGGGGCTGGGTGAGCTCTTCAGGGTGACTGTGCTGAGCCACAGGAAGGCAGCTCCAGCTGAGACTCATCTCTCCTTGGTCTTGTGTTGTCATTCTTCCCTGTTGTTCCCCTCATCCCTCCTACCCCATTACCTCAGTTCTGAAATACTTGTTATTTTCATGTATATGCACATGGTGGAGATTTTTAGGAAACTGCAGAGACTGGTGCCCAGTTAATGTAATTCCTTTCTCTCTTTAGTTACATTAAATAGAGATGACCCATGTGGTTGCCTAGGTAGTTTGATTGCCATTATTTTCACCTCATGTGTTATTTCAGTGTGTTAAAAGCAAATACTGCTTATTATGTGTCTTTTCTTCTTCCTTGTATAAGCCAAGCATATTAATTGTACAGTAAGGTCCAGTGTTACCAGCTGTGACATGAACTATTGATATTTCTAATCTCTGAGTCCATTTCCAGTCCACAAAATATTAAGTTGTACCCATAGCTGCTCTACTGACTTAAGAGTCTCCTTTAAAATGTTCTTTCAGTTGCTTTTTAAACTGCAGACATGTATTCTGGCAGTCCTGCAGATGGTTTTTTTATTATTCGATTTTATTCTTAGTGTTCAATGTTATTCTTAGTATTCCGTGTTAACCTTCAGTTTTATTTTTAATATTTTAAAGAGCGTAGATGCTTCTCTGTAAGATTTAGTGCTTTTCCTTATTCTTAATTTGTCTGGCAGTGTTATGGTATTTATTCAACTAGTTTGATTAGAAATGAGACTTGCTTTCTGCAAACAAGTTATTTGGCCTCAGGAATCACAGGCACTTGATTTAAAAAAGCTGATGTTGCTTGTATGCATCTGTTGGCTTCTGTCCTTAATAGTTTCAGTACAAAAGTGGGATCTGCTCAGGGCTTTTGTGGTTAAAACTGCCTTAGATAAAAAAAATTAGGATCTTTATTTTGCTTTTAAATCTCCCAATGAAAATTTAGGATCAGAGTTAATTTGGAATTTTTGCTATTGGGATATGGTTTCCTATCTGCTGAAGCACTCCTGCATCTCAGGTGACTTGGGCTACATCACCTCTTGAGCACCTCAGGCAGATCTGTGTCTGTGACATTAAGGGAGCAGTAGCAGTGTTGTTTCTGGATTGCTCTAGAGAGAATAGTTGCAGAAAGGTGAGAGTTGTTGCTGTAACCTTTTCTGGCTTGGAAACTTGGCCAGTAGAAGGTACCTGTAATTTGCCATTTGTGCTGTGGACAGCTGCTGTCTGCAGTGCTGTTTATTTGCAGAGTCCAGTCACTGTTGTGTGACATTCTTGGGTTTGGGAGTTACTCCCCAAGTACAAATGTCCTGCAAAGCCCAGAGTTCCAACCTCTGATAGATCATGCCAAGGCTCTGTGTTACTGCCAGTTTCTTGGGCAGGGATTTACAATGTCTCACAGCAATGTGAGCCTAAGCAAGGAGCTAAAAAGTGAATCTGGTAGATAAAGAAAGTGTCCAAAGTCAAAATTACAGTTTAATATTCTCACCAAACACAGCTGAAAGCAAAATCTGAAACAGCTTAATGAAAAATTTCAAGTCACTGTGCTTGGCAGGTATTGGCCTTGTCAACAGCACTAGCAAGGGTCTGGAAAATGCTTGTGTTCTGGTTTTGGCAGACAAAGAGTAACCACATAAAAATATTTGGAGTGTAATGTATTGTGAGAATGAAGAGTCTGTTAATTACTGGCTATGTGTTCTTAAAATCTATGTGTGTTTTGCTTTGGTTTGCTGTCTTTGTTGGTTTTCCTGGTCTGTACAACTATTTATTGTGGAACAAATTCACCTCTGATATTGGAACTGATTCTGAGTCGAGATGGAACTGAGGAGCTGACGCAGAAGAATTAATAAAGTTTTACTTCGAAATTTGTTGTCTCATCTTTTCTCTCTTTCTTATTTTTTTTCTCTCAAAATAGAAGACTAATGGGGTAAAAATATGAACATTTTCCTCCTCTTTTTCACCTCTAAAGCTTCTGATTAAAATTCCAGAAAATAGAATAGAGGCATTTGTTGTTAATAGTGTAGTCTGGTAATGCTCATAAATTAACTGATGCTCTCACATCAAGGCAGGATCATTACAACTCTGGCTCTACCTTTAGGTATGCTTCAACTTTCATCTACATGTCAGAAGACTTAGTGGTGGTATTTCTGTTAGTTTCTCCTCTGTGTGTGTTTATTGCATTTCATTGTGTTTCACAATTTTTGAGTAGTCTCGGTTTCATACCAAGTTTCTGTGTTTTTTCTGATAAGTCAGACTCTTTGAGGTTGACAAGGTGGCAATGTAAGGGCAAGGATTAGTGAGGAAAATGATGAATAATCCAGTCCTTCAATCTTTACTACTTTGTTTTCCCAGTGGTTTGTACTACCCTCATCATAACTGTGCTGTGTCTTTTGCTGATGTCCTTCAACGTCAGTTTTTAAGTTAAAATTATGAGAGACAGCCAGACCTATTGTGGTGCTTTTTATGTGATTCATGCTAGAGACTAATAGGAAAAGCAGTTTCAAGAAGAGTGCAAAACCCAGAGTTGTTCTACATCCAGGTCTGTTCCTGAAGTCTTAGCCAAGCATTGGCTTAGCCAAAGAGCTCTTCTGGGCTATGTAAATCAGAGAAAAAAAATCACAATTAGGTGGTTGTATACTATTGAGAGACATCCTTTCATGAAACCATAGTCTAAATCATGATAAGAGTCATAATCCTTTATGTCCCTGAAGTCTCCTGAAGGTGTATGGTGTATATTTTGTATCTTCCAGTGCACTTAATCCCAGTGAACCCAGTCAGGGAAGATGGGTTGAATCCCAAGAGCCGGAAGAGGATAATGCCGGATTTGCTGACGGAGCCTCCCGCCATAGACCCCGTGTATGAGGCTCATGTTTACTGCAACATTCCTGGCATTGCTGAGCGCAGCATGGAAGGTAGGCTTGGACAGGGCACGCCTCAGGGTGGTTGCTTGTTCCTTTGTGCTGTTATTAGAAATGATAACTCTGTGCATTGTCAGTTCATTGCTGCTTGGAGAAGGTGGAGCAAATGCCAGTTGGTCACTGAATTGTGTTAAGTCGTTCAAAACATGCTGCTGCTCTTTCCTTCCTTTTGTATCCTCTTTGTTGTCTTGATTTTTGGGAATTGTTCTGTGTCCAGCAATGGTCAGCTATAGGTCTAAAACTGAAAGGGTTGAGAGAGGTATAGATATTTAATATTTGAATTGTAATTCTTGTTACACGTCAGCTGCATTTCAAACAGTTGACTTGGAATTCTGGAAGAAAAACCCCACAGAAGTAATTAATTATGGAATTCCAAGCCATTAGACATGGTCAGCTAGAAGGCATATTTGCATTCTTTACTCCAGCTGCTGCAGCAAGTTTGAATGAAGTCCTTCATTAGCATATCCAAATAAAGGTTATCAAGTAAATCACAAACTAATATATCAAAAAGATCCAGATTAGACATGCTGCAAATTCCATCATCATGATGGGGACCGGAAGAGAAGCATTATAAAAGTAGAATAGCCTTATTGTGTTGCTAGAGTTCAGTGCTTGAGTAATGTTTTGTATGGTTGGTGGACTTCAGATGTACTGTGGAGAGTGCCAAGAACCTCAGTCTTGTATAACTTGTCTTGCAATCTGAAGTGAAATCTTTCTTGGGTTGGTAAATTGTAATTTCCTAGGGGTGTTTTCTTTCATTGCACTACCAAAGCTATCAAGCTAATGATACCTGCTTTATTATTATTATTATTATTAAAGAAAGTGGATGCAGGTAACTTTTTTTCTTTCTCTCTTGTTTTGTTTTGTTTTCTCTTCCTTCACTTTAGGTCATGCCCCTCATTATTTTAAGCTGGTGTCAGTTCAAGTGCTGATTCGACACGGTGATAGGTATCCTCTGTATGCCATTCCCAAGACAAAGAGACCTGACATTGACTGTATGCTGGTGCCCAGCAGGTAAAATTCTTGGAATTTGTTTATACTGAGCTCTTTTTTCACTTGAAAATAATTTTTTCCCCTTCAGGAAACAATTTGTGCAGCCTGAAGTGCACTGTGACTTCTGACCATTGTGTATTGCCATGGTTTAAAAAACCAGCCCCTGGGTCAGTGGTGCACAGTGTTTTCTTTGTAACAAGAACTATTACGTGTTACCCGTTCAGACCAGAGTAAGTTCTTCATATTTCTTTAAAAAGCAAAAGCTATTTAGTTGGATATTTAGGTTGCCATTCCTCTTACATAAGTTTCTACATTTTGAAAATGTAAGTGAATTGTTTGAGATGATTGCTTCAGCTCAACACGCTTCCCTTCATTTGAATACAAAAAGCTCTCGGGCAGTTCAGCACTACCATTGAAGAAAATTGATATTTGTATTTTATATTATTTTTTCTCTTACTCTTCAGAAATATATGCTATCAGAGTTTTACCTTAATGATTTGTGTCAAAATTCAGGAAAAAATGGGAGTTGTACTTTTAACTATTAAAATTCAAGTTAACAGGAAGTGCCAGTGTTTGCTACTTGACAACTACCCCTTTCCTGTAGTTGCCTCTCTCTATTTAGATCTGTCACAAGTTAGTTATTTGTGTCTAACTGCCACTAAAACATCATTTTCGTTTCTGTTTCAGGATAGTGCTTGTGTGTAACATTGTGTCTTTGTAGGTTGCTGAAAACTGTTTTCACACCTGAGTCACTTTGAGCTGCAAATATAGTCTGAATTGTTCCTTTGTGGCAGAACCTTCCTTTTTTGTTTAGATTCTAGTCACTGATACAGATGAATTATAGTGTACAGCAGTAGAAAAAAACAGTGATGAGGTAATTTCCCAACCTTTGCCATGGCTTGTTTGATTACATGTAAGTAATTTTAAGCAGGATGATGATGATGATGATTTTTCAACAAAGGATTTAGCAGTGAACCTACTGAATACTTAAAAGAAAAATACCAAGATATGTTATCGAAACCTCTGGGCAAATCTACCCCTTCATGCTGCTGTCCCCTTAGCAGTATCAGGTGTGGAGATTTCAATGGCTGAGGGCTGTGTGTTGTGTTCCTGCATACATTACTCAGGAAAAGGGGCACAGCACATACACAAAGCAGTGTAGATGGCCCATAAATGGCATGGAATCTCCTCTGTCTTTAATTCCACACCAGAAAAGCAAGAACATTATTCCTTTATTCACAAATGGCTTTACTCCGTTGTGCTGGAAGTGTTAATGTCACACTGAAAGAACATTTCACCCTAGTGCCTGGGAGGATCATGGAGCAGATCTTCATGGAAAGAATTTTTTAGGCAAGTGTCACAGTTTGGGACACGAAAAGAACTACACTCACCCGTCAGGTAGAAGCAGGGAAAAGAAGGACCATTTATTATGATTTAGGGTTTATATAGTATTTGGGATTTGGTCAAGGATTAGTCATTGAGAAGGAACACCTCTCTGACTCTAGTGGTCAATCCAGAAGTCCATTACTGAGAGGAATGAAAACAATATAGATTGTTTTGAGAGACTTTGCAAGAAGGCATGTAAACTATTATCAGAAGGCTTAGCATTCTGGCAATAGGCAAGTGCAAGACAAAGAGATGATCCAGGACAGCCAGCACAGCTTTACTCAGGGCAAATATGCCTGACCAGTCTGGTGGCTTCTGTGATGGGGTGACTGAAGCAGTGGTCGAGGGAAGACTGACCAGAGTTGTCTGCCTGGAGTTCTGTGAGGCTTTCAGTGTGGTCCCTCATGGCATCCTGAACTCCAGACTGGAGACATGTGGATTGGAAGGGGGGGCTGTTCAGTGGATGAGGAATTGGCTGAATGGATGCAGAGGTGGTCAGTAGCTCTGTGTCCACAGAGGTCAGTGATGAGTGGTGGCCCTCAGGGCTCTGGCTCCAGTGATCTTCAATACCTTCATTGCTAACATGGACAGTGGGATTAAGTGCACTCTCAGCAAGTTTGCAGTGACAAGAAGTTTGTGTCCAGCTGGAGAAGTGGGTCCATGAGAAACTCAAGATGGTCAAGAGGTTCACCTGGCTCAGGGCAATCCCAGACACGGGTGCAGACTGTGAGGAATCACTGAGAATAGCCCTGCAGAGGATTTGGGGGTTCTGGTGGGTGAAAAACTGGGCACGAGGCAGTGGTGTGCACTGGCCACCCAAGAGGCTGGACATCAGCTGCTGCTTTTGTGTGCTCACACTTCAGTTTCCATCAAAATGCCTGTTTTGTCAAGTGGTGTCATCCAGGGCTCTGGTCCAACATCCTTCAGGAGAAGCTGGATTTCCTGGAGAGGTACCCAACCCCAGAAGCAGTCCGTGCCCACTGCAAACTGAGTGGCTTCCTGAGATGAGATGTGCATTCCTGAGACTGCAGAGAGGATACCAAACTTCAGTTATCTCTGCCACAGAGTGGAGTGGGAGATACTTTAATAAAAAATTAATTTTTCTAAGAAGATGGAAAATGAATAGTTTGCTAATAGCTATGATAACATTTTTAATGACCTGCCTATAAGGGGTGAGATTATTTTCAGCATGAAATACTAAGTAGAGAAATATGATACGGATTTCTGTTGGAGTTCCTAAAGGCTCTGATCTTCTGATCTTTCTTAATATCTGTCATGCTAGAATGTATGTGAAAAAGCTTTATTGAAAAGATGTTAACTGCAAGTGACAGTGTTAGATGAGTAGCTGTGCTTCTCAATATTATTGTGCCACATGAGATCTCAGTTTTGTATTTGTCAGAAAAGCTTTTATAGCTGTTTCCACTTCAGTTTCAGGCAAGGAGTACAACATGAGGGCCCTGGAGTCAGAAAAATTATTCATAAAAGGCAAGGAAATAGTGTGTCTTTGACACAGAATGACCAAGTGGAGCAGTTGAGAGGGCACAGTCAGGCTCTGAAGAGGCCAGAGGGAGATACCCCTGGCTCTCACTAATTTGTGAAGCATTACAGCATCACTTTGTGAATGACACATCCCTTACCACTCACGGCCACTGAAAGACCTTGTCTCCTCAAGAACAAAATTTATATAAAAGAGCACCTCCTCTCCTAATTTAGGGCAGCAGAAAGATTAAAGGAGTTGGCTCTGTACCATTCTGTCCAGATGTGTTAAAGCTGACCTTACTGAATAAAGCTAGAATTAAGCCATTGTTTTGAACGGAACATTCATTCCTTCAGCATCAGGGAGTTATTTGCTGTGTTTGGCTGTCAGGCTTATATTCCTTTGTGATGTAAATTTAGTGCTTGATTGTAAATGTGTTTATATGGCGAGTGTGACAGGGTCTGTAATCACTGCCTTTGAACTGAGAGTTTCTTGCTGCTGTACATTTGAATCGAGGTGTCTGATGGAAAGTCTGGCCTGTTTAAGCTTTCTAACATCAGATAAGCAAGATGCTCGTATGCAGGCTGCTCTTTATTTGACTTGGCATTCAGCTGATGGAATTCATTAATTAAGCAGATTATGCCACAGCCCCATGGACTTCTAATGGATATGCAAAATAGCCTTGAGGTCACGCTTGGGGTTTGTGAATTATGGATTGTGACATATAAGTGTGGAATGAATATAAGCAAATGGATTAAATGCTTTGGAGATTTCTTCCATCTAAAACTTCAATTAATATTATTGTTATCATTTTTATTGTTCTGGATGCAAATTTCCAAAGGGAACCCAATAATGCATACTTTTTCCCTAAAGAAAGTTACTTGAATGATGTTATGAAAATCTGTTCATTGTAGTGTTTGCTCATGGGGAAAATAAATTAATCCCACACATTTTTTCCTTATGTAGCTCACATTTATAGTGTCAAAAGTAAAAAAAAAAATATGCAGTGTTTCTTAGCTGAGTTTGTATGTGAGAGAGAAGAAATGCTTTTTGGAAGATGCTAAAATGGTTTCAGAGGACTGCTATAATTTGGTAGTAAGCTGGGTTAATTAGCATATACTTGAAGACATTTTGAAAGGTGTTGATGTTAATCATAACAAGCTTAGTAACAAATACTGAAATTTTAGGTTCAATATGCACATGTTTTGAAACTGCCACAAAAATGAGCTGGGAGGTGGGTGATGAGAGAAGTATCATACTTCTAATCATACAGCTAAAGGGATGTGGATTTGACTTGGAGTGAGGTCAAGGTAGGATCCAGAGCAGAATCAGGTGAAGAAAGGTCTCCTGAGGCCTCTGCTGACTTCAGAGAGTCAGGCAGTGGGGAAGTAGAGGGAATTACAGAGCCATGGAGTGGTTTGGGACCTCATAGATCCTCTCATTCCAAGCCTCTGCCAGGGGAGCACTGTAGAGCTTGTTATAAAAATGTACAAGCTGCCAGACCTTTATGAATAAATAACCCCCAAAATTGCCACTACTGCCTTAGGATCTCTTTTGTAGACTACACTGATCTGTTGTTGGATTTAGCGGCTCTTTCCATTAATTTCTTTTCTAAAAAGCACACAGTGTAGTTCTTTGATCTCACACTTTTTTTTTTGCCTACTTGAACTTCACAGAAAACACATGTTATTTTTGCTTGAAGTTCTAAAATGTTTCTTGCATTTTAAGTAAAGAGAAAAGGACTCACTCTTGTTATAGTTTGCAGGCAGAATCTTGTGTTGTATGAGTACAGAAAAGTCATGTTTGTGTGTCTGAAGCCTGATGGGGTCATGTTTACTCACTGAGTGATGCACTGAGGACTCTGCAACTCCTTGTGAGAAGCCTGATCCTCTCAGTTTTGACATGCATTTTTGTATCAACTCCTCAAGGAAAAAGGAAATTTTATTGAAGGATGCCAGCTCTGTTCCTGGCAGAAATACATAATATAGTTCAAACAGTTGTGCAATATTTCTTTCCATGTACACTGGTTACAGTGTAGCAATAAAAGGTGATATTAAAGCATTTTAAGACCTTTGCAAATAAGATATTTAAATGTTGATTAAGGATTTAAATCTTGGTCCATTTTAATGCTAGTGCATTTAGTGGAAACCAGACTATTCAATCTGGGATCTATTATGCCAATGTTTAGGTTGGAAATAACGAAATGATCAGCTGAATTAATTATTTGAGGGAAAAGAAGCATCTTCTGTTTCGTTACAGATAAAATTTATTCTATTGTATACAAAATCATTAAAAGGCAAATGAACAGATTTTAAATAAGAGAACCAAATGTTAAAATTGGGAAGTGTGGCTATTGTTAGTGGGTTTAAATGAAAAGCTATTCAATTTTCTGACAAAATATTTTTTATTATAATTTTTTATTTACTCCTATCTTTGGTAAATGTGGTAGCTTGCCATTGTAAGGCCAGGAAAATTACAGAAGGATATCTCTTTAGTTAATTTTTATTTTCTGATTACTCTTATGGAAATATCATTTTAAGGATAATTCAGTCTTTTCAACTGTACAACTGAACAATTTCCTTTGCTTCCTGCTCCACCAGCCCCAGCAGCCTCAGCCGTGTTGCCTGGATACTCCATCTCCTGCAGCATCTGTAAATTGGCCAATTCAACAGGAGGATTCATATTCTAAATAAAAGCCAAGTCTTGGGGAGGGTGGGGGATTGCTTGTCAGCTGGGAGCCTGAGTGCTGCTGCAAATCTTGCTACTAGAAAAATAGGTGTTTGTTTGCCCAGTTGTACAGGGGGATTTATTTAAGAAGTCAGCTTTGAATTTCTGTTCAGAAAGATGTCCCACAGTCATATTTCATAATGCACTTCTGCAGGCTTATCTTGTGCTCACTTTAAATACAGTGTAATCCAAAGTTAAGTAACTTGCATCTCCATGTCTAATATTATTAATATACTGTATTAATACACTGGAATATAAAATCATCAGTTATTGTCCCTTTTGTAATTTTGTCTTGAAAGTTAATTTATTTTGCCTGCCATTTTTTCAGAAAAATCCTTTTGCAAAGTACAGATAAATACTTTTCTTTCTTCTTTCCTTTCTTCCCACAAGTGATTGCTGGCAGTTTTATCAGCACAGATTTGATTCCATTAGAATTCTTAAAGTCTTTTGTAAGCAAAGCAGCAAAAGAAGCAGAATGGAAAATGCAATTCTTTTAGTTTTCTTTCACATGTATTTGCAGAACTTGTCAATTAAGTGAAAAGAGTTTAAGGAAAATTTTGATTGTCAGTTTATTCATGTGTAGAGTTTTATAAAGTTCAAAATTTAGAAAATTGATGGTTCATCCTGCTACCTCTGTAATAAGCTTAAAAGGCCAAATGGCTTAAAAAGCTAATGGGTGTAATTTAATTTTCTCAACCTAATTATTCCATTTTTAGATGTCACTGCTGGGCTGTGAAAACAGTGCAATGTACAAAATGTTCTGTTGGAAATTTTCATCTGGAGCTGGAGTAGGCTTCTAATGTATGATTGTACAACAGGAATCCTTCAGTGCTTGAGAAATATAAGGCTTTGTTCCTTTCTCTGCTTTGCAAATACTAATCTTCGGTTGCCCTATTAAAATTACAATATGCAGAATAAGCTGTGGATTTAGAATATCACAAATTGCCTGGTGTTCCTTTAATTTGAAGTTAAAATGAAAAAAAATAGTCTGATTTTTAATCTCATTATGCTTTTTATCTCATTTTGAATTTTTTTCTTACTGGCAGATGTGGCATAATTGTAACATTTTGCTGTCAGGATTTTTTTTTCCCTGAAAAGAAAATAAATACTGGAGAATTCAAGTTTTACAAAATGATATGAGCTGCCTTTCTATTGGCAGACACTGATTCTTATGAGCCCTCCTGCACGTGCAGGCTGTGAGCAGAGCTCTGCAAGAGGTCCTCTCATGTATGAGAGTTTCTCAGTTGGCTCTTCTAAGTAAGCATGGATGTGTTTATCCCACAAACTTCAATTCCAGACTCTCATTCCTGCTTTAGTGGTGTTATTGCTCCCTCTGCTGCATCCTGCAACTCATGTTTCTTTTTAAGACCTGAGGTTTTTATATCAAAAATAGTTTCTCATTCTAACAAATGTAAATATGAGCAGTAAACACAAATCACAGTGTTCTGTGAGAAATCCCTTACAAAATTTATTTTATATATGTTCTTTAAGCAACATGAAAATATATTAACTGTATTCAAGCTGAACATCCTATTAAGGCAAGAACCATCTAGAGCAGAGCTGAGTTGCCAAGCAGTTTATGATTTAGTTCTGTACAAAATTAGAGAGGTGACTGTGTAACCTTTGATAACTGCTAACATCTAACAAAGAAATCCCCACTCATGTAATGCATTTCTGCTGCAGGAATGTGATCACAGATTTATTTTTTAAAGGTTCAGATTACCTTTAGGTCACATAGTGGGGGTTTTTGTACCTGTATCTTTCTGCACAGCAGTACCACAGTGAGCTGAGTCCATGGTGTATTTGAAATTTTCAGTGCAGTGTGGGAGATCTAAGCATTCTTTCACTGTCTTGAACTGTTTCAGTGAGTTAACTTGGATATTTTAGTGAATATCTCTTCCAGCTGCATCCATTACGTCCATGGTGGGGGTATCTTACTTATGTGTGTGTCCAGCAGTGTTTGCCTCTTTCTTCCTGGATAAAAGTGGAGTACCCCAAACAATGATTCCAGTTTTAATGGGGCCACTGCTTTCCAGTCCCACATTATTGAGACTATACATGCTATTTGATTTGAGCCTGAAGGAAGTAGAAATAAAAGCTGAGATTGTGCTCAGCATTGTACATTACAAAATCCAAGAATTCCTTCAAGATCATCTACTTAAAGTACTGTATTTGAATCCCTTGAGATTGTTACTGCCTTTGGCTGTGCTAGAGGTAATCCTTGAAGAGGTACTTCAGAAACTGGAGAGAGGTTTGGAGGCTTTTTAAGGATTTTTTAATATATTTTCTTTTTCATTTTAATTCATAACGGTATTACTGCCTGAATTCAAAGCAACCCCCAGAAATTGTTCTAAATTACTTAGTGAAAGGTATCATAATTTTAACATGGCAAGACATCTGTTTCCCTATAGTTCTTTGGTAGATATTAAGTAGTTAGATTTCTTTTCCATACTTGCAAAAGTCCTGAGTTAAGAGCAGATGTTGTCTCAGTGGGAAATAACCTCACATCATGAAATTTCTGAGCTGACATACTTGGAATACTTGACTGTCTCGAGCTGCTTTCCCATGCACTTTTGGAAGTTTTCACATTTTGGTTTTCTGTCTCTCTAGGAAACCTTCTCATCCTCAGCTTGAAGCCTTCATTAAGCATATGTCCAAAGGGTCTGCAGCCCAAATGGATGGTTCTCTGAGCAGCCTGCCTCACTTCCCCAGTCATTCCCTGTGTGAAATGGGAGAGCTTACACAGACAGGTGAGTTTCCCTAGCAGCTCTGTCTGGTCCTCTGCTCTGTTAAACAGTCTGCTTGAAAAGGGAGCTTCTGATTATCTTTATAATGACATAAATGCTTTTTTATGGAAGCTTATCATGTTGGTCATATCCTAGGCTATGCTGGGATATGGGTAAAGTATTAGACTCTCAACTGTAAAAGTGGTAACAGTTGTAGAAACCGTGCTTTGTCCTATAGCTTGGCAATCCTGTTACACACTGGTCACTCTTGGCATCTCTTTTAACTTCCTTTGCAGCAAGTCAGAGCACCTTTCTTTCATGTTGCTTCACACATCAGAATTCCTCTGTTATCCTTGTGACAAACAGCAGTGGTCAGTCTCTCTGAGGAAGATCTGGTGCTCTGTTACTGACAGGGTTGTGATTCAGAGGGACCCTGTGTCCCCTACAAGAGATGCTGGTGTAGCAGACAAACATGATGTTTGTCTTATGGAAATGCTTTATGCTGGTGTCTGTCAAATCCTTGTGTGTGCTGGGATTCCTTTGGAAGGAATCTTTGGCCACTGTCAAAGTGATACTCGGAGAAAGCAAGGCAGGACACCACTGAGATTGCACACCACACACGGATTGTGTCACTGGGCTGGCATCTGGGGACTCCTGTGGCTTGTAGCAAGGTTTATAGAGGTGTTCTAGTGCATGAAGGGTTCATGCCTATTGCTTTGCTGCTGTGCAAGAGATGTGGGTTCTGGAGAAGAGATTTTGGCACGTGAGACGGATACACTGGATAAAGGCAGATTTAGCATAAATTATCAATCAATTTAAATACTCCCTGAAGGAAGATGGAGAAGAAAGTTTGATGCAATTGCTGCACCTCATGATTGCTTTGTGAGTTTACACAGTTTAGGGTTTTACTGGCTGTCATAGATTTTCAGAGGCACAGCATTCTCTGCCTTCCTGAAAACCTGACTGAGGTGCTGCCTTCAAAAACACCTTACTTTTATAGTCATGTTATTGACAGACCCATTTGGTCTGTATCTAAGCCCAAAGGATTAATATTAAACCACTGAGGTTTTAAACAAATTTTATGGAACCAACTTCTTTTCTGTATTTCAGGTTAGTTCCTAGAATCTGAGAGATGCTGAAGAACAGTAAATTTCTCATGTTTCAGACAGTTTTCTTAATAGTAATCATAAGTGAAATTCAGTTTTGTAAGTTTATAACCTTTTAATAAATTGTTCATTTATCAGTAAGGCTACTAGCTGTAACCTTTTTTTTTTTTTTTTTTTTTGGCAAAACTGCAAAGATTCTAATCATGTGTTGTAATTTCTGTCAAAATTCAGGGGTTGTACAACACTTGCGAAATGGACAGCTGCTGCGAGAAATTTACATCAACAAACACAAACTGCTCCCTGGTGACTGGACAGCCAAGCAGCTCTACCTGGAGACCACAGGGAAGAGCCGAACCCTGCAGAGCGCCTTGGCACTGCTCTACACCTTTCTGCCAGATTTTGACTGGAAGAAAATTAACATGAGGCACCAGTGGAGCACCATTTTCTGCTCGGGAAGCTGCGACTGTCCCATGAGAAACCACTACCTGGAAGAGGAGCAGCGCAGGCAGTACAGCTTACGAGTGAAAAACAACGATTTGGAGAGAATATATGTGGATATGGCAAAGATTGTGGGCATTCCCACCAGGCAGCTGAGGGCTTCTAACCCTATAGATTCTCTCTTGTGCTATTTCTGTCATAATGTTTCGTTTCCGTGTACCAAAGCTGGCTGCATTGGTATGGAACACTTCAAGGTGATCAAGAGACACCAGTTGGAGGATGAGAGAGAAAGGCAGGAAAAGAAACTTTACTTCTTGTATGCACTGTTGGCCACTCATCCTCTCCTCAACCAGACTGTCAATCGGCTGCAGCGTATTGCAGAAGGCAAGAAAGAAGAAGTGTTTGTTCTCTACTCTGCACATGATGTCACCTTGTCACCTGTTCTTAGTGCCTTGGGCATTACAGAGGCCAGATTTCCCAGATTTGCTGCCAGATTAGTTTTTGAGCTGTGGCAGGATGGGAAGAGGCCCAAAGAACACTTTATCCGCATCCTGTACAATGGTGCTGATGTCACATTCCAGACCTCGTTTTGCAAGGATCATTATAAACGTTCCAACAAGCCAATGTGCCCACTAGAAAAATTTGTCAACTTTGTCAAGAGGGATATGTTCTTAATTTTTAACAGTACAAGCTACTATGATGCATGTCATAGGAAAGCACTGTAGAGAAAGGAGGAGGAAAGGAGGCAGTGTTAACTTATGTCAGTGATCTGTTTTCTGGCAGAGGCACAGTCCAGTTTTCTTACTCCTTTTATTTTTCTGTGTAAGTACAGAAGGGTAATGCTTGAAACATTCTTCAAATAGTTTTATTTTCATTCAGGCTGCAGATGGCCTTCAGTAGAAGAGCAAATGCCAAGGGTTATGTGTATGTGTAGGCTCACACATGCTGTTAACTGTTGTGATAAACCATGTGGGTGAATGTAACCTGGCCCTTGCTTGGTAGAGTGAGAGAGCACAGACTTTGTGTTTCTCTCTTCCAGAGCAATACTTGGATAGCATAAGTTTAAAGCCAAAACTACTTTTTTCCACCACCATCTCACAGTCATTTTAAGCAGTTCATGTCAGGGTCATGATGAATTCCAGGTGTCTGCATTAAGGCATTTGTAAAGAATTTTTGCATTTCTTTTGTCAGAGGAAGCCTTATAATATTATGGGGCAGGTCCTTAAAGCAAAGTGCATGTATGTGTGTGTGAATACTTCCCTGAGCATGTACAAATGAGTTGTGTGCCTTTTGCACCTCACAGACCTAGAAACCCTTGGCTGTTGTTGCCAGTGCCAGAGAAGGGTGCACTGGAAAAGGGATACAAAACTCTACTCTTTGATCGCACTTTCAGCACTTTGAATAGTTCAAACACAGTCTAGAAACATGTAAAGGCCTTGTGATGTTAAAATAGATAGCAAACACTAACAGTACCACTAAACCTGAGTGGGAAATTAGGGCTAGAAATCAGTTTTATTGTGAAGTGTTGGGCTCTTTCCCATTGTGAACACGTTCAAGCTGTTGTGCTATGGAACAAATCAGTATTTTAGGAATTTGCTATGGTGACTGCTTGAGACAGCTTGACTAAATACTGAGAAAAACTTTGTAGTTGAGTTAGTATTTTTATGGACTAGGAAGCTCTTATTTTGTAAGACCAGACTTGTACATATTGTACTGTGTATATTTATAACACAGTAGATCTTTCTTACTTGTTTAGTTTGTAAAGACTTGTGGAGGTCACTTTTTAGACATTTTTTCCCTTGATCAGGATGTTTAGACTTAAGAATGAACTGTCTGTTATGAGTAATTTGAACAATGAGTAGATATGAAAACTTCAGACTGCTTTCATCTCTGTAGGAGTAGTAAATTGAGAACCAATTTTTAATAGAATTCCTAGAAATTTTATAATGATGGAGGTTTTTAACCTCTAGAAATAAATTAGTCTGTGAGTTGTGATTCAATGGTGCTAGTTTGTCAAAGAAAACATAACTCAGCGTAAGTTCTCTGACTCTTGGCATTCCTCTGTTTTCAATGCTGCATTTGAACACTTGAAATAAAATTCTGGGGTCTCTTTGTGTATTTGTGTGTTATGTTTGTTGTGTTTGCAGGAAGAAGGTGGATATCGTTAAGCCATTTGTTGCGTTTCTAACTTCTTTATTTAATATGTCCTGGGCCCCAGTCTGGGCAGGAGCAACTAAACCTTTCATGGATACTGAACTAGAAATCCTGATAGAATATTTGAGGCTTTTGTACCACACTGGAGTGGTAACCTTTCTGTCCAAGAGACTGGATCTGTTTGTCATCATCCCTGCTTGTGTGCTGGAGGGCAAACAGGAAGAGAGAATCTGAAAGGTGAGCTGACTGTAGAAATTAGGTGAAGGGGGCCTTTTGCCCAGTATAAGTAGCAAAGTTAGAGACCCCATAACTTTTCCTTTATGTTGAGGTGGAACTTCCTGTGTTTGTGCCCCCACTGCCTCTTCTGTCACTGGACAACACTGTAAAGATCTCTCTTATAACTGCCTTCAGGTATTTATAGACATTGATGAGATTTCCTTGAGCCTTCTCTTCTCTGGGCTAAGCAGGCCCAGCTCTACCCTCGTGTCAGGTGCTCCAGACCTTTGATCACCTTGGCTGTCCCTGGGGACTCTCCAGTGGCTCCATCTCCCATATCCTGGTGTGATAAATAGCACTGATGGCTGTTTCAGCCAAAACAGCCTCCACTGTGGTCAGGGAAGTGACAAGAAACTTGGATTGGGGAATTTAAGGAAATCTGGAACTAAATTTCAGTTACAGTGTCAGGTTGTCAGTACCTGCTCACCTGCATGTTTGGGGGTCACTGGGTGGACAGAACCAAGTCTTTAATGTAAAAATAATTTTTAAAAAAGGGCAAAAACTAATTATTCTTCTGTGTATGCACAGTTCATTAAGATACAATAATCTCTTCTGAGATACACACAGAGGATCTGCAGCAATGAAAGACTTGATCCATCTCCAGCGCCACCAGAAGTGCTAAAGGAAAGAGCTGCAGGGCTGAGATCATTCTTATAAATCTTGTTCCTAGCTGTGGAGATAAAATGATAAGCAAACTGCATTACTGAAGTCGATTAATCATTACCTTTTGAAGTTTGACCTAATTTATGATTCAATTTGTACTTTCAAGTGGATTTATATTTGTATTAAGGTAGCAAATGTAACTACCTGAACAATGAAAGGAGGAATTGGTGGGAATTTATTTATTGATAATAAATAACTGGATTTTATGGAATTGATAAATAGCCTTTCTGTAGGGGTTCACTGATGAATTAACTGGGAAACATTGATTTGAGCAGTTGCACAGTTTAATCAAGTGGTAGAGCAGGACTAAAAGCTGCTGCTTTAAGGAATGCTGCTTGAGATCTTACTGTTGGCTTGAAACCGATGTAGGAGTGGGCTGTTTTGTTGTGTGCTAAACACGGTATTCAGAAACTGATGTTTAAACATGCTGAGTACTTGTACTGTGAATGAAATCTGTGCAGCGCTTCCTCACCCGATCCAGCTCATTTTCCAGCGCAGTGCTGATGTCCCGTCTCTCCCCGCCCACTCCTCGCTTCTGTTTGTTCCATTTCTAGGAAGGCGTGACAGCTTTAGTTTCAAATGCTCCTTGTGAGTGCCGACCGGCTTGGCTTGAGCTGCCGTGTATTATTTGTGTATTAGAAAGGGAGGGACGGCCTCGAAAGGCCAAATTCCCGGTGCTGGAGGGATGCGGAAGCAGCGTCCCCGGAGACGGGGCTGCGGCGCCCTCGGGTGGCGGCTCCCTGCGGTGCAGCGCGAATTACACCGGGAAAGAGGCTCTGGAAAAGGAAGAGTTAAAACCAGGTGAGAACTGCAGATGGATTTCATCCTGCAGTCTGAGAGAGGGGCCTCCGTCCCCGTGGCTCAAGTGAATAGGTGTCTATGTGAGATGCTCAAACCCTTGTGGGGTGAAGAAGGAATGACGACAGCTGTGATGGTTATTTATATGTGAGTCATTCATGTTGTTGAACACAGGTGTGTTCTGCAGGTATTCTACAGTTTTGCCTGTGTACTAAAATCAGCACTATGCTTTTCAGCAGAGTTGTTTCTGAAATGAGTAAAGCCTTTTCTATGTGGCAGTATAAAACAGAGTATTATGTTTTCCTTCAGTTTTCCAGTTTTGTCTCAGTTTGCTTGCCTTGCAGTTTTGTTCCTTCTCCCTTTTTCGCATGAAAGTAGCTATGCTGCATGTGAGTACTATGACCTTATTCAAGCAGTTGAGATGTGAGAGTCTGAACTTTGTAAAGTTCCTTCAAACTGAAAGCAAACACCATTAAGCTTGCTTCTAAATGTCCTGGAGAGCCATTTTCAAAAGTGATTTAGAATTACACTTAAGCTATTCCTTTAGGGTCCCTTGACCAAAATCATCATTATTTTTTTCTTCTGCTAAAGTAAAAAGAATGAAAGAAATGTGATGGCATTTGAACTGCAAAAAGTAGTCTAGTTTTCACTCTAAAACAGTCTTTATGACAGAGTAAAAAAAAAAAAACAAAACAAAAAAACCCAAAAAAACCCCCAAACAAACAAGTTTGCCAGTCTGTCTCAGTTTGAGATAAATTAGGAGGAAATGTATCCTCTAAAGAAAGGTAGGCTTCATCGGTCTTTCCTCACAAGTTCAAAAATAATTTCTTGGAGGAAAGTGAAAAAACATGTTTATTTAATAAGCAGAGTGCACACAAGCATGGAAAAAAAAAAGAATGAATAATGTTAGATAATAAACCTTCTCGTTGTGGAGAAAGCTGGTGGATTTTTAGAGTCCTGCTCGCTTCTCCTGAGGTCTGGAGCTGGCAGTCACATCTCTGAAGTCTCCCTCCCGCTGGGCCACGGTGTGGGGCTCCCAGTGATGGTCTGGTTTTCGGAGCAGAGATGAACAGTGCCCGAAGAAGAAGCCACTGTCCCAGGAAAACTTCTTGCCTCAGCTAACAAACAAGAGCTGGCAAAAGCAAAGCCACAACTCTCCCTTGCACAGCAAAGAGAGCTGGCCGAGTCTGTGAGAACTGAACACAAACCATGCACCAAGGAATTCCCCCAGCTTCCCCTGCTTCCAGCTTCAAGTTACAGGACCCATGTGTGGGCATAAAGCAGATAACAGGGGATACAGTATCATAACATCACCCCAGGATACAGTCTTTAAGATGCCATTGTAGAATGGTCATGGGAGAATGTGGGAGGGGAAATTCTGAGCAGAAGTTGTTGCTGTAGGTCCTTGCAAAACAGAGTACATAGGCTAAACAATGAAAAATAGCAAATAGAAAATGTGGCTTCTTGCATCCATCTTTCCCGGAGCAGGTATAGAGGCAGCTGTTCCTAACCAGGAGACTGAGGACCAAGGGACAGACTACAGGACAGAAGGAATGTCAAAGGGCAGCTGCAGGGCGTGTGCAGGGTGTGTGTGTGAGTGCTGGACAGGGGTGTGTGCAGGGTGCATGTGTGAATGCAGGGCTGTTTGCAGCAGTGACTGAAGTAACTGGAAGGTTAAAGGGTCCAGCTACTGGACACGCTGAGTGCTGCCTTACTCCTGGTTGGACCTGTGTAGGCACAGCTGCAGCTACTGGATAGGCCCAAACAATTTTGTCATGAGCAGAGTGATCTAAGAAGAAATTCTGCTGATTTAGATGATGAGGGGGATGACTGTAATACTGTTTCATCTTTTAAAAAGTCTGTCTGTCCTCAAAAGTGGTGAGTAACAGAGATGGAATCAAGCCTGGGTCCTGATGAATCAGTATTGATCCATTGGTTGCTAATTTCATTTTCCTTTTTGAACTGATCACATACTTAATGTTCTTCTTTGGCAATGCCAGTTATAACAGGCTTTTGACCAATACAGTGCCTTAAAAAAAAAACTTCAACAACAAAACCTTTATAAGTAACAGGCTACAGTGCTTTTCTGCTACACTCATACATGCATAACTCAGGCTTATCTTGAAGGGTGATTAATAGCTACTGTCATTTTTAGCTGTCAAGTGGACAACAATAATAGCTTGAATCCTATCTCATACACCAGAGAGGTGTCGTTTTGCTTAAACCTCCTCCAAGGGGGATTAAATTATGTCCATGACTATGTAATAAGACTGGTATAAGATGACATTTGTCATCAATTAGTGTGCTCTCAGCTGTGTTCCAAACCCTTTAGCTGTGAACCCAGAGTTAAGTAGGTTTAGGGAGAGTTTTACCTATTAATGTTTAACTTGAGTCTGCAACGTAGTAATTGGGGTTTTGGTAAGAAAGAGCACTGCATCTCGTTGAAGAGTGATGATAAAAATACTTTTGCTTTTAATAAGGGGCTGGAAGCAGGCAGTGCTGCTCTGGTGTTTATAAGGGGGAAGGCAGCCAGCTTAAACCCAGATAGACAGGGGCTCATTAGCTGTAAGGGCTTATTGTGAATCTGGGCTGCTTCTGGCAGTGCTTGTTCTGACTGGCATAGAATGGAAGGTTATTGTCACAGAAGCATCCATGTGAAACCACTGGATTTGACTGAATCTCACCTTTTTGCAAAGGACTGACTACTTGCCATGCTTAATTTTTGTAAAGCACTTTGCTGGGACACAGACCTTCACTTTGCCTGCTTTTGCCAGGTGGAAAACTTCCTGCAAATCCTGGAAGCCAATGTCAGGAGGGAAAACAGCCTTTCTGTGTCCTTCATATCTCCTTAGTGGGCTCCTTGGGCCCTCGGCTTTGGCTGCTGGAGCCGCCTCCCCGCTGCAGGTCAAATCCCGCAGTTGTTCTCCTCCTGTTGTTCTGCTCTTGCCCTTTTCACTGCTGATGAACATCCCCTGATGTTAGTGGAGCACCACTGAAAAACGCTGCCCATGGCCTTGCGAGTGGCCCGGTTGGTGCACACACAGTTTTAATGGCAGTTTGCTGGCCTTGGCCGTCACTGATGGTTTCAATTTTAATTATGGGTCGCAGTGTTACTTCCTCAACATCGGACGACAAGGCAAATGTTACACTTTGCTTTTTGTCAGGGAAATAGATCCCTTTACTGTCTTCCAGCTCCTTCGTCGGATGCAAAAAGTCGAATTTTCTACAAGTGGTTGAGATTCTCAATGCTGCGATTCCACCTGGGAAATACCCTCTCATACCACTCTCGTACTCTGAGCACAGGGGGCTGAGGGGCTGTGAGGGGGCACACGGGGCTGTGAGGGGGCACACGGGGCTGTGAGGGGGCACACGGGGGTGTGAGGGGCACAGGGGGCTGTGAGGGGGCACAGGGAGCTGTGAGGGGGCACACGGGGCTGTGAGGGGCACACGGGGCTGTGAGGGGCACAGGGGGCTGTGAGGGGCACAGGGGGCTGTAAAGGGCTGTGAGGGGGCACACGGGGCTGTGAGGGGGCACACGGGGCTGTGAGGGGGCACACGGGGCTGTGAGGGGCACAGGGGGCACATGGGGCTGTGAGGGGCACAGGGGGCTGTGAGGGGCACAGGGGGCTGTGAGGGGCACAGGGGGCACACGGGGCTGTGAGGGGCACAGGGGGCTGTGAGGGGGCACACGGGGCTGTGAGGGGCACAGGGGGCACATGGGGCTGTGAGGGGCACAGGGGGCTGTGAGGGGCACAGGGGCTGCAGGTGCCGGCCGGGCACACGGGGCTGAGGAGAAGGAGGAAGGCGGAGGATGCCCCGGTGAGGCGGAACAAGCAGCTCCGCCATGCCGGGGGTGGGAGCATTAAGGGGACCAGGAGCACGTCCTGCCCGCTCCCGCGGCTCGGTTCGGCTATGGACTGACGGCCTGCAGCGTCCAAAGCGGGGAACGCGAGCAGTTTGTGGCTAAATCACGACGGAGTGAACGAAGCTGGACCTGAGAGACCTCCGGGCCGCCCCCGCCTCTCCCGGGGGAGCCTCTCCTGGGGCCGGGCCCAGCACGGAGCCCCACTGCGGGAACCCGCACGGCTCCCCCAAAACGTGGCCGGCAGGAAAACCACGGCCATCCACGTGTTAGTTTGCACGTATGAAAATGGCTCGGAAGAGCACATTCCGAAGTCGCTGGTGTTTAAGTTGTGGCAGCTAAGGAATCGTGGGGTGTGACCGTGTGAGTGAGGCCGAGGCACACGTTCCTCTCCCCGGGGCCTGCAGCCCTGTGTGTGTTTGTGTGTGTTCGTGTGTGTTTGTGTGTGTGTGAGCAGCTCTGAGCAGCAGCAAAGTCCCGTGAAATGTCCAAGCCAGGGCTTTCACTGGAGACAGGAACTCCTCTCCCTCCACCAAATCCCTAGAAAGGATTTCCTCTGTATAATATATGTTACAAAAGAATTCATGCAAGAGAATTACAGCATTTGTATAACTAAAGGCAGTGATAGCGGAAAAAACGATTTGCATCAGGAGAGAGGGATTCACCAGGCAAGGATAAGCTGTCTCCACAAATGTTTATTCCAAAGGATTTTTCCATCTGACAAGGCCCCGGTGATATGCATTCGATATGCACCCACGATAAGATACTATTCGTCGCCAAAGTTGTTTATTCCCAAACAGAATTCCAGTAAAGAAAATTAATTATTCACCCATGCTGAGAAACTTTTCGTCAAACCAGCAGCAAGAAAAGAAAAATATATGAATATGCTAAAAGATAAGATCAACAAAGAAGCAAAAAGAGCCCCCAACTTGCTCAGCTGAAGAAGTATAAGAACAAAACCCTGCAAAAGCAAAATTCATGAACCACGGAGGTTTTGGAGCAATAGGGTTCAAAATCTGGTTCACCCGGTGCCGACTGCCTGGCTCAGCCTTGTGTTGCTTGTGGCTTTTTAAAAACTTAGATTTTGATAATTTAATAAATTAAATTTAATTATTAAATTGGCTGATTCATTTATAACACTCCGAATAACTGGAATGCCACCCTAATCAGCCTTTTGCTTCATCCAGAAATTCTGGATGCAGGTTATGTCCTGTGCTAATCTTGTACCCCAGCTTCAAATGCTTTTTTAATTTCCTGTATTTATGCTCTAATGTGTCTGTAGAGAGAGTAAACTGGCACTGGTACACTTGACAGTCATCAGCTGTTGCACAAATGTTTATTCCCTATAAATATAGTATAGATTTCATCCACCTTTGGCTGTTGTGAAGATATTTCGATAGTTATATGTTGGGCTTGAAACCTGTCTGATCAAGACTCATAAATATTAACAGTGTGTGAATGAGATGAGAAAGTTACAGAATGTCAAATATTAACTACTGGTTAATAAAAGCAGGTGAGGGAATAGTTTGCATGCAAGCTCAAAACCAAAATATGTTATGAAATGCCTTTGAATATTTCTGGATGTGGCACTGAGAATATGAAGTTGGATTGAGGATCCTTCAGCCCAGACTGTCCTGTGTGGTTAATTTGTGGATGGAATGGTGATAGATTAGTAAACGGTTCATTGTGCACAATTCTAACTCTAAACATACTATGAGCAATTTACTTACTGCTATGGAATAGGAAATGTAGTATTTGCTTTAGTTTCTTTTTTAAATGACATTGTTTCATCAGTACTGAATCCAGGTCATGTTTTCGCAATCCTGTGTGCTTTTAAATAATGAATATGGATTGAGTATGAAACATGTTTCATCCTCATTCTCTTAAAGCTTTCAATTTATCATGGAGCAGTCACAATTCCTCTGGCCTCTTGGAGCTTTTGAGCACATTGAAACATATTATTTCACCAGTATGAAATGGTGTTAAAATACCTGGCGCAACCTTTGAAGGCTTCTCTCATTTATATTTATTAGAAATAACTCTCAGGATAACTCAAAGAATAAGTGCCCTGCAGGCTATAACTAATTAAGACGAAATACAACTATTTAGCAACAACCTTGACAAGGGAGGAAGGGGGGTGTTTCTCAGAGCCTGGATTGTGTTCCTGAGGTTTGTGTGAGAGACAACCAGAGCCAAGTGATGTTGCTGTCTGGGGACTGCAGGAGGGAGATCCAAGGGAGGAAATGATGGTGCACTAAGGTAGTGGTGTGGCCTAGAGAATGCATAAAGCAATCCTCCCTCTCCCTCAGTGCTGGTGAAGGACCTGCCTCAGTGCCATGTCCTCTAGAACATCTAGAGCAGTGAGAAGTCTCAAAACTATGTTGAACAACCTAGGGGGAGACTCCGGAGAGAAATCCGGAAGAGGAGAAGGGTTTAAGCAAATGCAAATATGATTACTATGGAAAAAAATTAAAACTATTTGAATCTCTTTTTCCTTGTGGTTAGGGCCAGAAGTAATTGTAGTTAAAAATACTCAAGTTGGGCACTTAGGAAAGAAATTGTGGGAATAAGCCCAGCAGAGAATGGTGGGATGAACTGGTGGGAAGAGGTGTGAAGTCACAGACCTTCAGTGTCTTTAGGAACAGGAGATATAAACACCTCCCTGAGCATTTATTTTGTTTTGTAACTAGGAGATGAAGAGGTGGCTTCCAAGTCTCTTTCATCCTTTATTTTTCTTTGATTGGAAATACTTTCCTAATGTCCACTACTTCTGGCATATATAGTGGTAACCTCCTGGAGAACAACTCATGAATTTGGGTGTTTGGGAGCTGTGCATTTTCCCCAAGTCTTCCAGGTGTGTACAGTGAGCTATCTAAAGCCTTTTCATCCATCAAAATGAAGCCACAAAATTTGGCAAGGCTGAGGTTTCTCTCAGTTCCCACTGGAATGTGCAAATGTAGATTTCATTATTGGCTTCCTGCCAAAAAACCTTCTCAGGGGAAAAATCTGTATCGTCTTAATCTGTTACCTTTCATTACTTCCTTTGTACCCATCCCCTCCCCTCACAATTTTCTCTCTTTCTAAAGAAGCTGATATATTTTTCTCTTAAATCAGTGACCACTCCTGATCCTCAAACTATGGATATGAGAATGTGGGGGATTCTTTTCCAGACATAGAATTGAGAAGCACTTACTGCATCTCTGATCCACTCTGTTTAGAAATATTTTAAATTTATGATTTTTAACTTTTAATCTTGTTGCAAAATTTGGCTTTCCCAGAATTCAAATGGTGTTTCTGAGTTAATATATGTTTTTTGTGTGCCTGCATATAAATACATCTTATGGGGGTTTCTCATAAAACTTTTTTCACTGTTTCTCATTTATACCCAGATCTCAAATCTATCAAGTCAGAATTGGGATTGAATAGAACACTTTGCTCTGTGTGCACTGTTCTCTTTCCTTAGGTCCTCCTAAATGTGAATTTTCAAAATTTTTTATGTGATTTTCCAGCAAGGTTCCCTGTATGGAATGTAGTATTTTAAATGAGAACACTTCCCTGTGAGAGGAGATTACAGTCCTGTTAAATACTGATCTAAAATTTAAAGCTTGTTACAGCATTTATCAATCCAGTTTCTATCAAAACTTCTGGGATTTGTATAGTTCATCTGGACAGAGATAGGCAAAGACTTTGGTTGTTGCCTCCTTCAGATGTTAGGAACAGAAAATGACTTTGCCAGTGGAAGAGAGTGAAGTGTCCTTATCAAACACTCTCAGCAGATGTCTTCTCTATCTCTTCTCAGAAAAGTTTCCTCAGGCTGACAGAATGCCAATATCTGCTGTTACCCTGGTGGGCCAGCTCATGGATTTACTGGATGTGTGGGAGAAAAGAGCACAAAGATTTTGTTCTTTAATCTGGTACTTGACTGAATCTGGTCTACTGGCAGCATCTTAACACAGGAGAGAAGGGTTTTTGTAATCACACCTGGCACTGGTTTGGGGAGAGTCTCCCCTTGGTAAATTTTGAACCTTGGTGGATTTCAACATTTGTCAGGAATGTAGAAGTCACCCAGCTCTATAGATTTTGTGAAAATTTATGACCAGCAGAGGAAAGAGAATCTCTAGGGAAAGCTAAAGACTGTTCTGAAGACACTGAAGTTGATCAGAGGTAAAATAAAAATTCACAGACACCAGGCTTCTAAAATCCTGAGCCTACTTTTTTCTTTGTTTTCCATCCATAGACACTCCTCCATAAGTATTGTGCAGGTAAAGCACCATTTCCAGGTTCTGTTTATACTCTCACAGAGCTGGCCTGAAGAGAGAGATTTCTCTAAGGAGATCAGAAAGGTAAGTTCCAAATTATTTTTTTGCCATGGCACTCTGCTTTCTTGATGTCAAGAGAAGAAGCAATTTCAGAGGAATCTGCTGGAAATGTAAGCATGCTATTTGCATTAAGAAATGATACATGCATTTCCCTGGTGGGTGTTATTAGTAATGAGCATGGCCCCTGCACAGATGTGAACCAAACTTTGGAAAGGCTCCCCTGCACCCTCATTGAAAATCCTGATCTAATTCCAACACGCAATACCTGGAGGGAAGCTCTACCAGAGCACAATTCCTTTGTGATTTTACTGACCACTGAAACTGAGAGTCAAGTGAAGAAATGTCAATGCAAAATAAGAATGCCTGGAGGAAAACCTTTTTAATAATTTCAGTTTTACAGACTTTCACAAGGAGCAGTGAAAGGAGTGTCATCCTTAGGATTCTGATGAAATTCCAGACTCTGTAATTATATTGACTCTGAACTCCACCTGCAGTTTCTATATAAAATGTGCTCTGCTTCCAGCTGCAGCCTGCTGTGCAGTGATGCTGCTCAGTGTCAGACAGGTGCTAGAGCTCATCTGAGAGGGAAATGATAATATAATTTATATAATTTATACTGTACTTTGTTGCATATTTCAAAGCCCCTTCAAGATTCCTCTGGATAAAATGCACAGCAGAACTGAGATACTATTTGAAGAGACTTTTATGAACCTGGCTGATCATTAAACTTTTTGGGGCTGTTAAATTGTTATGCTTACTTGTGAGTTTTGCCAAAACTTAAAACATAGATGCACTAGATCAGTGTATACTTACAACAGTCAGGTTTCCTTAAGCTCAGGTCAGCTCTCCTTGTAAAACCAGATCAGCAGAAAGGTCCCATTGGTTGAACAGATTCTCCATGCTACTCATTTAGGAGCAGTTGCTGAGTCCTGTTTGCTGGTCAGGTGTGTATGGGCTCTGAAGGGATGTGCTCCTATTGCACATTTACCTTCAGTGGAAAGCCTTTCATCCTCTGTTTTGGGAAGAGTCGCTGAAAAAAGAAGTAATTTGCAGTTGGCTGATGAAAAGGGTGTGAAATCCTTCACCTGTGTTTTTGTAAGTGAGGCATTACCTGCGGTCTGTCATTCTGGAGGCTGTGGTTAAGGGTTGCTCTGCATGGTGGGCTGCTGAAAGACTCTTTGGCTTTACCTTTTTTTTTTTTTTTTTTTACAAATTTTAAAGCATTTCTCTTCAGGAATCCAGTTTGTTATTAATTAATGAGCAGAGTTAAGAGGTTTGCATTGCTTTCTCTTTAAGGAAATATTCCCTGATCTGTAGATTTATAAACTGCACATTACTCCTAACACTGCTATGCAGGACGTCCAACATCTATAACCTGAATTTTGGCTTTATACTGGATGTGAAACATTACAGACTGCATTAAATTCTTGTGTGTAACTCAGGTTTTCCTGGTTCCCTAGACTGATAATGGTTTCCCCTGGTGGTTCTCCATTAATCTGGCTCACTTGATGATCAGAAGGATAATTTAAATTCCTTACCTATGACCATGATCTTTAATGTGTTTGTATTTTTAGTCATGAGACTTCCAGCTCATTAGATCCCACTGCCATAATGCAAGTGTGTGTACAGCGAGAGATGACCCTTTTACTGAAATGAACTGGACAAAGTGCTTTGACTAGACAGTGAAAGCAAAGAAGTCTTGTCTCCTGATCCTCACCAGAACCTCAGCTATTTACCTACTGCCAGTTGGATGCCATAAAGCCTTCAGTGCAGGAGTGTCTTTGAAGTGCTTGTATTTAATTTGCATCTTGCCTCTGATTCTTGAAGGTGCATTCTTATTGTTTATACACAAAACAACAGATTCTCAGGCTAACCCTTACACCAGGAAGTGCTGAGAATTTTCTTTTTCCTGATAAATCCCAAACTATAATTGAATGTAGAACTGTTTGAAGTGACTGGAAGGCTGTGGCTGCATTTAATCAGGGCTTTAATGTTTGTTATATATGAATAGAATTCCTTCCTAGAAGTAATTCATATTCCGCTAATGTTGTATGAGAGAGAAACCACTGTGTGTTGGGGTGGGGATGGGGAAGGGTAAATGATTTGAGAAGAACTTCTGACACTGTGAGATGTGACTCAGAAATGACAGCTTGAGCCTGCAGGTGATGATTTAGCGTTAAGTAACTTGAGGGAAGGAATATTTTCCAGTTTGCCTTGGGCACTGAGAACCTTTGTGCTTAATGCATCTTAGATATTTTCTCTGCAGACTTTTTAAGGCTGTGAGGACTTCCTAGGGGCTTCAGTGCCTTATCCTTGCTATTCATTCCTGCCTTGAGGTAAAACAGTGCCTGAACACTCCTGGAGCTGTGAGGAATAATTCCCCTTTGATCAGGCATAGCCTGAGCCATGTGCTGCTGCCGTTCTTCCGCTGATTTTTTTCTAAATTGGGCTGAAAAGTGAGAGAGATACCTGCAGTTTGATCATTTGTAATTTATTACAAACTTGTCATAGCACAGGAGACCATGGTTAGAAGCTCTCCAAATGAGAGCCATGTTAGTAATGCCAAATGAAGTTCAAAATTCACATCAGTGACCACATTGAACTGTGATTTTCTCTCCTCGCATTCTCTTTTGCATCTAATTAAGATACAAGTCAGCAGTGTCCAGGTGAGAAGCTGTCCTGCTTTCTGCACACAGCAGGGCTGCCAGCCACCTCAGGGGGGAAAATGAATTCCCCAGGTGTTTGTTCCACTGTGGTGTCTGAGATATTGCTGCCAATGTAAATATGCCATGTTGGAATCCAGGCTGCTCATTTGGGAGCCCTGTACCTGTAAAGTTCTTTCATTTTTAAAGGCTACAGGCAGTCAGGAACTTACCACACTCTCACCTGTAGCCTCGTCACTGGCACCACAAATCCCTGCTCTATTCACTGCTTTCTTATTCATCCACAGGCAGTAGCATATTTTGCCTCTTGGAGGCAACTCCTTTGGGAAGTTTCATAGACTTACCTTTCATAACTTTTGCAAATGACATCCTAAGCAAATCTGAGTGGATTAGTGAGAACTGCCATGATCTATAATGATGTGAAACTATCTTAAGTTATCCTAAAGAACTGAGTGAAAGAAATGTGTAGAACGTGGGCTTTTCACCAAGCAAGATAACCCTTTGTTTCCATCTGAGCTATTTCAATTTTTAACTTCAGGAGGTAACCACCTGAATGGTGATAATTCTGCCTGGTTCAAAGTGACGTAGTTTGTGATGCAGGGAGTCAGTCCACCAATGGGATTCCCCTTGTGGAAAATCTGAATTTGAGTAAAAAATCCTGACTTATTTCATCTAGAGGTTCCTCTCTTTACGATTCTAATATAGCTGTTAATTGCTTAAATGTGAATGATTTTTCTGAAGGGTGCTGTATCTAACAGTGTCTTTGTCAGTCCAGAGAAGAATCTTGTGTATATCAAGGGGAACCATTCCCACTTACTGTCATTATATCAAGATTTGTTGTGGTAGTTTGTCTACAGCTCGCAGAAATTTCATTAATTTCCTATTCTTTCACTGCTGAGCAGAGGAAGTGTGTCTGTTTCTCCAGGAGAGGGTGTCCCATCACTGTGTGCCAGAAAGATCTTACATTTAGGCTTACACACGCTTAGGTCTGCTTTTTCCCATGCTGTATCTCAGCCAAAACCAGCTGGGAGAAATGCAAAGAGAGTAAATAAAAAAAGAAAAGAAAGAGTAATGTGTTAGAAAAGGTTGATGGGAAGACTCCACATATGTCTCTTTCACTTTCAGGATTATTGCTATTGACAAATCCTGCTGTTGAGCATAGAATGTAGTTCAAGTGTCCTGGGGGAATTGTACCCATCACAGTCCTTTTTCCTTTTCTGTTTCTGTAACAGTTTATCTTATATGGGGTATTTCATTAATTTCTTACCAAACTGCAACAAAAATTTGTGGGCCATATTTCTGTCCTTGTTAGATTTTGTTTTCAGAAACAAGGTGGGTTCTTTACAGCAACTACAATATTATAAACACCTATGCTGTGAAGTACCTTTATTTGATTTTAGCTCCTCTTCAGCATGAATGCACGGTGCCTCTTTCCTTCCTTTCTCTTTAAACAGTGACTCATTATTCAAATGCATGGCAACTCTAATGGAAATTTGCATGGGGCTGTAGAATTCAGGCTGGCTGATGGTTATGGAATGAATGTGTGAAAAATTTGTTTGGGACTTCAAGTTTTTGTTATAGTTTTGGTTGTTATTGTTTTCCAAAACCCTGGCAGCTGAAGAAGGAGAAAAAGAATAAACAGAGAGAGGATCGATAGCAGGAAAATTAACTCCTAATGTAAAATGACAGCTTGACAGGGAACACATTCAGCATGAATTGCAAATGCAGCAAAGTCTGGGAACCCTAATCTCATACTTTCCCTCCCTGATTCTATGTAATTCTTCTAACAGATAGTCTTATATGTACTAACAATGTTTGCATCATAGGAGGTTTAATATAATCAATATTATATTGCAAACGCATTCTCAATATAATTAGAACAGTCTCATGCCTCCTCAACAGAATTTGCAGTTCATTTTTTGCTGCGGTAAATGTTAATTTTGAGGGAATACACATAAATCTAAAGAAGTCTTCTCTACTCCATTGACTCACTTCATAAGAATAAATAATCTCAAGACTTCTGTTGTGTGGTGCTCAGATGTCACAGAAGTAACTCAAGTTGGTATTATTAGACCTGAATCAAAGCAGTAGTCCTGACTTGTCTCATGAATTTTGGTGGCAATCAAATCTAGGCTCAGATCCTCAACTCTGGATTTAGAGATGATAATTTTTGGATGATGGTAGTGTGTGTGGTGTTCAATTTGTGCATTGTGTCCTTTGTAGCTGGGGTTCATTTTTTTCTGCAAATGCCATATGTAGTGTTTGGGTTTTTCTCCAGCTGATTTTAGCTCTGTTTGCTAGACCTGATCCTTGCCTTCCCTTTGAAACAGCCAACACACCTTGCATCCTGTATGAGCGTGTACATAGCCCCCCATGGACTTTCCTTTTGTGTTTTGGCTTTCCCAGCCTTTGCTGTGTGGCTGTCTCAAAGGACATTCCACATGTGGAATGTTTCGTCTGAGACCCCTGCAAAACAACTACTAATTCTTTCAGATACTTTCCACAGCTGCAAAGCATTCGTTAGAACCAACTGAACTTGATTGAAAACTAGGGAAATGTCTAGTTTAGTAGCAGTAAAAGGATTAGAACTAGATGTGGTTTTGTGGCATGAGCCTGTTTTATGTCTGAAGCTTAACATTAATAGAATGTGTGGCTGAGGGACTCACCTTGCAGTGGTATCACACACATTCCTGAGCTTACATGTGTCCAGTGGAAAAGATGACATTTGAGGAAAGCAAACACTTGACTATATTCCCTGAAATTTCCTACAGCGACTTGGTTCCCATCTCCTGAGAATAACTTGCAAATCCTGTGTATTGCAGCGATGCAGATCCCCTTTCACAGCTACAAAGAGACCCATCAATTATCATTCTACATCTTAAGCCAAGCGGTCATTCCCTCAGCCCCCTGCTTGGCTCCTTGGCCATGGATCACAGCTCCTGCGCCCGGGCTCATATTCATTTCTCCGGCTGCTGGAGCTGAAAGATCATCAGCCAACTCGTTATGGGCAGTGCGATGATGCCTCTCTCTTCCTGAGGCACATTAGCGGCCCCGCGGGGTCCCCAGCGCTCCCTGGAAGGAGCAGGGACATGGTGCAGAGGTGTTGGAGGGGTCAGCCAGCCACGCAGGATCCACCTTTAGCAATTCTGCTGCTCCCCTGTGAGAAATGAGCCCGACGTTCCCTTCCTGCCTTGTGTCACACCGTAGCGCTGATGGCACTCGCTGCACGCCAGGAGTGTGCCCGGGCTCTCCTTGGTGGAACAGCCTGCAGGGAGAGAGGCTCTGTGTGTGTGAGCGTGTGCTCGCACATACCCAAAAGATGTGGTGGTTATTGTGCCAAGTCAGAGACGTGAATGTCAAGGCATTCCACAAAGCCTAGAAGGGATAATAAAAGTATTTATGAATATTACAGTCATAACTATTACATTTTTTAAGACCTCCAAAGACTGGACTGATTTATGACAGGGCAGCTCTTTAAATATATATATATATCTCAAAACTTACTACATACAAAAGAAATTAGGGAAGTCAGAAGCTATGCATTCAAAGAACTATCTAAAGATAAGAAGTGCAGCTATGAAGTTTAATATCCCACTGAGCAAAGGAGAAGGTTTTTCTTGTCTGGCTACAGGACCATGTGCAGTTTTGCTGAAATCTAGTTCTCATTTTGCCTCATACAGCCTCTATGGCAGTGGCTGCTATTTTTACTTTAGATGGGGGCTTTTTAATTTCATTTTTTATGTGTTCATTAGCATCAGAAAGGAGGTATTGTGACTGTTCTCTGCATTCTGCATGTTTAAATCTATACTCTGACATGCAACAGCCCTGGTTTGAGCTGTGGCAGCTGGAAATTCAGTACAACTGGCACGCTGTTCCCAAGTCTGTAAAGGAAGTGGAGCGACAAAAATACAAACTTTGCAATAGAACAAATGAAAAAAATGCTCATGGAGACCAACTGGTGTTGTAATATACTCACATTGTGACTGCTTTCTGTCACTTGTCTGCATGCTTGGTATTTTTGTATAATTTTGGCTCTGTATTCTTGGGTGGTGTGGTAAGGATTCAGTGTTGCAGCACAAGTGTCCAGATGTGGAAGTTTGATGTCTGATCATGGCAGCCCAGGGTGGACAGTGCAGTGCTCTCTTCCAGTGACAGAGATGCAAATTTTAGTAGCCTAAAAATAACAGTCACTATGAGAGAAATTCTGGAAGACAGTGAAAAGAGTGAAGCAATGGAGTGAGGAGCTGCTTGTCCCTCTCAAACTGTCCATATTTTTACTGATTCTCCTGAAGGATCTTTTGTCTTGGTGAGAAAATTCTAGCTATTCCTTTAAGTCTCTACCAGAAGTGTGAGCAAAAACTTAGGACTAAGTTTTGCTTCTTTTCAGGGAATTGTTGAATTACTCCTTGGGTTATTTGTCATGCTGATAGTCATGTAATAAGTGGCCTATGTGAGTAGAAATGTGAAATTTAGTACTGATGTTCTTGGATGTAGAGTGTAGAAAGGAGCAGAGGGCTTTGGCTAGCCAAGATGTTCTGGCACTTGAGAGGTCTGACTTTTCAAGAGAACAAAAACTGAGTTTGTTGACAACCTCTGAGTTTGTTAACAACCACTGAAAATGAGATGTCAGAAATACAGTAAATAGTAGTGTACCACTTCAGGTTAAAATTTAGAATTCCGGTCCAGGAGTTTTACCCTCATATATGAATTTAGTAACATAAACATTTATTTTATACTGCTGCATTGGCTTGTAGAGGACCAAATATTTTTGGTCATGCACAAAAGATGCAGCTCTCAGAATTATTATTTTTTTTAAAATGTAGCTTCGTCCCAAGGTGATTTGAATAGCATTAAAGAAGTTATGATAATCAGAGCCTGAGAGCTGGATGGATTTATGTTGCTGAAATGCCTCCTTAGCCATGCAGAGAGATGGCAGAGTGAGAGTTTTTTAATTATCACCTGAAACCAGTTTCAAGCTTTTTTTGTCCATGCCTGATTTCAGCCGTTGGCCAGGAAGACAGTGGGAGATGAGAGTTTAAACACCAGCCTCTAATTAAATCTGTTGGAGGTTTATTTCTGGCCTTGCTTTGCGCTGGCCGAGTGTCTCAAGACAAGTACCTGTGTCTCTTTCAGAAAGGTGTTGTAGGCCATGCTCTACCCTGAGAGGGTCGCCCAGTGGGACCCAGTGGTACAAGTTGTATTTCTCTTCAGAAACACTGCCCAGACTCTGGTTTTAGAATGCTTCTGTGTCCCAGGTGTGTACAGACAAGTGAAGTGAGATGTACCCCACAAATTGCTGTGGAAATGATGTATTTAAATGTTTAGGTAATGCAGTGGTGAATCCTGTATAAAAACTGTATGTAACCAGGAAAGAGCACAGGGTAATATATAGACTTGTTGCTTTAAGGTATTTCCAGAGGCTAACTACATTCCATGTTCTCCTCATTAGTCAAAATTTCCATACACTCCTTTCATCTCTGTTATTTCATCTCCATTATTTCATCTGTCACATGCAGCAGTAGAAGTTTTCAAACATAATTCTAGAAAAGTGCTCCCCTCCACCCCTCTTTAGCCTCTGCCATGAAATACAACAGAGAAGAACATTTAAAATAAGACATCAATTATAGAACATATGCAAAGAAATGAAATGTCATAGACCTTATGGAAGAGGCTTGAAGACATCTTTCCTGTTGTAAAGAGAAGTTACAAGACACCAGGTTGGTAAAAGTTTTGTGAGAAAGGTGCCAGAACCTTCTGTCATGATCTCTTCTCAAAGGCTTTAGCTGACAACAAACAAGTTCTGTTACAACATAAGCCATGATAATGTATAAATACACAAAATTCATAATGTCCATGTCAATCAGGATGTAAACCAAGGAGTTTAAATAAACTCTTCACTCCCCATCCCTTCCCAGTTCTGTCATAGTGGCAGAAGGTAAATCCTTGCTTCTATGCTTAGCTTAACTCATTTTAGTTGTTTTGTGGACTGCAAAAGCCTCTAGCAGTGCCCCTTGATCTCTCAAATGGTTTATTAATCATTTCTCCATCTCTTTCAGTGTGCATTTGTTTGCTCTCTGTTGGAGTTTAAGATGTTGTGCTTTGTGCTGTGGCATTTTCCCTCAGAAATCCCAAGGCCATGGCTGAGTTGGTGTTTGCTGAGTGTGATAACTGAGATGCTGGGATGCTGAGGGAGAAGTGACTCCCACTCCATGGGCCCTTGTGCAGCCCTGTCTGGCACTGGGTAGGGAAGAGCTGCACTGGAGAAATGGATGTGGGTAGCACTGGTTGTTTTCATCTGTCTTTAGAAACCTGTTCATGTCTGTGGTTATGCCCAACTCTGGCTCTGCAATACTGTTATTTTTGTGTATTCCATAGCATAATCAGAATATGAGTGTTCCTCAGTAAAAATAAATGGCAATTGATGCAAATGCAATATTTTTAATATTCATATTGCTACTGTCCCTTAGCCAGCCTTAGATTTGCTTTGTTAAACACTCATGCATGTCAAACAGAGGTATGAATTGATAATATAGAGTTTTGGGGTTGGTTGGGTTTGTTTGGTTTTATTTTCCTTCCAAGTGGTTGCAGTTACTTCAAAACCCATCCATTTCTGTTATTCAAATGTTGAACTGCATTAGACAAATGCAGGCTTAGAAAACATTCGGCCCAGAAAGCTCCCACCTGGAAAGGCAAAATACATCTTAAACCCCTTCTTCTCCACCTTCCCCATCTCTGCACACTGTGGGTAGCCTCCTCTGGAGAGGGCAATGAGATCAAAACCATATGAATTCTCTGGAGAGGGGAAAGGCCCAGAACTGAATGAAAAGTATCATTATGGGCTCATTCAAGCTGCTGATTATCAGAGAAAGCTGAGCCTTGTACCAACTTGCTAGAGGTACTTTTAAGCCATTAGCACATCATCATAATACTACAGGAGTTTGGATGGGGGAAATAAGCCACAAAAATAGTTTTCTGTGACTTTAACTTGATTTGGTGAATAACAATATGTTCTCAATGCTGTTTGTGTAGTTCTCATTATGATCGTGGCCTTAAATAATTAGTTAATAAACAAGGCTATAGCAAAGCCTATGTTGCTGCTTTCATCATATGCTGGAAATATTTCAGAGGTTAGGACTGAATGGCAGGGTCAATGAGGTCTCTTTGAACTCACTTGCCCCTTAATTCTTCCATAATCTTTAAATCTGCATTCCATTACCTCTAAAACATTTGCTGAACATGATTCTATGTCAGTTAAGATGCATATTCCTGGGTTCAAATAACCTCCACTGCCCTCTCTTCCTTTCTGTGGCCTCCACTGGGTTCCACTTAACTGCATTTGAAGCTCTCCAAGATGTGGTGGCTATTTGGGAAAGCAAAATCATGTTATTTCTTCTTTTGTGATAATGGCTGTCTTCTTGAGTTTTTTCTGTCAGATCTTGATTTTCCCCATTCAGTGTTCCTGGTATTGAAGGCTTTCCTTTCTCCATTCTTTGTGAAAGAATCACATGAATTTCATTCTTTTGCCTCACCAAACTCTGCTCAATTGAGTGAAACTGTTGAGATTAGTAAATCAGGAGGACAGAATTTCTACATAATGTTATTGTTGGTGTTTGGAGTTTAATCTGCAATGTCCTTTCCCTGATGATAAGTGATTGTGTAGTGTTGGCTCTGGGCCTATCTATTTTTTTCCATGATCATGTGGCATTTTCTATGTTTTTTTAATGAGCAGTTTTTTGGTTTTTGGTAGTTTGAGTTTTTTTCTTTTCTACACTTGGGAGATAGAACTTAATGGGCTCTTAATGCCTTTCTCTTTTATTATTCCTCGATCATTCTTAGACTAAGACTGTGTTCTGTTTTTTTTATCTCTCGTTTCTTCTCCTGTGTGTTGTTACTCTCTGGATATTGGCATTGCATTCTCTTCTTCCTTGGATTTTCATTTGTCATCAAACCCCTTTGTCTTATGATTGTCCCTTTCTCACTCCAGCTGCAGCTCTAGCATCTCCCTCTAAAGATCTCTCTTCCTCCATCTGTCTGAGGGTGGCACATAGAACATCTCTTTGCACCTTTCCATTGAATATTCTTGTCCCTGATTAATTTTATTGGTTATAATGGAATTCAGTGGCTCTTTGTTGCAGACCATTAGATGGGCCCATTTCAGATCTGATTCCTTAGGACCAAACTGAATCTTCATCTGGTCTCTTGTATCTTGTGGATGTCTAGTCCATCAGCTGCATTGCAAGAGCTCTTATCCGTGTGTGTTGGGAGAATCTGCCCTCATTTCCACAGCTTGCCTGGAACAGAGCAAGGTCTGTGCAGGTTACTGAGGTTGTACATGTTACTTTTGTTTTTCCGTTGTTTCCATGGATTTTTCTGATTGTCACAAGCTCTGTTTCTGCCTGTTAGTTCCATTACTTAGACTGCTTGCATATGAACCTTGAGAGGGACTTCTGTGGAGTCAGTTGTATTTGTACTGGATTTTGTACCCATTTTAGTGTTTCTTTCTCATGCCTTTTGTACTCAGAAGGACATATTCCATTGTATTACTATCTCTGGGACTAAATAACATACGCTCAGGAAGTGTTTCATTGTCACACTTCGGCTAAAACACAACAGTTCTCCAAACTTCCACAGTCTTTCAGTCTCCTTAACAGATCAGCTGCTGGATTTTGACTTATCTAACTTCCTTTTTAGCCCTTTAATTGTTATGTTATTGGTAGAAAATATGAGTTCTTTTTCATCTTACTTAAACTAATTTTACACCTGTATATTCCCACTAGCATTGACTTAATTTACTGTGAAGTGAATGAAATCAGAATCAGGACCACTGAATGTATAAAACATACTTGGGTCTGCAGGTCTGATGAGCTGTGAAATGTTTCATGGCAATTTTGAGTGCAGGATGGTATACAATGACACACTGTTTGGTACTCCGGGAGAGCCAGGCCTGCAGGGCCCACAGGAGACAGGCAGGAGGGCTTCATAAAAATGAGAGAGGTGACAGAACAGCAAGTGAGAAGAAGAGAGAGGGAGAATGTGAGGACGGATAGAAGAATGTGTAAATGGACTGATGAATGATGAGAGAATGTGCAGCTGAATTAAAGAATGTGTGAGCTGATAGATGGGCGATTGGACAGGCAGACAGAACCAAATGCATTTTAGGGTAAAAATAACTGTTCCAAAGAACTATAAAGAGGAAAAGAGACTGAGGGGATATAAAGATTAAATAAAGGACTTAAAAGATAAGGGCATTCACAACCAGGCTGGCAAACATTGCAGTGGCATGACCAGGAGAACATTGCTGAGCAATTAAGGAAAGGAGAAAGACAGCAGGGAAAGGCTTGAAGGAAACTTCTAAGTGACACCACTGTGGCAGGGCCAATCTAGTAGTGCTTTGAATTGCCCTCTGAAGAAGCTGGTTTATCCTCTGAGGCTGTCCAGAGAGGCTTTTAAGGCCATATATTGTCTCTGTTCTGTGCATATTAACTTGGGTGGATGTGCAAGCATGTTTCTTATAATCTTACTTTGTGGCCTGGTTGAGAGCCCACCTATGACATATGGTTGCTGACCCTCCAGAGCTTGTGGTATTCTCATATATTCACATTTCCTGAAATAACTTTGGAAGTCTAAGGAACAGCTTGAGAGGTGTAAACTCTTAATCTGACAGCGAAATCAGTTCCATTAGATTAGACAATGTAAACCTCCCAGGTCATGAGGTGCAGCATCCTCAGAGCATGGAGCTGGAAGTGATCTTTGCTGTACAGTTTTAGGGTGATTACTTAGATTTCAGTAGAGGGGACTGAGACCACTCTAATGAACAGGGAGAATCAGCATGTTTTTTTCTTTTTTTTTTTTTTTTCTCTCTATTCCTTGTCTACTCCTTTCCCTTAGATAGCCTTACCTCATGGGAAATGCTGGTAAGAACTGGCTATGTTGTCGTTGTATGTTTTGGCTGCAAGACTGAGGCTGTCACTTCTTATGAAGTCTTAGCTGGAATTTACTACTGGAAACTAGTCTGAGTTAAAATTAAGTGCTATTTTTGACTGGTTAGATTTTATTCTCCATCTGCTACATAATCTGTTTTGCCATGGTGCTGCACAAATGCTTTTGCTGGGATGAGAAATGAGGTTGTTAGGGACAGAAAGAGGCAGCTGTCGAGTAAATCTGCTTTTTGTGAGGCCAGTGCTACCTCAAAAGAGTGTGTGACTCTATAGAAAAAGATGCTTCTTACTGATAGTGATTTTTAATTTTTTTAAAAAATTATTATTATTTTGAACTGATGTAACAGAGTTTACTATGGGGCAAAAGAGGAGGATAGAGCTTTCTTGGACTGCTGTCATGCAGCAGGTCCTATGTGACAGTATAGACCAGCAAGGGCAAAGGAAATCTGCTGGTGAGGGACTACTGACTGGCTTAATTATCTTTTAGGCATGGTAGGAGCAGGATTTCAGTCATTCCTAATCTCTGATCACCAAAGGGAGAATGTTCCTGTGTTAACTCCGCATGGAGCAAGCTCATTGTAGCAAAACACATCCACAGTACATAAAGGTTTGCAATCAATGCACATTTATTACTCTTTATAATTCATGAGCATTGTTTTGCCAGATAAATGATCTTTTTTTGAGTACTGAAGCCACCCTATCTGATTGCTGAAACTAATCAATATCACTAAAAACATAAACTATGACAGTGGTCATTCATAAAAGGCCTATTTTCTGGAGGTAATGTTCTGGTAGGCAGCAGAGCAGCAGAGGTTGTTGCATTTTTAAAGCAAACTGTGGTGTGCAAATAAATCCAAACTATAAGAATTCTCTTTCAAGAAAATTATTTTTGAAATGTATTCCAAAAATTCCATTCATCTATTACATGAATTTACTATCTGTGCTCTTCCAAGAGCTTTGTGAAACAGAACTGCTTCCTCTTCACCCTGTGCCTGAGTACAGACATCCACATCTGCACTACTTGGAGACAGACTAAGATGTTCAATGTTTCTGTTGAGGACTCTGTGAAGCTTTTAGGGCTTGATTTTCTATGGAGTGAGATGATTTTTTTTTAGTCTCTTTTAGTTTTCCTGGATTAATAGTCTTCAAAATAATCCAGGCAAAAAAAAAAAAAAAAAAAAAAAAAAAAAAAAAAAAAAAGTAATAAAACTCCATGCTATTTTACTAAACTCTGCATAGTCAGGATATAAAGTAGGATTAGATCATTTCACCCAGGAACTGGAGCTGGTGACCAACAAATATCTGATCTTGGCTCAGAATAAGTATGGTCAACAAAACTGTGCTCCAGGGAGATGCTTGGCTTGAATTATAGAAGTGCTGTAGAGGTCACACTTGAGATATGGTAGTGAAGGTGATTTGTTTTGGTGCATTTCTTAATACATTTCTAAGTAGAAAGGATAGGAATTTTATTTTAATAAACTCTAAGATTTCTTTGCAACCTAAAAAATGTATTGCCATACCTTCTGTGACTTCCTGAAGTGTGTGTAAATAGCTGAAATAGATTAGAAAAAATCAGTGCTGAGTGGTTGTCCTAGCTGATCTCATGATGAGGCTGGGAAGACATTAGAGACACTGATAAATAATCTATACATCTTCACTAGTCATCCAAACCTTTGTGGTCATGCAAGGTTAAAGGTCCTGGCAAGGTTGATAATGGCCCCACGTCCTCACTCAGTTTTTATCCAGTCTGTTGCCTGAGGAGGATTCATAAGGGGTGCAGACACAATTTCAGGTCAACAGGGTGCTAAACTTTAGAGATAATTGATGGGGAAAAGAAGTATAAACTTCAATACTCTAAACCGTTATCATCTACCTTTTTTCTCGGAGATAGTAAGCCAGAACTATCCGCTGTATTCAGTTTAGGATTTTATATCAGAGAGAAGTGGATGTCTTCCTGTGTATTCTTGCCAATTATTTTCTGAATATTTCTCTGTTGTGTTTTAGTGGGGCTGGCCTGTTGTGCTTAGCAGCATGAGTTACTGAGAATTTTGGAATGACCTGGTGGGACTTTCACGCTTTTTTTTTTTTTATCAGTTAAAACTGGAAGAACTGCCTCATAATCCACAGTTACAAATTTTAACTTGTATTTAGTGAAACATTCCAGAGGAGACCACAGTAATATTGTTATCTGAGATGTTTTTTCAGGTTCCAAGCACAAGAAATGCACTGATTTTACTAATTCCGGGCAAAGCTCAGCAGAAATCATGGGAAACTTTGCAGGTCATAGAATAACCTAAGGACACCAGGGGCTCAAGGCTGATCACATTATAACTTTCAAGGTGTGCCTGTACTGTGTGCTACAAGACAAAGCAATGCTAGGAACTACAGGATCAGAACAGTCACTTAAAAGCAAATGGGCCCAAGATAATTAGGAAAACATTCAGTGTACATGGGAACATCCAACTCAGCACACAACCCTCCTTTTCCAGAAGCTGTGGTGGGTTTTTCAGTAAACTCTACCTCTGTGTTTCCCAATTCCAGTGCTGCCCAATCTTGCTCTCCAGGACTCTACATTCAGGGTGTCCCTGGACAGAACCTCTGTCCTTCTCTTCTCCCCTGCCCCTTGCAGTCATAGGAACAATCCAGCCTTGTTCTCTGATATCATTTTCCAGTACCTGCTGAGGATCTTTGAGTCTCCCCTAGAGCCAGGCTAATAAGTCAGAGCACAGCACCATGTTGACACAGACAGCCTGCTGGTGGGAGCAGACATGAAGTTATTCCCTGTCAGGCACTGGGTATGAGCTCTGGATAGCACAATTCCAGCCAAACAACAGTTAAGTCAATTCAGTTATCAGGAAAACAGTCTAATTGTCTGTTAGGTACTATGTATTTCTCTTTTGGTCTCTGTGCAATATTATGTTAATCTTGTTTATCTTAGATTTTGTCAAAAAGGCTTCCCTTAAAATAACACTAAAGACTGCCTATTCTTCTCTCCACCAAGAGAGATGTAAAAGTTGCTCATGTGCTAGACCTGTGTTTCTTCTACACACCTGCAGAGCAGGGCAGTAGTCAGTAGCTAAAAAAAAAAATTATGATGGATAGCAGCAATTATAAACCAATAATATACGGGAAACAGAAAAGATTGCTAAGAATTTCCTGCCATATGCATTTAGGAGGCATCTGGACTACATCTGGGAAAACACACACTCAGGGAACTGCAGCTTGCTGGAGATGCATGTCTGTGCTATCAAGAATAATGACAAAATGGTGCTATTCATGTTTACTTCTTTGTGTGTTGAGGGGAGGCATGGAATACTCAATAGGAAGCATTTCTCCAAACAGATGGAGTACAAGGCAGCATTAATTGACTGAGGAGTAAGGGAGATCACCTTGTGAGCTGTTTGCTCACTTTATTGCTTAATCATATTCAAGATGATTGATAGCATCCCTTAAAGAGTGGGGTACTGTGATTGAGATTAGCATAAGTGGTGACATGTAAATATGACCGACCTCAACATTTACATTTGGCTTAGTGGCCACAGGGACAAGTTGATGTGGAGGAATGTGTATTGCTAATGAATCATTAAAAACAAGGAGGATTGGACCACATCTGAAAGTTGTGCCTGCTGTGTCACCAGAGCAGAGTAATTTCTTAAAAAAGAATTGGATGCCTGTTGAGAAAATTGAAGAAGGAAGAAGATTTTTTCTTAAAGAGTATTTTCTAATGTGTGGAAAGTTTTCAGGTTGGTGTTGTTTTTTTTTCATCCTCTCCCCTGATGAAAACTGATTATGGACCTGGCTTTCTGAAGGGCTACTGAGAGTTTTGGTCAACTGATTTCTTCAGTTTATATGCACATTCCTGCAAATAGTGAATCAACTCATAGTCATCTGTGAGGATATTTAAAAAGAAAAGGAAAAAACCTCCCAAAACCAAGCTATGTTTCCTGATTCTACTGCAGTAAATTCAAAGAGTTTTCCCCTAGTGGACAGTGGGCTTTTATCCTGGCCCACTTGTACTGTCTGTCAGAAGAAGCAGCTTAAAAATGCCTTTACACCAGACTACCACTAAGATGTTCAAAAGCCTCGGTGCATCTGTCTTCTGGAGGGTCATTCTAAGGGACTTCTCTTGCAGCCTTTAAAATTCCAACCTTCAGCTAATAAATTTGACTTCATGAGTACACCAGGGGGACAGTGATGACTTGGCTTGTATTTTTAGACGGGCCCCAGGCTGATTCTTTTTTCCATCAAAGCTTGTATGTTCTGGAAGTTACTGTAAAATATATTTCTGTTTGATCTTCCAGAGCTTGCAATTACTCTCACATTTTCCTTTCTGCACAAAGACTGATGCAGGCAAAAAAGAAAATTCTTGTTTTAAAGCAAATTTGTTTTAGTGGAGATGAGCAGCCATTTGTATCTGATGGATGAGTTTCATGATGGATTATTCCAGAGCTTCAGACATAACTTGTGGGGGGGTCTAAAATTCATGTGTGAGATGGGGGACAAAATGCTGTGTGCTGTAGTTAATCTATATTTGTCAAGAAATAGCAGCAGAGATCAGCTGCTGGATCCTTTAATAACCAAGGTGTTACATCAGCACTAATTACATCCAATCCTTCTGCTCTGTAAATGTCCAACCCTGGAAGGAATTTAGAGCCAAGAACCATTCTGAAGCTGAAATAGAAAAAATTTCTACTGTAAGAACAATATTTTCCAGGTCTCCCTCAGGAAAAAATATTGTTTACATCTGAAACCTTTCTTGCAGGGTTTAGAAGACTAAGTTGCCATTTTTTTTCCTTGCCAAACTAGCCTCTAAACACAAGTGGGTTTGAGTCAAGCTGTCAAGATTGATAATCCTTTGAGTTGTAATCTGCCTGGGGTTCAAGAGGACTGGTAGATCTGTTTGCGGTCCTTGGAAAAAGCAAATAATATTTAAAAGCTTCTATTTTCTTGCTTCTCTCTGTGTTGTTCCCATTTAAGAGAATGTTTTCAGGGTTCTGTAGCTGGTTCCTATCCAGTGCTTGACTGCACCCAAATATTGGCCATGAAAGTTGGGCTGCTCTCACCTCTCCTACCCCTGCAAATGGGCAGGTTACTGGGCAAGAATATCACATTTCTTTCCTACTCTTCTGGGGAGGTAAGAGCTTGTGTAGTATCATAGGAATTGGAGGTACCTGGAGATTTCTGTGGGGAGCATAGATTGGTTATTCTGGCTCTGCTCCCTGCTGACTTGACACTATCTGCTGGAGGCTGACCTGGAAGTTGGTGACTGCAGGTGTTGCAAGTCTGTCTAATGCACCCCAATTCTCAAAGTGAGCTTTCTGCAGTCCCTTGGGCCATGAAAAAGGTGGCCAGTCATATCTAAACATAAATCTCAAGGGTATTTCATGCCTGGTAACACTTTCCATAGAGCCCAGAAAAGTGCACAAAAGAGGAAATATTACTAAAAATGACTGCAAATATTATTTAAAAATAAAATATTCCGATTTAAGTTTTCAGCACAACAACATATACACAGTCATCTAGAGATCAGATGCCTTACTATCATCCTAAGTGGAAGTGCTATCCCAGAAATCAGCTCCAAGTGTCTAGAAAAAAATACAGATTAAATGGAAGAGGCATCCGATGCTGGGTAGCCTTGTAGTGTTTGAAACTACTCAAGGAACTGACTGGAATAAAAAGTTGTTCTTAATGCATGAAGAAAGATGTCAAATGAAGAGAAGCCAAATGTGGGAATGGGCACATCCTCCAGAGGTGCCCTTTCTTCTTATAGTTTCATCTCATTTTTTTTAATGTATTTTTTCTCATGTTTTAGTTTATAGCTAGTGTAAAAGTTAACATATACCTTTACAAAAGTTTAATCAGAATTGCAGCTTTGAACACACAAAGTTGATGAGATCTCATATTCACAAGATCTCCTGAAACAAGGGAGGCAAATAGCATAAATCAGAAAAGGAACATTTGAAAATGGGCAAGACATCCCCACCCAATTAATTCTTAGAACATGAAGAAAAGCAATAAGTAGTAAATCTTCCATGCTCTTCAGTCATTAATATGGTCTCTCAGAGAAAACTATTAGAATTTGAACATCCTGAATGGCATTGAAAATTGTGAAATATTTTAGTATGTTTTTTCAAAGGGCAGAGAGGTAATATAACAATATGTGAGAATACTTAACAAGTTGCCTGGTTTTGTATCTCTTTGAAGTCTCAAAGGTGAAGAAGTATAATTTTTAATAATATTTTTGTTTTTACCTCGATTTAATTCTAGGTATATTCAACCAGCTTCCTGCAAGCATGTGTGTGGAAAACAAAAGAGGAATTTTGCTTTTGCTTAGTCCTACAGCCTTAAGAAAATCCCATTTTCTTCCATTATTTTGGGCTTTAATTTTTCTTCCCCCCCTGCACTGCTCTAGCCAGTCTGAGCTGGGACCCTTTCACCTGAGGCTTGTATTTGTTAGTACATTACATTGATGCAGCAGAAAGGGCTCCCATCACTTTGGGGATCTCTAGATGTGCTTTCATTCCTGTAAAAGCATCCCAGTTATATTGATCCCCTCCTCACTATTAGCAGGTTCTTAAGGTCTGGTCTTCCATAAAAATTACTATCAGCCCAGGTGTCATTGAATTTTGTTGTCTTTCTGATTTCATTCTTACAATAAGACATGCATGCAACATCTTCATGTTTTCTGAATCAAACAGCCAAGTTTTCATGTTTAAATGGGCTTTTCCTTTTTCTGGTTGCAAGTGAACTTCACAAAAATTTAGAGAATCAAAACCTGCCACAAGAATTTTTTTTTCATCTTTTTATTAGCTCTGCCTTTAATAGCTATATCAGTGCTAGAACTGCAAACCTGTGTGACATTAACAGAGCTGCAGTCTATATCTATGAACTATCAAATAAACCTTTTAAGGCAAGTGGAAGGTTGTTTAGTGTTACAACTGAAATATCTTGTTCCATGGTGGTTCCCTCAGCCCTGGCACAGTGTGGTGTTTGTTCCAGGCTGTTCACACACAGAGCCCTTTCTGGCAGAGCCAAGCCTCCTTGTGCTTTTTCAGCAGTGTGTGCCTTTGGCTTAGTTTTGTCTGGCTGCAGTTCTCTCTTTCAGCAGCTAATTTTTATTAATGTTTGCTCTGATTCTTCCTTTCTCCATGTTGATTGGTGCTTCTTACTCTGCTCCCTGCTGGACAATTGTCCAGGTCAGCACAACCCACTGCTAGAAGTGGCCTGAGTGGGAAGCCTTGCTGGCTGTGTGGGATGGGGGACGATGGACAGCCACCATCCTTTGGGGAGTGGCTGTCAGTAGAACTGCCCATCCATCAGTAGAGCAGAGGAGCAGGGAGCCAGCTGGTTCCTTCCAAGCTCCTTCCAGCAGAGTTACTATAGCAGCACAGCTCGTGAGCATTCTCAGATATGACTTATTTCTCATCCCTGTTGCTCATCTGAATGACTCTGAATGACATTTGCTACACCTTCTCATCCATGCTGCAGGGGTATTTTTCTGTCACAGTGCTCTGGCATTTTGTTGTTTTCATTATGGGTGAGGGGCCACTTCTGCTGCCATTTGCCATTCTGAGCTGTGTGCCAAAAGTTTTTCTGTGAGGAGCCCAGTCCCAGCCTAAAGGGTGTGCCCATGCCAATAACCAACCCAGCAACATGTTTCCAGACCAGGCAGGACATGAGACATTGCTATGCTGGATTTTCAAATCTATTGCTGTCTTAAATCTTCCATGGTATTGAATCCCTGTACAACAAATACCCTTTTGCATTGGTGAATTGAAGTTATGCTGTCTGTGAAAGTGTGGCCCTTCTCAGAGTCTGACAAAAACTTTCAGTAATCTCAATGGATCCAGACTTTCACCCTGTTTTCAATTTGGAATTATATTAGAATAATCATCCACAAAACACTTATTTTCTAATCCTGTATTGTACTGCTGCAATTCCAGTTGTGACAGTCTCTGCCAGCATGAGAAAGAGCACTTCAGAGGTCCCAGCTGGGAGTCCTGGCCTCTGTGGGATGTCACCAGCCACACCTTCAGCAGCACAGGCAGCAGAGCAGACGGGAGCTGTTAGGCATTTTTAAAAGAGTGTGTAAACAGACCCAGCAGGGAGCCGTGCAGTGTTTATTGTGGTCTGTCATGAAATCATAGAGAGCTCTACTGCTCTGCCCTGACCCTCCAGAAGTCTCAGAGCCTGGGCCAAGAAGCTTTCTAAGGCTATAGATAATGTGGTAACACAGGAATTTCAAACAAAACAAAGCTAAAGATACAACCAGTGGAGAATGCACAGTGTGTGTAGTGGCTTGCAACTGACAAGCTCAGAAGGGCCTGATGTCCCTGTCTTTTTAAAAACCTTACCAGTAGTGTCCCATTTGAACAGGTGTTGTACTGCAACAAACATGAGAAATACCATATTTCATGGCTTTAAGATTTCTTATCTTTCCTCAACAGCGCTATTAAAATTATAATGTTGGCTTCTGAAATAACACAGTAAAGCAGAACTTGCGCAGTTCTGTTTTCTTTTGGGACTCTGGTTTTGATTGTTTGAAGCCAAACTGTTTAGTGGAGAAGTTGCCAACTGTTTGATTCAGCCTAAATCCCATCAATTTCCCTGCATGGAGTGTCATGGCTGTGCAGGGTACTCTCTCTGCTTATTGTTCTTGCAAGCTGCTGATCAAACTGTTTACTCAGAGCTCATGACTGTGGCTTTAGGAGGCATCTTCCTGGAGTAGTAATTGTAAACTCACATTTTTGAGAACACATTTGAACACAGACATGGTTCAGAAAGTCAACTCAGTGCTTTATGGGCCAGCAGAGACATTGCAGTTTGTGTTTTAATGGGAGACTCTGCTATTTTGTTCAACTGTGGTGTACACTAATCTGGTTCCTCACTTCAAGCTCTGATGGACTTTGCTGTGAAGTCAAAGGGGTTTTGTCATCTTGTTAAGCTTTACTTTTGAGAAAAAAAAAGGAAAGAAATGTGAAAATCTATGTGGAAATCACATGAAAGGCCAGTCTGATGAAGATGTTTGTTTTCTTTGTCAAGAAACATCTGGTTTCAGCACAGTCATCTGTTATGGCATGTTCTGAGTAAGTGAACATTGTATGAACACTCCTGCTATTCCCTTCTGCCCACTCTTAGACCTTCTCAACCCAAGGAGCATTTTGTGCCTGCTTGCCAGCATCCAAACTGTTTTTTCAGACTATATGGTAGAGAATAATCAGGCACACATGGAACATGAAAAGCCTAATGGAATCCTAAGATAGAATCATCGAATAATTTGGGTTGGAAAAATTCTTTAAAGGCCATTTAGTCCAATGATCCTGCAATGAGCAGGGGCAGCTTCAGCCAGGTGAGATGGCTCAGAGCTTCATTCAGCCTGGCCTTGAATATTTCCAGGATGGGGCATCTGGCACCTCTCTGTGTGTTCCAATGTTCCCTATCCATTGTAAAAAACTTCCTTATTCTTAGTCTGAATCCTCCTCTTTTAGTTTAAAACCATCACCCTTTGTCCTGTTGCAACAGACCCTGCTAAAAAATTGTTCCCTCATCTTTCTCAAAAGCTCCCTGAAATCTGCAAGGAGGTCTCCTCAGAGCCTTCTCTTCTGCAGGCTGAACAGCCCCAACTCTCTCAGCCTGTTCTCACAGCAGGGGTGCTTCAGCCCTCTGATCATATTTGTGACCTCTGCTCTATCAGGTCCATGTATCTCCTGTGCTGAGGACCCCAGACCTCACTGCAGGGTGAGGTCTCATGAGAGCTGAGAAAAAGGAGAATCACCTCCCTTGTGCTGCTGTCCAGCTTCTAGGCAGTGAAGTTAGGACTCTATTACAGGCTGCTCAGAATTTACTCCATTTTCAGGAATCCAGAGTAAAGCCACAGAAGCTATAGTGTGTTGGTGGAATAGAGAGGATAAGTGCTCACTATTTATGTTTTGGGTAAAATCTGCCCCTGCATGGAAGCCCCTGATTTGAAGTATCAATATGTTGACCTGTAAAAAATTATTTTACAATTCACTACACTCTTCCCTGCTTTGAAACACCTGCAAACACACTGACCTGATGTAATCCTGGGGGAGCTACAGGCTGAGATCCATCATGATACTTCATTGGACTTACAGTATGGTTGTATCCTATTTAAATTCCAGTTTCTAGGTAAAGTTCACACTGTATTGCCAAATTGCCTGCCTGGGAGGAATTGTAGCCAGCAGACAACCTGAGAGCAGATATTATGGAGTTTCACACATATTGCGGAGTACTGGGTGAGGACAGGAGAGCAAGTGTTGAGTGTGATCTCTATGTTGGTCTGATATGCAGGTGACTTCATTTGCCTTTCTTGAACCACCCTAATTTACATTCCTGCTATGAGCAATCAGAATGAGCTGGAGCTCTCCCAGCTTCTCAGTGGGAGGCTGGCCAGGATCTCTTCAGGCAGCAATGACTTCATGTGCTGTGTCAGCAGCTTTTTCTGCTTTGGGGATGCATTCCATACTCTGTCTTGGGCCTTTGTCAGGTGATGCAGGGTTTTCCAGCCACTTACTGGACTGAAATATCCAACAGGACTTTTTTTTTTTTTTTTTTTTTTTTTTTTTTTTTTTTTTTTTTTTTAATCTTTTGGCAAGAAAAAAGAAAAGAAAAAAGCTTCAAAAATTGCCAGAGGCAAGGTACAGAGTATCTATCCCATATCTGATGTGTAGAACTGGGACTGCCTGAACAGTGAAGGCTTGATTCTGAACTCAGTGTAGTGGGTTGTCTGGAAAGACTTGGTATCACCAGTCAGCAGTGCCTTGATCTCTACAAGGAAGAAGTTCCTGGTACCAGCAAGTTGGAATTATTACAACAGAAACTTTTAATGCCCACAGCAGCTCCAGCACTGCACAAAGGAGCTCTTTTATCTGAACAATCTGGTGGCAAAACATCCAAACATCTTTTAGAAGTGTGCTCTCATCTTTGGGACAGATTGTGAAACCACAATGAAATCCCCAGGCTGAAATGTTGTTCAACATAAGTCTTGTGCTCATCTGAAGACCACAGCTGCACTCAGTGTGGATACAGCTGGGTCAGGGCAGGATTTCTGGCACCTCTTTTAGAAGGATACCAGGACTGTAGCTGTGCCCTCCTGCTACAGGGCTTGTAAGGAAGAAGATTCTTTCTTTGCTCTCTGCTATCAGCTCTGACCAGCCTTGTGTTCTGCCCTGGAAGAAACAGAACCCAGCATTTGTGCTTGGTTAAAATTCAGATGGTTTTGTTCTTCCTCTTCCCTGCTCCTAGAAATATTGTGATTTGCACAGATTTTTCTTTATTCACCAGGTATGCCAGACACAGTAATTTCTGGTACCTCTGTACCTGCCTTGATTTCTGTTATGCTGTCCTGAAATTAGTCTGGGTTAATGCCTCTCATTAACCTGCCAAGAATCCCTGGCTAAGTTTTATATGCTCTGTGCCACTTGTCAGCAGACAGGTATGAAGATGTGAGTGAGGACCAGTGAATTTCAGAGGGTCTTTTGCTGTTGTTGATAATGTTGACAATGGTAGAAAAAACTCAGAAGTTGCAATAGAATTTTTAAACCTATGTAATCATGCTATTCTGGTCCCAACTGCAGAATTCTGAACATTTTCTAGCTCATTTGAAAGAATTTATATGTGTGTGTATATATATATATATGTATATACACACACACATATACACACATAAAAGGAAGTATAAAATCCATAAAAAATTGTCTGCAACAGAACTTATGTAATTTGTGACAGTGCCCTTAAGCATAGCCTCCATATATTTTGCCTTCTTGATATGAATACAGAAATAGAGAAAAAAAAAAAAAAAAAAAAAAAGAAGAAAATGTAATGTGATTTTGAGAAAATGATTGATATGTTGCACTATTTGTGCCAAATTTCACCTTGGCATGGTCCTGACATTATGTGATGTTAAACTTCGAAGGAGACAGGAGACAAGTGTTTCTCTCTTGCCCTCTGCAAGAAAGTGAAGAAAGAGTAGAAAAACAAATACATTTTTATTTCTACGTGATGAGGGAATTCTTTTCCAAAATAGACTTTTTTACATTTATTGATTTCCTATATATGAAATATGCTTGGAAATTTGCCTAAATACAAAATCTTTTTCAGATGGATTTATTTTTCCTATCAAGAATCTTCTCTTTTTTGTTTATTTGATAGTTTGAAGTGTGAGGATGTTTCCTCAGTGAATTCAGTAAAGCTGGAATTTCCCTTGAATTCCTTAAATTTAAAGAAATAAATGGCTAAATTCTAGAAATTAAGCACCTGGAAAATATACATATCTCTGACTAGATCTGAGACTCTTCAGCAAATGCACAGAAACAAAGCAAATCCCTAGTACATTAATAAATATGTAAATACTAAAATTATTAATTAAATACCACATTTGAAATTAATCTTGACAGACAAAGCACTATCTGTCTGTATCAGTGTTTGAGGTGGTCTCTTTGACACTTATGTCCAACCTCTGTAGCAGTTAATAAGCTTTGAGGAATAATCCTTGTGTTCTGGAAGTTCAGGAAAGTCTTGGTTTAGTTTTGCTGCAAAGTTCTGTGTTTAATACTTAGCACTTGGAGCAAGCAGGAATTTGTTTCTGGAAAGATCCTGCCTGCATCTGTTCCCACTGTGCTGCATCTACTCCCCAGAGTCAAATGCAGAGTCTTAAGGCACAGCTGTTGGCTGATGGGGCTCAGAGATTTTCTGTGGATAGATGTGCAATCTACCACAAGTAATTGCTCCTGAAGTAGTAGTAGTAGTAATAGCAGTAGTTAGTGTTTGATTCAGACCTTGGCTGGGGTTTGCACACAGCATCCTGCAGGTTGCCCCAGTGTCTCTGTGTGTGGGTCAGGCAGCTGCACCCCAAGGGTTGCCATGGAATAAACTGTCACATCCAAAGTGTGAAAGAGTTGTTAACACAACGAGCAAGAGCACAGGGAAAACAGTTCATGTCAACAGCCAAGCTGATGAGACTTGGTTTTCTTGAGATTTATAACCTGCATGGGAGGATTATACCCTGCATGGGGTGGAGTAGCTGATATCTAATAGCAGGCTAAGATTCCTTTTGCAGTCTTTTTCCCCCCAGAATGCTAAACCTCTCTCCTCATTCCAGCTGGGTTTGGTATAACTTTAAGAAATTAACATCATTTGGATTCCTACTTTTTTGTCAAATTTTAAATTGAACAATAAGTTCAGCACTTGCAAGTGGAGAGACAGGTAGACAGGTATATCTAGAATATGATCATAGGAAGCTCAGATTTTTTAGAACATCACTTGTGCTTTGAATGAACCAGAACTCCTTGATGCTGGAAAATTTTCACTGGGGTCTATCTTGCATGTCATTATTAAAGAACATGATGTTGAAATTCACAAACTCAAACTGGAGGAAGAAAAGAGCCCCATTTATTACTGGCTGTAGCTGTCATTTGCACAAAGTAATTTTTACTCCTGGTTGTATGGTGCATTATTACAAAGAGCACGATTACATGGAAGGTGATTTGAGATTGAACTTGCTTTTCTGAATGGCTTGCAATAGGTGTAATGTAAGACACTTTCCTGCCGTGGAAATGGATGTTTACTTCTGGTTTATGTTTTTGCATTGCACTGAACTGTGGCAGTCAGTTTAAGGATATTACATTTATGGAAGTAGTTTAGTGGTACATTTCAAGTACACATTTTACCTCATGTCTCTTAGGACTCAGGAAAATATATATCCATGTAGATAAAAACCTTTATGCCACTTGCAGCAAGTGAAAATCTGGTTTTGCTTATAAAATCTTTTCCAAGGCAGAAAATACTTGCAAGAGAACAATTTTTTTATGGCAGACCCCAACGGCATTATGCTAACTTGGCAATGCAACTCTGAAATGACCAGATCTTTTGATTTGAGAGTATTGTTTGTTTTCCACCTATCATCCAAACAAATAGTAATTATGAAATATTGAAGTGAGGAGTTTTCTGGGTTTCTGTTTCTTTTTTTTTTTTTTTTTTTTGGAGGGGGTGTGGGGTGGGGGGAGTGAGGGGTGTCGTATGTGTATTCAAACATTGCCTGGTGTGTTTCTGAAAATCCCACACAAACAGAAGAATGAAATTCCTAATCTTGACCAAGGCCATGGACATTCTATGTAAATTAATTCAGTTCTAGGGAATAGAAAATATGAAATCCTTCTGGTATAGTTTTCCTTTCTTTCCCCCCCTTTTTTTTTTTTTCCTGTGGTGTTTTCTTAGACATTTTGTGTTTTTTAAAGAAGATTTCTGCAATAGTAGCACTAACTGATATTTCACCCTGTTAGTATTTGGTTTAAGCTGTGTGCTGACTCTGCTTCCTGTGAGTGACGATCTTATTCATAGGGTTTTAATTCCAGTCTAATCCTAACACATACCTGAGTGGCACTTTGGTTGAAAAATGCTCTCCCCTTTTCAGGCCTGATAGGTTTTTTTACTTGGATCTTTTAATTTTCAATTAAGAATTCTTTAGTGAATAAGGACTTGGACTAAAGCCAGTTTAAATCCATTGAAAGTCTTTTCATTGACTGCAATGGGCTCTGGATCTGACAGTAAGCGTATTAAGAAATACTTATTAGTGGGTTGTGTGTATAGCACAGTCACCTAACACAGGAAAACCAGGGGCCACCCAGTCCAAATGAGACTGAAATCTGCTTTATTAACCAAAGGGAAGTTCACCTGGTTGCAGGAAATATTTTTTATCCTCAAACAGCAAAAGCTTTTCTTGTTTATATTGATGCAGCCTGGTACCTGCCAAAACATCATCCTGACAGTTTCATTACCTTGGCACAACAGAATCTTTCTCCCCAAGTCCTCATCTCGTCCCATAAACATTTCTATTGAAAAGAGACACTTGTGCCTGCATCAAAACATCTTCTATAATACATTGGTGGGTAACGCTTAAACTACAGCCTATCATGAGATGGAACCTGCTAAACCTCTTCAGTAAATCAAACAGTAAATTACAGTAATAGGTTTAGTTGATCAGGGAGAAGATACATTAATCTACAGTATGATGGAGACTTTTATGTGAAGGTTTTGGGAAAGAACAAATGTATATAGGAGAAAAAGATTTTCAAGCCCCCCACCCTGTTTTTTAGCTCTTCAGCTGCCTCTGGGCTCAGTGAGGAGTGTGTCATCCTGCACAGGGCTCACTAGATGGCAGGACAAGATAATCTTCGGGAACAGAGAATTTCTAGGGACTGAGAGAAAAAACTGGAGTTGTGGTGAAATTGAACGAATGAAAATAAAAGGGAAAGAGAAACTGAACAAGAGACAGAAATTTTGTTTCTCTCTGATTAAAAAAAATATTGAAAAATAAGAAATTTAGATTCTTAAATTGACATTCCAACAAGTACAATGTGATAATGGCTAAATTGCACATGGAAGTGTGGAAAAGTGGAGTCTTTATTTCTGAGAGACAATGGAGCACATTATAAAGCAAATAGCTTGACAGTAATTTCTCCTTGTCTGTTTTTAGTAAAGACCCATGTGTTTGAATAAGAACTTTCTTCATTGTCTCTAGGAGCTCCTCTTTCAGACATGTCACTGTATTCATAACCTTATGACTCTGTTGCAAGAAAATGGATCATGAGAAGGAGAGAGGAGAATGGCCCTTGGGGTCATATTTTTATCTCAGTAACACTGGTGTTAATCCAAAGTAAGAGTGAACAGAATCTACCCCATTATGTAGTACAGTTCATTCCCTTGTCAATAGAGGATCAATCCCTGGAGTGAATTTTCAAGCTATTTGTCTGGCATAGCTGAGATGTCACTGAAAAACTCCTTTTCTGGCACTTCCTCTGGAATAGTAGTCACCAGACAAACAGAATGTCTGTGACTTCTCTCCAGAAGAAGGAACCAGCAAAATGTGCTTTCTACAAACCATGTTTTTACCTCTCAGTGTGTGAGCACACCATTGCATCTGTATTCCACTTTTCACCTTGTTATCAGAACTGCTGAGAGATCTCAACTGCCTAAACAGCAAATAGCTTACCTGTATCAGTATTGCAAAATATACCAGAGCACACAACCTCAGCCTCACATGATGGTATCAGACTGAGTGTCTTTGGCTTTTGAAGGTAAAAATTTACTGCTTCACAAGATTTTAGTAGAAATCACAGAATTGTAAAATGGTTTGGGTTGGAAGGGACCTTAAACATCATCTTGTTCCAACCCCTTTTTCATTTGCAGTGTCACCTTTCACTATCCCAGTTTGCTCCAAGCCCCATCCAACCTGGATGGAACACTTCCAGGGATGGGGCAGCCACAGCTGCTGTGGGCAGCCTGTCCCAGGGCCTCCCCACCCTCACAGGGCAGGAGTTCTTCCTTATATCTGATCTAAACCTGTTCTCTGTCAGTGTGGATCCATTCTCTCTTGTCCTGTCACTACATGCCCTTGTCAGAAGTCCTCTCATCCTCCCTTGTAGAATCCTTTGGGTACTGGAAGCTGCTTTAAGACTTCCTTGGAGCCTTCTCTTCTCCAGGCTGAACAAAGCCTGTCTCCATGGCAGAGGTGCCCCAGCTCTCTGAGTCATCTCTGGATCTGCTCCAACAGGTCAGGGGTCCTTCTCATGGTGGGATGCAGCACTACAGGTGGGGTCTCACAAGGGAAGAGCAGAGGGAGAGAATCCCCTCCCTTGCCCTGCTGGCCACACTGCTTGTGATACAGCCCAGGACACGGTTGGGTTTCTGTGATAATTTGGAAATTCTTAGTCAGATTAAGACCAAGTGTTTGTAATAGACTGGAGGCTTAATCACTGAACTTCTGAATGTAATGGAATAAAAGTTGTGAAAATTTGGCACTAAGTTGTCTTGTAACAACCAAACAGTAAAAGTTTTAAAAGTTCATTTATTTGAAAATTTCTGATCTGATCAATGAATTCTTTTAATTTGATGAACAAGTTGTTTAATAATAATAACAATAATCATCATAATCCAGAAACCCAGTTAATAGCAATTAAAAGCTGTTATTTTTACTGCTACACATCTACATGGATTTCAATAAGCTTGGAAACATAGCTCTGAACTGAGAACCTGCTGTGCTTTTAGAAAGGCTCTCAGTGTGCAAATTGTCCAGTACTCTGAAATGTAAACTCATGCATACAGTGACAAGAGGAATAAATTAGAGATAAATTAACAAATGAACATCAAAACTGGATTTTAAAATGTTTTTTGTCATCCTTCTTCCGTAAATTCTGTCTGCTGCCATATCTGTCAGGGTCTTTGAGTGACAGGACTAACCTGGTTCCAGCTCTGCCCTATCTGGGCATAAGATTGATGGGAATATAGTTATAGTCATGTCTTAAGATCTATGGGAATATAGTTACCTTTGAAACTTCCACACCTTTTCTATATTTGGTTTAAATGAACTAGCAAATTCAAAGAATATTTGAGGGGAGAGAGAGCACAATCACACCAGTTCTATTCTGTTTATTTTCTATTAAAAAGTTGGGCTAAAATCCCCTAGCAAATTGATTAAAACCAGCCTAAGAATGTGGCCAAAAAACCCAAATCACAGTCCTTAAAGAATTTAAAGTTGTACTCCTTTTCACTTGCTCTATTTATCCAGCTTATTTCCTAACAGAACTTCTTATACCCTAGAGACTAACAAAAAGTTATCTCTGCTGGGATTCATTTGGCAAAATGATCAAGCAGGAACATGGAATATCTGGTTCCAGCTCCCCCAGCTATGAGGAAGTCCTTAGTTCCTTTGTTCCATTTGTAAAATGGTGATAATGGTTGTTATGTTTTTTGTAAATATTTTATTTATGACAAGTCCTTTATAACACCAAATATTATTGTACTGTTTTTAGGATGGAACTCCTTCCAGCTGTATCTGTATTTTTTGAGGAGTTAAGAAACATGTGTGAATGTGGGCACTGAGAAAATCTGAACCTCCTTCTAAGGTTTCTGTGCATGATTTTGTGATTTGATAGGAGTGTGAGAGGGGGGGAAAAAGCCTAAGAGAGAGAGCAAATCTGGTAACTGCAGATAGCAGGCCACCTGGGGTTTTACAGGCTCTGATTCTCTCGTTCTGGAATCTACTGCCTTTTTCTGTCTTTAAGTTCCACAATCCATCATGGATGTCCAAGACCTCCTCTACTTGAAGTAATATAAAAGAAGGGATCCAAGCTGCTGAAATGGCTTTCTTCATGTGGTGTATGTTGCAGTTGTTCACAGCTGGGTGATAGATTTGCTGTTTCCCCACCAGGGGAACTCCTCAGTCTGAGGCTCCCTGAGACACACTGGGCCCCAGGTGGGGGACCAAGTGGGACAGTAACTCTTTCCATCTTTGCAAGCATTCAGTAATTTCTGGTGCCCTTTTTGTTCACACTCCAGGAGGTCACATGGCTGGAAAGAGAGAGTTTGTCTCACAGCTCTATTTAGACCTAAGCCTGGTTAGTAGAAACAGCATTCCTCACAGTTGCAGGATAATGTAACATCATAAATAGAGCTATCAAGAATGTCAGGCAGCCTTTGTGGTTGTCAGAGCAGTGATGTTAAAAGAAAAGGGGTTTTTTTTCTGTCTTATTTTTTCCTAAATAGCTTTCCTCAAACTGTCAGGAGAGCACCTGGTGAAATGAAGCTTTGCTTTTGCTGTGTAGCTTTTGTTCTTAGAGATGGTTTAAGTAATAAATATGATGAAATAATTACATAGAAAAATAACAACTTCATTTCCATCAGAACACTAAGGGGTGGTTGTGATTCTTCAAAATGCCTTGAATACTTGAGGAAATAATTACAGCTGGGATACAGCTGAAATACTCCACACAGTATCCCAGTATCTGTGGATAGCAGAGGGTGTGGAGTACCTGAAAAAGCAGGGGGAGTGAAGGTTAGATGCTCATGCTAATTATTCTGGAGATGGTTGATTGGAAATGAATCACCTCTCGTCTCATTAGCATTCAGCAGCACAACTGCTGGATGAAAAGGAAACAAACACTTGGGATTGCAGGGAGAGGTAAAAGAGGCTGATTTCTCTGTTCATGGTGGTTTTACAAGGAATCCACTGAAGCTTGGAATGATTTATGCATGCTGAGGATCTGGCCTTAAGGACCCAGCTGGAACAAAAGTTGGATCTTAAGGGGGCTGTGAGGTGTCCCTGGAATCTCAGCAAAAACAAGTGGTGGGTTTCTGGCTGCCAAGGGTCTTTCCACATTTGTGTCTCATTTACCAATAAATAGATCATTTGGTTGCTTTGTACAAATATGAGAGAAGAGAACAATAAGACTTAGAGCATTTGCTTTACTGGCCTTACTGTTAAATCCTCAATCACAGCCCCTCAGCTGCTTGTTCTCAAGTCTCCCCACTGAAGGTGGTTGTGGCTAAAGAAACAGCGAGGGTAGAGACAAGGTGTTCGCTATTATTGCTAATTACTGCTGTTTGGTGCCTTATTACCTCTAACTGCTGGCTTTGCATTTAATGAGAATGATTCTCACCCACCCTACCCTTTAAAGGTACCTTCTTCCTGCTGGCCGAAGGATATTAGGGGAACACTGATAAGGTGAATTTCAAGAGCTGTGTTAGCACTGCTCTGATACTTCTAGAAGAAAGGTGAAGGAAATAGTAAAATAAATTTGTTTTCTCCTGCCGGTAAGCAGGTTCTCAATATTGATGTCACTTTCCTGCTGTGTGTTCATAAAGGCCAGAAAAAACTGGGTTTTCCTTGATGGCTTTTGAATACCAATGAATGAACCCCTCACAGTGACCTGCTACTATTCTAAGGCACAGTCTGGTGTGACTCAAACCATAAGCAAAGAAATTTCAACTTCTTTTCAAATACTATTGAATGCTATTTAGTTATTCTCAGTAGGCTAAAGGCTAGGACACCAAATTTATGGATACACACATTTATGGACAGTGTATGTTTCTCTTGGCATAAGATACAGAAATGGTCTGAGTCTGGTTTACAGCATGAAAGGCTGTAGGAAAGGATGCAGGAGTATGGCAGGCCTCATCCACTGCCACAGGAGACCTCTGTCTCTATAAAAAATTTGGTGATCAAGGTTTTGCTAGCAAATTATGGAATGCTTATTTACTAGAGTAAGATAATGATTTTTTAGGAATGTTTTCATGCTGAGAAAAGAGGTATGATATATGTGTATGCTTCGGTAGGAGAGTTTGCGGGTGACTAGGAGAGACAACTCTGCTCTCCTATGTCAGCTGTGAAAGGTCAGGGGTAGCTCACACCCTCAAGGCTCAAATATACTTTACAGAGCAGCCAGGAGCCTCTACCAGGGGCAGTAGCCCACAAATCTAATGAGTTACAAGATAAGTAGATGCAGTTTGGAACCTTGCATATTGAACAGCTATTGGGAAACTTTCTTATTTTCTCTACAGGTAAAACCAGACTTGTTTCCTGTTGTGATTACCCAAAGTAAATTCTTTCTTTAAAAGTTGTGAATAGTACAGCTAAAATTTAGAGATTTGTAGGGTTGGAAGCATTGTTGGAAGTTAGCACAGAAGTGTCAGGATCTTAATATCAGACCCGTGATGTGGTATGATGCCTAGGACAAACACTACAATTGTTGGATTTTGTAGCAACATCCTAAATAGAAATTATTTCATGGCTAGAAAGATAAATTGAGGCATCAACAGATACTCTATGAAATTTTTACAAATAGTACCTGACTGTAATTTACCGTAATGTACTACAGTGAAAGCAATAAAATATGAAGGCTTTTTTTTCCTCATTCTTTTAATATCCTTCTTGCTAAGGTCAGTAAGCCTGATGGTTTTGTAATTATGGCAGGAACATATAGGAATAAAAATATTGTGGTCATATTCATGCTTTGTTGCTAATGAAATGAATCAAAAGAGCTCCTTATTGAAGATCAGGAAATCCTTTTGTGGGGATATATGTTCTCAGTACAGGAGAGCTATTAGGGCATCTTTCCTCACTCCTCTTCTTTCTCCTCCTCTCCTTTCATCATTCCCCCTTCATTTTGTCTGAAAGCAATCTCCTCTTAATTAAAAATACTTATTTTCCAATTGAATCCATGATGCCACTATAGCCTTGGTCTCCATTTGTTTGGGTTAGTTAACTTTTTAAAAGGGAATGGGAATTTGAAGGTGATGGAAATATTTTGATCAGGCAGTTTAAGAGATTTCAGGAGATTGAGTCATTTAAGGTCTCTTGCTCAAAACTCCTTCCTCTTTCTCCCTGTCTGGCATGGTAAAGACTGGTTTCAGAACAGTATTTTCTTCTTGAATACTGTACAAGTTTTGGGGCCTGCTTGTAAATATCATGGATTTTGTTTGGGTGCTACCCACACGTGGTCTTTCAGTCACTGTCACTGCAGCTCTAGAGCATCTGTTTTGTTTGGCTGTGGCTGCAGAACAGTCTTTTCCTCTGGCATGGGCATGGAAGAGGAAGATGATTACCTTACTGTAAGGTGCATCCAGGTTTTTGATGCACAAGTGTGTACTTTCTTCAGAGATGTGGTTGTGAATATGTACTTGCATGAGGATAACTTCTTTCCTTGAATTTTTTTTTTTTTTTTTGGTCCTATTTTATTTCTTGTCTGTGGGAATGGTCATGCACAAATGTCATACAGATCCAGAGAACAAATTATCTATCCAGTTGCATGTCACATACAATAGAGCAGTACTGGTTAGATAATTTGCACGTGGTAACACAACAAGCCATGCATGAGAACTCAGAAAACTAAAATGCTATTTTAACATGAAGTGGGTCAGCCTGTCTTTAAAAAGGGAGACTGCTTGCACAGAAGTGGCTAACAATGCCAGATAAATTGATCACTGCAAATGTTTGCCCTGCTCTAACCTTGTTTTCTTGATCAGGTAGCTCCCATTGATGAATTTTTCTGAAAACTTAGTGCACATTTATAAATGAACATACTGCTTGAACCAGAGGGCTGTACCTTTCATCAGGAAGTCATCTATCAATTTTGGACAGTTAGCTCTAAGCACCTTTCATCATAAAATGAAATTCTTCTCATTCCTTTATTTATCAATCTGCACATTCTGTACTGGTACAACATTGTCACTCACCCCACACAGGGGGCAAAAAGGAAAAAGCTAAAATTGACTGCAAATGGTGTTACTTTATTGATGGGAAGCAGCAACTTGGATTCCAAACTCCTGCTATCTTAATATTTTTTCTTTTCCTTTGTGGCTTTATGCAACATCTGCTGCTCTTTTAAGCCACACAGGGGAAGTGAAGAGTGGTGGATATGGAATTTGCGCTGGATACAAGCTGTGTCATGAAATAATAGGATGGTGCTGGTGTGAGGATTAGGACATCAGGGTGAAAACAGGGAATGGGAAGGTATTGGTCTTTTGAGCTTGCACTGGAGGTGTGTGCTGTGATCTGTGAGGTTCAGTACCCCAGTTATTTAGACTCTGTTGCCTATAGAGCAGTCAGGTCTGTGGTATGCAGGGTTGTGGTCTCAGTGCTGAAGCCTGGAATTAGCAAATAGAGCCTGGTCAATACTGCAGCTCTGATTCAGTCAGTAGCCTCCAAGTCAGTAATGTAAATACACACACATTCTTTTCCTATTATGGTTAAACTATTACCAGAGCGAATATCTGCTCCTGTCAGCTAGGTGCAATTGCATTACAATAAGCTGTGAAGCACATAATCTGATGTTTTGTTTATTTGTTGTCATTTGTTTTTTATAGAACAGTTTAGCATTGTAATTAAAACTGCAAGGAGAGAGAGAAAAATATTGTAATTCTGCAGATATGTGGGAAACTAGAAACCTTTCACAGTGTAAGTCACTTTGAACTGACTCAGTTTTGTTGCTTGTGGATTTTGCTGAGCTTGTCAAACAGAGAGAAATGATGTTTAAAACCCTAATGGTGAAGCAGCTGGGAATTGCTAGGCAACAGAGTAGTTTCCTACATACAGTGTCATATCGCTGCAATGGCTTTTTCTATCAGAAATATCTTTTAAGAGTTCACCAAACTAATTTTGGAGTTCCAAACACAAACTTACATCTGTCAAGGTCATCTTTTATTGCTGTGATTTTAAAAAAAATCTGTTTTAAATTAGTAAGGTATATAAGTACTTAATGTCTTCTGGGGAAGAAGACATCTTTTGTTTTTTTTGGTCCCTTTTGTGGGAGAGGGGAGTGCTTCTAAAACATTATTTACAGACTTGATAAATAAGATCCAAGAATAAAAACTAGTCACTGAATGCAGCAACTTTTATGCTGCACTTGAAGAAATATATAATGACTCCTGAGAAGGATGTGGAATGAAGCATGATTGGGTGGTCAGCTCAAAGAATTTAGTCAGGACTCTTTAACCTCCATTTCAGAGTGATGTGACTTTGTCTCTGACCTTGGGCCACTTGTTTGGTTCATAACAGGTTATTTGGAGACTCTACTCCAAGTTCATGCATGTTGACTGACTCCTGCAGTCACATGGGGCCACCCAGTGTCAGTCCTCGTGGCATAAATGTGCAGAAAGGTGTTTCTTTTGTAGGGTTTCTTACTGTGACACTGCTGTGAGTCACTGCTGCCCAGGCTGATGTTCCACTGTCAGCAGTGTCCACTCAAATTAGCAGGCAGTAAGAGAGAAGGAGAAGAAAGCATTAATACTCAGTTATAATGGGCTTAATGCCTTAAAATTTACATAGTTTAGATTTTTTATTATACATATTTCCTAGTTTCTGTGTTGAACTGAAAACACTGGGCTCAATTGGGAAGAAAAAAAGCCAATGAAATTTTTGTCAGCTTTGGGAAGCTTCACATAGACTGCTTCACAGAGAAGATGCCCTCTAAATCTGTGTGTTCAAAGGATTTTTGAAGAGAGTTCAGGCTTCCCTTCCCTTCAGTGACAAGGGCTGAAGCCCCATATGAAAGCTGGAGTTGGTCAGATGAGTAAATATCAAGCTCCTGAATTCTTAAGTCTTGTTTCACCATTGACTTAGACTGTGTCTCTGTGTGGGGAACTGCAACAACTATATTAGACTTCCATCTCTGACTTGAGTTCTGCATTTTACAGCACTGGATCCCAAGCTAAAAATTAATACCAGTCATTTCAGAGATGGAGGTGCAAGAAACAGATCAGAGGCAGGCGCTAATAGGACAAGCTTTGGTGTAGAATGATTGCAGGCTCCCCTCTGAAACGGTGGTGAAATTTGGGGTGGAGAGCACCACACTGCCTAATCCCCAGCATGGAGGGAAAATGAAGAAGGTCAGGGAAGAGAGACTGCCAAGAATTTCTATTTGAGAGGAGATGCTGCATTTTCATCCTCTTGGTAGAGCATTTGGAAATTGTCAAAGCCCAGCACTGACAGGTATCGCCAGTCATTTGCAGCAGCAGCACCAACCTTTCAGTTCTGACTCAACCTTCAGCTCCTCCTGCGTCATAAGAAATGTGTGAAATGTATGCATGGAAGGTCAGTGTTTGAAAACACACACAGAGAGCACCATAATTATCCAAAGGTAAATGCCAGATATTGTGATGCTGTGTTTTAGCAGGCTGAATTCCTGAACTGACACACTTAGGCTGCTGATCCCATTTATATAAGCAAAAATTCTGAATGACTCTCTTGTCCAAATTTACACAGACAGGATTTTATTATTTTAGAAATGTGCTGTAAGATGCCCTAGGGAGGAACATGATTAAGCTTTGTCCTTGGGTAAAATACAAAGCACTGTCATCTCCTCTTTGAAAGGTTTCACTAATCTCAGGACTTCAGCATGGAACTAAATTTAGAAAGTCTGGATGCCAGTGGAGGCGGTTCACGTTTTCTTTAGACAGTGACAAAGAATATATTCTCAATCACTCCTTCAGGTCAGAGTTCAGCTTTCATCTTGCCTCTGGTCAGAGGCTGGATGACACCCTGAACAACTGGTTCCTTGTAGTTTATGATGCCAACTGACACTGCAGTAGTTTATTATATGATATACAGCCTTTAATTTTCTGGAGAGACATGGAGTTGACGTTTGATAAGCCATTCATGATAAAAGAATAACTACTACAGAGAAATGAAGAAGAGGCAACACAGGACACAAATAGATGTGTTTATTCTGAGTGCTCTAACTGCTTTTTAAGTCTGATCTAAATGTACATCATGAAAAGAATGAGAATAGGAACATCACTGCCATTATATAGGTTCTATTAAAGGGAAACTCAGCTCACCTGGGCTTTTAGATTGAAGCACTGTGCTGAAATTGAATACCTAGAATCTTATGAATTAGCTTTCCTTGTGTGAGCAAGAATGTGTATTTGTATACAAATCAATAAAGAGAATCAGCTTTTGCATGGTCTATTATAAGCATGAGCTAAACCTAACAGCTTCATAAAGTGAAAGCTAAGGCAGAGATGTTACATTTGCACTGCAGCCACCCTCTGCTTCCAGGAGTATTGGTGTCAAAATCAGTGCCAAGCAACTTGTTTTCAGTCTCCTTTTCAGTGTCCTTGACTTCCTTGTTATTCAGTTTGCCCTCTTTATAACAAGAGGCTATGCTGACTCCTCAGGAGACAAGCTAAACATCCAGAGGCCAACAGAGAGCTTGCAGTAATTGTAACAACAGCCACAGCAGTCCCTGAGACACTTTTGCTGTACTTGACACAAACTGGACTTCAGCTGTAGGAAACCTGTGACCTTCATCAGTCAATTTAAAAAATCAGAGGGCAGTTGTTTAAACAACAAAAGGACTTCTATTCTAAAAAAAAGTATGAGGATTTCAGACTATGATGTTCTGGCCTAATCTGCATTTTTTTAGGGGAATGCCTAAAAATATTAAAAATCAAATATTTTGTGAAAATTAAAATATCCCTGAAAGCTGACAAGTGGATGTGAGGCTAGGAAGCAAGATCTGTGTCCTGTTGTTTAACAGAAGAGGTAGATTTTTTCACTGGTGAAGATATGGGTTCTTAATTGTAAATCCTCCACAGGTGGTTCAGGGATGTTTTTCCTGCTCCTAAGAGTTGCCCAATGGCTCTGACCTCCCACTGGGAAATCTGGCTACAAACCAGAGAGGTCGAATGGGATCTGACTGGTAAATCTTTCTGATTTACAGCTTGTTTGCGTTACCTGTACTTTGGGCAGGCAGGGTTGTAGAGGAGAGAAAGAATGCTGCCAAGTAGAGTAAGTATTGCTGAAGAATATCTTGGAGACAAAAGGAAGATTTTTAGAAATGGTTTTATATGTCAGATTAGCAAGATTTAAAGTGATGTCATTACTGAAAGTGACCCTGAATCGAATTTCTTTGAAATGAGGTTCTATTTTTACCTTGAGTTGGATGAAATTTATTATATAGAAGAGCCGTTAAGAAGAAAGGGGCATTTACAACTGAAGTTTAGTGGTAGTAAGAGTTCTGCCCTGTTGGCCACCACTTTGAGTGTGTGGTATTACTGAAATGGGGTGAAATCCTGCTTTCTTCCACCAGTCCTCATAAGATACTCAGACTGAACTACATCCTTTTAGCTAATGTAGAACCAAAAATATAGAACATATGGATCAGGCTTGCAGTGGATCGGCTTTTCCAATGGGTGCAGCTCGGCCAGCCCTGCCGCCACTACATCCAGGGGCTCACTTTGCCAGAGGCGTGGGCAAACTCGACAACGGTGCGGATGATGCGCAGAATAGAAAGGCGGGACTCTCAAGAGGTGCAACAAGGGGATGCGTGTCCCCGAGGCAGCGCTCCGAAGAGAGATGCTGGCCTCGAAATGGCACGGCTTTTTATTGAGTAGGTTCGGGGGTGGGATCGCGTGGGACCAATTAAAACTCTTTGCCAACGTATAATGAGGGGATGCACAACTTTTGAACCAGTAACAGGTAACTTGGGGAGGAGGAATACATGATGAGGGGGTGGGGAAGTTATATAACTTAAAGATTGACAGGTAACCGAAAAGCGGTAAACAACTATTATGGGATGGGGTTACCAGGACAACCAAGGTTTTGGCGGGAAAGTCTGGGGGAATGGGGGAAGGAGAGAAGGGGAGAAGGAGAGGGAAGGAGAGGCCATCTTAAACAATAGAAATAAATACAAAATTATAAAACACAAATTATAAAACCAAACTGGAGCAGTGAAAACCCAATTGGAATTGAATTTAAGCACCACCACACAGAATATGTAAGTGGTGATGAGTACATTCTTAAATTCTATGCTCCATTATTTATGGTTTCCCTTAGGTCTGAAGGTATTTGTGGCTGAACACAGATCAGAAGTCAGAGATTTTTTGTGCACAGTAAATGGGCAACGATTTTCCTTGTACCACACCAAGCTTTGGCTGCTTTTGTTCTGGCTGGTAGGAAAGGGGGTCTGTAAACATCAGACCTGCCCAGGTTGGTGCAGATGCTGAAGAGCAGAGCATGGCTGTGTGCCAAGAGCTGTCTTGCCTTGCCCAGAAGACTGTTCGGAAGTTCTGCTCCAGAAGTTCTAACTACCACAGGAGTGAGCAATCCTGAGATCTGGGAATGTTCCATTCCTGAACGTTCAAAAGAGGCTGCTGGAACTGAAGCTACAAGTCTCACCAGCTTCTGGAGTAACCAGTGCTAAATTATCTTAGATAATTTAGTGCAATCTTCTCAGGACAGATGCAAGATTCTTCTGTCAAGAAGCCCTTCAACTGCATCATCCTGTGCCTGCTATTAGGGCAATTAGAGGCTGCTGAGAGGTAGCTTTAGTAGTGGGAGTTGTTCAGCTGTCTTTCAGATAGGAGAAACCACTTCATCTTTGTCTTTAAACCCACCTTTCCCCACTTGTCTTCTGCATGGTAAATTGACCTGCGCCATCTCTTACCTTATATATCTGAAAAATGTAACAGCTGGTGTGTGGGTGTGTGTGTCTTGAGTTCCTCTGGGCATTCCTGTTTACCTTTTCTCTCTGTTTAAGTAAGCAGTTTTCCTTCTCACCCCTGCCCCAATTGTTTGCAATCTGAGAATCTGTTTAAGATTGGAGCCAAGATCTTCAGATTTTGAATTGTTGCTGTGAACAAAGCTCAGAGCCAAAGGATACTCTGGAAAGGCTGTTTTTCACATGCTTATAATTTTGGAAAAATGAGAGAGAAAGCAGCAAGAACCCAATGGGAATAAGGGGTAAAACTAAATTTAAAGATAGTCCCCTCTCAGAATATGAAAAATAAACTTAAAGCAATGTGATATGCAGGTCAAGATGGTGGCATACTTTTAACCACTTAGCAAACATTTTTAGCAGTGTTTGAGTCCAGCACTTCCAGTGATAGTTGCACTCCTTCCCCCAGTGAATTAGAAATATTTCACAAAAGCAGGGAAGTGTTACTGTTGTTTTCTACCTGAGTAAGCTGATGCAGAGAGGTGAAGTCTGAGAGTTTTCAAACTTGGCTGTCTAATGGCAAATCTCCTGTGGGAGCTGCAGATCTGTAACATTTCACATTGCTTCAAATGATGTTCATGCCAAAACCTTTTGACCTGCATGAGCATCAGAGCAGGTCTTTTACTCGGGTGCTTTATAAGTATGCAGTGGAGTATTCTGATTGAAATTTTGCTATTCCTGTTCAACCACTTTCTCAAGTGAGCTTCATTCCTTTCCTAGAAATGGAAAAGTATTGTCATTATTGAACTACAAAAGGCTCTGTTGCCATCAGACCTAAAAAGTCACTAAAATGGAAGATGCTTGCATTAATGAAAATCACCTGCTAGCAATTAAAACAATACTTTCTAAGCAGAACAGCTGAATGTGCCATTGATTTAATGACCCTTGGCAGTGACTGTTTAGCTGGATTTACAGGAAGCCTCACATGACATTTCATTAGTATCACAGTGAATTAACTTTATAGCAGTGTAGTGCTTAATCCAATTTAGACTTGGTATTATTAATGATACTACCAGGGAAATAGTTTTTAAGGCAATTAAACAGCAATATGTAATGTTGCCAAGCATCACTACTGATATCCGAAGGCATCACGAAAAACCACATTTTAAAAGGGAATTGAAAATGGGAAGATAGCACTTCCTGGTGATTTAATCCTTTGCACTTGGAAGACTACCAAGCCACATAAAAAACAGATTCTAGAAGATAACTTTTGAGGGAATGTAAGTAAATACATTCATCCATCCATCCTCCTGCTGGCTAACAGCTTGAGCCACATGCAGTCCATGTGTTACTTCCAGCAAATGATGCTTGGGTTACAAAGGGGATGGGATGGTCGGGACACATGCTCCCAACTCCAAAGCCAAATCTAATGGCAGATTAGGACCAAGCAGAGTTTTCCACTCTGAACAGGAAGTATTAGGACACCTAGGCTAAAACTCATGCAGGCTACTGCAATCTCACAGCACTTGAGTAATGATTTCATACCAGTAGATATCTTAAGTAAGTAGGGACCTCAGATTTCGGGGGAACATCCTTGAATAAAAGATTGACTCCTTTACTAGTCTGTTAGCATTGCTCAGTAGCAGGTGCATGTATAAAGGCTCAGCCCAAAACTCATTGATAGTGACTAAAAACTTTGCTGCTGATGTGAATTCTTTGGGACTGTGAATGGGAACAGGTGTTTAGTTTTGGGGTTTCTTTATTATTTGGGCTGCTTTTTCCTTTTAAATAACTCTAGAATCAAATTATATGAAGTAAAACAGAACAACAGAAAAGACTCATTTTGATCAAAATTCCTGCTCACATCAGTTGTAATTTTGCCTAATATAAGTCAGCACCCATAATTATCCATAACAGCAAGGAACAATGAATTGGACCAAGTGAAGTGACAAGTGCATTTTAAGAGATCGTAAAATTCCCATTTGCAGGCATCATTGTGTTAATACCCCATGACCAATAACCCATATCATCATATACAAAAGTATTATTAAGCTATAATTTATGAGGTGGGCTGCATTGCATGGTGGGCCAGTGAAGAACTCCTGCATCTACACGTTTTTCTGGTTACGTTCTAACTTTGTTCACTGTCTCAGGCTTTTTTAATTTAAGTTCCAGGAAAAACACTAAGATCTGATGGATAAATATGTAGGACACCTTTATGTTACCATTCTAAGCAACAAAGTGTGGGATCTCTTGAGACAGCTTTTTTTTTATCATCTTGATGGATTTAAATTTGATTGAAATTCTGTTCCCTCTTAATGTTTGACATACAGAATACTAAAGATGTGTTTAAGTGATGCATTCATTCTAAAGATGATTCTTATACTAATCTTATTGTTTGTTTCTCTCCTTGGTAGTTACAGCAATGGCAAAATACCTTTAATTTTATTTTATGGCATCAAAATGTAGTAGGGAAAGGAAACAACTTGTCTGCATCCTTTACACTCTAGTATTTTACCGCCTACACCCATGTGCCAAGGATATGTACTGTACTGTGTGACATCATTAAATTTTATTTCCATACAGTGATTTTCCATATCACAAGTGCCTCCTGCCTGCTTGATTTTGTGTAGGCACCCAGTTTGTATGTATGGTTTGGTTTTTCTTCTTTAACTAAGGAACGGAAGTCACTTTGCTATAACTTCAGTATGCCTGAATAGATCAGTTTCTGTGCTGTGACTTAAACTGAGTAGCTGATACTAACAGGAACTTATATAACTGAAGTGAGAAGTTCAAAGCAAACAGTGTGAGTTATTCCTATAATGTGATGTTAAACTGTGGCCTTCCCTACTGAAAGATTAAGTGACTATGAAAAAACTTACATGGTTTAAAAAGGAAACTCATATCATTCATGAAAGAAATCCTCTCAAGAAAAACCAAATGCAAAGAAAGTGCCTCAGACTGGACAATCCTTACTGCACAAATTTCTGTGAGTGTTAGAGGATATTTCAATGCATGTTTTCCCTTTTTTCTGTACTCTTCTGTGGGCATCTACTGTGTTTTGGACTGATTTGATCTGTCAGCCTCTATAGTTTTACATTTTTATTATGTAGCTAGACTGAGGAGGGAATGCGTGAAATGTATTTAAGCCAAAATGAACCAAACTTACTGCTGGTGATTAATGAAAGTGATAGTTCTCTCTCTTCCTGGTTCAAAGGCCCTCTAAAGATACAGGCTCTGCTAATCCTGGTTCCAGAGGCCATTGTACAAGCAACTGTGAAGAGAAGTTACTTGAAGGTTGTGCTTAGTGCTCACTTGCTCCAATATAATCGATGACTTATGCTCTAGACCCTAAAGTAATGAAGCCCTGAGGAGATTGAGCAGAAACTTCACCCCCAAGTATTTTACTCATGAAGTAACATTAATGTTAGTGGAGTTAGGTACAGAGCCCCCAGCAGGGGATTTGAGGAGAGTCTGCTGCAAGTGTGGACCCTATAGAAGTGCTCTTTGTCCCTGACACACAGCATGTGTTAATGTGGGACCTGTTGTGAGGAGAAGGTTTTGGAGAGAGAATGGGACAAATAAGAAATGCAACAGTCTCCTGCAACCTGTAAACAATGTTAAACTGCTCCTATTGGGCATTAAGGCTGGAGAAAACCTTCTGCATGCAGGGGCTGCATTTTCCTTTCTAATGCCCCTTTTGTCAGATGAGCAGAAGTCTGCACAGCTAAGAGCTAACCTTTAGGATGATCATAATTCTGTAATGACTTTTGTTGAATGTCTTAATTTCCTTTGTATCTCTGAAAGTACAGCTTTTATTGGCATAGAAGTTGTCATAAAAAGATGGAATCCTTCAGTGGTGTTAGATAAGTATTCCATTAATAATGGTCAATTAATGTATCAGTGCAGCACAATAACTGTGTCTGAGTTTGTATTACAGAAACACCCCTTCCCTTCTTTGTGAAATGCTTTTGTTCTTGGAAAGTCAAACATTTGTGTTGAAGCGCTGCCTGACACTGCTGAACTCAAACTGTGCTGTCACACCCCACGTTGCTGTGCTGACATCACTGGAGGGTTATGGGAGGTATCTGAAGACCTGGACTCTTCACCTTATCCTCTTAGAGCTTTAGTTCTCAGGTACACTAATTCCCCTGTACTTTTCCCAGAGGAGTCTGTGGTCTGCAGTTGATTTAAGGGTGGGAAATTGTTGCAGCCTGTTGCCAATTTGGCCAAGGAATTTATGAATCTAGAGTCCCTAAACAGTTGCAAAATCCTAGAAATTACAGATGGAAGGGGACTACGGAGGATCATCTGAACACATGTGCCAAAGCAGGATTGCTTTGTGCAGTTAATTCTCCAGAGTTTTGTCCAGACAGATTTTGAAAAGCTGTTATATGATATTTACAGTCAATGCTAGAGAATATTGTATTCTGTGATACTTCAGTGTATGCTGCTTCAAACCTGTGCAAAAGCATCTATTCACATCACATGTGTGTGTATCATATGGATGTGTGCACATGGCTTTTCAGAAAAAATGATTGCTTTCCAATATTAAAGAACTTCTCCCACAGCCACTACTGGTGCTTGGAATTTAAATGATGTTTGGAAATGAGGGCTTTGGAATATATCAAAACTAAAATGTTAATTTTTCTAGAGTATTTCAAAGACTGTATTTCAGAATTTGAGCTTGTGCATCTCACCTTTCTTTTTTTTCACAATATAATGTAGACTTAAGAACTAGAAACTTGCAGAAAATATGTGTGGATGGGGGAGAGAGATCTGGATATCTTCTGCAGCCTTTGCCTGGGTGGTTGAAGTGCCTGTGGTACAGAAGAAGAGGATGTTTTATGAAAGCTACTTTTTTGGAGTAGAAATAAAATTTCAGGGAGTAAATATTTGAGGCAAAATTCCCACCAATAGGATCATTTTACCTAAGACTCAAACTTTCTCCATGTAGTTAGATGTAAAACACAAATTGTATTTTGTGCACCTGCTATAGTCTCCTTGGATTCAGTAAGCTCTAGCTTGGAGAGGAGAAATTTTGAAGTGTTAACAACATCCTCTTGCATCTTGTGTACCTACTGAAGAAGCAGGGACTAAACTGGATCTGACAGTACAGAGATCACCCCAAACTGTAAAATTTATGACTGAAGAATCAGGCCTGATGACCAGTGTGAAGAGACAGAGAGAAGTTGCAAAATAAGACTGTTTTATTTCAATGCCTTTTTCAAAATAACGCTGAATTTTAATTGCTAATTGCACCCTATGAAAATGCCACTGGATAAGATTGTAAAAGTAAGGGGCTGTGTAGTCCCCTTTTCAGTGGAGAGAAGTCACTTGCTACAAAAATACGATGATTTAGAAGTGAGAATAAATGGTCGCTGTGGTGGAGGATAAGACAAAATTGGAATCTCAGTGTTTACCCTGATTTTGGGTGACTGAATTGAAGGATGACTTCTGATAAAAGTGTTTTTGGATGATGACACAAAAGATACCAGAACTCAACAACAGTGATTGTAGGCTTTTTTTCCCCTGCTACCTAAATAAGTGGGATGTGACACAACTATCCTGGTGCTTTGGACACTTGGATAGAGCAAGTACTTTCCACTGTCAGTCACCTTTGTGGTAGATTGTAACAGCATCAACTTTGTGCCTCACTAGCTATGCTGAACCAGCCATGTTCACAACTTTAATCCATATCAGTCTCAAGCTTTTCTATTTTCTGGGTTTGATCAGCAAAACAGGCTTTTAGTTCCCTGGAAGTGGAGGCTGGTTCCATGTGTTTGTGTGTGTGGAGCCTCCCTCCCAAAGTCTCTGGTGTGGCTGCTTGTGCTCTGTGGCCTCAGAGCCTCTCACCCAGGTGCTCCCTTTCAAAAACCTTTGCTGTTGTGAAAGACAGTAGTTGACCATGGGTGGGAAGGAATCTGCTCTATTTTTCATGTGGTCTGGAAAAAAAGGCTGTTTTCAAGTTGATGTGTCTGTTGGAAGGACTCAATGGTTTGTTTAGTGCTGTTTAAAGGCATGCCTTCTATTTCATCAGAAGTTCAGGAGGGTTTCCTGCAACCCTCTATCAGTTGGTAATTAATTATTGCAGCTTAGAGAGAGACACAAAGCAGAAACACTTGCAGTTTCAGTACTGCTGGGAAGCCACAATGATTTACAGAAAGAGAGAAGTACAGATAATTGTTGTTCAAGGCAAACTTGCACGTACCCCACAGAAGCTTCCAAGAGACTGCAAAGGAAATGCTGGCCTTGCTGAAATAAATGGCAGTGCTCCCACTGAGTTCAGTGGGGCCAGTGTTTTACCCAAAGAAAACATAAACCAAGCAAGAATATTGCCTGGGACTGAAAGAGAGGCAGGAAAACCCAAGTCCAAACACTTCTTATTCAGATTTCCAAACCTTGATTCTTAATTTATAAAAACAAAACTACAGTACAAAATGCTGTTTCTAGTTATTCAATGAAGTCTTCTCTTCAGAGAATTTGCTGGTCTCACAATATTTACTCCTAAACGCGGTTCTCCCAGGCTTACAAAGACAAATGTCTGGCCAAAAAAGAAAAGCAATGGCAGTGTAGATCTAGTCTTGCCAAAGACTGGATATGCAGACATGAAATCTGAGAATCATTCAACAAACTTCTGTTAAAATTCATGAGAAAGGAAATTTTCAGATTTCCTGGAGAGATGCTAATTAACTACTTCCTAGGACTTTGGTATGTTCTCAGAAAATTCAGTGTTGAAACTCCCACTGACTTGAACAATAAGATTTCAAAGTCCTCTGAGGTTACTGTTATTTGAGCGACGACTGAAAATTTCTTAATTTTCGAGACCTGAGTTCAGGGCCTTGTGCTCCTCTGATTTCCTTTAAATAGCTGGTGACATAAATAACACCTGAAACAGCCCTGAGTTGCATTTCTTTGAGTGCTTTCAGTGTTAGGGAAGTCATCAAATACAATAGGAAACACAAAGCCCCAACAGTTCAGCTCTGGCAGGTAAGCAAAATTATTAAGTTATTAAGCATTGATTTCCCCTTATTACATTGCAGACAACTCAGAAGTGTGCATGATAATATAAAGACAAACAAAAATGAGAGAACCCTACTGGAAAGGTTTTAAATCTTGAAGTAGGATTGAATCTGTTTAATTTTTGAAGGCTGAATTTGTGACAGGAAGAAGTGCAGAGTGTATGTACTCAGGAGTGTTTTGGCAGCAGTACTTTTGGGAGCAAACTGAGGATGTGGGTGGGAAGGGTGCAAGACTGGGGTTGGTGTCACCAGAGTGAGCATGGCAACCCTTTTGGTAACCTTCCCTTCCCATGGATGCTCATGGGCTCCTTCCAGCCCAGGTGTGCTGCTGCCTGAGTGCTGCAGCTGCCACAGACCATCACTCACTCCTGCCTGTGGGAAGTGTGCTCTAGGTCACTGAGCTGAGATAATTTTGGCTTCAGAGGATTTCTGCTGGTATTGCAACAGTGTCTGATTATGGCTGGTTGGCTCTAAGGATGCAAGTGAGCTCTTCCTTCTTAAATCTGTTCATGCCAACACAGAGGCAAAAACAGGATGGGAGGAAAAGAATAAGGGGGACTGGGCTAGAAAGGAAGAGAAAAAGAGGAGTGAGAAAAAGAGAGACATAGACAGGACCATGAAACCTGCAGGTTCCTAGGAAGTGTTTCGTTATTTTTCAAGAAAATTCATTTTGGTTCACAGCATATCTTTCTGCCTGACATGGACAAACACAGGGAATATGTGCAAACATGTACGTTGCTTTCTTCACATGAAAAGCTTAAATCAGAAAAGTGTTGGAAAGAGGGCAGCTTACTACCTGTCACCTCCATCTGCAAATAAAATACCTAATATATACAAGGTAAATCCTTCTTTTAGCATGCAACTTGTCAGAACAGCTTGTGCATTCCCCTGGTCTAGCCACAAAGACTGAGGAGACCACATTCAATCACTGACTTCTACTCCACTGGCAAAGTCTACACTTTCAGTGCAGATGGGAATAAGAAATGGAAAACATTTTGTCTCTAACACAGGCATTTTTTAATATGCAGCTGCTGACTAAGCTGCTGATTAAGCTCCAGTAATAGTTCCTTTTGGAAGACATATCTGCAGTGGGTTCTGGTAGGAAAAAAGTGTTTATTGTATTTTGCTAAGGTTTAGAAGAAGTCCTGTAGAAATGTCAAGCACCTGGATTATCTAACATATTGCTATGACTGGCTGAAGATTTTTAATTATCAAGAAATGGCTGATTTCGCAAAAAAAGCTTCTGGCCAAGAAGTGAAATCACAAAACCAGCTGCATCATGTGTTTCATTTGGATTGCTCTACTGCTAAGCCCTAATTCTGTAAGTTTTTAGACTGATATGTAATATTCTTGGAGAGAAATAAGATACCTCTTGTCTACACATCACAAAACACTAGTACCTCATCCTGCTAATTTCTCTGGCTGATGTCCAACCTGAATTCTGCTGTGTCTTCATTGCTTCATTGAGAGGAAAATATTGCCACTGTTCAAACATGTATTGCCTGACCAAGATGACCAAAAGGATTGGGAAGAGTGTACTAAGCCTAAAATGGGTTAGAGATGGATGGCCAGCAGTCTTAATTATTGGGAGACTTTTAGCCAAACTCTGTTTTACCATCAAAGTTAAAATTCTGTGTTTGTGAACTTTTGTACTTTTAACCTAACAAAGAAACTCAAATTCATTTTAGGCCTCTGTTCTTCCACTGTGCTCTGCCAAAGTGGTAAGGAAATCTGTCCGTCTGTTCTGCCTGAGGTGAGAAGGTATCTTGATACCTTTTCTTCCACCTATTGTAGACAATGACTTATGGTCTAAGTTCTTCCTTCCTGGAACCTGTTATCTTTTGTGAATTAAACTCCTAGGCTGAGCTGCAATTCTGTATTAAAGCCTAAAAATTGCATGTTAGCAGCTTTTCTCAAATTACTGCCTATAAGAAATAAGTGATAGTGATTGCTGATAACACGTTGTGTTTTCTCTCTCTGCTATTGATATCAAAGCACATCTTCAAAAGGCCAATATCATAGCAGATGAGGCTTGGCAAAAGCTGCAGTAGAGATAGGTAGGAGTATTTAGGCCTTTGCAAATTTCTGTGAGTTACTTTCCAATATTGCAGTATTGGTACCCCTTGTGAAGCTCTTTAGATGCTTGAAAGTGGCAGATGCTTGGTGCAGCCAGTCACTTGGTTTTCTTTCTTCAGGAGCCTTGGAATAAGAGGTAGAGGCTGAGTGTTGTTTGCTCTTTACTCATGGAAGTTGTGCTCTCAGAATGCTGGACAAACAAAGGAAGTCTCCAGAACCCCTATCCCTTCAGAGTTAATAATTCTGCTGTTCTGATTTGATCTCCAGGAGCACCTGCCTTTCCCACTTGAGTGCACAGTGAAGCAGGGTGCCTAACCTGGATTCTTAAATCACACACCTGAAAGCACCTAGGCAAATACCACTATCCTGCACAGTGCTAGTAGGGATAAAATTCAGCCTACATCAATAAAAAGATTTATCAATAAGATTTTTTGAAGTTAGAGCTCAGTATTTTTTATTGTTTAAAGAAAAAAACTCATTCAGTCTCCTTCAGATTCAGTCCCTCAGTGTTGCCTCAGCTCTTCTGCTTTTTACTGCTGTCTTAATAAAAGGTATTGACAGGCATCTGTGAACAATGTCACTGTCTGTGGTAAGGTATTTGGTGAAAGTTTTTGAGTTATAGATCTTGTAGAGGGTAAAATACCCAGTTAATGGGATTACATTAGTTTTTACCAGCCAAAGATGCAATTCTGCTGTGTGTTCTCTTTTTTTTTTTTTTTAATAATAATGCAAGTAATCTCTTCCACATGTGGGTTGTTCTATGATCTCCTCCCCATCTAGTGATATGGGGAAGGCAGGACAGAGTTTCTGTTAGACTGCAGATCCTGGTTGGAAAGTCTGTTCCTGAAGTGTTCAGGGCAAGCCAAAGGCACTGGAGACTTTGGAGACCATGCCAGGCAGGTCAGTCTTGCATGTTGAGTTCAAACAAGGGATTTCAGCCCTGCCAGTTGAAAGCTGCAAGGTATTTTGTAGAGCAGTGAAGTCTGAGCACAGATTCCAGTCAGTAATCATGCGATAAAGAAAGCTGCCTTGAGTCTCCTTTTCTGTGATTTGGGAGTTCCAAAGATTCAGCAAATGTATTTTCTGGTTCCTTGGCCACTCCTTTTGCTATTATATCTAAGAAGGGAATAGACTGGGCAGGTGGATTTGTGACTATCTGAAACTTGTTTTACTTGCTGCAAATCCTGTAATTATTTTTAAGTTAATTTCCCATGCAGCATAACTGGTCACTGACCACAAAAACACACAGTGGACTCTATAGCCAAGAGTTATTTAATAGTAAGGTGAAAAACATCTGTGGTTTTCACCAAGTTACTTTTTTTTTTAAAACAACAGATGTTTTGGAACATCTGTAGCCATATCATGTCAGCTGATTGAGCCTCTGCAGAGAGTAGCTTTGGCTTCCTTGGCAGCAGAAGACATTACTAACATCTGGAATGGGCCACTATCAATATTTCCAGTGATGAGGTTTGGCGACTTTTGCTGATTGCAGTCTGATTCTTGTTGAGCCTAAATATAGTGCCTGGAAAGCTTTCACGTTTGTAACACTGCCATTTGATAAATTGTGCTAATTTAGTGAACCTCAGCATTTCCATTAGAAGAATCCTGATAATTCTGAGGAAAAAAAACATGTTCGTAAATAATATATTGGGTTTTTTTCCTAATGGTTCTAGGTACACATATGCCTACTGTCACAGATCCTTTGAACAATTCAGTAGCTGGAGAGTATTCAGGTATGCAGACATCAAGTCCATGCAAGAGGAATGGTCTTATGAGTCTTTTACTTGGACTCTCTTAACACAGAACAGTTACCATAATCCAAGTGAAGGAATTAGAGGAATTAAACAAATAGAAAATCAAGGATGAGGAAAATAAACACCTGAAGTCTTCCCTAAAGAGAGAGGGGGGGAAAAAAAAAAAGATGATGAGAAATGGGGAAATGTCTGACTTCCTTGGTTTGTGAAGCAGTTTACATGGGTAAAAACAGTTGGTATAGTCTGGGTGCAAAATCACACCATCAGTGTGTGACCCTAACTTCCAATAAGTAGATAGGAAAATTGTATTTTCCTTGACGTGGACTCCTCACATTTTACTTGTGTGATTATATCTATCTACTTTAGAATGTCTTGTGCAAATGGACTGAAACAACTGATGAAAGGAAGGGATTTTGCTCAATACTACTCAGATAAGGTGAAAATAAATCTCTTCAGAAAAAAAAAAAAAAAAAGATACCTTGTTTATATTTATTTCTTCAGGCGATGCTGAATTTATTCCCTGAATGTTTTTATGCTACTGTTCTCTGGACTAAGTGGATCTGGCTTTGGAACTTTTTCTGTGTTCCTCAAATACACCTGGCTTCTGGCAGCTTAAGGGGAATCAGGATGTTATTAGAAGTGCTTTGCTACCATAATGGACTTAGCCTCTCCTTTGCTTCCCATAGATGCTATGAGGTTTGGTTTTAAAAAGCTGAGCTGTTACAGGCCTACATCATCTCTTTTGCATATGGACAGAGTGTCCTTGATAGCTAATTCATTGTCTTGAGGATAATGAATTAGGTTTGGAACCTTGCCCTCAACAAACATTTAATGCACATAGCAATGTCTCTTGGCTGTGTGCAGTCCTGGCCCATCTGCTGGAGTTGCAAGGTTCCTGTTCCTTGGGGTACAGCTTTGAAGGGATGATGGGTTTAGTGTCAAGAGGTACTTTCTGTGAGCTGTGCTATCTCATCATGTCTATTGATACCCCATTCAGAGTCTCTTGTAATAGGTCTGGGAAAAGGAAGGACAGAATTCAAAGCCAGGTATCCAGGTTGGTGGTGATCTAGTTCATTTTTGTAGTTGTCAGTTAAATAAAGTTCTCACAGAATATGAAAACACCAGGCACTCAATGTAATAAGAATGTCCATATGTGATAATGACTTCAGGGAATGGAACTGCCCTGGAGGAACCCAACCATTTTCTCCATCACAAAATATTTAACTGTCTGTCTGTTCTAGCCATTACTTAGCATTTGTTTCATTTGAGCTGTCAGGGAGTACATTATATCTGGTCGTATTTTGAAAGCATATAGAATATGTCTGGTTTAACCAAGAATCATCTCTGAAGGCTGGATTGAAGTACAGTAGTCAACTGCTAGTGTTTAATCAATTAAAAATTCTAATCAGCACTTTGCTGATGAAGAAGGCACTCTCACACTAGATATGTAATTTCTTGATACTCTCATTATAGAAATGAGACTTCAAGATGTTGAGGAAAGTGTGATGTCCCCCACAGCTGACATCATTATTTGGGAGAAGTTAGAAACAGATTCAGAAGTGGGTTGGAGCTCCTGATTCAAGTATCAGCACCAATTCTGATTCAGGCTGGTTCTTGTACAGCTTTAAGAGTCACTGGTGAGTTTTAGGTACATGAAATGTGTAGGCTTTTGGATTTAGGTACATGAAATGTGCAGATTTTTGGGTTTAGGTACATGAAATGTGTAGGCTTTTGGATTTAGCTCTTATGCATTGGATTTTCCCCTATAACAAAGATACAGTACCACTTCTTTCCTTTGTGGCAATAAGGCACTCTGTCCCGTGCTCATGATCCCTAAGTATCCCAAAGTCCATTGTCCTAAGTGACACAGGTAGGGTGACCCAGCTCCCTGTCCCTAAGGAACCAGCAGAGCTGCTGTGAACCAGCTGTTCAGTTCCCATCAGCTTTGTGCTGCGACATGTGTTGATAAAAGTGACAGGAGTATGTGAGGTCTGGGGCCTCACAGGTGATTTTCTGTGTATATTCTGTGGCTGCTGCTCTGGGGCAGAAGAAGGGCTGCCTGTGTGGGTTTAAAGGCTGTGAGCAGCTGGGATGGTGAGCAAAAGAGCCTCCTGGAGCTCAGGCTGGGGCCCATCAGTGGGAGGGGAGCAGGCACAGCCAAGGCAAGGGCAGGGGACAAGTGCAGACACAAAGGTGAGTGAGGGGATGAAGTCTGTGTACCTTGGGAACCACTAGGCTGCTTTGAGAGGCAAGAAGATCTATTTACACACCAAGGAGCACCTTCTTGGTGCTCTTTAATTAGTCTTTAAAAATTGTTAACATTTTAATATAATTTTGGTTCTGAAGGTCAGTCTAATATTGTATTGCATGATGCTAAATTGCTCTTCTCACAGTTAGGGGGTGTAATTAAAAGCACAGGCATGCTGATTTTGATTAAGAGTTTATTTTCTTCCTAAATAAGAAAAATTGAGTTTCATGGAAATAAGTTTGGGGTTTTAGTTATGCTGTTTCTTAACCTCTTCTTTGCCACTTAACTACTTGTGTGTGAGCGGAACAAAGAGGTATCAGCAGAGCAGATGCACGCATTGGATCCTGTGGGCATCTTTGTAACATCTTTCTCAGGAAATCTATTGTGATACAAGATAGAATGAATTTTGTAGGACTTAACTGGTACCAGTCGTCTGGGGACTCTACAAAACCTCTGTTGGTATCTCTGCCCGAGTTGTTTATTTCACCAGTTCTACCCGTAATACTGCAGTAATTTCACACAATTAAAACTTATGCTTGAACACAATGACCAGCAGAGGAACAAAAAGCTTGATTATTGTAAGGATTTACTCCCTCAACGCTCATGTCTTGTGGCATTCATTATTTTGGGTTTTTTGCAAACAGGAGAGGTGTCTTCTCCCAAGCCTCCACTTCTCAAACACATCTGTGCCACCGTGCCAGCCCTTAGAGGGAGGGCAGAAACATCTCACTTTCTGTGTGAAAATAAAATAAAGGAGAAATCTTTTTTTAGCCAAGAGTGCCATAAAGGAAATGTAGCTTGAAATGTGATCCTGATGGCTTAAGTAGATATAGGGAAATAACAGGAAATCCACACTATTTTAATTTTGTAAAATTCATGGCACTTAAGCCATGTTTGGTGTTCCTAGGGATCTGGCTCATGACTTGTGAATGCGTCAAAGTCGCAGTGCTGTGCTGTTTCAAGTAACCCAGATCTCACTTATTCACATCATGCAGTTGCATGTCACAGAGGGCTGTTTTCCTCTTCTGTTTTTTCCTCTTCTTTTGTGTTCTGTTCTAGAGCTGGACTAACCTCATGTTTTCCAGGAAAATGAACATTCCGCATTTTGGGGTGCAAACTTACCAGTAAGGCACATTTTAACTGTGAAAAAATGAGCTGAACTGTCTCTCCATATATATTTATACGAGCACTATAGTAAAAATTACTGCAATGCCATGACATAAAATATCCTATAAGTCACGAGTGGCTTTATAGTGAATTTTCTTGTTAAAATAAACTTTGCAATTATAGCAGATATTTGAGCTATTTCACATCAACTCCTTTGTACAGTGGAAAAGATTTCATTTGATTAAGGAGCTGTTGGGTGATGTTAGAAAGCTCAATATTTTTCTTCTCACTTGTAGCAGTTTCCCTGTGCAGCTGAGATACTCCTGACTGTTAACCAGCAATCAGTGAGGGCAGTGTGGCTGTGGTCAGGATTCTCCTCTGCCCATACAAGGGGATTCTGCTTCTGATAGAAGGGAGGGTGGAGGGATGGGTACCACAGCAGCTCTGAGTGTTTGTTGGGCTCAGTGCATGGGGCATCTCAGACTTGCCAAGGTCAGACACATCTCTGAACTGTGGTTTGAAGGTTAAAAGATGACTTTAAAATGCTTTTCTGGGTGCAGAAATATTTTAGTCTGTTTTGCTGTTGAAGTAGATTTGAAGTGGAGCCAAAAAAAATCCTTGTGGCTATAGGCTATATATGAACTGGGTTCAAAAGGGAGACCACTTGTTCTTGTGGACTGACAGGTATTTTCAATATTCTTGCAGCATGATGTCATTACTCATAGTTACCTAGATTTATTTTGTCCTGCTGGAGGCACTTATTGGGCACAGGGGTAGATTTAATTTTAATAGAGGTTTGGACCTGGCTGTAGTTATAGTACTATTAGTCTGGGGTGAAGAAGGGAAGTCAAACTCAGATCGTTGCTTTGCCTCTTGGCTGAGAGCTTATCAAGAGGGAAGTAAACCCACAGTAATAAAAGCTGTTCTTGACATTCCCTTATGCAGAGGAGACAAAGGTGATAATTAAATGGAGGTTACACATTAAAAATTCATAGCCAGAGGAGAAAAGAAAGGACACAGCAGGATGATGCCTGTCTGTCCTGTTGGATGCTGCTGGATTCTGGTATTTAGCTTTATTATGGACTCCAAAGAGTACAAAGATCATTTTTCGGCTTTTAACAGGTAGGATATGTGGGGTCAATTTCAATTATTTATACAGTTTAGTTGTGAGATCATGAACACATCCCTGGTTAGCCTTTATGCTCCAATTTGGATTTCTTTCCACTAAGAAAGAAACAGATTAAACAAGATGGTAGGATCAAATAAAGATGTAGGCTGCAACTGACTGGATTTTCCACTCATTCTTGTGCTGAAGAAAGAAAGTCTTCTTAGAAATGTTTAATTTGTATACAAACTTTTCTCTCCCTACCTCTTATTAAATGAAGTTTTTTTAGGAGAATGAATGCAAACCTAGACTGATTCAAAAGGGAAATAAGGGCTGTGGTTATGCACACACACCTAAGCGTTTTGTTACTCTGCAATAACAGATACTTTGAAGAAAAATGAGCCATACTGTCACCTCCTGCGCAGTGCCATGTTTTAGGTATCAGTAGAGTAAAGGACTTAAGGGTTTTTGTCCAATGCCTGAATCAGGCCAGGATAAGGCAGTGGAGAAGCTGGTGATGGATGTGTGATACATGTGGGAAGTTGTCAGGGGGTTAATGCTGGCAAAATGTCAGTGCACTCACAAAAATCATTCACTCATTCACTTCTGCTATAGTTAAGCAGAGAAAGGGGAAAGAAAATACTTTATTGGGATTCATGAGTTGAGGTAAGGATTACAAAGAAACACTTTAGGGGCAAAAGAGGCTCAAAAGTTGAAAGGTATAAAGAAAACTTTATTAACAGAATTAAAAAAAGAATAATGAGAGCTAAAATAAACCCTAGAACACCTTCCCTTCCCTGCTCCCAGCCCTTCTTTCCTTCCCACCAACAATGCAGAGAGACAAAACATGGGGTTTTTTGTCAGTTTTCCACTTCTAAAAAAAAAATCTTTTTTCAGTTCACTTAGAAAAAGGAGTCTCTTTTGTCATGGGGCCTTTTCCATGGGAGACTGTATTCTGTGAACTTTTCCAGTGTGGTTCTAATTTTCACAAGTAGCAGTCTAAATCCATTAGTGCTACTTTTTGCTGTATCTGACAAACTTGTATGAGTTCTATGGGAATATTGATAAAAAGATGGGAACTTAGGAAACAATGCAGTCCAAGGAGGCTCGTCCTGAACTGTGCACTGCTTCAGTTGTTTGTCTAAGCTGTCTTTAAAAATTACCCGTGATGGAGACTACATAAACATTTGAAGCAATGTGCTGTTCTGTCCTTGTTTAGAAATCTTTGCTTTATGTCTAATCCTTTTCCTTACTGTTTCATACACAAAACACATGGGAAGCAGCACATTCCCTTCTGTTCACCAGTCCTTTGCACACTTGGAGGTTATTATCACACAGCCCCTTCACCCTCTCCTCTAGAATAAACAGCTCTGGCATTTCAATCATCCTTTGCAAGTCCCATTTTCTAGAAACTAAAAGATAATGCACTATCTTGATGGGCCACATGAGAGGAGGAGGCTGCCTAGTGAGATTCTGTGAGAAATTATTCATACTCCAGGATGTGCTAATGAAATATTTCATAACTTCATTAATATGAACACCAGCATGGTAATTTTTATATTCATGGAAGTTTGCATTCCTTCAGTGTGGCGCAAATAAAGTTGTTAAATTTGTTTTTCTGAGAATAAGCGTTGCAGCATAAATTAAAATAAATAGGCTGAAAGTGTGTGTACTGGATATAGCCATCAGTGCCAGCAAACATGTGGCAGCAGCTCAGTGTTCAGCTCACCAGGGCACTGGGGGCTACAGGCTGGAAAATATCACGACTCTATTGATATCAGAAACGCCAGGCTCTCCTTTTATCATAATCTCCATCCAAAACCTGTCTCTTTCATTGCAACCCTGTTGATTCCATTGGTGATGCTAGTTTTGAAGTGTCAGCTGCCCCTTTAGAAGGCAAATGAGACTGCTAGAAATGCTCTGTTAGAGGCAACTAGTCATTTATAATATTTTTTGCATTGACACAACTTGACTGAGACATATTGGTGTATAGCTCTCTCCCTTCTCGCAAGCTTTTTTTCAGTGTTACCAGTTATCTTAACAGTGTAACCTTCCTTTTTTTTTATTCTTACCTCAGACAAACATCAGAGAAAGATTGAGATTTTCTAGCCTAGCATGCAAATGAATAACATCTTCTTTGTTTCAACTGCTCCTTTGTCTCTTCAGTGCTTCCTTTTCCTCGTCTTTTTTTTCTCTCTTTCTTTCCTGGTTTCTTTTCTTAAACACTCGTAACTTCTGCTGCACAGCCCTCTGGGAATGCCCTAAATCTGAGAGGGATTTCATGAGCCTTTTCATCATGAGGCCTGCCAGAGATATATCAAGACTTCTTTTCAACCCCTTGAGACTGACAAAAGAACCAACAGGAATAAAATTTGATCTCTTTAGAGAAATGGAAGTGGATGAGTTGTTGCTCTATGAAGCTTTTTTCCCTCTTTCTTTTCTCCATCCCACATGCTGTATGTGGCTGTTAGGTAGAGCAGGACCTTGGTATGTTCTCAGCCAAGAAGCAGCTGTCTCTGTAATTAATTTCATGACTCCTTTGATGCTTCCAGAGAAGTGGAGGGTCAGAGAGAGGCATGGAGACAAACTCTTCTGATAAAAGAAAGAGGAAGTGCTTACTGTTGTGCTCTTCTTCTTGTGGTCTGTTAGCAGATGTTTACAGTAGGATCTTGTTTCTCTCAGTACAGACTTTGTATTAAGACATATTTGAATGTTATGTCCCTGTGGCTGGTGAGTCTGACAGGAACCTGCAAAGCTGGCTTCAGACTGAGAAATACTCTGATGTCTGAGATGTCCCTTATGCCTCTTAATCATATGGTCTGCATCTATTCTGCTAGAGAAAAATGTCCTTACTTCTCTTGCTGACAGGGTTGAAGAGTCTGCTTTCCTTTTGGAAAGGGCTTTGCTATTTTTCTGAAGACTCTTGATCAAATAATGGTTGTCAAATTTGTTGGACACAGAGCTCTAGTGATATGCTTAGTGCTGGTTTCTTCCAGAGGGTGATGATGTCTGTGGCCAATCCAGCTGTCCCACACAGAGGAGCCTGGAGCTGTGTTTAGAAATTTTTGCTGACTGCTGCTGCTTGCACAAAGTGATGGCTTTGACTTGTCCCTCATGTGTGTCTTACAAACAGAAGTTAGAGCAAGAAAAATGACCCAAACTATTTGAGTGTTGTTCCTAGTGGGATATATTTTTCTACATTAATTCCAATTAAATATCCACAGGTAGCAGACAAAAGAATTAGAAACACATGAGGAGATTGATGTAGAGCTATGTAGCTGTTCCTGTAATAATTGATTTAGAATAATTGAATCATTTTCCTGTAGAAATCTCTTCTTCCGCAGAACGCCATTATATTCCCCAATACCTTTTGTTCCTTTAGTTAATAGAGCTATATAACAAATGCATATCTACACTGGCAAATGCAGACCATTTGAACTCTAAAATATTAATTTTAAATGTACCTATGGCTATTTTTAATAGTAATTTAAAATGATCCTAAAAAGCACATGTTGAGGTAATGAGATCCATAAATACTGGTTGGCATTATTGATTCACGTGTATTGCTTCCGTAGATTACTTCCATTTTCCACATTTCTTTTCATGTCTGCCCTAATCAGGGGGCTGGATCTTAAAGGTATTTATTTATACTGAGCCTTGTGTAAATAAAATGAAAATAAACTCCTCCAATGGGAGCTGAATAAAGCCAGAGCTTTACCATCCTGGAAAAATTCAATCCTTAGCTTTTGTTTAAGATTAAGGGAAAGTGTTTAACTTATTCTATAAGTAGGGATAAGTAACTTCCCCATTTCCAGGAAACTTGGGGGAGCATTCATTATTTTTGCAGTCTCTGCAGAAGAGCCTGCAAAGACAGAAAGGAAAGGCAGAAATGTGCTGTAGGAATGAAAAATCTTTTTTAGTAGACACAAAGCAAACTGGTGCAAGCTTGTCCAGGATACAACACATTATCTCAGCTTCTCTGAGTGAAGTCCTCCAGCAGCTATTGGTACAGTCAGGACATTTGGGTTACTTTTATTGTCTTTCAGACTGATATTCTGTTTCTTCTCACTCTCTGTGTCATTTATCCAAGCAAAACTACAGCCTTATGAAAAAAATACAAAAAATGCAGACATCATCTACCTTGTGTTTGTGGAGTGATTCCATTATACCCATTCATGTTTCTGCAGGGATACTTATTTTCCTGCCAGGACTGTTTTTTTTTTTTTTTTTTTTTTTTTTTTTGGCTTTGTTATATATAAACCTTTTCCAAAGTAATTTTGTGATAATCAAAATAAAACCTGCTGAAAGATTGCTAATACCAGGCAGCTGCCACAGGCACCCAAACAGGCTTTACAGTTGCCCCTTGTCAGAGCAAAGTGCATCCTCATTAGAATTGGATATGTTATTACCCCATTGTTATTGGATAAATACTTGAAAAGAATAAACAGGTTGTCCAGGGGTTCTGGCATCTTCACTGGGTTTAAGTTCTGTCACATAAAGTGTGATCAGACTTGCTTGTCACTCTCCCCTCTGCAGAACAGCACTGCAGACAGGACAGGAATGGTAGAAAATGACTTTTTTTCCACACTTCCCATCATTGCTGTTTAAAAGCAAACCTGTGCTATGGTACAAATGCAAAAGTGAGACTAAATTCTAAGAGAATATAATGTACTTTTTTTGTTTGTTTATTTGTTTGTTTTGTTTTGTTTCTCATACTTGTACACACAAAATAATATGGCCCATGATCACCATCCAGTCAGAAGGTGGGACTGATGGGATGGGCAGTGGAGTATTGAGTTACACTCATATACCTGTTAATGTTTGGAGTTCTTAATGTAAGGAGCATACATTTCATACAGATTGAGTGTCCTTTTTATTCCTTATCTGCTTTGAGATTGACAGGTTGAATTACTTACAATGTATGTTTTCCATTCATAAAACTTTTTCTTCAACAAGGGTGAAAGGAAAACATAGAGACAAATCTCATGTGGAAGAGATGACACGTCAGCGTTTTGGTTTATTGGCCATTGATGATACAGTAAATCACTAAAAGCAGGTTTAGAGCCTAGGAAGCAGCACTATTGATCTCCTGGAGTCCTGTTGCCAGAAATTGTATTAAAGAGCTTAACACAATGATGTGTAGCCTTGTGGCAGCAACATGGCCAAGAACAACCTTTCCTAGAGATCAGAAAGCTGAGAGTCCTAGTGAAATAGTGAATTTACTGGGCGAGGTGTGGTACCTCTTCACTGTCCTCCTAGGGACCAAACTGAGTATCAGAAGTATTTGCACATTTAGGATTTCAGTGTTTTCAAAGTAATTATCCACAGGTAGGACAATTCATGTGTTTTCTTCTTTCCTTCCCTCCCTCCTGCATTTTGAATGATGTGAAACACAAGTTACATTTTTCTGCTTATCATCCATTTTAAAAAAACTAAACTGTGAAAGGTGAATGTAAATGTGTAGTAAGATTTCAGCTAACTCGTGTTTGGGATTGTCAGTATCAAAAAGGAATAGTTTATTGTAATTTATTATTACAATTTAATCAACAAAGTATGGTATAACACAGTTGTAGATGCAAAATTAGTCTACACCAGTGAATTATTCCAGATTTACACTTGATCCTCTAGTAAAAGGACTAAATAACACTTTTAAAAAAGATGTTTAGTTTTTTTGAGTTTAAAAAGGAATATTTCACTTACTCTGTTTAAATGCAGATTTTCAGTTATTTAGTCCTATCTGAAATTTTAAATGCTTAGATTTGAAAGAATGCTTGCACTTCAAAATGCTTGTACCGTTGAAGCAGACCCATAAAAAAATAGTGCATGAATGCCCACAGGATTGGAAGAGCATGAATAATGGTTCAGACTTTGGTTTAACAATTGAATGAAAAGCCTGCTTAGCTTCCTAAGAATCATGCTCCATTTGTTTCTAAATGGAGCTGGAGTTTCAGTAATTTGGGGACAGATTTTCAAAATATCAAGTCACCTGAAACAAAGCTGACAGGCTTTTTAGAAGTTCACACCCTTGACTGTAGATATCTAAGTTTAGATACCCCTTCAAGACATCAACTGCTGTCATTAGGCTTTCGGGTCTACCCATAATGTCTCTGAAACCTGATTCTTAGTTACTTTAAATATATATATATATCTACATATCTAATTCTGCTTTAGAGATTCTGCCTTTTTAGAGATTCTGCAAATGCAAGCCACAGGATTTATTTCTGAGCAACTCTTTTTACAATCTAAGCCACATAAAATAAAGTAAGAGTGTGCATTTTAATAAAATGTAACTATTTAAAAAAATACTGCTATTTTCTGGTCATGTAGTACTTAACTAAAAGGGAATTGCTGCTGTTTCTCATGCCCTTACCCATGGAGAAATGTGTTTTGGTAGCAATTAGAGATGGACAGTTCCCTGAGGCACTGAACTCTTCGGTGTTTAGCATTAGTCACCTTTCTGTTAACTTTGTAAATCACTTCATTTTTCAGAAGTGGATGAAACTGCTCTTAAATGGGGTGGGAATACTCTGCTATTTTAGGTCACTTTTACCTATTTAGAACTTCAAAAAGAAACATGTACCAAAAGCAAAAACAAATTATGGCAAAAAAAAAAATTAATTAAAATCTACTCTACCTCTCAATTAAAGCCTTAGACCAGTGCAAAAAGTTGTAGCAGCTTTTTTTCCTGTGATTTTGTCTTTTTCTCTGTGCTAGTGTTTCCTCTCTAATAACAATGTGCCCTCGTTTTCACACGAGTGTCAGTTTTATGTGCATTCATACAGCACTTCAAAAGTCATTCTGATTTATAAGGCAGCTGTCTCAAGCACTGGGACTCTTCTTTCCCATGTGCTCACACATCCCTTTCTACAGGGGTCAATGTAGCTACAGCATGATTTGAAAACATTTGAATCCAAAAATATGGCTTTGTTCCCAATAACTGCTGTGATTGCAAGTCACAAACCAGTGACTAAAGCTAGAATTACTGCTCTGTAGATTTCAACATTTCATCTCTTTAGTTTTCATTTTATTCTGTGTTGTTTAGGAAAAAAACTCTGTATTTTTATTCAGAGAACAAAACCCTCCACATCCACACTCAAGATCTGCCTCTAATCATTGGAGAAATGGGAACTCTGATGGATGTTTGTGCCATTAATAATATTTGCACCTGGACTTTTTCAGCAATGATCTGTGTTTGCAAATGGCTGAGTGCACTGTTTTAACCAGATATTCAGCATGTTTTTATTAGATTATTTCCCAGAAAACAGAATATGAAACAACCATGAGAATACTGCTTTCTGAAAAATCCTCCCCAAACTGAAAATGACCCAGTCAACCCAAACTCAACAACAACAAAAAAAGTCCTTTCAATAGGAGAAAATTCATGAAGTACTGTGGCTGGTGTTCCAGCTTTTCCTACAGGAGTCAGCAGAAGCTTTGTGATTGTGCTCATTTCCACTGTTACATTTGCTCTCCTCCCCATCTCTTGGAGTGCAATACTTGCTTTGGAATGCACATTTTTGGGTTGCAGGACGGAGGTGTTATTTCTCCTACAATGATAGTATTGTTTCTCCTCAGCTGAAATGCAGTGGTAGATTGTTCCATAACTAGCTTAAATCCTTAGATATGGAGACTTCTTAACCATATGGAACACAGATTTATTTTTTAATTTCTATGGATTTGAGTAAAGCTTTAGCATGGGAAGAGAGCACAGCTATGGGATAGAGAGAGCCATAGCTCTGTGTTTGGGCTGGGTTCTGTATCTTCTGTCTGTCCTACAAACTGGAAACACAGTGATCGTGTCTTTTATTATTGCTATATCCTCTGTTCTGTTTCACTTGTTGTTTTAGATGAACTCAAGGCTCTAGCCCTGGATTTATAGCAGCATGTTGTGCTGCTGATTGCTCACAAAAGTGATCACAAAACAGCTCTGAGAAGCTTCTCCTGTGAAAGAAGTGATGTGTTTGCAATTCGGAAGTTAAGAATCATAAAGTAACATTTTAAATGAAAGCACCCAATTTTTTCCTGAAAAATGGTTGTACATTAGGCAGAGTCTCACTGAGGGAGGTTAGGAAAGAGTGTGTTTCTTCTGCAAGAAAATAATGCTACTAAGCCTGATCACTTCTACCACATCCAGTCAAGAGTTCTCTTATGAATCTGTTTATAACTTGTGGAACACATTATGTTTTTTCTGCTCTGCTGAAGGGGTGGAAAAGCAGTGGGAAGAGTTCAAAGACTTGCTAAGTTCCTTGAAGTTTGATGGAAACAAAAGTGTTCTGAGGAGATGGGACACATACATAAGCAATGGGTAGGAGAGCTGTAGTTCTGCCTTCAGGCACAAGAGGAATGATGGAGGATGAGTGTGAGGGACAAAGTACCACCTATGAAATGTGTCACCTATCTCTATACTGGAAGTGGGACTGTGAAACAGCCAGTTTCACTGTCGTAAGCTGTTGTGCCAAGCTCCAAAGGTCATATGGGCTATCTATAGCTTTCCCTAGGAAATATCAGCTTAGGACTTTTGTTAGAGAAGGTGAGAAGCAGCAGGTTCTTAGGTATTATTCCTTCAGCCACAATTTAATGTGTGCCTGTGCATTCTTATGGAAGGCCTTCCTGTTAAAGGGATGGGATGTCTTTTAAACATTTTGTGTGGGAGAATTAAAGAGGAAAGTTCTCTTAGTGTGCTGTGCCCTCTTCACAGGGCAGTGTGGCAGGAAGGTGACCTGCAGCAAACTCTCCAGCCCAAGTTCTTCTGGGGACTCTGCAGTCCTAATAGCACTTGAAAGAGTCACCCACTAAGAAAACCCACATTATGTAACATGGAAGTTGATGTGGAGACTCCTCATTTTTATATCACTTTGACCTGGATCACCAGGTGTGTCCAGAATTACATTTCCTTTTGAACAAATTTTAAAAGGTTTGGGGTGTCTTTTAAAGAAAGTTGGAGATGTAACAGCCACGGGTAGTCACTGTTCTTATAGAGATAAGGGATTCACACAATGGTACAAAGAATTAAAAGTAATGACTTGCAACAATTATAAGAGCATTTATTTAGCATTTCTCCCTAAAATTCTCTGTGATAATCCATTTTACAAATGCGATTTCTGATCCAACATTTCTGGTTTCATAATGGATTGACTGCAATTATTGAGGTAGCCAGAGAATTATTCAGACCACAAAAATGAGGCAGTTATCCTGTGAGCTACTAAGATTAACCCTTGAAAAAATCACATCAGTACAAAAATGCAGGTAGACATATTTTGTTGCCTGACTCTCATCTCGGTGCTTGCTTGCTTCTTTCCTTGTTCTCCCTCCTCCTTCCAAGACAGAAACACACATGCAATTCTTGGCTGAGGCACAGCTGAAGACTTTACTTTAAAATAAGTAAAAAATAAACTCCTTAATTCACTACTGCAGTCCTTGTGCACAAGCAAGCTGTTTCCTGTTAATGTGGTATAAGCAAGCACTCATCCCTGAGGACATCACACCCTGCGGGTTCTTCCCTTTCAAAGTGTTTATGTTTTACCAGTCCCAAGGGAATACATAAACTTCTGGACCATTTTGAGTGTGGTGCCATTTTAATGTGATTCTGCCTTTTTTTTTTGGAGGTAAAAACTCTAGAAATTTCTTTGTGTTCTGCTTAAAGAACTAAGATCTAATCATGGTTCTTACAGCAGAAGAAATCTTACGGAGATATTTCCATTTCAGCTTAGTTGCCTTTGACTCGTGTTTCGTGGGGAGAGACTGACTCATGCTTTACAGCTTGTTGGTAGGGGACTGTCCTGGGATGTGGGACAGCCAGAGGAACGTCACTGTTCTCTCACAGAGACCTTGCCAAGAATTGGGCAGAGCAGACTTGCAGCCTTCCGTGCTCATGGGGCCACACACGTTCTTGTTTTGACAAATGTTCATTGCATAATGGAAACCTTAAGATTTGACTCAGAGTGGAACAGTCATTTTATTGTCTCTGGGCATTTATTGTCTCTGGGCAGTATCTCCATGCCCATTCTGTTAAGTTAAATGTGGCCTTGCTTTGTCTGGGCAGCATTAGCTGCTGTTTTGCTAAATGTCCCAATTTTTCATTCCTTTTAGTAACTATTAATCTGTGAGGAGAAGGTAGCAGGGGGGGAATTTAGATGAAAATTCTCCAGGAACACAGTCTCTTCCCTTAGCAGGAGAATACTTGTGAAAATGAACGAGAGACCTTTTGGAACCTCATTTGGAATTAAGAATATTTTCCTGCTGAGATGATTAAATTAAAACTTTCACGTTCATTACTCCATATGCTTATGTGGTTTAAGAAGATCTAGAATTAGTGACTATGCTTTTTGATACATTCTAAGAAATCATAATTTAGGGAATAAGGAGGTTTTGCAAACACGAGATTTGAGGATCATCCATGAATAATTCATCCACTTTTCTTACTGCATGAAACAGAGGTGTGCTGGGAGGATACCAACATCTTCACTTTCCTGTGAACAATAGTTTGGGGAGAAAAGTGAACGAGTTAATTGAAATGCATCAGCTGCTATAATAGAGTCATGTTCAGTTTGGGGATTAAATTACCCTGACTTTAGCACTGAACAATAGATTTGCTGTCTAAACAATCCAGCTATGCTAAATTCTCTGGTTATTTCACAAAGTATTGTTGAACAGAGCTGTTAGCTTTCTTCACTTCAGCTTTTAGATTTTTTTCAGTCCTTCCTTACATCTTATTTCCTGAAGTTGGGAATCATCAGTTCTGTTGCTGCTTCTTTACTTCCTTTCAGACCTCTGTATTTCCATGCTGGAATTGTGTTCACCTCATTGTCTTTGATCTTAAAGAAGTAACCAAACTGTCTGGATTCTCATCACTTCAAATTTGTATAGAATTTTAACTTTGAAAAATTACAATTTTTCTAGATTTCTCTGCAGCAAGGTGATGAGAACTAGGCTCCCAAACCAACTTGTGTTAAACCACAGCCACAGAAGAATGGTGAAGGCTAAGAGCCTGACTGGTGGCATATGTTTAAACCAGCTCTTTTTCTTGCAGACATGTTCACACGTGATCAAAATCTAGAAAGAAAAACTGTCAAATAATCTTTGTTTTGGAAGCTTTGAACACATTTGTAAACCAGCCCCCCCATCTTGATTTAGGTCCCCGGAGTCAGTGGCTGGTTTTGGCAGGTCTGTGGGAGAGGAAGGAGGTTTTGTAAATGGGTTCTTGTGTGAGATGTTCTAATAATTGATCCAAGAGGGTTAATCTTCCCATGAAAAAAAACCTCACTACTTAACTCATACAAGTGATTACTGGCTGATCTTTGGAGACACTGGGAAGAGTTCCCAGCACTCCAGTGGGGTGTTGGTGTTCTGGAGGAGTGTGTTCTGCTGCAGTAGGACTTTAGTTGAAAGAGAGCTGTGAGTGTGACTTCCAGCAATGAAAGCAAATACTCTGTTCCTGACCAACAGCTTCTCTTTGTTAAAAGTAGTTCCTTCTTGTGCGAAGCCCTCTTCATGTTACCTAGAAATGTCAGAAATTTAGGTCTGTATAAACTGGGCACTATACTGTGTTTGTAGTTTATTGTGGAAAATGTCTTATTTTAAATCCTCTTATACCCACTTTTCCTTAATAAACAAAACAAAACCCAGGTGGCATAGATTTGGCAGTAGACAGCAAGATTTCTGAACATTTAAAATTTCTGAACAGGAACAAATATATCTAAAGGGACCGTATTTACTTTCATATAATTGTGATAATAATAAACATTTTACTTTTATATTGCCTTTTTCATCAGTAGTTCTCAAAGCACTATTTGAAAAGAAGTTTGGCATTACTTCTCTGTCTTTACTGTGGGAAAACATATGGATACCATACGATCTGGCACCAAGATCACTTAATAGCTGGGTGGCAATTAGAGCCCAGCTCCCTCTGCAAGATGGAAATGCTATTTCTTCTTTCTCTTGGTAGCTTTGGATTGCCAATATATTTATTTAGGGGATGGCAACTTGACCTCACAGATTAGTGTCCAAATGCTTGAGGAAGGATGTTATTTTTGGACCAAAGTTCACTTGTATCTGGAGATGCCAAAATGTTTACAGGCCCAGGAGTTCATCTGACCATTTACGCACAAACACAGAGAGGCTGGTGTGAGAATATACTGCACTGCCATTCTCAGCTTGAGTTGCTCATTCCTGCCTTCTCTGAGTCAGTGAGCTTGAGTCTGAGCGTCAGAGACAGGCTGAAGGGAGCTGTGCTGCTGGAAATGCGAGCTGGCATAATAAATATTTGAGTGTTAGAGGTGAGAGTGAGAAAACTGATAGAAGTGGATCCATCATAATTGTGCTTTCGTAAAAGATGGAAACAAGCAGTACTTTTAATCCATTATTTACTTACTAGATGGTATCTAATTATTTAGGCAATTTTCAAAGCCAGTAAAAGCCTCGACTAATTCCGAATTATATTTTAACTCATGCTGAACTCTCTGTCTTCTAGGTAAAATATGAGCAATTTTGATGCTTTTATGGGTAAAATGCCTTCTTGTCTGTGAGAACTCTCATAATTTATCTACTTAAGTACTGGACGAAAAAATAATAAATTAAATATGGTACTCTTTAAAATGGTCTTTTCCCCAGTTCATTCCAAGCTTTTTCTATAGATTCTGGAAGCTGTAAGAGGAAAGCAAAGATTCAGAAGTCAATAGAGCAGCTTTATGTCCCATCTAGCATTTCTCCTTTCAGTTAAAAGCTGTTTGGACACATCACAAATGAGTGTGGTCTATTGCTACTAATAAAACACAGTTATCACTATAGTGACTTGGGCAAAAATAATTAATTCTTTTCTTCTTGGAGATTCTTGGTGTGTATAAACGTTGTTTGTAGGCTAAACTTTCAAATATGTCAAATAGACTTAATGTACTTTTGAGCAAGAACAGTCTTGTAGTCCTTGATGCTGCTGAGATTAGTCTCAGGACTGCCTTAAATTACTCCAGCTAGTAGCTTAATTGTTTCCATATAGAACAATTCTTAGTATCAAAGGAATTCTCAATTAGGTTAAATTTGTTATGTGATAGAATAACAGGTTTAATGATAAGGGTGTTCTGCTGCATGCCTCTATAAAGACAAACGTTTATTCTACCAATGAGCTTAGATTTGTTTTTCCCATGTCTTTGAATATTTGGGCTCTTATTTCCAGATTTGACCTGCTAGGGTTGTGGTGGTCTGGCAGATTCTTGCTGAAGGATTTGAGTCACAGTCACACACATCTGCATGTCAGGAGTATCAGAACCCAGAGGCTGGTTTTGGACCTGTTGCTGCTTGATGTTAGTTTTTAAGTGCAGAAGACACACCTGTCCTGAGCTTTGAGAATTGCTAAAAATTGAAGTTTTGTCATGACTTACATAACTGCAACTATCTGAAAATAATTTTCAGGGCTCTACAGCAAGAAAATATTTTGACAAATTAATTCAATCCCCACTTTTTTTTTCCTACCTTGATTTCCTCTCCTTTCCCTTCTCCCCTCTCCCCCTTCTTTAACTACAGAACCAGCATGTGGACTGACAAATTTTATTTCAACTGTAACCCTGTGTGACTGGAAAAAAACAGAGATATAAACTCCAGTGATTGATTCTACAGTGGAAATCTTGACAGAACCATGGGTCTGTTTTTGTGGCACTAGGAAAATGATATTTTGGCTGGTATTAGTATTATGGTAAAGAATAGTCAAATTCTGATTATAAGAAAAAGTTTCATAAAAGGATCAGTTCTACCCCTGATATGAAAAACCAGGAGCATCATTTTCATCTGGATTTTTGTGTATTCCAAAGTGATTTTATGTGGATTAGGAATAAAGGTGAAGATAACAGGAGCAATGAAGAGCCTGACCTATTGTAGGGGAATAGTGATACATGTTCATATATCTGTCATCCAGATGATTGTTTCATCACCCTAAAGGCAAGGGGAACTTGCCAAAAGTTTTTCTTCTGTCCACTTTAACCCTGCTTTCCCAGTGTTCATTTGCAATATTTAAAATGAATTCTGCACAAATTCAAAGGCAGCGGAGTAATAATAATTCTGATCTGGATCCCAAATAAATTTGTAGTTATTCAGAAGAAAAAAAGAAAAAAATGTTTATTTGGTGTTTTTATTTTTTCTTTCTCCATCAAGACAGAACTTTGGTTAAGAAGCTTGTAAAAAAACCTACCTGCAACCTTACCCTGGCTGTCAGTTTTGCCTCAGTATTTTGGAGCCATCTGTAAATCTTGGATCTCAAAATTCCACCATGAACGTGACAGAGAGTAGCATGGTATAAAGTCATCACTAGAGATCCATTTTATTTAAGGGATAAGCAGAAGTACGTGATGGAGTTGTGGTGGCTGAGTGTAATGGGCTGAACGTTTTCCAGGCTTCTCCTTTCTCCTTGTGCAGACTAGAAATAGTAAAGATTCCCCCTCATCACTAGGAAATGGTTTCTGTGCCTGGCTCTCCCAACTGCTAATTTGAAAAGAAATGCTTTACTTCTAGGGAAATTTGTCTCGCTTCAGCCCTCATCTTTCATTTTTCCTAGTTTTTGTGCTTCAGGAGCCATCTGGCATCAGATTTCTTTCCCTGTTATTGAATGCTTTTTGGTCTCTTCTGATAAATGAGACATGTGGAATTTGTCAGATTTCTCATGATGAGGTAAAACCTTATTGTTTTAGTGTTATGTTTATTAAATTAGAACAGAAGAGGACATAATGTTTTCTTGAAAAGGACTCTGTGGTGAGTTCACAGGACTGCTGGACCTGTACCTTGCAAGCTGTAAATGTGTCCTGTGGAGGTTCCACACTAAACAGAGGCCATACTGAATTTGGACACTGAGGGAGGCTGATGCCTTCTACCAAACCTCCTTGATTAATCTCTGAATGATGTGCTGAAAAGAGTAGCAAAGAAATGTAGAAAATAAAACTCTCAGTGGAAGAACCAAATAGTCAGAAGTCTTGTCAGATCTTAAATACAGGTTCTATTTTAATTTATATAAGCACTATTGGCTGGCAAAAATGAGGTGTTCAGAGGTTAGCCTAATTTCTGATGACAGCAGATTCTTAAGCAGCTGAAAACCCGCAATATATTTTGCTCATTCTGGTAGAGTAGGCTAATTATAAAACCATATGGGAGAGTGTGGGAATACTGTGTTACACACATATTTGATGTGGAGTGATGCCTTTTAAACAGAATAAAAAAAATCACTGAGATTTCAAAAGACTTTCTTTTTCATCAGTCATAGATCAGTCTCAGCATGGTAAGATGTGAAAAGAAAGTTCCTAAAGTAACAAATGAAAATGGACTTGCAGACAGTACTGAAAGACCTCCTAGTAATAAGATAAAGTTGACAAATTTTGACTGGGAAAGAAAGAATTGTATCAAGACTGCTGAGTGTATGACAGTGGGAGAATTGTTCAGATGGATTAGTGAAGGACTCAGATTTAACTAACTGACTAAACACTCTTTTGGGATGGTGTATTACTGATTAGTTGTTTTTTCCTTTGATAGGTTAACCTCACCCTAATCCTCAACATGTTCTCAGAAGTAAATGAATTTGATTTTATTGTAGCTTTAGTAGAAATTACCATTATGTGTCCCACTAATTTTATCTGAAAGTTGTTAAGCACTTTAGAGTAGCTACAATTTTTTATATATAGTTAAATTATTGTCCATGTTGTGTTCTCATGAAAAAAGGTGGGTCTGACCAAGAAAGGGGGCTATAAAGCTGTGTTTGCTGTCATTGTTAATCTCATTTTTAATATATATCTATTAGAAGCTTTTCCATTATTTTGCTGAGGGATCATGTCAACCTCCATCAAATTTTTATTTGTTCATTGTCCACTTGTTTACCTTCCAAAACTTTTTTGGTTGCTTTTCTTCCTCTCCTTCTATTTTCTTCTTTGTTCTCTGGAATCACCCACATCCCAAAAATTGCCAGATTTAGCAGTAATTCTTTAGACTTCAAGTGGCTATTTTTTTCTTCCAGGGGAAAATTGCCTGATTTGGTAGAGTTAAGAACACTGAGTTACTTTTTGCCAATTTGGTTCTGTACTTTTGAGGGCTCTCAGTGAAAACTTAGGGACATCACCAATTCAGAATACTTTTGCAAGTCATCCCAGTGTGTGGTTCTGTAAGTGACTGGTTTCCCAACTTGCAGACCAGAGCCAACCCCATGGGCAATAATATTGTTCCAGGGTAAAACAGCAAAAGTGAACTCAAAACTGAGCCTAATTCAATTGACTATCACAAGACAGTGAGTGATTTGAAGCATTTTGAGTTACTTTCTAATCACTTCAAATTCTATTTTTAATAGAGTTTAAAGCTATAAAGAGTGAGAACTAAAGATTTGGATTTCACTGTTTCTAACAGCTAGCTAAAGTTAGACTGACACAAAATCATCCTTCATAACATAGAAACTGAGAGATAATCAATGTAATTTTTTCTGTTACTTATAACTCATCTAAAGCTGTTTATAAGTACAGGATCTTACCATCTTGAGTGATGGCTGTATAGGTGGCGCAGATTTTAGGAGCCTTTGGAAGTTTTTTCATAATAAAGAGGTTTCTCAAGGCCCTTCAAAGACCCTATCATTCACATAATCCTTGTTGTCTTTAAATTATGATAACATTCTTGCTTGTCACATCACACAGACCATAATGAAAGGCAAAGATTAACCACCTGGGCCATTTACTGCTAAGTGCTAATAACTGCAAATCCAACAGAAAGACATTGCCACTTTAGCGGGGTACAACAGTGACTGCATTTCACAGACAAGGCCATTAGTGCCTTAATGCTCAGGAGTGTGAGCATGAGAAAACTTGTTCCTTCCAGATCTGGACAATAATTGTGGTTGCCATATTTTCTCATTGCAGTAGATATATTTTCATTAACATTCTAGATGGATTTTTTCCATTCTGCTTTCTCTTGTTTGATTGACACCAGCTTTGTGACTTCTCAGGGGATGGGTTGTATCTCAGCATTTAAGTTAGCCCTTCAGATAGTCCCTTCTTTCCCTTTTTTTTTTTTTTCTTTTTAAATTAAATACCACTTTTTGAAAGTTGATGTTTCTTTTTACAGTATTTTCTAGAGGCTTAAAGCTTTAAGGCCAACAACATTATTACACCAGTCAAGTGCCAGCAGGAAAGTCTCTTAAAAAAAGACGGGAATAAAGTAATCTATAATCCACCTTGACTAATGTTTGTCAGACCAAAGAAAAGGAAAAACTAGCAAATAGAATTTTTAAGGACTGGGGAGGGGGGCATGGTGGGAGGAAGGGGCATATTTAATAACAATCAAGACATTCAGAAGAGCTTAGAAAAGAGTTTTTTCCCAGATGTTGTAATGTGAGGAGGCCACATGCGAAGTTTATTTGCACAAATTCATCTTGCACTGATTTTTTGTCTTATGGAAGGATCTTGTTTTTGTATCTGTTTCTGTAAACATCTTGACTTAAATATTTCACATATATCAATTGCAAATGGGTTGAAACAAGAATAACCAAGGGGCAGTTACGAGAAGTAAATTTGAATGTTTTGTTACGTATGACATATTTCCTTCTCTCCTGTCCTTCCAGAGAGGTGGCCAGATGCCCCTGAAGGCTCTGGTCTTTCTCAGGGTTATGTGGAAAAAAACCAAAGATGGGGCTGAGCTGGGGAAAGGAGATCATTAAATATTCTGGGAGAAATGAGGGAGCAGTGCTTGTGGAGCATGAGGAGGAAATAGGAGGAGGGAGAAAGGGAGAGAAGGATCAGGCCTTGCAGAAGCCCAGGGATGCTGAGGTGAACTGGCCTGAGCTGGTATTAGGGCTCTCTAATTCTTCAATTGACTGTTCCTGGAAAGGGAAATGGAAAGAATCACAGTTACCATTTGCTTCAGAGCCTTTGTTTAATAACCAGGGCTGCAGGCAAAAGGTGCTGGGGGGTTGCTGCAGAGCAGAATGATCACGGAACTATGGGCAGCCCTGCCAAGCACCCCTGACTGGCACAGCCTCTGTTCTGTCTGAATTCTCCCTAGGATGTCCTTGGCAGTGCAGACCTGTGCCATTGCCTGCTTCCCAGGACCCTTCCAGTACACAGGTGTTGGGCCTGCCTTAAATCGAGAAAAAGAAAAGTCCACAATTCAAAAAAGTTCATTTGTGAAAATGCTAAGTTGCATATTACACTATCAAACACTAAGACTAGGCAAAATGCAACAATAGATGATATAACATGATATCAATTTTATGGAAATTAAGATATTACATCTTGTAATGTTTTTCCAAATCCTGTATTTTTATATGATTTATGTTATAATAATGGTCCAAAATATTTTTAATAAGTTAAATTCTTTGTACAACCTCTTTTATTTGAGGTATTTATTTTAATAATTTAATTAACAGTCACAGAGTAAGATTTTTTTTTCAGCTAGCAGCAGAGCCACCTTCATTTAAAATGCAGTTAACTTGGCTTCAAAATTAGGTGACAAAAGGCTGTAAATTTCACCCTTTTTGTTTTGTGTAAGCTGTAGGTAAAAACTGATCTCCGTGTTCTTTTTGTTTAAACAGCTCTAATGAATTCTGTTTGTCTCGAGTAAGCAGCATAGTACCCAGCAGTAGACACTGTGCTCTTATCTGAGGATATAGAAAGGCACAGATCATGTTGTGTTATTTCAAAAATGGTGTGTAATTATGGAAATAAAGAAAACATTAGAAGAGACGAGCCTGTGTCATATGTGCACATTCAGCTTTTGTTTTCTGGGACAATGTTTGGGTTTCTCTAAGCATAAATTTTTCACTTGCGAAGTTATGAGGCTTCTTCAAAATGATGAACCAACTTTCTATGTTTATTTACCAAGAAAAAAGAAGAAAATTTCCCTGTAAAGTGGGCTTCCCAGCATGTTCAATACTGCATCCTTTACAAACTTTCTAAAAAAATTTATACTCCAAACCCTGAACTAGCCCCCAGATAAACCACACAGCAGCTTTTTGTGCAGTTTTCTACTTCCAGGACATTACTTTCCAAGGAGGAACTTTCACACATCACATTTGTATGTCCTTTGTTGGGCTTGGCCTTGAAATTGTATTGGGACATAAAATATATTTGATTATTATATTTTATGCTGCTTATTCACTGCTTACAATAAATATACTTGATGTTGGGAAGCTACTAATTGAAAATCTGGGCACTTAGGAACCTGTTTGTTCCCTCAGGAGGCACTGAGTTTTAAAGCCAATGTCCCTTCTACCATCTGTGACTGGCCTGTTTTATATCAAGGTTCTTCCTGAAGAGGTCTGGAGAGCTTTAGATTTGGTCATGATTTGGTCAGCCTCTGTTTATGGGTAAGGACAGCATAGTCCTAAGTATGAGAGGTATGGGGATCAAGAGACAAAGAATTAGACAAAAACTCTCGAGTTGAATTTTATTTCCTCACTGAGAGCTGTGATTCTCAGAGATGAAGTGATATTGTGGGAAATCTTGTAAAGGGCCAAAAATTTGAAACCCAGTCCTGAAACCAGTTTTTGAATCCCAAAAGACTGCTGCTGTTGAATAAACAGTTGCAAAAGAACTCAATGATGTTTCTGAGAAGCCTCAGATGTTGAGGCTTAAAAGTCATGTAGCAAACCTTATATCATGTTTTGTACCTTCTGATAATTAATGCAGGCCAGCATAGCTCTCATTAAATTGTATATAATTTATACAAGAGCCAAAGGATTTGACTTGTTCAGTTGGAAAATCCTACATAGGCTCATCCTAATTACAGCTGCTGTGTCTATATTTACTGTGCTCTTTAGAATTAAAATTTTATAATGCTACCAAGAAGTTGAGCATCATTTTCTGTTTGTACTCTTGTGGCATCTGAGAGCCCTCAGAGAGACACCAGGCAAAGGCACAGGGACTGGTTACAGAAGGTTTCTCCTGGTGTTTGCTCGTTGCTTTGTTGAAACAAGTTTGTCTCCATATCAAGGTGGGATACTGGTATTGGGAAAGGGCGAGCCAGAAAAACCCAGAATTTGGTAATTAAGATGTGACACAAGCGAAGCTCAAGTTTCAAGGCTCAAATCAGACATTACTTAATATTCCATCTTCCTCATGAGCCCAAGTGCCAAAGCCTGGGGCTGTAGAGGGGCACAGAGATCTTTCTGGATTTAGCACTATTTCACAATGAACTCAGTTCTTTCTTAATAGAGCAAAAGAAGGGCTAAATTATCAGTACTCCACCTGCCTCCCCCACCAATGGAATTGTTTTGTAGCCAGCCAATTCCCCAATTACTCTCCTGCTGTGAGATTCAGTAACCTGTCAGAGGTCTGTTGTATTGCAGGAGCTGAGCCAGGCTCTGTGTGCCAGTGCAGGGTGTTAAGCCCACAGCAATTCCTCATTTGTCTTTTGCTGCAGGATGTGGTGTGTCTGGTCACCTGAGGTATACAATATTATCCATATTTTCTGAATTAGTAAGTAAAACTTGTAAATAAACAATTTTATTGCTTAAGACAATTTGAACAATACATATTTTTCTCAGTATTTATAAGATATTCCCTCCCATCCTGTAATTATATCAGCCTGGAATTCAAGCATTCCTACAGAACTGTAATTCTACACACATCAGTGAAATGGATGTGTTCCTGAAAGCTCATATTTTTGTATTGACAGACATTTGCCTTACCTAGGTAAGATAATATTGAACTTGTTCTCCAAGACAGAGCTAAAGCCCGGGGTTTGGACATGAAATGGTCTTCTTTAAATGGGATACAGGGCTTAAAAACCCCCCATCTTATCAGTACTTCTTAGTACAATTTTGTACTTGCATTGTTTGCTCTTATTAATAAGAACTTTCCTAAAGCTTAAGACTTGAATAAATGAATATTTAATTTAAGTAGAATGGTAAACTATCCAAGGGTTTGTGAATGCCTGGGGTTATCCCTTGGTTACTGCATCTCTGAAAGTTCACTGTGAAGCACAAATTAAAGCACCAAGCCTTTATTTAAGTGTTGTGACCTGCCAAATAGACTCATCAGGCAGCTGGGGGGAAGAGATTTCGATTTCTCTGGGTCTGCTTAGAAAAACAGCAAAATCTCCCTAGCAATTCTTTACCAATGTAGTAGGAGTGGAACTTCAGAGTCTGTGTCTTCAAACAGAAAGGGGTCGCTTGTCTCTGACCAACCTGACCTATCTGAGGATGTCCCTGCTCATTGCAAGGGGATTGTACTAAAGATCCCTTCCAACCCCAGCCACTCTGTGTTTCTGTGATTTCCAGCTCTGTCAGCAGTGTAATACCTCAGCTTCCTCTGTTGCTGTGAAACCAGCACGGGATAATCCAGGAGGAATATTATCTGGCTCAGCCAAAATATTTGTTGGGGTGGAATGTTTCTTTGGGAGAGGTGTAGGATGAGAACACATTGTGCTTTAGTTCATCCATGAAATTAATTGCAGACCTCTGTTGTTCTGATAGCACCCTTTCCAAAAGGGTGCCAAAAATCCTTTACTAATTCCTTCACTAGGCCTGTTGGACAGAGGAGCTGGAAAGAGGACAAGAAGGACCCATGTGTAGGGCTGGAGAATATTGTCCTTCATAGAAAGGGTCAGACTGACAGAATCAGAATGTTTTCTGTAAACCAAGTTTTGACCACATTTGCGTTAAGCAGTACAGTGGTGTGTTCCCCTAACAGGCACTGCTTCTGTACTGTCTTCTGTTTTTTTTTTTTTCTCTGGTTTCTTTTTTTGTGTGTGTGTGCGTGATTTTGTTTTTGTTGTTTTTTTTCTGTTTTCTAGTCTATAAAGCCCGGCTTGGTGCTAGACTTTTTAGCTGTTCATCTGGTCACACGAATTAGAAAATGAGAGGTTTTTTTTCACAGTTAAAATATTACTTTGCTTTGAAACAACATTCTTGGACGAATTTTTATAATGCTTCTTCAAAATGTTTGTAAAACAGACATAAGAATGATTTTTGAGATATTTATAAAAATTATTCTCAACGTATCAGTGGTGGTTTTTTAAATTCTTAGAACTTGTATAAATTTACTAATTTTTAGTTTAGCAGTCTCAAAGTATTTTGTAATAAACTTACTCTTAATAACAAATGAAAAGATGCTCTCTTTCCCCCAGATGAATTGGCAGAGAATCTGGATTTTCTGTACAAAGAATATAATTTTAAATGGTACATTATGTCCTTAATTTTGAATTGTAAAGCCCTTCATCCTGGGAGGATGAACAGCCCCCAGGCACTGGTGCACAGGGGGAAACTGGAGTAAAGCTCAGGACTTTGGCAGTATGATAACTTGATCCCTCAATCTCTGCCAATGAGCTGGTGTGATTTAAGGTTTCTACTCTGATTTTGTTTTCTTGTATGCGAAGCCAGGGTGGCCCAGGAGCCTGGTAATCAGCAGAACCTGGCTGGGAGGTAAATCCCCTTCACAGACTGGCATCTCTGCACTGTCACAGCTTCTCAGGGAGATTACAGGGGAATGATGTCTTGGATGGTTAGTCAACCTTGACAGCTCCATGGTAGAGCTGGTTACAGAATCTATTGCAGAACCTGTCTGTTTCTGTTTAATTCCAAGCACGGAGACAAACCAGAGATACTCTATCTGAAACTTGATTTTAGCTCGTTATGGTTCCATGCACATGTCAATATTTTCTGCTCTGTAATGGTAATCAATAGCTAAAGAAAAAGGTAAATTTATATGAAATATTATTTATCAAAATGTTTGTTGTACAAATTCTTCTTTCCTAGGCTTGCACGAGCAAATGATATTTATTGACTTTAATTGGATATGATTGCATTCTGTATTCTAGGCAGAACAATTTTTGCTACTCTCTGCCTCTGTATTTGCTTTTCAAATTCAATTTTCTATACCAAAGAGAGTGAGAAGGCCATTTAACACAATGGTACTTACTTAGAATACTGATTATATAGTGTTCTCTGTCCCCTTCCCATCTTTGAGACATTTTATTCCCTGATGATCTATAGCAGTATTAAAAATCATAAACTGTAGCAGTAATAGACAGCTGATAGGCTACATATATGGAAAAATAACTTCTTTCAAGTTTTTTCATCATGATAGACACATAAATTAGAATTGAAATTAAAAATTCCTCGGGGATATTTTCTTAGTTAAAAAAAAATCCTCCTTACATGACTTGGTTTAGTTATTTTAGCTCTTTAAGTAAAGTGTATTGCTTGCTGTAAATAGCATATTAATTGATGTTAATAAGAAGTAGCTGTATTGCAAATAGTTTGTGCTATGGTACTGTTATCATCTACCCTCTAGCTACAACATTTATTGGTGTGCTGGGCCAGCATTATATACTGAAATGTTGTCACTTCAGTTACAGACACTGAAAATGGGGGTGAAAAAGTGTGCAGGGTTTTTCAGTCCCTGCTTCTCTAAACAAATTCTTCTCTAACTCTATTTGCTGCTGCTAGGAAATGCTGTTAAAGTGTAGGATCATTGCAGAAAGTATAATTTCCCATTTTTGCTGACATGGGGCTCTACAGTGGACAGTGTCATAAGAAAGTAAGATTAGTTCAACAGCATATAATAGCTGGCTCCAGGGCAGGCTAAAACTCTTGCCAATGGGGTAGTGCCCTTTTCCTGCAGGAAAAAACAAATCCTCTTTCAGTTCTTTTCTAAGGAATATTGTGAAAGCTTGGTACCTTCCAACTTTTGATGGATATGGAAAAGGAGAAATTGTGTAACGAGCTCATTATCTTGGAGCCAATTTACTGCTCTGATGGAAGAAGAAGGCCTAGGGTGAACATGGATTCTTTCCTTCATGTTTCCTGGAAGGAATATATTGTCCACAGCAATGATTTGGGAGAAGGCAGGGCTGTAATTTCACTATAACTTCCTCCTGAGTAGGAATGACAAGCCCACAACCAAATACAAGTCTGAAGTTGACTTTTGATCAAAAATATTCTGTTGCCCACTGAAGAGTGATCCACAATTCCCCTTGCTCCATACAGCTTTCTGCTTCACAGTTTTCTGGGTTTCTCACTCCAGATACAAGGAATTCATTGTCTGACAGACAGCAGGTGCTCTCATGCTTCATGGAGAATCTGCAGCACAGGAGAGTTCCAGGATGTTCTCTCCAAGCCTGCTCAGGCAGGCACTGACCCATTGAAGGCAGAGCTAAGTGTTTTCTGAGATGAGTCCTCCTGCTGAAGGGAAGGCAGCTGCTTCCAGGGATCACCACTATGTCTGTCTTCATACTAACCAGTCATTTCCTTAAGCAAATGTCTGTATTTGTAAACCTTTCTCCGCTTAGTTCTGCTGCCCTGTAACAAGGGCAGCACAAATTCCAGTCCTTTTTGAAGGGTGGTGCCAGGGTACAACTTTGTGCTACAGAGCAGTTTATAGCTGGACATTCAATACTCTAATTTTTTACTTAGGTTAGATCCTTTATTTGGAAAGAGTACACCATTTACACTGCCAAATACTCTGTTTCTATATATATTTTATTAATCTAGAACTTAGTGTTGCTTTACATAATTTCCCTGTGCTGGTGTAATACATGAATGTAGCATAAGTATTATAATGTTAACTCCTCTAGATTTAATATATATTTATTTTCTCAGGTTTTAAGGCTAGAGCAGCCCTGATTTTTATTCTGTACTTACAGTATGATAAAAACAAAGTAGCAGAATTGCAAATTTTGACCTTTCTGTCTTAATTATAGTGTGTATTATTTTATGCCTTCAAGCTCTTCTAGTTTAGGAGGAAGTTAACTTTGGTGGGGAAAGCTTGTGCCAAATGCACTTGACAGCTTAAAAATTTTCAGCCAATGCCCTCAGATTCTGATGTGCATTTTTGTTCTGCTGTGTAATTATAGCACCAGAAGTAGGGTGTACAATATGCTGCTGCTTTCTTCCTGCAGTGCAGTAGAGTGCATTTTGCTTAATGATGGAGGAGTGAGATTCTACACTGCACCAGGAGCCCTGTCTTGCTTTTTGAGCAAAGCAGAAAACAGCTCCCTTGTATGTTGTCACAAAAAAGAATCAGAGACTTTATTTTAGTACTTGACAAGGAACCTCTCCAAAGTGAGGAAATAATTTAATATTGGTTATAGATTCTTACCATGGAGTAACTGTGTAATTGTGTGTTGTGCTTTTTCTTAGGATTGTAGAATTAATGCAAACATTTTAATGCCACTGCCATCTTAGCTTGCAGATGAATAGTACTTTTTATTCTGTTAGATTTGGGTAACAAATACATAAACCCACCAAAATGTCTGTACTGAATACACTTTTCAGAGCTTCTCTGCTTTTGTCTTTATGCTGAATAGGTACAGCCCAAGGAGAAGATACAAACAAATGATTCCCTGTGCAGAAATTAAGATAGGAAGGATATTTGAAGGGTGCATGCCAAACACTCTTTTTAGCTGTTTAGTTTGCTCTTCAGCTACTGGTGAGTTGAAGGGATGAAATTAGCTGGACCTAGAGGATGGTTTTAACAAAAGACTCACCTGCTCAGGGTCATGTAAGAAAAAGTTTAGACAAAAGCATCTTGTTTAAAACAAAATGTATCTATCCAAGCTAATCCATGTGGATAACACATTTAGGGTTCTCACTGACAGGAGGTCATAGCCATCTGTATTTGATTGAATAACATTGTATCAAAGTCAACATGCTGAGGGCGCACCAGAAGTTATCAGAATTATCATTTCAATTAAACAGATGGCTGAGGAATCAAATGAAGAGCCTTTGAGTGATGGCTACAGAATCGATAATGTCTTTCTGAGCTTTATTGATTTATCTTTGTCCAGGCAGTAGAATTGATTTATGTCTCTAGCTTTATTTTGATAAGTCAATGATAGCTCAACTATTCCTAAATTAATGTCTTCTTTTTGTGGGGCTTACATTATTTTTTCTCCTGGTGAAGAGACAGAATTTTACATCAAGCCAAACTGATTTTACTAAGTAATTCTGTGGCTAATGGGGTATCATAAATCAAGCAGAAGGATGGTCTCTGCAGTTTCACATGGAATGGATGACTTAGAGTTGTGGCAAAGGCATTTATTTATTTAACCAGTCTGATGGTATTGCATTTTTCCTCTTTGTGCTAACAGAGCAGTTGACGTTTGCAAGCAGACAGGATCCTTGCTGTGAGGAATGCAGTAGTGTGAGGATTGTAATGTCTTTCCACAAATAACAGGGGAAAAGAAGAGAAAAATGTCTGTGTGTGAGAGAAGAAAAAGGCAGTCCAGCTCCACAAGTAAGCTGCTTTTGCCATATGGTGCATTCCAAATGTATGTGAAAGGACAAAACACATGGAGCTCAGTCTTGTGGTGTGGGGAACAGAGCCTGGTGTGGCACCAGATTGCTTCTTACAAATCCAGATAGCAGGGTTGGTTTTGCTGCTGTTAGAAATGTCCATATCAGTAAAAGTTTTGTTTTCCAGATCGTTGAAATATTGGCAATAATTTTACAAGATTGTAAATCAAGCACTTCCCAGCTGCTTGCTTGCCTTTTTCTTTTACAGTATGTACCCTTAAAAGTTCCTAGGAATAGTTCTTGGGGTTTTTCTAAAAAGTAGGAATGAAAAATAGCACCAATAACTAAACTTTCCCCCCTATGGTCTCTTTTCTGCAATTTTTTTCAGTACCAAACCCATGTGAATTGTCCAGTAAATACTGACTAAGTGGAACCTGCCGCCAGGTCTGGTGGTAAATGAACCTGGGAGTTCTGAGGCAACCAAAAGTTATGTTTGAGGCTTAGCTTTTTATTTGCCTTAATAGTTAGTTCATAGTAGCTCTAACAGGACCCAGCCAAGCTGTGCCTCCCTGCTAGCTCCAGCTTAAAGCAACCTTATACAGTGTCATAAAGTATGTATATCATAATTTATCTTTCTGGGGATCTTCATGTATCAAACAGAACATGGCTACAAGTCTCTTCAACTGTTTTAATCTGTATATGTATTTTTTTAGAAATACAAATAGAGAGGAAAAAGTAGTATTGAAATGCAGTGTGTTTGGAAGGAATGCCAGGAGACCTGGGTCGTAATTCTAGCACTGGCTGATGTCAATAATCAGGTAAATGACTTCATTTCTTTTATCTTCATCAGTGATTAGATGGATAAGTGGGCTCAGAATTGCTAATCCTACCTATTTTTAAAATTCCTTTAGTTTAGGTGGTAGCTTAGGATCTCAATTCCTTTGAGCATATAGGTCCCTCTCTTTAATTACCTTTATCAGGGAAAGGTCTGTGCTTTAATTTGTGCCAGGTTTTTTGAAGGTCATAAATTCAAAGCCCTGTTGTTACTGACTAGGCAGAATAGAACTGCTGTGTTAAAAAAAAGAAAAAAAATCAACTTTCAAGGCTGGAGAAAAAGCTAATTATTTGACCTAAAAAATCCCAAACAGAATAAAGGAAAAAACAGTACATGGACAAAAGCAAACAAACAAACAAACAAAAAACCCCAAAAACAAAAACAAAAAAGAAAACAAACAAACAAACAAACAAAAAACACAAAAAACCCCCCAAACAAACAAAAAGACACACTTGAATTTGAGAAATTCAAAGGAAAAGAGTTTTTCCACTAAAATACAGGGTTCTTCAGAAACTCAAACCACTGTATCTTTGGTTGATTTTTGATCATAATTACAATTATTAAGTGGCATTTGACGCTTGTGTAACTCAATATTCCAGATTAGCTTTTCTATGAAGACAAAACCAGATAACTCTAATCAGATCTAAATTCAACAGGAACACTGTAGATAAACCTAAATATTTAAAAGTTCTTTTAGTTTTTTATGCTCTCTTGCTGTTGAATGCTGGTTATTTATATATATATATATATATATATATATATATATATACATAGTGGATGTATAATTTCTTTACTACTTGGGACAATAAATATATGCACACATAAAGACAGATGTATTTAGAGTTTTAGTCTTCGGAAACTCAATTAATGATAGTACATAGATTTAGAGGGGGACATTACCCAGACGTGTAACAGGTCTTGCTAGGTTTTCTTTTCTCTAAATAGATGTATTTTCTGCCCAGTCAAGTCCACGATTTGAAAGTACTGCTGCCTTCTAGGGTCTCAGAAAGCTAAGTAATAAAAGACATTTAAACATCACTTTGAATAGAGAGGCCCACTTGGGGGTGTTTGCATGTTTGAAAATCTATGTTGAAGAGATTTACAATGCCAGGAAAGCCATTGTACAAGCCCCTCTTTTTTTATTAGAGCACTATAGGATGGTCAGTCAGTTTCAACTTAGGTAATGTAAAGTTATGTAGAAACACAGTAAAAAAGAGGAGATAAAAGCATTCCAACTGTCATTCCAATATTATCACTTCAATCAGATTCTGAGCACAATGTAACTGTGCTGATCTGTGGTTCATCGGTGTCAAGCCATTGTCTGCCATCAGCATCTGCAGAGCTGCTATTGTTTTACTGCAGCAGCTGCCACTCAAACCTGTGATGGAGTAGGTGGAAGGCATTCCAGAGTTACACTTGCATTGTGCTACACAAAAGAGACCCATTGGGATAACTCCCCCCACCTTTTTATTTTCTTTTTTTTTTTTTTTTACTTTGCATGACTTCAATGCAAGAAATCTTTTTATTTGAAATATTGGGCAGGCTGATAAAGGAGGATTCTGGAGATGAAAATTACAATACAGAAATGTCTAAAGATGAAATGATCTGTGTGACAGAGTATAGATGTACAGGTTGTACTTCTCATCACTCCTGGTAGTGGGTGGACATAAGCAGTCTAAACTGAAATCTCTGGTTCTTTATAGAGATATTTCATTCATATGTGACTGCTGGGTTATGTGAAGGAAATTAAATTTGTTCACATTGAGAGAAAATGAATGCAGGTTTGTGATCTTCTGTATTCAGACCATTAGAGAAAGACAATAGAGGCAGTTCAGAGGAGATGTGAACAGGGGTAAGGGATCAGTGTTCAGCAGTCAGGTGGCTGCTGGGCTAAGGGAAAACGAATTGCAGGAGGAAATTCTTTACTGTGAGGATGGTGAGACACAGGGACAGGTTGCCCAGGGAAGTTGTGGGTGCCCCAACACTGGAAGTGTTTAAGGCTGGCTGGATAAGGCCTTGAGCAACCTGGGACAGTGAGAGCTGTCCCTGCACTTAGCAGGGGGTTGGGACTGGATGAACTTTAAATTTGTATCAAACCCTTAACATTCCATGATCTGAGCACAGGTGTTGGTTAAAATGAATGCACGCCAGAGATCCTCTCAACTTCTGCAATTCTTTGAAAAGGAGAATCAGAAAGGCTTTTCATTTTCCCTAACATGCCATGCATTTAATGTTGACTTTAATTTTCCATTTACTTTAGTGCCTTTAGGAACATAAGTTTCTCTTTTCACTTAGTACCTTGCTGACCACAGTGGTCATCTGGGACAGGTGTATTTCCCTTAATGTCCTTCAGAAGTGGAAGGGACAGCTAATATCCACAATTAGTCTCTGATAACATGTAGTGATTAAATAACTTTATTTTCTTCTGAAAATAAAAACCCCCAAATTTTCAAGGTGTGCCAGTGGAAGGAACAGTGCTCTTTTGTGCCTCTTGAAAATCTCCTTTGTAGGAATTGAGCTGGAAGGAATGATTCATTAGCAATGACTGAAGCACACACTGATAAGTTTCTCTAGACCAACTTTGAAAAGGCAAAACTTTAAGAATTTTCTCTTAAAGGGTGCAATGCATTTCAAGTTCTGGTCCAGGCTTTGCAAAGTCCATTGTTAAAACAGTTCTTGATAAAATGCGAACAATTTGAACAGAAGGGTGATCAATCTCTCTCTCTCTCAAAAAAAAAAAAAAAAAAAGTTGCCTGTCATGATAGGATTTCTTTCTGGACTGGTATCTTCAGATTGTTCAAATATTGAACAATTTCTTATATAAACATTTAGCTGCAACAATGTGCTCAGTTAGTAGGTAACAAGGGGTCTACTGAATTGGCAAGAGATGTTTTAGTGAGTTCTGTTTGATTTGTATCATATGAAACCAATCAAAGGTAGACAGGATGGATTATATAATGCCAAAACCTTGTTATTAAGCTTAAAATAAGTGGAATATTGAGATTTTAATTTCCAGCCCTCTCATTCCTGCTTTGTGAAAGAAAAGGATGCATGTGGCTTAAATTTGAAACTTTAAATGGGAAGAACAGTGATCTGTGCAGAAATTTTAGCATCAAGGGTTTGATGACCTTTGCCATAAATCAAAGGAAAAGAAGACAAAAAAAAAATCAGGAAGTTTTTGCCAGACCACTTTAATTCTGTAGAAATGGAGCCACATTCTCCAGTCCAAGCAGTTCATGGGTACCTGCAGTGTAAAAAGGTGGTAAATGATGGGAGCAACAATTAACAACCTGCTGTACTGAGGCCTTGAAAACCACATTAGTGTGAGTCCCTTTCACAATATGAATTCTAAGGTCTTACCTCTACCTCAGTTTCACTGGGAACGTTAAAAATAAACCACAATGGAATCTTGTTAGATATAATGTGGACTAATGCAAAAGAATGCACACCAGAAAGTAGCATTTGTACAAATGCAGTATTGGATCAGTTTTAACTTCACGTGGGAAAGACATGAATGTTTCTATAGGCACCTCATTGTACCATAGGGACCATAGAAACCACAGAGTCTAGGCTAATGTAAAATCATAAAATTGAGATAAGAGCATAAAACATGATAGCACTACTTATATGGCAGAGTACTCAATCTTTCTTTGAATAATATGGTCAGTGAGGCAGCCTTTGCCAAGACCCTGAAGTGGAAGATGGAAATCAGAATGGATTGAAACAGAAATGAGGATGTGTCTGCTGCTGCTGCTTTCTCAGTTACCTGTTCCTGTACAGAGCAGGGACAGGCTGAACTCCTGGTGTTGTCCATCCCTGCTCAACCACAGGGCCATGGCACAGCTGTATTACCCTGCTGGAGCTGTTGCTGTTTCTGGCCTGGTCCTGACACTTCTATGGAGTCTTGAAGTAGTTAATAGAACTGGTCAGGGGTCAGAGAGCACCTGAGAGCAGGTCCTCCAAAAGGGGTGGTGGTGGTAGAGCAAAGACAGGGAAGGGGAATGAGGGAAAAGATGACAGAGTTACCTGAACAGTGAAGGCTGCCTGACTGCTCTTTTTACCAGGCTCTGGAGCAGAGTGGTGGATGAAAACCAGGCACAGTAAAAAGGAGGAAGGAACCAGAAGTACTCACTTACTCTTTGAAACATACTTGATGTGCTTTTGAGATAGGTCAGGGAGGGATTTTTTATTGTGTTCACAGAAATTATCAAGGTTTTGTGATTTAGCTGACATTAGGAAGTTCAGCTTTTCTTGCATTGGTGTTGTGCACTTGCTTCTTTTAGAAGTATTTGCACAAAATCCCAGATCTGCAGTGGTTGAGTGATTCTTATTATAGTCAGTCCCAGAGCTCACTTACAAATGAACTGATGTGCTTTTCCCACTCTGTGCCTGTCTCTGGATGTAGAACCCAGTGATACTGCTGATAATCTTCCTAATCAGGTAGGAAAGCCCCCTCCCCCCAAAAAACTAATGCAGACATATTTTGTTAAAAGGACGCTATCAAAGCAAGGCAGGAAGAACTACTCTAAGCAGAGAGCTGTGTTCCTGCTGCCTGCTCCCTGTTAGAATGCTCTATAGAGTGAGCCCACGTGCAGGGTTTATACCTGGGGGCTGCTCAGTTGGCAGGGAGCCTGCAGGTGGCAAGCACAAGGCTGTTTTATAGCCACAGCTGCCATTTCAGCTGTGGCTGCTGCACTTTGGCAAGCTCTGGTTCAGCCCTTCATATCAGTGGTGGAATTAGATGTGCAATCATATTTGATTTTTAAAGAATTTTCTGCCTTTATAGAATGCAGTTTTGGCGGTGTTTATTGTGGCAGTTTCAGGCTGGTTTCTATTTCTGATCTCTAGTCCTTGTTCCTAGAAAATCATTCAGATAGGCTTGAAAACGTCAGCCTCTACCTTTAACAGTGTATCCCTTATTTTGAAAGGGTTAATGCAAGCTGCTCTGTCAAGGCCTTCCATAGCAAGACACATCCATTGCTGTAAGTGTATTTTTGGTGACTTGCAGGCAACTAACTGCTCAGGGATTATATTTCTGATTACCCCTTTGATTTAGTTAGAATAAAAGCACCAGTGACATTGCCAATGACCCAGATGTTTGAAAAAGCTGTAGATTAAGATATTGAGCTCCGTACCTCCAAATCCTACAGTATTACATTAACACACGTTCAGAAGCTGCAGAATTGGATTTAAATCCAGCTCTTGAACCCCCTCCATAATCTCATTTTGTGCTTGGAGTGGTGAAAATAATGTTAATTCAGCTGCTGCAGGAGTGACTATGTGAGCTTTTTTCACATTAGAAACCATTTCAATAAAGTAAAAGTGCCTTAAGTGCAGAAGAATCTTTCCTTCTTTCTTGCAGCTTTGACAACAATGAAAAAAAATTTTGAGTATTGTAGCTCACTGTGGGCTGGAGATTGGTGGAAAAGTATTATGATCTCTGACTCACAGAGAAGTACAAGCTTCACATATTAAGACCTCATTAAAGATTGATGATGTTTACATTGTTCATGGTTACTTTCAATTTTTGTTGCACACATGACTCTCAGATGGCATTACAGATGAAGATCGAGCATGAGAGCAGCAATTGCATCAATCTCAATTTTGATCCTGGAAATTTCCTTGAAAGAACGAAGGGAAAAAGGTGACAAGAAAAATAACTACAGGTTTATAAGGAAATCCTGAAGTGGGTTGGTGTATCAGGTACTGAAGTTCCTCAGCAAAGGTCATTAATGTGTGTAAATGCAGTGGCTTACAGCCAAACTCATTTTGCCATGCTGCAGGCTTGGCACATTTCTTGGAAATTTGATGAATGGGCATCAGTGTAAGAGAATGGACAAGTAGCAGTGTGCACTGCAGGCATGCTCCTGGAGCAAAAGTGCTAAATCAGACAGGCTTTGTTGTGACATACATTGCTGATTTACCTCTTGGTGGTAAAATTAGAGAATGAGGTTTCCAGTACAGGTGATCCTTTTCAATGCTAATTTACCATCTGCTAGGAACAGGTGGTGTTTCCCTTTGAACATGTTTCTATTGTACATAAGTGAAGGGATGAATTTCCATTCTAGGCCATTTTGTTAAAAAAAAAATGTAATAATCTCTGTATTTTTCAATGGGTACAGGAACCTGCCAGAGAATTACAGTCAAGAGTGGAGGGATGGCTCATTTATAGTAGCTGATCCAGTGGGAACACAGGAGTTTATTCCAAGAGATCTGGAAAGGGAATTTCCCAGTATTACCATTGGTTTCCTCCCCTGCTCATGCTCCAGATGTGGTAGTCATAAAAGCTTTTTTTTTTTTTTTTTTTTTTTTTTTTTTTTTTTTTTTTTTTTTTTCAGTTCTGTATCCTGAAATAAAATGCTGAGAACAAGAGTGTGATTTAGGCAGTTTTTCATCTGCAAAAAGAGGCAGATCTCTTACAGGCAGTTATTTTGCTGGTAGAGGATGGATGAAGATATATGGAATATGAGGCTATAGAGGATATATGGAAGGCAGAATGAGGGTTATAGATCAACTGTGTAGTTTTGTGTACCAAAGCCTGTGAGCACAGAAAGAATTACCTCTGAACAGTGGACAGCCAAGGCCAACTGCCCAAAATCATATCTTGCTAAATCTGGTAGTTTTTTGAGGCAATTACCTTTTCAGCAGTTCATGGCTGTTATGGATAACTTCCAATAGCTGCTGAAGGGGGGGACTAGTGTTTCACTTTCTTTTGGGAAGACATTGAAAAGAACAAAACAAAACAAAAAACAAACAAACAAATAAAACCACCAAAAACCCAAACCAAAACAAAAAAACCCAACAAACAAACAAACAAACAAACAAAACAAAAAAAACCCCAAAACCAACAAAACAAACCCAAAAAGCAACATACATATACATACACATACACACACACACGCACATATATATATGTGTGTATTTCTGTGCTAAATTGTGCTTGTTTTATGACCACTTCCCTCTGAAACAGAGGGTGGATTGCTTACATTCAAGACACAGAAAAGTCAGAAATAATTAGCATGAGTTAAATAACAGCTTCCTCCTCCCCCTGTGGGTAATTGGGCAGAGGATTATGAGACCAACCTGGTGAGCATCTCAGGTGTGCACATACAGCTCTGGAGCCTTGCTTGGCTTAGCCCTCTCCAGTTACTATTGGTTTTTTGTCACAAGCATTGAGATGGAGCTCCTGGCAGCATGCTCGAGTTGACAGCTGACCTGAGGAGCCCCACATACCTCAGCAGCACATCTCTCCCTCTGCCTGTGCCCTCTGCTCTTCCTGAGGAGAGCAAGGGGCTGTTGCCTTTGGATTCTGTTTGTGCCTTGGCAGTTCATCCCTTCAGTCACTTCCTTCTACCATGGATTTTCTCTCCAGTGAACTGAGGTCAGAAATGCAGCTATAAAGGATGAAAAGCAAAGCCTGTAGTTCAGCTCCTTCGTTCTTTTTGTGAATCACTTTGGATTAAGTCTAATGCTTTGCTTGTGACCACACCAGAGTATTTGTGCTAAACAAAAGGTGTTTAATACAGAAACCACTAGAAGTTGTCTTACTGAATCACTCTATGATGTGGGTAGTTCCATCTAAAGAGCAACACACAAGAAATCTCTCAATAGATGGAGGTGGCAAAATTTGTTCCCTTAATGCTGGTGTTTTGATCCATTTTGCTCAGAGAGCAGTTTAAGGCGTGAGAAAAAGATGGGTTATCTTCTGAGACTTTTTTTTTTTAGCATTGGCTCTCATAGCTCTTTATATTCCTGTTGAGGAAAAAATGATCAATTAAGTGATAAGAAGACCAGGTAATTATTTTAACAAGCATAGAGAGATATGCATTAAACTTGAAAATGGTCTGCCATTAGTTTGAAAAATGCACTTTTCTTAGTACATGTCCTCTCTCCTCAAAAATATTAACTGGTGGAGAAATCCAGCAAGAAAAAAATCAGTAGTAAAAATACAAACAATTTTAAGGACTTCTTACTTTTATTTGCATCACCCTTAATCTTATGGTAATAGCATTTGTGTCTAGTCAAGTTTTTGATCAGTGCCAACAGATTGTGGGTATTAAGGAACAGTGTTTATAAGTGCACTGAAACCTCTGGCATGTTAAAGACCCTTCCTTGTTGTTATAGGAGCTGTCTGTGTGATACAGGAGGCTGCTCCTGTCCTGCAACTTCACCTCTGTGAGCTGATGTGGGGACAATGGGTTGGGACCTAACATAATTCTGGCATTCTCATTTTTGAAGGAATGAGCTCCAGAGAGGGTGAATGGAGGCAGGGGCCACCATCTCCTGCTGGAGCATTTGGCAGGCTCAACTCCTCAAGGCCAAGAAGTTCCATTTGAAAACAACTATCTCCAAAATGAGGCCTTTCCCATGGCATTTAAAGTCCAATTCCTATCCGAATTAGATATGCAGCATTCAAGACTTTAATTTATTTTAATTTTTTTTCATATAAGGAGTGAGACAAAACTCTCAACACTTGTATCAGGACCACTGGTGCAGATGGAATTAATGTGTTGTGTGGTTTAGTTGTAAATGTTTAATTCTGTTTATATGGGAAGGATTTGTTTTTAATGAAAATGTTACTGACTTTTACATTTTCCTTTTCCTTAATTTTTTTCAGAATTACATATGGTTTTAGTATTGTATACTTTTTGACTAGACAATTAATTAAACCTTTAATAGCCACCAAAATCTATCGCTTGCTTTTAATTTTTCAGTCTAAATATTTGCCTTGCATGACTTATCCAACTTTTCTTCATCAAAGCATTTTCATTTGTTTCAATTTAATTCTTTGGCAGAGAATTTCATTTGGTATTTATATTGATTTATTAAATAAAATACTGCATGATGATTAAAAATAATTAAACTAATTTTTATTTGGGTTTGAAGGAAGTATTAAAACCCTGTTATGTGTGGAAAATTTTGGGATATGAGGCTATATTTGTTGAAGTTGTTGAGGCTTATGCTCCCCAGAAGGCACTGTGGGAATGGCAGGAGCACGCTGGGCGTGAGGAGAGTTGGTTGAGTGACAGCCAGAAGTGAGATTGTGATTGGCTGGAGGAATGTGTGGGCGGTGTATGAGCAGGAAGTTGATTGGGTGATAAAACACATGGATGGTGTATGAGCAGGAAGCTGATTGGGTGATAGGACACATGGATAGCGTTGAGTGGGAAGCTGATTGGGTGATAGGACACATGGGTAGTGTTGAGTGGGAAGCTGATTGGGTGATAGGGTGCGTGGACAACAGTGCTGCAGCTGACCGAGCCAATGGGTGCCCTTCTTCTGTTAAGTTCTGTTAGGCCTTGGTTTGGTTTCAGTTACGTCCAGTGGAGATTAAAGGTATAAAAAGGGGGTGATTTCTGCAGTAAAGGGATCTTCTTCAGATGAGTAAGGAGGTCACTTTGTTCCCCATTGCTACAGAAAATTGCAGACCACTTCAGTTATTTTTTCCAGAGTTTTTGCTAAATCCTTGAAATGTATCAGTGTCTGTGTATAGTTGTATTGGATCTAGTGAACACATTGTCCAGTCCCAGACAGAGCCTTCAGGGTGAGGATGAGTCTCCCATTGTGATGGAGATACCATAACTGGAATAGTATCCAAACTTTAAAATGCCGTGGACATCTAAGAGCTTACTGTACCTTAAACAGTATAGCAGAATCTATTTTTAAGTTCATTACCTTTTTTCAAGGTGAAATCTTTTCTGTGTGGTAGAAGCTTATCTCAAATTAAAGAATATGTTTTCAAGCTGCTGTTACCAGGATACTGAGGGAAGTGCATTCACTCATTCAAATAGCATCAATAAGTCTGATGAGACCTTATAATGAAGTGCAGTTACACTTCTATTTATGTCTCCTGTTTGACAGCTTCAGTATCTGAATGCCCACTATTGATTGATTAAATAAATGTATAACAAACTCCTTTGCTGTCAGATTTTTTTAAATAGAAATCAGCAGTGTGACTGAAATGCTCACCAGCTGCTGTTGCCTGAGGTGGTGTATGCAAATGTCTGTGCCTGGGCACTTTCAATCACTTTTTGCAAAATACAGTGGCATCAGCTGAAAAACATGGTTGGAAGGAGTTTGAAATTCTGTGAGGGCTTTTTCAGACTCTTCTACATGTGACTTGTTATGTGAGAAGTCACACAAGGAGATGACTTATGAAACCCAGAGCATGGATTCCTACTGTCTTAGAGGTGTACTTTTTATTTAACTTGTCTAGCTTGTGGCTCTTGGGCAGGTGTTCTCAAAATTAGTGCTTAGGAATGACACAAACCTTGGGGAGCAGAAAATTCAGCACAAGTCTAAATTAGAGACTATTGAAGCCAAAGGGAGCTTCTGCACTGACTCAGTGGAATTTGAATGAAACTGTTGGTGTTTCTGGGTTTCTATTGGAGGGCTGGCTAAGGTCATACGCTCAGAAACTCAGATTATTTGGGTTTTTTTGTCTTTCTTTGTGTGTTTCTATTTCTTCTCTGAGATATTCCTTATGTCTCGAGATCTCCTAAACTTGTAGTGGAGTATGGTTTCAGCAGTTGTTTGGTGATCTCTTTTTTGGGGTGGTGCAAAGCACTTTAATAAGACAGATCACTTCATTTGTTGTGCTTGACAGTTATAGTAGTTTATTTGTCACGGGGATTTAGATGGGGCCTTATTCATTGCAGAGACTTATCCTTCTAAAGATGTTCATTTAAACACTCTCTTGTACTTTTGGTATTTGAAATGGCTCTGTACCAACTGAAGTAATAAAATATTTCAGTTAAAAGACTGAGATTTTTTTTCTGTGTTGAGACATTACTGACAAAGGACTCAATTTCCTGGCTTGTTGCTGGCAATATTTTTTAATGTTCTGGAAAAGTGTGTTAATATTGGTCTGAAAGCTCTACATCTAAGTGCTATGTTATACACAGTATATTAAATTGTTAACAAGGAGTGTAGTAAAACAAGGAATATGTCACTTTCCTGTCTCATGGGAGTATTTGATTTGCTCTGAGCTCCATGATATAGTTCATTAAAATATGTGGCTATTTTTTAACATTTACCTAAATCTTTTATGTAGCTATGCTTATTAGCATAGTTAAAAAACTTACTAACGAAGGAGTCAGTAATTTTTTTTAGACATTTTAAGTAGGAAAAATTGAATTTAAATGGCTTTCTCACCTGCATGTAATTTGTCTGGAATAGAGTCTTTAATCTGTGGTTGCAATATCAATGGAAGGAGTGTGTGTTATGTATTTTCAATTGCTGTTTCTGCTCACTTCAGTTTTGATGAATTGGCACTTACTGAAGGGAAACACCAGATTAAGAGCAGACATCTTGCAAAATTTCAAACTGGATTGATGTAGCAAAGCTGTCATGATAAGAAGCAGAAAATCACCCCAAACTTCATGGGACTGTCCTGTAAAAGAAAAAAATCAGTTAGTCTTATCCAAAAATACATCTGAAATGTCTTGAGTGTAACTTATCTTCACAGGTTATTATCTGAGCTGCAATACCTGACTGTGTACTCTCTGCATTTTCAGAAGAGTTTGAGCCTGGCTCATTGGCTGTGTGGAGTGTGTCACTGTCCTGTAGCTGCCTCACTGGGGCAACTTCATAGTGTCCCTTTTTTCATTAGGTAGATTGCTTAATTCTTCCAGTCTCTTGGAATTTTTTCCCCTCTTGGTTACTTGTTGTCTTGTTGGTTTAATTAACTGTAAAAGACTTTTATTTTTCTAAATCTGTGCTTTTATGGAGCATGTGTGTTTGTATGCAATGAGTGGAGAGAAAGGAGGGGGTAGGTATCTACCAAATGTGCAGCATTAATTGCTGTCCTGATGCACTATTGTTGTTTTCAGAATGTGGGCTAGAATATGTGACTCAAGTAAAGGCTTGATTATCCAAGACTCTGGGATTAGTTCGGAGAATTTAAATGAAACATAAGGAAAGGGCTGTCCGTCCCAAGTAAATAATCAGGTTAAAGGAAAGGCAGCAGTTCAGTCACTTTGGAGTTGCAACTGAAATTAGAGCAATTGGTTATTGCTGCAGTCAGCAGCAGTGGTTCAGTGGTGTGTTAATGAGCTAATGCTTCCACACCAAGGCTTGACATTGTGAGTCCCAGAACTGTTTTTTGAGGTGTGGTTTTCAATTACAGTGCTGCAGAGGCTGCAGAAACTTGTAGGGTGCTTATGAGGTTTGTGGTTTAAAGAATGAGGGGGAAAAACTCCTCTTGAACAGAAATAGTCTTGAGGTGAGTAGTCTGATGTCCTGGGCCTGAATGCTGCAGAACAGACTGAAAAGTGAGGTCTTCCACAGTTGTTGGTTCTGTGTGTTTGATGTCTTCTTGGAGAAAGTATCTTCCAGATATGTTATGAATGGAGTAGTGATAGACCAAAGAATAGGAGGGTGCAGTTAATCCCTTTTTCTCTGTTAACAGCTCAGGGCATCCAGAATTTGAGTCCATGGGAGAAGTGATATCCTGGTCAATTCTCCCACATCTCCCATATCTGGTGCTGACTTCCACATCCCTTTTTGGGTCTCACCACCCCACTTTCCAAGCAGCACATGCAGTTCTTTATAGCAAAGCACAAGTTAGAGCAGCCCAAAATCTGGACTTGCAGATTTTCAGAAAGAGGAGATATTTGCAGGAAATGTTAAGGCCTGAAAACTGGGCTTGGTCCAAATTGCTTTGGCAGCACTTTATACCAGCTCTTAATATCTCTTCACATGGAGCAGCACGGAACTGGTGGAGCAGCTGGTGATGCTGGTTTGGGATGTAGCAAAGCTGCCACATCTTGTATGGTAGGAGTCAGTGATTCTCCTCCATAAAACACATTCCTCAGAGGGAAGTGAAATTAGCAGCCTGGCTAATTGCTTCGAGGGTACAGCACCAGGGGGCAGCAATCAAGGGGCAGCAATGCTGAACAGGCAGGCACTGGAGGACAATTAATAGAGTTCTTGTTACTGCAGACAGACACTGGCTGCTGGCAGGAGCAGAGAGAAATGGAGGAGAAATGGTGAGAATATCCATGAAAGGGAAATGTGAAATGAAGACTAAAGGAGAGCTTTGGGTTTCTGAGTTCCCTGACCTCCACTGGTGGTTTTAAGCTTTGTAGCTTTATTATTTGTCAAGGCACTGTTTCAAGGAATAAGTAACTGTTGTTGTTCTCTTAAGGTCCTGTACAGAGCCCTTTCTCTTGTCTCTCTCCACTCTATCACAGATGTATATATTCTTTAATAGGATAAATTAATGTTTCCCATTCCACTTTTCTAGGTTTGAGTATCTGTCTTTGCTTGGAAATCTGATAAATGCAGCTTAGTAGTTGTATAGTGTCTTTAAGTCAAATAAAAAAATGTTTATAGTGAATGAAAATCTAAACAAATGCTGAAATGGATGAAATACAGAGAATTAATCTTTTCTCTGTTGGCAGAGTGTAGTTTACAAGCAAAAATGATCATTCCTAAATAGGCGAATGTGAACGTGATCTCAGACTAGGAAAATCCAAAAAAACATAACACTGCTATTGCTGTTTAGCCGGGCTAAATTTGGTCTTGCTTCTCTGCACGCTTTTATTGGCCAATAATTTCCACTAAATTAGGTGTCCTATCAATTAATGTCCATTACCAGGATAAAGGCTTTTTTTTTTTTTGATTCATTATAATGTAGCTGTGAAAGTCAGCTGCCAGATTTTCAGTAGCTTTGTCTGATAGTAAGAGAGGAATATGCTGAATGTGTTGACTCATTCACATTGTCTAATTTGCTTGCTCTACTGTTTTTGTTTGGTTTTTTTTCTTCTTCACCCCCCCCCCCCCCCCCCCTTTCATTAATCTTATAAGCCTCTGTGAAAATGGAAAAGGAAAGGGCAGTGTAGCAGCCCCAGTTGTTGTACACTGAATATACAGTGCTTTCCTCATGACAGGAAATAAGGAGCCTGGGAAAAGGGTATTACCTGGACCAATAAGATCACTGCTGATACAACTCATCAATTTGTTTGCTTTAAATTTCTTAAAGCTTGTTTCGTTGATTTATAGATAGTTCCTTGTTATTACCTATAACCTTGGAGAAAAAACTGACTTGCCTGGATAATGTCCAGTAAAGCTGCACTGAGGCACAAATGCACTGCTTGTAAAGCTGGCTGAAAAACATTCAATCATGAAAGTTGTCCTTGTTTCTTGGCTTTGAGACTGTGACCTTCAGGACATGTAGTCAGCAACACTTGGGATAAAACAACATTTTTGAGAGACAGAGGGTTCAGAGCTCAGACAAGTTTTTGAGCCTACATGTCCATTTATCTAACAAAAACAGGTGGCTGGATAATGCCTTGGTTTCTGTTTGCATAAGAAAACATCTGTTCTAAAGATCCACTGATCTTCATTTCAGCAAAGAAACCATAATTTTGGACAAAAAGGGCTGTAGAGGCTTTGATGCACTGAAGCTGTCTCTGAAAGTCCCAAGTGCATGACAATGTCAGCTTCCTCTACTGAACTCTCCAGATGCAAAGTGCATTAATCTCATTCCATTAGTCATTGGTGGCCAGAACTTACTCATAAATAAGCTGAAGTCTAAATTTGTGACTACAGTGATAGCAAATAAAAATCCAGTATACATGCATGTGTGTATACATACATATATAATGTACATATGTACTTTCCAATATCTTCAATCTATCCTCTTGCCCCAGCATCAAAATTTCAGTGATGAAAATGTTTCCATGACACTCATTCAATCCTTGAGATTTGCCTTTAAAAAACTATTTAAAAATTAATTCAAAACTGCTAAACTGCTAGCAGCACTTCAAATGCACGGAGTTCATGTGTTTACCCAGAATTTTGGATTCCCTGTGCTTAAGTTTGAGGAAGAAGGAAAAAAGCTATGAATGATCAAAAGTGCACATTTGTGGGAATTCTGTAAATGTGTGTCATGCACTGCTGGCAATGCACAGGTGTAGTTGTGATGAATAGAGATGAGGAAATTGTGTCATTCAGCCTTAAATTCAAAGGGGCAGAAACCTTAACTCCCAAGGTCTGCTGTCATGGCTCAGAAGCTGTGCCTTCTAGTGCAGGGGTTGGCTTTTGGTTTTCTTTGGATGAGACACAAGTTCAGCCCATCTACTTGTGCCTATAACTGAGCCAAGAGGTATTAGCTTCAGCACCAGGAGCTCAGTGAGGTGGAAAGCCCTTGCAGCTGTTTATTGCTCATGCTGAGGTCCCAGAGCCAGCTGTCTTTCCAGTAGTCACACACTTTTGATGTACAGGTAGTGACTTCGTGTGTGTGTATAGAACAAATTATAATTTAAATTGTTTTCCCCACATTTACAATTTAATACTTTTAATAACTTTTTTTTTTTTAATAATCATAAGAAAGTGATACAGAGCTGTCAGAAAAATTGAATGAGATTGAAAAAAGAAGGGAGGAAGAAAGAAAAGGAAGGTCAGGCTATGGGAAACAGCTTAAAGTGATCTGAGGCTGTCTTTTTCCTGCAGTTGCTACATCCTGATACAAAATGAAGCTACATTCAGTTAATTTAGGAAGGATCTCTTAAGAAGTTTCTAACCTAATACCTAGAGTGAAACATTAGGCTACTTAAACAATGAACACTAATTAAGTAGTATTTACCATGTCAGACATTTGCAATGTACTCTGCATGTATGAATTATATGTAGGATAAGATTTTACCTGGAGTGTTTCTTATGGGTGCTGGGAAGCTGAGCCAGGTCATGCTCACCATGTGAGGGCAGAGAGCTGGAGTGTGGCTGAGTCACTTCTGTGTGTGAGCTGCTGCACAGACTCTGCTTGGGAGAAGACCTAGCAAAAGTAAGGATGTCTCTGTAGAGCACAGATGTCACTTTACAGAGATGAGGCTCAGAAATGCAGCTTCTGAATAGCAGCTCTCTGTTAGCCCTCACTGCTCTGGAGACAGGAATAAGAATGTTGGTACAAGTAGGCAAGGAAGTTGTCTATGTATGGTACCCCCTGCCTGTTTTCTTTGGCTGTTTTTTTCAGGGAGGTCAAGTATCAATCCCCTGTGATCAGAAAAAGAACATTTGCTGGGAAACCAGGACCTGGGGGGATTTGTTAACTGGTAGAAGTTGTATTTCTTATGTCATTCTGGTGTCTTCAAGAAGAATCACAGTCAGTCACTTGCCATGTCTGAAAATAGCACATCTTCCTCCAAATGCATATGACTTTGTAATGTGGGAGAGAATTAGAGAATATCAATAACTGTTCCAGTGAAACTTCCATGTAGCTTCATTGGGAAGGGCTGGAGAAACATTCATTAAATTACAGTGGAGAGCCAAGGTATTTTGTTACCTTTGACTGGGGCAAAGGAGTGAATGGAGATAAGACATTAAGCAATGTGTGCCAGAAAGAGCAGAGTGATACCAGTGAAGCTTTGTTTTAAACATTGCCCCTGGATGTAATTTCAGTGACTTTCAGTGTGCATTGCACCATTTCCTAGATAATTCCCTTTATCACCTGCAAAGTGAAAACCCCTTTCACACAGTACCAGTCAGATAGTATTTGACCCCATCATCAGGCTCCCAACTCTATTTATAGTGCTGTTTCCTTTTGCATGTTTTGTGTAGCTGATCTGTAAATGTGGCTGAAAGCAATGTTTTGTGACTGCTGGCGAGTCACTGAGGGCACTGGGGTGTTTCTGGGTGAAGATGTCAAAGTGAGGTCTTTGGCATAAAGGAAATTGATGTAAATGCAAGCAATTAAGATGTTTAATCATGGGAATAACGTTTTCTCCCCTTACTGTAGTGATGAAAGACCTCTGCTTATTTACAGATCTTGTAACTCATAGTATGCTTGTCCTTTAGTCTCAGCACTAAAACCAAATGTAATCCAAGTAAGTTGCTCTTTCTTAATATTGTTTTTACTTAAGCCCTTTGATTGTGATGATCTTGTATGTCCCTCACACATTCCTTGACCTGGTTAAGCTAAATCAGGTTTACAATGGTGTAGTCTTGAATAAATGTTCAACCAATAACACTGAAGAAAGGTTAAAAGAAAACTATGTTGTCAACTGCATACGACAATCCAACAAATTCATTCAAAGCAGAAATATTCAATAAAAGCCACATAAGAAGCATAAATGAGTTGCTAGGAAACATCTTTTTTCTTTTCTTCAGTCTTGTTCACATTGATGATAGATTTTCTAAAGTCTTCTACCAAGGATGAGAAGGGGGGAAAAAAAAAAATCTCTAAGTTGGTTCTTGTCCTCAGTTAAAATGAGTTGACACTGTTTCTTATCAGTATTCTGCTGGGGCACCCAAGCCTGTTCATTTCTTTCTTTAACAAATGATTGATCTGGACCTGAGAATTGAGGGAACCTTGTAAAGTGCTAAAGCAAACAAATGGAGATAGAGGGATTGATTGTGCTCTGCTGCAGTGATTTTATGCAAGTGTTTTTTATCCTTAAGAGACTTCTAGCTTTTGAATTGGAAAAGGTTTATACAGGCTTGAATCATTAAAACCTTTATTTACTTTCAATTAGTGATGTGCTGAACTGTTCAAGGAAAAGTTCTGGGTTGGAAAACTTGGTGTATCTGCATTTTGGGATGGTGGTAAGGAGCAGCATGTTTTCCAGGTATTCCATAGCTTTTGATGAGGTCTGGAACTGTAAGAGCCAAGACTTGTAGGTAGCGAGTTTGGATAGCAAGTGTAAAACTGTCTGGTTAATTCCTTAATAATTGTTTCTGAGTTTAGTTGTGGATTTGGGCTTTATAAGAGTAAAGCAGTAGAGAAAGGGGTGCACTGGAGAAATCATGGAATGGGTCAGGTTTGAGCACTAATGACTGCTTCTCTCCACGAGTGAGTTGTACAACTGGAACTGAGAGAGGTGAGGTATTTCCCCATTGCTTTAAAGGAAAGGGAGGTGGTATCCTGATGTATTGTAAATAAACATTTAAATAATTAATATTCATGCATTTCATCCTGACATGTGAAGCTTCAGAACAAATCTTGAGTCTGATTCCTTCTGCCTCCAGAGGGGTTATGAGCAGATATTTCTCGTGTGATCTCACCATCTTTTAATTGCTATTCATTAAAAATAAAGGGCTTAAAGCAGTGGCCTCATAAGGATTTTAATACCTGCTATTAAACACTATGCTGCAGTGTTACCCAGTATATTGCCTCTCTGGAGTGAATTCCAAGATAAAAATATTTTACCTTAAACATTTTTTTTTTTTAGTTCTTATAAAAAAAGGCAGCATAAGAGGTAATTGTCAACAAACCTTAAACTTGATTTTAAAGATCATTGCTTTTCACTGCTGAGCATCAGTCCAGTGTTTGTTACACCACTTGAATGAGAGTGGTATTTTAAATCAAAGTTTATTTAACTACTCTTAAAATAATAATCACCAGGCAGTCAAGTCAGTGAGTTCAGGGGATGACTCACTCAGACTGAAGAGAGTATCACAGGTGTTTTTCTAATTATTGCAGTCATGTTTTATAAAGCAGAGGATATTCTGACAGAATCTGGGATTTAAAATATTGGCAGTGTTTTCCAGTGAGGAGAAGCAGAATTTGTCATGTGTCCACTGAACTAAGTGGCCAAATAAACATACTTGATTTTGTTATTCAGGGTGTCATTCATCATCTTTTTGATGGGGAGCTGAATTCTATAATAGTATACATTTTTCTAGAATAATTTTAGTTCAAGGAGCATTTTCATTCCACTGCTATTCTTTCATTGAGACCTATATCTAGCAGTCGCATCAAATGCAACAAGAATTTAAACTGAAAGCAGTTATTTTTTCTGCCTATTTTATATATTTTAAAAATATCATTAAAACATATGAAACAAAATCTTTGCTTTATAAAGCCAGTTGCTGTTTTCCTGACTATTAGTTATAGCAGTAAATGCAAACTCTCTAAATTTATTTGCCAGAAAAAGAAGAGATAGCCTCAAGAACTCTTTCCCAAGGGACTGTGCTACAAATCTGTGTCAATGTTAAGTTAGTGGCAAGAAGTAACAAGAAATACATACAGGATTTTTTGGGGAATTGGTGTGTTGGGTTTTTTTTTCCTGTTGTTTTTTCAATTGTTTATTAGATTGGCTGGATCTTTCCCCTCCTGTAGTCTCATAATGTGTGGTGGTTTTTTTTTTTGGGTGTGTTTATATATATATATATATATATATATATATTAATTTCAATTATTTTTTTCTCCTCCTGAGAAGCTGGAAGGCTTTCTCAAGCAGTAACACCACAAACCACAGCACAGTGCTGCCACTGCTAAACTGTTCACAGGGCCAATTAAAGTACAGGATAACTGAAGGTCAGAGCCAGGATGAAAACCTAAATTACTTCACTCTTCCTACAAAGCTGTAATCTCTTGACATTCTTGAGTTTACAGTTTTGCTAATTACTTCCTAACTACTAAAAAAGAAAAAATGGTTGTTACTGTAAGAATTTTCTTTTCCGTTCTCCATTCCATTGCTTTCACTTCTATTATGGCTATAACTATTCTTTTCCTTTCACTTGCCAAGCCTTGACAGTGTGCTATCCAATTTTCTTCTTCCAAAATCTGCCCTAACAACTAGACTGGGGAAAATTCGGCTGTGATTTTTTTTCCCTCTATAGCACATTGAAAAAAATAATTCCTTTCTAGTTTTCTTTATAGCAAATGTTGTTCTTTGTGCTGTAGTTTTGTCTGCTTTTGTAGCCTAAAATGTAGGCTTCACTCAGACTTCACTGCTTGAACTTTCCAAAGTCCTCCAAAATTCCAGGATGAGAATGCCACGCAGATAAATACAATCTGCACAGTGCTCTTTGTAGTAACATCTTGTGAGCTATTCTTTGTATAACTTCAAATCTGAAGCCGCTTCCCAGAAATTATATGTCATAGGTAGGTGGGCTGCTCTTAAAACTTTCAGTGAAATGAACCCCAGGATGAATTAACTTCATGAGTAATAATATGATTCTGGATGTGAATGATGGATAAAACCATGAGTAAATTAACACTGACTTGCTGCTGGAAATGAAAATAGAAGTCAGATTCATCACACAGTGATGAATTTTTGAGGACTGTGTCTGTTGAAAAGTCAGTAAAAGTATTTTGAAATCAAGAAATGAGTGAGGGAGTTTTATGTATTGTTTTATACTTACATGTCTTGCATATGCAGAACAGCCATGTTAATTTTTAGGCTGCTCACATACCTTTGCACTAAGTAAAAATATTTCTGCTACAAGTACATTTCTGAACTTTCCCTAAGGAAAGCTTTGTTAGATTATTCACAAATTATTGGTGCCAAACATCCTAGAGATGTTTCACTGTTCCTGGACCGACCTAAGAAAATGAGTCTAATGATCACAGAGTCATAAATACACATTCTCAAGCTACTTGAAAACCAATTCTAATCAGTTATTGGAATGGTTCCTGGGAAGAAGCATCTTAGATATGGCCAATTAAGGAACATAGACAAACTTCTAAACTGAAAGGAGACAATATTTAACAGTAAAAGCTCAAATTTAACTGAAGATCACATCACAAAAGATTGATAGAAGCAAAGGGTGACAAATTTCAACTAATCTCACTGATGCAGGGTGATATTTCTCACTGTTGCACAGCTGAAGTTGTATTTGTAAAGCAGTGGGGGTCTTACATGCTGTCACCAAATCAGTGTTTAAATAAACCTCTTGGGAGTGGCTGCTCCCTGCTTTCTCTACTCTGGGTCATAGGGAGAATGCCTTTAAAAAAAGAGGAAAAAAACCTTATGTAACACTAAATACTGGATTTTGCATAAAACTATATTGTGAAGTTAATATATTTCATACATTTATGTCATGTTAGACTGGTGTTGTGTTAGTAATTCTACAGTTTTGCATCAAGTTCAGCAATGAAGGTGGATCATGGAACCACAGATTGTGTGAGGTTGGAAGGGACCACTGTGGATCTTTGTCCAACCTCCATTGTTCAGCTCCTGATTTAACTAGTTATGTAGTTAGGTTATTAATATTTTATTTAGTATGTAGTAGCTGGCTGAAACTCATGATGAAATGGGGAGAGGCCTTGAAGCTGCACAGAGGAGGACAGAATTGTTATTTCCAAACTGCTTTTGTGCAGCAGTTTTTGCAGCTCAGGCTCGGGACGGTGTGTGCTCTGTGTTGCCTCCTGCAGAGTAGCAAAGCACTTTAGCTGAGCTGGTTTGGTCTGTGCAGCCCTTCCTTCCCTCTCTCAGGCTCTCAGCCTTGTACTCAGTGTGCTGCTGGTCTGCTCAGGGCTGCCCGGCTCCCTGCACACCACTGTGCTTTGCCACACAGGCACTTTCTTAAACACTTCAGAAATGTTCTTGTTCTGTAAATTGCGTATTGCTGCAGGAGTAGAGGTGTGCCACAGGCTACCAGCAGAGATTAATTCTGTAGCACTTTCCTGTTCTGTATAGTCTTGAGCTATGTATTTATAAGTCAGAAATTAACAAGTAAACAAACTTCTCCTCTCACACCATCCTCTACCTATTTGTCTCCCAGTTTGGGACAAAATCCCAGAAATTTACCGATAATCAATATTTGAAGCCTCTTCAGTATGACAATGACAGAATTATTTATGGATGCTCCAGTGTCGTTTCACCTGTCGTTTTACCTTTCCTGGGCTGTTTATAAAATTGATTACTATTTACATATTTTGCTGCAGTGTCTAAGTCTCTATGAGGTTAAAGTGCATTTCAGTAAGTTCTGACTGACAGTACAGAGCTGTTGAAGCATCCAGCATGCCAAATTGCAGGACTGCCCTAGGAAATTTCTATCACAGAGAGCTAGAATTTGCCAGAAATTTAGTTTGATCGCTCTCTATTTCAATGAAAAATAATAGCACTGTTTTGTAAGTGGTTTCAGGTTGCTTTGAGAACTGATTTCAAGGAGGAACACTAAGGAAGTAAGGTTTTACAAACAAATTACCACCAATGTCCAGAACATGCAGTCCAGTTTCACATTCTTTTGTTAGACTAGCTCAGTAAAATGAGCAGAACAGCTTCCTGACAACAAGACTCACTTCAGGTCTTTACCCTGGTGATACAGGGGATCTCCTGATAAAAAGAGACAGGTGCTCTTCTGAAGTTGTCTCACACAGATGCTGCTCCCCAGTCATGCTCTTGCTTTACTGTATGATTCTGTATCAGTTTTTCATTAGAGTTGTTCCTTGGGGTGAGCAGGTCAGGAATTTCAATTCTTTGGTTTGGATCAGGTTCAGGTCAGCGAAAACTTTTAGTGACCTGACCCAGTCATGAACCAGAGATAGTCCCAGAAGTTTCCCCTGAGATGGAAACTGGACTCCTGATGATGTTTATCAGCTGGTGACACAGTATGTCTTTCTAGATAACATATGACATTGTGGGGTGCTTGTGATTTCAGACCCTTGTTTGGATAAAGAAAGAAATGGATTTTTTACTGAATTTGATAAGGTTGCTAGCCAGTCACATTGTCATTTGCTTCTTGTTCACTTTAATGTGTCTGGGGATCTGTAATTTTTACAATGTGTTCCAAGGCTTTTATCTCTGCTTGATCTATTTTTAATTGTGGTGGTGGTTTTTTTTTTTTTTTTTTAAATTTTATTTTCACAGCTAATTTGCAGATTCTCAGAGTATAAACTTACCATCCAGGACCACAATACCATATGCCTTTATGGTTCCATTGATTAGTTTCACCTTATTACCTTTAAATTATTAGGAAAAAAAGGAAAGTTCCTATATGGCATAGGTCACATAATTGGGATCAAACCAACGAGGATAAGAGCTGGTGTCGCCTCTTGAGTTAAACAGAGTCAAAGATTGTGTGCCTGTAGTGTGTTCACTGCTGTCTGATCCAGCTTAGTTCTGAACAAAACTGTCTTCCTTTCTCCTTGCTCTCTGGTTTTTTTTTTTTTTTTTCTTTTTTTTTTTTTTTTTTTTTTTTTTTTCCTTCCTACCCCATTCCACACCTGGGTACTTATTATTTTCAAGAATCTCTTCAAATGTTTCACATATTGTGTGATATAGAAGGATGAGTGATGTTCTGTGACATAGAAGGATGAGTGAGGAGTTATTAAAAATACAAGTAACATTATTCAAGGCTTAGGCATCAAGAATCTCTCTGCTTTTAAAGCTTCTCCTTGCCAGGCAGATCTTTGTACTTGAGCAGCTCAATAATCTTCATCCTCATGACTACTTTTACTATTGCTACCAATATTATTATTATTATAAAGTGAAAATGCATAAAGAGGCTTAAGCATTTTTTCCCAGTTAATGATCAGTTCCTAACTCTTAATTTCCTGTTAATGACAGCAAGAATGTGACTGGCAGCATCTGTTGCTATGGACTTTTGCATTGGGTCCATTGTTCATTTGTTTGTTGATTTTAGGCTTTTTTAGGACAATGGTTTGTTTGCAGCTGTCCAGTGCAGCCAGTTCAGTTGGTTTGCTAACAGGATTTTCCCTCTTGTCCAGGTAGTGCTGACCTGCAGATCTGTGCACTCTCTAGAGTGCTGAGGGTCACTAACAGACTTCACTGGAAGGGAAATTTTGTTTCACTCCCTAGGCTTGGGGATATGCCAGGAGATGAGCCTTCATCCTCTCTAAATGACTTCTCTCTTCTTTTGCTTCCTCACCCATCTGTGTGTGCTGTTTTCAGTGGAGGGCTTGTGACAGAGACCCCACTGATATGGGGGATGCCTCCTTCTTTTAATTCCAAACAGTGAAGAAGCAGAGGTTGCTATTATAATTCACACTTCATTTGGAGAGTCTTCATTCAGCCTTCAAACCCCCAACTCTACCCTTGCCCTGAGCCCACTGCAGAGAATCCTCACAGAGAGAGCTGTAACAGTCTGTGGGGCAGGGAAATCAAGGTAAAACATGGCACCAAGGCTCCCATGTTTAAAGGGAAAAAGGGAGGCACAAGAGCATAAAGAAGAATATTTTATTTCTTAATGAGATTGCGTTACCACAACGTCAAAAGATTGATTTGCCTTATCACAGTTAACCTCATTTGTAACCTCTTTCCCTTTAAATTAATCCAGATCAGACAATAATTATGAAACCTCTAAGATAGATAGAGATGGATGCTTTATTAAGATAAATGAGATGGATGTTTGAGGGCAGAACAAGTTTCATTTTGAAATGCAGCATAGTTTGAGTCTGTTCTTTCAAATGGATGCTCTCTTCCGGCTATTGTCAGAGAGTTGAGTGAGCATTCAATTAAGGAATGAAGGCACTTGGGGTGATAAATATGTTCAGCTGATGGCTCTGATGGAAGATCGGTGAAATTGTACCTTCTTATAATGTTTATTATTTAATAGGCCAAAGACAACCAGGTAAATCTAGCCTGTAGTGGTACAGGAAATGTGTTTTGAGCAGTGCTCCTTGCTGTCCAGCAGTAGTCCTGCTAGAAGCTGCTTCTCTTGGTGCTTTTAATTAATAAACTGAACTCAGAATTATTGGATTTCTAACCTGATTTCAGGTCATTCATTTTGTGGAAAGTACTTCTGGGGAATGTGTAAACCAAGAACTAGCTGTATAAATATTTGTTGGGATTTCATGGCTTTCCTTTATGGTATTTCTGGTTTCTGAGCAGCTTCAAGTCTGAGACATCTCTCTGTCCAGAGGTCAGTTCAAAGCCTGCTTCACTCCACCATGCACTAGAAAGGATACACAAACTGTGTGTGTGTACTCTGAGGCCTTTCTGTCTGCTTGGCCAGCACAGTTAATAGATTGTTAGGGGTTATTTTAAGGCTCTACAAGAACATTGTGTTGCACACTGGTTGATTTTATCCATTTATGACCTACAATATAAATTTTGTCTGAAATATACCTCTCAAAAAGACATCCAATCATAGTAGAAAACATCAAATGGTGGAAGATTTCTCGTTAGTTTCTGATTTCCCACTGAAACAGTTTATTTGTGTTCATAAAAATGATGTTTGTTTGGCTTCTTCTTTGAGCCATTTGTTTCCCCAGTATGACTTTCTACTGGATTAAAAAACGCAGGGTCAGGATTTTTTTGCACTGTCATCTCTCAGTCTTAGATGATCTGAAAAAAGTGGTTGAGCTCTGTGTCTTCTACTGCAAGATGCTCTGTTTCTTTTGCCAGCCTCTTATTTGTACCTTTTTTGTAACTTCTTCCTTGTTATCGAAGTTACTGCACAGAGCAGCTTGATATGTTTTTACTTTTCAAAAATCCACTGATCTGCATATTACAGAATTAGATGAATACACCATCCACCCGAAATGACAACATGCCAGGTGTATGCAGTTACCAGAACTGTGTGGCCAGAAATTTCCCAGTTACTGTGTTTGAGGCTGGAGGCTGCTATTCTTGGAAATGAGATAGGCTTTCTATGTTCCAGAGCAAGAACAATGGATCTCAGAATCTGTTTCAGACATCACTTTGTGAGCCAGATTTTCAGCTGGGATAAGCCAGTGTTGGTCTGAGGTCAGTGACACTGATTGCAGCACTCAGCTGAAGACCTAAAATATATAGAAAATACGTTTTTTTTTTGCATTACCTTTTTAAAGACAATTGTGGCACACTTTTTAATTTGTGAAATGTAATACTGACTGGTTCTTGTTCCAGAAATGGACTGACATTGGACCAGTAAAATACCAGACTTGGTCAGATCTACCAAATTTTTTCTCAGTATAACTTTAGCTGCTGAAACCTGCGGTTTTGCATTAGATTGGTGGTGCCCTGTTGACAGGTTGGGTGTTTGTCTGATGGGGCACCAAGCCTGCCACAGCAAACTTCTGCTCACCTCACCTGTGAGGTGCTTGGATTATGAAGATTCAAAGCTGGTAAAGCTGACCAAATATACATATGTATTTGTATATCAACTTAACATGTGTGGATTAGTCTTGCACTAAGACAAAAGCTTTTATGATCTTTCAGCACTTGTCCTTCATTATAATTTCACATATTATTTGCTGAAAAGCAGCAATATCTGAAGGGAAATACTCTATATTCTCCTGTTGTATCTGTTACCTGGTATTATTTCCATGTGTGCTGAATTCATTGAATGATGCAGTTGTTGGGGCACTTTCCTTATATATACCTAGCTAGAAAGTTTATTGTAATAAGAAATTACAAAAGGAGTTTTCGTGTTAGTGTGTTGTTTTTGTTTTTTTTTTTTTTTTGAAGACAGATGAAGGCATTTTTGTGTGCTCCATGTGTATTTTTTGTATGATTGGAAGTTCAGAGTGCTTTTGGATTTAAGCTATTAGAAGTGTCTTTTCTTCAGCTAATTGCAGTGACCTAAAACCTCTGTGTACAGAGTGACTGAATTTGGCAGATGCCTTTTACCCTGAAATGTGCTCAGGCTGACTTGGACCCACACAGTTTAGGGGTCTCATGTTTAAGTTTTATAAGAGGTAAAATTGAAAATGACTGGTTTTGGTTATTCTCCATGATCAATAAAGAACAGACTTCATGAACCACTGGGGTATGATCTGGGCTGGGTGAGAGTTAAATAAAATGACTTTCTGTTTGTGTAGCTTGTTTGATTTAGCTTCATCAGCATCCTGAATGTTTAAATTGAATCTTTCTACACTAAATTCATTATCATTAGGTAATCCAACAAAACAGAAAATGTCAGTCAAGTCTGATATCTCCTCCCAGAGGAACTACAACAAAAATCTTAGGGCAGTAGAGTATATTACATCATGGCTTTTGCTGGAAGTGAACTTCTGTAGGGAGCAACAGTCCCAGTTCCAAATTCAAACACCAGAATTGGTATTTCAGGGTTGGATTGGATTGGGATCTTTTGTTGTTATGTTTTGTTCGTTGGTTTATTTGCTTTTGTTTTGTTATAAGTTTTTTGGGGGGTTTGGTTTGCTTTTTTTTTTTTTTTTTTTTTTTTTTTTTGACATTATCTTATGAGTTCAATTTCCTGGAGGTCAGGGGTCATGTGTGTGGTTTGAATTAATAGATTAGGGTTTGAGTTAAAGGCTTCTGGAGTTAATGAAAAAAATCACCTCAGTTGGGATGGTTTTGAAATTAGGCCTTGATGTCCACACAACTGGAGCAGAAGAAAGTTAAGAATATTATATTTTACTGTAAGCATTTGGAATGTTGTTGCTTGGCTGCCACAGTAGCAGTTCTTCTGGCACAGCTCCATCCAGGTATGGGGCCAGTCAGAAGGATCAATTAAACTAAGTGCAATTTGAAATCTAAAACTTTCAAAGGTCGAAAAAAGATCTGGATGTTCTTTCTGATTGATTTTTGTGGGCCAGACAGCTCTGTCTGCATTTCCTGCTGATGGTTGCTGTCTCTTAAGTCCAAAGAAGGTTACACTGAAAATTTCTGGTGTCAAAACATAAATGAAAATCCCATACCTGAGTAAGCAGAAGTGCTGAATTCTCTGGGTACAGTAAGAGAACATGCAGTAGTTTATAGCATAAAAGAGTGCATAGATTTGTTGTTTTGAACACCACATATTACATGTATGTAAAGGACCTTCAAAACTCCTGCCTTATCTTCTATATAAGAAAGTGTAAAGATAAATTTCCTCTTTAGATTAGTCTATATTAGAGTTGGAGAGCATTTTAAATAATACAATTCTATTTTGTAGTTCTGTATTATAAATTTGGCAGCTCTAGCTGCTTGTAAAAGAATCACATTATTTATCCACTTTTAATATGGGATAGGTGACTAAATTTTTTAACTACTTCTTTTGAGAAAGGAGTTTTCTAGACCTTAGTAATACAATTTGAGATGAGAGATGAAGTTTCTCAATAGAAGAATTTTATGTTTTTTTAATAAACCCCGTGTGGCATATATATAGATGTTAAAATATGTCAAGCCTGTTTTTTCCAGTATTTGTGATGTGCTTGGCCCACTGAGTCATGATTCTGCTCCTCTGTTGAGCCATTTAAAACAGGAATATAAAGGGGTACATGAGAAAGGCTTTAAAGTGATATGAAAAAGATTGATATAGTTTCAAAAGTTTATTTTCTCCACTTGGCATGCAAATAATTGAATATTTAGGCGCAATGCATTCCTTTAAGTAGTTTTTAAGAGGGAATTCATATAAGGAAAAAATAGGCAGGAGGAAAAGGTAAGAAAGGATCTTTGAACCTGATTAAGAGAAACGATTGTTTGCAGAAGCCTTTTTGTGCTGTAATGCCCACTCCTTCTGAGAGGCAGAGGCAGCCCTGTGAGCCACAGCCCAGCTGTGATGCTGCTGCTCTCTGTTTTATTTGACATCTCTCTCCATTACATATTTTAATTAAGAGAGCTTTACTATGGATTATCACCACAACATGCTGGTTGCTCCCAAACAAAAGGAGCAGACCTCTGACCCTCTGGATAAGGAGAGTGATGCTGACGTTAATGCCCTACATTGACCATACAGATTCTGGAGGTGTGTTTTGGACCTCTGTGGTCAGAGTCAGTGTGAGGAGGGCTTGGAAGACAACTGCTGGCTGTGGTTATCTAAACAATGTCTAAACAAATTTTCTGTCCACAAGGCTGCAAACCCAAACCAGGGAGGGACATATAGCAATTAAACACTCCCCTTCTCCTGCAATTCTTTTACATTTTATGGATTATTTTCCTGTAAGACAGGTGTCCCCTCTCATTTTACTGTAGAACCTTGTCCTTGCCGCCATCACCAAATACAGAATCTCAGAGAAGTGATGATGAGTAGTAAATGTCATATATTTGATTCATTTTTTGCAAATTTGCTTTTTCACTGCTGCATATGAAATAATAATAAAACACATGCATGTTTCCAGTACCTGGAATGCCACATATCTAATCTGTGTAGGGAAAAAAAAAATCATTGTTTAAGAGTATTTCAGAAATACTCTTTTATTGGCAATACTTTTGGTAATATTTATAGGGAACCTGGGTATAGAGAAACACTATTGAAATTCTGGAAGAACTCACTTGTTCTTGGAATCTCCACTAAAACCTCTCAGCAAGAGCAACAAAATCACCAGTCTGTGAGAGTCAGTTGGGCAACTTGTGATAGCCAGTGCCACCAGTAGAGACCAGTTTTGTTACATTATTGAGCCTGAAGTCAGCAGAGCAGTACTGGAATGAGTCAACAATTGCATTCTGTTACTCTGCCAGAATCATTATAGTGACAACTGTACTTCAAGGACAGAAGATTTCATGTGCCTTTAGCTATTTCCACATTGTGTAACTGATGCCAGCATAAAATGCTGTAGGTTTAAGATTGGACTTCTCTACTTAGCCACATTTATTTCTTCTCTGCTAAATTAGAAAAAAAAAATGGTCAATGATAATGTGGAGCTGCTGCTTAACTTGCTATTGGACAAAGAGTCTAAAATAGAGCTATACACATACTAGGGTACTTGCCTAAGCATAGATTATGATTTTTCTGGAAAAAATATTTGTGTATATAAGGAATAAAAAGCTGATTTTCCCATTTTAATTATGCATAACATCATTTTTTCACAAATCAGTTCCTAAAAACTACTATGGTTTTTGGTAATATTTAATTTAGCACTGCATTTAAGGCTGAAGTGCCAATAAGAAAGGCTTCTGGCTTTCTAAATGGAGAAAGGTAGGCTGGGCTCAGGAATAAGGCCAGAACAGGACTAGAACTCAGATCTTTAGCATTCAAAGCCCTGACTGTGACACATAACCATGTTTAATTTCACTTTGTTTGGCTCTTAAGATCCTAAACTTTCTGAGGAAATGGCTCTTTCTACTCCCCCAGGTACAGCCAGGCCCATGGTAATTTTTTAGATGCTACTGTTAGAGCTGAAATCAAAGGCAAATAATAAAATTAACCCAAAAGCAGTGATTGCCAGGACTTTGGATTTTTGCCTGTGTTTTTCCTCAAGATTTCCTGTTCACAGTGTGAGCAGAGAGCTTCAGAAGGCACAGCAATGTGAACCTCAGTGACTTCTGAGTACACTCTATTTGTGTGTCTAGAATATTGGAAAAGTATTTCAATCTTTGTCAAAGCAGCTCCTGTGGAGGTTATAAAAGCAGGCTGACCATGTCACAAATGTGTAGGTGAATTTTATGGAGCTTCTAATTTATTTATTAATTTAAATTAGAAAACTTTGATGCTTTTTTCCCAACCTGTCCCATTGATGCAAATTTGCCTCTCTGACACAGAGAAGTATTGGAATGTCTGACAGCAGCACAAGAAAAGACAGAGGGAGATCGTGTGGTGGGAGAAGTGGCTTTCATCTCTGAGGCAAGGGGATGCATTTAGTTAACTCAATTCCTTCAGGTCCTACTCAAAGTCTAAACGTCCTGTCCATCAGCATGAACAAGTGGGGTGAAGGCTGTAAAGTGCTTCTTTCACATGCAGATCAAACATGCCCTTGTCCAGAGCAATCTGGACTTTTCTGCCTTTTCATTTCCCCCTAGACGTAGATTCAACCTATTTGGTGTTAACAGTTTTACTTTTTTTTTTTTTTTTCCTATGGATATTACTGGATCAACATATCTATTTTTGCTTACTACAAAGAAAATGTAAATTTCCCTTCAAAGAAATGCTTTTCAGTTGATAATTTTGCAAGCTCACCAGGAAATATGTGTGCTTGTGGGTACATACCAGAAATGCACCTAGAAAAATGTGGGCAGAGGATTTACTGCTCGTGTAGAAATGCTTCACATAGCTCTGAGTAAAATAAAGGCATTTTTCAGTTTGCTCTGTGACATGATGCAGATGAAGGAGTTCATTATTATGCAGAATCATAAAAGGAGCCACCTGATGTAGTGAAGAACATGCTGGACTATGTATATTGAGGCAGAAACAACTTGGAGGAAGTAAAGGATTTGAAGCTTGACCATAGATGTTACCCCCATGTAGTGCATTGCCATCTTTTTGCAGTGTTACATGCCTCTATTAATAATATATGATTGTGTGGAATTTACATTCTGGGGCTTCCTCCTGGAGTAGCTGGAGTTCCTGAGCTCTGCTCATGGTGAGGGGAGTGCGGGGCTCATGTAAAGCACTTGCAGAGCTGTGCTGCCTGCAGGGTTTGCTGTGTGCTGCTGCCACTCCCATTGGGGATTCCTGAGGTCTTTTCCCTGGGCCCTTCAGTGGCACTGTTGTTGTTGATGTGCTGTGCAGAGGTCTCTCCAGGAGTAATGGAAATTTAATCTATTAGCAGCAAGTTATAGAGGTATTAGTTCTTCAATTATTCACCATAAATGGTGTTAATTTTATTTGTTATTGGTTATGTTTGGGCTGTTCAGGTTTTGGCCATTGAGGAGGCCTGACATTAAGTATTTGAGTAATTTCTCTGCAAATTTCTCTGCATTTCCTTTCAATTGATCTTTACAGTGCAGGAGGCTGAGAAGCTGCTCCCTTTAATGTTTTCCATTTACTGAGAATACTTTTGCCAACTTTTTTTAGGAAAGAAGTTTCATGCTGTTGCTGAGGTTTATGCATAGTTGGGACACAAACTCCCTTGTCTTTAGAAAGAAATCTAAATGGGGCCAGAATCTGGGGTGCAATAATATTTCTGGGACTGCAAACCATGGCCCTGTAACAAAAGTGAGGTTACCACCAGGCCATGAGAGCCCAGAGAAACCTCTGAGCTGAGTCGTGTGAGGCAATAGAATAAAACCTTTAACCTGCAGAGCAGCGTTAGAAGGTGCTGTGTTGAGTAACCTTGTGTGAAGAGTGGTGAAGTACACTTAGGAGAAATGTCAGAGACACACATGGCAGAGGTGGCTGCATGATCTCATAAATGCTCTGAAAACCCTGAAGTGATACTTGTTATTTACATTTTCTTTCACTGTCCTATAATGAAAACTCCATAATAAAATAATATAATATAATTAATAATATAATATTATATAATAATATAATATAATAAAAATTCTTTAGCTTGTACTATGGGAAAGAGCTGCTTTATTATGAAGAAGAGTAAATTCACTTTGTTTTTAACATCTCTTGCTATGGAATATTAATTCTAATATGAAGTCCTTGTGCTGTAACAAAAGATTACCATCAATGTAAAAAAAAAAAAAAGTTTAATTGGAAAAGACAAAATGCAATTGGTTAAATTTCAGTCAATTAAGTTGAAGTTTATATCACAAAAGGGGTAGACTGGCTTAGATCTTGTAAAGATTCCTGTGTGGTAGGTAGTAGAATGAAGTTTTAGAAGAACAAATGAAACTACTTTTAACTGAAAGGTGAGGAAAACAACTGGCTTTTGGTTAACCCTCAGGTCATAATGAACAAAGAAGCAAACTAACATTTTCAGAAGACAAGTTTGACAATTGCTCATTTGGAAGTATCAAAGGGAAGCTACACTGAGCTGTGTGCAGTCAATGCTACAAAACTTGATTCTTCATCTTCTCAGAGCCTTGTGTCTCTGCTGTGGATGGGAACTCTCCATCAGAGCCAGGCAGAAATTGTTTGTGCACCACAACCCTCATCACTGTTCTTTGTAATCTCCTGTGTTGGAAAGAGCAGTTATGAAAAGAATCTGTCTCTTACTTTGCATCCTTCAGACAGCTGAGATCAAGGAAGTGAAGTCAGTTCCATGGTGAGAACCAGTTCTCCCAGGAATCCAGTGACAGAGCACATGGGAATGGCTCAAAGCTGCACCAGGAGAGGTTTACACTCAGCATTAGGAAATGTGTCTTTACTGCCAGGGAAATCAAACTCTGAAAAGGCTTCCTGGAGAGGTGGTGAGTGCCCCAAGCCTGTCAGTGTTTTGGAGGCATTTGGACAATGCTCTCACTAAAAAGCTCTGTCTTGGTCAGGCAACTGGACAAATGACCATCGTGGATCCCTTCCGACTGATACAGCCTATTCTGCCCTTTTCAAAACAGTGAATCTGGCTAAACCAGAAGGGTGCAGCCTTCTCTCTGTGCAATTTCACTCAGCTTATTCCTAGAACTGTGCCTGAGGCTGTGTGGGCTTCATGCAGCAGCCTGTCAACATTGTGGGTATCCCTGTTGCCATGAGGAATTTCCCAGCATTAATGCTACCTGGGACTGTGCTGAACTATTAGCCCATTGCCCCTGAAATAATTTTCTGCTCTATGAAGTGTTTCTGAATTGCATCACACTGGGTGTTTATTTCCTGCCCCTGTGCTGAAATGTCTCAGGGTGGTGTTGCTGAGATGTGGGCAGCTGTTACTGCCTTCCCCAGGAGCTCCTCAGAGCTGTTCATCTCATGGCTGGTGACAATTGCTGTGTTAGGAAGCACTTCCTCTGTCCAAGCAGAACGCTCAGACTGCATCCAGAAATCCAGAACAGAGGGGTGTGGGACAGCTGAAAAAATCTTATAAAATCTACTTTATTAGTATTACTGCTTTTAAGATAGAGGCACTTATGATTTTATAATTTCTTGTCTGTATACTGGTTTTGCCAGTGGCCAGGTTGCTGGTCCTGATTAGGAACCATCTCTTTGTGTTAAAGTTGTTAAATTTGCAAATGATTAGGGGGAATGTCTTTGGGAAGTGTACTTTGGGAATTTGTGTTTCACAAATTATAGACCACATATGGCAGCAACTGGCAATAGATTCAGAACTTTAATAAATCCAAGCCACACAAAACTTGCAATTAATAAGAACTGCTCTCATGAGATACCATTACACTGCTTCCTTCAAAATACAGTGCTTCTCCCAACATAATAAGTCATGCATTTGCTGCACTTTCATTGAAACTGTTCCCAGGTGGGTTTAGTACAGTCTTCCAGCTAATTGTAAAGACGTTATGCCTCATTCTCCTCTGACTATGTCACAGTAAAAACCCAGGGGTAACTCCACCTAAAGCAAAGAGATTACACAGATAAAAATTTTTGTGAAGAGGAAATGCAAGTTCAATATTGACATAAATACACCTCGTCTGGGATAGCGCTCAGATTGTAACTAAATAAGGAACCACTGCCGTGGATATACAACCAAATCAGGAGATATAACTGACTGGCTTTGGCTGGATCATACACAGCTGGGAACAGAGAAATGCTAAAAACTCTTACACTGAAAAATTAAAAGCAAACAAGAATGTTTAGGCATATGTGTTATATCAAAATGTAGTTAAAAAATGGGTTTTCTCAATTTAGCCAAAGCTCAACAGTTTGTGTGACACTACTTTCGGATAGGAAAAATGAAAAATACCATTTCTGCTGGGCACAATAAAATTTAGATGAATGAAAGGGTTGATTTAAGTGATCCTTTGTCTTACACATGTGCATAAACTAAGGCATGATGAAATCTTTTGGTAATTCCTTCTAGCCATGAAAATGTTTCTCTGAGTTTCTTTCTGGAGAGAGATCAGAAAACAGTTATTTCACAGGAACAAGGACTTCATATTGGACCACACAGTAAACCGGGAGTTCCACAAAAATAATTCCAACATGTTGCTTATTTTGTATTTCCATATAAAAACATCAGACTTTTGTTTGTCTCTCAGATGGGGGGGAGGTGACCATTGGACACTTTGCTGCTATTGAGGTGGATAGAGCCTTGTCCACTCGACACCGAATGTGCATTTGGACAAACCTTTCCAGTGATCTGGTCACATTTCAGATGTAAATAGAATGATGAGCAGAAATATTTCTGGCTCACATTTTTGAGGTTTTGTGTAGATGGTGTCTTGCTGTGGTTACTATCTTTTGGGTTCTTGGGGCGTTTGGAAATCTCTTATTACATCCAAAGAGGTCTAGATAATGCCAGCATTCAGGTGCATTTCCTGCTGCTGCAAAAGTGTTGTATCTGTGTGGAGGCTGAAGTGTCTTCATTCCCCTAGCGGATTTATCTCCCCCCCCCCCCCCCCTTTTTAAAAAAAAAAAAATCCTGTTGGTTTGGATATTCAAGCCAAACTGAAAAAGACGTCAGTGATTTTGAACCCCAGCCTGGAGGAGAAGAGCAAAGAATGTGTTATAAGTGGGCAAGAATAAATAGTGTTGGTAAAAAAAGTTCTGTGCCTGCTTCCTCATGTCCCTAAATATGTTTTCATACAATATGTTAAAATGTGGGATTGGACAGTGCTGTTTTCCAGGCTCTGTAGTCTCATATTGCCAATTAAAAAAAAAAAAAATTCAACCCAAATCCTGTTAGTTTTAGTCCTTTTGTAATTATCAATTGTGATGTGGAAATTCAGGCCTTGTAGCATTTTTTCTTCATTCTGTAAAGGAAAATTAAAGGCTCAGGTATTCTCCAGCCTCATGATTTGCAAAGATTACTGACACAAGGATGACACTTCACCGCATGCATAATTCAGCATTGTCTTTGACACAACTTCCTGCTCCACAAATCACTTCCAGTTTTGTCTGGTTTAGTCATTATTCACCAAACAGCTCTCCCTCAGAATCAGTAACTCAGCTGTGAGCAGTCTTTAGGTTTGCCATTTCTGAGGTTCAAGCTGTTTTGGTTGCACACACCACACAGTCACTGCAAATCTCCTTTTAAGCAGGATTGTGATAATGTTTCAAGAACCACATCCGGGGCAAAGTTCTCATTTCTACAAATAAGTGCAAGTGTTGTTGAGTATTGATTAATCTTTATAATTCTGTTGTTGTTGGGAAAACTTCTTTGCTGCAAGGGCCAAGGAAATTGAGCAAATGCGTTCATCAGAATGAGAATAAATAAACAGGAAAAGTTTTTTCAGCACTTGACCAGATTTCATTGGTGGCAAAGCTCTTATTAAAAAATTGGCATATTTTTTGGGATTGCTTGATTACTTAAAAAAAAAATCTCTAACATTTAAAGCAGCTGGAGCTCTTAATCACATTTTTAAATGATTTTACCTAGAAAACCAAACCGGAAACTAAGAATGAAACTCCTGGTTTTGGGGCTGTGTTTCACAGGGGCCCGTAAGATGCCATACCTCAGTCAATGAGTGATGTGTGGTGCCCTACTTTTGCATTAGTATGATGATTATTATTATCATTATTTTTATTACTATTCATTACAATTTCATTACCTGAGTCTTTGCAGAGTTTACCTTTGTTTCTCTGAGTCCTAGTTCAGGTTCACCCTCCCTTTATGGCAGAAAGACAAAGGCTTTGGCCTCTTCCATCCTGTTGCTGAGTTCATGGTTCTCTTAATGTTTTCTATGTCCTGTGTTTTCTAAGTTAATTTCCAAAAAAATTCTCATAAGTGGTACTTTTTAAATTCTAAATGATTTCTGCTTTTATTTATTCATTTTTCCCAAGTTAGTTGAAAACACTTTACATTTTAATTTCAACAGTACAAAATACAATGAAATATATCTCTGCATTGTGTTCTGATGCTGCATTTGGTCCATACTCCACTCTCTGACTTGAGCTGACTAACCAGTTCTTGGCTTTGAGCCAGAGTTTTCTTATAGATAACCAGCATCCACTCTCCCTGCCCCTGTCTCTAGCTAGTCTGCAGTGTGAGTCTGCATCTGAATTGCCAAACACACATAAATCACATCTTAAGGCCATCTTTATTACTTGCTGCTGCTTCCTTAGGAAGTGTCTCATCAATCAGTGTTTGTGAGCCCGTGTCCTGCCACCCCCGGGACTGCTGGAGGCACAGAACAAGGAGCCTGCACTTGGAAAGGCAAAGGGTAAAGCCAGGAAGGAGAACTGTACAGATTCTGCTGATGGATTGGAGAGAAGCTGAAGCAAGTAACGGGAGTGTTGTCAGATCAATGATTTCCTTGCAGTTTTTCCACTCTCCATCCGGGAAGGTTTTGTACTTGCAATCAGCCCCAGGCAGAGTGACAGTGGTGCTGTCACAGCTGGGCCAGTGGACACGGCATTTCTGTGCTCTGTCCCTGCTGAGCTCACTGACCAGCTCCTGAATTCCCTGCAGCTCCTGAGAGAGCCCTGCTGGAGTCCTGAGAGGCTGTTCTACCCTTGGGCAGCTGATAACCAGGGAGTGAATGTCAGGTGCACAGCCACTTGCTAAATTGCCCACGGGCCCATGAGAAATTCCTTTCTCCATGTGGGGAAGCATTCTTTGTGCAGAGATGCCTGGCAGATCAAATCCTGGTCCTGGAGTGCAGAACATAGGTGGGAGTAGGAACTGGCTGTGTCTCATGCTCTCAGTGCTCACTCTCCATCTCCCCAAAATGAATAGGTTCATTGAAACAAGGGAAACAGTGTTTGCCTTTTGGAAATGTTCTTGTGTGGATAGAGCTGCAGAGAATTCCTCTCAGTCTGCTCTTGTATCACCTCAGGCTATGTTCTGTCAGATATTAGGAAGTCTACAGAAATTTGGGCTGAGTCAGTGTTATGATAAGAGACAGTGAAAGAAAATTCTTATGGGAAGAAATACAGGTGATTTTGAGGCATTTTCACTGAATCAGTTTTCATTCACTCCTCCTTACACTGAAGCTAACTAGCACTCTTGATGTTAATTATTAATAAGGCATAAAATCAATCTGGAATATTGGAACAGTTATAAATTATTATTTTATTTAATTTCCAATTAATTTATTCCTGTTTTCTGTTCAGTTACCATGAATTGTCTTTTAAACCCTGACTGCAGTTGTTTTTGCAAAACATGGAGTATTACTATTACATTTCTATTGCATGAATATTTGGAGAAATTCAGAACCATTAACTTTGGCTAGGAAAAGTACCAAAGACTTGGAAAATCTTGGCTGAGATTCTTGTGTCCAGTTGAATTCCTACCCCATGGAAAAATCTTGCTCTGAAAGTACAGAGTTAAGTAGAGAAATATGAGATTTTTCTTTTAGGTTCCATTCACAATCAGGAAGTATATATGGCATTTTCAAGGTTTTTTGATACTTGTCTTGATGATCCTTGCCAGAGCCCAGGAGTGCATGAAAATGAATTAAAAAAAGAAACTCTGCTAACTGGACAAATGACACTTTTCAAAGCTGATTTAAGACTTAGGAAAAAAGTTAATTTTTATTTCTAGGGTTTCTTGTCTCTGCTTGGTGACCTCCCTTCCTTTTCTAAAATTTATTTACAGAAGTGGTTTAGCTTTTTATCATAGATAACAGGGTGATGTTGATTCAGTTGCCATGTATTTTGATAGATGAATTCCTTAGTGTTCATCAAAGTGTTTAGGGCCATCTCTAGTGTCAAAAAAAGTACTTCTGGAGGCAGAACTTAGAGATGTATTGAGAGTGATGAGTAATGGGCATAGAATTGTTTGAATAATGACTTCTTGCTTCCTGACCCTTCTAGCATCCACATTTTTGGCATGAGAAGAAGTGTCTGAAGTCTCAAATAAGTGAGTCTTTTGGCTGACATTTCCCTCAAAGCTTATTCTACTTTGAGTGCATTTTTCTGACTGCATTTAACATGGAAAGAGAAGGTTTGATGTCACGTCTTATTTAGTGTCAGCTCAGAAACTCAGAGAAGGAATTCTGTACATGCAGAGGTTTTTAATGTATAGTTCCTACTGATAGTAGAGCAACTAAGGTAAAAGAAAATTGATATTGAGCATGAATGTCAAACTGAAACAAAAGGTGAAAATCCATGTTTTTGCATAAACTGTGCCGGGAAGTGAGCAGCATCTTACTTGTTTTTGAAATTGCCATGAAGTATTTGTTGCTAAACAGGATGGGTTCATTTTAGGGTCCATTAATTTTAGCCAATAAAAATTTGGCTCAGGAGAAGGTGAAGGAAATAGCTTGGAAAAAATAGAAACTATGAGCAATCTGTCACTTGTTCTTACATATTAACTGTGCATAGTCTGCATAGGAAAGTTGATGCTAAGGAACATTTTGCTTTAATTGGGTGAAAATCTTTAGCATTTAGATGAATTGGTCTTTGTAAAATAATGCAATGTGTGTTTTAACATGTTTAAGGGAAATAGTTTAAAGCTATTAACTTGATTCAGTAATCCAGAATTAAGTATTATTGAAGCTATGTCAGGGACTCAGGATCTTTTATTATTCATTACATGCAGAGAGGCTTATGCCAGCAGAAATGGACTTTATTTTCCTACAAGACTATCCCACTGGCAATTGAAACTCAGAGACAGCACCTGAAAACATTACTAAAGGCTCTGTTTTAGTATCAGAATTAAAGAATATTTCTGTGGACAGATATACTGGAAAACCTCTCCATTCTGGCTGTGCCATGTAAAATGGCGAGTGCAGTTTGTCCTAAAATAGTTTTAAAATTTTCCAGTCTGTTCCAACTTTATGGTATAATTCTTCAAAGAAATATAATTAAAGCATGTGCACATTCTTTGTGAAGGAAAACTAAAATATAGTTTGAATGAGCCCATTTTTTAACCTACTTCTGTAAAAAAAGTGTCTGCTTATTTTAGAAATGAAATCTTATTAATGAAGTACACTTAATCTTGGTTGCTTTTTTTCAATATAAATGATTTATTGATCAGATTTACTTATTATAAAAAGTATAAAGGGAAGTGCTGACCTGCTGTATGTCAGGGAACTCTCACTATATTTGGCCACTCATTTTCAGCAGCTGAGCATCTTGATCTGTATCCTCACCTTAAGTCTTAGGGATACATATTTAGTTGGTTTCACTGAGGTAGACTTAAGTTAGCAATCTTTGGAAGGAGAATGGAGACCTTTGGTGTCTTTGGATTTTGTTGCTCTTTCTATTTTAGAGGATATTGTCATTTTTGTCCCTCTTTTATTCAAGATGGTCTGACTCTCAGCAGTGGGACATTCCACAATCAGGTTGTGGGCTGGGTTGCAGTAGGTGTGTTGCTGACTTGGAGCACCAGGACTGCAGTGGGAGTGCTCAGGAGGCCAGAAAGGACCACCATGTGTTTAGCTGCTGGCAGACAGCAATTTGTGGAGTCAGTGTGCACTCTGCATGATGATAAGCATGTGAAGTTCTTTAGCTACCTCCAGGTAGGACTGGATATGCAGTTGGAGAGGGCTGATTCCCATCTCAGTCTTAGAAAAGCAGTTTCCATCTTTAAGTACTTTTCAAAATCTGACAAAGTCTCCTTTCTTTAAAGAGCTCCAAAAGTGCAGGGAAGGGACAGAGTGCACGTGTGTAACTGTGTGCAAAGGTGATGAACTGCAGATGTTTAAACCCCACACCAGGGGATTATTGCAGCCACCTTCACTCTGAACCCACCAGGCATTATATCCTTCTTTCTCTTCTCTCATCCCAAAACTTAATTTTTTCTCACTGCCTTGTTCCACACTTAGATTGGCAGACTATGTTTTTGTGTTTTGTTTAATATGGATTCTGATTTCTGATTCTTGGGAACATTGTGATAGAGAGGATAGTTGTTTTTGTGCTTTCATTGCTACACATTGTGCAAAGGAAGTGTCACCTTTCCTCCTATTCAGAGTAATTGAAGAAACTCCTTAAACCAGCAGAAAGTGATGTGCTAATACAGGAGGAGCAGCTCTGAAGGAGACAGTTTCATATAAGAAACAAATGGTGAAATCAATAATCTAACTAATTATAAAAGAGATTAGCTCATTTGGAAGAAAACTAAGCAAGATTCACTTTGACTCAACTTTTAGTCAGAAAGTGAGAAGTGTTTGTTATTGTATTTTAACAAGGTAATACCAACAGCTTAGTCCAAATAATTCCTCTTCCCATGTGCTGTTAGCCAACTCCCAGTTGTGAAACAGGCTGTGGTAGATTAAATGATCATAACGTGTTCACTTAAAAGTTCTTATTCTTCATAAAGAGTTTGGGTTAAGAGCCCACTTGCCTTCCTGGTATGACTCAGATGTGGATGGTAACTTTCAACTTAGGAGACTCAACCCATTTCAGTCTGTGCTCAAGTCATCTGTGATATGGAAATAAGAACATATGGAAATACAGGGAGTAAAAAATTAGTGTTTTCAAACTCTGTTTTTGCTAATAAATATGCAAGTTTGTTGCCACTCTGAAGCTGCATGGAAAGATTGACTTAAACTTTGTAGATAGTGTTTACATTTTCTTTAAAGTGAGATTCCCATTCCCCCTGTCAAGGTTATCTTTGTGATAGCCTTTGAAGGAGTCAGAGCACTTACCAATGGATGGATGTTCACAAGTTTGACAGTCTCTGCATTGATCCTACTCTTGCATGAAAATGGCTTTATCAGGCCTATAATTAGAAATGAAATAGTCTTAAATGGTTTCCACACAGCCTGGCTTTCAAAGAGGTTCCAGTTTCACATAACTTCATATAAACAGAGAATCAGAAGATATAACCAGATACCACAGTTCCTGCTTACTAATTGCCATAAAGCAGAGCCATCTGCTTTATACAAAGTCTAGGTCAAATAATCCTTCTAAACTGTGACCTTTGGGGCTCCGTGGAACTCGTTCTTGATTAAATAAAACCTTCTTAGGAAGTTATTGGGAAACGTGGTACAGATTCGGTCTGAGTAGAGAATGTAACTGATTGGATTTCTATATAATCTTAAGCAGATAGTTCTGAGTCAGTCTATCTTTTGAACTTTTTTTTTCTTAACCACATTAATCTTTCATAAAAACTCAAGTTGCAAGTGAATTATTTCAATTTTTAAAGTGATTCCTCATAAAAGTTAGATTAGATGACAAATGAATGATTTAGACATAAATTCATGACAGTTAAAGTGAAGTTTCATCTGTCTAAACCAAGCTGAGAACCTGGGCTGGGGAAGTGAGGGTCATCCTCCACTATGTGCAGTTGCCTGACCTTGTTTGGAGGGCATGTGCACAGCACAACATGAACAGAGCAAAATAAAGATGATTGCAGCTCAACAAATACAGTGGAATATTTGTAATTCCTCACATCTATTTCATTATGACCAAAGCTCATCTCATGGATGCCTTCAAATGTGTATCTTTTCCATCATATATGTTATTTAAATATTTTATTCATTATGTGAAAATAGTTTCTGTGATTAAATAATCAGTTCTTTTTCTCTGGTTTTCTTTTGGCATTTGTGACTATTATTTTTGGCTGTCTATCTTCAGCCAAGCAATTGCCAATTATTCACTGCCAGATTCAAAATAGGAGTGCTATTGCCAAAGCAAAGAATACATTATTTTACAGTTACACACATCTTTCCAGCTGAGGATCACAACGTATTTTGTAACCACTAATGAATTTAGCCACTTGCCACCCACCAAACATTCACATTCATGCCTTAGGGGTAAGAAGATAAGGTTTGGGGTGCAGCAGGATGAGATCTGTCCTTTCCAGGGGCTGCAGTAAGCCAGCAGTGGGGGAGGCACCAGGATGCAGCACACAGTAGGAATGGGTTTTTCCATCTGCATAGAGAGAGCATGGTCTGGCAATCCAGACAATTCCACAAAAGCTGGAGTTTCGCTGGCTGGCCCATAATATCCTGCTGCTACAGAAAACCAAGAGGAGCTGCATTATAACTTTTTTTTTTTTTTTTTTTTTTTTTTTTTTTTTTTTTTTTTTTTTTTTTTTTTTTCTCACAGAAAATGTATCCATCCATACAGGGTGTTGCATGAAGGAAATAGATTAATGTTTGGAGAGAAAGTGGATTCTGAATCTTGGTAGCTCCCCTCTGGTTTTGTGGGAGATCCAGGGAGGAAGTCAGTCAGGGAGAAGACCCAATTATCTTGGCTGATGAAACTTCATCATAGTCCTAGTGCTTCTCTCAGCAGCTGGAGTGGTCAGAGTCCTCATGCTGGCTGTGGTCTGCAGAACCAGTTGGCATTCTTAGCAAAATGCTGTGAAGTCTTGCAGTGGAAATTTATTTATTTCAGTTTCTTACTGAATTAGGTCATCCCTCATGTCTGAGGACTACTGACTTCTAAATTTAAGCCATCTCTGTAAATGTCCCTCCAACATCAGGATAACAACCCAGATAACACACATTTTCCCCAAACTGTGGCATTTCCACACCTTTGAAAATCCTTGTTAGGTCTGTGCTGGCACAGCAGCCAAGCTCTGCACTCCACATTTCTGGTGATGTTCATTCAAGTAATGATCATTTCTTTCCCATCTGCAGTGGAGGATGGGTGCCCTCCAAATCCTGAAGGGATATTGTTTTTAGGAAAGCGTTACTCATGTTCTAGGTTGTGTTACTCATTTGTAGCCCAGACTAAAGGTGTGATGAGAGTCCACTTTTCTTTGCTCTCAGTTGCTGCAGGGACTGATGTGGCTGGTGATAAAACAGTCTTGGCTGCTAAATGAAAATTCCTCATTGCTGTACATTTTTCAAATTGCCAGAGACACAAGTTTTGCTGTGGGAATCACCTCACATACACCTGATCAATTTATGTAAAACACTGAAGACCTTAAGAAGCCATTAAGTGCAGAATTGTGGTGGATTGGACTGTTTGTGTTATTTTATTAAAGAAAGAAGGATCTTAAATTTGATATCTAATATATACTGTGAGCAGAACAGCAGTTGGGGGCAAACAGAGGCTGTTTTCTCTGAAATTTGAAGTGCAGTAGCTCAGACAACCATCTGTATGCATTTAGGGAACCTGAAATTACCTGGATGCCTGGAAATTTTTTTTTGTAATTATCTCAGAAAAAAATTAGGACGTATCATATATAATTCTCTGTTTGTTTCATTCCTACTTTGATAAAATGTACTAAAAATCTGTTGCCTATTTTATTCCTTGCTGGGAGTAAAAAATCCCACAAAAAACCCAAATAAAATAGCATTCTTTCAAAGATCTGATTGCAAAGTGTGTGTGTGCTTTAAAGATTGCACGTTTTAAAGACAAACAAGGGAGGGCTGAAATTTACTACAACAGCTTCACTGGAAATGATTCCCTCACTCAGATCAAAAGCAGAAAAAAAAAATCACAGAAACATTTGGAAGAGGCAGCAGTGCCAGAGCATGATTTTAACTATTTTGGGAAAGCAGCTGCTTCTCTCTGACATGAACTTGAGATGTAGGATATTCTGTAAGGTGGATTGGCTCGTTCAGATCATTCCCTACAGCGACTTTTTCATGGGAACATTGACTAGCATTGTTTTTTGGGAGAAGCAGTTATTTTGAGCTAAAGAGAAATCTTTCTCTTATGCAGTTACACACTTGCAGCTACACAGTTGCCTTTAACCTCTGAATGCTTATTTCCAAATACTCAGCATAGAATGGCAAGAATAACTTAAGAACATGACCTTATTTTATGTTGATATGTTGATTTTGTGTAACTAAAGAGATGCAGAAGAGTAAATTGACAGTGCAAACCAATGCCAAACAGTCACTGCAACTTTAAAAAGCTCCCTTTAGTTACAGAGAAGAGACGAAGCTGAACAGAATGTCACCAGATTACTATCTGCAAATTCCAGAAATAGGAAAATTGGATGAGCCCTGGTTATTGGACATTCTTCATTTCTCTTGGCTTAACATTTGTTCTGGCAACTGCAGATGATAGGGATAATCTTCCCCCATCCCTCCTGGATCTCAGAGTCAGGAATCACAGCTGGTTTCAGCACAGACCCCTGCATTAGAACTTTCTGTGCTTGACAGGCTGTATTTGGCAGCATGAGAGTAATATGCTTGCTTTATTTGATTTTGCATTTGATTGATTGCTTTTAATACAATTTATTTTCTTTCTTGTGGTTTATCTGTAGTTCTTGCTGATGGTAGCAATATCAATCTGTACCTCTTGTCTTCTATGGCTGGTTTCTATAATTTTCCAAATAATTTTTGAATGAAGGCAGATTTCTGCATCTTGCTTAGGTTGGATGTTATATCATATTAATGTTATATTTTTGATTCCTAGAAGCGCCTTAGAATCCGATAAAATATTGTAGCTGGTTCAGGATACAGTTGCAGACAGCAGGCTTCAGAGTCTTTGTGATTTACTCTGTGTTTTATGATGTGACAGGATAATGTTGTAAAGATTTCTGGCGTTTTGTTTCATAATATTTTTCCAGTGGCAAGCGTTAAGTATTTTTCTTGAATGGAAAATTTCTGTCTTCCTACCCCTTTTCCTTGTTTCCTCTTGGCCCCTCTTCCCCATTTCTGTTAAGAATCAGGATCTCTGGTCTCAGACATAATTCTAACTACAAGGTTCCCATCCATAATGGCAGGAATCCGAGAGCATCCATTAGTGTTTCAAACAGTCTGATTTCTTACTTCTTTTGGCAATATTCTTTGACTTCCTGTCTAGCCAGAATGGCAGTTTGTCTTCCAGTGGTGTTCTTGAAGAGTCCAAAGATATTGTCCTGAATGACTTTGTGATTTCATTGGTTGGGCTCCAGGCAGGAGGTGAATTTGGGCACCTCAGAAATTCTGCACATTAGTGCAAGGTGGGTGCTGCAGGGTGCTCACAGCAGGAGCACAGGGAAACCAGAGCTCTGAACCTGCTGACCAAGCTGGAAAGGGTAAGAGAATTTCCCCCTGAATACTGAGGGATCATTGTAGAAATATTCAAAATTCGGTGAAATAAGTATGAAAGGTATTTCCCTCAGAACAAAACAGGATGGATAATTGGACCTGCGGAGGTTGAACTGTAGCCACGGCTTCTTCAAAAGTGGTGTTACCATAATAATATATGTGCATGTATCTTTGCCTGGCATTTGAAGAAGGAAGAAAATAGTGTTTCTTTAACTGAATTAAAAAATCTATCTATAAGCACTGGGATTTGTGATGGAGAGGATTCAAATCCAAGCTGCACAGCTTCTTCCATTATTAAGTTCTCACTGTTATGTTCTTGTCTAAATCTCAGAGCCTGGTATTCAATGGAGAATTCTGTGGTTGAACCTCCGGTATTTTATTTTCTTAAACAGCTCCAGGAGTTTTGACATCGTAGTATTTTTCACACATCTCCTTACTTGAGTTTGACTAGATCAAAAATACCTTGGATATTTTGTTTGATCTAAATTCCCAGATGTTCCCATTGCAGGTTAAAGGCAGAGTTGCACGACAGCAATGCTTATTTCTTTAACCTGGCCTTTCTGTGCTCTTCCAAACAAATCCTGGTTGTTGCCAGGAGCACCAGTGGGGTGGGTGATCAGTTAATTAGAAGCAATGCTGGTCAGGTGGTGAGGCAAATGAACAAACAATTTCTGCTTCACTGGAAAGGGATGAACATTTCTGAAGAGAGGAGAGAAGTGGGGTCCTCTAAACCACCTGTGAGCCTTGGAGTAGCAGCCCCCCAGCCATGCAGAGAACACAGAGCAAGGCTGATTGAAGCAGTGAGTTCAGTATCCTGTATTGCATTACATGTATTCTATACCTTTAGCTGACTCCAACAGTGATTCAGAAAATCATTATTTAACTTAGCAGAGATGCCACATATGTTACTCTATGGGAGATGATAAAAGAAATAAATGAATCTTTTTCATATGGCCTTGTTTTATCACTGAATCCCAGGGAAATTAAGGCACTTATCTAAGTTCCCTAAATAGATACCATTAGCAAAGCATAGAGCACTATCACTTGTCTGTAATCTCCCAAGAACTTTTGTTTGACTTCAAAATTTGTCTGTTACCTCTGTGCCAACTCTCCTACCTGTGAAATGCTGCTGCTGGTGCTATGTAAGTGGCTCCTAAGGGGAATTTTTGCTAATAGGTGTTGGAGGATTTTTGAATGTTCATGCCACGGCTTTATTTATTCTAATTATGTCTGACATTTCACAAGCTGCACATTCGTTATTTGATGGGCAAAACATCAAAAATAATTAGGCCAAATGATCACACGAAGCCCAACAGAAAGCTTTTTCAGGGCATGTTAGCTGGTTTTTATTAATAATTATCCTCATTAAACTTTACCAAACTGTCATCTATCTCATTGCCTGCTCATCGTTATGGAACTCCTAAACTCAGGTGAGGATTTGAATTTTCCTGTGAGGTGAACAATATTTACATTCGAAAAAAAAAAATTTACTTGTTCAAATCTAACTCTCTTCTTCCATCCAGCCCCTCTTGTTTGTGATAGGAAACAGCTTTAGGTTTTCCACGGTGCCAGGAGAGGTCACTCTTTCTCTTTTGTCCTGCCTGGTTCAGCTCTTGTTTTATCAGGGCTCCTCTTTCCTTCTCGAGTAAATTGGCACATTCCTTGAGCTACTGTTTGGATGCTGCCTGACACACACAAAGAGCACTGGGAGGATTAATATCATTTGCCTGATATCTATATGGAAAACTCTGAAAGAACTTTTTGGCAAATGAGATTGTATCTCCAGGTTTGCATCCACCATCTGGTATAATTATAACAAAAGCCCAGAATTCTCTTTAGTTCTGTTGCAGAACTATAAACGGAGGTTTTGAAAAGCAGAAACCAGTGGATATACTCCTTAATTGAATGGAATGTTGATAAACATCAGTGTTTAAAATTAATGTGTGAGTGATAGAATCTTCTGTGCTGTCCAACACAGGAATAATAATCTCAGTAGAAATTGGTAAGAATTATTCAAGTAACTTCAATTTGAACAAACCTAAGCCAAACCCAAGTCCTCTATCATATCTCATTTCCAAATTTGTCAAGGAAAATTAGTCGTGACTGAGTTTTCACTGAAACAAGAGCTAGAAGGTCCTCATGATATAGTTCCTGATTAACTATCTGAGCAGGTATAAAAACAAAAACATATTGACAATTTGTTTTAAACATTTCTTTCATCCCTACGTAAAATAAAATTCAGTGGTCTGGGTGAAATGACATCATGCCCAGTCCCTCATGCCCCAGTTCAAATCTAGTATGAACCAACATCTCACATTCAAAAAAAGTGTTCAATTTTCTTGCTCTTTATTTTTTGTTCTCATTTTTGCACTTCTACATCTCCAGTGATATAGAAACAGGGGAAAAGCATCAACAACCCTGAACCAGACCACTGTAAAACTGGCTATTTACAGGATTGCATGATGTCTGCTGGTCTGGCAGTGCCCCCAAACCAGACTGTCTCTTGAGGTTACTGGTTAATTTTGCACATTTAGGAAATTTAGAGTTGCATCCAAATGACAGAGTTCTTATTGACACTCAGCAGCATTTATGACTCTTCCTGATTGTTTGTATAAATATTATATATATGGGGAAAAACCACTCTGTATTAGTGTTCAAATGCTTCTTTGGTACCTTCTTACTTAAATAGGTAGGATTCAAAAATAAATGGAAGATTTATAACTTTTTTTTTTGAGAGAATTTGTTACATTTCTACTCTACTGCATTTCCACTATGTTTTTGGTAGGTTTTTTTTAGGATTCTTTTTATAGTAATTCCTTAATATTGCCAGCTTTTGTGCCATGATGTGTTGTGGGACCAGCTGTATGATGGTGCTGAGACCTGCTGGGAGTGCATGATGTCAACCACAGGATACTGGTGTGGTGAGTTTGTCTAAGCACCTGCCTCTTAGGGTCCTGCTTGATGGAATAAATGAAGGGTGTATTAAAATGATGGGAAAAGAAAAAGAGATTTTACAGCATATGGAAAATGTACATAAATCGTTCTTGAATTTGGATCCTTTGGGGAAAGGTTCCTTTTTGTTTTGTTGTTTGCACCTCTGAGCGAGGTAAGAGCTGTTTTCTGAAGGGTCTCCAAGTATGATGATGACAGAAAAAAATAAATAACAAGGCCATTCTCCTCTCTCCATGCCCCCATTCTGTTGTCAAGGAAGCAGATTATCAAAAGAAAACTGAAAGTGCTCCATCAAACCAAGTTCGTGGCAAACTGGAGCTGTGGCAGAGCTGTCTCCACCAGAGGTGTGAACAACAGGAAAGTGTCCCCTTGAACACACAAATATCTGCTCCCTACTCAACGTCCCTCCTCACAGAAATCAGTGGCCCTATTGTTATATCCCTCACTCTCTATGGGAATATGTGTTCAACTTGAGAGTGAGAATACTCCTGCACAGGGAATGCACGTTTGCACAGTGATCTGGCTTCTCTGTCACCCCTTTGTTGACTTTTAACTTCTACTTTACTGCTATGGGAAACAGAATAATGGAATATGCTCAGTTGGAAGGGACCCCAAGAATCATCAAAATCCAGCTCCTGGCCCTGCACAAGACCCTCCCCAAGAGTCACACCACATTGCCCGAGAGCATTGTCCAAATGTTTCTTGGACTCTGTTGGGCTTGGTGCTGTGACTGCTTCCCTGGGAGCTTGATCCAGTGCTCAACCACCCTCTGGGTGAAAAACCTTTTCCGGATATCCAGCTGAAATCTCTCCTGACTCAGCTTTGTGCCATTTGCACCAGTCCTGTTGCTGGTTACCAGAGAGAACAGATTGAATAACTGCTTTGTGGCCAGATCTATAAATCTATCCAACTCATGTTCCTCTATTTCCTGAGACATGGAGGAACATATTCAGGTTTAAGTTAGAGTAGAGAGCTGTGCACTAAAGAATATTACCGGAGAAGTATCTATTTTCCAATAAATTTCATTATATTGTGGAAAAAACCCACCTTGTAATTTCTGGGTAGAATTAATGAAAATATACCACCTATCCTAATGAAGAAACTGTCAGAATATTATACCTTTCCTAATGTAGAAACTGATTTGTAGCCTATATTTAGTAAATTTGTTTCTGAAGTCTAACGAGGTTTCTCTTTACTATATTTATTTCTGCATTACTTCAGAAAATCTTGTTAAGAAGGTACTTTCAGTATTGTTTAAACTGATAATATTTTTCCTGCAGTACTGAGGACAGGCTTGAGGGATTGGGGCAGTTAAAAGAGCAGGAAAGAGAAGTGTTAACTGAGCCATTTTTTGCTCATTTAAATGTATTTGCTCATGCAATTTGATTTCTTTGTTCACATAATTTACTTTTCAATATTAGAACATGTTTCTCATCTTTATACGTTTGTGGTATCTTCCAGTTTGGGGAGAAAAAAAATGTATATATCTTTATTTTTGTCATGTTTCATAATACCTGCACTGTTGTAGGTTGTCCAGGCAGTGAATTCTCTTCAAGGAGAAATCTTACAGTTTCTTAGCGTGTGATTCTGCAGATTCTCTTTGCTTCCCTTTTAAGGAACATCTTAATCTTCCCTGGGTGCAGTTCAGGGAGCTGTTCTCTGCTGCAAGGCCTGGAGTCAGCAGTGTTCCTTCCTGCCTCCTCTCCTTCACTGACACCAGCCCAGCCCCTGCTGTGGCAGTGCTGCTGCCAAGCAGCTCCTGTCCAGCTGCAGATGCTCACAGCTGTTTTGTACAAGGCTTAACCTTGTACATTTGCTTGTTAAAAGGGAGCATTTGTACTGCCTTTGTAAGAAAAGTCAGACTGGCGTGTCCAACAAACCCAGTATTGCTTCAGTCCTTGTCTGTGGTACTGCCTCTGGCTACTTCCCTCCTCTGGCAGCCTGGAATTGAGGGAAAATATTTAAATAAACTGGCTAGCCACTTAACTAATCTATCAGTGGCTCCAAAGATGCTAACATAAGCCTTTAGATGGATGAGACAGATTTAAATTTGATTAAAATTGAAGAATTAACTTCTTCATTTGATACTAGATCAAACATAGAGAGTCTTACAGTGTGTCTAGGGATGGAACTGCCCCAGGGTCACACAGCTCAGACCTTGTCCCAGCTCCTGGGGTATCCACAAGTACCAACTCCTTGGTCTGGGTTCTCAGATGGAACATGATGGAATAGAGAGGATTCACAATCATTTACAGCTTAAAGAAACGTGATGTAAAACTCATCCAAAATAAGATTTTTTTAGGTGAATCAGTTCATTTTCTTTCTCTCCTGGTGAGGCTTTTTGTTATTCTCATCCTACCCTGCCCCCACAAAAAATATAAGCCAAACCCTACCATGTTTATTGCTAATTGGAATAAAACCTGAAATATTTTGGGAAGCAAAATCTCCACAATAAATACCTCCACAAAGCATGCTAGCATAACGTGACTAAAATCAACTTCCACATTTAAGTGTTTCATTTTCTTTCCCTTCAGCTGGTTTTACTTTATAACACAATACAAAATTTTGGTAGTTTTGTAAAATTAGATAATAACATGGTCAAAATGATGGCCCATCCAGGTACCACTCCTAAAGCAATACTACTGTGTGTCAGCTGCAGAAAGAGCCAGTTGCATTTGGGTTTTGCATCAATAAAAAGCACTGCTACATTTATATATGAATACTGAATTTACAATTTTGTGGTTTCTCATGTATTTTTCTCTGCTACCTTTTGAATTGCAAATCAACAAAAAACAACACCTGCCTCGTGTGATACAGATTTTATCATAACTTGTGAAAACATTTAAACATCAGCATCTTTATCTATAGAACTAATATTGTACTGCTTTGAAGTTATCTGAACAGAAAAACTATTTACATGGCAATAGAACAAATATGTCTTTAAAAGCTTGAAGTACTTTGAGACTATAGTCCAGAACACTCAGATTCTTAAATAAAACCCCCAGGGATTTAAATAACACTACAACAGGGTGGTCTTTCACAATTTGGTTTCCCTCTTCTTTCACTTCTCAGAGAATTCAATTTAAAGGGTATTTAATTGAGGACATTTTCTTTACTGCATTTTTTCCTTTTCTTTTTTTAAAGGTTTAGAGCTTTCTTCTAAGTGTTTTAACTTGTAATCAAGAAATGTGTCAGGTCTGTTGCCAATTAGTGCAGCTCATGTGAAAATGGATTGAGTCTTGGGAAAGATGGCTAAGTCTTGTAAAACAACAAAACAGTCTGTAAAAGGGCTTGGGAACAGAGGTAGGGAGAAGCAACAACACCAGAAATTATTAATGAGAAAAAAAACCCAGAAGAGGAGCAGGAGTTTAGAGAGATATCAGGTATATTTGTGACATTTACTAAAGATTTACTCAGCTGTATCAGTTTATTATCAGGAAATAACACTATTCACAGTTAGATAGGGGAACTTTTCTTCACTACAAACAAGATCCCAACTTTGCAGGCTGGTTTATGCTGTAGAATATCTCTGTGTGCTGGTTGAGGGGAGAAAGGGTTCACAGCCCTCGGAACAGTGTTGCAAACTTCCTTGAGGGGTTACAGTCGCACCAGGGGAGGGAAATCTTCCTTTTGTTTTAATTGTCTTTATTTTTTTGTTCAGAAGAATGCACTTCTGCTGGCACACAGCACCTTTACATGAGGGCATCTCCTGAAGCAGCAACAGAGGCTGTTTTGTAGAGACTTTAAGGTAGGAGGAAGGTTCCCTGCCATAAGCTAATAATAATAATAACAACAACAGTAGTAATGTCTAGGGAGAAATCAGCCAGGAAAGGAAGTATGTTTTTAGACTCATATGCTGTAGATCTACAATACATTGTATAAGGGTTATTCTTTCATGTAGAACAAAACACTGTGTCTGCAGTAAACCGGGAAGGAAGTTTAATTTGATTGTGGTGCAGAACGTCAGCAAAAGTTTTTGTCAGATGTGCTGGGAGTTAAATAAATACATGAGATCAAACTGACTATGGGGGAGGCAGAAAACCTTATAGAAACCTGTCAATGAACAGGATGGCCAAAGCCAGTGTGTTCAGGACTATGTCCCTGTCTTTGTGCTACTGTGTGCCTGCAGTAAATCTAATTTACTGCAGCTCACTGGGCTTTTGCTCCCAAGTTTCTTCAGCTGCCACACTGGTCATCATGGAGCAATAAATACCCTTCCTGCCAGGAGCCCATGGCTAGCACAGCCCTCCTGGCTGTTTCTGTGTGGAACTGGGATTCCAACACACTGTCAGGTTCTGGCATTACCATTCAGGGACTTTCCACACACCAAGTTCTTGTGATGCCTCCATGGACTTCTTTATGCAGCTGTCCAGTTATTTTGCCACTGTTTCACATGTTGACCTGCTGGGAAGGGGCACTTTGTGACTATTGTTAGCAGTGGGAAAGGATTATGTGTGTGAACTGAGAGCTTCACTCTAGATGAGATCAGATACACCACATGTGGCAGACAAACACAGTCTTGGCACATCCTGCCACACACAGTCATCATTCTGGTTGTGAAAAGCTTTCCTGACGCTGAACAAAGGGATGGAGTTTCTGCCTAAAGGTAGATTTCACCTAAAGGGAAGCCAAAAGAGCTGGACACAGGCAGGGGAGGGGAGCCAGAAACAGGAGGGGAGACAAGCAGGAGGGCAGTTCAGGACTGTTCTGGTTGAGGGGAGCTCCCCATGTGCCTCAGGGAGGACCCTCCACAGCTGGATGCTGAGGATCCCTGGGGATGGGGACATAGCCCAGCGTGGAGAGAGGAGAGGGCTGGGCCCAGGGACCCACCACAAGAAATGCCAGGGCATGGCACCAGAGATGGGCATGGAGGAAGCTGAAGCACAATTTTCACCTCTCTTTGCTACATTTCTGCCCTTGTTCAAAGCTGAAATTAACTACCTTCGGGAAAATATTTTCTTCCTAACGTTAGTGAATGATAACTCATAAGAAAATACTGAAAAGCAGGACTCTCAGTTGCCTGAAATCAAATTTCAGCAGAAAAATTATTAAAAGAAGTTTATAAATGTGTTTTAAAGCACTGTAAGAGGAAGTTTCATTCTGATTACTCCCATTTCACATGCATGAATTTTGTCATTGTCAGGCAGAAGAGACAAATTTTAGACTTGTTTATTTGCACCATTAAAATACATTAAAAAAACCATTTTCTTTATTAGAAAGTGAATACGTAGCTTTGTAAATATCTTTGAATTGGATTTAAACTTTACATTACTTGAATTGCTTTGTCACTGGAAGACTGCAAAAAAATTAGAAAAGCACAGAACCCCAGTATAATTCTAATGTAGGCAAAAGTTATTCAAACATTAAAAGTTATGTAGTTTCTTCAAAACCAGGATGCAACTGTGAAATTCTTTTAAATAATTCTGATTTTCTGTCAGTAATATTACTTCTGTGATCTTAAAAACACAACAAAACTATGGAGATGGGGCTATTTAAATTGTTATGAATAAATAATAATAAATAGATTAAAATACTATTATGGTATTAAATATAGTATTTAGTATATAGTATACTATTGAAATACTATTATTCAGGTGTATTAATCTGAATAATTATAACATAGTTTCATTGACACCAGTACAACTGCAATGACCTACATAGACTGACAGGTGGGTTGCAGAATCTGATTAACTGTGCCTAATGTTGAAAATGTGTTGGATTTTATCTTCATAAATAGAGCACCTTTTTCCAGTTACCAAGAGCTATAGGGTATGTACAAGCCTCTCAAGCCAGCAAATTGCATGTTGAAAATTTACCTTAAAATCTATTACAGTTGTGAGAGGGTATTATCTGATAAACCAAACTTGCCATGAATTAAGGTAAATATTCATTAGTGTTTATAGATAGAGTCATAAAATAACATCCAGTATAAAGTTGTAAAATAGAATCTCAGAATTGTTAGGGTTGGAAGAGACTTTCACCTTTTCTACAAATTCTCATTTTTCTCTTCTAATTTTTCTTGGTTGTAACATTTCAAATGAAATTCATTTTTTTAAGGAGAGGTGAGAGCATAGGACAGGGAGATCATTTTGGAACAGTTTGGAAAGTAAAGTACTGTAAGTATGTAAATGAACTGTGAATGAAGAAATGTTTGAAATGTGAAAGGCAAAGATACATGCTGGAGTTATAAATATAGGTAGAAAGTAGGGATGAAAGCAATTAAAGTAATATTAGATACAGAAAGCAATAGGGTGGGAGGTGCAATGTATTTGTTTTGTGCAGCCTTACATTTGTTGCATGGTTTAGTGTTCTGCCTCCTGTTCTGCTGAGATCAACTCTGAAAAATTGTTGTCTTCAAAACAGTGAGAAACTGTAATTTCTTTTCTTAATTTGTATGCTGTGAGGAGGTTGTTTGGTTTAACCAGAGCTGGACAAGACAGTTTATTGCACAAGGTAAAAACCCAAGTTTCATTCTGTTATTCTGCTTTGTTATGGGAAAATTGTTTTTCCAATGAATTTACACGTTGGTTTTTCTTCACCTATTTAGTACTTCTAGTCTGATGCAAAATTACAAGCAAATAGAACAAGGCAGCCTATTGGATTGTATTTGACAGTGTTTGTAGCACTCTGTGTTAAAACAGTTCCTCTGTGTGCGACAAAGCTAAAATCCTCTGTGATTTTAAAGTCATGAGAACTGCAGCGTCATGGTCTGCCACATTCACTGTGGGAGCCAGGTGAAAACTGAGCACCTTCTGTCTTCAGTGTTCTGCAAAAACACTGCGTGGTTTGTTTTGTGATCTCTCAATCTCACTCTATCTGGACTGCCTTATAAACTAATAGTTTGAAAAGAAATAATGTTTCGGAATCAAGAGAGGCTGTCTTTTTGAAAGGTGTTCTGTTTTTGAGGATTGGTACAGGATTAGGGAAGCATACATGCCTGTACCTTGTTACAGGTGCTCTTTTCTGTCCTCATAATTTATAGCTACATTTGATCAACTCTCCGAGGATAGATATTTTCCCAGGTTAAGTATTCTGTTGTGAAACAAGGACTCTTGGTCACTGTCTCTGGGCTTTTCTTGAGTTCCAAAATGAGTTGGCCAGCCAATACAATCCTTGATTTAAAATTCTGTCCTAGAATCTAGAGGGGTTACTGTGCATGTTTAGTTGATTAGTAGAACGAATACAGATTTTGTAAGAAACTCAATCTAAACCCATGTCATAAATTGGTGTCCCAGGATCATTCCACTTTCCAAATGGACACACAACTGTGTTCTGGATATTTTTGCTGCTTCTGAGTTTTCAATAAAATGAAAAGCTGAGAGCTTATTTTCTTTCTCCCCTGTCTGCTCTCAAGAACAGTGGCACCATCTTTTCTTGATGGGTGTGACAAGGTCATTGAAAACAGTACAGGTAAAATAAAATCCTGTCTACCATTCACCCCAAACCAAAGAGAAATCAGTCTTTTTGAGAGCAGAAGAGTTCATGAAGCCTTTTTCATTGAATATTTGTGTCTCACAGCTGATGCCTCTGGTGTTTATTGGAATGAAATAGTGTGCTCAAAACTTAGAGAGGAGATAGAAGGCTTGAACAGATGCACCAAAAGACAGGCACAGACACATTTGTGCACATCCTGTGAGCATGAGTCCTGTTTACCTGAAATCAGAAATGAAATTAAACTCCAGATGAAAAGGCAGGGGAACAAAGAAATAACTTCAATCTTTCTAGCAATATAATAGCAACGTGAAAGAAATCTCTCTTCTAGCTGAACTGTCTGAACATTTGAGACACAAGCTCCCGATCACATCCCCCAGCATGATGTAGAGGTGGTGGGAAGTTCAGCTGCCAGGATGCCACGGATACATCTCCCCTTTACTCTCCCTTTCCCCAAAGACAGCAGATAATGCTCCTCCAACACAGTTGTTCCCTGAGCTGCCAGGCCTCCATCAGCACTGGCTGAGACATCCTTTGTCCTTCCTAACCTGGGGTATTTGCAGCTGTGTTTCAAGGAGTGCATAATCCTCCACTCAGGAAGAGTGGTGGAGAGGTAATGACATAAATAACTCTCACTTTATCTCTTGGGAAGCCATCCTCTGCAAACTGCTTCCTTCCTGCTCCTGGTGACTGAGGGAGGTTTTGTGGCCCAAATGATTTTTGGCACTGGGTTGTCTGCTGACAGCAGTTCAGGAGTCATCTGGAAATCCAGTGAAGTGTGAGCATGTGGGTTGTCAGAGCAGTAAAGTTAATGAAAGCCCTCAGATCCTGACTGGAGAGAGTCCCCTGGCATTGCCACATTGCCAAAGAATGAGGGACTGACAATGACATGAGCTAAAAGGAACAGAAAATTTAGGACTGTGCAGTTGTATAAATACACTTGTCTCTTTAGGTCTATGGTTCTAGTCTATAAAACTCAGATAAAGATTTTGCTCAAGTTCCTAATGACAGTCTAATGATAAAAATGCCATGAAATTCAGCAGTGGAGAATTATCTGTAACTAATAATTCACACTGGGTTGGTAGAGATTTTCCATTCCCTTGAGGGGAAGGAAGGGAGAAACACATGAGAATTACAAGTTAGAGCCAAGATAGGCAAGGCTACAAGTAAAGAACCATCAGGAATGATCAGTCCCTACATGAGACAGGAGAGGAGCTGAGTGTGACCAGCACGGAGGCAACAGTGGGCAGAGGTAATGAAGCTTCATGTAACAGAGGTGCTGAGAGCAGATTTGAATGAAGAACTAGGTGTGGCTGCTATTGTGATATGAAAGGGGCCAGATAGAGCTAACCACAGTTAGCTTGTTCTGAGTTTATTCCAGTGTAGATTTTCCAGGAGCAGGCAGGAAGATGGTGGGATCATTTCTGATACAGCTCACAGCTGGAGATCAGCTCCTCTGAAGATGCTCTGTGGTGTGAGAAGCACCTCGTGTAGGTACTTCCAAATGATTTTAAACTAAATATCAGGTTGGCTGATCCAGTTTCACTTTTATTGCTGCCTAGTGGCACAGCCTGGGGGGATGGATAATGACATTGCCTGTTGGGATGGAAAAACGGCCTCTGGTATGCTTTTGTAGAACAGAATTTTGTTGAAGCAATTTATTTTGGATTGCAAATGTGAGCTATTAATTTCTGTCTCTTCCTCTTGTATCGGGAGAAGAGAGCTCTCAAAATATTTCCAAAAGAAATTAAATTGAAAAAATACAACTGCAAAATATTTTGCATAGATACAACGATGCACTTGAACAAAAATGCACTTACTGGCTGGAGTGCAGTTTCATAAAGAGTAGGCTTCTAGCTGTTGAATTTACTATTGCCTTGATGATATGATTCAATTTGGTTCTCTATAGCAGCACATCCAGGACCGTTTAAACATTTTCATTTTTGTTTCTGCTTATAAACTGCTCACATGTACATATTAAATATTCATGGTTAATACTTGCAGGAAAATATTGCTAGATAAATTATTGATGTCTCAAAATAATAGTTTTTCCATTTTAATGATTAAATTTTTTTCAATATGTGATTTATTTTAAATGGTTTTTATACTGCTGATTTAATTCTTAATTCTTTATTCATTTTGGGCTGTAAGATAAAACTTACCAGGAAATACTGGATGAGATTCTGATCTCCCAAATGGATTTGCAATCTTACACTTTCATTATCTTTAGTGAAATTTTGTTGCCATGTCTGGGTTGCATCTTACATGCTGACTCTATCCTTATCTTTAAGACAGGTTTATGTTATTTATATGTGAGGCTGTTGTGTATATTTTAGGAAAGGGGGAGATTAATAGTGAAATACTAATGACCTTCTCCAATTAATTACAACTTAATTCCTGACAATACTTGTCTCCATTTTGGATGCTGGTATTTTAAGCCTAAACTTCACTGAGACGTTTTCAAGGTTATGGATGAATTCAGCTCAGTGTTTCCACAGCAAGTGTGAAAGTGTCAGTTTGGAAACAGCTTAAGATCAGCCTCTGCAACCCTTAGTCCCAGAAAGAAGTGTTTTACCCTAAGATTGCTTCCATTTTATTTAAATAATGCTGACAAAATTGCTACTGCACTACAATAAAACAAAATACGTTTGAAATTGAAACAAGAAGTGCAGAACACTTCAGGTATTTGAAGGTTTTAAACATTCAAAATAAGACTTCATGAAACACAAAAAAAATTGCTGTGTAAAGTAAGTCTTGTTCCTACTAAAAGCAACAACATAAACCAGACACAAACTCCAGAATAAACCTCTCTCAAAAACCTGGTGTTATTTGCATTCACTTTCAGCTCTTCCCTGCTTAGCTAATCTGGTGGCATCACTTGTGACACTTTTCCATAGGGCATAAAATAGCAGTTTGCCACCCACCTTGAGCAGGTTGTTTTTGAAATGTTTGAAGGCAAAACAAAAAAGTACCCTGCCATTAAGGCAAGCTGGAATTTTATATCCTTTTTTTTTTTTTTTGTGACAGTTATAGTTGAAGCTGTCACTTTTTTTTTTTTTTCAGAGTCTTTAAAATGGATCTTTTTACATGTGAACATGAATACATTAAAGTGGAAAAAATTCCTGCAGCTTTACTGGGTGCTAGTTGACACATGGAGACCTCGGTATTCAATGCACACACAGAACACATGTGATTAAAATTGCAATTATAGCCCTGTGTTAAGCATTTGAAAGCATAAATTAAAGGGGATTGGTAATCTTTTATATTCCTAGCATTTCCCATTTCCACACATTCCAGTCCAGGATCTATGCAATCTTTAATTGGAGCACTGAAGGAATTGAGGCAGCAAATATTGTACAGCTGTTCTTGTGATGAAAAGCACAAAATGTTTTCAATCACATTACCCAAAATGAATGGTCTCCAAACCAGATTATCTTTTTTTTTTTTTTTCCTTTTTTCCCCAAATGTCCTTTTGTAAGTTCAAGTGGCTAAAAACCTTCTCATATGAGAAGCAGCTGAGATAGCTGACATGGGTTTGCCTGGAAAAGAGAAGGCTCAGGAGGGAATCTCATAATTTTTTACAGATATCTGATGGAAAGATGTGTAGAAGATGGAGCTAAACTGTGCTCAGTGGTGCACAACAAGGACAAGGTCAGAGCCAATGGGCACAAACAGAAGCACAGGAAACTCTATCTGAACATAAAGCATCCTCCTTTTTACTGGAATGATGATTGAACGTGAGGCAGGTTGAGATGATGTTGTTTATTCAAACAATAACTGTTTATTCAAAACATAACTGAGAAACTTGGTGCAGTTGACCCTGTTTGAGCTATAGAGTTTTACAAGATGGTTTCTGGACATCCCTTCCCAACCCCACTATTCTGTGATTCTGGGCAATGTGGACAGGATGCCCAGGTTTTGTAGCTAGCTTTGAAAACTGTCAGCGTGGTTTCTCACACATGGGACTGGAAAGTATTTCCTGGTCATGAGATTTATTAAGCTTGCCACTAGGACTTTGTATCAGGAAAATCTATTTCTAAAGCTGTCTCATCTCCTCCAGTTCATAAAACATTCCTTTATAAACATGGAAGCTACATATACTGTAGGAGAAGGGAATACAGGTGACCTTGCCTCTGATAAGTAACAGCTGTGTTAATTACCCAACTCAGCATTGCCCCTGATGAGTCACAGCTACATCCAATAAAGATAAATGTGATAAAAGGGAGTGGGTTAGCCTGTGAGGGGAGGATCATGAAGGATGAGGAGCTTGAAGAAGAGGGAGTGAGAGGATCATGAAGAAGAAGGATCCTGGGGAGAGAGAATCACAGCTGTGAGGTCAGTCTGGGGCTGCAGTCAGAGCCTGTTGTTGGAACCTGCAGCCACAGTCTAGCCAGATAAAAGCCTGCAGTCAGTCTGCACAATAAGCCCTGTAGTCAGCATTTAGCAGGAGATAACAAGCAGTCAGAGGCTGCAAGGCAAAACTCCAGCAGGAGCTGCTGCAGCCACAGTCAGTGAATGGATGGAGTCAGGATGGCTGAGTTGTAAAGAGGAATAAACCAGGACCCTTTTCATGCTGTGATAAACAAGTAGTCTGTGTCTTGGCTCATTTCTACTCTCTAACAAGAGGGCTGCTGCAACAGTATATGATGTGTTCGCTCCAGGGAACTCTTGCTGTGTTTGTATTCCACTGAAGCTCCCCATGTGTGAGAGCCAGTTGGGTCATGTTCCCTTCCTGGGCTGTAGATAAGCAGTAAAGGGTGGGCTGGCTGCTTGCCTTGCTCTGCTTGCTGTAAACTGCATCAAGTGGAATCAACAGGAGGGAAAAGGACTTTGTTTTTCCCAGGCACTACTGAGGAGCGAGGAAGACCAACAGGGCTTGGGTAGGAGCAGCAATGAGATTGTCCCACAGTTCTGAGGGTCTTGGATTAGGAGGATTTTTGGGTGGGTTGTAAAGAATCTATTGTCACCCTAGAAGTCTCTGCAGTAGAAAACGAGTCAAAAGGAAATGGAAATGTCAGTCCAGAAGTAGAACCTTTTCAAACATTTCTCTTTTCTCTAGAAAATTTGTTCTAAGTAATGTAGAATAAAGTTTCAATAAAGAATAAACTTTCAAAACTCAAAAGTAGTTCTGTAACTCTAATAAAAAGGTGGAAGACATTTGACACAGCCAGCATAAAAGACTTGATGTTCTTTTGAACCGCAGAGTCTTGCCTAAGTTCACATCTTAGCCCACATCAATGCATTGCACAAGTGATTCTTGATTCTTACTGTTCTCTTCTCCTTTTATCTTCTCCTGTAACCAAATGAGCCAGACTTCAGGCTCCTTTTGTTGTGCCCATTTCTGTGCAGAATGTGAAATTCAGTGCATGGTACATATATATATAACTGCCATAAAATACAAAGCAGAACACAAAGAACAAGGTTTATGGTTTTTTAAAACCTGTCTGAAATGATGCATGTCAATACCCAAAGAGCAACTTCAGCAATCAAAAAGTGCTTAAACCTTCACCTTGATTTTAGGTAAAGAGCATCTTTTAACTCTTGTTTTTACTGGTTGTCTTCAATCAAAGCATGTAAGCAGTCCTTTGCTGGAGCACTGCTTTAGCAAGGAAAGCTGCTCTCCTTGACTGTCACTGTGAACTGGTGCTAATGGTGCTGCACTGGGGTGGGATTGCCAAGTGTGTGTGGCCCTGGGCTCACCTTGTCCTGAGCCCAGTGACCCGTCCGTGTCCTTTACAAGCACTGTCTGGTATTGCACTGGCTTTCAGGAAACAACTGTGCCTTTCATTTTATGCATTTCTACTTATTCAGCAACTGTGGTGTGAAACTTTCCAATTTTCTATATCCAATTAAGTTCTGATACTGTGTTCATTTTACTTAGTCTAGGTAATAACTTTGCAATTCTGTGAATATGGATGCAACATTATTTGGATACAAAGGTAATTGAAAACTGTTTTTCATGAAAATATCATGCTTTCTAATTTCCTTTTGCTATTGTGAAATCTGTTAAATACAGTGGAGAGGGAATTCCTCACTCTTGTCTGGTCATTATAAACTGAGGCCTGAAAGCTGCTCTGAGAAGACTGCAGTACTGTCCAATAATTAAATGGCAAGAGTACAGCTCTCCATGAAATATAATTTTGTTGTCTTACATACAATGGACTATTGAATTTTTATGGAAGCATTTAGGAGATTTCCTAATAAACTTTGCAACACCTGCTCCATTGCTGTGTTTATGGTTCCTCATTTTTCACAGTCAGATTTTTAATTCATCCTTGCAGAGGTAATTTTTGAACACATGTGCAATGATGCTATTTACTCTGGTTTTTAAATGATTTTCCTTTTTCTTTTTTTCCTTCACTCTCAACATTTATCTCCTTACCATTAGAAACAGTTAAGTTTGCTTTTTGGACTGTGCTGCACAAGCCCAGTAAAGACCAGTTTAGGAATAATTTCCTGCATACCAGGAAACTTTATAGTATAGCTATAAAATTGAATGACTTTACAGTTTGTGTTAGGGCTATACATGGGGAAATTATTTTAAAACTAGGATATAAATGTGTAAAGAAATTAAATTTACTTCTATGAAAGAGGTGGGCTAAAATATCTTCGCTATTAATTTTGCAAAGCAAAAGATTTTAATGGGAAGGAGCCACAAGAGCTTGTGCAGATTTGGAAGATAGCAAAAATAAATATATATCTATTTTGTATACACCTGTGGGAATAATAAATACTTCTCATTTCTTCTAGTAGGCTTTTTCAGGAGCAGATACAACAATAGAATCCTTAGAAAACTGCATCCTGCAGAAGGAGAGAGTGGTTAGTGAATAACAAGATGCTGTGTGTGGGGAAAGCGAAGGTGGCTATTCTTAGATATTTTATGTGGCTTTCTTCTCTCCTGTCATTTTCCTGTGACTACTTAGCATATAGGAAAGGGCTAAGTTTGGTTACAACAGGTTTTGTACAGCGTTAAGTGTTATCCATAAACTTCCAGCTTTAAAACACTACATCTCCTCAAAAACTCATCCCTGAGATGCTTTGTCATTATAGATAACTGCTCCTGGAGTTACAAAGAAATAACCGAGGGTTTGTTTCTTTCTGGAGCATGATGAGAAGTGACATTACTGGATGTGGTAAAACATGCTTTTGTGTGAGGGGTTTGGAATGAATCAATAGGAAGAACTGGGAAATGCTTTGCAATGTGGATGGCATCAGGGAGCGTCCATGAGAATTTTGTAGCTGGGCCTGGAAACAAAGACCAAGCAGATGGTAATGAACTTGTGTTGTCCGGTGCTAGTTAAGATTTTTCATGCTGTCCTGGAGGGAGGCAAGCTTCCTGGTTATATATGTGGATGTAGGTTTTGCTTTACTGTTCTATATTATTTGCTTTAAACACTGTATTTCATTCCTTCTGAGAATGCTGGTGTGAGGCACTTCAACTCTTGGAACACTGAGAGCTCCCACAGGGTGGATTTCTAAATTAATTTTGAGGTATTGTAGAAATTGTAGAGGAAACAGCATTGCTGAAGCCAGACTTGGTCTGGTAGTGCCAAAACTTTGGACTTTCCTCTTTGGTAGCTTATCTGAGAAGTGGCTTCTCAAAAGAGCCTCTCCCAAAAGCAGGACAGTGTTAGAGCAAATGGGGATCCATGGCATTTACAGTCCCAACAAGAATGTCCTTCCACAATAGGAGCAGAGTCACCCAGAAATATATCTGTTCCTTCAAGAATCTGTAACTAAATTAATGGTGTCTCATTACAAAAAGGTCATACAAAAAAGTTATCATCATGATAGTCATCAAATTGCATCAGGTCTTCATTTTGTTACACTGTAGCTTATCTCTGGATGACTAAAATAGAATGAAACAAATATTATCCAAATGATAAACTCTTCAGAGCTTCCTTATCACAGTGTTCTCAAACTCAGTAAAGTACAAAAATTTGTCTTAGGAATGACAAACTCTTTTGATAACCCAAACTGTAATTTACTAAAGTAACAGATTTTGTCTTTCCATGTGGATTGATATCAAGTTAAGAAAACATTCACCTGAGTGCCAGTGTAATGATTGTGAATATATTTGAGCAATCATTGTGGAAAAGACCAGGCTGGGTCACTGTGTGGTAAATTTAACAAAATGTATAGCTAACTGTGTGGATTCTTGTTAAGAGATTTGCTTCTGCCATACTGAGATGGTTTTTGGGAAATTGTTTCTGGATTTTAGATGTGGAGTTTAGGGTTTGAGAATCCATGTGTGTGCCTGCTGAGGATGTCAAAATCAATTTTCATAGAATCATAGGAGGGTTTCAGTGGGAAGGCACCTCAAAGCTCCTGTTTTCCAATCCCCTGCCATGGCCAGAGACATTTTCCACTAGACCAGGTTGCTCCAAGCTGTGTCTGACCTGCCCTTGAACATTTCCAGGCAGCCACTTGTTTCATTCTTTTCTGGACAAGCTGTGCCAGGGGCTCACCACCCTTATAGTGAAAAATTTCTTCATTATACCTAATCAAAATTGACTCTTTTAGTTTGAAGCCATTTCCTCTTGTAATATTACTACCTGCCTTTGTCAAAAGTCCCTCTCCAACTCTCCTCTAGAACTCTTTGGGTACTGGAAACTTAAACACTTTTCAAATGCCAGTTAAAAAGTCAGTGTAAACAGAGTTCTTCCTTCTTCCTCAATAACACTGATGTTAATGAAGGAACTGTTAGGAAAAGGCCACTGCAGTGTGATGATCAAAGTTCTGCATGATATGTTTATTAAAGAAGTGATATTTTATTAATGTTTCTCAAGTTCAGCTTGTTATTTTCTATGCTATTTTATTTCATTTTGTGTCCTATGATTTTGATTGCTTTTCAGAATAGCTCTTGCACCTCAAGAATCAACACATCCTGAGTCTTGGTTTAAGAGAACAATTTCTTATATCATGTTTTCATATAATAGTTGCAATTTGGGTAGTGTTTATTTCTACACTATTTCAGTAGTTCAAGAATAGCAGAACTTCCTGCCAATGGTTTCTTTCTTGGATGATCTCTCAGTTTGTTTTTTGTCCCATAGGCAGAGCCATAGTTTGGCACAAAAGCCAAGCACCTGAAATGCTTTAAAATGGGGAAGGGTGTGCAGGAAGGGGGACAGCTATTTGAGCAGTTGTAAAGGAATTGAAATGCACTGCTTTGACCTAATGGCTTGCAAAAATTGTAAGGATTGCAAATTAAAAGTAGCCTCTATTTTCAAAATGGTCTGGATTCCTGCTTGACGTTCCCACTGATGTTTTGCATTTAGATCTCCAAGGTTTTTAATTGTTCCCCATTAGGGCAGTATCCTGTTTTCAGTAAATAACTTTATTATTTGAAGAAACAAAACTATGAAAAAAAATGACACCGAGGGAGGTGTCTAGGCTGTATCTACAGGACACAGCTACATGCAGCTTCCCCCCAGAAAAAAAGTGCAACTACTTACATCCACAATGAGATTGAATGAAGTCAGCCCAGGCAGCTGAATCCAGACCTGACGCATATGGCAAGTACCACCAAAAGGTTATTGAAGCCCACATCTTTACTCCTTGCAAATAGCTCTATAAAGAAATGCAAAACTTCTGCAGAGATAATGGGAAAAGCATCTTATTCCCAATTTTGACAAAATATTTATTCATGTAATAAATTATGTGCAAAATGTTGTCTTTTGTAGGAAGTGGAAAATGTTGAGTAGATTTAATTTTGCTGCAACTATTTCATGCATTAATTGCTCTACATAAATTTCCTACCTTTAAATGTCAGAATTACTTAAGAAAGCATTAGCAAGACCAATGTAATTTAAGGTGATTACCTTTTTTGAACTGTGAAAAGATAATTAACCCCAGGAAGAAGTAATTTTTTCGTTGCATATGTGTACAAATCCTCGTTTGCTCTGTGTTATAACTTTTTATAATTCATTCTTGCACTGCTGTGTTTCTAGAAATACATTGATTTGTAGGATTTGTTTTACTGTGTTGGATGGAAGTGTAATGAAAGAACAATTTTAGGCATGATTCAAAGCCTCCTAAAATCAATATGGATCTTTCTATTGACTTTAGTGGGCTTTGAATCATCTTAAAAAATGAGGTAATATGGAAAGTTTTGTTTCAGACTGTATTCATAGACAGACTTTTAGTGTGTCCTCTGGTAATTCATTATTTTCAAAATTGCTAAGGTTACTCTTCTGCTCAAAGTGACCAGTTGCAAACCTTCTTTGTTCATTTCTAAGGTTAGATTAGCCTCCCCAAAGTGCTTGAAAACTGGGCCAGTGTGAAAACACTGCTTGAAAGCATTTCTCATTTTGAATCCAAAGAGCTAAGAGCAGGATTTATAGATACAACTGTAAAGGGAAATGAGAGTTGGCTTCTTGACTGAAATAGTAGGATGAAGAGCAAAATGATTTCTCCCTGTTCCTAAAAGGAAATGTAAACTATTTTGTTTTATTAGACCACTGGTCTATCTGGTTCCTCTTTGATGCCTCAGAAAAAGCGTCAGAAAAAATCTGTATAATAGACAAGCACTGAATAATATCCTTTCCAACCTAAGGCATGCAGTGTCAGGCATTCACCTTCTAGTGTGAAGGCTGATGTGGTATAAATGATCCTTCTAGATAGTCTAATCATAGGCATCTTTTAATCCTGCCTGCTTTCCTGTGTGTAATAGCTTGTGACATTGAAGAATACAATCAATTTACATACAGCTTGAATGCACGGCTAGGAGGGAATGGAGGAGGTTAATAGAAAACTCTCTTTGCTGCAGTAAGATTTTTCTTGTGTGGAGTTGAATAATCATGACCTAATTAACTGAAAAGGATGTGACTGCTCCTTTTTTTTTTTTTTTTTTTTTTTTAAACTCTGTATTAATAGGTGCTTGTCTGAACCCTGGCTTAAAAAGACTGAATGAGATCACGGGAGCCTCTGTGTGCCTTTGATCAGGCTGCAATTGGCCTCTGGAAATGGGAGTGTGGTGAATGAAAAATCAGAGCACCTCTGGAATCCTCCCCCATCTCAAGGACAAATTCTGTTTCTTCTAAGTCTCCTTTAATCTTACTCCTCATCTTTGATAACACTTAATCTTGGCAGAACCCATATATTGTTGAAAATATATTTCTGGCATGAAATTAACAGTAGAGTTTAACTTAACAAATACCTCCCAGTCTGAATCACTAAATACAGGAGAATATTTCCAGTGCTGGAGACAGACCCAGTCTGCTGCACCAAGTTAATGGATACTGCATGGATTGGGACCTAAATATGTGAGAACTTTATGCCTAATGTTTCATTAAGTTGATTTATTGTATTTTTTAAGCATAGGTAATGATTTAAAGCCTATTTTTTGAAGACTTCATTTCCTCACAGAGAAGTACTGAGAATTTAGTTATTTCTCTGAAGTGTCTTTAAACAATATGCAACAGTGATTTGGAATAAACTAACATTAATGACTCTACATATTTTTTTTTATTTCACCTGATTACTGAAATTTATCATTAATTTAATGTTTTCCTTGTCATCGCTAAAGAATCATAGAGTGTGGATACAAAAAAATAAAGAAAAAAGTCATTGGGAAGTTAGTGGCGTAGTGGGGTTTGTTGAATAAAAATTTGGTATTTAAATAATAGAGTGTATAACATTTTGCCTCCACTGCAGTTTTCTTGTAAATAAACAACCTCTTTTGGGATTTCCCATTTGTTAGTGCAGTATCTACTCCTTTCATCACTGAGTCCTCCCAGATTTTGAATTTGGGTTCAGTTCATTCTAATAGTGATCACCATGTGCTTGTATCAGTCAATCTCAAAAAAAATCATGAATGAATCTTTGTCATGCACAATTCATTTTAATTCCTGCACGGGGATGACACCTGCTCTTGATCCTTTTTCTTTTACCTCTAATGAGAATAATCACAAATTCCTGACAAGTCATTCTTATTTACAGGTAATTTAGATTTGTGAAAGTTGTTAACAGTCTTTCAGTTTCTGAATGAAGAGGGCATTGGTGTTGTGGTGATGTTTGCTCCTACATTGCATTGTGTCTGTGTGGAGGAAAGTTGTGATAAAATTGACTCCCAAATTAGTTTCCAGTAAGGAATAATTCAGATTCCTGTCAATTGCTGCTATATAAGACATGAAGGGTATTCTGTATCTGGCATGATTGGATTATAGAGAAGATCTATGTGATAATGTGATGGAGTAAAAAACCAAATTCCTCTCTGTATAAATGCAATCCTACCAAAATTTTAAAAATGAATTCTTGTGGCTTGTGTAGAATTTGCTCTATTGGATGCTCATGAATCATTGAAACTGTTCTACCAGAAGTGGCTTTTGGCAGAGACTTTCTTTTATGGTAAAAGTTGTTGGAATAGAAACTGAAATCAAGGGGCTGGAAAGAAAACTAAAATGCTCTCACCTCCCACTCCTGGAGTCAGGTTTCCTTGTTCTTTACAGCTGTGCCACATCTCACTTGAGGTACCAGCATAGAATAGGATAGTGAAGGATATTTAATCTGGATTTAGTCTGATGTAGGGGCTGAGGCATGTGCAACCACCAAGACTTTTTTTTAACTCCCAGAAGAGTGTTGAGTATTTCACCTCCCATTCTTTCTTGCCCTGTGCTGGTGTGGTTGTGTGTGGGCAGTGACTACACAGGGTAAAACTGTGGAACAGTTGGAAGAGACTCAGGCAAGTGTGTGTGTGTTGGGTGGGACTGGGATTGTTGCCTTTTAATTTCCCCAGGTCTCCCAGGCTCTTTGTGCTTGCTCAGTGTGGATATGATTGCCCAAACACCTTCCATGAGACAGCTTGTTATCACTTTCATTTAATGGAAAGAAATAGGTCCCTTCTCTGGTTAAAAAAAAAAAAAAAATTAAAAAAAAAAATTATAAAGTGGTGTGGTTTTTTTTTTTTTTTTTTTTTTTTTTTTTTTTTTTTTTTTTTTTTGGTCCTTTTGTTCCTTTCTTTGGCTTCACCTGCAGGAAAAAAAGCACCCATTTTCCTTCCCACTTAAGATCTATCTCTCATTTCCCCCCTTTTCTCACAAGTCAGTAAGGAATGTGCTCTGTTTCCCATCCTCAGAAACATCAACCTGCAGTCTCAGATCATTCCTGACATTCCCTGAAAGGAAGGTCCTTGGTTCTGTTTCAGTGAGGCAAATATTTTAAGTGATCAAATTACAACCTTTTCTGTATGCACAAGGCAATTCTAAAACATTTCAATTAAGGTCTATAGTTTTCTCTGTGACCAATATCAATGCTGGAAATATTCTGTTTAAAACTGACTGCAAAATTCAAGTAATTTCTGTTGAATGGAAAGACTTTTCCCCTTATAGAATACCTCAGATTACATAGTTTTATTGGGTAGACTGAAGCCATGTTTTTCTCTGAAGTTTTGTTGCAGAAAGTCCATGAATATTGTGTGACACTGAACTCTGTTACTTCTCTCTTACAACTTCAGTTTTGTCAGATTCACCTAAGTATGTAGTGAATCCCCAGTCAGTAAGTCATGTATGGGTTTAAAAGCAGAGCCTCACAGCAATTCTCCTGGTGGTTTGCCCTTCATGCTAGAGATCCTCACATTTAAATAACCCAGATGAAAAGAATTCATACCAGCAGCCATCTAGCATTTATGTAAATAAATGCTCGAGTTCATAAAGCAGGCTTTGGGTGTTTAAGTGGTTTATTTTTCACTAATCTACTTATGAATAAGAAAGACAGTTTTTGCCTTTTGTTTGCCACTTACAGCTCTGCCCCTTCTCACTCTTTGTGCTGCTGCTGTTATGTGACAGTAGAGACTGCTGGTATGATTAAAACTTGAGTATTAATTCAATTTTTAATCTTCTTTCTTTGCATGGTTGGTTACATAAAGCTAGCAGCTCACTGGAAAATTATTTTGTGTAATGTTACAACATCATAGTGCCCTGAATATAAGATTCATATGTTCTCAGGAAAAAGCTGGACCTGTTTAAGTCCATGAGATTCTATTAATTTGAAGGAGACCAGGAAGTCTCACTCATTTTTCTTCCAGGCTCTCCTAAGACCTTGTGTGTTATTTTGCAAGTGACACTGCCTGACATTTCTCCATCTGTAAAAAGGAAGAAAATGGTATTTACCTTCTTTAACTCCTAAGAGAAATTTATATACAAAAAACTGGGCAGGTCAACTTAATTGCACTTGATCCTTTTAAAATATATTTCTTAACTTTTTCTAGTTGAATGATGAAGTGTGTGTGTGTGAATTCCTTGTGTAGTCTGTCTGTAAATGTTGTATCCACTCCTTCACTCCAAGCTGTGTATCTGTGGTCTCTCACATGAACATTTTTTTCCAGTGTTCTGTGGCATTCTTAATTCTCTTTAGGTAAAGTGTTATGAATTCCTGTTGCTTGGAACAACCTGACTATGGTGACACAGCAGCCTTTACATCAAGAAACAGGGTAGTTTTTACCTGCCCCCACTCTGGTAATTAAATTCAAATCTCTTTGTATCTGGTCTGATCTGCAGGAATTTCCATGTCAAATGTCCAAGCAAACAGTAGGAGCCGTTTATGGGCATGACAGGGTCTACTGGTGTTGTCAGGAAAGGAAAAGCTCAATCCTTTTTCAAAAGCAGAAGTGCTGAGTGATGGGCAGAAGCAATTTCTTAACTACCATCAGTTCACTGATTAATGCCACAGTGGAAGAACATGGAATTAAACATTCATTTCACAATTTGTTCCTAACTATGCATATAAATGTTGATCCTGATTATTTTAGCTCCTATTTCCATTTTCTGTGTTGTTGTAACAAATTTACATAAATGCTGCTGTCTATCTGCTATTAGCAGTGGTTCCTCTGAGTGCTTGGGAATGTAAAGGTACATAAATATTTGGAGAGCAGAAGGAAATACTAAATAGTTGATGACTCAAATCTATCAACATGGTTTGCTGGTTGAAGGCCCTGCCATACATACCAAGTTATCAGTGGCTGATATTTCAGATAGTATTCAGGTTGCTGACTGATACACTAAGTGATAATGATGGTTTGCAGAGAAATTTCTGACCCCATCATAATGGTTGTCTGATGGACACTTCTTTGATAAATTGCCTGATATTAATCTGCAGTGTGAGTTTTGTCAAAGCTGACAGCAGGAATGACGGATATTGGCATTGCTGAATGAGTTATATGATAACTGTAGTTCTTTCTTCAGTCTATCCAAGATTCCCAACTTCCATATTCATGTGTGTTTATATATACATATTTACTTTTCAAATATCATTGGAAACTTCTTTGTGACTGTTATTTGACTTCTGTGCTTTGTGATACAGGCAACAAAGTTTGCTTGCAGTCCACCTCTTTGCTAAGATTGTCCTGATAACATACACATCTGTTCACTGCATTTTATGGTCCCCAGCAAATAATTGTTAGCTTGTGGGATCTGAAAAAAAAATATTCCTGAGTGCCATCTGTGGGCCCTGTTAAACTGATTCCTTTTTTTTATTCAACTGGTTTTGAACATTCATTCTCTGTCTTGGTGTTCTAAGTGTGCACTGGTTTTCACTTATTAAATTATCCTTATTTGCTGAAGATATTTTTGCCTGTAGTCTTGTGTTTTTCTCCTTCCTGAGCAGATGCTCTGTAGAAAGAGTGAAATAGTCCTTTGAGCTGGAGATTTTTTCCTTAGGATGGCTTAGAAAAAAGGTCTGTCTTTTACAAGAAAAGGGGGAAAAAGAAAGTAAACTTGAGTTGTGTCATTAGAAAAGAATGTCTCACCTGAGTCCTGCCATGTGAAAACAGAAGGCATCTCATTGTGCTTCCTGCTTGTTTGCTGGTGCAGGGCTGGATGCTTACTGTGAACAAATTAGTTTAATTAATTACAAGCGTCAGAGTCTGACCAGAGCAAATGCCAGAGGCTGAGCAAATGCCAGAGGCTGGAATTCATCTTGGCTGGAGAGGAAATGGCCTCTAATCCAGTGTTTTCCTGCTGCCTGGAGCCAGCCACGAGTCACTTTGTCTTCCAGAAACTGTGTGAAAAGTCTCTGACAGCTGCATCTCCATCACCCTGCAGGACTGCTGAGCTCTTCACGTTTCCTGGGTATCTCACACAGTCTGTGGTGCTGGCAGAGAAAATGAGAGCTGATCTCTTCTGCTTGGGTGGGTTTTTGTGGCTGAAGTGTTCAGTGGTCTTCTGTGGAATTTGTGAGTGATTGCTCTGTGCTCACAACATAAAGATCTCTGGTGGGTTTGATTTCACTCCCTTTCATCTATTGTATATCTTTGGTTTCCAGTTAATTCAATCTGAAAACACCTGAGACAATTAACACATTGCAGTGGAAAATTGAGAAAGCCACACATTTTTACAAGCCTTAGATCCAAAGAACTGAGAACTTTAGCATAAGCTTAATTGTCTATCACTTATAAATTCCAGTGTTATGGGTCCTTCCTTTATTTTTTGAACATATCTATCATGTTTATTTGATAATTAATTTTAAACCCTGCAATTTTATAAAGAAAGCAGAGGCAAAGTAGTCATTAGGCAAAAAATTCCTGTGTTGAGCAGCAATTCACATTAGTACATTTTAGGTTAGAGGGAAACCATTTTGTAATGGTTTGTTAGTTATGCTGTGCTCTGTTAGTGGAGTTATAATCATAGTACAAGTTAAAAGGAACGACAGAGTGTTTAAGATAGATGCTTGTCACACCTGTAATTTTGAAAGAAGATAACATTTATCACAATATGAATTTTATAAATTTAAAGAAGTGGGTTTGTGAAGAAAACATAATTATTGTTGCAGAAGGAGGCTTGGGAAGCATTATACTTAAATATTTTATTTTTTGCACTTGTTGATGTAGAAGAGCACAAAAAATTTTGTTTGGTTTCTTATATAGATTTTTTTCCTGTGCCTAGGTGCTTTCATAGGTCTAGCTTACAGGAATTGGACTCTTAAGTGCCATTAGCTTTTGGTAAAATGCTTGACCCCTCCAGTCTCACAGAGGATTCTAATAGAGTATAGCTAGAGACAACAGCAGTGTCTGTGCTCTTCTCAACATCACTGATGGAGATAAAGCCTCAGGAGATGCCCAGTAGAAATAAGCATCACGTGGAGCAGTTCATGAGGAGGAAGGAAAGGGTTCTTTATCACAGTCAGCTGGTGTAGCCACCTCCCTGTTGAAAGGAAAGCCTGTAGAACCTGCTCCACACTGCTGGGAAATGCATCCCAGAACTGTTGATTATTGCTAAAGGACACAGACAAACCAAGAACTAGAAACACTGTTCCTGGGAGAACCACACAAATACAAATTTTAATTTTATGTACATAAATACTTACAGGAAACTTTCACATGCACTTATTGTGTTATGTTTCCATGAGACAGCCCAGAAAAATTGCTGAACTGCTGAATTGCACTGGCTGCTGAAAGTACTTTTGGCAAAAGCAGCTCAAGGGTATATTTACTATTTCATTGTTGCTGTAAACATTAAAAAAAAGGTGTGTTTTTCTGTATTCTCATATAATGTTAGCTTCAATGCTTCATATTTTACTAATAAAGCCCCACCACAGTCAAAAAAAAGCTGTATTTATGCCTGTAAAAATTGTACACTGATATATTTGTATGTGATCTCTCCTGGGCACTGAATCTGAGAAAACATAGGCAGGAAGCTCAGCACCTTCTCATATTTTCTGAAGGATTCCATGAGGATACACAAAAGCTTGCATCAGTTTTGTTGCTTTTCTGTATATTTTAATTCCCACCACTATTGCTCCTTCCCTGTGGATTCACAGCTGGTATAAATTAGTAGTGCACTATTGTTTTCAAAGGTTATCCCAAGTAGCTTCTGCTTGTGATCTGCTTGATGTTCCCTTCATTTAGATGTTTTTAGTTGTGCTGGCCAAGATTTGATGAAATTTGAGTGCTGTGCAGTTATTGTATGCCATTTATTATCATATAATCTGACAAGCTGAATGTTTGACACACATACTTAAAAAAGTGAACACAGGAAAATTATGGAGGGAAAGGAAAACATGCCCTGTTAATCATTAAAATACATTGATACTCTCAAGTGTTATAAAATCTCCTTCTTAGAGTTAAAACTGGGATTTTTAAAGACATTGTTGAAGTTGAATAGTTTTGATATGGAATGGTTTCAGCCCTCCGCATTAGAGACCAGGGTTCTGTCATTTAACTTATGTTCAATATTTAAATATTATAGCAACGTAAATGAAGATTTTAAGAAAACCTCGCTGTTCGTGCTTTCTTTTTTACTGGATTCTCCATGCAGCACAGTTATTTCCTATTTCAGAAAGATTTTTTTGGGGTTTGATTTACTCTTTTCTATCCTCAGCATGGCAAGGATGCCGATTTCTGTGCTGGCAAAGAAACCTCTTACACTTGATAAGACTGAACATTCCCATGTACAAATGTGATGTGTAATTCCAGGGGCAAAAGAAACAGACACTTTAAATTAGCTTAGGTGAATGCAATGTCTACTAAATGAATGAGAAACGTATCTTTAGAAATAAAACCCCCCACAAACTAGAAATGTTTCTCGATGGTATTCTGTCCTCCAAGATCTCATTTGTGACAGAGTTGGGACCAAATTTTCTTTCTACCTTTTCTATGTGTTTACACATCTCCTTCCATGAGTGACAACTAGAGGAACTCGTTGATTGTCCTGATTTTTTCTACTAGTATAGAGGAAATTGCTTGCAGTTGCAGGACTGATTGGCTCATTGCAGCACTGAACATATTTTTTGCTGTTTTCTGGGCCAGAAACTGGGCACTAGAGTTCAATACAGGAAATAATTTAACTGCTGGAGAAACTAGTTGTAAGCTTCCTAGTAACACAGAGAAATGACACATAATTTCAGACAAGTGGCTTTCAGTATCTGGTTTATGACCACAGTGGTCCGTAAGCTGTTCCTGAGGCATTTGCTGATGGTAACTGAGACAAGCACTTCTATTGCGATTTGAAGTGAATTTTGGTCACAGCTCAAGGAAGTTGTAAGATTTCTGTGTAGTTGTAGGGCCCTGTGCCAGCTGTGTCTGCTCTCACTGGCCTCAGAATGGCAGAGATATGGAGGTCTAGTAAAACATCAATTTTTGGCCTCTTGTTAGGAGTGGCACTGTGTACCAGAAAAATAATTGCAGTTAGGGGAAGTTTTTATTACCGAAAGTCATCTTCTGTTCCACTTTCTTTACTCAGAATATGAGTTTTAGGGATTTAGTGGCTAAAATTTCAGAAAACAGAGTGGCTTACAGCTGCAGGACAAGGGCTGACAGCAAAGTTGAAGACATGTAAATCAGGGATTTAAAATCAGAGAATTCAATCTTACTTTTCTACTATTGTTTTTTCCCAGAAATGTTTAGTAGCACAGGTTTTACCTGCATTCAAATTTTATGACACAGAAATATTCCACAGGGCAGCAGTTTTGGAGGAAAAGGGCCTGTCAGTAGTATGAACTTAATCCTGGGGTATCAAATATTTGGCAGTTAAATAGCTGAGAAATTCATCTCTTAGCAACTTCTTTTCTCTCTTTACTGTCAATCTCATGTCAAAGTGCTGGGAGCTTAAAGGTTTTGGTGTTGAAGTTTATTCTGCACCCTTTTCTCAACAAAGGATCTGGTGAAATAGAGGAAGGGAGATATCCTGTTGTGTATGAAAACAGCGCTGAATTGCTTAATGTGAGAGTCATAATAAGCTGGTGGTTTTAAGGGGGTCTTAATTCAGGGATCAAGCTGGGAATTCTTTGAGTATGGAATATGTCTCAGGAATGCCCCTTTTGGTCTCACTTCCATAGCAATGGGGTGAAAGATTGTACTTTTGCAGCATAAGTGTATTTTCTTTTTTTCTTCTCTTTCTGATTTAATTCTAGAGGAATGCAGCCATCCTGACTAGAGAGTAAAATTGGACAAACTATGGTGAATACCTTTCAGGTACTCCGGGTTCACAATGGCATGAGAAGAGTGTGTTCTGTGCTGTCTACTCATGAGTGTGGAATATCTTTTTCAATAAACAGAAAATCAGTTAAGGGGGAAAGTGAGAATATTAGAGATGTGATGTAGGTATGACCTTTCAGGACTGTTGGGGATGGTGTTTTATAACTGTAGGTGGGCTGATGGAACACATACATTGAAAAAAGCAGGATATATGTCACTGTTGGTGTGAAATCCTTGCTGGCTGCATTGAAAAAAAAAACAAAACCAAACTGTGAGAGGAGAGTGAAAGAAATAAAAACTCTTTTCCAGGAGTTGGAAAGTCTTCTGTCTGTCTCTAGCACAGTCTTTGTGGCAGGTCATCCTCAGCCTTCACATGCCCACCACTGCCTTTGGCTCAAAAAGCTGCAGTGACAAGCCCCATCTGCATCATCTTCTCTGGAACTTCATAGGACATAACTGGGAGAAAGACAAAATCATAGAATGGATTTGGTTGGAGGGGACTTTAAAGGTCATTGAATTCCAAGCCCCTGCCACAGGCAGAGACATTTCCCATGTGATGTTTCCCAGGGCGCTCAGAACCTCGTCCAACCTGGCCTTGGGTCCTGTGCTGAGACCCCAGAGCTGGGTCTGAACCTTCTCCCCACACTTGCTACTTTACTCATGACCTATCAGGAAAATTGGTAATAATGAGTTCTTTTGTTGCCTTCTCTTCTTTCCAGTTTAAGATTAAATGATCCTTTGTTTTCCAGTGACTAAAATTCCACAATTTTTTGCAGTTGTATGAGGTGTCAGGTAATTCACGTCAAGAGCTATTGTACAGGTGATGAGGGTTTGACAGGGCAGGCTTCCCAACTGGGTATTCTCATCTCTTTTCTGCATATGCAGTGTGTCTTTGAGAAAAAGGAAGAAAGAAAAACGACCCCTTTGAAACACTAAAAGTTTTTGAAAGTTGGTGTTTCACAAAAAGAATCTGAATTACTCCTACGATTTTCTTGAGGTTTTCTGGGGTGTGTGTTTCATAGCATTTTCATTAGAAAATGAAGCTACTTTTTGTAAGTTTTCTAGCTGATTCTTTAATTTCTGACTTGAAGTTTTGGCACAGCAGTACATACATGCAACCAAGGAAAAATAATTTCCCTAAATATATTGTGCTTTGTACATTATACTCTGTATCATGTTTTAGGGGAAGTTCTTTTAGCTATAAATCAGTACCTGTAACCTCTGGGGAGATTCTTTAGAAAGGCCATTGCCCTGGAGGGATGTAATCCTGCACTCCAGAGTACTTTACAGGGGAGTGATAAAACAGTGAGTTTTATTTACAGACAATTCTTGAACACTTACAGTTTATCAGTTGTTCACTGATAGAAGAAAAATCAGAGTGAGAAAAGATAAAAGCTAAGATAGATTGTATGCAAGCAGAATAAATCAAGAGATCTTGAATTGTCAGACTGTTGCAATCAGGAAAAGATCATGAATGTGGCTTGAAAAGTATCAGACATTTCTTTAAAAAGGAGAGTTATCTTGTTCTCTTTTGGGACAGAGAATGTTGGAAAAGTGGCTTCTTCAGAAAGGGATTTTTGCACACTGTTCCTATTTTTCTCCAAGGACCCTAAAATGGATAATTCCACAGGAGAACTTGGAACAGAAGCTAAACTCACTATTCTTAGTCTGTCTCTGGAAGTGTTTTTCCTTTTCCATTGCCCACTGAGGCAGATGACTGACCCTTGTGGTGTCAGTCAGGTGGGATCTGTGGGATCTGTGAATGCATCCACAATGAATCTGATTCTCAGGTCACCTCCTGACTCCAGGTCAAAATTGACAGAAAAGCTTCAATTATAATAATGTTAATGCTAAAAACACAAGGGAAGAATAAGTTCATCCTTAGGTCTTTTAAGAAGTAAATTAAAGATGACTTTAGAAAGTCCCTCAAATGTTGGCAGAAAAAACTGGGAGAACATGTTAAATTTATGCTTTACCTTTATAATCCATTGTGGGAGACTTGAAGACAGTGTGGCCTGATGAATCTTGGTATGGAAAAGTGGGAATGATTTTTAGTTCTTATGGTATAGCAATGCTTTTAATAGGCTGGAATGTGTGGTCAGGAGAAATTACTGTACAGCAGACCCCAGGAACTGATAATCTGTTACCCAGTCTGACTGAAACCTGTACCTCAGCCCATGGACAGGCACATTGTGTTGAGCAAAGAGACTTTCTGAAATGTCTGTTAGGTTTCTTTGACATGATAGAAAGTAAAGAAAGAGGAAGTATTACTATTTTAAAAAGTTTGGATGACTTCTGAGATTTTAGGTAATTGGTGCCATTAAAGTTGTTACTGCCATGGAGTAGATGATCTGCTTGTTTCAGTCATCATGAAAGTGATGGATAGACATAGGTTAAAAAAGCTGCAGCAAATGCATAGAGATTATTCCCCTCTGCCAGAGCTTCTTGTGTTCAGTATTATAATTCTGTAATTCCTATTTCCATTCTGGAAATCCATACTGTTGTTCATATTCATTCATGATCGCATGTGTGAAATTATTAGATCTGTTTGCATCTATATTAAAAATAATGACCAATTGCAAGTAAAGAAGCTTCATGTCACAAATTTCAAATAAAAGAGCTAACAGCTTTAAAGGACACACTCTTGCAGTGAATTTAGATGCAGAACTATGCATACAGAGGATAAAACTATCTAGAAATCTACCATGTCTCATCTTGTTACAAGCATGCATTAGTGATAATCCCACACAAGTCAGTGGTGTAACTCTGGAATTGTACTGAAGAGCTTCAAAACAATCCTATCAGTTGAAGCAAAAGTAACCAAGTTAATATGGTTGGTATAATTCAGATCATAATCCATCTCCTACTCTTTAAAAAGTGTATTATACGTCCCATTGGGATGTATAATAGTGATGGATTAGGTTGTTGTCTTACAGAAATCTTACGCTGTTTTAATTCTGAAATGAGATCAACCACAACTTTCTCCTTCAGGAAGGAAATCAAACCCAGAGATACTGAGCATGGTGATCCTCGTGATGTAAGCTCAAGGTGTCCCTTTTGCTTTATTCTGGATTTGTAAAACCATTTCACTACTTGTACAGATAACACAGCATGCCTTAGGGCTTCCCCTGCTAATTTAAATAATTCTCTATTTGTTGGAAGGGAGAAGGTGTTTGTCACCCAATGTTTTCATTCTTGGACAATATGGTTTCATGGACAGCATAGAGGCTTGAGTAAATGTTATATGGACACACATATTGGCTTTTGCTATATGGGCAGCTCAAGAGCCCTCAAGTTTAGGCATTACTGAAAAATTTTGATTACCAGGTCTGAAACTCAGTTATTCTCCTATGCTTTGTGTACAAAATCCGTATCAGCAAAACAGTGGGTATGCTTTGGTTCTGATTTTCTGGGATGTTTTGACTCTTTTCACATCTGTTTGAATGTCTGCAGAGGATCACAGGCAAATTATGGGTCATTTTTTAATCCTACTTGAAAACTGAGAAGTCCTTAGGCTGTTAACAAAGTTTGTGTGTGCTCAGTATAAAAATTTTCCCAACTGAAATAAAGGCACTAACAGTCACTCTGGTGGTGGAAAAACTGTTGCCGTAGGAGGAAATGCAGAGAAGAAGTGGCTCAGTCAAACCATAACCAGAGCAGAATTCATCAGAACAGTACAAGCAGTAGAGCAGTGCTCCAGTTAAATAAAGGTTGTGACTTTTTTAGGATTACTAATGCCCAGCTTTGATATCAGTCTAATGTCCTTTTGAATCTTGAAAGATTCGTCATGTCAAGATCCCTTCAGCAGCATTTCCTGCTTGTAGTGTGGTTTTCCCTGGCTTTTGTTAGCTCAAATGTTAGCATAGTGAGGGGTTTGACAGAAAAAGGCTCATGTTGCCTCTTTTGGGGACCCTGCTGCTGAAAGTCTTTGTCTGTAGATGGGACAGTTTGCACATGTAGATCATGTTTCTGTGATATGCTGCTCCAGCTATCAGACAGAGTGGAAGATTGCAGCTCTCAAGGTCATTCCAGAGTATCTTGTTTCATTTCAGATTTTTATTTTATTTAGTGGGCTTGGATGTTTGTGAAAGCAATTTTTATGTGCTGAGGATTTTTCTGAGTTTCATTACCTGACAGGGTCTCAGTTACATTTCTTCAAACACTTGTGATATTATGCTCTAAATCCTTCCCTTAGCCCTGATGTCAATAGGGACACAGAGGCCTCCTCATCTTTTGCCATTTTATTTTACGGGGACATGAATTTCTGTTCCCAAACCAAGTAGGGAGGAAATGTCTGCAGTGAACTGTGGGACAAGCACAGCACTAAATGGGGTGCAATGTACTCTCCTGGCTCTGCACAGGGCCACAGTTGGGACTTTTGGAGCTGCTACAGGGAGTGACAATCAGGTGCTGGAAAAGCTTCAACTGGATGCATTTGACACAGTATTTTTGACACAGTTCAGTTCCATCAATCCTTCAGAGACTTTATTGCCTCATCTGTCCCTTTACACACACTCGACTTCAGAGTGCTGCAAGCTGGAACTGTGCAGGTAGAAAGTTCTGGATTCCATTTTGAACACAGCACAATTTGCAGTGAAATCCAGGCTTTGCTGCTGTTATGGGAATGAGTGTGATATGTGCAGCCTTCCTGTAATACATGGGAAACATTTCTGAATCCACTGGGAGTAAGATGAAAGGATGTGATGGATGTGGTGTCTTTTTCTTTCAAGTTGTGTTAAGAGCACTTATGAGGGAGGTGGTGAGTCAAAGTTCTGGTTTTTTCTATCTACTGAGTGGAAGGAATGAATTCTGATCTTCTCTATTTAGGTAAAAATTAGAGTTGAACTTGGATGAACAACAACTTATTGAAGAAAATGCTGGACTGCTGTATCTTCTGTCAGTGATGTAAATCTAATTTTTTTTCTTTTTACTCAGAATCCAATGCAAATCCCAGGTGAATACGCGGATAATTCTTGAGTAGATCAAAATGGCATTTTCCAGCAGTCCTGAAGAGAGAAAAATGATCCTGGTCTGTTATGCATTTTTTTCTTCTTTCTATTTTTAGGGAAAAATAATTTACCAAAACAATTGAAGTCTGGGTGCATTGTTAGGCATTTTTTTTTGTTATCTCATAAAGCAAACTTTGGTAATGTGCTGTTCCTTAAAGATGTGGGTGTGAGTCAACTATAAGGTTGAAATAGGGAATGCACAGAGCACAAAATTGAGTGTCATTTGCTGGACTGAAGAAACCCTTGTACACATATAAACAACTTGTGGTTTCTAGCAGGTGGAGCTCTTTCACAAAGGAAGTCTTCAAGAAAATTGGAATTACTTTCTGTAATCATTGAATAATTAGAACTGATCCAGCAGTTCAGCCCTTACTCCTGTTTACAATGGCACACTCAGCTGTGTTTGTGCAAGAAGCACAGTTTGGAGGCAGAATGGAAACTCCCACTTTAACCTCATCCTTACAAGTACTAGAGAATATCTGCAGGAATGGACCAATTTTAAACTTTTTTTTTTTCTTTCAATTTTCTGTCATTCATTATCCTCCTAGCTCCTGTCCAAAGTCAGATTTAAGTATGTTGATTTCACTGTGTGGTAGGCAAAGCTACAGTGTTCCTTAGCTTTTGCCTCCCTGGATATGAAATCTGTTCAGGGAATTCTTCTTCATTGGATAGTAACAATAAATAAAAATTCTGCTCATATTCATGGCAGAGTGAATGAGCAGAGGATTATGAATGGATTTGTATCATGCTGTGTAAGGAGAGAGATGGATGGTCATATTTTCTGCTGGTTCAGAAGAGTCTAAAACCGATCTCAATTCTTGGTCACAAGCACAAAGTGCTCTTAGTTTTGGGTGCAAATTTTGGGTGATCTGTAAAGATAGCAATTCCCTCGGTCCTTTAAATCTGTCAAGACGCAGGCCCTGAAATGCCCTGCTGTATAGAACTGCACCAGAGGGATGGTGATCTTCTGGAGGTGCAGGGACTGATGGCAACATTAGGAATGTCTGTTAAAGAAAAAAGACCAGACTAAAACAGGTGCTGGGGCTGCCCTGCCTGGAGCAGGAAATTAGGGGGATTGATTTTCAGAATGAAATGCAGTCTTAGATGATCTATTGTGGATAAAAAGAAACCAGGCATCTTTTTCCTGTCAGTTCTCCAATTATTCTAATTGGAAAGGGAAGAGGCCATTGTGAAGGATAACGTAAACACCTGAGAGTGCACTTAAACACAAGTAGCACTGAAAAAATGCCAACTCGTTCTCAAGTGTGCACTTGTTCTGTGACTAGAAGTTAGCCTTGAAATTTGCATAGCAAAAGGTTCAGCCTAAGTGGCAGCACTAGAGTGGAATACATTTAATTAAAGACAACAGCAAAGGTAAATGATACCCTTTTATTATTTCTTTGTTCTTATTTTTTTGCTTTGCTTTGCTCGATTAGGAGCTACTTGTTTCAAGAGCAGGTGAGCAGAGCAAATCTGTTTAGCTCACAAGGGCATAAAGGGAGAGAGGGATCAGAGCTTTTGGATGCTCCAAATAAGAGCAGGATTTCCCCAAGCTGCCATCTGCATTGTATCTCATATCTTGGAGATCAGCAAGGCCTCATGATAGCACTTCAGGAATGAAAAATTGTTTGCCAGAATGGCTCATGTGCACTCTAAAAATAGGGCCATGTAAGAAGTCTCAAGGAAATTCTTCTGTAATTATAAAGGATTCCAGTTTGAATTAAATGAGGCCAGTGAAAGCTTGCTTGAATATTAAGCCTGGATTTACCAGTATGTGTGGGGAATTGTTTTGCTGCCATTCCTGACCTTCTTTTCCCCACCTGAAAATTATGGCCTCCTTTCCATTTTTATTGTTCTGAATATCATACGCTGCCATATGTGGAAGTGTTCAAAACTTAACACTTTTAGGAGACTGGGAGGGAGAAGATGTATAACAGAATATGTATATTAATATCCACTAATAAAAATGCCTTAAAATTCCCATTGATTCTTACTGTTGGTCACTGTGAGGCCAGAATTTAAAGAATACTGATATTAAATAGAGTGATATTGTCTTTCAGTATTAGGCCTTCAGGATCTAATTGTTTTACATAACCATTACCAAGGCATAGAGCTTCTCACATTCAGTCTCACAGAACTTGTCTGGGAAAGTTATCATATTCAATTTTCAAGGATATTTGATCAATTCTTTTCTCCACAGTGATCACAGCAGTACAGGCTTCTAAGCCCCACACCATTTCCTCAAATATACAGCACAACCCAAGTCTCACACAAAGTCAGTGCCTGTTACCTGCAATCAGCACAGTCAGTAACCTGGAGTTAAAATATCTTTAAAGGATAGAAGTCAGCATAAATGTTTCTTAGGTCTTTAGAGGTAAAGAAATATGTTGGTGAAGATGTTCTGTGAAATATAGTGTTGATTTTGTTCTTCAAGGGGTAGAATTTGATGGGGTCATGAGAACCTGTGACACAGACTTCAGGAAGTTTCACAGAACTGGTACAGAGCCTGTTGGAGTTAAACAGGGACAGTTTGGGGTGCTGCTGTCAGCCAGGAGTCTATTAAATACCCAAGGAAATTCAGGACTGTTGATTCTTTCTTGTTGGTATTAAAATGGAGAAATGAAGACTAGAACTATACCAATAGAAGAAAGGCTTAGTTAAGGCTTCTGTCAGTTCCTGCTGAGTGGCTGCAAGCCCCACTGCAACAGCTATAATTAATCTGATCTCTGCCAGCTCAGTGTCCTTTACACGTGGCCTGAGAGTCTCTTCCAGGGGTAGGTGCATGAAAGGTTTACTGCCAGGATCTGTTGAAAGTGCTTCAATGTGTGTTTATTTTTGACTTGTGTTTTACAAATAGACAAAGGAAGGCCAGTGCACCATGGGTCTCACTTTACCATAACTCCGCTTGCAGAGCTTGTTGGTAGAGAGTAAATTAATTGTGGTTTATTTTTCTTCTACAGAAAAGTATTGAAGGCAAAATCCTCTTTAAGAAACAGGTTAATTTGAGAGATGGAAGAAATAAGTAATTATTTACAAATGTGTAGGAAGGCTGTTGCTGACAGTGACTTCACTGCTCAGGGTCTGGGAGCTGACTGTTGGCTACAGATGAACTTCTGACCATGCACTCTTTAAGGGTAAATGAACTTCATTAATATTTGCACTTGTTCCAGTCTTTGTGAGTTCATGAGAGAAATCGCAAAATGCTCCTACTCTGCACTCTTGTGATCTTGCAGTGCTTTCTGGAATAGCCCTGGAGGGCTAACACATCATTTGGAGATGTAAGCTCATAATGTTTTGTTTTCAAATCTATGAAGAAAAATAGGTAGAGAGCAAGCTCTGCTTGGGAGGGAATACCCTGATGTGATTTATAAATCCACATGGATTAATCTATCAAGTTCTGATTTATGAAATATATTATGTTGACCAACTATATTACTTTACTGATTCAAAAGTCTTGAAATTAGTATGAAAACCAGCAATCCATCATAACATTGAATTATGTGCCAGTGATGCATAGCAGTATCTCTCAAAATGCTTGATTTGTGTTCACCCTTTTTGTTAGTAAAATTCATGTTGCCTAATAGCCTTAGAAAATTATGTTAATATACATGATGGACAGAATCCATTGGTAACTTTCTAGGTTTTTCATTAAGGCAAAAAAGGTTTACCAAGCTTTTGAATCTGTCAGTTTGATGTAACTGTCTGCTTAAGAAATTTCCATTTAGAAAAGCATATATCTTTGATCACTCATATTTTTAAACTCAATGACTGTTCCTAACAGTGAATCTTGCTAGTGATTATTATTGCTAGAGGCTGGGAGAACAAAGGACTGAAAGTTCAAGCAGAGGTTGAAGTTTTTGGATATCAGCAGTGGTGTGAGTCCCTTATTAACATTGCAGAGGTATCAGAAAAGGAATTTTGGCATTAATTCATTGTGTTGCAGTCCCTCTCAAACAGAAACAGATTTTGTGAGTTTGATGCAGTAATGGCTTTGGAAAAGGGCTTTTCTTGTACCATCGGGAGTTGACCACAGAGTTCTAAGTGTAACTATTATTGATATTGAATGTGTCTCTTCATTGGGGATCTCAGGTACCATTTTGTCATATTTGAAGGGCTAGGAATGGGAGAGATGTCTCTGGTAAATTCCAGTCTACATTATGTGCAAGGACATTTTGCTAAAGCAGCTGGTTGTTCTCTGTGAGGGCTTTAAACACACAGTGACAGCTCCACCCATGCTGTTTTCAGAGCAGTTCACACTTGCATCAGAAAAATGCACCAATAACACCTGCAGAAGGGCTGTGGATATACCTCTGGGCCAGCAAAGATAACAATGCAGCACAGAAAGGGCCATGTTGTACAAGGTGGATGAGATTTGAGGCTGGGATGAGAGAATAGGACAGAAACAAATAGAAGAAAAGTGTCCTGTGGCTGACTGGATGAGCATTGGTACAGGATTATTTGCTGCAAGTGTGGGGAAATTCCAGTGTACCAGTCCTTCCAGAAGATGTAAGGTTTTCTCTCTGTGTTATAATATTTCTTGGGGTTTTTACTGCAGCACATTTTAACAGCTGAAGGCAGCTCCTTTCCTGGTCCCAGTTCTGAATTACCTCATTCTGCTCTGAGTGTTTACATTCAGCCCATCACTGTGATGACATGATGTCCACCACCTTTACTTTCCTAACGTGGATGTAGATGCCATGGAAACTAAATCTGCCCTGCACAAAATCTCACTGAGGTACCACTGGGTCCTGGTTAGTTTGATGTTGTATTTGCAAATGAAGTCAGCACTGTGAATCATGAGTCTTTATTCTAATTTCATTATATTACTATTGTTTTATTACATGGAGACCTATGCCTATGCAACTGAAATCACAGCTCCAGTCTGGTAGATACGTAGGGTGAGATGGGCATATTCTATGCCCAAAGAAAATACTGCCTAAAGAAGGAATAGAAGAGAGAACATGTAGAAACACCCCAAGACGAGCAGGTTTTATATTGCCTTACTGTATGCCTCAGCTACTTTTTCATAATGAAGACAGCGTAGAACAAAATCTGATATGTTCTCACTGTCAGAAGAGTTGAAAATCTCTTTCTGTGCATTTGATATATGAAATATATTTGTATGGATGATGCAGTTTTGAAAAAATATAGTGTACTGGGTAGGCAATTATTTTAATATAATTATGTTACACATAAACACTGTTTCAGTGCAACTCCAGGTATATCCAAATAAATCAAGAAATAACTTCAGACTGGTCCTCTCAATTTTCTAATGACCCTGCACAAACACATGGGGATGGTTAAAGAATACCATACACAGGGACTGTGTGACCAAGGACATCTCTGTGAGGGCCTTATCACAGAGGAAAGTACAGAAATCAATTTGCCTGACCAAAGACCTGAAAAGTAAGGAAGATGTTTAGGGCAGTCAACCAAAGTGACACTGGGGATTGTGTCATCAGAGTCTTGCTTCTTTAGCAACAAAACCTAAGGCTTAGATTTCCTTCTAATAGCAAAGTAATGGGACTTTAAACACTTGGTTCCTCATTATTTAGAAATGGAGTGGAATAAAGCAGATTAAATCATCAAGAAAGCAGAATTACTTGATTAAGTTCTACATTTTAATAACTTGTGGTCTTGAGGCTCATTGAAAAGGCCACTGAAATCAGAGAAAATCCACTGAATTTGGAGAAGGCTCTTGAGCATTATGTTATTGCTGCATATTCTTTTACCTGTGTACTTAACATTGCCATTTAGTTCTGCCTCTCAGGTGGTTGCTTCGCATTGATGTACTATGCATTATCTACAAACTGAAATCTGGCAGCTGAATTTGTGCAGCTCTTTAGAGGCTCAGGTCCTAAATCAGTATTCTTTCAGCACAGGCTGCTGGCTGCTCAAAGCAGCAGTGTATGGCAGGCTCACTCTGCAGCTGCAGGCAGTTTGCTGAAACTACATCCACTGCACAGCTTTCTGAGATGGGATTTTTTCTCTCTTTTTCCTTTTGTAGATGGGTCAATTCTTCCCTTTGAAAGGCTGAGACCGATTACAATGGAGTTCAGACCGAGTTGTCTTGAAACAGCTCCTGTTATTTCAGCAGCGGCAGGAATAAATTAAAATGACCAATGCCATTTCCCCCTTCCATAGATGTATAGTCCTTCCAGTAAGTGAAAAAACTCCTTGTAGCAATGGTGAATTCAGTTTGTTTCTGTGTACATGAGTAAATAGTGGTGGGGAGGGGATATATGTTTTATATAGTTGGTACTGCTTCATTTGCACCCTCATACATACAGAACTGCAGAACAGCTGATATGGTACAGGGTGTGGGTCTGCAGCCATTAACTGCGACCAAAGGTGACCTGTTCATTGTGCTGACAATCAGAAATAATACCCAAGTGCATTGTTCTGGCACAGAGGTTCTGTGAGTGTTTGGGATAGTCATGAAGCACATCTTGAGAGTGCTGCATTTTGGGAGATCCTCACTATGATATGGGCATTCTGTGACAGATTAAACTGAAAAAATGTGGACCTAGTACTTACAGACTTTTCTCTTTTATAAAGCAATTAAGCAAAAGGTAAAGCATGCAATTCTATGGGCAATACTACAGGAACTCAACTGCTCTTTACACTGTGTTTCAGTGTACAGAACTGGATTGTCAAAGCAGAATCAATTTACCCCCACACTGATGTTTCTGATATCACTTACACAGCTTGGGTGTCAATTTGATTCAACTGCCATACTTTGGGGTTTTCTTTTTCTAGGTATTTTGTTAATTTTACCTTCACATGTGCTGTCCCAGAATTACATTTTCAACTGTGGCTTGAGTAACTAAAAGGCCTTACTAATACTTAAAGTTGCACTAAAGTGTACTTCATAATATGTATCAATGTTATATTTCAAGATTTAATAAGCTGGTATTTTATTTATGCACACTTTTTTATGTATAAAATCCCAGCATATGCATCCAGTCACAAGATTCTTCTGTTTGCACTGCACCAGCTAATGCCAATATGGGGGCACTTGCAAAGGAAGTCAGGGTGGCTGAGCCAGTTTTTTAAAATTTCTAAATAACATATGTTATGAGGAATTTTGTCCTCAAAAAAAAAAAAAAAAAAAAGAAAGATATCATTCAGCTTCTATTTTTGCTCCTAACTTTTCTTCAGCATGTGTTGTATTTTGAAATTCAAAGAGAAATTCAAAGCTGTTAAGCAAATAATAAAACAACTTGGCTAAGTAAATCCTCCTGTCAGGATCCTTCTTGCTCTGATCTGTTCTTGAGTGTCCCCAAAGTTTGAACTTATTTGCTTTGGAGATAATTTCAGTTCCCTGTTGTGTTTGAGAACTAAGCACAGCCTTCAGGGAAAATGGAGGGACAGTATGACATTTATTAGCCCAGCTGTTTAATGCACTCACCTGTTTCCAAGGCTGGGTTTTTATTCTCTCCTAGCTCAGAAAAATGAGGATTGTATAACAGATTGTGAAAGCTGAAATGGTAGGATGGGTCTTTTAATTTCTTTCCTTGTTATTTTTTTTTAAAGCACACTTTAAAGAAATCCATAAAGCCTAATGTGTAGTGCTTGAAACTCATCTATTGTATGGTTACTACATTGATCCCAGCCTTTCACCTCCCAGCTGGGCATTGAGCTGCTAAAGAAAGAGTTTAAATATGATCTCCCTGACATTAACAAGCCAACTGAATTATGTTTCAAAGGGATAGAAGGAAATGCAATTTTTGAACATCTTTGTGGTCAGGAGGAGGTGAAATTTTAGGGCTTTGTTCTCTTCTTTCTGCAGCTCAGCATCATTTCTGTGTAATTCCACTGCAGTTAGGGGATGTAGAATTGCAGTGGGAAAGGAAAACAGCCCTTCACTTGTGCCTCTGCAGCAGGAAGGAACAGAACAAGGCTGATTCATGAGGGAGTAAATTCCATGTCATAGGCAAGAAGTCCTGGTCTTCCTGCTGCCTTCAAACAGGATGGTTTGGTTCTTCATGGATGAGGTGGTCCCATCAGTGCAAAGTTTGAGAGGCAGAGAGAGGATTTGCCTGTTGGGCTTTAAAAAGCAGCAACCCTGCAATCTCAGGCTGCATTGATGTGTCGTGGTGGAAAGAATGCAACACGCCAGTGTTAACTGGATTGTGCCACCATATGGTGAGCACTTTGCAGAGATGAATAATCATCCCTTGGGAACAGGAAATTCCTAGAAGTGAATGTCATTGGTCATGTGGGAATGGGATAAGGTTGTAAGGTTACACTGAAATTTGAAGTGCACAGGTGAGATTGTCCTCTGGGATTTTAGGCTGTACCTGGTAAAATGACTCTTCTTTTAAAAAATGTTTTTAAGAATATTGACGTCATTGTTAATTTGCATTGTTTAAGAAAAATTCCCACTTAAAAAACTCAGAGATATAAAACAGAAAGGAATCTTTTCCTAAAGCTGCCAGTCAACAAACAGCCAGTTTTTATTTTGATTCATAACTGAGCTTGAATGCAAATATAAGGAGGCTAGTCTAGATTGCATATGTAAGTGATCTTATAAAAAAAATGTTCATTTGTAAATGACCATTTACTGTGGCTACCAGAAATGATTTATGGCATTTCTCAAAGACGGAGTCCCTTATTTTGTGTGCCCACAAAAAAAGTGATGGACATTTATGTGTATTGTTTAAACAATACCTGTTCCCTGTGGGCAGAACTGCATTTTAAGTTTTTGCCAATTATATCTGTCACACCAACTCTCTCACTGCTGATGTTTTTTAACAACACAATAATGTCCCTCAGACTGAAAGAGCAGGTGTAATAGCGAGAAACAAGGTGCTGTATATCTCCCAGAAGAAAAGACCTTTTCAAGTTAACTTCCATGAAGGATGGTAGGAAACTAGGTGTGGGGGAATTGCTCGCAGGTTTGTGAGAGACAAATTCTGAGGGAGATGTATATGTGATGCTGTATACTCTAAGATGAGCTTTTCATCATGTCTGCAGCAATTTCACTGACTTGCTGAGGTTCTGGTGAAGCACAGTAATAGACTTTTATTGCTGCTTGTCATAATGTGGTAAATGGCTCAACTTCTCTCTTTACCAGACAGGGGGGACTTCTCTCATTTGTGTAATGGCTTTTTAAAGTGGGTGTAAGGCATGTCTGTATTCCATTTACTCCCTTTTGATTCCACCAGAGTAAGTAAAGGCCTTAGCGAAAATGAAAATCAAAGCCTCATAAGCCTTGAGTATCCCTTTTATTAAAGTCATTTCGAGTCATTGTGGTTTCAAATACATTTTGTTGTATACAGAAGATCTTGTGCTAAATAACTGGGATATTTAACATGGCAGGGGTTTTCTGAGGAATCAAGAACTTATAGACATAAGAATAATAGAGAGGTGTATATATGGCTATTAAACTGTCATGAAAAAGATTATTGAATATCCCCAGGAATTGCTGTAGAAACCAATTCTCCACTCCAGAGTTCTCCAGAAATGTAGGTCAGGCACTAGAAGCTAATCTCAGAAGCTTTTCCTGCCAAGTGAAACGAGCAGGCTGCAATGTGGAGAGGCTGGGTGTGAGAGGACTTACCAATTGCTCAGGGCAAGAAAGAAGTCAGCTTGGGTACTAACCAAGAAGTGAAATGGGATAAAAGCTCAGGATAGACAGTTAGGCAATTTAGACATGTGGGAATTAATTGTTTGAACATTAGAGTAGAGGAAATAAGGAATTAAAACTAGGAAGGAAGATAGTGGTTGGAAGTTGATTAAATAGCCTAAACAAATCAGGTGCCTTTTTATGCCTGGAGGAGGAAAAGAAAAAAAGATCCAGTAGAAACTTTTGCAATACCGAATAAGGATTTTGCTATGCCAGAGTCCACAATTGGGTGCCAATTTTTCCTGGGAGAATAGAGGCATTAGGAGAGCTGGTTTTGGAACCTAATTCTTATGTAGGCTGGAGAATCTGATAAAAAGCATTTGAGGTTCTCTGGCCCTGCTGTAGTGATGACAATGAAAATTGATCCCATGCATTCCAGCAGCCCTCACGTGTGAGTTGCATTTTAATTAGTTTAGGTTTTTCTCATTGTCCTCTTCCTAGCCTGCTGTATTGTGGAGCAGAGGTTCTTGAAGGAGTCTGTGCTGGAGAGTTAAATCTAGCCCCTTTCTTACCTTGTGGAATGTATTGACCTTTCAAAATCATTATTATTATTATTTTAAACTCTGTATTTGTGAGGTCCTGAAGAAATGAAGCTGCAGTTTCTCAGCAGATGATCTCTCTGGCAGATCTGCAGTGCATATGGCAGCTGTTCAGTTTGCTGTATCCTCTCTCAGCTGTGATGAACTGGTGTGTTCCCTCTTGCTTTTTTCCAGGAGCGAGAGGCCCTCTCACCTTCCCTACAGTTACCCATGTTGGGAGAGGTGTCAGGTACTGCACACTCAGTGGAGCCTCAGCTCCTGCTGCAAGGCAGGGAGGAAAGGGACATTTCCCCAGCTGAGAAGGACTTTACCTGAATGCATTTATATTTAACAATATCTCAAGGCTGCTGCCTTGGGGAGCTGTCAGGTGCTTCATATCCTGAGTGTAGGGGAGCAGGCCAGCTCCCAGAGTACTCACAAATGGTCAAGACAAAGAGGTGGCTCCATAAGCTGGTTGGATACACCGAAGAAGCAAACAGGGTGATTCCAAAAGGCAATAGCACAGAGTGCTCACAGCCAGCAGCTGCCTGACCCAGTGCTGCTGTTCTGTGGGGATCAGAGGGATGGGGACTGGAGGTGGTGAGTGAGAGGAAGGGAGAAAGGGGTTACATTTCCTTCCTGCTTCCTACAGTGGCTCCCAGGAGCCAATGCAATGGAGCTGGGGTGGTATAAGCATTGCTAATGACTGGGAAACACCATTCCTTCACTGTTATCCCACTTGCTACTTCCTACACTTAAAGACAGCTCTGCTCCACTTCAGGGAGCAACTTCAGTTCTTGGCTTGGGGATCATCTTACATTGCCATAAATTTAGCCAGGTTATTGTAGAGCTCTTTGATGTGAGGATCTCCAGAAAACCTACAAATAATGATTAATGTGCATGACAGCCTTGGAAAATAGAGTCACTAATCTCATTTTACAGGTGGAGAAAATGAGGCCCAAGAGCATTGCTGGTCTGATTTTTTCAGTGGCACCCTATGGGATGGGTGGGTGCCTGGAATTGCTGAAAATCCAACACTAAGCAATGAGTCCTAGGCCACACAGCAAGCTGGTGGCAGCAGGGAGAAGAAATCCAATCCTGGCTCAGTCTTTCAAGCAAACCACCAGATGACACTTAAAAAGCACTTCTGGGGATGAAAAGTACTATATAATTATTGCTTCCAGTGTAAATATTTTCCTCTTAAAGTCAAGCTTTTCTTTTTTTATTACTACTGGCTTTATTAAGCCCATGTGATTGTCTTTGTTTAAGCTGTTACAGTGTGGATCATTGAAACCATGTAAAACATCCTGGGTCTGCATGCAGAATTTGTGTAGTTAAAATACATTACCCACTACACTGAATCATCCTCTTAGAAAAACATTGTCTCTGCAATTCCCATAACCTTAGAAGCTCCCCAGAACAAACCCTAAAAGTATCTACCTATGCATGAGCATCCCTCAGAAATAAGAACTTTTGTTACTGACATTAATGCAGGTGACCTGTGGAATGTACCATACCCAGTTTTAACCTCAGCAATCTTGTAAACACAGCCTGAAGCTTCCTTCTGCAGGGCAACATCTGTAACTGGTTCCAGTTCATGGTGCTGTAGTGTTTGGTGCCATATTTGTATCTGTGGACTTCAGTAGGAAGTTAATGGTGGCATCAGGAAAGAGGGAAAGGCAAAGTGATTGCCAGTGCATGGAAGTCACTACATCAGTGGAAATCCCTGGGTAATGTGAATGTGGAACAAAACCAAGAAAAGAGGAACAAATTTTGTAAAATAGTGCCTTTGATGTGTTGTTTATAGCTATTAGGAGAATGGCAAGGTGATCCTGCAAATGCCAGCAAACAGAGAGGCTGAAGTGCAATCCTTGTCATCAGTCTGCATTCATTCACACAGGTATGCACTCTCTGTTCCTAGAAAACCAATGATTATGGAAGTAAAGTTTAGACTATGATGAAATGTTAGGTGAAGATCACTGTACCAGGAGAGTAGGGTGTTGCCTGAAATGCTGCATGATATTGAGTCCATCCCCCTCTTGTTCTTCTCCATCCCCCAAAAAATGCCGTGTAATTATTATTGGAGTAAATGAATCCACTGGTTTGATGGATACCAGATCTTATCGTGGTTTCAGGCAAATGATTCCTGAACAGAAAAAAGATACAATGACAAAAGAAGAAAACAGATGTCTCAGAGTTGCAAACAGAAGCCAATAATTTGCTTGGTTCTTAAAAACAGGGGCAGTGTCAAGAGGAGAAGGTTCTGTATAGAAACAGCATAAACAAGGGTAACAAAGGGGTCTGGGGGCAGTGAATTGCACTCACACCTGATGGTGCCTTGTTTCCAAGCAAGGATCATACTTGGAACAATGTTATTTTCCTTTCTGTGGTCTTAAGAAGTTTATTGTGTATGCTTTTGGGGATGTTAGGATTTAGAAGTATATGGGTTCTTTATGGATATGACTTGTTTTTCTAAAATATTCTCTATTAGTTTACTAAGCCATATAATTTGAGAACACTGGATGTGTTTGACTTTAAGTATTAATCCTTCTTCAAGCAGGAAGATCTTTATTTTCATAGTTCCTAGTAGGAAATGAAAAAAATTTAACAGACTCAACATCTCTTAGAGAAAGTTCACTCTAATATCAGCTTTTAACCACTTCAAGTTTTCTGTTGGCTATCACCCCAATTTAGTTGCATTTTTATAAAATATGTGTACTGGCTTGCAGCATCCCTTTAATCCTCTCTTTAAAAATAGCAGAATTGTCCCATTCTTTGTAGCAGAAGCAAAAGGACTTCTGTTTCCATTGTTGATAACTCTGCTTCCATCTCAGTCCATTTCACCATTATGTACTTGAACTTTCTGAGTCCACTAATATGTATATTGAGTAGTTTTGGGGGTTTTGTCTACTGCTTTTTTCAAGATCTGTACACTCTAGTTTAGATTGTGAGAAAGCTCAGATAAAAGACATCCAGTGAGGCTCTGGGCATGGACTTCAGGGCTGCCTTCACATTTAATCCAAGGTCCTGGAGGGCTCTGGAGTTTCTTCCTGTCTGCCTTGCAGTGTTGTAGTTCACAGGAATGCTCAGAAATGCAGGCGCCACTGCAGCCACATCAGGCATTGTAACCCCTGGAGTACTTCAGTTATTTTGGTGTGATCACATATGATTATCAATACCCTGACTCCCAGGAAGGGCCTGTGCATTGGCTGTGCACAGGCCTGCAGCATCAGTGCTGACGCCTGTTGGGTTCAGTTGACCTCCGTTGGAAGCAGACACTGTTCACGTGACGCTGCTTTACCTTGAAAATGCTGTTTAGACCTGAGCTGGCTCTCTGTGGACATAATTGGTTTTTCAGACTTTTAAAGAAAGAGAACATAGCAGAGTTCACTGCATAAACAAAAAAGACAAATAGAGATATTTTGGGGTAAAATCTACAATTAATGGTCTGAACATATCTAGAAGTTTTGTGGTTTTAAGTCTGGTCACCTGCATCACCACTCTGTTTTTCTTGCTGTCAGGGACCAGGTGCTGCATCTACATGAACTGTGCTTTAAAATGTGTTTGCTGTATCTTTCTCCTTATTCCTTCTGGGACACTGAAGGTATTAAAACACATCAAAATTATTAATGAACAAGTAGAGAGAGAACTTATCCTGCTCTAATTTCACTTCTGGTATGTCAGTACACCTCTACTTTTCACTCTGTCAGCCAAAGTCAGAAGGTCCGTCAGAGTAGGTATTGTCATATGATCACATTAATTATTTTTATGTATGACATTCATTCTGGGTTAACCACTTTGGGCAGAGTGGTGACTTGAAGTAAAAGAATTTTTTTTCTGCCGAAACTAAATGAAGAAAGGGTTTTACATAGTCAGTGGGATCTGCCTTAGCATCATTTTAAGAATAAGAATTTGGGTCACGAGGCTACAACTGTAAGCAAGTCACATCCCCATGTTTATATTCACAACGTCAGGTGCATTCCAGATCCTAATGATACCTTTAAAGATACTCAGACTCTGTATAAAGAGCATTAGAAGTGCAAAGATGGAAAGTTAATCATAATTTTGTTGTGGTTTTTATTTGCCTATTGCTCCCAGGGGAGTGAAATTAAAAAGAATTCTTCTTGTGGACAGCCTTTAAATCAGTTTGTGTTCTTTCCTAAGTGGAATGAATTCATAATCCTCTGTTTCCAAGGAATTCTTTTGATCCTGTCTGTTGAGTTGAAGTTTATACATTGCAACTTCTCTGTAAGCAATATTTCCTATTGATCTTTTAGTGATCCTATTAGTTTCTTTCATTCCCTTAATAGAAATTTTAGCAGTAATAAAAGATAGAATCAGGCAGTAATTAGGACTGTGATTAGTTATAACATGTGTTTCTTTACCAAAGCAAAAACCCAATAAAATGTAAATTAAAATAATGGAACTGTGTCTAGCTATCTTGAATTATATTAGAACACTCACTTTTTCTTCTAAGCATTAATATATGCTTTAAAAGGCAAACGCTTTTATTATGCAAATTCAAACCACAGTGCAGTAAGTATATTACTTTGCAAATTGCTCTTTCTTCCCCACAAATGATATAAAAAAGTGAAATGACTGTGAGAGAATGTGGATGTTTGTGCTCTCAGGTCTTGAGCCCAAAAACATTTGTGTCAATAATCCTTGCTAATTAAAGTCCTCATGGATTTCTGTGACTTCAGTCATGTCTAAAACTGAATATAATGCAAAATGTGGATTTCCATGGACAAGCTTGGGTTTTTGAACTGAGCAGTGGGACCAGGATTTGGTCCCTCTATAAAGTGACTCAAAAGCTCTCATCACTGCAGAGAACAAAGAACATTGTGGTGGGTTGTCCCTGCCACCTCTTTGTCTCCTTACTGAGGAATTTCACAGCATCTGGTGAGATCTTATTCACAATCATCAGGTCATACACAGAGGCCTTTTGGTTTCCTGTATTACCTGAGCAGATCTGGTGACTCTTCTTCAGCTGATGTGACTGTCCAGTGAAAACAGAAAGCTTTCTGCAACTGAAAGGTGGTTGGGTGTGGTTTGTCCATGGGTTTCTCAGCAGCTGTCCTTAGTCATAATTTCCTTCCTCCTTTGATTAGAACAGCTGTCTCCCAGGATTGGGAGCCTTGACTGTGCTAGAGCATGTTCAAACACAACTTCTTAAGTTCTTGTTGGTGTAGAAAAGTGCTCTGAGATCAGGATCCTGTGAGGATCCCATGGAAAGTTGGGACTCATCCACAGGGCTGTGCATTAGGGCTGGGATCCTTTGGGCAGAAGTGACAAACCCAGTCCTGGCACAGTTCTTGGAGTTAATTACACACATGTAATTAGTTGACTTCTTCTGGAATGGGAGAGATCTTCGTATAGGGGAAAATCATGCCACGGTGCTGGTGAAGCTATAGGGTGATACAGGAGCTAATTTTTGTGGGTGTCACATTTTGTAGAAATGCATTTAAAGCTACATAAGATGGCCTTATCAGCTCTTCCACACAATGCAAAGTAAGACAGAAAGTGGCTTGGAAAAAGACGATTGGGGAAAAAATGGGAATGATTTTTAGTCACTGTTAGTCACTTCCTGCTCCCACCAAAATAGTAAATATTGAAATTCCATGTCTAACTTAGCTGCAGTTCCTGAAACTTCCTCCCCTGATGCTTAGTGGGCCATAGTCTCTGCACAGGCAGCCAGAGTATCCTGCTCTGGGCTTACCGTGAGGAGAATTTCAGTTTTCAAGCAGTGCAGTGACATGCAGCCTCAGGTGAGAGAATCCAGACAATCTGTTTGTGTTCCTCACTTGTAGAAATGTCATCATTATCATGATTTAATACTGAAGTTTGGGCAGGCAGATTGTTGGATTGATGCCTGCCTTCATCAGCTCCAAACTTTCTCAGCAAAGCACTTCACAGCGTGGTGTTGCTGTAACTTCTCTTGTTAAAATCAGTTATTTGTGCAATTCCTGACCACAGTATCTTTCACATACTCATGCAAATGTCTTGACAGCCATGAGCAGGTATCCTGTTTTCCCCTGGCCAGGCTGGTTGCTTGTGCTGATACCGACCTTTTTACTTTTCTAGTTAAATCTATGGAATATTTTTGAATACTCTTCATAATAGCACTGAACTACTGCACTTTCTCTAACTGTACATACAGGTAGATATAAAAATACCATGTTACTGATACCTGGGCAAAACTGGAATCTGTTCCTTTTTGTCTATAGATCACTGGTTATTTCCCATGCATTAGGAAGATATGCAGTTTGACTAAGGCCTGTTTCCTTGCTCTTTTTAGTGTCTTGTTTTTGAAAAAAAAGCTGCATAAAGAGAAACGGGTGTTGTGTGGTCTGGCTGTACTTTTATTAAGCTTTTTAACTTCTGTTGGGTTTGCTGCTGTTTGGATGGGAAATAACAGGACTGGGAGGTTGGTTTGAGCTAATTAGTTTCCTTGCACTCTGAGACTCTTAGCCAAGTTCCTGTAAGTTTGATCATAAAGTTTTATGGCATATGTTTTGCTCTTTATGGGAAGAAACACCATGGGGAGCTGTACTTCAAAGAATCAAGGTCCCCTTTATGCCCTTTGAACTGTACAGGAAAATCTTCAGACAGGTTACATGGTGTGACCACTGCTTAAGAGCTCAACTTGAATTGTTCTTTTTCTCTGGCTCTTTAAGGGAACTGCATGTCTTTGGGATAAAATTGAGAAGCAGGAAAATAGGATCTTAATAGAAGCTGTGAATTCCTTTAGATGTGTGTGAGCAAGATGCAGCTCCCTGCCCAAAGCTCTGCACCACTTGCTGCTCAGGACTTGTCATGCACCTGATTTTTGTGGGAGTTCTGAAGAACACTGCCTCTGTATTCTCTCTTCTGCCCAAGTTCTGACTGATGCTGAATAGTAGGTAGGAATATGGATGTAGGGCTGGGTGTGGCATCAGGGGAGGACTCCTTGGGTGTGGCTTGAAATACCAAGATGGTCAAAATGTGTCTTTAGGAAGATAGCCTGTGTTACTGTATTAGTATAGAGACTTCCTGATAAATAAATACATAGCTTAACATAATTGTGCCTTAGGACATGAACATGTTAAAAAGAGCTCTTGAATGGTCCCATTGCATTCATGCTGCAGCTCTCTACTCTTTCCCAGTGGGAACAAAACTCTTTGATTTTCCTCACAGATGTGATGTTAGGAGAAAGACCAAAGGAAAAAAACAATATGTAATGCCTAATTGCCACAGGGAACTTCTTCTGTTAGGAAACTTCATGGTGCTATTTGCTTCCCAAGGGAAATTCCAGTTTTAGAAACTGTCCAGCAAGGCCAGGGCACTGTGACCAAAGCCATGCAGTTATCACAGCCCCCTACGAGGACAAGGTGTCCCTGGAGAAGCTTTACCTGCACTGCAGTGAGCATTTGCTTCTCTGACAAGGCTCCTTGGCCTTGTGCTCATTTGCACCAGATCCTTTCTGACCTCTCCTCTATGTGGTCAGCCAGGTAAATGCAACATCTGGGGTTATAGTTTTCAGCAGCTGCTACATGGAATGAAAACCCTACTAAAGGAACTGGTGTCCTAATCAATCCCATGCTACTATGGGATTTATAAGCCTAACTCATTTATTTGCTTCTGAAGATATCTCCTTAGTTGGCTATTTAGTTGAAGATAATTAAAGGAGAGCTGTTAAGTTTGTCAGTTTTAAACATCCTACTGCTAGCTTATGTGTTTAGTAAATTGAAAGTAATTAAGGTTAGTTGGTTTCAAAAATCCCTTTCCTGTCTGTGAAGCAGAGGTCATGTCATTGCTTACATAGTACTGAATTAAATTGCACCTATTAAAATGTGTTATTTATCATCCAGCAAGCTGCCTTCTGAGATGAGAGGCAGAAGGCATTCTGGAGAAATGCTGCAGAGAATTTCTGCTAGTGACACATTTTAAATATGTGGTAAATTCACTGGACATTTGTGTTTCTATAGATGTATTTTGTTTCCATATAATGTACCACATGTCTCTACCCAAGGGTACAGGTGCCTCTTTGGCTGCTCTTGTGCAAGAGCTCCCTCTTTGATATGGATAGTTTGCCCAGGGATTAGATGTGCAGGCTTGTGCAATACACGAAAAATGACCAAAAGGAGGCATTCATAGCTAAAGAAATAAAAGAATTAAAGAAGTTATAAAATATATTGTAATGTGACTTTTCCTGAACCTTAGTTGCAGAATCTAGCCCTCTTGGTATTCATAAATTATTTCAATGTAGAGCACTGAGCCATTATGTGTGTGACAGAAATGTCCTTCTCCCAGCCTGGACTGTTTCTGGACTCAGGCAGCCAAGCCTATGCCAAACAGAAATGCTGGATTTGATATACTGGGTCACAAAAGCAATTTTTCCAACTACTATTTATACCCATCAGAATAGGTTTGTATTGTTTCAGATAAGCAGCAATTTGTCTTTATTTTCACTTTCTTTCTTTCTTTATTTTTTATTTTTTTCCTTCCAAAGGGAGTTTCAGTTACTGCAACCTTCTCCATCAGTCTGCATTTTGTTTGAGTGCACAGAGACTGATCTGGGAAAGGAGCCTGACCCAGGACAGAGGGAGAGGGGAAGGGGGTGGGAAGTGAATGAGAGACCCAAAGAGATTCCCTAATCCCCTCTGTTCCTGCCTTTCACAACATTTCCTAGCATTCCATTTCATATAGTGAATGCAAGCACAAGGCCAAATGGTCTGAGTAACATGATCAGATTCTTTACAGGGAATTTCTTTGTGTTTTATGGCTTTCCAGGACTCACAGTGCAGATAGTGGGAAATCCAGGCACTGAGCAGAGGAAGGGCCCTGGACTTGAGACCCAAATGCAACCCTAGGAATATTTATGAAGAGAAAAAGAGGAAATAGAAATAATTAAGCTTCTTTGAACAGTTTTTTCCTCAAATGGCAACTTCTTCAGTCGACCCTCCACTTCTGTTCATGCTGAAATGTCAGTTATTCAATTTAATTTGATCCCAAAGGAACTTCCTGATCGATTATCTCATATCCTGGAATGACACTTAATAATGCACTGCACTGTAATGTGATGTGTGCCAAATTTCTTAAAATATAAAATAGCATCAAATGATGTGTCAAAGGTTTTGATGTGACTTTTCTTTGCCCAGTGTGACAAGAATATCCATTAAGCACTTAAATAAACAGCTTCTGGAAAAAGCTGTGTCCTTATGAACAATTTGCTGAAAGTTATGAGCAGGTATACAAACTCTGCCAGCAATAGGAATTGTCCTCTTCCCTGGTGATGTGCTGGGATCTTACCCACCATGTTGTTTACACTAATAAATGCAATGTGGCGCTGGAAAATGTGATGAACCTGTAAATTAAAGTATCTGCAAATACCGGAAAATCACATGGAGAATTATTTTCTACAATTTTTCAGAGGCTTCTTTCAAACAGTTGGATTTCCTTTTTATTTGAGAATGGGCTCGCTGTGTAAGTCTAGAAAAGGAGGTGAGATTCTTCCTTCCCAGCAGACTGTAATTTTACTGGTCTGCTAATCAGAAAAAATTGTTTGTCAGCTCTTAATTGGTAATTGATATTAGAGAGTGCTTAATGTCTACCATGGATGATGGATTGTGCCACATGCATTATTTTAATTGTGTGAGTGCCAGTAACCAGCTCTCTCCCATCAGCTCTACCCCAGACACTGCAGAAGAATGTCTCCCAAAGCACTGAGCAGTGTTTTGCCTGCACCACAGGATATATTGACAGAGGAGGTACTGGAGGTGGTGACCAGTGTGGGGATCAGTCCTTGATAGCTGGAGTCTCACACCTGCCCAGCTTCAGGAGGTTGACAAAAACAGGGTTTCATGCAGGTCGTGCATGGCCTCAACCTTCTGCCTCAGAAATAGAAGTGAAGGGTCAGCTGGCAATGACCTGCTGAAATTTGCTGGCTCAAGTGTGTAACAGCCTGAATATTCCCAGATTTCAAGCTTTTGTCTTTCCCGTGATGGAGAAAACATCTAAACCAAGCTAGTTTGTGTAGGATGGGTTCTAAAAGATGCATTACAAACAATGTCTTGCTCCTGCCATGTTTGAGGAGTCTGAACCCATGAAATTTCTTTGTGATACTGTAGCTTCTTTGTCATCTTTTTAGGAAATCCCAGTGTATGTGGGGCTGTTAGTGAAGAAACTCAGTTTAACTAGTACATATTTAACTTCACCATCACAAGGGGTGGATGGCAGCCTGCCTTTACCTTGGGTACATCCCACTGCAAACAAAAGTGCAGCTCTTCCTGTGGGACATGCTGCTTGCTAATCACTCAGAGCCAGACCCCCTAATCAGCTGTGTAAAAAGAGGGATAAAAAACTCCAACTGGCTCTTATAAAAGCTGTTTTCATCTCAAAGTCAAGATTCTTCACTCATACCTGGGTATCTAAACAATCTTGCTTTCAAGAGGATCTGAACATGTATTGCCCTCATTAAAATCAGTGGGAACTCAGCAAGTCTAAAAGTCACGCAGCTTTATTATTTATGTACCTGGTTTGGGATTTAAATACCTAACTTCAGGGTTTGAAAATTGTAATAACTGTTTTCCTCAAATAGTGAGGTGTGCTGCAGAAAACTGTTCTTGATTTCAGGAGTCCTGCTGTCTGCAGGTAAGGATTGGGATATTTAGACCAAAAACCTTTAGCTTCTCTAATGATTGACATGTTAAAAAATCTATCTTGTCTTCGGTGGAAGTTATGCACAGGCTTAGCTTTAAGCCTGTGCTGAGGTGTTTTGTTAAACTGGGATATAATAGTGAATCCAAGTCTTATATAGGCAGATACAACTCCCAAAGCTTCATTTCTCTGGCCTGCTGAGCATATTCTGCCACTTCCTGGATGCAATTTCCTCCCCATTGTATCTGATTTAAGGCTTATATTTTCTTCTAACCCTTCCTACATTAGGCTTCTAACAAAATTAAAACCCAAGCCAACAAATCCAGAAGCAGTATGATTTTTCCAGGGTTGGTGTGACTTCCTCTGTGTGTGAAGTTACCTTGAAAACCATTTAAGTTAGGATTCCTTCAATATTGCACATACTTTGGGCAAAGTCATTCAGACACAGCACCTTGGAGGTCTGTTTGGCTGGCAGGCAAATGTTAAATGTCTGGGTTTTCTTAAATGCTCTTAGAAAGAACAACCCAGCTGTGTGGGTTGCAGTGCTCTTCGAGACTGAGATGATCTGGAATGAAAAATCCTCAAACTTCCAATGAGGATGGTCTCCCAGCAGAGTTTGTTTTCTGTCAGCTTATTTTAAGTCTCACTGTTCTCTTAAAAATTGATTTCAAGGACTTTCATGGGGGAAATTTTGAACCGGTAGGCAATTTGAATAACTTGCTTCAGGTACCTTTTTCATGATGCATTTTTTTACAGTGTTTGGTCACTCTGCCCCTTAGGTCTGCTCTCAGCTTTGTAAAAGTAAGGAAAACACTTCCCAGTTTTGCATCATTAAGAGTTTACTGGAGAGTGAATGTGTGTGAAAACAACAGGTTGAATGATTGTTATTTCAGGAATTGCACTTTCAAATCCCTAATGTTAAAATATAGCAATGCTATTTCTGTCAAAACAGGTTACCTGGATGGATACATGAAATGTTCAAATCTCAGTGAACCAAGGAACATAGGGAAAGACAAGATTTAAAATTTGTTTTATATGAGTTCATTTTGTACCAAGTCTCAGACAATGCACACAAGAGCAGGGCGTGGCTGCTGCAGTGTGTGATTGAGCACAGATACAATTCTGTGGAGCCTCCTGTGGAATTTGCTTCCATTTGTTGTATCCTTTGAGGGTACAGAAAAGCTTTTCCCCTGCTTCACACGGGGTATTGACTCTGACAGAGAATCACAGTTTGTTTCAGGACATGTTTCTTTCATACCCCACTTCAGTCAGCCTCTCCTGAGCACGGTGACAGTTTGGCATGATAATGTAAATATCAGATAAAGAAAATTTTGCCACGGGTTTTCAGATATTTTTATCTGAAGCATTCTGACTTGAACAGCTTTGCAGAGGCCTGTGGACTATTTCTACTAAAAGAAACATGGGACTTGTAACCTTTTATACTGAAAGGTGGGATCACACCAGCTTATTCCAAACCAGCCATACACCAGGACCTGTCAGACAGTCCCAGTAGGTACCTGGCTGCTGGAGGGCACCATGGCAGTGAGAGCCTTCAGGAACAACGAGACTGCTGAAATTTTCTCACTGTGGCCACTTTGACGTGGCTCCTGAGCTCTCTGGAATCTCGTGTTTCTGTGGCATTGGTGCAGTGCAAATGTTCACCATGGTGCACACAGGGCTGTCAGGCATGGCCAGGAAGATGAATGTCCTGTTGCAAATTGGAGTGATTCAACAAGAGATAATGTGTCCAGCAGTACTGGGGCAAGCCTGGCGAGAAAACTGTGAGGCCAAGGCATCCATCAGAGCTGATCTTTGTTAATCATCAAAGGCAGACTGACTTCCACTCCTGCTGCTTCATGCATTGAGGGCTCAGGGCAGAAAGCCCTCAGAAACAATGTCTGGTTTCCCAAAACAGAGAGATTTTGTAGAAGAGCAGAAACTGGCAACTTAATTTGCATGAAATGCACTCAGCAACACTCTAGAAAGTAGATGTTCTTTTCCTAATTCTGTTTGGGTGTCATGAAAGAGACTCCAGGATATTCCTTGACTTTTTATAATATTCCCCTATCATAAAAATCTTGGAAAATTGCATTAGTTTTTCAGAAAGTGAAAAAAATATACGAAGTAAAACTAAAAAGAGGAAGTATAACAATTCTTTAATATGTAGAAATATTTTAATGATAAATATATCTGCATATATGCACCCCTGGTGCTCCCCTTACTTTTTACATGTGGGTTCTGAGGCATACAGGACATGGAGATGTGAATGTTTTCCAAAGCTACAGAATGTTCCTGTAAAGGTGCCCTATGCTAATGGTGTGAATGCCTCCCCTTCCTTCTCCAGGCCCTGTCCCTGAACCACAGAGCACTTCCTTTGGAAATTTGTTTCAAATTCATGGACTGGAAATACAATATTGATGGTTGTTCCACAGTGACCTATCACAGAAGTCTGAGGTTTAGCTTCAAACTAAAATTAGGTTTTAATACTCGGAAATGAACTTACTTAAGTGAGGAGAAATCTTGTTAGAAAGAGCTGTCAGTACACTGATTAATTTGGCTCTTTTAAACTACAGTATCCTGAGCCTCTTACATGATAAATGATCCAGAAACACCCCCTTCTACTGAGAAAATAAATGTATGAATCAGCTGTTCTCGGGGTCTGACTGGGGCTCTCTGTGTCTTGTCCCATGATGTCCCTTTCCAATTAAGCCTCAATTTCTCATCCTGCTTGAATGATGAATCAAGGCATATGGAATCTGAGTTTATAACTGTTGTATATAAAATATGTTTCTTTGTTATAGCACACTGTGTAGTAATTTTCCTGTAATGTTAAAAACTAATATATAAATGCAGAATGTGTGTTTGGGGAGGGATCTTCATGTTTCTCTCTGTCAGACTGTTAATACCCGTTGCCTACTCTAATTTAAAGTATGAAATTTCTGATGCTTGAAAGATAAAGGAAATTAGGAGACTTTTCCACTTTATAAGGTGATTGGCAATAAGGATGATTTCATTTATGAACTGTAGATATTGAATGTGATGTGGTATTTCATTATACTGAAGTGATGCTTTAATACATAAAGCAAACAAATAAGAACTGCTATCAAGGCACGAAGGGGAGCCAAATGTTTAAGTTATTTTGGACACTACAGCTCTAAGGAATGACCCACTTAGATCCCAAATAATATACTTTGCTTAACTTTTTTTTAAAAACAATATACATTTGTGTATTTTATATGTTGTTACATATTCTAAAGCATTCTACAGCAACATTATTATTATGGGTGGTATATTATTGTATATTTGCATTATCAAAATGGTCAGCATCAAACCAGTACCACAGCCTGGACTGCACACATTTGACTTTTAAAAATAGCCTTGATCTGCCCCCCAAAAATGACTCCACAGCCCTCTTTAATGTGGGAGTTGCCTTCAAGATTGAGACTCGTTAGATTTCAAAGACTTTCTATTTTTGTTGAAATTAAGGAAAGATTTTTGTGGTGTTGTTTTTTCCTTTCCCTTCCAGTCTCAGTTATCCAGCATTGTGCTTGCAGCTCTTCATTGATAGAATAATCTTATTCTTTTTCAAATTTCAGTTGTGCACTTTGCAAATTGCACAGGATATCCTATTTTTCCTTTCAAAGCTATAAACTGTGGAATGAGGAGGCAAGCTGCTTTTCTAACTGCTTTTATCATCATTAAGATACACAGTCCCTCCCAGACAAAAACATAAATATATTCAGTGCATATCAACATTCAGTCTAGGTTCACAGCACAATCACTGGTGCTCACAGTCATGCAAAAGATGTGGGCTTAGAATAAGCTCCATATAACGTTTGTAATTTTGTTGCTGAAAGGATATGCATGATGAGGTGGGAATAATCTCATAATGCTTTTTATGAGTTGACTTCTACTCCAGTTGCTATAGAAGTGATAGTTGCTATTGTGAGAGACTTAAGACTGAGACATCTTAAGGAAAAAAGATCTCAGTGCAAATTGTCACTAATGAAGAGATCAGAATGTTGCTGCTTTTCTTTTGATTGGTGTGAAGGCTAAGGGTTTAGGGTAGAAGGCTGATTTTTCACTCTGACACATTCCTGACCTTTGGCATGTTTCTGAGCTGGAAGTCCCGTTTAAAATGTAGAAACAGTAATGTCTCTGCATGAGAAGTGGATGTCCTGGGCATACTTAAAGGGCAACTGAGGAAGATAGAGAACTCTAAAATCACCCTTCTTAAATGATTGAGACATTCTGTTTATATAATAAGGAGGTCTGAAAACATCTTAGTATTAGAAGGTGAGGATGATACTATAAATGGTTGATTCAGCACCCTGGGTTACGTATTCAGTCTGATTCAAGAAAGTGACCCAATCCAGTTATCATTAATCTAATCATTAATCAGTAATTTTTAATTTATCTAAGGTTAAAATGTTTTATCCCCCCCAGCTTAGAATAATGCACCTATGTTAGTTTTTATGTCAGGTTCCCGCTTTGGGCAGATTTTTATGGGCAGGTTACAGACCCAGTACTCCAAAGTTCACCATGAAAATGCTGACACACACTAAAGTGTTGCAGCAGTGGTGTAATAACCATGAATTCCTATGAAGCACATATTTCCCTTAGATGCATCATAAAACCAAAAATAAAATAAAATAAAAAAAAACCACTCTGAAAGCTGGTATTTTCAATAGTTTTTAAAATAGCAAAAACTACTGATTCGATTTTTGTCGTCATCATCATAGCTGCTCTACTGATAGCCCTATTTCATCTTCATCTTCATGAAAGGCTTGTCACCATTTATTTAGGCAGTTTTCTCTGCAAATCTTTTACATATAGAATGTTTCTCCTTGTGAGTGGAAAAAAAAAGTAAGATCAAGACACAATTCTTGGCCTGCACTTCTCTGGGCTCTTGGTGCAGATTGGACTTGACCTTCCAACATGCAGCACAGGCAGCTTCATAAAGTATTCAGCAAATGTGTTCTGGGCTTCTTCATTTAATTAAGCAGAACTTAAACTGTGTCTGGCATGATAGAAGTGCATTGAGTCTTCTTGAAAATCTCATTCTTAGTAATGCTAGATGGTTATGTGAGGCCACATATAATCTCCCTCCCAAAATGGAACATGGACACAAAAAGGTAAAAAAAAGGAGAGGAAACTGGGTATTTTATTTTTTACTTGGGTGTCTGTATCAGATATTCTTAATGGCTCATTTTAGAAAAGAGAATCATGATAAGGAGATCATTATAATATTTCCCACTTTCTCAATATCATCAGTGATGCTGTGGCCATTGTCTCCTTTCCTGCTTTCCCATGTGAGCTAGAACCCTTTTCACATTCAAATAATTCTTCTCTTACAGCACCATTTTATCCAGTACAGCTTGTCATGTAGATCAGGAGAACTATTTGCAGTTGTTTAATATGGTGGATTTCTCCCCAAGGCCACACATGCACAGAGACCTTGTGAAAAAACACTGGAAAACTTTTACAGATGGTACATCCTGGGGGAAAAGAGCTGAAAAAGCAAGTGAACAAATGATCATGGTCGAATGATGCTCAACACACAGGCAGTGCTTGCTGTGAGCAGGCTGAGGCTGGCATATTCAGGTAAACGTAGAACTCTGAGATAGACATGAGATTTTTTTCCCACAGGAGCAGCTTTGCCATGAAGATTTAGTTAGCATCTGCCTCATGAACAGCTTCCTATTTTTGCAAGCAACCATCTGAGACTGTGTGTGTGGCTGTAACCAAACTTCCTTGGTTTTCCTAGCTCTTTGAGCAGAGTATCACTTCAGAGATTATGGTTTTTCTGTGAACTCCACCCCAAAGAATAACTGGATTTTCTTGGCATGTAATATTGCAACTGGCTGCATGTGTGCTTCTCTGATAGAAAGAAATTTGGGATATCAGGACATTGAATTTATGCTGCTGTCATAGATAGGTCTGTCACATTTAGGGAAAGACTGCTGAGTTATCTAGGAAAATAGATGGAGCCCTTTAAGCCTAATTCTGGCTGGTTTATGTGTGTAAAATGTCAGGAAAGTCAATGGAAACAAACTTAAATGTGTGGTCTGTGTAAAATGCCAAACTTTGGAAAAGATGGAATAAATGACTGGATAATATAGAAAAATATAAAAACTTTTGTGTTTCTGTCTAAGGGAGCACACATCATCTTCAATAGCCCTGTCCCTGAGACAAACCAAATAATTCCTCTGTGTGGGTAGGCAGTGTGTAGACTTCAGACAGATTTAGATTAAAAATCCAAGCTATACCAAAATAAACTGGTTACAATGAAAACACCTGCAAAGTGAAATCTCATAGATTTAATTTGAATCCATCCCCATCACAAAATTCAGGAGTGCAAAGTTTTCTTGTGCAAGGTTTATATGCCATTATTTATGTCCTGAAATGTGCAGCCTCATGTGCTGGGATTGGTGATCTGCAAGCAGAGACTCACAAAGCCTTTTTTGCTTGCAAGGCGTGACCTCATAAACTTGAATCAGATTCAGAATCTCCTGGCTCTTCCACTTCATGCAAATTCAAAGTAGTGTCTTTTCTTCCTTTCAGGATGTCTAAGTAACCCCAAATTGTGTATTACAGATCCACTTCTGCTTGTATACAAAGCCTGGGAGAAGGCCAAGTCCCCAGCTAGGGGACCTGATTTTCTGTTTAGTGCAGTAAAAGTCTTGATAAATCAGGAGTGGCCATGATTCAGGCTGTGGTGTGTTGGCTAGGGTGTAGCTGCAGCTCTTGGCCCTTTCTGACTTTTAGCCTCCTTTACACAGCTATGCAGATTTTTCATTCATTCATTTTACTTGAGAAACATCACCATGTAGGCTTTCAGTTCCTGGCAGGACAGTGAGGCCTCTGGTAGAAAAATCTCATATTAAATTATTTGAGTGAGTCCCAGGTGCCCGTCCCTGTTTCCACAGCAGGGTCAGCTGTGTCTGCCATTCCTCACAGTCTCTGTGAGGCTCCTGTGTCATCTCTTCCCATGGTTTAACCTGAGGCTCCTCCACTGCAGCTTTTTCATGCTGTAGACACGGCAAACACATATGTATCTGTAAATGATAATTGGAATCCTGTTCTCTGCATAAATCTTTTGCAGACTGGTCTTTCCCTGTGAATCATCTAGACATGGTGGAGCATAATTGTTGCATTTTTAATCCTGTGCTGTCTCTGTTCTGCAACCTGATTCAAGTATAAGAACAAAATCTGGGCACAGGACTACAGTTGCAGCCTCACTAGGGCTGAGGTGAGAAAAGACTAGTTGACATAAAATTTTCAGAATATATTCTTGTTTATATATCCCAGTATGACTGTGTCCATAATAAAGGTGATTCATGTTTCACTTTTTACTAAACTTTGCCCTTTACAGTGTTTGTGTAGTTTAGCTCTTCATCTTTCCCTTGTCCAAGTGACTATTCCTGCATGAGTGTGACAGCTTTACATCCATTCTCATTATGGAATTTTCTTAATTCCCAGGGTACCTGCACAGGATAAGGACACAATTTAGCCTTAATGAGCACTTGTAAATATTTTCTTATACGTTTCCGTTAAGTGTAAACCAGTAAATCTTCAAAGTCCAACAGGCTGGCACATCATGACCAGGAATTCCCTGGGAACTAATGCAACTGCTGTTGTGCCTGCTGTTCAGCCCTAGCAATTTATGCAAGAAAAGATTGGCAGCAAAAAATTAATGGGTACATTCCTACATGTTCTCTTCATATTTAAAAAGGCTGAAGCCATGGTGTGAAAGCTCCCCTTTGCAAATCTCACTGTAATAGCCCAATCCCAGGGAAGAACTGATGTACTGAACCATGGGGCAAACCTGGTATTGTGGAATTAGGAGTTTTGGAAGACCCACATGCCTAGAGCAGATCTAAAGGGGCAAAGGCTTTATGAGGTAATTCAAGGAGGAACTTTTGGCAGGTTGTCCTCTATTGATGGCACTATTTTTTTTTAAATAAAAGGTGCAGGATAGTTCACAGAAGCTATATAAATGTAGAATTTTTGTATTCTATGTACTTTGCCATTTTAAAATAAAAGTAGGTATGAAAATTAATTTATTACACAGGTGACAACTGTACTTTTGCAACTCAGTCTCCATCACTATATCTTGATTCCAGGACAATAGTTCAAAGATTATACACAGGATCAGCTTAATATGATAATTCATTCAGCTTTGGGCTACTTATTTTGTGTTCTTCCATCTTTGTGGTTTGAATATGGAATAATTGAAAGCTGGTTTTACTTTATCTAGATGGCAAGTACATTTGTAAGCAATGGAAATGACATAGTAACTCACATTAACAGGACTACATAATTTCCTGATAACTCCAATTATCTTCTGTCATCTGTGTAATGTAATTAAAATGTTTAATTGTTTTGTCTAGATAAGAAAAGGTTATAAAAGCTATAACAATTTGTGTGGACTTAACGACCAGCTGGCATTAATAGCCTAAAGCCCCCAGTTATCGAGCCTTTCTAGTAATCATTGATTTTAAAGAATTGCCTTGTGTCTGGAGCATTCACAAATTCTCTTGGACTTTAGTCATATTAGACCCTGCAATCAATTGATCCCACAGATAACACTGATGCAATTTATTTTACCCTGGCCTCAGGCTAGCAGTGAAGATCTGCAGTGTGAATCAGGTTATGTCATGTCAGTGAGTGTGATAATCTGATCTGATGGGCCTCCATGGGATGAGGGTGGGAATTGCATGGCTGGGGTGTGTTAATTTTGACAGAGGTATATTTAATGGAAAACAGTGCAAAGATCAACCAAAAGGAGATAATTGGGAAGCTTGTGATTTTTCTGTCTGAGAGCTATTCCATTGGCAGGAGGCATCTATTGCTGCATCTCTAACACTTGGAAAGAGAGGGAAAGAAAACCCTGAAGAAAAAACAGTTCATTTATATTAAGATTAGTGGTAAATCCACAAGAGAGAATTAATATATTACTCTTATTTACAAAAGTTCACCTCTATTTATCGGCTTCTGCTCCCTGTCTTTTTTAGAATCTTAAAACACGTACTAATCTGAGGGTGGGAGTCAGCACTGCCTCCAAAGATGTTTGCCCCTGGTTTCCATCACAGAGGACACAGTCAATTGCTCAAAAACTAATGTTAACTTTTATTTGTGGTGACTTGAAATTTTAATGCTCAATTCCTTCCTCAGACTGAATTTTCATATTCATCTCCTTAGGATATAAATGCAAATTCTGAGCCAAGATCTGAAGTGGACTAGTTGCTGAAAAGCAGTTTATATTGTTGTGTAAATTACAAATTTGTGTTCCATGTAGTGTTATGAATGTCTGTTGCCTTTTCAATACCCAGTTTGTCTTAGGCATCACAGAAGAGAATTAAAATTTGGGCTATGAATAGACCTATCGAATGGTGACATATAAAATCTGCAGACATTTTGTCTTACCCTCTTTGTTTGGGTGGTTTTCTGGTTACATTCCTGTTTAGCCTTGGTGCTTATTTGCCTGTCTTACCCATTGGCAGTGCTTCCCACTCCCAGCTGTCTTTTATGGTTTGTGGTTGTCTATGGATAAAACTCCAGTGATCATCCCATCCTAAAAGCATCCAGTCCCAACAGACTAGACAGATAATGACTGTAGTAAAAGCCAGGCTGTTTTATGGGGCAGGGTAGCAGCATTTTATGCCATGATTAAAAAATAAAAGTTCATGTGAGTAGTCAAATGGCATTTAGTAGGAATCTCTAGGTTGCACTTACATGCAAAAGTAATTTACTGCAAAGTTTTTTCCCTGCTTTGGATTTCTTTAGTAAGGTTGGCTAATATCTGGGAAGGATACAACTGCCTAGAAAAGGTTGTGGGATTTTTTACTGTGATTTCTTTAGGAGCCTATTGGTTCCATTCCTTTTAAATCCTGTGAGACTCTTACAATGCAAACATTGAGTTCTCACGATTTAACATGCTGCTCAGGCATTTTGATGTATCTCTGTTCTGGTGGTTATATTGTCATTGTGTAAATGTGGGCTTCCATCCTGTAATTAGGTTCCTGCTGCTGAACCCTTCTGTCTTCTTGGAGCTGGGGTTAATTCCTGGAGCAGCTTCCAGGCCTGGCAGATCCTGGGCTCCGCTCGAGCCGTGGGATCAATGAGGGGCTTGGTGGAGGAGCCACTTCTGATGACAATGATTGAAGCAAGCCATGAAAAATAACATTTGTTCTGGGGCCTCATGCTGAGGTTTCTCTACCAGCTTCTCGTTGCCTCGCAGTAATTCATAATTTTAAGGATGTCACCTACAATATTGGGTTCTATTTGTATGTGTCATGCTTACAGAAGGCCTAAAGATGGAGAATCTGTGAAATCTTCTCTCTCTTGTTTTTGAGTTCTCTACAATTGCACCAGCTTGCCTGGTTAATTGAGATCCAGAGAGCAGCAGTTTATTAAAGTGGATGAAATTCCTGAACAGACAGGTGCTGGCAGAGGTCCAGGTCTGTGCACTCCAGGTCTATTGTATTAAGCTGTCCCTGAAAAGAATTAACTCTCTTTTCAAAATTGGGAAGTGTTAGACATGTGCATATTCTTCTAACCTGGGTATGTGTTTTCTCTGTCCATTAAGAAACAGATATTTTCTTTTGAACATTGTAAATGTGTTACCTCAGCTTCTATATGACAGTCTAGGTGCCAGATGATTTCATGATTAATTATCAATACATGGAAACATATGCAATTTAAATTACAAAATTTTAAAAAAATGTCTTGACTGGAAATAACAAACTGTAGAGCTATGAGATGTGTTGTATTTTAAGACAAACACGGGCTATATATTTCTCTCAACATGTCTAGCTGATGGCTTTGAGCTACAGATAATAAGAAAGAAAGGAGGGGAGCAAATTCCCTCTCCTAGGCTGTCTGCCTGCCTGTGGCACTCCTAGCAGCCTGTCAGAGGAGAGCAGCTTGCAGATTTTCAGCTCTAAAGGGTCTCTATCTGGTGTCACTGGTGCCTTCTGGCGGCTGGTGTCCCCAGCCTGGAAAAGAAGTTTATCCTCTCTTCCCTGCCATTGCCTGCCAGAGAGAAGCAAGGATGGCTGATTTCCAAAACAGGAACTCTTGTGGAGGTTGGAGCTCCACAACTGTCATCTACACTCTAGGAAAGATGAGGCAATTATTCTGAAATGAAGGAAAGAGTTCTTTTTTAAATTTTTCTGAACCATTGAGTGATGAATCTATCTGAGAATCAGGAGCTGCTTCCAGAGAGCATTTTGACCTCTCTGGTTTTGTGTAGTCTCATGAAGGAAAAGCAGGACCCAGCCTTACCTGCAGAGTCAGATGCTGTCTTGCACTTCAGTGCCCAGTTTGATGGGCCAGTCACAGTGCTGGTCCCACAGGTACAACTGGCGCACTGCTGCATCCTTTCCATCCCTGGATGGCAGACTGAAGCCCTCCTGGTACTCCTAATGACATTCCAGCTATCAGAGTCAACCCCAGTGCCTGTGGTGCTTGAGAGAGCAACTGTGCAGTGACAGCATTGAAATCTTTCCGAACCTTCTAGAAAAATCCTTTCAGGAACAGACAGTAATAGGGTGCAGAACAGGTCTGGGGAAGTGAAAGAGAAGAAACCATTTCTAAAGCAGACATTGGAATGAAGCAGGGCAAAACCAGCACATTACAGGGATCTAACTGGCATTAAATGGTTTGGGTAAATTAGTGCTTAAAATGGAATAGACAGACAGTGGTTTAGGAGCTCGTGATTCACAGACAGGCAATGAAGTGGAATCTGTGGGTATCAGCAGTGGAAAATGTTGCCTCTGTTGATAATATTTAGCAAATACATAGAGTAGTTCCATCCTCATCCTGCCCTCAGCAAAACCACATATATAAGTTTAATTTAATGTCAGGCTTTCGGAGATTAGGAATGAAGACTTGTGGGGTTTTGGTACAAATCAAAACCATGCAGAGCTCTCGTGTATCTCCTGATCTCTGTGTGTGTACAAGACTAGATTCTTGGCTATGAACTTTACCTTGTTGAGTACACTTTTTTATCTTATTAGCTAATGGAATTTCTGTTTCTTCCACCATCTGTTCATATTTGAAAGGTTAAGTTTCATTAATTTGCCTGCAACATAAACCAACCCTCTTTGTGGAACTTCCAAACAAACACATTTCTAACACATACTTGCCTTGCTTAGATAATGAAAGTAAATTAACCTGGAGTGGAATTATCACTCATAATACGTGCAAGAATCCACTGCTATCCTGTGCTTCTTTCCTGGCTCCATGCACATCACACAAATGGTCTTTAACAGCAGCAATAATGGCACCACAGCCCTGTGCAAAGACCTCATTAAAGAGTGAGCCCTGTGGTGCTGTTGAGAGATGCTACATAAACATATGAAGGGAATCAGTTTGTATCCCAAAGCTTTTGAAGCTCAGCAGCCAATTGGGCAAAAAAGGGCTTAAGGTGTGCAAGAAGCAAATCAAACTGTGTACTTGATTTGTGATTAGATACTGAAAATGTTACATATTTTATCTATTTGCTAGACTACGCTCTTTGGCAGTCACTCAAAATATTTCTTGTTTTGCTGGTATATTTTAGAAGTACAAAAATCTATTTTTATATATATATCCATTATATTTTCTTTTTATGGGTTATTTATGTAATCCTGCTACGTTGTTCTGTCATTTATCTATTATTGGATTGATATTACTTTTTGAATTGCAAGACACTCATAAATATTTTCTTTCCCTTTCAAGGATGGTATATACTGGATTGTCTCTAAAGTTAGGTATTTTGGAATATGTGAGGAGACATGAGTGGTGGGCATTATAACTTTTATATGTGCCAGCTTATCTGCTGATATGGTACCTTTTACTTCTGGCAACACAACCGAGATAGAAAATGCAGTATTTGAAGAAGAGTCTCAAAAATGGCAAACAAAATTTGCTGCTTTCAGTAGGAAGGACAGTTATCATGAGAACATGAACATTAGTTTTTAGTGAGGTGTTGTGAAAAAAAAAAATCAGTGGGGCAGAAAACATTTTTAAATTACTGGAAAACAAGACTTGGGAATTGCTTCAAAAGTCAACTAAAGGCTGAAGTGGAGACTAATTTCTTTAGGCTGGGGAAGATGAGCAGTGCACATCTTGCAGTAGTGTCTGCTTTCCTTCAGCACTGTGCTAGGTTGGTACAGAGTTTTTCCCTTTGGCTGGGGTCATTATTCTAAAGGCCCACACTATTCCCAGTCATTCTTTTCTCATAAGATGGAGAAAGCTACAGGAAACTTTCCTGATTCTAGTTCTGGTCCTTTTATGGCAGGTAAAGGCTAACCTGGAAGGTTGTGTGACTGAGTTTTTGCCAAACTTTGGTACATGTGTAATCTGCAAGGTTCCCCATGGCATTTGCAGTGATAGTGTGCAAAAAGTCTCTTCATTCATAATGAAATTACATATTTTAGTGATGATATGTTCTTGTGTTTCAAATGAGATTGTGGATACATGCTTCTTAAAAAGAAAAGTCATTCTTCACTGGCTCCAGGTGAATTATTGCTTTTGTAAACATCGCCTTTCTCTTATCAGATCCCTTTGAAGTCAGGAGGTGTGGGGAAGGAGAGAGCAGTAGAAGGTGAAGTCCTGAGGACATGAAGGATTGCTGTCAAGCACTGTTTGGGTCTGGAGAGTAGATGTCCAGGGAGGGGAGTAGCAGGAGCAAGATAGGGAAGTGGATTGTTGATATTACAGAACACGGTGATGGAAGAGAGTGCATGGCTTGAATCATAAAATAAAACAGTTCCTGGGATGCCAGATTTCTAAAGTGTGTTTCCTTTCCACAGTGCACTAATATTCACCTATAAATCATTTAAAAATATGCCTATCTGTCTAAACAAACCTGTGATCTGATAAAAAGGTCCTGACTTTGCTTCAATAACAATGCCAACATCATCCTTGTTTTCCATAGAACTCTCTCCTTTATGCAATTTTCTCATATGAGTGGGAAAAGCTCCCAGTTCCTGTCAATAATGACACTGCTCTGCCCTTAAACTCCCTCTTGACAATAGACATTTTCTAGAGCAAATGTGAAATGAAGCAGCGTGACACTGTCTGGGCAGGTGAGCTGCTGTGATTATCACTCCTGCTCTTTCTTCCACCTACCCTGTCTGTATCATCCCCCTTCATCTGTGGTGGCTTCCCCATGGTTCATCTTTTGGGAAAAGTATATCTATATTCAGCTGTCAGCCCAAGATCACCTGAAATGTTGCTTGTTTGCTTTTATGTCCTTGGTCTTGATGGATGTGTCTGAATTCCTCTGAAGGCACGTTGTTAGGTATTTATCTCATTTTGTGGTAGCATTATCTGCTTTAGGTGCAGCATGAGTGGGTGTCCTGGGGCAGGAGGGCGGGAGCCAGGGCACGAGGAGGACAGGAGGAGGAAAGGAGTGCTCTGCTGTGTGTGTGAGAGAGTGAGGCTGTGCTGTACAGCAGGGACACTGTGGAGCCATTGCAGTCTGTCACAGAGTCCCCCATCACAGCCCAGCTGCTGCAGGTTTCTGCTTGGTTCTGGTGCTTACTCCTAATTACAGACAGCAGAACCGAGCCTCAACACTGAGCCTTTGTGAAGTTTACCCATCTCCAGTATTTCCAGTGTTCGATAGAATGTCTTTTCTTTTTTTTTTTTACATCTTACCTGACTATTTGCTTCAAAAACAATTCTGCTGCTCCTGGCTTCATTAATATGCATCCAGTGCAATGTAAATGGCTCTCGAGGCCTCCCCTTGGTAGATGATTTAATGTGGCAGTTATGAAAGCTGCTCAGCCTGTGCTCCATTAGCATAATAATGAAGCTTCTGCAACAGCGTTATCATCCTCAGAGGAAATAGCCTGAGTGGTCACAGCTCCTTTAACAAGTACCACTTTAGGATAAAAAGCAAAGGGCTCTGTTTGAAATGCTAGATTGGAATATGCGAAGTGGGAGGGAGTTGTTGGTTGTCTTTGCTGTGCAGGGAGATGGGGGAAAGCAGCTCATCCCCAGCTGGGGGCAGGCAGGGAGCTGTGCCAGGCAGGGCTCCCCTCCTGGCACAGGTTACCTGGCAGAGCAGGACACGTCCTCTTTGGTTCAAAAGCCAGGAGAATACAGGAACCAGCCTCTCTTTTTAGTCTTTGTCTCCTGTCCTTCGCCTCTGAGACTGGAACAAGGACTGGCTTATTTCCCTATACTGGGAAATGCAAAAATCCAAAATGCTGTGGTTCAAGGCTGTATGTTTGGGTTTTGTTTTTTGTGGTTTGTTAACAGGTTAGGGATGTATTACAAGATGTATACAAGGCTTTTGGGTAGCTGAAAGAAGCCTTTCTCTGTGGCTGAAGGGAAAAGATGACTTTCAGGTAAAAGCAATAAAAATCATAAGTAGCACTCCTCCAATATTAAGAAACTACATTTTGAATAGGAAAGAGCTGAAAATGCAGAGGTGAAGCTTTAGGAGCCTGACAGATTTGTTAAGAATGAGGGCAGTTTTCTCTGCCCCTCTCACAGAGTGAGAGAAATGGCATTCCTTGTGAAGGGAATCTCTCCCTTGTTTCCTGGGTGCCAAGGATTCAGTGAAGAGTGCTGAAGCACTGCTTGGCTGGATTTCCCTGAGGCTGCTACCCCTGTGGCAAGAATTGTTTAACAACTGCAGCTTACAACTGAGTTTATTGAGCTGCTAATTTAATTTATTTTTAATATGGTAAACCAAGCCAACAGCCTTCAGAGGTGATTTTACATCCTACTCAGCCATCCCACTGTGCAGCTCGGAAGTTTCAGGGGTCAGACACTGACTCAGGCTTCTCAGCTTGAGCCTGTCAGGGCCTGGCACGTGATGGATCCAAATTTAATGGATTTATTCCTGAATTCAAGAGCAGGCAGGAGCTGGGCCTGAGCTCAGTGGGGCTCCTGAACACAGCGGGTGTGCAGGTGGAGTCAGTCCCACAGTGGAAGTTCAAGGAAGCCAAATCAAAATGCTCTGATGCTTCTTCCATGTTAGATGCAAAAAATTTCCTATTCCCTTTTGGAAAATATGAAGTTGCCTGAAATTGTCCTTTCTCAGTGACCCTTGATCTTTAATAGTTCCTTGAAGGCATCTGACAACTTGTTTTCCTCTTGCTACCCAAGGAAGGATGCAGGAGAATGGCACCAGAGATAGGGTTGTTTCACATATGCTCCTTAGAATTTGTCTTTGTCTTTCTGCAGAGGTTAAATTTTTCTGAAGAATTCCTTTTTGGTAATTTTCAAGGATTCTTTTCAAAAAACAGAAACACATTTTGCAGCATAATGTAGTCATTATGAAATATAATAGAGGATAATAAAATTTTAAAATATTAAAGTAACTCTAGATTACAAAATAAATGCTTTAAAGACTTTGAAAAAACCCAGAATATACTGGAATGTTCCTCAGATAGCTCAATGGCATGTAGGTAGAAACAGGTAAGAAAGGAAAATAACCCAGTCAACGATCCTGCTTGATTGCAAATGTTTTGAATGGTAACCATTACTTCACATGATATACCTGTGTGTTCCTGTATGCTGGTAAAAAAAAATTGCCTTATTTCCAAGCCTGGAATTGCACTTCATCCCAAAGCTTTGTTTCACTGAATGCCTGGAGGATTGAGAGAATTCAGCCTTGCTCACATTGAAGTGGGAATTTAGTCCTGTCCTTCAAGAGTTCCCTGGAACAATCATGCCCATGGATGAGTTCTGTTGTCACTGGAAGTGTGCAGGAAAGGTGATGGAAGAGGAGGGACTTTGAATGTCCTTAGAATTTATCTCTGCATACCATAAATGTCTTAAATATTTAGTTTGACTACTAATGACAGAAACCCAGCTGAAGGATTTGTCCACACCTTGTTTGCACACATTTTCCAGTTACTAAAAGTCATGTTGTATCTGCTTCATTCCAAAGTCTCGCATCTCATACCTTGCGCTTCCTCCTGGCGTTGCCCTGAGCACATTTTCTGGGGGTTATGGACTCTATTTTTAATTTGCTGACACCACTCCTACACTGATTATGTTAATCATATGCACTTTGCTGACCTCTCGCTCTTTTTGCCTTTCTTCTTTTACTTGCAGAGGTCCATTGGGAACACTGAGTCACATCACTTCTTTCTTTTTCCCCTTTGTTCTTTGCCACTTTATTGTTTGGGGTTTTTTTTAATTTTTTTTTTTTTCTGTTGAAACAGCATTAAAGTAAATTTTGACAGTTTAGGGGATGATCTGTCCTGTTTTTGGTTTCCAGGGAATTGGGTTTCATGGTTTGATGGTGCTGGCTGTCAACTCTGACCTTGGGACAAGGATGGTTCAATCCTTGTATAATTCCACAGGAGTTAGTTTTAGTATGCATAAGTATGCATCAGCTGAGGATCAGACATGGCTTGTCCTGGGCTTTAAGGTTGGCTGCCTTTAGTTATTATGCACCTGCACAGGAAGAGAGAAGATGCAGTGAGCCTGACCTAATCCATTCTTCCACATGGGGAGCAGGGACAGAGAGAAAAATGTTCTTAAATTCTTTCCTTTTGCCCACCAAGGATTCAGGCAGTTGTCAGCAGTGACCTTTTGCCAATCCTGTTGTCCATTCACTTTATTAATTACAGCACATTCAAAAACAATTAGGCAAATTAATGGAATAAAAAACCTTTGAGGCTATCAAATGCAGTTGGCACTTAACCAAGAAATTGCCTAGCTGTAACTTCAGGAGCTTATGGAGTATCCTGGGCAAGCACTGTCCAATTCTCCTGCCCTTCCCTGCTTCCATGCCTGGACACTTTTGCAGATGGACATTCACTGGGACTTGTGTGGCCACTGCTGCCTGTGGCATGAGAAGGGCAGTAGTGAAAATGAATGAGGAATCCTGCCTCTTGGAGTGCCTTTTTCTCTTGTGAGTGGCTCAGGATGCACTGCAAGAGGCTCTCTGAATTCCTGAAGAGCCAGACTTTTCCAGGAGATCCATGGCATGCCCCAGCAAATGGCATTGTGCTGGTGTGGCTCACAGCAGTTCATGAGAAAGGGGAAAGAACCAAACCTCAGTGAATGAGCATCACTCCCTACTTAGTGTGGCTATAGTAGAAAAGTTAAAAATGAGGCTTTCTCTGTGGTCTGACCATCTGCTTGCTGTTGATATCAGTTTTTACAATGTTTACTTTGGAGCTGCTTCTGTCTTTACTTAGGATTTGTGAACCACTCCTGTAAGATGGGTGACTATCTATGAACACCAGGATAGAAAACCTCCAGTAATAACGAGTGCCAATGTCATATTTTCCATAGAGAAATGGGCAATCAAACATTTTTTTGTTAATTGTCTGAGCTGGGCTCTCCACTGTGGAATATCTTTGACATGAGTGCTGTGAGCTGGTGTCATCACCTTCTGCTGGCTTTGTAACTTTGGAAAGTGGTTTTTTATCCTCTTATTCTACACTCCTCTCACCTGCACACAGTCCAGACATTCATGGCTTACTGTTGTTCTTAGCAGTATTAGGGAAATAACATTTTGCAGTGTCTTGAAATGAAAGGCTCTTATGCATTTGGTGTAACGGGCACGTGTTGCTCCCTGCGAAGTGAACCTCTCAAGTGATGAGGCCTGTCACTTCAGATTGAAGAGAAAATAGCAGGAATCATGACAGGAATTTGATGATTTCTGTTCCTCCTCCTAAATGCAGAGTAGGGCTTTCTGTAAAGAGCTTGAAGTTCTTATTGTCTTAGAGCTGAAGAAACTGGAGTCAATAATCCAGTCACAGGGACTTTTGCCACTGTTTTTGGTGAGGGATGAGTTGTCCTTGGAGTCTATTCAGCAGTGTCATATGGCCTCAATAATCAGTATGTTCAAGAAGGTGATATCTTTCCTCTGATCTCATTGATTTACTCACAGTGAAGGCCAAGCCAAAGTGTGTCATGTATTACCATGTACAGAAACCTGTGCCATCACTGAGCTGTTACTGTTTAAGACCTGGGATTCTGGCACAACTTGCAGTGAAGTCACCTGCAGAGAAGGCTTCTCTGACTTGAAGTGTGTTTCCAGGCAAAAAAGAGAGGTGGCATTGATGTCTGTGTGTGGTACAGTCATTCATGCAGGAGGGACAGACACAGGACTGACCGTGGGCTTGCTTGTGTAAGTTTATTACTGATCTTTAATCTTATCTCTGGTTCAAGGGGAAAAAAAAAATCTTCTAAATTCATGTTACCCACCCAAGGGACTCTAAATTGTCTATGTCTCTTGCTTTTTAGGCATGTTCCAGCTTCTAGTAATTTTCTAGCTTTTTTCTTCAGGCCTGACCAGGAAAAGAGATGCATTTTACATATTTTTTTTCTTTTTACTACTAGACTCAAGCTGAAAAAAACATGCAAACATATTACCTACTTTTAGTAATGCTACATTTTTATTGAAAGGAAGTACTGTGTGGACAGTTCAGTGTTTGTTTACACTGTTTAACAGTGCTGTGCAACTGGTTTATGTGCTCACAGGTTATCAAACATGAATTTCTCTTCATGTTCCTTGCAATAAAAAAGTGATTTTGGACATTCCAGAAATGAAGTGCTTCCAGCCTCATTGTATTCTCCTGTGCTTTTCAAGGCTGAATGCCTTGCTTCTAATGTGAAGATAAAGATGACTGCGAATATTAAAAAGTAGCATTACCAGCTAGAGTTAAACGTTCAGGATGAGACATTAAGTTAAACCACATGTGAAATGCAGCTGTTTTTACTGAGGCTTTCATCAGTCTGCTGGGAAGATTGGTGGGTTTTAATATGTGGTCTCAAGCAGAGCCAATAGAAATGTGTGGAAAATGTGTGTGAAATCAGTGTGTGTCCATGGGGGGTCTGTGGTGTTGTGTGTAGCATTTCATTTGTGTTAATATAAATAATGGTGGTAATACCTATCTGATCACAAATGCTTTTATTTCCAAGGCTTACATAGAAAGGATTGATCAGATAAATAGATCTGTTGAATCACAATAACCTGCGCCTACATAATAAATCACATCCTGATTTGGTTTTTTTTTTTTTTTTTTTTGTTTCATCTGATCAGAACAAGTAGGAAGAGGAAACCATGAAGTAAAAATCCTCTGCAGAAAAAAAGGGCACCTGAGACATGCTGGTCACAAAACCACTGAAGAGTGATGCTTTTGACTCAAACTCTTAATGCCACTTAACATTTAGGTACTAAGGATGACTGTGGATCAAAGAGGTGCTGAATTCACAGCTGCTAAAAGAGAAATTGCTGTGCCTGTGAGAAGAGAGATGAAAGCTGATCTGTTCACAGGGTATGTTGCATGAATTCATCCACAGGAAAGGTTAAGGGATAGGAAAATCTGCCACTAGCCATGAGGAGAGCCAGACTTTCCTTGGCATGGGAGCTGCAGGTACTGGTGATGTTTAGTGGATTTTGCTCTCGTGTTTCTGTCAGGACAGTGGCTGGACATGGTACAGATGTCGTGGCCCTGATTAACTCCATGTGCAGCCAGGATTCTGGGGCCTTGCAGGCAGAGCCTCCATAAAGGTGTGCTAAAGAAAAGCCTCCCTCTGCCTGTGCCAGGAGGAGATGTGCTAAGCCTTTCCCAGCTGGAAATCACCCTTGTACCTTTGTGTACATTGATAAGCTCCCAAATTTGGGAACAACAGCAGAGCAGACCCTGAGAGGAAGGGAAGAGATCCAGGTGCACTGAAGTTTTGCCCTTGTGTGTAGACATAATAGGATCTGGTAGACATAAAGGACAGCCTGAGAGCAGTTTTGCACTTAATACAAAGACAGCTTGGGTAAAGGGAGAGAAATAGGAAACCAAGGGAGGTGGTGAAGCCTTATTAAGTGTGCATTTTTTTTAACCTCTGATAAGTGATAAAAATGATTCAGACTTTATCAGCTCTCTGTAATTTTCAGAAGTGTGAAAGGAAGTAAAAGTAGCAAAGAGGCAAAGGTTGGTTTTGTAATGACAGTCTTAGGGAGACTCATTTTGTTTGAACACTCTTATAACCAAAGAGCAAATGGAGAAGAGGTCAGGGAACAAAACTCAGTTGACTTCATACAGGAAAGGTTGGAGGGAAGAACTAAAAGGTAAACACAGGTAGGGCTCCAGCAGGAGAAAATACAATTTACTGAAAAAGGCAGGGGAATTGCAGAGTGCATTCTTGGTTTATGCTTGTACCTCAGCAAATTTTAGGGGAGCAAAACCCTGATGCACCATGAAATAAAAGAGGAGAAAAAAATGTGAAGTGCATATCAATTTTTAGTGAAGCACTGTATTATAGTAGCAAATTATTATTCTGTGCAAGAGGAGTACCCGCTGGAATTAATAGACCCTGGAAATAATAAAAAATCCAAATAAACCACAATCCACAAACCTATCCTGCCTCTGTTGGAGGGCAAGGATTCCCCTTTGGGTGTAGATGCTGCAATAGTTGTCATAGCAGCAGGTCCAAAAGGGGAAAAGATTTCATTGATGATTTTCAAACACAATCTAGAAATGCAATTAGACCAATGTTAGCACAAGCACATGCTACTACTCTGAGGAAGAGCAGCTTCACCTACTGAAGATCCTTAAATGTGCATTTGATATGTGAAACTTGTTCAGCCTGGCATGAAGGTTTGCCTAAGGGGATGTGCTGTAACACAGCAGCCAGAAGCTTGGAACTCATGTGAAATCTTCACGTTGGCAGCTCTCAAAAGGGGTGCAAACAGACTGATGTCTCCTAACCTCAGAAAATCAGCAGCAACAGTGATGAACAGCATCAAACACAAGCTTTCCATTGCAACAAACATGCTGTGCAAAGACTTAACAAGAACTAAAGAGTTTCCTGCAGGGGGCTTTCTAATTCCCATCAAAGTAATCTCCTGAAGGGTAATGGAAAATGAGGGAAGGTTTATTGCTAACTCTGATTTTTTTTTCCTTCACTCAGTCATGCTTCAGGCAGAAAAATAAGATCAGTTCTAGCAGCTTTCTCTCTGAACCTCACTGCTGGTTATAACCCTCTTCCCTGATCCCTCCAGCCTTGGAGCACACAGCCTGTCCCATTATGTATTCCTTTCTCTCTCTTCTTTTTTGTTGTATGGAGTAGTTGCCATTTGTTCATATGGGTCAACAGAAAAAAACCAAACAAACCCAAAACAACAACAGCAACAAAACCCTACAAAAACTCTCCAACCAAAAATAACCCCCAAACCAAACCAAACCAAACCAAACCAAACCAAACCAACAACAAAAAAGCACCCCAGTGTGATTACATGCAAATTCCTTTTTGGATAAAATTTTTCTCCTTAGTTCAAAACTCTCTCTGGAGATAATTAAACAGAGCTAGAATTGTAAAGAGAACTGGGTAAATAACTTGACAGGATTAATACATTGGGTTGTTTTGGATTTTCACTTCTCTTAAAAATTCTTCTGGGAATAGAGTGATTGTTTACCTCAGATATTTAAATATGTATTTTCAGAATCTTCAAGGAAATTTAATGCATTCATCATAAATTCAGTGGGCAAATTTTCAGGTTTTCACCGTACACTTGAAAACATTATGTATTTATATTTTTCAAATGAACACACTTGGTATCTTCAATTCATGTTTCCACTGTTTTCTGCAAATATGACCAGGTATAGAGGAGGGGGGTTGGTCTCCTCCCAGGTGACAAGAGACAGGACTCTGGGTGTGCCAGGGGAGGTTTACATTTGATATTGGGGAAAACTTGTTCACAGGAAGGGTTGTCAGGCCCTGGCACAAGCTGCCCAGGGCTGTGGTCGAGATGCCATTGCTGGGGGTGTTTAAAAGATGTGTGGAGGTGGCACTTGGGGAGATGGTTTATTGGTGGACTCAGCTGGGGAATGGTTGGACTCAGTGATCTTAGAGGTCTTTTCCAACTGAAACCATTCCATGAAATCTGTTCTTATCTTGTGGATCATTCAGGCCCTGACACTGTGAAGTGAAATCCCTTGGCTGCAATTACAAATGAGGTAGCACAGGGCAGGGAACAATTAGTGGGACAGTAAGAAGTCTCAAGAAGAGGTTTAGGGTCAATTTGGAGACAGTTCTTACTAAAGCTCCCTAATTTTTCATTGTCTGTGAATGAATATATTAATGGTCAATCATGAGGTATTTTTATATATCTAAGCATTTTGGCTGTTTGAAAATTAAACTTATTCTTCAGTTTTGTATTCCAGTGCCAGCAAGAAATCTGCTGTGGTGCTCCTAGAATGATAAATTGATAAAAGTCCTAATAGGAGAAACTCAACAGGAGAAAAACAAAATGAATTAACTTGCCAAGACATGGCTAACATCATTGAGTTTATATATGTTTCATTAAACTGAGACTTGACAGCTTTATGAGGAAACAGTGGGGTTTGCAGTGTATGAAGAACCTGTAATACTGCCAAGGCTGATCAGGTCCTGTGCCATACAGCCTATTTAATAGACAAATATTTGTACAGTGAAAATGTCATTTTAAACGACTGGTTTAATAATCTCTTAAACTTTTAAATGATCTGCAAAGACTGGAAACTCTACCCTGTGTTTAAGATCTAGTGGAACATTAGATAATCAAAGGAAATTTTTAAAAATGAGGTTCCTAAATTAGGGCTTTTTTGATGACTTCTGCTGCTTCTTTTGCTTACCATGTTTCTACCATGTTTGTTAGGGGACAAAGCTGGAACTGACTTGATGTCTGTTCTTTCTGTTGCTGATCCAATTTGTTTCCTACATGTACATTCAGTTTTTAAGTTGCTAAGTTGGATCTACATTTGTGCTTAGGCTGTGTCTAAATATCTTCATGTAGAAACTTGACTGACTGAAAAAAGAGTAATAGCAATGGGTAAAATCAAGGCTATTTTTCATAGTCCTTTCCCCCTGGTCCTTTTTTCATTGCCACCTGCAATGTGAAGAACACTATAAGCTCATATTTGTGCAGTGACAAGTTAGTGAGTCCATCAGGACTTGTCTGTGAGTTGATTAGCTATTTGTGATGATCAGAATGATGTGAGGATGATTCTTGCAATGTGTATATCCCATGGCAACCTCTCAACTTGGGTGATTTAGTGTGAAAACTCCTGGCTACGAATATCAAATGCATCAGGCTATGCACTTAAGAGTTGGACTTGATAGTCCTTGCGTGTGCCTTGCAATTCAGAATATTCTGTGATTCTGTGATCTGACTATAGCAGTTAAAGGAGGTTAATGAGGAAACCTAGTTCCATTTGACTGCATTTTTAAAGGCTGAAACCAGTTTCGGATTCCCTCTTGTTCTCAGCTGCTGTATAAATCACAACTTCAATTTTCCTTAACAGAACTGGGACTGAGACCTTTCATTTCATTCTTCCCCTTTTTCATCTTTACTTCTATGATCCATGACCTTATCCTGCTTTTTACCTTCCTCCTCCACGAAAGTCAGTGGCCAGTTTGATCTTGGAAAGAAAGAGAGATCACAACACAAAGCATTGTGCTTATTTGAGAATGCAGATCTGAAAAGGCTGATGGTGAACTAGAGCAATAGAGGAACAAAGCCAGAACGTTCCAAGAAAGGAAAGGTTAATGACAAACAGGAATCACACACATGCACAAAGATAAATACAGCACATATTTTCCTCTCTCATACATGTATTTAACAGAGAAGTTGAAACATAACAGGCAAATCAGAAATATAATGAGCATAAAATGGTTACAGAAATAATAGCCAAGATACCCAGAATCTGATTAGAAATAGTATATCAGTAGATGTATGTTTCCCTTAGACTGTGTATTTAAAAAAAGCTAAATTTCATAAATTCTCAAAACTAAATTTGCATATGACAAAGCAATATTTGGAAGTGTGACTGATCAGATTCAGAGACAGATGCCTTCCATAGTGTTTTAAACTCTAATTGCAGCACAGCAATGTGTCAAGACTGGGCAAAGAATTTACTGGGGTGAGAAGCAGGAAGGAAAAAAAAGTCCTGAAAATTGCATTAATGGAAACAGCAGGCAGGTGGCAATAACCAAATAGCTTTAATTGTCCAAGGAGCTCATGGGAATCAATTTGCTGTGATTATTACCCACATGGTGTAAGGAAGAAATAGCAAATTAAATAGAATGACACAAATGGTAGTAAACTATACCATAGGATTCCCATAGCGAGCTCACAGCAGTTTTGTCCTCAAGGACACGCTGTTTTAGGTAATTTTCTCCTGGAGAAAACGGTGTAGATGCCAGTCAGACAGTGAAACACAGTTATTATTAGCGCACACATGCAGCCTCACTTTGGTAAACCCAGATGCATTTTGGTTTTGGGTAGACTGCAAAACTTACATACCCACAGGGTATAGGATTGATTTCTCCCTTAGAAATACCTTAACATAATTCAGTAGCTTATGCTGAAATTGAGAGTTGCTATTAACTTCACTTCTTGTCTATACAAAGCCACACTGGGAGACCACCATGAGCACCTATCTCAGACTTAACTTTACAGACTGAGAGTTTTTGTATGGCAGAAAATTGTTGGCATTAAAAAACCCAAAACAAAACAATCTAAAATTTAACCGAGACCTACTAAGATTTAAAGAGAAGTCTTACTCAAAGCAGCTGATATTCAGTCAACTCATTTTATTCACAGAGGACTTTGGCAATGCACATTCAAGCTTTTGGCTTGGCCATGGACATGAGAGGGATTTACCTGACTAAATACAGCTATTGGTGATGCCTCACACTCTCCCATTTGGGCACAGGTCCTGCAGTTCTCTCTGTGATACCTGCAGAAGAGATGGCTCATATGAGGTGTTTGAAATGGCACTGGAGTCCCCTAATTAGGGATGAATGCTGTCTCAGCCTTGTATATCCATGTGCTGCATTGCCCCAGTCAATACAGACTGGGGATGAATCTCCCAGAGCATTTGCTGCTGTCATTGCTCTATCTGTGTGAAAAAGTGCGCTTTGATAAAGGAGAGGCCGGCTTTCCAGAAAGGTGAAGTGTTTGCTGGGGACGTGAGAGACTGTGGGGTTTGAGTTCCTGGTCTGGATCAGGCAGGCTGGATTTGAGCCGGGATCTTCCACATCCTCAGGAAGTGCCTTAATCACTGGGCCTTCAGCTAATCACAGCCCGAGTTAATTCATGCCAGACCTTAATTATTTGAAAGCAATGCATTTCTGCAGAGAAGCTTTGATTTTTAAAGAAATGACATTTCTAAAGTAAAAAATCATTTTCAATGAAAGAATCCTAACGAACATGGACATTGATTGGTATGGGTCTCTCAGACAGGATATTCCCTCTGCCTTCAAAGGGAGCAATCAGGACACAGGGACAGAGTTTTGTCTTTGAAAGGAAAGAATATTGATGACTGGCTCTCTGCCTCTCAGGAGGGAAAGTTATTTAAAATTAGTTCAGAATGGTTGGGATGTCCAAATACAAATTCCCATGCTGCATGATGAGGCTAATTCCACAAGTGGGCTTTGGGTGTTTGGCTGTGTCAGATGCCAGGCATGCTGATTCCAAATCATCTCTTATTTTGTTTCTCTCCCTGCTCTTCCCCACATTTTCCATGGGCTAATAACTGAGTGTATTCTAGTGAAGCATCTATAAAACAACCTTCAGCAAAGGACTCAAATGATGATGCAAAAACTGCACAGTCAATTTAAAACTAATCCTACTTTATATCTGGGAAGCATTAATTGGAATCTGTACAATACACATATTATTTACTTTGTCTGACAAGGACTAGCAGACAAAGAAAAAAAACATACCTTTAACTAAACTCTAATCTTTAGAGTAATGGGATCAATTCATAGATCTGGCTCAGAATATAGATTTTGAAAAACTTCCTTTAGAGTCTGCACTCAGAGCTTATTTAGACATTTTAAATGTATTATACAGTTTTGATTTATGGCACAATTAACTTTAAAAAGTGCACAGCAGTTCAGAAAATAAATTTCATATACCAAATATCTCAAGTAATTAATGTAAGCCTCATCCCTCCCCCTTTTTTTAATAGAAAACCAAAACAAAATGAAACAAACACTTTCCTTTCTTTGTTTCAATACCCTTTAGAATCATTACAACAAGCTAAACAAGTCCAGTGATGAGTATTCTCTTGAAAAAACTCCTTTAGTTTAATTTCCTGCACTACATAAACAATTCTTCATTACAGCTTCCACCTCTGGCAACACTGCAGCATCTCTTAATAAGAATAATATGGGATTTACAGAATATACAGTAAAGGTTTTGGAAAGGAAGTGCTTGAATCATATGTAAATTCCCTTATTGTGTATACCTTAGCCATTGTACAAACTATGACAGGTTCCTACTTACAAGCAGCTGGTGATATCTTACTGTATGCTAATAATAATTAAGGCACAAATAGCCTTTTCTGTGCTTGTCTCTAGAAATACCTTGTGTTGTGATAGTGAAATTACAATTTTGAATTGAATTAAATTATTTTTAATTGTGTTTTCACAACTGCTTGTTCTGAAAAGGGTACAGAATTTAGGGGATGATGATTGAAATTTAATGTATGAACATTGTGAGCTGATGTGTTTGTGTACATGTGCCTGATATCCAGATTATCACAATAACAGCCAAAAATTACTTTTCAATGATAAAACTTTCCTGTAGAATCCCTTTGAAATGTTTTAAGCTTAACATTGTCATGGCTTGCATGGGAACAACCTTTGGGAAATTGGTTAATTCCTTTAAAACTGCTTATATTTTTAAAAAACAAGCTTTAACTGCCTTAAACAAAAGTAAACTGCAGCTGATGCCAGCAACAAGTATTTTGTGCTGTACAGTATTTATTTAAAACCACTGGCAGCTCTCTATTTTTAAATCTGTATTTGAATGTCACGACTCTGTTCAGGGAAAGGAAAATCTAACTACGTAGCATTTAGCAATCAATTATGAAAGTGTCTGGTGTAATAAATATAGCATGTAATGGTGCTGTTTATCCTGGTAAAACAGTTATGCTTTATATATGTGTATATAAAATCACAACAGTAATCATGTGGATATAAATCAAAAGGAAAGCAATGCTGTGCATGATGGACAGATGCAATTCAGACAAGGACCTTTTAGTAGAGTAGTATAGAAAACATGATCTGAGATAATTAGAAATGGGCATTCTTAGGAAATAATAAGAAATGCATCTTATATTAACTGAGACTCTCATTGCTGTGCACAAACCAGTGAGAATGGATTTGCTTGATAATGTTGAATTGGAATTGGTTTATCCAGCTGGGCTGGTTGAAGGCACAGCTCAGTGGCAGCTGAGCATGGGGCACATGAATCAAGCTCTGTGTGTGACACGATGGGATGAATGTCCAACCTCAGCACTGACACAGCCAGACCTGGGGATATTTAGTGCCCAATTAAAGAAACCAACTGGCTGCTCTGTGCCATTGGACTCAGTGTCAGTCAATGTGGTGGTGGGAGGGTGGCCTGAGAGAATTCAGTCTTCAGAACTTGGGTGTTGAGGGTTAAATTAATTCATTATTTTTCACAAGTGTGATTTTGTTCATAAATGGTCAGGAGAAAAATAGAAATGCCAAGTCCTGACAAGATTGCAGAAGAAATTTTCATCTTTACATCTTTATTTGCTTCTTTCAGTAAAACTTAGCTGGAAATGCTTGGAAGAAAATTAGATATAGTTGACTCTTAATTATTGTGTTTATATACTAACAAAAATCCTTTTCCTGTGATTTGTTCATCACAGTCTCAGATGGCTCTTGAAGAATCAAACATTCTCACAAGAAAGTGCTGCTTGTTAGCTGGAATTTCAATGTGGATGATCTTTGATTTGAATAAAATCACATTTAAGAATTGCTTGTCTCGTTATGACTGGAATGTGGATATTCATCCTAAGAAGAGGCATGACAGAAGGAAGATGTGTTTGGATTCAGAAATACAGCCCCCTAATGAGAGGGAAGGATGTGCTCTGCTTTATGTGCCTGTTTGCCTGAGGTATGTGTTTCTTCAGACCCACAGGCTTAACAAGTGTCACCTAAAAAATATTACACTCTGGGTGCAGGAAGCCAGGCAAGCAGTGCCTGAAGTAAATTGAGACTCTTAATTCTTCTCAGTACATGCAGATAACAATAATTTTCATTCTGTAAAAGGCATGGTAGCCTACAGCTCTAGGACCTAAGCCTGATATCATTGATAGCTGGTGTATCTTTGAAAAATATTCTACTCAGAAATCCATTCTGGAGGGAAGAATGTAAATGTCAAACACCTTGTTTCACACCCATGCTTACATCTTTGGAAGTTTTTTACTAATAAAATTGCTTACAAGATTTTTATTTCATAGAAAATAACACGTTCCTGTTTATAATTTCAAGAAAGTAAAAATGATAATTATCTTTTCCTGTGATAATTTCTACTACAGTTTGCTGAGATAAATAGGGAGCTTTGACAGTGAGAATCTAGAGTGACTCTAGTTTTCATTAGAGACTGAGTCTTCCATAAAAATAGGAGCTCTGTAATTCTTAATTGTTATTTATAATTAATGTTGAAATAAAGAAAGGAAATAAATAAAGTTATGATGCAATTCTTCCCCCCCTGAAATCTCAGAAGGCTTTTGAAATAATATTGGCACAGACACCCAGAAATTCACATTCTATATGTGATACATACATACATACATACAAATACATACAAATCCTACACTTGTTCTCCTGTTTCAAAGGGCTGAAGATTTATCTTGAGGAAATCCTTGACTAATTGGGAAAACTTCCAAAATATCTTGCAAGGCATCCTTGAATTCTTTGCCTATTTTTTTTTCCTTTGGTAATTATGAATAGAAAATTAGCTCAGCCTAACAACCTGAGTTGGTTCAGAAAAAAGGAAAAATTCAACCTTAATATCTAGATGAGACAAATATTTAATTACAATAATAATAATAGTAGGTAGAAGCATAATAATTGCTTAAATTAAAGAATTTTAAAATGTTGTTATGTCTCACTTTTATGGTTATAATTTTCTCATTTTTGCTGGATGCAGCAGTGAGCAACAGAAATGGATGGATTGTGCTGCCTGGGCTGATGTTTGTTATATCAGCTCTAATACATTTCCACAGAGCAACCTGAGATCTGGTATAATTTTAATATAAATGCATTATAGGAATTGAAGGGCACTTACAGATCTCAATTACTTCTGGGAACTGAGGGTAAAACCAGTCCAACTCCAAGTCCTTTGAAGCTGAAGGCAGACGAAAGAGATTTATAGCAAAACATTTTTATTTTATTTGTAGTAATGTATGCTTGAATTCCACTTAGCTGTAGCAGTGGTCTAGAATTTGGAAACCAGTAGCTAGGTAGAGGAAAGAAGCAAAAATTATTGCTCAGGCATAAGAGAGCAAAAAGAATTCAGCTATTTGATATTTTCTTTGGCAGCAGTAAAGGACACAACCCTTTAATAAAGAAAATTATTTTACTATGAGAAACTAAGTTTTATTCCGTTGCACATAGAAAAGCTGTGCTGAGTCAAGAGCTGTTTGCTTGTGCTACCAATGTTCTGTGTACTGACATAAAAGGTAGCAAAAATACTTTTCTCTCTAAGTATGTCTTTCTAATAATTGAAAATTTTATGTTTTTCTACTCCTGTTATCAAATGCCAAAACAACTTATGAGACAAAGGTACTTCAACTAAAGTGTAAAAGCTTTCCAAAGTTACTAATGACAAAATGACAACTGAAGATGAAATAATGACAGAGAAATGCAGGTTACAGATTTGCCAATGTTCTTTTCAATGTTGTTACTGGTAAATGAATTTACATTCCATTGCAACATCAATAGACTATTTGGGAAGTAAACTATTTGACAAACATCTGAATATTTTATGGGAATGCTTATGTGTCTGTAAAGCACTGCAAGGAAATCACCTGTGATCCCTTTCGATGCCAGTGCCCATCTCTGCCAGATGAAGGGAGCAGGTGACTTGGGTGATGTGTAGTGCAATTAACAGTAACCACTTTATTGTGCTGGAAAAGCCATGGATATCCTCTCATGATATGCTCCCTGGGGTTTTAAAAACTGTTTGTATGAGAAATATGCATTTCCCGTAAGAATAGCTAAAATGTCACTTCTTTAAAATCCTGAAACCTTCAGGGCTGGAAACAAACACTCTGAAACCCACTGGGAAGCTGGCAATGTTTAATCACTAGAGGGAAAGGCTCCCATTTCTAGCTCTGCAGAGTGACACAATATTGATTTTTAAACCCAGCACTCAATCTTTTGGGTTCAGCATTTGGGGCCAATGCAGCTTGGGGAGAGAAAGGCTGTAACAGAGATGTTGGTGAGGAGGAGGAAACCTTTTAAAGTGGCAAAATAAATTTAAGCGTCTTGCAGCTCTTGGATGTTTGACATGTTCAAAATACTTCTGGCAGAAATGGATTATTAACTAGAATGCAAAGTCAAATGTGTCTGGTAAGTACAATTCAATGTCTGCCTCTGATTTGTATTGCAGGGGTAGAATTTCCACATAGTTCTTTTCAGAGAACTGTGGTTGTGCAGGGTGTTGTCTGCACCATCATTTGAGAGTATTTCTGCTGTGAATTCCCAGTGGACTGTGGGGATAGAACAGTGCTCTATCCTGGACTGGGACTGGGTATCCTGCCAGTATTCTGTGGATGTTCCTGGGAGGTGATGGGGCTGCTGGGTTACTGTGGTGCTGCCCAAAGAGTCAGGGTAGGAAGAATGGCCTCAGATTCAAATGTGAAACCTGTTTTGCATTTCTGACTTTCTGCATTAATGTCCCTTTCTGCTTCTTCACCTGTGCTTATTTCTTCTTCCATGACAGTGTTCAGATGTCCTTTGATGCTCACACTGCTGTGCTGTCAAAACTTTGCTCCATTTCTCATTATCTCCCCTGTAGACAAAGTCATTGAAATAGACGGTTGGATTAAAATTTAGTTTTTTTGAAAATTAATGATTAATACAGTGCCAAATGAAACAATAATGTCTAATCAAACAAAACATTTCCTTCAGTATTACTTTTTGTTTTTCACTGTGGTGAAAATATGCCCCAAAGAAAAACCCAAATAATGTTGGCAACACAATATTTTAAAAATTTTTAAATTGTTTTTGGCTTATCCAACAAGCCCCAAAGTACTAATTATCCAGTTAGCAGCCTTCTGTTTACTATCTGATGCCAGGGTTCAGTTCCTTTTTAAAAAGCTTAATTTGGAAGAAAAACAACAAAGAAGAACAAAGAGACTGTCTCATACATGAAGGGTGGTTATGATTCTTTGACTTGCTTGGAGAAAAAAAGACAAATTTTTGCCACTTGCTCTGGCCTTGCAGCCTTTGTGAGTTATGGGTCTTTCATAACCAGGGAAGGAACTTAGCACTCACCCTTCACGGGTGAAACAGCCTATTCATATTCAGGAACAGGTGGCAAACAATTATAAGTGGATTTAAAGAGATGCCAAGATTATAGTCTGGAAATATCAATTATTATAAACTGGTTTAATTCTTTCCTCCCTCTCTGCTTGTATTTCATATACAGGATCTAGCAGAGACAACTAGATACTTAATATTGACTAGAGTGCTAGAATCAGTAACAGAAATAGCATTACCTTTAAAATGGAGTTAAAAACCCCCAAAACTTCGTAAATTCTTCCCTCCCTAAGATGAAGCAGAGAATAGTTACTATAGTGCATTTCAACTGCCTTTCCACTCTGAATATGACAACATTTTGCAGGGCTACAGTCTGTGCCAGGTGCCTTGGAATAGGCTGGCAGTGGCTGAGAGGGAAATAAGATGTTTTATGGTGTCTGAATTGCCCTGGGCTTTACTGGCACTGCAGTTTGTGCTTCTCTGTATTCCCTGCTCTGTTCCCATATTTGTGGGAACTCGAGGATGGTGAGACAAAGATGTCACTCTGCAACTGGCCATAACAAGGTGACACCCCATCTGTCATGCCCTGTTGTGCCTCTGACAGCAGCAGTGTCCTGCAGTTCCACTTTCCCCAGGAACTCCTTCTGAGGGGACAACCCTCCCTAAGCAGGATTCTTCCTGAGAAGCAGAGAACACAGCCTGGGTTCTCCTGAGTCAGCTTCAGGCCCTTAACTGAGCCCTGCTCACGTCCCTGGAGAGAGATAAATACTCTGCTCTTTTTGCTGATTAGGATCCTCACTTAGATGTCTCTATTAGCTGTCTACAGTCACTAGGAATGAATCTCCTCATACGGAATTTGTCATCTTAAATTCAAATATAGAGAAGGATGGCCTGAAAGTAGAATTTTTAGCTGGGGATAATTAAAATTCAAATGGCACCTGCATGGAGTAGATTAGAGTCAACCTGTCATCTTTCTCAAGTGCTCACATAAGAGAACATCATTACTAGGGCACCAAGTAAAATAGCCTGAGGCTTCTTTAGGATACATTTTGCAGACGTGCAGTGTAAGAATGAGAACAGATGGAAACGAGTGGATGTGAGGCTGTGAGGCACCAGTGACAATGTAACTGCTGCCTCCAGAGAAGGGAATGCAAAGGACAACAGTCTGGGAATAGAAAGAAAAGTTACCAGGAGCTGAAATGGTGGCAAAGTTGTTTCTGTCAGGATGTGAAAAGGCATACCTGGAATAGTACTGTCCCATTTTTGCTAATTTACAGGTAATACGTTCTGCAAATGACATTCTGCTATACATTAGTAGTAAAAAAATGCTTCTTTCTCCTGCTCCACTTCCTCTTCCTCACTATGGGATTAAAAATGCTAAGAGGAGGATCAGAAGAGGAAAAATGAGGAGCTGTTGCTTGACTCTTTAACCCTGTCTGAAAACCCCTTGGTGCAATATGACTGTTCTTGCAAAAAACCACAAATTGGTTTCTGGCAACACAGGGTGGATAATAACCCTGCAAAAGTGAGTTCTCCCTAAATATCCAGTTGTAACAGCAGTGAAGTAAATCCATTTGTTTCAGCAGTGCAACACTTCCACTAAAGAAGAACATTTTGGCTGCTGAAGCTTTCTAGACCTGAGGTTTGTTTGATTCTCAGCAGGGAAGGAAGCCTAAAGGGCCTCTTTCAACAATTGTTCACCTGAAGCTTTGAAAGAGCAGCTGGCAGCTCCATGAGCTTCTTGATGACTATTTTGCTTGATATTTCAAGGGGTAACTTTTGTTTACTAGAAAGCTTTTGGCTTGCTTTATAATTTAGTCTTTTTATATCCTGTTGAAACAATAGTATGCATCTCCTCTGTGTCTTCTGTTTGGACGTGTATAGGTATATTTGTATTTAAAAAAATCCATACGGGTATATTTGCAAGTATGCATAAATATATTTACACACATATCTGCATATGTTTTTATGTACTATATTTATCCTATCTCTAGGTACATCTATATCAACCTACTGAATTTTTCTTTTCAATTCCCTCTCTTCTCTGTTTTCTGCATCCTGGAGCAGACCACCTACATGTGTATTTGATGGCTTTCAGTCAGTCACCACTACAGCACAAGGTGGTAGAAGTGCACTCTTATTAATGGGTTTAAACCACTGTCTTTGTTATGCTCCTGGGCCCAATTCTTGGCAACAGCAAATTGCAGAAACTCTGCTAAAATTGTTCCATTGACTTTCCTGGAGCATTTTATGTGCTCCGAGGGTTGGCCCTGTGAGAGTCAGCATGGACAAGCAGCTGGGACAGCTCCAGCCCCACGGCTAAAACATAGACAGTGAATGTATTTATTTCTGTCACCTCAGTGAGGGGGGATCCCAGAGCAGCACCCAGGCAGTGCAGATGGGCAGGGACACAGAGGTGCCATTTCACTTGGCCAGGCTGGAGGTCACTGCTCTTCAAACTGCAAGGCTCACTCCCAACTGCCAAAGGCACCTAGTGCATTTTATAATCCTCATTTCCAGTCTTCTGCTTTTAACACATCCCTCCCAGCAGGCTAAAAGTCTTGAGGCTGTAGGGATGGATTAGAACACACAAAAATCCACAGGGCAATGAAAAATCCACAGTCTGGTCACTGAAACAGCAGAAAGGTTTTTTGGTCCTTTTCCATTACTGAGTGAAGCTCTCAAAGCAGGTTCCATGCATATACCTTTTCCTCATGCTACATGGAAATGCTGTCACAAAAATCAGATGAGACTCTTCCAGCCAACGCTTCTGGGGGCCCTTCAGAAATGGCGTGGGAATAGGGATACAGTTCAGTCACTATAGCAGAAAATTTCCATGTTTGATTTTTCTCCTGATAAAAGATAAGGAATCCAGGAGAACTGTCTTCCTGTAAACGACATAAAGCAAATGAAACTTCATCCTCTCCTGGGAATGGCTGCAAGCTTGTTCGTACTTGGTGAGCTTCAACCAAAGGGGGCACTAGGGGACCACAAGTAAGTCTTTAAATACACCACTGTGCTCTTCATTCTCTTCCTGTTGTGTTCTCGACTCCTTCCAATACAGATTTTTCAAGTGATTTTTTTTTTTTAATGAAGAAGTCTTCTCACTGGCTGGAGATACAGATGTAGGAATGGTGAGGAGGATGGAAAGCTGAGGGTATCTCTCTTCTTTTAATAGTGAAAGAAAGACTACTTATTATCTGTGTATCTGTTCAGGATAGTTTTAATTCTATACAGAAAAATGGATTGAATTCCAGTTTTAAAAATCCATCAGGAATGAGATCTGTTCAGATATATTAATTTCTCCTTCTCTACCTCATATCTGCCAAACCATTGTTGAGACTTTGGAAAACACTTCATTTTCACAGGTGACAGCTGACATGCCTGCATCTTTGGGGAAGTTCCTTCAGATCCTTTATGCTTGTCTGTCTTTCAGCTGGGACAGAACTCTGAAAACAAGGTATAGGCTGCTGCTGCAAACACTTGTGGGAGCTGCTAAACTTGTAATCTTCCTGTAAAATTGACCTGGCAATGGAATGTGATGCTACAGTCTGCTTAAATAGAGTGTGTTTCCTATGGGGTTGTAAGGAAGTCGCTCCTGTTTCTGCTCCAGTTCTCTGTCTGAGCAATAACTCTTCCTCCTCCATGGGCTGCTGGGACAGTAAATCAATCCTTACATGCTGTGGATCTGGGTGACATATACATTTCTAGATACTCCTTTGAGTCTGCCCCAAATCCTTGTGGGGTTGTCATCTTCTGCTGTTAGGAAGGGCCTGTTGCTGCCTCCCCAGTGAAGGTTTTAAACTAAAAAGGGGCTGAGGAAAAGACCCAAATTGTTTCAGATCAGCTTTGCCTTGTGTTTCTCTAGGCATACTGGGCCTTCTCAGGTCCCTGGGTTTTAATCCTGTTCCTGACACAGATCTGAATGAAACCATCACCTTTAATTTTTACAATTTAATACTTCAGAGTAACACATCTGATATTTCAAAAGGACCACTGAAATCAATGGGCCTTGGACACTGCAGGGCTGTTGGAGAATTCAATGAAGAAATATTTTTGTCTTTTGATGAGTAAAGTTGATCCAGAATAACTTTGCCTCAATTTTCTTAAAAGAAAAGAGAGGGAATTTTATTTACTTATCTATAAGAAAGCTGTGACTAAAAGACATAGGTGAAGAACTACTAATTTTAATCCATATTAGACATGTGTTGCAGACTAGCACCATATTAAAAAACTGACAAATGAGATTGAATCAATGTCTTATTAAACAGTATAAAATCGCCATGTATCACCCTCTTTCAGTCCTGTCCATCTCCTTTAGGTTTCATTTCTGTCCTTGAATGTAAGGTCACAGGTAAGGTGAGAGCTGCTTGCATCAGAGCACAGCAGCCTGCCCTGTACCATGTACCAGCAGAGAGGTGAGGACACAGATTTATTAATGGCTTGGTGTTTCATCTTGAACTTTGACAGATATCCCTTTTGAGCTGCTTTTCACTGTGCAACTACACAGAAAATGCATAATTAAAATTTTAAAAAGGGAAAGGTGTTCTCCAGCCTAATGTGGAGTCTGGGACTCTGCTCACCACAGTACCTGTTTCTGTGAAGAATTCATAGGCACAAAGGGTTAATATATTGCAAATGGAATGGTGACTGCATCTATTAAGAAAAACATCAATTATGTTTCTCTAGAACCTGCAGTAGGGCTCTAGAGCTGCTTGTGCATTGCCAAAACCTTCCTGAAATGTGGGCAGGTTGACACCTCAGTGTGTGCAGCCTGAGCAGTTTCTGATAGACTGAGTATCACACTGTGGGGGGAAAACAGCCAGCCCTCCAAAGCAGAGAGGGAGAGCATGGAAAATTTGGGTCCCCTCCCCACACAGCTCTTTATTTGTTTAAAGAATTTGTGTGGTATGTGGAACTATCCGAGTGAAGCCCTGCCCCCTGCCATGTGCTAATGACACAGTTTAAATCACTCCCATGTGCTGTGTGCTCTGCTCTGTTTACCCACCACAGTAAATACATGCTGGTAGTGCCAAGGGCCTGAAAAAGGCTCAGAAAAGCAATGAGTGTATGAAAACCTGAACTTGAATCTGAGTCCTGGGTGTAACACAGATCATTTTGTTTTTGCTGTCTCAGAGACAGCTGAAAGACTGAATGTCAAAAGCTCTCTTCTTGGTGGGTATTGGTAAAGTTTCAGATGATTGTGTATTTTTCTGAGGGAAATAGTGTTCACAGAGAGCTGAAGAGACCATTTTCTGGTCTAAATGGCCAGATGCAGGACCTTCTTGTGGGTTGAGAGCAGCACTGTGACCTCCCCACTGCCAGGAGAAGGCTTCTGGCAGACAGAGAAACTGCAAAAATCTCTGAGAGTGAAGGGGTCAGGACAGTTGTCACACCCTCTATATCCTATTGGGGTGGATGTTGGAGATAGAAATCCCAATTAATCTTATTTTCTTCAAAAAAAATTAATGAAACAAGGTAACATTTTCTGAGGTATGCATGGACAAGGGGATAAAACCAAATGGCTTTGTGCTTGTCACTGTAAACTTTCTGAAAGTATATGTTATCCATCCCTCACATATTTTTAAGTCCATCAGATATTTAAAGAGCACCTTTATGTACCTCTGAAATACCCTTCTCCCCCTTTTGTCCTATTCTGTTATTTTTATTTTTTATGTTGGTATTAGACTTCTTCAGTTCCCTTTCAAGAGCTGGTGTTGATGTGCTGGTCTGATCCAAAGCCCTCTGAAGTCAATCAGCTGAAACTTTCTGAGAGCTCAGTGGTCTTTTGGTAAGGCACCAAGCTAGCAGAGTGCTTGGATTTTAAGATGAAGTTGTCCTTGCAAACCACTCTTTAGGGCACATGTGCTTCTTTAGGAGTAAACCTTCACTGACATGAGACAGGATCAGTGTTGGTGATAATACAGGGATTTTGTTCTGTGATGTCCATCCCTTTTACATCCTGAGTTTTCTGGAGCTCTTCCACTTCATAGTGCAAAGGCAGAAGTGGAAAGAAGGAAGTTCTCCATTGGAATTCTGAATTTATTGATTTTGTTCACCATGTATTTCAGGTTTTCTAGGTACTGTTGACTTCACAAAGTTGCTACTCTAAATTTCAGGAATGTGGTCAGCTACCAGGGTAAAAGGATGGAGTTTCTGCTCTCTGATACCAAGGGCTTTAAATGACTCAGACAAAGGGGGAAGTAAGGGAACAGTGCATGATGAGACCTAACTGGGGGAGGGGAAGCAAAATGTTTAACTCAACAGTGTGGATCTCATATCTTAAAATTTGTTTATTTTTTGACTCAGATTTTTTTGGCTGTTTACCAGGTTTGTGTTATCATGTTCCCACCACATAAGTGCATGTGCAGCATTATAATGAAAAGTTTCCAGGCCTGATCTCTGGAGCAAATGTATAGACTGTAGAGCACGCATAGAGCAAATATATAGAACAATAGAGTTCATGCCTGAATACTCATTCAAGACCACAAGAATTCCTCCCTAAACACTGGACATTGCATAACTCCTAGAAAAGTGAAGAAAAAGGATTACAGAAATTACTCATATTAAATATGTTTTAAGAACATTAATGAATATAGGGTTTAACAGCTTTTCTGTTTAAAAAAAGGTAATAAATAAATACAAAGATATACCCAAACCCAAGAACAACAAGAACAACAAACACCCAGACTTGCAAATTTTCATGGGGACACGTTTAGTTGGAGGAAATAGTTAAAAGAAAAAGTTTTCAATGTCAAATATTTTTATCATTTTGCAGATGAGAAAATGAAGGAATGTTTTGAAGGCTTATATCCTCACCTAAATGTGTTAGGTGACTAGTTAGAAATGACTGAAGCAACTACCTTTAAAATTTTGGCTTAAAATTCTTTTCTGTAGTCCTATATCCACACTTGTGCATCGAGGTTTTGTGAATTTCCTGGGATCACACCTTAAATGTTTCCTCTGGTGGACAGTGTTTTCTTTTTTTGAGAAAAACAGAATGAACATGAACATGACCAAGATTCAAGCTGCTATCCACAATCAAACCTAATTTGTGACTTTCAGCATGCTGATTAATACCCACACTGTGTTGGTTGTGATAGAAGCAGAGTAACAGCCCATTCTTCATGTCCAGCACCTTTCTGCCCAGTTAGTATTTACTTCTTAATGGATATCATGATAGGTTCTGCTTGCTTGCTTGTGGTGAGCATATCGTATTTTCTGGAGTTAATTATTTTATCCTCAGAATCTGAAAGTTGAATTGAAGTGGGATAGACATGAACTCTATGAAAATCCTCAAAGATATTAAAATTATGATTTAATTAGAAAACAAACACAGTTTTACCAAATAAAGTCTCCTGGATGCAAGTTACTAAATACAATAATCCTCTGAGCTCTGTCCCACTTCACTGTGTGCTGCTGTCTTTGTATGAAGGAAGCATGGGAAATAGTATTTTTCAAATACAGTATTTATGACTAAAGTTAGAAGTATTTTTCCCTCCCACTTTTTGACTACAAGTAATTGTTTATTTATGCTTTGTTAGGGCTGAAGCAGGAATAGGACAGACATTAGCATTACTTAAGCTTGGATTAGAAGGAAAGCAAACCCTCAAATTTCATGGTTGTTTACAATGATAATTTTTGTTTGTTTGTTTGCCTTCTGATTATGGCTTTAGGAAGCTTGCATTCCAATAGGTAATGAGATGAATGTAAATGTTAATTGTTATTGATATTTCAAGGCAATTTTATGACCCTGAAGTTCGGCTATTTGTGTTTTCTTCTTTATAGAAATTACATCTGAATGGCCATGACGAATTATTCTAGTTTATATTCTCCTTAGTCTATTTTAGTGCCTCTAAGTAAGAACAAGCCTGGTTTTTTTTTTTTCTGGTGTTTGTAAAATATACAACTTGCTGTCTTTTTCAGGCAACTGAAAATCACATTACTTTAAACTATTTAATTATTTGAGATGCCCTACAGTGCATTCTGGTAAAATGCTGATATTCCTCAGGGTCAGTGACATTCTCTAGAGTGACCAAGTCCCCAACAATCACATTCTGTGTACAGGATCATGATTAAAAAATTGTTTTGTTGCCCAGTTGAGTACATGTCAGCCTACCATCCTAATAAAATGGGGAAGTGGGGATATACCCATCCACCTCTCATCTCCTCCCAGAAGGTTCAGTCTCCATGACAAAACTGGGGACCCAGACTAATCCTGAGCATTTCCTTTCCAAGAGAGGAACAGGCAGAGTCACTGTGGAGATGTTTAGAAAAGGTGATTGAAATGTGAAGGTGCAGGTCTCTCAATTAGACAAAAAATGTCTGGACATTCTTATTTAAAGGAAATTATGGTTCCATTAATCTGATTGAAACACTCCAGCATTGTCTTTGAACAGAGATGCAGATATTGTCACATTCCTTCCACCAGCAGAACCTGAGGTCCTGTGGATCTGCTGATCTTACAAGGTAAAGGGTGAGGCACATTAGCTCCTTCATGGGCAAGAACAAGCTTTGGAACTGTAGCATGAAAAAAAAATGTAGTTTAGGTATGGTAAAGACATTTTCATTTGAAAACCAGTCATAGTTCAGGAAAAAACTCACGCTGAACCTGAAATTTTGCCTGCTTTATGTGTCGCTCCATAAAGTTTATGTGAGCATGAAGGCCGAGGCTGTCTAAAATGATTTATTAAATGGAAGTTGAGAGCACTGAAGAAAATTAGAAAGAGCAGAATTCATGAGAATAATCAAACCTGGTGCTCTTGAGTTTGGCTGTTTCATCTAGGAACAATACAGTGCTAATCTCAGGAACCCCTAAAATGCATGCAGGAGCAGAAATACTGTGCTAGCTTCTACTTGCTGTTGCTTACGCCTGGATGCTAATTTTAAGTATGTTATTAAAAACTTAAACAAGGCTTAAGCCAAGCCCTGAGCTGGCAATGTATACTATTGTGATGTATGAATCAGTCATAGTTATTGTGTAAGGAAGAGAACATGCTTCAAAGGCCAAAGGGCACTTTCTATTTTTTTTTTTCCCACTTCTTTCTTAAAGGCAGGGCTCTGGAGTGAGGTTTACAGGGTGTTAAATACAGCTGCTCTCTTGTGCTGCATGCTACAGTGTGTTAATGCAACTTTGCCTTCCTTTTGTTTTGTCTTCTTGGACAGCTAATAGAAGAATCCAGAGTAACCAGCTGCACATCTTGTCCAGGTCCTGATCTAATAATTCTGCAAACCTGTGGGAGTTTGCTAATTCCTCATTGTGATTTGGGCTCCTCTCTGAGCAGGTTGGTTGTGCAGCACCCCAGTCTGCTGGTGCAGATGTGGTTTACAATATTTCTGCACTGCAAATGCTGTAACAGCAACACTGCTAGAAACAGCCCATTCCGAATGTGCTGTGGCCTTAGCATGGATAAAAGAACTCAGGTGGAGATAAAAAAATGTGGGAAAATAGGAAACGTATTAATCCTTTCCCAAAGGACATTTGTGTGTTTTCAGTATTCTAGGTTGAGGAAGAGAGTAAACAGAGAGTATCTGACCAGGACTCAGTGAGAGGCTGTAAAGCAGGTATATTCTCTGAAATGAGATACAAAGTCCCTAAGGATAAAATGCCAGCTTCCTCCTCATGGATGGAACAGCCATTACATTTTTGCAGTATCCAGAAATGAAGGATACTCTTGATATGCAAGGCATAAAGTCCATACTTGGATTATCCCACCCTGAGCCCAGTTCAAATGGGTTTGTAGAAAAGGACATGTAAGAGAAGGGCTGATGATCCATCTCCCTTTTCTAGAAACAGCCAGCATGGACACTGTGGAAAGGCACTGAAGTGCAGTGGATCAATTATTGTCTGTCTTATGTCATTTTGGTTTGGAGAATAATCTGTACCACAGGCAGTAAAGCTAAAAATGGGGTTGCATGAATGTTTCTCATTTACCTAGAATTGTGTGCTATTCCTGAGAATCCTTCGGAAGCAGGTGGCTGCTGTACCCCCAGGACAGAGCTGGCAGACTTGGAAGCAGCAAGCAAAAGGCAACAGCTCCCAGTTTCTTATAAAGGCCATTTTGGCTGCTGTCAGTATTGCTTCAGCTGGGACTTTCTGGAGCCTGCTTCTATAAATATACAACAATTCAGTTGTGTAATTGCCATTACCAATGTGAATTCAATTTGTCTGTATTTTTATACCATAGCATTAGGTCTTAGAATCTTGGACTGGTATAGATTCTTTTAAGAAATGCTGACCTCTCCAGATCTTGAGAGGTAGAAATGAAGTCATCAGAAGAAGATGAGGCATGGAATAAAGTGAAAAATAGAAGTAATTTTAGTAAGCTTGTTTTGCTTTTGTTTTGCAGTTGTGTTGTTTGGTTTGTTTTGCTGTTGTCTTGCAGTGTTGTTTATGCTGAATAATTTCCTCTAATCACCTGATGCACAAAAATTAAATTAGAGTTCTGATTCCAAGATCTTTTGATGCAGACTATTTTTATATGTTAAAAATATGTCATTTTAACTGAAAAAAAAGACTGCCATTTGTGTTGAAATAGAATCTGATAGAAAAACCTACCCCTGAAATTCAAGAAACACTGAAAAAATTGGAAAGAGAGTCTAATCTTTCTCAATCCTTCCCTCAGCAAGAGAATCCGGTTAGGAAGGTATGGTCCAGAATGATTTTGTGGTGGTCACTTTGAGCTAGATGGACACTGCTGCCTTATTTTGGTGAGCAGTGATTGGAATCCCAATACCAAAACATTAAAAGCACAGCCTTTAAAGCTTCCCACTCACCTGATGTGTTCTGCAAAGTAGCCTGGGCCACAGGGCTGCCTTAAGTACTGCCATTAATAGTTGTTAGTCGCTTTTATAAGGCATCTCTTACATTTCCTTTAATTCATACAGAGCTGTTGTTGCCTGTCTTGTTGACAGCTTTGCATGTGTCCTGCCTTGGCAGGGACAGCACAGGAAATACTATTCTTGCACTTAACTGTGCACAGAGGAATAACTCCATGGCACGTCTTCAAATGTGTGCACAAAGAGAGGATCAGTGAGGAAAAAGGCACCTGCACACTGTTGTATTCCATGGATCCTGCTACAGGCAAATTCCCTGTGAGAGATTTGGCTGGTACTAACACACGTGAGGGAGGGAACAGAAGGGAAGTGCAAGGCTCAGACCTGTTATTGTCTGTGAGTTGTTCAGAGTAATCAATGAGGGATATTCTGGACTGCAGGGCTTGCAGCACACAGGCTCTGCAGGTGTCTTGGGCCCTGTGTGAGGAGAGGAGTCTTCCCCACTGTATTTCTTATCACCACCTGGCCAGGCTGCTTGGATGCTTCAGCATTAGCCTGTGAGTAAGCTCTTCTGTAGACAAAAATACCTGAAATAATAGAGAATTCTACCCTAGAGTTCTGTACAAGGCTTACTCCTCTTCTGATGGATTTGTGTGGCAGCCTGACCTAGTTTTGTAAGTACAAATCCAGACTTGTATTCAGTACAGTTAATCCCCATCTTTTCTTTTCAGATGGACTTTGCAAAGTTTATAACTATCCTCAGATCTGTGCAGGATCATGTCCTCAGTTTCTGCTCCGTGTTGATTCTGGCATTGTTTCAAATATAATGAATACCTGAATAAACAACTCTGAAAATTATATCTGTAGGTATATATATGTTCATGATTAGATTTATTAGTCTGGCCTTTGGCCAATTGCCTAAGTACAACTGCTGTCTTACAAAAAGATCAATCTTTGGTAGTCAGGAGCTTTAGGCAAAATTTTTCCTTTTAGATCTTGGACCAGTCGTAGTTCTTTGGGTCATCCTATTCTCTTGATTGAATAACTACTGATTCTAATAGGGCTGATGGTAAGAGGAAGGCTCTTTAGAATCAGGATATTAAATAGACTTAGTTAAGTGGCACATTTCGTGCACTGGAAAAAAAAAGTTCTTCAGACTGAGAGGGTAGAAGGGTAATTCACCCCAAAGTGAAGCCTCAGGATTGAGAATGAGTTAAAAGTAATGCCTTCCATTAGCTATGAATAGATAATTTTTCTGTCCCACAGCCTCTTCCATAACAGTGAGCCAGATCTCCTGGTTTTGGCTTTGGCTCTTCAGTGTGCTGAGGCTTTTCATGGTTTTCAGCTGAGTGCTGCAGCAGCTCTCAGCAGAGGTGTGATCCCATGTGAAACTGCCCTGGTGTGACTGCACTGTGTGATGCACTGGGAGCACATCCCAGTGCTTTCTCTCCCTAATTGTCCTTAGATGACGAAGGAAATAATGTGATGCTGCCTCTTCTCTGCTTTTCAGAACCTGAGCAAGTTGCTTCCATGCATCATTATCCCCCAGTGCTGCTTCCAGCACCCCTCAGATGTAGCATGTTATGTTTTTTGGAGCTGATGTTGATCACCATGATCTGTGCAGCTCAGCCTCATTGCAGCTATAATTAATCCCCTCTGTTCTGACCCAAATTGTCTGAAAATAATTTTCTTCATTTGCTGCACCTGCCAAGGGAGAGCTCCTGCAACCTTTAATGGTGCAGGTAATCCTATTACTGCCAACACAAACTCTACAGAAAGGCTGCAGACCCACAACTAGAACTTGCTGAAGCACTTTCCAGGAAGTTTTGTCCCTGCTCCTCCACATAAAGATTTGAATATTTTGTAGAAAAACATTGTCCTTTTGCACCAAGTTGAGACAGTCTGGGGAGCAGGAGAGTGATTAGTGCTCAGAATGTCCAGTAGCACAGGCTGAGACATTCTCACAGGGATGTGAAGATGCAGCTTCAGGTGTTTACTTCAGAAAAAAAACTTTATCTAAGCCAAATATTGTAAACACTGGGATATTTCCAATTCTGAGAAAGTCTGTTCACCTTTCCACTCCCCAAGCCCCCAGCGTTTTGCTTTCATTTTCCCACAGAGCAAAGCTTCAAGGTCTCTTTATAGAAGGAGTTCTGGTTTCCAGTAAGATCAAACTATACCTTTGTTCTGACCTCGGTACAATCTTTCCCAGGTGGCAAGACATTGGTAGGTGCTTAAAATGCCCCAGTGATGAGGACTTCTTTTTGCAAAACCTAAAAAGAATCCCATGAGATTTGTTATACACTCACAGTCTGAATCCTGGTCCTGGTGGGAAAGTAAATGGAGACTCTGATTTTCATTCCTACACTTTAATTCCATGTTCATTTGTATCCTTTAGGACTGCTCCTATTGGAGGTGATTTGAATTCTAAACAGTGTTAGATATTTATTTTTGTAAAGCTGTGCCATTCATCTTTAATATAATCACCTAATTTACTCTATTAATGCCAGCTGCTCCATTTGGCACAGGTCACCTGGAGTGTTTGGAACACTCTAATTTTTCCTTGAACTAATTCTAAAAATCCATAGAAGTCAGAGCACTCCACCTCCACAGCAAGGGAATGTTTATTTTTGTCCATGTTCCTAAATACTTTCTTAGTTTGGCAGAAGAAAATATCCTCTGGGAGGCAGACTTCCATTTTGCTGGGACTTATTTATTTATTTGGTTAGCTTTTTCCAGAATTGTCCTTGGCATTCCCAGGTGACCCCAGGGAATGGCCACTTGTATTTTTCAGAGCAAACAGCTGCTGCCTTGAAGAGGATGCTTTTCGACTCTTTGGTGTCTGCCACTTCTTGTCTCTCTTGTGTTTGAAATCTAGGATGGGTAAGAGTGAGAAATGTTTCGTGTTTCCATTCTCTGAAGGAGTTGGCTTAACACCACTTCACCCCACCCCTGATCTCACAGAAAACAAGTGCAAGATTTGGAATTGCATAGAGGTTTGTACAAGTTAGGGCTAGTCCAGCCTGAGACAGCAGAAAAACCAAAAATGAACAGGAGTGATGGCCCCAACACACAGAGCAGCTGAAACACGATGCAGAACTACCGTGGTTTCCTTGAGCTGTGGTTTTATATGTTTTTCAAGCCATGGCTAATAGCACAGGTCCTGGCCCTCCCACCCAAACTTCAATTACACTTCTTAATCCACAGGAGAGTGCATTGTTTTATCTGCCTTCCAAAACATTCAACTAGAAAACTAAGATAAACGGTGACATTTTTAAATGTAAATTTTAATAGGCAACTGTAATTTTAACAATGAAAGAGCTTTTCCCTAGCTGAGGAATTTCCAGGAGGTAGATTAGAGGCAGGCCTCTGGCACCCCTGTTCTGACTAATTTCCATTCTGCTGTAAAGCAGAGATCCTGATCACAGAAAAATCTATTTTCCTCCTGTGTAACTGTAATGAGTTTATTAAAAACACACAATAGTGTAAGACAGTTTTGACTCGGCACATTACCAAAGGTGATAACATAATTAAGCCATGGCTTGTCAGAGGTTGAGACAGTAGCTAAAGGGAAGATACTTTCATTTCTCCATCTGGATCATAGAGTGAATTTGAAATCCTGCTGCTGCTTCTGCTGAATCAAAATGACTTCTGGAGAATCCAATGGTCTCTGGATGTGCCCCTCATGTGTGAATGGTCAGAACCCAATGCTCTGTAGGTATGTCCCTCATCTCTAAGTGGTTTGCAGGGCTCCAGCAGGATCACCCAAGGTCTCACGAGAGCTCTCCCAGGTAACACAGTTCTGGCTCAGTGTATCTTATTGAGCATTTTCTAAATCATCGAACTTCCACAAAAGGTTGAGCAAGGAGTTCATGGTCTGTAAAGATCCCGTTTGATCAGCAGTGGTTCATGAGTTCAGGCCCAATCCTCACACAGATTAATTTGAAATCAGTTCGTAGTTCTAGGAAAATTTATCAGGTCTTCTTGTACTCTAAATTAGTAATCAACTTGTGTTGCTACTGTGAATGTAGTATTTAATTTCTTATTAAATTAAAAATCTCTGCTATTCAGTTGTGGACATTAACAGCTGTCTTATCTCTAGTGCTCTTTTGTGAGCAGATCCCTAGCCAGAGGTTCATGCTAATTAGAAAAGGGTATTGTGTGCATGTGTATTAGTTTCAACTTTGTATTTAACCTCCCCAGACTTCTTAATGTTTTCAAAAAAAAGGCTTTCTTTTAGCCTAACCTCTTGAAACTACTTATCCTAATATTTATGTTGTATTGCAGGCAGTCCCATTCTGTTAGTGAGTAATTAATGTGAGGCCGTGTCACCAAACCCTGAGGCCCGTCACTGTTGCAAGTGAGTGTTAATTTAAAGCATGTTATACTCCTCAAATTATCTCTTTGAAGAGTCTCTCTGCCACGGTTTTGTACTGCTTTGTTTTCAAAGTAATCATCTACAGTCCAGATTTCCTTTGGGAGGGAAAAACAAACAAACAAAAATGAAAAGCCAAAATAAAGAGTTGGAGCCAAACCCTTTCAAATTAATGAGTTAAAGACTTCAGACTTTTGTATTGTTACCCGATGTTGAAGCATTAAACTGCCTCCCATAGTTTCCTTTCCTCCTTTGTTAGTTAAGACTTCTTTTTTCTTTTTTATGATCAGTTTTTACAAGTCTGATTTTTTCATCTTCATCAGAAATAGTATGTTAAAGTTATTAAACCAGCAAGGGCTGAATAAATGTTGGGGGCTTTTTTCACCTCCCAACCCTGCATCAAAAAAAAACCACTGAGCTTGAGATCACAGCCTTTGTAGGCAAGCATAAACTTTTTTCCAGTTCTAACAAATTTCTGACACATTGGAGCAGAAAAGATCACATTTCTGTGCTGTAGGTAGATGGCTCCAGCATTATTCATATGATTCTTTGTATATGTCTGTAGCAGCCCTTTAACAAGAGCCCTGAGCCAGCTCTGAAATACAATAGCACTCAGGGCCACCCTTTTATGTTTGTTTACTCACTTTTATGAGCCTTCCACAGTTATTTGATTCACAGGGCTGAAGTATGCCAGAAGACAGCCCAGGAAATTCATTTGCCCTGTTTTTGGGGAGGCCCACTCTGCTGACCTCTCTGTGCCAGGATGCCAGAGCTTTCTTATGGAACTTGAAATCTGTATTTTTTCACCACGTGGCTGGTTAATAACATATCTGATCTGCTATCTATAGCAGTCTGTCTCTTGTTTTTAATACACCTCCACTGGCATGGAGTCTCCACTGCTGAAGGTCTGTTCCAGAGCAAGATAAATCTGTAAACAACAGCTAGATAGGTGAAGTTTGATTTATCATGTAAAGGTTTTGCCAGTGAAGGTCACATGGGGCCAGTGGGTATCAAACCTAATTCTGCTGCTCATAGAAAAAAAGATTTAACAGTAGACAAATTAACCATTGGACCATTTTCTCTGTTCTTCATTTCATCATGGTAGTAATTTTGAAAAGGTAAATATAAATAAAAGTTGTAAGCTGTACAAACGCTGTACTCTTATTGCAGCAATTATCTATACAAAGTTTTCTCACTTTCATTATGGAAAACAAGTCCAACCTGATGTAGCTGAAATAACCCTAGAATTGAGCCCACTTGTACAGAGCTTTAATTAGAAATTGATGTACAAATCCCTCTCCCCTGTGACCATGTGCCCAGTAAACTGAGGGTTGACTCAGTCTTTTGAGCATTGAAAAATGAAGCCAAAAGAACTAGACCTTTGGGTCTAGAACCTTCCTTTTCTTTATATGTGTATAGTTGCATGAATAAAAGGATTGAATCATCCAGGTGCTACTGTACTAGAAGTAATTAATACTTAGTGGGTAAGTATAGTTTTTCCTCCCATAAATTGATTTAATTTTCATATCCTGATTGCCTGGAGCAGCTCACTTCAGCAACCTTGCAGAATTTGCTACGTTTTTGATTTATTGTACAGCATCCTTCTACACTTTTAATCCTTACAGCTTTCACACATATGGAATTAGTTACAGATTTAATGCCCCATTGCTATAACTGCAAATATTTAATTTCTGACATCTTTAAAAGAACAGAGATCAGAGTTTCAGGTATTTCCCACTGCTAATTCTCATTTTGATGTATTTTCTACTGCAAAGGTAAATCTCTTGAGCTTGAAATAAGACTGACATCTGAAAAGTAGCTGATGATAAATATGTGTATTGTAAACATAGTGAATTTCTCCAGAATTGAAGGATAAAAGTTTTATATTCATTCGCAAAGCCCTAAAATGTGCAAAATGCCCTGTGCATCTAATGATGGGTTACTGCTAACTTTTTTTTTTCTTATTTTCTTATTTTGTTAAAATCTGGCAATGAGCTGACCATATTTTCCTAGCATTTCCAGTCCTGCTGTACTAATGACCCAACAGTTTATCTGCTCATTATGGTGGCATTTTCTAGGCTGTATCTGCAGGATATACCCTTTTTTATGATTTCATACATACATACATACATATTTAAAACTGTAGGAAATGCTTTTAAAGGAAAGAGACAACAGGTTTGGAAAGCCAGTCCCTGTGGAGTTTTCTGTATCATGATTTCTGAGGGACTGAATAAGAGGAGATGACTTTCCTTCTTAGGAAGGAGCCAGGTAGAAAATTACAGTTTTTATTCATCATGCTGAACAAGTCAAAGAATTAGATTTTTGCTCCATATCTGTATGTCTTTTGGGGATTTTTGGTTGGTAGTTCCTGTCCATTTTTTACTTGAAAAATCTTTTTTATTAAGGAGACCAGATTGTGTGTTTGATCCACAGCTATATCAAAGAAATTTCATGGGAAAAATATTTCAAACATTTTTTTTTTAGGATTTTGGCTTACTCTTTTTTTTTTTTTTTTTTTTATTTTAACTATAATAGTATTTGTGATAGGATGTGATTTCATAAACAACAGCAAAAAATATTTTATAGGGTTTTATTTTTCAAATTGCACTCTTCTGGAATGAAAATCAGTTTTTGACTGAATATTTCCTGTCCAGAGAAAATGGTCCTGGCTCCTCCACATTTAGATTGGAGTAGTATAGACAGGGAAGCAATTTCTAATAAACTCTGTGGATATTCCAAGTAGCTTCCCTAGAGCCAGCTGCTAAAATGTATCCAACCAATCCAGGGCTTGCACTGTGCTCTTGGGGGAACACTCCCAGATTTTGGTTAATATATTATTGACATGTTTGAAACAAGAAGTTATGCATTCTGGTGACATGTAATATAAAGGAGATAATTATTAATGTAAACACTTTGTGTTAGTAGAATAATAACTGCTGTGGAAATTAGGGCTGACAGCTACTTCTTTATATTGATGTTCAGAGAAATTTTATCTAGGCAGGCACCAAGGACAGAAGAGTCCCATCCTTGTCAAATACAGTCTAGCACTGAAGCTGTATAATCCATGCAAAAGTTATTCTGCCTATATTTATTTAAATATTTCAAAAACCAATATCCCTTCTGCATTGATTTCTTTCTAAAATTTGCTTTAATCAATAAGATTATTTTATCAGTTTCACTATTAAAACATTAAAATGGGGCTGTCCACAATATCATTTATCATGCTTTCACCCTTGGCTTGTATCTCTGAAATTCAAGGAGGAAAGCAATCCTCACTGTCCCAACGGTTCTGATTTAGTTCCTGGGTCAGATTTGGAAAAGATAACTAAATACATGGTGGGATTTTAAAGGATATGAAAAGAAATAGTTCCTCTTAGTGTCCAAGGCCATTTATTCACATAGATGTGCAGGTTTCCTAGATTACCTGGAGACTTGGACAAAATACCCTCACAGCTGCTAGTAGTTATTGTTTTAATTCAGTATGGAGCATACATGGGTCAATCAAAGAAATTGAAAAAGACTAATTTTGATGCCTGTCTTTGGAAGGCAGAAAGGGAGAAAATTCATAGGAATTTTAGTGTGTTCAGCTTAATGGCACCTTCTCGAAACACACCAAAACTAAAACCAAACAGAATGTTATGTCAAAATCAGATTGGAATTAAGATTGTCAAATCCTTTTTGCAGGTATCATACCTTGTATATATGAAAGAAAAAGGTGCAATTTATCCTGTAATCAGTGAATTCACGTCTCTTGTGATGCTCTCTGAAAAAAGCGAGAGAGCAAAATTCCAAAATTTATGGCTAAATAACTATTTTCTTTATGTCAATTATTGGTGTTTAATTGCCACAGTACTAATGGTGTTTTCACCTTTTCTGTTTTATTTTCTAGATCTATTTATTTTTATTTTTTTTATTTTTTCATAGAAAATTGAATAAGTGCGTTGACTCATGAAATGGTACATTAGTTGATACTTTGGGAAAAAACACTCCAGTACTTCAAGGTGTACTTTGAAGATCTTGTTAAGTTTCTAAGTGATGTCAATAACAATGAGACAACTGTGGGAAGGCAGTGATAGAAATGTAGCATGTCCTGCTCTGTGAAGTAAGGTAAGGACTGAAATAACCTATGGATATGTCTGTACTTCCACATCCCTGGGTACTTACATTCAGTCTGACTGACAAACTGAGAGATGAGATCTTTGGAGCCATCTGCAAATGGCTGAAATGTCCTGTTTGCTCCAAAGTCCTGATGTAGGCAGGAGCAATGAACAATGAGCAGGCCATATTTTCCTAGAATAATTCTGTGCATCCTTGTGGAGAAAGGCACATGCTTTTAAATAAAGGCAGAAAAAAACTCTGATTCTATGCTGAAAAATACTGTATGTTTTGTGCAATGCAGTTCTGCACTGAGCACTAGATTTTTTGGATTCAGTTAGGAATGTAGGATATCCTCCCTTGTTGGTTCCCAGATAGCCCACAGGCAGTAAAATTAGAAGTGTTCAACAAGCAAGAAAACATACTGTAATTAAAAGCTGTTACCTCTCCTCTGCCCGTCTCAGTAAGAAAAATGTTAAGAATAAACTCTTAAGAAAAAGTAATTTTTTTTGTTTTTCCATCTCTAAAGGTACAAAAATCTTATTGACAGTCATAGTAGAAGCAGCTGGTCTTAATCGACAAAAATCTCCCCTGATATTTTCTTCTAGAAGTCAGACAAAACCAAATGTTGAATCTGCACACCTCAAACTTCACAGGTTTAGAGCTGGAACAGGCTGTGAACTTTGCATCTGGTCCGTATCAATATAAGAAACTGAGCAAAAAGAAAGATAAATCAAAGCAGTTTAAAAAATAATGTGTATACTAAACCTCATTTCATTCATATTCTTTGAAGATTATGCATTCCTCCCCATTCCAAGAGCCCAAGATTGTGCAGATGGCTCTCTGAGGATTGCTGTGAGCACTCTTAACTTGCAGGCTTTTGGGGCAGGCAGTCTGGCCAAAACAAGGACAGGCCAATATCTGTGGATCACATCTTTCAAGGGGCTGTCCTGGTGGAATGCTCTTGAGCATTTCTGTAGGATTGGATGGGTTTACATTCTCTTGGCATCTCGCTGGTGCTGTGGCTGTGTTGGTGTCTGTGGGTCCTGCAGCCCAGGCCCCTGGCAGGAAAGTGCCACCAGAGTCTGCTAAACCCACACAGGATTAAGGTGAGCTGGATTTCCAGAGGCTGAACGTGATCCTGTGCTTAGTGCAGAACCCAGCTGGGGGGAAATGTAGGCTGTAAGAGGGATGGGAGGGGGGGAGACAGGCTATAATAAAGCCTCTACTACCATTTCTACAAGTCCTTGCTTGCAGATGCAGTAAAATTGAAGGGCTCATCCATATATGAGCAATTAGATGCAAAACCAACATAAACATTCCTGCACAACTAATCAATAAACTCATATGTCTTCATTACCAAGGTAGCATTTTGTGTTATTGATATTAAAGATCTATTTTCTGAGTTGGGGCTCACTGCAATTGTTATTGATGAATAAAACCCCCATGAACCGAAATTGTTGTCTTTTAAAAACTAGAATCTTGATTGGATGGCTTTATTTTCCCTACATTGCTTCTCACCACATCTCCTATTAAGCCAAAAGTATTGAGATTGTCTCATTTCACAAGTCTGAGTTGTGACTCACACTGGACACTGTGGATGAGACAGAGGCAGAATGTTGAAGCTCTATTGGTGCATGTGTATCACTTAGGGCTATTTTAAGAATGGATTTTGATTTGTGTCATTCCTACTTTAAATATGACTTGTTCAATAACATGTTCAGTAGTAATTAGATAATTTAATGTCTACTGACAGGTCTTTTGTGACTGAAACCCAATTTTAGCCCTGCATACCAAGGAGCTTGCCAAGGAAAAGTAACCCTTTTACTTAGTAAGGAAGGATAATGGGTAACTTCTGGAATTAAGTGAAAAATTGAATCCAGCTTCCTGTGTGCACTTTAGGTCCCACACAGGGATTACAGAACTAGCTCTGAACTGCTTGGCTGCTGACAATAAAGATTTTATGTGTGTCATGTTGAATTTTCAAAAAAAGTTCTTGAATCAGAAAGGTCAGTTTTACATTGAGTCTGGCTGCTTGTTTAGGAATTTAAGTGCTTTGCATTGGCTTGTCTTCTCTATAGCACTCAAGTTTAAGTAGGTTTTCTGGAGGAAAAAAATGGTAATACTCTGGTTTAAGGAAAGGGGAGAAAGGAAATAAGGTCATATGCAAACGGAATTTAAAAGTGTTAGCCTAGTTTCCATCGTTAAGAATTGATCCACTGAAGAGCTCTTATCCGCCAAGCCATTGCTTACCAATGGTTTCACTATAAGAGGGATTTTATAAACACAGGAATAATTTCATTTCCTTGTATTACTATGTATTATTATCTATTCATATATCTATGTATATTTGAGTAATGCAGAGTCAGTATCTTTAGCAATGAAGGTGCTTCTACTCTTAGAATGGGACACCAAATAAAAAATAAATATGCTTTTTCTTGTATTCAACACTTTAAATATTTCTAGGCTGTCTTCTGTGGTACTTAACTTATTGCATTAGAGGTCATCTTTTTCTGTGGAGTGTTTCATTCTGAGAACTGCCTGCCTGTGCCATGTAATCACTGGGAGCACACATGTGAGACCCCTGCAAAAAGGAACTGCCATCATTTCTAATCTGTGCATATAAATGGGTCATGCAAGTCTTACAATCTGTGTGAATATCCACTTTGAGAAGTTTCCAAAGTTTGTAGTAAAAGCTTCTTCATTTTAACATGGCATTCTCCCACAGAGGTTTTCTGCAATGCTTCATTAATCAAGATATATTCTGAGGTTTTGAAAACATTTAAATTAAATACTCAGTCCTGACAGAATGTATTTTCTAATGTATTTAGCCACAACAGTGTGACACTCTCAGTCAAAAAATCAGCAGATCTTCATTCAGCCTTTTAACAGGATGTCTTTCACTTTGATTTTTAGGTTCCTTTTGGTGTGAGACAGATTTACAATCTTTCTATTTGTAAAGTATTTTATATATATATATATATATATATATATATATATGTATATGTATATATCTCCCGTGTGTGCTGATTGAAGAATATTTTCTTTGAAATTTTTCTGTTTGAATTCCACAAGAAAATAACCAGGAAGCCCTGTGATGTGATATTGTAACCAGACTCTCATTTAACTACTCATTTGTCTTTTAACTTGGTCGTGGGAACAGTAATTTACTAACCTAATTCAATGCATTTGTTGCCTTTAGAGATCAATGCTGCTCCCAGCAAAGTCAATAACAAAACTTTATTGATTTTCCTGGGATCAGATCAGCCCTTTTACGCATGAGTGCGACCTCATAGCATCATAATTTCTCTGTACAATTGCTGAAACATTAAGGCACGTTTTTGTCCTTGCACAGATGCTGATACACTGTGTAAAAAGCAGTTCAGAATGCTGACTTCTCCAAAGAGCTGTGGCACATGGCACATGCAGCCAGGATTTCCAATCCACTCAACCACAGAACACAGGAGGGCTCCACTCTGAACATGAGGCATAAAGAGGTAGATTATCACTATGTTATTAATATAATCATTCCTTTCCACTACTTAAATGACTGTTTTTTTTCTTTCCCAGGCATAGATAAGGGCACAAGCTTTTGGAAGAAATCAAATATGTTATAAACCAAGCATTTTTGGGAGGCAGTGTAATTTCATATCAGGAGCATCACCCTTTTTGCCAAGAAGTGGGAATTAATGTACTGTTTGTGTTGTTGGATGCACTGTACATCCAGGTTCTTGTTGGACTCAATGTGATAGAGAAATGAGGGTTTGTTTAAGGTGCCAGTGCCATGACCTTCTGATATTCAGCTCTAGATCAGTGGTAGGATTTCACAGTAGCAGGGACTATTCTAAATCCCATCAGTTATGTCTGTAAAAGCATTAGGGAACTCTTAATCTTGAAGCTTTAGACAGAAGGTCATAGGCAGAGATGCACAGGAGTCAGTAAGGAGACTGCTGGAGGATCCTAGCAGAAATTCAATAAGATGAAGATATGTGGTAGATAGGCGAAGTTAACAGGAGATACCTAAACTTGTTATCCCAACATACAGCACCAAAGAGGAAAAGGACTACCAGTAAACGTATTTTAAAACGGTCTCTCCCCGCTGAGATTGCTGGGAGAGGAAAATCTGTGGTAATTTAAAACTTTAAACAAAGTATATGCAAAATACAGAGAAATGCAATTTTGGGAACTGAGTCAATAGGAATATAGACAGAATGAGATTTGTCTACAGCCTGGCAGCTTTTCTCTGAACTGTCTCAGCTCTGTTTAGGTGACTGATTCCTAAGCTATTCTGAGGCTTCAGATAAGGGTCTTACAGAATGAACAGCAAAACACAACCTCTGTATCTATAAACAAGCCTAGGTTTGGTAAGCTATAATCACTGTAGCCCCCAAAGGTCTCCTATGCTGTTTCAGTTTAATTAGGCTATTAAAAGAAAACAAACCTGTTATTGGCATTTATGAATACGCAGTGTGCTGTGTTTTTTGTGTGAAGCAAGTTCATCTCTTCACCCTCTCTCCATATTGTTTTGTGTGTGTGCAAGGAAGCTGTTTGAAATTATCCTTTGTTTTATAGAAATTAGGTGAGCCCAGTAAAATATTTCTCCTAAATACCATTCCAAATACAAAGGCTAAATACAAAGAACTAATTTATTAAGAGCAAAACCAGTATTTTTTTTTTTTTTTTTACTGGGGAATCCAACAGCTTTATCACATTGTTCTATGTTAAAGTAATGATGCATCAAGCTCCCCATCATCAGCTAGTGAGGAAGAAACCCTCAGGGCAATTGAAATGAAACAACTTAACGTACAGAGTACCTGGCAAAAAAATTACAAGGCGAGACAAGAAGAATGTGGCTACGCTGGAGGTCTATAACCGCAGGAGCCTGGAGCCCTGGCCCCACCACAGCAGCTCCTACGGACACTTCTTCTTGGGAAAAAGAGATTTATACATTGATATTTGAAAATGGCTGCACAAGACAGCCTTGGCAATGTATTTCAGCATGGGATATTGAAAAAATATCGTGAAACTCTCAATTAACCTTTGATGGGCAAACTCGCTGTTTTATAATAATTAGATAAATAAGTTGTTTAATAAGTAGGTTGGGATCAATTCCAAAATGTCAAGAGGTATTCTGGAAAGATTTTTGTACATTGAACTTGCAGATTTATTCAACTAGTTATGTATCTGGATATCAAAGTTTGTCCAACAAACATTTTTGTAAAGACCTTAATAGGTGTTTCTGTTGGTTTCTCTCTGCTCCCCTAAGAAATGGAGGCAAGTCTTCACAAGCCAGATTTTGGCTCTAAGGATTAAACTTTTTTGTTGTTGTTGTAGTAAATAAATAGATTGCTTCATGTGCGAATCAGAGAACAAGTTACAATGGAATTATATAATTTCTGTTTCTCAGGCTTTATGCCTAAATCATAATTAGCAAATGTTTCTGTTCATTGTGCATTATAACAAGTGGAATATTATTGCAATTTACTTGTGAAATTTCTGTTACCCCACGCCTTTAGAGAGGCAACACGTTGTGACGTGGGAGTGGACCTTCACAGAGGACAGCAGGCAGCAGCTTGGTGAAACATGGAAAGCTCTTTATTATCTGACTCCTAAAGGCTTATATACATTTTGTACAGAGGGCCAAGATTGGCCCAAGGAGGTTACAACCTCCTGACTCCATTGGTCAATATGACCATCAGTCAAGTTCTCTCTCAGAGAACAAGAATGCAAAACATAGAGATAATTTCTAAGAATACTTATTGTTTACATGAAGCAGCGTGAGAAGGTGCTGCAAAGACTCAAACACTTGAAGGCAAGAAATTCAGGGACGACAAATTTCAAATTTGTCAGATTTTTAAAGAGAAAATTTGTGCTGCTAATTGATTGTATGCATTATTTTATTTGTGTCAGTGGGCAAGGGAGAGAAATAGTACAAGTTATGAAGAAACAAGAATACAGATATTTATACATTGAAATCATAGAGCAACACATAGAAAATATATTACAAAAATGAAAGAGAGATAAGTTTGACTACCCTGATGCTATACATTGTATACAGGTCAAAACTGTGCTTAGGTCTTTTCTGTGGGGTTCTTAAATATGATACTTTGCATGAGGTGGCACTGCTGGTAATTTATCTTATAATTAACGCACAGGTACCTAGCAGGGTGGGTTATTTGTGTCCTACACACCCTGCTGGACATCTCTGTGTCATCCTTCATTGCAATTAAAGTAATATTTGTACAGCTAGTATTTGTAGAAAACTACATACGTTATTTATATACATATATATACACTATATATATATACACACACACGGAGTATAGAACTTTATATGTAGAAATAGTAGACATGCAAAAACACTGCAGGTTCAATTATTTTTGATTGCCTTATTGCTTTAACTTCTAAAGACCGAGAACTGACTGACTATTGCAAATTACTTAGGAGTGATACGTTGAAGTGGCAATTAATCTTACACCCTTGACTGGAGCTCTCTCTCCTCCTCCTTTACAGCAACTACTGTGTTTCTTTCAGTGTTGATTCACAGCATGAATATTCTCATCAAGAGATGTTCTACTGCAATTTTGGAAATGCGACATTTCTGTGCTGATACATCAGTTATTTTAATGTGCCCTATTTAATTAAATTATTATCAATATTGCTTTCTTATGCTTCTGTCTGAGGCAACATTAGTGCCTCTATTAATGTACACATTAATATTTGTGCCTGAAATATGCTGTCAGATATTGCTTAAAGTTATTTACTTTTTAAATCTTAGGGCTTGAAGTTCAGGCAATTGTTTCGTCTTAGCAGCAAGTTACAAACTTTTGTCAATAGTAGTAGACTCTACCTGGGGTGATATTCTACTTTATAGAGTCTGGGGTTTAAATTAAATATACCACTAAAGTGAGAAGGAGCAGCAGTGTGCAGGTTACAGTATGTTTCCATTCTGCTGTTCTCTCAATGAGACTCTTTAGTGCCAGCAATTAATTATATGGAGAAAAGTAGGGATCAGAAAGTCTCTAAATTCAGGTATTTGTATGATTGTTTTTATTTCACCGGGATCTGTGGTTTAAATACCAGAACAGTAGCAGATGTCTTAGCATCTTTAAATTTTACAGCTTTGTTTATAATTTCACTCTGTTAAAGTTTTAATACTTTGAAGTGCATCGTAGAAATGCACGTGGCATAACTACTGCTAGAATCACTTCAAGGGGATTTGAGGAATTCTATTCTTACCAATTTCCTACAGGCAGCTTTTCAAATTCACTTTATTGACTCCAAACTGTTTCAATTTCTACTTGTATAATTTTACAAGAAATATGACAAATGTAACTGTTTTCCCCATGTTTTATGTCCCTAATGAGGAGCAAAAGGTCAAGGACTTTGGGATGGAGGGGGAAGCCAATTACTTTTGCTACTGTGCTTTGGAATACTGCTTGCAACTCACACTCATTTTCTACCAGCAGGATTACAGGACAGTTAATTTCCCTTGAAAGTTTATGAGGCTCAAAGGATTGGGGTTTGTATTTTTTTTTAGTGTTTTCTATTCTTGCTTGAAAGAGACTGAAAAATATTGCCACTGTATATATACGTGACATACATCATGAAAGACAAAATTTTTAGAATTTCTAAATTTAGAATTTAGAAAGGTTTTTAGATCTTAAAGAATAGATTATTTTTTAAGGTCATTAAGTGCTCTAAGCTGCAGATAGATGTCTGCCTGATTTTCAAAAGCATTTTATGCCTACCTCATCAGTAGAGCTGATATGCCTAGCCTATGAGGTGTTTGTGAAAATCCTAATTGACTATCTACTTCTTAGGCACATTAATTAAAAATCTGGTTCTGAATGTCATTAAGAGCTATGAAGGAAGGCAGTCACTGGTAAATAAAGAAAAGGTCAGAAGGAAAACCAGGTCAGTGTCATTAGCAAACTCGATAAATTCTTCTCATGTCCAATTTTGCACAGCTGACTTGAAGGCTGGATGAGGGAATCACAGGCTGGCTTGGGCTGGAAGGGAACTCCAAATATCCTCTAGTCCACTCCTCTGCCATGGGCAGACACCTTGCACTAGGCCAGGCTGCTCAAGGGCCTGTGATGTAAGAAAAAAGGTGGCTAAGGGCTCTTTCCCCATAAAATAACAGGTTTGAATTTTCCCAGTGCAAGGAGAAAGGTTGGAGTACAGGGACCTGCTTTTGGAAATATCAGGCCTGGCTGCTGTTCAAGTGAAGCTCCTCATTTCTCTGTGAGGCATCAGGCAGGTCTGGGTGGTATGTGAACTGACCTGAGCTATTTCACTTTGTGCCCAGGGATGTGAGGCCAGGTAATTCATGTTTGTGCCCAAACAGTCAGGAAGTCCTCAGACACAGCCCATGGTGCTCCCCAGTGCCCAGGGGGACACAGGAACACAGGGACAGGACTGCCCAGGACACAGCAGTCCCCCTCCACAGCACAGGGCTCATCCCACAGGGAGGATTTTGGACACTGCTCCTCACCTGATGTGCCATCCAGGTGGAAGTCTTGCTCCAGTGACCAGGGGACTGCACCCATGGGCTTCTGTAGTATGCTTTAAACATGCCCTGATGGCCTGAGACTAACTGAAAGAGATTTAAACATCATTTAGGGTAGAATGCAGGGAAGGATTTTAGCCAGCAGTGAGCAGACCTTTTACAAAATCTAACCTCCAGCTGGGGTCTGCTCCATGAGTCATGGTGGAGGAGAAGAGAGAGATTTGAGACACTTCAGTCTTTCATCTCCAAATGGCTAAATACTGCAGAGATCTGTCTGAGGTCTGCAGCCCTGTAACACGTAGAGACTGAAAAAGGATATGCCTGATATGCCAGGTGGCCTTTAAAAACACACAGTTCCATCAGACTGGAACAGAGCTGCTTAATGCACTGCTAATTCTTCTCTTCCATTGCTGAGTTCACTCCTTCTATCACATGTCATCCAAAGTCCATGGCTTATCTGAAAAGTGATACACTTAAATGTCAAAACCATCTGAGGATTTACATAGTCTCTCTTGCCCTTTGGTTGTTTCTTTCTTATTTTTTTTCTCTCACTTAGATATCTCTGTGCCTAACTGAAGTATTACTCATAGGCCTAGGAATAGAAATTGGTGGTCCAGACTTTAATATTCCTGTTGCTTTACATGCTCCCAATTTGAATATGTGATTTATATGAGTGTGTTCTAAATCTTATGTGCTCTGTACTCACTTAAACTTTTTCTAACTTTGACAGAACCAAAAATATTTTAAAGCATTTGAAAACAAGCATTTAGAGAAATCACTAGGTGAATGTGGCTATTTAAGTACCATACCAACCAATTCAGGGAAATAAAAGTGGTTTCTTTCTGAAATAGCCTAGTACTTTGGGCAGGAATTTTGTCTGCAGGGGAGACCATTACATGAAATACATGCTGTGGTAGAATTAAGCAAACTTTAAGCCATGATTCACTGGCAGAACAGAAAATTGTATCATAGAAGAGCTAGAATTTCTACATAAAGAGCTAAGTTCTCTCTGATTAAACACTGCACAGGTATCCCTCTGTGATGTGACTAAGCTCAGTCACCAATGGACTTAATTCCTATGATCCAAAACCTTTGCTGATTTACTCTGGTGTAAACGAGCAGAAATTCCAGAGGAAGTCAGGTTGTGTTTCAGTGTAACCGTGAGCACAGCCCTCTGCAATGCCAACACAATAAGGCAGGATTTTGGCTGCCACTTGACTTCAAATGCTGTTTTACTTGACCTTCAAATAGCACAGCCCCTGCCTAACTGTGTTTGCATTATTTTAGTTTCTTGTTTGATTGCAGAGAGCAGGAGATAACTGAACCAATAAATGGTAACTGATTACTTGAGTGGAGTTTAACTAGCAGAGTCTAAGTAATGCAGTGGAGTCATAGGAATGTTTTGGTTGGGTGTTTTTTTGGTTTTATTGCCAGCATGACAGATCAAAGTTTTCCTGTGAATGGGGGTGGGGAGAGAGGTGGATGGATTTTGTTTCTTTGTTTGGTCTGATTTAATTGAATGGTTTAGGAGGATGCATTGTCTATTGGGCACAGACCACCATCAAACAAACAAATAAAGACAAAATTCCTGGCAGTTGTTTCTGAACATTTTGGGTTTCTGGTTTTGATTTCTTGGGAGTTTTGTTTAGCATCTCTAAGAGCATAAGAACATAATTCTGGTTTTGGTCTCTGTAGCCAACAATCTGAAGTAGAATTGCAGTGGGTTTTATGTATACAGGATAAATTCCAGCTTTTCTTTGCAAAACATGCTTAATAAGACCCTGAGAGGAAATGCTGTGATAAGAGATTGATGCTATTCCCCTTTTAGCCACAGCTACAGCCTCCAGACTACTCCACAGCAGCAATTGTCTCCTTCAGACCCACACAAGAAAGCTTTATTTTGCACTCACTTTCCCTCTCTGTCCATTGGCAGAGGAGTCTCCTCTATTAACACCGTAAATGGTTTGTCCTCACCTGAGGGTATCAAGGAATTTGTGGCTTTCTGGTATGGAAATACATATTTAACTGTATGCATGCTTATGTATATAAACATGCACATCCATAAATATTGTATTTTCAAAAGGTCTCACAAATAGTGTTAAATGATGACCAGCAGCATGTGTTACCTTGGGCCTTTTCCTGCTCTGTGATTTGCACAACCCGTGGCACAAAGGTGTTCCCAGTAAGGAACTGGGCCTGGGGAAGGTCTGTTCACCCTCTGATTAGAATAGCCAGCAACTTTTTGTTCTTTTTCCCAGCTGAAGCAGCCTGTAAGGACATGCTGAAGTGCCTGGCAAATTAACTTATAAAATAGGAAGGAATTCACTGTATTACTGTCTTTCACAGCCTGCACTTGGCTTTGGGTGTCTCATTCTAGTGACAGAGACAGTAAAGAGAGCAGACAATGGAGTAAAACAGTCTCTAAATCTGTTGTGTGACATAATGAAAATGGGAAATGTTGCTGGATAAATGTGAATTATTCTGAGTAGCCTTTGGATTGAGATTCCTCAATAGGGTGACCCAGTGTTTCTCCTTTGTCTTAATTTGAACTGGCCAGAGATGTGTATGATAATTCCCTGGGTAGCATCAGTAAGGGATGGATTCCCAGGATCCCTGGCACATGTTTTCAAAGGATTGAGTTCAATGATGAATGTCTTTGTTCGTTACCAAAATCCAGCCTTGTTTCAGGAAAAGAAAAAATGAAAGGGCTATCTCTGGAAATGCTGTTCATCTCTGCTGTCATACTGAGAAACAATGCATCTTGCTGGAGTGATATGTCCAGGCAAGGAATCAAATATTTACTATTTTTTAACCCCTCTCCTTGCAGATAAAAATGTAACTGAATTTTCAATCAAGTGAGAGTGAAGAATCAAGATATGAATCGGGTGACATTGGCTTGATCTAATGTCCACTGGAGACCCTCTTTATTTGGATGTTTGGTTTTAGGTTTTCTGACATTCTGTTCTCCCAGCTCTTTGCTGGTGCAGAAACAGCAGTCCCATTCAAATATTTTCTCATTTGAGTGTGTAAGCAGCACATGTATTACCTCCTATAATTCTAAAGCTACTGCTTGCATTTGTGTCTGTTAGAAAATGAGTATGTGAATCTTAGGAATCAGATAAGTTCCCAAATGGCTTCTCTTTATGTTCCTCCTATTAAATAGCTTTTCTCCATTTCTTAAATTAAGTGTTTCATATTTTGACAGTAGATCAAGCTGGCCCTGCTGCTGTAATTGTCATCTTAAAAAAAAGCCAGGTTTTTTATGAGAGCTCATACTGCTAATAGCAAACTGAATATGCATGTGGAGCTGCCTAGTGTGTTTCATCAGCATTTTCACTTGCCTTTCCTAGAAGTATTATGCCAAATTTTTCTTGTCTTTTGTGGTTTTGCCTTGTAGATATCTTAACAGTTCAATGCTGTAAATTACAAGTTTAGCAGGTTAGTTGGGGTGGAAGTAGAACAGTTGAGTAGAAGACGGGCATGGGAATGAAGAAAATCAATTTGAGTGGACTCAGTGGGTGGCAAAACCTCAACAGGTGCAGGATGTGTTACCCCAGGGAACAGCCTTATGTTACAAGCAGTGCCATATAATGCAGGTCTTTCTGTTTGACAACCTCTGCCTTCAGCCTGGTGCTTAATAAAGCACCTAAACCTATATTCTACTCCCTGGTGTGTCTTGCTGCTTAATTATACAGTATCCGTTTGATATGTGATCATATTTTTCTGCAGGAGCAGTTTTTAAAATAATTACTCAACATGAGCATGGAATTATTTTAGGGTAGTTTGCATTCACAATTTCCTGAGTGACATCTCCGCAGAGGTAAAGTCACAGTGGATTGTCAGTTCCTTTAATAAGTTCAGTGAGAGGATGGAAGAATGCTTTCCAAGTGCAGATTTGAGCTTTTCTCTTTAAAAAAAGAAGAAAGAAATTTCAGGGGGAAAAAAAAGAGAAGAGTTACAGAGTCAGGATCCTGTTCTGACCCATTACTGTTAGACATGAAGAGTGCTAAAAAACAAAGCTGAGAGATCTGAGAAACAGGATCTCTGACATTTGTATCCCTTTTCTCAGTGCTGTGGTGGCTGTCACAAGGTCCAGAGAAGGCTGAGACTGTTGTGTGTTCTGTGGCAGGAAAGGATGTTCTCTGCACATGGGAGAACCCCAAAGCCCAGTGCTTCCTTCCATTTTTAGGGCAGGGGTGATGAGGACAGTGCTCTTTCCTCAGAGCTAGCACTCCTTTGGGCTGCTGCAGCTGCATTGTTTTCATTTCTTTCAATCTCCGTTTGCCAGAGGTGAATCTGAATTTTAAACACTGCTGCTAGATTATAATGCCTCTGCTTTTTATTCAGGTTTCTGGGGTTTTTGTTGTTGGGTTTTTTCTTTTTTTTTGAAGTGAGGCAAGAGTACAAGGAGAGTGATGGTGTCAACACCAAGGTCTGTGCAAATGAGTCAAAGTGCAGTGCTTATTTCTCCCAAAAAAGCCATTGGACACAAGGAAATATAGCAAAAAAAATCCAATTAGATCAGAGTCCTTTTGCCTCTAAAAGCACCCCTAACTAATATTGATGTTTCAATTTTAATTTCTGTCCTCAGCAAAATGACAAACACCAAAAGTGTTTTCCCTCCAATTTTGAGGGCTTTTAGCTTTTGAAATGGACGAGTAGGATATCCCAATAAATATATTTCTTGAGATTTTGTAAGTGTAAGTTTTTAAGCATGTTTTGCCTTACTGCAGCATTCAGTAATGAAAATATTGATCTTATTAACTGTGCTAATTAGAGCTGAACAAAATACCTCCAGCAACAGCTAGTGAATATGCAATGAAATAACAATTCTGAAATTGCTTTGCCAGTGTTTACAGGAGATGAATACTGTCAGGGATAAGTTTGCTGTCTGGAACATTGTGAGAGGAGAGAGGGGTAAATATTTGCACACTCTAAACTTTAAATTCATATTTTGGTATTAAAAATTCCCCTTGTAAAATCAAATAATATATGTATATATATATATCTCTTTTTTCAACTAATCTGCTTAATAGGAGAAACAGAATTAAGCAGGTTTTGCTTTGCAAGTTCAAATGAGAGTAATCCCCTGTTGTCATAGCCTGTGAAGGGTGTATATACAAATTGTCGGGAGAAGGAGGGAAGCCTTGGATAGTTTGGAAATGCGAAGTGTTGACATTTGTGAAGAAATTACTTGCTCTGACAATGATTCTTTGTACAACACCTGAAATTAAATGTTAAACATGTATGGGGCTTACAGGAAATAATGCTTTAGTACATATTAAAAAAACCAGGTTTAGTACACAGGAAAAGATGATTCTATAAAATCCTTTGTGAAAGGACTGAGGAAGATTCATTCTGTTAATAGTATAAGATTCAAAGTGAACTTTGAAGCTTTTGAGTACCACTCTCCCAATACATTTGTCTTGCAGCAGGTGACAGAAATGCCAATCCAGAGAGATTCTGGGCATGTTGCTTTTAGACATGGCCAACCATGTAAGAGCTGAGTTTTCACTCTGAACTGTTAAATGTTCTTTCACACTAAAACCCTTATTCTGGCACATGATCCTGCAAAAGAGCAAACAGTTGCCTCTGTTGTAATGATCCATTTCATTACTAAAGTGCTGCAGCCATTTTAAACAGCATACACAGTACTCATATTAATAATTCATTAGTGTATCAATTACTTATATATTTTGTTCTAATTATTTAGTTAATGTTTCAAAGAGTTTTTCAAATGTAAGTATGCCCTAGGGGGTTGCATTGGTACCATGAATTGCTGATTTTTTTTTTGTTTTGCCTGGGTGGAAAAGAAAGGAGTTGTTGAGTTTCAACACAATCCTAACATGTGGGGGCAGAATGAAAGATGTAGCAAATTTATGGTGCTGTGGTGGCCAAAAGCAGGCAGAGCTAAATCCAAAGTCTGGCATGTGCTCTTTAAAATGAGGCATTTTGCCATGTTTTTGTTGGAGAAGCACTGACTGTTGGGTAACAAGAATGAAACTCCTTAATTAATAACATCAACTCTTGTGAGGTTTTTTTTTCAGAGTAAGGAATTAGCTAATCTCTTTCTTTTTTTCTCCTTTTTTTTTTTTTTTTTTTTTTTTTTTATTTTTTAAAGTGTTTACTTCCTTGGCCCATGTTATACTGTGGGTTTATGTTCCAGTATCTCAGTTCTCAGGGTTTCCAACCCTGGATCTGCAACACAGAAATGGAATTCATTCATTTTGGTTTCATTTTTGGGCATCGAGCCCACAAAGTCTCTGGCATATGGGGATGTTGATGGGATGACTCACATGCATAAAATTAAGCTTGTGTTTAACTAATGGTAGGATCAGAGCTTTAGTCACCAGTAGAAATGTATATTTGATTTCCTCCTGGATTTGGCATAGCATATAGGGAAAGATATATTCCCAGTTGGAGACACGGAGAGAGGGTGGTGATCAGGCAACAGGAACAAGGCCCTGCCCCTCATGTGTTTGTTTGAACTGACAATCTTTCTTACAAAATGAGAGGCTTGAACTTCAGGAAGTTTTTTTTTTTTCTTAGTATTAGCGGTTATTCTAAGGAGGAAAGCACAAAAAATCACAACAAGGTAGAGCGGCTGGCTAAGGTAGATCAAAGTTTGCATTCCCCAGGTAATTGTCTCTCCCTCTGAATGAGATTCCTCTGAATGTTTAGTGCTAATGAAAACAACAAAAGCCACTGTGAAACTCAGCTGTAGCGAGCTTCTGCTTTTGGCATTGGAAACAATCCCAATAACACTCAGTGCTGACCTCTGGATGCTCCAAATTCTGTATACTTGGTTTTTTATGTTCATGCATGCTGGTTTAATTATTATAATGTTCCTAGGAGTATTTTCTGTCCACATTTGTTATGTGTGTAAAGCCCTGACTCATATCTGGGTATCTATCATAGCACCATGCCATGCTTATATCAGTGTTTAGCTGCTCCATACCTGTCCTGCATTTCTGCCTTGTTCTCATGAAATGGTCAGGTGTGGCCTTGTGTAAAACAGAGTGAATTGCTGCAGTGTTCTTCTGCCATTCCTCGGCAGAATTTCTTGTCTGCTTAATATCCTGTGTCCTCCATGGTTGTCTCAGCTGGGTGCTGAGCCTGGATATTAACCAGCACAATCCAGAAGCTTTCCAGACTCTGTATTGGCCCCCTCTGATTATATTTTGCCAGTAAACTTAGAGGAGTTTTATTCCATCTACTTTATATTTGTGTGTTTTTTGTGATCTTTCCCAGAGACTGCATTGACCTTCCTTTCAAGAACAAGCACATCATCTGTCCGTGAGGGTTTGGGGCTTGAAAGAGCAAGCAGAAGTGGGTAGCAGAAAAGGCAGCTCTTTCCAAGCTTCCAGCCTTCTCTTGGAGAGAGCTTCAGGGAACATCTGATAACTGCATTGGCTGGGAATCCCTGGCTCACTGCTGATGGTGAGGTTCAGCTTCCAGAGGCTTTTGCTTCTGTCAGCTCTAACAGAGAGTTCCTGCTGGCTGTCTCTTGGTTGGGAGCTGCTGCAGCCCTTGCCTCCAGCTGACAGCTGTGCAGGGGAAGTCATGCACTGCTCCAAAGGCTGTGGAGGAGCCCAGCTCCAGCTTGGAGCCAGCACAAAGGTACTGCTTATAGCAGCACTTGGCAGGGTGGCTATAGAATGGCCCAGAAATTCTGCTTAAAACTGTCCAGTGGAAGTGTCAGTGTGCCAAGGGCCATGATCCAGCAAGAGCCCATTAGAGGACTCAGCCCAGATGGGACTCCACTGAGAGGGTGCTGCCATCCAGACCTTGAGCTACAGGGGATGTCTGATGCCTCTCCCTGACTGAGCAGCACAAGTTGCCATGAGGTTCCTTTTGATATAAGGAAAAAGATTTTTTGCCATGAAGGTGATCACACTCTGGAACATGTAGCCAGAGGGAAGAGATATTCAAGCCCTGGCTCAAGAAAGCCCTGAATAAACTGGCCTGGGTAACAGTGCTCCAAATGGTGGGTTGGACAGCAAAGGTCCTTCCTAAACTCGCTTATATTCTGTTGTACATACTGGGGAAATGGCACAGAGCCTGTGAATTTTGGCTTTAGGATTGACTCATATGAGAACCTAAAGAATGATGTCTATGAGGGAAAAAAGGAGCTTCTACTACTGATTTCATTAACTCAAAGAGATGCTTTATCCTTTCTTCTCCCACCACTTAAAGAGGCTTTTGAATCTCTCAGTTTAACACAGAAAATAAAGGTGACTCTCTAATCACTTTTCATGATATGACCCTGTCAGGTTTGAAGTGATATTGATTTAAATTTGTAGAGGAATGGAGAAGATTGCAATCCATCTGATGTGGCAGCCTCAATAGACTCAGAGGGATATGATTATAATTATCATTGCCATTAAACACTAATTAGTAGTGTTAATTAGTTAAACACTAGACTAAGCCTGTCTTGTTCTGCTGTTGTGTTGTTTATTTATTTATTTAGGGGAACAAGGGAAGGTAAATTAATCAGGAAAATTTAATTTGGTCCTTCTCACAAGAAGAGTGGCTCTTGATCCTCTTACCACTTGTCTCTCTGCATTTTATGAAAGCCTAGAAGTTATCTTGCTGGAGAGGAGAGTAGTTCAGCTGTGCACAGCTATCCTCCCGAGGAAGATCCTCACTCTGCTACTCCAGCTTTGCTCTATAACATAATATCAGCTCTGTGCCTGTGCAAGCCAGTGGAGAGTTTGCCTTTGACTTCAGTGGCAGCAGAAACAGGCCCCAGATGTCACAAATGTATTTGCCTGTCTCAGAAGCAGAACAAGTGGCAGGTCTAGAATATGATTAAATTCTCTGACCGCTCTGCAGTGATTATTATGGGGATTTTTTGAGTGTGCCATGTCCAGAAGCACCCTCAGTGACACAGTCCTCCTGGCTCTTGAAGGGTGAGTTTGTAGAAATATTTAATTTCCCCTTATGGAGATTTGTGCTTTGAAACAGTAGTTGGCAAGTGTGTAGTGAGTGACTCATGGTGCCCTGCTCTGCCAGAATTGGGGAAAACTGAAGTGGGTAACATTGCTCTGTAGCTGTGAGAAAGAAATAGGAGCTGATTCTCTTCCTTTCAGAGCTACAGTTTGGAGTCCAGAATTTTTGGAATCTCAGACAAAATTCAGAGACTCTTGAATTGGTGTGGGAACCAGTCCAAGTAACACCAGAATGGCATGAGGATGAAAACATGGAAAACTTTTCCTGTGGAAACATGATGCTGGACCAAAGACAAGATTACCTGAGGGAGGAAGGAGTTTGCTGATATTCATGAAGTCCGTGCTTGAAAGAGTTATTCACAACAGGCAGGGGAAGGTCTGTAATGCCTCTACAAAATAAAGTCCTGTGACTTTGGCTGTGAGTACCCTTACTCACTAACCTGTCTTTTTCTTCTGGAAAGAAAGTGTCTTTGCAGGGTAAAGGATTTAGACTTCTGCCTCTCTGAATCAGGAATATCTCCTGTCTTTTGCAGGTATTTAATCTCAAATACAGGCCACTGCCATGCAGACACTACTGACCAGAAGTGGAAAAGGCAATGATCATGTCTGAGACACAGCAGCAGCTGGGACACTGTAGAATAGGATAGAACATGCACTAATAAGGGGAAAATTGTGTATGTGTATGAAGTGTCAAATATGATAACTTCCAAAATTTATCTTTTAAAATCTATTTTGAGAATCTTTTTCTATTTTTAATTACATTTGTTATTAAGCTTTATTTTTCTTCTCATTTGTTCTCCAAGTAAACAGTTTTTGTCCACTCAAAGTTTTCTCTGTTGCTTTTCAGGTCACTTGATCCTGAAAAAGTGTTCTTAATTAAATTTCCCATTTATTTAGATAAGCTTTTTTTTTTTTTTTTTTTTTTTTTTTTTTTTTTTTTTTTTTTTATACTTATTTATGTTTTACTGGGTTTCCAGACACGTAGGCACAACTTTTGAGTATATCAACTTTTTATTGCACTTTAAAAAATAGAAGCTGATGGGATTTTTTTCTATATTGAAATCAGATCTAATAATAAGTATCTAGCAATATATAATAAAGGTTTTGTATAGCACTGAGTAATTAATTAACAGAATGGGTACATGATGAATCATTTATCTGTACCAGGAAAACTCCATACAGTAATAAGCTCTGAGCATCTTGTTTTCCAGTGAGGTGGAGAGACCTCATGAGATCTATTAAAATTTCATGTATCTCTTTTCCAGAATGCAGGTGGGATCTTATCCAAACACTGGAGAGCTGAAATCTTTAGTACAAGCTTCCACTTCTTGTCCTGGACTCGACTGAAGCTTTTCTGAGGGACAGTTCCCCCTTCTGAAAAAGAAATCTCTGAACACCAACATCACTATTTTTACAGGAACAGCAAAACACATTTTGAGTTTTGCAATTGGCATAAAAGCGCATGACAGCAGTGTCACAAAATAAACAGCAAGCAGAAATTAAATATAAAACATGCACCAGCAGGTTTACCCCTTTGAGAAAGCTTGACCTGCCTATGAGAGATCCTATTCACAGTGGGCTGTACATCACTGGTGTCCTTGTTATGGGTGTGATGTAAGAGGCAAATCACAATGGAATGTGTGAGCACCACTTGGGCTGTAACTCTGAAGGAGGATAGGAGGAGATGAGGGTGGAGGTAAAGGCTCAATATTGAATGGTCCTGCTTTGATTGCTTTGTGTCACTGTCATTCTAAAACTCATATCCACCCAATTTTGGGGTGAATGGTGTTAATATATTTTACAGTGTGATTGGTTTAACAGCATGTCCTGCAGCACAGTCTGGTTTGCAGCAGCAGAACCTGAAACTGGAGAAGGGCATTTCATTTCCGGCAGACAAAAGTGGTGATTTCCAAGACTTCCTGAGTTCCTGTGCCTCCATGCTGTAACATTTTGTTGATTTGACTGTGAGTTATGATTTGCAATAGCAAAATAGGTAAGTCTTGTAATGGCAAAATCATTAAGGGATAATTTTGGCTCCCACTGAAGCCTTTGACAAATGCCCTCCCGGTGCTAGTGGGAACATTAGCGAGGTGTAGACCTCTAATTTGAAGCATTTAAATTATGAACAAAGGCCCATCTGAGTATTTTTTGAAGTAAAGTCCTTTCAACAATGAGCACTCAGTTCTGATTCTGCCCCCACTGTCATCAGCTGCAGTGGTGGGAGGGGATCATCTGTCCCAGGAGCCAAGGCCAGGCTCCAGCTCCTTTCCCTTGGCCTGGCAGAGCTCAGGTCCTGCAGCCAAGGCATCCAGAGGGAGCCTGTGCACTCAGGGGGAGGGCACTGTGCTGCCTCCTATTCACACCTGGAAATCAGCACTTGGGAGGAAAGCAGTTGTGGATTTTTTTTTTCCTAAGGAAAGAACAAAGACTGTTCCAAAAGAGGAGCCTTCTGCAAATGTTGGCTGGTGGAATCAGAAATCTGGTGTCTGCTCAGGCTTGCTGATCTGCCCATTCCTTGTTTTTAATCCTGTCATATGCCATGAATCACTAATGAGTTCAGAGGAGAGCTGTAACCTCCATAAATAAAAATAGCACTTCTACCCTCATTTTTATATCTGTACAAAAAATAGCCTCACCTTTCTTTGTCCTCTTCTCGTTCTCCATATTTTTATTTCTTTCCTGTAATCCAGTTTCCTTATTCATTGTGTTCTGCATCCTGCTCATAGAAAACTCATCAGGCTACCAAATACGAAAATGATAATATCTTTTAGGATCTTTGTAATTTCTTCTGCTGTAATGGATGGCCACATGCAAAACAGTGAGAAACATAAGGATATTGAAATCACCCCTCTGTAATTATCAAATAAATCATGAAGTTGTGAGTTTCTAGGGAGCTCAAAGGACTCCTTCAGAAATTAGGAAATTACTTAATAATATAAATTGGCTGGTCCAAAAAAAAATCCCAAACCAAATCTTAAAAAATCAAGAAATCAAAATTGGCCTTCACTGGGGGAGACCTTGGAAGACCTTATACTCATTTCTCAGTTCATTTTTTCTGTCTTAAAAATCCTGTCAGTGCTTCCTGTTCGGATTTTTAGCATATTTGGTAACATGCTTATCTAAGAAGTTTTTCAGCAACAACACAATTCAGAAATGACTGCAAGGCAGGATTGCTCCAGCAGGAGACTACACTCAGACCATGGCTAATGTACATGTTGACTTAAACTAGCTCCAGAGCTCCAGAAAAGTGCTCAAGGCTGTTATGGAGGGGAAGGTGAATAATTTTTTAATGTAAGGACCTAGCAAATACAGTACTTACCCCCAGAAATGAAAAACAAAGGGTAAGAGAGAACAGCTCTGGCTCTTTTGTCCTCTTCCTCTTTTAAACCTCTTCAAAAATTCTGGATGTAGTCTAGACTACAGTGTAGACTGTAAAAAGAGATTGAAATTTTTTTGTTGTCTTTTTATGTAGACAGTAAGAACAAAATCCCTGGCTGAAGGAGTTAACAACATTGCCCAGATGTAAATGAAAAGTGGAATGAAAACATCACCAGTACCAAAATCAAATAAATTCTTTAATATATGGCCACTACATTGAATTGGACTGCTAAAAACTTTCTGCTCTGGCTGGCAAGCTGAATGAAATGTGAGACAACATAGAAACTTCTGCAGAAAACAGTTTGCTTGAGGATTGTCACTGCTCTGAGAGAAATGTCTCCTTGTTTCCTTTTGGCTGTGGTAACTAACCTTAAGCCTCCACAGAGAACTGTATGATGATGAGCTGTGGCACCTGGGAGCCAAGTGTTTGTGCCCTCTTGAACTCTCTTATGAGAAATGAGACTTCAGTTCTTGAGGAGGAAGAGAGGGGTGTAAAAGGCCAGTCTCCCAGGGAATACTGTCAGGGCATTAGAGCAAACAATGCCTGTATCCTTTCACAGATGACACAGACTGGTTCATGCACATCTGAAAGGATGGGGAAGAGAAAAACAGAGCTTTTGGCTTACATATCTTTATTCATCAAAACCTGTATTCTGGGCCTTGTGGCTGCTTGAATGATTCAGTCATCATCACAGAGTCCTCATGAAATTGATTTTATTTACTCCTTTTACTAAACAAACAGTTTTTTGTTTGGGACAGCTTGGGAGCCCAAATTGCACCTTTAAGTGTTAGAGAAGAAAGAGGGGTGTGAAGGCAAGCTGGTTAGTGCATTCTGCATGCCATGGCTGAGACAAGGAAGATGAAGTGTGATTCTCATTTTAAGTTGGCTCTGTGCTGGCACTTCTGTTCCAGGTGAATTGGAATGAGATTTTCACAGAACTCATTCTTCTACAGAGACTGGCAGACATTTAGTTCTGAATAGTTATGCCTGGCCACCTGCATGTCCATTTTGCCCCACCCAGAGTGCCTTGGCCAAGGCTCTTCCATCCTTCCTGCTCCTGGCCTTGCTGAGCTGACAGCCAGGCAGAAGGAGGGGGTCATCCTTTGTTAGATTTTTTTTTTCTCTAGAACATCTGTTAACAATCTACCTTTATTTAAAAGTCAAAGTTAGGTAGCCAGCTTAAGACCACATCTCTGTGGAAGGAAGCTTTAGGGAAGAAAACTAGGTAACTGTGTTCCTTCCTCTCTCTAAAAAAAAGACTCTGTCTGGTGTAGAAACCATTTGGAATACGTATTTCCATTACTCAGAGACAATCACATTGTAAATTGAAGTAGAGAGGGTGCTACTTATTTGCCTCAGGACTTACTAAGTGGGTTAAAAGCATAGGCACAGACTGGCTGTAAAGGGGTTTAGTCCTGTGAGCTGAATACTGAAGTTTCTAAAACAAATCGCCATTTTTATTGTTTAAAATCAGACTATATAAACTCAGAGAAAATAAGAGAAATTTTGTGATTTTCCTGAGATATTGCCAGCTATCTCATCTCTTGCAAATACTTCTTAAGTAATTTTCAAGACTTATAAAGAAAGAGACATAGCAACTTCCTTGGAAATTTATTCCAGTATCTAACTTTTTATATAGACGAGGATTTTCTTATTTCTTGCAGCAATTCACACCCGTTTTTGCCCATCCTGTCTACCACAGATCAGCTGTATCACCTTTACAATAACTTATGTGTTGAAGAATATGATTGTGTCTTCTGAGCTTTTCTGCAGCTTAACCAACCTCAATTCCTTTTTGATAGAACCTGTTTTTTAAGACCATTTGTTATTTTATTTTGCCTTCTGGGAATGTCTTTTGCTGGTCCATCTGATTTGCCAAAGCCTGACCCACTACTCCCAAGTATGAATAACAAATGTCCCATTCTAAAGCTTTTCTTCAGATGTCAAATACAAATGTCAAATCATCTGTAGAAGTCACTAGTTTTGTGCTAGAATGATTTGTCTTTACATGGTTCTTATTCTGGTGTTCAACAGTTGGAGAACTTGTTTATTTCTTAAGTGTGAACTGTCATTAATTAGTACTCCATGTATTCGGTGATGCCTTGTGAATGCTTTTGGAAATATACTTTTAATATTTAGGTTTTGATATTGGTGACCTCTGTAGCAAGATGTGTAATGAAAAAGAAAGCCTATTAACCAAGTTTCTCACCTTTTATTTTCATTTAATGCTATTTTATAATGATGTAGGCAATGCAGCCATTCCTCAGAAATCTCATCTGTACCATACTTTACCTTTCTGTACTTCTTTTAAGCCTTGCTGGGAGTTCTCTCATGTCCAAAGAAATCACTCCTATTCTTATCAGTCTCTCATATTTGAAACATTCTCTTCATGAAATTATTTTAATTTTCAATTAAATTATTTTCATTTTTCTTTTTGAGCCCAATGGTTTGGCGATGAACTTTAAACCCAGGCTTACCCCCACTCTGAAGGTGCCTCCAGATGGAACCAAAGCATAGATTAGTACTAGAATGCATCCTGTGTCTGCTAATGGGATGAAGAAGGTTTTATGATCATCCTTGTAGGTTATGACACGTACTGAAATTCTGGTGTTAGCTGCAAACATGGTCATCATACTTCAAATAGGAGTTTTGTTGTTATTTTAATTTATTTATATTTAATTCTCTCCTGTCTCTTTTCCAGCATTCTCCCTTGAAATGAATAGGTGATCATGATGAGTTTCTAAATTTTTAATTAGTCCTTTTAGACTAGATAAGTGTGTTTTTCAATTATTAAAAACCTGACATTTTTTCTCGACTTCTGGAACAAAAGTTGCACAGGAGGTGTTGCCCAGGCAGTGCACTGAAGTGTAAGGGCAGGTACACTCAGTTTTCAGTCCCTCCCTGTCCAGACTGGGCTGTGTCAGTTCAGTCTGCAGCTGGAGCTGAGCAGCTCTGCCTGTATTGATGGGGAAGGGGCTGGTCACTGCTATGAAACTTCAAACTTTCAAACTCCCCTTTGAAATCCTGCAGATTTCAGGATAGGAACACTCAAGGGGAGCTGGCTGTGGCTGAGGGAGAGTTGGACATGATCCTCCACTATGCAGTGTCCTGTTATTTATTCTACCTGAAATTTTTGAATCTAAATTTATGGGGTCTTTCTTTCCACTTGCAGGGCAGACATTCTGTTTCCCAAACACCTCCACTTTTTACAAATCAGGCAGGACATTTTACATCTGTGGCTGAATTTGTACTCAGGTAACTTTGGATGGAGATGTTGTTTCTATTTCTCCTGTGGTGTAGAGCTTCACCAGAAGTTTGGCTGGCTCCTGTGTTTTGTTGTGTTCACTATGAGGGGATGCACACAGAGCTCTCTTGAAGCTTCTCTTTGGTAAGAGAGTTACAGGGAGGGAGCAGCCAACTTGTTTCTTCCTCAAGATGTGCTGGAACAAAAGAAGTACCTGTTGGACTGCTCCTCTTTTTCCTGTTCAAATTGGATGGCAGTCGAGGCAAGTGCACGTGTCAAATGACATGCTAAGTCCCCTACATATCACAAAGCAGATTTCCCCTTATTTTAGGGTCTGTGTCACATATTGTGAGCTGGATGGTGATTTTTATTAAGTGCTCAGACATGTACTGCTGACTTCCTCTGATTTCCTCTGACAGCTCTGTGACTCTAAGCTCCACTGGTCTCCTTATTCAGACACATACATTTACCTGTCATTGGGGCACAGCTTACCAGTATTGCAAATTTTGACTTGTTGAAGTTCATGTTGCCACAGAAACACTTTTATTTTCAAAATTATTTATAATTCCTTTGGGGCAGCTGACTTTTCTGTATTTTTCATCATGTCTCTTATTTCATTTTTAAATGAATTTCATGGCTGAAATTCAGTGCAGTACCCTACTGCGCACAATTATTGCACCAATATAAAATCTAAGCATCACAAAATCATTTCCAAAATCTAGGCAGTTGTTGGAACCTTTGCAAGAAAATCAACAGAAAAGCCCTCTTTTTTTGCCTTAAACTGAGTCATTTACCTGACATTTAAAATATTGTCTTTAATATTTCTTTCTACCTCATTAGAGCGTTAAATAATCCATGAGATAGTGTGTATTAAAAATCTATTCAAAATATTACAGTATTGCTTTTAAAAAAAGCCTCACAAATCTACCTCGTACACTAAGCCTATACCTCATATGTTGGTTAACAGCCAAATGGAGCTAGGTCTTACAGTCTAATTAAAGGCTAAAATCAGGACAAGCAGAGATGTCTTTTGTAAATTAAAAGTCTTCTTTTATATGCTGTGGAGGTGTTAGCACTGTTATAAGGACTAATCAGAGATTTTACAATGTTCTGGTACCAGGCACGAAGTGGCATTGTGTGTAGTTTAAAGATTATTCAGTTTCTTTAGCACACTGGGGTTAAATTTTTAAGGATTCCTTCAGTGCTTACCTGCTGTTACAAGGTAAAGTACTTTATTGTCTTATAAGAAGGAACTGGATCTTTTGAAGAATTAAATGTTTGTGTGTAATGGCAAGCTTCCACTTCTGAAAGCCACTAAAAAAACCAAGAAAATCGTTGCAAATGTAGTGGGCTACCTGTATTCATGTCCACTCATAAATCCCAGCCAGAGCATATGGATCTACAAATCCAAACTCACCTGCTGATTGTATGTGGCATTTCCTATCAGTAAAATACATATTTCTATCCCTCATCTCCCAGGAAATACCCAGACAACTCTGCTTTGCTTTCCTTAGCAAATGGAATTAGCAGAAACCCTGGGCCAGTGGTGTGTGCCTTTTCACGATAGAATTAGATGATCACTTTCATGCATAGACATTTCCTTTAACATGTCCTGATTTGTAAAGCAAATTTATGCTTATATTGGGCCATAGGAAAGGTGGGGATCAACTTCTTTTCATATTTTATGTTTTAATGCTTGCATTGTTGTCACTCAGAACTTGGTTATAATTATAATCTTACCTGTTGATTCCATTTTTCCTCCTTTTTCTACCTGGCTTTATATGCATTCACATCTTGAGTGTGAGATTCCTTCCTTCTTGTAAGTGCTTTACACGCCTGCCTAGAAGAAGGAAAAAAACAAACCAAAGACAAATAAGCACACATTAATTTTGTCTTTATCCTAATGATAGAAAAAATTGTGAAAAAAAATTATGTGCGATGTTGTCCTTACTGTGCTTGTAAACAAGTGAGGAATGCCCTTTGTGAACAAAATTTGTAGGTGTATCACAGATTTATCTAAAGTTTCTAGAATTTATGAGTAGATCTTTAGATGAGGCATTCTGAGGATGTTAATCAATGTCAGCTCTAAAGAGTAATTTTAAAATTTTCATTTAGTATGTGAACTTCTTGCAGAAATGTATGTTCTGATTAACTGTCTAAAGTGAAGTGAAAAGTTTTATCTGCCTAATGTGAGAGCAATCAGTGTTTAACAGACTAACAACTGTTTCAAAAGAATTCAACACCCAAACATAATGGACGCTTTTGAAACTGAATTTTCCTGGTGGTGTTTAGGGATTTAACCATGCAGTGCACATTAGTGTTAATGGGAAATTGTCCGGACAAATCTCTGCACATTACACTGCAAATGCACTCCTTAGTGTTTAAAGCTGGCCTGTTAACACCCATTATGGAGCTGCACTCAGGAAAGGACAGGAAGAAATATGGTACCTAAACATCCATCACGCAGCAGTAAAGTCCCTCTTTCAGCCCCACTCCTCCTCACTCCCCCAGTTTTGGGGAGGTTTATTTTATTTGCTCTTCTTTTGGATTTTTTTTCATAAATTCTGCAATAAGACTGTAGAGGGATATTATTCCCTATCGATAGGCATTTCCCCAGATTGAAAAATAACTGTTTTTTCTGGGGGCCCACTTGAAATTGGCATGGAACCTGGAGAGGGGTTATAAATACAGCAAATAAGCTTTTCTGCTTTTCTTTTTCTCTTACATTTCTTCTTAACTAGTCTTCATGTCAATCCCAGCTATTCTTATGCTGTTTCTGGACCTGATTCAGCTCCAGCAGAACTTAGAGATGGGTGAGGGTAATGTAATGGAGAAAGCCTTACATAAATTTGCCAATAGCATTTTTTAATTATGCAATACTGATCTGATAAGAATGGACTTGAGTTGAGAACACCTAAGTTCAGATTAAAAAATTTTTGGTTAGCAAAGAATTTTTGCTTACCAGTGCTCAATTTTTCAGTTATTAATCTTCCACAGATTGCATAATCTAGCTTCAAGGTCTGGTTTCTCCACATTTATTTACGGAAGAATTCTGATAGGAAATTTTGGAAGTTGGTCATCTCCAAACAGTTGGTGTCATCCTGCCAATAAAGACAATGAGTCTGGAATGTGGGCAAATATCCAAGAGCTGAAGCTGCTCTGTCCCACCTATACTGTCCCAGCCATCAAGCTGTGTGGAGAAAAGGACTTCATGGCATCTGTGAAAAACAGGAGATGTCTTTGTTTTGTTCCAGGTGACTGCAAACATTTTTGAAATACCAAACTTACTCCTTACAATGAGAACGTGGAGAGCCAAGAACTGGGTGGGGAAAATGAAGAATAAGGGCGTGACAAAGTTTTTTCAGAAAAGCATAATCACAGAAGAGCTGCAATTCCATCTGGGATTTGTAATATTGTTCAAGGTCTTGTGCTTTACTTTGGTTTGATGTTCTGAACCTTGCCTCTTTAGGAAAAGATTAAAATCTTTAGGAAAAGATTAAAATGGGGTTGTGTAGAATATCTTTGCAGGAGAAAATTAATAATAATTATTAAAATTATTAATAATAATGAAAAAGAATTATAAAATAATTGCAACTATTCCTTCTTTTTTGGTCATTGAAATGAATGAAATGTATAACTACAACCCAAATCCACTTAGGTAGCATCTCTCCCTTGGAGAGTTGTGGACCTTGGAATACAATGCCTGATGGCTCCTATCATTTTTCTGAGAACTTGTGCAAGGAAACTGAACACAGGTTAAACCCCTGTTGTTTGGGGAGGAGAAACAGGATTTATCTTCAATGATAACAGAGTGACATGGCAAAAATTCCTTTTTATTTTTCCAGTTCACCATGTGCATTTTATTTTTACTGGTGCAGGGTGTGTGCTCTAGAGTTAATATTGCCTTGGAGTTTTTCACAACTTAAATCTCTCAAAATTGGCAGACAGATTAATAACACATGTTCATGGTGCCCATTAGTTTTTTCCACAATTAGTGGAAAAGTGCCACAGCTTATTCTAAGGAATTATTAGGGGCATTTCTTTAGGAATGCAATCAATTCTTTGCTCTGTATAGTTAGCCAAAGCCAGCAGATCTGGCTAAGTCCTTTTAAGGATCCTTTAGAGACAAGTAAAACTAGATTTGAAAGACTTACCACAAAAACACTGTTGATCCTCTAATGTGATTGAGGCTCTGGCAAATGGTATTTAACTTTTCCTCTTCACAATACTTTTTCAGAGGAATATGAAAGTGATGTTTAGGAGTTTCCCTTAAGCTGCTGAACTGGCTCATGACAATTTTTTTTCCCTTCCTCCTTCTTTCTCTGTGATGTATGCAACAACAAACTATTCCTGATGAACATTCATTTAATGTTCTCTGTACCTGTTCTTATTAGCTCTAGTGAGAGCATCACTCCCCCAGAACTATGATTACTCTCTGACTCTTTCCTTCAGGTTGTGTAATTTCCTTGCTTTGTCCCATGCTGATCTCCTTTTCCAGCTCCAGCACACAGCACTGCCCACACAGTCTTTGCTCTACTTGTCACCAGCTTAGCTCTGCTCTGCTCACCTGTCAGGCCTCACTGTAGGATCCGTGTGGCCACTGATCCCACTTTGATATGGATCCTTTGCTTTTCCAATGCCTTCTCCAGATCCTGCTTCACCTAACTGCCTGCTGTCTTCTGCAAAATCTTTGTTATGTTTTCCTCCCTAAATTGGGATCCCTTACTCTGCTTCTCTGGAGTGCTGCTCTCTCCAAGGTCCCTTGGTTGAGGGATAGGAGATCCTGGCAGCCCAGGCTTGGACAGGAGCACTCTTTGCTGGGTTAGGAACTGGCTGCATGGCCAGGCCCAGAGAGTGATGGGGAAGGGTGCTGGATCCAGCTGGGGACAGTCACCAGTGGTGTTCCTCAGGAGTCTGTGCTGGGACCTGTTCTGGTCAATATCTTTACTGATGACATGGATGAAGGAATTGAATCTTTCATTAGTAAATTTGCAAATGACACTAAGCTGGGAGCATGTATCAATCTGTTGGAAGGTGGGAGGGCTCTGCAGAGAGACCTGGAATGGTTGGATGGGTGGGCAGAGTCCAATAGGATAAAGCTTAATGAGTCCAAGTGCCAAGTCCTGCACTTTGGCCACAAGAAGCCCCTGCAGTGCTCTAGGCTGGGGACGGTGTGGCTGGACAGTGCCCAGGAGGAAAGGGACCTGGGGACAATGGTGACAGCAGCTGGACAGGAGCCAGCAGTGTGCCCTGGTGGCCAAGAGGGCCAATGGCATCCTGGCCTGGATCAGGAATGGTGTGGCCAGCAGGAGCAGGGAGGTCATTCTTCCCCTGGACTCAGCACTGGTCAGGCCACACCTGGAGTGCTGTGTCCAGCTCTGGCCCCTCAGTTCAGGAAGGACGTTGAGATGCTTGAACGTGTCCAGAGGAGGCCACGAGGCTGGTGAGGGGCTGGGAACACAAACCCTGTGAGGAACGACTGAGGGAGCTGGGGGTGTTTAGCCTGGAGAAAAGGAGACTCAGGGGTGACCTTGTCACTCTCTACAACTCCCTGAAAGGTGGCTGTGGTTGGGTGGGGGTTGGTCTCTTTCTCCAGGCAGCCACTGACAGAACGAGAGGACACAGCCTCAAACTGCACCAAGGGAGATACAGGTTGGATATTAGGAAGAAGTTTTTTACAGAAAAGGTGATAAAGTATTGGAATGGCCTGTCTGGGGAGGTGGTGGAGTCACCATCCCTGGATGTGTTTAATAAAAGACTGGATGTGGCACTCAGTGCCATGGTTTAGTTGAGGTGTTAGGAGTGGGTTGGACCAATGATCTTGAGGGTCTCTTCCAACCCAGTGATTGTGTGATCCTGTGTGACTGCAGTGAGGGTCAGGGAGTGCTGAACTATCAAAAGGGGAGGGTTGGATGCCAGACACTGAAGGCTTTCAGTCTTTCAGTAGGGCAGTGTGATGCCCCACTGCCAAGGAAAGATCCCTTTGTGATGAAATGAAAGGTATGAGCCTTGGCACTCCCCAGTCTCCTGCTTTCTTCTCAAGAGCTGCTCACCCCACCATTGTGCCACTGTCACCAGGACTGCAGAGAGCTCCGGGAAGCAGAAGGCCTAAACACCTGAAGCTGGAGGCAGCTCAAGCAGTTCTAGGTAGGCAGAATGTTTAAAACTGCTTAAAGCTGCTAAGGTGGTACAAACACTAAAGTGATGAGGCAGCCACAACCACTCTGATCTCTGATTAAGAGAACCCAAACCTCTAAGCAGGGAGGCTTGCTGAAGTAAGATAAGCATGGTAGTCACTGCTTATTTCACATGATCTTGATATATCAGCTCTTTGTTTAACCACATGCAGTTTGTGGGAGAAGTACTTTTCCATCTGTTCTCTGTTACTGTCAATTTTAAATGTGGACTTTGAATCCTCTTGAACTGTTATGGCAGTTCATCCTGTCCTAAAGGTCCAATAGATTTTGGTAGCTGCTTTGTTTGATCCTTCTATTGAACGCAGAATTCTGCCAGCACATCACAGAGTAGGTGCACTCAGAGGAGTGGAATGCTCTGCCTTTACCCCAGCACAGGGGAATGGCCTGTGGTGTGTCTGTCTGTGCTGCTGCTGCTCCAGCAGAGTGGCACTGCTCTGGTTAAACAGATGGATAATTGAAATAACTGCTCAGGGAAATTCCTACTCCTGCCCCAGGTAAGGCATTTGGTTTCTTTGTTTAAATAATACATATTTCACATTTCAGTGGTAGAAAGCAGACCTTTGAAAGCGCTGTCAAATTTTGTCCAAGTTTTTGTTCTTATCTGCTGGTAGTTTCCAACTGTCCATGCAATAGCACAACTTCTTATTACCTTACAGCTCTGAATTATGGGGTTTTTTTTCACTAATAATTTGACAGCCCACTGGAATACTATTTGAAAATATACAGACATTTTTAATAAAATATTTTTGGTCATAAAAGCTATGGGGAAATTTGGCACAATATATCCTACTTTCAGAAGACAAATTTGCATTTTTACAGGAGCAGCTAGAATGACAGAATAATTTAGGTGCAGCAGAAATTTGGGTGAAATCCAATTGCAACAGTGAAGGTTCTATTAGTAATGTGCTTAAATCAATACCATTTATCTTTAACTTTCTAAGCACAACTAATTTACAGACCCTGGAAAGAAACAGTGGTAATTGGCAGCAGTGTGAATTCTGCTGTTTTCTCTTTTTGTCCGTTGTTCTTTTCAGCTCCTGTAAGAATACTGCACATTAATTTCTCCTTCACTAAGAGACTAACAGATATCTCTGTATTGTTAGCTTTCAAATTTGTCACATAACACTTCTTTATCTCACCCTCTTCCACAAGCCTTTCAATATAACATCCCAGGTGTTCTCCTTCACCTTTTTTCTGCTTAAGTTGTCACTCAGCCTGCCCAGCACTTTAGCAGACCCATACTGTGGAAGGAACTGTTCCCTAATCATAGGTCAGGTTTTGGTAGGGAGAATGACTTGGAAATCAAAATTTGGGATCAAAAAAGGGTAAGTTAAAACCATACCACTGCTGCTGTTACCATCCACTCTCACTGGAGCCTGTTGTAGAACTCCTTAAACTGCTTTCTCCAGAGGAAAGAAGAAATCTTGTGTTTCACTCTCAACAGTACATGCATTTGTTTCCTCAAAATCAGATTTCAAAGCCTCATTATATCATAATATGCCTGCACCATTAGGGACTAGGATTATATGCTGATAAAAATGTTACCTCTTTTCAATGGTAGCTAGCAAATATTGCTGTTTTGGTCCACTTTAATGCCATTTACTTCACTGGGGATACTTTTTGCTTCTGGTGGCATTATATCCCGGTAACACTCTTTCTAGATTTCCATAGAATTAATGGAATTCTGTTAAACTCAATATCTGTACTCTATTTTCAGATATACTGACCAGACAGACCTCTAAGAGCATTTCTATTTGGGCACCATTTATCTACTCTTTTCTGTACCATTTGTGCTTACCTGTACCCTGCAAAGTCATTTTTACCCATTGTAGCTATTCCAGTAGCACCAACAGCCTCTGACTGATCTTGTCTGTGGTTATTCCATCCCAGAATGCAGGAATTGGTGGCCCAAAGCAGGACAATATAAACTGTCAAGACAGAAAACAGGACAGTGTAAAGCTGCCCAGCTCAGAGGTGTTCAGCCTGTCAGGGCTGTAGCTGGGGAGAACTGCAGTTGTCTCACTGCCTCTGAGGTTCTGTACTTTGGGAACCTCATTCTCTTCTCAGTTCAACAAATCTGCACTCTGCACATAAGTCGTGTAGGGATCTCCAGTCTGCCTCTGTGCTCTTGCCAAACCCAACAGTGGGAAAGCATGGTGAAGTAAATTTAATGAATGTCATTCATTTCTGCAGTGAAACACAACTTTAATATTTGCTTAGCCTAAAATTTATATGGAAGGAATGAAAGTCATGAACAGAGCTGGCCAGAATCTTCCAGGTTTTGAGGGTTTTTTTTACAGCCAGAAAAATATTATATAACTAAGACAAAACATTCTGCCCTATGTAGTGCTCTTATTTAAGTTGTATTAGAATCCATAATGTATGAGGTTTATTTTCTCCCTTCAAGGCAACTGGAACTCATAAAAAAACAACTCTTTATCCCCCCAAACTCACCAGTCAGATACTTTTCTTGTATTGCTGTTAAGTGGAAGCGCACAGTATCCATCATTACATATCCATGCCTTCTATTCTATCACACTGCCCTTCACAGACCTCTTTTCAATTGTAAATGAATAAAAAAATGGGTTGATTCTTCTGGATTTTGTAGAGGTAGATGTTTAGCTTGTAGCAGAGGAGCCTAAATAGTGTTGGCAGATGTGCCACAAGAGCAGCAAACTCAGGAACTGAACAGAGAGCTGACAGCAGAGCACTGAAGCAGTTGTCTGAGTAGCTACTCTGTCTCCTCAATCACCTGTCATGCTGACACAATATTTAAAGTTTGTATTAGGTGATGATTCAGCAACACAAACTTGGAGATCAGTGTAGGTCTCCCCTTAGCAGACCATGTACCTCACTCTGATAGGATTCAGGAAGTTCTCCTTGTCTCTGACATCCAGAATAATATTTACTGTGCTGTTCAAAGCAAGTGTCTTTCCTTTAATAAAGGGCCAGTGGGGATGAGATGTTTATACTGCAGTGAAGCTGCTGAAACTGTAGAGCAAAAGGAAGATGCTCCTGAGCAGATTGGCTGGACTAGAGCTGCCTGCAAAGGGCACAGCACAGTGACACCGAAGGCTTCTCTGGGTCATTCATGAAGTCCAAGTTAATGAAAACTTCCTTTGCCACTGGCTTTATAGAAATCTCTAAGAAGCAAGAATTCAGAGGATTAGAGGTGCAATTAGTCTTTTTGTAAGTGCTGTAAACAGAGAACTGTGTGTAAGGAGTATCTGGGGAGAGCTTCAGTCATGGCCAAGCTGATAACTGGCGATGAGAACCCCCTAATTGTCTAGGGGATGGTTCAGCTCCCACAGTGCCATGAAACATTAGTGCCAAGGCTAGACATGAGAGGTTCACATTAACAGCCATATCACAATATATTCCAAAAGCTTTGTTGGCATCCTCTCTTTCAGTTAAAATCCCTGTGCATTATGTGCAATCAGTGTTTTCTCCTTCTGGAAAGCCAGCACCCTTTCAAGGCAGCAGCTGGTGCAGTCACTTTGTGCACTGAGAAACTCATTGAGCCTTATCTTTAAGGGGTAACAAACAATGACATGTCTCCATTTCCTATTTTGTACATTGAACTTGCCATGATCTTGGATCATGCAAATCCCTGGGGATTTGGAAGACTGGAAAGTACATAATTTGTAAGAATTTTGATTTCTTGCAAATGCAGGGAGGGGTATGGGAAAAATAGCTGTTGTAGATTTTTAGCAAATGTAGGAGGACTCTTGACACAATCTTCAAAATATTCATGTGCCCATGTAGTCACCACAAACGTTCTGGCCATGCTTTTTCCTCCTTGGTGCTTACAACTGGTTATTCTCTCCTTCTTGATGCCTTTTGCTATTTACTTTTTCTCTTGTTTAGCTGCCAATGTTGCCTTCTTACATGACAGGACTTTGTGGTGTTGCCTCCTCTCTGACACGTCACAAATGCTCCATTGCTGCATGGATAGAGCTGGTGGTATCACATGGTTTGTGTTAGTGCATGAAGGGCTGTGTCAGAGCTTTTAAAGGATTCACTCCTGGAAAACTTCAGGCTTTAACAAATATAGTGTGGAAAGGAATAAGATGCCTGACAGACTGAGACTGATATTGTACAGTCTTACTTCTTTAGGAGTCGTGCTGAAGGGTAACTCTGTCTCTTAAGCTTTTGACCTCCACAGATCAAAGTTGGTTTAATTTTGGTTTATTTTCCAGGCCTGTCTAAAGTGCCTGGTTCCGTCAGCATTGTCCTTAAACACACCAGGGTTCCAGATAACATTTTGGGCACTTTGTGTGCACAGCCCCTCAGTCCCAATATCTCTTCTCCATTGTCTTGTCCCACTGTGGAGCTGTTTAACGCTTGCACTGCTTTAGAGGTTGGTGGAAAAGGGCAGTTGAAGAAGGGGAGCTGATCCAATTTCAGAGACAAAAGCTGGTCTGTTCTGACAGTAAAGATGTGTTTTCTGCAATTACTATTTGCAGACCTCTTTTGTGGAGGAAATAGGAATTGATTTGGAAGAATCCCTGGCATTGTAATGCCATCAAAGTGAAATTGCTTATTATCAATTTGCCATTTATTCTGAAAGTCTTTAAGCCAATTAGAATTATTTTATTTCAGCACAACCATTGCTTCCACATTATGGACATGTAATCTTGTTCCAATAACACATCAGTGGTTCTCTTAATTTTCATACATCGTTTTAGATAAACAGTCCTTTTCTCAAAGTGATTTAATATTCATGAAAAGTATCAGAAGCTACAAATATTGATTAAATCTGTAGAATAAATAAACATAAAAGTTTACTTGAAATACCCTATTTGTGTCCTTCAAATTTCATGGAAAGGTTTATCTCTGAGATGAAACGTTGACTTTCCATTCATTCACGACTCCTCATGTTGCCAGTTGCAGTGACTGTCCACCAAAAAGAACAGCTCTTCTCTAGGAAATGAAACCATTGAAGTCAATGCACTCAGATCATTGAGTTTGATGTGATGTAATGTAACAGCCTTGTCATCTTCTTTTGTTCAGTGTGCAGCTCAAAAATGCTTTTCTTTTTCTTCATTAATGCTGTATTTCTCTGGCCTTAACTTAATGAACAATATTTTTCCTGCTTTTTCCCCCTCTTTTCTTGCCATGCTAGAGATGGATTTATAAGCCTCATTGCATTGGAAATGAGGTATGAAAGCTTTCACCTTTTGCATTCAGTCCGGACTTGACTTTAAGTAAAAATATTTTCATTTTTAGGTGGGAGGGTTGGTATTCTCAGCTTTGCATTTGGCTCTTGTGGACCCCACCCAATTTGCCACACCTGAGGAAAACTGTAATAGGAGATTGGAACAGAATTGCTTCTTGGGAGTAAATTCAAGCCAATATACTCTCTTAGCTCTATGTGCTAGTGGTTATTCATTCATGATTTTGTAATTTGGTTTGTGAGCTGATGATGGAGAGAAGTTTCCCTCTCACTTCCATGATCATGGTACTTGCAAGCAGAGTATGCAATTTGATACTTTTTGTTGTGGTTTCTGCTGGTTGTGCCATTGTTGTTCATTCTCTGATTGAACAAAGCAATCTAGCCTTGATCTGAGATACAGTTGATATATTTAGTGCAGGCAGAGAATGCTCCAATAATGTCCAAAGGCCAAATAAATCTGTAGGTAGTAAACCCTAACTCTCTTTCCAAGATTTGAAGTAGATCTTTATAGCTCCAGGTTCTGTCTTTTGCTCAGTCTCTGGCAGCTGCCCGTGGATGCTCTCCAGAGCAGTATATCTCCAGTAACAAAGCCTAGATCCCATGAAAGAGGGTCTAATGCACCGGAAACCAGCCCAACAGGTCTCTCTTTCAGAAACCTGCACATTGGCTTTGAACAAGTTCCATCTTTGGACAGGGAGAACATTTTAGGGTCATGTGCTGTGTTCTCATGACATCAAAAACCCTACAAGTTGTCAGATTTCTGTTCAATGTCTGCATTTATAAAATACTTTTAACTGTTGCTGAATAAATAATCTGTCTTAATTAAAAGCAGATTTTAAACACATGAAGGTATGATTGTAACAAAATCACTGCTTTTCAAAATTTTAATTAAAAATAGTTCTGAAAAAACCAAACCCATGAGGTGATGCCTGTGTACCACCCTCTCACTTTTCACTTTCTTCACAGCAAAGACTATGGATACTTACTTGGAAGAATATAGGGCTGAATGATGAGTCCAGCTAATCAGGAGCCTCCTCAACTCTCAGCCTCTGTTCCCTTCTTCTCTTTCCCTCTTCCATCTTTTACCATTCTCAGTGTCTTTCTTTTTTCAGCATTAATTTGTACTCTTAGAACCTAATGGAATAAGCTGCTGGCTCCAACAGCTTGTGTTGAGCAGCAAAGATGGTGTGGGAACAATTAATGAGAACTAGCTCTGAAGTAGCTTTCCCAGTTCTGTGATGGCTGTCTGTCTGTTCTACAGCCACTCAGAAAGTGAAATTGAGATGGCATCACTTATGATGCCCAATAACCAAAATCTGGGAAAACATTGCTTTCTATTCACATTATTGTCATAATTCTAGCATGGGAGTTCATTGTCTCCCTCTCCTCTTCTCTCTGGTCCCATTTAAATTTTGTTGTTTTATGCTGTTGTGCACCAAAAAGTAAAATCACACTAATCTAATTTGATCTGATCTAAAAAAAGGTGAAAAGGGACTAGGGATGGAGACTTATTTTCAGTCTCTATTAAATTTCCTACATTGTTTACTTGAATTTCCCCTTCTCTCTCTGTTTGTTTTCTAACAAGTCTGTGTTCCTCTTTCCCTGCTCGGGGTGAGGACAAGGCAGAGGAGGGACTTGCTGCACAGAGCTGCTGGTGGAACCCTGTGGAGCAGGTTGCTGCCAGGGGCAGGAAATGGAACACGTGCCTTCCACCCAGGCACATTTCTGCCTCTAATCAGAGCTGCAGTCATGCAGGGAGAAGTGGCACTGACAAAACGTCAAGAAATCAATCCTCACATGCACATGGGTTCCAACTGGAGCTCGGGATGGATTTCTGACAGAGAGGAAATGGCCACGGCCAAAACTGTGTTGTACATGGTGATTACAGCTGTAAGGAACACTTCATTTAACCCGAATAGTAGCCAGCCTTTAGAATGTGAGTAACTGATCCAAGCTTCCTAATGGAAAGTTGAAGTGAACTTAATTAGCAGCTTCAGCTTGTTGTGTTTCTCACTGTGCTGTGGCACTGCCCTCAGGAATACCTGCTCTGCAAAGCTCTGCCTCAAAGGCTGCTAAGATTTAAATAAATCAACTGTACTCATTTATAAGCTTTCACCTTATTACTTTATGACTGAGTGTACATACATATATATTTTTTGCCAAAGCTGAGGTAATAGTTTCTCCCTTTCTTTAACTGTAGCTTGCATCCTGGGGCTTAGCAATAGGGTGCACTGTTCATACATTCTAGTGCAGAGAGAAAAGCAGAGATGCCCTTGGAACTGTCTTTGGTATGCAGTGCATGCAGTTTTGGTGCTTCCCTGGAGTCTTTTTTCCCTTGCACAGAACATAAAGAACCCTATTTCCTGGATTCCACAGTTTATATATTTTACATAGAAGATGAAAGCCCTGGATTTGTCCTAGATTGGCTCCCTGGAATGAAAAGGATTGGGAATTTGTTTCTGTCCTTTCAGGCCATAAAAATTCTGGGATAAGAATTTCATAGCAAAAGCACCACAATGTCATAATTCTGTGGGCCCTTGATGGAAGGTATAATAAAGAGCACAAAACCATTTAAAAAACAATTAACAAGATACTTCATGTAGAACTGTTATTAGCATTAGCTTTGAATATGATTTAGCATTTAACTGCTATTAGAAAAATACTAATATTTCCATCACATAAAAACAAGTTACAAGAGAGTTTTCTGAGGCAGAAAATATGTTCTAAAAATATAAATTTGAAGCTTAGGAGTAAATAATGCTGAAAGATATGATGTGTTATGAAGTCTCTACCATACAGAGATGGAAGAGAATTATTAATTCTGATAAACAGGAATTATGTCAATTGTATTGTTTATCTATTTTTTTATGTGGAAGTGTGAAGTGAATATTACTGAAAATACTTCTGGTTTTCTTTATGATGTTTAAAATACAAAATGAAGTATGTTCTCTTAATTAACTGTAAAGCCTCACTGCTGCCAGATATTGTTCAAGGCAGAACATATTAACAGTTTGTAGAAGGCCAAATCATTTTTATCAGTGAACAGAGATGTGATAGGTGAGACCAAGGGCTGGACATCTGTCTATGACAAAGCACATGCTGATTGTAATTGAATTTGTTGTTTGGCAGACTATTTTCCAATTGCTACCTGTATCACCCTGATTAAACTGTGCTGTTGCTGTCAGAGTGAGGAGCACCACGTCACTGGGTCCTGAGGAAGTTTCACAAATAGCTTCTTTTCCCAAGGTATGTAATGGGTGTGTTTGTATCAGGTAAAAACAGCTACTTGTGCTGAGATTTCAGAGCGTTTCTGGAGGTTTCTAACATTGTCAAGTACAGCTTCTGGAATTTTCCTTCAGAAACAAAACTTTGGTATTTTTCCAACTAATTTTTTAAAACTTTAAATATCACCATTTAGCATTTTGTTATCTGATACTTATAATCCTAACAGCTGCTAGCAAATACGGGCGTGGATTCAAGAACAAAGCGTTGCCTTTCTCTACTGACTAAGCACAGTCTTAATTAAGTCTACAAAAGCATGGAAATTCTGGGTGAAAGTTGAGGGTCCTCTGCAGTGCATCCCAGTGCTTCAGGCACAGTGGAAGGCTGCTGGAATAGCGAGTTGTGTACTTGACAGAAGGCATCCTATCCACGGGCTCTAATAGTTGGAGATCAATTTGATAGCTAATTACTTCCAGCACAAGTGAAGGCTAACTCTGAACCTCGTGTAGTTTGCTGATTCTATCAGTGCGGTAGTCACTGAGAATGCCTCACAGAGACAGCACATATTGTTACCTTTCTTCATGATAATTAACTGTCTGCCTCCTAATAGCTCTGTTTTGCATTACTGTGGAGAGTGACCTCCCAGCTGAGGAAGCAGGGGCACTGAAATAGTCATGCAGTGGTATGTTCTGACCTGGTAAAATATTCCATGTACAGTATAGACAGTGGTATTGACCTGCTGATGATAAAAACAGTGTATTAAAGGGCACTGCTGCAGTACTTTCAGACCTGACTGCCTCAGTCCTCAGGGTGGCTTCAAGGAGTGCTGAACTGGTGCCCTGGAGGAGAATCCTGGCTCAGGGATAGAAGCTCCTTTTTATACCTTTAACACCTGTTACATCTCAGTTGATTGCTATGAAAATTTTGGTGTCTGGGACTTGAAAATACGTGTTATCTAATATGCTTCTTTTAATACATAGTCAGGCCACATACCTGATATCTGATGGCTTGGTGTCTGCCTATTAGTTTTGGAATAAGTTATTTTCTTTACTTGCTTTACTTTCTCTATCTCCAGGTGGAATAAATCTAAATTCAAATTTTAAAATGGAGTGGAGGAGGGCAAATGAGAAAGAGAGGCCAGCAGTCAGCTCAGCATGCCAAGGTTCATCCCAAAGCAATTTTTACAGCTGCATTTTAAACTAATTAAAAGGAAAAAAAAAAAAACAAAAACGCTTTATAATAGAGATTTGAACCATGTCTTAACAATAGAAGAGCAGCTGGGTGCTGCTGGAATATCAGAGGTTGCTGAGCCTTGCAGTTAGAATGAAACTGCCTGCCTAACTTTAAAAGAAGATGTCAAGTGTAGACCCTCTCTCACTGGAAAAGAAAAAAAGCCTTATTGATCCATTTAGCTGGTAACAGATAGGAATCAACCCAAAATGTGTGTTCTCCAGCCCTCAAGTTAGATAAATGTCAAGAGCTGCAATTGATCTGGAGCTCACTGCAAAACTTCATGGCCATACAGAGTTACAGACTGGTGAATTCTGCAGGAAAAGATGGATTCTGTAGAGACATTTTTGTCATCTTTTCCACAAGAAACCATATTTGTACAGTAACCTGCTTGAAGAGTGTCCTGGCACATGAGACTGGTAAGAGTCAGCAGAACAGGGCAGAATTCCCCAGGTTTTTGAGAAGGCGTGAGAGAGCTGTATTAGTTCTGGTGTTGGATTTGGTCTGCTGGATTTGCTCAGTTTTTCTGCGCTTTTCTACAAAGAACTAGTGATCCTCAATTATGACTGTGGTGGCACATTTATCAATTTATTGAGACAGGCACCTTCACATCCTGCACTTTAGTGACTAAGTTTTAAATTTGGACTTTATCAGTGAAAAACCATCACAAAACTGTCTCCGAACCACACTTTTATCCAATATAAAAAAATGTGGCTTTCACAAAAAAGAAAAAAAAAATAGATAGAACCAGTCTAACCCACGAATACAAGTCAGTTTTCATACACTCCAAATTACTCAAAATTAATTGCTTCCAAAAGTGTATTTTATGCAATAATGTCAGCAAAAAAGTTGACTATATTTACATTCAAAGAATCCAAAAATCATAAATGTAGTGTGTTTTCAAGGTGATATTGCATTTGCATAAAACTGATTTTATTTGTAATAAAAAGTGGGTCAAGAATGATATGTGTCCAAAATAACCATTTGTAGAAAAGCTCATTATCATTCTCAACTTCTCTGCTCCTCTGGTTTGGCCAAATTTATCCAACCAATGTCACAGCAGAAGAGTGGGAATTTTGTTGCTAGGGCTACAGGACGGGAGGAAAAAAAAAAGGCAAGGGATAACACAGAGCCACACTATTTTTTGTTATTCAACCTGGATATCAACATGAGAAAAACTCGAGATAACTATTTATGATGTGTAAGGAGACCATAAACAGACATTGGGTTATCTCAGAATCTTTTGTGGAAACTGTGATTATAGTCCAGTATGAAACAGACTTGTCACAGCAGCCTCAAAGCCAGGTTCTCAGTTGTTCACGTTTTAAACTGGATTTTGAAAACAGTTCTAAACCAGGAGCATGAAAGGGGGAAACTGAAGTATTCTCTGCATTGTACCATTTGTGAATTTTGCCTTTAATGGTTTTCTAGACAATGCAGCCCCGTATCTGAAAAAATCCCAACAGGAATATAGAACAAATATAATTAACATTTTAATGAAGTAAGAGTAGAGAAAGGTGGTAGTTTGAATAAACAGGTGTCCAGCTAAGAATCTCAGTGTCTTTGTTGCCAATATAAAACACTTCAAGTTTAGCTGAGCACAAGGAAACAGCATCCCCGAGCCCATGGGTGATGCAAATTAACACGTGGCCAGTCTTATAAACCAGGTGTAAATGTATCAATCTCTGAGGGTCCAGCCTTTGCAGATTGGCTTCAAGTAATCTTAGCAAGACTGCTCTTCAGAGGCGTTTTGAAAAGCAAAAGGTTTAATAAAGAAAAATATCAAAATAACAAACATTACAGAAAACAAATGAAAAGCCATGCAAAAGTGTCTGAGAAAACCTCTGACACCCTCCTAGAAATACTCCAAAAACCTCTCCTTCCTTTGGGCTCTTTCCTAAATACTGAATCTTTTAGGGGGACAATTTGGCTGCCAATAGGGAGAGGTGCAGGATTTGAAGAACAGTGAAAAGATTCAATAGGTGCTTCTTTCTTGGCACTGAGCCAATCCCTGTGTCCTGGGTTGTAGTGTAGGATGCACACAAAGTATTTATTCTATCACCATCTTCACGAACTGTTAAACCAAGTGGGGCAGTGTCTTCCCAGGCCCCTCCTTTGGGCTCTTCTGCTAATGGCCCATTAACACCTTGCCCGTGACTCACAGGTAACTCCCTCCAGGAGTTATCTCTGTTTAATGGGCCATCAAGGACCCACTTCACAACTCCTCATCCCATTGGGAGATGCTCCGCCCAGGAGGAGGAGCCAAACATTCCCGCCTGGATAGAATCTGGGATTTGCCCTTACCCACTGGATTCCCAGAGGACCAGAGCTGCCAGATCTTTCTACAGGATCACTGCTTCAGGAAGAGCACTTCACCTGGACTGCTTCCACCACCCTGTTTAGGTTGTATTCTGACTCTGTCAGTGATCCTTTGTGTTATTGCATTTATTTTATTTTATTTTACCTTTTTGCCTTTCTTCTTATTAAATTGTATTTCTGACTTGGAGCCTCTCACTCATTTTACTTTCAAACCACGACACCCTGTCAGAACAGCAAAGAAATTTCTGGGTTCTTTTTCTTATAAGAAATGCAAGGGATGAGTCTTAAACTTTTCCTTATATGGAAGACACTTGCTGGGTGTAGGAAATGCATTCCTACATATGGGCTGTGCCCAAAGTGTGCCATCACACACAGAGCCATCGGGGCAGATGTTGCTGGCACAGAGGAGCCTTTTTCCTCCTCCACCTGCTTGTGGGATGACTGCACTGGAGAACAATGTCAGCATGTGCTGGGCTCAGCCCATCCCCACCCCTTTGGCATTCTGATGAAAAGTGCTGTAAAACCATTTTGCTGCCTGAGAAAAAGGCTGTATTTAGTGATACAAGAAATTACTTTTTTTTATGACATGAATACACAGCAAATACTTCTGAATTGTCATGCTGAGGAAACTGTGTTGTTCCGAAGTAAATCATAAAGTCATTGAGTCGTTTAAGTTGGGAAAGGTCTTTAAGATGGAGTCTGACCATAAACCCAGCACTGCCCATAAACCCAGCAATGCTAAGCCCACCACTACTGTTCAAACTGTTTGTTAGTACATATATATTTGTCTTTATGATGGACACATGCAAAACCAGTTAATACCAATGTATGCAGTGAAGGGGAAATAAAATACCTCTCATGTGGACAGAGAAAAGTAGAGGGGTTTCTTCAAAGTACTTCAAATATTCTAAAATATCTCCACAATGATTCATTTCACCTTTTGTTGTTCTTTGGGTCCTTCCCTCCTCAGAAGATATTTTTGGGGAAGTAAACAAATCAGATAATTAATAAGAATTGTGAGAATTAAACACTTTGATACCCCAAAGTGAGAGGAGCTTTCTCATTCTGTCGAATCTTTTGAGGGTAGAAAAATTTTTCAAGCAAAGTCTGTGCCTCTGAGTGCATTCAAACCTTACGGGGAGCTGAACACTCACTGCTGACCTATATACAGGTATTTGTTCTCAACTTCAGAGTCTTCTTACTAAGATTCTTCCTCTTTCAGTTAAATGAACAACAATTCTATCTGCAGATTTTAATTTTTTTTTTTTTTTTTTTTTTAATATAAATGATCGTTGAAGGCATAGCAACAGCTCCAGGAGAATTATTTCCTACAAATGACTGTTGCTGTCTTCAGGGGCTCTAATCCATAAAGTTGTCATGGAAGGTGTATAGAAAAATTGAGTTGGAACATTTACTATAATTGTATGAATGTTCTGACTGTATGCTATGTGGATATGTTTAATGTAATGATTATAATCAAGTGGATGGCGCTGGGCTATCAAATCACTGTCTAAATAAAAGAATTTTTTTTTCTCAACTAAGTATAATAGCTCATGTGGCAAAACTAATGTATTTTATTCTTTCTTTCTTCCCCAAAAATGTTCAGAATGAATATTTGATATACAGCCATTTTCCCACTCTGAATTTCTGTTGCACTTCATTTCCTAATGGACCATTGGTAAAAGAAGACAACATTTCCTTAGGCTCAAGAAGAAATACTAATCTTTATATTACATTGGACTTGATTAATTGATTCCAAAAACTTACAAGTTTTTTCTCAGGATCCAGAGGAACCTATGCAGCAAGAATAGTTTGGTATCTGCTTGTGCCTCCAGAACTGCTGGAGGAAAACTCTTGGCACCTCTTTCCCCCAAAGTATGTTCTGCACAGGTCTCCTAATGAGCTCATTTCCACTCCCAAGATTAAGACCAAGAAATGAAAGAAAAACACAGTAAGAATTGTCTGAGAGGGAACAAAAGCCCCTACATTAAAGTCTCAGAAAATGAGTTTTTTTTGGTGAAAACTTGATATTATAATGAATAACAGAGCACTTCTTTGCCAGCTGAATGGCTGCTAAATATAGCACTTCCATCAGAAGTTTCTTAGATAGTGGTTCTCTAGGTAAATGAACATCCTGCTTCTGCCCTGAAGATGTCTTTCTCTTTAACATTCCTGTCTTTAAAATATTCTTTTTATTCTTTAAAATAACTACAGAGCTCACTGACAGGCCTGGCCTGTCCTGTCAGTGCCCTCAGAGATGATTCTCACAGCTTGGGCTGCTCTTTGCAGCTCCAGCCAGGCTGCTTTCATCCCCTCACACGTGAATTGCTGCAGAATTGGAAAGAGGGGGCTTAGGACTTGGCATTGCAAATGTTTGCACTCTTCCCCCCCTTTCAAAAGTCACTGAGCCCAGTATTAAAGATCAGAGGGAACTTTTGTAATGATTCATGAGACACCACTCCCCTCCCTCTCTCTGGAGCACCCCAGTTGCCTGATTCCTTATACACATCAATGTGGTCTTTTATTGCTGCTTAATAATAAATGGTATTTTGTTTGCCTACCTGACACTTTTATTAACTTCAGTCGTATGTGTATGTGCACATGTTTCTCCAGGCATGATTTCTCTCCAACACCCCCCAAATTAGAGGGGGGATGGGGGGAAAAAAGCACAGCTTTATTTGAAGAGAATTTGTCCCTAATCTGTTGCAGCTGTAGGGGACCATTCGGCCAATTAAACAGAGCAGGCTTTGGCTCCTTCCCAAATGAGGGGACCACATGTTACACTTGGATCGGTCACCTCAGGGGAACACAGGGTCACAGGGGCATCTGGTTGTCATTTCCTCTCTGGCCAGCATGAGGCAAGCAAGGAGGGGAAAAAAGAATGTACATTTTATTTATCTCATGTCTTGTTCTGCAGCATCAAAAGGTCCAACAGCATCCAGTCAGATTAGGAGAGGTTCACATGATGTGATGAAGTCCAGGATCTGGGAATGAGAACTGTGTGATTGATTTGCTCAGCTTTGAGGTGTCATTAGCCTATTTCTGTTTCTCTGCTGCAACAGCATAAATGTGAAGGTTCTGTTACTATCAAGGAGGTATGGAAGGTTTGTGCTGCTTTAACTGACTTGAGATTTGTTCTCCTAGGTAAGAAATGTGCTCCCTCTAAAAGGAACAGTCCTTCTGCTAGAGACAAGCGTCTCCGATAGAGACAAGTGAAAAGCTCCTGAGGTGGGAGGGAATTGGGGTGTGATAGCAATGTAAGACATTGTGATCTCCAGTGTCTCAAATGAGTGATGTAATCTCCTGCTCAGCAAATAGTGTAGATCAGGAATTATGAACAATTTAATAGCTGATCTGTAGCTAAATTGACTCCCAACCTGCACATACATCCAGGGCTGGAGGGTAACCCATCACAGAGAGGTTGTCTTCACAAAATCAGAAACATCTGGCTTCAACTAAACCTAGGCACTAATAAGCTAATACTCATAATGAAGGGGGAAATGCTTCAATGAACTAGTCAGGTCAGTGAACTCCTTTTCCTCTGAAGGTGCCTGGCCCACAGTTTTCAAGCTGTTATGGTTAACACAGGGTGGTTATTTGGCTTTGCTAATGAAGTAGTGTCAATGATGGAATGGTTTTCTTGATCTGAAACTTTCATCTTTTCAGTGCAGTGAATTTAGAGCTGTAATACTTCCATTCCAGGATGCTGAGCATCACAGTAGCTAAGGAATCATGATCAAATCTGTGCAGGGGAGAGGAATTGATAAATGTGCTTTCTTAGGCAAGGTGAGTGCAGATGCTGGTGTTGACAAAGGGCTGTGAGACCCACTCAGAATCGTTTGAGAGAAGGAGAATGCACATGGAGCAGCTGATGAGCCATGGCAGCCTCCTTGTAAAGATCAGCCTTGATCAGAGGAAGGAATGATTTCTTCCCCACATGGTAGAGCACAGCAGATCACATCATGGCCTAAAGCCTTGGACCAGTGTCAGAACTGACAGAGGCTTTGGGGGGAAATTGTTCAAATGAAGGGATAAGCAAAGTTATGGCTGTGTGCTATTCAAAGCAGGAACTTCCTCTTTAATTCCTTTGTAGAGGACAAAGAATGAGCAAGTTTAATTTCCCTATTGTTTTATTAACGCATTTCTTGTCTTTTCCCAACAGAAGTTTGTTTTATTTTTCTAGGAGCTGCCCTGGCCTGAAGCCTGAGCCCCAGCCAGCCCTCCACTTCCTTCATCAGTGCAAACATCCCACTCCATTATGGGTTCTGGTTTGTCATCTACGTGATTTTCCAAAGTGTGCTGTGTACAACACATTTTCCTGAAGAATCCTATGATTACCATTCTGCTTGATTTTTGAAAGGTTTGGTATTTTTCTTTATAGCTTGGTCTAAATATCAGAAAACACCTGTACAACAAAACTGGAAGTCATATGCAGTTACTAGTTAATGCCTGTCAAATGGCTGTAAATCTGAAAGGAAGCAGGGTGATTTTGCTTTAGCTTTTGTCAATAACTCTGACTTTTTCCTTTGGACTTCAAATCCCTTATCCCTGTGGTTATTAATATCATAACAGCTGATCCATAAAATTCTAGGTGGGCACTTTCAACAAGACCTAGAGGGCTGAGTTTTCAGGGGGTTTAAAATATGGCACCACCTCCTGCCAAGGCTGAAGCTATGAACCTGTCAGATTTTGTCCTGGAAAGAAACTCTGATTTTGAGATGATGTTATCATTGAGAAGCTTGTCCTCTGATTAGGTTTCAAGCAGATTCAACACAAAACTTGATCAGTGGAGAGATGACCACTTATAAAAGCTATGGCTACAAGACAGGCTGTAGGTAAACACACATGGGGGACATGGAGTGCCCTTGCAGGACATTCCAGCCTGGTGACACCAGGAGGAGGAAGCTGCTGCCATGTGCTGCTGTCCCCGAGGGATCTGCACTATAAAGAACCCACCCAATGCACCAGAGCCCTGAGCCAGCAAACCTCAGCCAGGGCAGTCTCTGCAGCAGCTCAGGAGAATTGCAAAATGAGGTTGGGAGCTTTTGAAGCTGGCCAGCCATCATTGCACCAGTTCACATAGTCTTGAACCTTGGATAAAAAGCATTCGGCTCTGTTTAAAAACAGTCAGGATAACTGCTGTATTTTTGGGGTCAAATGTGACATGTTATAAAAATTCAAGAGGATGCCCTCAACTACATTGTGTTGCAATCACCAGAGATGGGAGGTCAAAACACTTGCCCCGCCCTTCATGTCCTTTTAGGGCCTGAAGCAGTCTGTGTATGGCACTGGTAATAGGATCTTGCATAATGAAATTATTCTCTATGTTACTTCTCCAATTACAACTGTTAGCAAAGTTAGACTCCATTTTTTAATTGTTGTTGAAAATACTTTAATTTTCTTCCAGCTGGGAAGCTGGGGCAAAATAGGGGAACTTAGTAAGTAGGTGCCATCCTTTTTGATGCCTGAAAAAAACCCTGTCTTACTATTGGGCTCTTGAAAATGTAAATGGCTCCCATGGGGATCTGATGGTTTAATCAACAGTTATGATAAAAGATGGTAATTTTGCCAATATACTCTGGTATGGTTTCATCTTTAACATATCTCTGAGATTGTAAGCAATCCCTTGTCAGTTTGATAGTGAAATCTTGATAAAAGCTGTGGTGGAATTTTACATAGGACTCTGTAAAATGAGTTAATAAATCCTATTTAATTTCATAAGAAAAAAGGAGAGAGAGAAAAAAAAACTTAAACTCACAAAACCAATGTAAAGTTTCCTGGGTAACTATCAGAAGAAATGGCAAATTCAACACAAGCATTTTATTTCTTTTCTTGCTCCCTGCACGTGCTTTTCATTCAGAGAGGGGCAGAAGTTACCCCCACTATTTCTAAAACATAGTGATTTGTCAATGCCTTATTTGTGTAAAATGGATACTATAATAAAAACAAGTGACAAAATACTGGTCCTTTGTAGATCAGATTCAGATTTTTCTTGCATAACCTACAATTTTCCTACTGTATTTTGTGGTCAGCAATGCCAGTTTCAATGAATTTTCAAATTATAAAATGAAAGGGGTAAAACTAAACTCCTCCTGAGTTAAGGTATGTATTTCTGAAATTTTAAATTTTAGGGTAATTTAATCCATTTGCAGTTTAACAATATTGTCAAAATAAATGGCAGATTATAAATAATTGTAGGGCACATGTTTTAATTATCCAAATATTGCAATGGTTTTATCTCGAATACTGTTCCCAAAGTCCAGATAGTTCCTTTTCAATCCCTTTACTGGCTAATATCAGAACTGAAGATAAACAAACTGTGCCCTTTTAACCTGTAGAGTTTGATTGGCATCATGTTAAACTAACATTCCTCTACCCTAAGAAAACACAAACCCAGCTTTTTCCAAGGTAGAAGGAAAACCTCAGGGCCTTTGGATAAGGTCATGTTCAACCCCCTTTCCTTCCTCATTTGTAACATCTTCCAGAAGCACAGAGAAATGGCAATTTTGTTTTGGATCACTAAAGAATGGCATAGTTTGACTCAGATTAAACATAAACACAACTAAACACGAGTTGCAGGAGCAGGACTACTTGAAGCCCTCAGAGTGAAGGTAGAGAAGGGAGGATGTGTGGCTTTATCTGCATGGAATAATCACACACCAAAAAGTTGAAAAATTTTCTGTCTCTTTTTTATTGCCTCTGATCAGATGAGAGTTATATGTCACAATTGAAGAATTTGTTATCTGTCTTCAAATCTACAAGTAAGGCCTAATTCTGAAATTTATCACAAAAATGTCAAAGACTTTTATGCAAATAGACTTGAAATGTTAAAAATATTTTTTTCTTTAAATTTCTCTTGAAAACAGCACTGTAGTGGCAAAGGCCCTGCTGAAATCAGAATCTGGGAGGGTTAGTCCTTCATGTCCATATCCCACTCTCATTGAATGCATGAATTTAACTCTTTTGCAGGAGAAAGTTTTTATTGAAAATTGGTTTTATAATAGCCACAGATACGTTTATGGTATGTTAGACTCTTGTGCATAAGAAAAAAATGCAATTTGACCATATGGAAAATTTATTAGAATAAAATAAAATATTATGAAAAGGTTATAATGTCTCTATAGCCACTGTGAACAATTCTATGACATGTATAGGACAATTATGTACCTTTTAGAGGTTTCTACAACTTACATGTAAGAAAAGGAACCTTTATTTTTGCTGTGCTACTGTGATTTTAGGAGTATTTCTGCATCCATCCATATGCAGTTAAGTACAGTTTCTTGGTACAATTGATCACTTCTCTCTAAATTAAAATCCCTGATCAGAAGGTACTTATGAACTCATTCTGAATTTCCAGCCCACTAACCGGCTCTTTAACCAAACTGGGGCCCGAGTACAGGCCAGCACAGAGGAGAGCTTGTGTCCTCTGGGTCTGTTCAGGTTCACCTGCACAAGCCCAAAGGCAGAAAAGTAAATATTGTGTGTCCTGTCCCTTTTTTTTCAGACCCTAAGTACATGGAGACAAACAAACAGAAAATCACAGAAACTGAAACAAAGGCTGTGTTGACAGAATTGTTGTGTAGTAGTGATCCACAGTGCTTTTGTCCTCTTCTAGAAGTAAAATAAATTCTATCTTGTATTAATATCATTGATGCAGCAAGTACTGTTGTGATATTTTATCCCATAAAACTATAAACCATGGTGGAAGTTTGCAGCAGGGCTGAAAGCTGATTCAGCTTGAATACCATGAACTTGGTTAAGTAGATGAAGAAATGAGAAATCTGTATCAGGGGTGTAATATTAACAGTTTGTGTGCCCAGGAGCCCCAGTGAGCATGCACTGTTTGTTTGGACAAGTGCTACTGGATTTCAGGACTGGCCTCCAGGTCAGTGTCAACGGGGGGGAAAAGGTTTCAGGAATTTTCTGTCCAAGGCTGCAATCAGGTTTTCCCATATTTTCCCAAGAGTTGATAGATGCAGCTCAGTAAAACAAAGATGTCACTGTTGTCATGTTCTTCACATTTTGTACTTGAAATATAATGGCAGTAACTTCCCAACATCTCTGTTATTGATTCTGCACTATCAGAAATCTGCTTTTCCTACAACCCATATGAAACTGAGGAAGTATCCTTAAAATCAGGAGTTAATAGGTTCAGTCACAAAGTCTCTCGGTTTTTTACTATGGTTTTCTCTAAGTGGTTTTGACAAGCAATAGAAGAGGAATACAGATATTAAAGATATATTTAGCAAGATGTGCATGGAAGTAAAAGGTTTTTTGTCTAAGTTTTATGAAACTTTTCTGTTTTAGAAACTGAGATGAAAAGGAACTCTTTGTGGAATTTAAATAATAGGTGAATTGTATGCCAATACTTATCTTGGATTCAGACCTGTGTCTTTTCTTTTTCAATATCCATATTCCTAATTTTTAAGACAAGCTAACTGTAATCGTAGGGTAAAGAATCATTAAACTAGGAGATCCATGAACAATATTAAGAATAATTCAGAAAGTTTAAGTACTTTTAAAGTCTGAAAATTACCCAAAAAGATATCTGAAGTAAGTTTAAAGAATGGTATTTAAGATAGGGAATAAACCAGAAGGAAAAAGGAGTTTAGGCTTGGTGATCTCAGTAGATGATTTCCAGTCCTGCTTGGCTTTTAGGTGCAGAACTTGCCCTTTGGATTATTTCAGCAAGACGTGAATGTGCACACCTGTGAGGAATGATAAAGTTATTTAACTTGGAATGGAGTGTGGGAAAACATCTCAAGTTTTGATTTCACCACAAACTTCTATTCTGGCCATGATCAAGGTATTCAGAGAATTCCGGAAATATATGAACATAATGGGCAACTCCCTTAAACATAATAAGACTCCTTTAAACAACCTGTGAAACTTCTTAGTTTCCTTACCTGTCACTACTTTTTCCATGCAAAAGTTGGGGTTTTTTTCTTTGTTTTTCCTGAAGACGAATTGTTATTTTCTGCATCTGAAGCCCTCTGCACTGTGTACTTTGAGACAGACTGTTCCTATCTCTTTTCACCAGGCTGTCACACACTTGATGACTTACATGCACTGTCATTCTTCTTAGGCAAAACAAGCCTGTTTGCTCAATCTGTACTCCAGGCTTTTTGGGGGGTGTTGTATAACTCTGCTTGCTGTTAGTGCACCCGCTGAACTTGTTTATGACTCATATGCTTTCCTTACAGGGATTTAGGTAGAAGAAACGTCTTTGCAAAACTTCCCAGTGTTTAAATGATTTATTCAATGACATCACTTATGGATTTTACTGGGGCAAATGGAATGTCCTTGGGATGCTGTGTTGTACAGATCTATTACAAACCAGTTAACAAGGACATTTCATGTAATCTAATTTTAATTTACATAACCTTTTACAATGGGATTATTAAGGCCTAGGCATTGTGATGCATGTATGGAAGTGAGTGCACCCCTGCCCCAAGTGCCAGAGTCACTTGGCTGCTAAGGAGAGTGCAGCATTCCACCTCAGGCTTGGAGAATTCCTGTGGATTTGTGTTCTTTCATTTGGAAACACAACCTGCCTGTAACAAACTGAAAACTGTTTCAGGAAAGTGTTAATTTCTGTGTAGAAATGATGTTTCCCAACTCCACACTAGAAAGGATTAGGTAAGAACTTGCTAATTGGAGGAGGTGGGAGGGCCTGGGTTTGTAGGCAGGGCAGGTGATAATGTAACTGGTGGAGAATACAAACAAATTATGTGATTTGTTTTGCCTGCCTGGTGCTGGAGATGCACAGCAGGGCGGAGGGAAGGGGTAGCTGGAGGGGAGCAGGCAAGGAGGAATCTGACTTTAATGCACCTTAAGGTTCCGAGTGAGCAGAGCTCTGATTAGCACTTTGCTCGAGATGACTTGGGGTGAGAGGAAAGGACAAACGAGTAGTGAAAGAAGGCGGGTTTCCTTTCTCAGATTTGTTTTCAGGCGTGACTCTGAGCTCCTGTGTTACATTTGACCACTGCCTGATGATGTGTGGCCTGTTACTACCCAGCAGCCACCTGTAGGCTGGTATGGAAGAGCAGGAGTTTTGCTTAGTGGTATTAGTGAAATATGCCCGATAAAACCATGACAGCTGTTTTCTGCCGTAGAAAGGCCAGGTTTCATTCCAATTTAGGTTGCCTTTTGAACAAATCCTTGGTATTAGCTACAGCTTTATACAGTATGGAGATTGGTGGGAACACTTTGTTATTCTCAAGCACAGGCACTGAAGAGTAATTCAGTCATTACATATTTTAATACAAATTACAGCTTCCTGAGTAGCAACTATAAATAAGCTCTGCTGCCATGTGTGGAACAGGCAGATGAGCCTCGTGCTCTCACAGAGCAGCCCCATAATTGAGAACCAGATGCTCCTAAGCTCCAGCCCTGTTTCTGGTCTTCATGTGCATGCTTGAGTGATTGCCTGCATCAGTGAGTTGTAATTAATTAGTTCGTGCCTAGGAATGTGCAGAAGGTATAAAAGCACTACAGAAAGTATTTGAGGAGGTGTTTTGTTGCTCCACTTCCTTGCCATCAGAAGTAGGTGGCGTGACCTGTTGAAAAGCACCTAGATAAATATATGTTTCACAAAGAAGGGGTGTTAATATTTGTTCCATTTTCTTATTAAGTGAACTATGAAAGTGAATTGTTAAAGCTTTCTGTATTAGCCTGTAATGAAATTCAATCTTTTATTTATTTGATAGGCAGCTAATGATGATGTCTCAGCCATCAGCTGGTGCTTTATGTTGATCTCAGCTATTATTGTGGATGGTGATTTTTTTATCACTATAATTTTTATTAATGACATGAAAGGCTACCAACTATAGATGATGATGGTATTGTAATAACAGAATGAAAATACAGTGTTTTCACAGTGGCCTAGAGATGCAAACTGCACACATCTCTGTGTTTTAAATGAGTGATTCTGTGCTAGGGAAAGTACCAAACATGCTCCCTTATCAATGGCTATTTTTAGGAATGTTGTAGACTTATCACATACTTCTAGAGATGGTAACTTCATATTTAAACAAGGCTATTTCTGGCAGTTATCAAAAATTTGGTGAAATGTGAATTCTGTGGTTCTCAACTTATTTAGAAAATATGAATTAATTCTAGTATTCTAACATTAATATTTCTTGATAAGATTTTAATCACTTGACTGCTAGGTGCTTGAAACACAGTCTTTCAAACAGAAGATGTGCAAGGAGATAAATGTATCTTTCATCTTTGGGCAAACAGATCACAGCTTGTCACCCAACCAAGTATAATGCAGGGACATCTGATGGCTGAATGTCTTACATGTAGGTAAATAATAACAGATAATGCAATTAACTCAACAATAATGTAGCTGCCTAACTACTGGATAAATCTCTGTTCCCTGCCCTCCACCCTGTTCCTGGGGTGTTGTTACCCGGTGTTGTGCCTTTCAAAGGAGAACCTGTCTGTGTACCCAGACTCGGCTGGAGGAGCACAGAGCTTTGCCATCTGCCTTACGAGCTTGCCGAGGGTTTTGAAGACAGGGCAAGTTGATAAAGAAGTCTCAGTAGCTCACTAGGTCTGCTGTAATACAAACAGAAACACCTTGCCTGGGAATGCATCCCCCCAAACCTCAGAGCTGGTCAGCAGGGATCGAGTTGCAGCTGTTAAAGGTATTTCTGCCTCAAAGGAGGGTGAAGCTGCAGGTGTTTGCTGTCCATGACCCAGCCCGAGGTGCAGGTGTGAGCCAAGCAAAGCAGAAACTGCTCCACCGCTGCAGCGTCGCTGAGATGTTTCCCTGTTCTCCCAGTGGCATTTCCATTGTGGATGTGGAACTGTGATTGCTTGGTTTCAGCCTCTGAAGTTTCAATACTTAAACCCCTTGGAAGGTGGGAAGGGTAGGGCTGGGCTCCCTGTGCATTTGCTGGTGGCAGGGAGGTAGAGGAGGGAAATCTTCCCTCTTTTTAACAGCTGAGAATATTATATTAAACACTCCACTTCTTGGCGAGTAGTGTGCTGCTATATGGCCAACCTTTGCTGTGTTAGGAAAGTGATTTTTATGGGGCACCAGTTCTAAACCTAGGCCATCAGGAGTATGTAAACCACCCTTATTTATACAGCACTTCCCGTGAAAACGTAGGTGCGATCTGTCTATTTGCCAAGACAAAGAAGTGGCGCTGCTTTTTTTGGAAATACTGGGTGTTTTATTGCTCTTATTTTACTTCACAATAAAATTGCATTTTTTAGAAATGGCCTGTAAAGTGGGCCAAAGATTTCAGTTGCAATTTATGCCTTTGCATCACTGTCTTCTCCCTCTTCCCTGGGGAATATACTACAGCAATATTTGAAATTGCTGTAAAATGACAATATGTGCCAGAAAACCCACCCTGCTTTTCTGAGCATCAGCTTCTTTGAGAAGGCAGTTACAAAAAGGGCTCTATAATCTTGGGAAGGTGTCACAATAATGAGCTTTTTGTGTCCATCCTTAACCTTTCTGCTGATTATTTTAAGTATAAATATTAATATATTTCAATATCTTGCTGTACATTAAAATGTTAAGAGAATCTTTAAGTCTATACATCTTGCTGAATCTCATTCATACAACTTTATATGGCTTGAAACTAGTGCGGAAAAAAATGGAGCATTCTTCCTTTTCCCTACAGTTTTAGAAAGCATATTCTGTCTGTGAAATGAAGTTTATGTGTGGGGTATTTGGATTCACTGGCTGTGGGGGGCAGCTCGGGGGATGGATAATGTGGGATCATCAATTCTTGAGTGCACAGGAGTGCTTGTATGAGATGAGGATATTTAATAGGAAATGATTCTGAATAGAAGAGAGTGCTACATTGTTATAAAACTTAAATGAGAAGATTGTAGTGTTATCAAACAAAGTGTGCCTGGCACTTTATACAGTTTAAATCTATTGTGAGTCCAAAACATGTGGATTCAGAAAAAAAAGTAAGTTTGCCATTTTCAGTCCTCTGCATCTCTCATTTCTGATGTGTGTGCACAGTGCTCTTATGAGGTTTTGATGTGTTTTGTTTTTTTCCTGTTGCATCCTATCCACAATGCCTGAATGTGTTAATGACTCATGGAGTACAGGCATTGTCTTTCAAATGAGTTCTATTTTGTGGGCTGGTGAATTCCTAACAGAGCACATCATCTTGATTCATTTGAAAAAGATACTTAGCTTCTTTCCTAAATCAAATCAGTTTCATAAAAAGGTATAGATGACTGAGACTTACAGATAAGACCAGAACACTAGATTTTATTTTTTTCAAGTCAAAACTCCACTCAATACTTTCTTACAGCTGTAAGAGTGGGGAAATAAGAATTTTATATTTGCCTCTATTTCGTGAATTTATTTTTAACTAACTAGTTATGTATGATTTTTTTCCCCTTCTTTTTGGACTTGAATACTGCTCAGCTCACTTGTGAGGGCTTTTTGTTAAATTCTTGTAATACTAGACCTATGTGAATTAATCTTCATATTGTCTGTAAGGATAAATGTTTCTCTATAAATCTTGCATGCACTTCTACCTTTAAAATACAAAATGAGCTCTATTTGTAGATTAATTGGTACCTTTTCTCATACAAATGACAAAAGAAACCTGAAGCATATTAGTAATGTGATGGCAGTACTACTTCAAGCACAATTACCTTGTCTTAAGTTGAAGATAATCAGAATTACAGAATTAACTCTAGCAATAATGGCCACTTCTTCAAGTGGAATTAGTAAGAAATTAAAGGAATGCTTGTGCTAATGTAAGTCTTTGCATGCTTTTTCATCTTGGGAGGCATGTGGAAATAATAGAATGAAAAACAGAGTGAGGTGGGGTTTTTTAGAAGTATTATTCTACAGTTTTGACTGTTTGTGATTGTGGTGATTTGGTCCCTCAAAGCCAGATCTTGAGTCTTGAGACAAGAGGCATCAAATCTGGTCATCACACCTCAATTGTGAATTGTTTTTTTTTCTGTTTGGGTGTATTGTAGATGGAAGTCATTCAGCCTCTGGGAAGTCAGTTTTTCAAAAACTTTGTGCAGGCTGTTAACAAATGGACAACAGTGGATTTATCAAAAAGCAAGTTACAAACCTCTGTCAGTGTCAGTGGATGAAAATTCAACTGTGGGGCATCTATGTGAAGACAAAGTTGTTGTGTGCTAAATAATATATATTTAAACTTAGTTTTTGTGTCAGTCAGTAAACATTATGGATCTGCTTGAATTTCATGTTAGAATTTTGTTAGTGTTCATATCAACAAGTTCTGATAAAATTCTAATTGAGCATAATGATAAATTAATTTCTAATAATACATGGAGCTCAAACACCATTAAAAAACAACAGCTGAACTACAGAAATGTAAAATAAACCCTTTGTGTAAGGATGTGTCTGCAGAACTAATCCAGGAATTTCCCCAGCAATAATCTTATCCACAGGGTCAGTAACCTTCTTGCATCTGTGTGTCACACTATTTTTCTTTTCCTGAATAACTCTTCAGGATCTGGTAGATAATGCCTATCTTGAGGCAAAGGACTGATGAGCAACCCTGCTGCAAGGTCTGGAGTCCTCCAACAGCAGGGGTTGTGTGGTAATGCACCCCACACTCCCAGCAGGTGCTTCCAAATAGGGAAAGAGTTTCAGTTTACCTGCAGACATTTTAGGAAGTTCAATTAGAAAGTTCTGTGCCCTTCTCACTGGTTACCTAATTGGTTCAGGGTCAACAGTAAGCACCTATTGGATCTTGTCTCTGTTCTTCAAATCCTGTATCTCTCCTTATTGGTGACAGGCCAGGTTGTCCCTCCTAAAATATTCAGTATTTAGGAAGGATCACAAAGGCAAGAGAGGCTCTTGGGAGTGTTTGTAGCAGGGTGTTAGAGGTTTTCTCAGACGCCTGTGTGTGGCTTTGCATTTGTTTTCTGTAACGTTTGTTATTTTATTATTTTTCTTTATTAAACATTTTACTTTTCAAAACACCTCTGAAGAGCAATCTTGCTGAAATTAATTTTAGCCACTTCTCTGTCAAGGCTGTAGCCTCGGAGATTGATACCTTTACACATAGTTAATTACATTCTGACCATGTGCTGACCTGTATCAGGGTTGATAGGAGGGACAATCCAGTCTCCTGCTCTGCTGGGCTGCAGGAGGTGACTGGCTCAGCCTCCAGTAAAGGGGAGCTGCCACATCACCCTGGGCAGGCTCTGGGGGTATTCACAGCTTTGGAAACCTGTCACAGCTGAGGTCAGCCTTTTGTGCTGGGGGCTGCAAGTGGAAATGTAGAGGGAAGACTTTCCTGTAGCATTGAGATTTTGGGCTCTAAGATGATTATTGTGGGGGTCTTGGTTAGAGAAGGACTTTTAAGAGATTGAGAAGCATTTCCATTGCATGACCTGATTTATAATACACAGATACTCTGACTACTTAAGCAAACTTCTGCTGCAGTATTGTTGTGTACTACTTTTCACGTGTTCAAAAATTTTTTTTTTCAATTATCTGCTCACATTCAGCATAAAAAACCATTTGCCTCAGAATCACTCCACCAAAAACACTACTGATGGGGAGGAGAGTTTAAAAAGATAATTATTGTTTTAGATTTCTTTAAAGTGTAAAGAGTAGGTACCTGTCACTGGAACTGGGGAAGACATTGTGCTGCTTCTGGCCTGTTCTCACCAGCAGAGCTTTGAATGTTGGCAGCCCAGCTTTGGCAGGGGTACATTTCTTTGGAGGAAAGTGGGGGGGATCACTGAACATCATTCATAAAAAACACCACTGGGAGCTGTTTGCTGTACTGGGGAGCTCATTCTGAAAGCAAAACTCTGCATGTACAGAGCCTGGTGGAAAGTTCAGAGTAGGTGCAGAACCTGAACACTGAGGGGCTTTTCTCCCCAAAATTTCATCTTTTATCTGATTTCCTATCTGTGGACACTGTCTTTGGAGGTGATAGTAATGTGAATAGTTAAAACAAAGCTAATAAGTCTGGAAAAAAAATGCTACATGAAAGCAAGACAGAACCCTGGCTGTGGGAAAACTGGGGTTTAAAATGCACTGAGAGAAAAACTAAAAGGATGTGGGCAAAGAGAGATCAGAGAGGGGAGTCCCAACATCTCTGAGTCCTCAGGTGAACAGTATAAAAATTTCTTTTTAGCCTTTTTCCATGCACAAGAAGAAAGCCACTGAAGATTTATTTGTTATTTGTTTTGGTTTGGTTTATTTTTGAGGGAGGGGAAAGGCATTTGACCTTTATCCCATCTAATTACCCATCAGATTCCTCTAATACTTGAACAATAGGAAAGGACTTCACAAGTAAAAAATCTAAAATTTAAATGTGCTTAGGTTGGAGATGCCCAATTATCTACCCAATAGTTTGAAAAAGTTCCAGAGGCTTGATGCAAAATCTGTTCGATTTAAAGGAAGTCTTTAATGGGCTCTGGATTATACTTTAAAAGAGGAGATCTACCTTAGTCTGCCTATTCCCTTTTGCTGTCAATTTCCTGGTTTGGAAAATTTAAACACTTGGCTTCTGTCATTTGAAGTAAAAGTGAATTCCTTTATAATAAAAACACTGGAGAGAACAATAAAGATTTAGATGAATTAAGAGGTGTTGTATTCATAAAATTCTTTCCCGTAGCCAGTGCTTGGGTGGTCATCCTCTGCTCTGAAAAGTTCTACTTGGAGCCACCGTGTTCTCACATTGTAGATGGAAGACTGGGGATTTGTTTGTTTTACATCTACTTGTTGTCTGTGTAGAAATGCCAGGTGTGACCTTCTCTGTCTTTGTTCCCATTTGTACCCTTTGTCTGATACTGTGTGACTTGTTGATTCTCTTCCCATTGGACAAGAAATGTTGATATACCAAGGAAGTTTCCAAGGGACCCCTGACAAAGTACTCTGGCCCACTTTAAACAACAGGGCTGCATGCTCAAGAAGGCTTGATCTATCTTTTTAAGAGGTAGGTATTGCAATTCTGAGAAGGATAATGGATATTCTCTATTTAGGTGATTTGTTTTGGCAGAATCCAGATGCAACGTCAGATAGAATAATCATAATTGTTATAGCACAGTTCCATATATTCCTTGGAGGACATGTCTCACTCTCCTAGCTCCTTGTCGTTGAACTTGGGGGGTGTTGTGGTAGGTTTTTTGTTTGGTTTGTTTTGGGGTTTTTGTTTGGTTTGGTGTTTTGTTTATTTTGGTGAGGTTTTTTTTATTTGTTTGTTTCTGGTTTCTGTTTATTTCTTTTGGGAGTAATTCATTTTATTTTAGACTACATGATTCCAAGGAAACAAACAAAAATATCCCAAATGCTTTTGTTGTTTTGTTGTTAGTGGCAACATTGAGCCAGTGCTATTGAGGAATAGTGGTTCCTCTCTGACTGGAGCTTCCCGTTGCTGTAATACACATCAGTTCTCACCTGCCCTGGAAGATTCTGCTTCTGGAGGCACAGAGACACATTAGATATGTTTGTGTTTGTTTTGTTTGGAGTTGTAAACCCAAGTGTAATCAACATTACATGACTTTCCTGTGAATGGCATAATTACATTCACACGCCAAGAGTGAAGTGCTTTGACAGTCTCACAACAAAATTCATTCAAAGCTCTGAAGCAAAAAAAAAAGGAAGGAAATGCAAAATCAACTATTGTCTTTTGGTGAGAATAATAACATCTGAGACTCCATCGTGCTTATCCACCAAATCCTATGTGGAATGGTTTTTTATGTGCAATAGGCTGTTTACAGCGAGCCATTTAAAATAATAGCCCGTGAGACCGTTCCCTGATGCACACTGCTCTACCTGCAGAGCCTGCCAGATACCATCAGGAAAATGGACCATAAAAGCAATCCAAACCCTGCATTCTTAGTGGAATTTATCTGATAAATACCTTGCTAAATCCTAAGTGTTTCATTCATCTTTTTTAAGTGTGATACACTGATCTGCTTATCTGTTTAGCCTCACTGGCAGCATTCTCTCCCGAGGTTAAAACACATAAGGAAGACACATCCATTCACCTTAATAACTGTTATCTCCCAAAGAATAAGAGCTGCAGAGTCATTAATTAAACATGATCATTCTGGGGAAGATCTCCTGATGAAGATGTATGTATGACTCATTTGGTGTCAGTAAACTCTATTTCAAATACAGTTTTTCACGTTTGACCATTTTCAGTGTCAGGTAAAAACTTGTCAATAAAAGGGCCTGTGTATCTAAAAGCATAATCTGTAATAGACATAGAACCAGTACCTTTTACCTCCTTCTGCTATCTGTAATGTGCAATAATGGAATTATGGCAGATGAATAGTCTTATTTTTTTGTCATAGGACTAGAAGCCAGGAACTTTTTTTGCTGCCATCAAACTCTGTGAGAGATAGAAATTGTTATATGTAAATTTCTGTTTAAACACACTACTGTGTGATTTAAAGTTTTATTTTAATGCCACTTCAGAAGAAAGTCACAACAATTCTAAGGGTTTTTTTAAGACATTTGAAGAAAATTTTCTTAAGCAAAGCGCTATTTCAGTCAAAATCAAAATATTTCTATGTCAAGCGCAATATAAATCCCAGTTTCTTACTAGAAGTATCCAAGTGTTTGATATCGATGTGTTTCTGATGAAAAGAAGTTGCATTTCTGTGAAGTATATTTGAAGTCTGAAAAGGTTTCATCTTTTTTCCTCGCCTTATGTTTTACCTTATATCCTTGATTCTTTCTTATGTAGATGTCCACCTTCTGTTTCTTCATAATTTCAAACACCTCTGTCTTTCCTTTGATGTGTTTTTTCTCCCTATCTATAAGATATTTCTCACAAACTTAATTAAGTAGACCTTTGTCTTCAAACTGCATGGCTGGGAGATACCAGAAGCTACTCTAATGGAAGCATAATAAAATAGAGGCACAAAATTTTTTGACTGTACTTGAAAGTGGAAGGGGAGCCATCTACTCTGTGGTTTTGAACAACAGGGTAAATTTTCCCTTCTACCTCTATCCACTTGAAATTAATATGTTCCAATAACGAGTAAGCTAAAGGCCCATTTTGCTTCTCTTCAAGACCAGTAGTAACTAAAAAAACCCCCAGAAAAAACTGTGTGTTTATCAATGCTGCTCAGGGGATGCTGGATCCCTTGAAACTTGAGAAACGCAAAGGTATCATCCATTGATATAGTTCTGAAAGTGTCTTTTGACAAGGTGAGCAGAGGGGATTTTTTGTTCTATTTAAGGTATCCTTAGGCTACCTACCTGGAAAAATAATTTAATGTGTTTATGAATATAAAGTGTGTGAATATAAAGTTGTGAATGGTTTGTAGGGTAGAAATCATTAATTCTGGCCAGAACACAAACATCTGTCATCTAGTCAATGAGAATTTTGGCAGTAGCTCCACCACTGGATAGATGGACCAACAGACCTTTTCTGTTCCTGGCTATGGGGCCACTTGTATTAATAGGAGCAGTAAAGTCTGGGTGCCTTCTTTTTATTTTCCACTAAAAACACACAGATGACATGTGGTTTTGTGTTCCAAAGTACTGTCCTCAGACTCTTTCTCAAATACATTCTTCTGTTCAACAGCAGTATTGGGATTGTGAGTTTCTGGTTGGACAACTACAGTTATATCAACCCAAGCAGAGGGAGTAGTTTCCAAATAAAATTGCAGGTGTGCAACCCTGCACTTCCAGAGAATCTTTTATCAAGTTATATGTCCAGTGGAAAATGATCAATAAAATGGAGAAAGGTAAAAGAAATACCCTGAAATAGCTGGTGAGTGAAGCATCAGCTGGGCTGGTCGTCTGGTGTGGTGCTGAGGCTCCACATTTCCACTCAAAGATTCAAACCTCTCCATTTGCAGAGGAGTGACCTACATTTTAGGTCTTTTTTCTACAGTCTTTTTTTGAGGCTGACTCTTGTACTTTGGGGAAAATTCTCCAGAGATACTGGTTTCCCTCTCATGTAGAATGTGAATCATATGGAAAATGTACCAGAGCTGTGTGGGAGTAGCTCTTTCGTGCTGAGATAGGATGCTGAGATTCAGCCCTTTCCTTTGGGACCAGATGCCAGATCTGTGTTCTGACTATCTTTGGTACATATGTGAATCTCCAAAAGGGCTCATTTATAAAAGGAGTAGAATATCTGATCTGAGATCAGTCATGTAGATCTAAGGGAAGGGTTTTGCCTTGAGTGCGAATTAGTCTCAAAGACAAAATTCACAGCAGCCTACTTGTTAATGAATTACAAAGTCTTTATTTTTAAACATTTTAAGTCTTCTTAAGTTCCCACAAGGAACTCGTTATGCTTTGCACTTGGAAGAAAATGGAGAAAAGGAAAGTGGTGCTTTGGAGAGTGGAGAGTTGGGTTCCAATACAGATGAAGTTGGTGCAATTTTACACATATAATGTAAATAAAGGTACTGATAAATAGAGCATGCACCATTGGTGTCTGCATGCTCTAATCTGTGATATGATGCATATTTATGAACTTGCATATGATTAAAAGCTGATGTTCCAAGTGTCAATCAGCCCAATTCATACACAGATCATTAGAGGAAATGCTTCTCTAGAAATGGGCAGCATGTGTGCAGTGTGGACCTGTGCCTGCAGATTATATGAATTCCCATTTCTTTATTTAGAGCTTCTTTTATGGCTTGAGACCTGGAAGGTCCTTGAGAAGACATTAAGAAGATATTTATCTAATTAATTACTTTTAAGTCTTGAGTGCGTGTGTGGGTTTTCAGGTTTTTCTTTCTTTTTTTCTTATTTTTATGTGAATTACAAAGCAACAGAGGCATAATTAGTTGATTTTGGAGTATGTGTTCACAAACTCCTGAAATAACTTAAAAATAGGTGAATTTTTCAGTATCAGTAGAAATTTATAAGAATGTCTAGGCATCCTAGGTTTGCTGAAAATACTCAGGAAAATTGTGATTTTGATGTGATGATGTCCTAGCATGTAATAGCAATCACTTTGGAGAGATTTAGGGCTCTGGCCAGTGAGGGGGCACATTATTATTATCAAGACCCATATCAGGAGCTCTTGGGATTTTTAGTGGGAAGAGGACTGGAAGCTGCTTGATGTGGACAATGTGCCCAGCTTAGCTCACAGCCTCACTTGTGAGGGGGGAAGACGCAATTTCTCCATCCCTTGGGAAATGCTTGCCCTGGATCAGAGGCTGCAGAGCTCGTGCAGCTGGTATCTGCATGAGAGCAGAGTTGTGTGGTGATGGGGGAGGAGGGAATTCATCTCACACATCCAAAATTATCTTGATTTTCATTTCAGCTCTGTGGCTCACCTTTAAGAGAAAGCAGAACATGAGCAGCTGTCCAGTGAGTGATTCTGTGCCAGCTGATGTGGAATGTGAGGTCTTTTATGTAGCTAAATGCAGTGATTTAAAACATCTGCCCATAGCCCTGTTTTTTCTATTTGACTGTTGCTCCACAGTGGAAACTTCTTAATGTGATGGAGACTTTTTATCACATGGTATCATATTTTCAGAATTCTCTTTTCCTTCATTTTTAGAAGTAGCTCTGTATTTTCTTTTGAATGATGGCTTATATCTCTATTAACTTTGGGAGTATATTCTTATAGAATTGTAGCTGTTGAAAACTTCTTGTATTTGTGTTTTGGGTTATTTTGTTGTTTTTTTTCTTCTGTGGGAAAAAGATATATTAGATACCATATTACACTGACAGAGATGAATATGAATAGAGGAATATATTTACCTGTAGAGGTAAAGCAAGAGTAATTTACAAGTATAATTTTGGGGTCTTTGTTTAGGATTCTTTTTTCTCCTCTACAAATAACTGCAATTCCAATGTGTGTCCTGGCTGTTAAAAAAAAATATATATATATATATAAAAATTATGAATTCTGCTGTAGAATACATGCTCCATTTGTATGCTCATAGCAAAAACTGGACCACCTTAATTTATCATTCTTCTTTAAATTTGTCAGTTTGGGGATATATTACCTTTTTACCTTTAGGGAAGTGTTATTAATATTTCTTTAGGTTTGATTTGTTAGAAGCTACCCATTTGCAGTTTTTTTTTAAGGACCAGTGAGTTATGAAAATATTTATATAGTTAATCAGTTATATTATTAATGGATAATGGCTAAAAATATAGTAGGTAACTTTATATATGGATTATAATCTTTAAAGGGTTATAGGTCTTTAACTACCCAGTAAAACTATAGAGAATTTACAGATCACTGTTTTATGTTACTAAAGTGTTACAACTTAACTACTTCTTTGAACTTTCATTACTGGCTGTTGAGGCCTTTCAAGGATGACAGTATCTATTTTACCTTTTGGCTGTTACTTTTAAGAAATCTTTGATGTGAGAGCAATATATACATGTATTTAAGTGACAGATTGAGAAATCGAAATAACCCTGAAAATGGTAATTTAAATGGAAATATACTGATATATAGAGAGATATAGATATAATATATATATAATTTACATCAAAGAGATAAATATTGTGCTATTACTCAGTAAATTTTGCAGTTTTCTGCCTTATATTGCTATGAGTGAGGAAAGAATGAATGCTGAGGGTTAATCTTCCAGTCTCTTCTAGGAGTAGCTTCTGGGTCCAATCGACCACCAAATGGGTGCAAATAATTGAAGTCCTTGTGGCCACAGGGCTGTGAGCAGGTAAAATAGGGAAACACTTGCATTTAAGCAGTGGCCATAGCCACTACTAACCCCAATTAAGTCCCGAGTAATTAGGGCTATTCTCATAACTAGTTATTCATGTTCTTGCACATCTTGTTGAGTTAGATCAATTGTCCCCAAAACCTTGCAAATTCAGGTTTAGTACCTGGACTTCTTGATGAAGCAGCAGCAGCTGGTGCAGCATAGAGCCTTGGGCTGAGCAGGCAGAGCCCTGGGCTGGATAGCCTCAAATCTCTTGTGTTGTGGGGCTGGAGGAGCTTCCTCTGCCCAGTGAGGAAATGGAGGTAAACCCTTGATGTGGAATGAGAAAAAGCCACCTCTCTCAGCAAAGTACTGTAAGTTGTGTTTTTCTATTCTCCCCATAGTCCTAAATCCAGCTCTAACATGTTCTGTTAAATAAAATTCAAAGGGTCATTTTCTCCCAAAAGGTCACCTAGGATTTTACTGTTTGTATGTGTCTTATAAAATTAACTCTGTTCTGTCTGAGAAAAAAAACCAAAAACAAACCAACAAAATATGAATATGAAGCTGTCCATAAAACATAGTTTTTAGCTCAGAAAAACAGCACAAAAATTTACTTGAGATAATTGTGTGGACTGTCTTCTTCAATTACTTACAATAAAACTGAATATTTGCAGTTCATGTTATACCAACACAGTCCCAACCTGCTCGGCCAGATTTGGTTTTGAGTAGCCCATAAAATGGTCTGTGCCTTATTTTAATATGTTTTTTTTTCCCCAATACCATTTCTCTAGCTTTTAATCTGTACCTCACAAACCAGGCAGCTATAGATATATGTGATTTTTCTAAGCACTAAACCACACTGATTTTTCTAAGTACTAAACCACACGTTTTGTTTGAAGCCATCAAGTAGGAACAATGTTTATGTGAGTCTGCAACAAATTTCCATGTGTGAAGTCTCTCATTTAATGAAAATCTTCCATTTGCTGAAGCCAATGGCCTGTGCCAGGGCTTTGTGGTGTGTTAGGTGTCCAGATTGTTTGACTGCATCATGAGTTTGCTGTGGTGTCCATTTGCCAGCTGGAGGCAGAATTTCATTAATCTGTAGTATGGAGGGAGAGGGGTGGGAAGTGATGTTGCTCCAAGGCTTTGATCTTTTTTTTTTTTGTTAATGAGCTGGTTTACACCTCAGCTATTAAACAGTTGGAGACTTTTTTTTTTTTTTTTTTTTTTTTGCTATGAAGCCTAAATTTGGAATAATACAAGCTAAGCCAAGCAGCATTTTTCCACCTTCAAGTAATAGATTCTATTGCCCTATAAACTCAATGATTCTTGTTGCCCATTTCTTTCTTTTTGCTTCCTCCTGCCATTCATTATTTTTCTTCCTCTTAACATCCTTGGAATATGGAAAGCATTTGGATTTAGTAGAATGGCTTTTGTTCTCAGTTTTAAAACATGACTCCTCTCTCTGCCACCCATGTGCTGACTGCATCAATTTGTGGGTTTAACCTTTTCTGAACACACATGCACAGAGAAACCCTGCCTGCTGCCCTCATTTTTGGTGGGCTGCAGGCATGCAGGGGTAATCTCAAATTACTGAATATAATTCCTGTATGTTGCTGGATTCTCTGAATTAACCATTCTGTTGTAGGTTGGGGGAAATGAGTTCAGGTTGTGTTGTGCCTTGGTTGTGTTTTCTTACCCAGGGGCAAAGAGGAGACTCAGGGAAATGACATCTTAACTCTGTTGTCTTCTCCTCCTTTAATAAACCGATTGAAGGGTGTTGATGTGTACCAGGGGGACATTATGCCTCATTCTGGGTAGGCCTTTTCCTGAGTAATTTGGCCAGTGGTTTTTGTTCCTGTGGAAAATGGAAATCTGTCAAGAGTAAGAGGTTTAGCAGAGGATGTTGTTGATGACAACATTTGTTTTACCTGCTCATCTGTGCAGGAGTGTGTCAGGTTGTCTTGTTTACACAAGGATGATGTGCACTCTGTGGTTTTGGTAGTTAAAGGTTTCCACAGTTTATTGTAATCTTGGAGCCCCAGCTCTGAGTGTGTCAGCTTTAAGGTTTAGCTCTCTGGTGCAATCCAAGGCTCTGAACAGCTGTGTGTGTAAGACTGGTTTAACAGCCCCCAAAGGAGCCTTAGGTTTTGTTGAGGAGAATAAATAAATAAAGTTACATAGGAAATAAAATTAGAGTTAGGTCTTTTCTTTCTCATATCTCATGTAATGAGGAAAAAGTTTGGTATCCAGAATATTAAATTTGGCAGATCAAAGCAAAGGTGAGAAAAGTTTCATATGGGGCTATTAGAAAATTTTTATTTAAAATTCAGGTGGAACTGATGTGTGTTCAAGGTGTTATAGGTTGAGGAACAAGAGTTTGTTGGTTTGGTTTTTTTTATTATTTTCACAGGTAAAGTTCAATAAAAGCTGAAAAAATATTCAGTCCTCTTGCCCTTCTGAGGGTGAACAAACCATCAATGATGCTTTTACATGTTGTTCAGGTAAAGTAACTGAATGATGAGCACATTCTGAAAAAATTTTAGTTTAATCTCAAATCACCAGAGAGATTAAGAGTTCAGTTAACCCTTGGTGAATTCCCAGAGCCTGCTGCCTCAGAAGGGCTCCTCTGTGTTGTGACTGGAGGGAGCCTTGGGCAGCTTAGAACAGGTACACCAGTGCCAAGTGTGACTGAAATCAGGTGGGTTTAGTTCATCTGCCTCTAAAAACCTCAAAGCAGAGAGGGGACCATGATTGGTGAAGGGGTGTATGTCCATGCTCATGAACCTCTGTTGGCTCATGAACCTCTGTTGCTTCTCTCTACAGCAATGTTTAAAAAAATGGATTCATGCTTGCTTGGCTAAATTCAGTAGGTATGAAAAAACCCTGAAATATTGGAGAATGCAAATTAGCAATCTAAATACTAGTTTCTAATTATCAGCACAAAATTAGACATTTAATAACATGGGAGGCATTCATGGGCATCAATATTTTTCCTTTAATTTTTCTGAAATCTTGATTTAGTGTTAATATCATACTACTGATACTGTTTTCTCTTCCCTTGTCAGTGTCTTTGATTTTTAAAACATGGATAAATTTTTGCACACTGAACTAAAATCCATGAATCTATTCCTTGCTGAACCATTATAATAGTCCTACTCTTATGTCAGTGGTGTCAATAATGCTTCAAGTTCAGACAGTCAAATGGAGGTTGAAATAAGATGATGATGCTCGGAACTCTTGTGATCCTCATTCTGAGTTATATTTGAAGTTTGGAAAAAGTGATAGAGATATCTATCTATATATTGCTGTATCTTCCACCATGAACAGGATAGGTTTGACAGTTTTACTGCTAATTCTCTGTGGTTCCCAGGTTTGTTTTTGTTCAGCAGCTATGTCTGCTCAATCAAACTTCTGTTTTCAGTTTGTGGTTTTGATGGCCAAATGGATGATCTTTGTTTTGGGGGGAAATATCCCTTTTTGCCTGTTGACCATGCAAGAGATGTTTGAGTTAAAGGCACATATTATGAACAAAGAAAACAAAATAACTTGCATTCACTGATTGCCGTGGGCTTTTAATAAGAAGACCAGTGTACCATAGCAGGGATAAAAGGAAAAAGGTGTTAAGAAGGTGGGGCAATGTGGGTCAGAGGGAAAGGTGATTAATTATCACTGAAGACATTCCTTGTAAATGTCTTCAGTGTCAGCTCTTGCAGCTATAGTTAAATAACATTATAATAATATAATTATAAATAAGTAACCTTGTATTGCACTTGTATGGGGATCTCCTACTCCAAAATACAGAACTAAAGGATCTGATTCCTCTGAGCTGCTTCTCCTCCCACAGGAGACCTGAGAGAGAAAAGGATGCTCAGACCAGTTCAGCATTTGTTCTTCACCTTTCACCATTCATTCTTTGAATTTTTTTTTATCTACCCTCTCTTTGTCCTGTCTCCTTGCACTTCAGGCGGAGGATTTGAAACCTTCCCAACACAGTTGCCACTATTGGAAACTTTATATTTTCAGCACCCTGTCAGCATAATCTTAATAGCCTGATGCTTGTAACATGGTTGCAGAGGTGCTGTAAGTAGTATCACTCAAAAGAGCTCTCAGTGTAGGTGAAACAAAATCTTCTACATTCCTCAGACCAAAAATAATATTTACACTATTTCCACTTTCCAAAATGATCTCTCAGTATTCATTGTACCTGCATTGTAAACACTGCCAAGCTTGGGAGCACAGGAGAATGGCATAGGTAGAGATTATCAGATGCATTGCAAACCTTTTGTTCAGCTGTCAGAGCATCTGAATGAAGATGGTTTGGTGTCAGGCATCCTATTATAGCTACTTCATGCTTAGACTTGTTTCATTTGTTCCCTGGGTGAAGCTGGCAGGAGTCACTGCAATGTGAATGATCTTGCACCTGGAATCCTGAGCTTTTGCCCAGAAAATCTGCATAGAACCCCTGTGTGGATAAAATGGTTCATATCCCGCTTGGTTCATCCCAACATTGATATCATTAATACTGATGGCAGATTAAGCTTCTGTCTTCAAAGCAAGGTAGTTTTAATTATGGTTGAAATCCTCCTCTGTACTTTATAGTATTTTACTTTGATGTTATAGTGTTTCTCTGGGTGCCATTTTCAGGTCTGAATATATTGTCCTGTAAAGCCCACTAAGCTGCTTCATGCCCATTTATTGCCCTTAAGAATTGATTCCGTCCCCTGAAGCACTTCCTCATTTTTTGAACGTGTGCCTTTGTAGACTTTACAAGATGTGTTACCACATTAATCATTATAAATTTCAGTGTGTGCTTAAGGTCTTTAATGTTTGGTAGCAAGAGGCTTCACATGTAATAGGTGAATTAAGAGCTCTTTACATACTGAAAAACGTGCAGAATAAAGACATTCTGTAGAACTTGAAAGACTTTGAGAAGTGGTTTGTGCTTTGCAAGTGCTGCTCTGCATCACATTCCTCCATTTGTAGCAGTGCTTTCGACACTTTCTTGGTAAAATTCTCTTTCACGCTGTGTAATTAATTTAAACATTCATCTATGCCTGACTGAAAACTTTTGATGGGTTAATCTTTTCATAAATAAATATATTTTTTGTCCTAAAATTGCCCTAAATTCCAAAGCAAATAAAACAAAAAGTATTTGAAGGTCTGAACTGCATTTTTCTCCAGTGAGATCTATACACTCTGCTTAAGAGCAGAGCAGGACCTATCAATCAAAAATGCAGATACTGATTCACTGGGTTTTCAATTAGAGCCCTGCTCTAGTGAGGAGAAATGAACTGAGCATTCAGCTGACCACAGTGTGTTCTTTGACAACTCATTACTCGCTGTGTTGGAAAACTAACTGGTCAAGGAAACTTACAGTACCTGTCAGGGCTGCAATTTCAGAAAAAGGCACTTGCCTCCGTCAGCAGGGCTGTTTAGATAAACCGATCACTTCTCTAATCGATTCTGAGTGCTGAAAAGTTGCCATGGATACAAGATCCTGCAGCAATCAAAACAGAAGGTACGTTTAGAATTGGAAGTGACAGATTTATTCATCACATACTTAACAAGCCTTTGAAGGGAAAGAGAGAGTTTGTCAGAGTCCTTAGGCTGTGTATAAAAAGATTGTGGAGAAATACTCGGAATTGCCAATAGGCACTTCAGTTGGAGAGGACTGGGTAATGTTTGCGTTAGAACCATTGCACTGATATGTTTGCTTGAAACTGTTGCTCTGGATGACAAAACCATCAAAGTCTGCAAGCCTGTTGTCATTTATCTTCAGTCTCGGGAATGAAAGGTCAGCTGCAAATTTCTGTCCTCTGGTGGAGGGTTTCAAACTGTTCCAGGCTCAGCTTAGGAGGCCAGGAATGCAGCCACTTCTGAATTCAAACCTTTGCATCCTTCTCTCATTCAAAGCAAACTTCAGAAAGTGAGTTTTTAATTTCCCGTACTAAAAATTGCTAGAATCCTGCAGAAGAACTGCTTGGGTTTCTGTGTGATCCTGCTGAGCTGCCTTCTGCTGTCCTGTTTTATGGTTTTCTGAATTTAGTGCATTTTTCAGCTGAGTGTTGCAAGGATGTCACCCCTTCGTTTGCTGATGGTGCCATGTCCTGCTTTGGCACACGGGACTCAGTCCTCAGAAATTCTCACTTGTATTAGTGAGATGGGAAACAAAACAACAAAATTTACTTTAACTGAAAAGTCATGGAAGGCAAATTAAAACGACCAGAAGGAGAGGGGAGTGTTGCAATAATTTCATTCTCCTGGGTAAGCTCCTTGCAGTCTTAGAACTGTGCTGAAATTAATTTTCTCTCTTAGTTCTTTCAAACTTCTCAGAAATCACCTCTCCCCCTCCCACTTCTGTAAACTGAATGTATATTTAATAAGAAGACATGCAAAGCCAAACTCATTTCCTGGTTTCTCCTACATATAAACATACAGTGCTAATTGAATTTTTTTTGTAAATCAATGTTCACAGAAAAATAAAGCATGTTTCCTTAGTTCAAAGCATGTCTGGGTTGGAGGGTTTTGTGCTCAAATCAAGAAACCTCTGTGGCATTATATAAACATGCAAACAAAGTCTGTATAATTGATAGGATTTCTTATAAACATTTTTTTGGTTTTCTTTTCAACCTTGGGGCTTTCTAGTAAAACTCGGAAACCGAAATTCACTTGGAAAAAGCCAAGGGAAAGCGTTCAGTGAATCTGCGTGCAGCAGCCCAGCTGTGTTTAGCTGGCCTCTCCTGCCAGGGAGCCGCTCTGCCGGAGAGGTGCTTGTGCTGCAGAGAGGACACGAGGCAGGACTCTGATGCTCCCAGTTGGTGTTTAAGTGCTCGATCAAACTGATTGTCTCAATCAATGTGGGGTGGTGCTCAGGAGGATGCTCTCTAAAATGCAGAGGCTCTTATTTCACTGCATTTCGGAGTGCTCTTGCTTTTGCTGAGCAATTCAACCCTTGTGCGTTCTGTGATCACAAAAATGAATTGATTTTCCCTGGAATCTTCAGTTTGTTGATCTGAGTACACATCATTCAATACTTATGTCTTCAAGCTCACATACACATTTTAAACTTAAACAATGCATTCCATTACTAGAGATAAATAATGAAACAAAATTTAGTTTCAAATTTAAGTGGCTCTGGCTTAATTAGTCTAGTATTATATGTCTCTTCAGCATTCTGAGGGTTACAAATTAATGAAGCCCATCTCACAACAAAAAGAAATGTTTTTATTAAAAAAATTGAGTTTTTCTTTACTACTATATCTGAAGCTAGTGCTATTCACAAAAAATTTGGGTGCTGCCCAATATTCTTTTGCAAATCTTTAATGCTCCAAAGATGTGCAGAGGAGTGTGATTTATGGTGCTCTCCTGTATCGTGTGTGTCTCTCTCCTTTGTTTCAAACACTCAGTCACAGAGGAAGAACACCTCCTTATGGCCTTCAGAGTCATAAAAAAATGAATAGCCAGATTTTGGAGGAGGGCTGGGGAGCGCTGGAATCCCCAAAACACCTGGAATGCATTTCCCAAAATATTAATCCTAGGAGTAATTTCTAAGAATTCTGAGAAGGGTAAAAGAGTTTAATGCTCCCAAGACACTTGCATGGGTGGCTCTTAAATTATTCCTTCTTTTTTGTTTTTATCTTTTTGCTTCTAGAGCTGCAAAGAATTATTTCTGTAGTTGTCCATTGCCCCACTGCAAACATTTACCAGCTCCTCTGTGAGCACTGCTGGTCTCTCCTTGTGCCCAGCCAGCCTTGTTAGTGTAAACTGATGTTTTCTGGGGTACCAAAAGTATGTAAAGAGACATAGAAGGTTAGAAGGTGCTAGAAGGTTGTTTAGACAGACAGACATAAGATTTTTAATCCATTAAAATAGGTTTAAGTTGATGTTTAAGTGTATGTTTTCTGAACCAAACTTACAGTCTGCTATGGAATCTCATTTGTGAGGGTGCAATATTTCAGACCACTCTGCAACACCAAATCTGTCCATACCCTTCATGTACAGAGAGGAGGGACCATTGCAGGAGTTGATCTCACTCTTACATCTGAGCTCCCAGTAGTTTATAAATGATCACTTATTTATAAATAAAATTTGTTGAATTTCCACTTGTAATTAACTCTCTAAAATCTAATGCCTACTTAAGGAATGATGTTCTTAAAAAATGTATAATTGAGAGGGAAATACATTGTTTGAATGTCAGTTTTCTTGGATAAACAAGTGTGAGAGAATGTTGCACATGGCACCATGCATAGCTTGTAAGGAAAATGCTTTTGTAGTATTTGATACAGGTTAATCTTTGTTATAAAATTAAGTAATTTTGCCTCACTACTTAGATCTACAGTAATTTTTCCTCAGTTATTGTGTTAGCAAGTACAGTATGACCTTATTAGAATAGAAACCCTATTAGTCCTTTGTACCAAAGTCACAAATCACAGGGAGAGTTGCACTGGAATACACTGGGTGGACACTCAGGTTTAGGTATAATACTTCTTGAGGTATGTATTTATTTTAAAATTTATTTATTATAAAGTCCTTGGTGGACTTTATAAAACGTTTAAAATGAGAGGTCCGAGATCAAAATTAACTTTACTCTCTTTATACAACATACAGTAAATCCATTATAACAAACACAAAACCTGAAGTCCTGTCCTGGGATGTAATTGTATAAATTACCTAATGCATCGATTACTTCTCTACTTTTTTTCATGGAAACCCATGATAACTTTCTATTTTAGATAACTTTTCTAGTTTTAGAAGAACTGGTATAGTGTAGTATTCCTAAAGAGAGGAAGGAAAGTATTTTATGCTAAAGAATGGACTATAATTCCTGAGAATGTAATGGCACTGTCCCTTGAAAACCTCAAGCTGAGATAAAACAACTTGTTTCCTGCCTTGGCAGGCTGTTGTAGGAGCAGGGGATTGCAGTGGCCACGGGTTTGAACTGCACCCCCTGATCAGAAGTTCAAACTCCTGACAAGTTTTGATTTATAGCCATGAAGGTTTAGGAATTAGGAGAAGGCCCAGAGCTGCTCCATTGAGCTCCATTGTGTCTGGTTCTGTACCTTGCCCTCTGCTGCAGAGCAGTGCTGGGAGTTCTCTGTCCATGCTGGTCTTTGTGTAGGGCTGTTCCAATAGAGCAGTGCTGGAATGGAAAATTCATCCTGACAAATGAGTGAGCCATCCATTAATTCTGCCAGCACTGAAATGCATTGCTCTAAAACTAGAATCTCTAAAGGCATGAAACTCATTACCTCTTCAAGCTGTCAAGTACAACTAAAATCTAAATTTTTAAACCCTTTTTTTCCCGACACTAATTTCCTTTTTGTGCTGAACTTATTTACTGCTCTTTGCAAGGCACTGAACTGAAACCGAAGTTTCTGGGGAGTTTCTCAGAGTTGCAGGTTCTGGTTAACAGCAGGATGATGCTCATTAGTATGACATTATTTTATTACTAGATAATTAGGCTGATAATGCAAATTCAGATCTTGATCACTTTGATAACAGCAAAGAATGAAGCTGATAATGAGGAGCTCTAATTTGTTAAGTGGGTATTTGTTCACAGAGCCTAGATTGACTATCAAAAATATTTCAAAAATTGTTTTCTGCTTTCACTCTCTTTTCATTTTGGTGGTTCAAAACCAGTAAAAGACATGGTACAGATCACCTAAATTTGGGAGAGTAAAATATGGTTTGCTTATAGAGTCACTAAATGATTTATTACCTATTAAACTATCAATGGCTAATTTTATATTATTAGGATAATACTGATGGGCTCTTTAACAAAATGGGTCAAAGCATTTAATTGTGGGCAAAAAGAAATCACTAGCACTATTGAAAATGTATGATGTAAATGTAAAGATGAAATTTAGATAAACTAATCACTCAATGCTTTAGCCTATCAAGCTAATTTTATACTTTAAAGATTGTTTTGCCTATAACTTTTTCTTCTCTCTAATGAGAAATACTTCCTTTGAATCTCCTGTTTGAATATATACTAGGGGCATGTGAATTATTCAATGGAAAATGTTGTGATTTGCAAAAGTTCCAAGTTGGTTTGTGTCTGGACACCCAACAAAAGTCTATTCTGACCACTTTGTGGATTTCCCTCTTTACTGATTTTTCCCAGTGCTCAAAATGGTGTGTTAGAATTTTATTTATTCATTGTTGAATAAGGAATGGCACATAACCATAACATTTTAATTTCTTCCTGTTATGGGAGGACCATAAGAATTCCTCCTGATGATAATTAAAAACAATTGTTCATTTGTATACATTGTTTGCTGTTTATTCTCTGAATATTTAGCAGCAGAGAACTACTGGCAGGAATTGTTACCGACACAGCAAATTTCAAATTGACACTAGAGAGCATTTGTGGGAAATGTGTCTCACAGCTGGAGGAGGAAGATTGAGTAGGAAATCATCACCTTAATGCTCTGTGATCTGAATGGGTAAAGAAATCAGCATGTTTTGAATGTCTAAAAAAATTAGTGAAAACCAGGCAGCAGAACAAGTGGCTTTTACCTGCAAGATAGTGGCTTTTAACCAGCATGGAACTGCAAGTAATGCAATCATCTAACAGGGAAATCCTAAAGAGATCTCTCTTTCTCTGGAATTTGGTACTTAAAAAAAGCAGATGACAATGGAGGTTTGGTTGTTGGATGATTATCTCTAAGTCAAGAGACATAAAAAAAAGTTCAGTGCTAATGGACATGTAGCTGAGGCACAAAATACCTGCTTGTGAAGTACAAAACAGGTCACATCAATGCAAGTATATGAATTAGTGTATAGATTTTCATGCACAGTTTCTGTATTTTTTGCACCAAAGACATTGGTGAATCACAAGTGTAACAAAGCATTCAAGTTATTTCCATAAGACATAAGATTTGATTTTCCTTTCTCTCCCCTCTTTAACAATTAGTAAATGCAAGTAATAAAAGAAACAGAAAAATTGCCTTGAGTTAATGGAATTACAGAAATGTTGGACCAGGATAATTAGAAAAACTTGGAAATGTATTGAGTAGTTTCAGTATATCTGTGGTATAGAAGACCACCTTTTTGTTTGTTAGTTTTTCTCCTGCCTGGACATTATCATCTTTATGTCCTCTGGCAGTATAAGGAAGATCTCAGACAGGTTTGCTCTTGATTTAAAAAAAATTACAGAACTAAAGTGAAATAAAAGGACCTTGGTGGAGAGTTAATAAACCTTTCCTGTCTTCTAGAAAGCCATACTTCAAGTATTGAAAGTGATGCTTTGGATGCACTTCCCCAGTGTTTTTGGGTGACATTTCAGAGTGCAGTGTGGTGAACTGGAGCTAATATACTGCCATCTTCAAAGTTTTAGGTCTCATTGTAAACCAGATTGTACTACCTTGGATGTGAATTGTCCCATGGAGTTAAACACCTTTATGTTCCTGATGGAGCAGAGTTCCTGTCAAAATGAGAGAGCCCGAGCTGCCTGAGGCCAGCTGAGTGCAGGATGTGTCCTCTGCTGCTGCTCACCCAGGACAGCTGATTTATAATCAGAAGTCCAAGCCCAGCTCCTCATTGTTCAACTGAAAAGAAGAAGCAATTCTTGTTTGGCTTTTCAGTTGTGCAGTGTGAGGTTTAATTCCTCTCGTTTTTACCTGCAAACACAAAGGTTTTCAGGACTATGCTCTCTGACTTGGTGAGGTTGTCTGCTATAAACCTCCTTTCAGTGCAAACTACACCTAGTCATTATTGAGGCTGCTGGTGGCTGTGTTTACATTGGAAGAACAGAACTACAGAAGTATTTCAAGAAAATATTGCCATACTACTTGTGCTTCCGTTTGCAGAACTTGATTTGTTTTCACTGGGCCCTAGATTTTTTCTCCAGATTTGCTATACAGACCCTGAAATTAATTAATCACATATTAGGGCTGAGGTACTAACCCCAACTTCACAAGGAGGTGGAAAGTGTGGAGTGAGAGACAGGATAATTTTACTCTTGCTAATAGCTCTTAGGTAAAGCAGTTCTTAAACCAACAGACTTTTATTATTTTAATTTTTTTTTTTTTGCTGTTAAGTTTCTTAGTCTTTTACTCTCACCATTCTTAACAAAAGGCTGGTTCTTGGTTCTCTTAGTTAAAAAGGTGGATGCCAGAGGAGTTTAAAGTATTCTGCATGCCACCATTGAATGAGATGTGTTAGTTTTCTTTGCTAAAAAATGGGCTCTGCCATATGTTTCAATTTGTCTTTCATCCGATATATTAGACATGCATTATTGGTGTTTCATGAATGTACCAAGGTATTTCTTTTAGAAATGATAACTATATAAATAATTCAAACACTCAGAAATAAAATTACTGTGGCTTGCCTTGTGCTTTCTCCCCTGGCAATGTGACACCACGAGAATATATGGGTAGGGAATGCTGCTTGTTAATGATGGACAAAGGATTTCACTTCCTCTACACAGGAAACTAAAGAATGGCAAAATATGATAGAACAGCTAATGTATTCTGATTTTCCAACAGACCCCTAAAACCAATATCAGAGGATAAAAACTGAGGAGAGCCACAGGCTTGATCTGTTTCTACAATGAACTCCTTCACAGTGATATGGGCTGCCAGAATCCTGCCAGAGAACCCATTCCCGAGACTGGTATGGGAATCACACTGGAATTGGGATTCAACTGCATATTGCAGCTGGCATATACCTCTATCTTTAAGTATAACCTACCTTTGTGCAAGATATTTTGTACCATTCCACTAGATCAGAAATCTGGTGTAACATTGGCTATGTTCAAATCTGTGAATTTTCTATTAAACAGTGCACCTTTCACTTGCGAAATAACTAAAAAGAGCCTGGTCAGTGAGCACTGGCTTCTGACAAATCCTGTTAATAGGGATGGTCTTACTAGAGGGATTTCTCGAAGGGAAGTAATATCTAGGCATAAAATAAATGTTCATCCTGTGTAATTGTTTAATGTCCAAAGTGGCACTAAAAAGCCCTATTGCTTGCAGGCTAATGGTCAAGTGCAAGCAAATGCAGCGTGTTGAAGGACAGAGGATGGGAAATTGGCCGTGGTGGAATGAGGGGGCTGACGTGGGAAGCAGAGCATTTCAGTGAGGATGTGAGAAATTCATGTAATGAAAAGAAGAAGAAAAATGAATCCAGCAAATAAGCTCAGAACTGCTGCCAGATCTAACATTGCTGATGGTTTTACAAGACAGAAAAATAAAAAAAAGGAAAGGAAAGCAAATGAATTTTTTCTGACGATACTCAGATTGGTATTATAATTTTTGGGACCTCTTTGTGTAGCTTTGTTTTTAAATTACAGCAATATTAAATCAATTCTTAATAGTTTTCGTGATTTTCTACATTTCTAAGCCTTTGGATGAAAGGAGGAAAAGAAAAGAATATAATGCTCCTCTTGAAATCTATTCTGCTCCATATTTATAGCTTACTGCTTTGTACTTAGGGGGTAAGAATGTTGCTTGGGACATGTTACATACTAAAATATTGCTGCTAATATTGTGTAAGAATATATATCTTCATATATGTGTGTGTGTGTATGTGTGTATAAAATATCTCATACACATTGCAGGTCAAAATATTATCCTTTTTCTTTTGTCTTCTGTGGATTGAAAATGTACTGTAAAGAGACTGGTGCTTCTATGTCTACTTCAGTGAGAGTGTCTCATTTTCTTAAAACTAAAGTATCTTCTGGGGAAAGGAAATGCAGCAGATCCCGATGTTTTACCCAGCAATGAATAATTCATACACAATGAATAGAAGCTAAAATACCTTCTTTAGAAGTGAAAATACAAACAACACTTTCCTTTTTGAAAAAAAGTGGGTAGCTACAGAACTTGGGAGACGATTTGAAACATATAAAATACTGGATAACAAATACTAGATTCGTTTTTCATTTTGGTTTTATTTTGACCGTATGTGTTTGTTACTTTTGTGATGTTCACCCGAGGTGGATAGAATAATAATGTAACTTTATCACAGATCAGGTTGGTGGTTTTGTTTCAAAAAAAATCCCTTTGCTTGCCAAAAACCTCTTGTTGACAGCAGTGTGTGAGGTGGGAGGGTAACACAGGCTTCAGAGGAGTCAAATGCCATTTATCTGCATCATGTTGTTATCTGTACATGCTTTTTGAAAGTGCCCTTTCCTTACTTGCTGATTATGATATGAATCACATTATGAGACATTTGTATCTCATCTCTCTCTCCTAAACAAGCTTTCACAAGGGCAGCTCTGGTGTGATTCCTGATGTCCTGTGTTGCTGGGAAATGAAGTGATTTCATGTCTTATGAATAGTTGGTGTAGGATATGCTATGAAAAATATCCTTAAAAATCTGCTGAAAATACTTATGAAGTATTTGAAGACCCATAACTCTATAACTGACTACCACAAATTATATTAAAGAAGGAGAATGAAAAAAAGTAATTCTTTTGCTGATGGGAGTTGGCAGATGTATCACTCATTTTCTTAGTGAAATGGATTCAGCGGAATTAATGTCGGACATAAAACTTCCTTTGAGAGGCAAAACTGCTTAAATTGCAACCTTATAAATACGATTGGTCTTCCATAGGGATGGGAATGAAGATTTCTAATAAAATACAGCCTTAACTGGAAAAGTGCTTCACATGTGTGCAGGAGAGAGTACAGCCATTTCCAAGAAACAAACCTGGCACTCCTGTGTGTCACTAACCCCTGCTCGTGTGGGCAAACACAGCCTTTCCTGATGTTTTCAGAACTGATTTTGTTTGGGAAGACTGATTTTTTGTTATTTCAGCCTCAGCTGTTGCAATTCTTCCTTTCAATCTAGAGTTAAATTTTGAGACTTTTAGCCAATGATGCAGCCATCCTGCCAAGGGCAACACAGGCCCTTTTCCCATGAGCAGGGGATCCGTATTCTGCCTTTTCCAGCCTAAATAACCATCCTCTTATGTGCAGCACCTGCTTCCATTTTAAGGGTGTTTCTGTTACTGAGCTCTTGCCTTGCTATTAATATTATTATTTCATTTAACAGTGAAGCAACTACTTGCCACTAGTGTGTTATTCTCCCTTTTGTTGTGGAATAAATTTATCTCTTTGGAAATGGGCATTCTTAGGAAGGCAAGTGTGCTTCAGACAGATCATGTAATGATGGTCTAGGGCTGAAATTATATCTTTGTTGAAATACTTGCTCTCAAGAAGCTGCCAGTAGGCAGAGAGAATTCAGAGAATTGTGTACATCAAGCATTTACATGAGATTTGGGCACTTTTTTTTTTTTAACCAAAGCTTTCCCTTTATTTCAGATAATTTTATTTTGTGTTGTGTTATTCAATACAAACACATTTCTCATAAGCATTGATAGACGTGACAGAATTGTCTTCCTCATGGGGACCTTTTTGAGTTTGATAAATTCTTTTTTCTTTTTTTTTCTAATTTTTTTCCTTTTTAAAATTTGTGGGAGGCAAGAACTTAATCAGCCAAACAATAATTTTTATGTAGGTAATTTACATATAACTGAATCAAAATTGCAGTTCTCTGCCAGCTTTCAAAGCCATGTCATTATGTCCCAATAATATTGGTCCATTTTTTAAAATTTCAGACTGCCTCTGAGTTTTAATTCCTAGTTTGGGAATTCCTTAACCAATCTGGCTTATATTAAAATTTCCTTCTCCAAGGTGCCTTTCCCATCTTCCCCTTGATCTGTCACAACATTAACATGATAGTTGCTGTGCTCACTCTGCCTTTTTGAAACCTAATGGACCCTTCCTAAATTCAGTGACTCTGACAGCTGGAGAACCATTTGTGATGAGTTTGTTGGTATTTTTAAACCTTTTGTTGCTGGATTACTTTTTTAACCAGTGTGACAGGAATTCCTTGGTGAAGCAAAGGATGCAGAGCCAGGTGTTGTTCCCTGGCTCAGATTATCCTGTGACTTTTCTGGGAATTGTCCCCTTGCAGCACTCAAGCAAACTAAACTCAGTCCCCTAAGCAGGGTGAAGTCACCGTGCTGGAGAGGTGAAAATGTTTGAATTTCTTTGTGGCTGTTGCCATGGGGAACCTGAGCAGCCCCGGACTGCAGTGGCTGCACCTCCTGAACAACAGAAGGGGTCAGGATTTCAAAGCCCAAACAGGTGGTGTCAGGTGTGATTCAAAGCTTAAATCTGTGATTGAGTTTTTAAATTTGTAGCCTGGACTAAATATGTGTCGAGTGTCTATGCCAATCTTCTTTAAAGTCCAACTGGTTCTCTTATCCAGCCACTGTTTTGTTTTAAAACACCAAACCCGAGGTCCTCATATTGGATATTTAAAACTGTAATGCACCCTTAGCACGTGAACTAAAATGCATTTACTTTAGTCTTCTTCCATAGTCCACCAAGAGACTTTGAGCACCAGCTATCAAAACCATGTGCCTGGCACAATAAAAAGGCCTGCAGCTGGAAAATAAGGGTATCCTAGTGCATCCCACTTGGCTTGGGAGTTAGCAGGAGTCTCAGATTTGGGAAATGAGTCAGTGCCTTGCTCAGGAAATCAGCATGGGTATGACAGCAGCAAGTAAGACTCACCAAAGAATTTGTTACTCCTTTCTTTCCTTTTTCAAACATAAAATGTGACCCAAGTAACTTTGTCTCTGCTCCCTCAAGGACATGCTCATCATTATTCTGTGTAGGGTCAGAGTGGGAAGGAGGTGGGTGATGCTGTGCTTAACAATGGGCCTGAAGAGCTTAACCAAATCAGACCAAGGATAAAGGAATCGATAGTAAGAGACAAATAAAATAAGCAGTGGTGCTTTCTGAATATCACATTAGTGTCACACATTCTCCTTTCTGTTTTGTGAAAGAGAAGCTCTGAGCTCATATAAATGTCTGTTTGTTTTTCAGGTGTGGTGGTGCTCAAGAGCTCTCCGTCTTTTAATGACAGAAAATTGAAGGCAAACAAAGATGGACGGGGGAAAGAACAGAACACAAAAATAAGTGGGATAAAGTAAAGAACCCAGGGTTTGGTATTAGCTATGAGGAAGGAAAAAGGGGATCACCAGAATGAAAAGACACCCCCTCCCTTTCTTTCCCAAACAAAAAAATGCCACCAGCAATGACAAAAAACCCTAGTGGCCCATACATTCCAGTAGTTTTGGGGTAGGATTAATCTATCCTCATTTAGGTATCCAAAGGGTATATTTTTGTATTTTATATTTTACAATAAAAGAAAATAACTAGGTGCTGCCAAAGAATAAGTGAACCTATTGCAAAGATAGAAACTGGGAGAGTGTGTAAGTCCTAGGATGTCAGTAATACTGTGGTATCATGGCCTAAATGTGTGTGTAGGCACAGCTTCTTATTTAATCAGGATTTAATATGACACTATTACTGCTTTTTCTTTTGCTGTGGTTTGGAAACTGAAATGATTGTGGCTGCTTTCTGTTTGTTACTCTAATGATTTTACCAGGGAAAACACAACTCTCTTTCTTGGCTTTTTAATCCAATCATCTAGATCTGCATGCAGTGGTTCACAGTCAGCATGGGAAATTTCAGTTGAAAACAACCCATGCTGAACTGTTAATGTTTTCATTGAATTGTCAAACTCAATGAATTCATTGCTTTATCACCAAGTGAGATTCTGAGAAAATTCATAGACATGTTTGGTTTAAAATTTCTGGAGAAAAAGGATAAAAATATATAAATTTTTTGTGTGTGTGTTTTTGCCTTTATTGCCATATAAAAAGACTTCCATACCCCCTAAAGATCATATTTTGTTTGAGTAAGTCTAGGTTCCGGGAACAGCATTAATTTCTGGGTAAACGTGTAAAAGGAGAGTGTGATTCTCTACTCCCCCAGTTCAGAAGTTTCGTTCTCTCTCCTGAGCAGCCACTTTTAATTGCAGAGCTGCCCATTTGTTGCGTTCCTGACACTGAATCCTGCATAAGGCCATTGCATTTTGTTGCTGACTTCATAGAAAGAAGTTTGAGACTGCTGACTTGAGAGGCATCATTGGACTTTGCTGTGAGATGGTAAAAATGTAATAAGGAAACAAAATAATATACAATAGATTAAAAGGGGCCAGAACCCCAAAATGCTCATGCCTAATAAAAAAAGAGCTGAGATTACTGAAGAAAACAGAATTATCTGGCTTCATGTGGAAACTATGTGGTGCAGAAGAGGCTGAATTGAGAGCTGTCTGCCAAAGGAGCAGGAAAGAAATGAGAGGAAACTTCCTGCCTGTACAGCTGCAAACATCTGAGGAGGAGGAGTGGAGAGCCACCCACTTATCCAGAAATGCCTTTCAAGAGTCCTTTTGAAACGGTGCACTTGGGAGAACATTTACCTGAACAGCAGCAAGTAATCCCTAATTGAACTGCCAGAGGCTGCTTCTTGACAATGCAAAGCATTTTACTTTTATCCTTCCCTTTTCTGGTGCTGATTGATAGATAGGTTGATTCTGCAGTTGCCACTGCAATAGAAATCATCACAATAGTATCAAGTACAGTTTGGAGAGGGCTTTCATCCGCTCTCTTTTCAGTAACGTTATCAAGATCAAACAAAACCAATTGGCTTAAAAACACTCCAGCTATTTAGAAACAAATCCTTGTGTACAGAGTTTTGATTTATGAAAGTCATCCAAAAATTCAAAAGGTAATAAATCTTAAAACAAAAGTTAGGTTTTAGTGTGAAGTGAAAGCATCCATATATCAATATTCATTGAAAAGTTAGTTTGAATTAGCTGCCTGTCATGGTTCTAGTTGTATGTGTATATACAATTTAATGAATTTTTTTCTATCTCTTAAGTTTCTATTTTAAAAAATTACTTCTGTGTTTCAGTTGCTGCTGTGGCTAAACCCATGAGATTTAAAGGACAATATTTCTTCTTCATGCCTGGGTCTTGAGTATTGTTTTCATTAAAACAGCAAGCTGGGAAAAGAAAATCTGTTCATGAGAAAAGAACCATCCATCTACATGCCACACACTCAGAGTCTGGTTCAGTTTGCACAGCCTGTTCTCACTGAGCCCAGCCTTGTTCACATGTGCTACATTTAGTATCAGCTGATGCATTATATAGAAATATGTTGTATTTTCATTTCTTTTTTCAGACACCTACAAGTTTACTTTAGTAACTTTAATTTTATTACAAGAATACTGTATCTGGACCTTTTGTTGACTTTGTTCATTGCTTTCACAGCAAGACTCTTCATGAAAATCATTAAAGACTCAATGAATCTTACAGATACCATAATGTGAGTACGTTCTCATCTTTCTTCCCAGAGGTGGTGGCCCCTGCTGAGTATGTAAACAGAAATGCAACCAAGTGTTGGCTGCGAGAAATGATGAAATAAATTGTTTAAACAGCACCAGGAGTTTGGGTGAACCAGACTCTTTTCTGGCACTGATGTCTTTTCTGGGTTCTGTAAAAGGAAAACCCTACAGCATTTAGAAATCTCTTCAACCTTCCCCTTTTAATAACTAATCATTTACTTGTTTTTAAAATTGTTTCTCTACTTTGCACTTGAGGACATAGAAGTGACAGTATCACATATATGGCACTGAGGAATCCCACCACTCTGTTCAGTTCAATCAGTCGATGTGTGACAAAAATATGTAACTGCAGCTGAAAATGCTGGAATTACTGCTGCTCTGATGCCTATTCTTACCTGGAAGTACTGGAGGAGGAGTTACTTTTCACCTGTTGTCCATGAATCTGGTAGGGGAATAGAAATGAGAAAAAATTCAGCAGCTTGTCCACATAAAGAAAGTCTTGGGCAAAACCTGTGATAGATTTAAAGCTTTTGACATCCTTCACCCCCACTCTGCTCTTGGAGAATTTGCTGTTCCAAGGGAGATCCGTGTGGCCATTTCTCTCTATCATTTGAAAAACTTTTCTCTAAAGAACTGAGGTTTTATCCAGGAATTATTGCAGGTAAAAAACCCCAAAACCTATATTTTATGTATTTATCTACTTTATTATTTATTTTAAATGAAACCCATTAAATACCTCACCTGGATTTCTTCAAAATGCTGATCTACTGCACCCCTAGAAAGGGGAAGTTGTTGGTATTTTAGGCCATCTCTCTCTTCAGTTTTGTTGATGATTTCTGATTTATTTATCAATCACACTCACTCCCATCCCTATGTAAGAAGGGCCCAACCTCATCCCAAAATTTGACACAATCCTGGCAATGATTGAGGTGATTAGTCCTAGCCATCAGTTTTACCCTTCAGAATAAAATGTGGCAAGTGAATAAAGCCTGATGGCATGGCTGTGCAAAATTTCATTTAACAGCTCATTGCAGGCAGGCCAAGTTGGATTGCCAAATATATCAAATCACTTTTATAGATCTAAGCTGTCTACCTTCTGATTTTCTTAATCGTAAATGGTATAACAGATATTGCTATGGTTTTCCCAGGCATTGTAAAAGGAAAGTGTTTCAAATAAGGAGCAGAGCAAGCTGATTTGTTTGGTTAAGTTTACAGGTATAGGTTGTATGCACTCCAGATGTTTGCACACATTCCCAGAGTCCTAGGGCCCTTTGTTTCTCCTGAATCCACTCTGAATACTCCAAACACATCCAGTCAGTAGGCAGTTGTTGTCAATGAATTACTAAAATACTTGTCTGTTATGTTTATGTGCTTTTCATCCAAGAATGAATAGTTTTTGCTGTGTTGTTTCCAATTCCAGACACAAGGAAATATGCCAGAGTACAAGCAGCCTGCTTAGTTTACAGCTACCTTTTTGGTTCTGATTTTTAGTACCTGGGATGGCAAAATGCATCTATTCCTCTCTTCCTGGCATTGAGGTTTTACCTGGATTTTTACCATAGATCTGATTCCTGTATCTATAATAATGCCTGTGTATTTCTGCCTTGTCATAGGATCTCTACATGTTTCACACACCTGTTCTGGGAGGAAAGGAGTTGCTGTTATCCCTTTCTGAAAGATGAGGAGATGAGGCACAGAGAAGGAAAATGACTTCTTTAAGATCCCACACAAGCTTGTGGTGAGTTTGGGATAGAACTGAAGTCTGCTGGGAATTCACTTTGATTCTGGCTTTGGATACTTGAACCCAGATACTTTATTATCAGTTAACTCTGTAGATTTCCAGAATTCTCCTTTCCACCTACATCTTATGAATGAGATTCTGAATAATCATCAGAAATGTCACTTGATACTGGGGAATCCCCAGTTCTACTTTTCTAGACCCCATGAAGGCTGGATGAAATGTTCATAGTTTGGTTGAGTATCATTTATTGAAATTATCTTCACTGCTTAGCAGCAGCATGATTTGTCAGCTGTATTAGAAAGTTATACTTCCTGTAAGTTTAGTAGAAATGTGTTAGAAATGTTAAATCTTACTGTGGGAATGGAAATGAGTGTGGGAAGGTTCACACAGGGGTCAGGACAATTGTCACATAATGCTTAACTAAGCCAAATTAGCTTCTAACACTTTGTAGAAGGTTTTTACAGTAAAAGGATTATTCAATATTTTGCAAACTAAAGGCTTTTCAGGGCTAAGATGTCAAACCTAGAATGCATTTGTATGTCCAAAAAGAAAAATTAAAATCAACAAAAACCAGGGAATTAGAAAGTAGAGTTCAAATTAATTTTGGCATTATTTGAGTAGATCACAGCAAAGGAATTTCTGCAAACAATTACTGCTATTCAATAACTAAGTTCAAATTTTCAATAACCTAAAAATAATTTATTTTTTCATATTATTGCTGTTGGAGTGGGTAGAATATCTCATACATAAATAAAATGCATGTCAGGAGAGTTTAATTCTGCCAGTAAATGCTGCTTTAAAAGAGAAATGGAGGATTACTTTTCACTCTGATTGGTACTTAGAGGTCCAAACCTGAACTTTGATTTACATAAGTGACACTCTTTTACAAATGATAAGTTTAAGCAAAATCAGTCTTATCTTATACCTTTTTTTTTTTTTTCACAGAAATGAAGATTTATGACATTATGCTGTTTGTAAATGAATATAGAAAGAGATGCCTGAGATATTTTTGTCTATTCTCAAGAACTATTGCCCATTTAGCAATAGCGTCTGAACCCACAGAATCAGGTCTCAAAATGCAACAAAAGTCGTGGAATGAAGCCATTTGGTGCAGGGATATTTTCAGTGTGTCCTATTTAGGAAAGGGTGACAGTATGTGCTCAGTCCTTATTAAACTTGATACAGCCTTTACTGGTGTCTAAGCAATGGGAAAATCTCTTTGGAGCTTTTACTGATTGGTTGCACATTCCTAGTAAATTCAGTCAACCTTCACCTGTTCTGCTTCTTATAAAGCTTCTTGTTTCTCTTTGGATGTTATCTGAGCACAAATATTCCATGTTCCTCTTAAATTCCAGGCAGACCTGTTGTATCTCACCCTGGCATGGTGCTTTCAGAGAAAGAAAATTAGGAAGAAATGGTAAGAAAGGACATTTAATTCTCTGCACAATAATCAATACAGACACCTTGGATATGAAGCAACTGTTAAACAAAAGCCAACATAGGCCTTGTTTTTATAAAGAACCTTTGGTCTGCAATGTCAATTGAATACCAGCTTGTAGATGAATACTGAAAAGCACTGAGACTGACCTGAGCTATGAACACCCTTCTGAATGCTGCACAATTTTTATCACCTGTCCAGTGGACAGCAAAGGAAGTTATATGGGTTGGGTGTTCACTAGGAACCAAGGTATTAATTTTTTCACATTTAAAATGTGATTGAACATTGTGGGGTATATGGTTGATTCACTTGTTACTGGATTTGCATTCTCTTAGAAGGGGCTGGAAAGAATAACTACAGGAAGGTGTGAATAAGGAGGGAGGAATTCTTATTTCAGCAGTCATTCATCTATCAGACAGCAGCAAATGTATTACCATAAGTATCCTTTGAAAGGCAGCATTTGTATAATTGGAAAATGTGCTCAAAACCTGCAAATTACAACTGGATCATTTTTCATTTTATTTTCCTATTTATTAAATTGTTTTGGGACACCTTCTTGAAGTACAATTTATTCTTTTGAAGTTAGATCTGCATCATGGGATTTTCTGTTGTACTTTCTGCTATGTGCCTTGCAAATCATTCCTAGCACAAATTATTCCTGAATGTAACCACCCAAAGACCCCTCTAAGAGAGATGCACCTCATATTATTTTTGACTGTACTTAGTATTCCAGGAGCTGTTTGCTCAAACAGAAGGGCATCCCTCAAATATAACTTCACAAAGGGCTTATAGGATTTTTCTTCCTGCCTCATTACAATTGCAGTCTGCAGCCATGTAGAAAATGTCACTTGAAGTGTAAAAGCAGGAAATATTGTCTTGAACAAGATGATGCATTGGGCACACTCTCAAAGCCAGTCCTCCTTAAAACTTCGCTAATCTGACTGGAGAGTTTAGAATTGATTTTCTCTCTTTTTCTTCTCTCCAACTTTAATTTGCAGTGTTGTAGAGTGCATTCATGTTCCTCTAAATGGCACAGCAGTCTTGGGCTCCATGCTTTTGTCTCAGATAGTTGCTAGTAAAACAGGTACTTTCTTTGTTAACAGCTCTGCTGAGCTAATCCCTGAATTGATCAGTGGGAGACAAAATGTGGGGGCCCTGGAGGGAAAGACTGAAGATGTAGAATATAGAAAGCAAGATGTCCATAGAGACAAGAGGGAAATGTTTCCAGCTGTTTCCATTACTAGAGGAGGGATAATCTGTCCTGGATGACCTTAGAAACAATTGCTGAAACACCAAAAATGGGGTCTTGCCTTCACAGCCTCACACCTGTGGGTGGCACAGAAGGATGGAGGAGGCTCCTTGTTCTTTGCTGTGTAACCAGAGGTCAATTCAGCAGTGACAAGACTGGCAGCAGTCACTGATTGACTGCAGAACAGAAAATAATGCATTACCATAACTGTCCATTGAAAGACAGCATTTATATAATTGGAAAATTTGCTCGAAGTCTGCAAATTGCAATTGGATCACAGAAAACATTGCATTGAGGGCATGAAATCAAGTATTAGGAGTTCGTCAACCTCTAGCTGCTTTACTTAACAGAGAGAGACGTATTAATGTATTTCTGGATTTTATAAAAATTGCTAGATATTTTTTTCATTTCAAGGAGTTTAATGGATTTTTAAAATACAGTTCAAATATTTTAGAGTAAATGAAAATATTTGCATTTTTATTTTAGCCCTATTTTCCTAATAAAGGAGATCAATGAGGTGAATTTTTGTCCGTCCTGTGCTTGTTAACTTGTTACAACTAAGTTTGACAGCAGTACAATATTTTGAATTATTAGTTCTGTTGAGGGCAAAGAGACAGTAAAGGCTAAAATCACACAATGATGTGAGTTCAAGTCGAGTATTCTTCATGGCCTGCCTATCAGAGGGGAGAATAGGAAAGAAGCTGAGGATATGGGGAGGCTTTGGAGGTTGTATTGAGATCCTGTTGAAGACTGGAAGAAAAGTGGATTCTTAGGTGTAAATAGAAGTTACTGCTAAAGTAGAGAAGTGTGGGGATGTCAGGCACAAATGCACAGAGGTGAGGTCTCACCAGTTAAATACAAATACATTCTTGCATAAACACAGAAACAACAGTCCTGTGTTTGAATGTTCCACTGGCCTTTAAATCCTGAAGGTAAAACTTATTTGTTGCCATAGAGAGTGAAAAATAATAACACCAAATACTAAAATCTTCATAGAAAAAAATTCTCTGTCACTAATACAATTAGACATGAGCAGTAATGTAGTGAGGAAATCAGAACAAACCTCTCCTTTCTTTGTCCATATTTTTAGCCTGACAAAGAGTGGCTTTCCTGACAAGTCTGCAGAAATCCTGCTGTGAGGAGGGGTGAGCACCAAGGAAAAGTGAGGGCCCCTGTATCCTTCTGAGCTCCAGAAGGGCAGATTTATGGGTTGGGTCTGTCCTTATCAGGTTGATCTGGTTTGTAGCTTGAGTATTAAAATGACTTGCTCTGGACAAATCCTTACTTCACTGAGAACATTAAAATGTCAGAGAGTTTAATATAGAGTAATTGGAGAGAACCCTACTCGAGAAAGAGATAAAATGAAATTCTTAAAACAGATTTTAAGACTGCTGTGAACCCTTTTTGTCTGTCTTGAATAAGTGTGTTCCACTTTAATGAGATTATTTTGAGGCTCCCATCAGGTTTTATGCACAATTTTCTGCTGATTTTCCAACAAAGGCTTCTTTCTGTTTTTCAATAGAATTTCCTTTCTATTGGGTTAACAGTAATGTCTTTATAGCTGATCAAACGTGGTCAAGTTAACTGACACACAAATTATTGAAAAAACTTATTGTTCTGATTCATAAATGTACACTTTAAATGCGTGTATATATATATATTTCTATATCCCAATTATATCAATATTTATTTTATTCTTTGGCTGTCTAATCTAATGCTTGCAAGAGCATTTCCTTCCCCCATCTCAGGAGGGAAGTTGTAGAGTTTAGGGGTATTATTTCCTTCCCTGTCCTCTGTGAGGAAAAAGGAGTGAGAAACCATTCAAGAGGAAGGCAAAAAAGAGAAGGGTAAAGGCAACTTATAGCTTAGCTTCATTTGCATACCCTGTAAAATTCAATTCAACCAAGTCCACTCCCTGTTTTTATGAAAGAAAAATAACTTATCTCTCTATTTTGTACTTCAGCCTTTGTTTCTCCCTAGAGAAAGGGGAAATACTGTAATTCCAGCTTAGTGGAAATATTTAAGCCTTTTACTCATCTTGTGCATAGAGCTGATAACCCATGCAGTTGGGACTGCTTATTTATTTCTTATTAATTCATTTCAGTTTTTATAAGTCAACCAAGCATTCAGCATTTGTAAAGTGATTCTGGAAAATTATTTTGCATAAGTAATAGTAAACACTGGCATTGCTTCCCGGCAGGGAATGGAAATGATTCATGCAATTCCCAGTGGCCTAATGAACAGAAACAGGGACTGGAGCCATGAATAGCTCACTGGCTGAAGTTTGGCAGCAGAAAAAGCCACGTTGATCAGCTGTGCCTTCACCAGCAGGCATCTCCTGCCTCGCTGGGAATTGCACTCTGTGAGGCACAGAGGGGCACAGAAGGAAGATTTGGCACACGAATGTGGAGCAGGGGGAGATGGAGAAAGAAGAAGACCTCATACCAGGAAAAGAAAATTAGTTGTGAACAGTGTTCTGCTTTCTCCTATTAATTTATCAAGATTTGTAGCAATGCCAAGAAGTTTTATATTCTATGAAGCTCTCCAGCAAGCTTCCAAAGTGCGCCTAAGATTTTACAGCCTATGCAAATTCAGTTCTCCCAGGTCTGCCAAGTTCTTGGTATTTAAATGGGACCCCATTACTTCAAGCAATTTCGCTGTCAGCCATTACACAGGAAATTCTCCCTCTTTCTCTTGTTTGTTTTTAGGCAAATCCAGTTTCAACTTAATTGTAATTTAGACTTTTATCTTTCAAAATCAGCAAGTGAGCCAATGAAAGCAGTCTATAAAAACATAAATAACAGAGGTAATCAGATATTGAAAACAAAATACATGAAACAAAATCTCGTCAAGTAGTGAAGTGACACAATTTTCTCATTTCTCTTTTTGTTTCACAACAGCTAGATTGTCAGATGACTCATCTGCTTTGATTTAAAATAAGTTCTGTTTCTGTAGAGTCACTTACTTGTATCACTGCCTTTTGTCAGTGAGAATTAGGCAGCCTTTCAAAGAGCTGCACAACTCAGAGCAGTGCACAGTTCCCATTGCACTGCTGAGATATTTTGTTTCCCTCACATGGAGTGTGATTGTTTCAGTGTTTTTGCTACAATCCAAAGGCCATTGCACAGAATGTGTTTCCAGTGACTGCAGGAAACTTTCTGTCAGTCCTTCCCAACACTTTGGGCTCATTCTGCCGACTCCAGACCCAGAATAGGGCTCTTCTCCCCTTCCATGGGCCCTGTGGCTGCATCTACAGAATCTCTTCCTGCAGATCCAGAAGAAAATAAATGAATGCTGATGTTGAAGTGCTTGAGTAATCTGAGTAGATGCTCTCAGTCAGACTCAAAGGAATCAGATCCGTGCAGAGGAGGGAGGATTTACTGCTCTGAGCCAGAACCCTCCCACAAGGTATTTCTGCAACCTGAAACAGATTCAGTTCTCTCTAATACTAAGAAAAATAACAGCGGAAAGAAATAATTTTCCCATAAATTCTTACATCATTTCAGAGGGAAATATAAGTCACATTTTTGGGTAATTTGAAGGGCTAATGACTCCTAAAGCAATTAAGAATGGAAACAAATAAATAAACTGTGCAGAAGATAAAAATTTGAATTGGATGGAGAATGGGAATAAGCAGTGAATAACATAGAGTAAGGAGAAATAAAACACAAATGTAGAATTTTTTATACTACCCTGCAGCCCAGGTGGTTGTTTGGTGTAACTCTGTAGGGTTTTTTACCAGTAATAATGAACAACTGTACTATAAAATGTATGGCTGTGCACATAACTACCACAAAAGCAACAGGAAAGACCATTAGTAATTATTATGAACATTAAAAAAAACCCCAAACACCAAAAACCCCCTATGCTTTTGCTATCTGCACATGGTAGTCATCTTGGCTCAGTGAGTTCATTAGAAAAAAGAAATGGTTTTGGTTGATCGTGATGTAAATGATACTCTACAGGGACTCCAGTTTCCCTAAGCCAAAGCCAGTGTGTGTAGCCCATGTTCTTCTCCTAGGGTGGGAAAACAAAAATTAAAGAATCACAGAACTTTATATCCACACCAACACCTTCCAGCTTGTCAGTTTTTAATATTATGGTGTGGCAACACTCAATGCAAGATAACTGCAAATGTTTAATTTTTACAATAGAGCTGTCTTGATTTATTGGGAAGACAATTATGTTTAGCTGGTTCCATTAATAATTAAACACTTCCATTGCTTTTCCAAATCATTGCCAAACAAATGTGGAGGCTTTTAATTTTCCTACCTCAAATGATTGCTTTGCTCTTCCCAAAGGAGTTCTTTGCAGCTTTTGTGGACGTCTCAGGATCGTATTCTTCCACTTTTTCTTTTCCCATAATCTGCTCTGTAAGACTGCCTGTTCGTTTATAACCCATAGAAATTGAAAATGCTTCAAATAACCAAGCTGATCATTTGAGACCACAAAGAGATCAGTAACATTTGAAGCAAGTTTGGGCAAATTATCAAGATTAAACCAGCATGGGGTCATGCAAAATTGCTTAGAAAATCATAATTTATCAATGTTAAAACAGAAGGAGGTGCTGAGACATTTCAGTGGGTTGCTATTCTGCCTGTAAAATTATTTGATAATTGCAGTAAAGATGTAGATCAAGTAGAGATGTATGGGTTGTGTTTGCTAAATCTGTATAGACACCAAGCAGACAGGGAGTGGAATTTGCTGTGTTGGTGCAGAGAAAATGCACCATGGTCTGTTTAAGTCCTTTTGGGTTCTTTGATTAACCTTTGAGGAAGAAAGGTCTGGATACAATTTTAGGTCATGCCCTACAGTGAGCTCTGTATTGAATAATGGGTGTACAAATGAAGTCAAAGCCAGCAGTGAACAGTGGTTACCAAAAATAAGGTGCAATGTCTTGTCTTTCTCATGAAGTAAAAGTGCTCAGGTGGACCAAAAAGGTGTGTTCCTTCCCTTTAGAGGAATATTGAAAATCTGGATGATATTTATTGATTGCTGAGCTGGCAGAAGTTATAGCTAGCAGTGTGCTGGAGACTACAAATGAGGTCAGAGACATTTATTTTAACTTTAGCTTCTGGGGTCACTGGGTGCATCTTTAAAATAACAACTACTCTCCAGACCTTGTCTGTATTACAGCACAGAATCCTGGCTTCTTAAAATGCAGGCTTGATCTGTCTGAACCACATGGTAAATTGTAGTTAAAAAACTTTAAATATTTGCATTGTGAATCTAATTCTGGTCTCATTTAATTTGTTGAATGTTTTTTAGCACGGCAGAAATACCTTTAAGGATCAATACCAAATTGCCTCTCTAAAGAAATATTCTTTTTCTTGGGGTCTCTAAATTCATTGTCAGGAGGATTTTACGAGGAACAAGGATTACATACAAAAGCCCCAAAAAACAAAACAAACCCAAGTTTGAAATGGTTCTGGATAATATATAGAGCAAAATCTGCTTGAGCTTTCTACACTACAATCATACCTTTGCAGCCAGGTTACTCAAACCCAAAAGCTGTTATTGCTTTGCTTTGTTTTTGTTCAGGGGAGCACAGCCATGTAGATCAGACTTCAGCTTCTTACTTTTATCTCCATCCTCATATTTCAGTGGAAATTACCTGTTCTCTTCATTTGAACAACTTAGGGATTTTATAATCTTCTCTTTTTATAAATATTATTTTGTTTATTAAATAGCTAAGCTAATATAACAAAATAGCACCAAGAGAGGCAGCTGAAGAATTGCAAACAGAGGATGATTAGGAGATCAATAAACAGTTCAGTAATTCTGAGATGACTTTGAAGTGACCTTCCAGAACAAAAAAAAAAAAAAAGCTCAAAGCTGTGCAGGACACACAAATCTTAAATGATAGTTACTGTGCCAAGAAAATTTGAGTAGGTTGGCAATGTTGATTTAGCTGTCTTAACTGTGTTGAGCACTGCAAGACACAGAATAAAAGAGCAGTGGTGAGAACAAAAGAAGCACACACAGTAAAGAAATAGTCATGGAAAAAAAGAATGAAAGAAACAAAGTGAAATAATAAAAGGAAGTGAGGGGGTAAGGACTGAATGCAGTAAACTAACATTATGGCAATGTTCAACCAAAGCCTTGTCTATAATTCTAGGTAAAACATAATTCCATTCTGAAGCATTTGAGCTGCCTGTATCACTGGTAATGAGACTAAAAGCCAGAACTCTTTCATAATGATGTGAGAAATGATGCCTTCAGCCCCTCCAGTATAAACTTCTCCTATGAAAGTGTGTGCTTTTTTATTTATTTTATTGTATTTTGAGGTCAGTTATGGACAGAAAAAAAATCTTGTGCTTTTATTTAATTTTCCTGTTACATTTAATGTTTCCTCAAGACTGGCAGAAATATTGGTTGATTTTCTTTAAATGTTAATGTTTCAAGAGACTCAGTCTCACACATGCAGAAGGAGCCTTCACTGCATTTATAGTATTTAGTATATAATGTTCCAAAAGATCCTGTTTTATGATACATACAAAACTGTGGGAAATGATAGTGGGTGATACAACTTAAAAAGAGCTATTTTCATGTTTCTTGTCAAATTTTTAAGTGCTATTTAAATATAGAGCTTTGTTCAGATGCTGCTGCTCAGACAGGTCCATTTTCTTTTACCCTGGACAAACTTTACTTTATGAGAAAACTACTATTCTTCTTTTTGACAAATAGTTGAGAAATAGAGACAAAAGCGTTTTTAATGTTTTTTTTTTTTTTTTAGTAAGTCTAAGCTTCCCCAGCAAAACCACTTCAATTAGAGGATGTCAGCATGCATGTCAAATCAGCTCCATCTTGAACTTCCAGGTAGGAATAGCCTTCAGGAGGCAGCTTAATTGCTACTATTTCACAGTGTGTGGCTGGGAGTTGGCAGTGTTTGACTAGGTAAGCTGTATTAAAAATTGCTTACAACAGAGATATTTGGGAAAGTCATGAACCATTTGGCAACAGAATGGAAACAGAGAACACGTTACTGAATTATGGCTTCATTTCAAATTGTTTTCTAGTGATAAGTTTGAAGAAACCTTCTCAGCAGAAAAAAGCCCAAGGGATTAAGAAAATGATGTCAGCCTAGGAAAATGAAATTGGTAAAGGTTTTGCTTGGTTTTTTTTTTTTCTTTTTGTCTTAGGAAAATAATACCAGGCGACCACTACTGCGTTTCCAGCTTCACACCCCAGTGAAACAGCACATTTCTTTTCATGTCAGATGACATTTTCTGTTAAGCCCATGACAGTTTAATTTCAGTTAACCACTGCTAACAGCATGAACATACAAAGAAAGGAGACAGTCCCACAGTTACAGGCTGCATATGTAAATTAGGTAATCCATTGTGTTGGGTCATTGGGGAGGTTGTTGATTATTAAAAACTAAGAAAAAAAAGTTCTTCCCCCATCCTTTTGACATTTTTCTGCCTGACTGACACTTATAAAACATTTTGTCTATAGATATGCAAAACTACCTGAGCCTGCAATAAATTGAAATGCCACAAGAGTGAAATATTAAGGGATAATTTTTTTGTTGATTTAGTGTTCCAGGTGTGTGTCTGTTCACTGATTCTCTTCTGAGGTTTAACTGACTTTTTGATGTCCCTTTCATTTTGTTAATTTTCAAACATTAACATTAACAGTCTTAGTGTTATATAAAGACATTGTTGTTACCTTCTTGTTGTTTTTGGAGGTGGATAGGATGTTCTGTTCTGTGTGAAACAGGAGATTCTGGAATACAATGAACTCCTGAAAATCCCGTTGTGTTATAGGAATGGTCACATTTTACAGCTTTTTAATTGCCATCTATAATTTTATGTGCTTTATCCAATATCCATCTTATAGAAATGTCAGTAACTCTCCTCTCTACTTCTTGGTAGAGTTGAGAACAGTTTCTTCCTGAAATCCTGTCAGTGTGAGATTCTTTGTAGCTTCTAAGAGTCTTATTGATCACAAGTATCTGCCAGGACCTGTAATAATCTATCATTATTGCCAAATTTATCATTACCAATTATCATACCACCAAAAAACATACAGATAATTTCCACAAATACCCAATATAGAATTAAATAGGGATACTGAATAATGATTTGGTTTTGCTGCAGATCCAAATTGTGTTCATGATTCCATAAATGCTCTCTAATTTGCCCTTACACAAAGAAATTTGAATATACAGTTTCTCAATGGGTTAATGCAAGATAATGAGTTTCTGCTGGGAAACATCATTATTTATAGATAAGGAAAGGCAAAATTTCCATGTGCAAAATTAAGAAAAAGGAGGGTGGGTGAAAGAAAGGAACAAAGAAGACAAGCCAAAGGGTATCTTAGAACCTTTACCAGCACTTTGTTTTCTCTTAGTTGGACAGAACCTTCCTGTATTGATTTCCTGGGGCTGAGTTTAGAAAAATTAGGAAAAGCAACTGGAGGGGATTGCTTTGAGGAAGAAATTATTATTCCTACAAAATTAAATACCAATCTTAAAAAAAGGGAGAAATAAATTTTGCCTCAGAGGAACGCCTTCTGTCATTCTCATTCATGCTTGGCATCCTGTGCTGAAATTTGTCCTGTGGAATCAGTTATTAAAATCTGTGTAAAGGCTCTCACTAACTTTGCATTGTGCCCTAAAAATGGGTCTCTTAAATGTATAGACTGCTCAACAAATGCTTGGCATCTCATAAATAGCAGCCAAGTCATTAGAAACATGCAATAATATTGTTATAACAATGTGATTGTTGTAATGCGGATCATTTACTGGGCACTCTGTACATGTGGGAATTACATTTGTGTGGCATAATCAAAGTCAATGACAATCTTTCTCTTGATTTCAATAGGCTTTGGATCAGGCTGTTTGAGAAGTACCATTAGCTGTCAGATGTGGTTTTGAGACTATATGCATCAATCTGATTAATTAGTAGCAATCTAAAATGTTTTCATGAATGGTTTCTTCAAATTCAGGCTTGCATAAAGAGCGCTGTAATATCTCATTATTGTGGTTCCTCCTACACCCTTTTAAATTCCTCTTAATTCTCACTTGATAGTAAATTTAACCTCCCTACCAACGTAATTGATTAAATAACAGGGATTGTAATGAAATTCCAGTAATTCTTTCTGCATGCAAAGCTGAAAAGGGATTAATTACTGTCAAAGAAACTTCTGGATTCATCTTTCTCAGATGAATTTCTTAACAAAGTAAGAGTTCTTTTAATCTTTTAAACTTTTCCAGTTTGGTTGTGCTGTGTAAATAAAAACTCTTTTGTATTTTTCCCTTTTTGGAGTGAGGCAGCACTCAGAGGTGACCCTGACGTTGGTGTGTGCCCCTGCAAACCTTTCCAGACACAGTTTGTACCCAGAGCAGGATTTGCTCTTTCTTCTGGCATTTAATATGCTGGGGACTGACAGCTGGGGTGCTCCAATGTAGGGCTGGGAAGCAAACAAAGTTTATGTTTTAATGCTGACATTAGCACACACTGGCATCAGCATTCATGGTGTCAGGATTATTTAAGGGCAGCTAGAGCTCTGCAGGTTTAAATAGTTGTACAATATTTCAATTTAATCAGTTTTTTTATTACAATGCTTCCTTTGAAATGTGATCTGAAAATTATCCAACAGGCAAAGCAAAAAATCTGATTAGAAATAATTTTTGCAGAGTTTTGCTCTTAACTTATTGCTTATTAATTGAAGCAATGAATTCTGTAGCTTTCATCATCAGCCAATTTCAGCCTGCTAAGAAGCATGAAATTTTAGCTTCATCAATAAGTATTCCTTTAAAGAAGCTATATAAAAATTGATTACAATGAGCACTGTGTCTTTACCATTAAGAAAGATAGGTTTGTTTTCATCATAAAAAAAAAATTAACTAGATTTTTATTAACTGTTTTCTTAAACCCCAGAGGCTGATAATATTTTCCCTTTACTTATATTTTAGCAAAGCACAATCATACAGAAAATTTGCTTTTTATCTTTCAACTGCTGAGTTAGGCTAATAATCTTTGGTTGTAAAGTCTGCCCTTCCATATTGCATATTATTATTTTTTAACCTGTTGTTAGGTGTACTGGATATAATGCTTATGTTTGTTTAATTTCATGAGTCTTTGACTAACTTGTATATAAATGGAGATATCACAGATAAAATTTCTCAAAATTTCTATTTTTCTTCTAGTACTGGGTTTCAGCACAGTACATCATGAAGGGTTTTGCAGAAACTTATTACAAAAACTTGACCAAAATAAACACTAAATTCTTTGAAAGTATAGGAAAATTCCCTTATTATTTACTGTTATTTTTAGTGCTTTCTCCTGGATGGATGTGGTTCCACTCTGTGGTTTCCCTTTTGATTCTTCTTCACTTTACCCTGACTTTGAGAGTTACTTGGATTGTTTTTTAATTCCACCCTCTGTCATCTTCACCTCCCTCTCTCCTCAATATTTACATGTACCAATGCTCTCAGAACCAGAAGCTGACACAGAAGCCACAATAAGTTAACTCAAATCCTCTGGCATCCTTGTCATGCCACTTCTGACAGCCTGATGGCTCCAGGCTTACCAAATTTCTTTAGAGAGAAGGAACAAGAGAGGGACTGTGCCTTCCTAGCTGGGTTTGGGCCAGGAGTTGTTTCTCTGTGGTAGTCATACAGCCTTCCATAGCCAGGCTGTTTCAGGGGCTATTTGGGCTATCAGCTTTAAAAATGAATTTGCAGCCATTTTCATCCATCCTGTAAAGGACTTGCTTTACAGCTGCTCATTCCTTCAGCACCTCAAAATCCCCTGACTTTGTAATCACCTTCCATGATCCCCAGTTTTGATCAGGTTTATAATCAGCTTGAATATTTTTGTTACTTTGTGCCTCTTTCTCTCACCTTCTTTTCACCTGTTCCTCCAGCTCACAGATCTGTGTGCTTGGCAAATGCTCTGGGCCCTTTTTTTTTTTTTTTTTTTTTTTTCTGACTTGGAGCAGTTTTAAGTGTTGTATGTGTGTTTTCTACTTTCTCAATGATTGCAGCCTACAGAATAGCCTCACAAACCTTCACTCTGCTCCTCCTTTCATAGTATCACAGGCAATAAATAGCTGGGCCCAGCAATCTATTTATGGAAAGCAAAAAAAGCCTCTCAGTGGGATGCCAGTGTCAGTTTTTCACAGAGTTTTCAGAATGTCATTTTCTTGGCATAAATGTTCCTGTAATTAAGTATTCTCCATGCAGCAAAATTGATTCTCCATTCTGCAGTTTATAAACTTAAGCATTTCTTTGAGAATCCCCAGCTCATCTGCAGAGCACTGTGCCTGTTTCCCTCCACATGTTCCAGTTTCATGTTACTAATAGAAGCTTGTTTAAGAGGAAAAAAAAAAGGCTATTGAAATATAATCAGACACTATGTGGGTTGTTATTGTATCAATTCTATTCTAATTGTGTTGTTGGCATCCACATGACTCACACTGAATCTAAAAATAATTTTGATAGAAATAATCCTTGCAGTGCAAAAAGGAATCTGCTGAGAAAGCATATGGATTACTAGTCATGTACCTGAGCTTAAATAAAAATATATTTTAACTTGCATTATTTTTAGTCAGACAAAATAGTAAAATGAAGATGAGTCCTTAGTGAAAATTGCATCCTTCCCCAGGTGTGTATATAAAGAATGTAGGATTATTTCCACAAACCTGTGCTTATGTAATTTTCTATCTCTTGGACCCCTTCACATAGACAGTTCAAAATGAGAGTATGGGGGCATGAATATATTTTGTATATATTTGAGTTTTTTGGTTTGTCAGTATAATCAATGAATCAGATTTGGCCTTTGACATACATACATTTTGCACATTGTATCACTTAATTTCTAAACATCTTGGTCTCACTGCTGTTTTTAATGTCATGGAACGTGCCACTTCTCCTGAGCACAGCAATTCTGAGCTAAACCTGCTCTTAGAATTTCTTAAACCATTTCATAATAACTATTGAAAAAAGTCACTTTATAGAGATAGGAGAAAAAATGTGATGGTTGCTGATTACTTGTAATAATTAGACTGGTTTTAAATTATTTGTAAGGGACATGGAAAAGAGAAAGGAGGGGAGAGAATATTTTGTGTGTGCATATGTTCCCACGTATTTTGCACAGGGCTGTGTTCTCACTGTCTTTTAGAGGTATAAGTAAAACGTATACAATGGGCAGTTACTTGATATGTCAGATGGGGATTTGAAGGTAGAGTGTGATTTAAAGTGTTCATATGTATAACTGGGGCACTGATCCTGGTGGGCTGTGAGAATTTGTCTCCTTTTCTTCCCTCTTCTCTCCTGATCTGCAAACAGTATATTGGAAATCTTTAAGTTATTTCACACCTGAAAAGGAAACGCAAAGAAAAACATATGTGTTTGCTTATTTGTCATTTGTTTGTTCATTTAATTATGTTTTTATAGATCAAAATTACCTAGATACTGAAGTCCTGAAAATCTCATTAACGCAAACGATGGGAAGAGAGGGACCTTTTAAATGCTGCCCCATTCTCCAGCTGGGCCAGGTGAAAGGGCAGTACTTATCAGCTGGCTGCCAATTTAAAAAACTCTTTGAATAGGTGATCTTCCCATTGTTGCTGATCCCGCTTGGTTTTATTATTTTTCCTGCTGGGAGAAAAACACTTTTTCCCACTTGAGGTTTTTTATGATGTATGGTAGCTAACATTGATTAGTACATTTCAAAGAAGGAAGGTTTGCTCTCCTTTATTGCTCTAAATGTAGCATGGTAGTCCGTGTCAATGGTTTTCTTTTTTGGAGGGGCATCATCAGGTATCCCTTGGACAGAGGAATACGTGTCTTCATGGGCCAGCAAGGAAAGTTACAAGGAAAACACTCATAAATTTCTTGTTTGCCATAGAATATTATGAGTAGGCATCTCCAAAGGAAAGTTTTTATCATGGTCTTGGAGTTGTGCTGTAAGAATGAAAAAAGCGATGGTCTTACTCTTATAATAGACTTAAAAATAAAAGCAGTTTCAAGTTTCCTTGATTGTTCCAGACTGAACCAGATGGGACCTTGCAGCAACCATCAGCCTGTTTGCTCACAAAAAGTCAGAATGCCAGCATTAAAGGAAAGAAAAGTGAAGGAGGAAAAAGTATTCTTGTGACCTAATGAGACCTAAATGCAGAGCAGCAAACAGAGAAGACAGCAGGGAAAATTCTACCCTCGGAGGGTAAGTTTGCAATAAGTGCAAACCATCCACCATTGTTTGGTCCTGCCTGCTGCCAGTCAGGCAGTAAAACTGGCTGCCAGTAAGGAATGATTACAGCTTTAGTTCTGTGATTGCTCCTCTTTGCTGGAGAGTGTTCATTAGGAGGAACATTACTATTCCATTCTTTCTTTTAGCACTGTAGGATGCTACTTGATTTTTTTAATAACTGTTGGGGAGGCAGAGGGAAACCTGAGAATTCATTGTAAAGAGGTCTGTGATAGTTGTTCTTTTTAATTACATACTTTTAAAATGCCTTGGAGTCAACAAGATTATTTTTCTCCAATCTCCCCAACTTTTCTAACAAACTATTAAAACCAATCTTGCTCCTAGGCTTGTGAAGCACCGTGGGTGGGGAAGCCAATTACATCAATATTTTATTTTTAAAAATAGCATGTATTTTCCCCCTATCAAGACCTGTTACATTTCCAGCAGCCTTCAATACAATAGAGTACTGTTAAATATACCATTGGCATACAATCAACTACCATTTATTTTACTGTTGAGTGATTTGTTATAGTAGATAGAAACCATTCAATACCATTGACAAACAACAGACAGTCCATAGCTCTGAATTACTGTTAGACTATTTTTGTAATGAATGGAGACTTAATTTCAGCTCAGTTTTCTTGTGGGTGCCAGACACAATTGTGCAGAGCAGAGCAACAGCTTTATTTATTAAGGCTTGCAATGCACTTTTGTCTAATTACTGCTGACTTGTCAGACAATAGTCAGTGACCTTCATCAGGAAAGGTGAAACAATTCCCCTTACCTGATTCCTCTTGGCCAAACAGCTTCCAAGAAAAACACAAGATTGTCTAATTGATTACCTGGGAATCTTACAAACCAGTAGTGTTTGAGAGGCCTTTAGAGTCCAGCTGTGTTTCTGATATAGACATTTCCCTTTCTATCACAATACTCTGGCAAAAAACTAAAGGCATTGTGAAGTTTTTACTCATGCCTGTGTTAGGAGACTCAAGGGTCCACTCTGAAGTGTTGATGTTGTGCAAAAAAATTTATTCACACTAATGACTTTCTGAGATCAGACCAAGCATTGTATAATTTATTCCATCCATGCTCTGTAAAGCAAAAGGTATGAAGCACACTCTGCAGGAAGATTGCCCTGCCATACCAAGGCACATCTGGCACACAAGTGTTGGGTGCCTTTTTATTTCTTGGCTAACAGCCAGTGTTTACCCAAAATAGATGAGGGAAAAGGAGCATGGAATTATACAGTTCTCATCTATGTGCTCTAAGCTGTACACTAGACTCTTGTATACTGATTAACCTGTACAGAACAGCATCAGTCATTCCTCTGCAGTTCTTGTTCCTATCTCCCAACTGAAAATTTTTGCATAAAAACTCAAATTTACTAAAGTATCCTCCTTCCCAATTCATGCAGAAAGACTCCCAGCTAAGCCTGGATATTCTTTCAGAATTGACTTTAGCACTGAGTACCTCTTTGCAAAAGTCCTTATGAAGTTTACAGAGGCAGTTTATAACACTAAAATGATCAGTCAGCCTCAGTTGTAAGAGCTTCTTTTGACTTCATTCTTTTTGGGGAAACTGTAGATTTTCTCTTATGTTACAGGGAGAAAGAACCAAATATTGTTGACAAAGACTAGCTCTGAAGTGATGGAATTGTATATGGAAGGGAGTATGGTTACATAAATGGATTATGGTTACCTTATTAAAAGACCTGAAGAGGTAGTGCATGACTGGGAATGAGATTGCTTTTCTTAAAAAGAAAAAATGTGCCAGTTGCTCAGAATGAAGACCTGTGTATCCATCCTCAGTTGAAAACAGTTTATTAATTTGCAGCTATTGAAAATATGTTCTACAGATAATGATAAAATGGGATCCACACCCACCCAGTGATCATTTTCATGTTTTTTCAAGTCAGCAAATACAGCAGGTGTCTTTATTAAACAGAGAGACAAATGTGCTCTGATGTACTGCAACAAGGAGAAGCAGGATAATATGGTCAAAGATGTAGAATAAATAGAAAACCTCAGAAATGCTGGGTGAGCATAAATGTTACCACAGGAGAAGCTATTAAAAGCAAATGTGAAAGTTTTAATAGTTCTGCCTAAAGGATTACTTGATCAAATAAACAGCTTATTGCACCTGTAACCACAATTAGGTTAGAGTCCATTATAAATGAGAATAATTTTATTCTCTGAAAATATTAATGTTATTTCAAGATCCTGTTATTAAAAAAAAATCCAGTTTTGTAAGAAGAAACTGAATTTAAATACACTATTTGAATGTAATCTGTCAAGTCCTTTAACACCTGCCTCTTCAGGTTATTGAATGAATTACATTGACTGTTGAATTAATAACACTGATAAGGATTGAACTAATTGGAATAACTGAGGTTCAATAATTTCTCACCGATAATATTTTCTACCTGAAGAAAAAAGCTGAGGAGATTTAGGCAGGATGCTCTGAAATATCACCAGAGGAAATTTGCAGTCAAAGAATGCTTTCCATCAAAATGTGGTCAGCTTCAATAGCAGGATAGTTTAGGGGTACATAACCACCCTGAGGGGCATGCTGGCTTCACTAAAATCACCCAAGACAAACTAAAAAGAAAATATTGCATCCTTTGAATGAAAAGGAATTTGAGTTATCCTTTAAACTGTAGAACAACTGGAACAATGACTGTAACAGGAATTTTGCACGTTGTCAAATGGTCTGTAATTATTCATGCAGTTATAAAAGGAAGAGTTAGCTACTTCTTATGTCTATACCTGGAACCTGGCAGCCTTCAGGAATAACATCTTGTCCAGCTGTAAGAGTAGGAGAAAGCAGGCAGCACCAACTCCATAACACATTTTGTCCACATTGTGATTCTCCACAGATATGACATGCTGAGCAAGTACATTTCAATAAAAAGTGAGACTGGAATATATCTGAGCAAATTACGAAAGCACCAATAAAAATATTGTTAAATGGAGAAATAATAACTGTGTTTGGTAAACAGATTTTTAGGTATCTCTTGGTACAATGCAACGCACAATACAACGAATAATTTCCTGAGGCAAGCAATGTGCAGAGCTGCACTGGTCCCTCTGCAAAATAAAGGAGAGGAAACCTGGGATTCTCAGGTTGCTGGCTCAGGTAACTGGTTATCCCCCAAAGCAGGAGACACCTGTGTATATCTTGGGATACATTCAGGGAGGTAAAGGAACCTCTGTGTAACCTATAGTCCCTCTGCTTCCACCCACTCGCCTAAAGAGCCAGAAATCACTCACTGTCATCCAGGGCTTAACCACTCTTGAGGCAGAGACTTACAGCTGGGGGAAAGGTGGGAGGGGGCAAGTTTATCTGCCAGGATGTCTGTGGGTCTATAGGCACATTTTAAAGTGTGTGTGTGTGTGTGTATATATATATATATATATATATATATATATATATCAATATATATATCAGTTTATCCCTATTAGGCTTACCAACATTGGACAGTAGGAGCTGATGTAAATAAGAGAAAGATCCTAGAAACCCATCACAGGAATTGAGATGGAAAACCAAATTTCCTAAATGTTTTCAGGTGATTTTTGTTTTATAAAAGCTTTGACAGTAAGAAAAAAATAAATGCTAGGAGTGGAAGATCTCTTGTATGGCCCAGGTTATGCCTTCCAGAGAGCTGAAAGGGATTTTGAGAGGTTGCTGTGGCAGTGGGAAATGCTCACAGTGGGCCACAGACATTCAAACATAGTTCTGTAGAATCTACAGGGGCCAGCCCAAATCCTCCTGAATTACAGTTTCTGTTAGAAATAAACAAACAATTGGAGTTGGTTTGGCAGTAAAAGTGTGGTTTATAGTCAGGCCATGTAAAGTAGAAGACAGGGCAGGTTTATGTGAGCAGTTTGCACAGTGCTCTGCTGGAGGATCAGACCGCACCTGGACGTGCCCTTGCTGGGTCCCAACTGTAGGGTTTGGGTCTGGGCCCAGCTATGGGAAGGTACACTTTGGGGGTCTACTTTGAAACCAAAGCATTTTCACCTTGTGTGTCTATTTCTATCCAAAGAAAGTGAACAATTTTTCCTTCCTCTCTTACAGACACTCTGGGGGAACATCAGGAACTCTTTTCCTCACAGCTGTGGCAGAGTGGGGCAGTCAGGCTTGGAGAACTGAGTGCATCAAGGCATCACTGATGTGGATTCTCCAGACAGACAACAGGTTTAGGAGCCTATGCTTTTCTTTAAAAAACCCTACACCAAACAAAAAAAACCCACCCTAATGAGCTTTTGAATAGTTGTGGAGTAGAGCTGCTACTGTGTATGCTGTATTACTTTGATGGGATTACTAATTGAAGTGGGGAGAAGCGAGGGCTGAATAAAACCATTTCTCATTCTCACTGGACCTGGACAGAGAAGGAATAAATCCTGTTTTGCATAAGGGAAAATTTGAAGGGCTCAATTCAGAGGAATGGCTGAAAACCCTGCTGGTTAGATCATCTTGAGGAAACAACCACATTTCATATGGTATCATATGCTTTTTCAGTCATGAAAAAACTGGGGCTTTTTAAAAGAAAAACAAAATAAAACCCCTGTTTTAGTAACTTGCATGGGTTTGCTTTCTTTCAAGGTCAAATTCAGAGTCATCTGCTGTTTGTCTTTTCATTTAATAATATCCTGAAATAAGTAACTGGGAAAACAAAAATAGAACATACATCAATGAAAAATACTGTGTACGGCAAATCCATTTTGGCAGGATGGGAATTTGTAACCAGCTCCATTTAGCACCTACCTACTGTTTCTCATTCATTCCTGCTGTCTCTGTCCAGAGTCTAACAGAATTTTGTTCATGCTGCTGCTTTGTCTAAAACACTTTCCATGCCTCATTCACTTGCCTCATTCAGTTCCCGTCACTTTTCACTGTAACAGGGATTTTTTTCCTCTCCTTGATCTCTGCCTCCAGATTTCTTTCTCCTCATGTCATTATTTAAGCTGTATGAATACTTACCAACTAGTGAGCTTAAGGTTTAATAAGATTTCATTTAAAATACAAGGTTTAGTCAAAAGTCTGTGAAAATGAGAGCCTAAAACTAAATATTTAACAGCAGCATTACAATGCAATATGTACAAATATAAATATATGTATTATAAATACATGTACATATAAATGGCAATGAGCTAAAAAACCCCAAAAACTTCTGAGGTTAGAAATCTTGTGTGTAAAGCTGCAGCATTGCTTGTTCCTTGTGTATCATTCCAGACCAGAGGTTAAAATTTTGTTTGAGAGGTTGTGAAATTTTAAAATATATTTTAATTTCCTGAATGAGATGTAAAAAGTCATAATTCTCCTCAAAATATTTTAAAAATAATTGTTGCAGTTTGATAAATGAAATAATCTCTGCTCCTCCCCACCTCCTTAATAAAAAGCAAAGGTTGAAATGAAAGCCTCTTTAGAAAAAGACAGTAAAATGTTTTTATATACAATAGGAGGAAAATGGGTGTTTTGAACCACTGTGGTCTTCACTTCCTTTGTCAAGCTTCAGCTCAATTGCAATGCATGAGCAACATTTCCATGCAGTTGTCAATTCCTCTAAAGTTCTCTCTGCCATCTTCAACTGATCTGCTTATTTTAAAGACAGGGAAGTGGAGGTGCTAAAGTGCAGTACCACCTCCTTGGAAGTACTGCTGGATTAAGAAAATAATAAGAAGGTCATCCCTCAGTATTAGATGAAAAGTTTTTTACCTCATGGTAAACTTGGCTTTCCCAGAAGAAAATCTTCTATGAGCCCTCCAAACAACCAGGACACCTCCACTGTGTCACACATCCCCTAGACAGGTACAGTCCTGAGCTTCAGATTTATTTGGAACTCTTAGCAATCCCAAGAGCTTGAAAAACTGTTTTTTAAAGGTTGGACATAATTTAGTGGAAGATATTAGGTTATCCACATATTTTTTGTTTAGTTGGTTTGGTTTTATACATTTGTGGGGAGTTGGTTTGATTTGGTTTGGTTGGTTTGTGTTCTATCTTTCTTCAGTCTGACCAAACTCTTCCCCATGTACTTTGTGTCAGTAAGATCAATGGTTTCAGATGAGAAGAGCTCAGAAATGAAGGGAATTCTTTTGGTAAATAATCTCTTTTAGCTGCCCCTGGGCCCACTCCTGTCTGCCTTGCAGGATGTCCTGCTCACTCTGCCCACTGGAATCCCCCCAGACATGTCCCAGTGCCTGCCCACAGAGGCACCAAACTCCTTGTCAATCTCCATTTGGGAGACTGTGTCACCAAGAGCAGCTGGAATGAGAGCTTGGACAGGGAAACTTGACCCTCTCTGAATCTGGAGGACACTTTGCTGGCAAGAAAAGCTGAGTTTGGTGCTTTGTGTCTCCAACATGTGAGATGGCTGCAACAGGAAGAGGTAAATCTATCCAACAATTTTAATATTACCAGAGTATAAACCATTAAATGCACCAGCTGGGATTATAATGCATTTAGTATTGTGAGGTAGATATGATGCTTTTTAAGGTAAATTTCCTCCCTGAAAATGAAAGTGCAGGTCTAGTAAGTAAATGGGACACCTTTAGCAATATGTAATCTAGTGTTCCATCACACACCTTCATTATTTCCCCTATAATTAGGATTTTAATCCTTGTATTTGTTCTTTTTAAAAGCCTATTATCACTGCCAGGCATTCCTACTGATTTATTGATTTGTTATGTATATCATGAATGACTCCTGAGGAGTATAATAATGAAGGAGAGTGTTATTTAATTCTATACAAATATTTAGGGATGGAGCCAATATTATTGTGTAGCTTTATTATGAGAAGCCCTATTTCTTCTAATATCAGTGTCACCTTACAAAGCTTCTCATCTGCTATGAAGAAAGAAAGATTATTAGAACTGACATAGTACTTGGCTTTTCAAAGCTATTATATTTCTTGTAATTATTTCTTCTTGAATTTCTGGTGCAACTTCCACTGAAAACCTGTTTGCCCTGTAAGTCTGGTGGCAGTTTAAACAAACAAGTTGCTTCCTTCAGTATTGAACTGTCAAAACAAAACTGCTATTAGATATTTAAACAAGATACCTGATATTAATTTTATTCTTCTAAACTGGCAACAGGAGCCATTGGCAGATTATCGTCCTGGGGCCTTCCATTAGGCATGAATTTTAACAGATGTACTTACATTTTCATCAAATTGAAATCTCTCCTCCCTGTCTGTGCATAAGGATGTTTTTCATAGTCAGTGCCAGGGTTTTCCTGGTTTGAGAAGAGATAAAAGTATTTGTAAAAGAAATAAAAAAAAAAAGGAAAACCTAGAGAGAGAAAAAACCCACCACCAACAACAAACATTTCCAGTGGGCTAACAATCAGTGCTATGTTTTCCCACTCACTATATAATTTGGCATTTATCTTTTACAAGAGATGCTGCTGTTTTTTGTAAGCATAAATTGCTTTCTCTGGGGTTTTCTGTTCGAGGTAAGGAAAGGGAATAGCATGAAAGCAGCACGTATGTTTTATAAATTATGTGGGGTTTTTTTCTAAAGTGTGCTGTAATAACCTCCAGTGGCATGTGGCAGCAATGCATTTTCCATATGTTTAGTGTATATGTCTATGTTATGTGTGTGTGTGTGTATATATATATATATATTTAACATTTAGTTTTGGGTTACATTCACATCAAATGTCCAGAACTGAGGCTGAGGAGATTCTCTAAGGAAAATGCAGGATGCCACAGGAGCAGATTCAGTGGGTGACACTTTTCCTTTGGAGTCAGAACCAAACTGATGCCTCAGAATGTGGTTTTGAAGGAAACATCTGAATGAGAACGAACGTTCCAGTCTGTCAGTAGGGAAATTAGCCATGTTGTAATAAGCTGAAAACATGTCAGTAATAGCAGTAGAATCATTTAATCTTTTATAACCCACACTTTTAAAGAGGTTTTTAAATCTCCGTGACTGGAGGGATTGCTTTGTTTTCATCAAATGAGGCAACGAAAAAGAATGACAAAGTTTGCAACACTGTAAAAATGTCAGTGAAATTTTCTGTATTTGGACTGAACTCTGGGCTTATAGTTTTAATTTCAAAGTAGCCAAAAGCAGATGCCCAGATGCAGATCTTGGTGTGTTTGTCATGGAGGGCACAGGACACTTTTCTCAGAGCTTTCCATCAGTCTGATTCTGGAGAGTGTCTTTATCATGCAAATACTTGCTCACAGGTCTTCCTCATTTTCTTACAGCAACTCAAAACCTGCTCTCCAGCAGCTGCTAAAAATAATTTTTGTGTAGCAGTCATCAAGGTGGCTTTTCCTTTTTGCAGATGCAGCCATGGTGACCTGTGTATTTCTGATGCACATGAGCTGGCCATGAAAATGATGGCCTTGCAAAAAGTATCCAGACTTCACCTTGAAGAAACACATCCAATAAAGCAAGGCAGACAATTGTAATTCTGTACTATCTGGCATCAGGCAAGCCTTGATGAAAAATAAATTAAAACTTTGGGAGTTCATGTCCAATTACCCTCATCAGCTTGGTTTAAACTTTTTTCAGAACTGGTCTTGAGAAAGGGATCTTTATTTCTCACATTAGACAATATGTATGAGGTGTGATCCATTATGATATTATACAACTTTTTCTTCAATTTAAACTACTTCCTCTGGAGGTATATTACTAATAAATTACTAGTAAGGAAATCTATCCCTGAGGATGAAAAGTTCAATTTGCATCTTTGTCACAACTTTTGTCATTAATAATTTTTATGGATCTGCCTGGTGCCCATAGTTTCAGAAAATCTACCTTGGACTCTAATAGAATTCCTGTAATGTTGGCAGATGCTCAGATATCAAGACAAAGAGAGCAGAGGCAGCCACACAGAATGACTGATCTGACAGGATATCTGTGAGTTGTTGTATGGGGTAAAACAAGCATGCTTATCAAATAAAGTATTTACCTTCATGTTGCAGGCAACTTTCTAGAAATGCTGAATTTCAGTGTAATTCCAGGGTGATACTTAATACAGTGAATCAAGATATCACAGGGTGTGCTGGCAGTACTTCATGAAAGTCAATGTACTAAGCTCAAGTAACCTTTCCATTGTACACAGGGACTGAATATCTGCTTGTGTTTAGTGTTTGTCACATCCTTGAAAGATGAGGTGAAACCAAAGATAGACATTTTCAGGTCCTCTTTTTCCTGTTATCACTGTGTGTAATAATGAGATATTGAAATTGGAGGCAAACCTACATTTCTGAACCTAAAAGGAAATAAATCAGGCTATTTAACAAAATAGTTATGCCAGCGAAATCTCTATGGTGAGGGTCAGAGAAGGTCTTTCTGAATCAATAATCTTAGACAAGCAATTACCACCACAAAATGTAGAGAAAAATAATTCTGAGAACAGGGTATAACCAAGGATATTTGTGTCACTGCTATTCAGAATTGGCCTTGATTTCTCAAAATATCTTCTGATTTTCTTGGAAGCACAGATTGCTTTAAAGGTAACTGGATGCAACTGGTGATATTTCTGTGAATGGCTTGACTAGAGTTATTTGACATTTAGCATGAGGTTTCTGTGTTTGTCTGGGAGAGGAAGATGTGTACATCTGTGCTTCTAAAATGCTCTGATGTGTGCCAGTCATCATGGATTGTTGAGTTGAATAGAATCTTAGCTCACTTGGTGCTGATCTGTTAAAACTGGAGGCATGGATTACGTGCAGAGTGACAATTATCCACAAACTCGGAGGGTTATTTTATTAATCCAAGCCATGGAGCTGAGTGTTTTCTGCAGTGCACATTGTATCCTGCAACAGTCACTGTGCTGCACGAGCTGACAGTTCCCACTCATGAAACTGAGTGAAATTTTAGGAATTGTTTCTCTGCAGCTCCAGGTAGATTCTGCAAACATTTCAGGCAGTGATGCGGGCTGTGATGCCTCATTGCTCCTTTGGTCATTGCCCAGTTTACTGTGCTCATGGCAAAGGGAGGAAACAGTGGATTCAGTGTGTCAGCTTTCGAAGGTGATGGATGCTGCTGATACATCAGCCTGGCTTGAAGTGCTTGCTCAGTAGAATCTTAGCAATCCTGAAGTGGATGGGGATGAGCAAAGAAATCGTGAGAATGTTCCTGGCATGTTGGCATTTAACTTCCAAATGGATCTCAGGTGTGTCTATGGAATGTGACAAGGGCTCAAAGCAGCCTGTAATGGAATCTATGACTGTAATTCTCTATTACACCACTCTGACTTCTCCCAATACCCAGAAAGGAATGTTCTCTGTTAATACAAAGAATGGAATGCCTTCCTTCCTTCCTTCCTTCCTTCCTTCCTTCCTTCCTTCCTTCCTTCCTTCCTTCCTTCCTTCCTTCCTTCCTTCCTTCCTTCCTGACATGGAAAAAACGGTGGTTTTGGGGCTGGGCAGGAAATAAGAAGTTGTTTAAATTAACAACTTCTGAACTTTACAGTATATTTGTGACACTTGATCATAGTGTAGCCAGAAGCTACAACACAAAACCAGCAGAGTTGAATCTTATTAAAGAAAGGACTAAAATCAAGTCTAATTAGCTTTCATTTAAAAGGAGGGAAAGGAAGGAAGAAAAGTTTACAGACATACTCTCCTTCAGGACATTCCACACAGAAATGTTTACAGCCTGTAAACTAATAAAAATGGACAGCTACACACAAGGCCATCAATATAAGCCTTGTTGAGTAAGAAAGGAAAAGCTCACTCTGAAATGGATTGAATCTTTTTGTTGCATTTATTTGTCTGCCTTGGAGAAAATACAGTTATATTCAGCTCTCAGACAAGGCTTGTATGTGTTTCATGTGGGATGGACTATTGTCTTAACTCATATTTTGTCTTTTGTCCTCCCGTTTGTCTTTAACTGGTCTGCAAATTGATTTGAAATTTCCTGGGTTAGCTGACAACAGCACCTTCCTAGGAGGTGATCTTTCCTTACTCTGACTTCATCTAAAAATGCTGCTCCCACTAGTCAGCTCGAGTTAGAAAAGTGACAACAACAAAACCTCCTCCATGCCCCAAAAGGCTTTTCCAGAGCTAACGCACAGCAAGGCTCTGCTCCTTTAAATGGAGAGAAAAAATATGCTGGAAGGTGGGAAAGGGAAGGTGCAGTTCTTTCCTGGATGGTCTGATTTTTTGAAGGTGAATGTTATTCTTGCCTCCTAAAAACTACAGCACTGTTCTTGCTGTTTTCCTTTTCCCTTTTCCCAGCCCAAAGCTGGGGGAATCTTTACATGATCATTCCCATAATTTTCCTTTGACCAAAAGTACTATTTCTTTTCATTTCCTCTTTCCTTTAGGTTTTTTTTTGTTGTTGTTGTTTGTTTGTGGGGTTTTTTTTTTTATTTATTTCCCAGATCTCAGCTTCTAAGTCAGACTCAAACACCCAAATCTATACCAATTTCCATATTGCTGTAAAAAGGCCTACCATTTCCATGAAAAGTGCGCTACACAAAATATGAATACTTTTGCATCCATTTCCTGCAAGCAAGTCACCTCAGCTGATACCCCCCAAGTCTTGGCATAGATTGATATGCTTGTGTCTTTTTAAAAATTTACTCCAAGCATTTTTGTAATCTGTCGAGGTTTGGAGGAGAAACAAGAAGCTTTAAAACAAAAGCTCTATTAATGTGATTAGTGAGTTTGTTGCAGAATTATATGCAGTTACCAGTGAAAACATCATGAAATGTAGTGCTTGGGTATCTTCTGTACCAAACAAGTGACCAGGACAGGGAAGAGAAGCAGTTTTGCTTTGTTTGTAACAAAAGCACTTCTGATTTGTATTTAGCAACAATCCACAAGTTGTAGTTTATTCCTCCATACTCCTGTTACAGAGGGACCAAGAGATTTGCACTCAGCTGGTGATGTGGCTCTGGAAATATTGTATCAGTGCTAAAGTGTCTTTGCACTGCTTTTATTAAACAAATACTGCTTTGGAAAGTAAAGCTCTCATCTGCTTCCCACTGAACGAGTTTAAAACCCATTTTCCTTCTTTTCTCTGAACTCTTACAGTGCAAGCCATGCAGTTCTCCCCACTGTGATCTGTTTTGCAAAAGAAGCCTATTAATTGAGGATGTTTTCCAGTATTGCCAAAAGGTCACTACAATCAATTGTGGAGAATATTTGTAAAAGAGAAATCTTGCCTATAAAGCAATATATCCTGAGTGTCTAATTTGTTCCCTGTAATAAGGCCATGCCTACTTATTGATTAATCAATCTTTGTTGTCTGTTTGCTGATTTTATCAGGAAGACTCTTAATGTAATGAAATATCATATACTGAGTTGGGTTGCAAAAATTTTTATTTCTACTATTATACTCCATTTGTTCAACCTGAGGAGATGATTTTTCCAGGACAGAAGTTTCTGATTTGTTGTGGCAAGCCTAGAAGGGAAAATGGAGGCATATTTGGATTTGAAACATGACTAAGGTTATCAACACAGAAGTTTTTCTGTTTTGATCCAATTTTTAAATCATTACCTGATGTATTCCATTCAAAAGTCTTAATATTATGTAATTGTACTACATCGAGATATGCAATGCAGAAGTATAATTGAGTAAAATCAAACTTATGTTGTATGCCAAAAAAGTGGTTGTGAATAAATTCAAAGTGGTTCTCAGACTATATTTCAAAATGTAGCATTTGGCTACTTTTTAAAGTCATATAAAGGAAGCCAAGCATATTAAAATTAATTCATCTTCATATGCTTGATATAATTAAGGTTTTTATCTTGTCATAAATCTTAGTGTGATTTGTAGGACAGAGAGTAGTGGCAGGAGTTATGTACACAGAAAATGTTTTAAGTTATATTATAATTATCATTATCTCTGTTGGCAGGAGTGCATTATTTCCACTAAATAACGTGCCTTGTTTCACTGTGACTCTGTGATTCATTTCTGTTCTTTTGTACTGTAGTTGATGTAAATGAGCCACATTAACTGCCCCCCTGCCTCACTTTGTGCATATTTAAGGATTTAAAGTGTCTCAAAAATCCATTATCACTCTGTGACAGAAAGGTGAGAAAAATGTGTGAAAAACTCATAAACAGAATGAGAACGTCTATCTATTAACTTTGGACAGGTGTGAGACATCTAAGATTTAACCTGGAATTTGTGTTGGAATTCCAATAAAATGATGGTATACTTTAAACTGAGGAGAAATAAGGAATTAATGAGGCTGATGCTCTGTGTTATTTTTGCACAGAAACAATGGTTTTCTTAAAACATTTAAATTTTCCAAAAAATGAGTACTTCATGATCTGCTCTTAAAATACTCATTGGGACCAGAGAATCAAAAAGAGAAACACAAGAACAAGGAAATAATTTTCCATTTATCCTTACTTCAGTAAGTGCTAAAGTTTAAGCACTGTTTTTGCTGTATAAAATGCTCATGGCATGATTTATCATGATGCACATCTCACCATGAGTAACAAAGTAGAAATATTAAAAATAGGCTCTAATTCTGCAAGCAGTTTTGCACACATAGCTCCTATTTGCATTACTTTTGTACACTAAAATTTACTGTTATATATAAGGAGTATTATAGATAAAGAACTTCAATGAGAGGACAGCTTTTATAAGAGCAGTGGCACCATATATCAAAAAGCCAGGCTTGGCATGCACAACATGTGTCATGTCTGCAGTGCTTTCAAATTACAAAGCAATCTTTTTACCAGAAGGGTACTTAAAGTCACAAGTTCTACTAACACATCCATTGAGAATAAGAAAGTAACAGTTCTCTCTAAAATTTTATTATGTATATGGATTCTCAGTGCATTCTGGAATGTGGATTCAGCTTTTCCGGCTCTGAAAATCTAATGTTCAACATATGGCCACCTGCAGTTTCACCATGGTAAAATTTCTGTGCTTTTCCCCAGGGAAAAATCAAGGTATCAGAGATGGTTTTGGTGCTTTTTTTTTTGTTTCCACATGCTATGTAGATTAAATACATGACATGCAATTTAGATCCAGAAGATTTTTGGCACGGATAATGATGACTTGAAAGATATCACAGCACAATTTTAAAACTCATTTATGTGGCAGTCACTGTTGTTGAAAATATAGCCTCTTTATGGTGGCATCATTGTGATTTATCCCTGAATTGGTGACAGCCAAAAACCTCAACTTCTCAGTACTGACCCACTTAGGGAGTGCTGCAATACTATCACATTCCTTAATCCTAGGGAAACTGAAGTGGTGAAAGGGTTGCATAATTCTGCTGTCATTGCTGCCAAAATCAGGACAAATCATCAGTGTCTCCTTAGAGAAAAGAAAGAGGAAAGAAATACTCTCTGAATTTTAACAGTAAGGACTGAAAAAAAAAAAAATAGAATTGGAATAGTGTCACTAAAATGCCCCACTGTGTCTTAGCACCACTAAATTTCTTCCAATGTTTAAGTGGAGATATAAAATTTACATAAGTAATATATAAGTTGGTCCACAAAAACACCCATAAAGAATAATAGAATAGTATAAAATATGCCTTCCATTGCCAAAATACGATAAAATTCAGTTTCTTAAACATAACCAAAGCACGGGGAAATAATGCTTTGTACAATAAATACAGACACTCCCATAATTCTCTTAAGCAAAGTGTTGGGTTTTATTTCATTTAAATTATTTGTCTACAATATCTTAAATAATAATAATGGAGTTTACTGCTGTGATCTATTTAGCATTTCTTATCTTTCTTTGAACTGTTTGGAGTTCTACTGCAGCTTTTAAGGTCAGTGCCTTGAGGAGAGCACATTGTTCCATGTGGGCAGCTGAGTGATGATTCCCAGCAGTTCCACTCAACAACATCCTTCACTCTGGTGCTCATGCTGACTTAAAGGACTTGTGGAAATGCCTGTCTGTCTGAGTGTGAATGTAGGTAGTGCACACACACCTCAGACTGACAAAGGAAATTGGCTACCTAAGAAAAGTTCTCTAGGTGAACGATAACATTCCCATGCTCAAACTCTCCTCTTGTGGATTTCCGCACAAGCTGAAGCTGGACTGGTCAGGCTGTTATCCTGAGTGAACTCTGGAGCAGCTGGAGCAAAATCAGGTTCAGCCTGTGGACACTTTATATTAGCATAAACTGAAATACAAAGTATGCACTTGACAGCTTCAGTTACTCAATTACAAGATATTGGAGAATTTATGAACTAAGTGCCAAAGGTGAAAAATGATGTTCTGTATGTCACTGAGAGTGCAATAAACTGTCCCGTGAGCTCAGTGTGTGCATTACTTTGATGCTGAGTGGTTTGAATGATTTATTTACCTCGTGGCATGTGGGTTATCTTGAAACCAGTTCAGTCACATACATGTATGGGTATTTTCAGTGTTCCCAAAGGTGGGGAGCAGCATTTTACCACTGTGTGACATGGCAGTGATGACAAACGTGCTGGCTGGCTGCAGAAATGCTGACAGCGGCCACTGACCAGTGTGCTCTTGTAAAAATGAGAGTGGGCTTGGATGAGCCCATTGATTGTAATCACTCAGAGTGAAGTGACAAAGCAGGGATGAGCTCTGCTCCACACCCAGAGGAGGGACACCTTCCAGGAAAAGAGGTCCACAGGCTGCCACAAAAATCTTGCAGAAGGTTCATACCTGTCTTGCAACCTTATTGAAGCTGACATCTTGTGGGTGCTGAACTTCCACTCACTTCAGTGTCTTTTTTCCAGGTGTATTGAAGAAGGTGGCTGTAGTTCAAGGTCCCGGGTTGCCTTGATATTTTGCATTTATTAACACCTCAGATACAGACATCAGTGTTGAGCCTGACACAAGTCCATGTATGAATAGAGCTTTGTTCAACATGTTGTTTTCTGTATTTTTTGTAGAAAATCATGACATGACAACAAAATAATTTAATGTCTTTCCAATAAATTTACTACGGATTTGATCAATGCTTATTACTTAGAAGAAAAATTTCTATTTTCATTGTAGTAGTACCTTAAGATGTAATAGTCTTAAAATCTACTTTTTTAATCCTCCTCGTTACATCAAAGGGTTACATAAAGCAGCAGTGCAAAGGAAAATAAATTATGTTTTGTCTTCCAGCCCATTTACAGAATGTGTTTGTGTGCACTACTGAGGAGGTTAAGCAGTCTCCTAAGGTTTGACTGTTGCTGACCCAGGTCCTTGGGTGTCTTGCTGGAGCATCTGGTATAAAGTTATAAACTGAGAGACGCTGTGAGATTTAACAAAACCAAGTTTGACTCAGTGTAATATTTTCCTTGGGTATTTTTACTTTTTTTTTTTTTTTTTTTTTTTTTCAGAATAGGTAATTAAAGGTATATGACACAAAAGAATATTGGCATCCTTGTTAAACTTTACAGGTTTTGATAAAACATCCTGACCTTGTCATATTTTTTCTGATTCTAGTTCATTGAGATACAAACTCAGCAAAATGAATTGTGAGCAAAATCTTAATCAACAGCAGTAGCAGATGCATTGATGCTTTTTATCCATACCTTTGGACAACTCCTGAAGAGCTCTAGTTATCTTAGAAAACGAAGGCTTTGCAAATGGCAATTGTGTGATTGATTATTTTCCACTCTTACCTTGCAGTCTGAAACATGAATAAGGAGTAATTCTGAAGCTGAGCCCTTTGAAAGAAGTCTTTGCATATGGATTGTTCTTTCAGAACAATTTCTGAAGCATTAGGAACATTCAGAAGCAGAAGAATGTTGGCATTTCCTCAGTCATGGGGACACTTGCATGTGTCCACTCATTCAAGGACACCAACTTCTTGAGGAATTTGAAAAACTTGATCAAGTAAAAAGAACTCTGTCACACTGCCTTTTTCTAGCACTGCATACAGACCTGATTTCTACCCAGGCAATGGTTTTCTGAAGGGCTCATTAACTCCATCTCCAGTGAGAAAAATGCCTGCAAGACTTATTTCATGAACCTGAATAGGCTGAAAGATAAGGATAAAAATGTGGACTTTAACTGACGATTTCTCTGAGATGATAGAAGATAAATCAAGCCACTGATGACAGCAGAAAGTTGAATTCTCAACTGGTTTTGCCATTAGCAAGTAATTTTTTGTGCTGTTGACATGATAAGAATAGAAAGCAGAAAATGAAGCAGAATTATTAAACACCTATGGGTGATAAACCAGATTTCATCTCTGGTTTTGGGACATAGTTGAGTTCCACTTGGAATAAAGAATTCTCAGGAGTAACATCATGGAGTGTTGTAAATCCACTAAAATATCAACTATGGTAGAGGTTAAAATGGATTTTTTCCTAATTTATGGCACATATTAACATCTTTTAAAAGGTTCACTTTGCCTTGATAAGAGTTACAATGGAAGATAAAAGAATTACTTATTTTATCAGAATCCACTCTTGGCATTGTAGCTGCTTTTTATGTCTGTCAGAACATGACAGAAGGAGTCAGCTTGTGTCTATAAACTGGGAAAATGAGATCAGTGCACTTGCAGGGATTCTAAATTGTCAGCTCTGGTGGAGGGTGGGCTGCTCCCAGTCCAGTGAGGTGACAGGATCTGTGTGACAACCCTCAACTCATCCCCCAAGTGTCCGTGGTGAGCTCAGAGCAGCAGCAGACCCTGGAATACAAGGCAGGTAAGCTCCAAAATAATACAGACAACTCTGAAAATGCTGCCACAGAATCATGTTCCTGTTCCTTGTTTTAGTGTTCTCTGCTTTATATAGTCAAGACCTGTCAAGTTGTGGTTTATGGAAAGTATATTTTACAGAAAGCAACAGGACAGTTTTCACCACAAAATAAAGTTTTCTGTGTGAAGACGTATAACTTAACTGATTAGGTAAGATTTACTTTCTTGTTATACTCTCCTACCTTACAGACAACTTATTAATGAAGAAATGGAATGTGAACACTTGACAATTATAAACAGGACATTTGTGACTCATTCATTTAGCCTTATACTTGGTAGCTCTTGACCTCTTCCTCTCAGTTCATTGACAAAAAATACCATTTATTATCTACTCAGAGGTTATTATAAACCAAAATTTATCAATTTTGCCAAAAGGAAAACATCTTTCAGTGTGGTTTATTCTTTTCAACATGAAAATTTATCTTAGCATCAGTAATTGTGTTAGTATTCCATATGTCCTACTTTATTGAGAAATTAACTGAAATGATCATTAAAACATGGATACTAGATTGTGGCCTTTTTTTTTCTTTTCCTTTTAACTCAATAATTCCTAAGTTAGTGTTCATGATATATTTGAGCTGTGGACTTGTAGGTCAGAATTCTCTTTCTTATTGTGTGGGAACAGTGTACAGGGCTGGGCTTACAGGGTGGGGAATGAATCCCAGGAGCTTCAGGCAGGGAGACAAGACAGTGGTGCTCATGGTCTTTAATTAAACCTGAATAAGAATGAGGGGTAACCAATTCTGCAAGTGCTGGACTTTTGGGGGGTTTTGCATTTTTTTTTTTTTTTTCATTGGTGAAAACCATAGTGATCTCTAGCAAAAAGCTTGATTTTAGAAAAGGGCTGTCACATAAATTTTGAGGTTTGTGTGTTATGGCTGTCTCTCTGGCTCCTTCTCAGCCCTCAGCCTGTCAGTGGTGCCATAAACTGCACCTTAACTGCATAGAATCTCTTTACCAACAGCAGCCTCACAGTCCTTAATCTGGGTATCCTTTTAATTTCTGCCTCCCCACTGACTCCTCAGACGCAGGGGGATGTGAGGATTCTCAGCTGTTCTCCATCCCTTCATTGCCCTGGGATGAGCTCTGGTTTCCAAGTGGGCTGGTGCAGCACCCATGTCCCAAAGGGGACAAAGCTGTGCCTTTGCCCTCCAAAGCCTGACCTAATCTCCAGTACTAACAGTTTGCTTAAATCCTGGCTATAAGGCTTAAATGACCTCTCATGGAATTCCCAGCCTGTGCTCATTATCAAGTAGAAAAGAGTTGATGGCAGATGGGTTGGGGAAGCTGTGGGGCCCCTAAGAGCTGTCTCCTCCCTGCTGGCCTTGCACAAGGCAGGTTTTGCCCCTCGGCTTTCCCTGGAAGAGATGGTGACACACGGATGAGGTTCACAGTCACCCTGCCCGGCCCTCAGCTCTGGGTGAAGGGAAATCTGTGGGGTCAGGTGCTCAAGGATGTTTTCAGGTTTCCCTGAGCTCTCCTCCCTTCCATGGGGCAGCCCCTGGAGTAGCCCAGAGGCAGTGGGGACACTTGGGGACCCCATGGCAGAAGGACATGGCATGTGTGTGTGAGGCAGGACTGTACAGGGTGGCTGCTCCCCTGGACAGGGAATGAGGGGCTGTCCCCTGTGTTTTAAACTCCTTTTTTCCTGTGAGTCACTTGGTACTCCTGAGCAATGCTGGATGGGATCATCCTGCACCTGCTTTGGCCTTTATCGGCACAAGCATGAGGAGCAAAATCAGCATGAAAAAACACTGTTTTGAACATGCAGCCATTTTAAAGCACGGCACTGTCACCCAGGCAAGTCGCAGCATCTTTTCTTAGGCAGTGAAAGCAAAGAGCAGCAGAAAGTGATGCCAGCAGAGCACCCTGTGCCTGGCTGGGCTGCAGCAGAGGCAGCCAAGAGCTGGTGTTGGCCACGTGCTGCTCAGGAAGGATGTCTGAGGCTGGCCACCATCCCAGGAAGGATGTCTGAGGCTGGCCACCATCCTGGGGAAGGACCTAGAGAGTCCAGCAGTGCCCCGGCACCCGGCTGAGTTCAAACCTGGCAGCGCTGGAGGCGCGTGGGGAGGAGGAGAAAGAAAAACACTGACCACCCCAGCATGGTGGTAAGGAAAGAAAACACTGGAGGGCTGTTGAAATATTCGCAGAGGATTAGCACAATGTTACTGTGTTCAGCACAGGTGTTTCTGTAGCTGTGATGCATTAGGAAAATTTACAATGTTCAGTGACTCACACTTTCTCCATGTAGGGTGGTAGTTTATTTTCCTGGGCTGGAGCACCAAGTGAGGAGGAACACCTGCTGGTATTTTGGCTTTCCTGTAATGTCTAAGCTTTTGTTTAATCTGGGTATGCTTTTTTTTTTCTCCTCTTTTGCTTTTCTTTTTCCTATTTTTTTTCTTTTTCTCTGACTGCATTGAAGCATTTTAGCACATAACATTTGAAAGGAAACTGATTTCACCAGAGACATGTAGAAATATTCTGTTCTTTACCTCTGGGGTATTGCATGCCAAGAACTACTATTGGTAGGAAAATGATGGATGTTGCTCTTAACAGTTTCTTTGGCTTTACTTTGAAGCATCTAGTTGAACAGCCAAATTTTGAAAATAGATCTGTACACTGTGTATTGCAATTCCTTTTACAATTTTATTAGAAATGTCTGTTTCAATGTTTCGTAAAGTTGCATGTGGTCCAAACTAGTTCCACTGCAAAAATATAGCTAAGAAAGATCCCCCATGCTGTTATAAATTCAATATTGATATGAAATGCTTATTTAGCTTGTTTCTCATGGTAAAATTCTCAGTAAAACATTGAGGAAGAAAACTGAAACTCCAATGCAGAAGCTTAAGACAGATCATCTTATTACTTAAGAAATATTCATAAAAGGAATAGATCTGGATTAATACCCTTTCATAAAAATAATTATTAATTTCTACAAAGAAAACAATGACTTTTTCCCCCACAAGTATACAGGATGGTGCACAAGCAATTGAAACTCTTCTCTGTTGGATGGGCCTTACTGCTGTGTGAAGAAATGAAAAACAAGTAAAGGAGTGAGAAAGTAAGGGAACACATACTCTGTCCTGGTGGAATATTCAAGACTGACATTGAAGGGAAAAATCAACCAACATTACCAGAATCATTACCAATCAATCAACATTACCAATCAATCAGCCAACATTACCAGAACTTATCAACTCAACAATTTGATCTCAAAATTTTTGAATGTTCTTCTAACATTAAACTGCAATTTAGGGGATTACAGTTATAGGCTGTAACTTATAGACCTTTTATTTGCCCTGTTTTCTCTCCTCTAATTTCTTTGTTACATCCTTCCTTATCAAATTAATATTTATGTTTTCAAAGGAGCATAATAAGAACACTGAATTTATGTTGTGGGTGAGTCGCTGTAGCACCATTTTCTTTAGAATTCTCTATATTGTGTGCTTGATTTTTTTTACTTTTTCCATTTGCTATGCTCTATAAAGTACACTAAAAATATTTATTTTGAGTTGCCATACCTAGATTGTATCTCCTTATTTTGCACTTTCTCACTTGTTTTCACTTTCATTCTCTTGACTGAATTAATTGTCTTGAAACAGTTAAGGGCATTTTTATTAAGAGTACATGGAAGCTGGGTCGGATTTAAAAATGCAATGGCTCTGGATTTGTGATGTCTGACAGCACTTTGTCCATAGGGCCAGACACCCAGAGGGATTGTTTATCTTTTTCTATAAGTGTATATATAAGAATAGCTTCTAGGTGACAGGCAGGCACTTGTGTTCAGATGCATTCCACATATGTTCAGTAACCTTACTTATATGAATAATGCCTTTTATGGAACAAATGCAAACAGAGAGAATTTAAGAGAAAAAAACTTTTCCTTGGGCTTATTCACAGGTTTCTACAAAGGAAAAGGAAAACACAACAGGCACAAGCTACATTAAAGGGGATCAGAGACATACATTAAATTCCTTATGTCTTTTTAATTATGCAATTGTGAATTATATTCCTGTTGCATTTGTAATTAGAGGGCAGAACAGATGGTAAAGGCTTGCTCTAAAGTAATGTGTCTATTAAAATTATCCACATAGCTAAACTGACTGTTGACTACAACAGGATTTCTTAGCCATTAAAATACCCTGTGCACAGATATGTGCTTGATTATTATAGCTCATTACATATCAGCACACACAATATATATGCTTATATGCAGAAACAAATCTATTCTATATTAGTTATATGCTGTATATGCCTTTAAATGTCACTTATTACAGAAGGGAAGGAAAATGAAGTTGATTCTATAAAAAGCCTCCCACGTGGGTAGACAAGACGTGCTGTTGTATGGTCCTCATGTATCATTTGTTTTCTTTATCTCCAATTTTACCTGGAGCTAAAGTGTGAAGATAAATTTATCAGATGAGGTGCTCCAACACAGGACATGACACAGACAGCTATGATATGGTTCTTATTACTCTGCAGAAGCTTGCTTTGTTTGTAATCAGTAGATTTGACCCATTATCTCTAGTTTATAGATTTATCTTATCTCAAGATCTGGAGATGCTTGTGTTGGCAACCATGGGTTGTTTTATGCCATCTGTAATGTTTTCTAAGATAAGTCATGCACTGAACCGATATTATCTAATAACTTGTGATGTCATAAAATTCTCTCCTGGCACCAAATCCCCCACATTTTAGGGAGTTAGGACGGTGTGAAATGAGTGAGAGGAGATGATCCTAGTTTTTACAGTTCTTATGGATAAGGTATTTGTTCTATAAGACAAAATTATTCTGACATCTGTGTATTGACTTCAAATGGGTCCTATGCAACATCCCCAAATATATTCAAGGTATGATGGCATTTCTCTGACCTCTTTATATCTAAAATATCTGAATCCCTGATTGCTTTCTTGACCTGAAAGGGCCTCTATAATAATGGGTATAGAGGAAACTCATGGGGGTATTTAATTTCAAACATTGAATTTCAGTGAATTACTCTATCAGGGCGTGAAGCTTTAGTTCAGAGCTGAGTATGTGTGCTTGCATATGGCTGAACATCCTTAAGATCATCCTGGCCCCATACCAAAGTACCTGGTATTTCCATCATGCCACCAATTCAAACCAGAGGTGGAAGACAGTGACAATAAATGTCAAGCCCCTTCACTCAGGAGGAGAAATCAGCTCAGAGCATTTTTTAAACCCAGGATTTGACAGGCAAATGACTAAACATATTTCTTTAGTGATCCAACATTTCTTCTTAACGAGGCAAGTTGTCATTGCCTCTGCTTGTTGTCTGTAAATTCTGACTGACTCAATCTTCATAATGTCAGACTGGTCAAAGGCATCAGTAAATTACATGAATAAAACATAATACTTGGTAATTGTCCTTAGCTGCTAAGACACAGTAATTTCATTTGCTCAACAACATTTATCCTAAATAGTGTTTCCTGAATTGGCCATTATTTTTACTTTCCTAAAATGGATGCCATAGCCACTGTAAACACCTGATCTACTTTGGTTTCGTGCATAATGATGTTGCAAAGACATCACTTCTTTTGCTCTTGAGATTCTTCTCCCATCCTGCTGTGGGGAAGGGGGTGGGCACTGGGTGACCATGTGGTGCTCTCCTGTCAAGTAGGGCTAAACCACAGGGCAAACTGAGCACTTTTCTTTGCCTCTGGAGACTTCAAAAAACTGAGTTTCATGCATCTGGCAAATAAAACAATAATCACAGTTTGCTGTAAGGAGGGATGACTCTTGGCTTAGTCTCAGGTACTGCAGAATCACATTTTCCTTGCATGTGAATTGGATCCCCTATTATGTCCTAGTCATAGAAAAGCCAGAAATGAAAAACTAAGAATGCTCCTGACAATGCCTTCTGGCTTTGGGGACATGTCCTGATTCATGCATGCGTTGTGCATAATGCAGTGTGTCCTTGAGAAAATCAAAGTTAATTTCTGTGGTTTGGATTTTTGTTTATAATATATGTATTTTAAAAAAATAATAAGAAAGGAAAAAGAAAAAAAAAAAAAAAAAAAAAAAAAAGAAGAAGAAACAGAGAAGTATTACTGTCTGCCAGGCACTAAGTTGATTGATAGCATTTCTTTCTTGTCCTTAGACCAAGCCTCTGACATGCAAATATTTGAAATTTCATCTGCCAAATAAAATTGTTGTGAAGCAGACCTTTTATTTTTCTAGGTTCTTTTGAGAACACATCATTCCTAACATGCCCTCTGACAAACTGCCAGGAGAACAATTTTTGACACCGAATGGTGTAGGGAAAGAAATGATCCTATAAGATCCTCTTATGGCTGCTTCCCACTGTGCTCTTTATTCTGCACCTGGAAAGTTCTTGCTGGCTCTGTACTTACTGCCTTACTGTAATGTACATATCCTCTGATTTCAGAAATATGCCTCAATGCATCCTTTTCCAGTCAGGCAGAAAAAAAAATGTCAGTCCAACCCTAAAGATAAGAAATCAAAGCTAAATAGATGACAAGCCACCTTTCTAGTTGAAGGACCTTGGAGCAATGAAAATGTAAAGCAAAAAAGAGTTCTGTGTCGATTATATTCAACTCATTTTGCTGGACCAGCAAATATATCAAGCATCTGAACAAATTCCAGCAGTTCATTCAATATTTGGAAAGAAACATATAATCAGTGCACAACCTGCAGTGAGAAGGAAACATGAAACTAATACTGCAAAACCAGCTTTGTTGGAGACTTGCTCAGGCAGCTGGAAATCACCATCCCTTTCTCCTTAGATGGGTATTTCATCCCCTGTACATTTACCTCTGCTGATTCAGAACTGCCATTTCAGAGTCTCTGGTCAGATACTTATGGGGTTTAAATCAATTTAATTCTATTTATTTGTTAATAATTAAGGATCTGACTCATTAAAGGTTAACTTGGCCTGAGTAATGCTTCCTTATTTTGACCTAAAATATAGCATATTTTGTCTGGTTAACCACTGACCAAAACAATTAAAAATATTCAGATAAAAATCTAGAAGATGTAATGAATGCAGTTTCATCTCCCTCTAATCCTCTGCAAAAACTAGTTTAAAGTAGGATAAACTACAAGTCTCTTTATTCTGGAACGAGTATTTATGGTATTTACAAAGTATCAGGTATATAGTAACTTCCATTAATTTTCAGTCATTTTGAAAGTGCCTAAAAATAGTTATTATCTTACTGCTTCAGATAGCTTGACACATTTGAGTAGGAGAGCAGATGCTTCTGAGTTTGCAGAACAAAGGGTGACTAATATGAAAGACCTTTTTTAAAATAAATGGTGTGATCATGCAGCAACATTTAGCCTAAGTGTTACTCTTTCACCTTGGGTTTTTTAATTTGATTTATCCATCAAAGTATTGTACTGGAAAATAATGTAGCTCTGTTGTTTAATTATTGAAGATTATTTAGTATTATAAGAATCTTTTGATCAATAATAATTTTGGACTTAGTTCAAAATCCGGATAAGTTGCTGTGGTTTGACCATTCCAGAGCTTTAGACAGGGAAAGAAATTACATTAGGTCAGAGAGTAAATAAGCAATTAGTACACAGAATAGTTGGAACCAAGCTGGCACTCAATGAACTGGAATGGATTCAATGATTGCATGTGTCACCCTGATTTACAGATATGTTAAATATGGTTCTTTTCTGGTTTCTGTTCTTGGTTAATAAGCTAAGATTTTCATCAGAAATTCAGAACCCATTAGTTCATTCTTCAATGTCTCTGTGCAGTCATATGCTGCAAATAAATTATGCCCAAATTATATTTGGTATTTGAAAAATTAAGTTTTTATTTTATTTAGGTGTCTATCTAAGAACACATACAAGCTGGTAACTTCACTTTCACACAATAGTGCACCCATTTGCAAAGCAGAGTCCTCCCTCCTTCACTCTTGCATTTTCCTCTCTCTTTTCCCTCTTTCTCTCTCTCTTTTAGGAATTAACTATTTCCCCTCCAAAGACGCCATCTGGGTAATCTAATTCAACTTAAAATGGCAAACAAGCAAAACCTACAGTTACTTTTTGTTGGGAAAGAAGGTGGAACAAAAAGTGTCTCTACAATGGAGGAGGGATTCAGAGTAAACCAGCAACTTCTCCCATTTATTAACATATCTAAGCCCAAGAAATGAGGAGATAGATTGGTGTGCTCAGACAGTAGTGAGTAAATTCTGACAGAATTTCTAAGGGGTCCTGATATTGATTGGTCCAAAATACACTGCTGATCCATCCATGATCAGCTGTGTTAAGAAAAAATGAACTTATTAACAAACTATCTCAAGTACTAGAGTTTATTTAGTGCATAGCTGACACATGCTGCACGTTTTTCTGGGGTGTCAATTAAATAATTTGTTATCAGCAACTGACTCGTGTGGGTGTTTGCAGGTTTACAAGTTTATTATGTATATTTTCCAGTTCTATGTATAAGTTCAAAATGGCCTCCAAGTTCTTGTACCCTGTCTCCCATCTTGTTGTTTGCTCCCTCATAAGTATTTTTAGCCCCCCGTTTGCTACATTTGTTAAGCTCTGCCTTGGAGACGGCTCTCCATTGGCCGCTTTTTCCCGCTTTCCCTCCTGTCCATCACTCTATTCCCCCATGTCCATCACCCTGAGGCCTGAGCCTGATGATTGGCTGGGTTCCCTCGCTCTCTCCTCCCCGCTTGCCGTGATTTGTTGTATCACACCTGCTGCCACTCCCCTGTTTCTCCCTATAGGCTGAGATATTGTACCCACCCCTGGTTACGCCTCCCGAGAGACCAGTTTAAGTGACCCTGTTTTCACTGCTCAGTGTCTCTCTTGAGGCACTGGGCTCGGAATAAAGTCTGTTCCCTGTTCCACCCTCGAGAGAGTCCCGTCTCTTTTGTCCGTCGGTCACCTTTGCAACTCTTCACTGGAACGGAGCGTGGGTCAAGACCCCACACTGTGGTGCTGTCAGGTGCGCTAGGGCTGGCCGCGGATAGGCGCACCGCGACAGATTCGAACAATACATCTCAGAAATAACTGGTTGCAGTTCCCAAGGGTAATACACAGATGAGATTCTCCTGATAACACAGCTGGAGGAATGTTCCATGTATTTCACCTAATGTAATCAACTTGATTTCTGAGAAACCACACAACCTCCTTAATGGGAATTAAAAAGGCCAGAATGGGCCAGTGGCCAACATCCTGGTAATCAGCTGGGAGCTGGTTTCACCTTTTCCACAATAATCTGCCCAGGTCTGCTGGGGGCTGAAGTACATTTAAGGGTGTGGAGAGACACTACAAAGTGTATGGCTTTGTGATTGAAGAAATTGCATTGCTGAGGGGTGTGAAGACCCTCAAGTGCTGCTGCCAAATGCAGCTCTGAAGTGTTCCAAGGGGTCTGCTACAACATGCAGGTATTTCCAAAGATAGTGGCTAATGGGGCTGTGTCACTGGTCCCTCAGGAATGGAGGGAATTTTGCCTTTCAGCTCCAGGAGCTGGAAACTGTGCAATATCAGGCATGCAGGTGGAAGAGAGCTTCCTAGGAAAGGGAAAGTTTACTAGGCACATCAAAAACAATGTTTTCTGCAAGAATTATTAGGGTTTTAAGAGAGCTTTACCTGATATTTTCCATACCTGGCAGGGAGAAGCATAAATCCATTTTTGTATTTCTTTTTTGTGAGATTAAAACAGTAATCTCTGCTGATTTCTTTACTTGAAAGAACTTTTCCAAAGGGTAGGATTCTCCCTTTGCAAAACTTTTTTGTTTTGCATATGACATTATCATTGCAGTTAATTTTTCCTATGCTGAGTACTAATGAGAATGGAGAAAAGAGGATAAATGAAGCATGGATCATCCTGCTGTTCATCACAAAGTTCGAGGGTCTGACAGAGTTTGACAGAAGTTTTCAGATTTCATAACAGTGAAACTTAAATTGGTAACGCAGAACTTGCCTAAGCATCTGAAGTCTCCTGCCGTGTAGTTTCTGAAGTTTTGGTGCTGTTGTTAATTACTATGAGTTCCTGAAGAAATGCACAAATTTCTGTTTTCTGCCTAAAAATATATGCTCCCTAAGCCAAAGGGTAACTGCACAGCTGTTACCAGCTGTTCCAAGGAGAACAGTTTAGTGCTGAAGAGATCCATAAAAATTGGAGCCCTCTGGGAAGGACACCTTGCTGATCTCTTATCAGCCCTGCAAGAGCAATCAAGCTGCTTTTGGCCCCTTGATTGCAATTAATATCCCAGGAGGCTGAGAACTGGCTGATGATCTCAGTAGACTGTGACTTAACCCATCTTACATTAAAAGGTACCATCTCAGGGTGCTTGGAGCTGTGCAGTGTGTGAATTTCCCACAGGCCTTCTCCAGGTTCTGGTTCCCAGATCCGCCCAACTATATTTACTTACTTACTATACTTACCTTGTGCTTCTTGAACATACAGCCCACCTTACTCTGAGAGATGAAAAGAACTAGGAAATCCCATAGCCACACCTTCAACAAGTTCTTCTGTTGCTTTTGCCTATGTTCACAGCAAGTTTTAAGGTTCTTGTTGACTTCCACAGAAAGATTTATAACTGAGAGCTCAGGAGACAGAGTGTGCCTTGTCCTGCTGGGGCTGTTAGCTAGGACCTGAAAGTTCTGAAACTGAAAGCTTCTCAAGTGGCCCTTAACAGTGAGACAAACCTTCAATAATGATGACAGTAGTCACAACTGGAAGCTAGAGATCCTCTAAGAGAGCTGGAGAATCTTTCTTAGATATTCAGAAGCCTTAAGGACCCAGGCAAGTTGTGGGCATGGTGTAGAATAAATAGTTACTATCTGTATAAGTAGGTAGAATAAGTTCAGGTACTATCTGTAGTCAACATTAGATATACCATACAATGAGGGACTGTTGAAGGGATAGAGCAGATTTTTTTTTTACAGAGCTCATGTGCAATTTATCTGTGAATTGTGATAGTGCTCCATAGCTGGACAGAATGCCACGGAACCTAACAGAGCAAATTGATTAACTCTGTTACCACTGGAACGGGAAAAAATCTTGGAGTAGCAGGATATGTTCCTCCTATTTAAGGTGTCTCTAGGTGGTGTTAATTGTTTTGTTTGAAATTCTGAAATTCCATGTGGTATTTGTGCAGTTATTTCATCAAATAGCACTATGAATGCAAGTATATCAGGCTATGAAATTTGTCTGTTCAGGTGAAACAAGGATGTGGGGATTAGAAGAGTCTTTGATTAAAGTGTCCAACATACTCTCTATTAATTCTACAGGTAATGTCAATAAAAATCTCTTGCCTCTTAAGTCCTGAAAATGAGCATATGTTAAAATACTCTGCTCTCTTTGGAGTCTTTGTAAACAATCATGATTTATTTTCTGTCTCCAGTATCTCCCATGCAAGTTTGTATTTATGTTCTGTTTTCTATTTTGAGACAGTCAAATTAAAACTCACTTTGTTTCATAATTACAAACATCCATTTTGACTAACTGACAAATCTTGCTGGAATTTTGTTCCCAGAGCTATCATTCACCAAGATATAAAGCAACAAAAGCTATCAGGATTCCACCTAGTTTCTTTAAATTTTCTTTGGAACTGTACAGCATCTATTAATTTACAGTCACTTGTCTCCCTTCATTCCTGTGTGATTAAAGGGTGTATTGATTGGTTTCTACTTTTTCTCTGCTATAATAAAATCAAGTAGAGATAGGAAATATACAGGAAAACTAGGTAAGTGTCTTTAACTTGTTACCAGTTAGTAAAAATCTTTCTCTCCTATAAAGTGTCCTTTTTAGTGGATGGCAAAGGGGTTTTAAGGCTTCTTCTGAAGCTTACCTCAACACAAGAGTTGTATGATTAAGGACAGAGTGATTACCTCCTGGAAGGGAATTTAGCTCAAGACTAGAAGCAGGATTGTGTTTACAGAGAAAAGGTCCATACAAAGTTGTCTGGGTCATGCCTTCTAATTTTATTCCCTTTCCCGGGCAAATGTGAGCAGAGAAGTCAAAGGTATTGTGTAAAAACCTAGAAAAACATTAATGGAGAGGAAATTTAAAGATTGTTCCTTGCAGCAACAGCTGGAGATGAGCATCACAAATCCACTGCCCTTTCTGATGTGCTGAACAGTTGTCGTCTCTTGCTGGTAAAAGCAAATGTGGAGAGGTGTCCCATTTATCACATCAAGACTCCTGAATCCTCTCCATCCACTGTTTTTTCATGTTGGTCAAGAAAAGCTTCACTTGAAATACTGGTTTCATTCCTGCTGAAGGGTTGGAATCCCCTGTTTTATTCAGGGGCCATGACTGCAGGTTTGCCTCTCATTCCTGTCCTCACAAGGTAAGAGAGACTCCAGGCTTTCCAGTCACTCTTTGAAAAGCTCAGAAGGAGTGGAGTACATTTTCGTAAGGACGAGTACAAAAGAAACAGCATGAGCTGTTGAGTTTGAAGGGAAATATGCTTGGCTGACATTCTGAAGTGTTATTTGAATATTCTTTCTTTTGCATGCAAGGTACACATCTGAAATATGTGAGTCTGGCATCCAAAACACTAGAAAGAGTGGGATTAGAAGCATGTAAGAAAACCTCAGATTCTAGTTTAAATTAAGGGCATATAAAATGAAGTGTAGAAAGTCAGGTGGAACATTAAGAGATTCACGAGCCAACTTTGTATCACCTGATCTAATATTTATTTATATTCACTCTCTTTTTAGCTCTTATGTGTAACTATGATCTGACAGTTCCATGCCAAAGCAATTCTAACTTAAGACCTACAAACCAGTTCTGTATGGGCTTGCTTGAATGAAAGGCTCAAAAGCCTAAGGAATAGAGAATTAAATTCAAAGCGTAGATGAACTTATTTTGACAGACATCATAAAGAGTCCTGGGGATTTAGAATGGCATGAACCATATTGTGTCCTTGTGTGAATGAATTAAGAAATGATCCTATTCTGAATGGAATTCTTGGAGTAGCATTTGAAAAGCTATACATTTTTGGTATAAGCTAACTTGATGTATTTTTTCCTTTAATTGATTCATTTTACTTCCTTTATCAAGTTTTAAAGTTCCTTGGGGCTGGTTTCTACTTTCTTTTTCTTTTTTTTTTTTTTTCTTTTTTTTTTTTTTTCACAAAGGATACGGAATAAAATCTATACAGTAACCTTTCTAAAAGAATATCGGTAGAGCTGCTTTCTTAAAAAGAATGCCATATTTAAGCTCTGGAATTTGAAGAGCTTTGGCAAAGGCTGTACTCCAGAGGCCCAAGACAGTTAGGTAGAAATCTGTGCTTATAGTTAATCATGTTCAAAAGTCTTACCATCCAAATGAAAAAATTGCATTTAACTGAGTTAGTCCATATAGAACCTCTGCTTCCCTTAGCTTGTGCACTCCCTTTTCCCTTAAAAGAAGGGCTACCTCCTATATTTCTTCTTGCTGGCTTGCCTCACTTTCTTGTGAATGTTTAATATTGATCAGCTCTGTCCTTCACTCTGGGATGTCTGCCAAACACTTCATGCCAGTTATTATAGGATTAGATATATTTTGTCTAACTGGAGGAAGATTTTCCAGTCTCTGTTGTTCCTTGGCATCCAGATTACCAGGGTTGCTTTAATATAACCTGCCCAGGGCCAGATTACCATTGCTAATAAGAAAACCTCCAAGAAGGCCACCAGCAGGACATGAATTTGGCTTTAGGGGGCTGAATATTTTAAACATCATTTACCCAAGAAGCCAAGAGCTGGAGTGTGGGCTGCCAGCCTTACAGTGCCACAGAATAGCAGGCATCCTGTTAAACTCATCCTTAGGTTTCTCTCCTGCCTCACTGTGTGTTGTTCATGTGCTCTGCTGATGTGTGCAATGCCTGCCTGGCCTCTCAAATTCATCCTGTGTCCTCCTGGAAGGGTGGGGCCATGGAGGTATGAGATACATTGTTAGCATTTTCTGTATTGCCCTGGTGCTCCTCAGCCATGCCTCAGGCCATGTCAGTGCCATTGGGACACCTGCTCACATCCAGCCCTTTCCACGCTTGCTTCAAGCCCTTCCAGTGAGCCCCTGACCTGGACAAATCTCATCTGTTTATCGTGGTTGAAGAAACCTGGCAAGGATATTAATCTGCTTCTTCAGCCTGGTAAGAATTTTATGTACTTCCCCATTTTACAGAGGAGGAAGGATGTAATCATGTTCAAGTTACAGCTGGAGTGGCCAGTCTTTGGGTCAATAGGTAGAAAAGGTAGAAATACACCACACTAAACTACTACTCTCTGCCCTAAGAGCATTGGCTCTCAGCCAGTGTCTAGAAGAAAACATTACAGCCTTGCTTAAGCACTTAGCTGCTGCTCTGTCCCATAAAAGTTGAGGTATTTCAAGCAAGGACAGTTCTCATTGTAATAAAAGGCCCTGATGTGGCAATTCCCTTCTATGGGCAGTATCCTGCTTCTTAAATGCAATATTTCTATATCCTGGCACAGAGCTGTGACATTGCTGTTTATTTATAACCACAAGATCCCCTGTGTGGCTAAAAGGCCCCTTTCTGTCTTAGAAGAGCACTGGGCTAGTGAACATGAGTATTGAAATGCAAATGTTACAGTACTTTTAAATATTGAACTGGGAAACTATCTTCAGACCTTTGGGCCACTTAAGAAATCATGGGATTAGCTCCTGCTACTGAAAACATGCTGTAGGTCTAGTACCCCTTGCAGCCAGATGCACCTTGGAGCAAAATTGTACCTGACATTCCTCTAGTCAAATCCTTGGGCTGAGAGCTGTTCAGGCATCAAAAATTATCAGCAGGAATGACTAAAGAAAGGTGCCTTTCACTGCAGGTGTTACATACTTTTATTGAAGGAGCCAGTGGTGGTGGATGTGCCTGATTTTTAGCCTGGAATCTTCTAGCTTTTCTCACAGCCATTCTTGTTTCTGCTCCCATCCTTTATGGCTCCTGCAATGGTTCAGCATCACTGAACCCAGCACAGGCTGGGGACAGGCTGTGGCAAAGGCAGCAGCAGCTGAGGCAGAGCTGTGGCAGTGCTGTTGCTCTGCTGTCCCTTGTCAAGGACAGCTGGAGCTCTCTGGACCAGGCTGCAGGGACACCCTGGGGCAGAGGTGCAGGCACATCCCAAAAGACTTGGGTGAATGCAGGCCTGATGAATTTTCCTGTTTCCATCCCCTCCAAACACCCATTTCCTGGGAACTATTGCATCCTTTCTAAGCTCAAGCATAAGATAATACATTTTCCTTCTGAGGTCCCCAGAGGGGCAGTCAAGAAATAAGACTTCAATGTGCTTCCAGAAGCTAATTTTCAGCAGCCAAAAATCTGATCCAGATTAGTTTCTTTCACTATTAGCATCTTTTCTTAGCCATTTTCCTTCCAGAATTATCTAAATCATTGCATAAGTGGTCTGAGCCTGAAGCTACTCCCAGTGACTTAGAAATACTTCTGACTCACTGTGCTCAGAGCTTGGAAAATAAAAGTAGTCTGAAAAAAACCCAGTTTCTGGAAGATTCTTCTTGTGGACTGCAATTGCAGGTAAGGTTTATTTTAGTGTTTGTGTCAGGGTTTCTCTGGGTGGTTGGTTGAGTTTTCAGTGGGGTTTTTTTGAGTATTGAATTAATTTTACAGCATTTCAGGTTGAAAAAAAGAACTGCTTTGTGTAAAAATTCCTCTATAGAAATTATTTTTTCATTATTTTCTATTGCTAATAATCTATTCTACTCCTCTGATCTCATGACTTATCTATTATACCATATATTATTATTTTCTTTTTGAGGTAAAAAGTGCTGTTCAGTTTTCTTGATGTATTCTTTATTTTTAAAAACTTGCTTCTTTTCTCTTGCCTTTAATTTGTACATGTATCCTTTCTAAGTTTTGTATGTCTTTAATTTTTCTTCCATTTCATTCCTACTGCACGTGGGTATGTCTTGGTAAAAACAGATAGATATCTAAATATTTATACAATATTTTCTCAGTAAATAGTCACTTCGTAACCATGAAAGAAGCAGCCATTCCAGTTCCTCTCCAAAGGGTATGGCCTTAATTCTTTGAATGTAAGGAGTACAGCACAGTGAATGTTTTGATCAACACTAGAAAAGTTATTTGTGAATTAATATTTGTGAATTATTTGTTATTTGTGACAAGAATTAATTCCAGAGGTATATGTGGAGTCTAGCATGTGAATAATTTTCTAGAGTATAAGGTAGAGTGTGAACTTTATCTTGATTTCATTAACTACTCAGTTTTATTGCCTTTGTGCATATTCTTCTGGTTCAGAATTGTATTGTAAATATCAGGGGGCTTACACTTTTTCATTTCTTTCATCATTTGCTGTTGCTGGGGCATTGCAGCAATGCCAGAAGGTCACTCAACATCTTCCCCAAGAAGAGTGTCCATGTGCATGTAAACTGTGCTCAGGTCCACATGGTGAGATCCATGACTTGCCTGTGGCTGTGTTGGGTGTGCCAGTGCTCAGAACAGGTATTTAGATGTTCCTCTCACCTCCCTTGTATTTGTCAGTGTGTGTACGTGGTCTAGTCTGGACACAAGAAGGTGAACCTGAGAGGGGAATCAAGCAAAAACATCTGCCTCCCTGTTTGCAAAGTTTTGCTAAAAGTGCTGACTGAATTCAGGGACACTGCAGGAGACAATAGAATATAATGGCACCAATCTATGTTAGGTGATACTCGAGAGCTCAGAATTTGCTTTTCATACAAGGTACACCTCTTTTTTGAGCCTCAGGGTGCCATGGTGTAGCCCTGGTTTCGTGCCTAAAATGTTTTGGTTTTCTGAATTTTTTTTTTCCCAGGGAATTTTCTGTAAACAGGAGAAATGTTTTGTAAATAAACTCTACCTATGTTATTCATTCCTTTTCCTAGGAGGGACTTCTTCTTGATGCCCCTCTGGTCTGACCAATGTGAGTGAAGAGGTTTGTTTTAGTTTCACCAATCAAATTGGTCTGTGTAGAACTGTATATAAAGGAGACACATCCCAAAAATCAAGGAGTCATTTTCAGCCTTCTGAAGTCTGAGTCTTTGTGTCCTTGTAGTGTAAACCAGTGTCACCATGGCATAAGAGAATATCAGCCATTGAGTTCTCTCTGCATAGAAAATTTGACTTTGGCTCTTACTGGAATCATTTTTGTCACTGGGTACAAGTAGATGCATCTTAAATTAAATTCCACTCCAGAGGTGAAGAAATAACAGAAATACTTTGTATCTTTTTCATATTAAAAAACTAAATATAGTGGCCTTGTAAAGTTGATCTCTCAGCTTGAAGATTAAATATTCATGGTGTTGATTTTTTGCATATGCCTCAGACATGAGTCTAAAGAGTATGGTAAATACAGTCGACTCAATGTACCATGCTTACAGAATTCCTCCATAGCCCAACAATTTATTTACTGCTTTGTAAGCAATAATACAAATAATTTCTGTATGTTTTTAATTTTTCTTTTTTTACTTCAGTACTTTTGCTGTTAATAAAACAAGGAGTGAGAAATTTTTTCTAAGCCTATTGCAGTCAACAGGGACAAAATCAGGTTTTCTTGGCCTAGAACCAGCCCCAAAGCAAAAGAATAACTTCTTTTATGGTAGGATTTATCTTCAGGGGCAATCCATTCCTTCCTCACAGGATAAAAACACATAATGTAGTTACCCAGACAAAATGGCTATTTTAAATTCAGCACGGAATGGAAGGCAAACCATGCAAACACTTCATGAATTTTGGATAGTTACAGTCCATATTTACACTATCAAAGGGTGTGGACTGATAGAGGTGAATCTTTAAGCAAAATTTTGTGAAGAGGCCTCTGGGTTGAGATGTATTTTTGCTTGGCCGTGGTATAACCTGTGATATTCAGTATGAATTTATGTGACATTTTCAGCAATGTGGTAATACAGCCAAAAGCAATATAACCCTAGAAATTATGGAAAAGACTTGTATTTCTGACAGATGTAGAGAGGAAAGTGATCTTACCTCTGTCATACTTGCTCTGCCCACAGGCTGGCCACTGCTGCTGCCCAAGTATGGGAGTGAAATTGAGCATTTAATAAAACACTAATTAAAGTAAATACCATAAAAGCATTAACCTCCATAAGGTGTTTAAATTGAATTCCTGGGTACTTTGGCATCACTCCAGCTTTCAATAAGTTCCGATCTAACTGTATCAGATCACCAATTCAAAGACTCTGATTTTAGTTTATGGAATATTCCCGTTAATAACGATACCTTAGACATCCATTAAGTCTGGAACATTAATTTTATGGAAAAGTTCCAATACAACTCCATTAGATTTTTTTTAAGCTAAATTAGCAGCATAGGCTTTTAACAAATGTCATAAATAGCTCTATTTAATGGAAAGATTACCCAAATTAAAACCAGACCAAAATAGAAATTACAACTCCGTCTGTTTAAGTCTTGACCTTCAGAATCCTCTTAAAAATTACAAAAGCTGAATGGAGCTGTGAGTGTTTCACGCTTCTTGTTTGTTTGTTTGTCATATGGGCTAGAAAAATAGCAGATGACATAGGAAACAGGAATGTGCTTTTTTCTTCTCTGGTAGGTGAAATCCTTTACTTACACAGATTGCTACAGTACTTTTGAAAATGTAATTGTCTTATAAATGTGTAGTGTGTGACACTGTCCATTTAAAATACCATGACAATCTATACATAATCCAGATATTTTATCTTTCATTTTTTTTTTTTATTAGATCATTTATAGGATGATTTTCCAAACAGAATGATTCCTAAAGTGAGTGTAAACTATTGAGCTCACCTGTCTTCTGCATGGATTTCTGAACTGTAAGTCACATCCAGCCAGTGCAACAGACGAGGAGGAGGAAGAGGATTATACCTTCCTGTCATGAGAATCAGTTCCTGGGAAGCCGGAGGACAGTTGAAGGCAGAGCCTGCTGAAGAAATGCTCAGGGCAGCTCAGCCACTCCATGCTATGGGTGGCAGAAGCTGCATGGCCCGGCAGAACTGAGCTGCAGCAGAGCTTTATCCCACAGGAGCTTCTCTTGCTCACAGGAATGCTGTGGGACGTGGAGGATGCTGGAGTCACCTTGGTGGTGGACTGAATGAGGCAAAGGACACAAGGACACAGAAAACAAAGTCACTTCACTTCTCCCACCTTCATTATTATCCCATTTGAACCACCTGGCATTTTTCTCTTGAACTGTTACTCACAGGGAAGACATTCAAAACAGCCCAGAATATTTTAACTCTGTCAAGTTGAGCCACTACTAAATTTCCATCAGCTAATATCAAATGTATACAGGACTGATGTTATTAAATTAAATTCCTACAAACTGGACTTCCTTATTAGATCTCACCGAGATTGAAACTCTAAGCCAAGAATAGAATATGTTGCTTTCACGCGTATGTGTGTCAGACTGGGAGAAATGTTAGAATTTTCCTTATAATGTAAATAAATAATGAAATGTAAAATAACTCAAGCCATGTGATATATTTCTATGTACAAAGCAGCTGGGGCAGAATTAACATTGAACTTTTGGCTTTAACATTGCATTTACTAGCTTCCAAGAGCTGGCTTTAGTGATGATGTGTTCTCAGCTGTTGCATCTCATTTTTCAGTCGTAAGTTTCTAATAATACTAATCAGATATAGAATTTCTTATTTTTGCATAATGAAATGTTTTCATATACGTCACATAATGCTTTCTTTTTTAAATTTTTTTTCTTTTGGAAAGAAAAAAGTTTCCTAACTCTGATCTCTGTCAAGCATCACCTGTCAAGGTCTTGAAGTGGACAGAGACACAAACTGAAGTCACTGCATCCATGCAGCTTTGGAAAAAATTGTAGTTTTTTGTGTTATGGGGGAAAACAAGAGTCACTGAGATTGAGTTCATCCTTACATAAGTCATAGTTACTCTTTCTGTGTTGAGTGTCTTAACAGCTTTCCGTAAATTCATATTTCCTAATACTGGCATCAACACTACTCCTTAAGAAAAAAATCTCCATGGAAATATATCTTCCTTGATTCGAAATACTGCAGTGAAATAAAGAGCTGCTTTCCTTGAAATACAACATCCCTAAAACGATATCCTCACCATGGAGGGAATTGTGTTAATGTGAACCACTGAGGTGATCTACTTAAATTTATAAGCCACATACTCTGAAGACAGGAAATCAAATCTGCTAAAAATTGAATAAGAAATTTGTTTTTTTTTTTTTCTGTCTAAATTCCCTGACCATAGCTGTACTTTGTGCCTTGGCTTTCTAGATAATCAAGATATACAAGTTAAAGAATCCATTCCCTCAGGAACTTTCAGTGCTGGGCACCATTTCTGTCTTTCTAAGGGAGATGATTTATTTTTACACACAATAGGTCATTTCCTCCACTCAGATCACAGACACAAGACACCTTTTCACCCATCATTCTTAAGATTAAAAAAGGGTTCAGAGTGCTGCTTGTCCCTCATACAAAAACACACTAAGCAGAAGGTCCTTTATAGGATTAGTTTTGTATGGGGTGAAAACCAGCCAGGTTTTAGCAGGCGACATGAGTAAATGTTAACTAATATACATAATCAGTTGAAGTCCATCAGCAAGGGTTTTTAACATGCAGGGATTGTGTTATTTTTTATTAACATGAAAATCTGCAAGGTGTATGCTGCAAATGCTACTTTGAAAAATTTAATCCACTTTGAATAGTGACACTAGATGATCACAGTTCTGATTGTTCTTTTTTGTGCATTGGCTCAAGAAAACTTTCTGTGATTCAAATAAACTCATCAGAAATATGGCAGCAGAGTCCACACTTTTAGACTTCACTGGAATAAAAGAGGTTTCTCAGAGACACTGGATGAAGTTTCTAGCTAACCCTAGATTTCAATGTCTTTTTGGGATGCATATGCAAGTTTTCTTATCAATAAACAAACACTCAACCTACACGAGACAATAAATCTTCAATATTAGAAGATCAGGTTGTACCCCATGTACAATTTCCTGCATTGTCTGAATGTTCTCTAAACTGAAGCTTTCAGTTTTACTTCAACAGGAGGCTTGATCCAGATCTCAGTGGAATTAACAGGAGGATTTCTGTTAACTTAGACAGGAGCAGAGTCAGGGCCAAGGTCAACAATATTAATTTGCTTTAGCTTCAGACAGACTTCCTCCTTTTTTCAAGAGTAAATCTTCACTCCACCTCACTTGAAATTCAACAACCATATGTAAAGCTTGGAAAGTTGGTTTCTCCTAATGACCCCTGAGCACCTACTGTGAGTATGTGCCTGCCCTGTCCTCAGACAGAGTTCAAGGCCACCTTGGAAAGCATTTATTTCTCTATAGATGGGATTGGGAAGTTCTTTGGGCTTGATGCAAAGTATTTTGTCACCACCTTTTTCTTTGAAAAGTAATTCAACATTTTTTTGGCTTATCCACAAGATCTTCAGTAGGTGCCTTGCATTTCTGTTAATATAATTGCCTAGGCAAACTAAATTGCAGAACAGAAATGACAAAAACTTTTTCCTGCCAAACTTTCAAATCTGGTTAAGAATCTGTCTGTCTGCCCCCCTCTCTTTTTTCCCTCCAGCCTTCCTTTGGATGCTGTCTGCCTTTTGGCAGACTTAGAGATACATAAAATGGTACCTTCAGCATATCAACAGAAAAATGTTAGCAAGATGATGACAGATATTTCCCAGTTTCTCACATTTAAGGGTTCTGTTTTGTTAATTTGTGATTTTTTTTCCTTGTACTTCGTGTGTCTATTTGGTCACTAATACAGAAAATTACCAGCACCACAGGTTATTGATATTAGTAGAATCCATAAAATTAAGGCTAAGCCAGGACCAACCAATCTAAGATAGATGTGAGCACAATGTTTAAATGGGGATAAAAGCTGTAATTATTCTGTGAGTTGATAAAAACAAGGAACATATTTTAAAATCATGCAAGGTTCCTAAGGTTAAACATAATTCTCAAGAGAAAACAGTAAAGGATCAGGAAGAGAGCTTCTTTCTTTTTGCATCCTGGAGGAATTTTTGTTAAAATATTGAAAAAATACACCTTAAGAGTCAAACTTGATATTGTGCTAAATTTTTTATTATGTGGGTATATGTGCTTTTATAACTGTTAGTGTAAAAATATTATTGTCACAGTCTCTGTGAGTCTACAACTATGCCATAGGTGTCTGATTGAAATTTAAATTCCTCAGTTAGATGTGATGCCTTAAGTTCTAGCTTTTATATTTTCCAGATTCTGTACTACATTAGTATATATAACTCTGAACTTCATATAAAGTGTTAGCAAGTTCTCTTCACAGTGCAGTTAGACAAAACAATCCTTTTCCTGACCCAGAACCAAGGACACTATTGCAGCTTCAGGCCCAAGAAGTGCAAACAACAGGAACTGAGGAGGGCAAACTGGGAGGATGGGACTTCATAACCTGAAGCTGTAATTGGACAATTAACCCCAATATGTAAATGGACCAAAACTTATAAAAATGTGAAAATGTGTGACCAGTGGTCCACCTTGGGTGTAGCCCCGGCCAGGCTCTTGTACTGCCCAAGGTATATCCTTTCAAGGCCTTTTTAATAATTTTTCCTCTAACTTTAATCCTTTAATAATTTAATTCCTTTAACACTGTCTAGACTCTAGGTAGCCTCCCAAGGCATCAGATGGTTCTGAAATTTTCTCTGCCTTTCACAGAATATTCTCAGGAGCTTCAATTTCAATTTCCATGACTGGAAAGATATGTAATGCCAATGTCTTTAGGTAAAGATAATGAGCCCTAAAGAAGTTATGAAAAAAGGCAAGGAGCCAGAAGGGGAAAAAAATACAACAAGAAGATGGCCAAGGGGGAGAAAATATAGATATCAAACAAAATGTCTGGCAGAATGCCCAGGCAGAATTTTCCATATATATCAAGGTCAGGCATCACAACTTTTCCTGAAGATAAATCCTGTATGTGAAACAGGATATCTAAACAAGAAACAGAAGATACTTCCTCTCTCTTTCCTATGGATATTGTGGCTGCTAATTAGAGCTTTTGGACAGTGACTGAGGCAGCGTGTGCCAATTGGGAAGTTACAGAGTAACACTGGAATTGGCAAACACGGAATCAGCAAAGGTGGAATCAGCAAATGCTGCAGGTTTGGCAAGCTCAGGGCAGTCACCCAAGGGAACCCGGGCAAGCCATGAAAAGTAAAAGATACCTGTGACCAAAAAGACATTGCAGTTTCATGTAGGGTGGCCCTGGGCAAGAACTTAAATGATATTAATACAAAATTTTCATTGGGAAAGAACATCAGCTCAACTCTCTTATTCTCTCTAAAACTGTGTTATAACTTAATGTGTGGAATTAAAGTTTTACTTCAAATAGTGAAAAAGTTATAGAGATGCCAGAGAAGGTGACAGGTTTATAAGTTGTCTGTGAACTGTCCATCTTCATGTGTGCCATTCTTTTTGACAGGTCATGTTTTCATGTAACATTTTATTTTCTTCTTTATTTTTTAATAAAGTAAGGATTTAAGCATGCATACAGACTTTGTACTTTCCCTGCCTTTAGGAGTCCCATTCATTGAAAAATGACAGGGAATGAACTTGTTCTGATGGATGGCAATTCTTCCCATCTCATCTCCATATTTGTGGTACCCTTCAGAACTTCCTCCTTTAAAGTACTTCCACAAAGAGACACTTCAAAGGTTGGAGTCAGCCCATGAAGTGCAGATGGGGGAGCCTGTGTGAATCAGCTGGGGAACAAGGCAAGTGGTGGCTCATGCTGTCAGCCAGCAGTGACTACTTGTAAAGGCTGGAAAGTATTGAAATTGTTGTAAGAGTGGTTCATCTTAACATTTATAGCCTAACAATCAGGTGATGGAGACCTGATTTGATTACAATTGACTTGGAGTAAATATCATTCAGTAGGATTAAACTAGATTATGGAATTAAACAATGGAGGAACTGTTTTCCTCTTTGGTCTGCTTCATTATCTCTTTGAATCCTCTGTGAGTTCTCTCTGAACTTCGCCAGAGTGCTTTGCTTTTCCTATTCCTGCCTTTTTCTAGAATAATTTATTTCATGTAAATTAATTCCACTCTGATTCTCCAAGCCTGAATGTTTGGGAAAGTCTCTTTCAGTTTGAATGCTTATGCTAACCTCCTAAAATTTCAAATTTACCTCAGAACCTCTTATCTTTCTGATTCTCCTTTCATAAACATCTTATCCCAAACACATGGATGAAAATAATATATTTGTCCATATATTATTAGGAATGTCACTCTTCCAGGTGCAAACATTGTTAGCATATGTTGGCTGGGTAATAAGAGGCATGCATTGGTTTGTAGAAGCGGCTTCACATAAGGCAAAAAATTAAACTCTCTTCTTAATATGATAGAGAAATCTGAATTTGGGTATGTTGTGACTTCGGGTGCCTCACACATGCTCTGTTAAGATAGAAGTTTAGGGTTCTGAAAGATTCCCTCTGAACATTGCTGGGGGAATGAGTAGCTCCTTATACTGTTGAGCAGAATGCAGCTCTAGGGACCATTATACAAGTGATCAGAGAGTGTGAAAATCTGTCTGCACTAAGGTACTGCTGGATGTGACTTCTTAAGTATCAGTCCTCAGTTTGTTTCCTGCTGGCAAAACTCTTGGTAAATGCAATACTTACACCTCACAGTCTCTTCTTCAGTCCTTGAAATTATGCAAGCTGTATAATTCAATTATAAAAGTCAAAAGCACATCTACAGGACCATTATTTTCTGTTTTACACAGAGACTGATCCATAAAGCAGTAGCCACAAACAGATCTGTAACTTGCAATAGTTTTTTAGGACATTGATCTAGTTTCTGATTTTGCTTTCCTAACTATTATCAGTGTTCATGAACTCTTTCCAGTAATGAAGGAGTTATTGCAAGTTACAATTAACGTGGTAGAAAATCGGCCTAGCTGTAGAAGGTAACAGACAAGGAAGGAGTGAGGTAAATTTTCTGTAGAGAAGTGTGAGGAGCCAATGCAGTTTTGTTTTCCTCAGTGCTGTCTGTCAGAGGTGCACAGGGAGAGGTTACCTGTGCCACCTGGGAGCAGCCTTGGCTCCCAGGGCTTCACCTGTGACACCTCCCATGGGACAGGCAGCAGGAGACACCGAGCTGCCAGAGGGGCTGGATGGCCATGGGATGGGCAAAAGATGCTCTCCTGCCAGCAGGCAGGGGCTGGGAGAGGCCAGGGGCACAAACAGTGACTATAGGGGCTTGCTGAAACTTTGAGTGTGGGCTTTTGGCTTGGGGCTTTTTTGGGACTGTGCTTTATGAGGCTTGGTGATTTGAGGGGCTTTTTGAGACTTGCTTGTCAAAATTTGCTTTTGAGTTGGGGCTTTTTGGGACTTATGCTTTAGCCCTGGCCCCAGCTCAACTCTTGGCTCTCCTGCCCTCACTGGCTCTCGCTCACCCTGGCGTCTGTCCTGCCTCCCTGTGTCCCTGACAGCCCTGCCTGCTCCATCTCTGCCTGACCCCTTGTGTCCATCCCTGCCTGACCCCTGTGTCCACCCCTGCCTGACCCCCTGTGTCCATCCCTGCCTGACCCGCTGTGTCCATCCCTGCCTGACCCGCTGTGTCCATCCCTGCCTGACTCCTTGTGTTCATCCCTGCCTGACCCCTGTGTCCACCCCTGCCTGACCCCTTGTGTCCATCCCTGCCTGACCCCTGTGTCCACCCCTGCCTGACCCCCTGTGTCCATCCCTGCCTGACCCGCTGTGTCCATCCCTGCCTGACCTGCTGTGTCCATCCCTGCCTGACTCCTTGTGTTCATCCCTGCCTGACCCCCTGTGTCCATCCCTGCCCGACCCCTTGTGTCCATCCCTGCCTGACCCCCTGTGTCCATCCCTGCCTGACCCCCTGTGTCCATCCCTGCCTGACCCGCTGTGTCCATCCCTGCCCGACCCTTTGTGTCCATCCCTGCCTGACCCCCTGTGTCCATCCCTGCCTGACCCGCTGTGTCCATCCCTGCCTGACCCGCTGTGTCCATCCCTGCCTGACCTGCTGTGTCCATCCCTGCCTGACCTGCTGTGTCCATCCCTGCCCACCTCCGAGCCTGCTCACCCCTGTGATCCTCACCGTGACCCTGTTTTGTCCCTGACCCTCTATTTCTAAAAGGCCTCCTCGCAGTTCCCCACAGTGGAACCCGACAACAAGCATGTTTGGGAAGAGCAGAAGCAGTGTAGTCTGCTTTCAGAGGAACTTTGTCTTTGCAGACTTCCAAGGTGGCATCTAGAGGCTCTGGAAAAGTCCTGCTGAACCTGTTGCACCTGTAGTAGTGCAGAAGTGGTGGTTGCTGCAATATCTGAGAGCACCTGGAGCTTCAAAAGGTAAATTGATGATTCAAACTCTTTATAATATTAGTAGAATATGTTGTACTGTGCAGCCTGAGGGAGATAGGTCCTTTGGAAATAAAGTCTTAAAAGAATTCCTAAAGGATCAGATGCAGACTAAGAGCTTTGAAGCTGACTGCACTTAAGAAACAAAGAATTGATGGCAGCTACATAACAATTTCTGGTTTAGGAATAGGATTGCTCTTTTAGTGTAATTTTTAGAAGAAACTGTGGACCTCTCCCTTGATTTTGCTGCCTGTTGTGCTCAGATTTGGGCGTGGTTTGCTCATGGGAAGCTTTTCTGAACCTGTTAACTTTTGGAGCTCCTAGCACTCTATTTAGTAACAGCTCCTTTGGTGTTCCCTCCTTTACTTTGCCAATAGTTTTTTAAAAGTTAAACTTTTGCATAAAATGTTGAAATTCAAAACACTTTTTGTCAAAAATCTTCTAACCAGTAGTAAATGTAGATTTTCTTTTTTCTGTTTCTCCTTGTGTCAGTATCTTATGCTGTAACTTGCAGGACTGAAGTCCTAATTAGTTCTAATTTTCTAGGCTGACTAGGTTTAAGATGAAGTCTCTGTTATTAATATTCTCTGGACCAGGAATCCCACAGATGAATCAGGGTACGTTTTTGTGAGAAATGCTGCATAACTACATTACTGACCACACCTAAAACTTAAAAACTGTTTCGAGCTGCTGCTGGCTTCTGCTGTGTATGTTTCTTATGTTATGTTACTCATGAACATATGAAATAGAAACAAATACAAATAGACATGGTAACAGTAGTGTTTTCTAGCATAGCTCTTTTTTGTATAGAAACACTTGTTGACTTATCACAGAGAATTTTTTGTAATTTTTTTTTTTTTTTTTTTTTTTTTTTTTTTTTTTTTTTTTGCATAATCTCTTTCTTTTTTGAAATATTTTGAGTAAGTTTTAGCTTTTCATGCAAGAGGACCAGAAGTAGTAGTGTCCTGGATTTCTGATTTTATAAGTAAATAATATATTTAGTCTGTGACTTTAGAAAATTTACTTGACCTACTTGTGCCTCATTCAATCCAACTGTAAAATTGGATGAAACCCAGGGCTGCAAAAATCCCTAAATGCTGTAGTGAAGCTTAATTTAGCTGAATACTGTAACGTGGTGCACAGGTAAGTGCTGTAAGTGATCAGTGTTCCAGTGCGCTGATCCACTGAGCAAATATGGCACTGCAGGTAAAGGAAAGGCACTCAAATATTTTTCTCAATACTTCTACATATCACCCCTATATCCCAGTATTATTTCTCAAATGAGTCTAACATCTTTGGAGCCAGCCATTTATACTTTTTCTCCTTCCCAAAACTTCCATCACTAACAGACAGCATCAGAGAAACTTTGTGCTCATGTCATCACAGACACAGAGATGATGTTTTAACACACTTAGAGGCAACTCTATTGTCCATAGAAAGCATTAGAAATGCAGGATGCAAGTTCCTACATGTTCCTTTATTTAAGCAGCCCTGCACATCAATAAAAAGTAGCTGATGTTGTTGACTGAACACAGCACATTCATGAGTGACTTCAGCAATCATTCTTGCCTCCTTCTTGTCTGCTTTTGTTTGCCATAGTTCTTTAGGATAGCCATAGTGAGGCTCAGGAAGAAAGGGATTGTTTTTTCAGCTCTGTTCCTTCTAGGGTTCAACCTGAAGTTTTATAATAATGCTTTTGTTGGCTGATGTTAGAAAATTCTCAGAATTCTGAGAGCCTGAGACCCAGAAAGAGCTGTGTGCTGTGTGTGGGAATTGTGTAACTCACTCCGTGGGCAACAGGGAGGCAACATAAAGCAATAGTTTATCCAAGGAAGAAAGCCTGAGCTAAAAACTGTGCAGTAGGAGCCTTCCCTGGAGACTGCAGAAGGCAGAAGAGATATCTGCACCAAAGATTGTGGGGAGGAATTAAATTTGTCCAAGTGACTGAAGCAGAGCATTATGAGTGCTCAATATTCAGTGGGACAGAGGTGAGGCCTCCTCAGCTGCACAGCTCAGGGCATTGCCTGCAGGACAGTCAGCATGGCAAACATTTGGGGGTGCACCCATGGCAGAGCAGCACCAATGACAGCTTTGGGTAAGCAATGTTTGTTATTAGCTGCTGTTTATAGCTGCTGCAGAGGACATATGCATAGGGTGCATTGACATTTTTATTTACAGAAGCAGAGAAAACAGAATGTGGGCAGATCCTCAGCTGTGTATTTTGTCACCACCCAATCAGTTCATACCAGCTGAGGAGCTGCCCCTGCATTAGTCAAAGCAAGATGTAAATTTCCATATGCTTGCCCCACTGTCTAAAATGACATTTTCATGGCTGATGGACAGGGGAGTCTTGTTTTTCACTCCCCCGGAACATGTCATGTGAAGACATTGCCACCTGTCACAGCCTTGAAGAGCTTTTCACTCCTAAAGACCTTGCTCTGTTCCACAGCTTAATTTCTTTGCTCACGCTGTGTAGGAACCTGATGGAAACAGTATAAAAATGGGAATCTTCATTCACCTACAAAATCATAGAATATCCTGAGCTGGAAGGGACCCACAAAACTCCAACTCCTGCCCAACAGGACAGCCCCAAGAGTCACACCAGGTCCCTGAGGGCAATGTCCAAAGGCTTCCTGAGCTCTGTCAGGCTGGTGCTGTGACCACTGCCCTGGGGAGCCTGTTCAGTGCCCAACCCAACAGGTGAGACACCTTTTCCTAATACACCACCCAACCCTGACTCAGCCTCGTGCTGTTCCTTCAGCTCCTGTCACTGGGCACCAGAGGAAGAGATCAGAATCTGCCCCTCCCCTCCACGAGGAAGCTGCAGACTGCAATGGGGTTTCCTCTCAGCGGCCTCTTCTCCAGGATGAACAAACTCAGTGATCTCAAACACTCCTTATATGGCTCCTCCAAGGCCTTTCAGCACCTTCACAGCCCCTCTAACAGCTTCATGTCTTCTTTTTATTGTGGCATCCAGAACTGCCCCCAGCACTGGAGGTGAGGCTGCCCCAGCTCAGAGCAGAGCAGGACAATCCCTCCCTGGCCCGGCTGGGGATGCTGTGCCTGATGTCCCCAGGACAGGGACATCCCTGCTGGCTGCCAGGGCACTGCTGGCTCACATTCAACTTGCCGTGGAGCAGGAGCCCCAGGTCCTTTCCAGAGTGCTGCTCTGCAGCCTCTCTCTCACATGCAGGTGCAGCCTCCCTGCACCCCTGAGATCTGTGCTGAGGAATCCTGCCTGTTATCCCTGTGTTAGCCCAACTGTGTGTAACAGTTTGGCTGTTCCCAGCAGAGGAAGTGCAGATGGTGAGTCCTGGCAGGCAGTGCTATTGGAAGACATTATGGTGTCTGTGTACAGGTTGTTAAGCTAACTGACAGTTTTTATGCAGTATAGGCTGCTGAGATTTTAAAAATCAGAAAAATTACCATTTGCAAGTCAGAGGTCAGCTGGTTCTTTAGAAGACTTAAATCTCTTAGTCCTGTAGCAATGGTGCCATATGGTCCTCACTGCTTGTAGCCTTGAAATAATAGTAAGGAGACTCAAAAGCCAGTTGTCTGTTGTAATCAGATTGCAGTGAAATATGGATGCATTCCTGTGAGCCTGTTAGATATACAGGCTGTAATGCAGCATCAAACCAGTCCCAATCTCCCCTAATCAATATTTGGAAAGTCAAAGCAGCTTTCTGATTGTGAATCAGGTCTGATCTACCCTGGCACAAAAAGAGGGAATTTGATGTGCCCGTTCACAGTCCATAATTGAAAGGCACCTCCACTGGGGATGAGGTATTTCAAAGGGGTACTGCTGGTAATGGGGTTAAACCCATTTTTGTGATTAAAAAGAAGTAACCAGCATAGTAATGACACTTCCAATTGAAGAAATTGCAAATAGCCCTTTGGACAGAGCAAACTCATACAGTGAAATTATGAACATGAGCACAAAAGAACAAAATGGGATCTGTGAGAAAGAGGAGGATGACCTGTGCCTGAGAGGAAATTATCTTTTGCACAGTTATTCTATTGGAAGAAGGAAGCTGACTACTAACCAAGGCTGAAATGAGGACTGCTAGTGAATGTGTGTGATATTGGCTAGACCTTTTGTCAGCAGGAAATACCATCAGCAATGTGAATTCCTTCTATTTCATCTTGCAGAGTGCCAGGACTGCAGCTGAGTGCCCTGAATGTGGAAGAGCAGAGTATCCTCCTGGCTCCCCATGTTTTTGAGCAGAGGAATGCTGGCACAGTGAATATCACTTGTCATCCTTCTCAAATCTTGGGAAAGGGGAATGATTGCCTCATGTCCTGCTTATCCCAGCATAAAGTGAGACATCATGGGACCAAGCTTTTAAAAAACTAAGGACTGTAACTCTTAATTAAGATGATAAGAAACTAGAATAGATTAAAGTAATCTTTTCAAAACTATTACTTCTACTGTAGATATGAGAGAACATGAATTTTATACAACTATTTGGAAGGTATAAAGTTTAAACAATGCCAATGGGACAGAAATTGAAGATAAAAGGAAATCTGAGATAGATACCAGATGATTAATATGTGAAACCTACTAAGGACATGGACCAGCTGCTTGAGGAACAGGATGGAAGAAACTTATTCTGAAGACTTTTAAAATGAAATACCACTAGCACAAAACCCATTTCAAGATACATGAATGTGTGAGGAAGACAATGGAAGGACTAAAATCTGCAGTACTGATGTTTATCTTCTGAGGTGTATGTAGATAATTCTGCCATCCTAATTTTAAAATCAGTTCTTTAGTATTGTTTACCTTCACTCTAAAGATGAGAAACTACCATCTGATGAATCAAGCACTTATAAGATGCAATACTGTGACCATTTTTTCTTGTTTTCTTCCTATTTATCCTTAGCTATTACTGAACATGAAAACATAGGAATCGAGGCACATATTCTTCCATCCATGTATCTTTATTTAGCCTGTGAAAAGAAGGAAAAAATGTTTATTTCCTGCTGTGGCAGTGGCAAATTCATAAATCAGTGGTTCTTTGATAACAGGCTTATGTCAAGTAAAGTAGGTGTGCAGAAAGCTGGTTGATGAAGCAATACCTGAGTGATCAGTTATTAGCTCTATTAGAAGATGCTGTTACTTAAAATAAGATTTTATTTCCAATGGACAGTGTTGGTTTACATAAGCTGTATCTTAAATTGTATCTCTTATGGATCAGTTTGGGGGATTTTTTGAGGCTGATTGATTAAACCTTGCCTCAAAATTGTCTAAGGTCATGTGATAGATCATAGTGAAAGTTGCAGAGGGTCCTTAGGCTTGCAGAGTTTCCATTCCAATCACTACCTGCTGAAACACTTTTCCTTCATACAAAAATATTTTGTACCACAATTTTTGATGAGCCCCAGAAATATTTAGGCTATCTATTCTCCTTTGCAATGATAAATGCTTCAGAGAGTCTGGTGTAATTGGCCTCATATTCCAACCTGTTCTTGAGTTGAACTTCCATTAAATAGATTTGGTGTGGTGATAGAAATGTTAAGTAGAACCCAAAGTGTGCAGCCTAAGAAAAGTTAAAGGCTAAAGAAGTCTGATTATTTTTCCTTACTGGTTGCATCTTCTGAGCGAGTGAAAAGTCTTATTTCTGTGGTCTGGACTCCGCTCTGTTGGGCCACATCTCCCTTGGCAGACAATATTGCAGTGGGAGCCCTGAGAGGAGGCAGAGGACTCGGTGCACCTGGCAGCAGTGCTGGTGTTCACACACCCACTGCAGTGCCTGCCCAGCTGCAGCAGCCTGACATTTGCTTCTATTCCCTCATGCACATACTCAAATAGACACTGTAAGAAAATGTTTGGGTTGCTGATAATATAAAAGAACATGATTAACTGCACTCCATTGAAAGTGTCTGTGGTCACAGGACCTTTAGTTTTGCAAGGGTTTTTTATGTGCAAGTTATCTAAATAACTCCAGACATTATCATTCCACTCTCTTTTATTTCTACCCTCTTAATGAGAAAGTATTTTTTTTGTGTTGGATGCTGCCTCTGACTTATTTATTGGAAAGGAGTTTAAAGCTATATTAACCTAAATCATTATGGGTAATTCATGATATTTAAATTACAGTAATCTAAACAAAGATGATCTATGGTGGACTAGAGCAATGAAGAGAGGCAGGCCCATGGCAAACTCCAGCTATTGAAGGGAGAAAATGCACTTCAGGAAACTTGGGAACTGGTGCAGAATGTAAAATATCCTCTCTGATTGTTTCTGGTGTTGAGGAGGGGCTAAGGTAACACTTTGTTATTTTGTTACTCCTCTGAAAAAATTCCCCAACTCCTGTGGTGATGTAAGGGTGGAAGTCTGAAGTTCAGTGCTCTGCATGTGTGAACTACTGTCACATTCCAGCAAGGATTCCGCATCAGGGGACCTACAGACACTGGGACATGCTATTTCACCCCCGTTTATCCTTTTTTCTGTTTTGTTTTGCTAGACTATCCCTTGGAGATCTCTTTCTTTTCCCCCCATCCTCTTCCATGTAAGCTTTGCTGTTCACATGTTTGGATGAAATGGGAGTTGAGAATTCATCTGGTCATTGAAATTAGAAGTAGAATTAGTGAAATGCCTAGCACTGTTATCTGAATAAATGACTTACAGCCTGTGTTAATTCTTCAGATCATAAATTTATGCTTGAAGAAAAAATGCATAATATCTGGGAAAAAAAACAACCAGCCCACTAAAATCTATTTCCACTATATGGTCAAAGGGCAAAAATACATATATACATATAACTTGACTCTTCCCTGGCAGTTACTTATCTAGTTTACTTGTAGAACTTAATGTAAAACAGGGCTCTGAATATGTTTATTTTCATCCTCTCTTGGCCTTGTAAGGTTATTGGCTGACAGATGATGATATTTTCAAATGGTGAAGCAAAGGGCTCTGGCATTGAAAATGAGCACAGACTGAATCTGGAGCTTCTTCTCTACACTGAGTTATAGACCAGCTTCATTGAAATCTCATCACAAAAATGACTTCATGATTTCCCTCACTTATTAGAGTGAAGAACAACCTCTGGTGCATTTAGAATATTCATTATGTGACATTATCAGCAGCATTCCCATTGTCCAAAATGCTTCGTAATTTGGTTGGAAACAACCTAGCTAACAAAGCAGTCTCTCATTTACTCTTCTTCACATAACTTAAAAAAAAAAAAAAAAAAAAAAAAAAGCCCAAGCCATTCCTTTTATAAACCATTTAATACAGTTTATGGTAGCAATAATCCCCTTGAAATTGGTTATATTACTATAGTTTGTTATAGTGTTAACTGCCCTTGTCTTCAGCTTGGTCCATTAACTGAAAATCCAGCCATTAACTTATAATGGGATGATTTCTTCAGGATTATTACCTGATTCTTAGCTTGAACATTAACACTCCTGAAGGATAGTGAAACAGGGATGAAATGTAAAGAAAGTTCCCAGTTCAGCTTTTGTGTAGTAGAGATCTATTTGTACAAGATATTTCTGAGGCTTGCATGTGGTTTACTCCATCATCTGTTTCACCAAAGATGGACCCATGAAAAAGAACATTTATTGGTCCAGATAATCAGTGGCAGATGAGAGGCAGGAAAGGTGATGCTAAATGTGACAGTCTAATAATGGAGATGTAAAACTCACTCATTGCTCTCTTCAGTGGGAATTTCACCTACGGCTTCAGTGGAAAAAGATTCGAGGCCAAAAAGACAAGAAGCAAATTATTTCCTATCTTTTTGAAGACATCCACTAGGTGTAAAAGGGGATGGGAGGAAGAACCATAAGCAAAAGGCTGTTACAGGTAGTGTAGGTGATAGATCTGTTCACTTCAGAGAATGGAAAGCCACAAGAATGCCTTAAAGGATGTCCTTAGAATACTCCTGTGATCTACATTTTGGTCCCTAAAGTAACGTCTTTGAGTGATGCAATGCCAAGTCTAGGAGAGGTTAATTATTAGCTATACAGCATTTTTAATTAACCCTGCAATCCACTCCAACAAAATATATGGTTACTAATAAAACTTTGGTGTGAGTTCTGGAATTACTTTTCTGCTTCAAGCTGATCTGACTTCTGAGGGGTTTTTTCTCATACCATTACATTTTGTCAGTCTGCTAAGCATGGTCAGAAAAAATGGGATAAAATATACAGTATCAGTAGGTTTTAGGAACAACCTTTAAAATAAATTCACTCCAGCCTCTAGCAGTGATGATTTCATCTGGGCACACTTTCCCTAGTGTAGAGCTCCTGCTGTGAAAGAAGGAAAACTCAAAATCCTTTCTCCTGCTTTGTAGCAGGTATCAATATTTGACTACCTGTCAAATACTCTGATACTAAAGAGAGAAACCAGGCAACACAGATTCCCTCTGCAGGAGGCCATCTGGGTTCATTCTGCCACTCCCACATAGAGTTGTTCCAGAGGTGTGTGGTGTTCTGAGCAATCCATCTGCTCAAAAGGTAGTGGGGAAAGACTTCCAGGCAATAACAGAAATAACTGAATTGTAAATTTACTGCTTAGAGAAAGTGCCGTAACTGATGCTGATAAGAATTACTGAGAGAGTGGTTGGCATAATTTAATTCCAGCAAAAAAATTGGCAAATGGAATGGCCAAATAAGTGTATCTGTGAATACCAACATATCCCACAGGGAAACATCTATTCCACTTCCCAAATATCTGGGAGAGGGGCTGGTCTGGCAGCACATGCTAAGAATAGAATCTTGATAGAACAAGGAGAGGAATACATTCCAACTTACAGATTCCAGAGGAGAAATCAAGTGTGCATTATTAATTAAAAAGAAGGGACTGAATGTTAAACATGTGCCTTTCCTCTAAGCAGTACTCAAAAGTGAAGACAAAAGTGGTTTTCCTGGCAAAAGGAACCTGTTGTGTTAAAATCAACAGCTGGACCCAAAGAACTAGTGATGATTCAAGGCCTTTGGGGAAATTACCTGAATTAATTTTTTCCAAATTGAATGTAGTCTTGCTTTTGCCCTCTTTTGAGATCCACAAATAAAAAATATTTGTGCAACACCAAACATGGAACTTCAATAACTGTAAATTAAAAAAACATAGTAATAAATGGACCTGAAATTAAAATAATGAGATTTGTAGCATCTACATTGCAAGTCTTAGTGTTGGTTTACTGTGTGATTACCTTGCTGGCACCTCCCCTTGCACACATCAGTGTTTGCTCAGGCTTTTGGAGGGTGTAGTAGAAATTCTCATGGCTTCAAGGACATGTGCATTGCCACTGCTCTTTTCTGCATGTCCCCTCTGAGTGGGTGAGCTGACCCTCTTTGTTATCCTCTATTGTGTAGTTTTTAATGCTAACTAAGATCAGAAAAGAGATGCAATGAAAGCTTTTAGAGCACTAAAAAGAGCCATGCTTAGCCTGATGAAGAGCAATCTCATTTTTTTTCTGTTCTTCACTCTAAGCAATTTTATAGATTGTGCTTCAAAATGAAAAGGATAAAATATTTTTAAGAATAGTGCCAAAATGACATCATGCTCCTGTCCTTCAAGTCTTCTTCTTTCTGCAGCTCACTTCTATTACAAAATATGGAAAGCCAGAAAAAAATTTAAAACCAGTACTGATTATTTTTCAACTTAATTAAATTGTAATTGTCATGGCTCTTGAATAAGATCTAGGGTACATTAAATTTATTATGTAAGCACTTTATTCCTCATATGATTTGACTTTAAAACTGTAGTCTAGTTCTGTTTGGTGTGTTATCAATCTTTCACAAGTGATATTGACTATGCATGACAATACAATATATATTTGTGTCATTTCAAGGAAAAACACTGCTCAATCTGTAAAGGATATCCCTTCATTTTCATGCACAAATTAGCACATACATTCTCTAAGTAAAACTGTTCACCTGTGTTTCCTTTCCTGCAGCATGGCAAAATTGGAAAAATCTTAAAAAATATTTCAGTTGCTCTCCGTTGTTTTCTTACCCTCAAAATTTAATAAGCAGATTTTCAAGGACAAGAACTTCAATGAATTTATACCTCCAGAAAAACACTTGGGATATACAGGATATTGGGCAAGGCAATGAAAAACACTTGGGATATTGGGCAAGGCAATGATTGCCACTGTCACAGTCTCTGTATTGGAGGACATGTCAAATCATTTACTAAGTTTGTACTTTTTAAAGAACTGTGAACCTTAAGCTGAACTCTCAAATCCTGTTCTCAGCATTGTACTACTGGCCACAGGTCCAAGTGAGGAGAAAGGTGGTTTGTTTTTAATGGTGTTTATTAGCTTCCCAGGTTTTAAATTGTGTTAATCAGCAGCTTTTTATTCTGAGTTGATTCTGCTACAGGAATCCTGAAAATCAGACAAGAACAAGGGCACCCCTTTAAGCCGCATGTACTCCCAGTTCCACAGTGGTCTGCGCACCTTTACTGAGGAAGGGCATCACTGAATTTCCCCCAAGGTACCCCATTTCCTTAGAAATTGTTTCACTGAGTGACTTTGGGGTCCAGTCATGGGAGCTCGTCAGACAGAAGGTGATGTAAACTGCATTTGCACAATAAAGTAGATAATACTGTTGGATAAGGGGCCCAACACAAGTGTAAGCATTTCTGGCAGTGCCCATCCTAAGTGAACCAATTCAACCATTTACTCTGTGGTAACTGTTCGTTTAACCAGTACTTCCATAGAACTGCATTCCACAGATTTCAAATCACAATAACTGGTGTTTGGCTCTCTGATCTAACTAATAGCAAATAAACTAATGAAAAGTATTACATGTTCTCTTACATGTATCATTTTCAATGTGGTTTTGTTTGAAAAATCACTGTACCCTGGCTGCTGCTTTCCTCTCCCACCTATCTTTTTTCCCTTATATTTCAAAAACATGATTGTCTATGCTTTCTCTATATTTCTCTATAATCTGTGCAGCATACAGAATCTAGAAGAATTAAACGCTGAGGGCAGGAGTTATTTCCTTAAACCCATTCTAGTCATTCTTCACGTGTCAGCAAAAAACGATCTCAAGGTATATTCCCTACCTGAATTATAAATAGTAAGTTCATGTCAACATCTTCTGGTTGGGCCACAGTTTCCCAGGGGTACTTTTTCTATTTGTCTGGAAGCAGAAATTAAAGAACAGAGGATTATATGATTTACAGTGGCACATTAGGTTTAGCCAAGTCCTGAGCTGGTCATTTACCAATACTTTAGCTCAGTAATTGTAATTCACATAGAATTATCTCTTCATGTACTTTTTTTTCTTCTCAGAAATATTTGTAAAGATTTGAACAAACTTTAGGGTACTTTGCCTTTCTTTCACACTTTTTAACAGAGAATATATAAATTATGCTCCTCTTTCGGTTTTCCTCTCCTTGTTTGTATTCAGGTGCTGCCTCTACGTATTGAAATCAAGGCACAGTATCAGAGTTTACAGAATCACAGCATTGTCAGGATTGGGAAGGGATCTCTGGAGATCATCCAGTCCTACCTGCTGCCCGGGCAGGGTCACCCAGACCAGGGGACACAGGAACGTGTCCAGGTGGGTTTGGGATGTCTCCAGAGAGGGAGACTCCACACCTTCCCTGGGCAGCTGTACCAGTGCTCTCCACCCTCAATGTAAGGAAGGAGCAGCCTGCTTTGACTGGGCTGTGCACAGATGTACAGGAAGATGTAGTGTTTAATGTCACAGGAACAGCAAAAAGCAGATGTGGGTGTTATAGAAAATAGCATTGAAACCATTAACCTCAGTCAGACCTAGAGATGCTCTGTGAAGTGAGAGTGGGGAAGGCAAAACCTTTGCAAAGGGTTTTGTTTGTGTTTTTTGCTGGGTTTTTAACCTCAGACCTTCATCTTAAACTGCTTGGCAAAATATTTATTATCCTAAATTCTGATTGTCATTTCCTAACCTATATTGATACTAATCCATGATATGTGAACATAGAATAAATAAGGGCTTACCAAGGAAAAACATCACTCACTTGGTTTATCAGCTTGGACAATAACAGTCAGAAACAAAGATAATAAACTTTCTCTGTTTCAATGATATAAGGCCTAAAATAAACTCCTCTGCAAGTTTCTTTCATTATTGCTGTTTCTGAAGAACTTTAAATATCAAAAATTACACAAGAAGGGAAATATGTTGAATATTTAATTTCTGTCATCTCATCAAATTATATAAGTTTACCCTGGAAAATAGTAGTCTTACCTGATTGCTGCATCATCAGGGTCTCTTAAAAGTATTCAGAAATCAAAATGGCTTAGAGTTGGGCAACTATATAGGAGTATAACTAATTATTTTGTAGGCTACCTTGGGTCCTTTGATGACTCTAATTTGGACTGAAGTTGTAAAACAAGTTGTTTGTGAGTTGAGTTAATGAGAGGAAAATTCATCCTTCTCTCCCCGCTTGCATACAGACATTATTAAAGTGTTTACTGTGAAAAAGGTAAATTCTCCCTTCAATATCACACTTCCTCACCCCCCAGAAATCTGCAATTGCCTGAGAGGATGCAGTGACTTGAAGAGACAATTTTGAAATAATGTAGAGATACCTGTGTTTTGGGGTTTTTTTTGTACTTTTAACCCAAAGGACAATCTGAAATCTATCCTCACTAAATCTCAACACATTGTAACACTACAGAGGAGTTTACTCCTCCCCTTCTGTTTCCTTGTGTCTTTCTGGCATGAAAATGTGTGCTGAAGTTGAGATACCAAAACTGTGTTTGTCTACTCTAAAATGCTGACTGCCACACATAGTGAAATCTGGATTAGGAGAGAATCTGTACATTTATATCCCACAGGAAAAAAAGTATATATGTTATGACTTTAGCATGAAGAAAACTAGTGATGAATTATTCATGTTTATCAATCCTGATCTAATTAAAACTACCTAGTGTTAGACATTTACATGAAAGGCCAAACTACATCTTTCTAGCTGTTAAAAGAAATTATTTTAACATTCCACAGATTATGTGGGTGTCTCATGATGAGAATTTCTGTCCTAAAAGAATTAGTAACAACAACCTCAAAAAAGAAATAAAGGTAAAATGTCTCAAAAGGACAACATTTTAAGACCTCATGCTATAGGTTTATATGAGGACTGAGAAGGGTCTTCAAAGTATTAAACCTCACAAGGATATTGTGAGGATAAATCGCTTCAAGAAATAGTTTTTGGTTTTGTTTTATTTAGAGAATTAACATAGAGGAATGAAGATCCTGATTTCATAAACTACTTGGTTCCCAAACACTCCAGTGGTGCAGTCTCTCTAAAAAATATTAATGGATGTTTTTTGGCGTGAAACTGCATGACAGATAGTAAATCCTATTTGCTGCAGAGCTGTGGAGAAAGTTTGGGTCTTATTGAGTGTAGGGGCTGAATTAAAGGGGGCAGATCCTCAAATGTTTAACTGTAGGGCCAGTCCCTAATCTGTGGAGTTTCCTGGAATCAGTGTTCCCATCCTGCCCTGCCTCAGCCTCTGCCCCAAGAGAAGGAACATTTTCATTGTGGTATGAACAGCACTGTGAGCTCCTCTCTCCAGGCTTGTCTTGGCTTTCTCCAGTGTTCCTGCAGTTCTGTGGAATTTGGAAAGCTCAGCACCTCATTTCCAGCCTGTTCACAATGACCAGCACTGGTTGGGACTAAGGACCACTTGAACTGTTTTACTTTTGCTCATGAAAAACATTATTTTAAATATTCTATTTCAGATAAAGTCTGTTTATTCTGGCAGATGTTCAGACTTGCCTCAGTCCATGTCAGTGTAGGGTGTCTCAAGCTTTCCTCTCAAACCACTGTTTATAGTCTCTCTGCCAGTTTGGAGAGCAGAAAGCTTTCTTTTTTCTTTCTTCCCAGCCCCAATCTCCCTCATAGTAGAAGATAATTTTAAAAATTGCTTCAGGCATTTTCTTAAGATTATGATTTAAACTCTTATGATCTCTTGATGTCCTTGAGAAATAGGCCAGTCTCTGATCACTCTTGAGCAGTTTCCAGCTTGCCTGAAATACAGGGAGAAGAATTGGATATGTCTGCTTTTCTAATTATATTTTTAATATAGCAACTTGCATAATCCTCTTTTTAAGTGGCAAAAGATTAAACTGCTCAGAATTATATATTTTCCACACTGTTATTTTCCACTGAATTATTTCAAAATTATAGGGAATATTTAAACTAAGGTTCCTACAGCTGAAAATAGATATCTTCAGAAGATACCTTTAAAAAGCTAGGAGGGAAAATATAATTATGCTATTCTGAAAGTCCTGTATAGAGACCTGATTTGAGTAAGCCTAAATCATCTACTGTCAATAAGCAGTTGCTAATATGCTTTGACTATGGTAGTGTAGAAAGAAGGTCTTGTTTTTCATAACTTATTTAAATGGACTTTATTTTCAGATGACGTACCTGGATCTGGGTTTGCATACTATTTCTGTAATACATTTTCAAAATAATACCTTCAAAGCAGTAGAAACTATCTCAGATTCCTTTCTTGATCTTTAATTTAGGCATTAAAATTTGACATGACCATAGAAACAGTCTAATGGTCCGACTTGGGACATTATCCTGTCACCAAGAGTGGGATCATGTGTGGGTGAAAACTGCTGTGACAGTCTGAAAGTGCCACTTTACAATGGGCTTTGTCACTGTCTCTGAGCTGCCAGTTACTGTGCCAGTGTGTGACCTGGAGCAGTTCATGTGACAAACACTCCTCTTTCTCTAACATTGAAAAATCAGCCATGGAGCAAATTGGCTTCAGCTCCCAAGGCAGAAGGGTGATTTGGGCTAAAATCCACAAGAATTGATGCTGGAATGTTGGGTAACTCCCAGCTGGAAACTGAGGACAATTCTCTGAGAGATGGTCCAGGCTGAAGCCAAGGCAGATGTTTCTGTAGTGGTTGTGAGAGCAAGCCCAGATGGTGACTGGAGCCAGGTAGCTCAGAAGTAGCAGAATTAATCTGCAATGAGGCTGAGGAGTGACCAGCCTTGTAAAAAAAAGCATTTGCCCATTGAGCCACAGCAATGCTTGGGGCTGTTGTTGTGCTCATGAATTGCATTGTTAACAAACTAAAGCATTTAGTCTCATTCCTGCAGTAGCATTGTTTCTTTATAAGCTTTTTCCTGTGCCAGTTTTGTAATTAAGCACAATCTGAAGAGAAGGGTCTGTCCTTTGTTGTACTGTTTAAACCCTCCCTTGCACTCACAGATGCAGTTACATTATTTTATCCAACCCCTTTCCTTCTGGAAGACGTGAGCAGGAGAATTTCTACTCAGTTTTGACCACCTGTGAACATTTAGTCTAGCAGATAACCCTGCTTTCTCATCAAAGAACTCTCTTTGTGTCTGTGGCTACAATATAAGCAGGCTCCATATCACACTGTATTAAGACACATGCACCCAAACATGGCAACTTCAGTCTTCAATGAGCCAAATTGCTGCCAAAATGGAAATCAAACTGGGGGGGGGGGGGCGGGGGGAAACAAAAAAGATAACATTCCGTGAATGTTATCTTGTCCTTCCTGGATGTGAGTCTGAGAAAAAAGATGATATGTTGACTGTTAATTACTGGTGAAGGATCTAAGCAAGCTGGAAGAAACTTTTCAATACATTTATGTAAAGCTTTCTAGAATTGAAAATCAGTGAACCCATTGGAGAGGATCGTACATGATCCAATACATAGGGAAAAATGTCTTTTGGATATGGCTGGTTGATTAAAATATATCCATGTCAATGCTCTAGGCAAAACCCTACAGAATGAGCCAGTGGAAATAACATAAATATTCCTCCAAGAGTTTCAAGATGAAAGGTGCCATATTCCTTAATCTAGTACAGATTCATTTATCCTTCACTGAGGAGAAAAATAAATAGACCCACATGCACTTGATTGCTGGATATAAACCTGCTCAGATTACTGCTGAGTTTAATTGGTACTGCTTTTATGAAATGTCAGGAATAAACACGGGGATCCTGTTCTACTTCCCAAGGGAGAAACCATCAGCTTACCTCTAAGGAAATGCATAGTAAAAGCAGAGGATTGGAATGGAGGAAGACACAGGAGAATTTGAATAAAAATCCATTACTTTCCCTGTTGTTGTGCATCAGGTATGATCAAATCAAAGAACACAGTTTCTGAGGTCATCATTTCCAAACAATTAAAAGTAAACAAATAGGAAAACATTAACACACAGAAAATACTTAATGTCTGAGCACAGAGAGCTTTTCTGCCCTGCCTTTTCTTCTCTGCCTAATGGAGCACATCTATATGAGCAATAGGAACAGAATGTTTTTGCTCTTCCAAGGTCTTGCTAAAGGTACTTTCTTTCCTTTTCAACATCTGTTTGATTGGAATGTGACCTCAGCCTCCCAGAGCCTCACGCTCTGTCCTGGTGTGTTTTGGTTGCAATAGGCAAGAGCAGTCGTGGGAGGTGTATTTCTCAGTGATGAGGTGTGGAGCAGTTTCTCAGAGGAGAGTGAAAGAGCAGAAGCAGCCAATTCCCTCTGACCCTGTGACCCTTCAAGTATTCACGTAGGCTGGCCCCAGTCCCAGCCTTTTTGCAGCTGGAGTGCAGCAGCACAATAGGGCTGGAATGTCTCCTGTGGGAATTCCATAAAGGTATAAAGGGGTAGGGAGGAAAAAAAAAAATACATTAATGTATGCTGTGCACCGGGGGATTAAATGGATCCTCTGGAATGGGAACATTGCCAGTAATAATGATGTTCAATCAGATGACAGCCTTTGTAAAAGGGGCAGTTGTTATTTAGATGTATATATGCACCTGAGGAAAACCTGAACTGACAAAAATGCTCAATGTAAAATGTGAGTAGGTCACAATAGCTCAGTCTTAAATACTCCCTCTCTTAGCTGTAGGAAGAGTTAAATTCTCATAGTAAATGCAAATATTTTCTGTAGTGTTTATTCAGCAGTTTGACCAAAATGTCAGTATTTTTATTTTTTGTATTCTCTTATGGTTACATGATAGTCAAACCAATGTTCCAAGCTCCAGTCCAATACTGAAGATGATAGAAAGTTGTTAGTAAGTTCAACTATTTGGCTTGTAAGGGTTCACAAGTGTTACATCTCCTGGTTTTGAACAGTGTTCTGTGCCTGTCCAGTTCTGCAGTCAGCATTCCTTTCAAGGGAAACTGGGTTTCACATGGAAAAAGGCTTTTACTGACATAACACACCAGCTCACTAGTTTAGGTAGCTAAAACTGGATAACAGGATTTTTCTTTGAAATAAAATATTTAAGAAATCTTATTTAAGAAAATAGAAACTTGTTTTCCTTTTTTTTTTTTTTTTTTTTTTTCTCTATTAGAGGTTATGGAATAATTTGGACAGTTGATCCTACAGCTTATTTATTCATTTCTAGGCTAGCTATATCCAAATAATTTGGCAGTTGAACAAAATCACAGAATTAAAGTGGTTCCAGTTTCTCTCTTGGCAGTGAGAATGAAGCAATGTTGTTATGCAAACATCTTCCTTTAATTTGTATGGTCCAAAAAGATTTATTTTACCTTTCCTTTGAAAGAAGGGACAAATTTTCATTTCCATCTCAGTAACTCTTACAATTAGCCTCCTACATAACACACTCCCACCAAATAACGTTCAGCGTCTCTATGAGTGCTGAGTATGTCTTACAGTCCTACTGTATTTCCTCTATAAATGGAGTTGCTCTTGAGCAGTGTTCTGAGCTGCAAAGGACTGGTATTAGAGACTGCCATAGAGAATGATGCTTGGTTTATGATTTAACCCTATTGCTTGAAAAATATTTCTGTTTTTATCAGCCCAGTCAGCAGAACTCTGAAGTTTTGTCCAGTACATGCAGCTGTAATGGCAAGGCATGTTATGAACAATCCCATGAATGGCCAAAGCCCCACCAGCAGCAGTGGCTGAGGCTGGGGCTTTGTTTTACTGACTGACAGTAGAACCAGTTGTGTATATGTAAATCCTGATATGGAACACATCAGAAAAATGTGTCTTATTGAGGAACATAAATTCAGTGTTCCATGATGAGATCTTTTTGGAAATGTCAAGGAGCTCTCTTTTAAACAAAGCATTTCATGGAGCTTTAGTCCAGTGCAAGGTGTTTGCAAGGTTGCATCAAACCTTGTTCTCCTCCCTGATGTACTGAGTTTGAGCTCAGCTGTGTTTGGTGCATGTCCTCTGTAAATCCTAATTGATTAGGTAGTAGCAGTGACTCTAACTGATGTTTTTATTTGAGAAGAATTTATACTCAAAGATTTAAGAAGGTTTTTTTTGGTTGGTTTTTTCGTAACTTCTTTTCCATCCCCTGGATAGGCTGACTTCAGAGAACAACCTTCTACTTTGAAAATTTTGTCTTTAGGGAATTAGTTCTGGCTCAAAAAATATGTGAATATCAGCTATGGCTTTGCCTTGCCGCAGGAAGTCGTTATTCCTTGCTTATGACACACAAATAAATCATTACTCTATTTCTTTAACAATTGTTTCATATGACAAAAAGGTATTAGAGGTTTGTGAATTGACAAGTACTTCTGATAGCAAACTCCCCGTATTTACATGGTTATGGTGAACAAGATTTGCCTTACTTTGTAGAGTACCCAAGGTGTGGCTTTCTGGACACACTGTTCCTTTTTACCTCCTCGATTTGGGCATTTCAGAATACTGGGATTTGCACAGCCACGTATCAGGAGAGAAGTGATTATGGACTGAAGATGTCATTCTTAAGAGTGATGGCTCAATAATTGGAGAGAATTGGTGGCTCAAGAGAGCCCACTTGTCTCCAGATGGCTGTAGACTCTGCAAATTGCTGCACAATTTGTACTGAATAGATTAGTGGAAGATGGAATTCCCTTTAAGCATATTTGAAATTGGGAAATTTGGAACTGAAGGGTTCATCTCTTGGGCAGTTTTCAAAGTCTTAACTGTGCAGTGCCAACTAGCTTTTTTGGGGAAATGTTTTCTGGTTGAAATTTTCCAGTAAAGTATCAGTGTTAATGGGCTATTGTGGGATCATTTCTGTTCTCAGTTTTAATTTCATTGACTTTACACTTGCCCAAATGAACTGCAATACATACAACTGATGAAAATTCTGTGCTTAGGCTGTGATTTTTGAAAGGATTTTATGGAAAGACTCTGGTAAGCATTTTTCTAATACATTCTACCCTGTGGATTTATTTTTAGACAGCACTCCTGTTTAGCTGTCTAAAAATTACAGTCACTTTTTAAATTATTTTAATAAATTTTTAGTGTTCGGATTGGTGCAATTAGATCACTCAGCCCTTTGATTTGTTCATGTGTTATTGCATTTCCACTACAACTTTGACACCTGCTTTGAGCACTTTCAGCCCTTAGATGCAAGTAATTTGTTCAGATAATGCATTGAGTGGAAATTGATGTGCAGTCTCCAAAAATACCTGTTCCATGATCCAGTGTGCAAAGGTGTCAGAACAACAGCAAAATGTTTGATGTGAGGCAGAAAATATGAACCATTTTGAGGGAAAGTCATTAATCCAACAAATTCTGCCAAGATTTTACTGGCAAATGGTGTTTGTTTCTCAGCTCACAAAATAGATGCAAGCCTTCAACCATGTTATTACTCAGCAGATAGCTCAGTGATTTTTATCCTTGTTCCTTTAACCTGGACTGTGTTCAGACTGCAAGTATTTCAATAATCTCTTAAATTCCTTACAGTGACTGAGCACAGTTTTATCTGAATACTTTATAGTCATAATTTGAACAGTTTGGAGAATAATTATTGTTCAGCAGAACTCTGTGGTGCTGCTTCTGGTTCCTACTCAAATGATGACTCCCTCTGATCAATGTATTTGAAAGGCCTTTTCTCTGCTTGTTCAGCAGGATATAAAGGCCTGTTACAGTCAGGGCAGCAAACAATAACTTTCCCTTGTGCTTTTAACCCTGGAGATTCAGTTTGCTGTGTGTGAGCTGTGTAGTGACTATTCTTCTGTAAGTACAGGTGTGTCTGTGTGACATCAGAGTATCTATAGAGAGCCCAGATCACAGCTTTGACATGTGGGTTCTGTTTGCACCTATGTTTGAGACTTTTTGCTTCAGTTCTTTGTTGTTTTTTTTTTTTTTTTTTTTTTTTTTTTTTTTTTTTTTTTTTTTTTTTTTTAAATAACTGCAATAGAAATAATGGACCTCCAGAGAATGTATTACTGGGAAAACCTTCTGGGAATGCTTGTGTGAAAACATCCCACAGTATTTGCTCAATTTTAAATATTGGTTGAATATCCTGCCCAAATCCATAACCTCACTATTTCATAGTAAACGTAAGTAAGGTTTGGTCGTATTTCAGATTCTGATAATGTAACCTTGCTCTGCCTGCATTCTGCTAGGCTTTGTTACCCATGTTCCATTCTCAAAACTTAACAGCTTTATCCTAGGCTGCCTCTCCCAGAGCTGCCTGTAGATAAATTGATGCTCATAAATAACTTGGCAGTGCTTGGAAGGCTAGCATGTTAAGATCATTGCCTGTTGCAATTATTTTCATTCCTTGGGATTGTTACTTGTCTGTTTTTGGGTTTTGTTTTGGTTTTTTTTCTGTCAGCAGTGCCCGCTTACTGCTCCTTAGCAGAGGGTATTACCTCTTTTCTAATTTTTATTTTGAAGTAACATGATGTCTATCTTTGTGGCACTGTTTCAAGGCTGAAGTCCCTATGCATTACTCTATTATCAGAAAGAAAAAATGTTATTAAACAAACTTCTCTTTGACAATCAAATATAAATGTCTAACTAGAGCATACCTCAATAACATGTTTGAACACTGCACTGCATTGTTTCTCACATATTCAAATAAATAATTAAAGGACAATAATGATTTGCCCTAAGGGTCAATTAAGGGGTCCCTGATTGGGTCACAGATATCCTTACTCATATCCTGTGCCTTTATCCCCGAGGCTGGTTAGCTTATTGTTGCAAAAAGAGGAGGTTTTACAGCATGAGGCAGCTCCACCTGTGAATAGTGCAGGGTTTTCTGGATGCTGATGAGCACACAAGTGCAGACGATTGTTCCAATTGTTCCAACCCTCAATGCACTGGGTGATGTCCATTGGGTCTGCTGCTGATGTGCTCAGTAATAAAGACAAATTGAGCTGGTTCTCTTACTCATTAACTGCATCATGCTTTATAAGCAATAAGACAATATCCAGAAAGTGAAAATTAAGTGGACAGTGTGATGCTACACTTGCAGTTGTGTTTAATTGAAGACCTAGACAGATTTTCCCATACAACTTCCAGAATATAAAATTTCTAATTGAAATGAATTTTTAAACAAGCATTCCCATGTGGTCATATAAATCAAACACTGCATTAGAAACAGAAAGTGAAACTCATTCAAAAGTCCAAACAAATGTATAAATGACTAGTCTATTTTCACTTCTGATGCAAATGGGAAAAGTAAGCAAGGAGAAATATTGATCAAATGGAAGGTCAATTTAAAACTGTTTTAAGCTCAGTAATCAAAGGTGACATATGTAACACAAGCAAAGACAGATTTCTATTGGGATGGTTTTCTTTGTTTGTTTGAGGGGGGGGTTTGGATTTGTTTTTGGTTGGTTGGTTAGTTTGTTTTGTAATGTTTTTGAAGCCTGTCATATTTCCTGTAGCTTGAAGTCCACAGATATCCAAAACTTGGAAATACAACATACCTGAATGTGTTTACTTTCAAGAATCACAAAAAAATTAATCTGTTTTGCCTTATTACTACAATAATGAAAATAGAATCTAGTGAGTCTGTGTGTGTGAAAAATGTTTAGAATACTGATTTCATTCCAGGCCCAAAGTTTTAGAAGAAACTCTACTCAGATTTCCTTTGCCTGATTTTTAACTGCAGGGTTGTCTTTAATTGATGCAACTAGATCTACATAGAGCATATTGACAAGAAATATTTGTATCCACTTCTATTTTACGTATTATTTTGTGCTTGAGAAACAATGAAAACTTGAAGGAGGTATCCACATGAGTCAGTCACCACAATTAAACAGAGTGGAATGAATAATGTCTAAATAGACAGAAATCAGCTGCCTATATTGACAATTTCCCACCTTAGTTGCACTGTCATTAAAAGATAATATCTTAAAATTCTGCCTGTGTGTTTGCCATAGTTGTGCAGTTTAGGCAAAAAGCACATCCTTTCTTGGTCTGGCCATATGTGAAAGTTGCTAATGGAATTAACTTTCTTGCTTTTCAGCTTGCATATTGAAAGTAAGGAGTTGGTTGTTGAGGATAATGTTAGCCAGGGGAGGCAGAATGTTCAGGTAGACAGACTAAACCAGGCAGTGTGACCACCAGATTTATCAGCAAAAATAGAGGCCAAGTAGTGGCAGAGATTGGCATTCCAGGATGAAGAGCAGAGCAACTCCTGGTGCAGAACTAAACTGGGCTTTGTGTCTCACAGTGAATTTCAGGCAGCATGGGCTGAAGTGATACTGTGACTCCAGGGTAATGTAAATCAGAACTGTTTTCTTGGAGATGAGTCTGAGTATCCAGGAGGAGTGTCCAGGCTACCAGTGCTGGCTATCCCAGGATCTGTGCTTCTGCCTGCTCCTGATTCCTTCTCAAGGGCTGCAGCTATGGAGACACGGAGGAAAGTGAATCTGGTCTCAGCTGGCATTTATGTTAAAGCATTCATACATTTATTTTTCTTTCACTACTGAATTGAGTTGCTGTCACCACACATTCTGTGGCTTGCCTGATGGTATCTCTTGTCCCAGGTGGGGCTATCAAATGGCTTCTCCTGAAAAGGTTGCTGTTTACACATTTGTTCTATTCACACGCCTCTGTTTCAGCAGTCTGTTAAACAAAGTAGTGTATTGATCTTAAAATTACTTATTATTAAGGGCTTCAGAACTGTCTGTATTGTATTGATATTTCAGTCTTTATTTTCCTGATCTAATTTCAAATTTGAGAGAAGTGCAGGTTTGAAATACTAACCCCCCCCTTTTTTTTTTTTTTTTTTTTTTTGTTTGTTTTTTTGTTTTTGTTTTTGTTTTTGTTGGTTTTTTTTGTAGTTTCTCTGCAGCTACACAATGAGCATTCTCTCTTGTGGACTCCTGTCTTCCTGTTATACTTTCTCAGTTTACAAAAGGAAAAATAAAACAATATCTGGTTGCAGTGGTTGGATTTTGCATTGTTCCCACTAAGCCCATTCATATGGGGTTTTCTTTGTTCTTTTGGTGTGTGCAAGTTTAACTTCTGCCAGCTTTTTTGAATATTAATCTCTGTATCTACAGCTCTCAAAGAGGGAGTACAGATGGATTTTTTTTAGGAGTTCAGAACATCCACAAAGAGAGTGGGACAAAAAGGAAGAAAGAAAAAAAAAGCAATCTGAATTTCCTGGGATGGAGCTATTTGAGACTGAAAAGGTGTTGAGAAGTTTTGCTGTTCATTGTTCTAGTAAGGTGCATGTCAGTGATGTCAGCATAATGTGCTGAGGAAATGTCACACATGTCTGCAATTGGCTACTTCTGGCTGGCCAAGCACAGCTGGAAACCTGGAAAACAGATGTTGTTTTCAATCAAGCAAGGGTCAGAGCAGGCTTGGGACTTGGAATGTCTATATTTTTCCATCCAAAAGTGATCCTTGGGTAGTTTCGGTGGACCAGTAATTATTTTAGCAGCTTTTCTGTATTTTTTTTTTTCTGTTTAATCTGCAGTATTATGCCTATTGAAAAGAGGAACAAAAACCAGTGGGCATGCATCCAAGGAACTTGGGACAGTGATGGAGAAAAGAGTCCAACGCAGGAATATCATTGCTGTGTTCTCTGAGCCGCACCTGGTAACTTGGTAACACTTAACCATCTTCAGTGAACACTTTTCTACTGACTAAATCATAAAGATTTGAAGTCACCTGGCTGAAGTCTACTTTGCAAGACCGAGAAGAGCAGTCATTTTATGGCTCCTTATCCTGATAGAATTCTGTGTTCTTTATATTTTGTTCTCTGCATATCATCCTCAAAAGATTGAACAGGGTTGCTTTGTGCCTGGCACGTAAAGAAGAGAAACTTGGAAACAATGCACTGAACAGCTTCCAGTATGGGCTGCACAGAAGCCTTGAGAGAGAACCAGGGCTTTGCTTCCCAGCTACAAATGTGTGGCTGTAAATCTGTGCCTGGTTCATGGAAATCAGAGTTCAGTTTCTTTCCCTGCAATGAAAGGGCAAGAGTGTATGGAGACTGAAATGGAGCTCTGGAGTGTGGCCAGAACGAGGCCTCACTCAGGACAAGAAGCAGAAACCTTCCCAGCAGTGCAGCAGCCAAGCTCCTGGAGGGCAAAAATTGGGAATTATCTCTACAGCTGAGAGTAACAGAGAGTGAGCAGAGAGCTCAGCTGTTTACACCTGATCCTGTCTCCCAAAGGGGAGGCAGCCACCCATGGGTGGAAAAGTGGCACACCAGAATTGTCCCCATAGAGCCTTTCTAATAGGAAGGGAAGATGGGTTATTTTAATCATAAATGAAAAAGCATTCCCCTTTTTGTCTTTTCTTTTGTGCTTTATTTAATGTGCACTGAAGAAGTAAATGACAGCTTCAGCTCACTTACTGTTTACAGCTCCCTGAGGCTTTGTTTGGTTTTGGTTTTTTGGTCTGTTATTTTGGGGTGGTTGTTGTTGTTTCTGTTTGTTTATACAGCAGATTTGTGCAAACATCTGAATTAATCTTAAACTTAGGCAGGACACTGGTACCAATCTAGCCATAGCAGTGGAAAAAATTTTCCTAAACCTGATGCTGCTGCCTACAATTGCAGTTAAACATCCTTTACCAACTTTTCTAGAATTTTGCCTCTAGTGAGGATAAATATTGTTGATGGAGTTTACTTCTATATCCTCTTGTACATTTCTGTCTCCCTCTCCCCCTAATATTTGCAGTTTACTTGTGGTGTACAGAGCTGATATCCCATCCCATACCCATTGTCCATGTCTTCATTCCTCAGCCCCTTAGTGCTTTTTTTCATATCATTATAACATTTAATCTCTTTTTCACTCTAGCTTAGGTTGTAATTTTCTATTTTAATATTTGGTCTCCCACTTCCATGCTTCTGTTTGTTTGCTTTTTGCTTTTTTTAAAGGTTTTTTTTTATTATCCACAGGTGAAGGCAAAACCATTACTGTGTGCACAGGGGCCCTGTCTCTTGAGATTACCTAAACAAGTGTTTTAATCCATTCTGTTAATGGCCATGTCCCCTTGCCTGCTCTTGGGTGATTCCTCAAATTGCAGCCTCTGTGCACTAATTCCTTCCAAACAAGCACAGCAATTCAATCCAAACAAGCACAGCAATGGTCAGTGAAGGAAAGATGACAGAAATATAATCCTTGAGAGACCTTTGGAGTGCTCTGTGGTCCAGCCTCCCCCTCAAGGTAGGACAGTCTCCAGCACCAGATGAGGTCTCTTATGCTTTGCCTACCTGTTGTGGTTTGAAAGCAAAATGAATGAGAAGCTCCAAGTCAGAGATATAATTTAATAAGAAGAAAGGTAAAAAGGTAAAAGTAAAATAAAATAAATACAATGACACAAAGGATCACTGACAGAGTCAGAATACAACCTGAGCAGGATGGTGGAAGCAGTGCAGGTGAGGTGCTCTTCCTGAAGCAGTGATCCTGTAGAGAGGTCTGGTAGCTCTGCTCCTCTGGGAATCCAGTGGGTAAGTGCCCTTGCACTGTCCCAAATCCCAGCTTATATCCAGGTGAGAATGCTTGGCTCCTCCCCCTGGGCAGAGCATCTCACAATAGCATGAGAAGTGTGAAATGGGTCCTTGATGGCCCATTAACAGAGATAACCCCTGGAGGGAGTTACCTGTGAGTCATGGGTCATTAGCAGGAGACACCCCAAAAGTCATTAGCAGAAAACACCCCAAAGGCGTTAATGGGCCATTAGCAGAAGAGGCAGGGGGCTTGGGAAAACACTAGCCCACCTGGTTTCAACAGTTCATGAAGATGGTGATAGAATAAATACTTTGTGTACATCCTACACTGCAACTCAGGACACTACCTGAGTCTGAAAAGCCTCTAAGTTTGGAGGTTCCTCAGCCACCCCAAAGAACTTTTTGCAGTGCTGCACTGGCATCCTAGAGAAGACATTTTTCCTAAGGGTTTTCTTTAGCTTTCTCTAGTTCCATTGTTCTTTGTCTGACAGTCTATTTATCAAAATCTTAGTTTAATTCTGTCCTGAAACAGTGTAATATGGCCTAAGGTAAGTATTTTGCAAGAGAGAAACAGTTTTTAGATAGTTTAAAAAAAAAAAAAATCCAATTTTTCCAATATAAAATGCAGTGCAGCCTCAATTATCCGAATGTCATAAGAAACAGTGATTGTAGTGTGTTCAAATAGTCAAGGGAATTTTCAGTGTAATTAATAAATGCCAAGGGACATAACCCTATTTCAAATGACTGACATTAGACTATTGCATGAAAAAAAAACCCACCCCACCTTGTTTCTTCATTGTAATATACTGACACATGAAACTTCTGGTGGATAAAGAGATTCTCAGTGCAGGAGTTTTTGACTTCAAAGGATCCTGGTTTATGAGACAAATAACTGGAAATGCATTAGGTAAGCAAGAAATCGACTGTGTTACATCAAACATACAAAATAGAAGCATCATTAATTGGATCTTTTAGAGATTTTGATGCTTTTATAATTTCTTTGGAGATTTACACCCTAAATAGGTTTTGAGAAAGTGCCATGCTGGCAGAATTAGAGAATAAAACTTCTAAATCTAAATGGCATTATTCCCTTATTGTGGTTTAATGTGCTCTGATGGAGCTGTTTCTATTGTTTCCACAATTCCTCATTTCTGCTACCAGAAGGATGACAGTACATTCATTACATCTCATGTGTTTTTGAAATGGATGTGTCTTGTAGGAGCTGCCCAGATCACCTGCTCATTTCACATTTTTGCAGAGCTGAGTGCAGGTGACTGCAATTCACTATTGACCTGCTTGGGATTTTAACCAATAATCAAGCAACAAAAAGCTCCATATCCCACACCAATTTCTGAAGCTGCTCTTCTCTAGAGGTGAAATATTTTTAAAGTCATTCAAGAAATAATTTAATTGCTCTTTCAGCTTCTATTATTCCCTGTCCTCAGGAGCCAGTGACCAAAATTGACTCTATTCCCACTCCAACCTCCTTCCTTTCATGTTCCATGCACAGAACCTTGTCAGGCACTGGGTTAAATTAGTGAAAGTCTGTCTAGAGTTAAATTAGCTCAGCACAGTCAGAAACAAAGACAGATTTTGACATATTGTAGGCTGACTAGTCAAATAATAATAAAAAGATTATGAAGAGCTGATCATTTAAAAAATGTGTGTTGTTAACTTGAAAGCATTGCACTAGACCAAACTCTTCATTAGAACTTTTCACAAAATTATGTCGGCAGTTGCTACCGATTCTGGTTATTCAGACTTCAAATCCAGTGCAAGAATATGTTTTTAACTTGAATACTTAATCTTATTGCTTTTTTCTTATTATTTCTTCCCTGTTCCCTTGCCTTGTAGTTGGATTATTGCCAAATAAATCCTGTATAGTTTATGATTGGAAATCTCAGGTAATATAAACTTCAGAAAACAGTTTAGCTTCAGGAGACTGTTTGCATTACTAGTTTATTTGTTTATTCATGGTTGTTTCACTTCTTTTCCACTTGAATACAGAAAAAAACCCAAAAGATATATGTTGTTATGCTTCAGAGGTTTCTTTGGCTGCTGTTTAATTTCTCATACCTAATCAAAAAGTTCTTTTTGACTTCTAAAGTTTATGGTAGACAATTTGAACTACAGTGGGCTTTATTCAACATCTGCCTGAATCCCCTGGTAGGCGCTCCTTTCATTTACATATCAGAAAACTGATCTCATCAGGGAGGATCTATCCTTAGCAGTATAACTCAGAAAGTAATATTTTCCACCTGAAATTTCTGAGATATTTTTACAGGGGGAGGGGATAGCATAGATATTGCAGTTTGGCCTAGACACCAGAGTTATTATCGTTATTCTGGAGTAATATAGTGGTTCTTTAGCCTCAGCTCTTTGACATGTTATATTTGTATTTCATTGAAACAATTCCACAAATTGGAATATTCAAAACAATAGTATAGTTTCAAATGCCAGGGAACAGCAATTATGCTCAGATGGCTCTGGATTTCAGCTTTGAAACTCTAGTCTTTTACACAAGTAATAGTTTAACTTCATCTGTGCCAGGACTGAGTTGGTCTGGTCTGTGCTTGGTTTATGTAGATTCTGTAGTCAAAAATTGAAGATATAATGACATATCTGTGCTCTTTACTCTTCCCTCTTCAAAGACAAGTATTTTTGAGTAGGGCTGGTCCAACACTAGTTAAAATCATTATATAAAAATTGGGTAAAAATAGAGAAATTTACTACTATCTAGCAAAAAGGGGTTTTGTGTTTTTCTGTTGACATGTGTCAAACTTTTTTCTGAATCTTCTTTGTATTTCTGTATTGCATTGGTCATAGAGCCAAAATGGCCTTTCTAAAATGATAAATGCCCTCTCTAAAATAACAAATGCCCTGGGCAGCATTGGAGTTCCAGTAATGAAGTTTAAAACCCTGTTTTGCTCATTTTGGTGTCCCTATGTAGCAGTGGCATCAAGTGAGCTCCATCAGAAGTCCTGGACCCTGCTGCACCTACACAACCCTTGGGTTACAAGGGGCTCTCCTGGGCCCAGAGAACTCATTCTGACATGAAGTTAGAAACATAATGAACAGAGAAATACACAAGTGAAAGGGGAACATAGTGTGTACTTTTGAAAACAATTCACTAAGTCATTTTCTTTTCCTTTTAAGACAGGTAACAACTCTGTGTATTTCCAACTCAGACATTTAGAAAGCTGTACCTAAAAAGACTTTTGGTTACAAAAACACAGAGGTTTTTCTCTGATTTTTTTCCTCATCAAAGATAGCTTCAGCAGTATGCTCCCCCAGAAGAGAAATGCTCCTCTAATTTTTAGTCTTAGTGGATTGGTCCCATGCTACATAATCAGCCCTGGTCCCGATGCACCAAGACCTTTGACAAGAAATATTGCCCTGGCCACATCCTGGCAGTATAACCCTGGCTTCTCTGTATTTTCTTGGCTTAGGGCCATGGAGCAGGCTGTTTTTGCTGGGAGTCTGAAATATGTCAGCTTTGCCCAAGGTGCTTTTTTCACAGGCTTCCACAAGGCCAAAAGTGAACAGTAGTTCTGAGTAGTTATAAATCACATTTCAAATAAAATATACTTCCAGAAAATATCTTGAATTATAGAATGGTTTGGGTTGGAAGGGGCCATTTGCTGTAACTCCCCCACTGTATACAGCAGGGACATTCTCCACTAAGATCAGGTTGCTCAATACCCTGTCCCACCTGGCCTGGATTGTGTTGAGGATGGGGCATCTCTCACCTCTCTGGATCACCTGTGCCAGAGATTCATCGCCACCATTGTGAAAATCTTCTTCCTTATATCTAGTCTGAGTCTTCCCTCTTTTATTTTAAAATCATTGCCCTTTTTAATCACAACATTTCTTATGAAAATAAGTCTTTCCCCATCTTTCATATAAGTGCCCTTTAAGTATTGAAAGGACTGTCAAGGATGATTGTATTCTGAATGATGACTTTGTCAAAAAACAAATTTAAGGGGGATGAAACCACCTGAAACTCTCTATCCCTTTTTCTTTTTTATATATTTTTTGATTTCTGTTCAGGATCAGGCTCTGGATCATTTATCATAACTGGGCTATTCTTAATATTTCTTTTGTGTGGATCATCCTATTGCTGGTAAGGAGAAAGCTTATTGTATCAGTAAAGAGGTGAACAGGAATGAACAGTACTGCACAGGAAATTTGACTAAAATTGGACTCATGGTATTTAGGCTTTTTTATCTACTGAGACACTGTTTTTTAACTGTGGCTTGCAAATGAACTGAAATTTTGTCTTTTTTCTATCTGCCTGTGAATTCCTATGGTTTCCAACAGCTTAACTGAGATAGTCCAATTGTGGCTTGGATCATCAGGCAAAAATATTTCAAATGCTGGCCACATCTGCTTGCATGATCATTAACAAGGAAAAATATAATGTGGTGAGACTAGTCAAGAATCATGTGGGCTCTGGCTGGTAGAGAGATGTGAATCAGGATTTTGAAAGAATGAGAAAGAACCCTGACAAAGCCATTTCTAGCTACTATAAAATGAAACTTTCATAAAATGATAGCTGCAAGTTCAAAATGCTGCTGCAATCTGTGTGCAGTCTTTAATTGTGAATGTACTTTCCACATTTACCATGCTGCTAGAGCTGCCTTCAGTGGATATTTGTAAGACTGGAGAATAGAATTGCTCCTCTGTTTAATCAGATGCCAAGACACTTTGGTTAGAAATAACTAATGCACAGATATCTCTAAAACAGAGACTTGCATGATCCTTCAGTGAGAAAAAGACTGAACATTTGAGTGCTTTATACCAGTTTGATGAGTTTACTTATGTAATGCTGATTTACCAATTTAGTCCTGCCATGATAAGTTTTTTTGAACACGCCCTACTTAGTTGATATCATGATCCCACTTGACACTGTGGGCCTGCTTGCCTCTTTCTCCTGAAGTGTTTGAGCACTGCTTCCACAGCAGGAAACACCATCCCCTCATCTGGAAAGACAAGTTGGCAGGGCAGGTTGCCAACACAAGTTATCAATTCCAACTGCAAACATTCGGTGGGTCTTCTGTGTAGCTGTGCTACATATATTGCTCTGTTTCTCTTAAAGGGCAACATATTGCAAATAACAAACAATGTTTACAGTATGTTTAGTAACTGTGGCAACCACAGGCTGCTGAGTTTATAAACACAGGATGTATTCCATTGCAGAATATTTGCAATGTCCTTTTACCAGACACCACGGAGGTAATAATGTAATATTACAGTATTACAAAGTACCTTCATGGAAACCTCTAAAAAATTACTTAGATAAATCTTGCACTGTGGGGGTTCCTTAGGCACTGTGTCTCACTGATGTCCATATTGAAGATGGTGAGCTGGCAAATAAAACTCTGAAGAACCAGGCAATCTGCGGGAGCTCTGCCCCCACACTGCACTATGTTAGACATTGGAAAGGAGAGGAAATGCAGAGTGGTGTGGGCAGGAGAGATTGTGGAAGGGTTTCATTCACTCTTTCATATCCATGAGCACTCAGGGTCTCAAGACTCTTTCTCTGAATGCAGGAATTTCAATGGTGGCAAAGCTGACCACTAGAACAGGCATTTTCAGCTCTGCCTTAAGTTCCCAATACAAAGGTGCCCTTAGTCAAAGGCCATCACAAGATACAACAATTGAAATAAAAATATTTACAGTACTGAATCTGAGATGTACAATTCACTGAAGTTTTCTCTGTATATTATGGTCAGAAGTATCTGGTGTTAAACTGGCAGATCCCATCCACATCTGATCAAGGCAGTTCTGTTATGCCTGGCACTGGTCTTTGAATTTCCTGAATATTTTTAATTGTAAGCCATAAGCTCTCGGTGTTTCTGTGTGTTTTGCAAAAACTTGTATTTACTTGTTGGTGGTATTAATTTGAAAGATACCAAAGTCATGTATTACTTCTGATAAAGCATTAAAAATAATGCATTTTATAGCTGCTTGAGGATATCTGTTTTAACCAAATATTCCAGTCCAGTATTAAGATCTGAATAGATCTGTAAGAGCAGAATTACAGTCATTGTCATGGAAAAAAGGATCAAAACTTACATTCTTGGAGGGGAGTATTGTAATTTAGGTTTTTTGCATCTTGCTACCTGGGAAAGCTGTGGTTATCAAGGTGCCCAGTATTAACCTACTTGTAATATAGAGACCAAAATCCTAAATAATTTTAGAATTCATATTTGACATTAATATATTTTGATTCATGTTTTCACATTATAGCTCTTTCTGATTCTATAAATTTTAAAAAAAGTTCTAAGGGATCCGTAATTAATGTTCTCACTCCAGTTTACTTTGTAAAATGATATATTTCAGTGAAACAATTAGACACACAAAGCAATATTATCAGAAGAATGAGCAAATTTTGGGTCACAGTCTTATAATCAAACACATTAGATCAATAATATTGGTGCTGCATCTGTTCTGTGTTCATAGCTAAGCAATATTCTGTCTTAGCTATTGATGGAATGAGAATTAAGTAGATATATTGTGGGTTTTGTTTGTTTGTTTGTTTGCATAGGTCTACACCTAATCTTTAAAATGTGAAGGACCTCACATCTGTACATATTAAGATCACACATGTTGTTAAATAAGAATGGATGATGAACATAAAATAGAGCAGCTGATTTGGAAGATTGACAGCTGAATTTTTTCTCAAACAATAAAATTCTTAATCAAAACATTCAGAGAAATGAAGCAGAATTCTAAGAGATGAACTTCTGACTAAGATACTGACAACAGGCTCTGCCTGCAAAGAGCTGCAGAGGAGGAAATTTTGTTTCCATATTAATGATTATTAATATGGCAAATATTAAAAAGGAGTGGGGGGGATGACAACCAAACCACACCCCACTGACTCACTTCTGCTGTGTTTAAACCATGTTTTTTATTCAGGTTTCAGGAGTCCAAAATCAAAACTGGAAGCCCAAGAATCACTCCAGAAGACAGTTTTCCCCTGTGCCCCATTTCATATGAAAATTAGCAGATGTCCATGTTTGTATGCCCAAATCTGCCTCAGACCAAATACCTGCCTCCTGCTTGAACTCCACCCTCCCTCCAGTGAAAGGTCTGATTTAACAGGAGGTTCTGAGCTCAGCAGAGCCACTGACAGAAACATCTCACCCAGCAGCTGTAGTGTCTTTAAACTGAAGAAAAAGCATTAGCCTTCTTTTAAGCATCCTCTGGTAGCTAAAATGGGTTGCCCACAAAGCTGAGCAGTACAGTTCACTGTTGCCCTCAGGCTGGAGACATTTAAATTCCCACTGTTATCTCTCAGGGGAGAGCCCTGATGTAGAGTTAACAGCTATCTGGGTCCAAGTAGGGCATTCTTTTAAAGCACTTTTGGCATCCAAAACAATTCTGCTTCTATCTTGTTGAATCTAGGTCACTGTGCAACAAGCAATGCAATATTTAAAAGGGGAACAACCAGCAGGGACATCTTTGTGTTTAAAGTACCCAAGTGAAAGCAGCAAGTCCTTGCTGGCAAGCCCTGACAGCAGGACTGATTTCTGTATTTGACATTGCAGTTCTTGGAGAAAAACAGGAAATAGCCATGATGTCATGGTCTAGAATCCAGCATGTCTGTGCTCAGCATTTCATACTGGTGACCTCTAACCAGCACCGGGAGATTTAGGTGCTTTACCAAATGTGTAGAAAGCCAAAAAATCTCTTATTGCTTTGGATTTCACTTTGGAGCCTGTAGGAGAAGGCTGTGTTAAATACTCAATTCAGCATTGCCCATGATGAGCCACAGCTGTAGCCAATAAAGATAAGTGTGATAAAAGGGGGTGGGATAGGTGGTGAAGAAGGATCATGGAGGAGGAGCCTTAAAGAAGAGGGAATGAGAGGATCCTAAACAAGAAGGATCCTGGGGAGAGAGAGAATCATAGCTGTGAGGTCAGTCTGGGTCTGTAGTTAGAGTCTATTGTTGGAACCTGCAGTCACAGTCTAGCCAGGTAAAAACTGCAGTCAGAGTCTGCACACCAATCCTTGCAGTCAGAGTTTAGCAGGAAATCACCATCAGTCAGAGCCTGCAAGGGAAACCCAAGCAGGAGCTGCTGCAGCCGCAGTCAGTGAATAGTTGGAGTCAAGATGGCTGAACTGTAAAGAGGAATAAACCAGGACCCTTTTCATACCACGATAAACAAGAATTCTGTGTCTTGGCTCATTTCTACCCTCTAACAAGAGGGCTGATGCAACAGGAGCCAACTTCCTTAAGTGCAGACTTTGTGATGCCTAAACTGTAGGCAGTGCAGGCCTTTATTGGCCCTGGCCCTGTGCCTTCCTTGTGAGATGGTCCTGGTTTTATTCCCAGCAGAAACCAGGTGTGTTTACATCTGTGTATTAAATTCCAAGTCAAAGAGGTTATGGGAGAATATATTCCCCAGATATCCTACATTTACAAAACCACCCCAACTTCATTCATTCATCCTTAAAAATAGTGGATGAGGAAATGTATTAACACCATATTAATCTTACCATTATTTACCACTGACATCATCATGTGTATATATATATGGGTAGCAGAATAAGCATTAAAACAGTGGTTATCCACATTATTAAAAGTGAGCCTACTGATAGTGAGAAATAAATACTGTAGATCTGTGGGATGCTGCATTGCAGTGTGCAGGCACAATTCCATCCTTATTTCATTCCAACATTTTTAAGAATTGTATCTCAGGTTACTTGAAGGGTTATAAAACCAAAGAAATGTAATACTGATTCATTGTGAGAGCTGATACAAGATCTAAAATATTGATTAGGAAAAAGTGCTCATTGTTTCCAAAGTTGCTCTTTTCTACTGATGAACCCTACTTTTACATTAAGCCATTTCAATGAACTGATTAAAAGCCATTAATGTGTGAGAGTGAGATCTGAGTGGTGTGAAGCACTGCACCATCATTTTCTCTCCAGCTGAGGCTCTCTTCCATGTGCTTTATTTTTCACTGTTCAGCTCTGAAGTTTTGCTAACTCCCTGTGTGTTTTCATCACAGCACAGCCACAGCTGAGTTGGGTTAGACAGAACATCCCAACCCTGTGCCCTGTCAGTCACAGTGGCCAGTGGAGGGTGCCTGAGGAAGGGCAGCAACAGGGACAGAGTGGCTTCTGTCAGCAGTTTACCAGGCTACAAAAAGGCTGAGGATTTTGTAGGTTGAGGGTTTTCTGATTATGGATGCATTTAGGGGTTTTTTTTGTTGTCATTGTTCTGGGTGAGGTTTATTTTTCTCTCCACTCTCATATGGTAAATCTTTCTGAATGCATTAAACAGCCACCAGCTGCTGGAATACTCATCTCAAACCTCCTGCCTAGGCTAAGGCCTCTGAGAGGAAAGGTCTAGCCCAGGGGGCTGTGTGTGGGGCTGAGTAAGGGCTTGTAGGGGGCCAGCTCTTATATAGGATAGCATAACACAAAACTGAAACACCATTTAGGCTGTCTGATTTAACTGTTCTGGTTTCTGAGATGTGCTTGATATGATAAGTGATAGCCATGATGCAGAGAACAATTGAAACATGGAAGTAAACCAAGAGCTGTTACCTCAGTGGTAGGATGTGTGACTCTGCTTGTTTCTCTAAGGAGACTATGGAGAGGCATGGCTGGAATGCCAGAGGTTGGAGTACACGGTTCCTGAGCACAGGAAAGAGACAGTAACAGATCACACAGGTGAGTGTATACCAATGTGTATTCTTGTTATCATTTTGGGGTAACAAACCTTGTGATGCTGAAACTTTTTGACTGGCCCAGTCCAGTAAGTTTTGCCTTTTAAGGAGCTGGAATTGATGCAGTTTGTGAACCTTACACCTTTCTTGCTTGCATTCCTCAAGTGTAGCAGCTGTACTTCAGTGTCTGTGGACAGGAAATAAGGCTTCATTCTGCCTTTCATTTAATTTTGAGACTGTATAAACTGGGCCTCCACAGCTAGTGCAAAAATTTCACTGAGCATGAAGTTGGAGTTGTATCTAGCAAAAGAAACCATCATTGCTAAAGGTCTGAGTGAGTCATGCTTTATGCTCCTAATTCTATAGGCCCTATGAACATCCCCACTTTATTATGCTTTCACAACCAAAAATCTGAATGGTTTCTAATAAAAAGTGACATCATGTTATTGTGTGTATGAAACATTCCTGTAATGGTAACTCCCAAATTTTCAGCATATCAGGATTGTCACCTGCCATGAACACTTCACTTAATCTGATTTGTGCAGTTTCAATGTAGTCAGGAGGCACTGTGACCTGCTAGACCAGGGATTTAAAGATCAGGACTTGACCTTTTGGAGCCCCAAACCCATAGAATAACGTGTGAAGAGCAACTCTTCCCATTAAGTTCATTGAAGACTGAGTAAATTGTTGCTTAGCCTGAAATGTCTTCTGAAAGGAGTTTTAGTTCTACATACTGTAATTACTTATCTATGAACTTTTACTGTCCATGACAGAGAGCTTGAGAACATTAAAACCCAGCAGAAAGAAAACCCCCCGCCAAACATCAGAGAGCTGGAAGACACCTGGAAGTGTTTCTTCAGGCCCTTCACCCTACCCCAGTGTGTTCTAGGAGCACAAGGAGATATGCCATAGGATTCCTCTGTTGATGAGGTTGGCTGACCATTGTATGCCAGATAAGAGAATAAGAAGTGAGGAAAGGCAAAGACTCTGAAAGAAAACTGGTTCAGAATTCTTTGCATTTCATGAAGAAGATCCTACATCATAATTTCATGCTGAATTTTGACTTATTCTCAGAGGTGGAATGACACGACATAAATAAGGTGATCTGTGAAAGGAGACTCATAATGGTCATGTGTTGGCTTTGTTGGTTTTTTCAGACAGATGAATAGGATTTTTTATCACTTACAGTTAATCATGTGTGGCTGTCTATTACATTATTGCAAACATATGTGGGACTCTTTAGTTTTGAGGAAGAGCTATTTCTCAGTACCAGAGGGTAGAGGGAGTTTTGTCATTTTAAGCATCATGACAGATCTCTGAACACATGACATTTCTATTAAGCAAGAACTATGTCTAAGCCTTGTGGTTTGTTTGTTTTTTTTTTTTTTTTTTTTTTTTTTTTTTTTTTTTTTTTTTTTTTTTTTTTTCCCCCAAATACTTTATTACAAAGATGAATATAGCCCAGGCACAATAATGTAACTCTTAAGCATCCCCCACTCCCACCTATCACTCTGATTTTTCTCATACCTTTTGCATCTCTCCTGCCATATGTACTCCACAGCCAATCTTGGTATAAGCTGCTCACTTGCAGCTACTGCAACACCCAGGGAATTGCTCACAAATGCAGACTTGCTCACAGAGGAGCTGCTTAATCATATTAGGAGGATTTTCAGTGTTGGGTTTTAGGCACCTCAGGAAATATACTGAGATCTAATTTTTCACATACCTGTGTAATTCCATAAATTGAATAAAATTTTTGCTTTATTGTACTAGATGGGGATAAGAAACTACTCTGTTATTCTACTTAGAAAATACCCTGGAGCCTTCAGCTATATCATACATTGTTTTTATTAGATAACTTGTATCTATGTGCACCTTCATTAGCAAGATTTTTGAATACCCCAGTTCCCTTTTATTTAACTAAATCCTTGTTGCTGCTATGTAAGTTATGCTCACTGCTGTTCCAATTTGTTCAGACATACTTCAGGAATTTCAGGTGTCGCCCCACTTCCCCTGACAGGACAGCAAATGAAATTACAATCTGAAACAGTGGAAAGAAAATTAATAATAATAATAATAAAAACCTAAAAAACGAAATCCCCCAGTTGCTATGATGACTTCAGGCACCAAGGATCCCTTGGGGGATACTGGGAAACAAAAGGGTTAAGCAGGAAAACTGAAATAAATATCTCTGCAGTCTCTATTTTCTGCCTGACTCCAGAGGCACTGCAGACAGCTGTTGCAGATTGAGGCAGACTTGTAATTTGCCTCCTGGGTCTGGCAAGGAATTAAGGAGCAGTAACCAGTCTCCTATGGGGTATCCAGTCTCTATAACTGGCATAAGCATAATATGAAGGCCAGATCCTCAAAGATGCATAACCATGATGGGAAAGGCATGCTGAAATACCCTTAAGATGAGGTTTGTACTGCGTGCTTTTAAGTCTTAAAAAAAAAAAAAAAAAAGAAATTCAGCATGCACAATATTGACTAGAAGTTCACTATTCCAGTGATGGTGAAGAGCGATCACAGAGTCCGATGCAAAGAAAGAAACTTTCCAGATAATTTTCCAAAAGCCTAAACATGCTGGCAGCATCCCTCTGCAGGGAAGCTCTTGAGCCTTTGTGTTTCCTGTTCACTGACAATGCCTGAGCTGATGTTCTGTGAGTAGAGAACACTGATGTGTGCCCTGGGCTGCCTGAGCTTGGCACTTGGTTCTTCCCCCAGTCACTGGATTTCTGTCACTTGGGTAAGAACTTTGGCACAGCTGCTGGGAATACATTGCCCATTCAGGCCAAAATGATCAGGAGAAAAGAGACAATATCAACAGTCTCGTTGTTTCTCAGGGATGTGTTGAAACATGGCTCTTTAAACTCTCCAATGATGTGCAACACAGTCAAGAAGCTCTGGAGAACAGAGAGGAATTTTTTCATTATTGCTGGAAGTGATAAATTACAGTAATATATACAAACTTGATTTGGGTTCAACTTTGGGTTCAACTTTCAATAATACAAATATTATACAGTACAGGTAATTGGAAATATGATACATCTTATTTTATAACTATTTGGTCAATATATATAGCTAGCATCTTTCTTCTGCAGTAATTATTTCTTGAAAAGTGCAGTTTGTTTTTTCAGGTTTTGTGTCTGCCTTTTTTTTTTTTTTAGATTTATATATAAATGCTGCCTTAAGCTTTGAGTGGGAGAATCTGAGGCTTGTAATAGGCCTGGGATGGGATCAGTTGTGACTCTGTTGTTTTGCTGCTGATAAGGTGACTTTTTGCAGCTGACTCTGACAGCTCCTTATGGGTAAGCATCCGCTTCTCACTTCTACCAGGAGCAGATTCTTGTGCAGCTTTGATTTTTCTGCTTGTGAGGCATATTTTCTCATAGTACATCAGGAGCAGACATGCTGAAAATTGCCTTTTCCAACTGGACACAGCCATATAAATAATTGGCATCATACATGGCAATTATCACTTCAAACTCCTTGAAAAGTCTCACTTCCCAGGAGTTTGAAAAGCGAAGGTCTGCCATTCTCTTCATGTGCTCTCTATTTAACTGCAAGAAATCCATCTGCTTTATGGAATTTTGTCTGAATTTCAGCAGTATCTTAAAGACAAAGTTAGAGTAGGATTTTGCATGTGGGGCCTCTGGTTTGTTTTGTTCTGGTGCTTGTTTTTTTTAAAGAGGAGGTAAGAAGGCAGAAACATCCACAATTTTACATCTCTTATTTGGTCAAATGTAAGAAACACTGCATTTTTGCTCTCATTCCTTTGAATTAGTTTCACTCTACATGATTTATGGGGAGACCATCACTGGAAGCTACAAATCAAAATTAATACCTTTTTTCCCTGAATAATTTAACTCAGTAAATGCTCATACTTTGTAATCTTTGTAGGAAGTCTTCCAAGTTTCTGTGTGGTCACAGAGGATGGGAAGGAAAGGGGCAGAAGAGCAGTTTATATTTGACACTTGTGTTTCCTCAGTATTTTTCCATTTTTTTTTTCCTTAAGCAGTAGCTCTCATGTAATAATTGGAGGGGCTGTGCTGTTTTCAAGGCCTGCCTCTGAGCAGGAAATTCTTTATATACACATGTTATTGGCTGAAAGGACTGCTGTACACCTTGCAACAACAGTTTTAACATGAATTTTGGGGTAAATGAGTCAGTTTAATCATCCTTAAAAGAGGTGTTCTGAAAACATGAGTATTTAATGACCTATCCTGACTAACATTTTAGATTCAGATATTTCTAGTCTAACACATTGTGCATGTAGGTTCCTTTTCTGCTCTTTGTTGCTTGATTATTTAAGTAATGTGATAAACATGAAGCATTCTGAAAAAAATAAATGCTTAGTTGCAAATCAGTTTATTAATCTCCTCTCATACTTAGCAAAAACCTTTATCCTTTTTAGATGAGTTGAAAAAGTCTAATTCAAGGGACTTAACATATGCAGATTTAGTTAGAGAGCATATTCCTTTCTTCTGTGATGAATATTGAGCTTGAGTAAAATCCAAGCTAATCTTTACTCTGTTTTCCCCTCTTATCACATAACAGACAAATGTTTCCTGCAGCTACTGTGTCATAGCAGAGCATCTGCCTCTGTATGAACCAACTGCCAGATAGCCTTAGCAAGCAGTCAATTTATGCAGCTGACAGGTTTATTACTTTATCAGATATTTGCTCAAGGACAATTTTATTATATGCAAATCATTGACATAAATTGGGGAAGAATGAATTTATTAAGGGGTCTAAATTAATCTCTCACCATTTGGTATGTGCATTTTTATTATGCAATGTATTTACTTCCAGAATATTCATTTGTCTGAGAGCTATGCTGTAACTACAGGATTTGTCAGGGTTGGGTTAATGCTGATTTGTGTTTTGTATTTTTTAACAAGCTCTACCTTAATGCTGGTCAGAGTTCAGAGAACATGGGCTATGGAGAGCTTTGGCTTGAGATAGAGAGTTAAAAATTCATACACATGATTTTACTGGACTTGAATTTTTAAAGTGTAAGAGGGAAAAAAATCAGATCCATGCTCATGGAAGCAAAATACAGTCACCTGCTCTGCAGAACTGATTCAGACCCTGGGCTGTTTTACTGACAAGACAACTATTTTTCACTTATCAGTAGAGAAATCCTAAACAAAAGATCTGGGAAAAAAACCCAAACACACCACCCTCCAAAAAAACAAACAAAAAACACCCAAACAAACCAAAACCACCCAAAGCAAAACAATACAACCCCCCTGTCACAAACAAGAAATCCCCCCCAAAAAACAACAATCAGGCAAGGAAGAACCCCACAACCCCTAAGGAGTTAAATTGGAATAAATATTTTCAGGGGTGCTGGGGGGTCTATTTTGTTTTGCTTGGTTTTAATGTCATGTTCTGGCTTTCTTCTTTCCCTTTTTGGGTCCATTTTCTGTACCCATTCCTGTTGTCAGATCAGGCTTTTACAGACAACCATGGCAAATACATTTGTGTTGCCTTCCTCAGTGATGACATCAGGATCTGGACACTTCTCTGCAGTAGAGGAGTGAGTATGTCTTGTGCATTTTTTATTTATTCTTTTGATTAAGAAAACTTATGCTGACCCAGGTTTAATGGCATGTCTAACACCTCTAATCTTAAGATTTTGAGGTGGGAGAAGTTTGCCTTTTACTCAGATCTGTTTAGTACTAGATGAAGTTTATGGCTTGACAAACCTTTGTTCAAAGTTTGGCTGAGCATGTTCTTTGCTACATTTGTGCTACAGCCCTCATCAAAAATTTGGGAGTAAAAGTAAGGTTTTGGAGGGATGACCACACTGAAAGCTGTCAGATGCCCAGGTTTCATGTTCATTGGAGCATGAAATTCTTAGGTGTAAGTTTGTAAGACCAAAAAACATAATAAGGAACCCAATTTACCTGAACTTGGAGTTATAGGTCCATAATGACTTATACAGACCAAAACTGACTTTTGTATCGTCTCTGTTTGAGAAACTTCTACTCTCTGTCGTCTTCAACTCACATTGAGTTGGTGGAGCATTCAGTTGTGCCAGAGGGTGCTGAGAAGAAATTCCATTCTTCTTGTCTCAAATGACCAAAGTTTGCTGACTTGCCTGTATATTAGAAGACACTCAGTAGTTTCCTCAACCTGTTGAGGCAGGTGGTTGAAAAAATATTAATTTTCTTGGAGCAAGACAATTACTGAAAATGCATAATCTTGCCTATAGCAAAGGGGAGAGATTCAAGAATTCTCTGGAGTTTTGTGTTTAGAGAAACCTGGTGAGAAAAAGGGAAAATAAGTTGGAAAAATTACTGTCAAATTAACTTTATTGTATCATTTTACCTTTGCAGGTTGTACCAAAAGATTTTTATTTTTGAAATTAACAATACTGCACTTTCTGAAATATAACAAATTCTATCCTTTATAAATTTTTAAAAATTATTTGAAACAGTCTGTTGCAAGTTCTGTTTTGAAGTTTTGGATAAAAGAATCATAGTATGTAAAACTGTAATTTGAGTCAGATAACTTGTCAACATCTTGTGCCAAAACCATTTCATTCATTTTGGAGTTGTCAAAGTGAGGTTTTAAAGAGTTTTCACAGATTTTAAGGGATTTTTTTTCTTCCCTGATGGTTTATTGTGTTTGTATTGCTTTCTCAGTCATCATTCATGATTCCTTATATACTGAAGTACTTTACTCAAATAACACATATGGGGAGAAAATAATGATTAGAGATCTTTCTTACCTTGGCCTTACCTTACCTTTCTTACAAGTACTTATTATAATTACAATTTATGCTTCATAATACTCCAGTGTTTTAAAAAAGGAAAGGGATTCTGGATTTCTCTCTGTTAGATGGACCTCAGAAGGTTTTTCTAGGTTGTGGAAGATCTCCATAGGATTTACTGCATTTGAACTACAGAGTGCTTGAGGCTTCTGTGTCCATCTTTGAGAAAAAAATTATTTCATGTATTTGATATTCTGCTTTTAAAGGGAGATATCAATATAAAATAAAAATAGCTACATGCTATACTGAATGTATCCAGAGCTCTCTGAAAATTGAAAGTGTGAAAGCTCTGGTTAAATCCTGCTGTAGTATGGTCCTATCTCAGTGTATTGTTAACATAATTCCTGGATGGGTGAGTTACTCTGATAAACAATTATTGATAGTGTCATGAATTCATGCCCTATTTAGCAGAAATAAAAACATTAAATGGAAACTGAATTAAATATATGATAACATTCAATGACATAACTCACAGGCCTGGTATGCTGTTTGAGAATGGGACTGTAGAGATTAGAGAAACACCAAGACATTTTATGAAGCACATGGTGTGCCATACCATGGTTAACCTCATGTTCCCCTTGGAAACAGAACAATAAACTCTGGAGGTGTAAAATATTGATAGAAAAGACCTGCCTTGAGTGTAACCTCAACAGTGGGTGGATATCACATATTAGGTATGTGCTGCTGGGGACCTGGATTCATTTTACTGCTGTGGTTTGAGGATGGGCTCACAACAGCTCTTGAGGGCTCTGCTTTTATGCTTCTGTTAATGGAGAGCCCTGTTGACAACATCGTCAGGAAACACAGCAAGGGCACTTTCCTGCACTAATTTTTTCATCTCTGGCTCCTGAAAAGACCCTTCAGGGTTTTTTCTTTTTGAGTTTTGCCCTTTGACCCGAACACTTACACGAAATAATCTTTATATGCATCCAACAGTGTCCCTGTAAAGCTGAAAGATTGGCTTTAGCTTTAATGCCTGATTTGTGGGTTGATATTGGTGAAGGATTATATGAAAGTACAGAAAGATTTGTGCTTCTATTTTCTACTTGTAAACTCTCTGCTCCATTCCAGCCATGTATAAATTTTACCTTTGGACGTGTGTGCTTTTAGAGTGTCAGGGAGCTCCTTCTCAGGCAAAAATATCTGAGCTACCTGTCAGGGTTTTTAAATAGCTTTTGTTTAGCAAGGTGATACACTGAAAGAAGCACTCTGTGAACTGCATCCTCTGCTAATGTAAATCAGGAGAGTCAGAAGGCTCACATTTCTCACCTCAATACAAGTACTATCCTTGTTGATCAATATGTAATAAACCTCAGATGTTCATTGAAATTCTTTTTCCGTGCCAAATCTTGATGTCACGTTGTTTTGCCAGTAAGCATAATTGAAATTTATCCTATATAGGGCTTTTCAGCTTCTTTATGTTAGAAACAAATTCTAGATATTACCTTTGGTTATAAAATATATTTCGTGTATATGTACACAACATATGGGTGGTTTTATCAGAAATTTGTCTATCTAATTAGAAAGAGTTATTTTGCTTTTTAATCACTTATAATTTCATGCAAAGTTTTCTGGTTTTGAAGGAGAAAGGTCACACTGTCTTCCCTTTCCCAAAACTTCATGATTCCCAACTCAATGGAACCATTCAGTGCCATGAAGATTTTTAGTAATGCCTGATTTTCTCATATTAATTCTGTGTGTCAATTAACAGAGTCAGATTCTCCAGAGTAAACCTTAAAACTCTGTGAGTGATAGGTTCCTGCTGGTGGTTTATGACAGAATAACACCACTTGTTCAAAAATTCTTTCTGCTATTCTACTGCCACTCTTTAATGACAACAGGAAATCATCAATCAAATGAAAGTTCTCTGTGTGTCACTTAAAAAAAAATCCTAATTTTAATAGAGAGAAAGAAGTAGGGCTTAGCAGGGGAAGGCAGATGGTAAGTTGATGGAGCTATTCAGTCTAAAGTCTCTTAAAATACTGTTTTTCAAGCCATAAAGGGTGAGGTTGCAATCCATTTTAATTCCAACTCAAGAAATCTTGATGGTCTAGCATTTCCTGTACAAAGCAAACAAACAATACTAAAATTTCAAATCCAGATATGTAATAATCTCTCCTCTGTCTTTGTTCTATACTTTTGTTGGTCTGGAAGATGGTTTTTGCCTCAGAGGTAATAGTGTTACTGTATGGTAATACAGTGTTCTCCTTAAAGTGAAGATGTTCTAGATTAGTAATTTGATATATGTGTGCATTTGTATACCTATGTTTCTGTGTAGATCATTTAGAAGTAGTTGTCTTGACTTTTAATAGAGCTTTCTAGTAACCTTGAAGTCATGTAATGTCATTTTCTTTTTTGGTTCAGTACATTTTATATAAAGAAGCACTAAAGTACTCTAAAACAACTGCTGAAATTGAAGGTAGAGATCAGAAGACAAGTTCTCTTCCTTCTTCAAATATTTTTGGAAATTCTTGCAAGCAAAACAGAATAGTAGAAGAACATGGTTAGGTCTAGCAGGAGATTGAAAGTGAGGAAATGTAAATGTGGCATCAGCATTGTGCAGGGAGGAAAAATCAATTAACCTGGACAAGTTAAGAAGTGGTGAAAGGACTGAGGGATTTCAGGTTCAAAGTTGCTTGTCTTATTCCCACTGTTGAGTACTTCTGGTGGGTGTCAGAGGCAAAAAAAAAAACCAAACAAACAAAACAAAACACAACAACAGCAAAAAACAAAACAAAAAAAAAAGTGTGAAGAGGAAATAAAGGAAACAAAGAAAAAGGAGGCACACATCTAATGAAAAAGTAAGTTATCTAACAGAATAAAGTACTTTGAAAATTACTTCATCAGAGCCTATTTCCATCCAAGGTTTCCGAAGTGATCTCCTAAACCTTATGTAGAGTTTTTTGTTGAAAACTGTTTCAAAAGGTTAATAAAATGGGAGCTGTTTTCATAAATGTTTGGTCAATTTGAATAGACTGTTTTGCATTTGGAAGCAATAGGCTGCTCACAGCACAGCTCTAATACATTCTAGCCATGTATTTACACTCAGAATTCAGGCTAATTACTTTTCTCCTATGCTTCTGTGAATTCTTAAACCATCTTTTAAAGTAGATTCCTTTTGTAGAGAGAGGAACTTGCTCAGAAAAACAGATTTGTGAGACATCATGAAATTAGGAAGACCATAAAGGAAATAGGGGAGGAAGTATAATCTAGACTCTTAATTAATAGCATTGTATCTTCTCTTTCACTTTGAACTACTATTATGCAATGGCAGTATAAAGAATATATATATATATATAGTGGGGTGTGGTAGACATTCTGTATTTCTATTGAAGGTTTGACTCAAACCTGTAGTCAGAACAGCTGAGCTTGAATGAGTAAGGCAAAAAAAGCACAAGTAATGAGGTGCTGGATTGATGCAATGATGAAACAAAATACCACTTTAACCACTAAACTCTGTCAATCTGCAATTTCTGCATTGATTTAAGGTGACTTGTGATTTATACAGATCTGATCACTGCAGATCCCTCTGTATCATCACATCACTGAAGACTCTGTATTTGAATGTCCTGGATTATTTTCAAGATTGTATTTTTCTAAAGATTTCTCAACCCAGCCTTGTTTGGGTCAGTGTTTCCTAAGTAAGTCCTAAATGTCCTAAATAAGGGTCCAGTCCTGCCCTGAGCTGTTATTCCCAGAGACCTGAGGAAGGCACTTGTGCAGGCCCATTTTCAGAATTAAAGTCTGCATTTCATGCATGGTGTTAGCAATTTTTGCATGCACTTAAAGCTTATTATGAGGTTTTGTCCATGCCATTCATTACAAGCAAAAAAATCTATTTTCTATAGTGCCTAGAATAACCTTTTGTGTTTTATATAGTGTAAACCAAGTTTATATTTAAAATAATAGGGGAAAAGGGTAAGATATTAGACCCCTTTCATACCTTAGAGTGGGAAAACAACCTAGTTCTCTTAGTGGCCTAGAGGTGCAAGTCTTTTATTCTTGAATTACACATGCTTGCTAACAGAAAAGTGTTCATAGCCTTTGTTTGGAGTGATTTCTTTGAGAGTTGTCAACCTTCCAATAATAAAAGGACTTGAACAAAACTATAGTTCTGATACAGCTGAACTGTACGAGTTATTCGAAGAGTAATTCAGATCTGTCATTTTCAGAATAATTTCTGATAAACTTCAGGGGGCTGATCTCAGGTCAGCTGTGGGTAAAATTCTTTTCTTAGGCTGTGTGTGAGTAGAGAAATTCCATTCAAAAAGAGGACAAAATACAAACACTCTGTATTCAGAATCTCAAAATGCAGCTACCTTCCATATATCAAATAGAATGACTGTGAATAATTCACTTCATGTTTGAAAAGTTCATAATTCAGGCTAACAACAGTATATTGATTAAATATTTATAACCTAAGAAGTACTTTTTTTTTTTTTTTTCCTAACACCCACCTCCAGCACCCCTACTAGAATTTAACTCAGTTATTTACCTGGTCAATATTTCTCTGGTCCAGAGGACAGCCTTTTAATCACTTAGAAAGAAGCAGGAACCAGAAAGCAAAACTGCTCTCCCACATTTAGTGCTGTTGGCACACAAAGAAACTTTAGACAGAGTACTTCTGGTTTTAGCAGAGAACCTTTGCCACTTGCATAAACTCAGTACAGTTACATTGTGTGGGAGACTGAAAGAGCAATGTCACTGGGGTAAAATTCACCAATTGTTATTCTTAATTATGTTTGCATGCATAATTCATAAATATTCTTCATAGGCAAGAGAAGAAAAAAGAAAAAATGAACAAAAGCACTGAATTCCTCACAAAATAGCTGCAATATAATTAGGCAATATATTTAATGCGCTTATTACCAATGTGATTTTTAGTTACAAAGCTAAATAATGTCTCCCTTTGGAGGGAGGAAAAGAACAGAAGAGGCGGGGTGGAGTGAAGAAAAAGAAAATCCTTGCTTTGCCTTATCCCATGTGGTGAATGTTTCTGTTCTAACAAGCTTCTCCTGCCAACAAATGTAAGAACAGAAGGTCAAACAAAAGGAGGGCCTGGGCTGTGCTCATCATGTTCACTGTGCTGCTGAGGTCCCTCCTCAAACAGCCTGAGGGTTCATTTCCTCTGCCAGACCAGGCTTTGTGGGATGGGGCTCAGCTGAGCCTCTCCCCTCTCTTCAGCACACACCTCTCTCTTCTGAACACAGAAAGCTCCCTACTGCAACAGCTTGGCAATTTTATTCAAACTGCCTCCAGATACCTCTTGATGTGGGACTGAACCAACTCCTGACCTCAAAGTCACTATGGTGGTTCCTATATTTTTCTCCCTGATACTCCTAAAGAATTAGGTACCTGATACTGAACATATTTTAATCTTACTTCATAGCAACTGTGAGAGGGCATAAGATTTCATGCAAATTGTAGAACTGACAATTTTTAGGTGTTTTTATTCTGGAAGTCAAGTTGACATTCAAATCTGAAAGGGACTTTCTGAGAAGGCACAAAGGGCTATTATTTATAAAATCTCTGATTTCAAAGTGTACATTGATTGCCTGTACTGGAAAAAATATCCTATGCTAATATTAATTCATAATCTATCTGTTTAAAAGATATCCTGCCTTGCACTTCTGTCACTACAGTGTAATCATCTGATAGTGTGTATGTACCTTAAACAACCATTAATTATAACCTGTCAGGGGTGTTATATTATTTACCTCTAAAATCTTGAGCAAATGTAAATTGTGCCTGAGTTGTCTAGAATTGAAAATAGAATTAAATCCTCTGTCTCAGCTAGAAGTAAATCAGAGCTTTAGGAAAGCCCTGCAGGTGTTTTTAAGTTAGAACAGTACTGAATTTATTTAATATATCAATGTAGGATTTAATTGAAAGCCAACTCAAACCGTGTTCTTCTCCTTCTCCCTAGTCTCAAATGACCAAATTTTTTAGCCTGTGATAACCCTACAATTAATTTTCAACAGCGAGAAAACAATTTATTCTATCTAGATGATACACTTCCTTAGTCACAGACTGCTTAAGACTTCAAAATTCAAATAACTTTAAAAGCAAAGCATCAGATAAAATTTTACTTCAAAAAGCAGGAAGAAACTCCACACTCAAGCATATCACACTAATTCAGAAACTGATCTTTCACTATTGCTCTTCCCTAGCACTTGATTCCGGCATGGATTTAATTTTCCAGGATGGTGCACATCCCCCTCTAACACTGCTGTTGAGGGCTGTGTCAAAGGGATACTCTAATGCTGAAGCACGAATTCCCTATTCAGCAGAGTGTTCAAAGCAAGGAAATTCCTTAATCTCCGAAGATGCTTCCAAAGATTGTGTTTGAAACAGTAACTGGTCATTTGCACATTCCTTTGCTGGACTTTTTTCAGAATTCAAGTATTCAATGTTTGGAACTTCAGTATTGGATGCTTTTCATGCAATGTTTCTTGTAGTCTGCGATTGTCAGGTTTTCATCTGGCTGGAGGTCTGTACCTGGATCCTCAGTGAATTAATGGGCTCCCCAGGATGGCACCTATCCAGTGCTTCCCTCTCTGAGCTAACATAGAGAACCACAAACAGGTGGGACTCCTGTTAGAACTCCTTTTAAGCACTGCTGGGTCATATTCAGTCAGTATTCTTTGTGCATATTTGGGATTATCTAGGGAATGATTGTAGATATGATACCACCAAATCTAATCTGAAGGAGTAAAGCAGTTGGAGAACACTGTAGGTATGTGAGCAAATGACTTGGTGCATTGAACTGAGGTGGCAAATACATTTACTTGCTTACCAGTACTATTTCATAGCCAAAATAATTTTGCCTTCCTCAAAACCAGGGCTCTGAGCAGTTTTTTAGTTATACAGAAACATTATCATTGGACAGATTTTCAGGTGACAGTGCTAACTCTGAAATGGGAACCCTTAACCGTACTGCAGTAATGAAAATAAAAATCTCAGTGTGCCTACTTGTGGAAGCATTGTAGGCACCTCCACAGACCAGTAGAGTTGAAAATAATGGTGAAAGCAAATGTCAATTGGAAGATATGTAAAGAATGTGTCAGACTATAATGTTGGGGAAACAAACTTATGTTAACTATCACCTTTTAAAACAATTTAAAAAACCTACAAAGATTATCTGTCATTAACTTGCCTCAAAGTACAGCAGTGCAGCACAATGCACATCCATTGGTATTAGAGACATTTAAAATCTGCCGTAAAACAAGTAATTGTAAATAATGTCCTGCTTCCTGCAGGGATACACAACCAGGAAATTTCTAGAGGGATGAATACTGATCTCTCATCCACCATGCTGATAAGTACAATAAAACCAAATGGTGATAGAAACTCTACTCCTGATTTAATTATTGCAGTACCTCTTATGTTTTGCTGTAAAGTCACTTCTGGATCAATAATAAGGAAGAAAATTAGCTTAAGAGATCACAACCAATCGCTATGAGCAGACTGGAAAGAAAAAACTAATTAAGTAATACCTCTAACAAAATATCTCCACAGACATTCACTGGATTTATTTGGTATTGTTTATTTTTTTTGTCTGTTTGTTTGTTTTGGGAATTTTTTAAAAATCGGTTGGACAAACTGAACTTTTTAGATGGACACCTAATCTTGAGAATGTGTAGAGCATAGGTTATACAGGGCAAGTTTAGGAAAGATTTGTAAGTGTGAAAAGAAACTGGGAGAGGAGAGCAAAATTATAAAGGACTCAGCTTAACTTCAATTTCTGTAAAAGCACTGAAAGCATTAGTCTATTTTTGAACTCAAAATGGCAAAGTCAAAATCTTGATTAAAAATATATTGTATTTGTGCTCACTGAAAGCCAGTGTGCTCTATTTTGATAGGAATAAGCTGTTCATTCACCAAAAGAGGTAAAATTGGAAATCCTTCAGAACAGGACCTGACAATTATGAGAAATCACACATAAATCACAAGTAACAAATATCATAGTGCCACAAGGGAACAAGTGTCCCCACAATATATCACAATAATGTCATGTATGCAGTGCCCAGACCCATGGTGTATTTTGCAGCTCAGGAAAGCCATGAAATTGTTCTCCACTGTACTTAGGATTGGAAAAACTCTACTGTGTCCAGGTCTGGGCGCTCCACTGCAGGGAAATATAAATTGTTTGAAAAAACTGAAAAGGACCTCAGCATAATTTTCACAGAAAAAAAGGAAGAAAGGAAATAGAAATGTTTAGCATCAAGAGGGGGGATGTGAAAATATTTTCCAGTGTAGTATGCAGAGACATAGAGAACTTATTCTTCCTGTCTTGGATGGGTAAAGTAAACAAACATGATCTTAAAGTATAGTAAGGAAGATTTAAATGAGACCAAGGAAAGCTTCGTAGTGAAAAATGTTATGGAGCATTTGACTAAATTGTTTTACCTCTCAAAGTTCTTCTTGCAGCTATGGTCTGTATTTCTGTGAGGTGGATGAAGTAGTTATACATTGATATGTTTGTAATTTCGTGGGTCTTTCAAATCCAAACTAAGCCCCTGGGTCTCTTACTCAGACTGTAATTTCAAATTCCCTCAAGGGCTCAGAACATATGTATAGTATGTATAGTTTATATAGCCATCTTGTTTTACATCTTTTTAAATGTCTGAACAGAAACTGTTCCCAGTCCAAAATCCAGATGCAAATACCCTGGAAATTTCTGGAGAGGATTTCAACCCTGTATTGAAGCTTGAATTATGCATCCCAAATCCCTATCTGATTTGGAGCTATTTTGTGCAAGAAAGCATTTGGAATTAATTATTTTTTTGCAGTTTTTAATTAGAAAAAGAATCTGACTGATTACATTCTCCCCTTCAATTAACTAAAATAATTTCACTTCTGGGCTTATACCTTGCATTCCAAATTGCAACTAAACGTGCACAGTGAAGCCTGATGGTAGGATCCCTAAAAATAAAGGTTCAAATAAGGAATGTTCTGAGATTTTAAACTACATGGGAATGAACAATAATGCTCCAATGTTTCAGCACAATCTAAGGTTCTTTTCCCTCCTCTATTCGTTCCCAGAAGAACACTTACTTTTATATAACACACAAATACCAAGATTTGTGGTGGGAATATTTCACATCTACAAACGGCTGTCCCACTGGGATTTGTAGCACTGTTTTAGATTTCTGTTTCCTGCTTCAGATTTCTGATTCAGTTTCCTGAAGTTTCACCATCGCACCAAATGCCTTTTCAGAAGAGTTCTGTTTTAGTACTTTTCTGATTATACACAGCTCTCTTTATATACCTCGATTGGATCACATTGAATCACACTGTCAAATTAATTGAAAAACATGGTCTTGCCATAGCAAAAACATGTGTACAAAAGGCAGCAAGTCATCAGCACATACTAAATATGATTTGTTGTTTAAAAAAACCCAATTTGTTTATATCAAATCTTCTTGCATCCTTTTTTTTGAGGATGAAGAGAGATGTTTCCATTAGTACTGACTGAAAGTCCAGTTGGCATTGTCTGTGTCAAGACAGAGCCACAGAATTCCATCTGACATTTCATATCTTTTTATGGTCTGACCTTTCTTCAGTTTCTTTCTTAAAATGTTTTGCTCTGTTTAAGATTCACTCTGTTTAAAGCAGGAGTTTCAGTTTTTGTAATTCAGAAAAGCAGAGTCATCATCTCTAGGTATTTCTGCAGATCCTCCCTATGCCTTGGTCATGCTGTCTCATTCTGCCCTACAGCCCTAAGTCCACAGCTTTTCAGTCAGTTCACACAGCTAAAATTGCTGTCTAGATTCATCAGGTCACAGCTTGGTTGCTGTAAACTCCTTTCTCTTGCCTGGAGAAATGCAATCTTGCTTTCTGAATATCTGTATAAATTCATTTTTCTAACTCATCACTCAGCTTTTGTATCTCTCCAATATTTTTCTGTTGTATCAAAGAGAAGTCACTTGTCCTCACTCTCAAGATTGTCACCCCACCCAACTTATCCTCATTTGTTCACACCAAACTATTTTATTTTTGATTCTGATCATTCTTTTTTTGTCAGTATGACTGAAAACTTTAAGTGTGTCTGGCTTTGTCTCATTGGGACATCATACTTAGGAGTCACTCCCCAAAAACTGCTGCAGACCATTCTTTAAACATCCATCTCCTCTCAGAAATATTTGCCAAACATTAAACTTCCAGTAATGTGAGAGTACTGGCTCTTGTTAATCTGAACAGTTTTCTTTCTAGCCCTAGAACCTAATGCTAGATAGTGGATGATTTTGTATTTACTAAACCAGCCTTGTAAAACTTTTGGATGTAAAGATTAATTTCTGTTTTGAACTTGAAGATCACTTGGAAATGTGTCTGGGCAGTAGAAAAATACAGAATATGTTCAGTAGTGTTCTTCCATTAGGATAATACAGCTATTATATGACTGTAAGAAAAATCAGTGAAATACTGGGCATTCCACAGAGTGGTGTTTGGGCTTTTCTTTTCCTTCAAAGCCTTCATTTTGTCAGGTTTTGTATGACAGTGGGATGTTATCATATCTCTGCTGTACTGCTCTGGTCTCCTTTTATCACTCTGGCTCAAAAAAGACAACCTGCTCATAATGTCAATCAAACTGCTCTTCCTGCTAATTGTGTCAGTGTAATGATTTTAATTTAAATTCAAAAAATAGGCAAAGAAAAGTTTGATGTAAGGTCTTCTCAAACTGATTTGAAATTCTGTGTTCCACAGTGAGAGGCATTGTTCATTAGTGAACTGATATGGAATAATTAACACTGGAAGGGACCATGTGAAGCAGTACACAGGTAACATTGGTTGACATAGAATTGATGTCAGAAGATATTAAGTCATCTTTATTTTTTTTGGTAAATATCTGCTGGGAGGACTGAAACTAAAGTTTGGGGAAATTATCAAGTATAAATGGAAAGCTCAGGTTAGCCTTTCACAACATTGCAGCATATGTTGCTCAGGATCAAGATTTTGAAATAATAGACTAAACTCAGCATGATTAGGTTTCAGATTAGTAATTTTTTTTTCTTTGCTTTCTGTTTGTTTGGGGGTTTTGTCAGTTGGTTGGGTTCTTTTACACCTACAGTATGCATTTTAGGGTATATCTTTAAGATCACATCATTGTCTGCTGATCTGTCTTCTTTGAAGACAGTAGCATGTGTAGCTGATTTACACATGAATTTCAGGAGAAAAATATGCAAGACTTTAAAAAATATGAAATAGGGAAAGTATAGCCTTTTTCTGTTAATTGCTTTAATGACCATCAGAAATTCCTCAAGAGTTGCAGATTACACTTCTGCTTGAGGCACTTGTGTAGTTGGAACTGATTGAATTCAACTAATAAAAAAAAGAAATATTTGGAATTAATTACATTTAGCTGAGTTTATAAATGATTCCCTGGTAAAAATAAGCACATACCAATTGTTTAAGAAGTGTTTAAACAGTAACATAAAGAGGGTGCAGTAAATAACTTCAAAAATATTGTCCTTAATCCAAAGTTATGATTTAGTTTTGAAATTCAGAGGAATACAGACATTTCATGCTGGATAAAAGCAGGAAATCCAGTATCCTGTCCTTGAAGTGACCCAGCCCAGATTCTTTAGAAGGTCCTATAAAAGGCAGTGACCCTATGGCACATCTTCAGACTTGTCTAATTTCTCATCTCACCAGAGATTTTGCTTCAGGTCTTAATCAAGTTGCAATCTTTCTTCCAAAAGATATAGATTGTTCTCAATTATAGCACTTGTAGATAGTAATCTGCTATCCACATATATGTTTGCAATAATTTTGAATCTCAAGTTTTGTCTTCAGTAGCTTCTTGTAGTAGACTTTGCCATTCCATTTTGTTTTCAGCATCTCCATCAATTCTTTCAGGTGTCCATTTGTTGTTATACACACAGAAAACACCAATTTACTTTTGCTTAAACATTTTGGATTTATTTGGTTTATTTCTGTATCACGTAGATCCCTTGTGTCTTCACTGTTATAGAGAACGAATCCAGAATATATCCAATACAAACAGACCAAATACAGCCTAAAAAAGATAATATAAACTTTGTAATTGTTCTCTAAGGGCTGCCAGGATTGCATGGAGCATGTCATCTGTTTTAACAGGGTACATAATTATATAAGACTCCTGAACTCTTAAGAAGTATTCACCTGTAGAAAAGTCTGTGTTCATTTAGCAGAACTGTGGAAAATTCCTTTGATATTTTCTGTTGGAAATAACATAAATATGCACACATGTGCTAAAGTAATTTGTTGTAGACCTCTGCAAATTTTATCTTTTTTTCTGTGCTTATCTCTTCCCAAGAAGTTTTCTTCTTTTTGTTTCACTCTCCCAGTCTCCAAGCAATTTGATATTCCTCAGATTGTTATTGTCTTCATATATCAGTTGACTTTCTAAACACCTTATTAGATTTGTTGTACGAAGCATTCCAAGGAAAATATAAGAGAGAAAACAAAAACCTATCCATTTTTGCTGATATAAATAAATGCATGGGAATAATGGTCAGCCATAAATCTGGGAAAAATAAAATTCAACTCGGATAATCTGGGGTAATTTAGAGTGTCTTTTTCAAAACTAGCTGAGCTGATGGTTGTTCTCACAGGATGCACTGAGCTCTGTGTTGGGTTGGCAAGATTCTTGCAATATGACACTTGTTTTTTGAGACAGAAACTAATTAACTCCACACTGAGAGTTACAAGAAGTTTTAGTTAATAATCTTGAGGACAATTGCTCCTAAAAGTAGGAATTCAAAGGTCTGAATGCATTGAATCAGAAAGTCAACAGAGAACCGATTTCCAGCACGGACGGGTCTCACCTAAGCAGTTTTAGCTTTCTGTGATCAAATCTGCATTTTTACTCGCTTTGGAAAGGGAGCAGCAGGCAAATTTAAGAGGCAGGTAGACAGAATTTGATCCAATATGAGTTGATCCAGCAACTGAGGGGTAGTTAGGCTCATTCTTGATTTTACCATGGTCCCTTTCACAGGCACTCTGGCACTCAGGTGGCCTCAAAGTGTGATTCTTCAATCCACCACATCTGTAGTGAAAAAACAATTAACTATACTCCAAGGGTCATGTTCTTCCAGCAGCAGCAGTCTGCTTCAGCTTTCTTTTAAGGAAGAACAGAAATCCCCTCTCTGAGACCTTCAACTGCTAATCCCTGCCTCCAGTTTTGGTGTGTTTGCCTTTTGCACTGCTGGGCAGGAACTGGCTGCCACTTGGTCTCCTCTTCCACAGTGAGGCAGAGATGAGTAGAGAAGTAAAGCAGGAGCCCTGATGTCCTCAGTTCTCCAATGCAGGTTTGTACCCCAGGTAGTCAAGGGAGACAAGGTGGGATAGGCAGGGAAGGAGACAGAGGGACCAATATTCATCCTGCTCAAAACTCATCACTCTTCACTTCTTGAATGTTTGTCTCATTCCTCCCTTGAGAAGCTAGATGATTCTTTTTGACCCCTCCTATTCCACCTTTCCTTTCTATTGCATTCTTCCCCTGCTGCAGTTGCAACCTTAATTCTTTTTTCCATTTGCAGCTGAGAAGCCCTCTGCCAGTTCATGCATATATTGTTTGGTGAGAGCAGCATTCTAAAACTCTACTAGTAACAATAATTTGGAACCGTTCTTCACTGAACAAATGTAGCTTTGAGCTGCAGTAAGAAAATATTTTTTAAAAATTAAGCTTTCATTTTTTCCCCCCTAATACTAAAATCTGATTGGGGTTCAATGTGATCCACTATTTCCCAGTTTTCTTCATGATAATCCATAAAATCAACAGTAAGAGAAAGAGACTTATTGTTTGTGCACACTGCAGTTCTGCTTCAATCTACAGCAAATTGGAGGATGAATCATTCAGCTGAGATCAGGGAGTAATTTTTGTTTTTAAAAGACAGTCCCATTTCTATAGGTTATTCCCTTAACTGCCCGACTGGATGTGAATGAGTACCATACACCTGCAGTGTTTATCATCTGTCCACACTCATCTCTTATACTGTTTTTCTATCTATATATCAGATTATTTTTGTCTTTGCTCTGTGAGCCACTCTATATCGTATATTTTTTTCTCAGTTTACCCTGTTATCTGTTTTTTTTATCTGTTTACCCTGAAGACAGTTCAAGTGCTTCTGAAAGAAAAAAAACAGGCATTGGTCCAAACTTCAACTAATCTATAAACTAATCATAATGGTAAATATCACACATTTGGTGCAGAGAAGTACATATGACTAATGAGGTTTCAGCCTCTGCTGCAGGCGGTCTTGTAATGAATGTCTTATAATGTACCCAAGTATGTTGCTACTTCCATCTGCTTTTCCTACCTTATTTTATTTACTGCCATCAGTTAATTTTACAATCCAGTCGTGATTCCTACCTCTCATGGTAAAATGGCAGTGGCATGTGATCTTGTGTCTTTCTACTCTCACCTGATTTCAGTGCCAGCTCCATCATTTCTGCATTCTGCCTCTGCGCTGCTCCTTTTCTGCCTGCACTGTCAGTACCTTGGCATGGGTAACTGCAGCAGCCTTTCAGAGCTCCAGGCTCTTTCCCTTCTCCAGGTTTTGAGGTGCCTCCTCCATCAAAGTGCAGGCATGGTGGCAAACCTGGAAACAGGGAAAGCAGTGCCCCACAGGGACACTTTAGGCCTCAGGGCTTTTAGAACACTGATGGCACTTGGTTTGAAGAAGCCACTGGAGATGATAAGCAAGGAGCACCTTGAGCAGGAGACAATTTATCTCCATTGAGTTTGGAGAGAAGACAAGGAGGATACAGACTTATCTCCATAGGAGATGTGTGCTCAATAGGAGATGTTGATATTCTTGCTCACCTCAACTGAAATAAATTGCAATTAATCTTGTCTAGTCTGAGTAATTAAAAACATAGTGAGACAACTAATTTATCCTATAAATTGTCATCAAATCAGGAAATGTTTACACATAAAAGACCCCATGATGGGCTCTTCTAAATAGATTGGTAATTTTTTTCATATCTCTCCTTCAGCAACTGCTGAAGTACATCAATCACTTTGGAGTGGAAGCAGGAGATGGCTAGACCATATTTCCCTGAGGATTGAAGCCAGACTGTTGAATTCAGAGCAGCCAGGTTGCTCTCACTGGGAGCTGGAGCTGTAAATATCAGCTGACCTTTGCAGTCTATCTTCTATCCAGTCTTTCACCTGCCTGTGCTACGTGCCTCTGGTGTGTTGGCTGCATAACCATTGTAGTTTTAGAGAGTTCATATTTGTAACCACTCAAAGTGTGTAGTAAAGACTGGTCAGGAGACCCCAAAGGAAAATGTCAGACTTTACAGATGTGCAACTGTCAGTGAAAAAAGTGAATGTGTCTTTTTAACTAGCTAAAATTATATCATAGATTTGAAACAACACGTTGCATTTAATGCCAGAGAGGTGACAGCTTAGATCCCAAAGAAGTTTCAGTTTAGCCCTCCGTGGGAATCTAGTGGATCTCCTCACAAAGTCCTTCCTGGACAGTGCAGATGCAGGCATTGTCTGGGTTGTACCCAGACTTTATTTGGATCACTGAAATGGAAAAGCAAAAAGCTGATCACCTGCTTTGGTAGAACAGCTTGAGTTAATATCTGTCAGCCAATTTGCAAGGCAACTGCAAGAGATAGAACATTTCAGTGATTTGGAAAAGTAGATGAGATTTAGCAGAATGAGAACATCATACCCCATCTTCTAGTAAGTGCTCATTCCTGGAAAATTGAGGTTTCAGACAGATCTTTTGGGAGAAACCAACTGTGAGGAAATTGATTCCTTTCTTACCATAGGAACTGTTGCTTTTTGATATCTACTGTTGGCTTGTGGTTGTCTTTCATAAGTTTTTATAGCTTTTGATTGTGGTTCAGCTGACCTGAAAGTCTTGATCTTTTCTGTGAGTCTTGTTAACTTCTGCTGAACTTCAGATACTGCTTGACATGCTTAGCTGAATTGCATGTCCAGCCTCCACCTGGGCAGGAAGTAGGAATCCAGGTTCTTTTGAAAAATCAAGCAGACTCTTGAGTAATATTTAAGATTCTTCTTAGAAACATTCCTCTGAATTTCTGAATAAGTGTATGTGCTTGCCTCCAGTGTATTTTTCAGGAAAGCAGAAAAGTACATAAGAACAGATCAGTAGGATGATCCTTACAGTGGGGAGTAACTCCAGGGAGGGAAAGGCAGTTCAGAGCTTCTTGAGGCACTGGCACAGTGGTATCCTCAGATGGATTCAAGAGAGTAGTGCCATTTCCTCATTGACCTCCCCATGAAAGGGGAAAAGTCTATCCCTGCCTGAGGAATTATGAGTCACTTGAGCAACTCCTCAAAGTGGCTGGTGACGAATGTCTTTCAGGATCCCATTGGCTGCAGAAAGATTTGGAACTCTGAAGGAATCTGAGGAATTTCACAGCTCCAGACTGTAAGGAGAACTGCTGGCCAGCAGAGCAGGAACCCCTTCAGTGAACAGAGAAATTATCCCTTCTGGCCAAAGAAGTTTTATACACATCCAAGCCTGACCTCAGCAAATTTTGCATTTCGGATAGTCTCTAGGTGAATTGAGTGCTCGTATATTCCATGCTTGCTGAGATAGCTTTAATCAACATTCCAGCTGGAGAAAACAGCTCTTCTGGGCCTTTTAAAGCTGGTCAGTCATCAGCTGGAGCAAGCCTGGTTATGTCCATGTAGCTCACCAGTGAATACTGATTGTGAGAGACACATAAAACTGGGATTTAAAGGCCAGCAGAAGTCTGGAAACTTGCACATGGTAGATTGAACAGTACTTATGAAAAATATCATGTTTAGTACATGTTCACAGAACCACAATCTCAGTATGAAGCCTGAGAACATAATATGTGGGTCTGTTTTATATTCCCTGTCCTGCATTTCAACGAAGAACAAAATTTCCCCAGATACTTCCTCACACACTGAGAAGAAGTAAAAAATTATGATCAGTTTTTGCCCTGTTCAGCTGGAACTTTATTGCTGTGCTGGTTGAACAGAAGCCATTGGAAGAAGCTTGGCTTCCTCTTTCATGTCAGTGGTGGCTTCTTTAGAGCAGCAGGATTTGGTAAGGGAGCAGAATATTCTGTACTGAATGTCAGGAGCAGTTGTTACCATTTGTTGGATGAGAACTGAATGGATGAACAGCAGTGAATTTATTTGCCAGAAATATCAAATGCTAATGAACAGCTTGCTGTAGTCCTGGCCTTGGCTTCCATCATTAACCTGATTAGACCAGAATTATCTGCAACATTCTTGGATGTTCTTTCACTGGTATTAGAAGGTCATTAAACAATAGGCATGTATTTCTCAAGCTCCACTGGGATTTCTTTTCATTTCAAGCAGGTGAAGAAGGATTTTATATTTCATTTTGAAATGCAAATTTTTTTATATGAATTGGCAGATCCTCAAATTCAAGCAGGGAGAGCCTGAATTGATTGGATTGCATTGCTAACATTTTTGTTGCTTTCAGTTTAATTGTAAAAACTGTTGAAGGCTTGGTTGGATTGTTGGGGTTTTTTTTAAAGTATGACCTTCGTCCTCTTAAAAATCACTTGAACATTGTCTGTTTTGTTTTCCAGATATTTTGCTTGTTTTTAAGGACAAAGTGATTTTGATCATAAGGGAAAAATAATATGAATTCCATCAAATGCATGCTGTTCTGGTGCTTGTTATTTGCATAAACAACTATATTATAATAGTTGTTTAATTGACCATCATCAAAAGCTCAAAACTCACAATGGAAATATGAGTAGATGAATTGGAAGAAAATAGAAAGTGCTTGAAAACAGTTTATAGCAAGTTACAGTGTTCAAGTTTTCACAAAAGAAAGAGTTTTTAAGTTCTAGGCAGGCACTTTCCCCCTCCTGCCTGTAACAGATTCTGTCTAGATGTTTTCTATCTCTGCCCCAATGCAAATATTGAATAATTGTTTCTCACGAATGAAAATGGGCTATTGTTCAAATCTTAAATTTGGCACTTTCATGGCTATATCTGGCCCTGTTGTATTATCAAATCTCATTTTTTTAAATATATTTTTTGGCATTACCCTCCTTAATATTTACAGGAATGAGAGATGAATTTTATCTCATCTTGGGTTTTCTGATGAAGAATTCTGTTAACTGAATCTTCTCCAGCAGACTCCCTGTGGTCCCGGATGAGTGCTGTTATGGGGTGATGTGGTACTCAGTTTATCCTGTAAAAATCTAAATATTGACAAAAAGCATAAACTGGGGGTGAGGGGGCAGGTAAGAGGCCCAGATTTCTAGGCTGCCTTGTAGCAAATCACTTTCTGTGGTTCCTGGGAGTTCTGTTCAGAGCAGGTTGTGCTCAGGGGAAAGCAGGACTTCCCATCCTTAGTGAAGCTGCCCCATTCATGGATGAGGCAGAGCTCTCTCTGCAGCAAAGCTTAGGGAGAAAGAGCAGAATAGAGTTTATCATTCAGGGAAAGTGATTTTTGTGCTGCAAGACTGAGGATATATGTAGAAGCCTCAGACTTAAATAAACTGACTTTTTCCTTTAAAAAAAGCCCGATGTTTGTCTGGCTCTGGTTGTGATGAGGGGTGTTCTGAGGTTATTTCCCTTCTTCATTCTACAGGCAGCAGGACCCTATTGTTAGTGCTGAGGAGTATGGACACATGCATATACTTTCATGCATATGCAAACAAATTTTTCCCCAGGAAACCTCCTTTTACTATATAAATATTATTAATTATTTTGCTACCTTCACTTTTGGAAATTGAGTTATGAAGCCTACAATATCAAGCCCACAATATCAAGCTGCCTCTGAGCCAAGATCCCAGTAGCATCAAAACCTTCACTTCCTACTTGACAGCATTTGATGTTTTTATACGGCTGTTTGTGCAAAAAAACTGCAGTGTGCTGCATATTAAAAATGATGAGTAAATAAAATAGATGCTGATAAGAAGTTGAGTAATGTGATAGGTTTTGAAGAGGCTATTATTAAAAAGCACAAGAAATTCTAAATGACCTGTACTATTTTCATATTTAATTCAGTAAAATAATTAATTATTTAGCAGTTGAGGATGTTTATTTTCCACCCTAGTGCACTGGCATATCACAAAATCCAGTGCTCTACTCCAAACAAACAGGGCCACTTAGTCATCTGAATACATACATAATGCAGACAACTTAGTGAGTTACATCTGGGCAATTAATGGATCAAACATGCTTTGAGACAAATTTGATGACCTTGTTCATGCTGGATATTTGCTTTACAGCACCAGCATTGATATGGAATCCACTGGGGCTGTAAATGAACAGAGAATTTCTCAGACTGTCACTGGATCATGCCTGTGGCTCATGTGAAATGATGTTAGGAGTGTGGCTGCCTGCTCCTGGGATTCCCTCATGCCTGGAGTCTCTACCCTGGCTGAGGGATGCTGCTGCACTTTACTTGTAGCCCACTGAACCAGCAGCAAAGCTGAGCATCCCAGAACACCCCAGAGTTGGGCACAGCACCCTGGGGATGCTGTGACAGCGTGTGCACAGTGTGCTATGGATGAGGTGTGGCTTTCCACAGCCCTGTGTGTAGGACTCACACAATGCACAAACACAAGCAGTCAGGGCTCCTTCCCCCTTCTCAGCTGAGACAGAAGGTGGCTGGTGAAAGCACAGACACACACACACACAGAGTCATGGATCCCTTGGGTGCCAGCACCTCTTGCCTTTTTCAGCTGCATGACAGGACATGCAGTAACACTGAGCTTGTGCAACAGTTGTGTTGAGGCACAGCAGCCTGTCCTGGCAGACAGTAGCACCTAAATACTGCAGAAAGAAAGAAAGAAAGAAAGAAAGAAAGAAAGAAAGAAAGAAAGAAAGAAAGAAAGAAAGAAAGAAAGAAAGAAAGAAAGAAAGAAAGAAAGAAAGAAAGAAAGAAAGAAAGAAAGAAAGAAAGAAAGAAAGAAAGAAAGAAAGAAAGAAAGAAAGAAAGAAAGAAAGAAAGAAAGAAAGAAAGAAAGAAAGAAAGAAAGAAAGAAAGAAAGAAAGAAAGAAAGAAAGAAAGAAAGAAAGAAAGAAAGAAAGAAAGAAAGAAAGAAAGAAAGAAAGAAAGAAAGAAAGAAAGAAAGAAAGAAAGAAAGAAAGAAAGAAAGAAAGAAAGAAAGAAAGAAAGAAAGAAAGAAAGAAAGAAAGAAAGAAAGAAAGAAAGAACTCCTACTGGGGATTGTTAGACTGCAGGGAGAGCACCAATAGATCCCTTCCTCTTGAGGATGTGGCTCCAGATGGAGATATCTGGCATGTCCTGACGAGGGAGAGGTGCTGCAGTGTTTCCTGGCTAATGAATAACCAGCATATGCAAGTGAGAGAAAGTGTGAGGTGGGGTCCAAAAAGTATAATGAAAATAATTCATGGGGCTTAACGTTTTTGTTGTAGAAAAAATTAAAATACTGACAAATTGGATTTTGACTTTTTGAGATTTGTTGTTTCTCACTGCTCTATGCCCACCCCCCACATGCAATTAGAAATTTGATTTTTAAAGATAAAGAGTTTCTATGCATATTTAAATAATGAATAAATGATGCAATAAATCAGATTTTAAAAATCCAACTCTCCCTATCCTCTTTAGGTTCTTGAGTATAGTAATCAATGTAATTGATGTAATGTAATACTTCAAATGTAATACTTAGAATTTCTATTAAGATATCTGAAAATCAATGTATAAAATAAAACACATCTGTTATTTTGTAAAAAATATAATCCCATGCTCAATGATACCAAGTAAACAAAATATTCCAAGCTCATTGCATTGTGACTGACAAAAGAAACTCGGAACTCTGTCTGCTACTCCTTGCACATGTCTGTGATACAGATTGTATGTCTTTACTGGCAACACAGCTCAAAATTCTTCAGTGCAGGGAATACTTGGAAGACTGCAAAGCTCAGATTTCAAGTTTCCTGGAATTTGGGGTGCAAAGGTTGCATCTTAAGAATGAGGAGAGCAGGACTTGGCTAGCAGAGCAAACTCTGCTGACATTCTGTCCATCTGTCCTTAGTTTCTGTATGTGTAAAATGCAGTTACAGTGTTTGAGAAGAATAGAAAGCACAACTCTCACACATTTTGTAATATTTTTAAGATCCTTAGATTAAATTGAACAGAAATCTAAAGTGTTTATTGTCTGCTTAAGTGACAGGGTCCCTATGCTCTTGCAGGGTCTGAACTAATTCTTATTAACAGTTTTATCAGCTCTCTGAAGTGGAGATACAGTCCTCACATGGACAAGATCTGAATGCTACCTAGACAAAAATCTGGACTCTTTAAAATCACAGCTTTTAAAGAAGGATATGTAAGGAAACATAGCAGAAGAATTTGCCACTGATTGGTCTCTGGAGCTCCTAGAGACTTGAACATGAATAGAAGAAACTTATTAGTGTTGAATATTCACCCATGGGAACCTCAGACTTTCTAAAGAAGAATCCAAAAAATGTATCAATTCTTGGGACCCAGTCTTGAAACTGCAGTTTCCTAAACACTGTTCTCTATTTTTCATCAATCTTAAAACTTAAAAAATTCCCATTTAGTGGCTTAGACTCTTTGCGGCTTCTTGAAGTAAGTTCATATTGATTTATGAATATTGTTTGAGATGCAAGCCCCTGCATTTTTTAAGTTTTAAAACATTGACCTTCAGTTATAATTCACAGAATATTTTTGTTCATGCTAGGAATTTTTTCTAGCCTAGGAGATGGGTTTACTAACTTAAACTGGGTAAAGCATAGTTTTTGAGTATCTTCTTATAATTATTAGTTAACTTATTTCTCCAAGTAATAGAGAGAGCAATGATGTGATGGTATCCAGGAAAGATCATGGTCTTGTTCTTGAAATCCATCTTTCCCATACCAGCATTTCTATGTAGTGTTTTTACATTTGTTGTCGTAATGAAATGGGTAACTGAAATTAACAGCAATGAAAGGCTCTTTGAGTGCTCTTGCAGTGGTTTGTATTGCAAGCTTTCCTCATATAATTTGTGGATTGGCTCAATAGACTAAAGATCTCTGCTTCTGTAGTTAGATTAACTAAATGAAAAATACATTAACTCTGAACTTCTTACCATTTGCATGGATTAAAAAAAAACCTGAGGAACATAGTCCCTAAAACTTCTGAGATTTCCTTTCATTTCTCATTTCTTTTTCTACCATCTCCAATGCTTAATTAAGATTTTTTCTGGCAGTATATGAAATTAGCATCTAGTGGTAATTACTTTGTGTGATCATAATAATTTTGAGATGTATAGAAGTTTGTTTCCATGTCTGTTTAATTTGCTGCTCCAGAGATTATCTTAAAATGTATTGCTCTATAAAAGAACTTTACTGAATGAACTGAATTCCACTCTCTTTTATTCTCTCTTTTTGATTATAGTCTATCTTCTTACTGTGTCCATGTCAGTTAGATATGATTTTGATATAAGTAACCAAGAAAATTCAGCAGTGTTTTAAGTGTGAGCATAGGGATGAAACAACTGCTGGGAGATGAATGCTTATTGTCAGTTTGCACAGAGGTTTCCGTGATGTACAGTTTGCATTTGCTCAGATGATAATACCTGGCTACAGGTGACCTCTCAGCATGTTCCCCCTTCCTATTAAACCTCTGTTGTTGCTTAAAATAAAGTGACTATTCGATAAAACTCAGCAAAAAGCCTCAGGGCTACTTGCTTCTAAAAAAACAAACTGAACCTATCAGATAAAGCTGTCAGGGCTCGGGCTTTATCTAACGCTGCACACTCTTTTATAAATTGATTCACTTTTCTGCCAACCCCACATGTCCGTGAAATAGCTTGGCTGCAGCTACAAGTACAATTATTATTCCGCCCGGGGTGATTTGTGTGGTCTTAGAGCCCGGCATGATCCATTTATCCTCAGCAGGGTGGGAGATAAGGCAGACACCGGCCTGCCCCAGAGCCTGCTGCTGGTGCGGGCAGCGCGGCCCTAAGGGACGGCCATGGCCTGGAGACATGGGCTGGGCATGGGCACAGCCATGGGCACGGCCATGGGCACAGACACAGCCATGGGCATGGCCTGGGGACATGGGCCAGGCATGGGGACAGCCATGGACACGGCCTGGGGACATGGGCCAGGCATGGGGACAGCCATGGGGACAGACACAGCCGTGGGCACGGCCTGGGCACATGGGCGGGGCACGGGCATAGCCATGGGCACAGACACAGCCACGGGCACAGCCTGGGGAGCTGGGCACGGGCACAGATAGAGCCACAGCCATAGGGACGGCCTGGGGAGCCAGGCTGGGCATGGGCACAGCCATGGGCATGGCCTGGGGAACCAGCATGGGCACAGGCACAGACACAGCCATGGGCATGGCCTGGGGAGCTAGGCTGGGCACAGGCACAGCCATGGGCACAGCCACAGCCAGGGGAATGGCCTGGGGAGCTGGGCTGGGCATGGGCACAGACACAGCCATGGGCACAGCCGGGGATGGGCACAGACATAGCCACAGCCACAGGCGCGGCCTGGGGAGCTGGGCCTGGCACAGACACAGCCATGGGCATGGCCTGGGGAGCCGGGCTGGGCACAGCTGGGAATGGGCACAGACACAGCCACAGCCTGGGGAGCTGGGCTGGGCATGGGCACAGCCTGGGCCACAGCTATGGGCATGGCCTGGGGAGCTGGGCTGGGCACAGCTGGGAATGGACACAGACACAGCGATAGCAATGGGACAGCCAGAGGAGCTGAGCCAGACAAGGCCACAGCCAGGAGCACAGCCACAGCCAGGGAGAGGTACAGCCTGGGGTGCTGGACTGGCCACAGTCACAGCCAGGGGCACAGCCAAGGGCCAGGGAGGGCACAGCGTGAGGAGCTGGACCAGGTACGGCCATGGGCAAGGGAAGGGAACAGCCACAGCCAGGGAGGGGCACAGCCTGGGGGGCTGGACCAACCACAGGCACAGCTGGGCTCTGGGACAGCCCACTGGGAAAGCCAAGGCCTTGATACTGGCTGCATCCAAATCCTGTCCCACAGAAATCTGCCTGGTACTGACTGTAGTAAGCCCATTCATGTTTATGGATATCTGCAGGCTCCTACAAAAATCAGTGGCATGTAGCTCTTATAGGTAGTTATGTGGATGTGTGTTAAGACATTGTAATTTTGTGATTTCATTGTTTTTAATTTTGTAGAAACAAAAAAAAGTCTTTTATTTCAGGAAATCCTCTCCTCTCCATTACTTTTTCAGAGTGGGGGGAAAAAATAATTTTTAGATGGACCCTGCCTTGCTAATAGCAGATCAGGGAGTGTTTTCCTTAGAGCACATGTCTGCTTGTATCTGGGCTGTGAATCTTATTTTTTCATTTCTTCCCATGGAGCCTGAGTGGACTCACTGAGGTACAGTGGAATGTGCATGTGACTCTATCTACTTATCTTAGCAAAATCCAGCAAAGATTAAACATGGAATAATCTCAGAATTTAATGACTAGATATAAAAATATAATTACTTTAGAGCTATAAAAGCAGACATTAAATGCAGGTATAGAGGGAGTATCTAAAACTATTTAATTTTATTTTGAAAAGGAAAAAAACCCTCCACATTAAGACATGACAATATTTCAAACTGGTAATGTTCATTCAGCCAATTGTAAAGAAAAAGCAGATAACCAACAAAATAAACAATGAGATAAAGTACAAATATGCCACCTTATATAATCATTATAAGGTCTTATTTTCTCATGAGTAGTATTAGCTTACCAGCTGGCAATTGGAAATATTTTTTTGCTTAAAATCTAGTTTGAAATTTGAGTGATGGGAATAATTGTTTAAAGTACACTGTATTTTCTTAAAGCAGAAAAAATAACCTTGTGGGTAATTTTATGCCATTGCAGAGCTTGCTAATAAAGCTGTTTGTATTGCATTATGTCAGGATATTGATCTGATAAAAGTTTTGATTTTAAGTGACTATTTCTTCAAATAGAAAATTCAAGAACATTGTGAGTGAGCTTAAATATTTTTTTTCAATATTTCATAGGGTTTTTTCTAGTGTACTTTCAATTACAATTTTTAAAAGCGGCTTTTTTGTCATAGGGAACAACTCAGATTCCCTATTCCCTGCTCCAGTGGCCTGGCAGGAAAAAAAAAAACAAAACAAAACAAAGTAATTGCTTTTATAAAAATGCTCTGTCCACCTTCAATTTTAACTTAAATTATCATAAAAAGGCAAAATAGAATTCTTAGAGCTGGAAAGAAAGAAAGAAGCTGTCTCTGGTCTGCTTGGACAGACTGACATGCTCACAGCCAGTGGAAATACAGCTGGATGAGGCACTGAGACCACACCTCTTCAAAGGAGAGCTCTGAAAGTTGTTATTGTTTCATTCTGCTGGAAAAAGATCCCACAGATAGGACTATTACTAACATTCCTAAAATGGGGACCTAAAGGTTTAATTAATTTGATTAAAGAAAAGCAAACAAATATGGAAAAGTTCAGAGAGCAGCAGTTCTCACTGATGTCATGGAAAATGTGTTGACTGGGCATTTTTTTAAAAGTAAGTCACATATTGGAAAGCAGCTCATGCAATGCTGGGAGCAAAGAAAATAAACATGCAAGCATTGGAAAATAAAGACAGTTGTTTAATAAGATGTGGCAACTGGAAAAAATGTCTTTCTCTTCAGCCAAAGCAAGTGTTCACAGTCACATTTACAGTGGTCAGATGAAGAAATGCATGTGTATAATTTACAGTTCTTATGCTTTGCTGCTCCTGTACTGAACAGAAAGACAAGTTTCAATCCATAGGAAGGAACAGTTTTGCTGAGCTGCACCATCTGTGAATCATAGATGGAGATCACCCATAGCTCTTAGAGATCTCAACCCAAAAATGGAGGATTATTAAAGGAAGTGCCTGAAGTAACAAAGAAATATCTGCATAAAAAGTACAGAGATGTAACTACTTACTTTTACTAGGAATGTGCTTATATATAGTGTTGGCCCAAAAGTCTCTTTTTTTCCCCATATTAATTCTACTACCTGTGACTGTGAACAAGCTTGCAAATTAAGATGTTTCATAGGCTTTTGATCATTGCAAAAATATGTGAAGCTTCTTTGAAGCTCCTGTGTTAGCCTACCATGCTGCTCTGGGAAAGGATATGACTAAGTCAGGGATAGTTTAATGCTGGATTTGGCCCTCAGGCTCCCAGCTAATGATTTTGAGTGTAACTAAATGTATACAATAAAGCAAACAGGCTTTGGTTGGGTTTGGTTTTGTTTTGTTTTTCACAATTGGCACAGTGCAACGCTGTTTAAAGTGTGAAAAGAATTCTCCTTAAAGAAACTGCAAAGTGGCAGAACACTTCTCCCCAGAGACAGAATGTGCAATATCAAGCATACAAACTGTAGGGTCCACTGAATAAGAAAGGGTACAGGGAAAACTCATTTTGAGGAAGCAGAGATCAATATTTCCTGCAGCAAATGCTGGCAGAAAAAAGTAGCATCAAGAAGAAAGATGCTGTAACATTAAAAGAAACAAGATTTACTATATTACTTATGGCATAGAAAAAGACTGAGGTATTTGTTAAAAATGATTGGTGGAGTAAACTCAGGGCTTTGAAAGATATGGCTGTACCAGCATCTTAATATAACATCCAGATGAATGTTAGTCTCACAATTTATCTTAGTTCAGTTGCTCCAGAGTACAAAACAGATATACTGGTAATTAAATTAAACTTGTTGTTTCTTTCTTTCTTTCAGTATTGTTAGCTAGCAACCATTTTTTATGAGTTAGCAATAACAAGCATTGATTTGTGTGCCTTGTAATCTATTTGTTCTTGCACGCATCTCGCCCACACCCACCCACACTCCCGGCTTGGAGTAATCACAATGCCACAGTGCTGGGGGGGGAAACACAATTAATTTTTAGCATGTAATCACTGTGAGAAGGTCATAATCCCTCACTTTTAGCCAGCTGTTGTCACAATTTCACACTGACAATCCTGGCACAATGAATGAAATGGATAAAAATTGCCCTCAATGAGAGATACTTGCCATTAAGTCACTGGGTTATGTGATAGAGGGAGACTGATTTATGCCCTGTGCCGTGGATAAAGTTGTAGTCGATTCACTTTGGACAAAAATGTTAAATGAACTAATTAAAGAATAAGCCCTAACCAGATGGGTTTGTTGCTGCATCAGTAAATACAGGCCAGTAATAAATGATCTGCAGATTCAGTTTTTAAACTATCCATGGATAATTCTAATTAAATTGCCCTGCTAAAAGTACACCAAAATACCATAATAAATGCGAAGTATCTGATCCAGAAGAATTGCTGGAGTGTGTTGCAGCATATTAGTTTCATTATGTAAATGGGAGCCCTTGAGGGTTGTTCTGAGGGCTAAACCCTTCCCTGCCCAGAGGTAGAAATATATCAGAGTACCTGCTTTTCCTAGGTAAAGGCTTAACAAAATCATGGCCGTGTATTCTTCTGAAAATGTCAAAGTAGGTTTTTGCAAAAAGAGATGGAATTTTGTTTTTATGTAAAGAGATGAGGGGAGAAAATATAATTTATAGAGTTGTAAATGAATTTTTCAAAGTGAATTTAATTTTGAGCCAATTATCTGAACAGACAACTGAAAAGTCTGAGACATTGGCATGCACATGCACATCAGCTGGCAGTTCTGGTACAGGGGATTGACTCTTGGATGGAAAAGTGAGGATGGGGTGCACAGAGATTTCCAGCTGCAGCCATGTTCACTGGAGCTCCTCACGCCACAGACCACATGAAGAAGCTCTGAGACCTCTCTAGAACTAAACATTTCTGACGTGTTTATCTTAGGAATGATTAGAATCTATTAAAAACACGTAATCCTTTGGAGAGAGAATGGAGGAAATCACCACTCCTCACTTTTGATCTGCCCTTAATTACAATTTCCTACCAGCAATTCTGACACAAGAAATCAACTATACAAAAATCATCCTACTCCATATATTAGAAGCAGGTGCTTGTTTCATTAAGTCCATTTCACCAGCTTTTTCACTTGGCCACATTTCAAGATGTGGCAAAAAGATAATTGTTTTCTCATTTTCTCTCCCTCGCCTCTCTTGGCCCCCTCTGTTTCTCTTTGCTCTCCCCACTCATGTTCTCTTGCTTGTGCTGTCACATAGTTGCTTTTTCCCTCTCTTGGTCTCTCTTTCCCTCCTGCTTATTTTCACCTCCCTTCTCTCTCTTTCTCCCTTTTTCTATTCCTTTTCTTGTCTGAATTACTTACTGTGGACTTTTTGTTGTATTGTATGGAAATGAGATGCAAATAATAAATTTGCAGTCAATTCTAGAAGCATTAGAGCCCATAAAAGTAACTGTATAGGATAATATATCAATGCTCAATCTCTGAAATTAAGAAAATGTCAGTGCAGTTGCAAAAACTTTGTTCTTTATATTTAATATACTTGATAGTCCTTAATACTGGAAGAAAAGTGGATTTCTGAGCTCATCCAAGCTGGTAACAACTGAGGACATGGAAAATCAGAGTCTGTATTTACAAGATAACACTCAGTACTATAATGCAACCCTACAATATTAGATTCTTACCAAACCATTTATATTTTTTCAGACATGAGGTTCTGTTTGCTGCCTTTGTGCCACTGAGAGGAAGTAGAGAGAAGTATTTACCAGGGGTGTTTGCACATTTAATCAATAGATGCTCCAAGCTTGGCAGCCTCTAAAAGAGAGCCTACTGCTATAGGTGTCTTTTAATCCTGCTACCCTACAATGTCTATCTCTTTGATGTGGCAATTTAATTAGCAGAGCACTAATTGCTAAAATTATGGGACATTCACAGCCACATCTTAGAAACCAGTTACTTTTTAAAAATAATAATAATAATAATAATAAATCCCAATCTCTTTGAATCGTCATGATAAAGAAACCTCCTAATTTCTCCAGATTATTTTATTACTTTTCCCTCTGCTTCTCTCCTATCTCCTCAGACTAAAAGAAATGCTCACTTTTCCTGATCTCTTTTCAAATTTTACCTATCTTACTTTCATTTCTCTGGTGTCTCTTGTGTCTCTAGGAAGCCATTTAAAGGATCTTGTTCCTGTTTGTACATCCTGAACGCTGTCATATCAATATCCAGTGCAGGAAAAGATTTTAAAAAAAGCTGTGCTGTTTGTTAGGTTTTGTTAAGCAGGATTTCCTCCTACATCATGCTTCTGATTAGGCTCTAGATGCTCTAGATTTGGGAAACAAGCAGAGCACTTTCTTATTTAACTTTATTTAGGGAACTAACCCAGCACACTTGAGCCGAATTCTTTAATATATAAACATCCTTTTGAGTTTAGACTGTCTCCACAAAGCCATTGGTGTTTTAGAAAATGTATGTGGTGTTAATAGAATAGAAATATTTTTATGATGCTGAGCTTAGCAGTCTTGAACTCCTGGACAAAACTTCAGGACTATCTATAGTGCTGGCTCTCCTGAGTTTAAATAGATACCAATGATTGTAGTGAATCACTGGGGCAGGGAATACCTATGAATATTCCGGGGGAGACAAAAGAGTGTTGTCAGATTTCATGTCTGTCATGTCACTTACTTGCAAGAGATGCACACCCCAACTTGTGATTTTGAGAGGATCTTGGTAAGTTCACTGGAAAAATGTGGATATTTGTTAATATCCACATCAAACAATTTCCTTGTTTGTAAATAGGGAAGAGAAGATATAAACCCTTCTGGGGATCAGAAGGACGTCCTTTTCTCTGTCTTTTTCATTTTAGTGAGTCTCTTTATGCAAAAAAAAATTAGCCCCATGACATGTGGAAGGTGAAATGGTGGCTGCTCAGGGGGGTAAGAGCTGACTAGGCACAGAACAGGAATCCAGTTTGGTGCAGTGAAGGTTTCTAATTTTAGAATCTGATTTTGCAAGTACCTCAGTGTGTACATAACTCTACACACAACCAGAGAGGAAGGAAGCATAAACACACATTTCTGCAAGCCCTTTTGTGAAATTTCTGAATGGATTTTTTTCTACAAGTCCTGAGATGAATTGATGGTAGTAATTAAACAGCTCAACTTTGTTTAGTTTGGAGTGCTTTTGAGTTTTTTCCCTTTCTGGTTTGGGGTCACAGAAAATTTTTCTGTACAGAATTAGATTTTTTTTTCCATATAGTATATTAAACATAATTTAGTGAGAACACTTATCTGGTTTAGGGGATTTTAAAAATATATTTAAATCTGACTTGTTCTTTCTTCTTTTTCCTCTTGTTTGTAGCCTTAGTTTATTTCTTTTTTATTCACAAGTGCTGTCATCTCTCAAAGCATACTATGACTGAATATTATCTTCCAGAGACCTATATGGCTTTCACTGGGCTTTTTCTTAGTGAATCATTTCTCTAAGGATTATTTCCTTACAGTGCTGAATACAGTTTCACTATGATGAGGCTTTATTATATGTGACATGTAACAATGATGCTGTTTATATGAGTATTTTGTAGCAATATTTTTGAAAACAAAGAAAAATACTTTTCTAGAAGTGGGAGGGAAATAGATTACCTGAAAAAAAGGGGCATCTGTTTTCAACAGTTTGACATTTTTTGTATATGTAAGGCTTGCACCAAAATTATTTATGAAAATCATAAAAATGGAATTGCTTTTTAGAAAGCCTTAAAAATGAGTATCAAGAGCAGCCACCTCTCAGTTGTTCCCAAGTGATGAGTGAATCAGGCTGGTGGCTGGAGCAATTCACTCAAACATGGCCTGGATTTATGTCATGGTGATTTTAGATTGGTTCCAGCATGGCTGAAAATCAGAAAGCGAGAGATCTGACCAAATTTTTCATTTTAAAGTAAATTAACCCTAATAATACTTTGTGTTAGAAAGATTTCTCTGACAAAAGCCCCTAAAATTTTCAAGGTGTTGAAATCTACCTATATCTCTTTTCAAGGAATATTGGAGAAAAATATGGTCTTCAAAATCTTAGGGTTTTTTGGATCTTATTAACCTAACTCAATTCAAATGTATCTCACAAATATAATCTTAGTTGATGGCATTACTGTGGAAAAATAAACTAAAAGTGTTTTATTATTTCTATCTATAGGTTTTAATCTCTGACTCATAAAATCACAGGGCTTGGTGAATGAATGACAGTGATGTGTAGTCAATCACACTTGTATGTGTGTGTGCATATATTCACCTTCAGACACAACATAATTCTTTTAGTTTGGGTTTTATTATGGGATAAGATTTAACTGGAATAAGTAATTTTCAACACAAAATACATAAGACTAGTAAGTCTGTATTTATTTATTAAGTATTGTTTTAGTTGAATGGGCATCACAAAGTCTTATTGGATTTATTTCTGATTTTTAGCTGAAAACTATTTGTATTTGTGATATTTACAGAAAAGTACTTCTGTTATTTTCCTTACAAGTTTATTTGAGGCTTAGAGCTGCACTTTATTTGTGCAGCTTAGGAAGCTTCATTGACCAGCTTGCTGTTACCACTATTTAACCAGAAATTTGGAACATTTGCATCACTACAGCCTTTTTGCTGAATTTTAAATACATCCTTTCATTTGTTTTGTGAGTTTTCCTGATTAGTTGTGAATCATTATTTTGTTTTGTTTTTATTTGAATAAGGCTCACTGCTAAACAAAAGTCTTTAATTCTGGGCTGGGAAGCTGCCCAAAAAAGCACAAGGGGTGAAGTTTTCTGTTTCAAATATCAATTCAAAATGTCTCTTCAAGTTAATGTGACTTTTATTCCCCCTGAAATCTAGTTAAATCAGTGGGAAAGTAGTCTTGTTGATGTTGAGAAATATCATTCTAAATTTGTCTACCCAAGGGCAGCTGTGGAGGATGGTCAGGCAGCTCATCCAGGAATATCTGAGGAGTGAGTCCCGTGCACTTCCCCTCTGTGAGCAGCAGGAATAATCTCTGGGCTGGAAGAGGTGCCCAGACCAGCAAAGTGAGTCTGTGTTATTATAGACACACTCCCTTGCATGGACACTGTGGATGGAGTTTGATTGTGTGGTTCGTTTCACTGCAGTCTCCTTAAGAAAGGCTTGTCAGAAATGGAATAGGCTTCAGGAAAAAAAAAGGGGTTGGTTTTTTTTGTTTGTTTAGTTTATACTTAAATATCTATATTTTATATATAAATATATGACAGTAGCATAATTTTTTTTTAAATACCACTAGTGTTCAAAATCACGCTTTTTAAAATTAGGATGACAGCTCTTGGCCCTCAGGATTTGTAGTGGCAGACTCCTGTAGCAGCTGCTCTAGGTATTTCCTGTGTGGCATATAAGGAGGCATTTGGACACTGGAGGGTAAGAAACCTTGTGCACATATTATCACTGTTCTGATGTGAAGAGAAATGAGGGTCTTTTGTGGTTTGGGGAGAATTTAATTCAGGTGTTGCAGAAAAATAAAAATAAGGAAGTTGATGATACTGGAAGACAAATTTTGTGGTGGAAGACTGACAAAATGCACAAGATTAGGGGACAGAGGTCCCATGCTTGTTTTTGTAACACCCTTAAGTCATGTCCTGTTGCAAAAGGACTGTATAAATGTGTAATGAAGAACATGGTCTGCCCTAAGTGTCTTATGATTTTAATAAAGGTGATTTCCTGGGTGTGGAGGAGAAATGATTCATGCAGGATCATTCAGGAAGTGTCACAGACGCCAGCAAAGTTCAGGACCATTCAGAGAGTACCCATGAGTGGCGGCAGGAATTTGCACCTTGCCCTTATGTGGTTTTGTTGGAAAAACCTAACAAATTACACAGCAATTTGCTAATAAATGTGAGGATATGTCCAAGGTAATGGGTAGAATGTATGTACATGAGATCTGCCTTTGGCATGTTTGGCTGTAGATGGTCAGAGTTTGTCTGGTTCCTTTTAGATCCGCCCTTGAGGCTTTGCCACTGTAGCACAAGCCGGTGGAGAGAAGGGAAATGACCAGCATGAGCTCATCCCTACATACGCAATTAGGTTTGGAAACTTCGTCTGCATTGCTGGGTTGGGCTGGATAGCACAGACTTAGAGTAGCTGGAGAAGCTCACAGTTCTGGGAAGGAATCAAAAACTTTAGATCATGAAAACAGACAGGAAAGGCTATGGAAAAACCCACGTGTTTGAAAATGTTGAATAATGTTATCATTATGCAGAAGATTTTCTTATTTTGCTTCTTAGAATCAAACAAACTGCTCTGTGCCCTTTAGGCATATCTATATTTTTAATAAGTCCTTATCCTGCTACCCACTTTTAAGCAAAAACCAAACTAGAAAATAGAATAGAAGTAGGAAAAATTAAATATTTCAGTGAAACTCATGACTGAAACTCACACAATTCCATATGTTGTATGTAGGAATTTGGTTTATGCAGTAAGCAAATTAATATGGCAGTGAGATTTCCAGCTGGAGCACATATTGATTTATTTTTATTGAAATATTTCATAGTTTGTGTTTTTAATACACTATGAAATGTGAAAGGAGTCTGCTACCCAGAACACAAGGCACCCTCACACTAACACACATTGCTTAACTCAGTTGTGCTAATAAACCTTTATAAGCTATGTTTCCCCAGCCCAAATCGTAGCACAGCCTCAGAAGCTCAACCTGCTGAAATTTATGGGAAAACAACAGCAGCTTGAAGGAGAAAAATGTGGTAGTAGAAGGGAAAGGAAATGTTCCTGTTCTCCCCACTGAGAAGACAAATGATGAGAGACTTTTTTCTTTTTCTTTTTTCTTTTTCTCCTCAAACCTTGCAGTATTTCCTTCGCTTTCTGTAAGAAAAATTAGCCTTAAGAAAAAGAAATTCAATGATCATAAAGCATGAAGAGAAAGAGGAATTGATCTTGGATACAAGATGGGATTGAGTTATAATATAACAAGTTACAGGTCTTTTCCTACTGAAAAGCAGAACCAATTGATTTATTATCGTGACTCTCAGCTTGCATTTTTTTAGTAAGGAACTGTAGATGCAAGGTAGCACGTCTCCTTTGATTTGCCACACTATGTCTTAATTACCAGTGCTCCAAGTTCAGGGCAGCATTTTCCAACTTCAAAGGTTTCAGCAGCTTAAACAGCATGAATGGATCAGATTTGTAAGAACACAGTGACAATGATATGGTGTCTTCATATTTTAGTATTGTCAGTTCATTTTTTATTTATTGTACATCAAAGTGAAAATAAGCACACAGAGAAGATAATAGGTTTAGTCAGCATTCTCTTCTTTTGCTATCAGAGAAATTGAAAACATTCTCTTGTTTCAAGAGCTGGGATTCAGAATTGCTGTTAGTAGGGATGGTATCATTCCTAAGGAAGAGGAAAATATTTTTAAAATTCTATTCTAGATATCTTTGAGCTTTCCCAACTTTTTTGAGATTTACATCATTACGACTCAAAGAGACTCTGCAAATGTGCTGGTGAAAGGCTGGTGTAAGGGGAAGAAAATGTGGCCCATGAGGTCAAGGGCATGGCATGGGTGATTTTGCTTCTATAGGGCTCAGTTCAGCAGATCATTTAGGGAGTTCTTCCAGTTTAAGAATAGAAGTAGCCTTTCCTAAAATGGTGGTGTGGTCAGAAACGTGAGCAAGTCTCCCTCAGTGGAATTGCTGACTGGATGTCAAGTTGTTTACTCAGTGAGTGGTGAAATGCAGCATAATGATGGACCAGCAATGTTCCATGCCAAACTGGAGCGTCTCGGTTGGTGGGAGTTACTGAAGAATCTTTAATCAGATTGGAGATGACTAGAGGATGATTGCCCCAATTCAATATAAATGTTGGTTTTAAAATAGCAATGCCTCTAATGTTATGGCAATTTATTTTGCATTGCAGTAAAGAATTGAGATATAGCCCAAATTCTTATGTAAATTTCCTTAAATAATTATTTAGAAATTAAAATATACACAACATGATTTATATGCTTCCGTTTACTCAGTCTATTAAGGATTATTCTCTGCAGTACCTTTTGAGTTATCTGAAATGAGCATTATTGTTTATAAAAGATTTGCTGAAGACTTAAGACCTTGATGGTTTCTCCTGCAGTGAAAGATAGCTGAAAGGTCATTACATTTCTTGCTGGTTTATTAAACCCAGGCTATAATCAGTGCATCAGGTGAAATATCTATTTTCCTGACTCAGTGATTGGCAAAGGGGATGGGTTCAGATCTCTTTATCTCTATACCATAATAAAGAACAAATAATACTCTTGCTCTTCCTAGTGATCTGGCTGTGAAAATAAATTAAAATAATCAATGTCAGCAGCAAAAACAAGAGGAAAATATGAAGTAGCATATGAAAATGAGAGACACAATAACTTGCATTGACATAATAATAAAATCATAATATCTCTATAAAATGATGGAGGTTTTGTTGTCCAGAGTCTTTTCAAATCTTTCATGCTTGAAAAACATTGAGAGCTATAAGTAATATCTAATAAATCAACATGTTAAGCACTAATTTGTTAGTACTATCTGCCAATACTGCCACTGTCAAGACATTATTTTGTATATGGTAAATCATAGATGCACGTCTTGATCAGCCAATGCCTTTTTTCTCAAATGAAATGGTATCAAGTTGTTACAATACTTTTGATCCTCATGGAGGAGCTTTTTTTTTTTTTTTTTTTTTTTTTTTTTTTTAGAAATAGTTTAATTGAGCAATTCAAAACACCTACTAATGTATGATATTAAAATACTTGCATGGTGCCCTACACTTGATCAAGACTTGCTTAATTGGGATTCTATTTAATCTTAGAGGATTGATCCGAAATTGATGGCAATGACTGTTGGTTAATTGGAATGGTAGTTCTGTAAATAGAAGACATCTGTCTGCAGTTTTGTCAGATTTGCATCCAAACTGTGCATACCTGTGCCATAGATCACACAGCTGAAAAAACCAAAAAAGGCTGATTTATTTCAAGTAACTCAGGAGAACAAGAAGAGTATGCTTTCTCATTTGACACTTCCTTTCCTTGATCTTGTCTTGGCCAGTGCAGTTTTCCTTCCATTTCTCTTCTCTTGGGTCCCTGTTCCTTAGACCCAATGTGCAGCCTGGGCTCTCTTGCTTTACAGAGGGAGCACTGTACAAGGATCTCAATGAGAAGATCTTATGCAAAGAAGCAGAAGAAAGACTTCGAGCCTTCCATCTTTCCAGGTGACTCATAATTCCTCTCATAACCTCAATTAAGTTTCTTGCAGCCTAATTCCACTGTATTATCTGTTTTGTTTTCTTTTTCTCAGAATTCACAGTAAATTCTTTGTATGTTTTCCATGCCCTGAAGCTGGTTATGGAGATTACCAAAAATCTGGTTATATCTGAGCTGTTCTCTTCATTACAATTCCTCACCCTGCCCCTTATTCTTGTGAGATGGGTATTCCTCTTCTGCCCTAACACTGCCCAGCAGCTGATCCTCAGCCTTCCTGTTTGCTGAGGTCTCTTGGTTTGCCTGTTCTCTGCCTCTTTCTGGCCTTTCTTTTGCTTAAGAAAGGAGAAGGCCCAAATAATCTGCTTTGTTTGGTGCAGGTGTCAGTGCTGTACTGTGGATAGGGAGCAGTAGACAATCATATGACTGGATAATAGAATATTTATTATGATGAAGAAAAGCAAAAACTTGTACGCAACTGTGTCCCACTTTGACACCCAATGGCAAGTTTTGCAGGCCTAGACATGTTGGTGAAGAGATTCCAGCCTTTAACCTTTTCTTTTTAAGATGCAGGTAGACACTGAGTCTGTTTCTCGGGTATGTTGTCATGGCTATGAGTACTTTTGCCCAATATGATAAATCCTGGGCTAAATGTTAGGGTCTATGTTTTGCAAAATGGATATGAGGTTTATGTAATGGATATGAGGTTTATGACACTGTAAACAGAGGGCATGACTGTCTTTTCCATCAGAGGAAATAAAGAAAGCAGTAAAATTTCTTTTTTTTTTTTTTTTTTCTTGTTGGGTCAAAGTTTGTCTTAAACAATAAGCAGTGAGAGGTGAGTTCAGCCACTGCATATAATGGTGAAGGTGGTATGAATTCACTTTCCTTCAGCTTTTGATAACTTGTCTTAATAGGGCCTTGACCTCTGCTTTCACAGTGTCAAATGCAGTAGAAATAACAAACCATGAAAAAGTGAAGTTTGATGGCAAGATCTATTGGGGTTAAATTCTTCCAGCAACCTTTGAAAACTTGATTCTTCAGCAGTAGGAGGAAACAGGGTGTCTGTGGCAATCAGTACAGTGATTGTGTCATGCAGTAGAAGAATGGGTAACACTTTTTCTCTCAATTTTTTTTCAAAGAAAATGGGGTGACCGTGTGTGTGATCATTTGCGTTGACTATTTTAGAATGTCTTTTGAAAAGACTTTTAATATTAGTGAGAAATGGGATTTTAATCTCTCACTGATAATCCTTCCCAACGTTAGTTCAAATTCTTGCTTTACAAGCAGTGTGGTGCTAATCAGGTGGAAACAGATAGAATAAAAAAAATGCATACCTGCACTTTGCAGTGGGTGTTCTTCTGTCTTACTTAGTCCCTAATGGTGCAAAAGCTGATGGAAATTCCTCTGTGCTGGAGATTGAGTACCCAAATCACACTCAAGAAATTCAGGATCCTCTCTGGTCCTTTCTTTTGTTAAATTCACTTTAGGTGATCTAAACTACAAATCATGAATATGATGCAGCTTCTCAAAATAATGGGAGTGATTGAGGCTTAATTGAGTCATATAAAGTCCTTAAATTGCCAGGCAAAAGGTATTGTTTTGAACAATATTGGTGTTACTCATGTTCTTCCTGTAAAAAAAAAAGTTGATTTTTGAATGCAGTTACCTGTCTGGGTATTTATATCACACAAGAATATATATACTTGGAAGAGGTCTTGAGGCAAAAGTAGAAAACATAGTTTTGACAAGCACACTTGGGAAAAAAAAAAAAAGTAAGAAAAAGTTTCTTATCAAGTTTTAAGATTGTCTGATTTCTTAATGACTGTATGTCTTAATTGTCTGATGTTTTAAGGACATCTTAGCTTTAGTAACTTCTGTTTTGAAGGGTTCAGGCTGCAGCCTAACCCAAGTGAATTATCCAGAATAGAGGCCTTTCAGCTACATCCATGTACTGAGCAAATGGAATCATTTTGTTCAACAGCCTCTTCAGTGAACAAACAACTTGTTCTATGATTCTGTGAGAGGGAGATGGGAAGAACATGGGAAGGGATATTTAGGTTAAGGGTATTTAAGCACAAGACATGATCAAGAGCATCCCTTTAGCTGTTTTGAATTTAACTGTGCTGTCCTTAAAGATTAGAGCTTTTCAAGATGAGTCAGGGTAAAGTGCTATTTGGATATTTGTTTATGTGGAGTAGAAAATCTGCACACATAGGACTAGACTTGAAAAGAAGCTGTGGAGGATCATTAAAGAGGAGAGAAATTCGGGAGATATGGTAAAGAATCTAGAGAGAGGCCTCTGCTGTATGCACGTGTGGACTCTGTTCAGATATTCAGCAAGACAAACGTGTGTGTAGAAAGGAGGCTGAGAGAAGAGTACAGGGCAACCCCTGGAGAGCAGAACAAGAGGATAAATTTGGGGGAAAGGGATTAATTAAGTGTAACCTAGGCCATGTATGTATTCTCAGTGCTCTCCAAAGCAAGCATTACACAATAAAGTCCAATGGAGTTCAAACTAAATGTACTCCATCGTTAGAGCAATGCTGTAAACCACCTGAAATATTACAACTGTTACCTGTGGCATCATTAATATCCTGGAGTTATTTCATAAATCAGGTCCTAAAACATAATAGAGTGAAGAGGGTCGGTGCTTTCTATAAAGATGAGATTGAATTGTAAGAGAATTAATGATACCATCATTACAGCCTTTAATCTATTTTATAGAAAACTGCTTCTTCTTTTATGAACACTTTGTCCTTTAGGAAATTCTCTAATATTTCTGAGTAAGCAAATTTTTTGAAGTTTTCTTCCAAGTATTTAAAATAAAGATCTTTTGTTTGGTCATGAGGAAAGGAATAAAATCAGTACCAGTTTGTTTAGTTTTCTCTGTGGAAGCAAGTGAATACATGAGGTTTCACTAAGGCCAAGTTTAGCTGTATGCACTGTACTTCTGACTGAGAAAAACCCATAGTCACTCATGTAACTTGTTCCCCTGCTACTAATGCTTGAATACTTGTGCATGGGAAAATAGATGGATGTGCCTGACATTTAGGAGAAACAAAGACTGAATAACAAACTGCAGCAAGAAACAACGAAAAGAAATTCTTTATTACTCAAATAAAATATTGACTTCTTTTCTGACTGTCTTAACAAAGCTGTTTAACATTTGTTATTGGTGTAACTTGAGCTTTGTCTCAGGGGAGAATTTTTGGTTTTCTTTTTTGATCATTAGATCTTGGCTTTTTACTTTCATGAATTGTGCATTGGATCCACCTTCTCCCATGAAGTTTTTTTCTCGTAATTCCTCCAGTCTAAAGATGAGGCTCAATGTTACAAAGCTAATGAAAACCTGTCCTTCAGTCTAAACTGTAAGCAGTTTATAACAAGCACTCTTTTCCCTGTGCTTCATTACTGCAACAAAACCCCTTTTTTTTTCATGCCTCAGAATGCTAAGGCAGAGTGGAAAAAACCACCATTTTCCATCACCAGGCACGCATGAAAGGAAGATGGGCTTAAGCATGTAGAATTGATTTATTTGCATTCTTCTATTGCCCTGGATGCTGCATCATTGAAAGAAGTTAATATCATATCTTTGATTTGGTCTCTGGAATGGCAGGCCCTGAAAATCAAGCATGCTTATTACAGCAGACAAATATTTTAGTCCAATGGAGTCCCAGCATCTCTTGATTCATCTGGAAATGCTGCAGACTTGTAACAAAAAAGCTTTTTGGAATCTGTGGCTGGCCATGTGGCAGGATTCGAGCAAAGAAGAACATTTTGCAATCAGCTCTCCTGACAAAGTAATTCTTATCTGCTTTTCTTAGTGCTTCTGAATATCACCATAACTCCACCAGCCACTTGCTTTTAATATTTCTCTTTTCCCCTCGTTATTCTACTCTTGGCAGTGTCCTCAATCTCCTGCAGGATCCTCACACAGTGAGAGTCATTGGTGTCAGCAGAGTGATGACATAAACACAGGATTCCTGGTTGTCTTAAGAACAGCACAAAACTCCTCTGTTAATCTCATATCTCATATAATTCACTACAAAACAAGGTTGCATACTCAGCTATCTCCCAGTCTAATTTCCTGATTCAGCCCCATCCTCAAGCAATCCCACTAACACCTCTCCCAGTTTACACAGTGAGAAGCAGGAAAGTGCTGGTCTCTGTGGGACTGACAATAGTTTGTTCATTAAATTCTGATTCTCCAAAAGGGGCTTCTTATCATATTGACAATGTGATCTACCAACATTTCTGCTGTTGGCTGATCTTGATGATGGACCTTGCCTTAATTTTAACCATAGATTTTGTTTTCTACTCTTGGAGCAGGGAGTCCTTGGTGAAGTAAACATCGTTCAGTATCTTGAGCTGACCATGAATCATATCTCTGTGTTGCAGAGCAGCAGTTGGAGGCAGGAGTCATTTTTTAAAAGTGCCCAAAATGACACTGGAAAATTAAGGCCCTCCTGGCAGAACTGGAACCCAGCAGCTCAGTTGTTGTCATTTTAGTCTCTCAGTGGAGCTTTAGCAGAATTAGTCCAAATGGGGGCCAGATTAGCTCCTGACCCTCTAAAACCCAACTGTGGGCTTTGAGGTCATCTTTCTGTCTTCCAGTACATTTCAGCAACAAAAAACCCCACACCTGAAAGCTCTGACCTAAGTGAATTTCATTGTTCTTTTTTTTTTTTTTTTTCTGAATTACTTCATGGATGAATTCAGTCCTTTTTACTGTTTTATAAGCCAAACCTTTTCACAGACACAGAGGTCAAAAATGCTTTAGAATCTCTGAATAAAAGAATGTCCATATCTTTTTGTGCCTGGTTTTACATTAGATAGGTGCAGTTTAAACAGGAAGCAGCAAAATCTAGTCAGGAGGTACAACAACCAGCAGCAAGTAGCTCAGCTCAAGTGGAATAATGACCAGGCATTCAAGGAAGATGCTCTCCTGCCTTTCAGTCAAAAACTTTGATTTCCAAAACCATGTTAAAACCTGTCAGTGAATTGAGACTACGTGTCTACACTTCAAGAAAAGGAGACCATAATTCCACTTCTAATGCTTATAACATTTCCTTCAGGAAACTTCCATTGGCCTTCATGTTTCAGCATGTTTGGACTGATATGCTTTTAACTTCTATTTGCTATCCAGCTCCACAAGCCATGAGGGGTTGATTATTTTAATATTGTAATGTTTCAGAAAGCTTTGCAGAAGTAGCTGAGTGCCTTTCCCTTTTGGGGCAGTTGGCAAAAGGGAGAAGGAACCAGCAACATGGGTTTTTCTTTGGTAAATGTGACTCTTAGAGGTGATCTCTGGGAGAGCCCATTACCTTCTTCGTTATATGCATTTTATAAAATTTGCCACATGATTAGTGTTGAATTGGACAAATCACCATTTTAGCATCCTCTCTCTTTCAGAGGTAGACATGTAAAGAATGAAAAGAGAAATGTGTACAAAGCTTTTGAGTACAAATACCTGTTTGACTTCCAGCACTCTACCCTTCTTCACCTTAGTCTTTTGGGAATTAAGTCCAATAGGGAAATAGAGCTATTTGTTTGAACTTTGACTGGTAAAGTAAAAAATTATAGCTGATTATTGATTTGCTTTTCTGAATTAAAGGTGTACTGAAATTACAAATTGTCACCAAAGAATGAAATATTACTGTCCTTTAAATATTGAATTGGCCTGTGGCAGAAAGGAAATAAAATGTAAACTTTTTTCTCTAAACAGTTTATTGCCTATGAAGTACAGTCACACTTTTTCCTATTTCAGCTCTATTCCTAATTGTAGTTCCTAATTATTTGGGGTCATTATGTATCTTCCGTCTTCCAAAGGTCAAAGATACTAATTTTCTTCATGAATAATTTATTCAAAAATTGATTGGATAATGAGTGAAATAGCTGAATACATTTTTCACTGGAAAATATTAAACTATATAATGATATAGTCATGAAATAAAAATATATGGAAGAAAAATTGTTCTAAAAAGAAGCAATTACAGCAAGTAACTCAGTCAGCTGTAAGACTGGATATTTTAGTTGTCTCCATGAATTTCATGCTTGGAGTATACTTTAAACTCTGAAACTGTAGTGTTATATACATATTTCTGTAGTTAAATTGTAAGAAATTAAGTTTTATCTTTATTTGCACATTGTTCCTTGGTAAATGAGCGGTTTGGAGGAATTTTTGTCTGTTTATATTATCACTTTTTCATTGGAAGTTTACATGGATCAGAAGGTGTCCTAACTGCTCACTCTGTTACCTTGTTTTGCTGTATGCCACAGACACATCTGATGGAAGGCAGCTCTTGTCCAGATGATCTCAGTTTAAATCAGCAACATAAATAATGTACAGCAGAAGTCCAGGGAACTGGATTACCTGCCTGAGTGATAGATATTGTAGTAGAAACCAGGAATCCTGTTCTCTTTTTTACTGCTTTACTCCAATGGGCTGGGCAGTGCTGGTTGCCTGAATATTTAGAAAAAAATACAATTAACACAGCTTGATCAGATGTTTGTTTAATATTTCAAAAAAATTTAAGCAAGTAATCACAAACTTGCAATAAGTTTTATGCAAAGGCATCTGTGTTTCTATTAAATTCTTTTTGATGCACCAAACTTTTTAGATAAAGTCTTTAATTTCCAATAAATGCTGGTAATCATTCCTTAACTGTGTTTGCAGTGAAGAAAACCAATGCATACCTTTGATTAATCTTGATTTTCTTTATAAAATATCAAGGAGTGAAGTAAATTTTAAAATAAAATTTGGAGTTTGATATTTTTGAAAATCTCCTGGTTTTTGAAGGCTGTGTAGGACTGCTCAGAGAACTGGAAAAAAAAAAAAAAAGTAGAAGCATTTGACAGTGATTTGATGTCTGAATCATTTGTTTAGCACTGCAAAATATAGTCATGCTCCTTTGCACTTGCTTCATTTCTCTCGTAGGAAGTAGCAGAGCCTGGAACAATGGGACTCTGCCAAACATATTATGACACTACAGATTGTTATTCCCTTTCTAAACCGAGAGGGAAATCTTTTACAGGGACAGACTGTGCCTGGTGCTGCCTGTTTCTGAATGCAGGCAAAAGGGCAGGGACAGAACAGTTGCAGTCTCCTGGAGATGCTCAAATTCCTGCAAACACCTTTCATTTATGCCCTTTCCCCCCACCTCCTTTTATCATGTCCATAATATTTTTAAGTATTTGCCTATGTTATTTTATTTATATAGATGGTTGTATCTTATTGAAATTATCCTCACATTCCATAATCTCATGTTATACTAGTTTAACACTATAAAGACCCTGCAGCTGCAGAAAATACCTTTCTCCTGTCTTTCAGAAATTCTTTAGGTGGTGCTGGCCAACTTATGTTCACAGTTTGAGTTTCTTTTCTAGTTGTGAAGAGGAAATAAATGTCTTTTTTTTTTAATATTACGAAGCATTAGAAAGTCTAGTGAAGAAAGATAATAGCCTCCCACAGGAAAAGGAAAAGCTTTCCACAGAGAGCTTCCTCTATTGGAAGACACCTTGGCATAAATACTGGAAGAAGGGATTGGGAGGGAGCAATTCTAGAACACACTTAGTGTTGTCTTTGATGCAAAAGTCAAATGGGGACTGGTTTTTCATCCTGTGCTTACTTATCACTTATCAACCAGAAGGTCTGGTCCATGATAAGTATATCTCTCATAATATAATTATGTAACGTAAAAATTATTTTGAAGGCGCAGCTAAATAAAGTAAGAGTTATATCTGGAAATGATGATTAATATAATTCTTCACCAGCAGAGTACTATGTATATAGTTAGATGTCATTATAGAAGGTGCTGAATATTATCCAAGTACTTAGTGGTAGAGTGTAAGGAATTCTATATTTATAGAGTGCTCTTCAACATATTGTCTTACTACAGATACTAACCAGCCATGCTACACTGAACTCCTAATAATGAAGATATTCAATTCTCAAACTTGGGTTTAAATCTATTCTTGTTTTACTCTGTGTTTAATAAGTCACTTTTAATACAAAATCATTGAATTCACAGGACAAAATAATAGCATAAAAGTTAAAGCTTAAATTCACTATTTGGAGAGCAAACCCTGTCCACCAACCTATGCATCCATGTATCCCAGTTTCTCTTGTTGCCTTTTTCTCATCTTGGAAATGAGACCCAAAACAATTTTAGTAAGGAGGCAATACAAACATGTATCTTTATTGAAAGCTTTCAGGGGCAGTTATGGAAAGGTGTCCACAAAAGCCCACCCACATGGGGTGACTGAAGATTTATACATTTAGCAAATGAGCATAATTGACAAAAAGCACCAATTAGGAGGGCAAGTGGTGATGGGATTCCCTCCTGGACAAGCCCCTTCTCTGGAGTCCCCCCTTGGCACCAGCTGTACTCTGTCCATGAGGATGTATCTCCAGGAGTTGTTCTCAGCCTTGGTTCCCAGGAAGAACCAAGATAGGATAGTGGCCTTGTACCCCCTGGAGCTTGAGGCTCTGGAATTTGTTTTGGTTTTGCCTAGGGAAAGGCTGTATAAAATTACTGGGGAAACTAGCTGCTAATACAATAGGCTACAGAACTACAAATATATGTGTGAAGAATACAGAGAAGATCTAAAATGAAAAAAGGGCAAATCCCAAAATGGCATCACGGATACATCTTATGACAAATACCATTGTGAGAAAGGCTGGCACTCAGAAGATTCATTCAGGAGGCCATTTCATGTGACAAAATGCCAGAGGCTGAAGGCCACTTCTTCTTTCAATTGTATAATGCATTTTTTAGGTCTGAAACATTCTCTCCAGCCTGAACTGAATTTGTTTCATTAGTCACTGTTCTAGTACATAGACTATAGAATTTGGGCTAATGCTTTACAAAGTGTCTATCATTCTCAGGTTAAATATCAATAAATAACAGCCTATTTCTATGCTAAAAAACCCCTTCTGCCAAGTTTACAGCCATGGTAAATTCAATTTTATTTGGTAACCTAATAGCTACTTCTTATGTAGGGTTGTTTCACCCATAAACATCTGCTTTTAATCTGCCTTTGCACTATGATTGTTTAACAGATACCATCATTTTTTTTACTTGCAGTTATCTATTAGAGCTGTTCAGATTTTATCAAATTTGTTAATATTGTGCAGCTTTTCCTTTTGCTACTGAGAAAAACTTCAATTTAGAGCACTGGTATAGAACACTTAATGAAATAACTTATATCTCTATTTTTATTTCCTCCTTTTTGCAACTTGTTTTAGTTTACCTGTAAAATAATCAGTGGTATCAAGTAATATCGTGAACTTCAGGATACGTCTGTTTGCTATTCTTGAAATTCTATGACTCCCTAAACTGAAGGCCACATTAAAGCCAATAGATCAGGTTTACTAAGAGCTGGTTCACATTGCACATCCAAATGATATGCTTTAATGGGTGTCTCTGCCCCTAAATCTCTAGTAAAAAGCTGCCTTTGATAGCTGGTATTTTTACAATACAGAGCATTCTGTGGTACAAAACTCAGTGTACTGCTTTCCACTGAGTGGGCTTTGCAGGCTGTGGCTGCTATTGCAAGCAATATTCAAATGCTTATTATTATGCAAAAACTTGTATCATTCTCAAACAATGTATTCACTGAATTAATGATGTCATTGTTGTTGGTTTTCTGTAATTCGAAGACAACAAGCCCATTTGTAAGGGTGTTGTAGAATATACATGTGAATAGGTGGTGGGTTAGAGATGACCTTTCTGATCTGTGAGTTCCTGAATATGGATTAAGGAGGTCAGGCATTAATGGCATTCTGCTAACAAATGAGCGATTTTATGCAATTCATTTGAGTCCCAGAGCACCAACTTCTGCATATATTAGTTTCAATATGCAAAATGTATTATTGTTCATCACTTCCAGTAACTGTTGGGAAAAGAATTCTGCATACTGCTGCTGTGGGTTATGCTGAAATATTTAGTCAGTGGCTTACATGCATCAGCTTCCAGAAAGATGTGAGCCCACAGAGCAACACTTCTGGGGTGATTCTGCTTTCTGGTGATAATTTGTCTTAGGTTACCATGATTGTCTTCCACAATGACAGATTTTCCTTTAGAAATTGCCTGTGCAAACAACTTTCATTCTAACAGAGGTGTTTGTATAGCAAATGTATCTTTCCTTTTGTGAGTTGTGACATATTTCTATGCCCATCTCTATAGAGACTCTCTGAAATGGTTTTTAAATGTAGAACTCCCAAGGTATTGAATAAAATTCAAAGGGCTTGGGTTAAATATTTTCTTCTATCTTCTTGATAGCAGAGATACAGTCCCAATATAAGGATTTTAACCAAAAAGTAGTATGATGGTTCCAACACCACCTTCTTTTGGACCAGTTCCAATTTCAATCTAATTTTCTGAGAATTCCCAGTGAGACTGTGAATATGATGAAGGCCTCTCTATTTCCTTTTCTCTTCAGTGTATGGGTTTCAACCTGCTGTGTCAGCCCTGCAGCCAAAGATATACCTATTGAGCTTGCTCTAGAGAGGTTAAGGCAATTGATTTTTCATCTTTCAACTACATACTCAAGAGTTTTAGAAGCCTGGTGTAGTTTTAAAGTTGTTGGGGTTTTTTTCAGAAACAAAACTCTACACTGCCTTCACTTACTTGTCATGTCCATTTGTAGGATTCAATCTTCTCACAGCTTAGTCCCTGCACAAAGGGATCAGGTGAATTCTATTCACTGAGGAGCAAGGACACCTGGATTAGTTCCCTCCTGATAAGGCTTAAGGAACTGAATTGTGCTGAATAGAGTTCTTTCAGCTCTAAGTTTCTGCATTTTATAACCTAGTTTATTAATGACTGCTGATTACATTATTGCATAATTCTAAATGGTTGTGACTCTCTAGACAACATTGAAGTACAGTAATTTATTTTTTTAACAGATGACAAACTTTTTTACTGGAAAGGAGACTGAGCACTTGAGAGATTATGGAGTTTATATCCTTGGAGTGATACTCTAAACCCAAGGAGACAAAGTGCTGAGGAACCTGGTCTTTGTGACCTTGATTGAGCAGAGGGGTTGAATCAGATGACCTCCAGAGGTCCCTTCCATCCTCAACTGTTCTATGATTCAATTAAATGTTTTCAGCTTCCAAAAGACAGGATAATATCTTGATTCCTTCCTTCAGTGATGTATGCCTCAAATGTGAATCAGACCCCTGATCTAAGGCGGCCTTTGCACTCCATGTGTTTAAATGTATTCTCATTATCTTTATGTAATGTTAGCCATGGAGGAAATATACATATTCAGTTTGAGACATACTAGCACATATCTGGGGAGGGGGAATACTTTTGCCAAGGCAAATGTGCAATCATTCTTTTAGTAATCACTGAAAAGTTGAATTCAAGATATTTTTAAAAAGCTAGAAATACACAGACCCGTTATTTGCTTTTTGGCATAACATTGGTAAACACCACTGAAAGGATTCCGTGTGTCCAATGACATTTGTAATGGATATAAAACCTCCAGAAAACAGGCTTGTGCAGGGAGAGGTGGGTGGGAAATCTCTCTCTCTGCTTTAACATGGTGCTGCCAGTCAGAGATGGGTAAGGAATGTCCTATCAATACATCAAGGCTAACAAAGGAGGCAGCAAACTGTCACTAGAAAAAATACATACAGAAAAGGGTATGACCAAAGATTAAGCAACAGAGAAGAGAGAGACTGAAAGAACAGTGTGACCTGGGGCTGCTGAGTTCCCAGTTTCAAACACAAAGCAAATCCAAGCATAAGCTCTGCTCACTGTAAAGAGCCCAGGCCCACTTTCTACATGAGGCTCTCTAATACATTGCAAAAAGTGACCTTTAAACTACCTTGACAGATAGCAGCTGACTAGAAAATTACAGTCATTAACAGGATATCGAGAGAGCAGACTATTGTAAAAAATGATACTAAAAGGCAGATGTTAACAATTTGCAACCCCAAAAGACAGCTGCAATAAAACCCTACATTTCTCGTAGTCTGAAAAAAATTGTTACTGAGATTCCGCATACACAAAAATAAAAAGGTGCATATATTTTTTCCAACATCTCCAGAGCCAAGCTTTATATGAACAAAATGTAGAGAATATTCCAATTATTTAAATGAAAAAAATTGTTGGAAAATTCAGTTACTTGAAGCAGTTGAAAATAAAGGTTCTAAATGAAATTGGTTTACTCTTGTCCAGTCCAGGTATTTGTTAGTTGAAAAACCTATTAGGATTAAACCAGGGGAAAAAGAAGGTAGAAACAATGCCTTTAGAATTTCTTTCTCTCTAAATGCTTGTTGACCCAAATAAAAGGGAAAAAAAAGTAATTTAAGCCTTGCTTTCTGAATTTCTATAGCAATACAAACAAGTTTCTTTATGAGCAAAGAGTTGAGGCCAAATTGTGGAGATTTTTGCACTGTGCATATACTCAGGGGAATCGTATCAGAACATATTTTTATGAGTATTTATTGTCCAGAAAAGAATTTGTGTGGAATTATTTAGCATTTCTTTTTAATATTAATTAATGTCACTTGACGGAGCAGTTGGAAATACACACCCAGGCAATGCTGAATCGTGCGATGCCATAATCTTGTTGGTCACTGCACTGTCAGCAGTGACACTTCAAATGGGAGTTTCAGATGGTCAGTGAATTTCCCAGGAATAATTCATGGTCAGCAACAATAATAAGATGAGACAGCACCACAGTTTTGTTTGAGTGCCACCACACCTGGACTGATTCACACCACTGTGACACATTTCTGCCAAGGAGATAATACAAATTTGGATGGAACTCAGGGAAAGCACCATGATGGGGGAAATAAGAGTAACACATGAGAAGGAAACCTGATGGAAACTACTAATGGGAAATGATAAATATGCTATAAAAAGAAATCATAAAACTTATCTGTGCAATGAAAAATATAGAATAATATTTCCTCCCTGAAAGAAATGGAACTCCTAAAGTCTAAGTTTAGTTTAGACAAGTGTATTTCAGTGCAAAAGACAGTTTGCATATGCAGAGAATGATATTTAATAAAGTAACTTTTTTCTTTTATTATTTCTGAAAATACATATCAAAGTCATAAATTCTCTTCAAATGTAAAACTTTTTAACCACAGTGTTATGATTCATTGATATGAAGAATATTGATTATCAAGCCAATAAAGACTTAGCTTAAATAATAGAATTGGTTTTGTTTAAAAAGTTTTTTTTCATACAAATGAAAATCATATTTTTTCTTTCTTTTTCATTTGAGACATCCCAATGTCTGCAAATCTTCTTGAGTAGAAGCCTCTCCTCCAGATGTTTCTGGAATATCCATTCTCTCTTCTTCTTTTCTTTTTTTAATCACTAATTGCTCCATCTTTTGAGGTGGATGGTTAAAAGTTAAGTGTTTGGGGAATGTGACTGTGAGGCCATGTTAAATTAAGGGCAGCAAGGGCACAAGAGGGACCATAACTCATGAGTGTTTCTGATCACTGACCCTGAACTTGCCTTACATCTGTCACATAATTATGACAGACTGAAAAGAATTACAATGAAATATGGTTTTGGGGAGTGGCAGGCTTCCCCTCCTGTCTTAACAGAGGCCTCTGGAAACACAGTGTGCTTTCTTTGGAGCTCTCATACTCAGATATTAGAGCTGAAACATTTGAAATTTTTTATATCCCATTCATTGTCTTGCTGTTTGTAAAAATTCCTGATGTTTCCTTTCCTCTCTCTAACTGGATCAAGCAAACTCTAATTTACTGATTCGTTAATCACTTTGTCCATGTCTTTTATAAAGCACATTGATACTTGCCAAATTCCCATTTGTTTGGTTGGTGGACTTGAGGTTTCTTTGCAGCATCCATCCTAAAGAGTTTTCTCCAAAAGATGAGGTTACACCTTTGGTGCAGAGCAATGGCAGCTTCCCTCTGGCTCTGCTGCCACTGAAGCTTTGTTTATAATGATATAATAATGATGTGTTAAAAAATAAAAAGTAAATTATTATTTTGATATAAAATTATTTTTTAATATTGAGATGAAGTAGCTTTTAAAGGATTTATCTATGTGTTGACATAGAACTAAACTATGTCACACCCCTCATAATGTCTACAAACTACTGGATCCTTCCACCAATACTGACCAAGCTGAAAACAATAGACAGAAAATGTAAACACAGTAATTTCTTCCTAGAGAAAATGTCTTCTTATAGCCCTTAGGGCTATAAAGGATAGAAGAGAGGATCTGTTGATTTCACACTGATTTCCCTACCACAGCATGGACTGAGCTTCTTGGGTTGAAATAATTTGCTGTCAATTCCTGATTTTACTACCATTGGTCAGTCTTTTTTAATGAAGATTAAATTTTGCCAACTTAATTTCAGGAAATTTCCTGCTTTTCATTCAAAAATGGACTTACAGACCTACATGAGCAAAGAGTGGAAAATACTGTCCCATCTTTTTGTCCACTGAGACATATTGGGGGGCAATAACTGTCAGAGGTTCTTCCTGCCTTTTTTTAAATTTGGGGGAAAATTCCTGATATTTTTGTGAGCAACAATCAGGCAGGTGAATGAAAATGGGTTGAAGAAACCAGCTTTTTCTGAGGAGTGAAGTTTCACTTGGCTTTTCTATGTTATTTTTAGCACTATTTTATTATACATCTTAAACACTTTCAATGCAAAATCATTCTGAGCCCTATATATACTTTTCACATTTAAAAAATTCAAGAAGGATTCTATTCAATTTTCGCATTTTTTCCTTTCTTTTTCTCTTCCTTCTCAAAATTTTAAACTAAATGCTTACTGAACCTGGACTTGTACCAGGTTCTTCTTGAATAATATTTTCATATTATTTTTAATAATTTTTTTAAATAATGATGCTTATTATTTTTTGACAAATAAATTTCTTTCTGCCCTGCAAGCAGTTTCCATCAATTTTGTGTGCTTTTGGTTTACTGTTGAATTGCTTAAAAAGAACCAGTAGACTGAAGAGAGGATAATATTATATTCATAATGAATAAATGTAGTTCAAAAATATAAAGTTTATGTAATCTAAGCTTAAGATATTCCACAAGGTCCTTTTTCTCATCCCATTCAAGATCCAGAGCTAGGAGTCTTTAGGGAGTTTGGGATCTCCTGGAAGCCAGTGCTTTCCCAGGAACTGGCTCTTGTGTGTCAGCAGCCCTCAGCCTGCAGCTCTGTCACTTTACTCTTCATGTTTGCAAGTGGAAATGAGATCCTGTAACTAAACAGAAGAGTGGATGGAAGGTTCCACCTGGTTTCAGTTACTTCTGCAGTGTTGTTGGGTGTGGGGTTTTTTATGCTTTTCGTCATTTTTTTGTGCTTGATCTAAGTGTGATTGAAGGTCAGTACAAAAAAATGCCTGGGTGACTTAGAGCATGACTTGCATTTGAAAGCCAAAGGGACCTGTGCCCTTAAATCAGTAACAGGTGTCTGGGAATCCCACTGAAGCTACAAACAGTCCTCTGACTTCACCATGAATTAAATGTGCCCTGAGTTCCAAACTTCACAATGAGAATTAATCCTTCACTCTTGTTTTGTCTGTAGCTGGGTTAGGCGGAGGGGTAGAATGGCACTGAGAGCTGTAAGCATACTTGTTTTATAGGTTTATGCTACCTCTATTCTCACAGCAGCAGTGTAGACCTCGTTCATATTAATTAACTTTTTATTTTGAAACCTTATGGCCATTTGAATGATAACTGAGAAAACATAATTAATTTACTAATGATTTGTCAAGTTCTCCAAAGGGTTGTTTAGGTTTTGATTAGAGATGTCATGGAGGCAAAGAAGTTCTGTATAACCATAGATTTACAATAACATTAATTATGAGGGGTTTTTTATCTCAGGAATACTTTTTAGGGGAAATTATAAGACTAAAACTGGCATGAAATCTGGCAGAAAAAAAAAATGTTTCTCTTGCGCTCCTGTTCACTTTTTCTAATAACCTCTTTTCAATATCTGCATCAAGTTTACCAGCCCCAGTATTTGTCTGAATTAGGTGTATACACAGAATCTAAGAACACCACCACCCCCACCCCGAAAAAAACCCAAAAAATGAAACGTGGATATTCAATACTGTGGTGAAAGTGCACAGGCTGAGCAATAGAGCATCTACCAAATCCTCCCATTTGATTCCTACATATAGTGAAGTCAAAGGGCAGATTTTCTCCTGGAATGTGGTGAATCAATTAGCATTTATGATGGAAAGCAGGCACACAGGCCACTTGGTTACCTTCCAGACATTTACAGTGGGCAAACTGCCCAGGCCAGCTTGCCATGGAGTGCTTTGATCCTCCACTGGAAAATTCCAAAGGTTCTTCCTGAACACCTCAAATTCCAGCCTTGTGCCTGTGCCTTATTCCAGCCTGATAATCAATATTCCTATTGCTCACTTGGAATACACCAAAGAATGAGTAGAGTTTTTATTGCAAGACTCTATGTAAGTATATAAAGTTTTGCATTGATATCCCTACAGAAGTACCTGTAGTGGAAGCAGGAAACTTCTAGTTATAGATTGCATGTAAATATACACTGTGTATGTATATTGAGACGTTAAGGAAAATGTTTAATTTTATACATTTAATGTTAAGATTTTGGAATTTCTTGCATGCATATAAAATTTATATTTAATAGATAAATTTCCTCAAAAATAGAAATTCCAATTACCAGGATGGTCACCTAACTGACACTTTTATGATACATACAAAACCAAATTGAATGCCAGTTGTTACACTAACAGTGACCAATAAAAATACAATACATAAAACAATACAATTATAAATAATACAAATAAATAAAACACAATTTACTGATTAGAATATAAACTTCAGAAGCAGCAGATAAGGAATAAAACCAAAATATTAAGAGAATTAAAATATAAATTTCTACTAGATATATAAAAGTAAAAAAAAAAATAATATCATGCAATTAAAGCATTAAGATCCAGCTTAGTAAAGTGAAGAGGAAAATATTTAGAGATACTGAAATGACACAGTTATACTGTGCCCAAAAAATGACATTTCCATTCTGAAAAGCCTGGTAACAGATCAGCACATGTGGGTACAGGGCTATCAATGCACAGAGTCTCTACAAAAAATCCTCTGTAAAATGGCTACACTTAGATTTGTTTGCATGTTTTTTAATATCTGTCTTCAGTTTTAAATTCTGCCTTCAGTACATATCCTATCAATAAATGAAATCTAATTATATATTTGCAAAGCACACAGGGTTTCTCAGTATAGAGAAAATTTGCAGTGTTGTTATGGATGCAGTTGTCGGGATTTAAAGAAATAGGCAGTTCCCCACAAATTACTCAGACACAAAAGGGATTAAAATAAGATAAAGTATAACTTGTTGCAAGGACTTAAAGCTGAATCCCACGTCCTTACCGGAGTGGGAAGATATTAAAGGCCTGAGGATTTATGACGTGGCCCTCAGTGCTGTGCAGTTATGGATTTATTGCAGACATACCAGTCTGAATGCTTGCTGGTGCACAAATATCTTCCATTTGGAGTTCAGTCATAAATGGAGGGGTTTAAAAAGTGAGGGTCTGTAAGAAAGGCAGAGAATGATACAGCCGGAGCCCAAAACAATGTCTAGGGAATCCTGGAATGTCAGACCTGTCTAATTTCATGGCTATGAAGTCCTTAAAGATGCACGAATTGGAAATTTAGCAGCATCTATTGCAACAGTGAAAGTGCATTCTTAAATTCACAGCTCTCAAAGCAATGTTTTCCCCAGGTTATTGGCTGCTGCTCACTGTGCAGGCAAGCCACTATGGCACTTTAAATCATCTCACCTCTCTGCACTTCAATTCATTAAAACTAATAAAATACTTCATTTCTGAATGCATTTTTGTGCCAAAGATCAGGGATCTTGGTCTGCCTGCAGAAGAATGACATAAGTAGCAATAATGGTGCATTTCATTACTGGTAGAAATTAAATTTACTCAACAGTCTTTCTTAAAAAGGACAGAAAAAGATTGGGTTGAATTAAGTTTAAAAATCTGTTAACTCATAACTGCTCAAAGTTGTCCGCATTCCTGAGTGCTTGATCATGATGCTCAAGAGATATAGAGAATTATTGGACATTCTGAACTAAAGTTACACTTTCTGCTCAGCTCATTGTTTCCTTCACTATCTGACACGAAGTCACTGGATTATCACTTCCACAAGCAGAGTTGGGAGAGTCTTTTTTCACCCCTCTCCTAGGCAGTTCTGTTTTCTTTTGTAGTGCTGTTTACTCTGTTTTTACAATTTGATAGTGTTCACCTCATAAGGAAATAAATCTTTAACTAAATGAGGCATGGAAAGAAATAATTAAAACAAAATAGGTATTGTCTGCTTGATAAAACTCTGGTTAAATTCAACTGCCTAAGAGAATGTGTCTGTTCAAAGGCCTTGTCCAAAAAAATCTTAAAAATCCTTCAGTTGATAAAATCTCTGAGGGTAATTCCATCCCATAAAAGCAAAGCACAACTGAGTGGTAAATGTCCCAGATCTCATTTCTGTTGCCCTGTGAATGAATGTGCTGGTTGCCCCAGTTATTTAAGTTAGTATTATGCAGGGCAAATAGAAGTAGGTAGTAAGTTTTCCTCACAGGGAACTTCAGCTATGGAGTGAGCCTTGGATCTTCTAGGCTTAGTTGTGTAGATAGAAATTAGTGCAATAGTTGAGAGGTGATGCTACCTGTCTGTAGGGCCTCTTGAATTGGTCCATTCCTTGTCCAGCCTACAAGAAAATATTCCCTAGCAGCACAAATCTCAGCTATTTTTGTGTGTAGCACACTGCTTTGTCTCCATTCAAACACTTGAGGTCTTACAGCGTTAACAGTTTTGTTCCAGTCAACTAGAAAGAATCACTGTCATATATTCCTTAAAATATCTTTCTAGAAGTCAAATAAAATAATGTTATTACTTGAAACTAAAAAGGCTTTTAAGTAGCAGTGCTTTAAAATACAATAGCTCAGACTTGTCTGAGATTTCATGGGTTCTATAATAATGCAGCTGTTTTCCTCAGGGTGTTCTCACAAATTCATAAAAAAGTCTATTTGTTATGAGCATTCTGAAACCCCAAGGAAAGCAGCTGTGTTTTTGACAAACTGGGCTGCATTTTCAACACCTCTAGCAAAAGAGACGTTTATAGAGGAATTTTATGCCTTATATATCCATGAGTAACGTATTTTTTAACACTAACAACATACAGTGCTCTTAGCAGAAGATTACACAGCAAAGCAGCCAAACTGAACATTTAGTTGAGCCACAATATGAAATTAAAGCCCTGACCTCCAGCAGAAGACTTGCCCTAAACTTAAAATATGCCACCCAGAGTGAACTTAAAGGCCACTGGGGAAATCACTGAATGATATAAGCATGTTAGATGTGAACTTTTCAGGTTTTTAAATCCTTTTCCTTTTTTTCTTTGCTTTTAATCTGTTCCTGAAGCTGTAGAAGTGTGAAGAATGAGTGAAGTTAGGGGATCCTGGTGAATGTACTTACCAGAGTATTAATGAAAAATGAACTCTGGACAAGATAGGAACTTTGTTTCCTGTGTATCCCATTCCTGCAGGGGTTAATTTTCTTTCTTTTTTTTTTTTTCCTCCTCTAGCAGTCCAAAAGTGATTATAGACCCAAATATAATTATTGTTGCTTTCAGATTTGTACAAGTTTCATAGAGTTGTTATTCTGTACGTATTTTTATAACCTATAATTTTTTCTGCATCTTCTCAACCATATTCAGTCATTCCTGGTTTTCATTCCGTCAGGTTTTACTGACACATTCTTTATGTAATAAACTCATATTTCTTTAGTATTTTTCAACACTATATATTTTATTGCTAGAGTTTACCAATTTTTTTTAAAGTTTAGTTTTTTCAGTTCTCAAATTAAGTTTCCCGCTTAGAACATCCATCTGAATTGTCTTTAATCACTGACTTTCCTCAGTCTACTCTTCTTCCCCATATTTTCATATTATTATGGAAGTTACTTAGATAAATGTATTGTCATTTCTTCTCAAAACATCTGTACATCTAGATGTCACTAAATTTTCCAGGTGAGTTGCGGCTAATCCATTTCCTTTTAATGTCATCCTTTTAATGCCTCATTCTTTGATCCTGGTCTCCCAAGATATGCTTTCTCCTTGTCCCTTTCTTTGATCTTTTATCTCTTTATCTCTTTCTTTTACTGTACTCAACTTTCTGAGTTCCATCTGAGTTCCATCTCCTTTTCACTTTCCTTCACCTTGCACTTGCCACTCCATTGCAAGGCTTCATCCATCAGCTCCATGATTCAACTCTGCATTTTTGGCCTTTCAGGGGAGCACTTATCTGGTGGGTCTTTTGATCCCAGTCTATAGGCTGTTTAATTTCATTTCATACATCATTCTTCTTTCTTAGTTGTCTTAGTTTCACATGCAAATTAATTGTATTATTCCCTTATATCCAGCTCTTCTGATTTCACTTTTTAGTTGCTCTTAGCCTCAGTTGTCTCAGTGTCAGCACAAGCCCAGGTTCTATTCTCACATTCCTGATTGAAAAAAGTGAACCACACTGATTTTTCTCATTAGATGATAAATCTACTTCCTTTATATTTGTTCAAAAGGCATGATCATTCCCTAAGCAGTTGATTTTTACCCATTTTAATTTCACTTTATGAAAAATGTTACCATAAATGTTAACCCTCAGGGAACCAAAATTCCATTTCCATTGCTGTTTATTTAAGCTTATCAATTCCTGAATTTAAAATGTATGTATGAAAATTGAAAGACTTTTTGTAATTTAATGAAAGAATATGAAAGTGAATGAGAGAAGTGCTGAGAGTCAGACTCTTACAAGCTCTGTATGAGTGAGAAAATGCTTGAAGGCAGGAGTCTTCAACTTCCAGTTCCAAGCATGGGTCAGAAGTCTGTAATTACATGCAAATTGCCATTTTTAGAGGTGAATCCTAAGGAGTATTGGCACTACTCTATTCTTTATCCTTCCATTTGGTAAAGATTAGAAAATATTCTGGATGAGTTATCAGAATAAGCCTCCTCTGAAAATTTAAAACAGGCCTATATTTTGGAATGCCATTTTTTTCTTTTTTATTGACAGATATGTGGAAGTCAATGGCAAGACCAAGAGAGATCTTAACTGGTTTAAATCCGTGCATCTCTGCTTAAGTTCATAAATTTGCAATAACATAAAATATCCTAAATCTAGTCCACTAAATATAGTCCTCACTTTTGAATCAATTCTACTGAAGAAGAATTAAAATGATGCTTTCTCTTAATTGACCTCCATTGATTCAGCAGGAATTAAATTTAAAAAATGAGAAAAGAATATATTTCCTAAATTTACATTTGTAAATTCTGTCAAATGCTCTTAAATGGAGACCACTGTATTTAAAAAAAAAAAAAAAAAAAAAAAAAAAAAAAAAAAAAAAAAAAAAAAAAACTTAGGTGGACATCTTAATTACAGGCTTAAAACATGATTTCCCCCAGTTTATATCTGCTATTGAAAAGGAGAGTAGTAAGAATATTAAAAACCTTAGGGTCAAATGCAGTAAATTAGTGAGCTCTATGAATGGCTGAATGCAAAGCATGATATTGGTGCAGAAATTCCCATTAACTTCACTAAGATTTGAATCAGGCTTGAAAGGTCTTAAAGGCTACACAGCAGAAAATATACACAGCAAGTAAAATCAATGTATTCCAAAGCATTGTGAATGCACTTGCAGTTTACTCCCTGTGAGTCTTGCCAATAGAAAGTCTTTGAACTCAAATTCACTTAATGTTGGAGAGTATGGGGTTCTCAGGTCCAGCTAATCACATTTTGGTATTTCAATAATTACCTAGGCCAGGAATCTCTCCACAAGGTAGGCATAGCATAAAATGGTAAAATAGTAAATAAAAACTGAGACAGGGAAAAAAAGCAGGTAAGCATTTGTGGAAAACTACACCGATTTTTATTTTTGGAGTTCCTTGTTTTCTGTTTCCCCTTCTTGTAAGAAATGGGAAGGAGACATAATCTGGAGAGAGAAATTAAAGTGACTTTCTGACAGTAGCCACTCACATTCTTATTTGTAGATTAAAATTAAGTATATCCCTCTCAGGGCAATTAGTGGGGAACTGTAACTGTATAGAAGAGCAAATCCAGACATTTCCAACATATTAATTGACAGTGCTCAGTGCCTTCCTTACTTCTCTAAAGAATTTACCCTCTCAGGATTTCTTCTAGAAGTGGAAAAAAAAAAAGGAGGTGGAGGGAAGCATTATTAATAAGTACATATTATGTAATTATTAATTTTATTATCTAATTATTAATCTGAATACTTCAAAAAGCCTCCTAAACTGTCAATTTTCACATTTACACTGTCCAAGGAGCTCTTCCATAGACCTTATCAATAATTTACAGTATCCTTTCATTAAAAACTATTTTATTTTTAATAGGAAACACTTAAACAACATTTTAGTGGGTAGTGAAAAGTGAACACAATCTTTATTTGCTTGTCAGAAAACACATTCCACTTAAAATGCATGTAATGTCATGCTCTGATGCTTACAGTTATAGAGATATGTGCTTTATTACACCATTCAGTAGATTTTACAACACTAAAAATGGATGCAAGAAAACTGGAAGATGACCTGTAGTGGATTTCTCTTATAACTGAAATATCAGAATAGTGAGGATGAGGGGGAAGAATAAATTAGTGTTCTTATTATCTGTTGACTATAAAGTCTATCCTGTGAATTGATTAAGGAGGTGGTTAGAAAGTCCAAGAATGTTTAATACTGTCTGTACAGGAGGGCAGAATTAAGTTTCCTTGCTTTTACTGGCTCATTTCATATTCTTAACAAGGATTTTCCAACATGGTGAAGTGCCTGGGGCTGCACAGAGCTCCTGGCATTGCTGTTTGCAGTCTCTGTGCCAGGCATCGCTGGTGTTTCCTGCCTTATCTCTGAGGAGAGTCTGAGCTCCTGAGGAAAAGCTACCAAAGTGCAAAATGCTTTGATCCATGACCCTGCAGCTTCCTACTGACTGGGAAATTACTCAGGGGTGCTTGCAGGCTGGGGGATTGCTGCTGGAAGCCAGAGAGGCTGCAGGTTGTACCTGCACTTGGGTCCCAAAAGCAGAGCTGAAGTGACGTGTCACCCAGCTGAGCCTGCCCTGGGGGACCTCTGCAGAGGCTTCAGCTGCAGCTGGGGAGCAGTCCTGGTTCCCACCCCTCTGAGGGGGTGGCTGTCGCTCTAATTAGGAACGGAGGTACAAACGACACAAACCTCTCCAGCTCATTAGCAAGACAGAGTGATCTTTACTCTTTGAAATCCTCTTTTATAGAGAGGTCTGAGAGAATAAAGTTTCGTTGGACGGCAAACCAACACATCACCATCATTGGACAGTTAGGAACAACACCCCTCAATCATTTCTTGCAAGCAAACAGCAAGACAAACAACACCTGCAAAGGTTGTTCTACTTTCTCCAAGGACTTGTTTGAATTCCTCCTCATGATTTCTCAGGCCTCAATATCTCAGGTCAGTATGAAAAAATTTAGTTTCACACAGACGCTGTGCTGCTGTCTGATTTCTCACATTCAGCATCCACAGGTGGCCATGAACCAAAGCAGGCTGCCAAGGAAGTGGAACTGCAGCTTCCCAGCAGTTCTGCTTGGGAAATGAGGCCATGGAGAGGCTGGAGTGGCTGCCCATACACACACTGACCCTGTGGCTGCACAGCAAGCCCTTTAACTCACTGCCCCTCCATGTGTTTAATGAAAGATTGACGTGGCACTCAGTGCCATGGTTTAGTTGCTGAGGAGGTGTTAGGCTGTAGGAAATAGGCTAAGAAGGTAAGAAGACTTTTAGCAGCTGTGAAAGCAGGACTCAGAAACAGAGCAGAGAACTTAGACCCAGCTGCAGCTTGAAAGTAGAGAAGATATAATGATACTGAAAGCAAGGACATGAAACAATAGTTTGAGATTTTAGGTCTGGCTAAGATAGATCTTAAGACTGCAGAAAAATCTGCTTAGCAAGATAGTAGAAGGTTTTAAGCTTAATAATAGAGTGTTGTGTATTGTTAATAGAAAGCACACAAACAAGCATTGTTTGAAGCAGGTGTACATGTGCTTTCAGTGATTGGCCAGAACAATTGTCTGTAAGTTTCAGCAATAGGCTATTGGCTGGAAAACCTTTAAAATGCCCTGCAACAAAGAGATCTTTGGCTGCTCCTGGCAAGATATGAGCTGTGGTCATCTTTCAACTGTCTCACCTCACAGAGACTGATGCCATAATAAAGCTCATGGAACATCTCCCAGCAGTCTCGTCCCGTTTATGAAAACCATCAACACGGTAGATCAAAGTTGGACTTGGTGATGTCAAAGGTCTTTTCCAACCTAGTTCATTCTGTGATTCTGTGATAGTGGCAAGGATGTCACTGGGCACATCCTGTGCAGTGTGTGGAAACACCTTCAGCATTGCCCTTTCTCTTTGTTACTGACTTATTAATAACTATTAACACGCTTGGTTAAAAAATGAAGAATCTGCTGTGCGCATACATGTAGCAAAGCTTGGAACAAATGCTGGGAAAAAACAACAACAAGAGTAATAATAATAATAATAATAGTAATAATAATTTCTCCTCCCTTTGCAGCACATGCTCCAGCAGTGTGGTGGAACTTCTGGACAAGATGTCTCCTAAATCCTCCAGCTAGAGGAAGAGATGGCTGTTGTGTCTGATTTTACAAGTACTTTTTAGAAAAGTTTTTCAGATTAAGGCAGTTTACATCTGGTCTTTCTGAGCCACCTAATTCCTGTCCTGTTGAACCCATTGTTTCACAGTACCACTGAAAATGCAATCCCTTTGTGTTATACCAGGCTTTGCAATGTGACATTTGTATTTTTTATGACATATGTAGAGACTGTGTGTCAATGTGTGCATGCATATTTTTATGACAAATGACTGGGGAATAGCTAATTTGATTTCAGCAGTATTTTTGCAAAACTGCAAAATTATCTTGAGAGGACAGCCATTTTTTGTGTTCCTCTTTGAAAGGCAGCATACCAATGTTTCAAGGACAGTGTAAATAATTCAAAACAAATTTCAGCGTTCAGATTTAGGATTATATTCATGCTTTTCACAATAATTAAACATGCAAACTTATCATGTTTTGTTTATGGAATAAATTTTTAATATACATTAAATAAAATCTGTTTCATCTCAGTAAATACATACCATTTTAAAACATTAATTTCCACTTTGTTTGTACCAATACCTTTCATTATTTAATAGACCAGTTTTTGTCTGTGAAAGAATTGCAATCAAAGAGCAAGCATTTTCTATTTCAGATTTATAACACTGTAAAACACAGGGCAGCACCTTTGTTTTTAGAATTCAGAGGATAAAAAGTTTTCTTGATTTACATACTGATCAGTTAAATGGATTTCTGTAAAATAAATTGTTACACTGTCCAAGAGAAACTGATAACATAAAGTTAAAAACCTGTATTCAATAAAATTTTGCTCTACCAGCTGTAAATTGAATAATGAAATTTTTCCATTTAAACATTCTTTATAAATAAACAATTGTTTTATTCTTGAAATAAATCAGTTACCCAGAAGAGCAGTATTCTTAAGACTAGTTTATACATATCCTTGCATGCAGAATCATAGATTGTATTTCAACATAAGAAAACCATTTTGTTTGCATTCTGCAATTTTGGTAGAGCCCTTACCCTAAAGCTGTGACTCCCTGAGCTCCAGTTGGATCTTTTAAATGTTTGGATTTTTTCCACAGATAGGCCCATCCTTACCAAAGCAGAACAAAACGTGCTTGGAAAACTGACTGGTTTAGAGGTTGAGTCAATTCAAATCTGCTTTAGAACTGGGAAAATTGGGCTGTTTGGGAACATACAATTTGAAATTCTAGATTGCCATTTAACTCAGGGGGTTCTTAATTGTTTCAGGAAACTTTGCTGAAATCATTCAGGTTCATATGAAGAATCTTATTTGATCCCTTCAGATATATTTAAAATTACTACTGGCTAAATTATTTTCTTCTTTTTCTCAAGGTGTCCTCTATGTTCACCTAAAAAGATCTCCAATAGAACCATTTTTTCATGGTATTTTTAAAAAGCTGGAAAGTTTTTTTTCAAAGGGGGCTATGAGCAAAGGAAATTGGACAAGTTAAAAAAAGAAGTTCAGTGGCTTCTGCCAAAGGAAAAGCTTCTGTTGAACTCCAGGAAATCTAACATAGTTTCAGAATGCTTTTTATTCTGTAATTCACTATTTGACCTGTTACTGCATTGTAATATTTATGAACTTATCTGATACCTAAGCCAGATTTTCTAGGAAGTGTCATGAATCCTTCATTCATTTAAAGGTCAGAAAGAGGATTACAAAGATCATGGGTTTCAGAGCCGTTGCTGACAATGTGCAGTGCTACCAATATTTGTCATAGTGCAGAGAAGAAAGAGAAAAACTTGCAGTTTAATTTATAGTAAAACATTAATTTCCTTAAGTATAAACCTGGAGATGCTAAATAATTTTAAAAATGCAAAATCTGATCGAGATGACCATCTCTTATTATTAAAACCTGGATATATTTTTAATCTTCCATGTAGTATTTCTATAACAATCCAGACTATTTTGTTTATCAGTTATATTAAAACAATAATTTTGTTTATGTGGTATTTATATATTCCTACATCAATTCTAGAAAGTTCTGAAACATTTATTTTGTGAATGATGACTGTGAAATAAGGCTTTAATGCTAGTTCCACCAGAGTTTCATGAGTCTTGTGCTCTGAACAATGACTTTTTTTCCAACTTAATGATCTAAATAATGTCATAGTATGAAATAAGGAGGGAAGAAAAAATCTCAAGGAAAGTCAGGACAATTGACAAAATAGACCTTCAGGTAGGGTTGGTTGCTTGTGATTTTTTTTATATTATATCCAGAAAAGAATTGTCTGAAGGAGGAGAACAGTCTTGCAGTGGTACATCAACTCTGGTGACCTGTTTAAATTGTTGTGGCTGCCCCATCCCTGGCAGTGCTCAAGGCTGGATGTGGCTCTGAGCAACCTGGGCTCATGAATGGGTGTCCCTGCCCCTGGCAGGGGTTTGGAACTCCATGGTCTTTAAGGTCCCTTCAAGCCCAAACCATTCTGTGATTCTGGGAATTTTACCACTTCTGAGCTGGATTCAGCACCTGCTGTGAACCAAACAGGAATAGAAAGGGAGAAAGAGGGAAAGAAAATGCGTCCTAAATCTGTGAAGAGATGCTGGAAAAAGGTGCATGTGAGGAACAAGTGTATGAAGGTAGATCAGTCCTCCCTCTCAGGGTTGTGAGCTGCATTCTGCTGCCAGGCTCTGTGGCCCCTTATCCCGTCCTGTCCAGAGGAGAGCTACAAACACCCATCCCTGCACCAACTGCCTTCATCTGACAATCTGGGACACTCATCTTCCTGAGATTTCCTTGAGCCTTTTGTGTATTAGACAGGGTAACAAATAGTAGCATTTAGAGAAATATTTTCCTAAAATCTGCTATCTCAGCACTTTGTGCTGCTGTTGTTAGCTTTATATCTTCCAGCAGCTTGACCTTTAAACATTAAGAATCTGCCAGCCTGAACCAATAAAGGAAAGAAATTGTAACTTTCTAACCCAGTGTATTTATTTTCAGAAGTGTATGTATGCACCAACACACGTGTGTGTACACACACACTGACACAAGAATTACACATGACCCTGAAGGAGATTAATATCTGGTTTAGAATCCATTAGAGTAACTAAGACCAGAAAGGATACGTGCACTTCATCATGAAGAATTTCCCCCAATTTTTTTTTTCCTGTCAGAATTATCTTCTCACTTGTACAAACAGCTTTTCCCTTGCTATAAAATCTCCATTAGATGGCTACATTCATTATGCTCTCAAACCATCTCCATTTAGATGTGAACTTCTTGCTTCTCTTTGTTTTTTGCTTTACTCCTACCCAGATCTCTCTCAGTTCACTGATTCCTTCAGCTGCCTAAAGAGTTTCACAGTATGCAGAAGTTTACAAATGCAGATGTAGCCAAGCAATGCAGCAACTCTCCTCTGCCTTCTCAAACCACTCACTCTCCTCATCATTGCTGTATCTGGAGAAAAATATTTTGACAGTGGTTTGTAGATGAGTGATATCTCTACAGTAGCAACAGAAAAACAAATAGAACTTGAAAAAACAGTTGTACAGAATACTAATGTATCTTTTCCATAAACAATTTCTTTTACTCCTTAAAGAAAATATCCAGCTGAAACCTCAAGAACTTCAGAAGGACAGAGTAACTCTTTGAACTCTTCCGTAAGTAAATAGGACAGTCATGGAATTGAGGTTTTACTGTTTCCAGAGTTTATTTTATGGTACAAAAGGTTAAATCCTGTGCAAGTAGAGGAGGGGTGATTTGTGCCCTGTGTTGTGTGGGAGTGGTCCTTTGGTCCTGATAGGACAGCCTGTGCCTTCAGTAGTCATAGCCAGGGCATATAAAACACTAAAAAAAAATATACTTAAATTTAAATTATTTGTGTCTCACACCACAATTTCATACCTTTGAGTTTCATTTCCAATTTCTAAACATCACAGTTAATAATATAGAATTAGTCCAGTGCTCACATCTGATTAAGGTGAGGGTTTCATTTGTACTTTCCAAAGGGACTTGAGCAGAACCCAGACCTAAGACAAACAATACCAATAGTGAGTTTGCTGTAAAATCTGTATGCAGCTATATCTTAAAAATTTCTCAGACATGTAATATTTGTGTTTGTGATTAGCAGATATGACTAAAAATTAAACAAACAAACAAACAACCCCCTCATAAAAAAAAGCAAAGAAAACAACACCACTACTCCATACATGTTTGTAAATGAGTTTGTTATAAAGCAACACAATTTTAACTTGAGTTATTTATAAATTTATAAATATATCTTGGACTTCAGTCATGATAGTGTTCTTCCTCACAGTGGTCCCCAAAAATAAATTCTAAGCATGTTTAAATTTGCACATTAACTTTAATGGAATTGCAGCAGTTTGCATCAGTGTCCTGGTTAAAAGCTGAAGCAGAGGTCTCAGCTGAGTAGCAGCTTGATGGCAATACTGACTGGGAGGGACTCTGCCAGTTGAAAATAATCACATTGTGATCCAAAATGTAATCTTGATGATTATCCAGAGCCCACTCTCCTTGGGGAAAAGGACAGCTGTGGCTAAAAGGAAGTGCCCATGTTTATTTCAACAGGTTTTGATGAGGCTCTCAGAGCAAGGAGAGAGGGACAGTCACAGAAGAATTCCATTTAATACATCAAGGATTTGTTTTTATAGACATTTTTTTAAAAAAAGATTTGTAACTGATACTTGAATTAAAAGAGCAAACTGCAGGAATATGGAGATGTCACTAAATCGGAGCACTGTGGAATCTGGCATAAAGCAGATTCCAGAATGTTCGTGAAATGAGGAAATCTACTCAGTGTTGGTAGCTTATGTTCTTAAACAAGCAGCTTGCCTACTAAAATGAATTGCAGTCACTAGATATCTATTAACACATCCAGTTCTGTCCAGGCTAGGAAGAAGCACAGCAAACAGAAAACAACAACCATGTGCAGTGTTTGGATTCAATGTGATCTAGTGAGATTTATGTGCCCAGTTAGGTACCCAGGTAGCTCTAGAAACTGACCCCCAAATTCCTAAACTCAAATGTAAAGAAACAAATGTGCAGAATTCTGATATAAAGGATATATCAATAACAATCTAAGAAGCTATTTTATAATATTTATTTAGCATATTCAACCCTAGTAAGATGATAGTCAGTCTTGCTTTATTAATTTTGATTAGTACTATTTACATCTCAAGAAAATTATGAAAAAAATGGCCAAAATATATATAAGGGAGGAGAGTTTGTCCTATAAATCAGGAATTTGTATTTATATGGTTTTTCAATTCAAATTTTCTCATTCTGTGTTTTAATTTGATATAGACTAAAGATAATTTAGTGGAAAACACAAGAGCAAAACCCAAGAAAGCAATTTTATGCCCTGTTTTTTTACAGAAGACATTGGCTTATTTCTCACTAGGGAATTTAGATCTGATAAATCTGATATGTTTGTTTGATGTCTAAACAATCTCTTTTCCTCTGCTTGGTGCAATTTTCCCATCCTGTGCTGCTCCAACCCTCAGTCACATTACATATTGATAATCTGTAAAGATATTCAGCTATCTCAGGGCTGTCAATGCTTAATGGTCGTTTTATTACTCTCTTGTAGTTTTTCATGGAACTCTTTTAGCATAATGCAACAAAGTCTACTCTTATAGGAGAAAACAGTCAGTAAATGGTGTACTTTATACCTGAGATGTTGATACATAAATGGAGATTAGAAGATTGTTTGCAATCTTTCTAAGAAGGGCACTGTTATACCTGGGTTTATAACTTAGTAGTTTATTTAGTTATTTTGTTATTTCTTAACTCACAAAATGTAAAATTTTATTTGAAATGTTGATAAGACTAAGATTGTTATTTCTCAGTTTGAAAGCTGCTGATGATTTTGCACTACTGCTTTTTATTTTCACTAACACAAGTAAAATAAAGATCGTGATTTCTTGACATCACAAGAAGGAGAGGTAAAAGAGATAAATTAATGATTTGCTCTATCAAGCAAGTTATTTTTCATGATGAAAGAAATCAGGACCAAATTTTGACCACTACCACCTTTGTCAAAATTTCTCTAAACTGAAGAGTGATTGACAACTAGTCCAAATTTCCGAATTTATTTCAAAGTTCCTAAAAAATATACAAGTATTTATATAACAGAAAGTGTCTTTGCTTAAAAAATACTTGCTCATAGGAAGAGCAGTTATTAAACCCTGCTTCTCAGAAACATTATTCTCTAGCCTTATTTAAATTCATAGAGTTTTTGACTGGGTGGCCTTGCATGTGGGCTCAGTGTTTTGCATGAGTATGAACTAAATGAAAATACATTAGTGTGTCAAGCAGCTCAGGAGTATGGCTGTTCTACAGAACCTGGATTGCCTGCCTGGGTTGATACTGAAAAAGGAAAATTTTGAATCAGTAGTCCCAGTCATGCTGTTTTGGCAGCATTGTAGACTAGCCTGAGATCAAGGGAAGAAATCAAACAACTGCTGAATTGGATCTTTACAGGAAATATTGCTCCTGCAAACAAATTAAGGAAAAAAAATCATGACAAGCTACCAATTATCTCAAAAAATGATAATAACTTTATTAGCCTGTCTTTTTTGGAAAAGGTATGAAAATATCAATAAACAAAACAAAAATAGCATATCAACTGAATCAGAAACACTGAGTTAGTAATTTCAATTATCTAAGGAGGCAGATTGCTCTACACTGATGAATCACAAATATTTCTGTGCAGATGCAGGGAAGAATGATATACACAAATCAGGCAAAGCTCTAAAGCTAATAAAACGTGAATAGTTGTGACTAACTGCTGGTCCTTAATTTTAGAGAAGCAATATCTGTAAAGAAACTTCATGCAGAGAGGACAGGCTAAATAAGGCAAAGAACAATTCATAACTACTTTCAGGATTGATATCCAAACCCTGACTTTGTGGTTATATGTTTACTTATTTGTTGTTAGATGGGAGATGAATGGCTGCTGCATGTTTATGAAAGTGCTTTGAATCTCCAAAGCATCTCAAACAAAGCTGTAAATCATTCCGGCTCAAAGCCATCTGGAATATACAGTGTGTGTTACAGTGTGGGTTGCTTGCACCCATTTCCTGTCCCTGGCCAACAGAGTGACAGGAAAGCCATGGCAGGATTTAGCTAGACATCATGAGAAGCAAACAGTCAGAGGAGCAAAATTAGAGACTGGGCATTGTTGCTATAAAATATTAAATATTAGTCTCACTGATAATTATCTAAAAAGTTTGACTGGATCATTAATAATAATAATAACAACAGCAACAACCACCACCAAAAACAGCACAGTGTATCTGTCCTACTTTGCATTAGTGATATTGTTCAAAACAGCAGCTGCCCTTTGCAGGAAAAAGGAAAGTAGTGTGGAGTGGATTGTGGCAGAAGCCACTCTCTTTCCCAGTTTTTCCACAGCCATTCCTTTTGCCCATCAGTGGAAGGCTCTCACAGAACAGTTGATCTGAGCTGATGTAGTTGATGCCTGAAGTTTTAGCTTTCATATTTTCCAGATTCTGTGCTGCCAAGGGATGCAGTTTTGAGCTTCACATTCAGTGTTAGCCAGCTCTCTTCACAGAGTAGGGAGAAAAAACAAATCCTTTTCTTGCTCAAGATCTGGTACAACTGTTACAAGTTTTCAGGCCCAAAAGCACCAACAGTGGTGGGCTGAAGAGAGAAACAAGGAGGATGGGACCTCACAACCTGGAGCTGGAATTGGACAATTAAACCCCAATGTCCAAATGGACCAAAACTCATAAAAGTATCTCATGACCCATCATCCATTTTGTGACCATTTTGGGTCCACCTTGGGTGTAGCCCTGGTCAGGCTCTTGTCCTGCCCAAAGTGTACCCTTAAGGCCTTTCAATAAATATCTACTTTGTTCTCCAGCTCTGTCCAGCCTCTGTTCCAGATCAGCCTTCCCAAGGCATCATAGTCACACTGCCAAGACTTCCGCTGAATGTCACACCTTAGGGCGGAAATTTGTATCTGCTTGACGAGCTTGACACAGTAATCCCTTATTCTTTGGTTAAATTTCTAGGCATAGAAGTTACATGATGAGGGCAATGCCACAGTTTTCCTGTTTTTCATTACTATTACAGTATTCCGATATTATAAAGCATAGAACTTAAAGCTGTGCCATGTTTCAGATATGCAGGAATGCAGCTTGGTGCATGCAGCATTAACCTTTAGGATGTCAGTTGTATGATATCAGCCTGTGAAATCGTGTGTATTTTAAATAAATGAATGGTTGTATTCTGCTCTATGAAATAATTGTCTACTTTGCAGAAGAAATATACAAAATGCATTTAACTGCATTCTGTGGCAAATCTATACCAGCTTAAGTGCTTTGATAGATTTGAAGGCTTTCATAAATATTGTGTGCTGAGCAAGGATGTCAGTGCCAAACAGGATAGTGTGTTTTTGTACCATCACAACAGTGATAAATAGATGTTAATCAGGTGTATTGAATCCATCTGAGAGCTGCCTAAGTGGGAAGAGAGAGGATGCCAGAAGAACACATCCCCACATGGTCTGTGATGTGCCTGTGGAGGCTGGCACAGGGAGGAGTGGTGCCCTTCCATCCTCTGCCACTGCCATCACCAGGCTTACAGGAACTTTATTTACCTTAAGAATTCTAGTTCAGTGGGAAAAACATGACAGAACTGCCACATCTTTGCCAGGATCTCAAACCTGAAAATCTATTTGTGCTTATTTTAAAGGGTTGCTGATGTCACAGGAGCAACATAGAAACAGGCAGCGTCAAAACCCCCTTTGAAGCTGCTTTTTATCTTCCCAAATTGTTCTCACTTACACATTCCTACATATGGAATCCAAGCCAAGTTTTCATTGTTGTATCCAAGAAGATATTGCAAAGCATCATCTCTTTCTTGATAATAAGTGTGCCTGGAAGACATATATAGATATTATTAAGGATTCTAATTTTCAGTAGTTGAAACACTGCAGGTGAGAACCACTGATGTGCACTGTTCTCTGGAATGGCTTTTACTTTTGGCTGTGAGCTTTGCTTATCTGGAGCTCTCAAAAAAACCCTGCAGAGACAGATGTTGCTGCTGCTCTGTGGCTAAGAGTCCAACACTGAGTGAGGCAGTTTCATGTGCTTGAGATATAAGCAGACAAGTATCTACTTTCCCCCTATATCAATTCAGCATTTTGGTGGTTTTTTATTGTTGTTGTTGTTGTTTGGTTATTTTTTTTTCTTTACAGCAGTTTTTCAAGGCCGCACATTTACGCTGTAGTTTGTTTGGAAGGAGCAGGGGGACTGATAGGGAGAGAGCACCTGCAAGTTTTCAAGCTATGTTTCAAAGGAGACCCAGACTTCATCTTTTGTGCTTTTACTGGTTATAGCAGTTAAATGAACTTTATTTTCTGTGGAGAACTACAGGAAAAGAATGCAGTATTCTGGAGTATGAAGATGTGTCATCTTTTCCCTATAAATTCCCTGCCCAGTGCTGCTTCTGACACAAGCTCAGCTGGTATTTCACCCTCTATCAAACTTAATCTAAAAAGTACTTCCTGTGGATTTCAAGGGAATTCCAAGAGGAGCATGTTCACGCATGAAAATTAAACTGTTCCTCTAAATGGCTTTTATGGAGCCATTGGATGCCCAAATGATATTTAATTGGTGGCATTTCAACATTTTTAATTACTAACCATTCTGCTAAGTTTGTTCATGGGGCATACCACAAACATCCTACATGATTTAGCCAGTTCTTCTAATGTGAGAGCCAGACAGTCACTGGCACAGCATCACAATAACTAAAAAGCAAATAATTCCTCATGAACTCAGGCAGTCAGAGCTGGATGCAGAGTTAGGATTTTGTATTGTTAATTAAGCACAGTCAGATGATAAACAGTCCCCATACTGTGGGTGTGGTGATGATTGGCACAGAGCAATTACACACTGTGACAATTAATTTATTGCAGCAGAACTGTGAGGGTCAGTGGGCTCACAGAGTGAGCTGAAAATGACCCATCAGAAGGCACAACGATCAGAGGTGTTTTTTTCATCTACAGATATAAAAGTTTCTGTGGTGTCTCTAGTGCTCTGTTAGTGCTTTTTTTTTTTTTTTAATAACAGTGCCGTTATTAATACATACAGGCTTCCCTCAGGTCAGAAAGGTAGTTGCCTACTTAGCTGAAATTCAACGAATTCAATTAAATACTGCAGCCTTGGGCTACAGTTCTAAAATAATATTCATTTTGAGCCTTTCTGGAAGCCTTGGAGTTTTTCCTTAATTGTATTAAACATCCTCAGGGTCCATGGATGTGAGAAAGGGAAGTCCAGGGTCTGAAATAAGCCATCTTTTCAGATTCATCACCAGATGTGTTTGTTTAAGATAGGACCAAATATTTCCAAATCTGACAGAGCAGAAAGAGGGATAATAATTACTGGCACTGGAAAAGTAGTGTTTCCTGAACTAGATCCTCAGCTAGTGGAAACTGAGGAAGAAGTCTGATGTTACCTGAGTTATAAACATGTTTGCCAACATTATATGGTCCTCTGCACTGAAAGGTATTTCTGTTTATCTTTTGTTTCTATACCTAAAAACCAATTAAATCAGCATTAATAGAAGTAACAATGATCTGCACCTTTTTTTTTAAATTCATGCAGTGCAGAAAATACTGAGAAATTAATGTTTATCAGCAATGAATTTCAATAAATCTTTCATTAGTAGCTTTTCCTTTGAAGTATGTATTGATAAATTTTTGCAAAAGAAAGACACAGATTTCAAAAAACTTTAAAGATTGACCCCTTTGCCTTTTATTTAAACAAATTATGATTTTCACTGAGAAGTCCTAGAACTCTTGTAGTCAATGCAGACAAGCATGAGAAATGTGACACTTCAGAGCCTTGAATTCTTCCATCCAAATACACTGCAAGTCACAGATCAGTGGTTAAACTCCAAATTTTCCATACACTATATGTAATTAAGTTTGTTTCTCCTTAAAACTTTTAAACCTAGAACAAAGATAATGTTTCTGGATTAAGGCTGAAGGCATAGCGTGGGAAATAATAAAAGCTATTTCTTAGATGCTAAAATGTCTTTTGCTTTACAAAGACTATGCAATGGCTGTGGAAGGCAGAAGTAATTCTTAGGTTATAGAAAATTAGTTAAAAGTTCTCATAGTTGTTTTCCCCAAGCTTTACCAGAATTACAGGTGATTTGGTGGAAGAAAAACAATGTAGTCTCCTAATAGCTCAGCATTAAAATGGTCCTGACTCAAAATGAAAATGGCCTTGTCAAAGCACTTGGTGAAATCTAAGATCTGATTGTGAAGACGTATTTTCATAGAATCCCACTATCACCAGCTGGTTAAATTGCAGATTTAGAAATCTAAGCTAAAAGATAACAAAGATGGGCTTATGGGCAAAGAGTGATGATCAAGTGTTCACCCAGATCTGATCGCAAAATAAAAGTTCAAATAGCATCACTTACACAAACAAAAGAAAGGTAATGTCTTTATGGGTTACTAGTTAAAGAAAAATTGTGCTCTTCTTGATCAGAAAGATGCACTCATAGTATTTTGTGTATTTTGTGCAGCTTCGTCAGTTACTGTTTAATGTAAAAAAAAAGACTTGTAAGATTAATAAATTCAAGATAATAGTACAGATGGTGTGCATTCATAGCCAGGACACAAATTCTTGAGCTTGAAAAAATAATTTACTTTTAGACTTTCTCAGTGAGTTTGTCTTCATGGCTCATAGTCTCAGCTGATGCAAGTTATCTTTTGTTCATTGAAATCAGCAGAGTAATGATAACTTACACTGGCTAAAGGTGTGGCTTACTATTTCAACTGAAACATTCAGTTGCTGAATTTATGGGGATATAATTGAGATACTCTTAAAAAAAAAAAAAAAAAAAAAAAAAAAAAAAAAAAAAAAAAAAAAGGAGATCCTTCTTTAATTTTCTCATTTATAATGGAGGTGTAGGGTGGGGAAATGGATAGACCATGAAATGATTAGACAGCTTGTGTGACTAATAGGAATATTGTCCCTAAAGGGAAAAAGAACATCTCACCAATACAAGTGCACTCAATTAGAGTTTTAAATTAGGGTGTAATTATGTTTTTTAAGGCAGAAAAAAAGAAGAAAGCTTTTAATCTTCTAGGTGGCCTCATTTTAGCAAAAAGGACAAATTTAGGCAGTGTTTTGGTTAGGATGATGCTCTGCATCTTTCATAAGTTTGGACTAAATCCAACCCCTGAAGGACTGGAAACAGTTGTATTATCTTTCTTGTACATGACTTCAAGGAGAAATGAGGAAACACCTCACCAAAGCAACAGCCCACATATTTCCATTTTAAATTATATCTCATTTTTAGAAAAATAAAAGAATTATTTATGTCAATATTTATATCAAATATTATGCAACATTCTAGATTTTTGCTTAGAGGTGAGTTGTGTCTGAGGAACATCAGTGGAAAGACAACAGATGGGGAAGCCAATCTGGATGTGCAGGCTCAAGTGGCCATTCACAAGTTTTCAGGTATTACACAGAGCATGTTGCATGTCTTGGACCTTGATCCTGCACAAACAATGTGGTTTTGTCTGTTTCAGTATCTCAGGGATGGTGCAGTAAGATAATGCAGCTTCCTTACTTATTAGTGCTTGCTGTGGTCCTGTCAGGTAAACTTGGCAGGTATTAAGATGCTTGACCTCCCTGCTGCTCTAAAGTCAAGAAAAAAAAAAAAAAAAAAAAAAAAAAAAAAAAAAAAAAAAAAAAAAAAATGGCCTTCCAAGTTTCAAATAAAAATGTTTTGGTATTTCTGAGAAATGCATCAAAATGCAAAAAATAAGTATTTATGTGACAGGAGCAGAAAGTAAACAAATTATTAAACTACAAGTTCACTTGGTAGTTATCCTTTAATATAAGGTTAATTAATGTGAGGGAATATCTGTGATGGGAAGAAGGAATGACCATCATGGTCTGGACTAGCCCTTACCAGCAGGAGCTGCAGACAACAACTGAAGAAAGGTTCAGATTAAGCAGGAAAATATTTTCCTGATGTACTTAGGTGCTTAAAGAATCAAATAAGGTAATAATGAACTTTTCTTAAAACATAGATCCTTCAAGATAACTTAGGCACGTAAGAGTTCCTAAAACATTCAGGCCTAAGTCTGTCCAGTTGATGCTCTGCTGTCAACTGAGACTGATTCCCACAAAGGATTGCACCAGAAAAACTGACATTTTATACTTATAGAGATACATGTATAAATAACATATATTTTTGCCCCTGGGCTCAAACATTCAGCCATTAAACCCTAAGCAGCTTTGATCACAGGCTGTCCCCTTTGGAACTTAATAAAGAAGATAACACTGCAAGGAGATGCAAGAATTACAGCCCCTGTCCTAACCTGATAACCAATTTATGAAGCAGGTATACAATATTTATCTCTTGATTGCAGATCAGGACATAAACCTGTTCTCCCACTTCCCCAGACACCACTCCCTCTGAATTGCTGCAGGATCTTGAGCAGTCTGTGTCTCCTCCTTCTGAAGCCATTGATATTCTCTAATATTAAAAAGACAAGGGAAAAGATCTCCAGTATGATTCTGTAACCCTGGCATTAGTGCACCAGCCAGAGGAACCCGGAGATAGTTTCTTTCTCAGTGACAACTGGAGAACTGAAAATAGAGGTGCTGCATCTTCTAGTGCCTGTGGTATGTGCAATGAAACAGAGGGAACATCCTTGCAGGGCTACATAGTGCAAGTTCTAACTAGTCTAAGATGAAACAGTATTTTTTCTCCTTGCCTTTTATTTGTTAAAAATAAATTAGCATGTTGTTAAAACAATAATAATAATAATGATTTTATAATTGCACTGTAGAAATAACAAGTTGCAGTCAAAACAGAAGCTTGCCTAATTATATATTTATCATCTTAAAATAAAAATCCAAGGGAATGTAGACACAAAGAGGAACTGGGCAGTTATAAAGGAGACAGGACATGGACGCAACTGTCCAAAATCTCTCTGTTTTATTTCAAAATATCACTTGGCTTTTTCTTATTTGCACCCTCTGTGTGCCAGCACACAAATGGAGTGCAGCAACCCAGGCACAGGGGCATCTGTAACTTTCTAACCATGAATGCAGTCAAAACTTACTGACTGGATCCAGTGTCTTAGAGCAGATAACCAAAGAGGTAATTGTGCACATTTTCAACAACCATTGGGCTGGTAAAAGGAGAAGGTAGAAGCCATGTAATGTGCTTTGGTGATTAGCTGGGAAGATTATTAGACTGGACTTTTTCTTGAGACTGTATGAGAGAAGGAAATTTTCATCCTTACAATCTGAATATAATGAAGCCCTTATTTCAATTCTTTCATTTACTGTTTTATCTCTTTTGTTTGCAATAGATTTGACACCTGCTGTTTTTACCTCCTGTCTTCACCTAATATCACCATTTCTCTCAGGGTAAAAGTACCATCTTTTTATTATAATACTTTTGGAATTGCTTTCCTCATTATGGCCTAAGTAATTTTTATCAAAGTAGTATAATCTAAGCAGCAACCAGGAAGATCTTGCAAAGGCATTTGTGTTTCCCCATTCCTTTCAGAATGCTTTATACCAGTAAGCCTTGGAATCTCTAATTTGTGCCCAAAAACACCCACACAGAATCTGACAAACAAATGACCTGCAACCTGAAACAGTCCAGGTTCACACAGTACACTGATTTTGTGGGTCTGCTGCAAACATTCCTATCTTCATGTAGCACTACCTCATAGCAGGAAGCACAGTGCATTGACATCAGTTGACAGCAGATGAATATCTGGCATTGTTCTCTGTCTTTCTGTTTTCTTTAATGATTTCTAATTCTGACTATGAATCACACAATTGAAAGCCTAGTGCAGCAAGGTACCACATAAATCCTGCAGTATTTCTATTGTTGCTGCAAATGAATTGCCTGCCTTCCCACTAGTCAGTCAGGATTCTGGGGGGTTTGGAGCAGCTTTAGTCCCTAATTGGTAATAATTTATGTGTGGTAAAACTTAATGACACCAACAAGACAGTTCTTGCACAGAAAGTTAAGTGTTATTTCCTAATGTTGCTCGGAACATTTTCAAAATTGCTCCTAAAACTCCAGGGTGTGAGCAAGCCTTGCTGCTGGTCATACTCCTATGGCTTCCTGCTTAAATTTTTCAGCAGTGACTTTATCTGCCCTTCAAAGGAGCCCTTCTGACTGCAGCTCTTTAAAAGAGTATTTTAAGGATGGAAAATCAGAAGATACTGCCAGCTACATGGAACTGGATCATGCTCATGGTTGGGTGCTGAGGTCTGTTCTGCTTTGTTTCCCTGTACATTTACAACTCAGGCGTGTTCAGGGTTATGTGTTTAGTTCTGCCAGAAGCAGAGAGGGATTTTGACAGGGCACAAGCAGGTCCATCCACGTCCTGTCTGTAGAACAAATCCTGAGGCCCAGAGCACTGTATGCTGTTCATTGCAGTGCTCTACATGAAAGCCAAGCACACAGTTGGATGGTGGTCTGCAGAAATAAAGCAGAGAAATCCAGCACAGAGCTATTAGTTCAGCTGGCATTTTTCAAGAACCTGGCACAATTCAGACAATGTGAGCAGAGGAGAAGGTGTTTGGCCATCTCTACTGGCATTATCTGGAACAATAAAATAATAAATAAGAATTATTTTCTGTACTGGGATTGGGTAGTCAAGCCACATTGTCATCTCAGCCTTTTAGCTCTGAGTCACAAAAGACTTCTATCTCCTTCCCAGTTGCAGCTGGATGGCAGATTGTTTAGGGTGACATTATCTGGGTCCAGATGGTCCCACCTACTGCAAAATCTGTACTGCTTGTTTATTTTCTACTGGTTCTATGCCTTGATCTTTTAACAGTGCTCTGGAGAAGGAGGGGAAGGATTGGGAGGCTCAGTATATTGCCCTTCTCTGCCACCACTGAATGGTATTTCCCCATATTTTGTTTTTGTTTCAGTTTGTGTCTGAGCTGTATTCCAGAGAAGAGCACTGACCAGATTAAAATTTAATTGAAAGTAAAAGATAATTATTTCAGTAGCCCAATGATCTGCTGACACAGGGAAATTATACTTAAGGAAAGGACAGCACCTCTTTGAAGTGCAACTTTACTCTGAAAAGTAAATCTGAAACTGTTTCTGACAAGTAAAATTTTCCCATTTCTCAGGGACCCCATGGCAAACCTATTTAGACTCACAAGAATAGCTCAGGAGGGAGAGGAGCTCTCAGGAGACCTCCATCAATCTCTGGCTCCCAGCAGGGTCACCTATGAGACCTGTGAGTTACTTGGGACTCTGTCCAGTCTGTGGCTCTGCAAATTCTTTGGGATCTGAGAATCATCTTGTTGGGGTTTGGTTTTCAGTTCTGGTTCTGCACCCACAGATTTTGGCAGAGACATTTGGCCTCAGGGAAAAAGGCATATTCCCAGTAAAATTTAAATGTCACCTTCACCTTGAGGCACTCACAGGGAGTAGAGGTTACAGCTTTGGAATAACAATTGTATGGACTCTCCTGAACACAGACCTGAGCATTTTTAAAGAGCTGGATGTGCCATTTATGCACTATTTAATCTACTTCATTTCCTGGTACACTGTTAAAGTGAGGCCCCCAGGTAGGTAGGGGATGGTCAGAGCTGGAAGTTCAGGTGGAAGCCATGAGTGTGTCCTGCTCTCAGAGCTGAGAAGACAATGCTTTGATAATTATCATCAAATTAGCTGCTCATTGAAGCTAATTAGAGCCAGTGCAGCAGCCTGTGCCAGCCTCAACAGGTGCATCAAAACACTGCAGAGAGACAACTCAGGCCTTGCCAGGGGTATAGTTACAGCACCACAAACTGTGCCTCATCAGTCTGGTCGCTCAGGATAAACCTGTGCCCATGATTTTCACATGTTAGTCAGGTGAGGTAAGGGCTAGATGTTATCACAGTCTGAATTCCACCTCCACGGAAAGACTAGAGTCTGGTCTTTGCAGAGATTGTTTTTCAAGTTTAACAGAAATAGACACCTTTTCTGCTACCAAAAGGCAGCCCACAGCTCCCTGGATCCCTGAGCTGACCCTAAACTACAGGTTAGGAAACTCCTGAGCATGGAAAGCCTGGGTTAGGCTCTGGGAGCCCTGCAAGAGACTCATATACATATTCTCCACTTTGCTGGCTGGTTGTGCTGTAGAAGTGAACTTGTAGTTCCTCAGTTAGCATTTTAGAATGAAACTCTGCTGACTTCAGTGCTTCCTGCATTCAGAATTTCAGTGGATTAAGACACACTAGGCCTGCTGAGTCAGGCCTTGAGGAGATAAGCAGATGTTGCTGAACTCCAGGTGACAGCAGAGTGTAGGCAAGAGAGAGAAGGCTCACTTCCTGGTGTGCTCTAATTCCAGCTTGGTCCAGACTCAGCTCTGCCAGGAGCAGGTAATGCACAGGGCAGCTGGGGCAGTGAGGATGAGGGACTCACCCCCTCAGCTGCACCACAGTGGGGAAAGGCTGTCTGGGACATGAGAACCCAGTCTGGCAGCAGTTACACAGCTGACCCATATCCACACCTCTGAATTATGACACTTCTGACCTAGTTTGCACCCTTCATAAGTTTGACTGTATTCCAAACTCCAATAATCATCTACTCTCTGCTGTGAGAAGCCAAGAGCATGAATTCAAGTCCACAGTGCCATTCTTTTCACAGTTTTAAGGCTGTTGTGTGAGAAAAAAAATGTTCATTTCACCTCTTAAATCAATTATTTATCCTTTTCCCTATTTGTTCAATATTTATAGTGAAGCCTTGGAATGAATATTTCTTCCCTTCCAGAATTTTTTTTTTTTTTTTTTTTTTTTTTTTTTTTTTTTTTTTTTTTTTTTTTTTTTTTCTGTATATCTGAGCACTGTGGAAAGAATTCAGATCACCACACTCTGAAGTTATGGTAAATTCCTATTTGAGTGCCAGCCACTCATGTGAAAGTGTGGTAACAAAACCTGATATTCTCACTTTCCCCCTAAATTTTCCTAAATGTGATGAAGAACACAAAGCATTCTGCTTTACAGGGAAGCTCCTCACAGTTCCAGAGCACTGCTGAGATTCTGTGCAGTCTTGAAGGACACCTGACTGTGAAAGGGGGTTGTGATCAAGATGTCACAGAAATATCTAGTGCACACCACAGTCTTACTCTTGCCAAAACTGATTTGAGAACGAAGGGAAGGGAAGGGAAGGGAAGGGAAGGGAAGGGAAGGGAAGGGAAGGGAAGGGAAGGGAAGGGAAGGGAAGGGAAGGGAAGGGAAGGGAAGGGAAGGGAAGGGAAGGGAAGGGAAGGGAAGGGAAGGGAAGGGAAGGGAAGGGAAGGGAAGGGAAGGGAAGGGAAGGGAAGGGAAGGGAAGGGAAGGGAAGGGAAGGGAAGGGAAGGGAAGGGAAGGGAAGGGAAGGGAAGGGAAGGGAAGGGAAGGGAAGGGAAGGGAAGAGAAGAGAAGAGAAGAGAAGAGAAGAGAAGAGAAGAGAAGAGAAGAGAAGAGAAGAGAAGAGAAGAGAAGAGAAGAGAAGAGAAGAGAAGAGAAGAGAAGAGAAGAGAAGAGAAGAGAAGAGAAGAGAAACCTACCAAATTGCCAGTGGCCTCAAGGAGCAAAGAGCAGCTGCAGAGTGAACACCATCCTGCCTCACTGGGTGTCCATAAGAACATTCAGTCCTCAGCAGAATTAGTGTGGATTAGGGAAGGCATAAAGTTCTGCTCTCCAGCCCAGAGTTAAAGGAAGAAAGAGTCTGGAAGGAGTAAACTGCATATTTCCTGGTCTTTGTAGTCTCATAGACTACTCAGCCCATATTCTGACTCTGATAACATTTACTTTTGCATTCTCTGTGGATTAAAAGAAAGGAGAAAAGTTTGTAATACAGAATTATTAGTAAAGGCTAGTTAAACGATGCTAAGTCCAAACAAAAGCTTTTCTCTGAATAAAGGAAAGGTTAACTAAACTGCACAAGGTATAGCAAATGCCATGAAAAAATTTAGTGTAGTCTAGCAATCATTATTATATTTATACTTTTAGAATAACCTTTTTTTAAAGGCTCAAATATGTGTACTTGGTTTTAAGGAGTTTTTTAAAGCACAGGACACATAATAATGTTTGAGTCTTGAGACTATCAGTGTCAGAAGGGGCTTTCCCAGGAAGGAGGTAAGGATGTCTAGGCCTTAATCAATGTCTGGGTTGATATTTCCTTGGGAAAAAATAGCAAAAAGAAGAAAATGCCCATTTCCCCATATTGTTTGTTAGATTCTCTTTAATCTATAGCCATATGAAGCATCTGTGATATGTACTCATAAAATGAAGTATTTTACTGAGCCCATTTGAGGTTTTAGCAAAACGAAAGAAAATAACCCCTAAATGTCTTGCTTTCAGTGATCCTCTTGCTCACATAAATCGCTGTTGCGTGTGTTCTACATCATCTCAGCTCTTTCCTGTTAACAACAGAGGAGATGATCAGACCTGGACAAATACAAACCTTTTGAGCACTTCATGGGTGTGTCAAAAAATGTTCCTTTATATAAATGATCTCAGTCTTTATGAACCTTTGGAAAGTCTCACTCCAGCTCCCTTTATGCCTTCCCTGTGTTGTCTTCCCCAGCATCTGCTTCTAGTTAGAAGTGCAAGAGAGACCTAACTCAGTGGTAAAGCAACTCTCTCCAGGTATTCATCAGGTAGATATTTCTAACACTTCTCAGAGAGTCTCAAGGGTTGTGTCCAATAGTTTCCTTTATTCCTTCACAGAAGTCCTTCCTTTCAGTGGAACCATCAAGGTGAATTTTTACTGAGTTGCCAGGTGTCACACAGCTTGGATTCCTGCTTACTGAGAGTGTGAATAGTTTCCATTATCTCCTTGGGCCAGTAAAAGTCTCTGCTTTACCAAATTCCAAGTAAGTGCTGTAAGCTGCACAAAGGAGCCTGAAATGCCAGTTCTGTTTGTGCCAGGACTTGTTGCTGATTCCCTCGGTGGCTGATTCCCGACTCTGCCCCTCGGGGCAGATACAGCAGCACAAAGCAAAGGGAGGGTGTGGGTGGGATCCTTCACTCCTGCAGCTCCTGCCAGCAAAGCACTCTAATCTGCTCTAAAAGGAGTTCACCTCTGTCAAAGGGAGGCCTGACTCGCCCTCTGCTCAAAAAGTTAAAGAAGTTCTTGTGAAGCCTCAGGCAGATCAGTGAGAAATCAGGAATCACAGGAGTGCAGGCATTCAAAAGGGTGATTTAGAAGTGTGGGTTTACTGGCTTTCAGTGAGAATCAAACTCTATTGAATGCCATCAGCCTTGTAACTGTATTTGAATAGAACAGAATACGTTGAACAATTTCAAGGCCTTTTTTTTTTTTAGCTGCAACTGTATTTTTGCTCTGTAATCTATAGTCAGAATTTTCTGCTTCCCAAAGCTCACAGAACATATATTGTGCTTTCATTTTTTTCCCTCCCTTCCCCTGTTAAGTATCAGTAGTTCCCAATACCACAGTGCCCTGGGGTTGAAATTTGCTGTAATGAAACATTGTATCAGACAAGCTAATGCAAAATCACAGATAATACCTGGACAGCGATCAATACTCCTTTTCATGCTTATAGGAGAGAATTGCTAAGTAGTTCCTATTATTGCCTTACTGCTATCTACATTATTGGTAAACATTCTAAACTGGATTTCAGTTTCTATTATTAATCTATCAAAATACTTATAATCTTGGCCTCATCAGTTAGAATTTATTTCACCGTTATTAAGATCTTCTCATTTTTCAAGTGGAGAGGAAATTATTATTATTACGTACCTTGTTCTCTTTTCTAGTACAAATTATATCATTAGGACAGGTTTACACGTCTGCTTCTTAACATTTTGAACATTTTGAGGTTTGATTCCACTTACCATCTTTCTCTCCTTCGGTGGTCGGGGTAGCCTCACACACTGTCCTGGGTTGTAGTGTAGGATGTACACAAAGTATTTATTCTATCACCATCTTCATGAACTGTTAAATCAAGTGGGGCAGTGTCTTCCCAGGCCCCCTTCCTTTGGGCTCTTCTGCTCATGGTCCATTAATGCCTTGCCCGTGACTCACAGGTAACTCCCTCCAGGAGTTATCTCTGTTTAATGGGCCATCAAGGACCCACTTCACAACTCATCATCCCATTGTGAGATGCTCCGCCCAGGGGGAGGAGCCAAGCATTCCCACCTGGATATAATGGGATTTGGGACAGGACAAGCAGCCTTTACCTACTGGATTCCCAGAGGACCAGAGCTACCAGAACTTTCTACAGGATCACTGCTTCAGGAAGAGCACCTCACCTGGACTGCTTCCACCACCCTGCTTAGGTTGTATTCTGACTCTGTCAATGGTCTTTTGTATTATTGCATTTATTTTATTTTACTTTTTTACTTTTCTTCTTATTAAATTGTATTTCTGACTTGGAGCCTCTCACTTGTTTTGCTTTCAAATCACAACGCACACACATGCGTGTATCAGCAAAGCTTTCAGAGAAATGATGGCTAGCATTTTACTGAGTCTTCACCACTTCAACCTTTTAGAAAGTCCTGTCCTGTGTTAAACACTTATTTAACAAAATGCACATCTTTACAACAAGGTAACACCTGCTAGAGGTTCCATGAAATAGTGGTGACTGGAGAAGTGCAGCAATTCTCTCTTTGACAGGAATAACTTATCAGTCATCCTTTATCAAGTATAAACCCACAGTGATTCTACAGCATCTGAAAAGTCTAGGATTTTACTCTAGGATTTGTTTGGGAACAATACTAAATTAATATTACAGGGCCTTAGATATGTTATAAATGTATATTATAAAGTTGGCTTTTTGCAAGATGTGTGCTATATGTTGTGGTAAGGATATAGGATATAAGTTTTTTTATTTCTGCTATTAGCAAAGAAGATTAGGCATAGTGGTAATAGTTGATGTAAGTATGCTTAAACTGTCTGTTTAGTCAGAATAACATCCAGTGAACATATAAAGAAGACTCTGCTACTGATATACCAGCTATCAGCATCTTCCATCTGAAGACAGTATGGACCAAGGCCCAAGCTGGAGGTGATAATGAAGACACAGCCAAGAAACACCATGCTCTAAAAAGGTGGCCCCAAGGAGGGACTGAGCAAAACAGTTCCTGGAATATGGAAACTAGTTTATGGAAAAAATATGAATATTCACGAAACTGATGCAATAGAAAAGGTATTTAACGAATGCCTCTGATATAGCAGGGTGTGGACTTGGCTGAATACCAAGTCATTGTACTTTGCTTTTTTCTCTCCTAATTGTCTTAATTTTTTATTAAATCTATATCTTAAAATTTACCAAGAAAGTGAACATCATTTTTCACCTGTTGTGCACAGCACAGTGACTCTGACATGAGGCTTTTCCTTTCCACCAGGAGAACAGGTAATAGGCATGGAATATTTCCTCTCTGCCCCCATAATAACAAATTTAAAAGACAGAAAGGAAGACAAAGATGGATGCTTGATTCATAGGTTTTCAGGATTCTTTTGAAAATTTGTCCAAAAAGTTAAACACTAGTATACTTTTTCTTATTTTATATAATAATATTGATTAATATATATATTCTTGATGACACTCTCAGTGTCATGAGATATTCAAATAATCAATCTCTAACAAACCTAAGCCCCCTCATTTCCACATACATGCCAAATCTTATAGAGTTTTTAAAATATTAACACTGCTGCCTAATTATCCTTTTTCTCCAGTCTGCAGAATTCCAGATAAATGCCTCTGCTATCTTCTTGTATCAGTGATATAATTGTATAATATTTTAGATGAATGTTGCATTTTGTGATAAAAATAGGGTAAAAATTCGTGTATAAAATAATAATTCGATGTATAATGAAACAAAGCTAAAGTAAAATTGTAAAATCCAATAGAAGGGTAACCGTTCTCTCTCAGCCTGCTAATCTCAGTTGAAAAGACAGGACGAAAGTCATCAACTTAGACAAAAGACACTGGCCAACCCTGATAAGAATCGCTTCCTCGCCAAGGCAAGGAGAAATTCCTTCCTGACGTCGATGCCAATTTCATCAACTTTCTGGTGCCACGAGCGGAATGAAATCAACATAAGACAGACCCTTGGAATTGACATAAGAAAGGAGCCTTCCCGGAATGAGACAACTAGACTTGATGAGGTCCGGGAGGGCCATCGAAAAGAAATCCGGACTATTCAACCCACCTTGGACACCTGGACTGCCTAAGGGCAGAAAATTCCTATAAAACGGTGGACTGAGAGCTGCACTGGCGTGGACTAGGGCGTCTGGTACATCGGTGCGGACCTCTATCCACCCAGCGCGCGCTGACAATTTCCTATTTTTGTGGTTTTTCTCTTTTTCAGGTGCTCGATATTCTGTTATTAATAAATTGTCATTTATTAACCTGAAATTTGCCTTTGCATTTATAACAGATTTGGTGCCGTGACTCGGATTCGGAGGAAGCTGCGGGGACCTGCGATCCAGGAGGGTACCCCCGCTGATTTCGGCGGCCTGGTGAGTGAGGAGACCCCGCGGCTCCACCCGAACCTCCGAACCAAATTTAGGAGCGAGAAAACCACAAAAATAGGACAGGGGAAAAGAACGGATCCGGGGGCAAGGAGAGCTCGGGAAGGCAAAGGGCCTTCGGAAAAGCCGCGGCTTGCAATTGCTCGTAAAACGTCTACGTGCACGAAGACATCCACGCAGGAAAAGGAGCTGTAAGTACTGCTGGTTGAGCGGGTGATTGGGCGAGTGTGTGAGACGTGATCTGATCACGGAGCGAGTGCGGACTTCAAGGTCGCAGTTCCGTCTTTTCCCGCGAGGGGAGCGGTCGGCCGCGAAGGAAGCGATTTCGTGTGAAACTCTCTTACATTGCTTGTCAAAACCGGGACGAGGGAAGTCTCGGGGACCGATCACGGAGTGGGCAAAAAGGGGAAGGGTACGTCCTGTTGAGCTCGGGAATCGGTAAACCCTTTTTGCCAGCGGACCAAGGTAAGGGTCCAAAGAGAATCCGAAAGGATTGAGAGCCGATCAGGAACCCTCGGCACAGCTCGCTGGAGGGGGAGTGATCGAAAAAAGCCCCATCCCCTGAGAAACAACCAAAGACACAACGCACAGGCAGAAAAGTCGACTTGCAGGGAATTTCGAAGATTTGGTAAGGAAATTCGCGAAATATGGGACAGAAAAAGAGTAAGCCCCAGAAAAAAACCTCAGAAAGCCCCCCCTCTGGTAAGGGAAAGGGAACCATGAAAATCCCTCGAAATAGTCCCTTGGGGTGGATGTTGGAGCACTGGGGAGATTGTCCACAGAGGAAAGAGAAATCTAAGGAGAGAATGATTTACTATTGCATGGATGTGTGGGGTGGAGAGAAATTGGGGGAACACCTTACATGGCCGGTAATGGGATCATTTGAAAGCTGGACATGTAGTAAGTTAAATCGCTATGTGAAAAACAAGAGCCCCTCGAACCCCGAGGAGAGGGAATATGCCCGGCTTTGGTTAAACACCCGAGCTGGTTTATTCCCGATAAAACAGAAAGGGCGGCCCGGAACTGGGACCGAGCCCTGGGAGCCCCTAGATCACCTCCCACCTCCCTACATTGGGCTGAATTCCCCACCCTCTCCAGAGCAAGTGGTGCCCACAGCCCCTTCCGATCCTCCAAACCAGCTTTTGGGGGCACAGGCATCTCAGGTGGGGAGTCATGCCTCCCCTCCATTGTCCCCACTGGCAGCTCCCTCCCTGCCACCCCCGCTCCTGCCTCTCCCGTCTGGCCTGGGTCCGTCGGCGGCGCCCCCGCCGATAGATGCCATGACCGCGGGAGCCCCCTCTGAGATCCCGTCTGTGTCAGCTTGGGGGCACTCTCGGTCACCTTTTCCGCCGCCACCAGGGTTACTCCGAGCGGAGGAGAGACCCCCCTCGGCTGCACAGGCGGCAGTCCCGCCCCCGCAGTCCGGGAAAGGGAGACAACCCACTGCTACCAGTTCTCCCCCTGCTAGCAGAACCCGATTGAAAGCAAGGAGGATGAGTGATGAATGGGGAGAGAATGAGAATGTGGGACACAGTTTACTTCCATTAAGGGAAGTACCAACGGCCCCAGGGATCATTGGATTTGTAAATGTGCCTCTCAATACAGGAGACGTAAGAGCGTTCAAAAAGGAAATGGGGCGATTGTTGGATGATCCTTTTGGTGTAGCGGACAGGTTGGATGAGTTCCTAGGGAGCAGCATTTATACATATGAGGACCTGATGGCAATCCTGAGGTCTTTATTCAATAGTGAGGAAAGAGAGATGATAAAACAGGCGGGTATCAGAGACTGGGACCGGAGGAACCCACAGGGGACACCTGGGGATCAAAAGTGGCCCAGCTCTAGCCCAAACTGGAATGCACAAACAGAGGACGGGAGAAGGAGCATGGTAGATCTAAGGAACATCATAATTCAGGGCATCCGGGAAGCTGTCCCAAGGGGTCAGAACATTAGCAAGGTTTTCAATGAATGTCAGGGGAAAGATGAATCCCCCACTGAATGGATTGAGCGATTAAGGCGAAGTCTACAGATATATTCTGGGACGGACCCTAATTCCCCTGTGGGGGAAGTCCTGCTCAAAACTCAGTTTGTGGCAAGGTCATGGGAGGACATTCGGAAAAAATTGGAAAAGATAGAGGGTTGGCAGGACAAAAGCTTGCAGGAATTGTTGCGGGAAGCCCAGAAAATATACATGAGGAGGGAGGATGAAAAGCAGAAAGTACAAGCTAAGGTTTTGGTAGCCGCGGTGAAGGAGGTCCAGAGACAGGAACAGGCTTCGGGGAAATATAAAACCTTACCCCGAAAGTCTCAAGGCCCCCGAAAAGCAGCCCCAGACACGAGAAGGGAACTGCCCGAGTGCTACTATTGCAAAAGGATAGGACACCTTCGAAGGGACTGCAAAAAGAGAATGAAAGATGAAAAAGTATTTCAGGAAGATTAGGGGTGTCAGGGGCTCTTCACCTTGGGGACCAGGACATCTAACGAGCCCCTGGTAAAACTGAAAGTGGGTCCCCAGCGTCAAGAAACCGTTTTTCTGGTGGATACCGGGGCAGAAAGGAGCACTTTACAAAATCTACCAATAGGGTGCACGGTCGGTAAGGAGAAAGTTGTGGTGGTGGGTGCAAAAGGGGATCCCTTTAAAGTACCTGTGATAGAAAGCGTGGAGATTGAATCAGAAAATAAAGTCTGCCTAGGGAATTTGTTGTTGGTAGAGGAAGCTGATTACAACTTGCTAGGGAGAGATATGATCATAGCTCTTGGAATTAGCATAGTTGTAAGAAGTTCCGATCTTGTGGTGAAAATGTTTAAACTCACTGAGAAGGATGAGGCAGACATCAATCCAGAGGTATGGCACTCTAAAGGGGAGGTGGGGAAGCTAGAAATAGACCCTATTCATATTATAATCGAGAACCCCGGGGACCCTATACGGGTCAAACAGTATCCCATTCCCCTGGAAGGGAGAAAGGGATTGAAGCAGGTTATCGATGACCTCTTGAAGGGAGGAACAATAGAGCCATGCATGTCCCCCCATAACACCCCTATACTGGCTGTAAAGAAGGCAGATGGAAGCTATCGGTTAGTTCAGGATTTGAGGGCAGTGAATGCCCGAACCAGGACTAGGTTTCCGGTAGTGGCCAATCCGTATACTTTGTTGAATCGGCTTACGCCTGAGGATGTGTGGTATAGTGTGATTGACCTGAAGGATGCATTTTGGACTTGCCCTTTGGATGAGAAAAGCAGGGATTACTTTGCTTTTCAGTGGGAGGACCCCGATACCAACAGAAAACAGCAGTTGAGATGGACGGTGCTTCCGCAAGGATTTGTAGAATCCCCTAATCTATTCGGGCAGGCCCTGGAGCACCTCTTGACTCAGTTTACCCCAAAGGCAGGGACGAAATTGTTGCAGTATGTGGATGATCTGCTAATAGCAGGATCTTCAAAGGAGCGGGTGAGGGAATGTACAGTGGAATTGTTAAACTTTATTGGAGCTAAGGGTCTGAAAGTTTCAAAATCCAAACTGCAGTTCACGGAGCCCGAAGTGAAGTACCTGGGGCATTGGCTGTCCCAAGGGAAAAAGAAATTGGACCCTGAGAGAGTCGCGGGAATTATAGCATTGCCCGCGCCAAAAACTAAAAGGCAAATACGCCAATTGTTAGGGCTCCTGGGATACTGCAGGCAGTGGATTGAGGGTTTCAGTGAAAAGGTAAAATTTCTGTATGAAAGATTAAACACCGACAGGGTGAAGTGGACCGAACAGGATGAATTAGATTTTCAAAAATTAAAAGAGGTTCTCATGACAGCCCCAGTACTGACCCTTCCAGATGTGAATAAAGAATTCCAGTTGTTTGTAGATGTTAGTGGGCAAACTGCACAGGGAGTCCTGACTCAGGAATGGGCCAACAAAAAGAAACCCATAGGATTTTTATCAAAAATCCTGGATCCTGTGAGTCGAGGTTGGCCTACGTGTTTGCAGGCTATAGTTGCAGTGGCACTCCTGGTGGAAGAGGCGAAAAAGATTACCTTCGGAGCCTCTCTGGTAGTTTACACCCCTCACAATGTGAGAAACATTCTGCAACAAAAAGCGGAAAAGTGGCTGACCGATTCCAGGCTTCTGAAATATGAAGCCATCCTAATCAGCTCCCCAGGATTGGAGTTGAAAACCACCTCGGCACAAAACCCTGCACAGTTCATGTTTGGAGACCTTTCTGAGGAACTGTTGCATGATTGTGCTGAGATCGTGGAACTTCAGACAAAAGTAAGATCAGATTTGGAGGATCAGGAATTGGAGGGGGGAGAGAAATGGTTTGTGGATGGGTCGGCAAGAGTAGTCGAGGGGAAAAGAAAATCAGGATACGCAGTGGTGGATGGCAGAACAGGAAGAGTGGTGGAATCGGGTCCCCTAAGACCCGAATGGTCGGCCCAGGCTTGTGAGCTTTATGCTCTCCTGAGAGCTCTCAAAGGGTTAAAGGGAAAGAAGGGGACCATATTCACTGATTCTCGGTATGCGTTTGGGGTGGTTCACACTTTTGGGAAAATTTGGGAAGAAAGGGGCTTGATAAACACAAAAGGAAAAGGTTTGGTCCACGGCGAAATGATTCGACAAATCTTGGAGGCAATCAGGGAACCAAAAGAGATTGCGGTGGTGCATGTAAAAGGGCATCAGGTCGGGTTGCAATTTCAGACGCGTGGGAATAACCTGGCTGACCAAGAGGCAAAAAGGGCAGCATTACTCACAGTAAGAATCCCCGAGGTGATTGGGGAGGAAAACTCCGGAATCCAAATATGTCCCTCTGAAAGGGACATTGAAGGATTCAAAGAGATGGGAGGGGCATTGGAGATGGGAAAATGGAAATTACCGGATGGAAGGGAATTGGTCCCGAAAGGGGTGGCCAGAGGGATCCTGAGACGCCTGCACGAACAGACCCACTGGGGAACACGGGCATTGGCTGACCAGTTTCTGAAATTCTTTGGGTGCAAGGGGATCTTTGAGTTGGCAAAACAAGAGGTACAGGGGTGCGTGACTTGCCAGAAAGTGAATCGATCCAGATCCAGACAAGCGGCTTGGGGAGGTCGTCCGATTTCATACCGGCCGTTTGAAAGGATCCAGGTGGATTTCACTGAATTACCAAAGGTCGGGAGGTATAGGTACTTATTGGTTATTGTGGACAAATTGACACATTGGGTAGAGGCGTACCCAAGGGCAAAAGCCACGGCTCAAACGGTTTCCAAAGTATTATTAGAGGAAATAGTCCCCAGGTATGGAATAGTGGATTGCATAGATTCAGATCAAGGGACTCATTTTACCTCGAAAATCATAAAACAATTAACCGAGGCCTTGGGAATCAGATGGCAATATCACACCCCCTGGCACCCTCAAAGTTCAGGGCAAGTAGAAAGAATGAATCAGACCTTAAAAACTCAGTTGGCAAAACTCATGCTGGAAACTAAGATGTGTTGGGTAAAATGCCTTCCCCTTGCTTTGTTGAACATAAGAACCATGCCTCATTCTGATACGGGACTGTCCCCCTTTGAAATGTTGTATGGGATGCCATACAAACATGGAATGCCTGTGGGACATCCCCGAGTCGAGGATGTGCAGTTACAACCTTATCTCATCACTGTAAACAAAAATTTACAGGAGCTCAGAAGGCGTGGACTCGTCCCCCAAAGTGGCCCTCTCGGATTTGCAATTCATCAGATTCGGCCCGGAGATAAAGTGTTAATCAGGACTTGGAAAGAGATTCCTCTCGCCCCGCAGTGGGAAGGGCCGTTCCTGGTACTACTCACGACTGACACCGCAGTTCGAACCGCTGAGAAGGGTTGGACTCATTCATCAAGGGTGAAAAAGATCGGAGACCCAAAAGCCTCGGACTGGAAGGTCACCACCCCTCCTGGAGAGCTCAAAATCAAACTCAGGCGTCAACCTAGATGACCGACCAGATAAGTTGTAATACCCCAGGTTGTGAGTGCTTTCCTTTCATTCACTTTGAATGTGTGTACTGTAAACAGGTTTGGGTCACCCATTGTTGGAGAAGGAGTCGACCTAAAGGTCTGTGCACTAACTGTCTAATCGAAGAGCAGGTTAACACAGACCGCCTCTTAGTACTTGCCACTCGGGCCGGACTTTTTGAATTAGATTCTCCTGAGTGGTATCAGATTTTCAAAAAGGGAATAAAGGGAAAATTGGACGCTAAAGCAGAACCCTTAGCAATTGAGTGCCGGAGGACCATCAAGGTACCTTGCCGAGGAGATACAATCAAATTATCCCGGTGGGCAACCTATAAGAGAAGGTTTGCCATCAGGACCACACGGGCCCCTGAAGCAAACCCTTGCTGTCGGGAAGATGGTTTACCCCGCCGTATGTTCCCATACGGGCGATGGGCAAGGCAGAGGGGTTTTTCGGTGGGGAATCCTGACGGTCCTGAGCCTAGCCGTGTGCTGGGCCAAGGGGGCCCTTCCAGAGGCGCTCCTGGGAGAGAATCCTCCCGCGAAGTGTGAATGGTGCTTAACAGCACCAGAAACCGGGCCGATAATGGATTGTCCTCTAAAAAGGCAGTTGGGTGATTGTTGGGCTAATGGCACTCGATTTCACCTTTGTGAATTAGAAAGAAGGGTCCGGTGCCAACGCTCAGGGGCAAGTCCTAAGGGCGGGCTGTTCAGGGATCCTGCTCACTCACTCGTTAGACGAAGGCGGGAACTCGAAACTACTTACCCGGTACCAACATGTCAACAATGTAACAAAACTGTATGGATGGGAGGAAAAAGGCAATCTACCTTCCTTGCCTACTATAAGGTGAACCCCCTGTGCTACGACAAAGCGAAACTAAAAATATGTAATATGGGTGGAAAATTGTATTGGGAAGGGAGGAATCTCAAACATGAGGAAACGGGTTTCTTGGACTCAGAACCCATCATTTTCGAGTTATTGCCTCCGGGAGATAAGCGTGTATGTTTGCAGTTTGACCAAGTTTTTTGTTTTTCAAGGGACGAGGAAGGGATGGACCCTGAAAGTAAAATGAAACAGGTAACATTGGAACTCAGAAAAAAGGAAGCTGAGGCCAGAAAGAGGAGAATTGAGCAGGAAAGGTTGAAATCGCTCAGTGAACAGTACGAGCAATTGGAAAGGCAATACGGGGATGGGGGATTTCCGGCCCCTAACCAAAACCTCTTTGTAGAACTAATGCAGGAGATAGCCACTGAATTGGGGCTGACGGATTGCTGGATTTGTGGGGGATTAAAGTCAGCCGAAAGGTGGCCCTGGAAAGGAGAAGGATTAGCCCCGGAACAACTTCTAAAATGGGAAAGCTCTAAATTGTCAAAAATAGTAAAGAGACCGGAGGGATGGATTTTGGAAAAAAGGATAGTAGGAACTATCTGCATCAGCCGGGAGGGGAAGGAGTTCACCGACCTGGTGGGTTATACTCCTTGCATAAATACCCTAACGGTGAATGACAAAACACGGGTCTGGCAACCTGAACCACCCTCCGGATATTGGAGCCAAATTCGAGAAAAAGATTGTGAGTGGTTTGAGACTATGGGACTTTGTTGGCACAAAAGTCCCGGGGCTAATCCATTTCAGGCACTAGCGGGACTGAGAGAGTACTGGGACGAGCCGGGGAGAACCAATATAGGCTGGAAAGCTCCAGATGGGATATATTGGATTTGTGGAAAGAAGGCTTATAGCGAACTTCCCCGGAAATGGAAGGGGTCCTGTACCCTAGGAATGATAAGACCCTTCTTTTTCACCTTGCCTAGAGCTGAAAGCAGTTTGTTAGGAGCTCCTCTGTTCGAAACATTAAACCGACAGAGAAGGGAGATAAGACGGGTGCTACCCATAGCCGGAGGCAACCAGAAATGGGGGGAGGAGGAGTGGCCCGCTGAAAGAATCATTGAGTATTATGGGCCAGCCACCTGGGCTAACGATGGCAGTTGGGGATATCGAACACCTATTTACCTCCTGAATAGGCTGATTCGGTTGCAAGCAGTGGTAGAAGTGGTTTCTAACCACACCTCAGAGGCCTTGGAACTCCTGGCAAAGCAGCATTCACAAATGAGGGCTTTTGTGTATCAAAATCGGCTTGCCCTGGACTACCTGCTAGCAGAGGAAGGAGGGGTCTGCGGCAGATTCAATGAATCAGAATGCTGCATCGAAATCGATGACTATGGGGAGACTATAAAAGGGTTAGCACAGGAAATCAAAAAGGTGGCACATGTGCCAGTCCAGAAGTGGAATTCAATTCTTCAGGCTTCATGGTGGGACCAGCTGTTCGGACAGGGGGAATGGTGGAAGAAGGTAATATTCTTTATAACATGCTCCATTGCAGGCATTGTCTTCCTCCCGTGTCTGATCCCTTGTTTCATTCGACTGATACATTCAGTCGTCCAAGGGATGCAAATAGCATCCCTTCCCATAGATCCAGAGGCAGCACAAGGGAAAACTGTGTCCAAAATAATGAAACTTGAGGAAGAAAAAGGTAAAAGAAGGGCGGCAGAGGCCCTAAAGGAATTCGAAAAGGAGCGGAAGCTCCAACAAGGTGATGAATCCTCTCAGGAGGACTGGGAAGAATGTGACTTTTTAAACTAAAATTAAGGTCAATAAAGGGAGAAAAACGAATTTTTAATTTGATGAATTATTAGGTGGGGGACTGTGATAAAAATAGGGTAAAAATTCGTGTATAAAATAATAATTCGATGTATAATGAAACAAAGCTAAAGTAAAATTGTAAAATCCAATAGAAGGGTAACCGTTCTCTCTCAGCCTGCTAATCTCAGTTGAAAAGACAGGACGAAAGTCATCAACTTAGACAAAAGACACTGGCCAACCCTGATAAGAATCGCTTCCTCGCCAAGGCAAGGAGAAATTCCTTCCTGACGTCGATGCCAATTTCATCAACTTTCTGGTGCCACGAGCGGAATGAAATCAACATAAGACAGACCCTTGGAATTGACATAAGAAAGGAGCCTTCCCGGAATGAGACAACTAGACTTGATGAGGTCCGGGAGGGCCATCGAAAAGAAATCCGGACTATTCAACCCACCTTGGACACCTGGACTGCCTAAGGGCAGAAAATTCCTATAAAACGGTGGACTGAGAGCTGCACTGGCGTGGACTAGGGCGTCTGGTACATCGGTGCGGACCTCTATCCACCCAGCGCGCGCTGACAATTTCCTATTTTTGTGGTTTTTCTCTTTTTCAGGTGCTCGATATTCTGTTATTAATAAATTGTCATTTATTAACCTGAAATTTGCCTTTGCATTTATAACAGATTTCAACAAAATAAAATGAAATTTTTAAAACTTTCAAGCTAGCTCCAGGATTTCTCCTGGAGGGAAATGTAGGGATGAACCAAGCATTTGTTTCCTGTCCCACTTTGCCATTTACAACCCCTGCAAACATGCTTCCCTCAAACAGCATCACCTTTCCCGAGCTGAAGTGAGACTGTGGCCCTATATATTGCCTTTTAATGCCTCTCTCTGTTTTACTTTCCCCGCTTTTCCAAATCCTTGCATCTTGCCCTCCACCCAGTTTGAGTGAACTGCTAAAACTAATTTTCACCCTGTGATGAGGTGACAACTGATGAACGGTGGTTGTGTATAATTGATTTCTTTTTAAACCAATGACTCTTTTACGTTCCAAGGAGAGAGAAAACGCTCCTCTCTATCGGAGACACAATGCATTTTTGGCTGAGTTAAAATAACCTCCTCCATGACTGACATGACATTACTCTCACTATTTCCTCTATGATTATATGATCTCTGCCATATCTGGGATGGAAAATCCACGTGCCATGCCAGTTATACAGTACATTCTAGTAAGGGGTCATTTCACAGGGCAGTATTAAATTAGTTTCCAAGACTATAACAAACTACAAAGTGGCCAGTTTTGCTGGCTGGCTGGAGACACTAATGAAATCGAGAAAATGCAGTTGTCATTTGCAGTGGGACTTGATTCTTGTCAGTAAAGACCTCTTCTGAGAATCACAGGTTTGGCAGAGAAAATGTGACAGTGAGAGGAATGCAACTGGAAAATCATTCATAAGCTTTTCCCAGTCTATTACTGTATCTCACTTAATGGAACTAAAGTGCTCTTGAAAGCACAGTCTTTTCTACCGTATCAGTTGACCTCATCCCTTGCAAATGGAGGTATTAATTTTGCTTAGAAAACTATTCCTTAAAACAGGGAACCAGGAAACACTGCTGATATAATTTACAGTTTAATGAGAACTTAATATGTGAACAAGCTGGGCAAAGTTAAACCCAGCTACCTCCAGGCTTGAGTGGCTTGGCTGGAGAGGGCGTTTCAGGGCAGACCTAAACACCCACTAAATACCTACTAAATACCCACTTTGGTCTGGCAGGGGCAGAGCACAGCCATTATTGGCTTTGGGCTTCAGAGTCTAAACACCAGGTCGGAGCTCCCAGCCTCCTGCTCTGTCCTGTTTGAATTCTCACACACATCTTGGTTTCAGTCTTCGCCAGAGGGAGGCTGGATGCTTTATTTAGACCGGCCTGAAAATAGTCACCAATGAGTCCCTGAAACAAGCAAAGAAAAGAACGGATTACCCTGAAGGAAACCCCAGTAAATCACCACTGAAAGCTGCAAGGAACACAGGCTGATTGCCTTCACTGCCTCTACATAAAAACACACATTTGGAAAGGAACAAACCATTGCAGCAGTAGCAGCACTTCACCCTTCAGTAAACCCAAGCCACCAAGGATCTCACTTCTACAATGTATCTGTACTGCCCTTATCCCTAGCTAGCAGGTGAGGATACTAGAATGCTATGTATAAGGTAACTTTATGGAATAACAGGAGGGAAAACCCTTTCCTTTTTCACACTCCGCAGCTTTGCAAAGTTGTTTTGTCTCCTTTCCTTATCAGGCCTATGAATTCTCGGTTCCTGGAGAAAAGCCAGTTTATATAGTTTCATTTAAAAAAGACCTTTTAATAATAGATCAGTGAATATTCCCTGTAGGGAACATCACCAGTTTGTCTATTTATGGAAGCAGACTTGAGGAATTTTGTAAAAATACAGATATTTTGAAGATAAGACGAAATGATCAAACTTACCCAAAGTCAGCTGAATATTTTTTAAAGACTGAACCCAAGATAACAGGGGGGGATTGGAAGGGATTTAGATTTGGTATCCTACTAACAAATCCATCAGTGTTCCTCTATTTCCTCTGAAATCCTTTAAATTAGATTAATAGAGTTGATCTGTTTTGTGTCTAACCCAGTCTTCAACTCGCTCTCCCTCTGACAAAGCCATTAACTTGGATAAGCCTTACAGTACATGTAATCCTGATTTTTCCTACATCTGTCTTGCAGGTTCACATATTTGACCTGTATCTGCACTAATTGTTTGAAATATCTGTAAAGTCTATCTCCTTTTATAAGGCTAGAAAGCACAGTGGATTTAGGGATTTGCATAGATATTAAAATAACTCAAGTTGTTAAAAGTCTCTCCCTGCACAAGCTCTATTACATTCTTGGAATGAGATATTCCATTCTGGTCCTGCAAACAAAATATATTTATTCATTGCAAAAAGAATAGCATTTGCTCTTTGAAAGTCATTCAAAAGAGTAACATTGATTCAGTTCCTTTTAAAAACAAAGGCCTGTGTTGGAAGCACGCTGTTTTAATAAAAAATATGATTAATTTTGCTTACTATTTGATCAGTTATAACCAGCTGATTCATCATTTCTAATGTGACAGCATATTTTGCTACTTTAAAAAAAGGGAGAGGCCAAATAGCTGATCCTACAATCTGCCACGTCCAACATCTGCAATACTGACAAGACGTGAGCTGAGTACTTACCTTATTTTCCATATTGCCTAATCTCTGTTATACAACTTGAGTTTTATGGTTTGGGATTACTATATCTAAAAATGGAAGCACTGTAAAACTGGCTGCAGTTGCTAAACTTCACCTGACTCAGTAATTCTCATGAGATTCTCGCATCACCCATGATTTCCCTGCGGAGCTAAATTCCAGCATTGATTTTAGTGGCTGAATATCAAGTGTGCAAATACAGGTGGTTTTGTGCAGTGTCATCTGCAGCAGGCAGTGCTGGGGAATGTGAGGCAGAGGCTCTCACACACTCCTGCATCCATGCTTCACTCACCCATGTATTTTCCTGAGGCAGATTGCCTTTCTCCAGCCACCCTCTCCAGCCTACTAAGCTCTGTCCATAGTTATTAGCTCAAGTACAGCTTGAGTGCAAGAAGATCTATTGCCTCCAATATTTGAATTCCTTCCAATACTTTTTTCCCCAGAAGAGATTTATTGCTTCCAACTGGCCCATCTGTGTGAGACTGAGCTGTGTGCATGAGACTGGCCTGGCTTAGGAGGACCTCAGGGATGGCCAGGCTGGACTCACAGGGAGGGGAACCAAAGGTAACCTTTGCCAGCAGACAGGGCTGTGCCTGGGACAGTTTTGAAGTATGCAGAGCAGGAGAAATATGTGGGTATACACAAATCACTACTCCTATTTCAAGCAACTTTATAAATTAAACTTCTAGGATGGATGTCTCTCTGATCAGTAATACCAATACCATAAAATAGATGAAAAGTAAATTCTCACAAAGCACACAGTGACATCTATTTCAGCAGGAATAAATGGCTATAAAATGGGGTTTTCATACAGAAAAGAAAACTAACATGTGATTTCAAGTTTGGTTCAGCATCAGTATCATGAAACCTGTTAAAATCCTCAACTTTTTATCAACAATCTTTGATTGTATTTACCTTGAATAATTTTATTCTTCACCAGTTTGAAATGCATAAATTAAATGTTTTGCATTGGGGTCCAAAGGGATCAATTACTTATTATCAATTAAGCATTTTTATCAGCCAGCGTTCTTAAATTTGACTTTCTCACTATCAAAAATTAACTATTGGTACTACTCTAAAACCAAGCAGTAGAATAATATCTTCATGTATTAATCTCTTTATTACAGAAGCAGCAACAAAAATATTCTAAGTAGTCCTAATAATGCCAAAAAAAAAAAAACCACCCAAAAAAAACCCAAACACCAAAAAACCCCAACCAACCAAAAACCAAAAAAACCAAAACAAACAAACAAACAAACAAAAAACACAAAACAAAACAAAACAAAAAAAACCCAAACAAACAAACAAACAAAAACACCTCAGTGACTTCTGTCCTTTTTGGTTTGTCTCCTATGAAAATGTTACCTACGTATGATAAAAATGGTATGAAATATATCTGTAAAGTAAAAACTGGCAAAAATCTCTGCTTTAGTTTATGTTGTACACAAAGGAAAAAGAGACTCCTTTGTCACATATGCATTAGAAGTAAAATTTCTATTGTGCTGACATCGATGTCAAATTCTGAACAGTTTCAGCTGAGCAAGGATTAAATTTCAGAAGTTTGTTTTATGCCAGATAACAACTTCTCCATCTAAATCACATGTTCCATAAAACACTGTGATGATCTCTGGGTTTTGTCAAAGGAACTGTTCAGCTCTCTGGCTGGATCAAAGCTATCCTTGCCCCTGTCATAATAATTAATTAGGTATTAGTAATTGTTAATTAAGCATTATTCTTAAAATCCTTATTGTATTTGAACTTGGCATAATACTGGCTCAGAGAATTTTACATTACTGTTTGGTAAAATGTTTTTGCACCTCAGAATGTGACATTAAAAAAAAATCATTCCAAATGACAAGAGATTTTCTTAATAGATCATTTTCTGGTGTTAATGATGTTCATACCAGCTTTTTGAGGCATATAATGAAAGTGCCTAAAATATGGACCTTTGCTTCCCTGGGTAATCATTGTTTGGAATGTGCTTCTGCAGAGATGTTCTGATTCATTCCTTGGGGAGTGTGAACTGAATAGGGAGCTCTTCTCTAAAATACACTTCAGTACAGTACAGTAGAGTACACTACCTCTTTTCCTCTAAAATATACTACAGTACAGTAGAGGTTTTAAATTTGACTCTGTGAAAATATCATAGTGTGGCCAGTATGCCTTCAAATGCCAGGAACAGCAGGCATGGGACTGTCAGTTGCTTCTAATATTTAATGGTAATTCACTTTCTTTATTCTGCCAGATTACACTTGGCTGTTTGTTAATTTGTATCTTTAAGGCTCTCCAAGCAAAGTGCACTCTGAGGGTACAACAGGCAAATGGGGAAGACTTAAAAATCCTCTTTTTAAAAAGGCTTATGCTCAGATATGTTTTGGGTTTTTTTAAGTATGTTGATATATAGACAATATACATGTACATATCATAGTTAGGAAGTTAACCTTTAACACCTATTTCACTCCCAGGCCCAGGCCAGCTTTGGGACTATTTTCTTTTCTTAACCCTTTTTAGATCATTCAGTACACAATCTACTGTGTGACAATCATATAAAACTGTGTCAGACTCAGGCAGTGACTTTAATTGTGTCACAAATGTAATGTGACATGAGCAATGCACCCTGGTGTTGCAAGGAATAACACAATGTGTCACAGTGGCAATGTGTAAATTAGGCTTCTCCAAGTGCCATTGTTATGGAAACTGTGGCCTTCAAATGAAGCTATTGCCAGGAGTGCAGGAATCTGAGCCCAGGAGCAGCTCTGCCCTGGGATTTGGTCATGCCCGCACTGAATTCTTTCCGGTGATCTGTAAATAATGTAACAATGCTTCTAACTCTCCCAGATAGACTTCAGAAGATTTTAATCTAACGGTTGTTCTAAAGGTGTTTATATGTATCAAAAATCTACAAGACTGCAGATATGTTTTTTTTTTTTTTTTCTCATCAAGGTGCAGTTCATCTGCCAGAGAGGGAATTCTGCTTCTTTCCTCCCCACATCTGTAAATATTCCTGTGCATATAAGGATTTCAACTACACTGTGTATGCCACATATTCTACTTTGAATTCAAATTTCTGTGAATCATGTTCCCCAATATTTCTACAACTGGGATAGATATTAATCTAACATTTTGAAAGAGACAATAATTGGATGTCTCTTGCGTGATGGCATGGAACATTTAAATTGCACCCATCTCTATATTTTGAAGTTTAATGCCTCAGTCTATGTGATAGTTATAGACTGACTCCAGTCAAGAGACTCTTTTGTTTTGTTCATTAAAAAGAGGTTTTAATATGTGCTTGGTGTGCTTGATTAGAAAAGCTAACAAACTTCCACTGTCTATAGCTGATAATAAAGTGATATTCAGTGGACTGGGATCTTTGCGTGAGACAGTCATTTAGGACTGGGAGAACTGTACTCATAGAGCTTGGTTAAATGTTATTACAATTCGGGTTCATTAATTTTTCTAATTAATCTGATTGATTTAAAGTAGCTGCAAAGCTCAGTTGGAAAATCAGGACAACAAAGTCATTGAAAAATCAGCTGACTACGGAAAAAGATCTGGAAACTTGCTACTCTAAAAGATGAGACCAAAAAAGAGAAAACCAACAGAAGAGTCCTGCCCACAGTCACAAACCTGGTTAGAATGTTTAGTCCCCCACTGCCCAGAGCTAAACCATCCCTAATGGTATTAGTTCCAGCTCACTTAAATAAGTCAATTAGGTAATGTCTTTTCTGGTCTGGCTTCCCATTCCTTTGCTTTTGAAAGCCAAGGATATGTTTGGCATTTTGTAAGTGGGAGTGGTGACCATTCGATATAAAATTCAGAGCAAGGCCTGAGCCCAGCACTTGTGGTCCAAACCAGTGGGAATATTTTAGGGCTACCAGCAAACTCCATGAGGCTCCAGCAGCTTCAAAACCTGTCCTTGCTGGAGCTGTGCTGGTGAAAATGTGCTGAAGATTCAGCACCCCATTTATGTTGGACTTTGTGTGATTGTAGGCTGGGCCTGTGGACTGAGTGCCGTCAGTAACTGGAGTGCACTGCTGCATTCCTGAACATCCGGGTTTAGTCTGAAAGGAATCCAGTTTGACACAGAATGGGAAGTGGGTGTAATTGGAAACTCCTCTTTAAGAACACTCCTATTCCAAGCTGAAGTATCAAGGCAGACTTGCCCATTTATCTCTTTGCAGGTCAGTCTGGCTAATAACCTTTCCATTCCCGAGGTCATTGTGCCATGATCAATATATCAATATTTTCTGTTAGCTACTACCACAGATGTCTTTTGCATGGCTGAACTGCTGAAGTGGGACATAGTCACTCTGTGTGTATTGGAGCTTCCATCCAAGTCTGGCATTTAGGGTGTTTGGGGTTTCCTTTTTTAATCATATCCAATTAGTGGGCTTCTTTTATACTTTTGCCATGAGTGTTGAAAATATTCATAATTGCAACTTATATATTAAGAAATATTATCTATTCTATTTGTTCTCACAAAGTGCCCACAAGCTCCATAGGAGCCAGCACTGAGGGGGTAATTTCTGAGCTCTGTGTTTGCATATTCTAGACAGGATGACAAGTCACAAACTCTGGATCTGTGTGCAGGCTAGTCTGGACTTCAGAGGGAATGTCTGAGCCCTCTGAAGAGAGAAATATATCAAAAGTGGATCTGTGTCCCACCAGCACAATTAAACTCTCCAGAATGTGTTGAAGTGGTGATTATTGAGCTTCTCAGATGTGTTGAAAGAACTCAAAATTTCCCCTTTACACCAGAGGTTTTCATTTAATTAATACTATCAAATAGGCTGCAGTGTCCTATTTCAGAGTAATCAGATTTCAATTATACTGCAGTCAAGGCCCCACAAGACCACATAACATCCCCATTTCTGCAGATTACACTAAGTTATGATGATATTTTGAATATTTTAATTTGTCTTTTTTGTGTGGTTTTATGTCAGAGATGCAAGTTAGGTATATTTTTCCAACAAGCTGACTTTTTGCATTAATTATTCAGATAGGAGGCACTTCTGAAATATTCTAAAAGGCTTCTATAACCTTCGTTTCAGCAATTAACACTCACTTTTAATGTTACCCTGTTCTGCCAAGTGAATCACCCAGCCTGGTCTTCTTTGTGTCAGGATACTTTTTTTTTTTTTTTTTTTTTTTTTTTTTTTTTGGCAAAAAGGAGAGGTTCCACAACAAGAAGACACAGAAATTGGGGAGATTACCTGATTACAATGAATGAAAAATATTAACCACCAATGTGTTGGAAGATATTAATTATGTGTATGGGCTTCCTCAGATTTGTTTTGGTATAACACAAAGAGAATAAAAATCAATGGATGATTAATGTGATGTTAAGAATAAAAAAAAAATAGATTGATTATTTCTCTGTACCTGATCTATTCAATTGGTGGCACATCAGTCAGTGTCTACCACTTTTCTCTGATGGGACTCTGAAAGTGAATGGTGAACCTCTGAAATCCCTGAAAGGTTTTCTGTGGTCTTCCAAAAACTTTGAACCAGGTTGTTATCCAGATACTGGATTTACTTTTCTTCTCTAGCCAGAGTTTCAGAGTTTAACATTGAAAGTTGTTTATGTAATAAAAGCAGGAGGGCTATTAATACCCTAAACACAATTTACATAAGGTCACAGTAGAGTTAATCTTTCGTTGTTGTAGATAAAGAATAAAACTCATGTTTGGAGGACTCCTCATTAGATTATGATATCATAGTAATGTCATAGGAGCAAGAATAAAAGATGAAATTAATTTGATGTTCCTCACTGGTCTCAAGCTTTGTGAAGTGATTTGAATGGCTTGGATTGTAACAACTCTTATAAACACAAAAGACAAAGATTAATTAGAAACCATTAAGAGCTCTTGGCAAATAAGAATTTTAGTAACACAGATGCTGCACACAAATAATTGTCGTGGAATATAATTCTATTGTTTCATAATTCAGGCATAAGTGGGGAATTCAGTTCCATTGTAATACTCTTATGTGAAATGCGACAACTAAAATTGCTTCAATGACCCTCATCCAAGAGGGTGTGAATATTCAGAAAGTGATTCTTATGCAAGTTTTTTTTATTACTAGATCTACCTGATGTATTCCCTTATTTTATAAATACTGTCTCTTACTTGTTTTTTTCAAATCAGTTTCTTCTTTTCTCACTGATTTTGCTGACAATTGTTGAGTATAGAATACAGTGATAAGAGCATAGAGAAAATTTGTATGACAAAAGGTAAAAACAACTGAACACATTGTAAGGTGGTGAACAGTCCAGTCAAAAGTTCAAAAAACTGAAGAAAAATGAAGGAAGGACATTCTTTTAGATGTCATATAGAAGAAAACCAGGTCTCAGTAACAAAGGTTGGCCTTCATACATTTGAAGATCATATTTCACCCTCTTTAGCTCACACACAAGTTTTCTGTTTAGCTGTGACTCTTCCAGCTTGAGGAAGACATAAGAGAAATACATAACTACAGAAACCTTTGGAAGGGTTTGTAGTTGCTGCAGGAGTGCAGCACAGTTGTGCAGAGCACAAGGACACTGACAGACACGAGTTTGACTCTGCTCACCCAGGTAGAATTCTTGCTTGAGAAATCCTTCTGCCCCATACCCCTCTAACTCCCTCGGTGGAAATCAGACCTGAAGGTGCTGCACAAAAACAAAAGTCTCAGAACATCCCATAATGCCAGCTAAAAGTCACCAGCAGAAGGGAAAGCACAAAGCTCTCTATATTTTTTCAAACATTGTTCTGATAACCTGCTCATTCATGAGCATTTTTTTTGTGACTTCAGGTATTGGAGTTTGCCATCATCTTAAGAAATACGCCTAACATAGTTTCTGTTACATTAAGCAATTAGAAAATATTAGTCTGGTTTTCAATAAGTAACCATAATTATGCATTATTATTAACCAGCATAATTATCTACTAATAACTAATGTCTACCTACTAATCTACAAAATAACCTACTAATCTACCTACAAAGACTTGCCAAGACCTGCTAGTAAATACTAATCACACTCCCAAGGCACTGGAGGACAAACACCTTAGGCTATGTGCTTCACGGGGTGTGTTACTGGGACTACTGGGACACTGAAGTAATTGTGAAAGCCTGTTTCAGCTAAATCGTGGCTGCAGACTGGTCATCCACATTCCATCCTGAATTTGGAACCTTCTTTACTTGGAGGAGCAGAGGAGCTGGTCCAGTCTTCCTCCTGTCTGCCCTGTGACATCATCAACACAAGTGCAAGGGCTGTGCTCCTTTTACCCATTTTGTCTGACCTGGAGATCATTTCATCATGACTGCTGTGCTGTGAGAGAGAACATCAGCAGCCATGTGGGTTACACCAGGTTTCACATGCCTGCAATCTCATCTCCCTGGGAACTGCCTGCCTTTCTTCCCCACTCCTCTCCCCAGTATCATCCCAGCACCATCCAGACCAATATCGTTCCCTGGTACTTTCCTTTGTTACCACACCCTGGTATCACCCTTGAATCCACCGTGCTCTTCAGCCCAGCATCTTCAGCATCTTTCTGGTCTCCAAAGCCCTCAGCAATTATTGCTTCAGGCAAGAGGGCCTGGTGACATCTGTATCCTCCCTGCCCATCTCACTGCATCTCTTCCAAACGATGTAATTTTAGTTGAATTCAAGGTCATCTCCACACAGATCCCATTCTCAGGATTTTGCAGACACTGCAGGAGTGTGCTTGGCTAAATATTTACCATCACAAGTTCCCAGTGACTATCCCACAACCACTCCCTCAACCCAGTATCGTTCCAGCTCACAGACAATCCCATGACACCATAAAGTCATCTCCTCCCACCTCTCACTCTGAAGGGCTACAGGGAAAAAGACAAGCATTACCTCATGCTAATAGGGAAAGTATGATTAATATTTTCTCTATATTTAATCTAGTCAGCTCACTCACTAGGTGACATAATTAATGACTGAATATACAGATTTATGTTCCTACATGGGTCTTTGCTCTGAGGGGCATCCTCTGTTCAGTGTAACAGGATGCAAATACCTTGCTTGTGGGTGCCAACCTACCACCTTACACCCATGCAGCAGGAAAAAAGAATTTTCTCAAGGCTTGGTACAAAGGTTTGGGAAACACCTGCTGCTAGCATTTCTGGGCACACACTTGGCAACTGTACTTCTCCTAGCCCCAGTTAAAAGAATTTGAAGGCTGGGTACACCTTGCCTGCTTGGCTCTTATCAGAGTGGGATAGCTTGTGTCTCTGTGGCTGCTGGATAGCAATGTCTCCTCCTATGCTCAAGCCACCTCAGCTGTGTGGCTGAGCTGAGAAATCTCAGCACATGTTGCACAGAAAAAGGGGAGGTTTGGATAAAACCCTCACCTGAGTGTCTGTGCTTCCCCTCGTGAGTCTGATTCACTTTTGTCACTTTTTGTCACTTTGACAAAACTAAATCTGTCATTAAGCTACTTTTAGAGATAAAGCAGCCAAACAACAGATATGGTGGAGAGACATGGTTTGAACAAAAAGGTTTGTCCTGTAGGATGCATCCAACTTTCTTTGTGGAATTCAACCAACTCACAATAAAGAACTGAAACCTTATGACAAATGTTAGGAAATATAGGATATATATTCCCCCACTGATGTCATCCACATAATTTTTCCTCTTTTTTCTTTTAGCAGCCATGCTCTCTTCACCTGAAAAAGAAGCTCTTGTAATTAAATGCCTCTATGGAAAGCCCACATCTGGGTCACAGTTGGCTGTTGTCTCTGTGCTGTTAAGGTGATTCCTTGTCAAGCACAGGAATGAGTAGATACATGTGCAAGCAACTGGGCACATTCAGGCACGACATACTTGTCAGCCACTGAGTCTTTGCAGTGATTTATCTAGATTTAGGGTTCACTCCTGTTTTCTGTGCAGATTTCAAAGGAAATTGCAAAGATACATATTCATCATCCTCTCTTAATGGAGGTACAGAATCAGGGACTAAATAAGAAATGAGCTTTATTCAAAACTGCAAAACAAATGGAATAGACTGATAAGTACATTGGATATTTTTATAAATTATGTTCCATGAACTTTGCACTCTGACTGATAAAACTGTGGTGGGTTTATTTTGTTATCCCTTGGAAGCACATTTTTGATCCTGAACATGCTTGCTTTAGAGTAAAATATACCAATATTTTAGTTCACATTTATTTTCCATTCAGGCAGATAAAAATTTAACTGTGTGACTGTATTAGCTGTAGGTTGTCCCTAGGGGCATGACAGTCATGTTTGAAGTTCTTTTGTTTGAGTAAGGAGTATATGTTTCAATCTCCTCTGAATGTTCTTCATGCTGTAGTTGATCAGGTTCAAAGGGCAAAAAGAGAATGGCATTTTATCCTTTACTGCTGAGCACTCCTTGAAGTACTACAGTCTTCATTTATGGCAGTCACCATCTGTCTGACCTACTCATGCAGCCTGGTTAACTGTAGGATCCAAACATCTCATATTTCAGATTTATTCATCCTCACAACATCTGATAGAGCATAATTTTCCTCTTCCTATAGTAGAGAAAGTGAAATATTTTGGGGGAAAAAGTTGTAAATGGCCAAGTAACTTGTAATGTTAGAGTGGAAACTATATCATTGCTGTTCAGATCAAAGGAAACATTTAAGTGTCCAACTGGCTTTGTTTTTAATTGAAAGCAAGATACTGAATTAGACTAAGATCAGTTTACAGCAATATTAATTTTGCATTAATGGATACGACTTGCAGGAGTAAAATTTTTCTTAATTAAACTCCACATAATGAAGCATGAGAAATATATATTATTGTGTATCCTGGTTTTATGTATTTAAAGCTTGGGTGGAGGAGGCAGGCAAAGGCTAATAGAGTAGGCTAACTGAGGCCCACCAAGGAAAGGCCAGCGCAGTTACCTGTCTATGCTGGGTGGGGAAAGGATGCCTTTACAGACAGAGTCAGGAAAGGAAAACAGCAGATATACAACTTGCATTTGTAAATGTCAGCTCTGCCTCTCTGTACACCACGGGGCACAGAGCAGTTCAAACAGTCCCTTCAGCCTACACTTCATGTTCCAAAGTCTTTCTCCTTTGCTGGTGTGGCAGCCTCCTGTGCCCTGGGTACCCACAGCCAGTGAGCTCTGCCTGCCTGCACAGTCCTTGGACACTCTGCATTTGTGCAAATGCATAGATGTGCATTTCTCAGGGAAGTGTGACTAGCTGGAAAGATTAATGGGGAATATTACTGCATCTCCTCTTATTCCCTTGTTTGTCCCAGTGTTACCCTTGTCATCTTCAGTTTCCTATTGCCTTTCACCCTGAGAGAGCGTTCTGCTTGTGCACAGAGGATCTGCAGCACAGCCACTTCAAAGTGTGAGGAAAGCATTAAGGTGTAGAAAGGGCAGCTGAGGAGAGGGCCTTCAGATCCTGACCCAGCACATTTGCATCCTTGGTGCCCACATAGAGCAGAGGAGTTTCATTTCCAAGGCTTGCTCTCACAGAGGTGCTGTGTGTGGAGGGTTGTATGGGCTCAAAAGCAGCACTGTTGTGAAGTCTGCTTACCTCAGATGTCTGTTTCTGTTGTTGAGGGAAGTGAGCCCAGACCAAAGCTTTCCACAGACTGCAGGACTCACAGCATTGCTTTGCTTTGTATCTAACAACACACAAAACTCTGCTGCAGGTTACTGGGGGCTCTGACAGGAATTCTGTCTATTTTTCTGAATCTCCTTTTTGAAGTTACACCCAAATCTACTTGTCAGGTTGTTTGAAAAGTTGCTTGATACTCCTTCAGAATTTACAGGGGCTGCACAGGGAAACTGACCCTCGCAGCACACATGGATTGTACAATTTTTATGGAAACAGTTTCAAAATACCTTTAAATGGTGTGTCAGGGGCTCTGTGACTGCTCATAACAGCCAGTGGGAGCACTGGCCAAGGGCACACAAGTCCCCTGTGCCACAGATTTATTTTCAGGCCAGTTTTACATCTTTTCCCCTCCCCATCTTCAGCATAAAGAGGACACTATGCTACTGCTCTTAAATCTGGTGTTAGGAGTTACCACTGGGGGTTTATTCTTCTCCTATTTTCTCTTGAAGGCTTGGACAGGAAGCTCAACAGCATCTTTTCTGCTTCCATTTGACAGTTTTCTTCCCCTCTGCATCCACAGAGGGTAAAAGAAGGTTAATTCAATAGTATAAAGAAGAATTTCTAGCAGCAAACATTTTTCAGAGAAATCTTTGAAATATTGTGCATCTTTATTGTTGCAGTCCCATTCCATTTGGCAGTGTATGAAAGTAATCAGAAGTCTAATAAAAAATGTGGTGTAAAGTAGGAAAAAACACCAAAAGTCAAACTCTATACACAATTACAGAGAGATGAGAAATTCTCACTTCCCTGAGCTTTGGATCAAGTCTTTATGGCAGAGAATAAAGAACATCTCTCTTCCAGTAAATAGTAAAGTTGCCACTCAGTGGGAATGGGCACACAAAGGGTGCTCTTTCACTATAAGAGCTTTTATCCTGCCAAAACACCAGTTATCTCCCAAAAATTCCATAAACAATGTAGATTTAAATCTATATGAGAACATGTAATAGATGTAACCAGAATCACATTCCAATATTCAAATTTTCTTAATTAAAAACTACTTTATGCCAACAGTGTATTATGTACAGCATCCCTGTTATCTGATTATTCTTAAAAGAATGTACATGAAATATCACTTTCTGGCACTACGTAAACCTTGATAAATTCATAATGAAATGAAGTAAACATTATTTATTTTTAAAATTCAGGCACTAAACTTGAATATGCTCCTGGAAATTTTAATTAACAATTTAAAAATGCTAAGAAAAAGTATCTGCTCCCAGTTGTCTGTTCAGGTTAAATTAAATTATTTCTGGAAGTAATATAATTAGAATCCTTTTAGTTCTTAATCAATATTTTATTTACATTTATTTTTTTCCTTGTACTACTTGATTAGTTCTTTTGGAAATGGTGGAGTAGGTAGCTTATTTTCAGTTTATTATATACCCACATGTATCTGCACTTTCACTAAAAGATAAACCTCTTGCAGTATAGTAACAGTGTAGAAATCATAAAATTATGTCTTTTGAGCTTGGCAACTGGAATTCTATCATGTGTCAAGAGGAATTGCATTAGTAAGTTTTCAGCTGACCTAAGTTCCTACATGAAAATATCTTTCCTGGAAATCATGTAAGTTATACATTGCACAAAGGACCTGATTCACCTAGATTCTCTTAAGTTTATGCAAAATGAATGGAAAAGAGAAAGTAAAACTTATCATTCCTATTTAGCTACACTTTACACTCTGACAGACCCAAAGACCTAAACCTGGACTGAGCCAAGCCCTGCATCTACTGGAGTTCCACTGATATTAAGGATTCCACTATCATTTATTAAGGATTCCATAACAGACACACTTGATTACTCACCATGCAACATAAAATGGCATATTCCTCATATATAAAGAAGTTGTTAGAATGGAAATCATATCAACAATGGTCAAAAGGTCAAAACATTATGTTTGATTTATGCCAGACTTCTGAAGACTTTGGTTGGTTTTTTTCTCTGTATTAATCATGACATTGTTTACATCAGCCACAGACTGTTCTGCAGAATGATGTGAGCTCTAGTTCCAGTCAGATTTGAATTGAAATAGCACATGATTAAATTAGACTGATGGAGGGACAGAGGGTTATGTTATACTTTACAATATACTTCAGAAAGTTTTTTTCAATATTTCTAGCTAATCATTACCTCTCTAAGGAGTTTGATTCTGCAGAGTCCTTGTGGGCTGTGGGTGTAGCACCTCAGGGACAGGAGCTGTGGTGTCAGTGACACAGTTCTCTATTTCTGTGCCCCTTTTAACCCAGCACATGGCATTCCCAGTGCCACCAGGGCTCAGCAGGTGACAGAAGCAGCTCTCCATAGCTGCTGTGAGGAGCCATGCCCAGCATGGTCTCAGAGCAGGAGAAAGGCTGTGTCCTCCTAGCAGTGTGAGCTGAAGGCATCAGGAGCAAGGGAAAGTCATGCAAGGTTCCTCAGGTTTTATGCAAATTGCTTAAGATTTGGCAGGTCTGTTAAGATCTCAGTGCTGGCAGACACACTGTGTGCACATCTGAGGTTTGGTGTATTTATGTGTATAGTGTGTGTATGCCTAAGCAATGAAAATTAGTCAGTCCAGTGTTTCACCAAAACTGAAACCCAAACAGAAATTTTGTGTTGTCAAACAAATCCTTCACATTTATTTTAAAGTCTTTCATTTACTTTTTTTTCTCTCCTGAGCCAGAACTGAAGTACAAAATCCTAATACTTAGTAAAGAAAATGCTTTTCTGAGACCTTTGCACCTATTTTGTATAACCTGAGCCTATTTTGCATAACCAAGAGGGTAATTCATCTATTTTGGATAACTATCCAAGCTGAAACTGTTGAGTGCTCATAGTTAAGTAGCTGAGTAACATAAAAGTGGCTTGATTTTTTCAATATTTATAAAGGTATACATGTAGTGCTGAAAATTATGACAAATGCAAGCTCTTGAACACCTCTTTTATATATTTTCTTTACTGATGTATCAGATAGAAGTTTCCATAGACTAAATTGACTTTCTAAACTGTACTTCAGACCTCAAGCTTTAGGTTATGGCTTGAAAAATTTCTAAAAATAGCAGAAGTGTTTAAGTTTCTACAAAGGGAGAAATACAAAATGATCCAGGATTGTGCTGAGGACACAAAACAGGGGGACGTGGCTGGTACCATGGGCAGGCCAAGCTGCCATCCACAGACACCACAGTGAAGAAATGGGCTCATCTCTGAACCTCCTGAAGTGCCAAATTCTGCACCTGGGAAGGAGCATTCCTGAGCACCAAGATGTGATGGGACCACCTGATTGGAAAGCAGCTTTGCAGAAAAGTCCCCAGAGGTTCTGGTGGGCCAGGAGACAAAACCTGACCTTGCAGCAAGGAATGCTGATGTCCCTTGGGCTGCATTAGGAATGTTGCCAGAGGAATGAAGGAAGTGATCCACCTCCTCTACTCAACACCACACCAGACCATATATGTCCAGAACCGAGCTCCCCAGAACAAGAGGGATGTGGATACTGGAGATTTTTTAATGAGGGTGATGATGATGGTGAAGGGACAGGAGCATCTCTGCTGTGAGGAAATGCTGATGGAGCTGGGACTGTTTGATCTAGAGGAGAAAAGGGTTGAGGGGAATCTTGTACAACTATCTGAAGATGATAGTTATCTGAGGATAATAGATATCGGAAGATGATGCCCAGGAATGGGGGAAACAATGGACAAAAACTAAAACACAGGAGGCTCCAGCTAAAACCTCTTTTTAACCATGAGATTGACCAAGGGTGACCACCACAGGCTTCCCATAGAGGCTGTGGAGTCTCCATTCCAGGAGATACTCACAGATCCCCTGGATATGGTCCTGGGTCACTGGCTCTTGGCCCAGGATGGTTGAGCAGGAACAAAATGTCCCATTTCCTTGGAGCCCCTGTACTGGCTGCTTTCACTTGTGTATGTCTGACTCATCCTGAGGTCCTTTCTGGGAGAAAAAAATTGGAATTTTCCCAATCTGAATCATTTTGAGATCAGAATCTCTTTCATGTAAGAAGCAAGAAACATATTAACTAAGTCTAAACTATAATTTGCAATGAACTAGTTAAAATGCATTAGAATTTACTGCAGATAAGCCATTTTAGTCACATTTTAAACGAATATTTTTTATTTTGGTAACTGTCGGGAAAACATCCCTTATTTCTTCACATGGCCTGACAAAGACTGAGAAGACTTGACTACTTTTACATGAGCTAGCAGAAAAATCAGATAAATACAAAAACCTCAAAAAGGTTATATATATTTTTACCAAAAATATAGTGTAATTATATTAATTGAAACTGTTCCTGATTACAGGTTGATGGTGACCTAAATCCTTAAAGCTATTAAACTAATTTTAGGTCACCATGTGTAGCTTAAAAGTTGATGTTACTATGAACAGAAAATTAATTCATTTGATAAATAATCCTGTTATGGGTTCAAATAAAAAAATGTGTTAGGAGTTGAAGAGCAATTTCTTTTGCCAGTCACACTAATTGATTATTCTGAGTTAATTAAAATGCTTTCTTTTGTTTTGTTTGCTAATGTTTTTCATTTGGGTTCTGACCATTTCCTGATGTTTCAATTAGTTGGGTTTTTTTTTTTTTTTCGCAGATGTGTTATAATGAGCATCAAGTTAAGACCAATGGTTAGTGAAATTTATGACACTGTTACTCAGCCAACCCTTAAGCTCTACCTGACTTCATAATATTTCAGATGACATAATATTTCAGATGTCTTGATGTATGCAAACATACCTAATTCAGCTACTGTTACATATGTACTTAATGAATGTAATGACATTTAGGGAACTAGTTAGAAGTTTTTCAATTAAACATTTTCTGCTCCAACTGAAATTGTGCCAAAAGTGGCAACAATATTAACTTTGATGAAGTTTCACAATATTATTTCTAAACTCTAGAATAGACTTCCTGAAGATGAGAGTAAAGGATGGAAAACCTGAATTTCTTGAGGCAGACATGAACATTTGGCCGAAGTCCCATTTTTGCCAAAAATTTGGGCACACTTTCACTTCAGATTGACACAAAAAGCTTTTCAAAGAAAAGCATATAAAAATAAGCGGCTCCTCCACTTAGTCCTAGTTCCTTGTTGGAATTACCATTCCAGCCTGTCTGGGTTTGTAACCTGCTCATCATTTACACCTCCTTAGTTGTGCTCTGGTCAATTGGAAAAACCTAACAACCATTGTGTTTGCAATGGAGGGGACTGTTTGGTGGATCAGTGTTCAAATTGCTGCACTTCCTCCACAGGCTGGATGGCACTGAATTTTGTTTAGGAGAAGGGGGAAGGAGGTTGGCTCCTGCCAGGAGGAGAAGAGAACCCAGGACGAGGGTGTGGAAGGAGCCCCCAAGGCTGGACTGTGGATCATCCTGACAAGGAGAATGAATGGCTGTGGCTCCCACGGGAAATCAGGTAACTGCTGTTTGTGAATATTCACTCAGATGCATTCTTTCATCTAAAAATGCCCAAGTACTTTTAATAAATCTCTGTCTGGGAGACTGAAACAGACATATTGCAGAAAGAAAGAATTAAGATGTCTTAAGATAAATGTTAGAAGCCTGAACCTGGTTTGATAAAACAGAGGGGTCAAGCTGATCAAGCCAAAATTGCTGAGGGACATATTTTAAATACAGGTTTAATTAAGTGGTTTGGATAGAGGACTTTGAAATTTAGGGAAACCAGAGATGGAGATCTTGCAGCAATGAAAGAAGGGAGATATGACAGGGTATGACAGATGCGAGCATAGATGTTTCAGCAGAAAAAATACAGATTAAGCACAGCCTGGAGAAACAACATAGATGTGTAAGAGAAGGAACAGGAAAAGATAATTCCTAGCTCATAACCATGGAAATAAAAATAAGCTTAAAGAACAGGATACAGCAACCTGAATACTTGACTTTTCACAATTAATTTGCTCTTGCTTGTGCACTTAAGGAAGGACTGTGACCATTTTCCCGTCCACTTGCAACTCCAGGGAAAAAGACTAAATGTGATTTTTTTTAAAAAATGAAGTTTGCTTTGAATATGTGTATATATAAGAACCATCCAGGTGCCTTCTCATTTAATAACTAAATTCAGGATTTTCCTGGTGTAAATTAGTACTCCATGTTCAGTTTAAATACCAGCAAACAATGATCTGATTTTCTGAAATGGAAAGTGCAAGGCTTCTCAGAATAAACATTGTATCCTATGACTTAGCAAGAATCAAACGTTTATCACAGTGCTGCCAAAGTAGAGTGAAATTGCAAATGGTTTAGGTAATTTCAAATTACTTCTGGGGCAAGCACTCAATCTGAGAGGTCTGAAAACTGAGCTGTTTAAAAAGAGAGCTCCCAATATAATTTTTTTTTCATTTCAGCAAGCTGTAGCAGTAACATACCAATCTGAGATCCAATCTAGCAGCAGCTTTTGGTCTAATACAGTGACTATAGTTCAAATGTTTGTAAATATTCTGTCTGGTAAATCCAGGTGACTCTGCTAACAGCACAGGAGGCTGTACCTGTGGTAGTTAGAAGATTGCAGGCAGCTATTTGACTCTGGGATTGTCAGTATGCCTGAACTGACCTGACAAATGCATTCTGCATTTAACCAGCAAAAAGAGTTCACATGCATTCCACCAGAAGACACCCCACTCCCCACCTAGAAGTTAATAGGATATCAAATTTTGGTACAAAGTGTCCAAAGTTTCTTTAGTGAATTGTCTCAGAACTAAGAAGGTATAAAGAGAGGTAACACATGTCCATACTACTTGGTTAATTTACCAAATGTTGAATTAATATCTTTTTTAAGCAGCTGAACAACACGTTGGAGCATCTTACAGACATTGCAGTGAGAGCGGGGCTGGGCAGGTGGGCGAGTTAACCCTCAGTGCATTTCAGGCTTGATGAGCAGGTGTCTAAATACACACAGACCCTGCCTGGGACAAAGCAGAACAATCCCCCATGAGGCTCCAGCTCCTGCCTGGGCTGTCAGCAGTGTCCCAGCACTGACACACGGGGACATCTGGCACCTGACACACAGAATATCTGTACAAAGTGACACACTATCAACCTCCCTTCTTCCCTCACATACTTCTGCTGCTCTAAAATCGTCATCTGATAAGGTTAGAGAAAGAGTAAATTATTGTTTATCTTTCAGAGATCTGTCTTATCTTTCTTGATTCTTTTTATTTTTTTAAAATTTCATCCAAAAAATAAGTTCTCTCTGTAAAAATCATTTCAAATAAATAAACCAGTCTCAGACCACTTAGATTTTCATTTAAGAGGAAGGTGAAATAAATTAGTTTGGTACTTCATAATATGTATTGATCTGCTGGACAGATTTACAATAGAATACAATTTAACTTATAGAGTATCTCATAATACTGACATCAACAAAATGACTTACAGTGCATTTTAAACACATTATCATAGCATATCCATTGACTAACTTAGAAAAATATCTTTGCTTTATATATTTTTTTAAAAAGCTGAACAAAGAAAGATGTGGTTCTCCTGGAAGAAAGGAATTACAAATGTCAGGATAATGATGAGACAACATCAGTTCATCAACAAATATCTGGAAGCAGCAGTTAACAGGTATGCTCAGTTTGCAGGGACCTGTGATACAAAATTCTCACAGTAAATTTCCTTCTCTCTTATCCCCACATCTTGGGAAGAGGTTTTCACCATAATTTGTCCAGTGTAAAATAATGGAGATAAATACTTGATATAACTCTTTTCTTATTTCTGTGGAAAGCAATTTCTACTGAGAACAATTCTGCAGGATTCTGCACCTGGGATAGTGTAATCCTGGAGGTACTTATGGACTGGGGGACAAGAGGCTGGAATGCGGCCCTGGAGAAGGGAATTTGGGAGTTTTGGTTGATGATGAGCTCAATATGTGCTCAGTTTTCAAGAAACAGAAGCAAGAAAATATACACCTAAGTCTGATCTGGAAAACTCTAATTTGAAACATATAAGATGAAACAAAGAATGACACCAATCCATTTTTGATAACATAGTGGTTGAGCAATTTCAAATTTATATGGTCAGCCTTGAGAACAGGAAGAGTCATTCCGAATAACCCGTGTTCTTTGTGATCAAACCCGCAAAAGGTGGAGAATTAATTTACTGTAAAAGCACCAGAAACGTGACTGCAAAGGGAATTAAAGTAGCCATTATTAAGAATAATATTTATAATTATAGAAAATATTAGGTCTATAACGATTATTATATAAATAATTTCCAAATATTTATTAATTTTTATGAAATAATGTTTTATATTTTTTATATCTTCTTCCATGCCCACTTTGGTACACAAATGTACTGAATTTATGAGCTGGAGTATCTCCACTTCCTCTTGCCTGCTCATTCTCTTGTCCCAGGTTCCCCATGACCTATCATGGTGAGAAACTCAGAAGTTAATGCACCTTCTGTAATAAGCTTTTCAAATCCTTCCCCAGCCTGTTCAGCTCTGCATGAAATGAAATTCTGGGTGGGCCAGGGACAGCTCTTGCTACATTCAATTCCTGCCATCAATAAGAGGGTTCCCCCTTTTGGAAAGGTGCACACTGAGCCAGAGTAGCAGGAACAAGCCTGTCCTGTCACACAGATAAATCTGATCATCTCTTTCTCTCCAGCTCCATCCCTGCATTATATATCTATACAATTTCTGTCATAAATATTTATATATGACCAATCAGCTAATGTGAATTTGGTGCAGTAAAATATTCTGAATGACTTTCCATATTTTCATTATTTCTTCCATTGACCTGTACTGTAGTGATTTTTTTCCCTAAACATTGCAATTTATCATTTTTCAAGCTTAAATTCCAAAGTAATTTGATTCTGGGCAGGGGAGAGAGCCCAGATAAATACTGCTCTGCATGTGCTGGCTGGTGCTTCTATTTCAAGAGTCTTCTGATTTCTGGAGATATAAATTGCTCTTGAGGATTATAATTTTCCCAAACTCCAATGCAGGCTTCTTCTAAAATTTGACTGATTGTGGACAACATTATTTGTCCAGCATGGGGAGTACTGAAAAACAAATCATGATGAATTTTCAGATTTTTTTATTCTTAATTAGCACCATAATTTTTCTCTTCTCTGTAGCTACATCCATTAGAAAATATAGCAGTCGCAGATAGAGAAAAATAGATACCAGTTTTTAAAAGGTATTCAATATAGGCAATTTAAGTATTAAACAGCATTGAGTAGTGTCTTTTCTACCCTTTTTGCTGTGGAATAAATGGCCACAGAAGTTACAGGCAGTTGAGAAGGTAGCACTCTGCAATTAGATGTGATGGATAAAATGAGAATAGAACTGCAAAGCTGTCATTTTCAGATATTAAAAAGACAAGCATTTTTCTAAGCTAACTGGAAAAAATTATTTGCTCATCTACTTATTCTGCTTAGATGTCAAAAATATAAAAGCTTTACAGCATTTAACATTTTAATGGTTCTGGAGAAATAGCAAACTTAGGCCCAGTTTTTTCCTCTCATTGAATTCTCATGGGGAGAATTTTTCTAGAATCTCAGGACATGACGATTTGGAAGGGACCTATCAGGATCACTGAGTCCCACTTCTGGCTCTGTGCAGAACACCCCAAGAATTCCCATGTTCCTGGCAGCATTGTCCAAGTGCTTCTTGAACTTGTCTTTGAACTCAAAGTGGACTCAGACCCTTGGTTTGAAAGGAAATTAATATTTGACAAGTAGTTAACATAAATATAGAATATTATACTACAGTTCTGGTGGCATAAGTTTGGAGTTAAAAGTAACACTTGTTAGTCATAATAAATTTGGATAAATTTGCTTATTTTCATTCATCTTGTGCTTTCTTCCAGTTTATGAACTTTCTGAACAGTTTGTGACTGTGATCTATAAGGCAGACCTCCAGACTCCAGGAGTGAACCACACAAAACTCTCCTTTAAAAAGTGGCCAGGGTCAACTTTCCATTTCCCCATTAAACCCATGTTAGGTTATTGCTGCCTAGGCTCAAGGGGAGACAATTCCCTCGGGGCTGTGACCTTTGCAGTGAGTTGGGACAGTTCTGAGCTTTTTCTTGAAAAAAGGGATTTTCCCTAGATGGAGGCTATTGCTTTCAATATAGACTCGCTTCTAAGCAACAAAGTAGCACCAAAAAACCAGTTTCAAAATTCACATTTTCGATGGAGTTGGTCCCTGAGAGCTCACCTGCTAGAGTTCATAAACCAAACAGCTTGTCCATGAAAAGTCTGCTGAATATGACAGACAAAGAGAGATCAAAGGGGTGGAAGGCCCAAGCTGGGTTCTCAGCTCCTGGAAGCACCATGGCTGTATTGGAGTTAGTGGATCTGTGTGGGTTTCTCCATGCAAGGGCCCAGCCACCCAAAGGCATGGAAAGGTGTCCCAGGGCTCTTTCTACCAAAGCCACTTTCCAGCTCTCCCAGCACAGCACAAACTGTGCAATGTTCTCAGAACTTACTAAGTGCAAGCAAGTCCTCGGGCTGCCACCCAGCCCTGGACTGACAAATGTCCAGGTCCTGAGGAGCAGCAGGGCAGTTCTGCAGGGAAAGCAGATGGAGTCTTTCCCAGAGGGATCCCATTCGTGGGAGCAGCTGTGATGTGCTTCTGTGCCTGCCTGAACTGCTCCTTGTCTGGGGCATCACCCCTGAGATGTGTGTTGGACTAGACTCTACTGAATATGTCTCTGTCACTGCATTCTCAAATTCCTGAGAAGAGACAACATTAAAAATGGTAGCTCTTATCTAAATAGTTCTCTCTTTCTGCAGCAAAGGCCATTAAGGAGTTGTCTGTGTCAGTGGTAAGGAAGAAGCAGGGAGCCTTTTGTAATCTTCACATTATTGTCTCAAATTGTGAGTTACGGCCCCACCAGCCACAATTCTGCTCAACCACGTGGAGCCTCTGTCACTGCATCACTCTGTAGTAGCATCTTCCTCAGCCACATTAATTTTATAATATGTTTCAATATTTTTTTTTCCCCAAGAGCAAACCTAATGCTTCTACCTGCCCTGTAATCACTTCTGGTTCATAGCAATCTCTGTCAAAGAACATTACAACAATAATATATAACTCTAGGGAACACTGATATTATGTAAACTGCAGCATAATACTTAACATATTAAATTCAATTTTTCAATTTAGATATTCTCTGCCTGTTTTACTTGGCTTTAAACTAGACAAATTTCCAGTGCCAAATGCAGCAGTTGGAACTGACCACCTACAGCACAAGACTAAGGAAATGAAAAAATGCTGTGTATTTGTTCTGAAGCTAAAACCTCCTTCTCTTCAGCGAAGGAACTTCATTGATTATAAACCACACTGCTTTAAATTAAATAAAATGGAAATATAATGAGCTATTGTGGAGTGAAGTATAGTTTATGTAAGGTTTTCAATCTCATAAACTCTAAGGGAGGTCACTCTTCTGCTAACAGAATTTTCCAGGCTTCTCTACAAAGGAAAATTTATCTGTAAACCTGGCAATTTTATTATAAAGCCAGTACAAGTAGTGAAAAGAAGTTGATTGCAGTTCATTCAAGGCCCTTTTATTCTACATGTTTGTCCAGTCTGTAAATAACATCTTCTTGAGAGTGTTACATCTGTTGTGGCTGTGTGGATGGTGCACAGCCCTGGTTTGGCTCTGCAGTCCAGAGGCTCAGCCTGCCCAGGACAGGAGCCACAGCTCCAGCGTCACACGGGCTCCTGACCCTGTCAGCTTCTCTCTGCCTGCTGTAGCATGAGGCTGCAGCAGGAGCTCCTGAAAGAACACAACTCCCTCCCCTTGCCCAGGCACAAAATGTGACCAATCTTTTATCTGGATTATTCCAGCTCCAGTGAATGTGCTCAGGGAATGAACATCCGCAGATGAGAGACAAAGCCCTGACTCCAGAGGCAGAGTGGCCCTGCTGTCTGTTTCTGACAAAACAAAGTACACACTTATTTCTGAGTCTTGCTAGCTCAGATAGAAATAGTAAATTTCTAATACTTACCCAGCCACCTAAAATAAAGAGAAATTGAAGTTGTAAATTCATTCAAAAATCTAGTAGAATGATCCTATCAGTCTTGGAATCATTGTGATCCTTTCTCAAGTACAGGTGCAGTTGGTTGGAGGATGTAATGATCTAGCTTAAAATTTGTGCCTTAACCTAAATTCTATTAAACAAAATAATTTCACTGCAGTTTGTGTGCTGGAGAATAGCAATAATATCATGGGTGCTACTCTGTGATCTCTCTCCCATCCTCTCTGGTACAAATCCAACATTTAATATATTCTTCGGTATAGATTTTGGTCAGTCCTTTTTGTCCACTGAAGGAGTACAACTGAAGACTCCACTATTTCCAAATCCCATGTAATGAAAATAATTTCTTTTTTTCCCATTTATTTTAAAGTTACTTGACCCACATATTTATATTACTGCATACTTATGTGAAATACAAGAGGTTTGTTTAAGTTACAAGTCAGCTCAGAGAGGAACAGAACCATAGGAAAAGAAAAACATAGTCCATGTTCAGTGCATACCAAGTATGGAATCATCAGATTACTTAAAAATACACAAAATTAATCTCAGCCAGTATATTGGAATTTTACTGAAATTATAACAGTTTTGAATAAGTACTTTCCAAACCAATAAAAATGTCAGTTTTCCTCACAGAGCTCCTTCTTTCTCTTTCGTTCAGGGTGAGTGGTGTAGCAAGTTGTGTGGCTGCTGCTCTTTGTTCTGCTGCACCAGCTCCACACATGGTAGGCCTGGGATATCACCAGGAGTAAGGAGACTTCTGTAAAATTAAGGCAAAGAAGAGATATTGTATTTAAAAGCCCACAAGGCACCACCAGATGCTGGTTTACCGTGTCCCTCATCAAGGAAAGCAAGTAAAAAAGCTCTGTTATCATCTCTTGGATGACTCTCATGAATGAAAGTGTCAATATTTACACCTCATTTCAGAGAGAGTGAACAGCAACAGACCTTTCAAGGGGTCTCAGAAGAAGACCCCACTACATTGTGGATCTAGAGTTATGTTAAGACAGAGAGAATTGTGTTAAAATGAAGAAAGACCAAAAGACTGAGAACAGGCATCCCTGGAAAGGCAGTGGGGGTGAGTTATGTATTAAGTCTCAAGAGTCAGCTCAGAATTACTACACAGACCAATGTGGAAATGTTTTTTAATACCTTTTTCTATAATGATAGAGAAAATTAAATTCTAGTAATTTTATGGTTAACCCATTCCCAAAATGTTATTTTTATTCACAGAGATGGCTCCTCTCAATATATTTTACTAAGCTCCACTTCAGCAAATTGGTAATTGTGGCTTCTGTCCAACAAAGCACACACAGAGGTGAACCTGTGAGTAGCTGAATGGATTTTAGTGAAGTACAGATATGTTTAAGGTATTCATACACTTAACTGCTTTGCTGGATTATAATTTGGATGAACAACGTCTCTATATCACTCCATCAGCCTGTCCAGCAATGCAATGGACTCATCAAAAAGTTAATGTGATTGTTAAGTCATTGGAAACAGGGCACGCACAAGTTGGGGAAATCATCTTGTGAAAGCACTTGTCTGAAATTAGTTCTTGCTTTTTCAAATTAGCTCATTTTTCTGAATAAGAGAGCTGACTATTCTGTCCAAAAATGGTGAAATTAAATAAAATTAACATAGTCGGTTATTAATCAAATAGGTGGCACCTACTTGACTGCAGCTTAAGAGCACATTTTAAAGGGAGAAGAACAAATGCAAAAACACACATATTTTATTAACAACAGAAAAATGTTATTATTCATGTATTTTATTAGTTCTGAATAATATCCTCCTAATTAAAATTAATGCCATCTAGACTCCTTGAATAGCATTTTAGCAAGAATAAAGAAAACAATCCAAATTTCCTATAAATACTTTGCTGCACATTAGAAGTAATTATCAACTAATTTGCTTAAATACCAGGCTTGTGCTACTACAGTCAATGAGGCTTGTGCTATACAGCAAATTAGATTTCAAAACCCAAGCATAAACAGAAGGCAGGGGCCTAGGCTAAGAAATCAGGAAATGTGTGGAGCTCAACAGGTAAAATTATCCCCGAGGAATTGTTCAGCTTTGAACCAGTGGGTCCTGATGGGCAGCAAGAGGCAGGTGCTGACAGAACACTGTGGGATGCAGAACACTGGGGTTGTCTAACCAGGCTTGAACCTCACCCCAGTGAAAGGAACAAGATGTGAACGTTTGCAGAACTGCCCGGGTGATTTATGAGATTAGATCCCATTTCAACACTCCTTAGGTATTTAAATCTTAAGAAAAGCCAGTGACACTTAGGCTAGAAAGGCCAAGATTTTCTGAAAGCAAACAAAAGATGCATAAAGGTCAGGTAGGTTTTTCAGTGGTCTAAAAAACACCTCTCTGTGCCCCTGTTGTCTTAAGCACAGGCTAGTTAATTATTTTTTTCTTTCTTTTTCTTTCTTTTCCCATTGAGAACATGGTTCAAAGCCTGCTGAAATCAATGGAAAACCTTTCTCTGTATCAGTGATTTTGAACATCATTTGTGAAAAACCGTCATGCATCATCTCCATTTGCAGACAGACAACTGAACACAAGCACTACCCTTGATTTTCACTCTGTGCCTGAGTCAGGATGTTATTTGAGATCTCATTTATGAGAGCTTTTCTAATCTGTCTTGCAGTAAACAAGATCAGAAGTGAAGTTTATCCCTTCTCATTGCAAAGACTTCCCAAGGGCTTTATGCCTTTCAGACCTACAGGAGCATTATCAATATGTCTTCATGGTTTTAGGAAGGGTGAGTAAAGAAGGAAAAGGTTTACTGAGCTGCTGGTTTTCCTCAGGTGATTACACATGGACCATAGAATTTATTCTATCTGTTGCAGTAGGATTGTTGTGACCATGATCCAAGGATATAAGAGAAGCAGGATGGAGAGTATCTTTCATCTGTTTGAGTTGGAAAAATACTTGGCAAATACCTCCTCAAATCTGAAAAGGAGCAGCAAACGTTCGACTATGGAAAGATTAGAAACAATTGATCCAAGTAAAAAGAGAAGTGGTTACATGATTTAATAATTTTTTCTCTTTCCTTTAGAGTACAATGTTTTGTATCAAGTCCTTAGCCTTTACAACAGGGTGGAGAACAAAGAAAGTCAGCCAAGAACTGTGGGGAGCTAGTTAAAATGAAAGCAGAGAACACTAAAATGTCCCATAAACATAATCCCTTTATTTAATCTATGGAACACATCCCTCTATATCTGTAAAAAGACATATTTTTATTTCCTAAGTTTTGTTCTGAAGACATTTTCTAAGTGTAGAAAATACATGAGGAGAACATGAGGTCCATGAGGACCAGGACTGAAAATTTGGAGACTATTTAGTTGCTTTACAAAAAATAATTTCTCATTCACAACTGTTTTCGGTTTTTGTTGATTCTGTGCCTGAGCTCATTTTGACACAAGGGAGCTGTATAAATTTGCTGTCGTTATTGTCCTGGGTACATCTGGCAGACTGGGCAACCTTTGCTTTGTTTTGGGATGCTCATGAGCAGAATCTGTGGAGTGAACACAAGTGTTGTTATAATTTGAACACAAGGCAGTAATTTTTTTGAGTACTGCAGTTTTGGGTTGTTTTGGTCTGGTTTTTATCCTTAATGGGCACAAAATTGAGTTCTCTACAAATATTTTCAATTTTCCCAAAGAAATTTTAGGTACTGTTTATTAAAAAAACCCAACAACAATAACAACAGAAATGAAACAGAAAGAAAGACATCAAGGCTTTACCCTAAATTCCAGGAAGCTGTCTGAAAATAACTAGAAAAAAAATTAATATTAAACTGAAATGGAAGGAGTGCGTGTGTGTGGGGGGAATACCAACTATTTCAGGCTAATGTGAAAATATCTAGATTTTTTCCTATCCTATTTAAAATAAACATTATTGCAATATTTTTGTCTGGCTTTTTTTTCCTTGGAATATTTTCAGTTTTCAACTGTATGCCCTAATTTAAAACATGAGTATTAAAAGTTTGGTATTTTCCTATGTCAGAAAGACTTCAATTTTGCTTAGCTTTAAACTTAAGTAGTTTAGTAGTTGTAAGTAAGGTTTAAACTGTAAGTGGGTTTAAGTGGGTTAAGTAGTTTTAGTGGGTTTTCCATGTGGAATAAAGAAGAAAACAGCACATATTGATGCCAAGAAAATTTTTTGCCTTTTTTTTTACATGGCTTTCATATAACTTTTATGTATCTTCGGTATTCTTAGCATGTATACTTGTAATTCCTAAAGTCTGATAACTTAGCATGGTCCTAGAATTTTTTTAGGCCAGGTTGCGAACATCCTAAAGGCCTCGTAGTAGGAGACCAGAAAACCCTACACTATCTTCATGGGCCTGATATTTCTGGGTCTGAGAGATTTTAGCCTGCTAGCAGCTGCTAACTTCTTCCCAAGGAAAAAATTCTCAAGAAAGCTTCTTCTCAAAACAATCTTGGCAAACAACTCTCCTTTCTCAAAACAATCATTCTCCAGGTGGTGTTTTGCTGTTTCTCCTGTTTAACCAATGGGATCAGAGAGGTGTCATTCCTATTCCCCCATCATGTTAAGTCTGTATCAGAATATCTGTTAAAAAGTAGTAAGAATTAGACAATAAAGCCTTTTTTCTATGCTCTTTGTCTTCTGAAATATTTGGGGTCTCTCATGTTTCTTTCATGTCCTACAACGACAATCTTGGGAGACCAAGGTCCTCTCTAGAACACAGCCTGTAAACCAACATTCTGCCTGTCCAGGGGGGAATTCCTGAGATGATGAAATATCATACCATTCATCCAGGCCTCCCATTGGGACATCCTGGTTAGATATACTAACTTGTAAAGGTCTATAAATTGAATATGTGATCTATTTTGTGGGTGCACTGCAATGCTTTCCGCCTTGCTGAAATGGTGCACCATAAGGATCCTTATTAAAATACTGAGGTAAAAACCCCTTATCCCTTAATCATGCCTGGCTCTCAATTTTTTAAGACCAGGAAAAGGCATAGAGAGGAGAAAAGGCAGAAAATTCTTCTTCTGGACTAGAATATCAGAAGTTCAAAGAATGAAATATGGTCACCTAATCTAATACATTCTCTATTCATAATATAGTCTGTCTGCAAGCTTCATGTTCTCCCCTATGTCTTGAAGGAGAAAAAATTGTTATTATATTTATGATTTGTTACACAAAATATATTTTCATTTTCACGTATGTAATTTATATTACATTTGTAAACAGATACAGACTGTCTTGAGCAATGCACGGTAACCTGAGGGACCTGGTATGGTGACTCATTTAGTAAACAATTATCTCAGAAAGAATAGGGGATTAAACTGTTTCTGACAAAGCTATTGCTGAGTAAAAGATTCTGGGTTTCTTTGAATGTCTTTGTTTTAATTCCAAAAAACATCACCAGTACCTGACAGGAAGATCATTACATAAGAAACATTACAAGACAGCAGTGAGGGCAGGCTTAGAGCATGCCAAGTGCTTTTTTTTTTTTTTTTTTTAGAAGAAATTTATACATCTCCATAGAAGGAAATTCTAGGTATTCCCTCTGTTTTAAACTATGAGCAATTTTTAATCCTGAGTTCTAACCTTCTTATCATTCACAAGGGAGTCAAAACCAAGGGGATGGTGTTAAGCTCCATGACCTGGCTCTCCAATGGTCCAGTTCCAATAAATTGCCCATCCCACCCAGTGGAGTTTAGAGCAATACTGAAAGCTGCTGCTCACATTCATCCTTCTCTCTTTTACACATCACACCCTTGACCAAGTGAAAAGGTTGAAGTGCCAGTGAGGGAATGCCTGGGGTCAGTTTTCCAGGAGTGTTATTTCTGAACTATTTATCAGAAAAGATACCTGAGCCAAGTACCTTTAATTCAGTACCAATGCTCACTTGCTGAGCACTTGCTTAAAAATACTGTTTCTCCTCAATTTTCACTAAGGTTATTACCAATAAAACTGCTTGTACATTTGTTCAGTAGCTTCTTGGGAATTTGAAAGGAGGTGACAGCACAGTGGGAATAGTTATCCACAGTTCCTATCTACAGTAAGAGCTCTGCTGAATCACTGTATTCTGTACGTTCTTGCACTGCCACTTACTTAAATGCATTGTTAAATTGAATTTGAAGTTTTGGATTGTGATGTCTCTCTTATTGTGGTTTGTTGGCATTGTTTTTTTGTTTGTTGTGAGTTGGTTCTTTGGGGGAGAAATGATGAGACTTCCATCCTGCCTGTTTGGAATTTCACTCATTCTGGTCACTTATATTTGTCCACAGTACAGTATCAAGAAAGAGCAGACAGAGGGATGACCTGACTCATTCAGGTACCCCTTGTCCTGAAACAGAATTTGCATGCAAACTAGATGTTAGGTATTGCTGAAAACCTTGTTGGTTCCTTCCAGTTCTATTTTGCACATTTTTAAACGTGGACTTGGTAATTTTTTATGCTCTTGCTCCCCTTTCAGCAGTGCCTGAGCCTGCACAGCACCTCTGCCTGAGCCCATGAGCAAGAGAGACATTTACAGCAAAGACCAGAATGCTTATCTGGCATAAATCATTGCAGTTTAACCACAGATGATAGATACCAGTTTAGGATATGAGCACTTGTAATAACTCATAGACACAATTTCTGCAGGATGCCTTTGCTGCAATTTTCCCTACTCCCTGATTACTAATTTACCTCTTTTTTTTTTTTTTTTTTTTTTTTTTTTTTTTTTGAGAAGTGAAAGCCAAATTAGCTGATATATTGGGACAGAAATGAGTATGGGAGTAGCATAATACCAGACCAAGAAGTGCCAGAGTTGGCAAGTAGATACCATGACTTAATTCTTTAATTATCTGTTCTGGAGAGCAACACTGCTGAAGTCTGAATATCATAAAGCTCTTAGTGAAACTTGTCTGAAGTTGATTCATTTGGTTTCTTGTCGAGCTAGTTCCTCAAGGCTAATCTGCATCTCTAATTGTGTTTTATGTGCTTCAAATACAGTTTACCAGCTTTTTTTCCTACCATTGCATAGGATGATTCAGCAGTTATTTTACAGCTTAGAATAAATGCTCTGTTTATAATATTACAATAAACCTATATGGTAATTCAATTGTCATTCAGGCAAGAAACTGAAGACTCAGTCTTCAAGCTCAAGGGTTTAGGGGTGATTTCCATACTCTTATTTTCAAATACACAGAAGAGTGAGGAGCATAGAACTCCCATCCAGCTGCACAATTTCTATATCTTTAAATCAGAAGTGCAGTCCTTGCTTAAAGGATTAAGATGTCTGTTAATTTGGGCCTTATGTAGATGAACTTTTAGAAGTGCCTTCTAAAGAGAAGTGCCAGAGAGACTTCTGCCATGCCAAAATAGTTCACTAAGTATAAAATAAAAGCCATCACCTCCAAAACTTTCAAACTGAGAATCTCTCTGTGTCTGGGGGTACGGGAAAGGTGCATGTTACTAATGTTACATGTTACATGGTTTTTTCTGTGCTCTGAACAAAAAATTGGCGCTTTTTTTTTTTTCTTTTTTTTTTTTTTTCCAGAGAATAAAAATCCATTTCTTCTGTTCTTCTGTGCCCAATCCTGGTAAGCTTGCTTCTCTTTGTGCAGAACCATTACATTTTTCCACCTGAGCTGTGAGGGAGACAGTACTAGAGTTATCTACTCTGAGCAGGTGCCAGTGAGATGCTGGAGAAAACCACAGGTCTCTCACTACAGGACAGGGTAGAGCACATGTTTATAGGGTACAGAGCACGTTCCATTTGCTTTGATCATGTGTTTACACATCTGTCTTAACCAAAGCAATGCACTTTGCAGAGCTGTACATGTAAAGAACCTGTGTGTACTCAAATGACCTCACAAGAGATAAAATGGGTGCAAGGTAATATTTTGTTATAAAGCAGCCAGCCCTGAGCACACCACAGCAGGAAAGGGAACACAGATCCTCTCTGGTTTAATGCCATTCCTATGGATACTCTATTTTATATGACATATGTGTACATTATAAGAATCTGGTACATAAACATAAGATAGGTTTACTGCCGGAAGTCACAGAAAGATGTGGGTAAGGTGGTTATGAAATAATGTGTTCATTTGTAGGAGTACAAAACTATGTCCAGCTGAAACCAGGAGGAACACCCAGAAAGTGATTTCACTGTGGTTTTGTCATTTCTCAGAGGTCTCTGTCCACAGGTAAGAAGGTCTAAGACTGGGACTTTTGTGTTCCAGTGACTTCTGGCTAACTTCCCTATTACTGGAGCTGAACTAGCACAAACCTGGTTAATCTCAGATGAAATTCATATTCTTTGTAATCTTATGGTCCAAAACAAAAGAATTAAAATCTGTGAATGTTCCACCCTTGCAAGGAGTGATAAAACATCGTGTAAACACCCCTGAGCACAATCTATTACTTTTAATCCCTGCACAATACATTATTTTACTCTAATGTACACATACAACCTCTCTTTACATTCCTTCATCTTTTCTAGAGTAATGCCACGTTAATCTGCAGAAGGTCAAGCTGAGAAAACGGAGGAAACAAAGCCAGTGCTGTTAGGAATCACACCACGTCCTGTTGGGCTCCCAAACCAATGGGCATTAGCTGCAGATACAGCTGCTTGCCAGTTCATCAAACTCTTTCACATGCCTGGTATCTTATGTGGTATTGCATCCAGTGTAATATTTAATAAGTTATTGGTGTGTAATTGTTTTCCTCTATTTTTTACATTAAATACAGGAGTGAGTGTAATCTGAAGCACAATTCTCTCCCTGTGCTACTTCCCTGGGATCAGCCACAATCGAGATAATTGTCTTTTATTATAGTAGGCACTAATCTGTGTGCAATTAATGACATTTTATCAAGGAGTAAAATATGAATTTGTGTCTTTTAAAGAAATGTTTGAGTTTCTTTCTCAGTGTCTCATTTGTAACTCTTTGTACCTTTCATGGAAGTTTCATGACTCAGAGGAGCACCAGAGCACAGATCTGTTGACAGATTTGCTTTCTTTAATTTCATTTAAATGGAATCCCTTTTCCAAACCTCTAGATAACACATTGTTAAGACACACCTTTCCATTATTAAATACCTCTTATATTTTCTTCAGTTGTGAAATAGTTACTTGTTCCACTGCACTCCAAAAAATATACAAATTAGTATAGGCATGTAAATTGTACAATATGCAAAACAAAAATAACAACCAAATTAAGAAACCATTTTTTAGAAATTAAATCAGGTGATTAAGGACAATACAAATTGCTTTTTCAAGAACTCAATCAGACAAAACAGTTTTGTTCTAAATGAACAGACAAATAATTTGTTCTGTACCTTACACTACCAAAAATTTTATTTAATCAACCTAATATTAGTAAATTAATTATGTATTTACATAGGAATTTCTAAAATGGATGAGGAATCAGTCTTATGGTTCATATTCCTGAAGTTGCATCATTTGTATCTTGACTATGCATTAGAATAACCTGGCTGAATTGTTGGACAGTATGTCTTGACAGCAGTGGGATAACCAATAGCCAGGATAATGCACAGTAGACAGATTTACTCATCATTTCTTCCCTGCTTGTGCTCTTCAGGGCAGTATTTGTCACAGCACCATCCCCACCACTCAGAAAGGCCCCTGAATCTCTCACATCCCTGATGTGGGATAAACATCCAAAATAGGGGTAAAAGTATCACAACAATGGTGAAAGATTTAAAGGCATTGAAAAAAGTGATTAAGAGATAATCAAAGATAATTGATTCCTTCCCAGTTAAGAAGGAATGGACCTTGTTTGAGGAAGAAAGGAGTGAAATATTTTATATTATTACTTTTTCTCTTCATTAAGTTTTGGATCTATTTTTTTTATAAACTACTTCCAGACATTAAATGAATTGTGCAAAGGCATTTAGATCCAGGTTCTGGCCTGATTCTGATTCCTTGAGAAGGAGAAAAATGTGTCTTATGGGAGTATTAAGAGGAAATGTGAAGAGAGTCAAGAGATTTCAAAGCAAAGTGAAAAATATAAACAGATTCAAGAGTGAAAGATTTGGGTTTGTCTAAAAGAAGAGACAGCCAGAACAATTCACATACATGCACAGCAGTTTGCCTCAATAGACAATATGTTTTTCTTTGGCTGGAAATGAAACAAAAATAAATAACACTTCAATATATAAGATACGGGCCAGCCTGAGAAAACATTTCATCTGAAAGGCTAATTGATATTCAACTGCAACAAAAATGTGGTTATGAGACCACTATTACTTTAAGAACAGGTTAGAAAAATGTGTCTGAAACACTGACAATGTCACACATCCATAGGGTTGGGCTGATTGTAGCTTAGAGATGAATCCTCCAAGTCTTTTCTAGACTCATTGCCAATACAAGGCAATGTATTGGCAATGTAATGCAAGGACTGAGGATCTTGTTGTGACCTAATTTCCTTTGTAAGTACCACTACATTAAGGGTCAGAGGTATACTGGATTACCAAAACATTGGGTAAATTTATTTTAATGCTCTAATTTAATGAGGGTCTGTTCCATAATGATATAGACAAGGCTAGAATTCACTCTCCTCAAAAAAAGAGAGGTAGAGGAAAAGAATTTGCACCCTTGACTGACTGAGAAGGTTATTAAAAAAAAAAAAAAAAAAAAACCCACAGTATTTTTTTCATCCAGTTCTAGGAAAGATGGTTTATTGTGATTATTTTTTCAGTTCTGTGTGCATTTGATATATAAAAATCTTAGAGGTTTCCACAGGAGTCATATTTGAATCTGCTGCCAGATCAGTTCTTGTTCCAGCTGTCCAGTTCCAGCCCTGGTTCAGAGCCAAAGCTGCTGCATAAAGTTCAGCCTGAAAAATCATATTTAGCTGGAATGGATTGGACTTCGGAGAAGCTCTGTATGAGCAAGGCAGTGTGTGCAGAGAGTATTAGCAGACAGGAATAGCTGAACTTAGATGATGCAGAAGCTATTTATGGAAAATTAAGTTACATTAGTAGCTCATCTGAGAGCAGCAGAGCATTTCTGTTTGCCAAACATTTTGACTTGAGAGAAAAAGGCTGGCTGAGTTTTAAGGACAGAAGGAAAGTCAGGACAAGGTTCAGGCACAGATTAGTAGAGAATGTCTCATCTCGAAGGAGAAACTTTAATGGTCACATTATTAATCCTTGATTGCAGGTCTTTGTGATAAAAATGAAATGCGTCATGATGACAGGGATTCCAAAAGAAGTGACACTCACTGTGCTGAGCACTGAACGACTTGTGCAAATACAAGTTTGAATAAAAAAAAAATTACCCGAATCTTGAAGACTTTACCCTCTAAGGAGGCTGAAAGGTCTTGAGGAGATCCCTGATACCATCCATTGTCTGCTGGGCACGTTCTCCCTTGGTGACAGTGACTAGCGGGGTTACTCCTACGTGAACTTTGCAAATGTACAACTGTTTTCAAGACTGACATGTGAAAATGCAAACAAAGGATAAAGGACAAGTGTAGGAGTCAAAGGTAAACATGTATTTTTGTTATATCACTTCTGGTGAAGCACAACATTAAAGGCTGGCTACTTCTGGAAAAATTATGATTCCTTTTCAGGGGTGATGGAAGCCGTGAGCTCACTAAAGCAACCCGGGATGTTTAGTGCATTTCCTTCCATTTTTATTCCTTGCAGCAGTTCTCCACAGAACACTCTGCAGACAGACATCTGAGGATCTTTTTTTTCTCACAGAAAACACCAGAGCTGGATGCTTGAGAGAGGAAAGTGCTAAAGGTTGACTTCAATGGGAATGTTCCCTGGCGAAGGTGAAGATTTGACCCAGAAAGGTTTGAGTGAGTTTCTGAACAAACTGAATTATCTTTTGTGTTTTGCAAACACGGGTCACCTAAAAAAAGTGCATGAGTTTAGCTCCCAGACCTCATGTTTGAGTGAAACTATTTCATGTTATTCCTTTAAAAAAATCCCTTCTATTTTACTTCCAAACTGCAGTGAAATGTTATACTCTAAACAAAAACTGTCTTTAACCCTGCATTTTGTAAATGTAGTGCATTAGCAGAGGAAGTCACTTGCTGTTTAGATTTTTATTAATTCTAAACTTACCTCGTTTCATGGAACTCTTTTGATTCCTCTTCTGCTTGCATTTATTGGCACAGTAAGAACATGCTATTTCCTAAGTAATTGCTTCAAAGTTTGGCCCTTATCCTTTTATTACAGAACATTTGTATTGAGCAAAGTACCACAATCAAAATAAGGATACAAACTGTGTTTGGTCATGAATAATAAAGACTTGTTTCTTCTTCCAAAGCTAAACTGTCTACATCCTGATTCTATAATATTCTTATCTAGGGAAATATTAGTTTCCTTATTCTGAAATATTTTTTATCGGCCTAAATTATCACAGCTTGTTTAAGATTATTTGATCATTATAGTTCATTTAAAGCAGAACCTAAAAATAGTTTCCAAAATCTCTGATTTATTTGGAATATTTGGGCATAATTCAGAATGAAATATTCTGTTTTGCTGTGATGTAATCAATTTACTGAATTTAAATTAATTGCTTTGATTCCTCTTGCTTATGCATATGTTTTCTATTTAAAATTTTATATAGCAAATGAGCATACAATATTTTTTGTCTATCTAATGTTAGTATCTGCAGTATATATACAATATGTTGATCTTAGAATGTTATGGTTTAGATTGTTTTAATGCATTGATTGAATTTGATATTGAATATTGAAAAGTTAAATAATTAATAGCCATTTATCAAAATAGAGAAATAGCCAATGTACATGTAATTTGTCATGTTGTAGTATTTAAATACTTTTCAGTACAGTTTAGCATGTTCCTGTTAATAATTAAAAACATCTTGTAATGGATTAAAGGTGACCATTTCCAAGAAAGAAGAAACATGGAGAGATGCACTGTAAAAAATGAGTTAATAACACAAAAATGTAGGAAATCATTTTCAAAAAGTCTGAATCTCAACTTGTGCTTTATAAATCACGACCCAGAAGTAACTGGGGATTCAGCCAGATCTCATTAATTGCAGAGGAAGAGAAACTATAAAGACTGAAATTTATGTAAAACCAGTTCACTGGTCTATTCTTTTATGGGAACTATTTGGAGCCAATCTGTATCTGCAACTCTTGTCTGGGAAATGAGTCGAAGAGCTACAGCAGGTGCTTTAAAGTAATAAGGGATTTCCTGTGAAACCCAGTGGAGTGATGACTCACCAGTTTAATTATGGCCTTCTTCTCTTGTAAAAGGAGGACCATCATTTGTAAAAGGCTCTCGTTGGATAAATGAGTTCCAACAGAAAATCTTTGATAGGGAAAGAAGATACCTATATTTTATTTTAAAGGGTATTAGATTTATAGGGAACATCTTCAGACTACTACAATGATTGGTGTTGTCTGGGTATCCCCAGAGTAACTGAATGGAGCAGCAGTAACTCTTCTTGTGCTGTCTGGCTTTGCTTTATTTTGAATTTCTGACTTACCTTTCAGTTCAGCTGTTTGATTTAATTCTAAATTATATATATCCCAGACAGACATTACCATAGTTCATACTATGAAGGATGGTTGGAGTGGGTTTGGTTTAGTTTTTCCTTTAAAAAGATATAGCTAAAATTACAGTTACTATTTCTTAATTTCACAATACCATTCATTTTTAGCAAGTTACATGCCCCTGGGAAACAGGGCAGTGAAAATGGTAAAAAACTTCCTGGAATTTTACTTTTTACTTGGAAAACCACCATTTTTCAGCCCGTAAAATGGGAGATAAGATCTTCCATATCCACTGTGTCTCTGCTGTAAGAAGAGACCCCTCAGAACTGATACACCACTCCATCCTGACATGTGATAGAAATCCAAGGGACCATAACAGCAGAATCAGAAACACCCTTTCCAATACTTATTGCAAAGTAGCAGTTTCTGGTGAAAATTCCATTGATGAAAGAGAGGGAGGTTCTGGTATTTAGGGTATGGTAGACAAAAATCATTAGGCAAAATGGTTCTTTTCAAGGTTCGATGGGTCACATAACCCAGCTCTCCATTCATTTTCTAGGCTGGTTGGATGTTTTCATCTGACTTCTCTGCTCAGAAGTCATTAACCTGATTTTGTGTCTGTCACCGTCTGGCACCATGCATCTTCTTGCTAAAAGGTAAACTTTCTGAAGGGAAAAGGAAATAAAAAAGACTCATAGCCAATATAAATCAAGAGAAAAGGGGGAAAAGAAAGCCACTTAGAAGAGTAGGTGTCATTGATTGACTGTAATTTTAAAGGGTCTTTCTTATGATTGACAAATTCCTGAGATGTTCATTAACTAATGGAATTATGGTGGCAAGTGACTGCTGTCTCCACAGAACATCAGGTTAAAAAGTGCAGAGGAATAATGGGTTTTTCTCTGTTGTGGATCAGCCTCCTCACTGTCTGGAGCTCACTCAAAGACACTGGAAGGGATCAAGGAGGTTTCACTGGTGAATTCCTGTTTATGCTTTCCTCTCCCCAGGAATTCCTGCTCAAAGCATCAAATGAAGCTGAACTTAGAGGGTTAAATAATAGAAAAAGAGCACCTGGGCCTTAATATATTCAATTACCCAGAAAACAAAATCAGTTTTGTTTTTGTTAATAGCACTGAAATATGCATTACACTATTTTAATTAAAACAGTCTATTACACTTGCCATTCAGCTCATTCCTGCATATTCCCTTAGGGCAGTAGTCATGTACTGTGATAAAACATAATGAAAATAATTTATAAAGGAAACAATACAATAAATCAGTCTGATGCTTAATGAGCCTGCATTACAAGAATGGATACAATATTCTTTTTTAGAATATGTAGTGCATTCTCCTCAAATGACTGGAAGAATGCCCTACAGCACTTAAAAACCCAGCACCTTGCTCCATCTCAGCATGCTTTTAAACTGCACTTGCAGTTTAAGCAAATGTTGGCTCAACAAATAGAAATCTCTTTCATTTACACTAGGTTTTTGATTTTTCTGCTATTTTACCTTTAGTCAGATTCATCTGCCTCATAGGGACACCTGTAGAGACCACAGGGATTCAACTCATCTGCATACTTCAGCAGCCAGCTATTTGCTCACTGTATTCCAGAGACCCAAATTTTGTAGCTAAGAATAAAACTACTCAGGGAGAATTCTCAGCTCCCCATCAGAAAGATGCAGAAATAGCAGGAAAACTATTGCCATTATTATTATTATTTGTATATTCATATGACACTTAAAGACCTTTCGAGTTCAGTCAGTGATGGAACCTGTGAATTACCTTCACCTGAGAACTGCCAGGGAATATCTGCCATATATAATGTATATAACATAATGTTTCATCCAGTGACCAAATATGTGCACAACAGTGTGCTTTAGTGCAGTATTTGCCATTTCTGTGAAATGTGTCTGCATTTTGATATCTGCTGCAAGGTCTGCTACACTTGGAACAATCCTTCCTTAAGAATTTGATTATTCGTATATTTATAGGAGAATTCAATTGTTGTAGCAAATTAAATAGTCCAGAAGAACCAGAGCAGCACTGATGCAATGGATGATATAACATAGCCCAAATACTTTGAGTGAGGTGTCACTCAGGGTGACTTAACCACGAATCCTACTGACACAGCCCAGAGGTATTCTGCTGAAGGTGTATGAAACTATGTTTTTCCAAGCAGGTGGATAAGGATTAAATGGAAAAAAAAAAAAAAAAAGCTCTATCTAATACAGCTGAATAAGCTGAGATTGGCTGTGAAATTGCAACATGTTTTTGTTCTTGTACTCTGTTAGTAAATTGGGAACAAATAAAAAGAGTGTGGAGGTGGAGAGATACAGAGAACTTTCACAAGAAATATGGTGTTTCCTCTTTGTCATTGCAGAGAAGGAGGGGCTTATGCATCATTCAAGTTAAATAAAAATAATTTGATTAGATCTTAACTTTCCTTTAGAAAAAAAAAAAAGAAAAAAATAAAGAAAAGAAAGAAAAAGAATATCAAAATGCTGTCAAAAAGGATTGTCAAATGTTTCTTGCAGAGACCTGAATTGGTCTAGCAGGGGAAAAAACATCTTCCAAATGGTATTTGTTGAAATGCCTTTTGACCTATAACCAAAACTTAAGCATACCTGGAAGTCCTATGTAATAATTCAGGAATACAATTTACCACTCTGGTTATTTATTATTTTTATGGGAGGAAAAAAAGAACAGATAGCAAAGAATGGTTTGAGTAAATATTATCAAATACCTAAATGCTGTTAGAGAGCAGTTCCAGAGCTGCTGGCTTTTTATGTTTTCTGCCTTCTCTCACACCAAACCACAAAACCACTCTGGAGCACAAGAGGAACATCTGGGACAAGCTGATGACGCCAAGTTGCAAGAGCAATTCCCAAAGACTTCAGGCAGACAGACAGACAGACAGACAGACACCCAGAGGAGCAGGGCTTGGCTGCCAGCCAGAGCAGCCAGGCAGGAATCCTTTCCTAGAGAATCATCTGGTCGGAGCTGCATCATCTCACACAAAGGCTGCAGCAAACTGTAAATCCCAGCTCACACTGGGGGACAGATTTGGCAGGAGACAACAACCTGTGGCCCTCAGTGGGGCAGCAGCTACCACAGACCAGGCTTGTCCTTTTGAGGAACAGCCTCCCTGGCTGGTCAGCAATTTGCTGATGTGACTATTGCTGCAGACAGTCTCTACAGGCTCAGCCTCTGGTTTGGGGGAGAAGCTGGAATGCCTTTGGAAGCCTGCAGGCACACGGCATTTTTTTGTTTTTTTCAGACACAGCAGGTTTTTAGCTGTGTCTGAAAAAAGCCCAGCTCTGCAGGTTATCTGCCTCAAGCAGCCTGGAAAGACAAGGCTGACCATTCTGTGATTCCAGAAACCATTCCTTGTCTCTAATGTTTACTCCTTTAGCTAAGAGAACCAAAAACCTCTGGCTGAATTAGGTGAGCAGGTGTGCAATGGTCAGAAAAGGCTCCCAAAGTCTGGTAGGTGACAAAAACCTGCATTTTCTCCTTCTTTATAGGAAAAAGATATATATATAGATAGATAGATATATAAATATAGATATAGTTATAGATGATATAGATATAGATAGATTAGATATATTATAGACATAGATATAGATGATAGATGGTAGGTATAGATGAGACAGATATAGATATACATAGATACAGATGTATTCCTGTTCTCATTACTTCAACCATATGTGACGTTTTTCTAGGTGAATAATTTCTTTGCGTGACATAAACATTTCTGGGAAAGTGTGTTCATGTATGAAAAATAGCCCTAAATGTGAGTGATTTCAACTCTTGCTATGTGTTCTCCTCCTCCAACACACTCTTTTATGATTACCTCAGTGCTTTCAGTATGGAAATTAGTGACTCTCACCCACTTTAAACAGCATCATAAAACACACACAAAAAAAAGAAAGCCGACCATTCCACTCAGTGTTCATTCATTTACAGGTTAGTTTTATCATTCTAAACAAAGTGGAAGGCATTTGATGTCAGTTGTTTTCTCTTTTCATGATTAATATAGTTGTTTTGGATAGAATAGAGATGGAGAAGAATACAAAACCTGCAGGTTCACTGAGAAGGCAAATACTAATTATCCCCAAAACTGAGCTTCTCTATAATACAATTATTTTTTGGATATTTTGATCACATTTCTTGACATTCCTGGTCAATAAGACATAGTATTTTATAGATTATTCATTCAGGTAAAATAATTGTATTCTCATGCCTTATAGTATATTATTTGTGTTTGAGAATGCAGATGATTTAAGTAATTTTTTTTCTAAAAAAAACCCCAATGAATATTTTCTAAAAAATATTCTTTACAAATATTCCATTTTATTTCATCCTTTGCAAAAGTAGCCAGAGGATACTCTGTTCAAAGGCCATAGAAAAATGTGTGAAATAAGCTATACCGTAAATTTAATTTTAAGTTAATTGAAACATAAAATGATAAAATTACAGGATATGTCAACCTCTGTCAAGTCTTTATTGGACATGGGTGAACTGAAATCCATGACATGGTCAAATTTGGACTATTTTCAATAAGAAAGAAAAAAGAGGCAGATTTCTGAAAAGAACACAGCAACCACTTTCAATCCAAATGTTGAAACTCAGAAGTCTAGAGCCTGTAGAGAGTCTATACTAAAGTCTTGGCCTTGTCAAAACATTTCTTAGGGTTATTTTTACAGACCAGAAAATGTCTAAAGTGTGGCAGTTATCCTACAAAGCATTTTCATTCTGAGAAGCATGGCAATTTAACAAGCAACAGGAAAATATGGCTATTAATGGAAAGTTTAGGCAATCTTAAATTTAGGCATCACCATATGTGCACACTGTAATACACATATATACGTGCTAATTTCTATATAGATCCAGTTCTGCTCTCTGCTATAAATCAAAGTCAGTACCTAAATACAAAATATGACTGAGGAGAGATATTGGGCCCATTTCCTCTTTGGGGCATCTCATTCTATAAAATAACCAACTTATGGGAAACTTAGCTAGACCTTCACCGTTCAGTAGCTTTTTAATTAAAAGCTTGAACCTTACTTTATACTCATTAATCATATTAGATTGGAGTGTTGATATAATGGGCATAGTTCCCCCTCAGACACATTAACAGAAGTGTTATTGAAGTGCAGGGTAACGTGTGTGAAGATTTAAAGATGGAGCTTTTCTCCTGATGTGCTCTGCTTTGTGTGCTTGGCCTAATTCTGTGTATGGCACACTCTCCTTGCCTCAGGACCCACTTTTATTCCATGTGATAACACTTCATGAGCCAGGTCAGGACAACAGGAGTGCGGGAGTTGGCCAAGCTCAAGCAACTCTAAACCTAAGGCTGTGGTAGCAAAGGTTCATGGGAGTTTGCATGTTAATTAAGTTGTTCTATATAAGGTTATGTGTTTATGATTAGTCAGTTATGTTGTACAAATGTATTTCTGTTCCCAGTTGGAGTTTCTGATTGGACTCTAACCCCCAGACCTACCCTGTATATTGTCATGTTTTCCTCAGTTCGGGGTCCTTGGTTGCTTACCCCCACAGAGTTCTCCTGGGTACTGTGCACGGGTGTGGGGCACTGTCCCTATTTTGTTTTATTCATTATTGAAGTGTTCTTTTCTAATGCCAACCATTGTTTCTAATTATTTTCTTGCCACCCTCTGCCCTGAAGTCAAGGGACCTGAAGGTTTGTCACAGCCACCCTCAGTGTGACACAGGAGAAAAGCAGCAGGATGGGGCCCCAGTGCAGGGTGTGAGCATCCCTTTGCCTCCAGCCTGGAGTCAGAGCATCTCCCTGGCTTGGGAATGTGCTCGAGCTCAGAGGGTTCAGCAGCTGCACAGAGCCAGGCTGCAGCTCAAGTCACACTTCACACCTTCCACAGCCCCAGTTTCTCACACTGAAGCCTTTCTCCTTGAGTTGCTGAATGCCACATCCATGGCAGGATATGTCCTGTTTATCTGCAACAAACGTGGCTCTTTCACTAAGAGTCCTTCTCCCCACAAAAACTGATAGTGAAGCTCCAGTGATTTCAGTGGTAGCAGGGCTGGGTCTAACAAGTCTGGCTTCTATAAGAAATACAAGCCTCGGCCTCTGCTGGTATAAATCAACCTAAGTCCCCACTGGAACTGGGCTAATTTACACCAGAGCAGGATCTAACTTTACATATTCTTTTCTTTTTGCTCCCTCCTACTGGCAAGAGCCCAACAGCAAAGCTTTTTGTGCATTTGTTTCACTTTGTGTAAGGTCAGCTAAGGTTTTATGTAAAACAGATGGGCAAACTTAAAAATGATTTTTCACATTGCATTGAAAACCAGTAAAAAAGCAAAAGGGGGGAAAATTACTCTTTCTGTTCTTTCAAAGGTTGTTGCAATGACCTTTATTTTACCCAATGCCTCAATTTTAAAAAAGGAAAACAACCCCCTGTTTTTATTACAGTGAAGTTGTTTTCTCTGCTATTCATAGAGGTCTTAAGGCGATCAGCAAGAAAAAGAAAATTCCCAGTGGTTCATTGACAGTTTGAAAATGGGAATATAGTGCCCAAGTTGTAAAATAAGGTCTATATTTAAACATCCTTTAACTTATTGTGCTACATTTTTCTTCTCACAACTCTGCAATTTTGTGGTAACTAATATTGTGAGACTGAAAGCGTGTGCAGCCATACAGGTTACCTTCTTGGGAGGGAAAATGTTCTTTCATTTCATTCAACAGCCTGTTCTTTCCTTCTTAAAACCAACAATACCAACAACAAAATTTGCTTAAGTGGGGATGTATGTTTATAGAAGTTTTCATTCTAAGGCACACAAGGCAGAAGTGTGGATTTCCCAGTGAATCAGGTCCTTTGTCTCTAATTAGGATTGCTATATTTAGGAATTTCCAGTTGTTTAAGTGACTTTAGGCTGCAGAATTATCCATACTGCTCTGGCATCCCTGTAAGACACAGAACACCGAGGACAAGTCAGTCTGTGCAATCTGCAGAGGGATCTCTGTGTCCTTCCCCTGGAGCTTCAGCTCAGGTGATAGATCCAAGAGAAACAGACAAGGTTGAGAGAGGCTAAAAACTGGCACCCAGAGGAGAACAGTGAGCTCCAACCAAGCTCTGCAACCCCTGATCTGCAAATAATGACTGGTCAAGCAGGGGACTGGCAATATAGAGGAAAAGGATGACAAGAATGTCACAATGGACTTCAAGTACAAAGAAAGATACTGAAAAAAGGAAGCTTACAACTTGTTCTTTATGCTGTTAATTAATAGAACTAAAAAAACAGATCTTACATTTTAGAAGAAAAGTTAGGAGAAAAAAAATTCAATTTAGGTAGGGGGAATCACTGGAACAGGCAATTTTAGTGGGGATGTCCTGATCCTGCCAGTATCTCTCTTTTGACAAACATCAGGCAGGAGTGACATTGGTAGGAATGTCATGGGCTCAGGTGATTCTGGGCATGGAGAATGGGCTGAGCTGAACTCACAAGACCTTTTCAGTCCAAGGATTTATAAGTTGAATGCATATATATTTCTAATATACAAATAGCACACCTCCTTGCAAAAACTTATGCCTGTAATCATGAGAATTCAGTGACTTTAGAGGAGTTTTGAATGGACAAAGGTGCTATCAGGAAATCTGTCCAGGCATTGACTTAATACTACATATAATGACCAAATTAAACTTTTGGTTATACATATGTATGTATTTCACATAAGTTTTGAAACTTAAAAAAGCAAGGAAAAAAGTCAATTAATTAATGGCCATAATACCCAATATTTTACCAAATCTATATGATTTTCCAAATATTTCAAAATACTTAATATATTTTCAAACAAAATCATTCTGTGACTTTTTGCCAGATACCCATATGTCTAGTTTTGTGCTTGCTGAATACTGTTTAGCCAGTTCAGACATTCCTGCCATTTTTAGCTCAGAACTAGCCACGTGCAATCTTATCCTGATGGATCAATTGACTGTGTATTTATTTGCAATCAAGTGTTAAAGAAAGGGAAGAAAAAAAAAAAAAAAGCTTGAAGAGAGGTTGGGAAGTTGAGACAAATTGATGGCTTAGTAAGTGTTTAATTCATTGAACTCGACAGAAATAGAGGAGTCTCAGAATGAAGGAAGCCAATCTGACCACGTAACTTAAAACTGGATCACTCATAATTACATGGAGGGAAAAAAGGCAGGGGAAACTGTATATTGGAGCTTGAGGGCCTTTTCAGAACAGGAATGTGACAGTCATTTAAACTGGAAAAAAATCATCAAGACAATTTTCATTTGAGTTTACATTCAAGCATTTCAGAAGACAAATAGCCTTTAAACTTTTCAAAATGCTTGGGGTACTTCAAAATTAAAATACTTTGATGTATTTAGGCAAATTGAATCCAGGATGCCTCTGCAGGGGCAGGAGAAGTAATAAAGCTGCTGACTGCTTGCAGTGGTTGAATGTTTAGTCTACAAGCCTAACAATGGTTCTGCAAAGCAAAGCGAGAATGATTTTTATTGCAGATGGCCATGACGGTTTAAGTTAGGACTGAAATCTGCACTTTGACATGCTTATGAAACTGAATATTTGGCTATTTTACTGAAATAAAGATAACAACCTTAACCACAAATAATTTGAATTGATGCTTTGGCACTTTACAAAGGAATTGAGATTAGCTTTTTTTTCCTTTTTTTTTTTTTTTTTTTTTTTTTTTTTTTTTTTTTCTGAAATTAATTATTGCATTTTGGTTATCTCAATCTGATATCTGTAGTTATTTAAGGACACTGCCTCCAGATTCAATCCAAAATATCTGCTGCTAAAGTAGTCCACAGGACTCAGGAGAGGGCTATTTTCATCCTACTTTCACCATATTTATTATGCATAGGTGAGGGAAAGTCTGTAGGTAGGCTTTATCTGCCTTGAAAAGGCAGATGTCCTTTCAAGGACAGATACAGCAGGAATATGAAAAGTTATTAGTGAATACTCATTATTATTTCCCCTATGAATTTAAAGAAACTTTAAAAAATTATGTTAATTTAATTGCTAATTTTGATTTATTGCCTGCCAGCTTAGTATCTCAGAATTTAGAAAGAGCTTGCTACTACTGTAGAAAGCTCAGCATTGCTTTTAGGGATTTTAATTTTACAGTTGCAAAGAAATTGCATCATTTCCCTCAACAAACAGAAACAACTGATTTGTTATACAGGAAGCTCAGAAAACAGACAAACATGAAAGGCCACCATCTGTTAACTCAAAATGAATTTCTGCGTATATATACTGCAAGACTCCATAGCCAAGTCCATGTAACAGCCATACCAAAGTGATTGTCCCAGGTGTTGCAATAAATGGTCTTGTCCTTCCAAAAATCATGAATATTGCATTTAAAGATTCTTATTTTTTAAATAATAAACTGTGTGTTCTTTTTAATTGCCTTTCACTTTCCAGCTTTTAGAATGCACTTGGGTCATGGTTTTACACTTTTCCATTAAGCCAAAAGAAAAAGAAATTAATTTTTCTTAAATGACACCCAGGAGTCTCACATAATCACATTACCCTAGGAAATGGGACTTGAGGAGAAATACCAAACACTGTGAAACATTTGATAAAAACATGGAAAGAAGAAACTACAAAATAGTAGTAAGCTAAGTGTATTTTAAAACAGAAGTCCCTACTGGTGCTGGGACGACAGGAGGTTGCCAGACTGGAAACAAGCCTTTGCCAGCTGTGTGTTTATGAAATCAAACAGGTGCCACATCTAAAATGTCTGGGATACTCCTGATACAGAGATGTTACAAATAATAATTAGTCCGTGATCCATAGAGATAATTGTGGGGAGCTTTGATGGGAAACAAACAAGTAAAAGGAATTATCTGTATCTTGTTAGCCTTCAGTGAGAAACACACGGACATTACTCAACCTCTGGACTTCCAAAAGAAAAGGAAACAGCAAAAAAACAAAGCAAGCAAAGACTGGGGGCTGGTGGGGAAAAAATAAGTGGAAAAAGTACAAATCTAACTATGGTGCTGTCAGCATCTAACCATCCATGAGTGAATCTTGCTGAAAAAATAATTCTGTCTGGTGAATTACACGTATTCAGGACTCCTTTCTTACTTATTAGTTATCAGCTTAGATAGTGGTTGCTGCTGCTGAAGTTGGCAGTGGTAATACAAATTAATAAGAGAGCTAATGTTAGTTCTTTGTGTTGAGATTTTCTGATTTCTTTATGCAATCCCTTTCCCCAGTGGTTTGGTGAACTGAACTTACCCTCCCTAGGCTGTGATTATTGACCTTAGGGCTTTTCATTCCCAGGCATTCTCCAGCATCCCTCTAGACTAGAGGGCTTCACTTGTGCACCAGCTCATTTCAAGACCTTTAGAACATTGAAATGGTGGCCTGTAAAACAGCTGAAATAGATTTAATCCAAATGACTAATATGGATCAAGGGACAACAGTGCCAGGTTACCCGAAGGAAAGTTTATAGATGCCTTTGATCACTAGAAACAGGCTGTCCTGAATGTGGAAAAACTGGAATTCAAGAAATCAGTCAAATTTCTAATGTCAAACCAGCCTCATCTGACTAAACAATTCCCTTATTGTATAGTTACATGGGATTTCTGACAATCCTTTCTCAAGGCTTACATTGGTAGCTCCATTTTCAAATTAGCACCTAAAGGAATATAAGAACCTTTTCTCTACACCTGAGGCTTGATTGCAAATTGCCTTCCCATTTAATTTATTGTGGTTACCCAGGTGTGATCCTTTTTTAAACATCACAATTGGCCTAAATTCAATTGCTTTGACACAAGTGCAAAGTCAGACTGAGCCCCAAAGCTGCACTGTCACTGTTGTGGATCTGCCCCAGGGAATGATTTGCACTGTGCTGGGGACTGCCTGGTGTCAGCTCAGCTGCCATCCAGAGCAGTCCTGGCCCTGCTGAACAGAAACACAACAGCCAAGGAGCCTGGCCTTGTGTTCAGCCACTGCTCAATGCACAAATGTGATCACACCCAAGCAAGGTTTGTAGCTCAAACACTGAGCTACAAAAAAGCTGAGCCTGGAGCTGAGGACTGCACTTTGCAAAGGGCTGCCAGGGAAGGAAGAGCCCTTTGCAAATTTCTCAGTTGAGTCCTTTGCTCCACGACAGCTGCTGTGGCAATTCCCTCTCCTCCCGACCTTGTGGTCTACCCCATTATGCTTCAGAGATCTTTGGGAAGGGAGACAATTACACCTAATGTGCTTGGACAAGCCTAACAAGTGTGCAAATTAATAAGAATGGGATATTCTGGTCTGCATTTCCCTTTACAAATGTTTTCCTGCATTTATGCAGGCTGCACATCTGCTTACCTGCTCTAACTAATGATAATGGATCTAGCAGGATGAGGAGAACACAATATTCCCTCCAGTGATATTTTGGAGATGGGGCAGGGAGAGCTCCTTCCTCCACTGAAAGTAAGGAACCTTAACTAACTCCTTAAAGCAGGGGATAGATTTCTTATGTAATTCTCCTTTTCAGACACAGGAAGAAGAAATATCCACCAATCCATGAATGTAAGCATCTGGGAGTTGGGAAGAACACAGCAGGTCACCCCTGGCAATGCTCACATTTAAACTGTGTGGCTTTCATTTAAATAAATAATTTCTTATAATTTTCTTTCATTATAATAAATAATTTTTTGATTTATTATAAAATGGAGCCGCACTTTTGGCTCTGGTATTAAAAACAAACTAAACACAATGAATACAAAGAGCTCATGACCACAGGTGTGTGGTATCCTTCATGTGACAGTGAGGTCTGTAAGGAGGCTTCACTTCAACTTCTAACATTGCATTTCTTTTTCTAAAGCAGTCCTTAAACAGTTTTTAGCTAAACTACAGGAAGAAAAAGAAGAAAAGGTACTTTAATAATACATTGCTTCATTAAAAAATCGTTCAAATGTTTCTGCAGTCCCGTTCAGTGGAATTTATGAGTAAATGAATGCCAAATTAAGAAAAGTTCCCATATTCCATTGTTTGTGCATCTCATTACATGAGCATTTCATAGCTTTTTAATATTCACTTTGAGGCAGAAAGCATCTATAGTCATGGAAAAATTTATAGCCCAATCTCTGACTGAAAACACAGTGTACATCTTTTCTCCCTGAAAACACAGTGTACATCTTTTCTCCCTGGAAAACAAATTCCCTCTTTTTACCTGAGCACAAATGGCAGCACGGCAGCACAAAGTGCAGGTGTTGTAAGATAGCAAATGTACATGGAGAGAATGTCCCCAGAAAAGCAATATTTATTTCCAGGGAGGCTTCTGATGTGGCTTATCATCTGTGTTCAGCAGTATTGCAGTGCTTGGACTGTGCTCCTGGAAACTGTCAGGACTCTTTCCTGAAGGCTTCAATGCTAAATTTTGATAGTGTGAATAGAAATAAAGTGTTTCTGTTTTTTGCAGGTTTTTTGCAAGGGCTCTCTGTGAAGCCTGGAGGATGGGCAGCCATATGAATTCTTCAAAAAAGGAGTAGAATCCTTCACATATTTGCATAATTCTCTGTCAAATCCTACATCTATGATTAATTTTTGCATACTTTATGCTGGTGTTCACAAGAAAGCCCCCTCTTTTCTGTTCTTTGTCCACTACAACAGCACCCAGTATCTTAAAAATGAAAGAAGAAGAACAAATCAAAATTAATAATTTCTCTCCTTTTGAAATCTTTCCTTTATGGGGGAAAAGACATTACTTTTCTTCAGCTCTGACTATGAGCTAATGCTAGAATTGAAGCTGCTTCTCATCACAGTTTTAACATTTATTACCTTTACATGTAAGATATATGACTTCTGGATTATTAGATTATCCTGTAAATCATTGCAACTGATTTAATTGTATTACCTTTCCTTAAATTGTATAGTACTTTTCACCCCATGCAGAACCCTTTTGCACAAGTCACGATGTAAAAGATGCCATAAAGTTTTTAAGAGCCTCTTTCAAACATCACTGTGAGCAGAAAACACCAAGGATTCATGTACTGAGTGCTAAAAAATAGATTACACAAAGTTGGTGGGTGTATGAATTTTGGTATGTACATGTCTATCAGAACTGCAGGGCTTTCATTAGTTCATTACTGATCACTATTAATTTAAAAAGGCCACACCGAAATTCCCAACATTTCTCTTTTCAGAGCACAGACCTCTTGATGCCACTTCAAATATTTGGAGGAACACTGCATTTTCTAGCAGAGGAAACAATAAGTATCCAGCCTTAATAAGCTGCTGAATATTTCAGCACTTATGAAATATGAACTCACGGAATCAGAGCTGCTGTTTGCAATTTGCTGTCAGGTACAAAGGGATTGTTCTCATATATTTGGCATTACAGTCAGCTAATCCTTGTCTGATTTTTGTGTGTCACAAGCCAGTGAAATAAAACTATGGGATGTTGTTTTATGAGCAATGCAATAATAAATTCCCAAAGAAGGTTTTTTCTTAAACCCAAGCCTGCAAGTAACAGCTTGAGGAATGCTTTCTGGAATCATACTCATTATAACTTGGGCCCAGTTTCCACAAGGATAAGATCTGAAACAGCATCTCCACACTAAACCTTTCGGCTGGGATTCAGAATATGCTTATTCTTTTTAGTATGTAGAGGATATTTTTGGCTTATTGCATTAATAGAAAAACATAGTGAAAGATGATTATGAGTTTTACTCTTGTAAATCCTGGGTATTTTGCTCAAAATTGGTAGGATGTTTGGAAAAGTACATTTTGATTTTCTGATTCTAGTGTTTGTGGAGAAACTTGTTAATTTTAGATTTTGTTTAGCTTAGTAATAATATTAACAGTAACAATCTGTATACTGGCTTAAGTTTAGGAGACCAAAATCCAAAGGTTCCAAGACAAAGCTTTTTTGAAACATCCCCATGTCCAATAAAATCAGTGGTGTTACAAAAATATAGAACTTAAATTTTAGAGAAAAAGAATGAAAAAACAGGTCTTAGTTGATTCCCAGATGACATGCTGGAGAAAGAAGCTTGTGGTGCTTTGTTAGAGATGTATTAACTCATGCTATTGTCTTGTGCATCTATTACAGAGCACCAGAAATTTAATTTCAGAAAGACATTAATGATTTCTAAAATTAATTTATTTTACCTAATTTTCCCTTACTTTAATGGGTCCTTCTTTCCCAGTGTTGTGAAATTTTTCCCACCTTGATTAATAGGCCACAAAGACTTTAGGGAATGGATAGACACAAGTGGCAGCAGCAGCAGCAATTGGTGTCTCAGCCTTAGTGGGAAGGTAAGGTCAGGCAAAAACATAAAGCATGGATAAATATCTGACATAAAGAGGCCTCGCAGAGTACAGAAGATGAAAATGATTCCTTAGTGAAATGGATCTTGAAACATGAGCCTGGTACCCCGGCATAGTATTTGGTAAGGAGAGGAAATTAAATTTTACTTTTAAATTTTAGATCATGTATCTTTTAAAAAAGAGATTTACTGATAAGGTGGATATAAAACATGGTAGTAGATGGGCTTTTAAATGAAAGACATTCACAGGCTCGTATTTTAATGTGCCATGCCCTGAGATAATACATTATCTCAGAGGTCCCCAAATTATTTCACAGCACTGATCATCTTTTAAGTGAAACAGGAGTTTCTGGGACCACTTTCCCTCTGGATGACATTCCAGCTCCCAGCCATGTGTGTGCACCCTGAGCCTCACATTCACCAGTGTGGAGCCATGGGCCAAAGGAGCCATTCACCAACACTTCTGAAAACAAATGTATCCCCTGCTCTTGTTCTGTCTCAAAGATGCAATTCCATGTAGCAATTAATTACTTATTTCTTCAAGTAATTAATTGCTAAATGCCAAAGAATTGTTGCACTACTGTATGTAGAAGTAACAAAATTACTCAAAGGTTTCAGGAAAGTCTTCGAGAACGCAATTATTGCTAGTTGTAGTCAAAATTATTTGTTATATTAATTACCAGTAATCTCTGCCTAGACATAATTAGACTGGAAGCAATTTTATAGTGGTGCAATGTAATTATGTCATTAATATGAAAAATAACAGATTATTTTACTTTAATTTGACATACTATATGTTTAAGAGCTTTCCAATTAAAGAACAAAGCATTGAGTTAAAGAACAAAGTGTGCACCAAGTTTTGGGATAATTTCTCACAGCAATAGCCTGTTTAGGCAGATATTAAGATCTTTACATTTACATTCTTGTTGAGTGCTTATAAATATGACCTGAACCTAAGTTTTCAATAAACTTCCACTTTGGACCTGAATTAATTGCTCTCCAATTAAGTAGAGTAGTTCTAAACTCTTGTGCAAATTTTACTCCCACAAATTCTTGTGGCATGTACCTTTCAGAGATTCTCATGCTGATCTCAGTAAGAGTGATCTGATGAACAACGTAATTTATTCACATTTGTAATTAGTGGGTTTTTTAGTTTTCAGCTGGAATTAATCTCTAGTATTTCAGCATAATTTATGCACAGTCTTATCAATGAGCAAACATTTGATGTAGTCCACTGATGTCTGTTCTGTCTTCTTCTTTTCCCAGTATTTTTCATGGTGACAATAAATAAATGCCCAAGGAATTTTCCAAATTTAAGTTCAAATCAGCAAGGAAAAAAAGTGATTCCAGAACATAATCATAAAATGTGAACTAGTGATATAGAATGTTTCTCTTGGGGAAAAAAACCCATACAAACAAAGAAAAAAGCCCCAGGTTTTAAATAAAATTAAAGTGCATATTACAAAGGAAAAATATTTTGCTTAAAAGTTTTCATGAACTTTTTTGGAGTCAGGCAGTTTGTGAAACACATTTTCAAATTAGGTACACCTTCAGCAGTGAACAATAATATTTCTGATAAGTGATTTAACATAATTTGGACAAAGCTTTTCATCTTTTTATTTTAATGTACTATGAGGGTTTTTTCTACAGAATATCATTAATAATCAGATAATTTCATAAGCACAAGCCCACAACAAAAAGATTAGCAATCTCAGATAATTGTTTATCACCTATAATAGCACTAGTTTTATGAGAAGTCACTGATAAGAAGTGTGAAAATATACCCTACATGATTATTAAGGAGCTACTTTCATTTGTATCGTTGTATTCCTGCAATTTCTTGCCAGAGTTTTGACAGAGGCTCTTCTGCTTAACCCCCAAATACCCAAATCCATGTCAGGAACTCTGACTTGCTATTTCCAGACCATTCCCTTCAGAGACCCTGAGGACGAGAGGATTTTGTTGTGTTCTCTAACCTGAGCAGCCACTGGCCAGGTTTTCCTGATTGTCTGCAAGCACCTCATACGAATAAGGGCTGACTCTTGTACGAGTCATTGCATGTAAAGGAAAGATGCAAATTAGGGTCCTCAGATGCATCAGTACAGTGATGAAATTGTTTCCGGGGTTTTAATGTGTAAAATGTTCCAGCACCTTTTAAAAGGGGTGGTATCTATAGAAGAAATTCATGTAAACCTCTCTTTTACAAAACCTTTTTGTTTAAAATAAATACTTGTTACTGCTAAAGCATCTGCTAAACCTGCAGATAAGACACAGTGTAGGTAGGTACTGTTCTCAATTTTAGGAAGATTCCACCTGAGCAAATAATTTCTAGGTACCTCAATTTCTGAAACGTATTATATGTTCTTACTCTCATATTATTTGTCAAAAAAACCCCACAAAAAATCAACCAACCAACCAAAAAACCCCAGAATCCTGTACGTATTTGGCTTAGTTCCTCCATTATTCTGTGCAGAGTACTCATGAGAGATCTAAGTTACATTTACTGGAATCTGAGGAGTCTGAAAATCATTTCCATTTCAGTGTTGAAACAAACAAAAAAAACCCCTACTCTGTAATTGTTTTTAGCTTTTAGGTAGTTCATGGCTTTTCTTAGTGAATAGCTAATTTTGAATGTGATTGAGATTTTTACGGGAAACTAGTACTATTTGTTTGTTAAGTAACTTTCAAATTAGAAGTCGTGGTAAAAATGGAGTCAATTTATGGAGCATTTCAGATTTTGATTTTTTTTCCCTCTCATATTTCGTGATAATGACAAATCCCTTTTTAATGAAGTTTTAAAATGAAAGCCAATCTCAAGTGGCTTTTTTTATCACCTATTTACTTTAGATCAAAACTCTTATTGTCCTGAACCACAAGCATTATGCAGACTAAAAATGCCTTATTAAATCTGTCATTTTAATCCCAAGCCATGGATTGCACCATAATTTATTGGATAAAATTATAGTAACAAATAGCAGTGATGATGTAACACTATATTTCAACATGTTTTACAGCACCACAATGTTATTCTAGTGATTATACTATAGTTGGAATAAATATTACTAAATTTGAGACAGATTTATTATGGTTTTAGACTTTCTTTTACTCGGTCCAGGAAACAGAGGATTCACACACTAACTCTTATTAACATTAATGAGCGTTAATTGCTTATCTCCCTTGTGTACTGTGAGGAGTTTCCATCCCTCTGGCTGTCCTGTATGTTAGCACCTTTTAAGGTTTGGTTTGGGACTAGATGGTCCCTCCAGTTTCAGCACTGTGTGAAAGGAGGCACTGAGCCAGAAAAACATTTCAATCCTCCTTCCCTTGTCTCTCCTGCCCTTGAGAACCGATCCACAGGCAGTCACTCGGGTGAGAGGAGCTAGGCCAAACCATGGGCAGTCTTTTTGCAGCCCTGATGCTCTCCTGGGTGAATAAAGGGCAAAATGCATGGGCAGGTCCAACCCAGCCCAGCCTTGCTGCCCCTCATCCCTGAAAAGATAGCTTCGGGTTTGGAACAAATAGATTGGTATCAGAGAAATTTGAACATCTCTCGGAAATAAACCACACTTTTGGTGAGATGCTGAACAGTGGGAGAAACTTGCACTCTCCTACTGACTGGTCATTGATTTCCATCATTCCCACAGTCAGAGACATCCCTCTGTGATGTTAAGGAGAACCATTTATGGCATTTTCAGTCAGTCCCAAAACAGCAGAGGAAAACCAAACTCCCAAGAGAAGAATCTGTTCCTATGCCAGCAGCCCAGTCCTGCAGACTGCCATGGCTCTGCTTGTTCCAGGCATGAGGCTGGCAATATGCATTTGGATTTCTGACCTGCTTGCAGTATCTCTGAGGAAGAAAAGGCTGAATCCTGCTTCATCTCTACCAGTGCATACCATTTACTTCAATTACCTTGGCCTGAAATAGCTAATTTCCCTTTGATATTTACACTCCGGTACCAATACATTACAGGAATGGCTCTATCTGGCCTGTGAAAAGTTTCCTTCCACATTATAAAGTTTATGCCTAACTTCTCTTCCCATATTTACTTTTTAAATTACTTTTAACATTTTAGAAAATAGTATCTTTTAAATACAGTCCCCTGCAATCCTGATTTGTGAGGTTTAGCCTTGTTCTCCAGCCAGAATCTCACAGACCAGGTGCTTCATGGAAATGAGCAGAAACTGGGTGATATTTCTCCATTATGAGTTAAAGCTTTGAGAGCTTCAGAGTACTTTGGGGCAACAAAAGGAGGAAAAGTATGGGAACCAGTTTCAGCTTTTTGGTTTGGAACCTGTTTTGCTGTAATTTTGAGACACGATCTAACCCACAGGTAATTGATCATAATGAAAAAAATGCATTAATGAAAGTAATTGACAAAAGCCAGTACACCTGTCAAAGAAGAGAAACCTTGAAAAGGAATGGTGAGCTTTTGAAGGTCAAGGCTCAGTGTGGTGTAATCCCTACCACCTGTGTTCAGGCTGGTGCTATTCTCAGACTGTCATATGCACTCTCTTCTTTGAAAATAACAGACAAGGGAAAAAAGGCTTACCCGACAGGGAGCCTAAATGTAGTTAGTTTTATAGAAAATGAAAAAGCACCACTGTATAAACTTAAGATGACCCTTAATTTTCCTTCCCCTTGACCTACACACGTCCACAATTGGTTTCAGAGCTGCAGTGACACTGGGAATGAAAATAACTAAGGGGCCAATAAAATGTAACAGTTATAACTGCCAGTTGGAATAGTAGGCAACCATACCCAATGCAATCAGCCAAGCATGGGATTGCCCTGCAAACTCACTAACCTGATCAAGAAATTTCAGCCTTTCCTTCAGCTGAGAGAGATTCTTGCCTTGAGCCTACAAAAAGCTTTGGGCAGATTGTGTGCCCACACCAAATTTGTGACCCATGGTTGCCTCATCCATTTGGATTTTTGGGATGTCCTGGTCCCTAAAACTTCTGGACATTCTCAGACAAACAGGGGCAGCCTGACACACTTGTGGGAGATTAGTGACTGGGAGCACATTTGTATGCTGGATCTGCAGAGCTCAGACACAAATTCTCAGCCAATGCCCACTGCCTCACAGTCCAGAAGCACAGGGATACAACAGGCAGCCTGGATGTCCAGCTCCTGATAGAGAATGCTCAGAATAAAAGAAGCTCAAGGCCCTCTGTTTTATCAACACCAACTACCAGATGTAAGAGCAATCTGCCTCCTTCAGACTTGGCTTAGCATGTTACTTGGGTGGCTTAGAAAGTATGAAGAGAGTCTTCTTCACTCACAAAATAGCCTAGCTTGCTGACAGGTCACTTTGTGTGGTCTGGAGTTCAGATCCCTCAGGCAGACGAGGAAATTGAATTCAGGTTTCCCACACACTGACAGGATATATTAATCACAGTGTTATTATATTAAATAAGGGCATTAGCTCCTCCATGGCAGTTCTACTTTGAAAGAAAAGGTTTAGAAATCCAGCTTCAGAAGCTGGAATGGAAACTCCAATTTCCTCCTCCAGATATCCTCACAGCATCTGAACACAAAGTCCTGATGTAGTACAACATTTAACACACAAATTTGTTCTTGTTAGATCATCAAATGCAGAGGTAGATGCCTGCTTGCTTGTTTTGTTTCTTATTTCTCTTTTTTCAAACGTCCACATACATCCCCCAGGGAGCCTCGTTGGGAAGTTCCTCCTTCCAGAAGATGGACAGGTATCTGTAGTGATCAAGCATTTGCTCTTCAGGTTTCAACCCCTGCAGGTTTCTTTCCAACTCTATTCTAGATTATTTCACACTAAAAATTCAAGGATGTGAAAAATTTTCAAAACCTTTACAAAATACCCAAATTTTCTAATTTACTTTCAAAATTCAGTGGATACATGGAGACAGTAGGCTGCCACTTGGAGATGTTTTTGTTCTAGACATTTTTTTCTATGAGAAAGGTTCATCTATTAAAATAATGATAAAGGAATTTTTATAGACCTTTTTACTGCCAAGTGCAGACATATGAAACTACAAAGCCCAACCAAACAGATCCCCCCAGACATCAGGTTTCGTGTACTTTGTGGGAAATGGTGTATATGAAAAGCTGCTATTTCTGTTATTTTTGAGTCACAGGAATGGTGTGACTAAAGGAGCAGGTATAAATACTATATATGTCATATATACTCCTTGCTCCTGAGAAGAAAAATAAAAAAATAAAAGTGTCTGCCTCCATGCACAAAACCAGAACACAGCACATAAAACATCCCCTCTGTTAAATGGAGATTCCTGGGAAAACAACTACCATAAAAATAACGTATAAAAAATTAATAGTGTTCCACAAATGTCTAATTAAAAAGGTTCTCCACCTCTTTGGAAGAAACACATTTTATTTGCCCTCATTAAGGTGACCTAACCACTGTGCTTCACCCTTCCCTGCCTGCATGATGTAATCAACACAATCCCTGAAAACAGCAAACCAAAGGCAAAGAATCACCTTTCTCTCACTGAGCTGTAACTGCCTAATCAACTTTAAGCATATACCTCAATTAATGATTCAAAAGACATCCTGTTGACCCTGTGTCATCTAATTCTGCAGTATATACAGAAGTTCAGAACTGGATCTATCTTGAAAGGCAGTTCCAGAGAATCTTCACTAATACCTTTTCCTTGCTATTCACATTCGCTCAAAGTAAACATTTATCTTACTATTTTTAACTTTGACCTGGATGCACTCTCTGCTGGTAGAATGAAACCTCTCGCTCAGAATTGCAAGCAGGCAGTTCTGGCAATTCTTCCTCTTGTTTGCATTAATTACCTTTTTCAATTAATTCCATTTCTTTACCTTTTTCTCCACTGTATGTGTCTCAGGATGTGGTTTGCTTGCAGTGAAGCCAGGTCAGTGAAACTGAGGGAGCCTGAGGCTGCATTAACACCCAGGAACATCCAGAGCCCAGCTCACAGCTGCTCCCGTGGCCAGCTGTGGAGGACCTCATTGCCAAAGCTGTGCTAGAACACAACACCTTGGGGAGAATTTGGAGTTGGTACAAAAGGTGAGAAGTGTTACCAGATCAAGGAATGCTTTTGCTGGGACACTCACTGGACAATAATGGGAGAAGAGACATGATGTAAACCATTGTGAGCCTAGACTGAAATCTCTTGATCTATGGCTCTTGAAGCTGCATAAAGGAATGAAAACTTCAGAAAATAAATAAATATGCTAAAGAATTCACAGCTTTGAACTTCACTTTACTAATAAGAAAAAAAAAAAAAAAAAAAAAAAAAGAAAAAGAAAAGGGGAATAAAAGTAAAATTGAAATCTAAAATTGAGATGGAAATGCAATGAAGCCTTACTAGTCTGAAACTCAGTGCCCAGTGGCAAAGAGACAGAAAGATGCAGAAAGAAAGAAATGAGGAAGACAACGCTAAAACTCTGCAAAAATTTTATTGAAATGCATAAGTAAATATTGTTCTGTTATAGACTGCAAAAACATCCTATTTTGAGATTTCCAGAGTTTGGTATTTTATGCACTGGCTTGCCAATCTCAAGGCACACCTGAAAAAATAAAGTGGGGAAGAAGTAAAAACATTCATAGGGGGAGCATTTCCATGCAGAGAGAGTGAAAGAAGCCAGATGACAAACAAAGCTATGAAAGGAGTAGAGATTTCCTTTTGCAATGAAGCTCATCATCCTTTAGGAAAAGAATCTGACAATGGCTGGGAATAACTTTCTCTGCACACAATTCTAAGCAGTTTATGTCAACATTTTTTTTCTTGTAATCCTCAGGGTAATGCTTTTTTTTTCTCCTACAAGAGGTAGGTCAACATGTACTAGGTGCAGAATTTGTAAATTACAGCATTATTGATATGTTGCTAGGACTATCTCTTACATTTTAATTAGGTGCACAGCAAAGAGAAGGAGCTGCTTCTTTGCCTTGTGCATCTTCTGAAATGAGGCATTCTACACAAACAAGTGAGGATCTCGAGGGGCAGAGACCACAGTGTGCTGTGTGTGCAGGGGCAGGACATGCTCTGAAGTACTGCTCCTACATTTCAATTTGTCACTATTGTTTTGGCTCTCAAGTCCCCTCTGCTTTTTTTCCAAAGCCACTGGAGAGCCAACAGGAGTCACGAGACAACACACTTGCTGAGCAGGACTGCACAGTCCCATGCTTGGGTTGACAAGCTGGCAGTAGATATCTCTCATTCAGTACATCTCTATAAATTGCACAAAAAAATGCCTGGGGAGCCTTGGTAATGAATACATCAACTTTTACCCTGCACTGTAAAAACAGCTATAAGGAAATGATTTCTATGCTGCAGAGGGGGTACACAGGCTAAAAAGAAAACACAACACTTGCCAGAAAAATAAATGCCCTGCTCCATCAGAGAGATGAGAGAGAAAGATAAAGAGCTCTGTTTGTGCTAAGCCATCATATTGGGTGTGCATGGCAAGGTTTGGGGAGCAGGGCAGCCACAGGGGTGACTCCTCTGAGGAGGTGCCAGGAGCTTCCCCTGTGCCCAAAAGAACACAAGAAGACAGAGCCACTGTTGGCCAAGGCTCAGCCCCTCAGCTACATTGGCAGCACCTCTGGGATAATGTATTAAGGAAGAGAGGAAACCCTGCACAGCTGCACCTGGGGAGAGAAGTGAGGATGTGGGAGAGCAAAAGTCCTGCAGGCCTCCAGGTCAGTGCAGAAGGAGGGGCAGGAGGATGTCCAGCCAGTGGAGCTGGGATTACCCCGCAGGCCATGGTGCAGCCTGTGGTGAGGCAGCTGTGCCTCTGCAGCCCATGGAGCTCCATGGGGATGCAGAGATCCACCCACAACCCATGGAGCTCCATGGGGATGCAGAGATCCACCCACTGCCCATGGAGGTCCATAGGGAGCAGAGATCCACCCGCAGCCCGTGGAGCTCCATGGGGAGCAGAGATCCACCTGCAGCCCGTGGAGCTCCATGGGGAGCAGAGATCCACCTGCAGCCCGTGGAGCTCCATGGGGAGCAGAGATCCACCCGCAGCCCATGGAGGTCCACAGGGAGCAGAGATCCACCTGCAGCCCGTGGAGCTCCATGGGGAGCAGAGATCCACCTGCAGCCCGTGGAGCTCCATGGGGAGCAGAGATCCACCCGCAGCCCATGGAGGTCCACAGGGAGCAGAGATCCACCTGCAGCCCGTGGAGCTCCATGGGGAGCAGAGATCCACCTGCAGCCCGTGGAGCTCCATGGAGATGCAGAGATCCACCTGCAGCCCATGGAAGGCCCCACACTGGAGCACAGGGGATGCTCTAATAGACTGTGACCCCATGGGGTGAGCATTCTGGATCAGTTTTGCTGGCAGGACTTGTGATCCTGTGGGGGACCCACAGTGGAGCAGTCTGTTCCTAAAGGACTGTGTCCCATGGAAGGGACTTACATTGGAGCAGTTCATGAAGAACTGCAGCCTCTGGAATGGACTTTTGTTGGAGAAGTTAATGGAGAACTCTCTCTCATATGAGGGACCCCACACTGGAGCAGTGGAAGAGGAGTGAGAAGTCCTCTCCCCGAGGAAGAAGCAGTGGAAGACACAATGTATGATAAACTGACCAAAACCTCCATTCCCATCCCCCTGTGTCACTCCCAGGGAGGAGGCAATAAAAATGGGAAGTTAAGCTGGGAAGGAAGGAGGGTTAGGGGAAGGTGTAATAAGATTTGGGGCTTTTTCTGTTGTTCTACACTGATTTGATTGGTACTAAATTAAATTAATTTTTCCTTGAGTCGAGTCTGTTTTCCCTGTGTTGGTAACTGCTGAGGTATCTCTCCCAGTCCTTATCTCAGCCCAGGAGAATTCTATTATATTTTTTCTTCTCTGTTCGGCTGAGGATAGAGCAGCCTGGTGGGCACCTGGTTCCCAGCTGAAATCAAGCAGACAACAAACCCTTCCCCTCATTACCGAGGGGCAAATCTCAGCACAGATACATACACTTCCTATCTTCTATGTGATACTGCTTGCTACTTAAGTGGAAACTGATTAAGGAAGTTTTCTCACTTAAATAGAAAAGCTGGGGGAAACAAATGAGAAAAAACCTGTCATGTGGTCTATTGTCACCTCTCACAGTTATAATCTTAATTTGCAAAATGAGCATACAAAACCTCCCTGATTCTGATTAGCAGCAAGACAGCAGTGCCCAAGCAGCCTGTGGTCCCCATCTTGCTTATCCTTTGTCAGGTGCCAATTCAATCTTCGCAATTTTTGTGCTGCACTCTGATGTTCCCTGAGTCTGATGGAACTGGGGATGGGTATTGTTGGGATAACTCAGAAACAGCAGGACTTTTGTTCATCTCACTCTCTGGAATCTTGAATTTCTCAGCTGAAGTCCAGTTTTCAGCTAGTCACAGCTGAGCTGAGGACAAAAATAACCACATAGCCTACGTTTTGAGTTTTGATTGAAAGAGCTTTCTGATTTATTTGCCTCAGATAGAATCCCTGTACAAATCCAGGCAACAGGAATAGCAGAAGCGTCTGAGATGGGGAATTGCGTGTCTGTCCAGCAGCAGAGCTGGATGGGCTGCTCCATTGTACATATTTATGGAGCTAAGCTGAGCCCTCAGGGTAAAAGTGAACAAAGAATAGACTGTTTTTCTCCTAAAGCATCTGGGTGTAAGTCTTATTTTGCCAGCAACCGTGGTGTTTATGGGCATGTTTTACTGGAAACCTGCTGCTTCTCACAACGTTTCCTGAGTGACTGTCTTAGTAAAACTGCATCTGGAAATGACAAGCACACAGCTGTAAATCTGAAAAGCAGTGTGCAGCCCTAATAGCTAGCAGCTACAGCACAGCTGTCCTGCTGAACGTTGGAAAGATTTACAAAGACAAAGCAGAGCAATGAATACGTTTCTGAGCGCTCTGTGATCACATTACACCTCTTCCTCTTCCAAGATTTTTTTTGTTGCAGACATAGAAGGGACTATCACTGCTCTTGGAGTGAATGCCTTAGGCAGGTAACCTATTACTGCTGACCTGCCTCAGGCATGCAGAATTTCTGCCCTGTACCTATCTTCCAAAGCAATGGCTAATGTTGTATTATATCATTTTTCATTTTCACCTGAGTTGGATCCATGACAAGATCAAGACCAGGAAAATGAGCCAACTTTAAAAAAAATAAAGCTAGTGCTACAGTGGTGTGCAGCATTTTGAGCATTGCAGGGAGTATTCATGCAGTGGGATCATCATAAAAGAGATATGCAGGAGGAAGAGATGAAGGAGATTTGTGGTTTTCATTATCGTGTGCCCTAAGCTGTGGAATTCTGTGACCACTCTGGGTCTCCTGAAGCTCTGAGGTGCGAGGAGGCAGTGGCAGGAGGTGGAGAGGAAACAGCCAACACACCTTGCAGAAATACTGATTTGGCTGGCAGGAGGAGTTGCTGCTCCACTGGACCAGTCATTGCCAGGGAGGACCGGGGACTGGAGCCAAGGTGTTGGAGTATGAACAACATGGCAAATTGCCCAGCATTGTAAAGAAATAGAGTTGCTCTCTTCTGTGTAAAAATCTAGGTGATAAAGTACTGACTAAAAAAACCCACCCCAGTATTTGAATAATAATATTAATAATAAAAATACTAAAAAATAAAAAAGGGTCTTTTCCATTCCTAAAGCAAGAAGTTCTAATTCTGTAATTCAAAATATTTTTTATTTCAAAATGCCCTGAATTTTGCTAAAAAGCATAATATCTAAAAATACTAGAATCCTGAAACAAACCATCTCACTTGAGCTAAGCATTTTTTGCAATTCCTGCAGAAAGTCACACTTAAACAGATTAATATGTAGAGGTGTGTTTGTGAAAAACCAGGTGTTATTGATTTTAAACTGGATTGTTTGCTTTAAACCAGCGTTAATTTTATGCATATATCTACATACACACACAAGTACTTAAAGTCTGTGCATCCATGCTTGGGTTTGGATTTTCAATGGCAGAAAACCAATTATTCACTAAGTCTCTTTCTGAAGATGATGTTGTTGGATGTGTACTTAAACCTGAGCACCTGAGCATAAGCCTGGAGTTTGCTAATTTTGCATCTGCTTATTAATTCATACCCATGGCAGGCTTTAGAGAAGGCTGAATACAAACTTGGGAAATTCATCAAGCCCCTCTTTCTGTGAGCCCAGATCTCTAGATTTTTGATAGTTTTACCTGAAGACCTGTCAATAGCTTCATTAAATCAAATAAGTCACCAGCCAGGATTCATCTTTATATGGAATCAACTACATGGTTCTTCTATAGGTAATACATTGCCCTCCCATATTTCTATTTACTCCTTTATCTGTTCTCTCTTTCTGGCATTTTTCCCATTTTACATGACTACGTTTTGCCTACCTAAGTCACCTCAGGGTGTTCCCATGGAAGGAATCCCATGGTCGAGCAGGGAGATGAAGGTGCCCAGCTCAGCATGTTTTGTTCCCTTTTAAAATAATGTAGATAAATGGGGATAAATGGGCCCCTTGAGAACCACTGCTCTGGGGAGAAGGAACAGAAATGTCTCTCCACCTTTTTGTTTTTGGTTTCTCTGCCTCTCTCGCTTTCTCTTGTAACCTTGATTCTACCCTTAGATTTTTAAATAATAGCTATTTAAGATCTGGGAATAGTCAACATCCACCCCAAAATACCCATCAGGATTAAATGCACTAAAAGCCTTTCCTCTCAGTGAGGCACAAAGCAGCTGGGTGGAGGTGTTGGTTTGTGTTTCTCTGCAGTGCCATTCCTCTGCTCTGCCCCCAGTTAAACAGCCACGATAATGCTCCTCACTCAGCTTGTTTGAAGATTAAATTAGCTGTTATTAGTTCAGCTCTTTGAAGATGTACCCAAAGTGGTAAGTGCTAAGTAGTATTAAATGAATTTTAGTCATCAGACTCTGGAGAAGTTTTGCTGCTTTGGATCAGTGCTGGAGCCACCGTGCAGTCTGTGCACAGGAGCAGCCCTGGCTCAGCACTGCCAGGTGCCACACCAGAGCCTCTGTCCTTAAACACTGTCACCTCAAAGGCATTTAAAGGACCAGGCTGAAAACTCACTTTAAAGAGCAGTCCTCGGTCTGCACAATTAAGAGAAGCTTTCATTTTCCAAGTGCTGTCTCAGAAAATTTCTGTCTCCTTTTTAGCAGAGCTTTAGAGAAGCAAACCACCTACGTGATTTATTAAGCCGAACTTCCATTTCATTTAAAATAAAGAAAAGCTGTCATGCTGTCTTTCAAAATTTAAAGGAAAGTGGGTAACTACAATTTCCATTAAATTACTCCAGATTGTAGAGGGTGTAACACAGGTGAGATTTGGGTCCTTATTCAAGCCCTCTAGTGGTAGTTGTCCTGTTTGTTAACATGGGTAATTGCCTCATTACTAAACTAGATTATTTGGAATCTTTCACAGGATATTAAAAGCATCTGCCATTAGAAGAAAAGAGAGGAAAAAAGAAATTGTTAGTAGAAAGGTGAGTATTTCTGTGCAGAAATAATTGTCATTTAAACATGCAGACTAGTAGAAATTCTAAATGCCACATGAAGTAAACAGAAAAGGCAGAAAGTGACACACTAAGCAGATTACAGGGCCTGTCCTCCAGGGCTGACAGGTGGTATGGACTGAAAATGCTTCTGCAAAGTCAGAGCTGACCCAGTTCTCCTACAGACAGGGTCAGAGTGTCTAAAACTCAGGATCTGAATACTCTGGTACTGTGGAGAAGCTCTCAGTGAATGTCCTGCACTGGCCACTCAGGTAAACAGCACCTTTCATTCCTCTAGGCTACATTTCTGCCTCTACTCTCCAGCCACTATATTGCCATTTCTGTGTGTTTCTTAGACTTTCCTTCCTGTGTTAACTTTTTCAAAACTAATTTACTAATGGCACAGTCCAAGGCAGCAGAGACAACACAGAAACTTTTCAGTGAAAGTATTGCTGAAATTAGAAAAAAATAAAAAATATTAGGGGAAAAAAATCAAGGCAATAAAATCAGTATAGGTAGGCCACTCCTATTGTAATATGTATTATATAATGGCTGCCTTTTGCAGAAAGAAACTGTTTTAAAAAGTCATGCTAAATTTAAGCTTAAACCAGTTTTTATAAATACAAGACAACATTACAGTTTGTTTCTAGAAGCAATTTCAGGATTTTAACAATAAAACTGACCTGTCCAGAGCCTGTCAAATAACCAGCCTGCCTGTCTCAGCCCTCAGGTTAATGGACTATCTGTATATTCTGCACAGGACTGTACCTGAAGCTATTTTACTTATCAAATGGCTAAATAGTAGCTGACATGCCTGGCAGAGCATTCAGTGTTTCCCAAGAATACCTCTCCCAGAATTTTCTGGCAGATAAAAGCTTTACTCTGACGGTTCTGAGTGTTTCTTCAGCATCTCCTCTTAACCATCTAGAGGATTTTCTGGAGTGCTTACATGAATAGAGGTGCTTGTTAGAAGTACTCATTTCAAGAAAGTGTTTTGTGAGTGAAACAAGAATTATAATAGACAGTCAAGAGATCCTTTGGGGAAATGGGGTTGGTGGGAACAGACAGAACATCTTTGCTGAATAAAACATTTTTTTTAAAGGAATGTCAAAACTAAGCATAACAAGAGATCTCTTCCAGAAGGGGATGGTCTTCACCCTGGATACTTTCCCATTACTTTTCTCATGTTCCATGAGAGCTTCAAAGTGTCTGAATCATTTTTGGACTATCTCAGAAAAGTGTTTAAGACATTTATTTGTATTCTAAACATTTGATAAAGTAATTTTAAAAAGGCAAAGTAATAGAGTGGCCCTGCTTAGTACAGTCCTGAAAATTAGAATAATAAAGGTATGTTGTTTTGCTTGCAGTTATGGTATTACACAAATAAGACAGAGCAAACAAAGAAATATGCATCACTTACTAGTGTAAGGTTCTCTGAAAACTGTCCTTTGTGAGAAGGATGATCACGAGGTAATATATAGGCCATGTCCAATAAAAATGTACAATGAACACACTGTGTGGCAGAGTTTAATTTCCTGGCTCTTGTGGAACTTAAATCTCAGCTTTAATAAGACTGTGCTGCTGCACAAAGGCACCATGAAGCAGTGTGAAGCAATGGCTGCAATGCAAGCTGAGTGCACAGAATTATGGTCTTTTGCTGGATCTACCACTGGCTTCCAAAATCATTTCGTACATGTCACTTCTACAGCTCAATTTCCTCCTTGATAAAAATGGGACTAACAATGGTTTCTCACCTTTGACACTCCTGGATGAAAAGTGCTTAGTATTATTAATTCATGAATTTATCAACCTCAAGCAGAGTTGTGACCTTGAAAATGGAGAAGAGTTCCAGAGTCTGCAAGGGCTTCTGGGGAGATCATTAGGGCTATTTATTTTACCAGGCAAGCACGTGGCTGTTAAAGTGATGTTGCAGGGCTGAGGAGGAGAGGCAGTGTCACACATCAGATAAAGGGCTGGTTTTCATACTCAGACAGACAGAATTATGGGGACACAGCACTGAGCAAAGGCTGGAATAAGCCCATCATATCCAAGGGGAAGGGCTGCTCCCCTCATGGGAGATGCAGAACAAAATTTTGAAAAACTCTCCATGCTTCAGTCCTATATCTCATGGATTAGTTATGGCAATCAGTCATAACTATTGATCAGCGTGGCGGTACACAGGGACTCACAGTAAAACCTCCTTCTCAGCAGAGATCCCTTGGGAACATTTTTCTTTTTTAAGGTAATAAAATGATCAAGAATACTGAGGCTGTGTTTTGTAAATCTTTACTAAAGAATGGCAAACCCAAGACAATTCATCATCTGAGGTCCAAAAATTCTCTCTAAGAACATTTTTCATATGGAAGGCAGCCTTAGTCCATTGATATTTCATAAGTCTGTGTAAGAATAGCCCAATAGTTTGCCTTACCAAAATATTCAGTGCTTTATTAACTTGCCTTTTTGCCTTGTTGCAAAGAGAATTGGAAAGCCCTGAGTGAGTTCCAGCTGAGGGTTCTGCAGTTTCCACTCTGCTCTGCAATTTCCTTTGTGCTCCTTTAGCCGATGTTAATTGTGCACCACTGCTGTTACTGGAGCATGTGTCCCCTGCTGCACTGAATCACCAGAAAGCAGCTCTCCCAGTCCATCTGTGACAGCTCCAAGTGCAGAGGAAACACTCCTTGTGGATACACTGATTGGATGTGGCAGGGGATAAGTGGGCTGGCAGCAGTGGCTTTGTGCATTTTAATAACTGACGAAAAAAAGGAGATGGGAATGACTTTCAGGAAGTGGAACAGGGAATGTAAATTTTCTCCTCTCAACTCACCCAACATGCTTGTGCTTAAGTTGCATTTTAAAGGACTAGAAATTTAGCTGGGACAATGAAAACTGCATGCATCTCTTATGAAATATTTATATTACACCTCAAAGTAACTTGTATAACAGATCTTAATACAGATGATAAACATTTTACTATATAAAATACACCAACATGCTGCAAAAGATTTGCTCAGGGCTGTCTTCTTGCTGTTGTTTTGTCTTGTTCTTAGTGGGGATTAGTGATGCAGAGTAGTAACTTTTCTAAGATTAGAGAATACAGAGAAAGGAAAAGTGCAACCAAGCAAAATACTTATCAGGATTACAGTGTCTGTACAGATAAACAGATATAAAACCATAACCTTTGGAGCTACAGATATGTTCTTAAATCTGATATACACAACGTGGGTTTTGTCCAACAAATAACGAGGTATCCCATCCTATAATGTATATCACATAATCATACAGTGTGTAAATATGACATACAGTGATTAATATGTGACACATTTCTTCTTACAGTCTTAGATCATATGCCTGAAACTGGAAAGAAATTTTAGCTATGGAGAGAAAATAATACAGAAAGTAATTTCTTTTCTTCTCTAAAATCTCTGAGCCTTCTATAGAGACCAGACTGAGATTTCGGCAATTTTCCACACAAAAGTGCAATAAACACAGCACAATACTTAAATGGAACAGATACCAGTGGGACTCTCAGTTAAGAACATTCTGTCTCATAGGGAAAATCGTGACCCTATGGATTTTTCAGTTACAATGAAGTTATGACTTAGTGGATCCTAAAATACCCTGGTGCCCTGTTAAGCTGCTGTTAAGTATTTATGTTCCATTTGGAGCTACTGACCAGCTCCATGTGGAGGTGATCAAGCTTCTCTAGGAGCTAAGGGTTGCCTTAGCTATTTATTTTTTGCTTAGTCTCCTTGACATGAAGGACTTTAGGACACTTTGAACAGAAAAAGAATTGGAAGTGTGAGACAACATTTTCTTCTGCGGAAGTAAAAAAAGTTGAAGAGAGATACAATATTCTTCCACTTTTTCCAAATCATGCATTTAGTGGCCTTTAAAAAATACAAAAAAACCTATCACATTCCCAGCAATTTAAAGAAAAAAGAAAAGCATAGGTGTTCATAAAACCATGTCAGAACTCTTCCTGATTTTTTCAAATTTGATTGGCAACATTTGACCAAAGCTATAAAGATAGTGAGTGTGCCATAATCTTTAGCCTTTCAGTCTGAACTGACTGTAAAAGACTCACTTTAATTTAAAACATAAACAAATCTCTTATCTATCTTGCCTATTTTGGAAGTGCAAACATAACTTAATAACTAATATAGTAATAAAACTTCTGCAAGGAGAAATTTATAGTGCATTAATCTTTAGATTCTGTATTTGGACTGGAAATGATTACATGATAATGGAGTAAATGCTTTGCTAAGTGAATGCAAACTTAAATACTGTATATATCAAATGTGGACATGCTGAAGAATAAATCTGCACTACGGATTAATTAATTTACAGAAAGAACTTTCTTAAATGAAAGCTTCTGAAATAATAAGTCCAGGGAAGTGAGTAAGCCATCATTAAAGGGCAGGAAGTAAATTCAATGTGAATCTATTAAATGAGAGACAGCAAAGTTTTCTATTGAAACAGTGAAAAAATAGCTACAGCCATCAAAGTTTCCCTCTCCCAGGAAGGAATCAACTCTTTATGCAGCCTGGAAGTGTTGCCAACTTATTAATTAAATGGTGGGGTTACCTGAATACAGAAGATTGTAGATTCTGTAGAAATATTCCTTCCACAAGGAGGAGAGTGTGTGTAAAAATACATGTTCACTTACTACCCACCAGTTAAAATCTAACTCTGTGTCAGATTTAGTCTGCAATGCATCCTTCATCTTTTTTTTGAGAAAATCTGTGTAACTCTACTACCAAATGTGGTTCTGCATGTGAAGTCCTAGCTGGATGCAAATAGAGATTGTCAGAGATCAAGAGGGAATTAAATCCTTGCCACATGGTTTGCTCTAATGCAGTACCAGCACTGAGCCATGGCCATTTCTGTAACTCCAAGTCAGCTGTGACCCTCAGAATCTTATGGGCACCTTGGGCAAGAAAGCCGCAAACACATTTCTTGTGCTATTTCTTCCTTCCTTCTCAAAGCACTTCTATGCTAATTGAACTGGAGGGGGAAAAAAAGAAAGGTATTTCCCCTTCTTCCTTTCCAGTGATTTTCAGTTAAAATTAAACCTGGTTAAACTGCAGCAGATATCTACTCTGTAGAACTGAAACAGAAGAAATAAGCTATTTTAAAATGAGAATTGATGGTAGCCCATGTTTAAGATGCCTTGGTGTACTGGGTTGCATGGCAAGGTTTTGGTAGTGAGGGAGCTACAAGAGTGGTTTATCTAAGAAGGTGCCAGAAGCTTCCCCTGTGTCCAGCAGAACCAATGGTAGTTTATATGGATAAAGCCTCCTTCCAATGTGTTACAGTGATTATAAAGGGACAGGCCCAAGCATTTCAATGGATTAAGCATTGCTTCACTCAGTGTTGCCCAAGATCTCATTCTGAAAATTGAGCTGTGCCATTTATGTCAGTTCAGCTGCGCAACACCAGGCACAGCCTCCTGTTTTTGTAAAAGTAGATCTTCCTGACTGGTGGCCCTCCATCACAACAAAATGCTCACTTCCACTGATAAGGGTATTTATTGCAGGAAGGAAAACAGCAGGGTGTTTGTTGGCAAATAGTGTTTCCCAATTTGAGGAAACAGCTGGGGAAGACGACTGTCAGACAGGTTTAAGGAGCACAGAACAAACAGGAGTAGCAAGAAAAGTGAGGAAACATGACCTCAACTCCACCCAAACCACAGGCCACCCACATTAATTTTCTGATATTTTTGGATGAAATAGGAATTAACTCTTCCCAGCTTCTTTCTATTTTCCTGCCTGCCCTAAATCTGTGACCTATGGCTGCAGCTTCTGCACAGGCTCAGGAAATCTCAGTCAAATCTCAATCTCCCTTACCCAAACCTTGAACTCTCCCAGAGCACACCAGGTGAGCTGCAAGGCATGGCCATGTCCATACTTGGGCACACTGGGAATAGGAGTCCAAGGAATAAAAAGGCAGTGAAATAAAAGCATAAAATGAAAAGAATAAAGAACAAGAAGGTTAGAACTTAAGAATAAAGATAGATAATGGAAAAAAACCCTCTCCTCCAGACTGTCAAGAAAAGTTTTGGGAAGCTTAGTGTTGGAAAAAAATCTTAATAAGAATATAAAACTTAAAATTATGAGCTCAAAAATGATCTTATAATCTTGAATTAGTTTTTCAATAGAAAAGTGAAAATCTGAGAGAACAGTGTTAATTAACATCCTAATGTCATGCCAGTGCTGGTATACGTATGAATTACTGCCACAAACCCCAGAGCAAGAGGTGTGCTGTTATCTCCCTGACAGCACTCACATATTTCTTTCCTGATATTTTTTGGTGATGGTGAGAAAGCTATCATCCTATGTAATCACAAAAGAGAGCTGAACATGATAAATAGATGGTCCCTTAGTGTCAAAACTTTTGCAAATATTACTATTATTTCCCTGGTAATAAATGTCTTGGTTGGGATTTTTGAAAGAAAATCCTTTTACAAAAATCATGCACTGCACTCATCATTGGCCTCATTTCCCACACATAATTTGCACTAACTTGCCACAAACCATTTATGGATTCCTCCTGAACTGGAGTCATATCAATTCAACACAAATGTAGGTAAATTCATAAATGATATATGTCTATAGGAGACAGGATAGAACACCTTACTTACTTACAGTTTTTCTATTTTCTTTCTCCCTCTCAATCTACTTCCAAGAGCTAAGTCTTTTGGAAAATAATTTTCAGCATTGCAACTTGTGTGTATTTGCACTTTTAGAACTTATTCCTGATATTCTCTGCTCAGGTGGGAGGAAATGAGTGATAGGGATATTAAGGGCCAGGGATATTGAGGCTCTTCAAGGTATTCAAGTAATTTTGAAAAATCTAAGGCAACCACTACTGGTTGATAAGGACTTAGCACCCTTGTAGTTCATCTTACAGACCCTTTGAAATGATCCTCCATCCCTTTCAAGTCACGAGGTCCCCATTCATTTAAGCTGTGCAGGATCAATCCCGTGAGGCTAAAGCATATGCCAAAAAACTGTCAGAAGCAAATAGCCAGGACATGTGGCAGCAACATTTAATTCCCTGGGTGAATATGGGGGTTCACTTGGCATGAATAAGAATTATGACTTCAGAGAGGGCTTTTCTGATAAAACCTCTGATATGTATCAACTACAGTCACTGTGGCTTTTAGTTCTAAGCAAGAGACTCCCGGATACATTTGCACCTTCCCTCAGCTATCCCATGCAGTGCCAATATCCTGTTCTTTCCAAATTGCTTTTCATAAATTAAGGTGGGGCTAATTTAGCAAACCGTGCATTGGAAAGGCTTTTCAGAGTAAGGAAATTTTTTCCATAAAGTGATTTTTCAAACATGCCTTCATAAAAAAGTGTCAGAGAAAAAGTATTTTAAAGGGCCATGTTTGTGAAAAAACCTCACATTTTTAATGGCACATGGTGGCCAACAGCAACACTGGTTGAAGCTGGGACAATGCTGCAGAGCAGAGGCTGCTGCTCTCCTAACGACTCCAAGTCTATGATGAACACAAATTTAAGTGAGGAATTTGAGACTATTATTAGCTTTCATCAGTCTCTCCGTGGCTTATTCATGGAATCTGGACAGATCCCAGCAGCATGGTTTCTCAGCCCTCATTAGGCTCTGCAAAATGATCCTCCTGTACTTGGAAATACCTACTTGGCACAGATTCTCTCTCCTGTCTCTTCTTTCAGTGGGTGTTTTGTTGCAATATTCAGGGTTCATATTGGGCCAGATCCCTTTGCAGAGGAAGGGCTGAACCATACTCGCAGCTCTCCTGTAACAGGGAAGAGAAGGCTGCACATGTCATTATTTCTAACAGCTGCACACATAACACAACTGAAAATGCCTGCATAAAACCAAGTTCACATTCAAACACCACGAGAACTCCAGCAGGACTACCTTTGTCACTGTGTGCCCTCTCCCTCTTGGATACACACACTGCACCAGGCGTGCTCGCTTGCAAACACACAGAGTCAGTGACCTGTGAAAATGTCCCTGATCTTTCAAACATGAGCTCTGCTCTGCCAGCCCTTAATCAAACAGAAAGATCATTTATGTAATGAACCATCCACAAAAGGCTATTATTTAGAACATACAGACACGTGTGTCACTTTCTGCCCATAATACCCAACATACCAGTACAAAAGCAAATTCGTGTGGATGAGGTGGCAAAGGAATTGTCTTTTAACAGGTTAGTGCAATGCTAAATTCACTTGAATTAGCCAGAAGGAGCTAAGTTTGGGATGCTCAGTCTCCTGACTGAAAAGCTTAGCTGTAGGTCAGCCAGACACGACTTGGATTAACAACCTGGCATCCAAAAATAACTGTTTTGTCTGCTGGGAAAACAGACCCACTAAAGTCAGGAATGCTTTCTGTTTTGAAGAATGGGCAGCAGTAGTGCCAGATGACAATCTTCTTTTGGTTGGATGCTGGCTTGTTGCTTCCAAGTGTTTCATGAACCTTTAAAGTAATTCCAATTTTTTCTATCTCTTCACATTTAATTTTGCCAAATTCTTCAACATTGGGGAGATATTTGATATTTCTACTTACTAAAATTGCAAGGTATTTTCAAAACCAATAGTTCTATTTTGCTCTTCATCCTTCTCTGACACAATTTCTATTACCAATTCCACCATCGTTACACTTTTTCCTTCAGTTAGACTCACCAAAGCATGGTGTCCTCATAGTAGCAGCTTCTTTGCCTAAATCAATGACAGACAAAGTAAAAAGCCAGGTCAGTTAATTGATATTACTGACAGGAACTCTGATCTCTAAAGACTTATCCATGAGGTTTTCATGAGGGATTTTTGTCATGTAGCCATTTTTTTAATTTCCTCCAGATTTTAAATGAGTTGGTTACCAAAAATTTGAGCTTTGTAAGTGGCTGTTGGTGTATTTTTTATGTACATAAAGGACAGAAAAACAAAAACATTGATGTTAATGGAGGATTCAGTCAGCATTGATTACAACCACAACCAAGGTTTAGAGTTCTGCCTCATGGATGTCTTACAAAACAAGCAAAGCTTTCCAAATCTTTCATAGAAAATATCCAAAATAAAGTAGTAGTATGTCGTAAATGTACATTTTTTTTGTTCTTTGCAAACACAGTAATAAGAGTTAGCATCTTTAAAAACATGCAATTAGGGTTTCTCTTCAGTAGTATTCTGTTCAATATTGCGAAAATAAAAACAAATCATGCCAAGTGGACTTGAAAGACTATAATTATTACTGTTAATTCTGGGATATTCCACTTTTCTGGTGGCAAGGATTAAGAGTTGGGACTTTGCTATGTCTCAATGGAAAGTTTGATATTAAACAGTTATCATTAGGCAGCACCAAGAAAACCGCTTGTTCTCACATATTTTCCTTTCCATAAACCAGGGAGCCAGAACTTTTCCATAGAAAAAGGAAGAGGAAATAAATGGATTTCATATAAAACCACTGAACATTTTTGGTCAGACCTCAATTATTTTCAAAAGCTTCCTGGGGTGGTAGTGGTTCTGTTTCAAATTAGGGAGATGTCCAAGAGGCACACAACAGACTGGGATGTGCCTTCCTCAGAGCACAGGGATGCTGCTATCCCAGGCAGATTCAGTTAACTCTGGAAATAGAAAACACACGCATAAGTTTAACATTAATATAACCAAAGGATGCAGGTGTTGGTTTCATCTGCTCTGTTTTCCTAGACAATCTCTAATTTGTCTGTTTCAAAACCACTGACTGGGAAAAGGTTGGCTCGTTCTGGCACAGTTTCTTCTTTTCCTATGAAGCCAAGATTTTATGCAACATATCTAAAATCAGCTACTTCCCAGTGTTTGAACTTGCTGCTACTCCCAGAAAAAATATATTGCTCATTATTCTGTGATGCTGAATAGCTGATCTACTGCTGAACTCATTCATCAGCCTACCTTAGATTTTAATAGGAGGACCCAGCTGTGCTGCCACCAAAATTCATGGCACAGCTCCCAATGATGGACATTGCTGGTTACCAAGGAATACAATATGTTTATAGCAGATGCCTTTAGAATCATTAGGAGCTGTGTACACATACATTTATATAATGTATAGCATTAATTTCTTAGCAGTAGTAGACATGAACCTAAATATTGCCATTCCAAAGCCACAGCAATCAATAATAATGACGAATCAATTATTAACACAGAACTTAATTCAGGAGGCCCTGCTTATGGAATCTTCACAAGGTGGCTGTGAATTATTCAAACATGCACTGGCACATGGAAAACAATCTGTTTGTAGCATTGTTCAAACACTCAGAATTCAGGCTGTCTTTTGTTTTGGCCAAATTAATCACAGGGTTCCCTATGAAATGAACATGTTAAGGCCTTTCCTATAAATCTTCCACAGGCAAACATAATCCTGGAGTGACAGAATCACAAAATCATTTAGGTTGGAAGATACTTTTGAGATCATGAAGTTCAACATTGATCCAACACTGCCAAGTCCACCACTAAATCATACCCCTAAGCACTACATCTATTTAAGTGTTTTTAAACACTTCCAGAGATGGTGACACCACCATTTCCTTGGACAACTTGTTCCAATTTTTGATAAACCTTTCTGTGAAGAAATGTTTCCAAATATCCAAACTAAACTTCCTCTGGCACAACTTGAAGCCGTTTCCTCTTGTCCTGTGTTGCTGCCTGGGAGAAGAGGCTGACCCCCACCTGGCTACACTCTTCTTCCAGGTATTAATGTTAATGATTAGCTAAGAGAATGATTAGTTCCCCCCGAGTTTCCATTTCCCCAGGCTAAACACCCCAGCTCCCTCAGCCAGCCTTGTGCTCAGGAGCCTTCCCCAGCTCCATTCCCTTATCTGGATTTACTCCAGCCCCTCAACGTTTTTCTTGCAGTGAAATGCCAAAAACTGAACAAAGTATTCAAGGTGCAGCTTCACCAGTGCTTATTTCTGGGTTTAATTCCCTTTTTCTCTGAATCTGGTAACAACTTTTAGAACTTTTCTTTTGTTATTCTGATCCTTGGCAGACTGGGTTTTTTTTCTTGGACAGACTTTAAATAAAATCAGCTAATGTAGTCAGAAATTTTCTCTTACCTGACAGTGTGACACATGGCAGGAGAAGGAGGGAAGTACCCCAAAACTGTCATTCTTCCTTTCTCCCTCCTTTGTTTCCTCACCAGAGTTGTGCTCCACAACAAAACCCCTATTGAGAATCTTTCTAATGCAGTTCACAAGTCCACCTCTAAAGTTGGAAGCTCTGGCTCAAACAGCTAATTAGAGAACTCACCTTCTATAGTCTCCTGTACCCTGTAGTTTGCTAACCCTAATCAGCTTTGCCCATTTGAATGCTTCCCCATGTCCTTCATTCTAACTAAGCTGACATTTTGCCAGGCTGAGCAGCTTCTCACCTTCCTTTCAGTTAAACTTGATAATTTGATCACATAGTCAAGGTACAATTACTCTGCAGGCACGAACTGAAAGCTTTCCACTGTTTACTTCATCAAAAAAAATACCAGAATTTGAAAAAATTTTAGAATGGGTGAGTGAAAGGTAAGAAAATATTTAAGAAACAAAGAAAATTCTTGTTCTGAACCCATTTTCAGTTCAGATACTCATTTCAATCTATTAATCTTACATGTTCATCAAAGAGGAATACAGCTCTAGAGAGGACTACAGTTCTAAAATTTGTCTGTGAAATTTCTTATTTCCATATACTTCCTTTCAGAGAAAGATCGTTCCAATCAGAATCATACTTCAGAGGAAAAAACTACTAAAGAGATCAGCACAATTTAGTTGTCAGGTTTAGTTTTTTCTTATTGATTGTCAATATAAAATAATATTGATTGGATTTTTTGGAACTGTTAAACATTAGCAACTACCCTGCTTCCCTAAAACCGCCTCCAGAATCTCAGAAAATCTGAGATAAAAATTTAGAGGAGTTGATTTACATCATTTCTACAGAGGAATGAGACAGTCACTATCCTTTATTTGCCAGAGAAGGACAGAGCTTTCAGACAATTGACTTCATCTATGCAGATTACTGACAAAGGATGTTAAAAGGTCACTCTAAAAGGTGTCCCTTCAGGCCATGTGGGCTTGAGTGGTCCTGTCCACAACTTATTTGCTATAGTCCACTGCTTTTAGGTACATATGAAAAGGGCTTTGTGCAAAGCTCATATTAAGACATCTCTGCATGACATTCCTTTACTTTTTTCAAAGATTCTGGACAGCCCTCATCTCTGTGGCAAAGGTCAAATGGAAAACATCTTGAAAAGAGCTACTGAAGCAACAAGGGAATGGGAATCTTTGTGCTCTTCTGCTCTCAGCCATGAAGTTACTGTACTTTATGAGTAAGTTCATGGTTCTTTGTTCCTTTGAGACTATTTATTAAAAAATAAGCCTTTGAAAGCCCTCTTTATTTTCAGTTTGAATCATATAATTAAGGGGAGGAGGTGGAAGCACACTTAAAATATTTTCACTGGAGTTACCTTTGTTAGTTGAGGGGAAGGATCTGTATTTACAAGAGATGAAATACAGGTCTGTGAAGCATAATCACAGAGAATGTATTGGTATTTGAAAATGACAGTTCTGCTGAAAAACTTTATCTTGACTTACATTTTATTATAGAAATCTGGCAGTTCAGAAGACTTGATCACTTGTGAAGCTTTTCATACCGCATTTCTATTCTCCTTTAGCATCCAAGACAAACAGAAAAAGACACAAATCATTCCAAGCCTGCTCAGATTCACAGGTTTTAGTAGAATATTGCCTTATTTTTCATAGTTTGAGATCTTACTGATTGCCTTGATATGCCCTCATATCAACTCTTTTTCAGAGCAATCAGTTTTCCTGTTGCAAGACCTGCTACCACTTTGCTCTCAATTTCAGAAGAAACCTCCTGAACCTCTTCGAGATAAGCAAGCAATAATATGTCACACCCAAAGAAATTACAGGAAATATGCTGTTATTAAAGATACCCAGAGAAGGTCAGCTCTGAAAACAAGAAAGCGAACAGCATTTCCATCCCTGGCCTGCCTCAGATATCGAAGGTAGGGAATATTAAACACTTCACCAAGCAGGGAAAAGCTGCTGCCCCAGGCTGAAGGCACTTTGCAGTCCAGCACAGAGGGCTGTGCTCATGGGACAGACAGAAGTGACCATGGCACAGACTAGAGGGGACAGGCTCTGTCCTCCCCTGGCCAAGTGCCACCAGCCTGGTTACTACCAGGGCTCAATTTTCTGCTTTAAATGGAACCTTGTTGTGCCAAGTAAGGAATAGATTTAGAAACATCTGTATTAAAGGGATGGATTTCTTTTGAAATCCCATTTCTGTACCTTTCAAACAAATTCATGGTGTCATGTGAAGAACAGGGTGCCATTTGAAAAATAGAGATAGGCCTTTTTGTAATTTGCATAATATACAGTGGTATTTGTGATTTCCATTTTGTAACTCACACGGAGAATATTTACTTGGCATAATGTTAAATGTGAGCTCTGTGAAATATTGCAATTTGAGAAATGTGTCAAGCAATTGCACTCATCTCAAAAATCAAGCTGAAAAAAAACATGATCTGGCTTTTAAGAATCTGCCAGTGCCAATAACTCAAATTCTTTCTCCAGTATAAAAAGCAGGATGTGCCTATTTAGTATAGCATGACCATAATGTTATCTAACAGAAGTCCACAGAACACATGAAACATTTGTCTTACAGTCCCTAGGTGAGCACATTATCATTTTCTTCTTGTCACTCAACACTGAGCATGTTAGATAACAACCTATAATAGAATTTAATATAATGGTTTCTCCAGTCAATACTGGGATGAAGATTGAGATTTTTCTAATGGGATCTGAGTGGCCAAATCCCCTGGGCAGCATGGATGATCACATCAGCCTTAAAATTCAGTCAAGCAAAAAAATAGTGTCAATATAATTTTAATATTGGAAAACAGTTGTTGCTTTCACTACCTTAAAATGAAAATTCTCACATAGAAATATGTATTTAACAGAAGATTTTTTGAGAGAAACATGCTTTCTTCAAAGAGTTTTTTTTTTAAAGAAATATTTTCCCTATTTACCAAATAGCAGTCCAAGATTTTGCATCTGCCCTCCTATTTCTATCATGCTAATTAAAAAGAAATAGCAAAGAAACATAACAAAAATAATTCAGAAATTAAAAAAAAAATTTTGATTTTTTCTTTTGTCTCATTCAAATTGGAAGAGGAAGGGAGGCTTTCCTTAGAGAAGGTTAGAAAGGTGCTTTGCTGGCTGATTCTGCAGCTATCTCACAAAATTTCTGGGCTCCTGAAGCAGCACTGAACACCAAGGCAGAGGAAACCTCAACTTCTCATGATCCTCACCTGCTTAACCCAACAGAAGTACAAAAAATAGTCCCACCAAGGGGTTTTTAATGGGAGAAGGAATAGAGCTTTTCTGTTACAATTTACAACACGAGTGTGCCCGGGGCTGTACCAACTCTGCTCAAGCAGCAAATCCAAGGTGCAATTAGCTACCAAAAGATTGCAGATCCAGGCTTTGACTTCAGGCATCCATGAGGAACCAAACATCCTCTTTGCCTCTTTGATCCAGCCCTTAAAAATAAGCAGGTGATGATAGTACAGTCCCACCTATTGTTGCCTTTCCTCATACAACAGTCAGTCACTCTAACAGAATTCAATCTGATAAGCCAACTTTTATCCTCAACTTTTCTGCTTCAATTAACTTGTAATAACTAAAACTCTCAAGGCAGCTGAAAACCAGTCAGGAATGATCTTTCAAGTACACTAACATCTGATTCCTGGGAAATGAACTGTAATTATTAAAAATAGCTTTCCAGTTGAATCCATATACTGACAGGAGGCAAATATACATCTAGAAGTTAATTTAAAAGTGCTAGGGACATGGAACCATAATCATAAATTGATTTATTTGAATTTAAATGTCCCTTTGCACATTATAGCTCACTTTCACTGGTCTGTGTATAAAAACATCTTACTATCAGTATTTTAATAATGCAAAGATGTGATCAAAGTCGTGCCACTTGAAAATTTGGAATTTTTCATATTAGATATTGCAAAAGTAAGCATCACACAAAAAGCTCTATGGATTTTTATTTACTTGCCATGCATAATATATATACAATAGGGTTTCTATTCTATTATAATGAATAAACACACACTATAATATATAAATGTCTACATATATGTATTTTTATTGAGACCCTGCTTTGAGACTGGAAAAACACCAACGCCCTGTTGTAAAAATGGTGTCTTCCAGTAAGACCTTAAAGTATAAATAGACAATAAAGACAAAGAATGGAAAAAAAAGGGAAGCCTTGTTATGAACACTTTATGATCTGAGGCACTGAGGGAGTAAGAGATTTTCCCCACCACACTATAAGAAGCTTCCGACAGAAATAAGAATCAAACCAGAGCTCTTAAAATGCAGACTTGTGCTCTAACCACATGGCCAAAATGTCTGTAAAATATTAAAGGTTTAGTAGGAAATGGTGTTTTGAATTAACATGAAGAGTTGCTAATACAATAATTGAGTTTATTTTGCATATTTGCTTTCTGAATTCCTGGGCATAGCAAAACTCTTCAGGGGTGGGTGACTATGCCAACAAAAAGAGTGTGCAAGTGTCTTTCAGAGACATTTTTCCAATCATATGGTTTATTTATTTTTTTTCCACTGACCTTCCTGAAGGTAACTTAGTGCTGACGTGCTATTGTTGAACGGTTTTCTATGAGAAAGAGAACAAAATACAATCTGGAATAATGAAAAAATAATTTGCCTGAAGAGTGTGTACCACAGGAAATAAGACTTTCTCTTAGCAATTCGAAAGAGATTTGAATCTGGAGAAAAACAAATAAAAATAAAAGAGAAGGGTTCTGGAAGGTAGGAGTACCCCACAAGTGTCAGTTCTACCACACTATGGGCTGAAACACCCATAGACACCATTGTGACTAACACTGCAAATTAAATGCAGCTGCCAAAACATTTCCTGGCTAATCTTTCGCTATGTTACATTTGACCCACATTGCTGAAATGCTATTCCAAACTGAGTCATGTCTTATGGCCACCTTACAGGTCAGTCCAAGCAGAAAGCATCACTAAACCCAGCGCTGTTATACTGAAATAAAAAGATAAGTAAATGGAACTCTGTCACACACACTCACAAAGCCCAGACCAAAGCCCAGAGCTGCAGATGAGCTCCACATGGCTGTTAAGCCATGAATCCTCTGTACACATGGGCCAGAGCCAAGCCACAGCTGAGCAAAGTCCCTGTCCAGCTTTCTGCTGATGGATCTGCCAGTTTGCTCCTCAGGCTTCTCCTGGATTTGGCTGTATGCACCTTCAATTCTCTTCTATGGACTCCTAAACCAGACCAAAATTTTATTAGCATGAAATGGAAAGAAAAAAGCATTAAAAGGCTGGGAGTAACCAAACTTAAAATAAACTTTTTTCAGTTTAATTACTGTGGTGGTACAGTGCATTACTGTGCCTTCTGAGTGCAGTGCTGAGAGTAAGAAAAAAGTCCCCAAAATTATACAATAGAGGTGCACGAGAAAGAGGAATGGAAACCAGATGTTGAAAAAGGTACAAGTAGGAGTGTAATTTGTGGCACCATACAGTTATCCTCCACAGTCTCAAGCCTCACTTGCCTCACCAGGTCAGTGTAATACGATTGCTCTCTGTAAAATCACAGTAATCTTGGTCTTACACCTATCTCAGTCCTCCAGGTTGTAGCTCTTTTCAGCCAAAATAACTTCTCTCACAGCATATCACAACAGGGATTGACTCCTCCTACATGCATCACTACCATTCCCAGTTATTTTATGTTCAGATTAATTTGCAGACTTCTTGGAACAGAATAACACTAAAACCCAGCAGGTTTTTAGTGTTTGTAGCACATGTTTGTGTATCTGACAGTGTACAAACAATGTAATCTTAAAGGGCCATATTTTCCCCAGCCTTTTATACAGAGCTGAAGATGTTTCAACTCCTCTTTCCTCCCACTTTCTCACACAAGAATCACAGTCCTGTAAGTTGCCCACAACTTGCTGCTTGCAGAGAGCCTAAAGCATCATACTCTAACAGTAAATCAATCTGAGTAACATCTTTAAGCCTGCCTGTTGGGAAATACTTTAGCAGTTATTTTTACGTTCCTCAGCAAAGCCTCCTGTCCTATAAAAGAGAAGGGTTTTCAGTGGGGATAGGTTTAATGTTATCCCCTGCTTTTGGTATTTAACTGAAAGGTTTGTTTGTGAAATAATTTTGGGGGATTTAAGGAGAACTCATCACAGAGCTAGATATGTTTCTGAGGAGTTCATAAGTAGCATCCCTAAATCATTGTAGGACACAATTCTGCAAAAGTGGCTGATGGGCCACCAAGCCTTACAATGGGCAAAAAAAGAGAAAAAAATACTTTTTTTTTCTTCAAGCTCAGCAAATAATTAAACCATCAGAGTTAAGAAAAGTATCTATAATTGGAAAAAAAAAATCTATCTCAATCTTCTCTCTTGTTCAAAAGTAGGCATAAAATATAGATACTTGTCAATTAACAGATTTAATCTATCCTCATATGTCCTATGCATTTCCACAATTAACTAGAATTGCTAATACAAGCATACAATGCTAAAGAATGCATACAGGATGCCTTAATCAAAGCCTGAGGCAGGATGATAATGGTCCTTCATTTTATAAGCAGTCTTGAGACATTTAATGAAACCTCTTACTCTCTCCTCCAGCAGTAACCATAGCTTAATAACAAAAATCATTAAACTTATTGTAGAACCATTCAGTAGATGTAACACATTAACTTCTTTTGCATGTAAACTTGCTCCAGCAGAAGGAAAAATGGAATTTGCCATTACTTTAATACCAGCCTTCTCCAACTCTCTCCAAAACTTTCTCCTTGTCTTTCACAAAAGTATCAGATTTTGTCATTTTTCTGCCTATCTTCTTTTTCCAGATCAGCTCTAGTCCTAGCACAAACTTTGTGATTTCCATTATAAAAGTTCACTTTTATCCTTACTACTCATATTTTTTGCCTCACATGGGCTTTTGATGAATTACTGTACTTTAACTTCCTCACTTCTCTTTTTCTCCAGTCTCTTGTGATTTTACCTCTCAAAAGCCTTTAGAAATGTAAACAAGTTGTAGAGTCAGAATGCCTTCCTTTCCACTGCTGCATGGATTCTTTCCACTTACACTAACAAACAGTGCAGCACGATGTTCTGGAGCTGAACCTGTGGCAATACATCAAGTTTAAGGACATGATTTTGAAAAATCTCCATTCATAAACATGGTAGATTTTGATTACATGGGAGATATGCACTAAACTGGGTTTAATTTCTGTATATGATAAAGAGCTGATTAAAATATAGAAATTAAAACCTCCTAAACAGATGGAATGTCCACTTACTGTCACTCATAGGGATGTAAGTATCTGCATGTGTATGTAGATGTGTATCATATTTTAATCAGCCATGGTTCCTCCTGCAATATGAGAATTTATTACAGGGAAATGTATGCTCTCAGGCTGACCATCAATCTTTAACCAATGTCATAAGTTACTGCTTCTTCCTTGGTAGAAGAAAGCAAAGTTACTCTTGGCATTTGTTCTTAATTCTTGTTTTATGGAGGTCCAGTATCCAAAAATGCAGACTTTTCTTCTTCCTCCTTTGATTATAGGGTAAACTCTATTACATCCATATTTGCATCTTCTCCCCTATCCCATATCAAATGTTACAGCTCAAATACATCTCTGACAGAGATCTGGTCTCTCAGTCTTCTAAAGTGAATTATTAGTCAATTATTCTTTTGTGGAAGGAGTGGCTTTTTGCTATTTGACATCTGGCAGTCATTTCAAGCACTGGCAACTCCTCATTCAGAACACTACACATATCTGATTTACTTTCAATGTTTTCTTGGTCTAAATTGCTACCCTATTGCTTTTCTTGGCAAAAAAAAATTAAAAATTCTGTTGGGTGGAGCTAGATTTCCACTGCTAAATTTTCACTTTACTTCATACCATAACAGATCCTTTAGATGTATCTAATGTGCAAAATCTGTTGTTTATACAGATCTGCAGCTGGCTTTGTCCCAGTTGCTCGAGAGTGATATCTAAACATAAAATAATCTCTGTATAAACTGTGGGTTTGTAAAATATGCAAGCACTCTGTGTTTGTTCAGCCCAGGTCACTTGCTGAAAATGAAGGTTATGCCTGGGTGATAACCATCAGATGTCAGTTCAGAAGGGAATCCAAATTTTTCCAAAGTTTAATTATGCTCAAGTCACAAGGACATGAGATGGGGACAGGTTGGGTGGAATTTGAAAGGATGCCATCAGCACATGCAAAAACTTCCCCACGGTAACTGCACTTCCTTGAATTCTGTGACTTGAAGTCAAGTAAAGTAAACAGCATTTAAAGACATTCCTAATTATGAGATTGCACCCTTGGAGTCATTAGAGCTGCAATCAGGAACAATGCCTCTTTTCTGCTCACACAGAGCAATGATCCTGCTCTAATGATCCTGCTCGAATGATTAACTGCTGCTGAAGGGTGACACAAGGCAAGGTTAGAGCAGTTTTCAGGCAATGACATACCTGTGTCTCTTGAACAACACACCTTATCACGTTAAGGGTCCTGTCTTGCAAAAAGTAAGTAAAGTTGTAGTTATTTCAGTTTTGGTACAAGGTAACCTCACCTATCAGCAACAAAATCCCACTCTGACGTTGCATGTGGAGTTGGAGGGGTTAATCTTAGGACAGCATATTATTTACATCAAGGTTTAGAAAAGCATCTTTTTACATTAGAAGTGACCACTATGTGAAAGATAAGGGAAATATTACCTGAAAAAAATTACAAATGTGGTCTAGATTTAATGCTGCTTTATAGGAAAATTAACTAGAAAGGTCAGTGGGTCATTTTTGGCAAAATTATTATTTTAGGCTTTTCAATGCCTTCAATCAGCTATAACGAAATGCATCACCTCTACTTCAGCTACGTAGATTACCAGTTACTAGAGCACACTCCCTGCTGCTAGCACAGCTCACTGATCAAAAATAGCACATACAGCTTGGCAAAATCAATCATTTCTTTTCTGATCCCTTCCCATAATCTTCTGCAAGCTCCAGAAACCAGAATCTCCTCTCATGGAGGTGCCACTGTCTAAAATATGGGGGTCTATTTCCTTAGTACACTCCATAAATGTACATATCAACACAGCACCCTGCAGTGGTACAACTCCATGTGCTGAGCTCTGATATGGAATTTCTCTTCCTTCCAAGTTATCCTGGGACTGGGACCTTCTCCTCAAAGCCTTTCCCTCTGACACCCCCTCCTGCCATGGAGTGTGTCCACCACAGCAATAAATATTGGGTGGCATCAGATCATCAGCATGATCTTGTGGAAATTAACATTTAAATTCATATAATACAGCCCTGGGATTCTTTGAAATTTATCATTCTTTGAATCTTCAAACAATCTTTCCTTTTGCCTAGTTAAATATCGAAAAGATCAGAGCATAGCTGTTCTAATAAAGAACTTCAGCTTAGTTTGTGCCAATCTTCTCTTCCAAGTTGCACCACCTCAATCCTCTTAGTGTCCTTTCCGAGCTCAAACTCTTGTACATTGAATTATTGCAAAATATTCTGTGTGATCATTTGGAATTCAGGTGATTTATTGCAAAATATTCTGTGTGATCATTTGGAATTCAGGTGATTTAACCAAAACCTCAGGCCATGTTGGCTCACTGGTGTCAGAGTTGAGGTGTGTGTGTTCAGGGGCTGTTTTCTGTGTTCCAGAGCTGGGAGCAGGGCAGTGGTGAGCTCTCCACAGTAAGTGTGGCTTAGGTAACATGGTGCTGAGCAACTCCAGATCCCCTGCTCTTCTAGCCAGCCCCTCTCCTGTCTCTAGGAAGTTGTGTGGCAAGGCAGTGCATTGCTTGTCCTTCCACAGCAATAATAAATAGTATTTGTGGCCTTTACTATTACTATTGGAACTTGTTTCCCACACTCTGGTTTTTAACTTTGCACCAAACGATATCCACAGGGTGCAATGGCTTCATTCCAATGGTTCACCTGCATCTATATTTGCAAACCTTTGGGATAAGATATTGATCTCTCTTCTATGTTCTCCCTGCTGGAGTGATTTGCTCTTGAGGGAGCAGGAAGCTGAAGCTGACCCAAATTTTGTTTCCATTTCCCAGTTAGGTTCAGAGTCAAGGTTACTTGAATGACAATAACTACCATTTTTACCGTGTCATAAGCTTGAGGGGTTTTTTTTTTTTTTTTTTTTTTTTTTTTTTTTTTTTTTTTTTTTTTTTTTCCCTAAAAGGTACTCAAGTTTGCTTTTATAGGATTTGAATTGTTACAGCATTTCTCTAAGGATTCATGCAGGGTGTAGAAAAGGCTGAGGCAATCAATAAATCGTCTCAAAAGAAAAAGAAGAAGGGGAAGAATATATCTCCTTTAGTCTAGGGAATTTTGGGATCAGGTAGATTGTTTCTTAGTGAGTCATGATTACAGTTGAGTTCCCCCTTTGGGAATTTCTAATATTCTCAGGTGGCTGCAGTTAATTCTTTGTTTTTAGTTCAACTCTTCAGCCAGCAGCTGGCACAATTTCAAACAACAGAAACACACAACTCTCAAACAAAAATGCAAGATTGACCATGGTAATCAACACATAGCAAATATAATTAGAGTTCAGTGCTTGGATCAGGAAGAGAGCAGCATCCTGCCATGGCAAATGTGCCTGTTGGGGCAGCTGCTGCACCTGACAGCCTGTCCTTTGCCAGCTCCTGTCTGCCTCTCCTCCCCACCACCCCCCAGCCCCTCTTGCTGCCCTTGGAACTGTGTTATGTGCCTGTTGAGAGGGGGCCAGGCCATCTGCACCAGTTCTGCAGGCTTCCTCTGCAGAAGTGCTCAGCCCTCACAATGGAGTCCTGATTTTCCAGAGGCTCTGGCACCTATTCAGCCATCTCACTGCAGCCTACCAACATTTTCAGAAGTGCTTGGCCATGAGCAGTTCCTGTTGACATGAAGCATGTCTGTGTGCTTATCTACAGCTGTCCCCTCTTCTGCAGGTCCTTCAGGCACCTCCTTTGCTGGTGCCTGTGTCAGCACAATGACCTCTCCCACTGCCAGGCACATCTTTAGGATGGGAGGTCCCACCCAGGGCAGAAGTCACAGTCCCAGCAGCTGGTGGGGTCTGCTCTGTCTCGCTGGGGTTCTGCCAGCAAATGTGGCACAGCCCCAGCTGTAGAGCAGCCCCAGGGATCCCTCACAGAACACCTGGGTTATGGATGGAAGGCTCCAGGACTCTTCTCCCAGTGCTCTCAAATGAGTGAGCCAGATCTCAGGATAGGAGGAGGGAAAGAATGCAAGGTGGAATTCTTATGTGTGAATCACAGGCTCAGCATTTCACATGTTACAAGTGGGTCTGTAAAGAGCAGACACAGCAGCAGTTAAACACTGACTGCCTCTAACCAGTTGCACCTTTGCTCTTTTAAGGAACACTTGATGGCATTTTGAAAGTGGTTGTTAACCTTCAGGTGAGGTTCACAGCAGATTGTCCACATTTACCTCCTCTTTACAATCTCCATGCAGATATTCTTTAAGCTTGTACCATGGATGTAGCACACAGGACTGTCTCCCCAGATTTCTGAACACTGCTCAGATAAAGGCAGCTTCTCCAGAAACTAATCTGGATGGAAATATTCCTGTTTTGTAAACATTTTCCCTGTATTTGTTAGGAGTGAGATTGACACCTACCTAAACAGAAGCAGAAGGAAGTAAAGCCAAATTCCCTACTCCTCATAGGTAGAATGGAAATAGGCCACTACATTATTGTTTAGATAAAATATTTTCCTTACAGATGTGTCTCTCCTAACGCTCCCTTCAAACTGCAATTAGCATTTGATACTTCAGGCATATGAATGATTTGCCTTCCTGCCTTTTCACCATGCACTGTAGTTTGGAAAATGCCAGTCCAATTCACAAGAAACAGAGAGAATTCATGGATCCACTCTGAAAAGAGGACCAGGAAAGTGAGCATGCAGATAAATCTATTGTAACATCCCATTGCAATAACTGAGACAGGCTGCAGGACACAAAGTCTGTGGAGGAGCAGAAATACTAAACTACAAGACATAAACAACAAAATCATTTACCCCTCAGTCAGTTGAAAAAATCTAAACCAATTTTGTCTCCTAAAAAGCCATTTACTTGCCTTCATCTTTGCATTTTCAAAGGTTATCCTTTTGTACAATAAGTAAAAGAAACCTTTTTAAAATGATTAATCTGACAGTGTTATTTTTAACTTTCACAACATCCCATGCTGTTATGACAAGCAGTGCACAGCTCAAAAGAAAGGAATGTTTCTATCAAAGTATTCCACACAAAGAATACAGAGCCCAGCATGGAATAACTAATAGCCCAAACTACATCAGTAGTGGGGTTTTTTCTAAAGTTCTTCAACCAGAGATGCATTCAGGTGTATCAAGCTGTGATCCAAATCTTTTCTATGCATACAGTGTCCCTCTGTCTGACTTAATACTTGACTTTCTTCTAAGCATATCACATAGCAACACAGAGCTGGGTTTTTTGAAGGGCTCCCCATTCAGCACCATCAAAATTTGGCTTCAGAAATGCCTTCACTTGCAGCATGTATTTGCTGATGATGGTTCAAATGGGCCACTAAAAAAGGGTGCAGATTGAAAAGCCATTATAGAGGATGGTCCTTTCAGGATTGTCTGCTTGAAAGTAGTCATCAGTTTGTAGGAATTTTGAGGGGCAAGTACCTTTCAGAGTGGATTATAAAGGATATCTAGCAGGAGCCTGAGTTACAGAGGGAGGCTCTTCATGCAAGGAGTTGTTGGGTCACACCATGTTCTGTCCAGGGACCATGCAGGTTTGAGGTTGTCCTGCCAAAATCAGCTCTACATATTCAATTTATTTCAGTAGGAATGTAATGTAATTTTTTTCATATAAAGCCTTAAAAGTTGAAAAGCATTCCTTGATTTTGTGCTTAAGCTTATTTTTGGATCACATGGATAGTAGGACAAATGCTAGAGCTCCACACTTGGCTCTGGTGCCACATTACCTTCCTGATGTGCTCAGCAATGTTTAGCTGAACAAAAAGGAAGCAGTGATCACCACTACTAACAAAGCAACCACAAAACATGCAGATGCTCTTGCTTGAAATATCTCCATTCTTTTTCTCATGACATGCTCACTTTCTATCTGTGCAGTTCTGAAGGTTTATCCAAATCCCAGTGAAATCAGTCAATTCTATTTCATCTCAGGGCCAATTTCTACTCTGACTAGCAGCATTTTAGTAGAAAAAAATAGCAAGTCACAGCACTACAACATGTCAAATGAAGTTCTATATTTTTAGCTGTTCAATCATAGTATCTTTTCAGCATTAAAAAGAGCAAAAGAAGTAATAAAGTTTTGCTAAAACTAACATAAGAAAAAGGGGACTTAAAGAAAATGGGTTTAATTATTGTTTATGAACACATAAAACATCAATATTTTTCTTCCTTACTTGTTTTTATAACCAGTTCCACAAAAACAGAATCAGGAAATGAAGTTATGGATTCCAAAACTGAAAGTGGCAAAGAGACTCAAGCTGCAGATTATTTCTTCCCTCCTTAACTTTTCCTCACTTCCCCTCTCCCAGACAGCCAATTTTTTTACACTGGAAATAATTCCAAAATAGGTCAAAGAGGTCACACACTACTTCACTATGACTTACAAAAAGAAGGAAATGTTAATTGCTTTGTTAACATGTTATTGCCAGAAATACATTTCCACTGCAGCATTAAATCAAGAATTATCAAAATTGTTTTCTTTTTGTCCTGATGCTCAGGTAGAGAGTGGCTTGACTGGCCAATAGATAACTCCTTTTAAAGAAAGCTGCAGTGCTGCCCAACCAGCACCTCATTCCAGACCTGCAGCAACACTGCACTACTAGAAAGTATTCCAGAAGTTTTTATAAGTGTTTTAGGCCACATTAAATTTGTGCAAAAATAATCCCTTGCCTATGAGTTTTAAAGACAATGGCATTTCAGGCAAAAGGAGTAACTGTAAGGCTGGCTGAGGACCTTTAGGAACTTGCACAGTCTGGGGAACAGAGGTGAGCTCAGGTGACTTTTAGGTGCAAGGATGTACTCAGGAAGTGCACAAGACAGTCAGAAATGAGACCACAAGAGGCTAAATGCTCTTGCTCTTACCACATATTCCAGACAAAGCCATAGAGTGATTTTCAGCCAGAAACTCCTCTCCATATCAGCCTAGCAGCGTTTGTAGTTGCCCTTTCCCAGATTCAATGTACCCTCTATTCTTTTCACTATTGGAAAAAAATTAAATTTACCCCTGTGCCAGCACAGGAAAGGATGTGTATTTTCTTTCACAAGTAGTGAAGCCTCAGAAAGGAAGGCTGGATATTCAGGATGCTGGAAGCAATCCAGAAGGAGGACATCTCCTGAGGCTAATGCAATTACGATTCCATTTTGGCTGGCTGTGCGAGGAGAAGGGATCATCTGACTCTGAGGAGTACTTGGCAAAGGTTACAATCCTGAGTCTGTACAACACTGGGTCAAGTCAGACACGGATTTTGTTAGTCAGTGAGTTTGTGTAGGAGTAGTTAGAACAGAGGGGTAGTCCTGACACTGATGAATCTGCAATCAGGGTGAGGGCTGGGAGTTCAAACACACAGACAGGCTCTGGCACAGAGACCAGCTGCATGGGACACACCTCTGCACTTCTGCCGAGCAGCTTGCTGAATCAAAGCTGAGGTAGTTTATTTCATGGATTATACATGTATTTAATTAAATTTCTAGATAAATATTTGTAGCAATAAGTTTTTGAAGTACTGCAAAGTTACATTGTATTAAACATTTATTGCAATCTTATGAAATATTCCTTGTGTTAAATATTTACTGTTATTTTCAAGATATTGGAATTGAGCTTATTATAAACATGGCACAAATGCAAAGCCATCTTTCTCAGAGCAATATACTTCCTGAGTTGCTTTTAGACTTATTTCCTGATGGATATTTGCCATTAATGTACTATGACTTTTTCCTTTATGAGAAAAGGCTCTAGCTCAAGCTAAGAGAAAGTTGTAATTTAAAAGATAGTTTCCACGGTGCTCAGCATTCTCACAATAAAAACAGTTTTCTTACTGCAGCTACCCTATTAAATATTTATATTGATGTTTATTTTGTAAACAAAGAAACTGAATTAGGCTAACATAGGAAGAGCCCATGATGTGTTTTAATATCTCTATTTGTTTTATGCCTATTTGTTGTGGTCTTTTATGCAATTGATTCAAAGGATGGTGTTAAATAATAAGTAACATTTTTAAAATTACATAAAAATATTTTCCTTTATTTGCTGAGGAAGATCAATTTTTTTTAAAAAAACCCAAAAACTACAAGTACATACTGTGGAGAATATCCAGTCCGTAACTATTTTATATGCAGTAAAGGAAGTGAAATTACTAGTATATCGTTGTTTTTCTTGAAGACAGTATTGTCACAGTGTCCTTTGAAATTTGACCTAAAAGCCTTGACATGTTAAGACTAGAGAAAGCAAAAGGCTTTTGGTCTGACATTTTTTGTGATATTTTCTGCCTGATCAATAATTGAACAGTCCAGCCAACTTGAAGGTGCTCTATGTAGGACAACCACTCACATTTATTTGGTTCATTATGTTTCTGAGGTTATCTTGGGATTTCTAGAAAGTTTGTTTCCTATAAACTTTCCTGCTGCTTGCAACTGCACAAAATGATGTGTTCTGGCTGGGGAGCACCTGGGCTGTGTGCTGGGGGGGAGTTAGGGAAGAGCATTCACCTGACCACACTGACAGCCCTGGGATTTGTACACATCAGTTTCTTTGGCATCTTTTGGACAGCAGGGTCTTACCCTGCCAGGGGTAACTGCTCTGCATCCCTTTGACATCAGTGTTAACACAGCCACCACTTCACAGGGCCTTATAAAATGTCTGGCCGTTCTTAATCCATAGAGCACTTAGAAAGTGTCTCCCTGCCAGTTTTCTCAGTGATCCCCTCAGTGCAGGTCGAAAGGTTGGATTTTTTTATCGTGATGATCTGAGGAATCTGACACTAAAAAGGCAAAGGAAATAAAAAATCAACCAAGAAATGCAATAAGGACAAACTGAGGAACTGAAGCATTTATTATTCTTCAGATAAGGTCAGTAAAGACTATCAATGCACTGACTGTTATCAGAGAAAAGGTGCTTGTGTTTTCCTGTCTAGTTAAAGCTGTCAGAGCTCAGGACATAATGCACATTCCTCAAGCTCAGTTATCAACACAACTCAGATAGGCTTGTATATTTTTATGTTCCTACTTTAGCATCATAGTGGTCTTTTGCTGTACGTTCTTTAGATTTTACACACATCTGTTGGACGTGTCAAACATTAGTTTAATGTTCTTAGATCTGTGTTCCCTCTCTTTTCAATCTGGTGCTTAGTGAAGTATCAAAACAACTGCAGTTACATGCTTCTCCAAAGCTGACTTCAAAGAGGATAATTAAACTTTAAAGATGTACCAAACCTGGGATGAAATAAATTGCTCCAGAATTAGCATACACCATTTTTCAAGGTCTGAGATAAAGACAGTCCTTGTGTAGAGTGTACGTTACCTGTATGATTACAAAACTCTTACATAAATGCTTTCAAAAACAAGAACAAATTTTTTATTCAGCGAGCAGTAAGCAATGTGCAAGGTTCTTTTCGATGGGAAGTTAGAATAATGTTTGCCTGAAAATCCTGCATACCTAGAGAAGCAGTCTTGAAGTTCTTACATGTCTCTTGGCATAAAATTCAAGTAATTTAAAGGAGAATTTCAGCGAATGTTCTCAGAATTATTGAGTGCCATATTTATGCACATTCAGTTATGTGCGTAGTTTGTAATTAATGCATAAATAATGATCCCTTGTTGTAAAATGTTGTTTGAATTCCCCAAATACTTGTTGATGGCAGTTGGTTCATCTTGCTCAGTGTTGTTTTTGATGCCATTTTGCTGAATTCCACCAAACTAAATGATGGCCCATTTCCCATTAATATTAAAGTCATTCACAAGGGCTTCATGCACTTCCCAGTGAATCCAGAGAGCATCATAATCTTCTAAAATAAGAGTAATGGGTTGGGTTTTATGGTGCTTTATGTGCTTTTGATCCCCAGTAAACCAAAAGTCCTACCAAAGTCCTGCATCTACCTTCAAGCACTCTTTTGCTTGTGTCCAAATTTGCCAAATAAATGCTTGATCTTTCCAAAAGAACCTTTAGGATAAACCAGAAATCTGCCCAACAAGAGTTAGTAGACACCACTTGCTTGTATAAAACATGCAGACAGAGGATTTTCCTCAGCTGAATGAATGCTACAGAAAAAATATATAAACAAAATCATAGGCATTGTGTAGGTAAGGCACAGCACATTGGCAAGCTGCTGAATTTTTATTTGTACAATGTTTTACCAACCACATTAAAATAAGAATAATTTATTTCCATTGACTATCAAACAAGACATTTTTTAGCAATCTGTAATCTTTAGTCATTCAAAAATAGCCATTGCTTCTGAAGCAAAGCCAGTTTTATTATAGAAAAAGTGCCAGCTGAGTTCTTGAATGTACCTCTCAGATTTCAGTAATATCCTTTTGTTAAAAAAAGTATCATTCCTGGTCCCATAGCCTTCATTCACCTAAGAGTGAAGTGAGCCTTATCATGTTGAATTAATCAGTTAGTTTCAAGGTCTGATCAGGAAAAAATCATTGCTGAAACTAACATGAACTGCGCTATAAACAAGGAATTCTGATCCTGCTTTAAGTTCAAAACACTCCTGGAACATTAAAAAAAAAATACATGAGCTTAGGCTTGAAACTGGTCTCTGTCCACTGACCAAGGACTTCTGGGGAATTCATTGATATTTTAAAGTTCAACAACAGCCTAACTGACAAGCCTGGCATGTGAAGAGTAGTATTAGTGGTTTGCTTTAGTTACATTTTATTCTCATCATCTTCACATGAAAATAGCCCAGGACCACCCAAAAACACTTCACTGTATATCGTGCATGAATGTTAAAGCAATCCATGGTATAAATTGAAATATCAACCCTGTGATCCCAATCTTTATGCTTGGATTCTATTGACTGACAAGTTTGGAGTTTGGGGTTGTTTTAGTATTTTGTTATCCACACATAAAACCACAGAGTTCCCACATGTCCTCATTATTTTCCTATTGGAAAAAAACTACATAATTATTGAAATATAAATTTCATTCTACATATTTCCATCAAAATCTAATTCATGAGCTAAAAAGTATGCAATGTGGTGGTGAGGTTCTTACCTTGCAGAGAAAACACTTCAGAGCCTTTCCAGTCCCAGGGACACACACTCAGCCTACCAGAGAACCAGAGGAGCTCAGACCTTTTCTGTAATTTGAGACAAACCTGAGGAAACAGGGCACTGGTCTACAGGTAACTGACCCCTTGAGAGTTACAGGATCCTGTAACTGGGACCTAGACAAAGATATGTAAGCACCAAACTTCACATTGATTTGCCTTTAAGTCTAAGTCCTTGAGCTTTTGACTACAGAAATCTGAATTCATGGCTTTATACTATCAAATATTTAACTTTTAACTTTGATTGTTTTGTCTTGATGTATAAAAAGACAGACTTTTTGGTGGTTCTGCTTTCTTGGATGCACTGACACAATTATTAAGGTCAGTTATGGATCTTCTATTGGTTAAGCCTTGGACAAGGACCTTTCTACCCTGAATGGAGGAAGTTTCTCAACAGAGAGAAGACACAACCTCCTCAGCTAGCTCATTATCCAGATGTAGGAAATGAAGTAGCATGCTAAATAAAATAAAAATGCTGTAAATTGTCTTCAAACTGGTTCCTGAAATATATTTAAAGATAAAAGGGGTCATACTTTGTCCTGCTGTATTCAGAACACATAAACAATAAATGGGATGGCAGGATTTATGCACATAAGTATTTTTACATATATTTGTTTTAAACTTTACATGCTTAATTCTCCTTCTGGCTCACTCTACAGTGAATTGCAGAAGGAAAAAGTCAACTCCAGTGATAAATTGCATAAGATACAATGAAGAGTATTCACTCCAAAAATGCTAATAGTGAAACCACCATGTTCCAAACACTTCTGTAACTAAGCCTCAAGGAAACAGCTCTTACTGAACAATGTTGTTATTCAACATCAGACTCAGCATCAGAAACATTGGCAGTCAGGCAGTTCCTGCAGTGCTGATGTGCTGATAAAGTCATTCTTGCTTTTGGCTGGGCCAGGGCCCTAAAATAACATCACTGGCACTCAGAGGTAAACTCATGACTGTGAAGGTAAAAGATAACACTGTTCCTACTATATCCAAATTTTCAACACATGTCACTTTATGTGCTCAGAGTTCAGCTTCCCTATAAAGGAGCCAACAGGCAGAGCACTGCTCTGGATTCACTCATTGCTTCCCACTAGGTCCCAAATAAATGTGACACACTCCTATTGTCTTCTTAGTCATGAATCTTTGTCTCTTTCCTGCAAAAGCACAAGGAAATAATATACTGCCAGGTAGCTTTGCCTGATCCTAACAATGCTTTAGGAATAAATTTATTCATCCACTCTAGACAACATACACTACTGGCAGTCTTACAATGGCTTGTGATATGAAAAACTTAATCACTAGAAACACAGCTAACAGTGAAATTACATTAGCTTGGACAATGTTTTACATAATCCTCAACTGCCTGATCAGACATATAAGGTTTGTTTTAGACTCTGATTTTCAGAAAATGATAGATCTATCCTTTTCCCCCAAACTAATTGCTGGTATCTTTTTTTGATATCCATCAAAATTCACCTTGCACAAGTCAGTTTAGAGCTGAGATACCAGTACTAGTGTGAGAACCATGGTGCTCCTTTTCTGAAAATAAGTAGAATAAGGCCTATAAAAAAACCACCTTAAGAGAACTCATTAATGCAGAAAATTAATGCAGTTCAGCTGTCCTGGTATTTTCCCATAAAGTCCTGATGGTGATGAGATACTAAGAACTGCTCAGTTCAGATTACCAGAGCTGACTGAGAAATGTGATGCTGTCTAGAGTCTTTCCAGAAGCTGACTGGACAACCAATCTCTCAAAATACTTAGAAGAAACACAACTGCTAGCAACACTTCACAAGTTTTCTTTCATAAATGAATAATGTCTAAAGGAAATAGATGTCACATACATAAAAATAAATTCAGAAAGAGAAAAAAAAGGTAAAAAGTGAGATAAAGAATTTCCTAAAACCTTCTGTCAAGCTGCTATACTCTGTTTTTCCTGTAGTACTCAGTCTATGGTTCTGCATCTTGAAATATGGCACTTTCAGAACACTAACTTAAAATGAAAATTACAATTAAAATACATTGTTTCAGTAAAACGATATTTCTTATGTTTTGCATGCATTGTATCCTGAAATAACCAGTAAACTAAAAAGAAAATTCTCTGCACTCCCTGTCCAAAAAAATGTTCTTTTTTGTTAGCACAGTTCAAGAGAGATAACTGTGCACTTGACTGAGCATTTAATATCAGGAAAGTTTTTTTAAAGTTTTCTGTTGCAGAGAAGAGGTTGCTCAGAAAGTTTCACCCCTGCAAAGATGCATAACTACATGAATTACTCGCCAGCAACAAGAAAGGGAGAAATGTTGGGTGAAATTGAATGAGATAGAGCAATAGAGGGGGAAATGGAAGATGCTTGAAGATAAACAAGTGTTTAGAAAGTCTGTTTGCTGCACACAGAGCTTCAGGGCCACCCCCTGCAATACTGGCAGCAGCACAACAAAATCCTGCAAGTGCACAAGTATGGAGGGAAGACTGCACTCTACACTGGAGCCCAGGCTCAACCAGAGCTATCCACCTCGATTCCAAACTTTTTAACATTCAAAGCAAGGATAAAAGATCATCTTGGACATGTAAAAGAGACAGAACTTTATTCTCAGATGAATTTAGGGAGCTCTGTATAGAAATGGGTAAAGAAGAGAGCATTTTCTGGCTGGCACAGGCTGGGATTTTGGGGCTGCTGCAGATGGTCCCTGGGCTGCTGCAGTGTGCAGAGCACACACATTCCTCCTCCACGGGGCCCTTGATGCTGCCCCGGGAGCCCTGTGAGCACCTCGGGGTCTGTGTTTCCCAGAAAGGCAGAAAACACACCAAAGCAGGTGCTGGGAGATGAATTGATGCTCCGTATCTCAAGATTGCTTTTAATAAGAGCAGAGAAGGCGGGGGAAGAAGGGGGCAGGCTGTGAAGGGAAAATCACACAGCTAATTGAGGAAAAGATTTTCTTTTAATGCTAAACAACCTTGAAGAAACACGATGCCAGTTTAGCTGATGATAACACTAAATGCTGGTTAAGAGGAGGGAAAATAGTTGTAAATACAAAGTGAGAGCAATGAAGTTCAGGGCGACTTGAGTAGATCAGGAGCACAGAATTTTAAGCAACTGCATTTCCAAGATGAAAGCAGCAATCTAATGAGACAAGGAAAGAAATTGTCCTCTGTTGCAAAACACTAAGCATGAAAAGGCCCTTAACCTGTTCATGAATATCTTCATGCCTTCCACATGCTGCTCGATGGCAGAAAACCTCATCCAGTGTAAGCTGAACAAAAGATGCATGCAAAAACAGACTCAGGGGAGTAAGTCCAATTCTATAAAAATGAATGAAGATTCATTTGAAGTGCAATAAGAAATACCAGAGAGAACATAATTTCTCTTATGATGAACAGTAGAAATAGCAAGGCTGTTAAGGGGAAGGATATCTACTTGGGAGAAATAAATAGTGGAGTACATAAATGATAATGCATAAGGGAGGTGGGAAAAGCTACTCATGTGTCCTAACCCTTGTAAATATTTCTATATAAGCACAAAACAGACCTTCAGACCTCAAGTGACATTTTTGATAATATCCAGATTACAAAAGACATGTAGAATTTGATGCATGAAAGTGAAATATAAGAATATAAATCTAATAATTTGTCCAGCTCTCTGAAATTTATCAGTGCATAAGTTGAAATACTGTATCTAACATAAATTATTTTGTGACACTAAAATATTATACAAATTAATATTTTGCCATGATGGGAAAGCAAATCTACAGTTTCACTGAAATGGATTGTTTTCCATTAGCTTTCCTTTTTCTTAGCAAATGAATAAAGGCAGTAGAAAACTGCAAGCTCAGACACTTTAAGACTTTATTAACCACACAATTACTTATGGTATTTGTGAAGAAACGAGAAGAGACATCCATAGAAAATGCCAAATAACCTTAAATTATTCCAACACTTACCTATATAGTCCATCTCTCTCCAACACCACATTTAGTTAGATTTATACCTGCAGTACAGTAATACCAAAAGCTTTTAATTTCATTGTGTTGCATAAAATTAGTTGCAGTGCTTTTCATCATCTCATGTTATGAATGATGGAAGGGGACAGACACAGTATTTAAAATGCTGACTGAATAAACCCCATGAGTTATTACAGCCACATATTACAGGCAGAAAAGAAAAGTAGGGCTAAGACTGAGTGACCTTATTCAGACTTAATTTTGGAGACTGTAATGCAGCACGTCTTATTTGCAGCTGTATAAAAAGGCAAGATTTATGTCTTCCAACCTTGGCATCTGACATACTGGTCAAATCCCTAGAGATGAGCAAAGGGATTTTTTGGAATGAGATTATCAACATATTTAATGTCCTGAATCTGTATACATCATAAGAATAAACTTTAGCATTTAAGGGATTATTTAAAACATCTGGTCTCTCCTTTGGTTTGCAGAGTTCACGTTTGCCTTCCAGTTGTTGATCACAAATTCCCAAACAAACGTGGGAGCTCCAAACCAGTGCCCAGGGCATGATGCCCATGCTGGGCTGGCTGGGGGGACATGGGCAAAGCCAGTCTTTGCTCACCAAACACTGCAAGAGCCAGGAAAGGCATTGGGGGCTGGGGTAGAGGAGGAATGGGCTCCAAAATAACTACTTCAGTAAAATATATGGAGTTCCCACAGGTTCAGAATTAACACATTTAACTGTCTTTTTCCTATGGAGTTTTAATTATTACACTTTTACAAGCTCTTGTGACTCATAAGCAGTATTACTACATATAGACCATATCATACTACTAAGTCAAGTTGTTAGGATGTTCCACATTAAATCATTAAAAATAAAATGCAGCTGCTCTTTCTTGCTGCTTGATACAACTTGTCAAGTGTCCTCTTTGTGTGTGGGAACAAACTACTATCAGATTTACATTTCAGAATTACACACTAAAGAATTTAGATATATATATTTATAAATGAATAAACAAATATTTTGCCACAAACAGCAGAATATATATACATATATAAATATATATATATTCTTTTTCTCATCACTAGTGAGGGAGAAAAGAAAACCAACAAGTTTTTGAATCAAATTTTTTTTTTGTTTAGTCATAATATTCATGCAGAATGTCACATTCTGTTCATTAGACACTGGGCTGGTGAATCCAAGGATCATTAGACTTAGCAATAATATCCTGGATAGTAACACATCAAAAATTACTATAATAGTAAAAGCAAAAATAAAACCAGCATCCCTGTTTGCTTCATCCCAATCTACCAAAAAAACACCAACCCGTCTGAAGAATGTGAATATATAATCTGTCAAGATACAAAAGATCATGTCCGAATTATTTGTTTTGATTAATTTCCTTTTGCAGTGAGAAATCTACAGCTTTTATACATGGACCAAGCCTCACAGGTCATTCATATTTACAATTCTTTTTTCTTAGTAATGTCTCATGTCCCGTCACACACAAGTGATAAACGGCACTTGTCAAACACCCAATTGGCAATTCACTTTTTGACTTCAGGGGTCACACTGGAAGCACCTGGAGTAAAATTCCTCAGAAAACTCTGCCAGCCCTCTATTCCATTTTCAGTTACATCGGTGTAATGCAGACAAGGAGAAATCTAAATCTGTCCTGAGCAGTACGAGAACGGTACTACTGTGAAACACCCACGTGCACCAGCCCCTATTTAACAATCTGTGCTCTGTTTCAGGGATTCATGGTGGGAAAACTAATGGGGAGGGTATCATCAGTTCTGAAGGTAATTTAAAAGTTATTTACATGCCATAGACGAAGACTTGGCAACAGTATAATGCAGACAGCTATGCTGAATCTTTAAAAAAAGAAAAATGCCAAATCTAGCATAAGATGCATGTTGGTGGAAGGTTGTCACCAGCCTTGTTATAAAGGCTGATACCTGCAAAGCCTGAACTTTCCTTGGTAAAAGAAGCTATGGAGCTTAAATTGTGACCTTTTGGGGCATTTTTCTTTTAAAGGTCACTATTCTGTGACAACATTGCAAAATCAATTGGTTCATCTGGTCTATTAAAATGCTGATATCACATGGACCAGGGCAGGATATCTTTATCAAATATTGTTAAAGTCCCACTGTTTTCTAAGGACTGTAATTGATGAAGTGTGAAAGAACCAGTTCCCTCAATTCTGTCTGATTTCTCATTAATTTATTTCTTTGGTTGATTGGCAGCTGCCCAGTTCAGCAGGGTTTGTGTTATCATGCAAAGTCAAAATCTATGGGCTGAGCTTGCCAAGGAAGGTTTGAATAAGGAGGTGGGAGAATAGGCAGAAAGGGCCTTTGTTCTACATCAAAATTAAATTAAACTAAAACATTAATTTCCCCTGAAAGTAAATTTTCTCCTCATGCCTTTCTCATAGAAACCTTCAATATTTGTGAAACGCAACTTGGAACACAGGCCTTGCATGAGATGATTAGTTTTCTAAATCGAAAAACAATTTTTTGCCTTTGTTTCTTCATTTTCTAATATTATTTCTAGCAGTAGTTCAACATTACAGATTGGGTATGTAAACTGAAAAGGGAATTACAGACATTCTCACTCCTGAAAAGATGTAAAACAAGTATTTCATGTGAAGAGTAACACTCATGGGAGCATAAATATCAGTTCTGTGAAGATGCACAGACAATATATTCAGGGAACTTGCTGTGTTACTAAGAAACCTCTTCATTAAAGGGACACGTTTGTTTGGATTAGACTCTGCCAGTTGAACACGAAGTCTTCTTCCTGAGAAATCCCCTTCACTTCCTGACATTTGTAAAGTGCTATAAAATGCTAATTGGTCTCATCAGCAAACAATTAACATTCTGTTCAGTTTTATTCTCAATACAAAAATTATAATAGGAAATAAAATGTCATACAGCAAAGGGATAGCTGAAGACTCTAACAAGAGGCAGTCATATCTTCTTTTAGAGTTTCAGTTGACCTGCATGTGACCAGGTAAACTGCCCCTCCAGATATCCACAGCCTGAGCAGCCAAAACCAATAAACATTCCTGCTTATGACAAGTTGACTTTGGCCAGCAAAGTCTGCTGCTGGAAAAAAAAAATAATATTCTAATAAAAAATCTGCCTTTGATTAGTTTTTTTTTTAACCTCTGTGTCCCTACCATTTCTTGCTAACCCACAGAGAGGTCTCTGCTGATCACCAGTTTGCTTCTTTGCCCCAAACTTTACTTCCTCTTGTATTAATAAGTCAGGTCTATCCTTTCCTCTCTCCACCACCAAACCTTGGAAAGAGAAGACTGTCTTCTCTACTGTGTTTCAGTACAAGATACCTTTCATAGCTCTGCTAGGCTAAATGCTGCAGAGTTCAAGAACAACATGGTATTTGAATTAAACTAACATGGAAAAACATTTCTGGATAAAAAAATACTTTATTGCCACCAATTTAAAACCATAAACATACTTTGAATCCAATTCAATATATTTCTTATTTGTCCCTGATTCTCTCTTATTATTATTATTAGAAGGCATAAATTTCCAGCAAGGCTTGTGCTTGACAAGGCTCCATTATTTGCACATGACAAGGTTTATCAAAAACAGTTGGATTTTTATGAGGAGTCTTTTATGTTTCCTTCATAAAATATAAATAAATGAAAAGGATTAGATGGAGGAAGCAGAGCATAATTCATCACCAATGTGAAGCAGAAGGAGCAGGCTGCAGATGGATGAACTGAAGAACAACATGGTGACTGGAAATCGTTCTCTCTCAAATGTCGGGGAGCAAAGAGCGCAATAAAGGATCATTGACTTTTCTTGCCATTTCAAGGTGTCCCTAAATGTACAAAGTACAGAATCTTCCTGAAATGCAAACCCACACACAAAACAGTAGTACAGTTGTCCACTTTTTTGGCCGATATGTTTTTCATGGTTACAGAATAAATTAAAAGACCAGAATCTTGAAATTGAATTTGCTCCCTGTAGTTAAAGGACAATTAGGAGGAAAAAATATTTTAAAGTGGCAGTGTCTCTGTTCACCATTATCTTCATGTCAGTCAGAAAAAAAATCCATTAAGTTGCCTTATATTCCTGTAAAAACTGGTGGTGGAGACAACAGGCCACATTTTTTTCCCAACCAAAGGTTAAAAGTCATCCTTCAATCCTAAAGCAAGCCCATGGGATTAAATCTGCCTGCTGCATATGCTATGCTACATGAAGAAACTCCTGGAATGAGGTTGTTGCTTTACACAAGGTAATGGCATATACAAATTAGGCCATGGTAATTGTGTTTATTTGGAAAGAATTTACAGAGCAAGCCACAAAAGTCTGATAAGCAAAGTGGTCACAAGCATCGAGTATTGAATGGCTCCAAAATCTCTTCAAGCCCAGTCCCCTCTTTCCAGTAAAACAGAATTTCTGTTTCTCTTGAAACTTTAAAATTTGGGCATTTACTTTTTGTCCAGAATGAAAATATTTTTGTACATGGTAAAAATTCTGATGTTTGGTTTCAGCAAGGTGAATACAAAAGCAAACACACACAAAATATTTCAATATAGCGGAAAGTCAAGACATTTTATTATCAAAAACGAGTAAAAATACATTTATAACCATTTATTTATTCACATTTTCCTTGCATCAAAGTCATTATTTTCTCATGGATCATTTCTCTTTTGATGAAACGTCAGTGAAAAACTTCTCAAAATGCTACAGTTTGAAGTGGGCATTTCCAAGAACTTTCCTGAAATAAAAGCTGATGGCCATCATAGTTATTTAGTGTGGAAAGCATGCATTTCTTAGATGCAAGTGCTATGCAAATCCCTTTGCAGATTAATTGCAAAAATACTATCTTACATTAAACCATTGTGGGGATCTATGTATTTTTTTCCAAAACAAGTAAAAGACCTTCCCCTAAGCTGATCTCTTACTACCCCATAACCTTACTCATAAAAACTTCTGGTTTTTATCTATATGAGGTGTGTCTTTCTTCCCACACCTACACAGGACTCTGCCTGTCAGTACTAAATCTGTTTCCAGCAACAAAGGAGTCAAGGGAGAATGTCCTTAGAGACAAAGTGAATTATCCAGAATAAGTATGAAAGCTTAAGTTAAAATAATGGCTTACAGAATGATGGGTACAAGATGGAAAGAGACTGTCTCAAGGAGATAAATTTTGCTAACAGTTTTTCCACAGTGAAAAGGCATATATTATATTTAAACTACCCTCTGGTTCAATTGTGTGAGAGCTGCAGTAGAAATCCAATAGAGAAACATTTTCTGGCACTTTACATCACATGCTCAGAGCAGGAGTTAAACCACAAGTGTTAATGTGCAAGCTAGAGAAAAACATTTTATTCCTATATTTTAGAATTAGCTCAGAAAGAACTAATGTTTTCTTCTTTCCCTCATTTTAATATATTCATTTTAGATCTGGATCCTACAAATTTTGTGCATGTGATTTGCCATACCAGCAAAGCTGAGATTGCATTGGGGTTTGCAGGATCTGTGCCTTACATTGCAAGTTCTTCATGCACTTTTCCACCAGTGCTAAAGAGAGAAATAATTAATGGGACATGGGAGAGAGAGATTCAGGTGCCACTTAAGGTAAACTCATTCCCAGGAATTTGTTTTGATGCAGGTTATGCAGCATTGCACTGCATTGACTAACTAAATCTCTGCATTAATCAAGTCTATCTTTTATTCATGGTCTGAACATTTTCATTTGTTGGAAATGAATTGTGACCTCCTGGTACCTCTCCCTCTACCAGACCATGTATTAAATGTGTTGTATATGCCCTGATTTAATCAAGATCTGACTCAGATGATAGAATCTGACCAGATAGCCTTATTATTTGTTTTGGACTGTTGACTAAATCTTGAAATGATATTTCAACACATGGGAGAGCACCTCCATCTGATCTGCAGACATGCTGGTTATAAACACATGGCAAACCCAGCCCTAGTCAGCATGGGCAGGCTTTCCTATGTGCCATACACAAAGGCATTACATTTGTTCTAGCTTCTCCTTCTGATCATTCAAAACAACATGATGCTGCTACCATTTAGCCCCTCTTGTTTCTAGATGTAGAGCAATGATTTTCATGAAATCAAAATTAATGAACTCACGGAGTACTGACTTTTAAAGCAACATTCAATGAAGACATATTAGAGGTATTAATGGCTGCAATCTGGGACTCATTCCCATTCAAATGAAGCAACTAATTAATTGAGAGAAGTCAGCAGACAGAGTCCAGCAAAAAATGATTGTTATTCTACAGGTGACTAGAGCTGTCCTTGTGACTCTTTTATAAAAGAGGGACCTCAGTCACCATCTCTAGTTTCAGCCTCTGCTGACATTCTCTATGTCAAGAAAGTGCCATATGTGATGTCGCTGGAACATCTGGGATCCCTGGGGCAGGGAGTGAAATGCAGAAATGACAGGGGAGATCTGATTTATGCATTTACTGTCTGCCCTGCATTGGACATTAACAGATTGTGCCCACTCTTCACCTTGTGCCAGAGACAAATACCAACCACTGAGTCACCAAAAGAGTGAACAGAGAAATAAAGTTAAACCAGAGCAGGCTCAAGGCTCCTCTGTGCTCTGCACAGAGATTTGTCACAGCAAGAAGGTGTTAGATAAAAATGTTACAGCATGGGCAGAGCATGTTTGAAACACAGTAGAACAGAGAAAAGGTCAGACAGAATTAAGTGGACAAAAGAAGCACAAAGAGACAAGTGGACAACTACTTCTGTCCCTGAAAAGGACTAGAAGGGATCAGTTCTGAGGAGCCACAGTTAAACCAGTGGGTTTTTTCTATTTGAATTCAGCTGAAGTGGTTTTCCAGACCCAGTTCAGTGCATTGCACAAGGTAAACATTACAATTCCAGGACACAGGGGACATGAACTGATCCAGCTTGTGCAAGTTCTCCTCAGACATATGGACTCGTTGCTTAACAGGACCAACCAGATACACAGGAAGCAGGTTGCAGGTGCTGCACACACCATCATCACCTATTGCAGAAGGCATTTGCTATCTCTGAATAGCACAGTTCATGGGCAACTCCTCTCCTGTGCCCATCCTGCCATGCTGGTAACAAGGTCACCTAACAACAAGCAGGACTCAGAGCAGGAAATCTGAAAGCTTCATAAAAATGATTGTCCTGTGAGCTGAGTTCCCCATCCCCCACTCTGCCACAGGAGCACAGGAAGAATCTGCATCAACTCTTGTGCATTTCTTCTGAATCCTCATCACATCAATGGCTTTATTACACACCAGGATGAGCCACCTCTGAGACTGCCTCTCTGTTTGTGGCTGTGATTTGTCATTGCTTTCATTCTTAATAACAGGTTCACAGATTGAATCAGGGAATACAGAAAAATATCTCACACCATCTGTTTAGAAGGTATATTTCACACCCTAGGGCTGATTCAAGAGCTAGTAAAGAGGTGACAGCTTTAGTCTAGCTCTTAAGATCTTCCTGTATTGCTTTAATGCTAACCAAAAACAGCCTTTAGCTCCAAAATTTTACCACAGTCAGACAGGCAGAGGTGATAGTCATATATTAGGGCTCAAATTCTTCCCCACAAATCACACAAGATATCAGTTCATTCCTTGCATAGTCTGTTATTTAAGGGGGATTCCTTATCAGCTGGTGCATTGTCATGGGCAGGATGGGAATCCTACAGACTCCAAATCAAATCCATTTGTATGTACTGAAAACAAATATTTGATGTACATACATCCAATTGATGTGTGTACATCAAGCCTGAAAACATCACTAATTATTACTATTATTATTATAATCATCACCATCATCCTGCTTACTGAGAAACATAAAATAATATATTCCATTAGTAAGAAATACCAAACCATCAAACCCAAAGAAATAAGTAAGAACAAGACACTCATTAAAAAAAAAAGAAAAAAAAAATCCATGAGATAATTGATCAGAACATCACTATTTTCTGTCCAGAAAAATTGCTTTTCCTCTCTAAGGACTGATTAACATTTTGCAAATTTTGTGCAGAACTGTATTTGGTCTGTGGGCACATTTCCATAACCTGAAATTGTGTTTCTAAATAAATGAACTGTGGTTGTTTTCATTAACAGTCTGCTAAACTGGGATCATTTGCCAGAATACCAAGAAAATATTTGATTTAGGACAGTGATTGTTCACCTTGGAAACACAATTGTGCACTAAAGACATCCAGTCATGGCAAAGTCATCTGTCCCAACAAGACAGCTTGCTTTGCATATTGCTCCTGCTCTAAATGTGCCAAAGGAATTTCTGAACAAGCCTACCAGGGTCCAAGAAGCTCTGTTCTACTGAGAGCCATGGCAATCAATGCTCAGCTTCCAATGGGGGCAGATTTGATTTACTGATGCTCTGTCTGCCAGACAGAAGCTGTACGAGAGATAACTAACATACAAAGCTTTGTAAAATGCTCTTCTTAAAGCAAACTTCCAGGAGGGAAGTAAAAAAAAAAAAAAAAAAAAAAAAAAAAAAAAAAAAAAAAAGTAAAAAAAGCCCCATAATAATAGCTGTTCAATTAAAAATTCGTTCAGGTAACACTTTGCAAGCTACTGAACAGCTGTTCCACAGTGACTCAGAAAGCTGCCATTGCAATTTGCCCACTCCTGAAAACCCTGTTCTGCACAGGCAAACCGAAGGGAAAGTGCAATTCCTTCAGAGTGTGTTCTAGTTTGGTTTGGAATCAATTAAACAACATCACAATAAGCCTGTAGAACAGAGTGCTGCTTTCATTGCCTCCTCTTTTCCTGAAACCTGAATCAGGACAGCCCCAAAATAAAGTATCACCAGTTTAACCGCAGCAGTATCGCCCTGCTGTTCATTTATTCAAGTTTGTATGGGCTTGCTTGGAAGGCTGTGTTCATATATCAAGCCTGGAGACTTGGCTTGAGAAGACACATAAATAAATGGCATGTGCCCCCCCCAGCTTCTGGCTGGAGGGAAACCATCAAGTGCTTTGAAGTTTCTTTTAAAAAGTAGAAAGCAGTACCTGATTCAAAGTGCAAATATGCAGATTAGAATTCCTCAGGTATTAAGCTCTTCTGGCTCACAAATTGTTTGTGTTTGAATGTAGTCTAAAGGAGAGGAAAATAAAAAGAGCTATACCATAACACTTTTTATGACACAATTTTGGAAACCATTCAAAATTCCTGGGTTTTTCACCTCACAAGGAGTCCTTTTAGCATATGCTGGAAGCTGTTGTTTGATATCAGTAGATTTTATGTTAATTATCTGCAAAGAACAAACTATGTAGTCATAATTTTTACAAGAATTTTAATTACCTGTCAAATTATTTTGTGTTTCACCTAGGGCAGGTGTGAGGGTATTTTTTACCTTATTTTTGGTGCTGTTCTCAAATTTTAGTTGCCAGCATTTAAGAAATGTTAATGATGCTACTGAACACTAAAGGTCAGACACCGAGCTTGTGTAAATTATTACAGCTCAGTTGATTTCTGCACTTCTACTGATTTACAGTTACTGAGGACCTTAAGATCCTGGCATTGCAATTTATTAATCTTGGCTATAGATTTTATTCCATACATTCAGCTGTTTAGAAGTACTTGCAGGGTCAAGTGAAAATGCAGGTTGATGCAGTGACTGCCAGTCAATATGAAAAAACCAACTTCTCACATTTGTTTCCACTTGCATTTGTGGCTACTTAATTCTGACCACAGTTTGGGGGGTGGGGGGGGTTGGGGGTAATTTTCTATTTTTAATATAAACACACATAAAAAGGTGAACTTCAGTTTAAACCCTTCAAATCTTCAACCAAATAAGGAACAAGGCTTCAACTAGCAAGCTCCAAACTCACTGGTTTTGATTTACATACCCCTACACTTGGAGTATCAGACCAATCTGTAATTTTAGTATAAACTCATCATACAACAGGATTCATTCTGGTTCCTGGTTTCATCCCCCGTGACTCATCCAAAGATGTGGGGTTACCCTCCTGCAGGACACCTGAGCCTGGGCCATGTGTGTTGGGTGATGACTCCAGCCCCCAGGTCAAAGCCCAGTGCAGTGAGCAGAGTGACCACAGCTCTGCTCCCTGTCTGCTGCTCCCACATGAAATGAGGGTTCTCCAGGGCAGGGCCACCAAGCCTTCCTACATGAGTCTGAGTTTTAATGGCAGGTGTCAGCCACCTGTATGACACAGGTACCTGTGAGAAAATTCCTCTTTATTTGCTCTTCAGCAGGAAGCAGAGGAGGAACACAGAACTCTGCAAAACAGTGAGTCATCTGAAAAAACAAGCAGACATGTAAAGACTGTTGGCTAATAATTCTGCACGAGACCCAGACTTTCTTGAAATGGTTGTCTCAAAACATCATAAGATAAATCAGTATAGCCTAAAGAATTTTAGCTCTTCTGGGATTAAAAACAAATCAGAGATTTTGCCATCAGGAGAAAAATTTAAAACAATTTCCCTGAAATACTCATAAGAATGGGACAAAATATAAAATGGCAATGATAACTTCCCTTTTACATCAGGATAGACTGAAAATTATAGGGAATTTTCTCTCTTACTCTCATCAAATAATGAGAGTTCAACCAGAAAAGAAAATAAGCCATTCAGTGTGAGATGCTGTAAAATCACTGATTTGAGTCTGGCAGAAGAAGGATTTGAATATAGGTACCTGACAAGTAAGACAAATGTTTTACTTGAGAGGTTAAAGAGGAATAGGGTAGGAGCACACTCACAAATTTATTTCTAAAGAAAAGAAAGTACAGTTTTGATGAAAATATTTGAACAAAAGTTTTGGCCAAGAAATATATATTTTCTAATTGAAAAAGATACCCATCCAACACCTCAGCCCCATATATTTCTGCTGTTTTCATTATTCTTGAGAAATGTCCAACTAACCCTGGTTCTGAAGCACCAGAGCACACAAGTGCACCTCTACAGCCCTTTTCAGTGAATTACTTTCTGCCTGAAAGCTCAGGTGTCAGTGCTCCTGGGTGGAAACACCTATTGCAGTGGACTAAGACTAGACAAAGAAATCAGATCTTTGAGTCTTCTAGTTTGAAGTCTTTTACTTGTGTGTTTGTCACAAGATCTATCCTATAGAAGGTGGAGGTTATCATCAAAGACTGTAGGGTGATTCAGGTAGGGAGGGACCAGTCACTGCTGCTGCACTTGGGTATGGACAGTGAGCCCATGAGACTTCTGCCTCCCTTATTGCCTTAGCAGAATGTCATTGCATTATTGGCTTGTCTCAGAAAAGGAAATTAAGGTAGAATTCACTTTTATCATCACAATTAGCTTTTCTAAACAATATTCAAAGTTATATTTAATGTTTAAAGTCCCCAGATGAAAGCTGGAGGAATCACCTATTTGTCCTGCCCTTTTTGTTGATTTCAATTTCTTTATCCCCAGCTTAGGAATAATAGCCTGCAGCAGCCTGTGATAATATAAAATGTATTGGTTCCCCCAGTGCAAGGATATTTTTAAATAAAGAGCAATAACACCAAGAAGAATGTGCTCAGCAAAGAAACAATGACTCTGGCTGAATGTGTTGGTGCTTTTAAGCAGGGCCTGGTGCTAAAGATACATGCAGTATGTTGTGAGTGGGATTTCATAACACAACTTCAAGATCAATGAAGAAAATCGCCTCTTTTTCTGAAGGCATCAGAATCCTGGAGAAGAAAATGTTTTAAAGTAAGCAAATGGATTATGGAAAGGATCAGACAAAGCTCAGATGGATTCCTAAAATATTTTTCTCAAGAGAATTATCAGTATTAGTTCTGAATTATACTAAAATAGGTTTAAACACTGAACACGGATAAACTTCACTTTTTAGAATTAGATAATTTCAAGGGGACCTTGGTTAGAAAAGTTTAAAGGGCTTGAAAACCTTATTTCACAACTTTTAGAATCTGGTAACATAATTTTGTGAGACATGCCGAATATCTCCCTCTTTGACAAGCCCTGCCCTACCTGCTGGCTGTGTACTCTGGCACCAGCTCTGCATCTTGTGAGCAAACTGTGGTACCCAACAGGTACTTGGACTTCTGCTGCTATCCTTAACCAGGATACATAGGAATTTGGAATATGCATTTTGAACCAGCTTCTTTCTCCCCTCCCCCAGGGAAGGCATAAAGCTGCATTTTGCACTCTCTGCTCAGGGAAGCAGCGGGAATCCTTGAAACGTGGACAGTCTGACTGTTCTATTGCTGCTGTCAGAGCCATGAACAATTTTTGACTCTTCTCTTCAGTTTTCTCACCCTACAGTGAGACAAAAGGCAGACCTTTTTCCTGTCTCTCCCAAAGCTATGTAACACAAGGGCTGTGATGCCAGTTTATTTTGCCTTTGCTACCTTTAGTCCTTAATCTGCATAAATATGACCAAACAATGGAAAGTGCAAATCATCCTCTGGAACCCATGACAATCTGCTGGAGTTTTATTTTATTTCTATAGTTTTAGATTCATAACACATTGGTCAGACTTCCATGCCTCCCACTTTCATTCACACCTTGCCCTCCCAGAGCTCCTGCTGTGAGACAACGTGGCACAAGGAAATGTACATATACTCACACGTCGTGTTATCACAGAACAATAGTGCAAGATTAAAGCAAAAAAATGTCATTTCAAACTAAACTAATTTAAACAAAAAGAGCTGGCAGCCTGATGTAAAGATACAAACAGACTGGAGCACAAGAAAGTTTGAGCTGTACCAGACTATGGATGCTCAGTGAAAGGCAGCAAGGAGAGGGCAGACACCAATTAATCCTTCCCCATACACCTCCAACCTATTGGAGTTGTTGAATACATTCTACCAGTAATAATCTCTTTAAATCAAATGCTGTTCTACACTTAGAGAGACATCAGGAAAATACAGCAATAGCAGTTTGACCCTAATTATTTCAAGGAAACCCCAAGAGTAGACCTCTGCCATATGACACAATGTCAAATAAGCACAGGACGAATCCAGGGAAGGAGAATGGGGAGAGATTAACTCATTTGGGCACAGCTAACACAACTGGGTAACTTCTGGACCAATCCCATCTGTCAGCTCAGAACAAGGGCACACTGAAGAGATGTGTGTCTATCCCCAGCACTGTATATCTGTCTTAAAAACTGCACTCAGTCCTTCCATTTCCTTTGCAGACAAACCACTCAATTTTCTGACACTGAGGAAGAAACAGCTGCTGTGCAGCCTCTCTCTGTGTATTTCTCCCTGTGTTCCTTCCCATCCTTGCTCAGAGCCAGGAGGAGCCTCAGCTAACCAACCCTACAACATGGTCATGCATGAAGCAACCTCTAGTCTATGATGGCAACAGCAGGATGTTTTACTCTTCCTCCTAGTCAGGACACTGTAGCCATAATTACTGTACATTACCCTTTCCAGTACAAATCATTACTTACCTGTGTTGCCCAGGGGAAAAGTTTTGGGTAGAGAATCTCCAGTGTATCTGCCTGTACTTATTGCCATGACAAAGTTCACAGTGAGAGGAGGAGGCCGGGGCACCTCTGAGGGCTCTCAGGGCTGGTTGCACAAACGCTAATGAAATCCCATTAATCACAGCCCCAGCCATGGCAGACTTGTCAGCACAGGAGGTTGCAGACTATCCACAGCAGGTAGAGAGGTTAGAAAAACATGTCACAAGAAGCTACATGTATGACCTTTCCTGAGTCTGCAGTGTTGGTCAAAATATTTTTGTGCTGTGGCTAAACCGGAGATGGGAGGGAAATGCCATGGGGAGAACATCTGCAAAACTTAAAATGCCACAGTCCAGGAAATTTCCATGGTTCCACTCTCCAGCATTCAAAGACTTGAATGGGAAGTATTTCTCCATCCACTTTGCCAGGCAGGTAATTACTTGTACTCCTCAGTACCCATATTAACTGCACCTGCAAAGGAACATTGTTTTTTAAATATTTTGCATGCAAAATGTGACAGAGAGAGAGCTATTTCTTACCACCCGCATTAAAACCCAGGTAAAAGCCTTATAAGCAGGAACTACAATACCATGATGGGCAATAGCTTTACTTGTTTGTCACAGATTTCTCTGCAGTGCCTGTCACAGCTGTGGCAGACACAGCAATCCTACACCTGCCCCATCTGGCCCAGGAGATCTGGCACCCGATAAGGTTTCACTGCTTGCTCTGGGCTCAGGTTCACTCAGGTACACTGGTGTGTGTTTGCCCACAGCCAGCAGATACTCCAGCGCAGCCTAAACCAAAAACACACTCCTGGCCTCTTGTTACTATTCTGGACACCTCATTATCATGAAGGAATTCAGTATCTCTGGAGCAGATCTGGTAAAGAAGGGAAGCTTTTACTGTTCTCCTGTGCCAGATAAAGTGTCCTGGAACCTGCTCACAGATGCAGACTCCATCAGATAGAAGCTGCACCCCTGTCCCAGGTTTTCCCTGACAAACACAAGCAGATGTAGATGACTGATTGAAAGTGTAATTTAATGTGAGCTCTCTTTCCTGATGTTCCCATAACAATATTTGAGGGCCAGTTATGAAGCCATGGAGCATACAGTTGTGAAGTCACACAAAGGCTGTTTTGGGAGCCTGAAAGAGGCTTGATTTGTTTGTATAACAAGCCAAAAGTAGTCATTTTATAGCAAATATCAGTTTCTGGGTTTGTATCTCAATATATGACAAAGTTGACTTCATTTCTTTTTCTACCAGAATGGACTGTGGTTTTCTTCTGTCCCCAGGCAGCCATATTCTGAAAACCCATAGAAAGAGTTATGCACATTTCCTCCTATGTATATTTACAGTGGGAAAAGACTATAGTGAAATCTAAGATCGTGAGGAAAATATATGTTTCTGTAAACCATGTTTCTAAATTGTTTGGGGGACCTTGTTAACAAGAGACAGTGCTCAATAATGTCTTTAACTTGTTTAACTTGTTTGAATAATGCAACTTCTTTTGGTTTAAAAGGCCAAATACACAGTTTGGGTTTGTTGGGGTTTTTTTTGTACAAACTTTCAAGTGATCATTCAATAACTTTTTTAAAAAGAAACAGAAAGGCTGTATTCAAAGAGCATGCACAAGTGAATTCAGTATTTCATATGGGATACAAAGAGAGAGTAATTTGTAAACTGTGAGATAAAAAAAGATATCAAGGGAAGAGGGATTGCCTTATATAACAAGTCTTGATTGTAAATAAAATGTCTGGGCAGGATGTTTAACTGTAATAAATTGGCTGTTTGGGTCTTTGCTGACATATCTTTTTAGCTTTATTGACATTAACTATATTTGTATGGAACTTTATTGTATGGGAAAGAGCTCCTTGTTTGGAATTTGAAAAACTAACAGTGCAGGCATCTTGAAAACACAGAAGATGCTGTTGGAGAGAGACAGAAGGCAAGAAGAAAAGAGCTGAGTCTCTTGTATGAAAGAAAACCACAGAGAAGACAGGAGATGGAATGTGGATATATTTAATTGCATTTCAAGCAGGGTCAGCATTTTGCTAGATTTCTTTTACTGGCCATTTGTAATTCAGTAAGAAAAGGGAGGAGGGAGAATGAGCCCTCTCCGTATTGAATTATTGTAATCTGAGTCACCAGTGAAACCAAAGGATTAGACCTCGACTTTAGTTAGGAATGACATTCCTTCCATCCAGCCCCAGTATTTACTGCTAAATGAACAGCTCTGCCCTCAAATTCCAGGAATATGGAAGCAGTTCATCAACCAGGGTCTGGACCAAGCCTAAATGTTACATAAAAGACTCAAATAACTTTGCAGTCTGTTCCATTCAGCTCTTCAAGAAAATTTAGTATTTTCATATTCTTTTCCTTCTTGGCTATTCCTAGTTGAAATTTCCCCCTCCTCATGTTGAATTCTTCTATTTTCACCAAACAAGGTTCAAGAACCTATTCAACACCAAGGCTTTTGGGAGATGTGGCCCTTCCAGTACTTCAATGAGCCTCCCAAGGCCCTGGAGATCTGTGTGTGCCCAGAGGGGTGGGCAGGGGGGAGCAGGGAGCTGCAGAAAGTGTTGTCCTTTCCTCTCCAGCACAGCAGAGAGGGCTCACTGCCCTGGCCAAGGAACTTCTCCCATCCCATTTCTACTCTTCTCCAGTTGAGGAGCTTCCCCACAGCATGGGTGATGGAAAAACCAGCCCTTTCCACTCTGATTTTCACACCACAGGGCTTTTACTTGAAAATCTGTCATTGAAGAGTGGAAAGATTTGTCCATTTAGGGAAGAGGTTTATGTTTGGCATATGGCTGGTGACACTTTTCTCCAACCAGGCAGACACAAGGTAACCATACATCCTCACTCTCCTGGAGATGTATAGGTCTCACTTGAACCATGGCAGGGTTCCTCTCTGTCCAGGATTTTAGGCATTTTTTCAGCTTAGAGATAATAATTCTCATGGCAAGACTAAGAAAACAATAGGAAAAATCTCAACACTTCAAAGCACAAAAGAGAATACACAGCAAACTCATTTGGAAAGTGATCAGTGCCACCTCAGTGGGTCCCATGTCACAGTAGCTTCAGTTTCTAAAATTAAATATTAGGGGTCTGAGCAGATTAGAAAAGACTTATGGGGGGAAAAGGATCAAATTACTAGAATTTCTACCTTTTTTTTTTTTTTTTTTTCAAAGCCCACTCTTTTTCCTTGCAAACAGGACAGCTAGAAGTTTATCCCCAAATGTAGTAAGCACATGAAATGCATAGCCTTTAATGTGCAAATTCTATACTGCACAAGGGAATAACTAATGAGCCACTATTTTAATGAATCAAGTTAAAATGGCAAGGTGACGTATCTCATTTAGGGGAATGAATTCTTAATGTCACTGTAAGATGACCCCCTCCTTCCCCTCTGAAGGGAAGACAGTATTGGTTTGGGTTAAAGTCCTGCCTTTTCTGTGTTTGTTGCAGATTTTCCACAGTCCTTGGGAGCTCTCCATGGATCACACACTTCTGAAAAACAATGGTAGCTTTTGATCAGGGACTTTAGACAAACACAGGAATCACACAGCAAACAAAGATGGTCAGAACAAGCCCTGCCATGGCTGCCCAATGCCCTGAGGGAGCAGGGTGGGCACAGGAGGCGGCCCGGCACAGCCTGGGGACACCTCTGCAGCCAGCAAAGCAGCCTCAGCCTGCTGCCCTCCACAGAACAAACCTCCTTCAGATCTCTCTGCACCTCCCATTTCTGCTACCAGACACCTTCACATGTCCCCCTGCCATGAGCTGCTCCTCACAGGACTATTCCTAACCCACAGCTATTCCCAGAGGCAGGTCTTCATTCCCCAAAATGGTATTCCATGGCTGAGCTTCTTAATGGTTCAAAGGAAATCTTTAAATCCCTGGGAATAAGCAATCATCACCCTAATCCTTACCATCTCTTTCCACATCTTTAAGTTTCACTGGGAGTGGGTGGTGGGGAGCTGGCAGCAGGGCTGTGGGGCTGCCTGGCCCTCAGGGAATTTGGTGCTGCCCATGAGAAAAGGCACTGAGGACAGGGTGGAACTCTGCCTGGCAGCCAAGGAAAATATGTGAGAAACTGACTTCTGTCCAGCCCTGGGCATTACTCAAGACAATGATCTGCCCAGTTAATTAACCCAGAAATCTGAAAGGATCTGCACTAAATTCCTGCACACTGCTGCTCAGGCTCCTGTAAATTCTTGATTCACATTGGCAGGTCTGATCCAAATCCCAGTAAAATCAATATGAATCCTTCTATCAACTTCCCTGCATTTTCTGAGTCATTTCAAAGCTCCACTGACCACACAACTTTTCTCAAAGCAGTATTTAAAGAAAAAGTGTATCTGGACCATTATGCTTTCAGTCTCCCACTCTCAGTAGCTACATAAGATTAAAAACCTATATCATGCAGTTTACTGAGCTGCTATCAGACAATCATTTGTTTGCAAAAAATATTACAAGAAACAAGAACTGATTCAGTAAATTTTAATGTTTCCCTTCTAGTCTTGTCTGGTTAGCACAACTCTGAGCAGGCAGTAATGAGCAGGATACCCAGTGCCCAGCAGGCACCTGTGACTGTCACTGACTGGAGGAAAGAAATCCCTCAGGGTGGTGTGAACACTGCTCAAATGTGGCAAGGTGCTATGGACATGTATTTAAGTCATCTCTGCTGCTGGGAAGTGAAAGAGGCTGGAACCATCTGTCTATGAAAAGGAAGCAGTGAAGAGCAAAGCTGTGATTTGCTGAGTGGGAAGGACTCTGCAGCTGATAGCTGATAACCTCTTTATGCAAAGCCCACAAGCTACAAAGATTGAAGAAGGGATGAAGAGCCATCCTGGAAATAGGAAAATAATTTATTCATAACCAATTGTCCATTACTGTTCACAAAGAAATTGTCAGAGTCCTAGAGTCCTAAATGTATTCATTATTTCAAATTGTTCCATTTATTTCTTCAGCAAATAAGCTATGTATTCTGAGGGTATCAAAGTTCTGAAATGTACAATTGACTATTCCATTCACAATCTGCATTGTCTTAGATAGCTGAATTATTTGCATAGTTTAATTACATAACACAGGGCAGGAAAATTGAGCCTTTAATCACCATGAGTAATGCTTACTCAAGGAAGAAGTCCTATTGAAGTCCAAAGAGTAAAGACTTTTCAACATTAGAAAATGAGTCAGAATTTGGCCTTACTCATAGTTTGTGCTCTGAGGTAGTTTTACTCCTTGCTTTTCAAATATGTGTCTATCATACACAGTTTTGCCAGGGAGCAGCAATAAATACCTTTTGACTTGCTTAGTCAGGCAGCATAGGACCAATCCAAAACTGAAATACTGAGAAGGATATGAAGTTCAACAACTCAGGTCGAGAAAGGAGAGGAGGTAAATACCTGTTTCTCCAGAGCCTCTATTGTCACAAAGTACAAACACTCCTGTAAAAAAATAAATAAATAAATAAAAAAGTAAAAATAATAATAATAATAAAAAAAAAACAACCAAACAACAACAATGAAAAAAACACATATACAAAAAAAAAAAGACAAAAAACCCAAAACAAATAAACAAAAAAAAACCACACACACAAAGAAAACACAAAAAACCACAAAGCAAACCAATCAATATTCAAACCTGTTTTGAAACTTACATACCTATTGGTAGGTTAAAATCAAGTTTAAAATATCATACAGCAAATGAAAAATAAGACAGAACTGCACATGATTAGCTTTTAGAACCATCAAAGAAAATTATGAGCTGTTCTGTCATCATTTCTGGAAGTCTTTAGGAGGGATCTAAACTACTATTGTGGGAAGAGCACTAAGAAAAAAATACAAACATATGCTAACTTGTGGTGGTTTGTTTGCCAATTAACAGCACACCAACACTCCCCAACAAATTAGACCAAGTCAACAAGCAATATTCTTCATTGAGACAAGTGTTGTAAAGGAGAGAGCAGCACAATGAGCTGAGAAAACCCCTCTGTACCCCAACAACAGTGACAGCACAGACCTGCAATGAAGCCAAGTACTGATCAGCAGGGACAGCACAAAGGGAACTGGAGTCAGTGGGGACCTGTTATCTACAACTGCACCTGTAAAGGAGCAGGTTATAGGAGGGCTAAGAGAGGAGAATCTCCAAAATCAAGTTTTTCTAGGAGTTTTTTTTTCCTTTTTCCTAAAAGGCCTCATTTTGCTAAAACAGGGATTTCAGGGACAAGAAATTTGAACTGAGTCAGAATGAGCTTTATCAGCCATTTCTGACAGGTGTCTCCAACTTTCCTTGAGAAAAGGTGAAGTAAAGGTGCAAGCCTGCCTTGTTCTATTTAGTGATTGAGCCAAAGCAACACTAAAAGCTGGTCTAGCCAGTAATTTGAATGTTGAGCTCTTTGCCTGGCTTCATTGTTATTTCATTTTTTATCTGCTTAGTAGAGTTTTGCCCACATCTGATTTGCTTGGTTCATTACACGAGCTTGCTAATAAATAAATTGTTTTAATAATAGAGTTTTGTGTCTTACACTGATCCCTTAATTTTTAGCTTTCATGTTTTCCAGATTCTGTACTGCATTAGTATAGAACTCTGAACTTCATGTAAAGTGTTAGCAAATTCTCTTCACAGCTCAGTTAGACAAAATAATCCTTTCCAGTTTGGGAAACAGGGACACTATTCCAGCTTCAAGCCCAAAAAGTACAAATGACAAATTGAGCAAATTGAGAAGAGCAATCTTGGGAGGATGGGACTTCATAACCTGAAGCTGTAATTGGACAATTAACCCCAATATGTAAATGGACCAAAACTTATGAAAGTGTGAAAATGTGTGACCCAGAGTCCATCTTGGGTGTAGTCCTGGTCAGGCTCTTGTACTGCCCAAGATGGATCATTTGAAGGCCTTTTTAATAAATACTTTTACTAAATACTTTATTCTTTTAACACTGTCTAGCCTCTGCTCTAGGTAGCCTCTCAAGGCATCAGCACTACAACAAAGTTATCACTTATATCTTGGGCCTTTTATCCTCCTTTTATGTGGAGAATGGAAGATACTGTTATTGAAGATTTCACAATTTTGTTTTGTTTTCCTTGGGAAAGAAACACTGTGAATTTGCAAACTTCTCCAGATATTGAAAAAAGGATCAAAATCTTTCAGTATTGATGGATTCAATGGAGGACGTTATGCAATAGGAGACAATAGAGGATAAGAGGCAAAAACACTGTCAACACTGTCAGATCCAGACACTACTCATTCCAAAGCATTGAGGGAATGTGGGCTTTCTGGTGGCAGCAGTGGTTTGGTTTTTGGCTTTGTTTTGACGTATTCCATCTCTTAGATGAAGCATTCAGACTTCAGCCCTCTGAATCCTTCAATTAGGCTTGTGCAAACCTACCCAGACTTTTTATGCTCTTCCCCTTCCCTCCTCCTCTTTCATTTTCTCTTCCTGCTTCCCCATCCTGGCAAGTGAAGCCTCTCAGACTTGGCAGGAGCTGCTGGGCTCCAGCCAGCTGCTACTTCAGATCCAGGTCGTGCTTTCAAGGCATAGTCCTGCAGCAGGGTGCGGTTGGATTGCAGGCTGCAGACCAAAGCCAAATGGTGTGATGCCCCTGAGAGCACAACACAGAGCTGCTGCTGCTGCAGGAGGGAGCCTTTCCACAGTCACCACCCACACAGGTGGGTGAGGACAGGAAGCCACCCCTCACCAAGCCAGGTCAGATGCCTGCATGGCAGTGTTAACACCACCCTGTGCCAAAGTGAACACTTCCCATTTGTCCAAACACACTGCACCAGTGCCTTTCCCACCAAAACTTTAGGGCTCCTTTTGATTTATTTACGAGTCTCAGACAATGCTCATATGGTTCAGTTCCTCAGAGCTCAACCCCATTCAGCATGTTAACTTCTCTCTGAGGTCTAAGGGAGTAAACCCAGCTACAGGGAACAGGAGAAGCCATTCCCTTTCCCTGGGTCTTCATCTGGCAGTGTTAAACCTCAAGGCTCAGAGTCACAATCCTCTGCTCTCACAGGCATATTGCCTATAGGAAAAGGGAATGATCAGATTTGACGGGGACAACTAGCAGGTCTGTATTAAGTTCAGTCAAGCAAATCAAACCTATTTCTTAGCAACTCAATTACATTATATCAGCTACCCTCCTCTTTAAGACAACCAGAATTAGGCAAGCAGAAAGCCTGGTGGACAGAGATGTCCCCACAGAAATGGTAACACTCAAACCTGATGGAAATCTTCAACAGCAACTGGTTTCTGCCATCCTCCTGCCTGCTGGCATGCTGAAGAATCAGCCCCATTTCTAAGATTTCAGTAAAGGAAATAAAGCACCTGCTGTCAAAGGGGATACATGAGATCAACTTTACCCTTTCAATGGTGCAGAATTAAATAGTAAAAAAGAAGTTCCTGCACACATCCTACACAAACTTATATGCCCAAAGGCTCTGCATTTGTCTTCCTGTAACTTCTGTTTTTCCTTTCCACTTATCCCTGGTGGTTCATCATGGCAGGGCTTTTGACTTGTGAGAACAAGACTCAGGACTCCCTTTGGGAGTTTTGCCGCTGCCCCCTCGCTCCCCATCCCTCCCTCTTTTGTTTATCATCTTCCAGCTACCTCTCCTATTCAGGCTGGGAAAGGAGGCAAAAGGCAAAACTTATACCATGATTTCTCCCTCCTCCACAGTCTCATTTCAAAATAATTTTGCTCTTAACAAGAGGAACACCACCATAATGTGAAGACACTCTGGTGTCTCAAGCCAGACAGGTTTATTCAGAAAGCAGAGAGGAAGAAACCACAGCCCAAGTCAACAGCAGAGATCCAGAGCACCCTCTGAAAATTGGCTGCAACCCACCTGAATCTCCCCTCCCTGTGAATAAGTCTGTAATTTAAGCAAATCAGGCCGCAAATATTTCTTGCTTGCAAGTCTCCTACATTTGCTTGCAAGATTCAAACCCTTAAAAGATGCAGAGGCTGCTTTTGTAAAGTGTTTGTAGGGGTTTGCAAAAGTGTTGCTGCACCAAAAAGAAATCCTCTTTACTGCTACCATCAATAAGATATTGGACATACTCACAGTAGTCTTTGTAGATTTGCTGATTTATTTCTTTAGCAGAGTTTTGCATCCTGCCAGGCTTTTTGCCCGTCTTCCTGGTTGAAGGAACCAATTTGTGAATATAGCAAACATTTCTGTGATTGCTGAAGAGTATTTTAATATTTCATACCTTAATTTTTCTTCTTTAGGGTAACAGGAACATCTTCCACTTCAAACAGGGAACTGTGGCACAAGGTGGATTGCATCCTTCTCTCTCTTGTCCTGCCACCTTTAACTTCCACATGGGACAGAAAATCTGACTGAAAGAGCACGGGAAGCTGAGCTCAGGAAAGATGAAAGTGGTTGAAGGAAAAAGGTAAAAAATATAAAGATAATTTACTGCAGGGTTTTTCTAAATATATCCATTTTTCTTGTGGATGCAATAGTGTGTGCTGCACATGTTTTCTTTTCTTTTTTAAGAATAAATAATTTGCAGGTGCGTGGAGCTCTGCTACAACAAATATTTCAAACTGAAGCTACGTTTTCTTCATATGATTAATACGTTACATTACAGCTTGCTTATAAATGAAAAGAGCAGAATATGATGTACTGCAAAGGAGTTGTATATTTCCCCTGCTAAGCTATAGTGACTGTAAATCATTTCCATCATGGTTCATTTTTAATTTGAATTCATAAAAGTTTGTACATTTCTTTGTGGTTTTAAATAAAAAAAAGATTAAAGGCTGTAAACTTAAGTGTTTATTAAAGGAAAAAATATGCTGATCTGAAATTTCAGGAATTAAAATACATGTAAAATATAAGAAAGAATAACAGGTAAGATGTCTAGTTAAGCCCTGGGAATTTAATGTGAAATTTAAGGTCTTCCACTATAAATGCATCTGTATTTGGTCAAGTGAGGGTGGTAGGGGAAGGCAAGGGTGAGGAAATGGAAGGACAAGAGTGTCCCCAGCTATACCCAGGTCAGGGATTTGTGAAGCCAGTTCCCACGGTAGCTAATCATTGAAGTGGAGCCTATGGAAACAAAGAAATGAGTCAAAGTAAAAACCATTTCCCACAAGATGCCAAACCTCATTCCTGCCCTTCTGTGAGCATAGGCCACAGCTGGGCTGGCCAGGCTGGACTTTGAGATGATCTCATAACCTCGTGAGGCCAGACCCCAAGTGAATTTCAGATGTCATTTTTGGCAGCCACAAGGTTATGCCTAGAGAGTAAAGACTCTGAGGGAACCTCAGTCATGATCTTTGGGTGAAGCACCAGGGTTACTGTACAGACTATGCTTCTGTTGACTGGAGGCTCTGTATTGGCATTCTGCTTATTACTCCTCTAATTTGAGTAGAGATCACCATCATTAATATGATGACCAGCAGGGAGAAGTCATTTTATTCACATTAGCAGCAAAGAAATCAACATGGCATCAGGCTAAAATTTTGCAAATACAGTAAACTAGATTACAACTGTTTTTAATGTCTCTTGCAATAAAATATTTTTCCCATCAGTAGCAATCTCAGAGGTCTACTATTAATGGAAACAATAGCCCTGCTTCAACACCTACAAGTCCATAATTCCATAAAAAATAGCATTCTCCCTTCCTCACCTCTCCATTGATTGATTTCAGTGGGAACATGTGTTTAAAAGAAAGCATGTAATATTTTTTATTGTGTAAGAATGCAGGTAAGTAGTTCAAGATCCTTTCTGTATCCCAAATTCTTTATTATGGACACCAGTAGAACAAATTTTTCAGAACAAGCTGGAAGGCCACATTTGAAATGGCACACCACATATTCCAAATGGAAACACTCCCATTTCCCATTGTAGCTGCTGGGAGTTCCCAGAGAGCCCAAGCACAGTGGGGAAGCCTCAGGACTGCCTTGCCTTCCAGTGCAAGCTAAGAGTAACACCCATGTAAAATAAACATAAAGTTTGAGATTTGTGCTCTCCGTGAGATGAGAATCACCTCAGCCAGGATCACTAAGCCTGCACTTGGTGTCTGGAGCAAGTGTAGGGAAACCCCAGCCAGCAGGACCCAACAGGCTGCTTGGAGAATCGTATTTATATCAGGTGCCCCAAGAATGTTTTTTTTTCTTGGCACTTCCTGCCTGACTGGTTCTCTTCCTAACAACCAAACTTTGCTTGTCTCAATTTCAGGTGTTTACTTTTTGCTGTGATTACAGTAAAAGCCCATGCTTTTAATAAGCCACAATTTGCAGAAAACAATGCAGGGCAGGAAATCAGCTCCTAAGAGTGTCCAACAAACTGGGCCTGTAACATTTCTGCCAGGGACAGTGGCAAACTGATGAGCAATCTCCTGATTACTCAGAAGATATTTAAGTGAGCACATTGCCCCAGACGATGCTAAATTGACACCTCTTGCAGGCAAAATGCTCAGTCACAATTTAGCCAAGCAGGAGCTGCAAACATACATAGACTGTTCAGTCAGTAAGCCTTTGTCAGTGATGAAAAATAAATTTATTATTTTTATAGATGAAGTTTGTTTTGTTTTATTTATAGTTCCACCCTGTAAATTCTTTTTGTCTGCCTCCCTAGCCAGTTAAATCCTTCTCTTGAAATCAGTGGGCTCTGCAAGAACAAAATTAGTTTCTAAACTGAGGTCCAGACCCCATGATGAAGTTTCAAAACTGTCCTCATTTGCTGCAGTTTTTATGCAATTATTTCTGAAGATCACCTCTTCTGCATTTGCAATGCCCTGCCAGAGTTCAAAATTATTTAAAGATTACAGGGAGCACAAAAATCAGCCACTCTAGCTTGATATTGTGGGAGACTGGGTCAAAAGCATTGTGTCAGTCAAAGTAAGCAATACCCACCACCGTTGTCATCAAAGAATGTTACTTTTCTGCACAGTTTCCAGGGAATATAGGTTTTTTCTTCCTCTCTCTTCTTTCCTAAACTCAATGTAAAAAAAGCTTTTTCTGTCCACCATAAAAAAAAAAAAAAAAGTATTTAAAGGGAGCTTGAATTATTTAAGATGGATAATTGAATACGTGCATTTTTAATACCAACTACAAAATCAAATAATACAGATTATATAATGCCAGTTATAGTTTGGATGTTAAATTGAAAATCCTGTATGAAATTAATATACTGGCTTTCTCCATGTTCTACACTTAATATCTTCTGAAATATCCAGTGCAGAATGTTTTCTTATTAATTTCCATGAGCTCAGAACCGAGTCCCCAGCTCTCACTATCAAGCAGCTCTCAGAAAACACTGAGTTCTTTACACACCAGCTTCTGATAAAATGGGAGACACTCTAGGCAGGAATTCCAGCCTGCACTTTAGAAATGGAAAGGAGATCAATAAGTGATGACTGTTCTCCACAGAAACTGTGAAGTTCCAGCTGCATTGTGTTAGTTACACCCTGCCTGGCAGGGCTGGAGTACCTACAGAACAAGACAAGATATTGCCAGGGATGAAAATAATTTTGGAGATCATCCAACATACTCCATAACCCAAAATTGTCTCTTCCTTTTCCAAAGTCCAGCCAGAGTGGAACATAAGACTAAGTAAATCTCCTCACATAGACAAGATCATAATAATGAAAAATGACAGATCCATTATTAATTTCATATTTTCTTCCCCTGCTTTGCCATTAGACATTATTTACTAATAATTCTATAACATAAACTCTAGCCCTTAAATGCAGATGAAAGTACCTTTAATTGCACACTGTCCTTGGTAGTACTTTTTACTACTCTCCCAAAAGCCAATACTCAAAAATATTGTTTCCCTGAGATAGAGTGACTCTCAGTATGACTCAGTGTTTTCTTGCTTAAAAGGACTGCATTCCACTTGTTCCTTGTTTTAAGTTTTATAATAGATTGTGATAGAGCTAAGATATGCACATTGTATAGTACCACTTTGCAAGTTGATTTACTACCACACAAACCATTTAGAGCTCTCCAAAGAAGCTTTGAAGGCTTTAATATCAGAATCTTTCTCCAAGGCCTGCTTTGGTACCAATACTTGATTAAATTAAAAGCTAATTATAGTCTAAAATGAATGATGTGCATTCTCTCTCCATTAGACAGTCCTATTTGCATTCCATGAAAGACCATTGACATGGCAGTGTGCCATTTGATTCTGTTTAAATCAAAGATGTCCCAATGGAATTTTCTTTTTCCCTACCAGCTATATTTGTCTTTTCTAACGGGTGCCCTGGGCCTAAAGGTTTAGCCAGAGCTCATTACCTGAGGTAGACAGTGCATGAAGCCATTTAATTGGCAGTAGCCAGTCCACTGAACCAGCCCTTTGCTCTGCTTCATGCCAACCTCCACTGATGCTGTTTACCAGACATTTTGCTCAGGTTTTGTTTCCAAGGGAGAGAGGCATTTTTCAGTACCTGAAACCCACCATTAACTATCTTCCCCTTCAGGTGTTCTCTTACTTGCTCCCAGGTATTTTGTTGAGCAGAAACTCACTAAAGCATAACACTGTTCAGAACAATTAGTGAAATTTAATTACCTTCATCCAAGGAAAGCTCTTCTTAAGCTGCAACCAGAACAATTGTGGTGTTTTAGCTGAAAACAGTGGGATGGTCTTTTGCTATTTATTGCAGGTACATTTTCAAGGGGTTTCTTGTTTTAAAACATGAATCCCTGTTGAGTTGGTATTCATAGAAAAAATTTCATCTGTGGCATAAAAAGCAGCACTGTTGTCTGCTTTGACAGAAATAATTTTAATTTCAAAGAGAATGAAAACGGCTTGGTCATTTATAATCAAGAGAAAGCAAACAAAGACAGAAAAGCAAAGCCCTGATCACACTATGAGCCTCCCACACTGAGTCTGAATTTCTGAAAACAGTATGAATGCAATGAACATAAATGAATATGAGATTTAAGAGTCTGCAAAAATTGATATTTCTCTCCAGGCACTTCCTGCTTCCTTCCTTCCTTGCTCCTGGAGCAGAACAATTCTGTCTCTTCTGTGCTTTGGGCTTCTGCTGAGCGCTGCAGTAGAGACATCACAGCCCAGCCCTTCTCCAGCCTTGGATCCAAACCCCTGCACCCAGAGACAGTTCCTGAGATGTTCCCAACAAAAGTTTCCTTTAGGACAGCCAAGATCCTTCTGTGTTCCTGCAGATTTTTTACATTTTTTAGAAGACACGCAGTAGATCTTTCCAGACCACTTTGTCCTTTTTTCCCTGTGTATCTTCACAAAGGGCAAACAGGGGTCTTTTCCCAGCCTCAGTACAAGGGGCCATGTCAGACTGTAAATTTGGACCAAGCCCAGTGCTTTTTTTATAACCCACAAATTGAACCTCTAGGAACACTTTTCCTGTTTTCCCTGTGGATTGCACCTCCTGCAGAGTTTGCTTTAAGAGGCCATTGCAAAGGCTAGCGCTCACTTACTGCATCACATTTGAGACAGTGATTTGTTGATGAATTTTGGTAATAAGTATTTAGATATGAATATTCCTCATTGCCTCTCTCAATTAATGTTATAAACAAACCTCACACTAAGCTATATATTTCAAAATTAATATAATAGGAAACTATTTATTTGTCTCATATCTTCCATGTAGGCCATAAAACTCATATAAAATCTATACTGAAAGACCAATCAGATTCTCAGCTAATGATTTTTTTTCTTCACACAAGTCACTGGAATTTTTGTGAATTTTACCTGCTTAGTCTGTAATGAAAAACAATTAGCTGAGAGAATTAAATGTTCTTCTGTTAAATCATATATGTTAAATCTCTACTTGTTCTGCTGCTTTTCTGAAAGGAATTCCGTTAAGTCTTCTACAGGCACCACTTATAATATAATGGAAATCTGCCTACTATGTGTTGCAATTACTTGTTGTGACTCCAAAGTGCTACACACTGTTTTCTTTCAACAATCCTCTGATGCAGGACAGAGTAACTGTCTCCATTTTAGGTATGGACAACCAAGTCCCAGGTCAGATATCAGTTAGATACCAACTCAAACTTGTGCATTGTTCAGGAACCAACAGAGTGGGAATTCCCTTAAAGCACTGCCTGCCATGGAACAGCTGATTTCCATTAACAGCTTAATGCCAATCATCTAATCAGCTGTCACGTTTTCTTTGGCTGTGTGATAGCTTTCTCACATCAAGGAACAAGATTATTTGCAGGTTTCTAAGTTCATTTTGGTTTTTCTATAAATCTAAATGATGACTGACCGGCAGTACCACGGGTCTTAGCTGGGATTGGGTGTGGAGCAGGGCTAAGCACTTTGAGGTGTCACAAAAATGCAGAAAGGCAGTGAGAAGCCAGACATAGATGACTGCTGGCAGCAGAGAGCCATAAGGAGTGCTGCTGTTTGTGGAGGGGTAAAGTTCACTTGGCAGGAGTGGAAGTTTACAGTTTTCTGAGGGCTGAGCTGCTGAGTGGAATGGGAAGAGGGAAAGGCAGACACAAGCCCCTCACCTTGCACTGCCACTTTGACTGCCATGGACACAGCAGACACAATGTGGCCTTGATCCATCAGAGGAGGCAGTGTGGGAATGTGTTTCCTGGGCACTGCTGAGATTTCTGCTGATGTCTGTAGCATACCCAGAGCTCAGCTGAATATGTGACACCTCAGCAGAGAGGCAGGGATGCGTGACTGCCGTGTGAGATACACGGCATGCCCTCCATAGCATCCCCTTCTTTCATTTCCGCTGCAATGGCTGACCTCTTGGGGGTTAAAGAGCCTCATTTTCTCTGTTCATCTCTTCTCCTGTCCTTTTCCCAAGGTTAGCCATGGAAATGATTCTGCCTTACTGCTTACACGACTTCTGCCATAGTGTCCAGCCTTTCCTGAGCGTTGCCATGGCCAGAGCCAGCTTCCATGGGTGAGCAGTCCTAAAACACAAAGGACACTTTGAGCCTGCTTTGTCACTCAGGCTTTTTGCCTGGCTGCTGTTAGGATTAATATAAATATGCCCTTGAGAAGCTAGAAAATAACTGTGCCTGGTATGATTCAGAGAATACATAATTTTCTCTTATTCACTGGCCGGGGTTATGAACAAATGGCTGTATGTAGAGAAGGAATTATATCAGGCTCATTAAAAATAATTTCACAGGAAAGAGAGGATCCACTTCCACCAAATTGGGCTATGAGTGAAATAATAAAACATACAGCCTATTCTTTATCCATTCAATGTAATTTCTGTTATATTGCTGGAACATTTTTGATACAGCACATGTATCTTGACAAAAGCCTCTATCTTACAAGCATGATCAGCATTTACTCAGAACAAAAGAAGTAAAGACAGCATTTTCCTCCTGTCTACACCCACAGGAATCACCACAGGAACAATGTTCCCCACAGGAATCACCAAATATGTTTCTTTCTTTTCTTTCTTTCACTATTTTAGCTTACAACTGATATAAAAAAATCTGGACTACTAATTCTTAATTCTGTAGGTAGTGTTTATTTAAACATTACCTGCCCAGGATGACCAGTTAGTCTTGACTTTTAAACTCTTATATTAAGGCTAAAGTATTATGTATTTAGTTATTTATTGGACTCATTAATGTCTCTTCCAGTTTGATAGCTGATTTGATATTCAGAGTATCAGAGATAACTATCTTGTTACAGCTAAATGAAATGTGCATTTGGAAAAGTTCATTAATACCATTATCATTAATTGGTTCTTACCTGAATCTCAGTGCTGCGGGGACTCTTCAAATTAGATGACAGATTGCAGGTAGTTTATTAAAGTAGTATTTTCACAACCTCCCCACACTGCAAATGAAGTCTAATGGGCCAAATCCTGTTCTCCTACTGATCCTGGAAAAAAAAATAGTTATATTGCTTAGTCTAAAATTATTTTACACCAAGATGTCAAGGCTCAGAACCGATCTCACTTTGCTTCTCAGTGTTTAGTGCAAAATCACATCTTAATCTTTAGAGGGAAGAGCATACACAGAAATTGATTTCCCTTTGCCTTTTCCTGCACACAGTTGTCAAGGTGTACACTGAACCACGGAGGGAACCTGAGCTGGGTTTGGCCAGCAGCAGTCCCACGCTCCTGGAGCCCTCTGTCACTCTGAAGGTCACATCCCCCCAGTGTCCTCATGGCTCCTCCTGGCATCTGGCAATGCAGTCCTGGCACTGAAGGGCAGCTGAGACCCAGTTGAGTGCAGCAAGGGATGTGGCTTGGGAATGCACAGGCACAGGTGTGTCTGGGATGGCCCTGCACAGGTCCTGCACATGCAGGGACCTTCACACATGAAGCTGCACCTGCAGCCCTGCAGAGCTGCCAGCCTGGAGCACCAACAGGGCAGCCTTTGGGACAGCAGCTGCCTTGGGACCCATTAATGCTCCCTCTCACATAGCTCACCCTCCCCAGATTGTTTCTGAGCAGCTAAGTGAAACACTTTCTAAAAGGACAGCAAAGGAAACCACAGGAGTCACACTAAATCCCTGGAATACTGAATTTATTCACTTCTACCAGCACTGAATGAGACCTCAAATCACAATGGCCCTTGGACTCCCAGCCTCCCCACCAGAATGCAAAAGATTAAGCAGTGTTTCCTCATACACAAAGCTATATCCCATCTGATTAAAAGCAAATTAGATTCTTGATCCAACTTGTAGGATTAAGTATCTCCTAGAGAGATGACATGAGGCCTACAATACAGTTATTATTAATAATTTTCTCATAAGAGAGTCCACACTGGGATTGACTATAGGTGCAAAGAACTATTTTGTCTTGGTCAGCATATTAATTGACTTTTTGACTTCTCTCATGCAATGTAAAACAGCTTGCAGGCTGCAGCAAAGGCAGGGCATTTAACCAGCCCTCTGGTGAGGGCATGGCAGACACCTGCATTTGGAAGAGCCATTTCAAAGAGTTCAGCAGTCATTTGCAAAACTTCAGCAAAGGAGATTTGTTCAATGACTGCTCAGTGCTGGTAGAGGGAGATGTTTGTGAGGCCAAATGCATGAATGGAAGAGGAGGAAGGAGACTCTTATAACGGTTTTAATCCTGCAGGAATTCTCTACAGGACTTCAGCACTGATTTTTTTTTTTTTTTCCTTAACTGGGCAGCTTTTATTCTGCCAAAATGACACCTGAAGCAGCATTTAAACAAAAAACAAAAACAAAACAAACAAATGCAACAACAAAACCAAACAAACCCACCAATCCAAAACAACAAAAATCAAACCCCAAAACTAACCAGCAAACCAAGCAATCAAAAAAAAAAAAAAAAAAAAAAAAAAAAAAAAAAAAAAAGCCACACACAATGATCTTCCTTCCCTTCTAAAACCCAATCCTAGGTCTGGAAAAGTCAAACCACTTACTATGTAGGTAAATGACACAGATTAGTCAGCTTTTCCAAATAAGAAACACTTCACTGAGATGGAAACAAAATGCAATTGAAAGCCCCAAACATATAAGGTACTGCACAATATGTTCTTTTAGACTCTGGGAGCAAATCTAGTCCTGAGGTACAATATATAAATATACCTCACACACAGGCACTATTATTTCTAATGAAAAAACAATAATAATAAAAAAGCCTTTCCTCTAATAAAATTACTAGTAAAAAATATCATTAATGGCAGGCTTTCTAACAAATTCTGTTGCCCTCCTGCTGTCCTCTGCACCTGCTTACTGTCTGGAGTAGCCTGCCTCCTGCCCTGTCCAGCTGTTTTAAACGATCCTTCACTCAACAATGCTTTCTAATGACAGCGGTTCTGGGAGGCTGATTCTCCACCATGGATGCTCAGTGTGAAACTGCCCCTCTCTGTCCTCATGGCACATAAAGGAAGCCTGACTCACCTGTTTGCTCCAGCTCCTCATTTATTTGCAGCTCTTTGCAGCCCCATATCACCATCCCACATCGGCAGTAAACACAGTGCAGTTCATCACAGAAGCATTCTGCCAAAACAACTTTGGATCAAATTATTTTAGTGATTCCTACCTTGTCCTTGCTACCACAATGAGTGTAATTGAAGAAAGAAAAACATGGTTGCTCGGGCTTTGTTGCTCCCTGGGTACCACAAAAAATTAATTGGCCAGGCAGTGCTCACAGCCCAGGCTTTACCAAGTGAACAGGAAACCTGCTCACAGTGGGTTTAACACAGAGCACGTACAAACCAGGAGGGTGAAGGGAATAGTGAGATTCACCTTGTTGAACACAGCCAGCCTCTTCAAAAGGAGCACAAGGGCAGGCTCAGAATTTGGCAGCCGGGTCTGAAAGAAGGGGTTTGGTGACTGCTGAAGTTACCCTTGAATGTGGTCCCTGTGGGGCTGTGCCATTTCCATGCTGGCTGTAGAGAGCAGATAGCCCTGCCCTCAGTGCCACGGGGAGCCCATCCACCTTCTGTGCAGCCCTGCCTTCACTGGGGCCACAGCCAGCCAGGCCCTGGGCTCCCTGCCACCTGACAATGGAAACACAGAGTGCACCAGCAAATAAATGGCCCTTTTAGCACAGACAATGCTCCTAGCCTTCTCTGACTCTGCTCTGCCCTAATCCATATTTACTGGTTTGGGGGACTAATTCCTCTCATTTTCCCGCAGCTCTTTGCACAACTGCAGCTGCCTTCGGTGATATGCAATGAATTGCATGAAAATAAGGAACGAGTGTATGAAAAGGATATGAAAACTATGACAGAACAAGACCCACATTACAGGTGTCTCCTCCTCATTCCTGAGTACCAGACACAGACTGCCTTTGTTTCCCACACCTTGCAGATATGGCACAATCCCAAACTCACTTGAGGTGACAGGAATCCTCCTATTGACTTCAGCACATTTCAGAGCAGAGCTAAGGCAGGAGAAGTCATCAGTTACCAAACAACATTTCCTCTATTTAACAAGGAACACCTCAAATCCCACTTTCAGCCAGTTTTTAGCAGAACTCAAGGACAAACAAGCTGTGCTCTACAGACCTTCCCTCCTGAGACCAACACTGTACTCTCTAAGGTCCTAAGCTTCATTTTATTTGTTGCAAACAACTCAAGATTTGATCTTGAATGTTGTTTAAGCTGAGAAGAGTCAGGAAATACATCAACAGCATGTTCCTATACTAAAAGGTGAGTTTGGCCTCCTTGCTCCACTAACTTTAAAAGCTTTCCTGCTTAATTTTCTACTAAATTTCCCTCTTAAAAAGACTGCTGCTGATACTCAAGGAAAACAAGCAATTATGTACTCTTACAATACTCAAAAGATGTAAAGCTAATCAAACATTATCATAGTATTTTCATGAAAGTTCCGCTGACTTTGTGCATGTGCACAAAGAAAGTCTTCAGGAAAGATTCAGCTGCAGAACAGCATAAATTACTCTGTATTACAACAGACTTGCCAGGTATTGTTTTGGGAGTTAAAAAACAAAAACCCTGGTGCATTTTTTGATCAGAGGTCTTCCAATTTTATGGTGATGGTCAGCTAAAAGCATAGATGTCTGATTAATGACCTGTGAACCAGAAGTCACCTGGAAGTCTATTTTCCAAAGTATCCTTAGGACAGACATCCTTTCCTAGGTCACCACACCCATATACCAATGAGGGGTTTTCACATCACAGTTACCAAAGTCCCTTCCTTTTTACCTTCTTTACCAACAGCCCAAAGAGCTTTCTTAGTCATCCAGAAAAGTCTGAGTGTACAGGTGTGTATGGCAAAGATAACAGCCCTGTGAGGGGACATCACTGCACCCACCTGAAGTATGTGTCAGATACACCCATTCACAGGATAGGGACACTGGATCCTCAGGTAGCCACTCTGACATACAAATAAATGTCTGTATGGTGGGGGATGCTCACATTTAAACAGCTCTTGATGGCCTCTGATTTTGGGGTGTTTTTTTTTTTCTTCTTCTCTATAAATTATACATTATTTTTCTCTGGGGAAAGGGGTTTCTCCTTTATTTGAAACACAGAACCAAGCCACAGGTCCATAGCCAGATTCCTATTTTAAATGTTCCAGTGCTCAGAAATGTCTGGATTTGAAGCTTTGGTTTGACTCACAAAGTCATAGTTACTTGACCACAGCTTATTGTAGCTCATGGGTTTTTACAGTCCCCTAGTTTCCAGAACTAGTTCATAGTTTAAATAATTTGGGTTTACTAGTTTATTTACTAGTTTAGCTTATTACTTTATTTAAATTAAATAATATTATTTAGATAAATAGTTAATTTTAATGTGGGTTTCATTTGCCTCTGATTTTGAAAAGGTGTTACCAACATGACAGGATATAATCCTGTTCTGTGTTGTTTCTTTTAAAAGCTGGCAACATCTTCTATCACAAATAGTCATCAACAAAAAAACCCAACATGACAAATCATACACTGATGATGTTGAATTCCCAAGCTCTGTTTCAGTTCTTGCCTGTTGTAGTATTTTCTTTCTGTGATACTAATGTGCATCTATTACTTTTAACAGTTAATAGGTGTAATTTCAATATCATTTAAATGTGCATATCAAAATATTACATGTGAAAAGAATAGGATTTTTGCCTCCCAGAAATGTGACTATAAAAAATAACATTGTCTTGATTGTATCCCTTTTATAAACACAGCAGGATTGGGAAAGCATTCCAGGATATATATCTGTCACTGTAGCTGGTATCACCCTATAACTCTGCTAGTTAAAATCACTCTCTAATCAGAAAGGGTAATGGATTTCTTCTGCTGGCACTGGAAGGTGATTGTGCAAGTGACAGATGTCAAAAACATCATTCTTTCTGAACCTCTCTTCACAGCTGAGATTAAATAGAATGGCTTAATTGCACTTCAGACTCATTTAGACTCCTTGAAAGCAGGTAGGATTTTAAGACTGCAAGAATGTAGAATAGGTGTTAATTTTGAGCTTTGGTAGCTAGAGAGAGACTAAATGCAGCTTCATTTTCTGCCTTCTAGGGAGATTTGAAAAGCCCAATAATTTAACCAGGAGAATCTACACATAGGGTTAAAGAAACGTGGCTTGAATAAAGGTCAGGCAGACACATGAGCTAACATTAAGGTTCCCCAAGCTTTGATGCTGCCCAAAATCTCTGGGCAATGTACAAGGGCTAACCCTGAATGGGAGCAAGAACAACAATTTGGCTCTGCCCATCACCTGCATCATGGACAGCAGCCCAGGCTGCTGCCTCCTCCCTCCTGCCTGGGCACAGCCAGCTGAGAGATTTGAATGGAAGAAATATAAAGTCTATATAGTTAATTCCAAGGCAGTCAGAGCAGACAAAGGATCAGTTTAGTGCCTTTTTTTTTTCTCAGTTGCAGTCCTGAGTGGTGTCTGGGAAATTCCTGTTGGCATCCCAGTCACACAGAAAGACACTTCATGTACATATAGCACAAGTTCCACATTCCTTTTTTACAGGTAACATTTACCTGCAGGGTTTGACTATCCCATAAACCAGCATTTAACAATATCCTCAAGGGCTCTCTCATCAGCAAAGGTAAAAAAATACCATAAATTTCTAGCTTGCTTGGTTTCTACATTCCCTATCAGAGGAAAAAAGCTGCTGCAGTCACACAAGAGGTAAATAGGTATTTCACCATCATGTCACTGTTAGCTAACACTGAGTTTTAAAATTCAACAACATGACCATCCTGAAAGGAAAAAAAAGAGGAAAGACAAGAAGAACCTACATGCTCTGAACCAGTAAGTCTTGAATTTCTACAGAAGAATGAGAGAATAGGATTTGAATTAAGTCTTTCACCCAGAATCTACAATATTCAGCCTTCGAGGTAACAAGAAAAGAAAACATTTCTACAGATGGATTGGAATAAGGGGGGGGAGAAAATACGAGAAGTCAGCACAAGAAAACAAATACCTTGCACTCAGCCATCAAGCTTATATCCGGTTTGCAGCCAAATAACTTTATTTTATTTTTCAATTGCAGGATAAGCTCATTTATGAATGGTATGAGCCTTGCTTTCCACAGCTTTTCGCATAATAGAAAACTAACTAGGGAAAAGTGGCAGATGCAGTTTTTACCAATAAAGCTCTGCTTAGAGGAGTTGAAAATCTTTTCCTTTCATGCTTTCAAGTTCTTATTGTATACAATTGTTTTCCTCAGGGGATTATACCTGATCCCATGAAGCTTTCCCTGCCAAGACAGTCCAGGCTCTTTGTGGAATAAGAGCAGACATTGATCGGCAGGGACCACAAGGGAGGCTGTGGCAGCTCTGGGCCCCTCTCTCCCAGCAGGGTTTTGCTGCTCAGCCTGTAAGGGTCACCTGAGCAAGGCTTAAAGGATCTGGAAAGAAGAGGATATCTGAAGGCCAAATATTTTAAAAATGCCCTTTGCCATTTCTTTATGAACCTCTCCCATCAAATAAAGTAGATTCAACATCGTTTGTTTCTAAATGTGCTGGAAATGAAAATAACTGCAGTTATTGAAGCTGTGGGAGGTACAATGGATATTTCAGCTGTAACAGGATGAAAATGCCTGTTCAAAACTTCCCTTCAAGCTCTTTATAGCAGACAAATCCTCAAAAGAAAACATACTTTGTTAACTTTCATTTGAATACATCCTGCTCCAGCCAGACAGCCCACTTAAAATGACACAGAGGTAGTAAATTGTTCTACTGATTGGTTAGCTGGAGTTTAACAGCTTGAACTTATCAGGAAAGTGATACGAACAAAAGTGTCGGGCACATCATTGTTCAGGCAATGCCTCTTTCCACTCCTCATGAACCTCTGAGGTGAAGCCTTTAATTACTTTTTGTAGTAAAAGATGTGTCATGAAAACACTGGGAGACGGACAAAGGCCACCCAGAAGGGATCTTGCTCAACAAGCCTTGCATACAGTTATCCCACAAGAAACCCTCTTAACGTGAATTATTTCAATGGCTGAGGTGGTGCATGGGTCCGTGTTTTTCCAAGATAGTGTTTCCTTCAAAACGTCCCTTATGAGGAAGAAACAACAGGAGATCTTGTCCTCAAGATACTTCCAATATCTAGCAACCAAAAGATGATGAGAGGTACAGATTTCCTGTTCTGTTCTTCTGAGAAATGGCACCCCAGTGCATTAAAATGCCCATGGAAATATAGAGGGCCAGCTTTTCACAGGCACTCACGACACACAGTGCTGAATGGAGAAAATCTCAGTTCCTGTTTTCTGGCCAATCCATTTAGGCTGCTGACTTTTGGCTCTGAATCCCTCCAGAGCTCAATGGCTTGTTCCCAATAACATGCACATGCACTAAGCCCAGCATCGTCAGACAGCTAAAAGCTGATCAGAAGCATTTGTAGGTTTGGATATTTGTTTGATGCCACAGTCAACCTTAGAATAATTGCCTCTGAAGAAATAGGAGTAAATAACACACATCCAGTCTGGCCAAAAGCATTTTATCAGTGCCAAAATCTCCACAATGTACAAGACTGTACAACAGGCAAGGACAATCCCTCAAAGGCAACTGTGATTGTTGCATGAAAGAGTAACAAAGCTCAATTAACCAATTAAATTGTCTGCCAAGAGACTAAGGAATTCACTGTCCAAACATATACAAAATTAGGCTAAATGAAAAGTGAAGAGGTCTGGTGAGACAAGGTGGCCTCACAAGAAAGCAAATACTACAGGTATTTGTTGGTAAGGCAGCCCCAACTCTGAAGGGTCAAAGGAGACCATGGGTCATGAAGGGTTGGAGGGACAGACAGTTGGGCCATCTCAGTGATGGTGTTCATTTAACACTCTGAAATAAAGCACAAAAATATGGAAATTCACCAGTCACGTATGAGTTTCTCTGTGTTGGGTATGAAATCAGAGATAACACATGACTTAGACCCTCTTGGTACAGGATGTTATCATAGGAGACTGTATGCATGACACTGCAGTCTTGAGCTTAGGGTAGAGAATCCAATATGACAAAATTTAACATTACATGTAAAGCATTTAATCTCACCTGATTTCCCAGGTTTGCTTTCCAAAATGCAGCTATAGCCCCTAATGAAACCAGATGGATTTATGAAAGGGAAATAATTCCTGACCAACCTGACAGCATTCTATTATCATGTGGCTGGAGCCATGGGAGAACTGTGGGTATTGTTTACCTTGACTTATGCAAAGCTTTTGACACAGTCTCCCACAATATCCACACAGTCAACACATGAAATATGGAGCAGAGAAATGGACAGAGAGATGGACAGAGAGATGGGCTGGAAATGAGCTGCTTTGCTGGCCCAGAGCTGTGGCCAGGAACACAAAGTCCATCTGGAGGCTGGTCACTGGTGGTGTTGGCATGGCTGAAGAGAGGGCTGGGGCCCACACTGTTAAACACCTTCATCAGTGACCTGTGTGCTGGGACACAGGGCCCTTCCCCAGGGTGCAGATGATGTGTGAACACCAGCTGTGCTGCCATAGAGAAGCTCGAGGACAGACTGGAGAGATGGACCAACAGGAGTTTCATGAAGCTCAGCAGTGGAGAGTAAAAAGTCCTGCCCTTGGGGAACAACAATCTCCTGTGCCAGAATAATCTGGGGACCAACTGTCTGAAAAGCAAGTTTTTCCAAAAAGCCCTGGGGCTCCTACTGGGGACCAAGGTGACCTCAAGCAGTGAACCTCTACAGCAAAGAAAGCAACAGCTTCCTTGGCTGGAGTAGCATAAGCTAACTTATCCTATTGACAGCACACATCTGGGGCTCTGTGCTCACTGCTGAGCTCCCCAGGACAGGAGACAGGGACACACAGGAGCAGATCCAGCAAAGGCCACAAAGATGACAAGGCTTTGCAGCATCTGACTGATAAAGAGAGCCTGAGAAGATTGTGGTGGTTCAGTCTGGAGAAGGCAAAGGTTGGGGGAACGTAGTGGGGGAGTTGGGGCAGGGAGGGGAAATAAAAATAAATACCTGATGGGAAGGAATAAGAAGATGGAGCCAGTTTCTTCTGAGTAATATCCAGTAACAGGTGGCAGGATATTGAGCAGTGGGCCCAAATCTAATAGAAGGAAATTCCATTCAAACATAAGAGAACATTTTTCTGGGTGGGGGGCAAACACTACAACAGGCTGCCCAGAGACATTGTGGAGCCTCCATTCTTGGAGATAACCACAATCCTGATCACAGATGAGCAACCTGCTGCAGCTGATCCTGCTTTGAGCAGAGGAGTTGAACCAGAGTCTCTGGACGTCTCCTCCAACTTCACCTATTCAGTGAAAACATGCCAACTACAATTAGAATCTCTCAAAATAGAGAGATCCATAAAGAGCCAAGCTTTTGTGTACATTTCCTAAGAATGTATTCACTTCAGGTTTCACCTTTACCTTGAGGCACTCTGGAACTTTCCACTGAAGTAAATGTAACTCAGATACATGTACCAAAAGAGAAGCGAATCTCATGGCTGACAAGTGTAACATTAAATAACATTGATATCCATGATGCAGGAGCTTGTGGTGTTAAACACAAAACATTTTCAGTGCAGCTTTTCACTCCAGTGCACTTGCACTATCTTGAGCCTCACCATGTGTGTGTAATGGATGTTTGTGTACATTCACACACAGATCCTTGTGCACTTTGAAGAGACTGTTCTCCTCTGTGATTTACATAATTTGCTTGCTATTTTTGGCAAAATCTAGGAGGTATTTGATACTTCACTTCTAGCAATATTCTCCCAGCTCATCTCTCCTTGTATAATACCTCTTCTTTGTTTCTGATTTTTCTCTTTCACCTTTTACTCTTCCCAGTGTGTTATTCCCAGTCAGTTGATATCTCATGATAGCCCTAACACATTTGAAAACAATCCAACAGTCCCAGTCCTGTCAGTTCAATGCCAAAGACAGCCACTCTGTGTACAACTTGGCAGAGGCTAATCCAGCACTTGCCATTTGTTTTCTTCTTTTATTTTTTTTTCTTTTTTTCCTTATCGTTTGGCAGGGGCGAAGACACAGGGGGTGTGAAGTAAGTAACTCTGAATCTAAGCTTCAGGAAAAAGAAGCCAGAGCCTCTTACACAAACTTACTGAGGTTCAGAGATGCATAATTGCCTGTTGCTGCTGCTCTAATTCCAGACTTGGTGAGCAGTGCAGTAAATCAAACCATGGTAGCTCAAACATACAAAGAGATACAGAGACACTCCAAAGTGTCATTAAGCCCCCCCAAACCAGTTGTAGGTCTGGCTGGCTGTAGGTCTGCAAACACTGCCTCTCTTAGAGGGGAAACTCATCCCTAAGCTCCAAACTAATCTACAGAAATAAATTGACAGGAAGAACATGAGGGTAAAGGAAAATCTGCAGGAGTCTGATCATTCCATTACATGCAGTGTTCACAATAAATCCTCCAGTAGTTTATACTCTTCATTGCAGATGTCCATAAGCTATTTGCTTGTTTTCCCAAGGTATTCAAGATATCCAAACATCTTCTATTTTTTTTTTTTTCCATGAATGCTGATATGAATCGTATGGACAAAGTAAACAGAGCACTCTGCTAGTTTCCCTTTTTACAAATGAGCCATAAAATTGTCCATTAATCAGTCTTGCTTCCCCAGGGGTTGGGCTGCATTGTTGAGGTTTCCTTTTCCATTTCTGACCCTTGTTTAGTTGAGGAGATTACAAAAGAGGAAAAAAAAAAAAAAAAATAGGCCTTTGAAAACTGCCCTGCTCTCTACAGCCCTTGGGCAGTGCTGCTCAGTGGTGGAGAGTTCTAAATTTAAACACTCCCTATTTTTCAGCCTCCATCTTTGAGTAAAATAATAGCCTTATCATGGGTCCTTCACCTTCCATCCAGAGAACACAGTGTTCCTATCTATTTAAATTATTCCAACAAGTTCCTTAGAACAATAAAAACGCCCTTAAGGGTCTCCTGGGATAAGTATCTACAACCAGAGAACTAATGAAAAGCTGAGAGAATTTACTGGGAATCTGGCATTTCAGAGCTTTGCCTCCTGTGAATTCCCAAGAAAGGTGTCAGCTCTGGCAGTGCCTGGATTTATCTGGGGGCACGTACTTTTCAAACAGGGCAGGGAGGAGTGCCCATGGATTGGACCTGTCACTCCTCCTGGTGTGTTGGCTGCGGGCACAGGGCAGCCCCAGCTCCCCTGCACAGGGATCTCTGAAGTTCCAGCTCACAGCCCATATCAGCCAGGTCTGCACCTGGGTTTGGAGGTGCACAGTGGGGATGGGGTGCAGAGGTCAATCTCAGGTTCTACAGGTTTTACACCTGACTTGGCTGTGGTTTTTAAAGTGAGCAGAAAGGTCATGAGGTTTACACATGAGCATTGGAACTGGTGTGAAACAGCACACAGTGAACAAAGTTCCCCAAACTGCAAATGATCACGTTGCTGTAGATCTGGCCTCCAGCTGTCATAGATTTGTCATCTAAAAGCTAAAGCCTTTGTCTTCCAGGCATTAAATAATTTAATACAAATTTACCAATTCATGCTGACAAAAATTAAAACTTGGTTTCTTATATTGCCTCTTCTGCCTTCCCTGTCTTTCACTCTCTGTCACACATTTGGGGGGAGATGACATAAGCTCCTTGCGGGCGTATATTTTTAGCTGAGCAGCTTATTTAGCATGCAAACCAAATACATAATCAAAGTGGTTTGGGTTTGTTTTTTTTTTTTTTAAAGGGAAAGTCATCTCAAGGTTGACTTAAAAGCCAAACAGCTTTATCTCACCAAAGTCTCAGTGAAGTGCTGCAGTGTGCAGCCCGATGTGTAAGACGAGTGTTTTTTCCAGTAAGGCTGTGTTGATCTATGATCTAATCTAGGCTCTTTAAATAAGCTTTTAAGTATGTAACTAAGAACCTCTTTATCTGTTATTAATATCTCCTTCTGTTATCACTGCGAGCAATTTAAATATACTGGTCATATCTGATGAATTCCTCTACATATTTCCTTACCTCTCAAAAACATACAGGGCTTGGTAAGGAAATTTTTTTCCCTCTCCATTCCTTGTGAGCTCAGTAGCACTCTGACAACATTAGCCTCATGCACATAAAACCCTGAAATGTCTGGACATGCATGCAATGTGACTCACTCACACCTAGTGAACAAGTTCTCTCATTCAAAGGCTACAGAAGTGTGAGTTTCTTGAATCACTGGTTTTATTAGTACAAACATGTTGAACTTTACTAACATACCTTTTGACATTATTGGCGTACCTTATTTTATACATCTTAAAAGACCTTGGCAGGTTTTCCCCAGTTAATTTAATCAAGATAGCATTCAGGGGAGAAAATAAAATACCACTAAATCATAAAGGGAATTTCTCCTAATCTCTCTCATTTTAGTGGTGGCTGAGCCAAGAAGGTACCTGCCACATAATCTGGCTTTCTCTCATGAGGGTTTATTTATTCTTGTCTAGAGCCAGCTCTTACTGCAGTTCAGTCTGAGCTGTGGGAAATGTCTGGAGTTTTCACATACTGTTAGGGGAGCCCTGTGTTCTGAAAGAAACCTAAAGCAATACTCATTACGGAAATTTACATTGGCTTCTCTCAGGAGAAGAAAGTTTCTCCCAGGAAAACTGTTCTTAAAAAAGAGCAAATAGAAGAAAAGCTGCTGGAAACAATTAACTGCCTTGGGAGCAGTACCTGCCAAGTCAGCTCTTAACTTGTGCATCCAGTTGCCACAGAATTTGATCAGCTCTGCAGCACATTGCATCTGGCTTACCCTGTTGCATCCCAGAACTGCTGAGCCTTTTGTTGTGGACAAAAATAAAAATCTCGAAGGTCACGTCTTCCCTTTTATAATCTTCCAGCCCAAGGAAAGGTGTTTTTATTCTCAAACTCTCAGGCTGCTGCAATGACAGACATTTAGATTTGTGGTGAGAAAAATGAATATGCAAAAAGTTAAAATCAGGACCACAGTGCTGTTCTTGCTTAAATAAAACTACCTGATGAAGTATTTTATTCTGACCTTCAGCTGTCTTATTCACAATTGACTTAGACTTACACTTCTTCAGCAGGTATTGAGTGGCTGTGAATTTTCTGGGCCAGCCAGGAAGGCTTAAGCAAGTTTTGACTTTGTTAACAAGGAAGTGCCTTTAGACAATTTCATTCACAGCCCCCATTCCTCCCTCCAGCAAACTATTGCAAAACTGGCTGAGTAATATGATCCTGATGCCTTATTTATGCCAAGTCAGTGACCAAAGGCAGCTCTAAAGGCAGTTAAACTAAACAAGCAGGTGGAGAATGAACCCAAGAATCTCATCCTGCCATGTTTTTATATGAAGATATAAATCCAGTAAGGAATTGTCTGAAGGCTGTAATTCAGCAATATCTGGTTTTCCATTGTTTAGACATTCAAGAAGAGTCATTTCACGTTGTGTTTATGCATGCACACATCCTTATACGTGCATGCACACACACAGAGAACAGAAAACAAGAAAACATGGTTTCAAAAAGCCCAAGTATGACATCAATAAAGCAGAAGGTGCAGAGCTTGGAAATGCTAAACCCCGTGCTAACAGACTTTGTATTCATCCCTTTGTGAAAACAGACCTGTGAATTGTGTACCACATTTTTAAGGCAATTTTTTGCTCTTATTTTATAACCCTGAGTCAAAATTGTCTCATAAAGCTTCCAATCACGATTTCATGTACCACCAAATTGTGATATGTCAAACTCCAGACAAGAAAGCATTGAAACCATAAATTCCTTCAATACTAACTCTGATTTTCAGAAAGATATTTCAGCTAATTCCATCCTAATACATAAACTCTAACCAGCAGAAAATACAGTGTACATTATAATATGGGCTTCTGAAGCAAACCCTAGCAAAAGACCCAAGGATATAGTTAATTCTTCCTGATAGTCACCAGGAATGAGTGAATTCTGTACCAACTTGTCTTGCCTCCTCTTTCTAAACCCATTTTATAATTGTGAAATGTCTCCTTCATTGCCCTCTTGCTTCCAGTAATGACTTAATTTTTTCTCTTTTTTTTTCCCTCTCTCCTTTTTTTTTTTTTTTTTCTTTTAAATTCCTTGCTTTGTTAACAACCTTTACAATGCAGAGGGTCTTGCTGGAAAAAATACGCCTGGAGCTTTCATATCATTTGCATGCCATTTTAAATACATTTACATCACATTTTAATCAAGGAAAATGCAAACACATGGTTATAACTTTTTATTTATAGAGTTCTTATAAGGCACTCAGCAAAACATACAGACAAAATATGACCTCAGGGCTGAAAAGGAAAAAAGTATCAGTGAGACGACTGTCAGCATGTCTTGAAAATCCATCTGATAATTGTCCTGCTTTACATATAGCTATTATTGTTAGGGGCTATTTAGGAATTTGTAATGTTTTGATTGAATCAGTTTTATGATAGAAAAAGTCTGTCTCCACAAAGTAGCTCATGCACAGAGCACACATGACTCTCAGTTCTGGATGTCATCTGGCAGATTTCTGCTGGGACAGAGATGCTCTGAGCCACGGGCAGATTCTTGACAGATTTCATATGATCCTCACCCTCAGATTTCAAAGTTCTGCTGAAAATAACACCCCAGATACCCTGACATCTACTGCATCTCCTCAAATTGCTGTGATACAGTTCAGCCACATCTCACATTCCCTGGAAATGAGCTGCTGGTGAGGGAGAAGGGTCACAGCAATGGAGCTGGCCAGGAAGAAATTGTTCTGCTCTGCCTCACACCAGTGAGCTCATCACCCCCAAGGCTGCCCCACCCAGCCCCTGCAGCAGCAGCAGCCAGGAGCTGCACTCCTCCCCTCCCCATCTCCCACCCTGAAAACACAATTATTCCAGTGGCTGGCTCTCCTTTGCCTTCCAGGTTAAAGATTGGTGTGATCTGCTGAGAGGGAAGTTTATGGGAGCTCTGCAGGTAACAGAAAGCCCTGGAGAGGTGGGAATGGAGTACAAATTCCCAACCAAGGAGTTTATACAATATAATCTCTATAGTTAGAGGTACAGCAACAATACTGCAGAAATTTTGTCAGGTCATGCTTAAAAAAAAAATCAAACAATGCCAGAATTAAGGTTATCAGAAGGATCTTATCCCCTTTAATCATGTACATCCTGATGATTCTCAGCACTGTACAGAAAGGCTCCATGAAAACCTGTGACAGAAATTAGACCTGATTGGACACCAGATTTTAACTACGCCAAAACTGTTTGTGTGATTCATCCAAAAATTTAAAGCTGACAATTTCTGTGGAATTAAAATCCTGGAACAACTTTCTCCCAGACATTTTCCAAAATGTGACATTCCCCAAATGAAATACCTTGATCTGATTTTCTCCAGGGCCTCTGGAAGAGAGAGCAGACTAAAACTGAGAAGACTCTTCTCAGCTTAAAAATTACTCACCAATAAAGCTGAAGACTAGGTTTCATGTTCAATAGGTTTGTCCGTCTTGAACAATGATAGAACCATCTCTTCTGCTCAGAAGGACAGAAGCAGGTACAAAATAGCATAATTATTACTGTAATTAGAGTAGTGCTAGGTACAAAGGAGATACTTTTAACGTGCAAGCTCCACAAATGTCTGCCTTAATCTTTCAAGCAATGCTATGAGATTCCACAGGTATTTGTAAAATGTTTAGCCGCTCCTATTTGAAAAGTCATTTTGAAGTATTATTGTTGTAGAAAATAAGAAAGGCCACATTCTTACTAAAGGCATGGAAACTATGGGAAATACACAAGAAAAAGAGTGAAAAGCACTGCAATACTTCAAAAAGCACTGCTCTAAGGCCATCACTTACTGTTCCATAGTTGATCTACCTTTTTGATTTTCCACTTTTGAAAAAAATCTCAGTGTTTCAGACATGTCTTATTCACCTGACAGAAATGTATAATCTAATTCTCTTTCAGGGCAACCAAGTAAATGAAACTGCTACTGCACTACATAAAGTTTGCTTCAGGGCTTTAGGGACAGTAACGATACAGGGTAAAATCTCTTTAAGCCTACACTGATCTTCCAAGAAGGAAATCAAGACCTTCCTTTTTTGTTTTGTTTTGATTTTTTTACTAGAAAATATAGGACTTCTCAGGTGAACCAGAGCAGCCCTGGTGTGACTGAGCCAAATGTTATCAGCCAAGTGACTCTGTGGGCTGCACTTTGTGCCTGCCCACCCTTGAGAGCTCATTTGTATGGGAGGACAGAATTTGATTGGGAGGGAGCTGCAAGTCAGAGCCAGAGCAGAGCTTTTAGAGAACAGTGAGTTAAAATTGGTTCTTCTGTGCAGTTCAGGTTTGGACTTCGTCTTGTTGTTGTAGCTTTGGTTTCTGGTTATGGATTTGGAGGTGTTGAGGTTTTTGAAAGGATGAAGAAAAAACCCAAAAGCAAAAACAACTACTTTCCACAACTGGAAAAGGAGAGCTCTTAGAAATAAAATGTTATGAAGGATAGATCATAACTCATCCCCTGTGTCAGTACCACATCATCCACCTTCTCCGACAATTTTTCACCCCTCAAGGACCAATCCAGCAATAAACATGTTCAGAGTTCAGCTATACTTGATGGTCACTGGAATGTCACTCTGCTCAAATACCTTATTTGCAGCTCTTAGGACGTTGTCCTTTCCCCAGCTGCATTATTCATTCCCAGGTAAGCTCTGTGAGTGACCTCCACATGGATGTGTGGGGAGTTCCTTGGACTGCTGAAGGGGGAACCTTCAATTCAGGTGTCATGTGGCAGCAGCTGACTGTAGTGATGACGAGAAGAGCCAGGAAAAAGAAAATACATCAATATATTTTTGAATTAACCCCTATTTTCTACAGGTTGCAAACTAAAAACTTAGAAGATACCAGGTCATTCATTTTTTAAAAAAATCACGTTGTTATCTGGGAATTGATCAGTTATCAGAAAATTGTACCTCTGACTCACTGAAAGGGTTTGGAAAAAAAGGACATATTTGGCCTTCCATGTTTTCTGAGGGGAATAAAAATTCATAAGAGATGTGACACAGTTCACCTACAAGTCAGTATTTCAAACCCAGCTGCAGCTCATAATTATGACTGATCTTTGAAAACTCCCATGAAATAACTAGATAGGCTCCATCCTGTTCAAAGTGGATAATCATATCAAGCATCTAAACACTACTGCTGCATAATACTGCTGTATTATTAACTGTTAAAAAATGCATGGGCTGAGCAGACAGTATAACATTGTCAGCACACAATTTTATCAAAATATTCACTGTTTTGGGTGTTTTTCTTTAAAATCCCAGTTGTGACTGTGTTTGAAGGTCAGATTTCAAAACAATTTCTTACCTCTGCTTTTAAGCGAAACTTGGTAGCTGAACTCTATCAAAAAAAATCAGAAACCACCAAATGAGATGCTATAAAAACATATTGTTTTAAAACCTCTCTTGAAGGCAAAGACAATCTCATGATTATTATTAATAACACTACATCAGTGTAGATCAAAGTAAAGGACAAAACTGCATTTTAAGTTGTGAAAGGTCACACTAATCTTGGTACCTGTACTTGCCAGGTTTATTTATATTTAATGCCACCCTGACTGCAATTTATAAAGGGCATCTATCTTTTTCTCATATAAAAATATGAACACAATTTTATGATTTATGTAGAAGAGAAAGAAAATAGAAACTTAAAACTTTGTGATTCATAAGAATAGTTTTATATTTAAAAATGAATTCTGTAAGATGTAGTAAAAATAAGTTGCATTTTAACCTGCATTTCACTATAATTTTTTTTTCTATGATTAGTCCAAATCCAAGAAATAACAGAGCATGCTATATTATCCCTGTTCAATAAACTATGTGTCATCTGGGGTTTTGAGCAGATAAGGCTTATAATAAAAACGTGAAATATCATTAACTGGGAAGGGGAAGGATTTGTGACACCAACAGATTATTCAGTAATGGTAGAGGCAAGCAAATAAAAGAAACATGTCTGTCATCAATAATGCTGTGTTGACACAGGGAAGGTCACTTTTACCAGAATTCTCATTTCTTCCTCCTGGGAACATGAAACACATAAGTACATGATCATGTACCTGGAGGAGCAGCAATACTGCCTGTGATCAATCATCCTTTCTGCCCCTTGAGTGGGAAGAGAAATTTTCAGAAGTCAACAAAATCAAAAAGAAATTAATTCATGTACAGGTCAAGAATTGTGACCACTGGCACTATAAGTAAAGTGTGAGGGGGACTGTTCAAAAGTCATTGAACAATTGCCTGTGCCAAAACATGGAAATTATTCTGAATGTCTCATCAAGCAAAATTCTCAGTAACGACCATGTAGAAAACAAACGCTGGATCTTTCTCTTGTCTTTTACAGGTTCAGTTGTGACCTGCCTTTTTCTATTTCTGAAATTAGTCATTCATGGATTTTTCCTGAAATTTTCTTGCACCAAGGGTTGGGCTTTTTCACAAGAATTCTGTTACAGCTGTATACCCCTCCTCTTCCAGACTGGCTCTGAGGAAAGAATTACCCAGAGGAATGTTACCAAATTTATATTCTTTTCTTTCTGTAACATGGTCCAGCTCTTTTCAAGATCTCCAAACCTCAATGATGGGCTTTGTCACAATTTAGAATACAGCTCAAGTCAAGCATTGTGAAATAGGAAGAACAAGAAATGAAATATGCCAACTAAAAAGGCTGAAATGTTTTTATATGTCTTGCTATCTATGTTTGGCTGAAATATGCCATTTTGTTTAATATTTCAGCATGACCGTATTAGCATGTTTTCTTTCACTTGATTGAAGAATTTTAAACTACAGGCAATGCAGAATGTTAAACACAAGAAGTTTACATTGTCAAACACCATGAAAAATATATATACATGCACACATATAAAACTTCTATTTCAATTCCACTTTAAGAAAAAGCCAAGTACTTTTAAAACCTGTTCCAATTATTTCACCTTTTTGTTTTCTTCCTGAGTTATGTTGAGAAAGACAAAATGTATCCCAAATAATATTTTAAAGCCATCACTTAATGTTCTATCATACATCACCACATATTTCAGTTCCCAGAACTTTCAGCAGTTATACAGCTGTTATTTATGGCACTTGCTACTGGTTTTGTACACTGATTATCAGAAAGGGAATAGGAGTTGGGCTTTCTTTTCTGGATTCTCTTCAAGAATGAAAGCAGGAAAAAACCCAAATACAAACAAAGAGTGAGAGTGTTACCCTGACTTCGCTTAGTTGGGTTGTTTTGCTTTCAGGTTCTCTTCTACAGACTCCCACACTAAACACGTCTGTAAGGAAGATTTTCTAAGGTTAAACTGACAAGTGGCCTTGGTCTTCCTGTTTTAAAATATTTTAATTCTTCCATTATATCAACCACCAAAATATTCTTTCTGTATTTATATCCTGGTGTCGGGTCTTACACAGCTACACAAAACTGAAGTAGTATTCAATCATCTCTTTCTTAACAGCTCTCCACTATCAAGCACCTGAGATAAGTACAGCTCCAAAGACAACACAGTACAATGTTAGCTGAACTTTAATAGTAAATAAAAGATGGCAAGTGTTCTCTCTCTCCACCTGTCAAACAAAAATAAACACTAAAAGAGAAGTGCAATCATTTCAGTTTAACAAAACATGAACAGTGACACTACGTTTCAACATCAGCAGGCAATCATTAGCACATAGGCCAAGTTATCACAGGAGAAAGGAAAACAGATAAATCATTTAAAAGAAATGGCCTGTTACTAGAAGCACAAACTCATATTTGACAACAAATGGCATCACAAGAAAGATCAAATTGCCATTCCCACAAGTACAGGTTATAGCAGCAAAATGGAAGAGAGATGCTCCTCGGGATAATTAAGAGCTGAAACAATCATATTGTAGATATTCATCATGGAAAGAGAGCTTCACTCCTTAGTGCAACATTTCCAGGTTGTGAATGTGTAATTGACTTTTTTTCCTTCCTTGTTATGAAGGATGAAAGACCCCAGCATCTGTTGTACTACACAATCAGTCTGTTCACAGCGCTGAAAAGTTGGGCACTTAAAGGTGAAAATATGCAAGAGGCTTTTTTTCTCATTACTCATTTCTGCAGGTCTGTAAAACTGAAAGGATTAAAACTTTACATCCATTGATTACAAGCCTGGGGAAAGGACTGGATTGGTGCAGTTAATACCCAGCTTCTTTTTAAATAGAAAACCACAATGACTTACTCTGCCTACAGAAATAAGAGAATCTGGCTGGAAGAAGATCTCCAAAATGTGAAGGGCAAATCTTATCACAAAGCACTTTTGGGGAGATTTTTATTCCCATGGTGAGAAAACAGCAGAGGTGTTAATTGTGAACTACAGTTCAATATAAAGGCCCCACAGAGCACTTTGTACTCAGTTTTGTTTCTCATGAAAGGCCCGGTTTTTTCACCTAAAAATTCAATCTCCAACCCCTCTATTCCACTCAGAATTCATAGTTATGCCTAATCTGCTGCTTTCTTGGCTCACTTACAGGCCATGTTGGCAGGTAGTGAATGCAAAATAATTTTAATGGTGGAACCCCTGGGAACGGGAGCACAAGTTTTGAGCATTTACAATCTCACAATGACGTAGGGCCAGCTGTTAGATAAAATAGGCCTCCAGCAGTGGAGCCCACTGGAATGGGAACTTTGGCGCGGATGTTTTCAACTCAGCAGTCTGCTAAAGAGGGAAACTAGATCAGCCAAACAATGAAAGGGCAGGATTGGTCTGGACAGGGAAACATCGTGAGGACATGTGGTATTTGTTAAACCCATCACACAATGAGAAAACTCCATCCCCAGTCTGAGGGCCACAAACTGTCCAGGCCACAAACAAATGAGGGCCCAGAGCTTGAGAGCCCAACGGGAAGGCAAAGCAAATTAAAGGATTCAGAATGGCAGCAAGCAAAGGGAAGAAACCGCTGGACAAGGACAATTCAATACGTTGGACCGTTTGTACAAATATGAAATTAATTTGGATCAAGTCCAGAGCATATTTAGGGCAACACAATCAGACACTAATTCCAATCTTTTCTACCTCTTACCATCCCCTGAACAATAGCTCTAAGTGATGACAACTGGTGCCAAATTTAAAGAAAATGGACTCAATTCATTTCCCACTGAAATCAATAGAAATGTCTCCTTGTCTTCAGGGAATGCCAGATTAATCCATTTATGAGCAAGAGTACCTGCTCATAGCAATCCTATTATATAACAATTAGAATAATTATAACAAACTGAAGAATAAGCACTGTGGCTAAGACACAATAAAACCCCCTAGTTTTAAATATGCATCATTCTCCCTTTGATACAAAAATAACCTATTTTTGATGCCCTATTTTACATTCATTTCTTTCAACTCATTCAGCTAATCAGTGGCTCCCAAGGCACCTGTTTACCTTGTGTTTCTCTGCTTTGGTCTTCTCCATGGAATTGTTCCCTTAATTCTTTCAAGTAACACAAACATTATCTTCATTCCAGTGCCCTCAACACATCCACAGGAACATTAAAATCAAAAACTGTGTCTGAAAAATCTCATATTCATTGGTGTGTATAATTTTGTAAAGGAAGGAAGTGCCTTATTGAGCTGAACTCTCCTGAACTCCTTTGCAGGGGGTTTAATTGCACTTAGACAAGGAAGAGGATGAACATTTATCAGCAGGAAATCAGCTGGGAGAGGCACCAGCAACCACTTGTGTGTCTTCATCTTTGGAGGTTTTCAAGACCCAAGTGGTTGAAGCCCTGGGTAACCGTGTGTGATCTCACAGCTGACCCTGCTTGAAACACATTGGCCAGCAGACCCCCTGAGGTCCCTTCCACTTGATTTATCTTGGGATGTTACCAACTCTACCTTCTTAATCTCTGTCTCCCAGCTCAGACGGGAAAAAAAGAAAAAAAAAAATCAGCCAAACAGAGTTACTTCAGTTAAAAAAAGATTTAAAATTCTGTCTCAAGTGGACATGAGAAACCCTGTAGCCCACATCCCTTCCCCAAGGAAGAACCACGATATCTACAGCATTCCAGACAGGTCTATGGATTACATTCCTCGAGGTTTCCTCTGCAGAGTTATGGAGTCTCAACAACCCCTGCTAATTATCCATTCTGACATGCCACTGTCCTCCTTAGGAAGGTTTATCTCAACTCTCTGTCTAAATATGTTTTGCTATGGTAAAACTCCATAATTTCTTGCCCCAGCTGCCAGGCATGGACAGAAGATTATTCCTTCCCTCTTTGCAGTATCTTGTTCTGCATTTTTCAATGAATTTCAATCTTTTATTCAGTCTGAACAACCCCTTGTCCTAACCCAACTCAGTTATAAATGTAGTCTAGGTGGTTTCCTTCAGAACTGGTGCTGTCCCAGATTCCTGCACCAAATATTATTGCAGTTGATTATGTGTGCCTAAATGTTGGACTTCCACTCCTCCTTTCTGGACAATATCCAGAATTTTCCAAGTCACATCTTCAGCTTTTCAAATAGTTCTGATTTCTAATTTAAATCTAAAATAAAGTTCAAGTCCTTCATAAGTCTATCAATCTCTCTATTGCATCACCTGGAACATTAATGAAAATATTGATCAGAACTTCAGAGCTGTGCAAGTAGGAGGAAGCTGTTTTTTCCTGAACCTCTCTCCTAACTTCCTTCCTTCCTTCATTTCAAGTCCATTTCCTTCCTCCCTCCCTGGGGCATCTACAGAGAACAGGCAACGTACTAGAGGAGAAGGATTCAGCCAGTTCAGCAGACAGATTTGTAATTTCATAGCGATAAAAGCCAGAATTCTGCCTTATTCTGAATGGAGGCAGAAACCTTGATAACATTCAGTTGTGTTTGAGTGCCTTCAATTTTGTAGTGCTGCCAAAACCTTTCTAACTGTGTAATGTCCCTTTTGAGACAGTGCCAGAGTCAATGGCACAGCCACTAGTCATGATGGGAAGGTTCAACCAGATATATATATATATACGCACATACATGGGAATTATTATGACTATCAAAAATTAAAATATTGATAACAGAGTTCCAAATGGGAACCTGTCCCTTTGGAATACAGATTGAATAGAGAACTGAACGTCACCCACAGCTCAGGTTATAGGTAGATGCAGTTGATCCTGGCTCTGGTCAGCAGCACACAGTGAAAAAGTGTCTCTAATTAATAAAAAAACAAAACTAGTTTTTAAAATCATGGAGTGCTCCTCCAGTATTCCAGTTTTAGGTTAGGTTCAGTGCAGTTTAATATGGTTTTATCAGTCAGCAGTTCAAGAACTAGGTTGACACTGGAGAAAAAGAGGCTCACACAGGTTGAGACCTCTAGAAACCTTTACGTAAAGATTTAATTACATTACCTGTAAATATCTATCAAGGAGACGAAAACGTCTTTGTTATTTTCTACCTTATTTAGCACTAAGGACACAGTATGCTTCTTTCCCCTCATCAGAAACTGAATTTGCTCTCTGCACCTCAGTCAGGACTGACTTTGTCAGAGAGTCCATGATAGATATATATAACATTAGTGCCAGGTGCATTGTTTTCCTCTGCAGCAAGGAGTCTCTTCATGTTCCTCAAGTATATCATGTGCTAAAAGACATCTGCAAAATCTCAGTGAAGAAGAAAACTGAGGTTCAGAGAAAAAATACTCTTAAGATATAATTATAAAAGTGCTCATCACTAGAAAAATATTATTTAAAAAAAAAATTAAAAACAGAAAGGAGGAAGATTTCTGAAGCTCTTAGACTGGAGAAGTATTTTCCTCTTAGTTTAAAAAAGAATCACAGGCTTGTCCTGGCACCTAGTAGTAGGAATACAGGCAAAATATCTTAAGGTATCTCATCCTTTTTCACAAGGTTTTCACAGCAGTTCTGGGGTGAAATAATGACAATCTCACTTCCCTGTTGCCAGCTCTTGCCCTTTTTTCCAGAGCATTATAACGATTTAGCAGCAATCCAACAAGCCAAAACTAAAAATGATTTAGCTAAAAAAACAAAGTAGGGGTTGTTTGCCAGATTCTTTGAAGCCAAATCGATTCTTCAGTCGGGTTTACCACTTTCTCATGCAAGAGCTTGTGCTAGAATAGCAGACATGAACACAAGGGTTAAGAGTGTATGGGCTGTATTATTAGCCAAACTCTAAGTGCAGTGTCAGAATCCCAGAAGACACATTAGCATGTTTGGAACAGTAGGTTGGTGGGAGGCAGGATTCTGTCGCTGAATTTAAACATGGTCTCACTCACACTAGCTGCACACCAACATGCTGCTCTCAATTTTCATCCCTGCAAGAGAAAAAAAATCAAGACCAATGAGTTAATGAAATGTCGGGTGAAGAATCAGCTAAACATGTCAAAATGCCACAAAAAATATTGCTCCCAGAAGAGAAAGAAACAAAAGTTCACCAGAAATGGCATATGGCTGGCAATCATTATTAATAATCAAAGAAAGGGAAAAAAAATATTCTCCCACTCTACAATTCAATCAGATCCTTTCCTGGCTACCATTCTAAAATGATAAAATATGTATACATTTATACATATACTACAAAAGATTCCAAAATACATATGTCAGTCCCTCTATTTCAGGTTTATTTACAGTCTTCTCAAAGATGCAGACAACTGAAGAACTTCCCATACAACTGAACCTCAATATTATTGAATCATTAAGGTAACAGCAACTGACTCTTAACCATAAAGATCAAATACAAATCTCACCTTTTCTTAAATGTCATTCTGCTATCATCCCTCTCTTCATTTTTTCTTTTTCCACATCATGTTTTTAATTATCAATTCTCTTCAGTGACCATAGTTCTGCAATTAATTTCAGAGTGTTTTAGTTAATTTTCTTTGCCCAGCCCAGAATCACATACAGGTTGTGTCTTTCTGTAAGAAACCAACTTAACGTGACCAACAGCCACTGGTATGACACAAGTGTGGAATCCAAATACCTGACAGGCGGATGTATGACAAAAAAAAAAAAAAAAATGCAACCTTTTCTCTGTATAACCTCATTATGAGATGGAACTGATACAAAATGAAACAAGATGAATTTTAATATGCAAAAGACATTCTCTCTGCTGGATTGCAGTCCTTGTATTTAGAAATCAAAATAGATTTCAAATGGATAATGAAAGTCTGAAGTTTTATCTTTTTATAAAAGGTCAGCTCACTATTGATGTAAATCAGCTGAATTGTATTTCATACCATAACATTTATCTGCATCAGTGGATGATCTGTAAACACAGGGACAATAGTCTTTAGTCTAAGAATGAGGAGCTCAAAGTTTAGTTCCCAGCTGTGCCAACACTTTTCTGCAAGAACTTCAAATGCAAATCCCCAAATATCTATTTTTGTTCCAAAAAAATGAAACAAAACTTTTCTGGAATAGTGTATTTAAATTGCAAGCCACATGAGGCAAGACAAACACTGTTGTTATCAAAATGATAGAAACATAGTACTCATCCCTTTTTGCCTCCAACTACTAATCTGGTCTCTGTGGGCTAGTCAAATAAACTCTGTGATTCACCCTGGGATTCTGCCTGCACTAAAAGAGATTCCAAGTAAAACTATCCAGAAAACTTTCTCTAAGTTATTTCCAAATCTGTGAACCTCTGCACCACAAAAGACTTCAGAACTGGCTTGGAAAAGGTGATTTTTGTATTTCCCCAGTGCTCACTTGTCAGGTGGAACCTCAACCAGATTCCAACACAGCTGATATGCACCTCTTGAACTGCTGCTTAACAAATGCAGCCTTTTGCTGCCTGTCAAATCTGCTCCTTTACTGTCCAAAGCCATTTCACATAACATCCAAGCTCCTTCTGAGATCCTTCACAGCTTACTCCCATGTTTTCTCTCCAGTTACTTTTTGGACTACCTGTTTCCTTTACCGCTCCAAGATTTCAGCTGACATAAGATGTAGCCCTCAGGCATGATTTACAGCTCAAATTCTCTCCAAATTCCTTAGCCAAAATAATACTGCTACTCTGAACCTTGTGATTTTATTGCTACTATCTCCCTTGATAGTAATTTTAGACTTCTGTTCAGCACTGTCTCCACAAACACAAAACCGAGAGAGCAAATACTCCTTTAAGCACTGAGGAAGAAACTACTGTAACAAATGCAAGCATAACAACATAGCTTACAGAAAGAAGGCCAGTGAATTCTTTTCAGGTTGCTGATAGGCCCAAGAAATATCTATTATTCAGTCTGAGATGAAAAAGACACTTAAAAATATGTAGTTTTTCTCAAAAAAAAGCAGCATTTTGAAAGGCACTTATATGTAATAGCTTGTGCTCCTGATCTGGGGTTACAGAGATTAAGAAAATTATACTCACCTTCAAAGCTCAGGCACTCAGGGGAATTCAGTAAAGCAGGGAAAGATCTGACAGATCTTTCAGACAGGGTCATGTGAATGAATGCACTTGCAATCAGATGGCAAAACTGTGATAGCAGAGAGAGGAATCTCAAGTTTCCTGAAAGCTACTAAGCTTAAATCATATCTTCCTCCAGATAAAGATCCAGGATAATTTAAACACCAGGTCCATATGTCCTATGTTTTTTCTTAGGACAGGGCCAGGAAGAAATACTAACATCAAACTTCCAAGATTAACTCATCTTCTACTTTTTCTTTCTCCCCTAGCCTGAGAGAACAAAGCCCCTGTACTAAACCATTTACAACACTGCATTAGAATTAGAAAAGAGCAGATTGCCAGACAGTCTTGGTAAAAAAACCAATGTGAATGTCATCTACATGGAGCAGATTGTTAAAAATCAATCGGCCTGAACTTGTTCACACAGAAAAAACTACATAACAAGAAAAACTAGGCAAGCAAATAGCAGCAAAAGATGCTTAAAATATTTGCACAAAGAAAGGGGTAAAAATCTCTCAAATGATATGCTGTGAATTGTTCTGCTCCCAAGTTTCAGCACTGAGGTACGTTTTACCATTTAAGCAGGAAAAATAATTAGATTTCCAAAGTAATTCTTACATACCTCAGTAACTTTGTACTAATATGTAAGGTCTGGAAATCAAGCTGAGATCTCATGACAGGACTGGTATAAATAGAGGAAATATTTAATTACTATCATGATCAGCTATACTGTTAGGGATAAATCAACAGTGAAACTTCATGAGTTTACTTCCAGTTGTACAACAACTTATATAATGCACCACATATCTATAGCACAAGAGGACAAACCTGCCCTCCTCTCTTTCCTTTTAACAGGGTTAAACTCAAATTGATTTCCCAAATGTCTTGGCTTATGTCATCCACAAAGCATCATCCACAACTCTGATTTTTGAGAAATTGCTCAAGAGTCTATGGAGGTGAAGGAGTATAAGTCCACCTGCACATGAGGGGTAACACCTGGCTCATCCTTACAGGTGTACTCAGAAACAACAGTGACTTTTGCAGAATAATCTGGCCCAATAAGGTGACAGAAATCAAAAATGTTATTGCTGTTTTCTTTCAGCAGTAATAACCAAGCCAGCTCACTGCACCCCAGCAGAGGCTCAAGGGATAAGGCACCCAGGGGAGGCTGGAAGGGAAAGTACATATGAATAAAGTTTAGGAACAAATCTGTGTAACCACTTTCTTTAACAAACTAAAAATTGCATTCAGGTAATAAAATTCCTGTCATTTTTTTTGTCAGGGACTCACTGTCAGCCCTCCAGGCATGAGCCCCTTTCCCACCCTGCAGCATGAGTTATACTGGGTTCCACAGCCCTCCTTCCCTCCTGCTTATGGGACCTAGAGAGAGACAACTCACCTTCTCCAGGGCAAAAACTTTTCATTTCAGCACTTAGGAACCAAACCCATCTTTTTTTCAACTTTGATCTCAAACTGCTTCATAAATCCTAGTCAAACTCAGAAATCATTTCAGAATGATTGAAATTGTATTTCTTTGGGAATTATTTTCTGGGAAGAAATGAAATTAAAAATTAACAGTTCCCCTCTAAATAAAACAGCCCTGTATTCTCTTTCTGACTATGCCACAAGCTTTTTTTGTCTGCTTAGTTATTCAAATTCTCTTTGCCTGATTTGTCTTATTGTTCAGACACTGATCATGATGCTGCTGGTCTCCAAGGGTGCTGCAAAGCTGCATCACTAATATCAGCAGCCTTCGAGACTTTTATATGGAAGATACCATGGAAATGAAAAAATTAAGATTTTGCACTGAGCAGCAATAATGTCTTTTACTCCTTTGACAATGAGGCAGAGAGAAGAATCAAATATACAGAGCCACATTTAATTCCAGATAAACTGAGAAATCAACTGCTCAAAAGAGTGTAACTCTATAATGAATATTTCTGGATTTCATAAACATTCAAATTTTCCTGCTGTCCAAAATTATCATTGCATCAAGCTTTTAACCTTTAGAAATGTAGAAATTTAAATATTTATTTTATGATAACTTTGCATTTGGTGACAACAAGCTACAAATTCATCTTAAATTGTTTAAAATGAGAATTTAACCTAGATTTAACCAGAAATATACATGAGCAGTGATTGCTATGTTTGTTGACAGAGGCCCCACCTAGCAGCTCTACCAGCATACCACGCAAAAATCTGCAGCAGAGGAACCATGATGCTGTGCAGAGCTCTCTGAATCGCCTGTAAGGCGTCATTCAGACCATGAATATTTATGCTTCTTTTTTTTTTCAGATTAATCACCAACAGATGAGATTTTTCCCCCACAGGATGACCCACCCGTTCTGCTGGGGTGGATGGTGCCCTTGGCTGACCACATTCCTCTTGGACAACACCTGACGTCAATCTCCAGGGGCACTGCTCTGCCCCCATAAATGTCAGCCTGGGGAGGCAGCAGGGATGGGGCTGGGCTTGCACACATTGCATGGCTGAGCTGATGCAGGTGCTCATAACTTATTGCAGATGGAGATATAAATTGCTGACATCTCTCCCAGGACCACAGCATTAAGTATGTGTGCACAATACCATATGTAAGAGTTTGAAGGCACAGTGACTTCCTCAGGAGAAGGATTGTTCAGGGAACCGAATGGTGGAATTTTTTTCTTTCATCTGGAGGGAAAGGGCCCAGAGGAGAAGAGTGATGAGATGTTTGTTTATAATTTTTAAGTGAGCTTCTAGAAAAGAACATTGAAACATTTTTGTCCTGGAAAGGAGAGACATTGTGATCTTTATTTTTATCACTTAGTAAGCCAATTGCATGAATACAGGAAGGGATCTTCACTGTGCACCAAGACAATACAGGTGTTGCAGGAGAAGGAAATGTATCTCCTGCCCTCAGTTTAAACCAGGGAGACATTCGGTGGGTTCTACAAGGGCCTAAGTTAAAGTGACATCTATTTAAATTGCAACTGTGTCCTTCCAGTTTGAAATGCAGCAGACTACATAAGCTTCATACAGTTAAACTCAGGAAGATAAAGCACCCACAACTTCAATCTCTGATTTCAGGGAAGAAATTGCAGGGGATTGTGATCATTAGAATATTTTTGTGTGACTGTGGGAATCCCTACAGGCCCCCTTAACCCTCCAAATGCTAAATAGTAAAGAAAGTGTTCAGCTAAGCTGGAAGCAGAGATTTCACCCAGCTGTTTGTGATTTAGGAATGGAGCCATCCTACAAGAAATGTTACCAAATTGTCCACTCAGCTGCCCCCTGAACCCTCTCACTGCATCCTGCCTCCCAAAGCGTGCTGAGTTCTCCAGACACCATCCCACAGGCACAAAGATTAAATCTGCTTTTCTAGGCTAGGCAGCCTCTGTAGCATCACAGGGGTAATGTTGGACTCGATGCAAGAGTGATGCAAGAGCAATGGAAGTTGTTCTACAGTTAACAAATATATTGGCATTTAATCCACCAAACATGGTAAACACTAGTGCAAATATTTTAATAAGCTACTGTGTAGTCATTAAATATTGAAATCTGTTCTTAATTAAGTGCTTGGTTTGACATAATAATCCTCATTCTCAATGCAAGATTTAGCTGCGTTCCAACACAAGGGCAGCAGCGTGACATGATGTGTTGGACCATCTGTGTTTACAATCACTGACTTCTCTAATGTATATATGAAAATGAGGTCAAGCCTGGAACAGGTTGCTTTATTTAGTTGGAAGATAGCTCAGGCTGTTACTAGACACCAAATCCATGACTTTTTAGGAGTCTGACCAATTACAGAAACGAACTGTTCTGTTGAAATAACACTTCTGAAAGTTTTTCACATTTCTTGGAAAATGATGCGGTGCTGGAGAAGTACTTAAATTTATCCTTTATTTTTGCTGCTACAAGTACCTGTCTGTGGCAATGTGTATGCTGAAAATTAGAGGAAAATAGAACAGTCACTGTTTTCAGGATTTTATAAATTGTAAACCATGTACCCTATGGACTTTTATCCCCTCTTTGTTCAACAGAGCTGTACCTTCAAGCAGAATTTAGACAATGTACAATTTCACTTTAAATTTACATTTCTGGTGGTGTTCAACTTTTCAATATCCTCCTACATATATTATTTTTAAACAGAAGAATAATTACTGGCAGATTAATGGAAGATGACATTCAGCTGCACATTACCAAAACCAGCTTTACCATCCCAAGTTTTACTTACCTTGCATTAGTAAGGATATCACTACTGAAAGAGGCCAAACCCATGGATGGGGGAGACATCAGAGCACTGTGAAGTGTTCATGCTCATACCTACAACAAAGCTTGTGAGACCTGCAGCCACAACCCCAGCAGGCTGTGGGAACCCATATGGAAGGCCGGAGCTCCCTCAGTTTCCCGTGGGTTCAAAACACACTGGAAAAAGGTTACAGTCTGAGGGGTCACTTCCTGCAAACATACACACATTACCTACCCTTACAGCTCTTCACCTGAGGGCAGCAAACCTCTCACAAGAACAGCAGATGAATTTGGGAGAGTAGTTTTGAGTGGTTACAAGACTCTCATCCCCACACTGCCCAGGAGCTGCATTTCGTGCTGGGCTAGGGACACCAAGTACTGAGCTTCTGAAATCCAAGTATGAAATACAGAGGTGGGTAACTATTCACTCACAATGTCTGGTGGTTTTTTCTAAGTTCATCAGTGCCTGCAGCCATGTGATAATTTAGTATTCTTTTAGAGAAATGGTTGTGCCTCTAGCTTTCAGAGTTTCAAAATAAATAAAAAAACCCCAACAAACTGTACTAGCTTGTATAGCCAGATGGCAAATAAAATTAAAACAAAGCAACTGAAATGCATTTAGAATCTCTAAATATATTGGGCTTGAATTTTTATCGCTGTGGCTTGCAAAGCACTAACTTCTATAAAAGTATGAAAGGTTGGGATATCCAGGTGGGTCAAGACTTATCTACAGTGACTCCAAAAATTATAACTAGCAAAAGCTGCATTAAATCAAGGTAAGAATACTTAGAAAAATAATGCCAAAATGTGAAAAATTGCAGACATCATTCTTAGTCACCATTTTTCTTTTCTTCTTCCTATGCCTTTGATCTGGAGAGAGGCAATAAAAGTAACATGAGCTATGAAAGGAAAATCATATAAAAGGGAGGCATCAGAGGCCCATTAAACACAATCAGTTACAGGGAATGAAGGACAATACATGAACAAAGAAAAATTTAATTTTAAATTTTTAATCATGATTTTTAAAATAATTTTAGCCTAGTTTCTTCAGAAAAACTCTGTTTTCCTAGAATATTTTTGCCATTTATAGACCTTGTTACACATTCTTTCTCAGTATGCTTTAATACTGCACAAACACTTTTTTTAAGCAATTTCTAGCCCACCAACTACTTGTTCCAAACTAGTAATTATAAAAGGTCTTTTTGCGTTGCTTTGCATTGAACTTCTGACAGTGAAGGATAAAGAAGGAAGTATTTGACAATAGATCCTCAAACTATTGTTTTAGAGTGACCAGGCAGGGATGAAGCTGCTTAACTGACAGCACAAATAATCAAAGTAATGATTTATAGAAAAGATGCTCTACAGATGACAACCAACTTTTCCACTGGAGGAAAGCAAATATTTCCCAGTAAAAAAAGAAAAAAGAGGAGAAAATATTTTATCCAACAACCTCAATTATGCCCACAAATAAGACACTTTAAAATACTTAGAGCAATCAAAACAACCATTTCTATGTAATATTCCTAACCTTAAGTCATATAATCTGCAAATGTAAAGACAAATCTTCCCAGTACCGATATGTGATCAAGAGATTGATATATTGGTCCAAAAAATATGATTTAATATCACAATCATTTCCTTCCTCTAAAGCTCAGAACTATCACTTGTATTGATGAATATAGTTTCTGAGATTCCAGGAACCTCTCTTGTAATTAGCAGTCTGAAACAGCAACCTTTGTTCACATCCATAAGAAGTACTGGGAGTGTGAGAAATCATGCTCAGTTACAAAAGAATTTTGAAACTTACCTAAGAAAAATTAATAGAGGACAAAACCAGGTATGGAGATTCTGATGTGGAACTCACCCTGCAGATCATAAATAAATATTAAAAAAAAGAAACTCCTCCCAAACAAATCAAAAAAGTCTCACTGAGAGTCACCTTTCTCATCTACAAATGTTTTATCCATTAAAAAAATGTAATTTAAATATATATATATACAGGCATGCACATCGGTAATAAAGTGATCACCATAAACACTTAATCTATAGGACAGAATGTAAACGTGCCTCCTGTTGAATTGGAGAACTTCTCCTCCTTAAGGAAAAAAATATGGCACATGGAACCACCACAAAAATATTATTTTTCTTAAACAGTAAAAGCACTGAGTTTTACTCTTCCATTTGCTCATTTTCATAAGCTACATTTAATTACAATGGAACTTGAACTACTTAATAGTTTCTGTTGGATATGACCAGTCTGGGGATTCCCAAGAAGTGGCTGAATAAACACACTCAGTTCAATGTTCATTTTCAGCAGAGTGCAAAGCACATCCCCAAGTATCTTCCCTTGCTCTGTGAACTGCCACAAGCACTGCAGGAGGAACAGGGGAAGCACCTCATCCATACGTTAACAAATGGAAACTGAAGTGCCAACTGCTGAAGAGAAATCAGGAGTTAAAAGGCACTTGTTGTCATTCCCTGCACTCTACAGCACAACACAATTATATCATAGGCACAGTTAATTTCAGGCATCCCTGGTACAGGGTGGCCATCAAACCACATTCACACCAAGTACTAAATTATACAAGGAGACGCCTCAGCACTTTCAATGGCATCATTAGTTGGATAAATGCTGCATAATACAAGCATTACTATTCAAATTTCCCTATAATTTCTAAAATGAAAAGTGATCACTTCAGGTACTTACTTGAAGCAAAAGTTATTATGGTTGGCTGTTAGTATTACTAACACCATCACTGAATATATACATATCACTTTATTTAAAAAAAAATGCATATGTACAGCACAAATCTGGTTTTATTTGTTCTAAATGGTCTTTCTCGTTCAAAAGACAGTTTCCAAACAATCAGCACTTCCTTTGTGATAAATATTTTGAAAAGTGGAGATCCACATCTAGAGTCTGAACTTTTATTTAGTGAACCTAATGAGACTGTTGTCAAAAATGTTAAAGGTAGAAAAATCTGCTTTTTTATAATGCATTGTGACACAAGCATTCTTAAGGAAGGATTGTGTTCCTAGGGACTAAAACTTCAGCTGCAGCAGCATGCTGCTCATGTCTGAGCCCTGAGATTGCTTCCCTATTCCTCCCCTGAGAGTTCCATGGATTTGGTTCAAGCACCATTGAATGTGATGCTGTATTAATTGCCCTGGAGGGTAGCAAGGCCTTTGAACTGTGGCTGTGAGTGATATTTTGCTATAAGACATGTGTCAGCACTTGCCTGGTTAACTCTAGGGCTGGGTTGTACAGCATGCTGGGACCAAGTATCTGGAAAACTACTTTGCATCCTAATCTTACATCTGTTTTCTATCATGCTGTGAGATTGACTGGCCATTCTATCAGAGAAGCATCATTCTGGAATAGACAGTCTAAGTAAAAATATTGCACTGTCAAAGAATATTAAGGATATGCCATCATCTCTTGTAGTTCATAAAACCAGCTGGCAGAAGGAAACTAAATTAATCTAGTGGTGGATGTGCTGTCCTTTCCCCTCTGAGAGGAACAGTCTGGGCCCAGCCTGGTGGAGGAGAAAGTAAAGTTCAAACAGTTCCACAGTCCCACTTGTCTCTGTTTGTGGGTATAAATTTTCTGTCACATATGTCCCAGTCACACAATCACCCATCACATAATCCATTTCCATCAGGATGAGAACATCACCAAGAGGTCACAGCAGAGCTAAAGCAAGGCAGTCATGGACATGCATGAAAGCAAGAATTGTAGGAATATGAGGAATTTTCAGCAAAGCAGAACAATATTCATGGCTAGAGGCATGTACAGAGGATGGAGGGACTTGAACATGTAGTTCAGTCAGCATTAAAATATCAGTTTCCACTTTCAGTGTCTAAATATTTTTTTCTATTTTCTCTACCTTTTCCCTTCCTTTTTTCTTTCTTTTCCTTCCTTCTCTCTCTACTTTTCCTTATTTCTACACACCCCACCCCCCCCACCCCCCCCCCCCCAAACATTTCCCTTCACTTCCTTTCTGGTTTAGTCTATAAGGAATTATCTAAACTAAACAGGAGACTAAAATTGCCCTCTCTATCAAGCTAAACCTCTCTCTCTTTCCACAAAAGAACATGAGCTACATCTTATTGCAATAATAATCTCTGCTAATTGTAATGGCCAGTAGTAATAATTAAACTCTTTAGTCTAGAAAGCTTACCTGGCATTCAAGTGAAAGAAGTAACCATAAATTCACAAAAATGTGATAAAAAGGGTGTCATGTAAAAATCTACATATTGACCTGTAAAGTAGAAATATGTTATATAATTTCTTACCTAAAATAATAAACCTTCTTGAGTAATTTATTTGCTATTCTAAAATATCATTCAAAAGAGAAGACATAGTACTTATACTAAATATTAAAGCATATGTTCTTTTCTTTCTTTTTTATTGTTATCTCTTTAACCCATCACAGCAGAAGGTTTAGGAGAAAGAGATGTTGCTAACTGAAGCTGAAAGTTTAACAAGGATGTCAACTCTAAGATTAAAAAGAGATTTTTTTTAATGCAAGATGAAGTATTTCAGATTTCACGGTCTGACAGAGTGGCATAATAAAGTACAAAGTGTAGCCATAGTCTTTTGATCTGGGACAAAGAGCTGTCCTTCATGCTGCTGGTAATGTGACCTAATGATGGGATAATATTGCTCCAACACCTGCAGCTTCAGCCAGTGGAGAGAGGTGCAACTGCTCAGGATTTAATTCACTATGAGGATAAAGTTGTGACTCTGTGAAACAGTACAAAAATTTGGGTACACTCTTCAGTGGAAAGAGAAAATACCCCCATTACACTTATTAGAGTTGATGGTTAAAGAGGTAAATAATAATCTCTTCTGAAGTAAAATGTCTCGAAGCCTACACTCACCTCCTTTGTTAGGGCCCAGTGAAATTCTTGCAGCTGATGGAGAAAATTCCCATTAAAGCCAACACTGCAGCAGAAGAAATAAACTCCTCAAGAGGAACAAGAGGTTCCTAACACAGGACACAGTGCCACTGCATTCCCTCCCTTTGCCCAGATCCCTGGCTATGGAGGTATTACCTCATATCACCACTCATCTGTTCCCTTCCAGAGTCTGTCTGTATGTGTAAGGACGCTTTTTTATGTCCTAGGATGTTACCTTGTATTTAGTTTCAAAGGTTGAGACTTGCTAGAAGTCTCTAAATCTGAACTGTCAAACAAGAAAGTTTCTGCACTAGGAAGGAGTATAATTTGTAGGGATTTATCAAGATAGCCCATCAGATTGACACTTGACATGTAAATTGAATAGTAAATCTGACAGCTCAAATATTAATGCATCCACCTAGTTCTGTCTTACTCAGTTACTCCTGCAATAGGCGTTCTGAAAGCACCCTTGATATCCATTTCAAATCTGGCTGATTTTTAAAGCTGACATCGTATCAACCCAGTTTATTTAGAACTAGCTGTTTAAAGACAGCTCAGTCTGTGATTATTAATTACTGATTTAAGTGACAAGTCATATTTGGTATTCATATTCCTCATTAACTTTTAATCAGATTTAAAAAAATCCTCAATACATAGAATATATTTGATCATTTCAAATGAATGCATTATGATGCTTTTAGGCCAAAGGATTACACTGAACTGTCCCTCTCTTGTGTTTGTTTGCTCTGCAGGACATGTTTTCTCCCATAATAACTTGAAATCCAAAGGAGCATTGGGTTAACACTTCCAAGTCAAATACTTGCATCTATCCAAAAGAAACAGTTCTGCTGTGCAGCAAACAATAGAACAGGTCCTTGCAAAGCCCTGGGGACATTTACATCTCCCTGTACTGTGAGCTGGGGACTGCAAAAACAGAGACCCTGGAATCCTCCTGGCTGCTGAGAAGTTTCATTTGCTGCTGGGATCTGCAGGAGCTCCTTGCAGGACCAGGTCTGTATTTTGGAACACAGGGCTGCAGAATAAGATTGGAACTCTCTGGTAGGGAGGGATTTCTGGACTCTACGTGGTCTGGATACCTCTGAGTTCTGTTTTTACTGCAGGAGTCCTTTAAAATAGTCAGGCTAAATGTTCTCTGGGAAGAATGGAAACACCACAACTCTTAAATATGCCTTGTAAATAGCAAATTCTAGGCTGAGGGAAGATATAAAGTAGAGTACATGGCTATACTTCTGAATAGGAATGACTCTGGTCTTCTTTAAGAATAGTATTTGTATTTATCATCAGACAGAACCAAAAAAATGTAACTACCACCTTCTTTTCCCAGAAGAGATCTTGAGTTCTGTCTTTAAAAAAAATTGACACCTCAGACTCATTCTTTCGTTTCTCAAATATAATTTCACAGAATAATTATCCAGTAGTCATTTAAGAGATGTAATGATAAATAAAAATATCTCCCACTAATCTCACTAATAACTCTAAAGCCTCTTCCAACCCAATTCATTCCTTTGATTCTATGATTCTAATTGCATGAGACCTTTATTTGCAAGTTTCCTGTTTATTTATTTCGGTTCTCTGATTCATTTCATATCCAGGCCAGACATTATCATAAAAAAATATATTGCTTTTGATTTTAGAAATAAACTCCTTTCCCAGTCCTCCATGTTATTCACCAAATTACTCCATCTGTTCCTCAAGAGATCTTCCTACCCAAAGCAAAGAAATGTAGATAGAAAGGAGAAAAGGAATTTCTTGCCGATCCCATTTTGGTTTACCTTAAAAATAACTGCAAGATACATAAAGAGACAATGCACATGTAGAGAGCAATATTTTAGGGGATCACCACATCTTTCAGACATCATCTAATGCCAGGACACAGGAAAAGAGCAGAAACAAATTTTAGGAATGCTGAAACACAAAGAGGCCCCTGAAAACCTGCTGGCATGAATCAAGGTCTGGCAGATCAGTGTGATCTAGCTCAGGGCAAGCACAAGTCCTCAGAAACAGTAATAGTGAGACACTAAATTTACTAAATTATTTGTGACCAAAAAATTAAGTCACTGGTTCTATAATTACAGCCACAAGATCATTTGTTTCATGTATAAGAACCTCATCCCTTCAATTAAAAAAGATAGATTGCAACTCTTAGATACCACTTTTCTCAGAGAAGAGGATATACTTTCCTCTTTTCTGCAGTAAATATTGGTCATTCTAACAAATACAATAAATATACTCACAAAATAAATGTAATTTTCATCTGCAGCAGATATAAGTATCATTTTACCAGTTACAGTAAATGTTAGCTTCTGGCTTTTAGATCAAGAGCTTTTGATGTTCCCAAACTAAGATTTCAATGTAGCTGGACTCCAAATATTATGTCACCTCAGCTGCTTCCCTTCTCTCACACCTTGCTCCAGTCTAATACTCTCCTGTTTTCTCCAGGAGGTTTCTTTTTCTGCTTGAGTAAATACAAGTATTCATCTGGCAGAACCAAATCGGCTGTGGATTTTTATTCCAGCTAATTCAGTTTAATCTCTCTTAAAGGAAGAAAGGCTGGTGGCAGAGTTTATGTCTTACCACTAAGGCAAACGGGGGTAGGAATACCTCCACCTTTTCAATTATGGCTGTTTGACTCCCCTTTCCCACCACGGTCCCAGGGAAGGGCTTTGCCCCCCTGTGTGCCCAGACCATATGGCTGACAGGAGGGTGATAACTGCTCACAGCAGGCAAGCAGCAGGCTCTGCCCAGAAGACACAGAAAGGAGGAGGCAACAGTAGAAACCCCAAATATCAGCCAAGGAAACAAAATATGGCAACCAGGCTGAAGGCCTCAGGATTGTTATTTAGAAGAATACAGTATCTAAATTAAGTATAAAAATAAAATAATCAATATGTTATAAAAGTGTTGGCAAGAATGAGGTACATCTTAAATTATTTGGCTGGATTGGCAGACAGGAGTAGAATTCTCCTTTTTTTTTTTTTATTATTATTATTATATGGTAAATTCTGATGACAGTGGAAAATATTCTCAAAAAATTGCTCTTTTTTTTTTTTTTTAACATCCATATTTGAAATGATACTCTGTGTGCTGCTACCTCATACCAGGCTGTCCAGCTAGGCCCAGGGAAATATTTTAGGTCTCCTGTAAAATTCTGTCTGAAAGAAGAAATAAAGCATCTTGAATTTCAGGATTTAAGTTATTTTGTGTGTGTGCTTCCAACTTATTAAGAAGTAGAATCAGATTCTGGGCTAAAGGTTCCCAACAACCTTCAGAAAGTGTCTTAATGAAAATATTTGAAGCCTGTCCTACCCTAAACCTTGCCATTGCTGAATGCCACAGAAAGTTAATCCCATGCTTATTTATCTGCATTTTGAAGGTAAACACAGTTGGGACGATTGGGATACTGAAGCAAATATAACTGGTGAGATATTTCTCATGCTTTATCCTGATTTTGTGTCTTGTAAGAATCAAACTCTTTTCCCATCCAATCAAGCTCCATATCTTTTCCTGCTTGAGGTGACACAATAATGTTTAAGAATATATCAGAGTCCCTTACTAATGTTTTCATCTCAACTATTATGTGTTCTGCTAGAAAGACAAGTACTACTTTTCACCACAATTTCTGCTTTTTAACAGTCCATTTAAAACAAATTACTGAGGGATCTTGGGAAGAGCCTGTGACTTTCTGATCATCCCAATCCAGCTCAGTAAAATGCTCAAGATGTGCCTTAGGAGTCAGCCCTGGGGGCTTCTGTGCCTCCTTTGGGTATCAAGGCAAAGGAGGATGGACCTCCCCTGGCCCTGGGGCAATGGAAATGCCCAAAGAAAACACTCATCCGCTTTGCAAAGAGGTGAGCTCTTAAAGATGCACACAAGCTGTAGGTGCCTTTGAAATCCATGGTGGGAATTGGTAACTGCAGAATTTATAAAGTCTAACTCCTTTGTCAGTTGTTATTCTCATTTTCAAAGGTTCAGCATTGCAATGCATTCACCTCAATACAGCACACCTGAAAAACAAGCACAATAAAATGAACACTATCCTTTTAAAGTTGAAAAGTATGGCTTCCTTTTGCTTTCAGGCTGAAGCAAGTACAAGAAAAACACCATTTTGCCAAGTAGTAGAAGAAATTTCAGAGGCAATTTGATTTCACAGGGCTTCTGGACTGTATCTGACTGCCATTGTAAACCTCAAGATTTATGTGTATAAACTGTTTTAAAAGCTGATCTAGTCCCTGTCACTGAAGCACGAATGTTAGGTAATAGATTGGTCCGAGCTAGAGATACCTGTACATTTAATTTATAATTTGTAAAATCCTGTACTTATTTTTTGTATCCAAGATAAATTGATAAGTGAGCTCACTACAAATGCCCATTAATGCAGAATATACAAACTGCCTCTTGTTAAAGGGCACAGGTTCTCACTGCCTGACAAATTACTTCTTCACAGTAGAGATCTCTATGAAACAAGAATTTACACTGAATTTACCTGCAGTGATGTAGGTTAAGGTATGTCTACAATGTAAGCTGTGAGCAAGCTTTGCCTCACCTATGCTGCAAGGCAAAAGCCATAAATTAGCCACTGATTAGATAGAATTAATAGAGCCTGACTGCTTTGCCAAAGACATGAACATGTCTGATCTATTCCACAATGCAGGTACTTGGTCTGAAGCTGACATAAGCAGGGCACAGGACATAAGCAGGGACGGAAAAAGTGATGTGCTGTATATTATGGACACATAACACCCTTCAAGGGCAGCTGTCTAGCAAAATGCAGAGTGTACCAGCACAGGAAACTTGATGGTAGAGCAAGAAAACAATGGTGAAATTAATATCTGGGAAGAGGCTGTCTCATTTATCAATCAACATGTCTTGATATCAGACAAGAAAGTTTAACTAGTGATGACGAGACACTAAAAGACAAGAGTTTCTTAAAAAGAATTAAATCACAGATCATTAAAATAATGAATTATAAAAATTTTGCAGTCAACTTGACAGCTTAGATACAAAATTCTTTACAGAACTGTCTTGGAAAAAACCCTCAAGCTTCTCTTGTGCCATGTACTCCAGAGTTAACAGATACAGAATCAAATGTATCCAAGAAAGAGATTGAGGCAAGCACAGAATCCATTTTTTGAGGATCTAAGAGTAGAATTGGCACTTGAAATGGAAAGAGAAAATGTTTTTAAAATACCATCTTTCTGAGTTTGGAACACTGCCTATGAAAGTTGTGATGTCCTTCACTTTGACTTTCTTACCAAAAGTACATTACTTATGATCAAATGTCAGATTGACATGACCAACTTGTGCTGATCTGCCAATATTACCAGCTTTTCTGATCTGATAAGATGTTCATTTCAAAAATACTTTATCAAAGAAAGATGAAGGTCTCCATGTCCTTTCACCATGTTATTTAACACTGAACATGCCCATGAATTCTTCAATATTGTTTCACTCTAAAGGCTGCTTTGCTCTCAAGATACAAAGATCCCACATTTTTAAAATAGAGATGTTACTTATTTGGTGATTTATATTTTTATTAATTTCAACCTGCTTTTAAAGGAAGAACGGAAATACACAGCTCACAGTAATTGACTTTGTTATTCCTTAAATCATCTTCACATCATTAGTTGGTTTGCAAATATATATGATAATACTGATGAAAGGACTCGACATTTTAAATTATCAATCTACTAGTAATATACTAGAATAAAATTTTGAAGAGGTTCAACTCCCCAGTATAAGAGTCACTTTGCTTCCTTAGTCAAGAGGAGAATGAGTGACCCACACTCACCTCTCCATCCAGTTTAAGCCTAGAGAAGAACATAGTGTTCCCCCAGGATAATGTGATAAAGCAGCTCATCGTGGAGAAGAGACCCTAGAAGATTTCTTTAAAAAGAAAAAGAAAAGAAAAAAAAAAAGGAAAGAAAATAATTTTAAAAAATCATATCCTTGAAAAATGTGAAGTAGAAAAATGTGAACTACAGCCTCTGGGAAATCTACGTGCCTACAAAGTGTGTGGTTCATAACTCAGCAGTAAAAGCCAGAGACAACAGGAAGATAAGTAATTTTAATAAAGACAGCTTTAGAGAGCTCCCATTTCCTCAGCTTCGTTTGCAGCTGGTGCCCATCAGCAGAGCTGAAGGCAAGGATTGTGCCAGCAGGAATCCAGCACTAAACCCAGGGGAGATGAGCTCCAGGCAGGATGAACCCGAGATGTGTTACATGGTGCCGAGCTTGTTTTTAATGGCCCCACCTGTCTTTCCTACCAGCTCTGTGTTCATCAAAAATCATCCAATAAACTACATCTCTACTCCAGAAACTAAACCAGATTTGATTAAAACCAAACAGGAACTCTGTAGTTATTGCAGGGTCTTGTTTACTTTTGTGAGCAGCACCTCCCAGCCTTCCTGGGGAACACAAACCACGAGCTGCTCTTGACGAGCACAGGGTGAAACCTGATCACAACCTGCTTGTGTCCCACTGCATTCTAAATGCAACGTGGAATTCATAAGAGGCACATAGAGAGTAGAGAGAAGCTGTAAATTGCTGCTCTCTGCCAGCAATTTCCACATCTCTCAGGCACAAGCAGCACCATGGCTCCTCTCTTAGCAGGAAGTAATCAACAGCCAGAGAGAAAAGCCATGAAGCATTTTAATCAATGGCATCAGGGCTAATAATTACTGCTGGCTGCTTGCTCTAGGTTTCTAAAGACAGGTGATATAATTTTCTGGAAAAGGCTGAGGGTGCAGGTGTTCAGAAAATATGAATATATTTTTAAGGTACATTCAAATATTTATACCTTTTAAATACATAAATGCAGTCCAAAAACATTATACTTCCAGGACATAAAGTGCCTAATGAAATATGACAAGTACTTACAATGAAAACTCCTCCAATTCAAATACTGATTTTTTTATCAGCTTCTTTATTTTTTGTAAGATCATTTTGATCCTAAATTAATTTTCTTTCAATCATACCAAGTAATTACAGCTTTCCTTTCAAAATTACTTTCCCATGACTATTTCAGTTGATAAAAGAAAAATTTTATGTGTGTATTTTGGGAAAATATTTTTGTACTTCTAATTATTCATAACAATGAAAACAAACTCCCAAATATTTGGATTTAAAAAAAAATAAATACACAAACTCCTTGTTTTGCTACCTCTAATACTCTGAATTATTTATCGTTGCAAAATATAGAACAGCAGCTTAATTTTTTTTTTTACCAGAGACAAAGGCATATTATTCCTCACTACGGAATTGCCAGTAATATTTTTTTTTTTCAAATTTCAGTGTTGCATTGAAAAATTTAAAAGTGCTAAGGCTCTGCTGGCAGAAATCTTGTTATATTCCTTTCCTATCTAAGGACTCAACTAAAAGAGTTCTGCTTCACATAAAGCAATAAATTTTCACAGACCTCACTCTAACATTAATTTGCCATTTTATCAGAAATTAATTACTATGTAATTAGAACGACAGAAAATGCAAATGGGATTTCTTAATACTATCAACAGCTGCTTGAAATGACAGTTATTTGAAAATGCTGGAAAAGTGCTGGGAAAATGCGGGAAATGCTCCTTCACAAACTATGTGGCATTGAATTTGTCAGCTCTCTATCAAAGCCTAGTGAAACTTCTGCTTCTTACATAGGATGCTCTGGAAAACAGATAAAATCAGGCATGTTCAGCCTGACTAACACAGCTCTTTCCCCCAGCTCCTGCTAAGTAAGCAAGGACATGCAAGAGGAGCACGTCTGAAAGAATGCCAGCACTCACTACCCCCTCCGTGTTTGGAAATTATCAGAAATATCTGCCACAGGGAACCACAGAGCTAATGAAAACAAAAATGAATTGAACCTCAAGGATAATGATAGCTCAATGTCTAATTATCTGAGACGAATTTTTGATGATACCTCCTCCGGCCAATTACTTTGCCAGTCACCAAAGAGTGCTTTTGGCAAGGAGGGTTAAACAGAAGGCTGGAAAAATAAGAGAAAATGGGGCTGAAAATGCCCAATCCTTTAGCCACTTCTCTCCCTGGCAGAGGGAGGCTCTGTGAGGGAGTTAAGACATGTTTAAATCAAGGTGAGGGAGAAGAGGATCACCAGCCTGGGAAACCTCCCACAGCATCCAAGGCAAAACCTGGTCTGAGGAGAGAGCTCAGTGACCCACAGCATCAGTGCCACACAGCTGCTCCCCCAGCCCTGCTCAGGGGCTGGGGACAATGCCCTGAGAGCCCAGTGCCCCTGGGAACACCCCACTGGAGACAGCCTCAGGGCTCTGTCCAACAGGGGATGTCCCTGTCCCACCACCCATGACACTGCTCTCAGACTTGGGCCAGAAAAAGATGAAAGGAAATCACTTTGGCTGCTGGTCAGCAATAAAATAAAAAGTAACCATAAAATAGTAGAAACTAGACATATGAAAGACCTTGTACTTCACATATATAAATCAGCACAGCTCCATTAAATTCCTCCTTAACAATCCCAAATGCCAGCACGAACATCAGTCAGAATGTAACTTGCACAGCCCTCCCAGGCATTCAGGAAACCATGTGGCAACAGCATTAGTTCACTCTTAGAAACCTTCTCCTTCTGCTGGAGAAATAGCTGGAAAAAAGTGAAAAGGCGACTGCTGGAAATGACTGATAGAACTTTCACTTTCTTGGATTTAGAAACTTGACTGGTGTAGAATAGCTCTTGTGCACCACAGAATCATTATCCTTGTGTGGGAAGCTGGAAGAAAGGGGAAAGACAGGCAGAGAGAAAAAAAAAAAAAAAAAAAAAAAAAAAAAAAAAAAAAAAAAAACCACCAGATACAGTTTTTCTTCTTTTTGATTTTTCTTCTTCCTTTTTGAATTTTACAAGCTTGCAACAAGCAAAGGCCAGGTTTCTGATCTAGAGCCAGATAGACAATCTTTTTAACCCAAGCCAGCATTCACCATAATGAAAAAAATATCTAGCACAACCTTGTATCTTGTCATTTTCAATAATCCTACTATATCCTACCAGGATTATTTTTTCCTAGGCCATAAATTTGCTCTCACCCAGTTACCCAGCACCTGCTGATCCCCACTTTTTCTGAAGCCTGTCAAAGACAGATTAAGTTACAATTTCTTTTCCCTATTCCGTGAACCAGAAGTACTATTTCCTACCTGCAAAATGCATTTCTCATTCACTCTGAGAAGCTACAGAGACATCTGGTACCTCACTGAGATGTTTATTTTAGACTTTTCTTCAGCAGACAAGAGCAGTACAGCAAAGGAGATGAACATAGGAGATTAAGCTGAGAACACACTAAACAAGCCAGAAAACATCTGAGTATAACTTGTTCCTCTGTGCTGGAAAACACAGATCAGCTGTGTCAGATTTAGATTTGCTTGACTTCAAATAAATTTCTGCAATAACAACAGGTACTTATATTGACATTTCATAGTGTTTGAGATGCTATTCACATTTTGTACACCAGATATAACCAGAGAGTTATGTATTAACCTTTAATACATGGAGCTGGTTACTCATTTGGGAAGCCAACCTGAGCCAGTGTAGCCAGGGTCACCTTGTGACCCTTTAAAGTTACTGAACAAGGACTCCAACACCAAAATAACTCCAGGGACTGTGTCTTCTATTTGGATCTGACTGCAGCCACCACCTGTGCTTGAAGAAATCAGTGCTGCTCTGTACTATGTCTTTTTATCAGCTGTCTTATGCTTCACAGTCTGGCCTTATTATATAAAATAATACAACAGTTTAGGTTGGAAGAGGCCCTGAAGGCCAACACCTTCCTCAAAGCACTAACTTCAGTGTTAGATTGTAACTCTGTTACAGGGCTTGGTGCAGGTGGGTTAAGAGCAGCTCCAAGGATGGTGGGTGAACAGCCTGTTGAGGCTCTGCCCCAGTGTTTGACCACCCTCACTGTAAAAAACAAACATTTCTTATTGCCATCCTTAATAAATACCCCTAGTGACAACAGGACCTAAGGAAGAGCAACAAACCATGTCAAAAGTTTTGAATATTTTTATTATATATGGTAAAGACTCTGCCTGTCAATGGTGGCAGTAGAATGACTTCAGGGTTAGTTTATGTTTGCCCTGCTGTCACTGAGCACAAACACTGTAATTGTGGCAAATTCATGCTCAAGTGTTCATTGAACAGCACTAATGTGGGGCCACCACTCTCCCATTCTCAGCTGGGCTATCCCACACTTCTTTTTAATTCAGTTGCAAGACAAAATTATTTAATTAAAGTTAAGCTTAATAAAAGCCTAATTTTCACCATTAAGCTTCTACAGTTTTCCACATTTTAGAAATTATTTTCACTCTTCTGGCCACGGGCATATGCTAACTTTCCTCAGACAGCAGGCAAAAACTGGATACCATTGGTATGTTTATAATCTAACCTTACACTAACAAGAAAAAGCAAATTAACTATTTGAAAAAGCAGTTATTTGATACAGCTTGATTTGGTTGTGTTTATTTCCAAAGAATCCTTTAAGTAGGGTTGATCCAAGCCAGTGACAAGTACTGCTTTCTGCTGTATACCCAAACTAAAGCTAAATTAACAAACTCTTTCAGTTTGTAATCAGGTTATAAAAATAAAGTGCGTCAAACAGAACCCAACCTGTTTGTTTTGTAGAGTAATGCATGTGCTGTATCCAGACCTTAATTAGACCACATAGTAAGAGACTTTTATAGATGGATTTTTATAGACACTTTTCCAGACATGCTGCGCTCTTGATATTCCTCCCCCAAGCTCCAATCCACACCTTGCTAAATAACTTTTATAGGTCTAATTAAACAGGCTGGTGATTCAGTAGCAATCCTATTAAAACAACAGTACCTGGGCACTGGCATTCTTACTACAGCATCCTTCTTTCTTTCAAGTAGGATTCCATAAAAAGAGCTGCTGGTAAGATCTCAGAGCATTTCTATCTTGCATAATCTGATGACATCTCCAAAACACCACACCTAGTTCTGTGTGAGCTGGATTATCAGCACAGCACCAAAGAGCACCATTAACTCTCCTGCCAGGAGCAGCACCAGCGTGGCTCTGCACCAAGGTAATTATGTGCCTTTCTGCTGCACTCCTCCTCCTTCTGGAACTAGGAGAGAGCAAGCATTATTCATCAGAGGCACCCCCTGAGATCTTTTATGTCTAATATCGTTGAAAGACAAGATAAACCTCCATCATTGAAATGTTGCCTAGAATTTAATAGGAATCTATAAAAATTACCCTCCAAAATAGAAGAATTCAATTGAGAATGTTTTATTTCATTCTATTCTAGTATTATTAAATTTAAGGAACTATTCCATAGAAGGCATGCAGGCCCATAAAAGTTGATAACAGAGCTCCTGTTATTGGAATTGAGGCCACAATTCCCCAAGATGACTCAGAAATCTCAGAGACTGGTTATGATATTCTATTTAGCTCCGCAGGCATTTTCTGTGAAGAATGAAATGCTGGAAAGCCCTCAGAAATTATTACAAAAAGCTGTTCGTGCTCCAGGATTATCACTTTTGTAAGAACTCCCTTCAGTGGCAAATATGCCTGTCACATAAGAGTGTGTGTCTGCTGAGCACTCCCCTGGCACTGCCCAGGTCACACTGGGAGCCATGGAAGAGGAGAGGTGGCTGCTGTCAGTTAGTCCTGTCTGGCCTTCCATCAACATGGAACCTTGGGAATGCACCCTGGAAATCTGATACTATTCCCAAGCTGTTAGTGCACTTCCCACAAGAGGATTGTTCTGAATTCTGTAAAAAATACAAAGCTACCTGCCAGATTTTATTCTCTGTTATATATGGTTGTTTTATTATTTATATGTGTCATTTTTTTACTACTTTAAAGTAATAATTTCAATGCAATGAGAGACTGAAGAAGGCTTCCTTTCATGCTTCCAGCATCATCTTTAAATATGTTGAAGTCATCATCATGCTTATGTAATAAGTTTTTTCCTGAATCAATTTTATCAGAAGTTGAAGTAGTTTGAATAAAATAAAATATTCTTACGCAGAACTACTTCCATATCTAAAAAGGGAATATTGCAATTCAAATTTTAATTAAAAACTACTTGTTTTACAGTGGATGAAACAACAGGCTATTTCTTCACTACCTTTCTGGATATAGCTGATAGATGCTGCAGTCTAGAAATTATTTGGCACTAAGAAAACAAAGTTGAATCGATGATTTTTGTCATTATTCACCCTGAAGTGCGCTATTCCCTAATATTGAGCCAAGAAATAAATAGGTTTAGGAATACACAAATCTCCTGCGAAATCCAACGGTAACCCAAATTTACAATTAGCAACTAAAATTAGAGGGTGGTTTGCAACAGCCCCAAGATCATGAAATAACCTCTCCATTAGAGTTCTATGAGAAAGCTCCAGCCAACACAGGGTTAAGCACTGTGGCAGCAGAACACTTCCTATCAGGGCAATCCACTAAAATAACAATTCCTCTTGTTTCCACCCTGCTTGTAGGGAACCAGCAGGCCTTTTGCTCATTATTATTTACCTCTTTGATCTTCCTCCCCTTGCACCTTCCTGCACTTCCCCTTACAAGCTCTGCAGCTCTTTGGTGGAGGTGTGCATATCAACACCATCTGGCTGCAGGCACGGAAACACCACTCCTGCTCCCCTGAAGACAAGCCTGCTGAGCTAGCCTTGAGCCACTGACATGATTTCCAGCTCAGCACTCGACAAGAGCTCTACCCCAACACCACCACTTACATTTCCTCACAGAAGTGGAGGAGGGAGAAAACCCAAGCTCTCCACGGGATCTGTCATGGCAGGGAATGTGCTTCTCACATTTTATGGACACTGAATTCCAGGCTCAATTATGTGTTAGTACCTCGAGCTCTGCCTGCCAAGCCCAGCTCTGTTTCTGATAAGCAGGCAGCAGTACAATGTGAGGACAAACCACAGGTCTTCTGAGGTGCTTTTTCAGTACTGCCTTTTGCGCAACACAACCATCATGGGAAAGGCTGTGCATCTCAGGAAGCTTGTTGGCAAACCTTGTCCTTTGTTACTATGTTCTACCCAAATATTTAGCCAAGTGAGTAATAATAACCTCTGTTTATCATCTCCACAACCGGTGAGCAATTCCTACTTTACAGCCGTAGCCTTATGACAAAATAACATTAGAAACAGTATTCTTAAACCAGAGCCTGTGCTTGGTTAGTTGATTTCCACAAGCACATATTTATTTGTGTGTCTAAATTTTGGACTTTACAGACTAAATTCAGGACTACCCTGACAAATTAAAGTTAAGGAAATTATATTTATGTATATCCTACTTCTTGGAATTGAAATTGTATTAGCACTGTATGCAATGCTAAATGAAAACTCACTGTGAGCCTTTTGAGTGCAGCTCTTTCTTCAGCTGCCTACCTTTGGCTGTGGAGCTTATGTTCAGAAACTACTCTTCATTAAGCTGCTTTCACTAATTAACCAAACTATTACATTGGTTGATGTGTCATAATCTGTTCAGGTGAAGCTCAGCTCCATGCAGTGCTGCACTCATCAAACCCACACACACAGAGGTCACCTCACCAGGACTGCTCTGCTCTCAGGAGCCCAGAGGGCCCAAGGCTGAAGCTTGGAGAGCCCACTGTGCCCATGCCAGGGGTGTTTTCACTCCAGAGGCTGCACAGGGAATGTGTCTGCATTCAGCCCTCAGCCTGAGACTGCTTTGGGTGGAAATCATCTCCTTCAGAAGAAGATATTTGTTAAGAAAACAAACAAAATATTACAGAGACAACTTGCAATGTACTACCTGGATGTGCATCTTGAGGACAAGATGTTTTTTAAAGAAAAGCAATAAATTCAGCGTTTTGCTCCTCTATGCCCAATTGCCCATGACACAGGAGCATGCTGCACTTGGGCACTAGGTTGGTGTAATTTCAGTCAATAAATTTTGCAGAGCAAAGATCAGCACAGAACTAAAAATTAATCTCCTGCTTCACTCAAATATATCCATAAACATTCCTCTGCCGGTATATATGTAGTAGTGAGCAAAGTAGGACCGAAAATTCCAGACTAGTTAAAACGCTAGCTTACACAATTTGGGTTCCTGAAATTTGATAACCACTAGAAATGCAAATAAACTTCCTCAACCCTAGAATTTTCAAATAAATTGTGTCTAAATTTGCCATTCGTATTCTTCTAAAGCTAGAAAGCTGATACTACACAGGCTTCATAATCATTCCTGAAAAAATATAGACCTGTGCTTAAAATGTGCGAGGCAATGTATCCTAAATTAAAAAAAAGAAAGACATAAAAAGGCTCCACATCAATAATCCTGAAGACAGATATTACTATATTACAATGGACAGAATCAAGCACAACAGACTCCTATAAAAATGCTATAAAATATACTTTTTATTGCAAGCCTAGTCATTGACAGTGAATTTGAATGCTAGCTATGCATAGGTCATATCAATGTTTTTTAATGTCTTGTTTTATACTGGATTTCTGTGATGTTTCAAGGTTCTTACTAATTCTATAAGCACAAAAACATAAGCAGGCGCCAAATTAAATTATCAGGCAACAGGTTTAAAACAAACAAAAGGAAGTACTTTTTCACACAATGAATAATTTAATTGTTGAATTCCTTGCCACAGGATGTTGTGTGTGCCAAAGTCATAGGCCAGTTTAAAAGAAAAAAAAAAGAAAAAAAAACAAAAACAAAAAAAACCACACAAACACAACAAAAAACTAAAAAACCCCCACATAATTTAGACAACAGATTTTCACCAAGGCCTACTATATAAATAAAGCAAATCTTCAGCTCTGGAATTGCCAAAACCACAGAATACAGGAGTTTGGAAGAGTAAATAGGGAGAAGTGTCATTCCATTCTTTATTTAGCTTGCTCCCCCACTCCTGCTAAAAATAACCCCAAAACTTCTCTAAGAGGGTACCACTGGTGGAAGAGGTCATTGGCCCAGCTGGATTTTGGCTAACCTCATGTGGCAAGGATGTTTTTCCTACTCACTAACTCTAGTGAGAATAAAAAAAGTTCCCCCATCATATTCTTCAGATAAGACTTTTGACAAAATCCAGCAAAAGTTTCTGCATTGGCTTTCCTAGTTGTTTTTTTTGTGTCCCTATTATAATGCAAATGCCTGCAAATTTGCAACTGTACAATCCATTCTTTTCAGATCAGACAAGACTTGGATAATCATAGCTTATTAAAAATATTTGTTTATAGTTTCTGCCTCAATTTAACTATAAAGAGGTTGTATATACACTCTGGCCACTGGAGCACAACTGCCTGTCCCCTGCAGCTCGTCATTATGGGATATTGAGCTGCAGGACACACGCTGACATAATGCCAGGGATGGATGGGGCTGTGCTGCTGCCAGCCCTTGCATGTGAATGAGCAGCATTCTGTGGTGCAGGCACCATGCAGCACTGCCACAGGGTGGGATCCACTCCATTCAGAGAAGGGTTTATTTGATATCAAGGAAATACATTGATAATGAAGCACAGGAGTGACATCCACCAATGCAATATATATGCAGTATTCCACATTATCATGCAGGTTGTCTCCCTCCTCCACAGCAGCTCTCCACACTCCTGCACTGGTGCCACGTTTGCTGTGGCAATTGGGAGTTCAGGACGTGATTGGCTTTCAGCTCATTTGAAATTTTTGCAGCAGCAGATGCTGCCATAATTCTTTTTCATGGCTTCACCTTCCCCGTTTTATCTGTGAAGATGACTGTCAAATTTATCTTCTGTTTAGATCATCAGCAACAGAAATCAGATGCTTTTTGAATAAAAGCCAGCTTTTTGAGCTAAGTGAAGCTTGAACATGTTTCAAGCTTGCTTGTTTTATTTTTGTAGCAGAAAACTACGAGTGCACACGTGCTATATCAAATCATGAAGTAGCATAACTCACATTCTCTGAATTTTGTCATGTTTTCATTTTTTTGACAGAATTTTCAAAGCTAGTAATGTTAAAATGCTACGTGGAAGTTCTCCTTCAGAATTAATACCAAGTAAACCAAATACATTTGAATTTACTTCCATTTCTAACCTAAATTAAAGCCCCTTTAATTTTGAATGAGGTTTGGGAGAAGGATCTTTATGCAATCTATATTTAATTCCAATGGATTAAGTTTCAATTTAACTTTCCTAGTACACACATATCAAGAGGTCATAGTTACTTTTTAAAAAGTAATGGACTTTAATAGCTACATTGGGTAATATAGTAATTTTTTTCTAGAATTGTTTTTCCAGAAATAATCTATGTTATAAAATATATTTAATCTGCTACTGAAACAGAAAACTTATATTAGTTTTTAGCCTTTTTGTCAGACACAGGTACTCCAAAATCATGAAACAGCCTATCAAAACAAATCATTTAATTTTTAACAAAATGCTGGTGGAGAATAAGTGGGAAGAAGCTAATTAGAACCAGGAAGGTCTGAATGGAAGAAACTCTTCACAGAATTGTTGAATAAAAGCCAGATAATTTTTTGAGAGAACTGCTGACTAACTCTCCTGACTTTATCAGCAGGATGTATTGTGTGATTCACAGCCATGAAGAACCTCTAGATGAACAAATATTTGAACAAGTTATTTGATTCTGAAACAGTTCCAGGTTACATTACAGGAGGAAAATATATCTATTGTATAAGGTAGAATAAAACATCTTCGCTTATTTTCACATTTAACTAAGTTTTTTGTTAATGTTTTGAAACACCCTAAAATATTGGCACTTCTGGGGCTGATATGGTTGCTAGGTGTTCCTGTTTGCAGATGAGAAGGAATTCTATTTGTAAGGGAAGATCAATCCTTATGGCCTGGTGATACACTACAGAAAATCCACAAGAGATTAAAAAAAAAAAAAAAAAGAGATTACACAAATAAATATGTAATAATTAATGTGTTTAAAAGTCAACACGAGAAAGACCTCATTTAGGAAGAGGATGCTGTGAGGAAAAATGAACCACAAGAGCTCAACCAAGCTCAAACAAGACTGTTTTAGATGTTTATTCCCAGTCTGCTGCTTTGTTCAGATCTTTACCATTTGGGATTGCAAACCAACCAGGTTGGGTGTAATTTAATTCTGATTCACTTGCCCAAGCCATGTCTGCCTTCCAGGGAAAATTTTGCCTGCATTTAAAACACTGATTCATGATGCACTGAAACATTTCACAGATTCAGCAATTCTTCTTCTGTAAAGAGCTTAAAGTGATACAACTGCAGAGTGATACAGCTGGGATTTAGGTCGTTTTTGGTCAAAGCAGGAAAGCCATATGAATACAGCTTTAACTACATGTCTCTGTCCACAGTGAATAAATGGATTCTTCACTCATTCTTCTCAGCACAGTTAAGAAGGGAATATTATAAGTTTTAAAATCTTGCCAATGAATGATGCTGTGTACATTCCCAGAGGAAAATCATCATCTACTCCACATGTTGCAAACTCTATGGGCATTTTTAAAGCCAGATGGACTTCCTGTGATTTAAAACAGTAGAAGTCTCTCAAGAAGAGGCTATAACTCATTCAAAGACACGCTTAGGGTATGATTGTGATTTGAACTTTTCTAAAACTGTAAGTAAGAAAATTAACAGAGAGTTTAAATGAAGAAAAAAAAAAAAAAAAAAAAAAAAAAAAAAAAAAAAAAAAAAAAAAACAGACTTGAAGGAAGAGCAGTGTATCCAAACATGCAGAGTAACACATCAACAAGTTAATGAGATTCTGATTAACAGTCAGAGATGAGGCACCATCACACAAATCTAATGGAAGTTCACACACTGGAGAAAATTTCATCAACTCCTGACCTCAAGAAGAAATTGTCCAGCCTGTCAGCTGGTACAGCATTGCATCTGTAGAAACTGAACAACCTCAGGTTGTCTCTCCTGGACTTGTCTGTGTCAGTGGTGACTCATTTGGAAGATCAGAGGTCAATCAGTTCACTTTGGGTGGCATAAAGTAAAGATAATAAGATTTATTGGAGCCAAACAAATCTGAAGTATGGGGAATCTGAAAGATGTTTGGTTAAAAAAGTAGAAAAAAATAAGACCATCCTATTCTTCTGGATTTCAATATTTTGTTTTCCCAATGGTATTATTACCTATTTTCTGGTCCAGCTACATCCCCACCACTATGGTTTTGAGCAAAAACAACAGCAACAGGAGCATCTGCACAAATGAGTTCATGTTTCTGTATGTGTGCATAAAATCAAGATCCTGAGGACAAAGGGCTATTTTTAGCTGGTTTTCTTAATAAGAACAAAATCTGAAGACGTTTCCCACTTACCTGCAATCTGCAGGGTCTGTAATAGCTTGTCAGCTCTTGCAGATGTGACCTCCTTAGCAAGGTTTTGGTTTACCACCATGCCTGAATAGTGTCAGTGTCAGACATTCCAGCTGATTTTTAGAGGTCCTATGAATGTCAGCCTCTCAGGGAGAGACATGAGAGAAAGAAACATCTCACACATATTTGTAGGACACAAAAATCCTCCAAAAATTCTTCAATATCAGGAAAAAACACTTTAAAGGCTTTCTGTATTCAAGTGGGCAGCTACAGCACAGCTTGCTCTCGCTGTTGAATGTAGACTCTGCAACATTTTACAGTGTGCACACCTTTTAGTCATGTTTTATATGTATGCTATTATTATAGTTTAAACACTGCATGTGAATTTGGCATCTATTAAATGAAGAGAGCATTAGAGAGGCTGGAACCCACTGGTCTTTGGGGAAGCAGCTCTTTATGACACTCCTCTGCAAATGGCCAACTATTGCATTATGGAGCCTTTCTTGAATTCCTGCCAGTGACACTGGATCCTGTAATGGGTTTGTAATGAGGCTAAAATCAACACCTCTAAACTAAATGGGGAGAAGACAAAGGAACTGGGACATGGTGAGAGGAAACAGAGTGAGGACAATGTCATTTAGAAGGTCAGAAGACTGTGCTGTCACAGTGGATAACAAACCCCCCTCATGCCAAACTACTGAGAAGAGCCTTGGGAAGCAGCAGAATTACAGCATGAGGAATTCAGAGGGAACACAGTCTGCCCTCCCATTCAGAGCATGCCTTCCAAAAAATACCTCTCAGAAAAGGTTAGGACGAAAGAAATGGTTTACATTATAGTTATGATGATGATTATGGTTCACCTATTTCACAATCACACTCTTCAAATGGGAAAAGAGGCCTTCTAAGAAGAAAGAATTTCTCAACAAATCTAAGCTCAGTGATGGCTGTCAAACATACTCTTCAGAAGCAGTTTTGTTGCTATAAGGTTTTCAGCTAATAGTATATCAGCCTGCTAGAATTTGCACAAACCCAAACTTTTCTTTGTTAAGAATCATCTTCTCCAGCTGCTTTCGATTGCACCTGAGGTTATGATCTTCTGTTCCCATCCTTGTGCTCAGGAGAATGTATAGAGGAGAGGGCAAAGTTTTCATGCAGCAGGAGAGTTAAATCGCTTCTCACAGGAAATGCCTATTTTTTTTCCAAGAACCATAAACTAGTACTAGATTAAAAAGCAGGATGAAGGCATTCATCACAAACATGTACAATGGTGGTCAACAAAGTCACTGGAGACAAAACCACAGAGAAATCATAATGGAAAGAAATATTGTATACTGACAAAAAAAATCATTGCGCAGGAATGTAGGGATGCTGGTGCAGCGAAGAAAAAGCATTTTAAAAAGAACAGCATTGTTAAAGTCTTGTTTCCACTCATGCCACTGTTTTTGTGGATGGCTGTTTGCAAGTTCTTTAACCCCTCTCCAATTCTCTAGTCCCTGGTTTGTGCAGAGTGGGACAATACTGACCACCCTGGCATTGCACTGGGATCTATGCAATATCACATTAAAGCACTTTCTTTTACCTCAAACTTTTCCCATATCACCATTCTCTACAAAAAAGTCACTTCAAACAGTTTTATTTGGGAAAAAAAAAAAAAAAAAAAAAAAAAAAAAAAAAAAAAAAAAAAAAGCAACAGTTTCAAGTGATTACATTTATAATTTTAATAATGTAAGAGGTTTACAGTAAGACACCATGCAACCAAGAATTCATTACTTTTCCTTTCAGATTTTAATAAAAGTACAGTATGAATTATTTAAACTGCATGAAATTTGTCAAGATAAATTAATTTAGTATGTGTTGTGATGCAGTATATTCTGGCTTTAATTGTGTTTGCTGCTTACTGAGTAGCAATTCAGAAAGCCCAACAATATATTTTCACAGCTATTAAAAACAAGAACATGACAGTGTTGTATCATTTTCCACATTGTTTTCTCAGAGATTTTCTTTACTTATTTTCTGATAAAATTTGAAGTTAGGTTATTGCATTAAAAGAAACAACTCATGAAACAAATTGTGAAAGCAATGAAAGGTTCAGGAGATTTCTCAGACATGTCTTGTAACACAGCTCTAGTCAGCAGCATGCAGGAATAATCCCAGGATGAGCAGCCTTCAGAAGCTGCTGCAAGAAAATGGCAAGATTTAATTTGGTACTATTTAATTCTTATTATAAGGGAAAAACAGAGTCCCAGGGAAGTCAGTAGAAATTTTGACTCTGACATGAGTGAAAGGCTCAATCCTTTGCCCAAACACAGGTGGTGGTGCCATGTGAGATGCCCTGGGGGTCTCCACCCAGCCTCAGCTGGGAGTGCTTGCTTTTCCTGTAGGTTCCTGCTGTACCTGCAGCCTAATGGGGAATCCTTGGATCTCTGGGACACCTCAAATATCACTAAGCACCACTTTTAGATCACTGAACTGAGCCCAGGATTTCTCCATTGCACATCCCAGGCTGATGCTGGCCTTACAGATCCTGTTGCTTGTCTGCTGACAGCCCCAGCCTAACCAATCTGACAACATTCCTGATAAAAAATACACATAAGTTATACATCTTTATATACATTTAAGTATTTTTAATATACCTGCACATTTAAAAGCACTCATCCTTTCATTTCAGCTGTGCTGTCAAGTGTACCAAAGATAACATCCCCTAATGTTGTGCTGGTTTTGCACAGCCTGGTTTTTGGGAGCAGAGGGGCCACAGAGGTGGCTCCTGTGAGAAGCTCCTGGAAGCTTCCACTGTGCCCAGCAGAGACAATCCCTGATGGCTCTGAGGATGGACGTGCTGCTGGCAAAAACTGGGCCAGTTAGAGAGGTTGGTAACACCTCTGTGATGACATATGTAAGAAGAAAATCAAAACAAAGTAACAGGTTTTGCTCAACCAGAGAAATGGAGGAAATGAGAATGTGTGAGGAAAACAACATGGACACCGAGGTCAGTGAAGAAGGAAGGAGAAAACGGGCTCCAGGTGCTGGAGCGGAGATTCCTCTGGAGGCTGTGGTGAGGACCATGGTGAATCAGCTGTGCCCTGCAGCCCCTGGGGATCCACGGGGGATTCAGAGATCACCCACAAACCATGGGGATCCACAGGGGATGCAGAGATCCACTCACAGCCCATGGGGATCCAAAGGGGATGCAGAGATCCATGCACAACCCATAGGGATACACAGAGATTCATGAACAGGGAGGAAGCTCAGGTTAGGAAGAATGAGGCCACAGTATTCCAAAGTCAATTAACACGTGCTATTCTGAACAATGACATCTGAAACTGTCACAATGCTAAAAAGCTAGAATCATATTTTAAAAAATAGGACTTCAATTGTATTATCAGATTTTTCAGAAGTTGAGAATAATACTTGTAGCACATATAATCTTAATATTAAAATAAGATTTGAGCACTACTTGCTGTAACAAGTCTCTAAATAGAATAGTCATGCAGCATTTTCTTGATTGTTCATAAGGCATTGGCTTGTGTTTACTTACAGGCCACACAGTGCAGAAAGACTCACTGAGGTACAATTAGAAATGTCACCACTCTGGCAGAAAAACACTGCACTTCAGCTTTTGCAAGCAGCACACACAAATTTAAAGACGCTGAATCAGGGTCTCTGCTCACTGCATTTGTGTTTATGCCCCACCACCAACCCCCCTTCTCTCATCACCAACCTGAAGAGGCCCCTCCATCATTTCTGGGCAGGAGAGCTCCATGTTCCCCTTGTCCCTGTAGCAAATCCAGCAGCAGAGACCCTCACCAGGGCCAATGCCTCGTGCAGACCCAGCAGCCCTGAACATCCTTGCTGAGCTCTCAGAGTCTGGCTGATGGCTGACGGAAAAGTGACTGGGCTGCTACAGAGGAAATCTTCCTTGCACCTCAGGGAAGAGACCAACACCAAGACAGACACTCTCCTTGTATCTCAACACTCAAGACAAACCCTAAAATTGTACACACCAACATCCAGGTTTAAGAGAGAGATCCTGGAGTTTTCATCAGTAATAAATATCCATACAGTAAGAAAGGAGGGAGGAATATTGCTACACACAAACAGGGTATTTCCTACTGAATTAAAGGTTGGATACAGCAAGATCATATGTCAAACTGCCAGAAAAGGGGAGCATGAACAAACAAAAGTGTGTGATTCAGAACAAATCAGCTTTCTCCAATATACTGGGATGCCACAGAGGGGTGAGCACTGAAATGACTACACTTCCTTGCCAGATACAAGGAAAGGTATGTCAGGAAGTACTTGCACTATAACAACAGAAATAACTTTAACATTTATTTATTTGTTTTGGAGAATCCCCAAGTTCTGCTCCTGGATAGGGAAACAGTAGCCCCAGTACACATTGGTTTATGAGAGGAAAGAGAGGAGAGAATACCATATCAAATTGATACTTCAGGGAGATTTGAAGGAGAATGAACACATATTTGGAAATGGGCCAGGACACTGGGGCTACTCTGCCCTGCCCTACACAAAGAGCCATTGGATTGTTAATAACCATAGGCAATCAGGCCCTTCGTTTTATGTCTCATCAGCCAGACTACACTACATATTCATTTAACTCACACTTGCTTTTAAGTTCTCTCAGCTTCTATTGCTGGTGGGTTTAATTCTGTCTTAACAATAAAGAGCATTCCTTTACTTTTTGTTCACTGGAAATCTGTGGCTGATTCATCCAGCACTACACTGATGAAATTGTAAATTAAGAAATCCTGCACTGACAGAAAAAAAAAAACAGATCAAGAATTTTAATGTGTTCTCAGGTTTTCTTAAGCTAAAAACCTTATTTTCCTCAGTGTCTTGATAAGCTGTGACCAACTTTTTCAGTGTGAGGTGTTGCTCAATTTTCTGTCTCCATTCTTAAACTGCTAATAGACACGGTGTTAAACTAACAGTAAAACCAGCATTTAATGAAGTGCTTCAGGAGAGAAAGTTCTTCTGATGTAGCATGATAAAAGCAAGGTGTAAGTAGTTTTAACAGAAAATGTAAGTCAGGAAGCAGCCTGAAAAAGGCAGCCCAGTTATATGTGCCTTAGGCTTCAAAATTGTTTATTTTTTCTATAGTCTCTATTTGATCAGCAGAGTTGTATTGAAAATGCAAATCTTCAGAAGTGCCTGAAGATTAATCTTGTGGCACTCAGAAGCCTTCCTGTTTCAGCCTTTCTTTAGAAACACATCCATTACATTGTCCAACCCTTACCAAGAAATATTTTCCAAGGGGACATCAATAAGCTCCCTTGCCATGTGTATTTCCACTGTTCTGGGAAGTAAACCTGCACTTTCAAGTATTCAGCTTGAACAACAACCTTCAGAGAGCCTTCTAGGAAAGTTCTACAAAGCTCTAGTTTTAAAGACATCTCCAGTCAGATATACTAAATCTTTGTGGTGCTTTTTGCAAAGAGCACACACGTTCCTGAAGTGTAGCTGACAGACACACACAAAGTCACACATCAGTCAAGGTACCAGCAAAATCACAAGCTTGTTTTAAAAGTCTTGGTGTCAACCAAGTAAAACATAGGCTCCTGGATCACATAACATTAAACACACGAATAAAAAACATTTTAGCGAGGATTCCTTTTGAAATAAGGCTCCTGCTCTTTACAGTCTTGCAATTTCCTTGAGTGGTACATGTCTATTCATCTCACTTGATAATACAGCAAATTTCCAGGTCATGCTAGACTTACCGAAGTTTAATTCTATCACCTTCTTTGTTAGCTCTGGAAGAGGAATAAAGCATGCAGTGACCAGCAAGACTAGACAGCTGAGCAGTGCCACTTCAAAACCTGTATCTATAAAGGTAATATGAGGAGAGAGAACTCAGGTTTCTTAATATTAAAACCAAAAAGGATTTGTAAACTATAAATTTATCTGAATGCAGTTAAGTAATGTTAGCAGTTTCACATCCATCCTGCTCCAACCCCTAACAAATCAGTAGGGCTATAAAAAGATAGAGAGACAGGGTGATAGTTTTTTTAGAGCTGAAGAACCCAGATACACTGTTCCGTGGGAGACACAAGCCTAATTCACACAGACACCATTTCTTCTGCCATCATGGGGCCACTATACATGAATCTCCAAATAACCCACAATCCTGCAAAGCAAGGTGTATGAGCAGCAGTGGGGCCAGCCAATGACAATGTTTCTTCTCTATTCATCTCAAAATTAAATGGGAAAGCCCATTTAACATAGCAAATTACACCAGTTTAGCAAAGGACACAGCTAAAAGGAGACTCCAAAGGCAAGTCAAAGCTGGACAAACACTGTCAGGGCAGCACCACTGGAAGTACAAAGCCTTAGGGGAAAAAAAACATTATAAGAATATTCTTATGCAGTTCTTTCCACATCATTACCTTCCTCTTAGTATAAATTGTACTGTGCTGAACACATCCAGATTTTGCATGATTTTGTAAGTTAAACAATCCTATGTGAATGCAGGACAGGACACAAACCATCTGGAATTGGTGCATATTGCAAGTACACACATTTGAGCAGTAGATCACCAAAACTAAGCATGCTGCAAGAGACCCTTTAGTTTTACTTATACTAATTAAAGGGAGAGGAAGGTGATGCTGTTTCTGTAGACACAGGCTCCTTAGCACATCCCCAGCAGAGGAAAAGCAGCAGGTATCCAAAGCAGCTTCAAAACTGATATATACTGTAAATAAAACCTTTCTGATTGCATCTAAGTGGGCAAGCATTGCAAATTATCTGGAGCAACAACTTCACTCCTGTTATCACCATTCTGAGCTATTTATACTTACACTGATTGTTATCCTGCACTCCTTGCCAAGAAGCATTTTGAGAGCCTGTTAGCCACCATTCCTCATCTCTTCAAGAGCTAGGTCAGATTCTGAATATAAATAAACAGCCCCTTTGTGCCTGAACTTGAAAGAGAAATCAGTCATCTGTATATGATCTGTGTTGAGGAAAAATGTAATTTTTCCCTTTGACAATGTGTGTATGGTTGTTAAGCTATCTTGATTGCCAAGAGAAATTTGTTTTCCACAGAGGCTTCTATAGTTTAAAATGTCACTGTTTTTACCCCTGCCCTTCCTTTTTAAAATTTCTTTTTCAACTGATTTAGAAATTAAGTTGGCTGTCTTCTAAGTAGGAAAAAAAAAAAAAAAGCCAGATTCTTGAAAATTAAAAGTCTGGCACAATCCTATACTAAGAGGCCATTTTATCTTGTCTTCTCTAGAAAGATAGTTTGCAGATTCTGGCAAAGATCCCATTTCCAGTAATAAAAATCCCCAAGGACTTCTGGTACCTAAGACCTCCTCTTCCTGGATCCCAACCACATTACTGTGATTAAACTGTCTAGTTCAGAAAGAACTTTTGTTAATTGTATTTTTTATTGCAAGAGGAAAAGAGCAGAGAAAATATTTGTATATTAAGAGCTGGATAAAATTGTCACTTCTGCACCTGAAGTGACTCTGTGAACTTTAATGTAAGCTCAAAGGTATTTATCCTCCCTACATTCTGCATTGTTACTCTGATCTGAGAAAGGTTTGGTTTAGTGCATGCAGTACAGGTTTGGCTTCCCAGCAAAGCAGTGGAATAAAGCAGATGATAGAGAGCACAGAAATTAGTCAGATACTGTAATCATCCCTAGGTAGGAGTGTCTGCATACAATCACTCGGTGCAAACCACCTGAAACAGTATTTGCTACATTGAAGTGTAAAGCCTGTAGCCTTATCTCACTTAATCTGTGCCTCACAGTGGATAATTCCTCATGCACATCCTCCCCATCCAGCTGCCAACCAGCAGTACAGTGTGCACTGCTCCCTGCCCCTGGAAGGAGGAGGCTTTCCCAGACGCCAAAACTTTGCATTCCATCCATGGAGAGTGCTGACCCCCCTGTGGCTGCAGCCCAGTAAAACCATGACACCAAACTGCTTCCCCTTGCTCAGTGCTGGGCAATAAAGTGTGTGTGAAGAGCTGCCTGCTTGGAGCCCTTTGTGAGCACTGAGCACTTCTGCAGATGGGAGAGGTGGCTGTTCTAAGCCCTTGGGACGTTGCTCTTTCTTTTAACCACAACTCTACTCACTAACAATATAATCTTCCTTTTAGTGTGGGGTGTGCTAATATAAAGCCACTTTGTCAGCATGCTGGTGAGGCTACAATTGAAGTGTATATCAACTCAGTCATTCATAAATCAATGTGTATATTCTTCTTAAGCTCTAATGTCATGTCATCAATGCTCTCTTTATTTTGCACTTATTGATACTAAATTCCAGCATGATTACAAAATCACATTTTTCACTTTATTGCATTTTGAATATTGAAGGGCTTTCCCCTTTATTAAATTACACTATATTACAAGAGTCTGAGAATCTTCTGATGCATGACCAAGTACCTAGTTCCATCTGTTTTGTTTTTCTCATTCATGACAGAGATGATTTTGTTTTAACCAGTACATGTATTTCACTTTAATTCCACTTTATGTCTGTCAGGTTACATCATTTGTGATGTGTGGATACTCTGCTGCAGAGCTTTGCAGAACCATTTAAGTTTAAAGTAAAACCAGCTTTCTGCATAGCTCAGGTGCTCAGAAATGAGATATGGCTACTTAAGTTACCAGTTTAAATTGAGCACATGGCACGAAGCCATATCAAACCTGGCAAGACCAGGCTGGCTAAAAATCCCTCCTGTTTGAAGGCTGCCTGGTAGCCTATATAAAATGAACAAATTTCCTATTTATGCCTTAGAAATGCAGGTGTTTACACAGCCAAAGTTGCTAGCACAATTGGTGGATTGTCAGCAGTCTTAGCCCAAATTCCAGGTGTCTGACTTTGAACTCGAGCACTGCAGAGCAGACCAGGAGAAACTGCTCGGTGTCTCAGAGTTACAAGTGTGAGTTTATTGTCTGTAAGAGAGAAATTAAAAGGCTGTGTAAATGAGAGCAAAACCCCATGGCACAGGGTGCTGTACAAGGCTCATAGGTGCTTAAAGCAGAGAGAATTAAAAACTAACTGAAACTTAATTTAGAAGTCCAATCATCTTCACATAACTTCCAGGAGACACCCATGGAAGAAGAGTCAGATTGCAGTAGGCTGAATCCCTCTGGAAGTCCCCACATATCTCTATGAAGCATCCAGGGAGTGAGCATATATATGGGCCACAATAAATGGACAAACCCTGAGCTTACCTGCTTTACAAATAAATCCCCTAACCTCAAGCTTTCCACATTTAAAAAAAAAAAAAAAAAATTAAAAAACAACAGGCCTTAACATTTTACAAATATTTCTCCCTATGTAGAGAGATGAACTTAAAAATTTCAAAGCTATGGAGAGTCATTGACCCAAACTGTTGCACTGCCTCTGGTGACCTCATTGGTGTGACATTCTTTGATTCCAAGGCTGCCACACAGCAAAACTGCAAAAAAATCCAGGAAAACTTACTAAGACCATCAGGCGAATGCATTTTTTTGAAGTTCACTGATTTCCTTGTGAACATTCCACTATATTAAAAGCTGGTCATTCGGTCTTGTAAATAAAATACAATTATGCCAGTGTTGATCAGGGTCTACTGATATTTTCCACACAGGCAGCACCTCCAGAAGCATGCTAGATGGGGAGCTAAACAACCACTGGTATGGAAAGACATCAGGGAGAAGATGTTTCATCAGTCACTCACCCCAGCTCACCACAGAACAGCAGGTAATCCAAGGGCTTTTCTTAATGACTTACTGTTTACGGCACACAGGCTCAACATACAGGCTAAGAATTATTAGGCTTTGTTTTGATTTCAGGAAAAAGCCAAGCAGACAAAACACAAAACCAAAGCCATTTTGGGTCTCTGTTTTAAGGCTTAAAAGGACATCATTGTACCAAAGAGTCAGGGCAGTTTCTTATTTGCAACAAAGGGTGACTGGGTAGGAAAGCAGACAAGAATAAATCATCTCCATGCACAAAAAACTACCTTCATTTATTTGCAGGATCTAAGCTGAAGCAGTGAAATTCTCATTTCTTCTCCTTTCCTGCCCAGGTGAATGTTTTTACTTGCATGACACTTTGAGGAATTCTCTTTCAACAGCAGGCACCTTCCATTTGTAATGCTGCAGCTACACACATGTCTGTGTCTGAGTGCACATGTAAATCCATTTTTTTTTTCAGTAATGCTGAAGGTAGAGATTGATATAATCATTCTTCTTTCCCTCTAGAGCACTATTAACAGGCAACATATCTTTACACCTCTTCAGAGAGGGCAATTTTGCAGTTGAAGGGCAATAAGAACATCCCACAGCAGCAGAGGAAATCTGTGCATGGCAGAGACTGGATTTGTGTGCACCTCTGGTTCAGAGAATAAATTATAAAACCATAAGTGTGTGAGTTTACAGTGCAGTACCCTTTCTCCCACTTTAAGTTACATTTGGATTAAAGCACTTTAGCTTGAGATGGGATTTCCCAGTAGGACAAGAACAAAAATTAAATACACCTATGCCCCCCATTCCCTCTCTGCTTCTTTCAGCATTTTTGCACCCCTCACTGGAGGAGAAACTGCTATCTCTATAGCACAGCAACTCTGCACTTTCTCAGTTCAGTTGGGCACAGCCATGTGAGAATCAAGTATTAAAATGAGTCACTTAAGACATTACAGACTACGTCTAGCAATATCCAAGGGTCTTAATGCTCTAGATCTTTAACACATTCCCTCCCCACAGAAGAATCATTGTTTAGAGCCCTGCACAAAGATGAACATTGCATCAGAATCAGTATTGCCTGGGATTTTTTTACCAGTATAACAAAGAGTAGATCATGTTCCATTACTCCTGCTATTGAAGGTAATTTTCACAAGTATTTGCTCAGAGATTGTGCTTCCCAGGCATCATTGCAATTTGCTGTGCTAAAGTCATCAGAGGTTGTTGAATCTTGAGTACAGGGTGAAGAAAACAGCAAAAGCCAATTTGCTTTAAGGACAATTCTCTAACAGAAATGTATTTTTTTTTTTTTTTGTTTGGGGTTTTATGCAACTCTGTTTAATGTTTTTCAGCTATCATATGCATGAGCAACATAAATTCAGCATCAGGGTTATTACCCAGGAGATAAAGGTGGGTTGTTTTCCTAAAACGACCATTTCCCAACCCGTTACTCCTTCCTGTAACTCTATAAATAATGAAGGGAATATGGCTGTTTCACAGGAACAACTCACTCTTATCTAGTGCCAGCTAGAGAGGCTTCCACAGCTTACAGCACACCGAGCAGGTGCTGCAAACCAGACTGCTTTGATTTTCTCTGTGTGTGGAAATTTTTGTCTCAAACATACAAACATAAAGTGGCATACACTAAAACTGTAAGTATTGGGTGCCTCCACTTGTAAACTCGTTTTACAGCTGTAAATTAAAGGGCTTTAAAGGCTTTTTACACAGATGATAATAAATTCCATTCACCAAATAATTTTTCCCCTCTCTCCTTTGCAGAACTTTCCCATGTGCTTTCACATGATCCACCTGTTCTCATTATTGTACCTTTGTCCTGTGATAAAGCATTCCTTCGTCACACAATAATTAAATGCCACATTTCTCTCATTCCTCTTGACTAATCAGTAAATCCCTTATAGCAACAAGCCAAACTGCAGCAAATGGATGGCACATTGTGAGGCACACTTCAATATTCTGAACAATATCTGACCACAACGAATTAAGACATTTCCTTTCAGTATGAATTTGCATATGCAAAAGTGTGAAACACCATATATGTGACAAAAAAAAAGTATAAGCTTTTCCTAACTGTGCAATGAGTATGATCCATGAGGTGCAATAAAAACAGTTAAAAACACACACACTTGAAGTACTGAATGTTCAGAATATTGTTCACTCCATGGAATGGTTATATAAATTGGTTTGTGACTGAGGCACAGCATTAAGAACAACAAATGATGAAAATATCCATCAGTTGAGGGTGTTGGCTCCTGCATAAGGCCCATACAGCAGGATGAATTCCAGCATAAGTAAATAGCAAATGAATAAAAATGATTGGCAGAACAAACACTTTGTTTTCTAAAACAATAATTCCTTGCTCTCCATTGTAACATTTCTCTTAAGCACAGCTCAAGGTAGCAGTAAGCTTCCATCTCCCTTCTAGAAAAATATTATTCAGGATTCAGAATGATCTGGATGGTCCTGTGGGTTTAACTGGGAAAGTGATGACTGCACTCTGGTCTATGGGGTAAGGGGAGCACCATCACAGCAGAGCTGTGCCCAGGACTTCTGTGCTGGGAATACCCCTGCACGTGTCCTCCAAGGGATTTCCTTGGAGTATTTTAACATGCAGAAGTGTGCACTTGGTGCTGGTTGTAAGATTGAGCAGGGCTTTGGCCAACTGGACAAATGAAGCAGTTGTGGGTATTTGTGTTACCTACACTGGCTCACATCCCCTTTAACAGTGAAGAGTGTACAGAGATCAGCCAAGCCCTAAATGAAGCCCTAACAGGGTTTGGATTGTGAATTTACTGTTCTACTCCCATGTTCACCTGAGCTCTGGTTCTTCACCATGTCTGGTTTTGGTGCTGTGCTGAACATGTGCAACATCAGAATGCCAGATAAAAATTAAAACAAGCAAACAAAAAACCAAACAAGTGAACTAAAAAACCCAAAACAAACAAAAAAAAAAACCCTCAAAGTCATAGAGAGGAAATTAATCTTTGGGCAGCCTGTCCAGTTTATAGGGTGACTGTGTACATTTCTGCAGGGGCATCCCTGCTGAGGGAGAACACATCTCTGCAGGCAGCTGAACCCCCTTGGCCCCACAGTCGCCTCCACAGCAGGAGCTGGGAACAGGGGCAGGTTTCTGCTATTACTGAGCCCAGCAGCCCACCAGTGATGTCTGATGTTGTCACTGCCTTGCTAAGGGCACGTGCAACCTTTGCACAAAGGAAAAGCAGAACCTTTGCAGACAAAATCCCATTAAACACAGGAGATAAAAGGACAGGTTGTAAATACAGATCTCATTTTTTGAAAGAGGTAGAGTGATACGTTCACACTCGAGCAAGCACGTGAAAGACAACAGCAGTGCACAGACTGTCCAGGTCCCCTGCACAGGAGTTTGCCGGGAAATGATAAATGTATTTGCATAAGCAGTTTTAATTTGCAGTGTTTTAATTGTTGCAATACTTCAGAGGCACAAACTGTTCCAGTTTCAGAAGTTCTAAGCACGAAACACCCCCACACCCTGTGTGACCCTTGTAATCAGTGGGGTTACGGTGGCAGAGGAGAGATCAGAAATGCAGACAGAACATATTTTGTAAGTCTCATTAAGTGAGAACAAATTCTGAAGGCAAGGAAGGGCAGCCTTTTCCAAAAATGCAACAGAAAAGGAAAGCGATGGGTGCAGTTTCAATCACACATTTATAAATGCAAACATCCTCACATTATCTTTACTGCCAACTAAATGATGAGTGTTACACAGTAATACCTATATTTGCTGGAACAGGAAATCAGTAAAACAGTTTTCTGTCAGACATTACATCTGCTAGTGCCTCAGGACACTCAGGCTGACTGATGCTGGTAAGCCTGATGTGTGACAGTCATAGGCAAATTACTTTTTTTTTTTCAGGCTGGTTTATTTTGTTTTAATTGTGTTATGTGCATAAATAAACAGCTTAAATGCTTTCTATCCAAGCAAATAGAGAAGTTCTCCTAAAAAAATGAGAAAGACTGACAGCAAAGGATTTCTCTTACTGGTGGGTGTATCTCCATGGAAGCTTGAATTTTAATTGCCATTGAATGATACAATTATGTCACGTGGCCCTATATATTCATATATTTTTACCTCTACCTTTAAAAACTACTGAGAAATCTGAGCAAACCTCCCTTAACTAAATAAATTGGCAACTATAAGAATAAATATAATTGCTTTGGGAAATTATTCCTAACCCTTAAATTTTAACCATTTTCATTACTTTAATTAATTGTGGGTTTGGACAGTGGATGTCCTGAGAGACTGGTTAGTCAGCTGCTGCTTTGCCTCTAGTCCAGGTCAAGGACTCAACAACTGGCAGGCTGCACTATTGCCTCTCACTAAAAGGTGAGTCTCTAATCACATTTTCTGGCATAAACCGTTGGATTATGAAGAATCTGAGTGATACCAATCCTGCAGCAAGCCTGAGAGAGAATTCAGGCAGCTGTGGAGCTTGGAAGTGCTCTGGGAGCTGAAGTGAAGGGTGTGACATCCTCTGCAGAGGCTACAGACAACTTCAGTCCACAATCTCTCTGCATCCACCACCTTGCCCCTGGGAGAAATAAGATTTCAGCCCCCACAAAAAGAAGTGCAAAAAACCCAGACAGATTTAGAGAGAGATTTGCCATTAGATGGAAGCTGGATGTGGTTCCATTTATCGTTTATCCCTGTTGTGAAATCAGCAAGAAACCGGCAAGTTTATCAAAGTATTTCAAATATTTTCACTTTACAATCAACCTGTGTATTTCATAAATACTAACATCATAATCCCTTCTTAATCTGGCAAGGGGTGGATGTTTTAATCTTGGTGTGCTGAAAGGTAATATTATTGGAGAGTTATTTGCCCATTCCCTGGTGATGGAGTCTGCAGCATTCAGAATTTAACTATGGAAGTGGAATTCTTGCCTTTCAGGGTTTATTTACAGATTTTGCCAGATGAATGTGTAACCTGTGAACTATAATTAGGGATTTCCAGCTGTTACCAGAAAGCCTGGAATGCACAGCTTGGAAGCTTTGAACGTATTTAAAAAGCACTACTCATAATCCTAAAATATTATTAAACTGGCAGGTATGGAATAGCAAATATTTTAATGCATATTAACCCTTTATTCACTAAAATTATAGCACACGTATATTATAGAGTATACATGCAGAGTATACATGCAGACCTTCGAGTCTCTGTGGTGCATTTAAACACAGTTTAATTCAAGTGCTGCCAGCTCAGTATTGCATTTCCATTTTGGCCACTGGACAAAACCAGAAATCCTTGATTTTTTTGTTTGGATTGATTGGAAATAATTTTGTGGAACCTGGGAGAGATAGACTTCTTCCTTTATTTGAGTATTAGCTAGAAAAGCCAGTGCACAGAAGAGGAAACAATCACCTTCACACATTCCTCCATGCACTCCATTAATTATCTGTTTTCTAGAAAATTAACTCAGATTATTTCTTACTCTACTCATTGTAAGAGTTAATTCTCAACGAATTTAGTTTTAAATACAAATTAGAGAGTTTAACATTACCCTAGAACAATATTTTTGAGAATACCCTAACATTTCACTTGTTTTAAGAAAAATTGCCTCAAAAAAACTCAAACACACAACCAAAAGAAAAAAGTTTAGGTCAACTGGAAAAGTCAGTTTTGAATTATGAGACTTTTGGAGAATAAACACATATGAGCATATGCAAAAATGTTCTGATGTTTTGGTTCGTAACGAGTTCATGCCCTATTTGACATAAAACTCCTGAGCTACACCTGAACCACTCCCCACAAAAAGGTCCAGTGAAGGGCCTATTTCTTTAACCATGTACAAAATCTGAAGTTCAGAGAGATTTGAGTTCCACACCTCAGCATTAGTTAGGAGGGTTTTTTTGTCTAAAATTTCAGAGATCACTCAACTTTTTAAAACTACCCAGTCTAAATAACCCTTCAGCTAGAGAAAAGTATATCCTTGGAATAAATGAGAGGAAAATGTAAACATCTTCAGATTAAATAAGACAAAAACATAAACATCATGCTTGTTAAGCGGCAAGTCTGAATAGTTTCCATCATGTCAAACCATGATAGCTTCACTCCAAAATCCAGCCACAGTCCTGATTAATATTTATTTTGAGACCATACACATATGTTCCTGTTTTTGGCCACTTAAGTTTGAGCTATCTAGTTTATTATTTTTTCTTATATGATTTCTAGTCAACAGTTCCAAAGAAACATAAAACAAAAGCAATCAAGAGTTCTTTATAAAAAATACAGACATGTGTAACCTTCTATAAATAATTTTTTCCCCCTTAAATTACTAAGTACAGTAATTCAAGCTTTGGCTGTCTGCCTAAAGCTACAGTTTCCCTAAGTTTGAATTCAAACTTTCATCTATAAAATTGATTGTGCCATTAAAATAAAAGTGACATAGTTACCAACTACTCTCTATAATTAGATACTGTTAGGTGCTTCCTGCTACTTGAAAAACATTCTTCATTTAATATACAGAAAGAGGTAGTGTTGACTAATGAGCTGCTCCATTACTAACTTTTACCAGTTAGTAGTAACAGTTTTATCAGAGCTACAAACACTTTTAAATAGCCAGTTCTTTGTTTTAGGAGCTGGGCTGAAATGTTCCAAATACAGTAAAACTCTGGAGCCTGTGTGCAGTATGGATTCTTTTTTCACCTCCTATAGAGGCTGAAAGAGACAACCTAGACACAAATGGCCACTTGTTCTTGTTACTGATCCCAAAGAATATTCTGAAAGAATGCAGAAATTAATCCAAGTATTCTGGCTTTGTTCCAGCTTGGATAAATACATCCTCTCTACTCTAAACACCCCCTATTTTTCTCCATTCTTTCATTTGATTTTAATAAATTACTTATTTCCCCAGTAATAAAACATTCCTGATAAAGAATGACTGCCATGCTCCTCTCCAGGGTGGTTGCAGAAGGAGCCCTCCCTCCCCAGGGTCAGCTCTGGGGGGACCCCATCCCACCCAGCTGAGCTCCTTCTCCATTAAAATTGCTGAGTAAACATAAGAAAAGGGCTGGGAAGACCAAGTTTGAAACAAAACATTGCATCTCTCTAGGCAGGAAAGGGTTCATTGCCCTAAACCACAGATGGTGTTTGCAGCTCTCACCAGACTTTGAACTTCTTTAACTCGAGGCGGTGGCTACAAGTCCTTTCTCAGCACCAGCTGTGTCAGCAGCAGAGCTGTGCCACCAGCCCATGTCCCATCACAGCTCCCTCCACCCTCTGCCTGCTGCTCCCTCAGGCCTCCCAGCCAAGCTGCTTGAGGGCTCCTTTCAGCCAAAGAAAATCTGATTAGCACCAACAGCTTAATGATAGGTCTTTGCTAACACTAATTCATCCCACACTGGCTGGAACCAGGTTAGGGAGAATGTCACAAGCTGCTGCATACCAGAGGACAGTGTATTCTTCAGGGTGCCAAAGAATACCTGGAGGCTGCTCTCTTCTTTCAGCCTGTCTGCAGCCCAAGAGGGATCTGTGTCTCCAGCAGTGCTGGTCTTTAGCCAAAAACAGGTAAAGCAGGATGCTCTGGTGTCACACAGCCATAAAGGAGAGTTTGTGTGATTGTATTTATCCTGAGATGACCCAGCCACACATAAGGGGACAGAAATAATGAAACATGGGTGTATAAGATCAAGGAACTTATATCAGACAGGCCTTTCAGAAGCTCCCAGCAAATTCTGTTGCTCAAACTGAAGATTTCCTCTGTTGCCAAATCAAATCAATGCTATTAATAACAAGGGAAGTGATTGCTAAGAAAAAGAATCCATGTAACATCCAGTATGCAATAGGGATGCAGTGCACGTAGTTATCCCCCTTTTCTAGAATCTATCCACACATTCAAAAAGTGACTTGTACATCCAGATCCAAATCTTAATCAGTTTCCTGTATTCTACAAGCTGAACAATCCTGGCTGCATGATCTTAGGAGAGACAGAGAGCCTGAGAGGGTTTGAGAGGTACAAGTGTTAGCAGGGTGCAACAAAACAGAGAGGAAGAGAGCTGTCACTCTGCTGCCTTTCCTGACTGAAGTGGTGCTGATACTTTCCTGCCTCTCCAAACCTTGGCATCTACCACCAAGATTCATTGCAATTTGGAGTTGCACTTCCAGCTTGTCAAGTGGCCAGTGTCTCACATGCACTCAAATATTCAGAAAGCTCACAACATGCACAGTGTTATCACTCCAAACAAGACAGCACCCTGAGTTTGTCAGCATTAAGTTCATTTAAGCATCAGTTCAAGGCTAGAAATGTTTAAAGCTTATCCTAGCAAAAGAAGGTTGAATACTGAAAGTGGATCACAAGTTTGGAAACAAGATTGCAAAATAAAAAAGCCAAGCAGAGAACTTAAAAAGACTTAGTCCTGAGTAGCCCCTCCCCATTAATCCTCCATTTTCCTTTTTTTTTTTTTTCTTCAAAACAAACTCCAAAACTCTTGACAAATCTTATCCAGCAACAGCTCTGATAGTACACATTTGCCTTTTCCTTGTGAGCCTGGCTTCTCTCTTTTTTCTTTCAGTACAAGTGAAACATTTGGTGACTGATGCTGGAACCAATTCAAGGCAAATCAAACATTTAGGACATCTCTGGAAGGGAAGACAGATAAAGAGGAGAGGGAGTTAACTTTCAAGACTGTTATTAAAAAAACAATTTTATGAATCCAGTATCATAGGAAATGTTCACTGCATGCACATCCTGTCCCTGACTCAGTTTAAGCTCTCTGCAGGGACCAAACACAGCACATTAATAACGGAGATGACAGAACTGGCATGTACAGTCTTTGTCTGAACTATATTCCCTACTCCCTCCTTGTCAGCTTGGAGGCTTGCAACAAGTGGTCTCTTCATCCATCACCCTCCTTTATATATTCACAAGGCTGGGTCCAGCAAACCAAAAAATATTTCATATATTTCTCTTAACCATGACAGCAGTATCCCAGTTTAAGTAAAGACGTTTCTAGTTTTCTTTTCTCTTTCTCTTTTATATACTTTATCTTTGCACCAATTTTCTATTGTTTCAGTCAAAAAACATTGATTTTTTTTTTTTTCTATTTCTCTGTATGGCTTTATCCAGGCCCAGGGCTTGACTTGCAGTACCAGTGATCATCACTAAATGGATAGTTAATCCAGTCTCTAAACTGGGGTAGCAGTCCAGTTCCTTAACCCCTTGTTACAGAGGACATTATCCATGCTGTCCTAGAAAGAAATCCTCCTATGAAGCCATAAAATCCCCAAGAGCTGCTTCCTAACTTTCACCCCTCACTTTCCCTCAGGGCAGCTGAGAGGTCCTGCCTACCTGAGCTGTTTATTGGCTCTGACCTTCAGAAAAGCTGAGCACCCAGCTATCCTTAACTCCAGTTAACCCTCACCACATTCCTGAGGGAAAGCAGTGATATAACCTCTACTGCACTAACAGGAAGCACAAAGAGAAGGATAACTGCTTTTAGACATTCACAAGGTCTGTGGCAGAGGAGGGATTTCAGTGCCCCCTTTGCAAGACAGGGCTTTTATCTCTTCCAAAACCAGGCAGAACAGCAGCAGGGGAATTTACTTCCTCCCTCCCCATCACCCTCCTGCTTTTCCAATTTTGATAGATAAGAGGGTCACATATTGAGCACTTTTCTAGAAAGCCTTTATTTTGTGGGCAGGAGAAATAAATGGTTCTGTGTCACTTAAGGAAGATGTTACCAACAGTCCAGCAGGTCTATGAATACAGTAATTTCCTACAACCTGTGCCCCTCAATCCAGCTAAAAGCTCCCCAGCCATGCAAAACCTGGGAATACAGATAAATACCACTCCAGCCTCCCTAGATACGTCTTCTTTGCCATCCATTTATCATTTCACAAATAGCAGATCAAGCACACAAGAATCTCACTTTGTATAAAATTTGCCAGCCTCGATACAGACTTATAAGGAAATGTATGAGTCTCCAGGCATCCTGTAGTTATGGCAACTTACCTTAAAAAAAGTAAATGTCCTGTCCCAACTGAGACCATTCATCATTGTACTGAAAAATGTTCTGTTACAGACTTGCATTTGTAGCAGGCTAAGCACTCCCATCAATAGCCCCATAAGCAGTTTTCACACTTGTACTGTCCAATTTAGGTGGAAGTGTTGGTTTCATCTCAATTATTTTCTCTAATCCTCTATTTAATCCTTGCATTCAGGTTTTACTGTAATTTATTCTATTCAAACTCTACCTTTCCTATAAAAGATATTACTTTCCAGCAGGGGCATTTGCAGTGCAGTTTTCTCCTTACATCACAGCAGACCCTTTCTAGAGTGTAAAAATTCCCCAGCAATTTTTCACATTGCTTTAAGAAATGAAAGTAAAAAATCTAAGAAAAGTGTCCTGTGGGTACCACAACTAGATAAAGTGAATTTCCTACCCATTTGTGTCCTTTATCTTTAGCAGTTTCTCCTCTCCTCCACACCTTTTCCATACTCCTCCTGCCTTCTCTTTTGGCTCCCAGAAAAATTTTCAAGAGAGATTTGTAGCTGCTGTTGTCAAACTCAAGTTCCACGTGTGATGTGATGACTGCCCAGCTGCCTGCTGCTTTCTGGGATGGCTCAGATGCAAAGTCATGATCCCTCTGCTTCAGGGGAGGGGGGACATGCAGCAGCCTCTCTGAGCACTGCTTAACACCTCTGAAAACAATATCCCACCATCAAATTTGGCCAAAAATATCCATGAAGGTCCAAAGGTACAGAGAAGTGAAAGAGGGACAGATTGACAGCAGGGCTGCAAGTGTTTGATTTAAAAGCTCATCCCAGCCCCCAGGAAGCATCCAGCCATTAGCTGTCTCTAAAGCCAAGACAACGAGACAGGTCCAATGACATTCCAACACTGTCAGAAGACACAGATTTTAAAAGCAGATGGTCAATCAAAAATGATTGCCCAGATTACAGGAAAGGTCAGAGGATCTGATTGCTGCTCTGCCTGGGGGGTGCCACTCACTTCTCACAGAAGCACAAAGAGCTGTGTCATGAGGGAGCTCCACCTTTAACTCATTTTGAAGCTTTCAAAATTGTCTGATCTCCCACTGCATCTTGGAGACTGCAGCTCTTTCCCACAAGCACACTCTGCCACCCCCAACTAACTGTACTGACAAACACATTCCAGTTGTCATTATAATCCTGCTGGTGGGAAAGGGGAGGGGCAAGACTGTTTTAAAGAAAATCCCTCTTTAAGCTTCACTTAAAGGATTCAAAATTAGTTCTGAGTTATTTTTTAATGTCTCTCTTAATTTCTTCCATCTGAAAAGAATTGCTTGTGATGAACTGAGAAGTGCAAGAACTCCAAGGAAGGTAAATTATAGTCAACACTAACTACTACAACATCCCTAAAACCTCAGTTACCTTTCATGTAAATAATAATGAATAAAAGTCAGCCTTATCAAATCAAGGTCATTGTGTTAATGGTGCATCCACTCCATCCAGACCTTGCAGCCAGGCTGTTTAAGTAGGGTATGATCTGATAGTAGTCCAAAGTGGGTGCCTTCCAACCTTTCTACACACTTACTGTGCTCCTTTTGCCCACACTTCTTCCAGTCACAAGTACCTCACTAAGGCTTTCTGAGGCAGAAATTGAAGTGAGGTAGCAAAGCACAGAGTAGTTTTCAGGTAAAGCAGCAGGACTGAGAGGCATCTTCTTGCAGAAAAGGCAGAGGACAGTATAGTACGGGGAAGAGAAGAAAAATGAGCATATGATTCTTGAAAAACAAAAGAAAAAAGTGAGCATATGATTCCTTAAAAACAAAAGAAAAAATAAATAGAAAAAAATGCTGGAAGTGATGAAAGATTTTTTTTTTTCTTTTTTCTTTTTTTTTTTTTCTTTTTTTCTTTTTTACCTCCACAGAAATAGAGAAAGATGGAACAAAGATGGGACACTAAAAGATCTGGCAAAATTTTCTGGCATTTCCTTCTCTCATAATTTCTGAGCACCACTTTGGAAAAGAATTCGCATTTAAAACTTCCTTTGTTAGACTCTGACAAAGAGTGAAGCATTCCCCCAGACCAATGGGGATGTAAACTTCTCTGAGGTAATGGGGATTTTGTTGGGGCTTGCAATGCTGCCAACAGAGAAGACTTACAAGAAGGGACAGCTTACACTTCCTTAATTCCCCTGCTAAGCAGAACCCTTAATGCTGTTGCCATGCACAACAGAGACAGGTACCTCTGTGCTTAATCCATTGGTTTTATTCTCCCAAAAGGAATTCTCTGCTCCCTGATAGAGCACTAATCTTCCATAATCTTGCAAGATCAGGTTACCTGTTTATGCCCAGAAACTGTCTCTGTCGTTATCCTTTGCTTTCTTTCATGTTTCCTCCCTTTCTGAACAAACCTATTGTTTTGTGTCTGAGCAGGGGCTTACAAGGTATTTTCTCTTTTGAGTGGTACTGACCCAAAGGCACATCATACACACTTCACTCAAAGTCTGAGCAACGTTTAGCATCACTTAGGAAAGGATGGCAATAAAATCTGTCACCCACGGCCAAAAAAAATCCCAAAAATGCAAAAAGAAGACAAACTCCAAATAAAATAAAATTACAAAGAGACAGGGCTCAGCACCTGGAGGGGATCAGCACCTTATATTCACCTGGAGGGGATTTTAAAAAGTACAGCAAGTTTTGAACTGAGGGAGAGGGATGGAACAGAAAATGCAAAGAAAGAGAAGTTCCTTGTAGTGCTAATTTCCCTGACTGCTTAGCACGTTTGGAGGAAGATACAGGGCAAAACCATTTCAAGATCACAGCATTTTGGTGCCATAATGTAGCTCATTTTGTCACCACTACAGATGGCAGGCTGTAATGAGCCCACGTTAATGACTACTATAGATATTCCATACACAGATACGGAATGGAGGAAAACAAATGCTCAGAGCCTTGGCCTCGTTGCAGATTTTGTTACAAGCATGAGGCACAGACCTGCTTTGCTCAAAGATGGACATAAGATTAGTATGTTAAGAGAATTTGTTCCAATTTTTAAATAAAATGAAGGTTTAATAATAGCTTTGGAGCAAACCATTTTCTCACAGATAAAACCAGGTGAAACCCAGATTTATTTTAATTTTTTTTTCTGAGCTGTCACATTCATTTTTGGAAACAATCTGCTCAAAAATAGAGGAGAAACCTAGACAACAAAAAGCTGAAACTCAGAAACAGCCCTGCCTGGATTACCTTTAAGCTGTCAGAGGTGCCCTTTCAGCACATTAACCCCCACAGAAGCCTCACACAAACACACATTTCAGCTACTACAGGCAGAACCCTGAGCACACCCCTAGACCCACCTCCCCAGGCAGCCTCACCCAGGCCCTGCACCCACACCCCTGCCCATACAGCCAGGAACAGGAACAGAACTCAGCCCCAGGCCTGGGCTCACAGTCCCAATCCAGCTGTACCTGCTCCCAGAGGAGCTGCTGCTGCTGCTGCTCAGATCTCCCACCAAAGCCTAGCCCAGCCCAGCCCAGCTGTACCTGCTGCCTTGCTGTCACTGATAATGGCCAGACTGCTGCTGTCACCCCTCTGCTCTGCTCCTCCAGCTCCAGAACATCAATGAAGGTCCCATCTTGAGCTCAAAAGGCTTCTCGATGCCCAAGGGAAGGGAGGGGTGGTGGTCTCAGGCTACCTGGTCTGGAGAATTAAGGCTTGTTGGTGAATTCAGGACATATAAAAACCTGTGAAGGTTAAAAAAAAAAAAAAAAAAAACAAAAACAAAAAAAAAAAAAAAAAAAAACCACCAAAAAACAGTGTGATATCACTCATAGTCTTTCCAAAGAAGGTATTCCAGAATTCCAACCTCTAGTTCATGCAAAACAGAAACCAGCAAACAGACACTGTGTAGGGACCAGGAATTTACTATTCCTTTTGAAAAAAGGGTTCTCATTTCCAGCAAGTCAGGTGAGACACCAGCACAATGCCTCTGACCCAGCAACAGGCAGACAGCCTGATACACCCAAAGGATGTGCAATTGTGCATTTCTCTGCAAAGTGGAGTTCTATTTTCTGCTCATAGGCCATATCAAAGCAAACACTATTCTGCCCAAAGTGGGAGGTGTGTGAAGGCCATCTCATGCTGCCTGGACACAGCATCTCCAAGAGATCTATCACACAGAAGAATCCAATGACATTTAGGTTGACAGCTATGCTTTGGGAGATGAAAGTAATTCTGAAGGACAAGAATTGGTCACACGAAGACCTGGCATTTGGGATTAGTAAATGAAGAGAGATCATTTGAATAAACTACCAGATGGGAAACACACTTGTCATGAAGGTCTCCTTAATTGGCTCCAGCTTGAGGCTAATCTGAAAAAATGGGTTTGGACACAGCAGCAACCTGACCAACAAGAATCAATAGCAGAGACTCAGATAACAGCCCAGGAAACAGCTAAATTAATGTGATGCAGGATTATAAGGGTGTCTGATGTCATAAAACTATAATGGAGAAATTATTGACCTTGTATAATTTCTGCCTGAAGTGGTCATAAAATTCTCATCATTTGTCACAGCTACAGGAACAAAATTAAAACAATATGATAATACAAACTGTTTGAGAAGATTTGTGTCACTATGGAAGTGCATTGCCTTGCTATTTAAGACATCTTCTACCTCCTTCTGTAAATATTTTTACAGAATCATGTTTTTCTTTATCAAGACACAAATTAGGAATGAGTCTTACCTCATTTCCAATATCCTTGCAGTGATGTCAACATTTTAATGTCAGTGGAAACAGTTCTAATTCACTGCTTAACCAGAAGAAAATCTGATGCTTTAACTTTCCAGGAATGGTATCTAAACATTTCCAGCACAGGCAAACAAGCAAGTTTTTTCCAGTGTTACATGAACAAATAACCAATTTTATTTTCTTCTTCCAGTTGCTGCAACTTACTCCCAAAAGACTGATGGACAAACTTCTTACACACTACCTTAAAATCCTCTTGAGGGAACCACTTTTTTCAATCCTAACGTGACATCACTGTGTTTCAAAGAGAACATTGTTCATAGCACACTCTTTTTTCTGCTAAAAAAAAAAAAAAGCTCATGAACCTGAAACCCCACCTTCTGCCTGAAATATTCCCCCAAATATTTATAGTCCCTCCTGCATAATAGGTTTTCTATAAGAGACCCATGTTATACACAAAAAACCCTACACTAATTGGTTTTTATTATCTTAATAATCTTAACATTTCCTCATCTAATAATGGTTAATTTAATGTGCTCCTATAATGTACTCCTAAATTACTAGTTTATAAAACAAACAAACAAAAAACCAGTGCTGATTTCAGGTTTCCACATATTGCATTAATTACCTGAAAATGTCTCCAGGACTTCCTAGAGCAGATTTTCCACAATCTCCTTATAATCCCTGTACAGACATTTTAAACTTACTGTAACTACTCCAAGTTCATCATGCTTGTATTTTACACAAACCTTGTAATTGATATTTGGAAGCAGAGAAAATCTGCAAGTGAAAATATTAGATAAATATTAGAGGGCCTCCTGCTTTTAGCTCACAGATTTTCTATGTGAACAGATGCATTGAGAAGTGGTGCTCCAAAGAGATGCAGACCTGCTCTAGCTTGAACCAGGAGAAGGAAATAAGTAAGCCAAATTATTTTCTTCCTTGCACACAGGTTACCTTCAGGTTCCTGTTTGCTGGTTTGGCCAGATTTACTTGTGAGCCCAGGAGTGAACAAAAATAAATGAAAAATAAATAAATAAGTTGGGAGAATAAAACAATCTTTAAAAATGTCTTCCTATCAGAGCAGAAAGATTATTGTAATCACTAGCAAGAGAGCATGCAAGGAAAATAGCAAGCCACAACCCAAAAGGTATAACTAGAAAATTCATATATTATAAATGAGTTCCTTCCTCTCTGTCCCACCACCAGTGAGAGAGAAGACCAGAAGCTTAATCTGGAGTTTTCTAAAGAAAACTCCACATAAAATCACACAGCTCAGTCTAGTCTGGACATGGACAGTACCTATTAAGAAGCACAATATAATGGGCAGGGTAATTATAATATATCACAGTGCAGCAGAGGGCTGAGGTTTCTCTACATCCCATTTCTCTAGTGGTACCAGAGTCCAGTACTCTCTGACCAGGTTCTTTTAGACATTCCATACTTAGTGGGTGGAATGTTTCATATCAAATTTACTTATTTAAAGATAACTGATGTTGCAGAGGATTTCTTATTTGTCCCACTGGTCTGGCTAATTCTGGGAGATATACTTTTAAAGAATTTAGGATGTTTAGCTAAAACAGAGCCCACCCTCTGGACTCTTGGTGCTGAGGTAAACTCAGCTCACTGAAGCAGCTGGGATCAATCATGTTCTGTGTTATTCCTGAGTTTCACATCACCCTGGCCACCCTCCTCTGAGCTTTCTTTCATTTCCAGGGTGTACCACAGGGTACATACACAGCACCACTGCCTTCTGCACAAGTCAAAAAGAGGAGGAAGGCTGGACAGCTTCCACCCTCTTTCTCAGGAAAGGAACTAAATCATATTGCTTGAAAAGCCACCTGTGTCTGCTTCACCAAAGACAGATCCACAATTTCCAACATTACTGAGAGTTTATCACCCTTTACAGTGAATAGTTCATACAACCAAACCTCAGTGTGTGCCAGCTGCAGACCCAGAAAGGTGCTCTGGACATCAGGGATCCTTCAGTCACACTGTGGCTTAGGCCAGAAATATTTTTTTCACGACCACAAAGAATCCACCTTGGTAAAGTAACTTTTTTAGGGCTGTGACTTTCAGACTTTTTAGGGCTATGCCTGATAGTTTGAGTCTTAATCTGGTTGTGTTAGATTAGCTACATGTTAGATCTTTCCATCTGGATGTTAAGATGTGGATCTGAGCGCAGCAGAAACACTGACTGCTAAATGATCCACCAGAGAATGTGGCCGTGCAGTGGCCAAAGCTTTTGTGCACACCCAGGTGTCACGGGCAAACCTTCCAGCTGTGCAACATCTGTGCAGCAGCAGGAAACTACAGGGGCTTTCTCCACCACACCTTCAAGAGTGTCTTCCCTGTTTGCTCCAGCAGCCCCCAGGGGTGGCTGGCAGCCACTCACCCTGTTCCAAGCTGAAAACAATTGATGAAGGCAAGCAAGGCTGGCAGGTACCCCGGCATTCCCAGGGGAATGTGACCCACGGCCATGGGAGTATCAGTGTAGGTGCTCTCGGGAGGAGTTCCCCTGTAGACAACAGGTCTGATCAGAAGAGTAAGATACTCAGTTGCAAATGTCAACAAATACCTATTTTACACTTGAAAGTCAGTGACAGAACAGTTAGGAAAAAACTCTGTAAACAATTTACTTTGTAACTCGAATTAAAACACTCAGCAGTTTGGGTTTACCGATGTCAGAGGCAGGGTCTGCCCTGTAGCAGCTCCAAGTCAGGTGGGAATGCTCTAATTGTCCTCACCCAGGGCCTGAGCAGTGCCAGGCATGGCCATGAAAGGCTTGTTTTTGTCATTAGCAGTCCCTTGGACTATGACCCCAGAAAAAGTCCTGACAAAGCTTAAATTGTACCACTTACAAGGTAGAATGCAAGATGTAGCTCCTTGTTTCCTCTAATTTTATTAGCCAGGACAATGTCATATTCTCTTGGTTTGATGACCTTCCAGAACCAGCCTGATTTAGGAAAATGTACTAGTTTGCATGAAGGAAGAGAGATTATATTTCTTCCTCCTGTAATAAGTGCAGGAATCATAGTATCGTAGGAGAAAAAACCAAACCAAAAACAACAAACAAAAAACTCCAACCAATAACAACAAAACAGATCAATTTAGAGCAGAATTAAATAAATGAATGCACATTAACATGGCCTGAACAGAAACATTCTTGATCAGCAGCATACAAACACTTGAGTAGAGGGATGTTATATTGATAAAAATAAATACTGAAATGCAATTCTTTTCTATTTCTAGTATACTCCAATTCTCTTCAATCAACAGCTGATTTGAGGCTCTTTCCCCCAGAATGAAAGAAAAAAACAAGAAGAAATTACTGAATCATGGAATCTTAGAAACCAGCAACTGCATACTGGTGAGTCTGTGCCAGCCAAGGCACATAAATACCAACAATTATGTGCCCACCACTGGATTGGTTTCCACATTCTTGGTTTCCTTCTCATTCCCACCCTTCTTCATATTTCTTTATGCTATTGTTATTATTCTCTTAACTGTTAAGGACTTGGTCCAGCTTCTTTGAAAAAGTCACTTTCTGTATCTCCTTCCTTTTTTTTGATCTCACTTTAATTAACTCTTCCTACCTTTGTGACTTTCTTGTACTTTGGTTAATTCCTCTTTTTCAGAAAATTTGATTCCACAATCATTCTTTTCCCTAGAGTTTATCAGCCACAACATTGCACCAAACCAGTTATCTGTAGGACCATAGAATTTAATAGGAGAAACTGAGCTCTGCTTTTTATGTGGTTGGATTGTTTGGGTATGGTCATGTTGTTTTGTTGAGTTTTTTTAATTGCAGACTCACAAGGACACAGAAGCCTATTAAATGCTGTAGAATGACTTGGGAAACCTGTCAAAACATTCACACTGTCTACTAAATCATATAAAGCTGCTTATATCACCTCCTTTCCTATAGTATCTGAGCATCTTTTAATTAATATTACGGCTGTACTTGCAGCATGGCACAGAGCAACCCTGTGTACAGCTGGAGAGATACAGCTCTCTGTGCATTAAAGAAGATGCAACTGCTCTGAGGAATGCAGGGCAGGCTCTTTGCTGCTCTGGGGTTTGTGGCAGTGAATCAGTGACCCTAATTCCAGGTGTGTGTCCCCACTAGCAGCCACCCCCTTTTCTCCTGGTGCTGCCAAGTCACAGGGACAGGCCCTGGAGAGCAGCACACACGGAATGCTCCCAGGGAAGCTGCCTCACCCAGCAGCCCTTACCTGCTTTGCTGGGGAAAAGGGCCAGCCAGGGCTGGCTTTATTCTGTTCCCAGCTGTAACTTCTAATAAAGGTCTCATTTCAACTAAATTTGTTAGCACAGAAATATAGCTCCAAAAAGCATTTCCTGCAGATTTCAGTAGAGTTGAGAAAAGATGGATGTCATGAGACCTGATTCTGAGAAGGGCCATGTCATGGTATCTCCTTATTAGAAAACAGTGATTGCACTAGATCTTTATGAGTGCCAAGCTATAAGGATTCATGCCTCTCAGACACCAAAGGAACTGTAACATATTTGTACAGGAAAATGTTGGATCATATTCCATAAGGAAGGAGGCTTTACTGACGTCAGTACTCAAATAATTGCATGATTGCAATCACTCTCTGAGCAAGTAAACCCTAAAAAATATTAATTCAGAATAATTCAAAATTAAAATTCTAGCTCATGAGAATCTGACAAAATAAAAAAATTTGGCTTGGATTAAAAGTATTTTGTGTCAAGCTGAAAATAAATCTTTATTTTAAGACACTTAAGAGAACACTCTTATTCACATCTAAATTCACAACAAAAGTGGCATTTTGAAATTGTACTTCCATTTGCCTAAAACCATTTGCCTATTTTGACCTCAACTCAGTAACTATTCTCCTTGAACTCCCTTTATCAGCAAAATCCCACTGGTCTTTATTTTTCATACAGGTCTATTTCACAGCATTTGAAAAACATCAGTTCTGAAAAGTGCATTCACTTGTGCCTCACTGGTCATTTTATCCTATAGACTGAGACAAAAAAATCTCCCCAGAACAAAGTATGTAGGGAAAAAACTGCCCAGTTCAACCTTCTCAATTACCAAACAGGAAAACAGAATGGTATCTTAGGATGAGCTTTTCAGTGTGCATCCTTCATCCAGTGCTACCAGTGAGGCTTTAGATCACACAGGGATGGACATTAAAGCCAGCAAAATCTCTCATCTTTATCTCCTGCCTTGTTTTTCTTCCCTCTGTTCACAATAGCAGCCTCCCCAGTGTGGGATAAAGATCTGTCTTGCTCTCTGTGTCCTGGGTTGTTTCTCTCTCTTTTCACACCACAAGCATCCCTTGAGTGGAATAATGCCCTGTAAAAGCTTAATAGTGCATGTGCTACATGTTGTCTATTTGTGTTTTAAATGCCTTCCCTAGTGTGGTAAAATACCCAGTAAAAATCTGTCCTGGCTTTATGGTCTGCATTGTTGTTTTCTGAAACCAGTGTATTCTGCAACTGAGCAGCCTCAGATCCTTGTAAATGTCAGTGTCATACCAACAGCTACTAATACCATGAAAACAGATTCTACCCTGAAATGCTTCTCCTTAATTTCTAGGATAAGAATATTCTGCATAAACCACCACTAGTGATAAGTACCTGAACTGGTAGAGGACTGAGAGACAGGTGCACAAATACTTTGGGGAAATACTCTGAAATAATGTACATATCCAAACCTCATACCTACTCTCATCTCAGTTTCTGAAAATGATGATAAGCAAAAAATTAAACCCCCAATTGTGCTTACTCCACCCAGAGAGCAGGGGACAAAATCAAAGGGTCTGATCTGTGATTTCCATTGCTATCTCCTCCAGCCTGCTGTTCAGAGAACAGAAACACTGAGTGGAAGGTCTGTACACAGATGGCTCTCCCTAATCCAGAGCAGCAGGAAGCCTGGGAAAGGTAGATAATGCAAAAGCATGAACAATATTGGTGCTGCATTCTGCAGAACATGGTACTGAGACCCCAGACAAGCTCAGGTTCACCAAAGCTGCTTAGCCCCTGCTCAGGCAGCTCTCCTATCGTGTCCATTCTGCTCTGCCTTGCCCCATTCTCTCTATCAGCACTATGCATGCTTATTTTCTTTTTAGCTAAAAGCCTTTCATCACCCAAAAGCGTAAAAAACAAGTCGCAGCAATACTGGAGCTTGATGATCATTTTTCAGTTACAGGTTACTGCTTTATATATTTTCTGTGGAAAATCAGCATTTATTCAGAAGTAATTTTCTGGTTTAAACTAACAAGCAATGAGTGTGACAAATACTGCTCTTAGTGATTGTGCATTTTAAGGTAATTTTAGAGTGCATGATCTCTGTGGGAATTGCCAACCACATTTTGCTTCTCACGTATATATAACTTCAAGTCTCAGTGATAAAGCCCCATTAAAGATATCCTACCCTCTTGACTGGGATTTTTATCTTTGCTAATGTATTGCTAGTGGCTCTGATGCAATGTGGATGTCCTTGGATGGATTTAATTGGGCAGAAACCTTTGAAATATGCCACAGGCTAATTCACTTTGAGGGTTAAAACAATGAATCCGTGCAGAAAATAATGTATCAGTGGGTAAAAAGATGAATTAATGGCAATACTGGAAAACCATCTCTACAGCAACCAGAATGGCTGAATTAATGACACATTGGGGTTTTTTAAGGCTGGAGAATTACAGCTGTGATGACACTGTGAGCAGCTCGGCCTCCCCCTTTACTGTACCTTTGTAGACAGGGTAATCCTTTGGCTCCTGGAGAATTTGTTCTCTCTTGATGATCATGCAAGGTTATTCCATTTCCATGATCATCTCCTCCCTTAACCCTTCCTCTCCCTCCTTCCTTTCTGTCTCTCAGGTTCACACACAAGTCATCCACCAAAGTTATACCTGTACACGTGCAGATCAGTAGATTGGAATCAAGAGGGAAAAGCTCTCATTCTTGAAAAAAAAAAAAAAAAAAAAAAAAAAAAAAAAAAAAAAAAAAAGTTTCTTGCAATAAATACATTGGCATAAAAAATTCTTTCTAAGAAATGCTAAGAAATGAGGGACTGAACTGTCCTGTCATGAGCTTGATAAAAAGAGATGAAATGGCTCTTTTCAACCAAGTGAAGAACATCAGGATTACACCGGAGTAACAGTGGAACGATAGCACTGTGTGTTTTTATTTCTTTAATCTACTGACATTGTTCAACAAAGAGGCCTCCTTGTGTGTATCTGACACTGGGATATTTATCTTAATGTACTTTTTTTCTGCAGTGAGAATTTCAGGGGAAAAAATCCTTCAGCTACAGCTTTATCTTCAGTTTCCTAAGTACTTCCTTGATTGATACAAGTGCCATCTTACATCACAGACCCGGGGAGACATTTCCACCAACATGTCTAGTTCTTGAAAGTGCAAGATGAGGCTGTTGAAGACTACAGACATCTGCTAAAGTTATCTGTCACTTCAGTGAAGAACTTGTTTGTTCTATGAATATTGGTTCAAATGTTGTCAAAAGCCCAGACAAACCTCAGGAATCTAAAAGGATGTGATTACCTTGAGGGGTCAAATGGATAAATGTTCATTTACTATACTTTTTTAATCTATTTTTTTCAGTCTGTTGTAGAATGCAAGGGCTTTGCATGGGCGTAAAAGGACATGAGATTCTAAGCTAGTTTGATTTGGGGGATATTTTTCCAATTAGAAAAGCACATTTCCAATTAGAAAAGTACATTCCTTAATGTACCCAGGAATTTGTGCAACCACTTTTGACCAGCACAGAATGACAATCTGAGCTGAACAGAGCTGTAGACAGAATCACCATTCAGGTTCCAGTCCCTGGAAGAAGCTAACAAGAAAGGAGGAAAAAGACATGAAAAAAGCAGCAGAGGCAATGGAGAAAAGAAATGAAAAGAGAGACACCTTCACCTTTAAAGCTGAATTACTTTCTACTACATTCAAACCCTTTCTACCACACATATAATGATGACTTGGCTGTGGATATTTCTATTTCATACACATTTGCTGTAAATGAGAATTAGGCCATTTCAATCATAACCTGCTCACATAACAACTACTCAGGCAAAAGAGCTATTAAAATCAATGGGAGCTTTTGGACCATTTAGAGAATGCAGAACAAAATCTATTATTGTTAGCATTTTCCTAAACTTATGTTGTTACCAGTACTGAAAGGAGTCTTTCACTGTGCAGGGTTTCACAGGGGATAATCTCACCTGTAAAAGGCTGCTATGTTTGGAGCAGAGCAAAATAAGAGGCAAAAGAAATAAATACCCAGAGCTCTCAGGGTGGGAGCAGGGAGCTTGGTCTGGCTGAGGGTTTTTCAGGTACATTTGTGCTGTCACCAACCTCCCTGCACCTGGATCCTCCTCTGCTTTAGGCTGGTTTTGCCTTCTTCAGCATGGAAACAGTATTTGTCTACACTACAAGCAGGCATGAATTGGGAGCATGCATAGAATACCTGAGGCAGCACCTACAGGAAAAGAAGATCGAATGTTAATAACAGAAAAAGAGCCATGGAGAAATGCAACATCCAGAAATTAGTAATTCAGTCACTTCAGACTAGAACTAAAATGCATATTTTTTTTTAAATAGAGAAGGTAATTAAGTAATTACAAGACATTACCAGAGGCATGGTTTTGTTTTTAAGTCACTTAAGTCTTTGAACATTTGAATTTGTTTCCAGGACTCATCCCCATGTACAAATCATTTCAGATGCAATATCACTCAGACTGAAGTGGTAATCTTGATGTCAGAACTCCTAGTTCTGGTATCCTGACTTACATGTCACATCATCAGGTACACATTAAAGATTTTCTCTTACTTCAGAAAGAATGAATTCCTAATGAATTCCTGAGTGAAGTTTCAGAGACCAAGTAAACCAGCACTGTGGATTGACAGTGGCTGACATTTTGTATAACTGTTTGAATTCAGGGTGTTTACACTGCAAACCACCTCAGCAAACCTTCTCATCAGTAGCCTACACCCATACAAGGAAATATCTCATTTATCTTTGCAAACAGATATATGCAAGATTGAAAATCACATTAGAATTGAGAGCAACAAGGCTCAGCAGAGAGAGAATATGAGAATTGTCACTCATTTGAGGTAGGGAAAAAACCATCATTCCCTGCTATTATAAATCCTGCCTGTGTCAAAGCAATGAAACTGTATACCTTGAGCAGAAATGTGAGTTGCTGTGGATCTGCCCCAGGTTAGTGCAGCATGAACAGCTCATTGTCAACGCAGTGAGTGGAGCAGGAGCCGGTAATCTGCAGAGTTTACAGGTGAGGGGCAGCCCTGCCACCTCAAACCAACAAGGTGTGTGCTGTCCTCAGCTCCCAGTTCTTCACAAACACTACCCCACATTCATTTTAGAGCCCTCGTAAATTTGGCCTCAAAACCAGGTTTTCTTTGAGGTCTAAAAGTTGAGTTATTGGCACTCCTTGGGGGAACAGGCTGCTAAACTTCTGCATCAGAGTAATCCAGAGTGTTTTGCATGCTGTTTTCAGAGCAGCCAGTTTGTCTAATGAATGAGATGTGACGTGAGTTCCTAGGGCTCAGGAGAAAGCTGAGGGAGGATTTCCCCATCTCTCTGAAGCCTTAACCCTGCCCAGGCTATTGCAGGTCTGTGTGTAACAAACACCCAGACACACCAATCCATCACCAACCCTTCTGCAAAGCATTAGGAGCCAAAAGCAAGGGAAAGGGCAGGATGACTTGATTTTGAATTCCAAGAATTTTTAAAGAAAATAAAGATTGACACATGAAGCTTTTGCCAGCATAACAGTGTCTGCTGAGGTTCCAAGTGTCTGTGCTGAGAAAAGCCCCATGCAAACACAATGTAAAATGTCCCCAGGGCTATGGCTTGTTTCAGTTCCAGAGCTATACACAAAATAAACTGGCAAATGCACTTTTTTGCTGGTATAACGAAAGTCCAGACTATGTCTGTTTGCCTGTGCAGGCATGTCAGTATTGCTAAAAAACGTTGAAGGTGTTTGAAACTATTTTCAAACACCACAGTGTGAACCTTTGCCACAGCTAGGTCATTGCAGGAACTGAATGAGGACTCAGATTAAAGGAAAAAAAATAGGTTCTCAGCTGCAAACTGCAAATGCTTTGTCACTTATTTGCATACATTAATGTAGAGCAGAACATGTGGGTGCCACCCTAATATAAATGTTTCTTATAAGTTGTAATAACATCGTGATTTTCATATGTAATGCCCTATGCATAAATACTGAATAGTTTCTCCACAGATTCCCAGGCCTGCCCCTGCCAGCCAAGCCGGGCTCTTTCCTTCTCATGCAAATTCTGTATGAAAAGGGTGTGAGCAGAGCAGGGAGCTGCAGGAGAAAGATTCCCCAGGCCAAACTGGAGCTTCATGAACATCTGTGACCAGGCTGGCTTTATGCCTGCAAAGTCATCCTCTCTGCTATTCAGCTGGAGACACGCACTCTGCAAGGGAATGCAGGACCTGCTGTTGGTTCTCTCTCTGGAGCTATTACAATTGACAAGGATGAAGAGTTCAGAGGATTCACAGATAACTCAAATGAGGGAAGTCATCAGATGTGGGGAAGGGCTTTTTTTTTTTTTTCCTAGTTTTTTCTGTTCTAGTAGTAGAACAGAGAGAAAGCAGGCTTTAAAAAATCAGAGTTGTGTAAGCTTTTTGAAGAGGAAGGAGGGAGCCAAAGCTGGCATTACTGCTGCCTCAGGTATTGCACTTCTCTCTAATTGCCAGAGAAACTGTTGTAATCAAATGCCATCAGTCACATTTATGCATTAGATATTTCTAGAGGAGTGAGATGCCCCCTTTCTGGACAGTATAAAAATCAGATTGTGTCTTCATGATAACAGAAATGTCTAAGATCTCTCCCAAACAGCAGATGGACAACTAAACCCTAAGAAAAAAAATTATTAAAACAAAGCTCCATCAAAAGCTTAGTGTTCAGAGCCAAGAGTGATCAGCACTTTAAAAAACCATGAGCAACATTGACTGCATCTGCTCAGAAAGTTCCCAGCACCTCAGACTCGCTCAAGGTTCATGTTAGAGATTTTACCCTGGCTAACTGTTCTAGGATTTAGCAAGATGCATTCTGGTGTGGAGCTCAAAAAGAAACAAATCACATCACTGTGTGAACTCCTCTGAAACTAAATCCTTTGAGTATTGACCATCATTTGAACTCTCTCACCACATAGTTCTTCAGCAAGTAGCTTTTGTTACTAAAGTCACAGTTAAATAGTGTTCCTATTTGTCATTTACACTTCATAGATACAGAGGAGTTATAGATAAAAATCTTTTAGTACTGTATGGCACCCAACCACCATTCACTGGCAGTAATTAAATCCTGCTGTAAAGTGCTACAAATATTTCCCAAAAGCAGGAACAGATGTTTTTTTGCAACCAAGCAATGACGAAAATCTAACAAGCTCCATAAACCAAAGGCATGGGCACTTCAGAGAAATCTTCTTCTATGATTTTGCTACCATGCTGTCTCAATTTGCCAGCAATATTACAGAGATAAAACATGACCATTTTCTAGTATTATTATTCTTCTCTTTAGTAACACAATAAGTGTCAAGGGAACTGTGGAGTAAAAAAAAATAATAATTGTAATAATGAGGCACAATGCTTACAAATTTACAGTTCTATTTCCAAACCATAATAAATTAGCACAATCCCTGAGACTTAGTTACGATTCACAAATCACATCCTCATGTGGCTTTTATAAACTATGATTGTCTAATTAATAGTGCTACTTATAAACATCTCCTGGTTATTCAGTACCCTTTTCTTTTTTGTAGGTATTGAAATTCAATTACAGCACATGAGTTGCTCTAAGAAGGGCCCAAGCTGTGAGACAACCTATTTGAGGGGGGACATTTTGCATTTTCCTGCATTGGGCCTGTTGCAAAGACAACCTTAACCTTTCCTTCAAAATGCCTCACCCTGAAGAATTGCTTTGCAATGAAGCAAACTTCCTCTCCAGTTCCAGAGTGTGTATATTCACTCAGTTGTCATGATAGGCTGTCAGTGGGGTGAGATGAAGAGAGTTGTTTGATCTGCAAGGACGTAAATTGATGTCAGAGATGTTGTGTTCTACCAAGAGTCACGGCAGGAACTGGAGAGCAAGATCTTCAATGGAGCTGGCTTTAATCCAGTGAAATGCAGTTTAAACAAAAAGGGAGAATACAGGGACTGGATTTCTAAGAATGCTCAGCCCCCCTGCGCCAACTGGAGCAGTATTTTTAAAGAAACAGCTCAGATCAGAGATAGGCACCTGTAAAAACAAAGGGTTCTGCTTGGTGTCAAGAATTTATGAAAACTGGGCCACTTGGACTAAATGTCTTAACAGCAGCTAAGCTGCCTACAAAACCTGACACATAAATTACCCAGAAAATATAGTGCCTGCATAGGTTCTTTACTGAAAAGCATGATGACACCAGCTACCACTTATTTAAACTAGTGCATTTCATTATGTCAGGGCAATTGCCACCCTGGTACATATCTTATTAGTGCTTATTTATTATCAGTGTTAAGGAGGTTAACTGCGCTGTTATTTCCTCTGCTACTGGGCTTTATTGCATGTCTGAGGCACAGAGTTCTCACTAAGCTCAGGCAGCAAGAGGAAATAACAGAGGCTGTGGCTTAAAAACAAATATCCTCTAAAGACTACAGCAATCAGGTAGAGAAAAACAAAGCAAATTTCTTCTGAGTAATATCAAGAGACGAAACCTAGAGCATCCACTCTGATGGGATCTAGATGAATAACCTACAAAGGTCATTTATCTAAGAATTTTTTTTTTTTCTGTTGCAGGGTATCTGTGATCTTCACTTGCTTGGCATATTGCCAGTATTCTTCGATTTAACATTATGGGTGGATTTCTATCAGCTGCCATGGAAAGTCATTTCTCATTGCACAAGCAACATTAATTAGTTGCTGCCTGGTCAGAAAAGTTACCTTGTACTAGTGCTGATCTGTCATTGCATGACCTCAAAAGCACTTCCACTACTGATACTCAAAGGCAATTGGAACATGTTTAAAAGCTCTCCCATCGCACCTTCAAACAATTGCCAATGTGATTACAAGGGAAAGTGATATCAATAGGAGGCCATCTTTCAGAATAAAATTAGACAGAAAAAAAATGGTGCACTAGTGTGAGCATTTTTGCATTATCCATCCACTTAACAGCAGCTCTGGTACAAGAAATCAGTATAACAATTAAGTTACCTGCACACAAGTAAAGATGCATTAAATAGACCAAAAACATTTGGAAAATAAGGAGAACAACTACGACGTTAATGAAAAAGCAAACCAACAGCTGCAATTTTCTTTGCATTTCCAAAGAGTTAATGACAAGTGCTACATTTTTAATTCCTTTACATAATGTTGAAATTAGATTAAATTACATAGATTTTTCCAAAAATACATTCTTGAACAGATAGCACAGTCTCATCCTTTCACAAAATAAACCACATATTCATTACACAAAATGATGCTTTATCCTCTCACAGTTTCAAGCCATTCACCTGAGCAGGCTCATGTGCACACAAAACCAAGCAGAACTCCCTTACCCCGGGAGCTCCTGCACTGTGTGAGGTCAAACCTGGTGTTTCTTAAGGGAGGGAAAAATCCCAGCTCTAAACAGGAAAAAGCTTTGCTGTGTGTTATGAGACAGAGATCTTGCAGATTTCTGTGTTTGCTGAGACGTGTGACCCACAAATGGGGAGCAGCCACCTCCATTGCTGCATGTGGCTCCTGCCTGCACAGAAAATTTCCTTTTCAGTGAGACTGGGATGCCCAAGGTGCATTTCAGCCAGCAGTTGATACAATGACTACTTTAGCTGTTGACTTTTACCTAACAAAACATCTGGGAATGTATTATTGGATTTACTACTACACACTCAGATAACACTTTTTAGCTTCACCCCTCTCAGCTTGATTCCCTCAAATGCATGAAAACATATATCCATGCACACATTTTGTATGCAGGTCTGAAAAAGAGCTCTTCGCTTTCAACAATGCTCTCATCGAATCCTAGGAGGAATAAAGACAGGAGCAGGTCTTCGTAGTCTGAGGGTGAGGTACCCACAGCTGGGAAAGACCCAGTGGAGGAGAGGGAGACAGGCAGCTCCAGAGGCATCTGGGGGTCCAGTGTTCCTCCACAGCAGTCCATGGACCCACTCAGCAAAAACAGCTGAAGCAAGGGAAGGAAAGCACACCCTTTACCCTCAGGCAGCACCCAAGCACTTTGCTGAGCCATTTGACTCCATTTGTGTGTTGTTTTGCTGTAGAGCTGCCACTGCGCCAGTGAGTTCAGCCACAGGAGCATACATTTGTCCTCCAAGAAGGTTTTTGTTCCTTTTCCTCTCTAAGGCCCCTGTTGTATTTTGCTTTCTCTTGCCTTGATGCAGCTCTCAGCAGGGCACCGCATTTGTGCCTCCTGCTTGTCTCCCCTCCAGGTGCCTCCTTTCTTTGCCCTTTTCCATTTGGCATCTGCAGGGCTGGTGGACTCAATGTTTCCATTCCTGACCACAGCCAGGTCACCACCTGTGCTGAAGACATCACTTCTGCTTTTCTCTTTTATCTGCATAAGCCAGAGGAGATAGAGACAAAAAATATTGCAGAGATCATTTGGGCAATCCCTCCAGGAGAGATAAGATTGCTCTCGATTGCAGCTTTATTGGCTCTTTAATTAATACCTATAGGATCAATTTTCAAGAATCCCCCACAGCTTCACTTGGGATGTCATTTGAAAGGCTAAAGGCAGTTCAGAATATTTTTTCCTTAATATTCAAATTAGTTCTTTTCCTTTTTGTGTTCATTCTACTGCCCCTAATTATACCGTAGCTTCTATGGTGTGACTGAATCCTTGTTTTCCTTCTATATACATCAATTACATTATTTTGCATTAATTTGCTACTTAGCTGCTATCCTGCTAAGCATGTAATTTTACCAAAACACCTTATGTTTACCTCTATTCAGCAGTCCTTCCAGACCAATTTACTTCTCTGCAATCACTATTTTTTCAGGATATCTTTACAAGACATCCCAAACACAAGTACATGAGGATGCATACAGAGTAATTGAGGCCCCAGGATACCACTGTGAAAGATTGAGGGCTGCTAGTCTGGGGAAAAACCCACAGCATTAAAACCCCAAAGAGTTAAAACCAGACCCAGTCTCTGGTTTATTTGCTCCAGGACATGTTCCAATCAATGCAGCCCCAAACTGTGCTAGCCTTTCTTCCGGTTATATCACACTGCAGATCAAAGCTAATTTTATGGAAGCAATCAATCCCAAGTCTTTTTACTACATCATTTCTTGCTATATCCCTGCCAATTTGGAGCATGCTGAAGAAAGGTTTTGTTCTCATATATCTTAGTTTGCATTTTCCCGTAGTATATTACATTTTATTTTCCGATCAAGAGTTACATCTACCTGTGGAAATAACAGCTTTATCTTGACAAATCAGATTTTGACCATAAACAAAAGTGAAGTGGCTGCATAACGCAAAACCACTCAAGAAATAAAGAAATCTCATAAGAATATGAGATAAACACAAAAATGCTCCATGGATATGAGTATCTGTGATATCTCTGCTTTCTACAATTACTATGGAAATTGAGTTTTATAAGATTTTCTCTCAATGCTTGGGAAAGTAAATCTTAGCTTTCTATACATGATCATTCCCACAGGAATGTGATTAGGAGGGTTATGTTCATCTAGTTAAGAAGCAGAAATAATACCATACACACTGTGGCAATCTGTGCCATAGACCCTTGCAGAGCAGTTGGAAGTCAATTCCTTTGACTGTAGGGCTGATTTTGAAGTGAACAAACAACCTGCTAGGTACGGCAATAGTTAACTGAAGTGTGAGCAAAATTAATGAAACATTTAATCAAATGATTTTAAAATATGAATGACATTTAAAAATCATCAGAGGCTGTATATAAACACAGTGAAGAGCAAGAAAGTGCATAGGAAATATACTTTTCCTGTAGTTTTACATATTTGATTTTGTGGGAGGTTCAGTTGGGCTGCACAAAGTTAAACAACAATCAAGTGAGAAGACTTGTGAGGTATGAAAGGATAAGACTGGTGAATAATAATTTGATCTACTTGATTTGGATGAGAAGCACAAGGTGACACAGATGAGGGGAAAATCCTACTGAAGGTCTGGACAGGCAGCCCCACAGGGAGATTTCTTTCTAACCACAGGGGATGCCGAGCCTGCTGCCTTCATGCAGAGGAGCACAGCGATGCTCAGCAGCTTGTGTCAGATCCCTGGCATTGCAGGCACCTTGTAACTCTCTCCCTTTGATTTTGCCCCCTGCCTGGGCTATAGGAGCAGGGCTGGACCCACCCTGGGTGAAGGCAGCTCAAACTTGTATGTAAATACAGGGCCCAGGTTTCCAGGTTTTTCCTGTGCCTGTTCTCTGCTTGCCTCAACAAGCTGGTGGACTTCACAGGTTGCTTGCTGCATACAGCTGCTATGCAGCAGCTGAAATCCTGTTTCATAGCATAAACCACCCCACCCCCCCCACCCCCCCCCCCCCAGGCTCCCCCCAAACAATCTGGGATAATGCAATAGAAAAACAAATCTGGAAGCAAATGGTTCTGCTGGATTCAAGGCTTTTTTCTTTCAACAGAAGCAGCCCAGCTGGATCCCAACTCTCAGCCTATGGACAGTGGGATCATGTTACCATTTTTCTCCTTTTCTGCTCAAAAAGGACACTGGATACACAGAATGTATCCCTGAAGCCATTATGGATACTATAAGCTGTAATGGAATACCATTCCTGCAACATCTCAAAAGGGACATGAGATACCCCTTGCTTGCCATTCTTAGGTGACCATTGTTAAATAATGTATAGACAAATGGCTGGGTTACCACACAACAGGGAAAATACCCTTTTCTCTGACTTCCAGTGTTACCTCAGTGAAATGCTCATTGACCTTTTTTATTCAGGTGCCTTTAGAAGGTGTCTGAACTCTCCTATCTAGAAAAGACTGCACCAGTGTCCTCTGGAATAGAAGCTCCCAAACTGGGGTAATACAGTCTGTAATGGACTTGTGCCTATGTTCAATATGCACCCTGCAATTTTGTGTCTTGCAGCCTCACAAGAGCACTTTGCATTGCCATCCTGGTGATTCCAGGTTGGATTTTCATTTCCCCTTCCCCATGTCAGATGGAGGTGCCAAATCTGCTTGGAGATAAAAATCAAAACCACATTCTCAGCTCATTCAGCCTTCAAAGACCAGTGTACCCCACTGTGAGGCCAAATTGGCAGGGGCTGTAGGAAAAGGCCTGGCAGGATGAGGAACACCCTGCTCATAACAATCCAGCCTCTGCCTGTTGCTGCAGCACAAAGAACAGCCCAGGAAAACCGAAGCAGCTCTCTCATTTCATGCCGTGCCTTGCTCTGTGCAATACAGAGCTGAGGAAATCATTGTTTGGGAGCCCAGCTGATAGCACACAGATTAATCACATGGGTGTGCAAGAAAATAAATAGGTGCATAAATACTTCAGCTATGCTGTGCATTTCCCAATGCGGACTTCCCTCACTTTAATGCTGACAAGCTTCTGATTTTTTTATTTTTAATTATGAACTGAAATCCCTTTTGCTAACAGTTATAAATATAACAAACAGTCTGCTGTTTGACTTCAAATTCCATATCACTCATGCAAGTTGTAACTTTAGTCAGCTTAGTATCTCTGAAATGAAATATTTGCCGGCAGGAAAATGAAAGGTTATCTCATATTAAATAAACACATAGTGATATGACTTGTTAGTGAAAATTCCAGCCAGATGACTAGTGTTAATCTTGTAATACCATTAAACAAATTTACAGTCAGGAAGAGTTTCTCAGCCTATTCCAAACAGTAAAAATGCAGAAGGAAAGATATCCTTGCCCTTAAAGAACAGGTTTGTGGTCCTGAAGACCTGACTTCTGTTCCTGACTTTGTCACATACTGTCTGGATGACCTTTAATAAAATAACTACCTCTCAGTGACCCTCAATTCCTACTTTGTAAACTGGGAATAGTGAAACATTCCCTCTTTTCTAAATAGATGAGAGTTTCTTTGGTAGGCCATAACTGACATGTTAAATAACACAAGGGGAGCCTCAAAGAAAGACTGAGATCTTCACACGTCTTATCAGAACTAACCTATAAAAATAGCAAGAAAATTATCACTTTTTCCATCTGGGGTGGAGGGGCTGTTAATTGTGGAAATTAGTGACCCTTTTCTCATTTGATGCACTCCCAAATGTCAGTGTCTCAGACAGACTGATCCCTTCAGCTGCTGTGGTGTTTGCTTCTGCCCTGCTCTGAGAACCAGCCTTCCTTCTCTTTTCCCTGCCCTCCCCTCAGGTCCGTCACCTCTGTCTCCTTCACTCTATTCTCAAGATTGTCAAGGCTACAAGAGGTTCCCATTTGAGCACCTCTGACACGCTCGAGTCATGAAAAGAGGATGTCTGCCTTCTGCAGAGAAGCAGATAATCTATCATTTTTCTTAGGACAGCAGTTTCATAAGAACTTGCTTTAACACACCTTGTCAGCTACTGGGATCAACAAATCTGTGTGAGGGAAATTCTGTTACCAAAAATATCTCAGAAAATCTGACTGGCATCCTTTTTTTTTTTTTTTTTTTTTTTTATTTAAGGGGGAGGAACAGAAAACCTAGCCAAACCCTTTGCTTACTTGACAGACATGCTGAAGGAAAGAAAAAATGTCTCCAAAAATGAAGTTCTGTTGAAAGGCAGTACAACACCTCACAGCTCCAGCAAGTGGCAATAGGCAGTGTGCAGGAAAACAAGCTTGTCTTGAATTCATGAATTGACAAGCTGGTTTCTTACAATAATTATGAATCATCATAAACTTTAAACTTCCAACTCATTATACGTTATTAACTGCTTATTCAGCTCTTCTCTTTCTTGTCTTTTGTCTCTTGGAAGAAATGGGAAGATGTTTCAGGGTTCCCTTGGAATCTCTGTCTCATGGTTGATTACTCCAGTGCTATTCCCAGGAGCATTTAGTTACCATCTCAAACAGGGCTATTACTCTAATTTAGAAGAGTATTAACAATTCTTTTAATCTGTCTATGCTGAAAAAAAAATGTGTCCAGATAGCAACTGCACAAACTGATAAGGAAGTTTTTATAGCAGAAATATGCTTTCATATCTATTCTTCTATTCTGAGCTTTTGAGGGCAGGGCAAACCATGGCTTTGTTATAGTCTTAAAATAGGAAATATAATATTTACTAAGCAAAGGTAAGCCTTCCTGGGACTACATACTGTTAATCATCAAACCTCACCCTTATTCCAGAGAACCAACGTCACAGAGGAGTTTAGGTTCTGTTTTAGTCACAGCAAGGCATGATCAGGGTCAGGAGCCCTCCCAGGGCCTCAGCAGCATCCATGATCTAAGCACCACCTAAGTCAGTAAAGTGTACAAACACAAGTAAACAAAAGCTGTTCTTTTTACTACAAGTGAATGTATTTTCTTTAGAGGATAACTACTTATAAACTGAAGGTTAGAGAATAACTACTTACAGGCTGAAGTTAGAGTCTATAATTTTTGTATTTTAAAAAAACTTGTCACAACAGGTATGCTCACAAAAATTTATTTCTTGCCAGTGAAGTCAAGCAAGTAAAGAAATATTTTCCCGTAATTTCAGAGAAGACAAGCTAGTCCTAAGACCCAGATATTACATAAGTTTACAGCATCTAACTCCAAAAGGATTGAAATTTGAGTGAGGTTCCTAAAAAACATAGAGGCACCCAACAGAAAGGGCTCACAGATCTCAAGGGATATGTTTCTCATGAGAGAAACCAGGCAGGTTATTTCACTACCAATATTGCCTTGTAAAGTTTCAATAGCATTAATTGTTCTTGGTGCAAACCTGGTTGGAAGACCCTTGGAAAAACCTGGAAAGAAGTTCATAAGCTTGATTTCTTTGTATCCTGATTAAAAGAGTATAACTCTTGCAAAGTGCCTATTTTTAAAAAGTTATAAAATCTAATTACAAGCATTTATCCTGTTCTGTTAAAATGAGCAGCAGCATAAAGGGCTCAAACAAGAAACAAAATTAAAAACCACCGCAAAACCTCTTTAATTCCTGAAGGCCATTTTGCAAAGTAGCACACGAAAATGTAAAAAAGATTTTGGAGTAGAAAATAAAAAAAATTAAATTACAATTGGGGCAATGTTGTCTGGGCCAATGGCATGAGCATGGCCACCTACCTAGAGATCAAGGAATGAAAAGGTGTTTTAAAGGCCCCATGACAGGTAATTTCTATTACATCAAGATGAAGATCAGTCTGTTTCATATTGTATCCATTAGTCTGTTCAAATAGTCCATAACAGCAGAAACATTAGCTTCAAGAAAGTGTTACTTGTCTAAAAGTGTTAACACAATTAGTCAAACACTTTCATTTCAAACCCTGTAAGTATTTATCTGAACCTAAATATATCCCTGAGACAAGCTAGCTCCAGTGGCAATGGCATGGGAAAGACAGGTGAAACAGAGAGGACACGAAGCTCCTTTATCTCACTATCAGCATGTGCTTCAGCTGGATCATGTCACAGCTTTGCCCACCTGTACCAACACTCCTGTAAGTGATTCCTAAAAGTCCTCATGTGTCATAGCTTCTTGTTTCTTTTAAATGCAGATGTGAACTCATGGAAGGGCTGCACATTTCTGAACCTAACTCAGGGAACATCTAACTTGCCTATTCAGTGATTTCAGTGCTTTTATTCTTTTCTTTAACAGCCTTTATTTTGTGTGTATTTTTTTTTTAATTTAAACAACACGGGTTTTTTTCCACACTCTGTTAAAAGAGGAAGGGGGAAAAGAGCTAATTATATCTGAACTGAAGTGTAACCATGGCCCTATTAAATAGGTAGCAGTTATGGGCTATTGATCGCAGTTCACAGGAAAAGCTTGTCATGTAGTGTCAAGAGGTTAATGTAATTACAAGAGTGGGCAGCAGGATCAGCTGTGTCCTCCAATAGGCGAATAACTAAAAGCTGCTTTAGAGACACATAATGTTGTCAAAGCATAAATAATTCATCCCAGCATTTGAGAAGAAATTACTGCTCTGTTCCAGCATATTATTCAGCCATTAAAATCCTGCCCTTGTAAAGTCTTTTGATGTAGTCATATTTTCAGTTCTAAGAGCAGTTTTGGAGCATTCAGCTTTTATTAAGCCTTATATTGTGCAGTTTTCAAAGTAGTAAAAAGGATATGAAATAGACTTACAATTTGTTTAATAACTGCGTTGCGATTCAGATAAGAGGGAGAGAGCTGTGTGGATTTATGGAGTGCCTGTGCAGCACGAAGAGGACACTGTGGTGTGATGTGATGGAATTTTTAACTCCCCTAAGCTGGACAGAATTAAAGGGGCTTCAGCTGTTTACCAGCATTGATAGCTGCAGCAGCATTCCAGAATTTGGTGACCCATTTCTCAAGAGCCAGCTAAGCAGCAGCCATGAGAAGGATCCTTGTGCCAGGCTATTCTTGACTCCAGCTCTTTGCATGTCCTAATTAAAGTCATGTCAATTTGATGTTAAATGGCTCCTAGTCTACATCTGCATCCTGAAATTTTTGTTGGATTCAAGTTGCCCACGTTTGCTGTCAGGGATATGGTGCTGATCTATGCTGAATTACAAGACTATCCTATGTCATGGCTTCTCCACCAGGTTCTAGGCAGCCCCAAGCACAGGGAGAGGCTGGTGGAACAGCGGAAGAGACAGAGGAAGGACAAGGGGTCACAAGGGCCTGTGCTCTCCTCAACTCTCCTGTCCTCATACAAAGTTAATGTGATGCTTGGGCAGTTCAGGCAAACCCCACAAAGTGCCCTTCACAACAACTCTCTAATGAAATTCCTAGATAGAATTTGCAAGTAGAACACCTTTGAGGTCTCAGCCCATCTATTAACAAACTTCAGGTTGCTGTGACCATGCAACATAAAGAGAAAAAGCCTGTCAAATCTGAATATATAATTCTGATCTCTCTTATTATTTTTTATTTTCATGTTCAAAGAGAAAATACAATTCCTTGTTTGAGAACAGACTAAACAACTAAGAGCTTTAAGGAAAAGGAATGTGGCTTAGCAGAGAATACAGGCCATCATTCCAAGCTGACCAAAAGGAAAGTTGCCCTTTCCACACCCTCAAGCTAGCTCTCCCCACCATAATTATTTATCCTGCTCTCCTGCTAGATACTCTTCCTATTCTTCCCCTGCCCACAAAGGTGTCTAGTGCTGGAAAGCCACAGCTGGAGGCATGAGCCTTACCCTCACCTCTGCAAGAATGCTGCCAATATCAGGAAGTCTATAGTGAGCTCTCAGATAATGATGGCTGTGCACCACTGTTCACTTCTCATCAAACACAACAGCAGCCTGTATTTGGTAAACAATTACAGAAAAAAATCATGGCATGAAATATTGCAGCTCTCAGACACTGCAGGGATTGGCAGCAATCTGACCAAGAAAGGAATTGAAAATCTAGTTACAAAGTCTGTACAGGAACAAAGGGAAAATAAAACAGAAACTAAAGGTAATGCTGAGAGGACACAACTGAGTGGAGAGAAAGCTGAGAAATAGTTTCAGGGGAAAGGTTCACCAGAAAAGGGAAAAGTACAAAGAAAACGCCAAGAGGACAAAAAACCTATCTCTGTCCTTATGAAAAGCCCTTGAAACACCACATATCTGACACAGCAGATGCTACTCAGGCTTATTTTCAGCACATAAAAACCAGGTGAATTCCTGCCAAAAACTTATATTCTAATTTTAAATATACTTTTGAACAGAGCATCCCCAAACAGTAGATATTTTGTCAATGCCACCTTAAGAGACCATGGACAAAGGGGAGTTCACTTTTATCCAATCATTCCCTTCAACAACAGAAAACGAAACAAATTTTCAGGAAAAAATATTCAGATCAAGCAAGTTACTCCTTCCCAGGACTGTCCTCATCTTTGAGCCATGGATACAGTGCTTTTCTGTGCCTGTTCCCCTGTGCAGTCGTGTGCAGATGTGTGCTGGGCTCTGGGGGGAGTTTGTCTTGGCTTTGTGTGGATCTGTACGGTGTTGACAGTGGGATTTTGATGTTCCTTGCACTGTTTCAGTCAGAGCCTGAGGAGCAGAGCCAAGTTTATCCCTAAGGGAAGTTGAATTTAGTATCTTAAATTCAGCATACATGAGTAAGGTAATTAGAAATGTGTCAATATTCTGCATACACAGGTTGCAACTCCACATAGTTAATTAGGAGGCTGAGCTGGAAAGTGCCAAACCAAGTCTGAATAGCAACCTAAAAGCAGCTTTCCGACGGTTCAATAGTTACAAGGCATGGGAAAAAACTCCACAAAATATGCAAAATAGGAGATTTATGCTGATTTTCTGCCTCTTAGGGTTTGTGTGGCCTGTGGCACCTCTGAATTCTCAGCAGTAGAGCATAGGGACAGCCAAAGGCCAATCCCATGTTGACTCCATCAGGTCAAGGACTGTACTTTTTGTCCTTCCTGTCATTAAATCTCATTATCCCCCATCACCTGGCCTGGTGTACACTTTACAGTAGTGTTCATATTCCTTGAATTTACACTCTGATAAGCCAGGATCAACACCAGTTTCCCAGGCACACCACGCAGTGCAAATGAGATCTGTGCATGGGCTCCTGTGTCTGTGAGCAGGAGCTCAGCTGTCTGCCCTGGCCGTGTGAAAATACAGCATTCATTGCTGGAGCTTGGACACAGACCCAAACTCTTCTCAGGAAACAAGCCAAAAGCTGAAGTTTTCACCTGGCTTGGATTTGAAAATTTTGCAGTTCAGCAGTTTTGAATAGTAGCTGTGAAAAAACACCAACTACTAAGATTAGACAAAGGCTTGTTTGGGAGGTTTTTTGACAAATTTTCCAGAGAGCTAGTTCCACATTTCTGGTTCCTAAAGCAGTCTGACCCCCACTCCTCCCCCAGGGAAGAGCTGGCTGAGCCCAGTTCTTTTGCTGTTAAGAGATTCACTGGGTAACTGAATAAAATAACACACAGGTTACAATCTTTCTTCTTTTGAAGACAGTGATAAAACTCCCAGTGGGGCCGGGATTTAACTTGAGGATTACAGCTGCTGTGAATCAATCCTCTACCAGCTTTAGAGGAGTTGGACCAATTAACACCAGCCAAGGGCTTAGTCCTTTCATTCTACCCAGAAGGCAATAATATCCATTATTGTTTTCCCCAGCCAGGACTCTCTCATTCTTTTTCATCACTATTTCCCCTCTATCTCCCACCTTTTCTCATTTCCCAGTTCTGACACTTGACTTGCAGAGCCCTCTGAACCCTTAAAAATATTTGTTCTCTAAAAAGCAACAGAAAGAAAAATGTTTGGATTTTTGCTTCGTCAGGAATCTGCTTTACTTCTGTCCAATTAAAACAAATATAAAAAATAATCTCCTCATCTTCAGCGAGGAAGGATCTGGGGCTTTTAAAATATACAAATCAAGTGAAATAACAGCACAGACTGCCAGCCCCAGATCAGATGTGCATGGAGGGACATATGCAATGCATTACAAACATGCTCTCCTCAGGGCACACCCAGGGATGTCTTGGGCCCATTGTCTGTGTTCTGTACTCCTCAACACACAATAAACTTTATGTTTTTAGATTATCTTTCCTTTTGACACTTAGTAAACACAGATATATGATTTTAATTCATCTGAGAAAAATGAATACCGTTACTTTGTGTCTCCATTTTTCATTGTGACAACTCCAAAAATAAGCAAATTCTCCACTTTGAAAAAATTTGTAACATGGTTTTATCCATGTTTTTGTGTTAGAAGTTTTTCCTCTGCCTTTTTTCTCCTCCTCTTTTTTGGCCTCCCTTTTGTTTCTCAGCCTGGCTCCAGCTCTGCCCCGGCTGCCTCCTACTTTCAGACCAACTTTTCATAGCCTGGAGACCAGACTGAAGCAGAGACAACCTCCTCACTCATCAGGACTGCTCAGATTTATACCTGCTTACAATGCTGGGACTGAACTAAAGTGCTGTAAGACAAACTGCACTAACTCTGTGCTATTTCATGCCAGGAAAACTCCAGCTGACTTCTTAAGCCATCTTTAATGCTGCTTTGCACTCCTAAAAATCCAAGCCTTAGAATATAAACAGGGTTTTTCAGTTTTGCGTGTTTTTCTTTTAAATCACAGTTTCTCACTGAGAAAGTTTGATTGATTCAGGGAACATAAACAAAAAAATTCTATGGAACTCAGTTGATCAGTCACACACTGAATTTCAAATAGCAATGAATCAAAGAGGACAGTTCATGAGCTGAATGCTTGGCTGCGCTCTTCAGCAAATCCATTAAAACAATACCATTTAGTTTACAAAAATGATACATAAACAAAAAGAGCAGCAGCATCAATATCAGATATCATCTCCAAATGAGCACACAGCTGAAAGGCAGCTGCTTTAGCTGGGTTCCACCTCAGCCAAAACCCCAGGACACAACACTGATGCCAAAGAGGAGAGAAAAAGCTGCAAAATGAAACAAATGGAGCAAGGCAGCTCCAATCCCACCAGTCTGATATTGCCTTTGGTGAATACTGCACTGCAAGTCACTGCATCTACAGGACGAATGCAGTTCATGCAGTTACCTATCAGAGAGGCACAGGGGATTTTCTGCACAGATTCAGACTTTACAATGAACACAATTTGTTCCCAACTAAGACCTTCAGTTGCTCAATTTAAGATTCCATATGCTGTTCCTGCTGGTAATGAGATATTAAAGATTACGAGATAAACCAACATGGCATTCTGATCCAAAAAGGTAAGCTTATAAGTCCATGGAAATCCCTTTTTAATACATGCAGAAAGGACTTAGCATTAGTACAAGTTTGTTCAACAATCAATAAAATTAGACCCAATAAGGAAAAGGATGAATGAACAAAAACATTTCCATTCCAGCAAGAAAATAAGAGTTAGAATTACAAAAATCATCTGGTGACTTTTCTCATGCTGGGGAGCTGTTTGGGTTATGTGAACACTTGGAACTGCCTGGGCAGCCCTGTGTGTGTTGACAATACCTCATAACGCTCCTCAGTCACACAGGGGGGCAAATTCCTCCTCAGGACATGAACCACACACAGCAGAATGTGCCTGGTGTTTGACAAATGCTTTGTTAGAGAGCAAAGGGAGGAAGCATTCCAGTGCCCAGCAGCACATTGTCTTTATTTCCTCAGTAATTTAAGGAGAGCTGCTTTCCATTTTCTTCCTGAAATGTATCTGTATCTGCAGTGGACGCTGCAGTGATGCCCTGTGCTCATGTCATCCTGACATGTACAAGCCTTTCCAGTCCTGAGACTGCTGTGGCGGGGCCAGCCAGGAAATCACAATGGGTCCAGGTCTTGGGAAAAGGGAAACTCCTCACCAGCAGAGATTCAAGAGTGAGGGATGAGAGAGGTTTAATGATAGAAAAGAGCAGGGGACATAAAAAGCCAGACATAAATGGGAGCTGAAGAACAGGAAACATGATTAATTTGGGATGAATGTAGCAAGGAAGGAATCAGAAAACCAATAAACCGGGACATCATCAGGCAAAGCTTGACTTGAAGTTGTCTGCATCACAAGTGCATGGAGGGACTGGGGACCCAAGCACAGGTGAAGAAACTCAGTTTTGGCACTGCTGGTAACAGTGTGGGGAGCAATTAACAGTTAATGTAATGAAAACATGCAGGTTTCTGGAGAGAGGAGAATGTCAGGTAAAACCTGCCAAGGGCATCTACCGACTCTGGTGACAGCCCAGCCCAGGCCTTGGCTTTGTCTCTTGCTCTATCTGGTTTCTTTGATCAAGGCAACACAAACCAGAGCTCAGGCTCAGAACTGGCTCCGTGTGCTTTTAGAACACAAACATCCTGCTCAGCTTTTCTTCCTCCACTGTGAGTAACAAAAGCTTATTTCAGTTGGCTCGGGGTTTGACAACAATTAACTTTGGAAGGAGGGAATGGAGACCATGTAATTTTTCAACAAACTGCAAAACTGTGAGCCAAGAAAAAATTTGCCCCCACTTTCATTTAAAACACAAGTACAGACCCTGTATAATTTTGCAGGTGTTTCTGATTTAAACCACACTTGTTTGTTGTTTGCTGCTTTCCCCAAGCAAATGCCAACTAAAGGCTTGCTGTGATACAAAACACACCTGCCACAAAAGCACCCCACCAACAGTTCCCAACATCTGAGCCCAGGAACATCATCTGTTGGGATGGCCCAGGACACACAGGACTCAGGGGCATTCCTGGCTGAGCCTGGGAGCAGAGTGTGGCCAGCAAGGACTTGAGCCATTTCATCTATTAATTCACATGGGAACAGCATTTGCATGTCCTGATACCACAACAGCTCCCAGACCTGCTACCCAGCCCAAGGAGGGGAAAATGGCCCTTTATCCTCAGGGAACTGGCCCCTTGTGAGTTCTTTCTCCCCTTCCAAGCAGCTGCTGGCTGGGGAACCAAGAGCAGGGGAGTAGGGTAATTGTGGCTTGCAATTAAATGATGCCCAGCAGCTGTGATACACCTTGGATAATTTCCACAGCTGGCAAAGGCTAGATACATTGACCACTGCTGATTTTTTACACCTTGAAAAGGGCATGTTGAAGACAACCTGTTGTATTTTCCACAAATGGAAGCAAAAATAATGCAGCTGGAAGTCAGGTTAGCAAAAAGATACAATGTCAGCAGTGTATTTGTCTTTTTCCTTAACCTGTTCCTTTCCTTTACCTATTCTCAGGTAAAAAGTGCCCCCAGAGAAAGCAGTTTACCAACTGAGTTTCTTTCATTTTAATATATCAACACTCTCACCCCAGCTCTCAAGCCAAGCTCAGGAACAGATTGATGTGGCTTATTTATGATAGGAAGATATTATTTTTTTTTTTTAATTAAAATACTCCCAAGGAATTTTTTTTTACTGTTATTGGAAAAACAAGGTTGACCCGGGAATAGATCTGTGCTTTACAGGGAAGCTGATTTCTTCTAGGGACTCTGATTGTGTGTGCTTAAAATTCTCAGGTTCAGAAGCATTTTTTAAAAAGTTCTCAATCAACCCATAAGAGCCTTGGTCCCAACTCATCAGCAGACGTGTCTGAAAGCTGAGGGTGATGACTGAGCCCTGTTCAATGAGGGCTTGTACCTTTATTTGGATCTGAGTCACCTTCTGACAGGTTGCTCTCTATCATACCAAAGGCATTCCTATATATTATGCACATTTGTTGCCAGCTGGAGTTGTCTGACTGTGTTGAAAATAAAAGAATAATGGCATTAATGATTTGCCCTAGAACACATTGCTGGGGAACTCATACTTCAGGACTTGACAGGTTCATTTTCAGTTGTGCGAGTAAAAGTAGCTGTCAGTAAGGTAAAATACCTGGAAAACCCTGACATTGGTGTTACAAAGCCTGCCTGAATTGTGTCCTGAGGGCAGCCCTGGGACAGGTAAGCCCCATGCACAGTGAGCTCACAGCCCCATTCCCCAGGGCACACCCTGCCTGCTCAGCGTGTCAGGGCAGTGTCCCTCAGCAGGGCAGCTCTGTCACAGGGGAGCTGAGGAGCAGTGCTCAGAGCTGCCCCACCACAGCCAGCCACAGCAGAGCTCTTCTCATGCACATGGGTGTGTAAAAGGCAACCTCACTCACACACAGACACAGGTAGGTTTTGTGCTGTTTTGTTGGGATGAAAGGAGCCTCTTCTTGAAACCTCCTTTGCTAGATGCTAGTAGGCATCTCCCAGGAGCTTTTAAGTGAGAAAAACTCAAACTTTTTTCAAAAGATCCATAAACCTATGCCTTCCACCATTTAACTTGTTACTAAGCAAGAGGAAAAACCCACCCATAATTCCAGTAGAGCTCTTGCACATCCACCTCTATATTTGGCTTATAACACAGTACTGTTGAAGTCAAACACAGGTTTAACACATCACTTACAAGTTATTCCAAGAATTGAAACACTTTTGTGGACTTCCTCGGGTTTCAGAAAAGCTCCTTCATAGAAATGCCACAGTCAATCAATTAAGAAAGCCAAAAGTAATCAGTCACCCACGGTTGATTGGATTTAGTACTTGGTGAATGCTTTTTTGTTCTTGGATCAACTACACCCACTTTCAAAGCTGATTAAAATTTGTTGATGATCTCTTCCACCTGTTCAGGGTGATAAACTGGCTCCAAAACTAATAATTTCCAAAACTCTACTTAAGTCAAAAGTAGCTCCTAACAGGGTGCAGCCTGATCTGAAGACAAAAGCAGGTGAGATGTGAAGCGGCATATGTGGAAGTTTACAGACATGACTTTTTGAATCCATGCTAAAGAGAGCAGTGTCTCTGGGCATGGGAAAAGTGGAGTTGCTGCCTGCAAATGCTCAGCAGCTGCCACTGCTTGGGCTCTTCCCTCTGCCTTCCCCAGAGCCCCCTGCAAGTGCACAGTGTGGGACAGTCTCAGAGTGGGTGAATCTCCAAAACTTGAAACAACACTGCCCTGCTGGTGCTACTGAAAACACAACAGACAGCTTATTCAGGGCTTCTAAGGCTCTGAATCCTGCCTCTGCCATCCCCAAGACTCCAGCAGGCACATAGATGTCCTGCCTCTTCAGCAGCCACATTGGAACACTGAGAGAGTCTGCAAAAATGACAAAAACGGTCTCCAAGGATGTCATGTTGCAATCCAAACCATTTGGGCAAATAAAACCCATCTGCCATCGTAACATGAACCTGAAAACAGAAGCTGACAAAGCCAGGAGTTGCAGGACTCCACGGAAACCCTCCTGTCTGTTGTTGGATACCATTATTTTGTATTGTTCAACAAGCACTTCAAATATTTGTATGAGTAATGGCCACAAAAAAAAAAATCAACAGACAAAAAGACCAACCTAAATGTGCTATCACTGCTTGAGCCACTGCCAAACCGCACTTTAAAATATATTTGCTGGTGAAATATACAAACAAAATTACCTAAGTTTCATGTGGCACATAGATAAGGATTAGATCTTTAAGCTGATGCAAGTCAGGGCACTCCCAGTGAAATCAGTTCATACCACCTGCAGGCTCAGATCAACTTATTTATCCTTATTTCCTTAATTGTCAGTGTCACCTTTCCTAGGCTATTCATTTATGCTGCTTCAATCAACCCAGCAGCCTATTTAATAGTGGAAGAATATTGACATTCAATTTTAACCTATTTTTTTAGAAGCATTTTTTTCAAACAGAATTTTAACAATTTTCAAAAAAGGTGGAAGTAAATGGTCTTTTATACTTGTCACCCATTGTGAGCCTGCTGGCTGGGTAAGGTCTCAGACACAGGTTAATATGCTCAGCAGATGAACCAGGCACTCCCTGGGGACTCCTGTGCTGAATTATTATATGTTGACTTTGCAGGTGAATCCATTGGCACATGGCAGTGAGAGGGCACAGGCCTCCACAGGATTCTGAAAACCTGAGGCCAGAATCTTCAAAGGGCTTTTGGATTTAAACCGACTGAAAACTGCCACTTCCAATTCCTACTCCCCTCTTGCTACCTGCATTTCCAGAGCATGAAAAATTTGTCCAGCCTCAGCTGCAGGACAGCCTAAACACTGATGATGTTCCTGGGTGAAGGAGCTGATCCAGCCTTCCAGAGGGCAGGAGCTCAGGGATCATCTCCTGGGGGCCCTGACACCTTGGACCCTGCTCAGGCCTGGGCAGACCTCAGTGGCTGGTGAGGAGGAGGCAGGACAGGACATTCCTCCATCCCATCATTGTTATGGTGAGGAAGGCCTGACACCGAGCACAGAGGGCAGGAAGGAAGAAGAGCCTGCAAGAGCAGGACCTGCCTCAGGCAGCTCACTCCTAGACTGGCTCAGGGCACGGATTGCAGCAAGCTCAAGGCAGGAGAGGCACCAGGGCAGCACAGCAGGTCCTCTCACACAGCTCTCCAGCCCCTCTGACCTCACCTGGCTCCTTGCTGTGCCAGCCCTTCTGACCTCACCTGGCTTCTTGCTGTGATGGTTGGCTTCTGAGAAGTCCCTCCCCAAGGTGATTAGAGGGGAGTTTTGGTAATTCCATCAGCAGGATGCTTAGTGCAAGGCTGAAAATCCAAGTGGGAAGCAGGAGTTCATTACCCGAGCTGCTGCAGCCCTTAGCTGAGCAGCATCATTAAAAATCGGCAGTAGGCACTACCCACACCTATAAATGCTTATTGACCCTGGGGGAGGCTGGTTACCTGGTCAGAAAGGGGAGGGGAACTGGGTTCCTCATGATGGCTTTGTTCTGCTGACCAGTGGTTTTTTCATTTTAAAAATAGTCTTCAAAAAATGAAATGTCTCAAAATGCCTCAGCCCATTTAATTAATTGCAAGATTTTATAGAAGAGAGTAATGAGTAAGTTCAAGAGCATTATAAAAACAAGGATTTATATCATCTTTTGTTGGTCTGGTTAAAGGCTAGTAAGGCACAGCAGATTACTGGGATATAATTGCTCCATATACATAAATACATGTATATGTATGAAAGTAAGTTAATGTAGCATATTCCCGTGGCTACTGTCTCCATCCACCCATGGAGAATACATTTTACTAAACTGATTGGAATGAAATGCTTTAGGTTTTAATTTTACTTTTAAAAGTCTACATATTCATGTAACTTTCTTGGAGGCTCCTCTAAACAAAGAATTATGTTCAGGGCCACTGCCAGAAATAAGATATGTCAGGGGTCTGTAACCCATTCAATAGAGGATCAGTCAATGGCCCAAGGGCACTTCCCTGCAAGGGAAAGGGTAAAATAACTGAGGTCAAGGCCTCAAACCCAGCTCTAGTTTTAATCATGTTGCTGATTTAGAGCATAACGTGCCTTTTTTTTTTTGCTTTGTAATTGTCAAAAAAAAATTTGTTTTTCTTGACATGTCTATAGTGGCTCCCATGTCTGTTTTTTGCAGTACTCCATTCTCAGCTCAAGAACAGGGAGGTTCACCATCAATGAAATGCAAATATATAGGCTTTATGTGGAAATAGATTCACTTGCCTCATGTTACTGTATAAATATGTGGAAAGAATGAGGGGCAGGGAGAGAAAAAATGTCTTTCTGGCCAGGAAATTTTTCAGTAAAATCCATATACATGGAAGTATATTAAACCATTGGGTTAAAAAAGTTTCTAGAGGATAATTTCTTAGATTTGGGAGCTAAAAGGGGAAAAGAGCAGAGAATCAGCAAAAGGAGGGGAAGAATCTGTGTTTAATCCTCAATGGACATTTTGAAACAGTTGTTTCTTAAAAGAGACATAAATGTTCTTCTTTCACCTCACAATCAAGCTAAACAATTTGTGAAACATCTTTGTGCGTGTGAAATGGAATCTGTTTCTCCACTCATGACACTTTCTCTCTTAATACGTGACTGGCTGAATCCAGGCACCTCAGAAACACCAGCTGCCCTCCTCTCCCAGCTACAGAAGATGAACTTGCTTTTAAAACGCAGGGCTTTTGGGCACCAGCACCAATACTGTTCTGCTCATAGCACTGTTGTCCTCACCCATTAGTTTGGTTCAAAATTATCTTCAAATAGCTCAAAATCTTAAGGAAAATTCTACAAGAGCCACTGTTGTTTCTTTGCCTCCCATGAATGGTGCAGGTGTAATTGGGGTAGTTAAAAGCCTGTGTATCCCAAAGTGAGCAGCAGCCCTGCAGAGGTGATGGCTGAGGGCACTCACTGCACCCTTGGCACCCACAGGACACAGTCCATGTGCCCATCACACAGCAACATCCTTTACACAACATCCGTGCTCTCGGTTCCTGCCTTGGAGGCTCCTCAGGGAAACTGTCCCTCTCCATTTTCTGCTGCTCCTGACAGCTTTCCCCTTCTCCCTCTCTGGCCACGAGTGTCCAACAGGAGCCCACTGACAGTGGCAAATGGAGCCCCTGAGCAGAGCAATGCAAGTAGTAACTCAGCAGCAAGGCCACGGCTCCACAGGAGAGGTGACATGCTGGCCCAAAGGACACTCTGGTAACTGTAGGGTTTCTGCCAAGGATATCTGACCTCAGGCAAGGTCCAGGCTGGGGAGCAGGGCAGGGACACCACCCCCAGCCAATCCCAGTCATGAATATGAAAAATGATGTCCCTGTAGGTTTTTCCCAGGCACAGTGCCCATGGATAGCAGCTGGTGTCCCATAAGTATCACTGATATTGTTAAGAAGGTGAGCCTGGCTGCAGCACCCTTCCCACATCACAAAGCTCAGGACAGCAGCAAGGAACAGCAATGTGCTTTAAGGTACGTGCAGGAGCCACGCAGCTCAAATGAACTCTGGCAGTGCGTTCCTGTAAAATCTGCTGAAGAGAATAAATCGCTCTGGGGCAAACACCAGGACTGTTACCCTGAATTCTCTATCCGTATCTGTTGTGGATAAACTCTAAATTAAAAAAACATGCAATAATTAGAAATAATCCATTTCATGTTTGTACAGCAACTACTTTATTATTTTCAAATGCAAATGTTTGCATTGTTTGCTATTTTACAATTTTACAAACTAGGTATAAAAGACCATAAATAAATGACATAAGTTATGTGTACCTAAAATTCACGGAGGGAGAAAAAAATTACAAATTAAAACAAAATAGAAAAATCTATATATCTAACCCAGAGATCGTTCAAATGCACAAACCAACAAATGCTGTTAGAATTTTTCAGTATGAACTAAATTATAATATGCCTCATACATTCTAATTTTAACCACAGTCCTTGCATATTCCAACATACTTGCAGTGATACAAAAAAATAAATGCACTCTCTTTTTATTTGTCTGATTAGTATTTCAGAATTTTTCTTTTCTGGTTATGAAAAATGTCACATAAAAGAAAAATACTGCTTTTTAAGTCCTGTTTACTGGTTACTTACCAGCTTTTTTTTTTTTTTTTTTTTTTTTATTTTATACATATATATTTTTAATACATAAGATCCATCACAAAATTAGCACAGCAAGAAACCCAGACAAACATCAACCACTGGTGTGTGAGCAGGACAATTGAACACAGTCGTCGTGGGGGACAAGCTGGCGGTGGCCTGTCCCCGAGGGCAGCAGTGCGGTGGCACTCGCCTTCTTCTCACTCCAGCTCTGTCTGGAGCAGCCTGTGGGGGCCCAGCCCACGGTGGCGCAGGCTGTGGGGGCCCAGGGTGTGGTGGCCCTGGCTATGGGGGCCCAAGCCACGGTGGCACAGCCCATGGAGGGCATAGGCTGTGGGGGGCTCAGGCCAAGGGGGCACAGCCCGTGGGGGCCCAGCCCATGGTGGCACAGCCCATGGAGGGCACATCCTGTGGTGGCCCAGGCCATGGGGGGCACAGCCTGTGGGGGCCTCAGGCCGTGATGGCACAGCCTGTGGTGGCACAGCCCGTGGTGACACATCCTGTGGGGGCACAGCCCATGGGGGGCCTGGGCCATGGGGGCACATCCTGTAGTGGCCCAGGCCATGGAGACACAGCCAGCATGTCCTGCTGCCCTGCCCTGCCATGCCATGCCCAGCCTCAGCTGACAGCACAGCTCCCCTCAGCCCCCTGCCAGGCCCTGCTGCTGCTCCTCTTTCAGATCAGGCAGAATCACCAGGGAGGGTCAGTGAGGAGGGAAAAGAGGGAACAGGAGCGACCTCAGAACATCATGTCACAGCTCTGGGCACGGCTGCACCTCCACACTGCCCCACATGTGCCAGAGACAGCCCCTGTCCCATGGCAGGGAACGCCCCTGGGAGCACAGGGGGAGCACGGCCACCTGCCCCCTGCCAGGTACTCGTGGGTGCAGGCACTCAGCTCCTCTCCAGGTACCTCACGCTGCTCTGGGGTGATTTCTCCAAACAGAAAACTCTCCTAGGTAGTGTCAGTACACTGCAGCACTGCTCCCTGGGCTGTGGAAGAAAGAGTGTCTTCTACTGCACTTCAACTGCTCTTCAACTGCACAAGGAACAGGACACACTTCACAACTCTTGCTAACTGTAACATTACAGGTCTTGTTGCATTTTTTGTTCCTTATCTGTGCTGGGAACCAGGGAAGTGTTCTGATTATTATGTTGCACACAGAGCAAGGTGCTTGTGTGAATGGAAGAACTGCATATATTTGTTAGCATTCAACAAGTCTTTAAAATCCTATTTTTGCAGATAAAAAAGGCTACGTAAGAATTCAGCTCAGGATTACCAGGGGATGGAGATGCAGGTGTTGCCTCCACCACCTTGCCACTGAGAAACTGGTTGTTCTTGGTCATGAGAAGGGCACTAGTACAAATAAACACTTAACAAAATCCTATAGCACCCTTTAGATTCTGCAATCCATTATTCCAAAACTAACCTGAAATTGCCCGTTTCAGGCTGCAGAACTACTCAACAACATTAGTGTGGCAGCTAAAAAATACACTTACAGATACAGAAATTTCAACACTTTTCAATGTGTGTGTTCATTTCAGACATGAGCTATGGGCCTGGTCTGATAGGACAGGGCACTCCTGTGCTTCCAGAGGTGTTTGGGGCACATTCACAGGCAGTTCTACACACGAGGTGACCTGCACGCCAACACACGTACACAAGCACACGTACGCACCTTTCGGAGGAGATAATAATCCATTATCCATTCAAGGAAAAAAAATATATATATATCACTGCAATGGCACCTTTAGTGTAAAATGTCACTTTTGCAATGTACACAGGCAGCTCACAGGAACTGGGTTCTTTGCTGTGGCACCTGGCCTGGTGTCCATGGTAAGATGTGTAGTGCTCTGTCACCTTCATTCATCCGGGATGCAGTGGTGACAGCCAGGGGAACGAGGAGAGACAACAACAAAATATATAAATAAAACCAAAGGTAAGCAGAGAAAGCAGAAAAGGAGAAAAAACAAAATCCAGAAGTCTGTAGGGCTTTCATACAGTACGTTCCTCAAGTGACAACTGGGTTCTGAGTCTTAATGAGTTAGTTATCACTCAGTGGAGAAAAACAACGGAGTGGGTGGCCCAGAAAAAAAAAGAGAAAGTAGAAGTCACACTCTCTTCAGGGACCGAGGGCTGCTCAGCACGTGTTTTCCAGAATCAGTGCTGTGGAAGACGCAACTGTGGGTCCAGAAAGCTTCACGTCTAGTCTGTGTTCCTCCACGGTCAATGTGATCAACAGGACGGGCTACGAGGCTGTGAAAGCAAAATCCATTTCCCTGCACAAAAAGAGAACCCAAATTAGATTTATTAAACCACACGCACCAACACGAACACCCAGACCTGCCCAAATGGCACTGCTCAAAGGGTGGGAACCCTTTGCCCTCCCTGTCCTTCTTCCTTCCCTCACACTACTTCAAAGTCCCGCTTCCATGGCATACCTTATATAGATATGTCATCAACCAATCTATCTTTCTATCTATATTTACATGGGCCACCTTTTTTTTTCCCCCATCTGCTCTCTTTAAGCTAAAATCACATTCCAGTGGATGCCCCTCATTGGCCATATTTTATCACAGGAAACACAACCACCAGTGGCAGTGCTGAAAACCCAGCATCTGAGCTGCCTTCACAGTTTTCATTCTATAGGGACACAGTTTTCCATTTTGTGTGGAAAATATTGCACTGTTTTGAATTACCACTACTAGACTCCAAGACAGCAATTTTAACAAACTGGCCAGAAAATTGGGTATATTTTGGTTTTAGATAAAAAGATGATCTCAACAGAACGCAACAGATTTACAGCAAGGAAACTTCAAGTATCTCTGCACTTGAGAGGAAGAAGAATTTTTGCTGCTGAAAGTACAAATGTCAGGTCTTTAAAATGAGTAACTACTTCTTATGTTGCCTGGCAAAGTGACATTAAAACATGCTGGTTTAAGTAGATTTTTTTAAGAAATCTTAAATTTCTTGAAATGGAAAAGCTTTTATAAGTAATATTGCAGAACAGTTTATACTGAGCTGTCATGACTTGACAGGATCCAAATTTAGCATCTCATATTCAGAACAAGTTGTTCTCTGAGAGAGTTGGGAGTGAGGGAGAGTTAGTGGTTAAAATCAGCAAGTTATTGTTAAAAGTGACAAAAAGTGATGTGAGTGACAATACAGTATGTGCGATTTGTCCAACTGACTGAACTGTTTTGGATTTAGGATAAACTCAATTATTAAGAAAGTTTGACATATAAAGCCACTAAATCATTTCTGAATTTGCTGTCAGGTATGGAGTAGGACCAAAATATTATAGACTAAAGAACCAGTCTGAGTGCCATTAAAGTATAAATCTCACCTTTCTGACATTGTGCCTGCCACATATGAAATGCAATGTCAGTTCTAAAGGACATGTCATGAAAATCCTCCTCCTACTCAGCACAGAGTAAGTGGCCCATCTTTTTTCTAAGGTCATCTCATCACTTTGGTCCTCAGAAGGACTTTAAAGCAATCTAACTTACATATTCTGTTCAAAAAGAGTAATAAAAGTTTCATGATAAATAAATTCAGGCTCTGTGTTCAGAGCTTTACTGGATAAAACTTTATCCTGTGTGACTACTGAGGACAACCACACTGCCATACCAGTCTCCTCTACCTGGCAACCCAGGGGATGCTTTCAGTCACTCAACTTCCACCTGTTCCCTAGAGGAGGCAGAGGGCAGCTGTTCCATGTTCCTTCTTGTTGGCCATACCTGCAGAGGGGTGTCAGGCCCCAGCTGTGCAGTCTGCACCTGGCCCTCACATGCACAGCTGCCCTGATAATCCCAGATAATGACCCTAAAATGCCTGGTTTCCAAAGTGGATTTTGGTTCTCACAACTGATCCAACAGGATCATGGTGCATGAGCTGTTACACTGCTGCGCTGCACAGAGCTGCCACCATGCCTGACACCCAAACTGCACAAAACCTGCAAGGCTGCATGCACACTCCCATTTCTTTCTGCTCCCCTTCCCATAAAACCACTGACACCACAACTGAAACGTGTCTTTCTAAAATCCAAATACTGCTTTTACTGCTGTTCATGAGAGAGCAGGAAAAGTCGTTGGTTCTTCTTGGTGCATTTCAGTATTTGTACTTTAGAGTATGGCATCCATTCATGCTGAGTTTTCCCAACCACAGCATAAGGCCATCCCTACTGCTTTCAGTGTGAAGTGGGGTCAAGCTCTCAGCGCTGAGCTGAGCCTCAAGACACTCCTACACCTTGTCTGCACACCCTACCAGGCAACAGCTTGGAAGCAATTTGAGACAGTGCAATTTTCACTGCCATCAAATAGAGCAAACAATGGGAAAGGCTCAGCAATTAGTCTGGGAAGCCAGCATATATAAACCAGTTAGGAACCCCAAATAACACATACCACAGCAGCTTTTATTTTCCCTGAACAGTGATGAAATCCTAGCACAGCTTACAAAATAAAGCACCATGAACATGTTGGACACTGCAGTTCCACTGACCTTCCATGAGACAAACGGACAAAGTTTCTTGAAAGAGAAAAGAAGTCTGAAAGCTCCACAGCCACGATTGTCACAGATGACTACTGGCAAGATGGTCACAAAAGTCTTTCAATGGTAGGCTTCAGCACAGCACAACAGCCAAGAACCTCCCCAGAAGTCCAGTTTTGCCCAGTAATCCACAAGGTGGGTCACTTCATGTCTCAAGCCCATAAACAGGTAGATCACTAATTGGCAGGCACTGATTAGCCACACGATATTCTCACTGAGGTTTCTGCAAGGTGTTAGTGATGCATCAAGTCTGCAAAGAATATCCTAGGGCAGGTTCTTCATTCCAGTGAAAGATACACAACGGTGGTTTCACCCACAAATAAAACACTATGGTTGTAATCCTACAGGTCACAGGGAGAAGGAAAGTAATGGTGTTGTTTTTTAAGCACAGTATCTGGCAGCAAACATAGCATCAAAACTTGAATGTGACTTTATATTTATATAGATACATGTATTTTACATATCATTGATCAACAGAGAAGTATGTTCCAGGAAACAATTTGTTCCAGGTCTGGTTTCAAATGACGGCTTGTCATTTCTGGAGGCCCCCCTCCCAACACACACGCTCGGGTTCCGCAATCTGTACATCAAACAACGCTGCAGATCTTTATTTCAACGGGCGAGGAGACGAAGTAAAAAAAGTGCAGTTCTTCAATTAAAGTGCATGGATGAGGTAAACTAATTTCAAGAGTTTTGAGTTTATTCAGTGCTGGCTCAGACGGGGACCATCCTGCCGTGCATCTGTTGCATTTGGGTGCGCATCGCTTGGACACTGTTCAGGATCTTGTTCTGGTGCGCCAGGGCTGTGATCCCGATCCTGGCCAGGTCCCTGTGGAAAGCAAGACAGGAACAAGGGGCTGAGAACTGTGGATCAGATGCTGGTGCAGAGAAAAATATTAAGAGTCAACCGCAAGCAGCATTAGCAAAAGCAAGGCAGATGTACAGAAATGTTTAATTAAATAAGTGGAGACATTTGTGGAGGCATTTTAAAGTTATCCTCCATCCAAATGAAAGGCATTCCATTCCTTTAATGAGTGTAATGATATGCAGCACAAAGCAAAAGAGGCTGATTAAATCCAGATTTACCAGTTTTTTTGTTATATTGCTGAGTACTTACTCCTGGTTCATATGCACCACAGCCTCTAGGGTGGTATAGCCAGCAGCTGTGAAGTTATCCTTGTATCGCTCCATTTTCATGGCTTGGAGCCAGTCACTGACAGAAACAACCGCCGAGAACTCAGGGGAGCTGGGATCCAGCAGGGCTGTGCTAGGTCTGCATGCCAAACAGTGAAAGGACAGAGAAATAGTGTCAGCTGGATCATGAACCACAAACCAAAGTCTGGTCTCTGCAACAATTAACCTCAATGATGAGGGAAAGCAAGGGCAAGAGGCTGTGCCCAATGAAACTGGTGGTTCTGCTCATCACCTCAGATAAGTGCAAGAAACTGAGCAAGATTCAAAGTAATGGGCCAATTTTTGCTAAGAATGAATTTGACCTGAGGTTTCTATTTTTGGTTTGAGATCTAATTTGAACCACAATGCAGCTTATGATTTCCATCTCAGATACAAACCAAGTTCATAGAAAATTCTTTTACTCCCCAAAACAAAGAAGATGGTAATGCTGGGAGGCATTTGGCCTGCTGGGTCTGTATCTCACGGGCAGCAATGCCAGACCTTGCCAACGCTGCATGTGTCAGACTTCAGCTCAGCAGCTATAGAAACACTACTGAAGTATGTGCAAAGAACTGGGAGCTCACACCCTGCCAGACTGGTTTGGAGGGTAAAACTCAGGGCGGGTTCAGATGACTCCTGTTTCTAGCCAGCTCTGCTCAGTGCATTCAATCAAACTCAGGACAGCAGGGAGTTAATCCCCTCTTTAATCAATCCATTCCTGACCAAGTGTGTGCCAAGAGTGGTGGGAATCACACAAGCTTTGATCTTCGTTTGCACTGTGGAATGTGCTTCTCATTTTGCCTTGCACAGTTTTGCCAATAATTATTTTTACATTTTCTTCTCTTATTAATATTGCATTATTTCATATATATCATAAGTCACGGTTTCATTAAAGCACTATAAATTACTGTTATCTATCTAATCAAAACAATTATCATTTAGCAATTTATTTGAAAATGCACATCATCAAAGACTAGGTGTGCAATAGCATGGTTAGGTCTTGCCTGAGGCATTGAGTACATGCTGGTAATACTTGGTTCAAGTCTTTTACTGCATTATCTAACACAAGACCAATGATGGTAACCTATTTATATAAAATTATGCTTTAGGTATAAAGTAATATATTAATAATGTTATATGCATATTTAAAATTCCTATTCTGAAGGCAAGAAAAATATTTATAAACAGCCATGAACGTGAAATGACCTTGAATAGGCTGTTAACTTACACACACACAGAATGACCTTGAACAGGTTATTAACTATTGGAAGACCTATAAATTTTCAAAGAGCACCAGAAAATTGAAAAGAAAGCAAAATGGAGGAGTTCATACTGTGATTCTTCAATCAAATTATCACAGCAGATCATACTGTGATTCTCACCACGTAAATTATTTAAGCCTCAAGGGAGAATGTATTTTTGCCAGGCTCCCAGTGCAATTAGGGCAATCTGGAAGACGTAGTGATAGTGGCCTCATAGGGTTAATGATCCCTCTTCTGGTGACATACATTGTAAGCAAGACTCACAAAGAGACACACAAGTTTAAAAAATGGATGTTGTTCTGTTGGAGGCTGAGACAGAATCTCTGTTACTCCCTCACTGATTCAAGAAACTTAATTTTGCATTGTCTAATGCATATTTTTGTACCTTCCCTCCTACTAAAAAACATTTTCCTATTATCTTCCTCGTTCAAGTCCTTTTTCCATATTTGCTGTAAGCAAATCTACCTGACACAGCAGAGACATTTGAGAAAAACAGACCAAAGCTGGTAGAGATCAGTAAAGCTCCTATTACCTCACCAGTGTTTCACCAGCTTAAACAAACTGCTGATCTGTCTCAACAGATATATTTTGGTTTTACCCTACAACTCTGGGAGTTTCCTTCCTGCTGTACTCCTCTTGCACGTACCAGGTACACCACGCTTAGCAAACAAAACAAATGTAATGCAGGATTGGTGGAGACATGAAACTGGCTTTCCACAAAATTAAATTCAAATTCACATAAAAATTAATCCACACCTTCCCAATGCCCGCGAGGCGTTGGCTGTAATGCTGTAATGCTCATTTGCAAATCCTACACAAATCTAGGGTTTATAAAAGTTGATGATGTGCTTTTCCTGCAGAAAACCACATCACTCCTGTTAGCTGCACTGACTGAGGTGACCCTACCCACTCAAGCCCTTTCACCAGGGGGGAGAAGGGGAAAGAAGCAGCAGACTTTGCCTCTCGACAGAGCTTGCCTGCGTCAGGACATGCTTAAGGCTGTGCTGGAAACCTGCTCAGCGTTGGTGTGATCCAGCAGCAGCTCTGCTCACTCCCTTTCCTGCTGGCAGGGCTGGGAAGCCTGGGTGCCCTGGGGGAGCCAGCAGAGCCCTGTGCTCACCTGTGCTGAGCTGTGACTGCTGTGCAGGCTGGTCCTGCAGAGCTGTGTGGCACTTGCACTCTCTGTGTCACCATGCACTCAGTGTGTGCCACCTTGCACTGTCTGTGTCACCTGCACTCAGTGTGCCACTGGCACACTCTGTGTCACCACGCACTCAGTGTGTGACCTTGCACTCAGTGTGCCCCCTGCACTCAGTGTGCCACCTTGCACTGTCTGTGTCACCTGCTCTCTGTCACCTCGCACTCAGTGTGCCACCTTGCACTGTCTGTGTCACCTGCACTCAGTGTGCCACCTTGCACTTAGTGTGTCACCTGCACTCAGTGTGCCACCTTGCTCTCTCTGTTTCACCTTCACTCAGTGCGCCACCTTGCACTCAGTGCGTCACCTTGCACTCAGTGTGCCACTTTGCTCTCTCTGTGTCACCTCCACTCAGTGTGCCATCTTGCACTCTGCCACCCTGCACTCACACTGTGCCCCCTGCACTCTGCCTGTCACCTCTCCTGCGCTCCCTGTCACCATGGCAGAGCAGGGCTGACCTGGAGCTCTCGCTGCCTGTCCTCTTGAGGCTGTTGGGGTTGCGGATGAGCTTGTCCAGCATGTTGACGATCTGTCCGAACTTGGGGCGGTCGCTGCGCTCCTTCTGCCAGCAGTCCAGCATCAGCTGGTGCAGGGCGATGGGGCAGTCCATGGGCGGGGGCAGCCGGTACCCCTCCTCGATGGCTTTGATCACCTGCAAATGGCACAGTTAGAGAACGTCAGACACTGCTCAGTCTACCAGCTGAGTACCATTTATCCTAGGGCCATCCACACTATGGTGACAAATCCCCAGTTAAGTGATACAACACGGAAAATTGCACTCAGACTCAGGCAGCTGGTGGTCTCAGAACTGTCATTTCTCCTCAGCAATTCAAAACTAAAAGGGTACAGCACCCAGAGCAGACATCAGGCAGGGCAATTTGTCACAGAAAAGCACACAGGATACAGGAATGACAGAAAAGGCCTGGTTAGAAATAAGGAACTAGCCTCACTGGACAGAGGGCTGGAGAAGCAACAGCTCTACAGCAAGTCTTTACTGTCAGTCAGTTTTGGGTGCACTATGTTGAGACTGTATTTTTCCCATCATTTTTAAGGTACAGCAGATCACTCCCTCCCCCTGTCCTCCTGGGCTAGCTCATCTCTGTCAGTAATAGAGGCCAGGAGAAAAGAGAACAGGAGGGAACCTGTTCTCTTGCTGCTGTATCCTCTGAGCCAAGAAATGCAGAGATGGGAACCCTTTTGTGCAGCTTTACAAAAGTCCAACACATCTTAAGTATGTATTTCATATTTAACAGACCCCAGAGAAACTCAGACTGAAATCACTTCAAACCCTCTAAAAAGCACTCCAGAGGCTCTAATGGCCTCTTAGCTCTCTCAGGAGAATGGGACACGACCAGAACTCAATTCTGACATGACAGGGACATGACCCAGGAGCCTTCAGATCTGAATTAATCGATATGACACTGCTGGCAGGACTCACCATGAGACTAAAGACCAGGAGTGCTCAGAGACTGAGTTGCACTAAATTCCCTCCTTCTGGACTTGTCCAATTAGTGGCTAAAATCCACTGGGAGGACAAGGTGAGGGATATGCTTGCATTATTAGCAGCTATTCAGTGACCACAAACAAAGTGGCTCTCACTCCTCTAGAAAGAATGAAGATCCTTTTGATTTCTCTTGATTCAACAGACACTGAGTATAATTTGAAACCCATTTCTGCTTTGTTGTGAGAAGCACTGCTCTTGCCATCATTAAGGCGGCAAAAAGGCATGTCTATGCTAGAGACTGTAAAGAGTGTGCAGAGACAGTAATATTGGCTTTCCCTGTCTTGTTCAAGCCAGCTTTTCAACACGGTCTGGCAGTGCAGTCGCAGTGAACACCAGCCTAACATAAACAGCTCTAATAAAAACAGCTGTTTGTTGCAGTGAGCTCCACTGTGCTGTGCAGACATGCCTGATATAACCAACACACATCTGGTGTTTTATTTTCTTGCTAAGTCTTGATGACTTCCTGTTAGCAAAAGGAAGGCGAGATTGGGTGCCAGAAGAGACATTTCACATCAGAAGGAAATTAAAATTATATCCCCCATTTAGATTAAATGCCATCCCCATCTAGACACTCTTTGAAAATGTTCAGCTCTACAGAAGAAAGCAGATGACTTGTAAAATGCCTTAACCACTCCCATGGCTGTATATTCAGATTACCATTTTCTTCTTCCTTTATTTGCTTGTAAATCCCCTGGGAAAAGAATTACGGATAATCTAGGACTCATTTTCACTGGGATTTTTTTTTTCATTTAATAAAAATTCTATTAGCAAAGGCTCTTATTAGCATTATTATTAAATACTCTTCTGGAACAGCAGCCATTGTGCACAGTCCCTCTTGGAACACACTGAAGTAGTCCAGATGGTATGGTTAAACAGGACATGCATAATTTAAGAATGGTCATTTACAAAAGCTGCTTTTTAATGCCCTCAGGGGACAGTTATGCCATTGTCACAAGGATGCTCTGACTGATAATCAGAACTGGATATCCTAGGTGTTGATTTAAATATCCTACAAGAAATGAAATCTACTGGAAGAGTTGTAACCACAGTGGAGCTTCAAGAATTAACTACCAATAGGAAGCCAAATAAAATTCAAGTATTTTTTTCTCTAAAAGACATTCAGTAAACTCAAGATATAACACGAACATTCAAATCTTCCTTCTCTTGACAGTATTACAATTTGACAATTTAAATATATTAGTTTTCCCTTTCCTCCATTTTTCTTTAATTGCTATTATTTTTTAATTTAAAAGACCAAACCAAATAAACCCTACACAAAAGGTATAGAGCCTAAGTTGAGAATCCCCCATTCCATGACCTCGGACAAAGCTTGAAGTACTCAAGGAACTTCAGTTCCAGAGAGTTTCCCTGAGAAACAGGAATCTACCACCCGTGATATCCTTTAAAAAGCCTGGAAAAAAACACCTTATAGCCATATAGCAATTGCCACAGACACACATCAGCAGACACTAAGGACAGAGATGAAGGCGTGGGCAGGGGAAGGGAGGGAAAATGCAGAAGGAGACTCACATCTTGGTTGGACATGTCCCAGTAGGGCCTCTCCCCGTAGGACATCACCTCCCACATGACGATGCCGTAGCTCCAGACGTCGCTGGCCGAGGTGAACTTGCGGTAGGCGATGGCCTCGGGAGCCGTCCACCTGATGGGGATCTTCCCCCCCTGCCACCAAGACACAGAACCACAGCCCATGAGTCACTGATGCAGCAGTGAACGTGTGTGTGTGTGCCTGACACTGCTCTACATATCCAAAACACAAAATGGCTTTTTGTGTACAGCTCCAGAACCCTCCTTAAAAACGCATCCACTTTCTCTCCCGCTTGCCATAAAGCTGTCAGATCCAACCAGGAGGCAATGCTGCCCATCTGTTTTCTTTAGTCGTGAGGAGGCAAACCAGTAAATTGTTAAATGTATTTTTATCAGCCCTCCAAGAGATCTCTGCTTAGGGCTTCGCTGAAGCCTGAGAACAAGCCAGGGGTTTTACAAAGTATATATTAGAGATTTAGTTGACAAAACAAATAAGTATATGTTGTTAATTACTATTTCCTTACTTGCCTGTCTGACCTGTTTGGCTTGTTTCAGAAAAATGGGATTACAAACATTTTGCTTTTCAAAAAGGTAAAATAAAGAGAGGATAAAGTGGGAAGATGTAGGAATACAATGGTGTTTCCCATGGGCAATATCCCAACTCCTACCAGAGATGTGAGAGGACAAGCAAGCCCCTGGGCTCTCCCAGACCCTGGGGGAGGAGTTCAACACCAAAGCAGGGTACAAGGCTGCTTTTGATACCTGTTGGAGAAAGCTGCCTCTTCTTACAATATTTCTCTTTAAACAAATAAAAACTCTTGGCCATCTGATTTGGGCCACTGAGGCCCAGTATTTAAAAAGGAACTCACTCCATCCTGTTTATCTGATTTTGCCTTAGCTGAGTGATCCCAGGCCAGAGATTTCGCCTTTTGTTTATGCTAATATGCAAGGTGTTTTTAATTGAGCTTTTGGTTTCCTGCAGTTCCATCTGGGGAATGACTTAAGCTGAACAAAGGTTTTCAGGGTTTTTTTCATTTGCTTTTATGCTTTTTTGATTAAGTTTATTTTGGTAGGTTTTTCCCCCAGCCATCTCCTAGATAGCTTTTATCCATAACTGAGTGCAGTGTGTGCATACTTAATAGTATATTGTTCTTCTATATCTCTCAAGTGTTTAATATGGACTGGTTCCAAAGCCAAGGGAAATCAAAAGGGGTCCTTCTTCTCCTAGCTGCTTCATCCTTTGCACCAGGCCCTTTATGAATCAGGTTGTGGCAATATGTGCCTTGGTGACTACAAGATGCTCTCACTTTAATGAGTTATTAACAGGAGCAGAAGGCATTATTCTCTTAAAAAATGTTGCTTTAAAATTTGCACTCTACTGCAGCCTCTCTGCTTATGCAAAAGCTTTATTCCTCCTTTCAGACACAGATGCACCAACATTGTTTATACATGGTTGTCATTCTAAAAATTGTCAATAAGCGCTTTATATTTAGCTGCTTGAGCACAGTGCAGTTAATCCAAATACTCCTGATCCTTCATTACTGATACCAAATGAAGACAATGACTGTAAAGCAAATGTCATTGACTCTCTCCTGAGAGCAAACAATACCATATCTCCACTTGCTAAATTCAAAGAGAAGCTTTTCAGTCATTTCTGTCTTGCCCTTGTGTGCTTGTCTAAACTCTGATTTCCCTGAATACAGCTTTTCAGACCTTTGCTTCTGCTTCTTCCACTTGACACCCTTATGAGTGAGAGATACCAAGGCTGGCCAGCATTTAATACTACAGGAGTCTATCCTCCCCTGTAATGAGCTGTGAATCCATTAAAGGATGAGTGTTGGGATTAAACAGCAAGTTCTGAATGCTGCAAACAAATTCAGCACTAGGGAGAACAGATGGAGAATGGCAGATATTTAAAAATGAAGAAAATAAGCAATTAAAAAAGGAAACTTTATAAACCGATGTTTTTCTCTTTACATGCATGTAGATATCAGAGATATTGGTACAAAGGCTGGTAATGGCTGGGATGTTGTTTTGTGGCCAGAATACTTGCATTAGCCCTATTCGATGTGCAGCATATTAAAATAGCTTTAGCAAAATTACCTAACAGTGGGATGCTGAAATAGAGATAAAATGGGAAAGAAACAAAAAATGGGAACACAGGCCTAGCACTTTTCCCAGCTCAAATCATTTAGGTCAAATTTATGACTGGCTTTGTGATGGGCAGAAGTGGATGCCTTTTTTTTTTTTTTTCTTGTGGTGTATCTACACCTGCTGTATCAAGCATGAGTAGGACCAGCAAATTGGAAGCCACGTTTGTACATATCAGAAGGATATCTGGCATCAGATTCCTGTCATGTGCTGTATCATGATGAAGGAACAAGAGGAATAAATGGGTCACATCCTCAGAAAAGAAATACTGCTGTGGCCACTGCTGTAGCAGCAACAGCACATCAATTTATAGGAGCTGTGGAGCCTGGGCCAATGTTTACTTTTAGGTTGTGATTTGAGGTTTTCACTTGTGACTGAGACTATTTTAAAACAAACCACTGTCACCTCCCACACAGTCAGACAAAAACCAACAGGCAGGCACGACAACATGGCCACTTTCCTTCCCTCCTTACCCGTGTGGTATAAGCTGCCTCAGGGTCATCCTCCAGCACCCGGGACATGCCAAAATCAGACACTTTGCAGACCAGGTTGCTGTTGACCAGAATGTTGCGGGCAGCGAGATCCCGGTGCACGTAGCTCATGTCAGACAGGTACTTCATCCCTGAGCCAATGCCACGGAGCATCCCCACCAGCTGGATCACTGTGAACCTGCCATCGTTCTTCTGCATGTGAGGAGAGGAGCAAAATCACGGAGCATTAAGCTAAAAGCTACATTATTGCCACTGCTGAAATTGGCAAGGAGCAGAGCTACAGATTGCCATTTCCTCTCAAATAAAATGCAATGTTATTTCCTCACTCTGCTCACCAGTGTCTATAAGTCACCAGCAAAGCAAAAACCCAGAGGTTCTGTCACAGCTTTCAGTGATGCAGTATCCCATTTAAAATGAATCTGATTTTAATGAGTCTACAGCACTGCAATGCTTTCCAAAATGGAGCAAGTCAGAACCATTCACATTCAACATGGATTATTTAAGACCCTGCTATTTTTAAAATAATTTATTTTATATTCTTCCATGTTATATTTATTCTGGTTTTTGAGAGGAGCAACACCAGAAAACAGAATTTCCCAAGTGCAAACATAATTTCTTTAAAACTGTGCAAGTTTCAGTATTTTTCTGAAAATAAATTGAAAAAAGAAAGAAACAAAGAAAACCAGAAAATATTTCCCAGTATGAAATCTCTTTAGCTTTTGAAGAAATCACCTACCCTGAGGAAGGCATCCAAGGAGCCATTCTCCATGTACTCAGTTATGATCATTACTGGTTTACCTAGAGTGCACAGAAAGAAAAACACAATTCCTTGATGAACGCCAATGTTAATGGGATAAAAATGGCTTGCACATGATTTTACTGCCAAGACACCTGGCTTACACAATCTAATTTAATTTGAAAAGCACCGAGCTTATGCCTCAGCTGTGGGGAGCAAGAGATGAAATATTATAGGACAGAAACATTTAAAGGGCCCATCTGGAAGGTTAACCCTTTGGTTGACTCATTGACACGGTCTTTAACTAAAGTGGCTCCTGTTCTCTAAGGAATATGTGAATTAATAATTGAGAACTAAGAAACAAAGATCTGTCCAAACCTGACAAAAATCTTTAGTGTAATAAATTGCTCACAGAGAGAGAAAATGGAATTTGTGAATGCTTTGGTCTCTCTGTCTTTTTTGAAAGATCAATGTTTTAGGCAAGTTGGAAGCTGCCAGGAGCTACAAGGTATTCCAAGACAACTGGATTCAACAATGAAAAATACAGGCTCTTCCTCTTAACCTTGTCTGTCCCGAATTTGTATTCTGTGTCTCTCATTATTTATAAATGAGATAAAGCTATTTGCCTCCTGAAGTCAGCCAGGGATTCAGCGTCCTATGTCACATTTAGGGCACAGAGCTCAGCAGCACCCAGCTCCCCATGCTGCAACAGGGGCCAAGCTGGGAAATAGGAGGAGAAATGCAATGTTACTGACAGGGGGATGCTTTCTAAGCACTCTCCTGCCTGAAACAATAGCAAATACCCAAATAAGGCTTGATGATGTCTTTAGGAGTTTTAGAAAGGTCACACAGTGCTGAAACTGAGAACATTTAGGCACATACAAGGAACACTAATTATTTCATGGAGTTAAATCCTACTGCATATTTGACACACAGGTATTTGTAGAAATAGGTCTTATAAGACGTCAAAAGAGAAATGGCAGAAGTACAGAACTAATTCATCAAAGGCTGAATGGCAAAAGCCCAGTCCCAATATAAGCACTGTTAACATGAGCACCTGACAATCGGTGCTGTCTGGCATGGCAAACCTTCCTCTCTCTTATGCTTTACCTATAGGAACTATTGAGTTTTCTTTCTAAACAAAAAAATGGTGTCCCAGAGAAACTCAGCTTTTACCTCCTAGAGCAGGTCTGAATAAGGGACCATTACAGGGAAAGAAGGCTTCAAAGGCCAGGTCACCTAGACTGTAGATAGCTCAACTGCCTCTTGGTATGGGAGGTATCAGAACTACTTAATTTTTCCTTGCTTCTATCACCAGCCAGGAACTGCTCCAGAACAACCATCTCTAAAAATTACCCTACCGTGAAATGTTGCAGCATTTAAAGTTCCCCTAATAGTTTCTACCTCAGTGCATCTTTCACCAAGATTCCTTTCTCTTCATTTGTCAGGGATTTCTGGTTATGAAGTAACCTTTTTTTAATGAGAAAACCATATGCTAAAAGGAACATTTACCACATTTCACTTAGGCCAACATCTCTGTGCGATACATAACTTGTTTCACTCATCATTACTTATTTCACCTTTCTGGTCCCAACCTATCTTTTACAGACCTTTTGCTACTCCTGCTTTTACTTCCCTTCTCTGCTGGTATCCAAATTCTTACTGTTTTGGTCTCATGCAAGCTGGCATGCCTGTGAAATGCCATTACTGAATGCTGCAGAGGAGCAATGGTATTGCATAAAGCAAACTGCTGTGGATGAAGGGCTGAGTGACCTTGGTTGAGCACATCCTTAAGTAAAAGTGCGTGATAAAGCATCATCCTCCCTCTAATTCACCTTTGAAAGCATTCTGTTGTAGAAAGACGAAAAAACTTCAACCAAATCTGGATATGGCACTGATTCATTTATACTTTGCAACTGTGACAGCAACCCTTCCACTGAACAAATACAGCTAAATGAGTATTAATTAACCTTCTTCAATCAAAAGATACTATGTCAACGTAGAAGGGAAGAAAGGAAGACTCTTTCAGTGCATTAACGTGTAATTTCATTACTCAGGCACTTCTTCAGCAGGGGAGGGGGGGATAGAGAGAGGAGGGAGAAGTTACCATCAGCGAGTCAATTATTAAAGTACTTGACTAGCAGCCAATAATTTATTCATGGTTTTTTGCTGCCTCTCTCAACCCCCGTCTATACCAGTATTTATCTCACATTTTAATTTCCAGTTTATTAAATGCATTCATTTATCACAGCATTCAGGAAACCCGTGGAGAAATGGAGATAAATGTGTTCTCAAGTAGCCCCGTTTCCCCAGGAGCACAGCGCGGAGGTAACGGAGCCGGGCTGCTGCTGGAGCATCACTTACTGGGAGCCAGGAATGGAGCACTCCCAGGTCACGCTGCCACCTCCTCGGTGAAAATTCCCCATCATTTTAATTCACTGACAACTGCATTATGCAAATGAGGATGGTCATTTATAACTGCTGGAGCTGTAGCAGCTCAGGGGCTTCCAGCCTCAGTGGGATTTCAACACAAAGATCCCCCTGTTGTCTTTCTTTTACTGAGGTGCTGAAAGAATCACTGTCTGAGGCAAACACTGTGGCCTGATCACAACCCTCCTGCCCTTTGTTATAACAATCACAGAGAGAGACACTCAGACCTTCCAAATTTAAACAGAGTACTGTATTTTAATTTTAGTTTTGAGGGATGCTCTCAGTAAAGGATGGCCAAAATTAGTCCAAACTGCTCTTTGCCTTTAAAAGCAAACTGCCACACAATGTATGAGCCATTTTCAACTGTTGAGAGAAGGCAGACCAGGAGACAGCAACACAAATGAGCAGGGCTAAGATTTCCAGAAACAAAAGTGGCAGAGTAAGTATCAGCTCTCACTGACATTCAAGAGGGACAGAGTTTTACAGTGGAATTGATGGTTTTGATAACCCTCTATGAGAGGTACTTTGTTCTTCTAGTAATATTTTACTTTTTAACTTTTCATCCATCTCAAATTTTAATTGCTCCCACTATTAATACCCTGTATTCACGTTGCTCATGCTGCAGAAGGTGAGCTTCACAAAGTCCACTCTGAAAGCAGGTCACAAGATCACTGCCTGCTTTCCATGGTACCCTGAGCATGAGCCCCAACATCCAAAAGGTCTTTTAAGATTAGCAATCAGAGCCAGGCTTTGCCACCACAGCAGCTGGAGCAGAGACAATACCCACACCATGGCAGTGGCACCTTATCAGGTCACACCCAAGCACTGCTGCCTCACAGGAGCATTTTCAGCTCTAGCCTAGAAAGCACCCAGCAAGCACTGTCACTCTCTAAAGCACAGGGAACACTGTCAGACTCAAAAAAAAACCCAAACAAAGCAAACAAAAAGATTGTCCAGGTAAATTCTGCAGAGTGAAACTAGCATACCTGTAAATCAGAGAAAACAAATAAGCAAGTTTCACACTAAAATAGCCTACTTCATTTCAAAGGCTTGCTCTTTACATCTGTGCTTTGTACTTTAAACATATGACTGTGTAGTTTTGTTTTGGTATTTTTCCCCCATCATTTTGAATTCTTCGCTCACCATCTGCTTTTGCCTATCCTGTAACAATCATCTCAGTCTAGCAAAGATGTGAAAGATGCCTGCTTGGCATAGCAAGAAGGGATAAAAAAAAAGCCAACCCCTGCAGTATTAATTCCCTCTACAAAATCCTGTACAAGCTGCCTACAGATAGAGTATCAGTTGAAACTGTAAACCCATTTATAGCTGACAACAAGATTAATGACTTGTCCTGCACTGATTTCCTCCTATTAGCTATCAGTGGATCTGTTCCATCTGTCATTTTACAGGATAGAGGGTAAGAAGGAAAAAAAAAAAAAAGCCAGCATACACCACACAGACTTAATTTCTCAGTGACTTCCAAATTGGACTTGTCATGAAAATGACCTACTTACATTTAGTAACGACACCTTCCAAGTGGATGATATTGGGGTGGTCAAATTGTCCCATGATACTGGCCTCACTCAGAAAGTCTCTCCTTTGTTTATCAGTGTAACCAGCTTTTAGAGTCTTGATAGCAACACAGATTTCTCTTTTTCCTGGCACTTTGAGACGTCCACTGCACACTTCACCAAACTCCCCTTGAAGAAAAAGGCACAAGAATCCGTGGTCATGAGCCTGAAGCTTGAACTTGTGTTGTCAAACTGTTATGTCAGTACATTTGGGAGAACTGTCATATAAAAATCATAGGATCACACGTTCCTTAAAAGCAAATTTAAAAGTATATTTACAGAAAAAAAATGCAAAAGTTCTGGCACTTACCCACACCAATAACTTTTTCAATCTTTATGCAGGAGGCATCGATTTCTTTGGCAAATTCCCTCACAGCTTGGTTTGGATCCTCATATGTAAAAGGATCCACATATGTTCTAACACCTGCAAGGCAGAAATGTTTTATTTGAAGTCAATGATCTACATGCTGCTGAACACAGAACATATGAGACTGAAGCCTTAATGATATACAACAGCAAAGAGAGTGTACAATAAAAATGTACTGTAAGCCAGGAATGACTGATAAGGAAGGAAGGACTTAAGTATTTTTCCCCCCAGTGCAATATTTTAAAGTGTAAACATTTAATATTTCCCAATACTGATGTAAGGAATCACGCTTTTGCCAATTAATGAGCTTCACAATCACTGCCATCAATAGCACTGCCTGTCATGGACCTGTGAGACTAAACCACATCCCTTTTTTCTATGGGAACCAGGAAATTCTGAGCTCAGGTCCTGGGTTTGGTACATAGAAGTAGCAATAGGATTCAGTGCTGGAAAAAAGGCAGCAAAGTTCACATTCCTTTTCCTGCAGGAATGCCTCTGGCCCATTCAGAAACTGCTTTAGCAGAGTGTTGTGGAGGAAAATCCTGCCTAGAAGTCAAGTGGCTAAGAACAGGTGTCTTTCAATGGTAAGGAACGATGGAGAAAATCAATAAACCCTTCTGCTGTCTTGTACCCCCAAAACATTTTACCACATACTTCTATTTTCCCTGTTATTAGAGTAAACAAATTTCAAAGCAATATATTTGCAAGAAGGGAAACCAGAAACTGATTTGCCTCAAGAGGAATGCAATCCCTTATTTCCCAAGCACCAGAACATGAGCCATGTTTTACAACCCAAACCAAAACCCCCAAGCAGCAGGGCCTTTTACCTTGGTTCAAGTGTTTCTCCTCATCTGCCTCTTGCTTTGCCTTGCTGTACTTACTGCGCCTGTCAGAACAAAACACCAGCATGAGCTCAAAAATCAGGATCTCACTCTGAAACAAGCTCGGTCATCCTGACCTGCAGAGACTTGAGCTGCCACAGCCATGACACTGCACACAGCCAGGGCAGGAGGATCCTCACACTCCTCTACCTGTTATTAGCATCAGCAGAGCATCAAAGGAAACACAAACCTATTTGTATCTCAGCCTTTAAAGAAAGAAACATAAGTTCATACTTCGGCTACTTTTTCTTTAAACTTACTTTTGCAATTGAGGGGCCAAATTGCTTTTTAGCCCTACCACACAGGGATTTAAATACTACAACGGAGGTGTTTTGGTAGATTGACTTTCAAACATCATTAGCCAAACACCAATGTCAATACACTTATTTAACTGCAAATTTAAAACTGGAAACAAGTCTCTTAATACAGAAATCAGAATCTCAGCAGAAAAAAAAAAGAAAAACCACCAACCCTGACCATCAAAAAATAGGATTCCAAGGATTTTGCTTATTCTTTTAACCACTGCTTAATTGAAGGGGCTGAAGAACTCCTGATGGCAGAGTTCTTCTACCAACCCTCTGAGCTGGAGGCAATACCATAGCAGTGTGTTAATGCTATAGATTACTACTTCTACACCAACACCTGTGATACTGTAATCTAGTTATGTATTTAATTAGTTCGGCTTTCAGCTTCAATGGACAAGGAGCACTATGGAAAGCTAACACAAGAAGTTAGTCCATTAGGGAGGATATTTAGGAGTCTGCTCAGCCAAACGTGTAGGAATTTGAAGTTGCCCAGCATCCAGTGGTGTGTAGATGCAGAGAAATGATTTGGGCTTTTACCCATTCACCCTTGAATGTTCAGGATGAAGCACAGAACAGACACTGCTGAAGAGATGGGCTCACTGCTGCTTACTCTAAGTTTGCCTGTGCCTGAGGAATCCAAGTTTCCCAGTCAGAGCCAGGAGAGCTGACTGGCAAGAGGCTGGGCTGGAGAGAAGAGAGGAGGCAGAAATCGAGAACAGGAGGGGAGACTGACACTGCCAGCAATGTGCAGCTGCTGCCTGGAGTGGGGCAGGGGACACCAGGGTGAAACTGGGGAAATTAACAGGCTGAAATGGTGAATAAGGAGAAGAGGAAAATGGGAGCAGGTACAACAAAATCCTGTAAGATGCAAGTCAAAAGGGGTAAAAAAACTCAAAGATGACAGGAAGAAAGAACATAATTGAGAGCCTCACTTGCAGCAAACCTCCCTGAGTCTTACCATACCTCTCCTGTCAGCAAAACCCCTCTGCCCCTTAGCAAAAAGCATCTCACTTCCCACTCTGCACCTGCCCTGTGGGGAATGGCAGCTTCCCACTGCTGTCAGCTGGGAGGGCATCTCCCAGCCTTTGCAGTCCTTGTGCTGGGTCATACAACACACTGTGACAATAATAAAAAATATATAAATTAATTCTGAAATAGAAGAAAAAAATCCTGTTTGACATGTGAAAACAACCTGATCTTTGAACCAAGTGTCACAGCTCTCAACACTGACAGGACTTGTACTCAGACAGAAAAAGCAGGTACACATCCAACCATAGACCACTGGGAGCTTCTTTTCCTGACACAAGTAACGGAAACACAAGTGGCTCCAATCATGAGAGAAGCATTACTAAAACCCAAACTGGATCCAAACATCCATTTAAACAGTTTATTTGCCCCAGAACTTACAGCACTGGTATAACAGAGCTGACTGAAATAATGGGATGATGTTTTGCTCCCAGCTACTGAACTGAAGAAGAAAGAGGCAGCACAAATCTCACCCAAGGCCACAAAAGACCCAGCCAGCTAAAAGGACTGCAGAGATGGTTTCAGGTATTACACAACTTCTCTCAGAAGAAAGAGAGAAAGGGAAAAAGAAGATTCTGCATTTTAATCAGCATCCTTCAAATTAATTTTATTAATGTTCAGGCACAGATGGGAAATACAAAATGCAAACAGGCTTTGCATGAAAGCATTTTAAGTATGAAAAAAAAATTCTCTTTATCTTATTTTTAAAAAGTACAAGCACCCTCACAACAGATTAAAAAATAACCTTCCCCCACTAAAACTCAAAGACAGCAAAAATTGAAGGGAAACAAAAGGATTACTGTTCAAGCAATGTAATTGTAGCTTATTAAGTTTAAATAATACCTTCTAAACTAACTACCTACTTCCACCTCTCACCGTGTCACCTGTTGACCTCTTCTGCTTGGCTTTGGGCAGGACACTGCTGTGTGCCATTGTCCTGGAGAGCAGCCCTGGAGCCCCACGCCACGGGGCACAGGGGCTGGGGCTGCCTCTGGGGCAGCTCACCTGAGTGGCAGAAGGGAGCCTTTGTCACAGGCTGAATCCCCTAATTACAGGGATTTTGGCAGCGGTGATTAAGTAGCGGGCATTGAGGAAAAGAACACAGAGGCTTTCAGGAACTGCAGGGGTCAGAGACAGGCAGAGCTACAGGTGGGGCTGGTGATGAAGAGGAGTTAACAGCGGGAGGAATTAGCAGGCACTGAGGTGAAACAGCAGGACCTGGTTGCCATGCCCCTGCTCCCACCTCCTCCCTCCCACACACAGAGGGGCTGGAGGGGCTCAGGCACCGGGCTGGCAGAGCACCTGCTCCAACAACACCGGCAAAAGGTGGGCAAACGTGTCAGCAAAGGTAAGTCAATCTATTGGCTGGAAGAATTTCTGAGAGAAACCTACAGATGACCAGATGACTTGGTCAGACCATCTTACTCCACACAAGCCCTTTAAAAAGGTGTATCTCTCTGTTTTACACTTCCCCAAATCCTTTACAACTCACTTGGAGATGCTGCAATTTCCCTCAGCATTCCTTCAGAGCAGGGTTTGGGAACACCCACAGCATGTCCTGCCCATGCTCCATGGATGTCCCCATCCAAACCTCAGGAAGTTTAAATGAACATTAGGCAGATTGGTTCTGGTGTCACAGGACAGAGCCAAACAGCTTGAGCTGCCTCAAGGCAAAGTCCTTCGACTAATTCTGCTGTAAAGATGAATTCTGGGATTTGAACAGTGTCTTGAAAAAAGCATGAGGCCAAATTAGCAGTAATAACCCAGTGCTCAAAAGTAGGCACCCACAGCATATGCCCAGTTCCCACATTTGGCTCATGGATGCAGAGAGGCCGTGTCTGCAGGCCAAAGCACAGGTTTGATTGTACAAATATGACTTTTAGGTCATGGTTAGATTACAGAACCTTCTCACGGGAACTATCTGGACAAAAAAGCTTTTTCTCATCTGAAGTAATTTTGGAACAAAGTATAATTATTTTGCTATTAACTTCTGCTGGTGTAGGAAGATCGTGAAATATCCCCAAGGCCCACACCTCTAAATGACATTGTGATAGTGGTTAAAATCACTAGAGTAACAGTGAATGTTAAAGTAGATTCTGTTTATCGAGAACTACTTCCAGCTACTGAAGAGCTGTGTATTGAGGGCTATTAATTAGCAAGGCACCATGCATTAGTATGCACAGAGCAGTTTCACTGTCCTAGTATTTCATTCATCTTGCTCAGTCTTTCCCCCTCCATGGCCTCTCTGGGAGATACCAGTGCAGAGCCACGGGACATCCCCAAGCCCAAGGCCACCAGGATGCTTTTATCTCCACTGCCACCAGTGCCTGCACCAGGCTTTTGTGGCTGCTGCCCACCTGCTCTGTGGTGCCTTTGTGTGACTGCACACTCTGGGCAGAGATAAGTGAGCAGACAGCCCTGAGGAGACCTGTCTGAGCCCAGCAGGTCTGTCAGCACCTGGCTCCAGGCAGCCTCTCCTCTGACAGCTTTATGGCCGATCCTAACGAGAATCAATACGAGGGCAAGGGGTTGACAGTTCATTTTCTAAAGAGTGATCCATTGAGGGCCAATCACCAAGCTGTGTTTATCAGCCTTGGGAAGAGACATTTTTTTATAGGGAGAAGGGGAAGGAATCATCTCAAAGCAGCTCGACAGGCTCAATTCTCCAAGGTGGCGACTCATAATTAGAAATCCAATGTATCCAGCTATCAATCCTACCTTAAATAATAAAGTGATCGATAAAAGCGGAGAGGAGATTAAGTCATCAAGCTCAGTGATGCTATTTTCTGTTGCAATGGCTTTTAATAAACCTGTCTCTCCACACCACATTTTCATATGTTCTGCTTTTCTTTCCTCTTGCCAGCACGGAGGCTTTGAGTTGAACACCCACAGAAAGCGATCACAATGCATGTCTACTTTCCAGACATTACAGCCAGAGTCATTTAACTGCTCTCTAGGACAATTCAAAGAGAGCAAATGAAGAGGAGTTTGAGCACATTTACAGCTGATGCCATTAAACTGACCAACAAAATGTGCATCCCTCAGATCCCAGGCTTCAGATGCCATAATGATACAAGCAGTTTTATCTCAAAATTACACTGAAGCAAGATCATGCTGATCTTTTTAAATGATATTGAACACAAAGATGAAGACAGAAACACTCACACTGTGTTTCTGCTACACTGTCCTCCCACTCACAGGATTGTTTCTGATGCCTGGGTTGAATTTGGGAGAATTAAGATTATGGTGCTGCAGCGATGAAAAAACCATCTATCCAGTTCTGCTGTGTTACTGCATCTGATGCTGAATGACTGTGGCTTCCATTTTACAGTCAAATCCCCTCACACAGGAAGGACTAGTACAGACTCATAGACTAACACAAAAATCACCAGCATAGCAGTCTGATGGCTTAGTTAACAAAACGGCCGTTGTCTATTCTCTGTCTATCAGGAGTCAGTCCAAGAAAATCTACTGTACCCATACACATTAAACTTAACTTCAAATTACACTAACCACAAATCTCTAGCTGGCTTGCTTCTCAATGCCAGTTATTGGAATCAGCTTTGCATTTGAAGGGCAAATAGAGCTGGAACTATTGCCATTACATCACATGCTGCTTGGTACTAATGTCGAGAAGATCAAAGCTACACGGGAGAAGGCTTGTAATGCAAATGTACTGTTTATGATGCTAATCAAGAATTTAGCTTTGTTTGGAGGAGACAAAAAGCTCTCTGATGAAAGAGAGCGAGGGAGAGAGAAGCTTAAGTTCTTACCTCCTGCTGATGACAAAGGCTGCAATGAGAATGACCACAAGAACAACACTGCCAGCCACTGAAACAAGCAGCACTGTGGGATTGGTACCATCGCCAATGATGGGGGAAGGAACTGAAAACAGAAAAGGGAGCATTTGTATCAGACAACCTCAAAAAATCAACCTAGGTAGCACTCAACGAGCTTTCTGGCTTTCTGTGAAGGCAGTTTAGAGTAGCACTCAAATCTACTTTCAGGCCTTTATTATGTAGTCATTTGGCACAATTTTCCAACAGGGTGCTAAGGAGCTGAAGACACGATGTTTGATAATGATTTGGGGAACTTCACCAGGAACAAGGACTCTGCTGCTCAGAGGGTACAATGACTAATTTTTTTGCCTTTCTAGTTGCTTTCCACAGTTCTTTCCTCCTCCTCTTTCTCTCAGGGGAAGCCAGATGATCACTCCGCAACTGAAAGTAGGGGAGTAAGTAATTTTAAAATGTCTACTCTCCTCCTGATTGATTGTTTTCAGTTGTTAACACCCTGAATGATATTGTCACTAACTGGCATGACCTTAACTTGATTTAAGGAGACCTGCATGTCCAAAATAAAATAGGCTTGGTCACAGTGCCTTTCTGCCACTGAAAAACAAACATTTTGGGCGCTAAATCTGCATGTTTCCTTGAGCAAAGTGAAAAGCCCTACTGACAACACAGTTTGAACATTCTTGTCTTTATATAACTGCCTAAGGAAATGTGCAAATATGGGAGCTGATGTAGGACACCTCACTGATCTATGTCAATAGCTTGTAAAGGGGACTAACAGGGCTCTATTCTCCTTGAAATAAGATATTGCAGAAACGTGCAAATGTCTACTTTTACAGAAAACAAAATATCTCAAGCATCAATGGCCTCCAAGTGTTTATGGGGTGCCTATTTCCTTATGCCACAGTGAAGTACTGTCATTGCTAGAATCCACAATACAGCAAATATCCAAATAGATGCCTGGGGTCAGCTTCATGGCATCCCTGACAGCCACGAGGCCATGGATGAGCAGAGCAGACACACCACAGCCCAAACACCCAACGAGAAACTCCCGGCACACAGCCCGGTCCTGCCTGCACTCTCTGCTCCAGGAGGCAGCAGCACTCCCTGGGAATGCCATACCTGTGTTGGTGGTGAACTCGAAGGGCCCACTGAAGTCCCCGTAGCCCGCTGCAGTCCTGGCCCGCACGTGGAACACGTAGGAGGTCAGGGGGTTGAGGCCCTTGATGTCGGTGTTGCGGGAGGCCGTTTTCACGATGCGATAGCTGCGCTCGTTCTGGTCCTGCAACACCACAGCACGGCATGAGGGAGGGAAAACACACCCTGAACCCTGAGCCTGGAACCCCACTGCCTCGCCAAGACTGTGAGTAACAGCAAAGGAATCCTCAAAACACATCCCCAGGGCTCCTGCTGCTGGCCTTGCTCAATCCCCCTGGCGCTGCGTGCTGCACGGGGCTCTGAGCGAGCCAAAAAAGGAGGATGAGGCAGTAGGTATGATGCTCATATATCACTGATTATTTAAGAAGTCACACAATGAAAACCTTTGGAAAGCAGCCAAGCATTCAAATAGGAACCTCTTGATGAACAAGCACATTTTGCTCACATGCTGGCACTTTCTTTTTCTTCCTACCAGCCAGAAGCCATATAAAAAATGATAAAAATATTTTAAAAAAGAAAAGACTTGGAAAAACGTCTTCCGAAGAGTCCATTATTAAAAACTGTTCTATTTTTGGCTGGAAAATCTATCAGAAAATGTAATAATCTAGCTTCCCTGCAAATCAGATGCCTTTTTTTTTGTATGTGAAAAGAAAGTAAGTGATTTTTTTATAAAAAAAATTTGAAGTGTGCATGTGAGAGACAGTGCACACAAGCAAGAACAGGTAATTGTTCATTTCTGCAGAGAGCCTTCAAAGAAAATAGCTCTTTTCATAATTCCCTACTTGAGAAGTTATTTGAAGGAATAAAATCTCCCTCTAACTTGGAAAGTATGAAGAATCTAATTTTCTCTCCTTATTCTCTATTAAAAGCCAGCCAGTCCACACTATCACTCTAAGCAGAAGCTGTCAGCAAACAGATCTCATTATTATGACTCTGTTATATACTTCATTATTATACCTCTGTCTATGAAGTAAAGCTAATGTCTCACTTCTGCCCAACATTATTGACTCTCATTAAAGATGTGATTGCTATAAAAGCTCAGTTTCTAGGTAGATAAGAAATAACAAAATAAACTCATACTATACAGTGGGAACAGCCTATGAGTCTTACCCTTTCAAGCAGCCATTCAAGTGCATGAAATCCTTAATTGGATTTTATTAAACTGAATCTATTTGGTTTCAAATGATAGAATCCTATCGGGAAATAAACCACAGTGGAATGAAGCAAAAAAGCTCTGCCCAAGCCCAAAAGGAACTCATTCTTGTTCATTTTTGAGCAGTACCTTTTCATAGTATTTGACTTCATACTCCAGGATGACTCCATTTGGCCTGTCAGGTTCCAGCCAAGCCAAGGCAACGCTGTGCCTTGTTATCTCCTTAGCCTGGATCAATGCGATCGGAGACGGAGCTGCCAGAAGAAAAAAATAACGTTATAAGCAATAATTTAGTTTTAATGAGGAACATGTATTTTTAATTGTAACTTTCACAACATGAGCACTTTCAGAAGCTGTGTTTTTCTTAGGGGGTGGGGGTGAGGGGAAATTAGAAGCATTAAAGATTTTTCTTGTTTTCTCTACCAAAATTACATTTAACCATCTCTAAGAAAGATTGGATTTGGATGCTGGACAGTACTAGATAGGTGGGTTTTGAAGTAACAACACAATTGTTTAAACACTGCAATGTTCATTATGACCAGGTAAAAAACCTTCATAAACAGATCATGGTACTAAAAGGATCTCTTATTTTTGTCCACTGTAATTTTGGCCCACAGTCATTCTCTTCTTCCATCTCCTAAAATTATCTGATGTTATTCCATTAGCTATTTACTTTAAAGGAACCATGAAGTTCCTGAGGTTTCAATCGGGTTTTCTCTAAAGCTGAGAAAATATGGCCACTGAATTAAGTAAGACCAGAGTAAATCCAAATACAGATGAATTTGGGCCCTCCCATTAAAACCAAGAAACTTGTATTTCAAGAGTCTGATCCAATTTGTGCCTCATAACTTGCTCTGCTTATGCTCAAATCTGTGATCAGACCCTGGAAAATGGTCACGGGCCAGATTCTGGCTTTGGTGGCTCCTTCCCAGCCAAAAGATACCAGAGACTGGCCCACTGTGTGCCAAAATGGCATCTCCTGACCCTGTCCCATGTGGCCCTGCACTGATGTCATGAATAGAAAGAGCAGGATTGCACCACCAAGGCTAAGGGCTGCAGCATTTTTGGAAAAACTCTACCTAGCAACAAGCTAAACTCCAAGACCTTTTACACTGTATCTGTGTCAGTAATAAAGGCTGCAGTGAAGAAGATAATGGAAAACATCTCTTTGTGCACAGTGCAGTGTCTAAAGAGCCCCTGCTAATGCTGAAGTTCAGGTTTCTGACTGGCTGGAGGACAATGCCTCCTTCCTTTGCCTGTGATAGCAGCAGATTCATGGCTGCACAGGGGAACGGGTTTTCTGAAGATTTATGAACCCGGCTGCCCCTTTCTTGCTGTTGTGTTGCTGTGTGGTCACATCTCCAGCCAGCTGTTATCAAGCTCTTTTGATGCTGACAATAGCTGGTATAAATGGCGGAGTCTCCAGGGATAAAAAGGGACATTCATGAAATTTTTAATCTTATCTAACAAAGCTGTCCTGTAAAACCAGAGATTAGAGGTCTTCCTAAATTGAATATATTTCTTCTTTTGTCCCCTGATGCTGTAGCTGCTCTTTTTTCCCCCCATTTCCCTTTCTTTTTGTTTCTTTTTCTACCTTTAACTTTGGGATGACGCTCCATGAAAATGTTATAAAGTTTAAAGTACCCTTGAAACAGATATCCTTGAAAACTACCAAGAAAGGCAAATAAATAAAACAGTCACTATAAATGAAAGGAAAATTGAATGTTGAAAGCCTCAAACCTACTTGACCATATCAGACAGTTCTGATGGAAGTGAAAATAACCAGTAGATGCTGCAGTCACAAAAGGGTGTCTCCTCTTGATGTGAAACCATCAGGGAGCTGCTTCCCGATTTACTATTTGACAGTTTGGCATCTCTGTTAGAAATGCCTCCAAAACCTTTATCTCTTTTTTCCTTGTCTGTCTCTCACAGGCAAAGGCAAATATTGAATGACAGAGGAGACTATAAACACAGCCAACAGGGAGGATCCAGGTGTGATCCATCAAATTATATCTGTGGCATGACTGCAAACCTGCTTAATAACCTCACATTTCCTCAAGAGAGAATCAAACCTTTTTTTAATTCCCCCCTGCAATAAGAATACTGCTCAGCTAATAAATTAGGAATCGGATTTGTTACCCTAAAACACACACGCACACGCCATTACTGATAAACCAAGCGGAGAGAAATCTGCTTAGTTAATCGCTGCCTCATGCAGGGCAGACAAGCAATTCTTTTTACTGAGAATCCATCACTTATGCTGGTCTGACCTCAAGAACTGTAGAGAGAAAGTTCACTTTCTTTCTTTTATCCTCTCTTTAACCTCCTTGGTTTCCCATTTCATTTCAGCAGGCATCTATATTGGAATTTAGTGAGTCCTTCAATATTGGGCTGGTAAGTGCTGTATGAAAACACATTTCTTCTCTGTTGTAAAATGGCTATTTGCAGAGAAGAATTTATATTAACTAAGCCTTCTTGTGAAAGACTCTCAGCTTTATATAGCTTAACAAGTGCTCTCTCACACCTCCCAAAAATGGACAGCTGATCTTAGGCACTACACCATACTGGAATGAGCAACATGCTCCTGGCCTCCAGGACACAAAAAGGATTTGTACATCAATTCCTTCTTACTCCTTACATTTTCAAAGTTCAAAGTTACTCCTTACACTTTCAAGAATGGCCCTATTTTTTCCTTCCTCCCCTTTATATGCAAATTCATCCTCCTTAACTTTCAGTATCTTCTTTTGTCCTGGATTCTGCAGATGAGGCATTTGTTCCTGGCTTTGTTTTGACTGCACATCCGGCCTCTCCATATGCTGTACAGAAACCCTAAGAGTGACATCCCTGCAGTACAGACCTACAACAGTCTGTGCAATAGGATGGTGAGCTGAAACTCTGAAGACCTTGAGGAACTGGACCAAGTACCCACAGAGTACTACAGTTAAGCCACTACATGGGATACTGAGGATTTCAGTTACCAATTCCCTTCTATTTCTGCAAGTAGCCCTATAAATCAGGTTTATTTTTTCCCCTTGTTTTTCAAGATCCACCATCTGACCTGAAAGACTGGACTCCTTAGAAGAACAACAGTTTCTCCTTGCACATATATTATGAAAAGGCCTAAGAGTCTGCTCAATATTGTCCAGGACATCAGCACTGCCAGCTCAACATGGCATTCCAGGCAGCAGCCACAGCCTTCTAAGTGAGCTTGTGCAAAATATTTACATTCTTTGTTCTTCTGCCTTTTGCCTTTAAATTGCCTCTTAGGGATGATGTGAAGATAAACATGTAACAGGTTGGAGAATGATGCTTTGATCACAAGCAGAATAAAAGACAGACTATTCTATTCTCTGTGCGTGGGCTAGCTGTTCATTAGATGCACACATTCCTACATAAAACACATTGAGGACAGCTTGACCAAAAAGAGTAAGGTACAGAATTAAGATGCTCATAGCAAGATCCCATGAAACTTACAGAAGGGAGAGGGAGATCTCTTTTTCTTTCACTTTGTGCACTTTCTTCCACCCTGCTCTCTCCTTGTGTTTGGAAAGGAGCAGTAAGCAATGAGTTGTTTCTCAATCATCAGTGCTTACAAACAGCAAGCTCTTTGCCACACGTGCACAGACTGCACATACCAAGCACCAATTCTACCAGAACAGCCCATTTCACAGAATGAGGTATTTTGGTGTCTAAAAAGGGGTCTCCCCTTGAACAAAAGCACCAAGTGTAACTTTCCTGAGTTCAAAGCCCAGCAGTTCCTCTGCCTTAAAAACCCCACTCCCTACTGATGTGAATGTTGCAATTTTCTTTCATCTACTTCCTCAATAACCTGCCATTAAACACCTACTAGTAGTTTTATTACCTCAGTTCTGAGCTTGAGGCCTACAGAGAGAGAAAGAGCACAGATGTACTACAAAAACTTCACCCAAATGCCATAAAGCCATGTCCCAAGGCTAGTGAGTGCTGAATTGTAGCAGTTTTGAGGCACTTTAAAGGATGGCAGAGGCAGAGTGTCAGTTTTGCATTACTGGTTCAAATTAGAAGAGGTGGGGGGGAATGGAAAGAGGAAAAAAAACAGGAAATAAATAGATGCAATAAAGTCTCTGGCATGTAGGCATTCATGAATGAAAACAGCTCTTTATAAAACTACAGCACATGAGTACTCAGATATCAAAGATACACAATGCCCAGTGTTTTATTGAAGATGCCTTCTTACCCACAGCAGGGTTTACTTTCCACTCCCCATGATTTGAATTTAAATGGATCATGTTTACTCAAGGGGTCTTTCACTGACTGAAAAATATACCCACAGTTTGTACATTATCTCAGCTAAATTCAAATAACATATTTAAATTTAATTACTTGAAGCTTAGGGGTTTTCATGCTTTCCTTTATTCCCTCAATTGTACACAACACTTATTTGTTCTTATCAATGGCTATGTGCTTTGTCAAGCATCAAAATTAAATGCTTGAAAGCACTAATGATGTTACTGTGATTAAGGGTTTTTACCTTCCAGGGTAGATACTAAAAGCCTGCTCCATTATTAATTACTTAAAAAAACAAAAAAGATTTCTGAGAATCTAACACTGAAGAAAAGTCCTCTTAGAAATCAACACAAGAAAAGAAAAGGTCTTCCATTAAAAATTTTTCTCTGGATTAGGACACAACATATTTAAAGGAACCTGGCACATTTCAGGTTTTCTCTTTGAGTATTTACCTTGTAACACTGTGGGCGTTTACATGAGATTTTGTAAATTATATTAGCAAATAATCTCACAGCAGGAAAAGGATATTCAACACAAAGAACTAAATATGGTTTCAATAATTTCTAAAGGCCCATGCTCTGGGCCAGATTCTGATCACTTTATTCATGTAAGAGGGCATCTTAACTGACTAGCTGTCACACTGACTTCAAACTGAGGGAAGGGAGAAACGTCCAACCCTCTCTAGTTACATATATCAGAAGAAATTAAAAAGACGGCAGTTCTCTCTCACAGAATCACAGAATTGTTAGGGTTGGAAGGGACCTCTGGAGATCATCCAGTCCAATCCCCTGCCAAGGCAGGGTCACCTGGGCAGGTTACATAGAAATTAATCCAAATGGGTTTGGAATGTCTCCAGAAGGGGAGACGCCATGACCTCCCTGGGCACTGTTCCAGTGCTGCTCTTCCTAATCCTGAGGAACTTCTTATGTTTATGTTTATGGCCATTGCTCCTTGTCCCAACACTGGGAATCTTTGAAAAGAGCCTGACACCATCCTCGTGGCACCCCTTTGAGATATTTGTATGTATTAATGGGATCTCCTCAGCCTTCTGTTCTCCAGGCTGAACCAGCTCCCACAGTCTCTCCTCATAAGAGGGATGCTCCAGACCCCTCATCATCTTTGTGGCACCCACTGGACTCTCTCCAGTTGCTCCTCTTCATTTCTGTACTGAGGAGCCCAGAACTGGACGCAGCACTCCAGATGTGGCCTCACCAGGACCAGAAAACATTCTAGCATGACCACAGTTCCAAACATATGCAAAACATATGTACAAGCCATGTATGTCCATCAGGATAAGCACAGGAAAGGCTCCTGCACACGTGTGAGGCGATGTGCACTCCCAGATTAGATGTCTGTGCACGTTTGAAGAGCCAAGCTGGAGTCTGGCATTCCCATTCCTCACTGTCAGCACGACAGCTACGCCTTCTCCGAGAGACCTGCCAGAGTCTGTGGGCTGCCTGAGCACTTTAAAAACTAACCACATGCATATTTGGGGCTTTTTTCATTATTCCCTCTGCAAAAGTGGAGCAAACATTTGTGCTAGTGATGATTGGACCATGTTAAGACTTGGACAAGGATCTAGAGGCCTGATTGCTCAACCAAGCCACTGGAAGCTTCCCAAGACATTCCCGAGTCCTCCGTCTTCCCACCGTCTGCCTCTCCTTCCCCCAGGAATGACGACTGGCCAGGAACACCTCCCAGCCTCGAGAGTGAGACATGCCAACATTCAGGCCAGCATTTTCACACTTTTAGCCTTTAAAGCAAAGGCTTTAAATCTCTGCCTGTGGAGTAAAGAGCCCAAGGTTCTGCACCCACAGGTGACAATCCTGGCGGTGAGAAGCAGAGTGACAGCTGAGCTTGGCCTCTTGCTCCCAGCCCCTTTAACCAGCCCCAGTGCTGCTGAACTGAATTTGCCTCCTCGTTGCTAGAAATCACACTGCTGAGGGAAAGCACCAGCTTGGCCACAGGATATTCTCACAGGACACCTTCATTCCAAAATAACAGACACAAGGGATCTTCCCTTGCTTTCCAAGCTCTGCAACCCAGCCACAGAGCTCTGGGAAAAACAAGTGACAGGCTCTCAAACCTGGGGACCAGCTCACATCAGTTGTTTGTAATGACGTGTTCATAAAGAAAGGGGCTAGAAAATGAGATTTTAAAGACTGTTAACACAGTATTATTATGTTTTAAACATTTCCTCTGTTTTAAAGTTTTCGGTTTTTTTGCCTCTCCCAAAAGAACCTGTGCTGCAAATCTTGCCAAACCACAAAAGCTGGCTCTGACTTGCATGAAATCAAAAGCTTGAAGGAAAACCCAGGCTCTCAGCAGCAACAAATAGTAGTAGTGGAGGATTACTAGAGTGCTGTACTTTTACCACCAAAGTCCAGCTTAATTTCTTGGCTTGCAGTGTCTGCTGAGGATCCACAAAGAGCCTGTGTATTTTCTGGGCTGCAAATCCACTTCTGTGTCACTTTTAGCACAGACCACTTCAACATATCAGAACCACTCCAATTTAGATCAAAACTATTATAGGAACTGAGATGTGACCACAGTTCCCTGTGGTTTATATCAGAAATGAAGGGAGGATGAAGAAGATTTTGCATGCCTGGGAGATGGTTTGCCCTGGTGATCAAAGAGGGCCAGCTCTTGACAGCAATACATTTTCAGGTACTGACTCCTCCAATTTTGAAGGCCAAATAATGATGTCAGCTTATGCAATGCAGGTCTGGAATTACTCCAAAGATCTGAATCTGCAACCTACAATCCCAAAGATTGCCTTAAACCAAAAGATTATAGAATCTACATAGCATTTAGCAAGAGATTTGTATTACAACTCAAGCATGGGGTCTGTTTCGTCTGAAAAGTGCTTGTTTTCTTTCTGCTAGCTTGCTAAGAAATCCTGTTGGCATGTTCTGACAAGGATAACTTAATAGTTGCCAACAGAAACATGGCAGAATACCGTGTATTTCCTGTATGTACAAATGCCAGTTTAAAACAAACAGGAAAACAAGCCTTTCAAATGGAAAGCAATTTATAAAAATCCATCTGAACATCACAACCACTTAAAGACCTCAGCACCGAAACATTTCTAAATGCTGGAATGATTAACATGGAAGGGTGAACATACTTTTAGCTGGGAGTTGCTCTAGACACTCTAGAGCTATAAGTAATTCGTTAAGATGGGGAATTAGTCAGCAGCTGTCTGACCTGAGCAGGTTTGGAGCCATTGGTCACAAAGCAGGTCACGCTGCAGTTACTCTTCCCTCTACTTGAGCTTGGAATCTGACCCAGTATAAACAACAATAAATTCTGTAGCCTAAAGAAGCCAACACTGATGCTCCACTGCATTATATTAGCTTGAGAGAAGCAGAAAAATGGGCCAGGCAGTCCAGACAAAGAGAGACTGCTGTGGGCCAGAGCTGTCACACTTAGAGGCAGGACCCCAGGACCTGAATTTGGGTGGGATAGTTGTGGGAAGGATGTGCTGTAATCATCCTCTTACTTCTCAGATGCTGCTCCAAGCAAACATAGACCAGCAGAAACCCCTGATGCTGTGACACAATGTATAGCACCCCTGAGGACAGCGGCTCTGGGGGAGCTGAAAGGAGGAATTAGAGACCATAACCCCTAGTTATTAAAGGGGACAATAATGTTGGAAATGGAGCATTCCTCAACAGTTCAAAATTAGCAGTCTGCAGCAAAATGCCCCATTTAGCATCTTTCCCTCAGGGCAACTCTGCCTCAGCCACACAGCCTGCTGTTCCTCCCAGGTAGCCAGAAGTAGCCACCAGAGTTAATTCCCTCCCAGAAATAGCCTTTCTTTCACCCTTGCACTGCTGCACAGGAGGAGGGTCTGCTGAGCTGCCTTTTCTAAAACAACTCCACACCCCCCAGCCCCTTCCACCAGGAAATCAAAACTACCCTTAAAGAAACACCAGTTACCCTCAAATGAGACCCCTACCCTTACTCTCTAAAGCCCCTCCTCAAGCCAAACAACCATCCAGCTACTCCTCCTTCATTTTGCCATCCTCCTGCCCACAGTTAAGACGTGTTTGCACACACATCATGAGTCAACACACAAAAAGGGAAGAGCTGTTCTTAAATTTCAAAGAACCAATGAAATAACTTACTGCATCTGTGCCCTGCAAACCACTTTTTGTGTGCAGCCTTCAAACCTCTTACAACAGTGTTTCAATAATCCATAAAACAAGATAAAAAACATTGACCCTGCTGTTGGAATAGCCCAAAGGGGCAACCCTTTGTCTCACCGGGAATAGGACAGCTCTCACCTCACGCCCCACGTCTGTATTAACAGAAAGCCTCATTTCTGGTCCCTGGTCCTTTCTTATACTTACCACCAAGTCACCTGAGCACGTGGTTACCCCAATAGTTACGACATAACTAATCCATTATGGGGCAAATGTGTGATTTGGCACCCAAGGCAACACATCTCCCAGTGCTGCTCTCCTTGGTTCTCACACAGTTATCTTTTATTTACTTGAAACATGGATGTCTAGATGATGTATTTATATGTGCTAAATAATGTCCTCAGTCACCTTCCTTCAACATTAAGAATATTAGATTTCGTATAAAGTGCTGCTTAAAAGCCTTTTTAAAATCCAGACAAACAGAAGCCTCTGCCCTATTTGCCACTTACTTAGATGCCTTGAAAACACTGAACTATCTTCTAAACAAAATAAATAAATAAATGGCATGACTCATTCTGCTAAAGCAACATTTGCTATTTTAATAAATAGATTTGGCCACATTGCCTCATCCCTGCTTCTGAAGTGCTTCAGTAATAGCAGAGACTTAGACTTTGCCATTTGAGTTTCTCAGATCAATCATCTAAAGTCAGAAATGGCAAGATTCTTGGGGGAAGAAAAAGTAATAAAATTATAAACATTTTACTTCCACTGTGATCCACAGCTCCAGCAGCAAGTGCAGCCTGGGTCTCAACCATGCCCTCCTGAGCCTGCAGCACCCAACAGAACCCAAACCCAGGACTCATTCAAATAAAAATCACAGTTCCCATCTTAACACTTGAGAGTACAAATTGTTTCAAAGCCACCAAAGATAAGGAACTTCAGCCATATTTAGTTTCAGCTCCATCACACAGAAGAGGCTGGTGCAGAAGGTTTGCATTTACGTATTTACATTTCAGCTGAAGAAGCTATAAATTTTAATCACAGCTGATATGCAGAGCACTCAGTTGGAACTCTGGTGAAGCACCTTCTGTACAAAGGTGAGATGGATCTGACATGATGCCATCTCTGTCTCTGTCTGTGCTGTTGAGAAATGCTTGAAGACTGAACCAAGGTTTGGGTTTTCTGGGCCCAGGTTAGTAGCATTTTATGAAGGACACTGCACTGACAGCATGCTGCAAGACACTCTGCCATAACCCTCCATCAAAGTATCTCTTCTCCAGGAATGAAGATGCTCTGTGTTTTTGGGAAGTACCACAGAGAATCCAGACTGCAGCACACTTAACTCACACTTGGAGTTCTCCCACCAGGTCCTTTCACTGGAATTGAATTAAACCCCCTTTCCTTTACCCACAACGGGCAGATTTGTTCAGGAAATTAAAAATCATTAATAGACCCGATGAGAGAGAAGAAATGCTGCACACAGTGCTGCTGCAAAAAGCAAAATTACCTATGTTTGCTATTCATTAAAAAAAAAAAAAGTGATGAGGTACAAACTGGGGAAGAGTCCTAAGCTTCCTGAAACACATAAACCTTAAAATTAAAATCTTAGTTCATGATGTCAGGAGCCAATTACATCATAGGTGGCACATAATTAAACTTATAAAGGGGTTTCATTATTTTGGTTTTATGCTGGATACTGAAAACCAGTGCATTATTTGTTTTAAAATTGTGTCAATTGGAAAAACCCCAAGTGGAATCAGCAATTAAATATTAAAGGTGACGGCCTCAGCCTAAAGCACTCCAAAGAATAATTGGTTTCCTGTGCAATGCAAGTGCTATTACAAAGTCTGAAGAATTTCAATCCTAAAGACAAATAAATAAAAATTAAAAAAAAAAAAATTAACCTTGCGAGGTTATGAGGACGTTGACCTGTACAAAGACCAGCCAGATTTATGTCCTGGAAGAGTCCTGAGCTACAATCTGGGCCTTTTATTATAAAAGCCCATGAAAACAATAATTTGTGCAACAGCCAAACAGGCTGGTCTGTATTCTGAGTTTGGACCTTCGTTTCCAGTCCCATATTCCAGCAGACAGGTGACACTGAGAGGAGCCCATCCCAGCTCCTGAGGTGATTTCTCCAGCCTTTTCTCCCCACTGCTGCCAGGGCTCCTAAGGGACTGAGACCTGCACAGGATATGGACTAAAAGCTTCAATCATCTTCCTTCAAAACCTGCAACTCAAAAATCATTTCTTCTTGCAACAGCACACAAAGCATTTTTCAATGTTATTTCTCTCCGCCCTGAAAGCTTCACTGTTTCTGTTTTAGTTCATTTTTGTCATCAAGGTCCAAATATTTTATCATCTTCTCATTTAATCCAGGTGAAGCTAGTACCATCCATTTAAGGATCATTCAGACCAAAAATAAGCTAGGGAAGTCCTGTGCTACAGAGCCCTTCTAACTTGCAACAAATATGAATAAAAACATTCTCTGGTTAAAGCAAAATGCCACTTGTGCAAGCAGTGCTGAGAAGTCTCTTTTTGAGCCAATCCACCCTTTTCACATCATTTTTTCCCAGTCCTTCCACAATTGCAGCTTTAACTTTCAGCACAGGCAGCAGTGAAAAGCAAGAGGCTCTTGCAAAGGCACCACTGGGTCTGCACCCCCTGTCTGGAGAGTGCCACAGGGAGCCCACAAATCCCTGCAGCTCCTCCAGGACTCCCCTTGGCTGCCCCATCCCTGAGTGCCCAGGGAGCTTGAAAAACATGGGATTTAACACTCAGCCACTTACACATTCCAGTCACTTTCTGCCTTATTTATGTGCATGCACAATATCCTGATAAACTATAAGGGAGGCTGTGGCTACTCCATCTGCATTCCCTTTTATGCTGGAAAGATAAATTGGGACTGATTCAGAGGACAGATTTAAAGAACGCAGTCTGTTACCGAGACAAGCGCAATCTTCCCAGGGAGCCCTTGTAGCGGGTTGTCTCCAGATCATGCCTTGATTTGTTTGCTAAAATAAATGGGACAGCACACAAAACTCAATTCATATACTAGACACCTCTTCCAGCCCACTATACTTTCCTATTTTGCTTAGTCAAAACTGTCTTGTTCTATTATCTCTCGATAAAACCACTTAACGGCAACGTGGAAAATTAAAAATAATAAAAAAAGCTAATTAAAAATTTCAGTGCTTTCCTTTTAGCCTTTGGTAATCTATGGAATTGGAAGACATTTATATCCAAAGCACATTACAGTTTAAGGGTTTTTCTGACTGTAATAATCCATGGATACTTTCAATGGATTTTAATGCAGACAAAACCAAAGATATTTTATGGAGCAGTAGAAGAATTTAATAAAAAAATCAGAATCAGTCAATCGTCTTTTTAAGACTAGGTGATAGAATTCAATAGCAGGGATAAAAGTCCTAATAAACTCTGCAGGAACAGTTCAGAAGGCTGAGACAAAAGCTATAATTTCCTTTTAAATTAACAGTAGGATTTTTCCATAAGGGATGGTTTGAAATACAAATGGCCACAGGAATAAAATAAAAATGCTTGAGCTTCTTACATCTCTTTCGACTGCATTTAAAAAAGTAAATACAAAACCATGGTCAACTTTTGTTATCACCAGTTTCCAAACCACAACTTTCAGAGACCCTGAATCCATTTTCAGAGTGCAGTCAAAGTTCTGGGGCTCTGGTTCTTGAATTTAGTAATGAAGGCAGATTACCTTAATCTAAGGAGACGCCATGAAATCCTTCAAGTGGATGCAGAGAGAGGCTACGCATTTGCCCACTTTGTTTGGGAGGGGAAACCCACTGGAGCCCTGCCACAATAATAAAGCACTCCCTGCACACCAGTTCACATGTGGGGCTAAATCTGAAGTGACATTTCTCAATGAAAGAAGCGGTATTCACTCGTGTGCTTAGCATTTTGATGTCCACCAGAACCTGGCAAACATGATTACAGGGAGGCAGCAGGCATGCCACAGCTCTATTTAGCCCTCACGGTTTAGCACAATGCTATGCAACATATAAATAAAATATAACGGGCTGCCCTGGGATGGCATTCTGGGAGTGGGATTTCATGCATATGGATGGACTTGACACACATTTCGCAAGGACGGAATATCTGAACCAGAATGGGCTGCTTCACTCACCCTTTGGGGTCAGCTCAGCATCCTGCCCTCAAAAACTATGAGCCAATGCAGAAACTTTTGGGCTTCAGGGACTAGTGATGTTTATTTGTGCTACTCTGCATGGCATTTTAATTAGTAACTGTGTGGATTTTAAAACTGTGAATGGACACACAGGGGCAGTTTTGCAGCCTAGCTTTTGTGTTTCTACTCTCTCAAAAAAATCCTGTTTGAGGACATCAGCAGGGGGTTAATGGAAGCTTTGATAAAGTCCTCCGAAGCCTTTTATTGTCGCTGAACTACCGACTGGACTCTGCTGTCTCTCTGGCTGCTTTCCAATTTATTTAGTCAGCTGCAAAAACAACCAGAGAATTTAGAAGCCCATCTAAACCTCTAGTAGCCACAAACATTGTTGGGCAAATTCTCCTTCCACATGAAAATATTTTCGTGCCAGTTGTTTAAGGGAAGGGCTCACACTGATGGTCAAGCTCCATGAATGAGAAATGTCAGTGTGCTGCCAGGGAAAGTGAGCACACAGTTAAATAGTCCAGGGCAAATAAAAGCTGCAGGACCGCATCTCCATCTCTGTCAGTTTGGTAACTATTCATCTGTACCAACATCACTGAGACCAGAATTCTGTGCCTCCCTGAAGTAAATTTATACAACTTAAATATGATCAGTGCTACCCAATGCTGAAATTAAGAATCTCTTTCCTAGGAGGACGTGTAACTAACCCCCATTTTCCATAGCAAACCATGAGATCTTTTAAAAAATGTGACCAAACTTTTATTTAAATGCTGCAATTACATTTTGGCTCTATCTGACATGCAGCTTGTCTAAGCTGTTCACTGAACCCTGAAGCTGGTTTATTTACTAAGGATCTTTAGAAAGCACTTTTTTTTCCTTCCGACCAAGACTTGTATCCCCCACCTTGAATACAAATTCATGGAAATGGGTGGTGCAGACAGCTTTGCCAGAAAGCAGGCAGTTGTTATTTTAATTATTATTTCTTTGTGGAATGCTGCAGTTACCTTAAAATAATAATTTAATCCTTCTCAACAATAGTTTTCCCAGTTTTGTTTTTAAGATGGGAGCACGTATGCCTATAACTACATATTTATTACAGACCATCAGTTAAAGCCTCTGCTAGAACACGGAGTTGTTAAGAAGAAACTCCCACTTGCATCTGCCAGCTTGGAGAAGCTCCTTTACTCAGACACAAACTCACACACGTAATTAAACGTGCAGCAGAAGAAACCCAAGGCAGTCAACACATGACATCTTCAAGTCTCTGAGAAATCTCATGTTCAGTGTTGAAATTTGCCTATTCAAAACTATTCCCCTCTGTTCAGTTCCACACAATTCCCAAATTTCTAGTGCTAGGATCATGTTTCTTTCTGGATCTCCCACTGCATTAATATTTGAAAGATCTGTGGTTTCCCAAAATACACCATTTGGTTTGCTTCAGAAATCCTCACAGTAACTCCTTTCAATGTAAATCCTAGATGTCCAAAACCAAAACACAAGTCCCTTTGAAAAGCAAAGCAGAGGAAGAAAAGGCAGGTGGCGGTCCTGCACATCCTGGCAGGCCACCTCACTGATCAGGGCAGGTGAAACCCAACAGCAGTGGGCAGCTTGTCCAAACCCTCCTGCTTGAACAAGTGTGTGCAGGGGGGATCACTGCTTGTGCCTAGCAGAAAAATGTGAAGCCTCAGAAACCCCACTCATTTTGACTCAAAATGAGAAAGTTGCATATCATTACCCTGGAATTCTGCAAGATGCTGTAAGAAATCACTCAGAGTGTCACGCTCATGGATCACCCCTTTTCCAAGTCCTTGCTTACTAGTTTTGATTTTCTTTCCTACTGAATTCAGGCTTGACACAGCTCCATTTGGAGAATAAGGAGACTGCTGCTTTATCATCCTTAGTACAAACACCTTAAAGCAAAGTAAGAACATCCCTTTGCAACTCCCCTTTCCCATTACCCTGACATTTCACAGAAAAAAGAATGCAGCCACTAGCATCACACACACTTCCCATGCTCTGGACAGCTGGCATGCATCCAGATGTTTGCCAAGAGATTATTTTAAATCAGGCTTGTTGGGAACTGGGTGGCCAGGGTGCTGTGGCTGTTTATACACACCCAGCTACGTGCATGACTTTCCTCACGGGTTTGTGTGCCTGAAAAAGGACTCCTGGAACAGGCTATTTGTATCCTTTGGCTGCAAGGAACAAGTAACTGGAAAGGGTGGGACTGTGCTGGTAGCAAGTACTTAGAATAAAAATAAAAAATAAATTGACTCTTGGATGTCTGTGAAGGCTACAGCCAGACCAGCTGTGCCCAGCATCTGGAGTGCCACTCTCTCCTCTGCCTGGGCAGAGACATGAACTCGTTCACCCTCCTGCACCTCTCCCACGCTGGGCCATCCAGCTGGATGTCACCTCAACACTCTCCAAAGACTTCTGAGGAGCAGCCTTGCCCAGCACCTTAATCCTTCCTCCCAAAACCCCAGCAGCAGCGCCCCCTCCCCACATCACCCAGGGAACACAGCAGGGCAGGGCTGAGCCCACTGCCTTGGAAGGGGAGCTGACACACACCAGCATCCCACAGCCTCACCAGGGAAGGGGGATGCCAGCACAGAAAATGACTTATTTTGCCAGCTTACACTATTTCATAAGGTCTGTTAAACTATGACACAAGTGCATGATGAATTCTGTCTTCACATTCACACAGCTCCTTTGCTGGCTGTGAGATGAAGTCTTCCTGGGGGTTATACAGCCCTTCAAAAATTATGTTTCAACACAACAATAAACAGCTCTTCACTAGGACTGCATTAAAAAGAAAGAACATTTTTTTTGCAAGAGCTGAGCATAAAACTAGCAGTCCGAATGACTACAGACCTTGCAATTTTTAAAATCAAGATTAACTTCTTCCAGCACCTCCCTATCAATAAGAATCTTAATATGTACATAAATATCACCACACACAAAATCAAAAAATGTTATGTTCACTCTCAGCAAACAGAAATGATTTACTATTACTTATACTGAAACCAGGATTACACACAAAGAACATGAGGGAGCTTTGAGAATCAGATGGATCGATCAACCTTCAGAGTAACTGTTAATTTTATTTTCCAGCAGTAGTTTAAGGGTGTTCATGCAGTCACCCAAAGAAAGCTCTGTGACTGAAATCTACTTAAAAATGTCTTTTGATGTTTCACTACAGAGCAAATCTTTATAGGTAAGTCATAAATATCCAGGAAAATAGAACATTAAAAAGAAAATACTAAAATTCTTAGCTTTCCTGGCCTTGGCATGCATTGCTTTTGATCTGCCTGAGCAACTATTATTTTTTTGACACGAGGAGTGCACACTGACCAAGGGCAATGTATGTCCATGAATTTTTACTGACTGCAAATGTAGCTCAGCACAGGCTAAACCACACTGGCATAATGTAAGACCTTATATGCATTTTCTGTGCTGTTCTGTACAACACGTGAGGAATGCTAATCAGCATTTGAAAGGAAACATGGGCTTTCAAAGAAGACCCACCAAAATGCAAAATGGGAATATATATTCCCCTACCAAAACGTCCAGTAGAACTTATGAGTCATAACTCCCACTTCTTTCCCCCCTACCCTTGCCATTTCTGACTTAAAATATCATCATCCTCAAAGGATTGGGATCTTTCACGTTTAGGGTTTGTTTTTTTTTTTCCTTTTAGTAGAGGAATTAAGAACGCAAATTACAAACAAACCTAAAGGCTAAATAAAACTGAGTAACAGCTGACATTTCCCTTCCCTGCACTGGAAGTCAGTATTTTGGGCTCACCACAACTGCAGCCTGTCCCAGAAGAATATTCAATTCACATGGATCTTCTCAGGGGAGCTGAAATCCTGTGGCACTGTGACCCATTTTAGCTCCTGCCTGGAAAGGGACCCTGAAGCCATGCAGGGCCCTGAGTGTCAGTGTGGGACCAGGGGTACACAGAGGAGAGGGGGAAGGACTGCAGCACCAGCCTGCTCGCCCAGGGATGGGGCAGCTCTGGGACGGTGAACACACAGCTGCACAGGCACAGACAGAGGGGCTGGGCAGAGGAGTGATAACAGCAGGAGGAATAACCTGGACAGAGAGGGCAAGAAATGCTCAAAAATATAATTTCTTGATCCTGAACACAGGCAGCTTGAAAATATCCAAGGTGAGGCAAGGGGAAAAGAAGTAAGTTTATTTATTTCTACTGTATTTTCATGGCAATTGGCACATCCCGCATTCATCTAGTTCTGCCAGTCGATTTAAGGAAACCCAGAGCCCAAGGTAACCTAACAAGGTAACACATCACCAGGCAATTTCAGATGTATTTCTGATACTCAGAAATATCAGCTGCTTTAACTCCAACAAGCAAAGGAGCAAGCGGGACACCCATCCCTCATAAAATGCAAACAAAGGGAGCCGAGCAAGCAGGATAGTAAGTTTGGATTTTAAATCTTATTTAAGCCTCTGTCCCCCCCACCACTCCCCTGCCTTACAACTGCCTTTAGCATCATTGCAAAAACCACCTCCCCGTGGCACTGCCCACTCGGACAGGCACACAGAGACTGAGCAGGGTACCTGCCTCCCAGGCTGGAAACCCAAACAGCTCAGCTGTTTAATCCTTAATAAAAATATAAACTGTTCAGCGCCTCTTCAAAAAAAAAAAAAAAACACACAAGCTTCCTGCATGCTGCGAACAAGATCTCTTTATTGAGAGCTTTACTTTTAATTTTGAACAGCTTCGCAGCATTATCCTTAGCACAAAAAAACCCCACAGCCAACAAGCCCAGAGTCCTTAGCACAAAAAAACCCCACAGCCAACAAGCCCAGAGATTTCTGAGCTACTCCGGCAACAGCCTGATGGAGTTCCTCATTGAAATTAGCTTCTCCTAGCAGCATCACATGAGAATTGCTGGACTGCATCTCTTCCACAAATTATTTGACAATTTTTTAAAGCCCAAGAGCCATCACTGCTGGTGGTGAGACCCCCACTATCAACACTCGGAGTATTCATTGTGCTAAGGACACTGGCTCCAAGTTTCAGCAGCTCAGGGTTCCATGCTTGCTTTTTCTATTTTTTTTTTAATCTCATATGGGAAAAGATAATGGCTCCCAGCTTAAAAAAAAAAAAAATATATATATATATATACTAAACATGTAAATATGCAGAACAATGAGCTGAATTAATTCAAAATTCTTACAATGTCACAACACTGAAGTATTTCACTAGGAGATAGAAATTTTTACTTGCTTCAAAGCCTGAAATTCAGCTTTTTTTTTTTTTCCCCTTTTTTTTTTTTTTTTTTTTTTTTTTTGGAAAAAAAAAGCAAACTATAAAAACCAATACCTTTTCCAAAAAGCAGAAAAAATACTTTTTCAAAAGATTTTTGATTCTGCTTTGAATGGCAAATCTTATTTTCATTTAAACACTTTTCTATAGTATTGGAAACTGAAAAGAGTTTCTAAATGAAGAGTGGAAAATAAACTGCCTCATTTCATTATCTCAGGAATAAAACAACAAAAGCAAACAAAAACCCACCTGTGCTTTTCAACTGCACCTTTTAAGTCATTGCAATGCACTCCATCAGTTTTGTGCTGAATATACCTGATTTCTCACTGCTTTCTGCCTGTCTCCAAATGCACCTTCCACAGGGGCTGGCACCAAGCAAACACACAGACATCCAAACTCCTGATTCCCACATCAAAAATTGCTTCGAAAATTTCTGCCCATTTCCTTCAGATTATACAATTGCATATTTGGAAGGTCAAGTTGTCATGAGGAAGAATTCCCTGGTCCTTTGCATACTTATCCTTTCTACTGAATTTAAGTCAGAGATGCACCTCTTGCAAAGAGTTCTAGCAAATTCTCCAGAAGAAAACCTAAAAGCACTGCTCATATGTAAAGAACTAAAAAAATCTTCCCATATTGACAACATTTTTTTTTCAAGTGATGGAAAGCACAAGCATAGAGAGCACAACCAATGAAGTAATTTACAAGTTTTCAGTGTTGGTGGCTTCATTTTTATTAGTAAAACAGAGAATAAGTGCTATTAAGGGAGGAGCTTGGCTCTAATCTGAATTTAGAATTGCCTTAAAGAAACCAAGGCAGCTTTACATTAGTGTAAGAAAGGTGCAAGATCAAAACCAAGCCTGTGGCAGTGCTCCATCATGACATGATTTCTTTATAATGAAATATAGTGAAAGAAAATTAGTGGCACAAGGATTTTAATGCACCCCAGACACACATTTGCAATGATTAAACAGATCAGTACTTGTAAAACCCAAGGGTCTAACTTTACAAACCTTTACTCAAGCAAGTAGTTTCACCAAAATCAATGGGATTATTTGCATATGTAAGGCTATTTATCTCAGCTGGGATCTGTAGGTTTAGGCCACACATTTCTATTTAGATCTTCTATGCAGCAGAAACCACAAAGTTGTATGAAGAACAGGAGCACACTGCACCTTGGAGTTAATTTTCATTTATACCAGTATAATTTTCTCTGTCCCTCTGACGCATTTGATAAACTGGGCATGTTTCGAAATTGGAAAAGTTGGCAAAAATACAACTTTCCTGATGGGAAGAATACTACTCATGGATAATAAACAAAATCAATTCTTATTTGCATATTCAATCAGATTTCGGTTTGCATATAAAAGCATAAGATGGTAGAATTTTCACACGGTAGATGGATCCTGCTCGCTTATTTATGCATATATGCATCCACTAATCCTTACACATGCCAAAATCAGTCAGAAATACTCTCTTTGCTAGGCATTCATAGCACAAAAACACTGTCCCTGCTGCTGTTCTCAACCTTCTCTTTTCCTGCTGTGTATGACAGCAGTCTCCCAAGGCTTTCTCCCAAGACTCCCTAATAGCCCCTGCTCTCTATTAGTCTTTTTTCACTAGGCAAAGTGGTAGTTTGAATTTTTGAATCATAATTTAAAAGGGATGCTGTCAACCCTATATGAAGAACAAAAAACACAAGACCAGATTTTCAAAGGCACTTCAGCGTGGACTTGACAATTTCGCTTGTAACTGTCACTGCAAAACTGAATGCATCTCTCACTGGTAATACTGACATGTCCTGGAATACAGCTAAAATCTGCAGATTTAGACTATACCTACCTATTTTTCTCACATACCTACCAGGAAACAGAATTCAAAATATTTGTATGGTCTGGTACTATCAAAATATGCAATATTAATACTGTCTCATACACCGTAAGCCGGGTAATAAATGATACCCTGTAAGCTACGCTCCGAGGTGCTGAATGCCTGCAACATCTGTGGGACCTGAAGGCAATCAGCACTCTGAGCCATCAGATAACAGGTTTGACGGTCTTGTAGCCAGTCTGACAGTCTGGATATCTCATTTGCATTTAGAAGAGTGTCATATTCAAATGTATATAATTTTGTGCATTAAATTAAAAATTCAACTGGAACCCCGTGCGTTAAACCCTAGCCGGCTGCAAACTAAGAAATGTTTTCATGTAATTAAAGAAAAAGATCCAACAAATTAGCATCAAAATAAAATGGCAATCTGCCTGCTGCAGCCTTTGCCCTTACTAGGTCAAGCATGGGATACCAAAAAAGCAGTGCTGCCCAGGGTATCTGAAATAATCTCGTATACACAGAAAGAGTATTTCACTCTCCCAGATGACTGAAATGCAAAAATCAGTCAGCATAAAGTTGAAAGCTCATATAGGATTTCTACAGCAATGCCAGCTCTGATCAATCGGAACATTATCAGCAGCAGGTTAAAGAGGTATTTATTTAACAAGGGGACAGAATCTAATGGACTTTCCAGGAGAGGAGAGCAAGCAGGCAGGCGAGCGGGCGCCCACTCGTTCCGCTTGTTGAATCTTACACAGCCCTTTTGCAAGGGGGGTAGGAGCACAACCGGTGTGCTACCCAAGCATGTTTTTTTGCCCTCTGCAGACAACAAGGACATCCTTGTATCCCTGTACAGGGTGCCCCCTGCAAGGAGCAGAGCTGCTGGTGGGCCAGGGGAGGAACTGGGCTATTGTGCTTCTGCAGAATGCCTCCCAGCGTCCTGCCCGTATGCTGCAGCCCAGCCTGATCCCAGACACAGCACCCAAACCCTCCACTCTCTCCCGGCCTCTGAAGCATTTAAACCATCCATATAAATCACCAGAAAATAAGGGTTTGACCCAGTTACACATCTTAGGGCTCCTTGCATTCATTTGTTAATGCTAAAAGTAATGGAAATTACTTTTTAGCTTTCCTAAAAAACAGGCAGCAGAGTAAGGAATTGCTGTTTGTGTTCCTACCTGCTTGGTTGGTTGTCACAGTGACTGACACTGCCTGGTCCTGGCTGGGGTTTTGCTTGGACACTCCATTCACAGCCCAGACCTCAAAGGTGTAGTTGGTGTGTGCCAGGAGGTCAGTGATGGAGACCTTGGTGGTTTTCAGGCCGTTCTGCTGGGGGCTGAAGTGCACCCCACTGCCACAGGAGCGGCAGCGGCTGGGCTCGCCCGCCCCGCAGCGCTTGCACACCACGTTGTAGGAGATGTCCTCCCGGCCCCCTCTGTTCTGGGGGGGACTCCACTCCAGGTTCACTGAGGTCTCATTCACGTTGGAAATCAGGTGCTGGGGAGCAGATGGAGGGCCTAAAAAGACAAAGTCCACAGGGTTTTAGTTAAAGGGAAAATAAAAAAACAACAAAAAAACCCTTACACAGTAACATCGGAATTCAAGGTTCCAGACACTGTGCAACTCCCATTTAAGTTAAGGACAGCAGAGACAAAGCAGAATTTTACTTCTCTAAGTTCATAATGAAGGCAAAAAAAATTAACTGGTAAGTCAAACTCTGATCTCTTAATCTAATGAACTAACAGTATTTTCCAGCTCTAAACGAGCCTGAGAGCTCAGTATTGCAATTAAACAGGAGTGGGACTTTTTCCCTTTCACTGTTTATACTTGTTATGAAAAATGTTAAATTTACATATCTTACACTCATTTTTTCCATGATCTCCTAAGCAAAGCATCAAATGCACAAACTTCTGCTTCACTTGAGATTTTCAAGGTCCCCCATTACCTACAGGCAGACTCTCTATTATTATAGAAATATCTCATGGTATCTTTTTCTGAAAAATATAAGTACAATATTTTCCAGACAAGTTGATGTCAAATGACATTCGGCAAACACTGAAGTCCATCAAGCAGGGACCTGAACACGACACTTCAGCATACAGGATGGAGATTTGAGTGGAAAGCCAGACACAGAACTAAGGCTTTGAAGGGTGGAAAATAAAGTTTACAACAGGGGAGTGCTGGAGAAAGTGAAAGAACTGGAGAGGAAAATATGGTGAGCATCTGAAGGAAGAGCTGATAAAGGAAACCTGGTAAGAAACAAGAGACCAGACAGAAAGCTTGGCAGTAAGGCTGGATTTGAGACACAAGGTCAGCTTTTCCACCACAGGCACGGGAGACTTCAAGACTCATAAACATGCTGCCAGAGAGCTCCCAGCTGGTTCCAACACAGGGACTATGGGATTAGAGCACAGAGCCAGAGGCAGGCTGGGCAGGACCTCCCTGGGCAAGAGAGGGCAGGGGCCAGAGGCAGCAGCCCCTCCTGCCCCTCCAGCACCTCTCCAGAGGTGCCTTGGCCAGCCCTGCCCAAGTGGACAAGCGCCGCCAGCGCTGCCCTGCCTCGCGCCGACCAACGCATGGGCACAAATCCTATTGATGTGCTTCAATCCCCACGGGCCCCAAACCCACAGGCAAATTGAAAATGCAGAAGAGCTAATCCTGCCACTCTTAATCTAATTTCAATATAGTTGAGACACACTTTCTGTACCCTTAAATTTAAGACAGATGATTCAGCGTGAACCCATGAAAGAGATGGGTGGGTGTTTTATCCACCCCAAAAAGCTTCCCTGACCATCTCCAGCCAGCCTGCACTGGGGCAGAGCACACAGGTACTCTGACACACACAGTGCTCTGGGACAGGGCTGCAGGTAAGCACTGCATCAAACAGAAATGAAACAGAATGAGAAGGAAGATTAAAACTGTATCCATCCAAACAGGAACACAGTAAAAATAGCTGTGCTTAGTAACTACTGACAGTCAGAGCTTTACTTACAAATATTATTAGCACAAAAATAGTGGAAATAATTTTGTAGAAAGTCACAAATTCAAGACACAAGAAAGCTCATGAAAGCTTTTCAGATTTCAGCAAAATACATTTGATGGTTGCAATTCAAAAGAAGTTCAACTAGATCTCCTTGCAGAAAAGGAAGGAAAGGAGAAAGTTCTGGCAAATTTGTCAAACATTATGAAGCTATGAACCTGGCAAAAAAGAATCCCCAGCACCAACAGTTCCAGTAAGCATATAAATAAGTAAGTCATAGTCTCTCATATGCCAAATGTACAAAAACAGTCATTGTGGTAAGACAGGAACCAAATACACAGAAAACGTGAAATTCTACTGAAATTACAAAGTGACTCATCAAGCGTAGCAGCAAAAAGGTTAAACTGTTAAGGAATGACTATGGAGAAGATTAATTGTGGCTCCCTCCTCAATTCATCAGGTTCATCTCAAAGGAAGCCTGAGGCCTGAAGAGGCTGCGTAGGACAAGGTTTTGAGGGCATCACCTTCTCGGGTCTGTGCTTGAAGCCACCAGGATGTAACACATGCTCAACAGGAGACAGGACTTTTATTTTGAGAGAGGCAGGTAGGTTAAGGAAAGTCTTAAATGACACAGAGTCAAATGGGTCTTCAGTACCTAAATGAAAGGTCTCTGTTGCAGGAGTAGCTAAGCAAGGATTGTTGGTCTGTGCTTACTTCAAAAATACAAAATTAATATATTTATTTTGAAAGGAGGGAAATCCTCCCTTCTTGCCAAACCTTTGAAACAGTCTGTGAGTTAATCGGGGTTGACAGGTAGAATTACTGCAAGAAGAGAGAGCTGAGTCCAGCCCCTGAGCCAGGGAGCCCTCCTGCCTGCTGCACCACCAGGCTGCCATTCACAGCTTTTATTTATGCACTGGCAGCATTTCGGACTCCTGAGGACAAAACCTTTTTACTCAAAGATCAGTTACTGAACACAGTAAGAGATGTTTCTTGATCCAAAAACTAGACAAAAAAGGAAAAGGAGAGAAATTGGTCTTAATCTCTATTCATCACGGAAATGGAGGCAGAGAGAGATGTGGTGAGACAAAGGCACACATGCTTTGCACACCTGGGCAGTAGTGAAAACTGTCCCAAGTCCCAGCACAATGCCTCTGTCCCATAACCAGCTCTCCTTCCCCCAAAAGTTGGCTTTGCCAGCTCCCCTGGGTACAAGAAAGTGGCCTCTGCTTAGCCTGCAAATATACGAGCTTTCTTTTCAAAAACTCTGAGTGCAGTGAGGTGGAAGACACTCCTGAAATCGTGAACTCAAGCGGCAGCACAGGAACTGCTGAGCAGGAACTGAACCAAAATCTCTCCACCCCGGACTTCCCCAAACTGCCTCACACCTGGGCTGTCTTCAGGGCAGGCAGGTGCACATGGTGACAACACCTGTCCCTCTGCACTGTCAAGGGAACAGGAAAACCAACAAAAGCCTCTGGGGGGAACAGCAGCCTCAGCAGGCTGCAAGCCCAGGTGCACATTGCACAGTGAAGGTCTGCCCTGGCCAGAGCAGCTGCCAGAGACACTCGGAGCTGAGGCTGTGTGTCCTCCCAGAGACTGGTCAGGACCTGGCAGCAGCAAGAAATAGAACATAAACTGCTCCTGTGGGAAACATCAAGAGCCTGATGGCGAGTAAAAGCAAAAAGGATTTTCTTACAGAGTGTTCACTCGCTGCAGTCACACACACGAGAACATGGACTCGGAGCACAGCCAGGAGAGCTGAGATGAGGTGCAAACACCGCCTTCCCTGAGCAGCACCAGCTCTGCCAGGGCCAAGAATATCCCCACTTCAGGAGGGTATTTCTGAAGCAAAGACCTACATGGGAGGAGGGCTCATACTGCCCCAGCTGCGGTCAGAAAGATGTGCCTCTTAGCTCAGATACAGCAGCCAGTTTAGGGTTAAACTCAGACTTAGTCTGATGTCCATTAAGATATTTTCCAAGGCTCTAGGTCCAGTTTCACATGGGAAAATGTGCCAGAATGAATCAAGCTCCTCAGAAGCAAAAAGTCAGTAATTAGTATGTGGGACAGGGCACTGCAGTGTCTAAACAGAGATGCGACGAAGCGGAAAACCAGGGAAGCAGATGCTTGCAGGTCACAGGGATGAGTGCACTACCTCCAGCATGAAAAGGAAGATGCGGGGGAGTCTCCAAATGGTGGGCTGACATTACAGTGAGGGGAAAAGCAATTTCTTTTCTTCCTGGAGCATAGTCATCAATGGAGCTGTTGGCACAGGGAGTGGGGAATAGCTTCAGATTGATGGGCCTGGTTTCAGATGTTGAAACACAGGGCGTATCTGCTCCTTCAATGGCGATCAGGATTTGCTTTGTTTCTGACAGCAGAGCTGCTGCCGATAGATGAGACAAACCCTTTCAGGGCCATGGCAGGCTGCAAGGGCCAGGATAGTACCTGCATGAACCCAGCTAGCAGGATCCCACAGGAACAGCATCCTGACAGCCAGACCATCACCCTCACACAAACCTGCATCCTCTGGCAGAGAAATCTAGCTACAGGGCAGACGAGAGAGGAGACAGGGACCTGTGCCTCTGAATCACCAACACCATCTGTAATTTTGTCACAAGTCCCATGATCTACAGCATTTTTCATAAATCTCCTGCCAATGGAAGCATGCTATTGCACAGGCTATTTGGCACTGTGGAAGAATGGAGCTAATACTGCCACACTGCCTGGAACAATTTGAAAATGAGACCGTTCCTACAGGAAATGAAATTTAAATCTAAACATTTTAATTCTGAAAACCAATTAATTTTAAAATGTATTTTATGATGTTAAGAAGGTAGGTGCTGTTGTTTTCCCCACACAGGACAACAGAATCTGAGGGATGGATTTGCAGAGTTATTCAGTCTTCTCATGTCAGTGACTGCAAAGGGGACACAGTTTGATCATGGGGCCTGAAAGCCGGATCCCTCTACAGCCCCTTTAACCAGCAGCCTGAACGGACAGGGGGGACACTGTGGGAACACAAGGAACGGAAGTTTTCAATTTTATTCCTTCCTGGGGCTCCATAAATCTTGCTTCACAATAAACCCATCAAAATCAAGTGAGCCATGAAGCAAATGGGAAGGCCCTGGGTGGAGCAGTTCATTGTGTGTGTCAGGGCTGAGAGAAACACTGAAGAGACTGTTTAGCAACAAATAATCTTCATCAAGCTAATCTTGCTATCTTCCTCAACCCTCCTATTAGATTTCCTTAAATGTATTGGGCAATGCAGATTGTTTGGCTTTCTCTTGCTGCAACAGGCTATAGCCATTACAGCTATCTGTCTTTCATCCACTGATAGATCTGTCTGTCTTAAGGACAATGTTGCACCCTACGTCAAACAAACATTCACGGAAACAAGAGTTTTTAAGGCGTTAACAGCATAAGCACTACTTGTATTAAAAGGACTGATGTATTTTAGGACTCTTTACAACTTCTGGCAGAATTTTAACTTTTCATCCATCAACATTTCTTTCTCTCCCTTCCTACACTCAAGTCTCTCCAGTCAGAAGCCTCCCACATGCGCCTGCACAACTGACAAGGACCTGGTGAAAGCCATGACAAGGGCACATACCAACACCTGACTGTCTCCTTCCTTCCTTCCAGACCACAGGAGATCCCTGTGTGCCAGCTCTCTGTGGATTACAGGTCTCTGTGGGCACACTTAAGGAGCCTCGATGATGCATACCAGGGCTCAAGCCTGGTGTGACTCACAGACAGCTTCCGCAGCAAAGACCCGGTAATGAACTTGCTCTCCAGGACTGAGGGGTGCAGATGGCAAGGGGACACAGCTGGGAAGTGAACCAGGCTGCAGACTAACACTGGGCATAATAACACTTCAGTAAACTGATCATTTGCAAGGAGTACAGTATTTTCCATTTAAATCAGCTGCCCTAAAGACTAAGGGGCATCAGACATCTTTGAGTCAAACACCAACAGGTTGTCTGACTGTTGTTTGGATGCCGTCCAGCTGAGAACTGTTATCCCAAAGCCCCTTTCTTTCTGTCTCCAAAGGATAACAGCACAAATGTAGGAGGCTCAGCCTCAGGAATCTGGCAAAGTCATTCTGCCAAGGAGAAAGAAAGTCTGTCCCAATGCAATGAATGATTTCAAAGAAAGATAGCACAAAGGGGATTAGCTACAACTGAGTGAATATTCCTGCTGCCCTGAGGGATCAGCATGCCCAGCCCTTCATGCACACCACAGGGAAAGTACAGATCCCAGGACTGCGGCGTGCCCAAGGACAGGGTCTAACCAGGGCAGGTCAGGACTGCAAGTGCAGCACTACCACAAAGGCACAAGCAGGGAGGAGAGAGCCTCTCCCCTGACAAATGCCATACACCGCAAACCCATACAACACCACGGCAGAGGACAGGCTGTGGCTGGGCCCCCGAAGCTGCAAGGGCTCCAGGAGACAGGCAGGCGGGCACGGTTGGTTGGGTGTGCAGGGAGACTCCAACAAAGTCAGCCCTCCCTTCCTCCCTACAGCTGTAAACCCAACAGATCCATACAGCCAAAAATAATCCCTGAAAACTAACCCTGGGATCTGAAGGTAGACTTGTAAGTGCACTGTGCTAGGGAACTGTATTTAAATGGTTATGACAGAGGTTTTAATATCCCTGGTTTTACATCTTCCTTTTTTATTACTGATCTGCTCAGCAAGGTGTTTCTCTAAAAGTCTCTGTGGGTGTATGCGGTAAATTCAATTACAGTTTTCTACAAGGAGACCAGACAGACTTGTTTGACATCAAGAATACTGTCTTCACTAAACCAGTTAATTTAGTTCAGCAACAGTGTATGGTTAGGAGGCGTGGATTAAAGCACAGAGAACGGAGATGAGAAAGAAATGATTCCCAGCAAAACAGCTCCCGAGTGACCTTGCTGTCCCATAAAATGAGAAGAAATAAGAATGACCTTGCAGCTTGGTTCTCTGCTGCCCCTGGTTGACAGGACTCTAGAATCCCACTTCTAGACAAGTAGCAGTTCCAAATTTTGGACAAACAACTTTAGTTCACCAAAGGTAGACACCAGTAAAAAAATTCCTCTTTCCTTTTCTCAGAGGTCCCATTGCCACAGATAGGACTGAAGATAAAGTTGAGGGCTTTGGTTTGGCCAATTTTACCAGATACAAGTAGCCTTTATATACTATTTTCTTATGTTGAAAAAAAAAAAAAAAAAAAAAAAAAAAAAAAAAAAAAAAACCAAAAAACCAAACCATCACAAAAACAAATCAAAAAGTACTTCAGCACAGGGTTCTGACACTTAATTCCTTTAAAGTGAATTCAGCACTTCCAAGAAACCCACTCTGGTGACACCCAAAATAAAGCTCTCTTAGCCACAAATAGCTGCCTGTCTGCACGTTTCTGTCACAGCCAGGCACAGAGGGCTCCTTTAGGAGCCCCCCTTTTTATGCCTGCTAAGTCTTCCAGCCATCAGCAGTGGTAGTGAATTATTCTGGCAGCAACATTACCCATTAAGGACTGAACTGATATTATCAGTATTAGGACTGTAACCACATCTGTTTACTACTAGCCTATGTTATAGTTAAGATTTATTACCTTGAAAGATCTGGCTGTGGGAGGAGATCTATTAAAAATGCAAACTGAAACCCACACTCTCCATGGAAGTGCTAATGGAGATATTTCAAATATATACCCTCAAGAAGGCAAGCCTTTGTTAGGAGCATCCTGTCAGTCACCAGATCGAGAATATTTAAAATGTACCTCCTTTAAAAGAAAGATGCTTTCTAAAGATATGTATGCGACTAAGTAACTAGCAGAATGAAACTTTTGAGCCCTGGAAGGAGAAGATGATTAAAAAAATAATTTACTCCATCTGTGTGGGCACGTGTGTAAAAGGCCATTTCTCCAGCAGGTAACGGATGTCTCTGCAGCCAGGGCAGTGGATAATTATTTTCAAGTGGGTTGTCACACTGCATTCAGCCTGCATTCGCCTGACAGTGTGAAATCGGAAGGAAGCTTCATTGGCAATTCCCACCAGACATCAGAAAACCTCAAGCATGTAGAAAAGACTTTAATCTTCTTAAACCATTCCTGTACTCTCCTTGAAGAAAATATCACTTCTTTTTTGAGGCAGAAAAAGCAGACCTTAGCTTGATCAGGATTCAAAATTATTTTAACAAACAAAAAATATTCAAGTACTGTATTAAAAATAATACAATAACCTACAATAACAGTTCGAAGCTTCTAACTTCACCCTAGAACTGTGAAAGCCCTACAAAAATGCTGTTAAATGCAGCTGTGAGCCAGCTCTGGGTGTTTGCTAATCAAAGTCAATCAGGCAGACCAGCAGGGCTCAATGGGCTTTGGACCAGGACTGACAAAAGCATCCTCTTTATGAGCCTGCTCCAGGGACATTGACCCTCTTCATCTGCCCTGATTTCAAAGGGAACTCAGGGTATTCAGAAATCTTGAGCTAATTTGCTACATAATAAACAAGATTCATACAACAGGGAAGGTTGCCATGACTCAGTGTCGTTTAAAAGCAGCCCAGGATGAACTGGCCTGTTTTGAATCGGCAGCTTGGCCTTGGCTGCACTACAGAGGAGCAGAAAAGTCTTTGATAAGTTAAAGGAGCAGCAGGCACCTGGGAGAAAGCATCCAACTGTCTAATAGCAAGAAAACCTGACTAGAAATGACTATCAGAATCAGGGAAAAGTTTAGCGCATCTGCTCTACAGGATCTGAGGGGCAGCTTTTGTGTGTAACACAGCAAGAATAGAGGAGACCAAATAAAGAGGTGTACAAAAAAAAAAAAATTCCATACAATGAATGCTTCCAAAGATCTTTGGAGCATATCTGCAGAGAGCAATGAAATGCCAATGGAAGTGGACCAGGTGCCTTTGAAGGGGCTGGCTCAGGCACAGAGAGGCAGCACGAGGGCTCTGGGCTGGTGGTCGTGTCGCCAGCCTCGCCCAGGGGTCACACTGCTGCTCTCTCAGCAAGGGCTCACCACCACAGGACTGTATGGATGGCCTTTAACAACTCTAATCAATGCTCTTTAATTTGATCATGATCCTAGAATCATCTCCCTGGGGGCAGGGCTGAGCACAAAATACAGAGTTTACTATTTTCAGAGAGAATGCAAAGAAAATAATTATTAAATAATCAATGTCTTTAAACTCCTTAAGTTCACTGACTAAAATGTCTGGCAAAGCGGGGCCAGGCAGTTCAAGAGGAAGCACTTTGGCCTCCTTTTTCCATCTCATAAGGCTTCATTGAACCTGTACAGCAGTGGAGCTGTCAATGATGTTTCAGCATGGGAGCTGTGATGCCCTTCAGATATGCCTTTGTTGTTGATCTCTGACTTTCTGAAAGGAAAGTTCTAACGCAGAGTAAATACCTGGATCCTGTAGGTTTAAGCTTGCAAATAAAGCCCACACTTTCCTGTGACAGTTGCGTATGTTGCTGCCACTAATTGCTTCTTTCAGCAGTTGTGGACAGGTCCCCTGTTGTTGTGGGCTAATTTACACAGGCAAAGGCATCTCGGACAGCCCTCACTTCTTGTCTGCCTGGCTATTCCTGACCATTTATCATTACAGATTATGTGTTTTACAACTGGCGAGACCAAAGCCAACAGGCCACAAGATGCAGCAGCCACTTAAAATACCAGTCATCTGCTCCATTTCCACCCTCTCTCCTCTCTGTGCATAGTTAGCTTTACAACTGGGTTATAATAAGGCAAATGATTTGGTAAACAATTCTTCATTTATTTACTTGGGCAAGATTCCTTTGACTTCAGTGGGAGTCCTGCCAAGCCAGGGATCCTGGAGCAGTGCCAGTGACAAAATGCCCATTTCACTGGAATGTACGATTTCCTATTGACTTGCCAAAAGTATCCTGGCTACCAGCTTCACAATAGGCTTTGTTCCTTTCACCCGGAGAACAATCCGATTTAATAGCTCCTCTCCAAAAGAGGCTAAAGAAGAAGCAGAGGTCCAGTTACCACTGGCAGAGGTGTGGGAAAACAGATGCTTGCAAGTACCACTCCTTTGGGCTCTGGGCTTGTCTTCCAAGAACTGCCATATAAGAACATTTTGCATTGTCACAAATGCTAAGACACGTTATCACATCTACGCTAATGCACTGTGCTGCAGACAATGCCACCTGTGTTCACTTGCTCTTCCGAGATAAAAAGGGTTCCACTGTGGAAACCAGAAAGTTATCTGACAGTCTGACAGGAAAGAAATCCAACCAGAAAAATAAGTTGTTCAGTAATTGGCCCAACTGCTGAATTTCTTGTTCTGTTTGCCCTTTAATTTACTTCAACAGCTCTACAGAACTGGGTCTTGACTAACCAAATCAAAGCCCCCACTTAATTGAGTACATGTCTGTGTTAATTTAAGGCTCTGGCCAGAAAATCAGAAGACAGCTAATAAACAGTTGCTGCATTTAAAGGAGTGATGATTTCAAGTCTACTGATTATAAACACACACTGTCAAATTACTCCCTTCTCTTCAAGCTATAAGCACTCCTTATTCAATTCCTCCAGCCCATCACCACACACAAGGGGAGACAGCTCTCTCCTTTGAGATTCCCATCACTCACAGTCCCTTTCTCTCGGTCTGGCAGCGATGCAGCCAAGGATGGTCTATTTTCCCAGCCGACGTGGAGAAGAAAATCATTCCTTACAGCCTACTCACTGTTCCCTCTGCTCTTGGAACTGCTGTACTACAGCTTAAAAGGCATTCTGATGTACTATTTACATAATGAACAATATCATAGGAGGTTTTAAGAACAAAATCATTTACTGAAGCTGCAGACATATATACACACACACACACATATATATAAATATATAAAATGATGTGGAAGAGTTACGTCATAAATTTAAATTCTGAAGATCAGAGGTTCTACTGGCATGTACCTCATACTACAGAGAACAGGCTCCAACAGCAGAGGATTGCAGTAGTGCCAGCACAAGTGTGGAAGTGTGGCAAAGCCACCAACAATGCAGTAGCCAGAACAACTGTATAGTGAGTGTATCCTGCTTTCTTTTTCCTAGCAGCCACAATGGTGATAATCCACATCTGACTGGATACTTAGAAAAGAAACAAGTTCAGTTGAAAGAAAAAGAGCACATTTGCTTATTTATATTGTTTATAGTCTAAGCAATCATTATAAACATGTGCTCAAATAATCAGATCCTTTGTAATTACTCATTTGCAGCCACAGTTATTAGGTAGGCAAATTCACTCTTTTTTGAAAATGCAGGTCAAATATTTATCTCTGAGATACATTAAATGTTACACAAAACTGCATTAAGGGTATATATTAGACTGCAATATTAACAAAATTGAAGTGTTTAGACCTTTCAGACCTTTTTTTAAAGCCTTGACCTTGGAAACAAATAAGGACAGTGTTATTTTAATGTGCATTCAAATTTTAACAGCACAGTCACACAGCTCTAGTGGAATTCACATTGAGTTTCCACTGTAGATTGCTCATCATTTCATTATGGTTCATTATGCTGATAACTGTCAGAAAGCATTAGAAGCAGGAGCCTTGAGTAATAGCACTGAAATGGTAATTTAAAAACAATATACTTTCTGAAGGAAATACAGCAGTGCACTAAATTCAATTAGAAGAGGGGAATGTAAAGACAAGTAAGTGATGTTTGCTGTCTGAAGTCAAGCTATTCAGTTTCCTGATAACCTAGACTAGAGAAGGTCCTTTTAAAGCAGGCACTCTTCTCTTGCATCTCACTAAATCTGCCCTTATTATCTCCAAGCTTCTCCAGTATAAACTGTCTTAAATGGAACCGTTTTTGAAATATTTCAGGCCATGACAAAGTATCAATCAATCCATCAGTCCCTATTTGGGTGACACAACTGACTAAATTATTCAGGGTCATTTACTGAGGCAGATTTCAAGCTGGACAGTCCATGATGGTAATCTCTCTTTTGTAAAGGGCTCCCAATTAAAAATCATTAATAATTTGAATCAAACAGACAATATAAACAATACAAAACCGTCCCGTTCTTGCTCATAACGTGAGCATTGTTTGTTAAGAGCTAGAGAACACAACTCATTAATGGTGGGGATGCAGGAGCAACGCCCATTAATTTGGATGGGAACTGCACCTGCCTGCACCAGGCTGCAATTCACAGGATATCTCCTTACAGACAAGGGAATTCAGGGACAAGGACCATGATTGAGACTGATTTGTTTTCCTGCCTCATGGATTCATGTGTGGGTGAGGCAATTTATTCTCCATGACACTGCTAACCTTATGAAAGACCCTTCCTCTCTACAAGTACTGAAATATAATGAAGGTCCACAGAGTTGCCTTGACATTACTTTTGCAATGCTTCCACAAGGGAAAGGCACCCGTGTTTTCCATGTTTTGGGCTCAGGTGTATTACAAGTCAATCATCCCATCTCCATGCCCAAGTACACAGTAGACAAACCCACTGTGCTTCAGAGCTCAAAGTCTGAATTCCCCAGTTTGGCCAAAGCAGCAGATCCAGGGTGGCTCTGCCCTTTACTGGTGACAGACACATTGATGATTATCCCCAGGTGACAGGTTTGAGGGGAAGGATGCACCAGGAAATGTGTATGTCAGGGACTTTCTGCCTGGCCTTCAATACAGCCCACTCCACTGTCTCTACATTCACACTGCCATATTCTGCTCTTACTTACACAAACTTTACACCAGACATAATTACTCACTCTAGCAGAATACTAAAACCAGAGTCTGAGTAACTTGTTCAGGAGCCTGATGCCTGGCTTATCTGAGGTTAGACACAGTTTTTGCAGCTCAATGCAGCATGGCAATGCCAGAGAGTGGTGTTATGGAAGGGCAAAACTCTGGAGCACCTCTCCTGGCCAGCCCACCAGGAAGCAGCTACTGCTTTTGTTACTTATCATGGGAATTGCAAGAAAGGAAAAGGAAGGGGAATTCTCTAATTCCCTTTCATCCACTAGCACAATCAGACTAATGGAAAGTCCTAACAGTCTTCCTCCCCCAACCTAGCAGGCGAGATAAGTGACAAGGCCAGCCAGTTTACTACTAAAGGAAATCAATAGCCAAGGGTCAAAGCTTTACAAAAACACATCTTAAGAAGGCTGAAGTTCTTCATCTTAAAAAGTGTTTAAGAATAATAAAGAAGGGATCAATCCACAGTCCATTCCAGGTGTTCTTTCCAAATTATCCAATGTTACTTTTATTCACCTGGTCTAATAGTTCTCCAAGTGAACAGAAACCTGATTTTACAAGCCAGTGGAGCAGAGTCTATCTTTTTGCTAGAAGAATGGATCTCAGATACTGTGTTTTATTTCTTCATTAGTGTGCCGTCACACTGAGCGATTACTAAATGCAGGCCTGAATGAGAATACCAGAGTTAAAGAGAGCATAATGAACAAAGAAGGTGCCAGATTATTATGGCTGTCAGCACAAGGGAATTGGGTTTGTCACCTGGTTTAACCAACTGGTAAGAACTGATTACAGTCTGAATCCGCCTGAAAGCACCTTTGATGTTTATGCTCCCTTCTGTCTACACATCTTGTCAGGAAAGTCAGACAAACAGGGACCTTCTTCTGAAGGGTCTTCCTTCAGCAGAGCCTTTGAATGCTGTCACTTGCCTCAGACAGGTGGGCAGAAGGCCACTCAGAGGGGGAGCGTGGCAAGGAGAGCCCCCAGAGCCCTGTGGACAGGGCTGCTTTGGCGCCTGGGCAGGCACCACCCTCCCAGCAGAGCCAGGCAGGGCTCCAGGAGGGGCTGCCAGCAGCCACAGCAGCACTGGGGAGGCACAGCTGCCCCACGGGCCAGCTCACAAACAACTCCTGTGTCAGCCTTCACCTTGGAGCACAGAAGAAGAAGCCCTTCAGCCACAGGAAAATTCAAAGCTGTGAAACAGGACCTCCAGAGACAGGCCTGCTTCCCAAGAGCAGGTGTCCATAGGATTGTGGTGTTGGCTTGCCTCTGCATGCAGAGTCCTCCCAGGCTGCTGCAGAGATAGAGACTGAGGCCAGCACCACAGCCTTTGCCTTTTCTCCTTCCCTCTTTGTATTTTTGGGGTAATCTTCAAAGATCTTCAGCTTTGTCTGACCTCCCAAGACAGGAATGGGGAAGAGTGCCTGCAGCAGGCCCAAGGCTTGACAAAAAAGGACTAAGCTTGCAGGGGTACATTTTGCAATACCAGCAAACATACGTATCATTTGCTTACAATTTCCCCATCTGGAAATGTTTTACTCTCTCCTCATACTTCACTAACTGCATATGCCTATTTAAATTCAACCAGTTGATTACTAATTTGATTTCAATTTGGTCAAGATATCATTCACAAGGACTAGGGCTTTGAAAAACTTTTGCTGGTATAATATTATTTAGTGTGTACATTGCAAACAATAGTTTTGTTGTTGCAGAAAAACATTTTTCCTATCAAACTGGTCACGTTTTATATCTAGTAGTGTAAATTATATTACAGAAAGCATGTTCTTGCCCATTTAGGCAAGGTTTCACAATACAGTTAGACTCCATTCCCAGTCAATACTTGGCAAGGGCTATATGCACCACTCTGCTTCCTGCTAAGCAAAAGCAGCTGCTCTTGGCTATGCCCTGGCCTCCTCCACCACCACCCAGCAAAACTCACTGCTGAAAAGAAGGAAATCACTGGAGAACAGCTGGAATCAAGAGGGTGTGGGGAAGGGGTAAGTGCTAACTTGGTTATGGACATATTCTGTTTCTGCCTTGTAAGGGAGAAATTAAGGTTTAAATAAATGTGAGTCATCTCTCACAAAATTAATTCTCAATATATTAAAATGTTACAAGAGAAATATCTCGACCTTCCCTCCCCCAGACACACAATCACTCTCTCTAGATAAATATACAGCTGAACTCCAAAAATCTGGAAACACTTCCAATGGCTTTCAGGGAAAGCCACACATGGAGAGCCACACTGGTAAAATACAGCCCTTTCACTTATTGTTTCAAACTGCTCTGCTCCTAAGAAAGTGAAAACCAAAGAACTAGATGATCACAATTTAACACCAGGACATGCCTGGAATCCCAGGTCTTTGACTGCATGAGCCATTAACCAACACACAGGACAAGGAGTTTATCCAGCAACCCTGTGACTGTGCTCACTGCATCTCTCCTTCTCCCTGAGGAAGGCATTTTGGTGGAACTAAAGCCAATTCCATTTGCTGCACATTATGTATTTACCTACACAGGATAAAAAAAACCATGTATTGAGTGGTTGTTTCATCAAAGTTTAAGATTTATTACTATCACCCCTTTCAGATGAACACTTAGGTTCCCAAGGGTCACCAGCCATATTTCAAGCAAATTAGAAATATAAAGAGATTATAAATATTACCTGCTTACCTGAAGTCATACAATTACAAGGAAAGCTTTCACAATTTCTACAAACATCCATATGTAAAGAGATGAAAGGTGATGTGATCTACTGGCCAGAAGCTCAGACTGGAACTGAGGCCTGTATTTTACTTCTACCTGTGTTACTAAGGCATGCAAGTCCCTCTTTTGTGTCTCCTAATTTATCTATACTGCAAGCTCACCAGGGTCAGCACAACCATGGACCCACCAGGAATTGAGAGCAGAGAACTAACACTGTCACTCAGAAGTGTGGGCCAAAATGCAAACTGCATCTGCAAAGGGCCATAAGAGCTACTTAAGGTAGGCCTGATATTTCTGGGTCTGAGAGATTTTAGCCTGCTAGCAGCTGCTAACTTTTTCCCAAGGAAAAAATTCTCAAGAAAGCTTCTTCTCAAAACAATCTTGGCAAACAACTCTCCTTTCTCAAAACAATCTTTCTCCAGGTGGTGTTTTGCTGTTTCTCTTGTTTAACCAATGGGATTAGAGAGGCATTTTTCCTATTCTCCAATCATGTTAAGACTGTATTGGAACACCTGATAAAAAGTAGCAAGAATTAGACAACAAAAACCTTCTTTTTCTATGCTCTTTGCCTTCTGAAATACTTGGAGTCTTTCTTTCATGTCCTACAGCGACAATGAACACTGCTGTCAGAAGCAGAATGCTTTTTGGAGGCACAGAGCAGAGTGATCAGAGGGACAAGGGATTGCTCAGAGCCCAACTTACGGGTGCAGGGCATGGAGGCAGCGTCGTTCTCGGCGCGGAAGAAGCCGCGATCGCAGGTGCAGGACGTGGAGCCTTCCCAGATGGAGTAGCTGTGAGGAGGACACTTGGCACAGGCAAAGTCTGTCGAGAGGGCCTTGTAGTATCCGATTTTGCAAGCTGGAAGGAGGAACAGGAAGGGAGAGTGTTACTGGCCTGGGCTGTGATCATAAATTGCTGGCTTACTCATTCAAAATCAAGGCAGGAGACATTTCAAAGAGATCTAATGATGTCCTCTTAGCCCCAGGTGAAGAATTAACAATCATCACACTCTTAATGAGTAGTCCTATGTCAGGGGATACTGATTTCTAATTCCAACAAGAGCCATTTTAAAAGCTGGCTTAGAGATGGCAAAAAAATATTATATTCTTCTGTTGACACTGCCAGAAAATCAGCTGCCTCTTTGTGCTTACCATGGAGTTACATGTGGCTTAACCCTTGTCCACCTGCACCCCACACACACAGAGCATGACAAAAGGGGTGCAAAGTGGTTTATTCTGTGACCACTTAAGGAATGGCAGCTGACAGTCAGACACTGCCAATTTTTAAGAGGGAGTGGGACAGGAACCCAACATGCCCGGAAATGGCACATCTCCCTCCTGGCAAGGCAGGATTCATCTGGCTCCTTCTCCCCAAGGGAGGAGATCAGCAATGCTCTCCCCTGCTCAAAGCTGGGGCACAGCAGTAACTGCACCACTGCCACCCAGGCCCACGTGCAGTTGGCAAGCTTTTGGTGACATCAGCTTCATAAAAGTAGGACTTACACAAAAGGCTACTTTTACATGACTTGTACGTTACTACTTTTACATTACTTTACTTGTCATTAGCATCATTAGTAACACATTTCCATGGTGGCTAACAGGTATGTCATGCTAGAAATTTCTCCCTTGGCTAGAGAAAAAAGCCCACCATCATCACTGCAGAGAAGAGAGAAAATTCCCCAGCATGCAAACCAGTAAAAAAGAAAGGCTGTTCCCAGTATTTACTGTGTGACTCACTCCCACATCTTGTCATTTATCACCTACACTACCTTTAGGGTTCCCCTGCTACACACAGGCTCCTGATGGGAGGGCATAAGCCTACGCACAGCCAGGGCTTGCTCTTGCTGTTTGAACCTTCGCTTAGTCCCTCCACCCCCTCCCTGCTTCTCCTGCAAAGCCCTCCAGTGGGAGATGGAGAGGGATATTAGTAACACATTTATAAAAGAGCAGGTTACTTCATTCTTATTAGCCAAAGCCATTTATGGAATGTCCTTAACAAGTCCTGACTTTACGATGTGCCGTTTGTAAGAACGCGGGGAGACCAGCCCGGTGTCCCTGCTGGGGCTGTCACAGCACAGAGCACCTCGTGGAAACACACACACTGCTCATGACTGAGATTTACACTTCCAGAGCTCACCTGCATCGTGCTATTAGATAAAGCTCGACTTGCAAGGTGTGTTTTGGCCACGCTTCAAACAGCCTTGGGGTTTCAATTAAAGTCAGCAGGCACAGCTCTGGCAGGGCTCAAACCCAGCCTGCCCACGGCAGAAACCATTTTGGTCCCTGAACACAAGTTCAAACCCAGCACGTCTGGCCCATCAGCCAGGCACCGTCAGAGTGCAAAGGCAACACCTGGAGAACAGCTTATTCTGCCTGGGACGGGAACTGCCCAGCAAAACAAACAAACAAACAAGGAAAATAGCCCGTTTTTTTAAATATAATTTGCACTATCTGGTGACCAAGTTGCTATATCACTACATGTCCTGGGTTTAACAATAGCAGCAGTCAAGCGGCAGATGCTGGTCTTAGATATCACTCCAGGTTTTCACTGTCACAGCTCAGATGAGAAATATCCCTAAGTCTGTATAAGACCAGGGCAGACACCCATGGGAAGGATCTTGCTGCCATATATGAAGACAAAGCATTGAAAAACACAACACAAGAGGAAACCAAGCTAACTGCTTTTATCCACAAAATTCTATTATTCATGGATTTAAAAACGAAACATGTAAACTTGAATATTACTCTTAATATGAACATCACAATCCACAGAAATCATTAAACAGTGAGGCATCTTTAGCATATTTAGGGTATTAAAATACTTACCTATTCAACAATCTAGCTCAAGGCTGAAAATCCTATTTGGGCTATAACATGCTTCTAGAAAGACAAGAAAATGTCACAAGTAAAAAATTCTGTGACCATTCCTCCCTGTCTTTCCACACTCCATGGTTTAAAAAGGAATAGATGTATTCAGTGGGTACTGCAAGGTCAACACTCTGTAACTCAAGGATTTTTTTCCCCCTCGTTTCACACACTGTATTTTGTTTTCTACTATATTAAACCAAGATCATTAATATTTCAAGACCTGAAGAAAGCTCTCCAAACACAGTGGCTGCTCCTAAAGCACACACAGCCATTTTGCTTCAAAAATCAACTACTCCTAAAGACAGTTTTCTTCATTTTAGTGTGCTCACAGATCCACCAGATTTCATAACAGACATAAAAGGGCAGGAGAGAATGTGCAGCATTAAACCAGGAGCTCTTTGGCCCCAAGAGCTCCATGGTACCGCCACTTAAAAACTCAAACCTAATCCTGTAAAAGCTGTTCTTAGCATGAAGTGCTGCTGACACACCTACTACAACTACGGATGGGCTTTTTTTTGATGGGTAATGATTTAGTAGGCAAACAAGAAGCCTGTACAGAATTCATTCCCTGGAAGTCTTTATTGCTTGCTCATGACAAATCTTCACGCAGCTGCTTTTCTGGGATGGATTTGCTGGGTGAGACCCAGCATGAATGGGGTTCTTACACAGTCTTCGAAAGATGCCTTTGTAAAAAGATTAGTTCACATGTGCAATGCAAACTTTGAGTTCAATTTCTTAGCTTTGCCTTAATTAGTTCTTTCTGTTAGGCTTCTCTTTTTTTCTTTTTTTTTTTTTTTTAAGGAGAAAAACCTTTTCTCACATTCAGGTCACCCACAAGTGTAATACGGTTACAACCCACTGCACCACATTCAAGGGAAATTCTCAAACAAAAATATTTTCAGTTCACAGCTCTTCCTCACAACAAATCACATTAATTTAGACAGACATCGGCTTGAAATAATCATGCCGGTGTCTTTGAGTTAGAGTATTAAAATCTATTTGATTTCTATTTCTCCTAAAGCAAGAGAAGATATGGCAAACATTGCTGGTCGTTATTACATGTCTTTTCCTTCTTTTTTCCAAATATATCAGAGCGATATATGTCAAAACTGCAAAAACTGTTCTGAAGAATTATGGAACTTCAGTCAAATCTTGATGTAAATTTTCTCAAGCTGTTTTTCCAGCTCCGTTTTCACATTAAAACCTGATTTTCAGACTTAAAGTCTCCTCAAAAAAAGAGAAAGAATACGTGTGTGGGCTGCAAAGTCTGCTTGCTTGGTCTCTCCAAATGCTGAATTTTCTACTAGAAAATTTCAGACAGCAATTTCAGAATTTAAAAACTCATCTCATAGTGGATGGGGCTCTAATCACGTTCTTTTTAAACACAGCTACAACAAAGTACATGTATTAAATTGGTTTTAACTATTTTTAAATAAGCTATATTGTTGAGGGTTTTTTTATTTGGGGGTGGGGAAAATATTTAAGAAAATCATTCTTTCAAATTTAGAGTTGTTAAAAAAAAAACAACACCCTAATACTTGCTCTTAAATAGTTCCTTTATCTTTGTGGAAATGGCAATAATTCCTTCCAGCTGAGTTTGGAGACGGCTTGACATACCCAATAGTCCTTTAAAAAAAATAAAAAAATTCTGTAATGTTCACAAAGGGTTGGATAAAGAAATCATCCCAACCTCTTTGCTGACAAGTTCCTAAACCATTAAAAATGCAGTGCATATCTTAAAGCCATCTGAGGGAGCTCCAGGCAGAGGCTGTGGCAGTGCCGGGAGGCTGAGCAGGACTGAGGCAGGGATGGGGACACCCCTGAGCCTGGCTGGGATCTGAGCAGCGATGGGATGGGGAAGGCCCAAGAGGGAAAACTGCTGGGCAGGAGCTCTGGCAGCAGCCCTGGGCACCAGGGACCAAGGCCAGGAGAAATCCTGCTCGAATCCTCAGCCTCTGCTGAAGTGGAGGACTTGTAACCAAGAAAATACTGATTTCTGATTAGGACCTAATAAAGTGAATAGGGAGAAAAACAAGCACAGAAACGTGGTTTTGCTCAAGTAAACCTAGCTAAGTCAATAAACTGATATTAGAAGCAAATGTGACAGAGATGTTCTGAAGTGCTTATTCACAAAGGCCCAGTGGGATGCAGTCCTGCACAGGGCAGCAGCACTGGCCATGAGATCCCTGTGCCAAAGGCTGAGCTCTCCACACAAACACCACAAGGAAAGGGCCCCCAGGCAGGACAGGACCACACCCAAACCATGCTCCTGGCTGCACCCTCCTGCCCAAAAGAAACCCACTGTACCCCCCCCCAAGAACATCATTTATTGCCACAGCCAAATGAGCAGTGCCTCTAAAACCTGTGGACTCAGCTCAATTGTCAGAAGCTATGCATCCCAGTTTCCATTTTTTGAAGCAGAAAAATATGTTAGCTACATACTCAAGGAAACTTCAAAATTCCTTCAGAAACAATTTTGAATCAAACCTCTCTCTTCACACCAAAGAGGGAAAACTACTTTTAAGTCAATGATTGTAGCCAAGTTTAAAGAAAGACTCCAAAATAGTACTCTTGGTGAAATGAAGGACAAGGCAAATAATTTAATAAGATATTTCAATGTCACATCTATACATTTCAGTGAGAAAAGAAATTTGTGTTTAAAGACTTGAAAAAATACTTTGATAGCACATTTGATGTGCTTCATCACTGGTTACTTTCTCTACAGCTCTTCTCTCTGGAAATATTTTGAACTCATGTTTTAACTGCACCCTTAGGAACAAAAAGTTACTTTTACTTTTCCCCTTGAATGTTGTTCTTAGTCCTTAAGAGGATGGATTTTCTCTCTTGCATCCTAACAAAACTACATCTGCCACATAAGAAGGCAGCATCTTCTCAGTTTTCTTTTACTGTTATTACCATTTCTGAACAGATTTTTGTGTGTTAATTATAGAACTCAATTGTTTGGATAGTCTCTTTTGATGAGCTTTCTGCCCTGCACCATGAACCCCTCTGTTATTGTACAGCTGTTTTACTTCCAAATGCTCATCAGGGTTTTCTAATTGTCAAGCTGTCCCAGCAACTAGGTCTTTTGACCTAAAAGTCAAAGAAAGGGAGTCACCCTTGTCTCCCAGACATGAATACCCCAGCAGTCCCAGTGGCCCCCCCATACCTATGAGACAATGCCTTTCCAGATCATTGCCACTACAAGCATAATTGGGTTTGGGGTGAAATGAGAAGATTTAAAATAGGATGAATTAATGAGTTTCTTGTAAAATTAAGTCGTTCTTCTGGTCCAATCTAATTACTCACTGTAATGCCCCGAGGGTGATAAATAAAGATCCTTAGAAGCCAAGCAGGAGGGGGAAAAAAAAGCGCTTTCTCTTGAGCATTTCTTAAAAGTCAAGTTGTAGAATGTGATGTGATGTACCAAATGCTCTTTCCAAATAACGTCAGATTCCTTTGATGTTCACACTGTAAGATCTTTGCCTCCTGTTAATAATGACTGTACTATTGCTACACATAAAAAGGAGCTCCCAATCTTTAGCTCGTATCTCTGATGAGAAAACCAGTATTTCTACACACAAAGCATGTATTTTTGATGCATGAGTGACACAAGGAAACACAAACAAAATCCCACTGGGGAAGAGTCTAGACTGTTTGACTGCAGAGCACTTTTACTCCATGATTGGGTAAAAACTCAGGAAGTTCAAAACAGAAATAAAGGGACCTTGGAACATAAATGTAGCATGATTTGAAATCCAGACTCTGAGTATCCAAGCCACTAGACCTATACATGCAGATACCCTGGGCAAGTTAAGCACACAGACCTCCTTTGCAAAGCTGCAGCATAAACCAAGTGGAGGAGCTTTTCACACACCCAATCTGAACAACCATTAAAAAAAATTAAAATACATTTAAAAATCTTTGGTTATTTTTTTTTCCCAGTATAGCTTCCTCAGCTGCAGGTCTGCTGCTTGTGCTGTGGTTTGCTGATTTAAGGCTGGGGACTGATCCCATGATGCCAGTCACAGCAGGACTCAAACATCTTTGGCTAATCTAAGAGTACCCCTTGACTGATGTGCATCTATGGAGACATGATGATCACCTCATTGATAGGTGGCCAGATTTTTATTTGGCTCATGGGAAACTAGAAAGTCAATTGCCTACTTCAGTTTAAGAAGTTAAAAGAAGTGAGGAGCTAGAGCAACCTTTGGTGTGGAAACAAATCATCATCCAAGGTTTTATTGAATCCTCAGGAGGGAAAGGGATGAGGCACTCACTGCTAACTGCAAGGAGCCCATGGACACAGCCTGTCAGTGACAGCAGGGATTGGCAGTGCACATGACAAACGTGACAGTGACATCAGCCAAATCCGTCTGCACCATCAGGCCCATCCCACCAGTTCCACTTCACTTTAGTTCCTCTGTACTCAGCCCTCTCCTGTAACACTTCACTTTCACAGACTTTGGTGGACCTGGAGGGCCAGCAGCCAACACTGCCAGTGAAAGCCAAGACAAAAAGGTATTCAGTACCTCTGCCATGCCCTTGGTCACTAGGTCTCCTCCCCCACTGAGCACTGGGACCATGTTTTCCTCAGCCTTCCTTATTGTATTTACAGGAGCAGCTGTCCTTGGTGTCCTTCATATCCCACACCAGACCAGGCTTTGGCTTTCCTAACACCTCCTCTGCATCCTCAGGCAATGGCTAGACTGTGGAATCCTCCTGGGTGCTTCTCTTGTGTGTCTGAGCTGTGCCAAGGGCTCCCTGCCCATCCACCTCGGCCTTCTGCAACACCTGTGCATGTGCCTGCAGTAGCTTGTCCTTTAAAACACACCAGCCCATCTGGGCCTCTTCAGTGCCCTCCTGAAAAAATTCCTGAACAAGCCAAAATCTTCTGACCTGAATTCCAGAGCTTTAATTTTTATCTTTTTTAAATACACATGAAATCCAGGGAAATAAACCATGAAAAAATGAACTCTCCAGCTCAGCAAAGAGCACAAGCACAAGAGGACAGGACATCTGACACGGCAATCTGTTCGAGAGAGAGCTACAGGCACTAACAAAACTCCCAGGTGTATGATACAAGAACCAGAGTGGCCTGTTAATCCCAGCCAAGGAGGTGCTGTTCACCTGGCCATCATTTTCTCTGCACAGCCTTCAGGGCCAATTGCCAGGTGTTTTTGCCCTGCACTTGGGCACTGCACACTGTGGGCACACAGCACTGCTGCCAAATCTTCTCTGCAGGCACAGAACTTGTGGGTTTGGAATGCCATTCCTAAGCAGCATCAGTTCTCCTGTGTTTTACACAGAGAAATGCTTTTCTTCTCTCCTACAAAAATATTATAAATCAACTTGTACCTCATGCAAAAGAAATATAATTATGCTGATAACACAATCACTTCAAAAGCTGAAATCTGCTTTATCAGTCCCCTTTTTCTAAAAAAACAAAATAGTTAAAATCATAAACCAAAAATTTAAATACATATACAAGTCCTATATGTTTAATAGGTACATACATAGAAAAGTCCAAAATGAAAAATTAGCTTTTATTCTTAAAAATTATTAAGAATTATTCTGAACTTTGCTATGTAGCTGATAGATCACAACTGCTAAAAGAGAATTCTTCTTTAAAATATACAAATTTGAAAATACCACAATTCTATGTATTAATAATAATAATAGCTTATCTATGTAACCCTCTTCTCTGCTACAGCTGTGGTAGTTGGGGGAGAAGAGTTTCGAGGTAAGGGATAAGCTTTACATTTCCCACATCATGCTCACTCCTGGTCTTTGACAGCGCCCTGATCTCACATCAGCTCTGTCAACCCTGCCAGCACACAAAGCTCCCAGCCCTGCTCCAGAGGGAGGAACAGCTGCAAAATCTCACCAAGGAAAATCAGCCCCTGGACAGAACACTTGCAGCATTGAGGTTTTGTCAGAAATAAAAATAGAAAGCTAAAAATTCAAGCGCTAGGTGAAAGAAAAAGAAAAAACTGAAAATAACCACGGAAAAAAACCATCCTTTCTCAGTGAGAAGTCAGCACTTTCCAGGAGGAGTGAAAATCCCAACCTGCTCTGCTCTCTGCAGGAAGATATTTGCTAGCACTGGCAGTGACAAGCGCAGCAGCCACCAGCCGGCCACCAGCAGGAAGCACTGGGGACACTGTGGCTGTGCCTGGCACAGGGACACGTCCCTTCCCTCCAGGCAGCACAGCACTAAAAGCACACACAACTTCACGTTGAAGGGCTCGAACTAAGCGGAATGTGCTGCTGAACTGGGGACTTGGCAGGTCACTGTTTAAATACTTTTAACAAGTATTTAAACAATAAAGAGATGGCCTGGGATGATAAAGCTCCCTCTGCTCAGAAAGGCGCCGGAGCAGCCGTGTCCTTTTTGGGAGCAGAGAGCACCAGCACTGCCAGCACACTGACCCAAGGGCTAAGGGCACCTTTCAAACGCTGCTGCCTGAGCCAAGTGTTCCATGTTCTGCTCTTCAGAGTGCTCACTCTGCTCTACCACAGACTTCATCTAACTTTGAAAGTTTAATCACCTTTATACAAGCTGTGAGATTTAAGGGATGAGTCAACTAATCAGTTTCAAATAATTACTCAATTAGAAAAACAAGTTGATGGATTCCCTTGAACAGAAGCAGCACAAGGAAAATCAAAAAACTGACAGATTTTCAAGCAAACTTAAGATAATAATGTGAGGGGTTTTAAGAAAAAAAAGAGAATATCGTGATTTTTGTTCTTTAGCAACTACATTTTACAGGAAAAAAAATCCCTACTGAAGTTTTATGATATACTCCAGTGAAAGCTGATTAATTGGCCTGAATCGCCACATTAACAAGCCCTAATCCTCTTGTCAGGAGACCTGCTTACAAGCTTCTCTCCCCAGTGGTGTAAAAGCACTGATGAGAACAGAGATCTGTATCTCAAAAGCACTGTCCAGCCAGCCTGGGATTATCTCTCATCTCCTAAATCTTAACAGCTCTGTAGAAAGGCAATTAAAGCTCCAGAGTTAGATAAGCCTATGATAGAACACAGTATCAGCTTGAGCACTTTAAGAAAGGCCTAACACAGAGCTCTAACATTACTGTTTAAAATGTCTATTTGCTCCTAACACAAGCATCAGCTCAGGGCCCTGGACTTTGCAAAGGTTGTACTCGTAATGTTTTATAGAGCATATAACACGTTATTCCCAATTATTTTAAAAATGCTTGTATTTTATACAGGCTAATGAGACATTGCAAGTTGGCTGAAATAATTATTACATTAACACCCCTTAACAAATTGTCTATTGTTAAGAATTTGAGGATTGATCCTGCACTTAAATCCCTTAATGCTGTCTCTTTTGTGCAAGTGGAATTTCACTCTGCAGCAGAACCCAGCATAGCTGTAATGTTTTCTGCTACTGTTTGAACTTGTATCATGAGTGTGATGGAGCCACGGCATGCCAGAAAACTAAAAACTACAGTGTTTTTCTGGGCTTTTTTTATTCTTGCTTTAACTATGAGCAGCCTGGAACACAATTAAACTTCCTATCTCCAGAGCTATAGCAAGATGTCTTAATATGGTTTAATCATCACATCCTCTCTAGATGGCTGTACAACATTATATATAAACAACAGAAAAAAAAAAGCTATTTTGGTCTCCCCAGAGAATTGCTTAACACAAAGGTTTTGGAAGATGCCTAAATATAGACAGTTCTGGTGAGATCCGGGTCTATGCAAGATAACAACTCCGCACTATTTTTGACTGTTTAACAAAGATGCTGGGAACACAATTACTTCAAAAAACCACTGCTTTGGCTCTCCCCAGCACTAAAGAAAATAGACGAGGTGCTTACAGAGTCATTTAGTTGGGAAAAAACCCGAGTCCAACCACTAACTCTGCACTGCCAAGTCCACCACCAAACCATGTCCCTAGGTGCCACATCTACTCATCTTTTAAATACCTTTGCTGCTGAGAGACTCCCATCAACACCACTGTAAAAAACTATCAAACCTCTACTAAGTAGTACATCAATCAAAATCGTGGCATGCAAATCATGATCCATTAAGTACTTCACACTTGATTACCCACGACACTTCAGAGTGGGTCACACATTGATGAGTTGCTTCTCTCTTCTTCGCTCTTTGCTATTTGGAGCACATGAGCACTTTTAGTTCATTACAAATGCAAAATTTAGCACAAAGCTCAACTTCAGCAAGAACAAATCATCAGCTCAGTTATTTGTCCTTTTCTCCCCAAATCTGCTCAAGCTGCATGTTTCTCTACTCAACACAGATCCCACCTTTTCAGAAGAGTTGGACTTGAGGCACATGCAGGTGCACCCTTGTTGAAACCTCAGAGAGATGGTTCTGAAAGAGGAAGACTCAAACCACCCAGGATTTCCCTAGATGGCTTTTTTTTCCCTCCCCAGCTCTCTCCTGGATGCGAAAATCAAGCTGAAGTTTCACAGAATGGGTAAGGTTGGAAGGGACCACTGGAGGTTCTCTACTCCAACCTCTGCACAAGCAGGGTTCTGAAGAGCACTTTACCCAGGATTGTGTCCAGACCACTTCTGAGTATCTCCAGGGAAGGAGATTTGCCCCTCACTGGGCTCACCTACAAACCCTCAAATATGCCAGGAGCCATCTGGAAGCTATTTGTCCCCCTCTGTTCTCCCTTACAGCCTGAAGCTTCACAACAAGGTTCAATCTCACACCTACAAGGGAGACCAAGGCAGGTGTAATTCCTGGCTCTGCCACAGAGGCTGAGAACAGCTTGCCTGACCTGCCTCTGGCATTCATGGACACAACAGTGTGTATCACGGTCTTAGAGAGGAAAGAAATCATTCATTTTCCTCCCAGCTGGTCTGGCCTCACCTTCTGCTCACTAACTTCTAGCTCATCTCTCTACAGACCATGGGAGATTCCCATGTTATGGATAACCTCTCACAGTTAATGGCATGAAAGAAGCAGGGATCAGAGGAGGGGAAAGCAGGGCTGTTCCTTTGGGGCCCCTAAATTGAAGAGTGTAACTACACAGACACCTAGAGTGTATGCTTCAATATCCCTGCCTCAGTTTATCCACTTAGCAAGTGGCAATAAGATTCACAATAGATACACCTAAAAGCTGTTGTGAGGTTTAATTAAGCAATAGAGCACTTGCAGATCTCTAGATAACAAGATGCCCATAAAACAAGAGGAGGTGATTATTTCTGATGAAACAAATCATGGCAATAACCTTGCTCAGCAGGGAATACTCAGGGCTGTCTCAACTCTCCTTTTACAGCCTTGATGGAGGAAGCTTGTTTACCCGCTCTTTTGATTGTTTACCCGCTCTTTTGCATCTCAGGCTTAGGCAGGACGTTCAAGAGGATGCAGCAAAATGGGCTGCAGTCTCAGAGATGTGAAATACAGCCTGTGTTTAAAAATCAAAGAGCTGGGAATCTTCAGTCAACAAGCCTTTCAATAGGGAAGAATAATTTAGCAAGGACAGCTGAAATCTCCCACCTTAGGGTGATCTGGTTGGCTGTGAGGAGAAACGCGTTTTGGCAGTTCCCACATTCTTTTGTCAAACTTCTGTTGTCTGGGAAAGAGCAGAGTGCCAGAAGCCCTTGCAGGTGAATACCTTGGCTGTTTCGTGCTCATTTGATTCAGAGCAATAGCGTGTTTATCTAGATGTTTGGAAAGTTATTAATGAGATCAGCAAATCTTTTCCATGTATAAATTGTAAATCACCTTCAGCAATGCCATGTAAATTATCAAGTCAAGTGAGAACATGCCTATCTATCTGTGATAGTCTTTTATCACCAATAAATAAAAGCAAGACAGGGAATTACCTCAGGAGAAAATAGCTCTGAAGCAGAGTCTGTTAGGTCACCAACAGAAACACCAGCAGAACCCCTGTCAAGTTGTGTATCATGACATTCTGAAGGACATGGCAGGAGTGGCACTGCACCAATCCAGAAGGAGAAGGAAAGCAGCTCTTGCTGCTGACCCCATTCAGGTGCACTCAATGCTTTCCTCCACTCTGGTTCACCAGCACTTGCTCTGCAGAGAGCAGATGTCTCCCTCAGGCCTGCACTCAGTGCCTCTTTTCATCCTCACACACTCCTGCAGAGTCAGGGAAAGGCACTTGATGTACAGAGGCTGGTTTGGAGGACCTGCTGTCACAGCCCCAGCAAGCAAGAGGTTCAGAAAAAGAACAGCCAAAGAGAGAACAGTTTTACGAGTGGCTGCTGGGGGTTTTGGGTAAGAAGAATTACAATTTGAGCTGCACTCAGCTTTTAAATCCTCTACTATACTGAATTCATAAGATGTATGGTATCTTTAAATCAGAGCTCTGCCCATCCATCTTCCAAGATCCAGGAAACCTGGATATTTACAACACAGCTGCTGCTCCAGGAGTACAGGATTTGGCCCGGTTGTGCAATGGGCTATCACCTGGTAAAACTTTAAAGAAGGGGTTTTTATGGAGGCACACATTTAATGAATGCTTTAAGAAGTCTTCAAGGGTCCTGCAGAAAGTCTTCCTTTTTATGAGAAGGTAAATTAAATAAAGTCCTGGGTAAAAGAGGCTGATGTCAAGCATGACTAAAAATAGTTGAGACAGGTCTCTTCTCTCCCAGCTTAGTCTTTGCCAGACAGCTCCAGGGAGGCTCTCAGCAGACACACCAGTGAGCAGTAGAAATGATGAATTACAGGAGGATGGCAGGGCCCTCTGACTTGCTCCAGGGGAAGCATCCTGAGCGTTAATCCCCCTGTACCAGAGCAAAGGCACAGTGGCTGAAAGCCTGCACGGTGGAGGTGCCTGTTGCTCCTGTGAGAGATGGAGCTCACACTCCGGGCACTGCAGGAGGCACAAACCATTGCATGGTAACACCGTTTCAGCTCCAGCCTGAGGAATGAGCCCACAGCTGAGCCAATTGCTAAAGCAAATGAGAACTTCTCAGGTGACTGGGTTAATGTCAGCCAGGGCTGATGAGGGGTTTTCTTCCCTCTCTGCATACAGATCCCAGGATGCAAACCCCATCCCCAGCATGAGTCGTTCCCAGTGGGGCTCTGTCACTTTGCCCCCAACCTCCTGCAGCCCTGGTCACCAGAGCAGGCACCCAGAGGGACCACAGAATCCCAGGCTGGGGTACAGATCAGGACACAGCCCAGCCCACAGAGCCTTCACTGCAGCAACTGAAGGGAAAGCTTCCCTTTGAATTCCTGCTGGATGCCATACAGCTGCTAATCAGGGGAAAGTGACAAAATAAACACAGTTTTTCCCTCTTAATCTGAAAAAGCATTTGTCTCCATCAGAACTACTGGCAAATAAACTCAACAATGACGTTCCATTTTGGCTCAGAGGCCCCCACGGTTGACATGACAGAATTATTTATTCAAATATCTACACAATACCTAAATTAGTGCAAGATAATAAAGCAATTAATTGAGGTAACCATGGAGCTATTTAGAAATGGCCAAAAGCACCACTGACTTCAGCCTAGACCACAAAAATTTACTCCAGCAAAGAAATCTGGTGGCAGGGCTGGAGCTGGCGCGTGAGTCGCGTCCGCCCTGATCACCTCGCGCTCTTCCTGGAACGATAAGCTATCAGCTCAGAGTTCTTATGAGCACTGCTTTATCTACTCTCACTAAACCATATCAACACTTAATTCTGCCTCAACAATTAACAAAATGCTATCACCAACATCCCAGTTGTATCTAAGCTTAGGAGAGCGGGGTTTTAAAATGCTGTCGACACGGTGATCTTGCAGAAGTTAAACAAATTTGCTTGGAAATGCAAGGTAATCTGTTTTCAGCATATATTTCTCACTTTTCAAGAGATCCCAAAGTCACAGAGTTACCCTCACTCCCACCTTCAGCCAAGACAGAAGACCTCAGGCAGAAGTGGATTTTTCCTCCCCCTTTTTCACTCTGCCTCTGTCAATCACCAATAGGGTCTTCCCGAAATAGAAGATACCTTTCAAAACTTCATTGTCTTCCTGGTGTTCCTCTGACTGTTGAGTTTCATACAGTGAAGCACCTTACAATTACAGAGGGATAATCCTCTAGAGCCGCTCCAGCATCCACCTATGTCCACCAGAGCCTGTTCCTCCATGCCCACCCCACAGAAAGGTTATTTGCACTCTGCCTCTAAACCACCAAAACTGAGTTGCCAGAGGATTTGTTAGGTTGCTCCAGCAAGGAGTCCTTCAGGGACCACCATGTGCTTGAATTTCCAAGCACTTTGTCACTCGTTTACCAAAATTTTTATTAGACTATTAAAACAACCATAGGAGAGCCTGTACTTTCAAAAAGTAATGCTCAGCTCAGCATAGTAGTTTTCCATGTTCCTCACTTGTAATTGCTTAGCTCCTTCTCTTGCATGCATTCATTAAGAAATATAAATTTAAATAAACAAACCCCAGATTTTCTAGCAGAACCAAACCATTAAATTTGTACATAATCAAAACTTGAGGCAGTTAAGCAGAACAGGAGGAAATGTGCTGGCTGCAATGAATTAGTTATGGCATGTCTGATGTGCCAAGTTTATTTTCTAGACATATTTTTCCTATGTGAAGGTGCAGCCAAACAGCAGCCACTAATGGATCAGTAAATCTGCACTGTGCCAGGCAGAGCCCCAAATACATGAGAGCAGCAACCAGCCAGGGGAAGAGAGGAGATGGGGGTTTTTTGCTATATTTTATTCTTATGCATTTGCTTATGTTTTGTGAATGTGACACTTGGAGCTATTTTTGCAGTTGTACCCAACTCATCATGGGAGATAAGCAATCTTTTATAAGACCCATATGAATCACTTTTGCCAACATGAAGTGGATTTTGGTATTGCAAACACTTAGTGACTTTATTCAGGCATGCACCAAAGCAGCCAAGGCCAGAAGACAGAGCAGCTGCTCTGGTGCATTAAAAGGTTTCCCAGAAATGCTGTCAAGGAGCAGCCTCAGCATCCAGACAGCTCAGTGGTTACCTGAACACTGAGAGCAGAGCTGCTGCTGACTCATAACCTAATTGCACTGGAAATTCTGCAATTGGGGAGCACAGGGCTGCCTCAGAGCTCCTCCGCCTTGTTACACAGCAGAGCCCATGACAAAGAGCATTTGCAATTCAAAGCACTCCCAGATTCAGGGTCAGAGTTCCCAAGTTTTAAGAATTCTCCCTAAGTGCAAAGTCTAAAGAATGGATACCAACAGATTGATTTTTTTTTTTTTTTTAGCGTCTACCTGAAGAAAGCAAAGATGAAGGCTGTCATTAGTTCAGCTTCTTGAGGGGGTCTTCCCCATCAGTGTGTGTCAGGGACTCGTTAAACAGAATGTTTTGCAGTAAATCACACGGAAAGGTGAACTCAGCAAATGCCAGAGGCAATGGCAGGCGGATATGAATGACAATCTGAAAGGCGTGTCCGGATGCTTGAGGTATGAGCCGTGACAAAGTGCTTGTGAAATTTCACCTGCCCGGATTGGGACGAGAGGTTGTGGCCTTCAGGAGAAAAAAAAAAAAAAAAAAAAAAAAAAAAAAAGCACTTGATGTGCTGATTAGAAAGTAAACTCTGTGCCTGAACAGACACCCAAATATTCCAGCCTCGGCAGGGAAAAAACCCCAGAGATTGTGGGAATTAGTCTGAATCAGCGCTCACTAAATGGTCACAGTAAAGTTGGAAGATGACAGTGCAAGCCAACAGTTACTGCAATCACCTCTTTAGTCAGAGGGAACACTGAATTATTTTCACATAATCATTCATTTGTACTCATGGGCTTCTCAAATAGATTTAGCAGACCTCTGTTCATCTTCTCTGAGCTGCTTTTGACTTCTTAGAAAATACACGGAGCTGATAACAATCCTCGCAAATTTCGTGGAAGAAAAGCAGACAGACACATACCTCAGCTGATTAAATGTTGAACATTAACAACATCCATTACCATCACCAGCAGCTAGAGATAACTAACAAAGAGGAACATGAAATCACATTACTGCATTCAGCAAACCTTCAGAAAATGCTACTTTTCACAGTCAAAAATAGCATACCTTACCAGCCCAGATTTCATCAGCCCATTCTGTCAGCAGTAAAAGCTGTTTTCTAGGCCACGGCATTTTCCATTAATGCAATCTGATTTGCCACTGCATTTTGAGAAAGCTAAGGTGAATGTGTGATACTGAGAGAGGATGGTCGGTAATCCAGAAATGAAAGCCTGAAACTCCTCATGTAGGGCAAGGTCAAAGAACAGCTGCCCATGAAAAGCCTTGCACACAGAGACCTGCATACCACATCCTAACTGGTATTCCCAGGAGCTTTGTACTAAGGGCATTTTAAATGAACAGCAACACACATCTCAACAAATGATTTAAAAAATGTGGAGATAATCACTTCTCACTCATATGGCTTTACTATTGCTTGCACTTACAAATACGTCACCTGGGTAGTTTTATCTCCCACATTAGTTGATATTTAAGAAGTTCTGATTATTACTCACACTGTTCTGAATGTTATATCTGTTCCTAGCAACTGAGAGAACAAAACAAGCCAAAATAAAACACAATGGTATTTTTGAAGGCACAGTGTAGTAGCCACCTGGGATAAAATCTTGCCTGTGTGTTTCTAAGAACTGTGGTACCACAGGGAAGTGGTTATGTAAGAGCTCTTGGAAGTTTTTGATAAAGAAAACTACCTCTCATAAGTTACAAGCAAACGAAACAAAAATTAACGAGCTCCATAAAGCAATTAAAATCCAAAGTGTAATGCAGATGTAATGACTCAACAGCCTGATCATTGCTCTCATAAAACCACCCTCATAATGCATGGCCCGAGTCTCCTTACCTCGATATCACCATAAAATTAAGCGGCAAATTGAAATTCTCATAATCTATCAGTGAGGTTTCACTGATAGAAAAGCTGTAAGGCAGGAGAAGCAGAGCCAAGGGCTGGGCACTGGGAAGCCTCAGGAAACCAGATCTGTGCACCACAGGGTATCTGAGCTCGGCTCCATCAGGTGTCCCTGTATGAGCCAGAGGCCAGCTATCAGCACTGCACTGTCTGCACACTGTGTGCTGCCTTACCAATCCCACCCTCTCAAGACAATCAAGTGGGCATTGTCATTCACATCCCAGAGGCAAAGCACATCCCTCCTGGCAGTGAAAAAAGCCTGGAATGATTCTCTCATGGGTTAAAAAAACCCCAAAACCAACAAAACCTAAAATCAAAAACAACATAATCAAAAAAATAAATTAACCAAACAACCCCCAACCCAAACCTCAAAAGGGAACAAACGCCATGTAAATCCCTAATTTCTGCATTTTAAACCTGTCTCATTACTGAGTGGACAAACCTTCTCTTTCCATCTTACCCTCTGCACTGCCAATAGAATACTGGCTAAAACTTGATGTGATTCAGCCTTAAGAGAACATTCTCATTCTAGACTTGCACCCAGCTGAAAAGTTTCAAAGATGTTGTAAGACTCAATACAATAAAACAACTGTCCTGGGTCTCCCAGATAACAAGGCTTTTTTAGTGTTTAAAATAACCAATACACATTCCATGCATATTTAAACATATCTTTGTATTATTTCTTTATAAAGACAACTTTGGTCCTCACAAAAGAAGCTGTTCATGGTCTTGGGTAATGCAGAGTATATTAATTGGGCAATACCTCACACTTATTTTGGAATGCTAATTCGGACAGAGCCCAGCTCTCACTGCGCCCACTGTCACTTGCTGCTCTCTAGAGGGGTGGCAGTGAGTCAGGAACACAACAGCACGTTTGTGAGGTGAATTTCAAGCATGCTTGGGGTGCCACAGTATGGCTTGAGCAGTGACCCTGAACCACCAAAGCTGATGGGTTGAGATTTAACTGCCTAGTTTTAGGTGGTAGATGTCATCAGCAGTTTGGGATCAGCTTTTAACTTTGGGTGGAGCAACAGAGTTCAAAAATTAACCAGATAGCCCCCACCAGTATCCACCACCAAGCCTCTGCCAGGAATGAAGCAGCTCTTACTCTCTACTTATGCAGCTCATATCAAAGTCAGCCCTCAAATTAATGATATTAATGAGTCTATGCTACATAATAATTTGGGACACCGCCTGACTGCAGAAAATACAAGCAGCAGATTCAAACAAATGGAACAACCCATGAAGCACAAACCTCCCCAGCTTGGGCTGGACCAGAGCAGCCCAAAGCAGCTCAGGATTTGCATAGATGCCATTGCACCCCTCCCTTGGGCTCTCCTGCAGCCTCTCCTGAGGCTGTGCCCGAGGAAGGCTGAGGAGGGAAAGTGGAGCCTGGCTCAGGCACCACCCTGCAGTACAAACTGGAAGCATCAGAGCGGGCCCTCTGAAGCTGGAGATTGCTCAAGGAGCTCCAGGATTGAATGGGGCAGCCTGGGGCTGCTCCTGCTATGTGCTGGTTGGCACCTCAGGGCCACAGAGCCGGCTGAGCCCTCTGTACCTGCCCTTGGGACTGCAGGGGCTGGCTCAGCAAGGCTTGGGGTGCCTCGGGCTGAGAGCAGCCCCGTGGGAAAAGGCCTGGCTTTACAGCACCTCCAAATCTACTCTTTAGCAAAGCCTGGTCCACAGCCCCACTCCTTTCCTTCCCATCAGTATTATCTGGACCAGAAGCAGTGTTAGTCAAACCCTTGCTGTCCTCAGCAGTTTAGGTACATCACTTTGCCAGAGTTACTTTGTCCCAGTCAAGCCACCAGTGACACTGTGACTTGCAATGTACCTCCCCTTTGCTTCCTTAAGGCACCCTTATATTGCCTTTCCTCTTTCTAAAAATGAAACCTGGTTAAATCAAAGTAAGATCAAACACAGAATCAGAAAACCCTTTTTTCCTTTACAGACTTTCCACTGAAAACCGACAAATTTTTGGCGACTGGTGTTTTTTATGAGCTGGACAATTGCATACAAGTCTAATAAATACCCCGTTAAGTTTTTGATTATTTATGTGTTTCTTACACAAAAAGATGCACTGAAATAGACAGAAGCTCCCACAGCCATGAGCACCATCCCTGAGGCTCAGGTGAGGACTCTGGGCACTGCCACCTCTGCTGACACATCCTTTCTCACCGCTGGGCAAACATCACTATTGACCCCAGCCCTTATTTCCTGCTACTCCCTCCCTGTTGCAATGACATTCCCAGCAAGAGCTTTAAATAACAGCCTGGGGTATAAGAAGAGTGACTAACTCTTTACATTTCCAGTCACACATGGTGATCTCCCAACAGCAACAGCACTGACAAACCCTTCCTGCAATATTCTATTTAGCAGACTTTTTTTTCCTGTGGAAAGATGCTCGTAATCATATCTTAGAGCAATTAGAAACACAAATTGTTTTTCCTTTTCTCCTCCCAGGCACTGGCTGGCTGTGCCCTTGAAGTAGAGCCAGCCCAGCCAGGACAGGTAGGGCCAGGTGCCTCAGGGAGCAGGAAGGGCTGAGCCCCCAGGGGATGAGACCTGGGCTCAACCTGCTGGGAGTCAGCAGGATTGCTCTGCAAATCAGGGCTCAGGCAGGAATGGCTGGGTCAGGACCAGATGAAAATAAGGAGATGAGCAAGAAAAAGAAAAGTCATCCGACTTTTAAATGGGGAAGAGCAGCCCAGTGGCCGGGACAGGTGACAACTCACCATGAGAAGATGCTGTCCTCATTAAGGCTCAGTGTTTTTCAAGCAAGGTTTACTGGACTGGTACTGGGGAGCAAAGCATCCACCTCGTATGAGAAAGTGAGCTCCTAATATAAGGTAAACAGGGGCACTGTAAACTTGTCATATTTTATTGCCTTGGTCTTGCACTCACCCATGAGAACACTACAACAGTCTTTATGACTCTAAGAAACTTCATAATGTTTATACTATAATCAGCATGATCCCTCAGCTAAAAAAATTACACTTCCAATTTTATTAAAACCTAAAAACACAGTGATTTGCTTGCATTCACATAATTCAAAGGAACAATCCTTTTCTGGCACTTCTCTAAGCTCAGGAGTTTATACTAGCAAACAAAATGAGTGCTGTAGGTTGAAACTACTCTTTGATCTGCTAAATAAATCCATAGTAAATTCAGGTTCAATTACAGTATTCAAATTTATGACATCCACAGTGCTTTATGAAGTTAGTGACAAATGCCAGTTTCACACAGAAAACATGTATTAACCTGTACAAGCCACAAAAAAAGGAAAAATCAATTCACTCTATACAGATGTATCAAAATGTACTTTGACAGTTTTATGCAGTCTTTTACTGTATAAAGTAATGTATTTACAGCATTTGTCAATACATTTGATTGCAGCTGTAGATACTGTGAACAACTCATTGTTCAAAGAAATTTCTAGTTTGATACCCTGAAAAGTAAAATTTGCTTTACTGATACACCTACATGCATATATTCACCAATGCTGTCATTGTTACTGCCAAATTTTCATTTGCATGCAAAATACCTCTGGTGCAAATTACCAATAACATAAGGGAGCCCATGAAATGTTAAAGACTTCAAAGGATGAGAGAAAAACTATTTGCATTTTGGGCCTGATCCAAAGCACATTAAAGTCAAGAGGAATCTTCCCACTGGCCGCAACAGATGTTCTGACTTGAGGAAGTTTTGATGCAAGTCATTGACATAACAGCAGACCAGCAAGACCACAAAATCCACTTTCTAAAGAAACCGAAAGTTAACTTGGCTAAGTACTGGTTTACTGTGTGGCAGTTGTCTCTCAGTTTCTCCCAGGACAATCTCCGCCGCCTTTCCTGCTGTCCACAGCACATGTTTCTGTTTGATAGCCCCCATTCATTCAGTTTTTTACACCTAGACTTTCTTGTTCATGGGTTTTGATTTCTTCCTCGCTCTGCAGATACAGAGCTTCACAACAGTGTTGTTTAATTCCACAAAAGTGACTTAAGAGACAAGTATCTAGGCAGGACAATACAAAAACTGTCAAAATATGTTTTGATAGATCACTACCTATAGAGCACCAACTGCTTTCAGTCCTTGAAAACAGCTAGTGGGTCTCATAAAAGATGTAAGCTGCTAGCTGCTCTCATCTGTTTGAGAATAATCAGCTTAATCAATGCTGCTTCAGCAATCTCTGTTCTATTCCACGTATGTTTTAGGTGCAACTTTTCAAATGGCATGGACATCATAATGGCTCCTGCTCCAGGGCAGAAAAAAACCTGCTTACAGAAAGGAAAGCAAACACAGCATGGTAAATGAAAACAAGTGATTGGATTTGCAACAGTGCTGGTAGGTACCAGGTAGATAAATAATAGCACATTTATTTACATAAACTTGAATAATTTATTACTTTTAGGAAGGAACATTTTTCCTAGTGTGACCCAAAAAGAAATGAACTAGTAAAAAGAGCATTTCTCTAGCACAAACATTATTAGCAAATGCCATATCTAGTCCATGTGTGTCACCAGTAAGCAAAAACAAACCCCTGCAATAATAAAAAAAAAGGCAAAAAAAAAAGTACTAGGACATAATGCACATTTTTCTTCCTCTCTATACTTCAAAATCATAAGCACTCCTCATATTTCACTGTAAAAGGTTTTATTTCTTGGTTCCTGCAGCTCAGATAATGATATCGTAACTCAAAGGTGGTGCAAGGCTCACTATAGCTCTGACCTCGTAAACAATTTTAATAACCCTTCTCCACATCCTAACAGATATAGGACTGCACCTGAGCAGACAATATCTCCTCAGGAGTTACTTGTTTATTCACCTCATAAGTGAGCACATGTGCTCCACATTAAAACCAACCTGGATGCAAAGAGAAGGCTTCCCTTGGCAAAAGGGGACCATCTTTCAACAAGCTGAGATACATCTGCCAAGTATCTCAGGTGCACAGGAGGGAAGGCAAAATTAAGCCAAAATACAGCACGGACCCACAAAGCAAGGAGTGCAGACCACTCCTGCTGCACACCTCTGCACTGTGCCATTCCCAGTGTCCAGGATGGCTCCAGAGTGAGGGGAGCAGTGCTGCTGCAGCAGGGCCAGGGAAAGCCAGGCAGAAGCAGTATCTCTGCTCATCTTTCCAGGTGAGCCAGTCCAGGCAGAGCTCTTCATGGCCACTCCACAGCATCCCTGGCTTTCTCTATCATTACCACAGCTCAGATGCTCAGGGGGATACTAAGGCCAGTAAAATGAAGCTGTGAATCTCATATGTAGGGCCATGACTCACTAGAAAAGCCAGGGCCTGTCCAGGATCCCTCTGGCTCCATGAAGGATTGGAACAAACAGAGGGTTATCCAACACACCTAAAGAAGGTTCTGTTTAGCTGGAAGTGGCTGGTTAAGCTGGAAAGCTGAACAGCACAGCAAGAGCTCTGGCAGTCAAGAGACCTCTTCAGGCTGAAAAAGTTTCCCTTGAGGGAAAGCAGTCAGGAGACAGTATGATCAAGTCTCTTTCTAGATCAGAGCTCAAGAGCTGCTTTTCACCTGTAAGACAATGGGGATCCCCTAACAACTGGACAAGAGCACTTATCACAAGAGACATGGGTAGAGATGATCCCAGTCAGGCTATTCCCAGCCCCAAAGGAGGATAACATGTAGTTAAGCCATGCTACTGGATGTCTAACTTATTCTGAAAATCCTCAGATACTGAGATTCCCCCACATTCCTGGGCAATCTGCACTGGCACGACAGAGCCCAGTAACTATGGGTTGTGTTTTTGTTTTTGGGGGGGGGAGGCATCTAGCCTAATCTTTTGGTTTTGCAATTTAAGCCCATTTTTTCTCTCTGTTTATCAGCTCCATCTTTGCAGCCAAATTCTGTGCACATCTCCTTAAAGAAGAAAGGTGAGAAACATTTCAATATATCTTCAACTTCAAGCAATTCCAACCTTTGAACTCCTAAAAGTGAACTGGACAGTAAGCTCTAACTTAGGCAGAAGGGATGCCTTAGTCTCTTAACCCTGCTTAAGGGCTACAAATCCATCAATCAAGGTCTGGACTACTTAGAAAGCCAATGCATAATGTTTCAATTATTTCCTTCTGGAGTAAGGCCAAAATAAGCTTGTTGATGTGAATAGGTAAAAGAGAATCTACTCCTTTCTGAAAAATCTCTTTGAGAAACAAATTGAGAAGTGCTCTCAACAAATTATTTCCCCTTACCTCACAAGGTGGACTTTGTTATTGAAAGTCTGCCTGCAAGACTCATGATGTTGAGCTCAGAGCAATAAACAATTTATTTTGAGAAATCACAGACAGACTGAATGAAGATATAGGAATCAGAACCTAATACAGAAAGAAGGCACAGGTCAAATCAGCACTGGGCCATCTTGATAAGTATCTCTATAAAGCATCAGTAATGATTAACAAGCTTGAATTTATGCCATACTTCTGGCTCTTCAGAAGGCTTTTACATAAAAAAACAGCAAGAAAAAAATACCTGGCAGAGGACAGCGGCTATTTTCCAAAAATAGCAATGATGTCTAATTTTCTATTTCATTGGCACAACCCATCCATAGCCTCACTATCTGGCTGACAACTTCCCTGGACAAAATCAATCAGAGCAGTGGCACCAAGCAGGGCCAAGTCTCCAGACTGTGGAGAATACTCCTAGGAAACATTTAGGAGGCTTTTTCCAATTCCTGCCAACACTCTGGCAGGGGAGAGGAGGAGCTTTCACCTTTTTAATCATGAAGAGTTGTAGGTAAATTGCCAGGGTATCACACTTCCATATATGCTTCAGATTTTTTATAATGGGCAAATTCTGCCCTCTTCTATACTCTGACAACCCCTACTAGCTCTGAGTGACATAGATATAGTATTTGACCTAATTGCATTTTAAAGCCCAGCTAAGGTTCTTGCACTCTAAGCTGAGACAGACAACTTTTTTTCTACCCACAAGTCCCTGTGACACAATACTTCTGACACATTGCAAATTTCTGAAGAATTACTCCTTCCAAACAAGTATCTTCCTTGTTATTTAGCCAGGCTGAAGGGCAGTTCACTGTCATTTATGGCACAGGCACAGAGAGGAGTGAATAGCAATTACTCAGCATTTGTTAAAGCAAAGGCCTCACCTTTAATAATTGCACAGTCACATTTCTTTCCACAGGGTCAACCAGAACTCTGGAAAGGAGACTTGCTGATTGACACAAATATGTTTGTATTTCAAAGGGCAAACTACAAAGTCAAATAAAAGGCAATGTTTGCGCAAGAGTTAACTTTGTCATTCGGCATTCTCAAAGAGCTCAACAATCCCATGGAAAAATGTCTCTCCTTTGCTACACTACATTTTTGACTCAAACTTTAATGCAGGTGTACAGAGAGGTCAAATTAGCATTACTGCAAAAGGCTAGCTAAACCCACAGCCACAAGAAAGAGGAGTTAGTGGCAACCTTTAAAGAAGCAGAGGAATATGGTGGGCAGAACTCCTGCCCCCTGTAGCCCCACAGTGAGTTTAGAGCCACTAAAAACTCAGCACAAGTTAGAGCAGCAGGGTCCTCTGATTGCACAGACAGACCAACCAATGCCCAACCAAACAGGAAGGAGGGAGGAGATCTCCTTTTGACACTCTCATACCCCAATTACAGTTCATCTTGAACTAAAAACACCAGCTCTGCAGTGACCACCTCAGCGCAGCCTAATGGGAAGGAAATAATAGGGCCACATACTGCTCTTGGGACTGCACCACTCCTGTTAAGACAAGGGCAGGTCCCTGCAGTGCTGGACCAACCCACAGGGCACCTCCACCAGCCTCTGTCACAGCCAGGGCTGCTCTTCCACAGTGGACAAGGTCTCCTGCCCCTTGCCGGAGATGCCCTCCTTGGCAAAACTGTGCTCCTTTCTCTTCTGCTGCTCTGACTGTAGGTGGATTTTATTCTTCTTTTTCTCCCCAGTCAAAGAATCCTAAAGCTAAAATGGGTGTTTTCACACTGCCCACAACCCTTTGAGCTCACTTTCCCAAGCTATTGGGTGTGTTGAAGTCAAGGTTACCAAGTGCATTAATTCTGGGCACATTAAAACTGGGCACCAAGAACACATCTTCAAAGAGCCACTGAGAACTTCATGGTGAATCAACTAAATGGATAAAGGGCCTGCACTGGGGTAGATTCAGACAAAAAGGATGGAAACAGTTCTGGAAACAGGTAATTAATGATGCTATACACACTGACTTTACCCTTCAGCTGATTGCTTTCAACATTCTTCCCCATATAGAGAAGCCTTTGAACCTCGAAGCTTAACAAAACTGGACATTATCAGCCACATCTACAGGCATGTGGGGTGCACTCAGCACCCACCAAAATGTCATGTCCAGCCTAAATACTTGGATCCAGTATTTTCATCTTGTATGGATTTTTGGAAGCAGTCCAAATTTGGGCCAGCCTGACAGAACTGCACCTGGGAGCAGCAGAGGTTTCTAACGTGCCATGGGAATGACTTCAGCAACAAACCGCAAAAAAAAGTTCTCTCACATTAAGTGTAACTATTGCTACTCTAAGATTAAATATTACCTGGAAATTACACTCATTAACTGCAGAGTCTTTGATTAATGAGCAGGTGGAGTGCACATAGGGACCTGGTCCTGATTTCAGCTGTCTTATTAGCTCTACCCTGGACACTACTGATCACCACAAAAATAAATGAGGAAATCCAGAAACTAATTATGAGTGGACAAAATGTGTCAACCCAATAACTGTGTTAGGGTACTTCAGAGATTAAGGGAAGGCTGGCAGATGTGCAAGATGCAAATACTGAAGCCACTAAAAAGAAACAGCAACAGAACTCTGCTATCTTCTGGTATCTCTGGTGAGTGAGACCGCAAGAAGCCTCTCAAGAAACAGTCTCCCTCTCAGAACAGCTCCCGAGCTATTTTGATTACTGCAATCATTTGTTCATTGTTCTTACAGTGGTGGACAAAGGATGAACCTCTGGTTCAACCCCCACTCCCAAGACAGGGGCTGTGTCTCCTCAGGGAACAGGCACTGGGCTGTGCCTGTATCCGTGAGCAGGCGTCTGGCAAAGAGCAAGCCAAGGACAGGAGGGAGCATCCCACGCCAGCTCCCGGAGGGCGCTGCTGCTGCAGGTGTGCGGGCAGGGGAAGACAGAACCACCTTCTGCAGTTTGTCGGCAAACACAGCTGGATCTAAGCATCTCCTGCCACACTTATCCAGCAGCCACTGCCTCCGAGCCTTTCTGTGAAACAGCAGGGACTGCCCACACACCCTCTTTTTAATTTGTGTTTACTTGTCTCTTCAAAAAGCTCAAAGAAATCTTCTACACACAGCAGCTAAGTGCAACAAAACTCAAGCACCAGAAGAGGAGTTCAGCCAACTTGTGCCCTACGATTGATCTCCTATTTCTCCCTCCACTTTCCTTCTAATCCTGTTGATAATTGCACAAGATGCCAGATCTTCCCAAAGCTATCAACTCCCTCAAACCCATTTTCAAGTCGCCATCCCTGAAAGAGCCTGGGCACCAGATCAAGCAGTCTCAGCTTGACAGAGCCCACACCACTATTGACGGCTCCCCTGAAATGCCGGGGTGCAGCTGGCCAGACCCCCAGGAAAGGCTGCCAAGACCCAGCCCCAGCAGAGATCAGGCCAAGGGAAAGTATTGATCCACTCCTTTTAACATGCTAATTTGCCCAGTGCCTGCTTCAGTCATTGCCAGGCTGGACACTTCAAAAGGAAGCTGTTTTCAAAGCAGGGATGTCTTTTTCAGCAGCAGAAAAACTTAAACTGAAAACAAATGAATTCAAGCCCCAAGTTCACAGAAGCACTTGCAGGTATTCTTCAGCTCCCCAGACAGAGATGTTTGATGTATGGAAGACAGACTTGTTAATTAGGGTTATTAAAATGTGGCCTGGCAAAAACCCTCTGGGATTTAAAATAAGAAAATCCACACCCTCTAAGTGCACACTTTATTTTTGATATAAGTACAGGCTATCTTTATATTATTCAGCCATAACCTCTGGAAGTGTTCCATTGATTCCACACACACACACACACTTCTTAGGAGAAGAATAAAATGTATTTAAAAATAAATTTTGGTAATTCAATTTCTGTAATTCAGCATCTGCTGCAGAACATTTTGGCCTTTCTTAGCATTGATAATGGGGGAAAATAAAGGCAATTGTTCAATCCCTTCAGGCTGCTGAGAACACACAGTGAAGGCCAGACAAAACCCTGGTGTGACAGAGACATTATTAAAGTATTTTGGGAAGCAGCAGCGTTATTGACTGACGCCTTTGGTACCAACCTTTCAATCACGGGCTAAATACACTGCGAGGAATGGATACAATGGCAGGGTTTAATTAACGGTCTGGGAAAGCACTGAAATATGTTACATTACACAAGTTTTGCAGGCAGAACAGAAATCAATTCAGTGTTTTGCATCAGTGTTTGCAGCTCACATCATGCTCCTAAGAAAACCTGCTCTGAACTAGGAAAACCAGGAGTGCTCCCCAAGCTAAGGGAGATAACGAGCTATAGTTCTGACCCACAGCGTGTTACCCTGTTTGCAAAGATTGAAGAGCCAAAATCTTTATTTTCCCTTGAAATATGTCTTGATTTCCAAACGCAGGAAGAGCTTAGAGTCACCAAGCTCTGACTGCTCCCTCTCCTCTAGACCCTGGCCCAGGACAGCCACAACCCACTGAGCCCAGGGCAGCACCAGCCACCCCCTCCACACTCATGCCCTGGAAAAGGAGGGAATTTGGGATGCTGCTGACCTCTAACCCCTGGCTGCAGGAGAGAACAGGAAAATGGGGAGAACTGACTATCAGCCTGACCTTTGCTCTGGAGCAGGCAGCAGCATCTCAGCAGACTCATTCACAGAAACAAGGCATGAGGAGATAACAGCAGAATATACAAGCAAAATGGAACTTGCTTCCTTGCCACTAAATTGTCAGCTTTATGGGACTTCATGCTGAACGGTATGAAAAAAAATCCAATTTGCTTTGAAGCACATTAGTCTAACATCCTAATTATTGTTTACATTGCCATTTGCCTTCTATTAAGAATTGAATAATTACCCAGCACTCCATAGTTTAAAAATACAAGCAAACAGGATTATCTGGGTAATTAAGACACTGTACTGCAGCTTTGTAGTGGGGCTGTACAAAGCTCTCACAAATACAAGCAGAAGCAATAGGTATTGATCGCTGTCGCTAAATGATGTTTTAAGGATGTGTAAGATGGGTCCCTCATTAGGAAAAGGAGAGCAAAAACTTCTGACCAGTGAGGAGGGGCTGAAGCTATCTGTAGCTAGGACACCTCAGCCTTCACTCTGGTCTTATCTCAGTCACAGACATCCTGTGTGCTTCTGGGAAAGTTACCCAGGCTTCATCCCTCCACCCTCTGGCTCCTGGAGCATCCTTCCTCCTCCTCCTGCCCAGGACCCTGCCTTTGCCCAGGCTGCTGAAACTGCTGCCTCTCCACAGCCTGAGCTGTGCAGCACCAGGCTCCCAGTGAATATAAAGCCTGTTTCTGAGCACACCTCCTTCACTGGGTTTGTACAGATTAACTCAGCGTTAGTGAGATTTAAACCCACCCATCTAAGGGAAGAATAGAAAGCAGATCACCAAATGGGTTTTTTTCCTAGGCATCCGTGACTAAATGAGCCAAAGCAAATACCAACTGTATAGTATAGCTTTTTTTTTCCTCCAAACCTTAATAGCCCATCCATATTGTACTTTGAACAGCATGACCTCCCCTTCTGGATGACTGTTAGGACAAAAGCAAAGTTTTTGCACGTTCCTTTGTTGTTTTAAAGAGCCTTTCCTCCATTTAATTATGCCACCAAGTTTCACACTGCGCAGTTTACTACCCCTGTGAAATTACCTTCAAGTTAAACACTAATTGGACATCCAACAAAAATGAAAACCCCCCACAACCATGTTTTTCCTTCTGGTTTCTTATAGCATGTAGGCCCAACACGATCGGGGTCCCAATTTCATACCACTGATTTATAAAGACACAAAATGAAAACCAGTCCTTTAAAGAAATACAGTACATTCATGCAGCATGTGTTCTAACTTATATCAATAAACCTTTCAACAAATCCATTCTGAACGAGCCTGTGTTTTGGGAGCATTTAATGAGCCTCAGCTTTATTTCAAGCCAAAGGCAATTTTAAGTAAAGTTGAAATAAAGAGAAGTTAAAAAGAAAAGAAAGCCACTAAAACCAAAAATAAAATAAAATATGGCTTCTCATATAATCATGAGGCTTAAGAAAGCAGAACTTTTCTCACAGATTATTTTCATTCAATAAATAAAGACAGCAGAGCATTTCTGCATGTTTACTTACCCAAGTGCTGGGAGCCCCTTTTCACCACACTATAACCATGGGCCAAGGCTGGCCCAGACAGCAAAGGGAAGGGCACTAGCCCAGGCCTGAGCAGGTACTTGGCACAAAGCATAGGAAATGGCAAAATGTAATGCTGCTTTTTCATGCCCTAAGTGCACACTCACAGCCCAGAGGGGATCCCACCTCCCGAACTTCATCATCATCCTCTCAGCTGAGTCTGCAGCTAGAGAAGAGCTTGGTGATGGCTGGGGAACATCTGGAGGAGGTGACACCCAAGGGCCTGCAGCCCCTCCAGGCATGAAAAGTGTCCCTTCCACACCCAGCCATGGTTGTGGAGAGGGTCAGGGTTTGGGCACAGCACTGTCCCACACACCAGCTGGAAGGGAGCTGCTCATGGGGCAAGTGCCACAACCAGCCATGGCCAAGACATTGAGGAGCACACTGAGCAAATATTACACTGTCTCTTAAACAAAGAGATCAAAAAAAAAAAAAAAAAAATCAAAACAGAATTCATTTGCATAAAATCCAAACCTTTTGAGCTCTGCATAAACAGAAGATTTGAAGATTTTGGCTGGCGTTTCCAAAGGAAGCTCTTATCTCCTTTGTGAAATGGGGAAATGGGTGTGCTACTTTGCATGAGGGTGTATACAAAAGATGTAAATGAGGAATTTGCTGCATGCAAAAGGCAAAGCGGCAGACAGCTGCCAATCCCCATTCACAGGGAGAGCTTCCCTGGTCTCTAGCAGGAGGAAGAAGGGAACCAACATATTTGCTTCCCAGGGAGGTGAAGCAGGCTCTGAATATTCATAAAATGGCCGTTTAGTCATGGGAGTGTTAATCGTCTCTGATTCACAAAAACTGTGTGACCTCACCTGCTCCCTGCAACACATGAAAAGGATGTCACATAATGGGGCGAAGCCAGATAAGATATTTATCTCACAAGTTTGGGGGGCTTTTTGATGCAGTCTCAAAGGACCTTAGAGTACAGCAGAGCATTTCTTTAATCACTACTCACAAGCACAATACAGACCAAGCTCAGTGGAGCATATTATTAGACAGATAATAACCCTTACCCAGCCAAGATCTAAATACTGAATTCATCACACACTGGTTGAGTTGTCTGGAAAGTTTTGGGTGGTTTGGTTTTTTTTATCCTAAAAGAACACACAAACCAGAAGATGGGCTGGAAGTTCCATAAAAGATACCCAGACCTACCATGAAATTCATTACCACCACAAAGCTCATCTGGCTTTGATTGTGAGGACTGTGCTTTTCACCAATAACACACAGAATACGGACCAGATACTGCTCCCCTGTGTACCAGCAGAAGTCTTGTCAGAAATTCAAAAAGGAAGCAATCGCAGCCTTTCTCCAAAGAATACATGAAGGGACAATTACTTGGCAGCTGTACCTTGACTTCTGAGGAGACCAGGCAGGAGAAAAGCAATAGAGTTCCTGCAATGCCATTTAAATGCAGATTCTGAAATGCACCAGGTGGTACAAGAAAACCACAGAGGGAGCAACCCTCGGAAGATCTATTGAGCTACATCAGAACATAACCAAATCAGCAGAGAAGAGAACCAACTAAATTTGGTGCAGACAGACTGTGTTTCAGTATCGCTCCCAGGCCCCGCCTGTGGCTTCCGTCTTCTCAGCTCCTTCTAAAACGTAACATGTTGAGTCTGTGCATTTTTTCCCCTGCCAAAAATAATCAACCTGAAAAAAAATCCTTCTGAAATCTCAGATCTGCACAGTCTTAGTCACCCTTCTGATCACCCTTTTGTGCAGACAGACTGTACATCGGTGCTATTTTGACAAAAAAGTTATCTATGGCTAAATTGGGAAGGTACACACAAATTACTTTACTTCCTCACCCTTAAAAAAACCCACCAACCAAGAATCTTATCACAGAAAAACATATAATTAGACTGTACACTTCTGATGCAAACTGAACTGCTGCTTTCAATGATCACAGCCACTCTTCAAAGCCTCCAAGATAAAAAGAATCTTATCATTCAAATTATTACTTCTTAGGGATGCTCTTATCAAAGTTCGAAGGAAAATTCTAAAAACAGCAGTGATATGAAACCAGGACTGAGCCATATTTTAAATGACACTGGATTTTCTGCCAATTGGCCAATTCACAACTCAGAAAAAGCAAGTGTAGATGAAGACAAAGCTGTTGGCTCTCATAACCTTTACAGTATCACAGTAAAAATCTCAACTGTCTCACATATTTATACTAAATGGCAGGTCTAAAATTGAGATTTGTAATTTCACAGCATCAAAATCATCACAGATGGCTACAGTCTATTGCTTCTTTAATCTGTCTTTTCTCTCTTCCTGCTTGTTTTACCCTCCCCTCCTTTGAGTTAGAAAGATGTGTGTTTTATCACAAGGAAATCGTAGCTAAATCCAAACCACATTTTATTAATGTGTAACAAAACAATTTACATAACAATGATGTGTACGAGTGAAGTTTAAAGTTACTTTATGTCTCAGCTTTGCCCTAAAGCACTAATTGCCTTAGCCTTGAGATGTGCCACTATTTGGGACACTCATCTTCCATCAACAATATTCCACATTCATATTCTCCTAAATGGATAGCCACTAACATAAAACATTTTAGGGAGAATAAACAGTAGTAGAAATAACAAATTGGAATTTTTTTGGCATCTAATTCATAGCTATGAGTTCATCTGCGAGCAAAGAATCAGAGCTTACCTAAAATCTCTACTGATCAGGACCAGTTTTGCAGAACCACTGCCATGACACACCTGTGAAGCTTCCCAAATAAATATGGATTAAGTACTTTGCTCCTTTTCATTCCTGTTCCAGGTTTTTGCATATATACATATACACACACTTACGGATGTTCAGTAAGACAATCATCATCAATAAAGTCAAGTGGGAAGAGAAATAGCAATCAGAGAAAGGACAGTTTTTTGTCATCATATTCAAACACCTCCATACCACCGACACAATTTTTTAAAAATCCCATTTGAGGTCAGAAAGTCATTAACTCCCACTACAAGAACTTTAGATGTGAAAAGGCTTTCCATTGCGCTTCCCACACACACATCAGAAATTAGGCAAAAGAATCTCAAGGAGAATGTATTATTTAAAGATTGGGAGGGTGAGTGAACTTGAGGCAGCTTGCAGGACAACCCAAGGGCTGCTCGGAGGAAGGAGCAGGTCCCAGGAGAGGACAAGGAGCTCCAGCACAGACTGGGGATCTCCCAACAAGTGCAAAGCCCCAACCCACTGGCCCAAACTATTCCTGCCCACTGAGCTTTTGTTAAACATTTAAGATCTTAATCAATCCTAACTCTGACCCGAGGATCACAGGGGAAGATGGATGAGGAAACGGACAACCTCTGACCTTTTGTTGTATTTGTCCTGCCACAGTCAACCTATTGAAAAACAACTGAGGTGGAACCTGCTCACCAGACCAGCTCCCGTCCCAGACCAGAGCCCTTTCACAGCCTTTCCCAAACTCAAAGTCTCTTCCCCTGCCCCCAGTCCTCTGTATCAAAACCACAGGAATCCTCCTCACTTCATCCTCCTCCTCCCCTCCAAAAACCTGTCAGAGCAGAACATTAGCTAAACTATTAAGTTAAGAGTGGAAAGAAAAGGGGAAACCTCATTCTGTAGTGTCAAAGGCCAAACTGCTTTAACAGCCTCACTGGAAACCAGAGAGAAGCTGCACAGCTCTGGTGAGCTTCATTGATTCACCAGGAGGGGCTTCCCAGTTCACTCCTCTGGCTGGAGAATGGCAAATGTGAGAACAGGAAACCACAAGTAACAGCTGATGAAATGGGTTTAGCACTCTCAAATATGCACTGGCTGGAATGGTCCTGAAATGACTAGCATAGGCCAACATCATTTTGGAGAGCCCAAGAGACAGAACATCTCTAACACCTTTGTCAACATGGCATCACCTGCTCTTCCTTTTAATTGGGAAATGTAGAATTGGGTTTCCCGAGCCCAAACATCCCCAGATGCAGCTGACAGCCTTTAGGTAATCTGACAGTCATCTCCAAGGTCTAGTCCAACACTACAAAAATAAATTTAAAGCATGCCACTATAACCACTGCCCATCAGCAAAACCTCACGAGATTTCCCCTGAACAACACAGGATTTGTTGGACAATTAGCTCACCACATCCAGGCCACTGACACTGAAAAATGGACGATCTGTGTCAGCCAGAGTGACCTAGTGCTGACCTAACAGGCCTTTAGGAGAAAGTGGAATCATCTCTGTGCAATAAACCAATAAATGCTTCCTCACTTCACTTTCTCCTCTCACAACCCAGGCTGGTAAGGTGTCAGGAAGCTTTGCTCAGAAGTTATTGAGCTGTGACAGAGTAGCAGCATCTCCCCAGCCACCAAAGCAGCACCCAAGCAGGGCCACAGCCACAGGTTTGCACACTTCATGACACACAGGCTTTCAACTTTCCACCTCACAGGATGGACAAACCAACAATAACAAAACAAAACAAAATCCAAGAAAAATCAGAGTATTTTATCCCCATCTTTCAGTCCTCTGGCAAATTTCAGCCCATGGCAATTTTGTTGCCACTATGTCACATTATGTTTCTGTCATAGAGCATAAAACTCAGGAAATTAAGGCTGAAGTTCACACATAGCAGTTCTTTCCTACCAAAATTTAATTTCAATGCATTATAATGAACTTCATATTGACTGGAAATTAGCATTTAAAAGAAATTGAGTAGGACATGCAAAAGACACCATCCTTTTAGGACTCCATCACAAAAGCAGCCAGTTACCTGCTTTGCTAACTTCTTCTCAGTCTCAAGATGATAAAAATGCTCTAGTAAAAAACACACCAAGAAGATGAAGCAACTGACTCCAAAGAACCTTTTCTAAAAACATGGTTCCAAATCCCAGAAGGAGCTGAGCACCTTCAATTCAGCACCCAGCAAAATTAAGCTCACTGACCTGTGCAAGAATCCATTTAAGTTTGATCTTAATTTATGCTTACATGAGCAAGACTTTCAAAGCAGAGGCTAAAGATATTTTATTTATAAACTCACTCTCTCCTTCCTTAACCTTCTACAGCTTCTTTATCCAGAAAAGGAAGGCAAAGAGAATATAGGTATTGAGGTTTTTTTCTTTTAGGCCAATCTGTCTTTTATACAAACTTTAATCCCTAATTCTGCAGTACACAGGATGGTGTGTGTGTGTGTGGGAGGGTGGGATGGGGTGGAGACCTTTAGCATTTCTAAGAGTATCCTAGCACCTCTTTTATTTAACTGACAATAGAGACTCTCTGAGAAATGAAAATATTTAACAAAGGCAGTAGTGTCAAATATCAAAGGGTATTTAGTGCTAAAAACTTGCAACAAGTAAAACACCAAAGATTTCCACTTCCTAAAGTGAGAAAGTAATCCAGCTAAAACTCTTGTCCCGCTTCCCAGACTGGTTCTTAACCTACTGCATTATCCAAAGTCGACTTTGCCAGAATTTCCTGTGTTTAAAAAAGTTCCCTTGAAAGATTTGTCTCTCCAAATAATGGTAGCTCAACTGCACCACTTTGCCGTCATCCACATTTTGGTGACTATCACGAGCCAAATCAAATTTAGGCGTCTGCTAGAAAATGTGTTTCACCTTCTGCCTGTAACAGCAGCATCATTTGTTTTGCATTATATAATTCTTAGCCTTGCCACCTGGAGCTATTGGAGTTCTTCATTAAACCCCTCTGTCCCATCACATCCCACAGGGCTGCTAATCACTGGCTTTAGTCCATTGACTCTCATCTCCAATCCAATTATGCATTCCACTAAGCCCTAATGAACAGTACAATATGGCTCGTCCTACCTTGGCATTCCCCATTGCGCTCCTCGTAGCCAGCATTGCACAGGCAGTTGCCAATGGGCACCAGCCACTCGCCATCTGCCCCGCAGTACATTTTTGGCACATCCTTCTCCTCCGAGTTGTTGACACAGGAGCCGCGAACCTCCACCAGCGAGGAGGTGTCAGCCCCGGTGATGGTGTCTGGAAACTGCGCCAGGTTCCGCACCGTCAGCGGGCACTTCTTATAGAACACGCGCACGGACACCAAAGCAATGCAGGCCCCCACGTCCTGGAAAGCCAAATAAAACCCCTTCTTGCTGAGCGGCCCCACATCCCGTATCTCTGTGTTCAGCTTCATGATCCTGTCACCGATGTCCACCTGCGTGAAGCTCTCGTCGGCAGCGATGGTGTCGATCTTGGCAAACTGGCTCTCGCGGATAAAACGCTCTTTGTCGTTGTTTGATTCGTAGTAATAAAGGTTGAAAGTCTCTTTGCAAGTTCCCATGACACCTGGCAGGCTGTTGCAGTCTCTGAGCGTGAACTTGATTTCGATATAAACCCTCTGAGCCCCCTCACGGGGAATCCAATCAGTTCGTAACCAGTTATTCTGACTGGGCTCCATCACGTTGCAGACTTGGTAGGTGCGGATCGGAGTGTTCTTCTCATCCATGATGCTCACTTCCTCCCACTGCAGGGAGGAACAAGGGGAGAAATACCCATCAGTATCAAAAGGAACAACAGAGCTTCACAACAAACAACATGCATTTGTTCCATTACAGGGAAACAAACAAACAGACCAAAAATCCACCCAGCAGACCAAGCCATAGCCAGGACTTCAACTACTGGACATTAAAGGAGGCATCTGTTCAATAGAAACAAATTCCAAATCCCCTCATGCCTCGAGGAACAAGCATGTGTTTTAAGGGCCCTCTGAACCAATCCAAGAATGCTCCCTCAGCTGACTCTGTTTATTTCCAGTACAGTTCAGTCCACAGAACACTGCCTAGAGCAGGGCTACCTACACACAGAACTTGACAGACTCACAGAGCAGCACTGACCTGCAGTGTTTTCTCACCTCATGGACCCTGCCTGGCACCCCAAAATACCCAGCAGGTGACACAGTGTGACTTAGGCACACAGAGAGAGTGACATCCACATTTCAGGCATCACTACCACTTATTTTAAAAACTCTTAAGCCATTCCTTACTATTTCTCTACGCTACCAACTACTTTCCTGGGCTACCATTATCCCAGATAGACTCAGTAAATTCTACTTTGGAGCAGAAATAGCTATCTACAAAGAACTGGGTCCTTGACTTGGGTAGCTCTTAGAGAAGGAAAAACAAGTAAAGAGACATCATCAGTCTACCAGCAACATCACCATAACTTTGTTATGCAGAGTTTCTTATTAGTGGGAAGGTAAAAAAAGAAGAAATACTACATATCTTTTTTTTTTTTTTTTTTGAACAAAATGTCAGGGAAGAGCGAATTTCATATTATCAAAATTCCAAAAAGGTTAGCAGAGAGGGAAAGTGCTGAAAGATAAGGATAGCAGCATTCTTCAGAATAGTTACACCCCTCAAATCAAGTTCAGGCATCTTCAGGAGTGCCAAGAAGGCAACATGATTATGAAACAACAACAACACGTGTAATCCAAGGTGGGTATGGAAGGAGGAGATGCAGGAGTTCAACATAATGAACTCAGAAAAGAAAAACACATATAGTCAACAGTTCTGAAAAAAAGGTCAAAATAGTATCACAGACAGAAGTAAGTTTATCACAGTGCTCTACTGGCAGGGAGAGAAGGCAAAGTAGGGGTATTAGGAAAAGAAATCTTCCCAGGGAAGAGAAAAAAAAAAAAAAAAAAAAAAACCACAACAGCAAAACCATAGCACTTCAATTCATATTATTCAATTTATCCTTGCCTATAAAAATATTAGATAATAATATGTTGACTAGGTTTGCAGGCAATACAATGAAGCACACAAAATTATCCTTAGAAAACAGTGATAACTTTAAAGAGACTTCTCAGAAGTGCTTTTCAGAACTACTGAAGCCATAGCTTTGATAAACAGAAGCCTTCTTAAGATGAAGGGGCTTCTCATATAATATCCTGCATTCTTCTCACAAGGATTGCTCTTATGCAAGTGATTTTTACTTAAAAAGCTTCCAGCTTAGCTGAATCCGTTTACAGAATGACAGCAGTTAGCACCATGAGTCACTAGGAGCAGAAAGAATAATATTTTATTTGCTGCCTAGAGATAACTGCAAATTAAAATGAAGGAGGGGGGAAATCAATACTCAGCATGTCACTCCTTTCCAGAGAAAAGGAAGAAATAAATCTTAAAAAGTCATCTATCAATGTAAAGTGTAACATGTTGTTAGTAAGAAGACAGACTTGTTTAATTTAGAGCACCAGAGAGCTAGTTTACTGTTACAATATTGTCTTTATGATCCATCACTTTCCATTCTGCTTATCTTCAGATTGCCTATGCTACCAATATTGTGTGTGGTACAAGAGAAAGGAAGAAGCAGAGGGAAATAATACTTGTTGATGGGATTTCCTTTAGTGCATTTACACAATGGAGGATGCTGCTGGAGGATTCAATAGAGAGACCGCTGAGGTCAACAGACACACAGCAACTGAATTCAGCAAGTTTTTGGATCTTGTTCTCAATACACCCATCTGCTGACCAACACACAAATGTACAGAGCTGGGCTTCTTATTTCATTAACGCACATATACAGAAGAAATCCAAGTGCATCTTTCTGACAGAGCTGAAAATAACTACAGCCCAAAATTTCCAGCCACTGCAAGTGACTTGTAACTCCAAGTACGTGGTCAAAGATGTAGCTTTTTGCTTTCAAGCTGAAATTAAATTTTATAATTCAGCTCTTCCCACAGTTTAATGATGCAGATTGAAACATTCTGGGCACAAAACCTGCTTTTCAACTGTGAAATGCAAGAATAAATCATTAATTACACTTATAATGCAATTCATTAATTCCTCCACGGCTACTATATAGCTAGTCACTGCTAAATAACTATCTTTATCTCCAGCCCTTCTTATCCACACAACTCTCACACTCCAGGAACAGTGTGGTTCAGATCTGGAAAAATACTTTTTTTTAAACAGACAGTAAAGTATACACAGTTAAAGAAAAACACTGAAGGACAAATTCTTCCCAGGAAGACAAAGGAGTTTGTTTCTGCTCCTTGAAATAAATCTGCAGCATATGAAGTAAAGTAAATGCTTTCCAAGCACTGTATCTCAGAAACAGACCATGTACTCTTAAATTTTTCACTACAGGCTTAAAAATAGAACACACGTATGTAGGTTTAGTGAAACGAGTCACGTCCACAATAAGAGCACACATTTTTCCTTCTCAAGCTTGCATGGTGCTTTCAGAAAAGACATGTGGAGAAAGGGGAAATCCAACAGCCATTAATAATATACAGCTGTCCTCTGATCATTGATTCCACTGCTGACTTATTAAAACTTGTATTTTAGGTTCTGTTTTAGCACACAGCGGAGATATCCCTTGGAGAGCCATCCAAAGAGCCCGTCTCATTAAGGCACATTTCCAGGGTGCAGGATTAACAAGGAAGCCCAACTCTCATCGAGATAGAGCTGTACCTTTCCACGCTGTCAAAAGATGAGGGCAATTGCCTGCAATCAGCGCTGAATGTGCACCATGGGCGCTGCCAGAGGCCTGCCAATCACCTCCCCACTCTCTGAAAAACCAAGTTTTGGGGACAGCACAGCGTGCTCAGGCGGAGCACAAGCCAGGACCGTAGTCAAGTTCACCCAGAACAACAATGGGGGAGCAAAACAATCCCCCATTCTCCCATGTTATGGTTATTCAGAGCTTATGCATAATGCATCACCAGCCAACGCAGCCTCGGATTCCTTCCGCTCATTGCTGTTTCCTTAGCTCTGCTTCTTCTAATTACGAGCGGGAACGCACACACAAAAAAAAAATGTACATTTGTAGGTTTCCTGAAGAATCCAGTGCTTTGTTGTGCACGGGTCCTCATCTTTCAGCACTTTCCTTTTTCAAACACTTTGACTTATAGTTACTTCTGCTTTAGGATTCCAAGCTGCTTTTACTCATTTAATATTAAAAGGATTTAGGATTTTTTTTTAAACATGTTTAGTGTGCATTGCTGGCATTTTTTTTGTTTAAATTGTTCACATGAAGAAAGAAAAAGCCTTTCTAATTGCTTATTAAAAGAACGTTCCATGAAGTACAGTCTCCTCCAGATCCCAGCAACTCCAGAGTCCAGCATTCGAAGGAGTTTCCCAGAGAGGCACTGGGCACCCTGCAGGTCGGGGCACAGATGAGGGAGCAGCAAGGAGCATCCAGTATTATAAAGCTAAACCAAAAAGTAAGGCTACCTTCTGTGCAGCTCTCTAAGCAAAGGGTCTCTAAGCCCAGCAGTGAACCTCTTAACGTCATCACATCACCACTGGGCAGTGCATTCGAGCAGCCTTCTGTGCAATAAGATAACTGTAAAAGTACATAAAAAGAAACTCCGAGGAATCACAGTCCAGCACTGGGTGCTGCAGTTTGTCTGCTCAGAAACCAGAACACACGATGTTTACACCTCGAAACAGGACAACTGTCCCATCACAACAAAAGGTCTGTCGTGTATATTGATCCCTACTCCTCCATCCAGAAATAGAACGCCAATTGCTCGGAACATCTCCCAGCCCAGACGGCCCACAGATAAAATAATAGCAGTCAAGAATGCCAATTCAGCCGGCAGATCACATTTCTTGTTGGTATTTCAGTTTTAAATAGGCATCTAAGCCCATGCCTCAACCAATCTCTTAATTCTGAAACCTCTTTTCTGCCCTTTTGGTTTCCACTTATTCCATGACAGAACTATCCAAAGGGAGTATAGAGTTTCCCCAACAAAGAGTAATTCACTTGGTAAGCCAGGGAAGAAATCTGACCTCCTCACCACAATCAACAATAATCGAGCCATTAGGACTCTCTGAAAGTTACTAATCACCCCCTTTACCCTTTTGATCAGATAGCGGTTTAAAACTTACCCCTCCTTCCAGGGGACTCGCTATCCACCCAAGCTCTCCCTGAACCGATCTGGAATCCAGCAAGGTAACTGCAGAAAGGTACAAATAAAAGAGATTAAATTCCAGCTGCCAAAAGGCAATATTAAAACAAATGCTTTACCTGAGCGTTTCCATATGCGCGGAGCACGCTCGCATCCACCTTCCACTTGAAATGAGATGTTATTTCCGACCGCGCCAGTATCAAGAACACTCCCGAACCGGCTCGGAGGGACCGCACGGTGTGTCCCGGGGCTCCGGAGCCGCGAGGGGAGCGGGGGATCCTGGCGGGTCCGGGCACACCTGCGGGACACCGGAGGCCCCCGGCTCCGGACACCGCTCCGCCCGGGACAGCGCACTGTATACTGCCCGTGGGATCCCGGCCGGCGCTTTCCGGGAGCCCGGGGCACGGCCGGGCACCGAGACATCAGCCGGGGGCTCCCGGGGCCACCGGCGCCCCACGCCCACACCGCCGGTTTCCCCCGCGGAGCCGCCGCCGGGCCGTCCCGCGGAACGGGCTGAGCCGGGCCCCGGGGAACGGCGCTCCCGGGAGAACCGGTTCCATGAGCCGCGCTCCGACCCGGGGCCGGCCCGGCGCCGCTGGCGGGAGCTGCACACACACCCCGGCACCCCGGCCCGGCGGGACAGCGGCGGCTCCGCGGGGGGACGAGCGGAGCAGGCGGCGGCAGCTCCGCTCCGCGACACCTGTGCCGGCCCCGGCAGCGCCGCCCGGGCAGCTCCGCGGCCGCCGGACGGGCAGCGAGCGGCCGGGCAGAGCGGGGCAAGAGCCGTCCCGGCAGCGAGCGGAGCGGCCAGGCGGGGCGGGGAGGGGACGGGACAGCACCGCCGGCCGCCCGGGGACACCGAACTTTGCCCCCGGCGCCCCGCCGGGAGAACGCGCGGCGCGACCGCCGGCAAAGCCTCACCTTCGTTGGCGGGATAGACCCGCGAGCCGGTGACGGCGCCGCAGACGCCGACGAGCAGCGGGAGGAGGGCGCAGATCGGGACCCGGGCCATGCCGCCGCGCTCCGGCCGCGCTATCCCAGCGGAATAACTGCCTACATGGGGCGCGCGCCGCGCGATAGACATTGCCAAGGGGGCGGGGCCCGCCCGTCCGTCAGGCGCCTCCGCCAATCGCCGCCCGCTCCGCGCCGCGCGCCTCACCCCGCCCCGCCCCGGGGCCGCTCCGCGCGGGGAGCCGGGCCGGGCGCTGAGGGGCGCTGAGGGGCGCCCCGCCGGGACCCTGTGCCAGCGCCGCCCCGAGCGGCCGCCACACAGCGGCCGGCCCGGCGGGAGATCCGCGGGGGTCTCCGACCTCAACAGTGTCCGAACTCCAAAAGATGGTGGAAAAAGCGAAAAAACAAAGTTAGGAGAGGCAGAGTGCCGGGTGAGCCGCGGAGCGGACACGGACCTGCCCCGCGCCGAGCCAGCGGCGGCCCCGCGTTCTGGGAACGTCCCGGGAGCTGCCGGCACCCCGCCCCGCCCGACCCGGCCCGGCGCCACCGTTGAGCAACAGCGCCACCTGGCGGGAGCAGCGGCGCCCACGGCGGCGGCTCCCGAGGCCGGACAGGGGCGGACAGGGCCGGGCAGGGATCGACAGGGACGGACAGAGATGTTCAGGGATGGGCAGAGATGTGCAAGGGTGGGCAGGGATGGGCAGAGACGGGCAGAGATGGGCAGAGATGTGCAGGGACGGGCAGAGGTGTGCAAGGACGGGCAGGGATGGGCAGTGCTGGCGGCCGCTCTCAGCAGCGCTTCCCCTGTGAGCGGCAGAAGGCGGGCGCCGATGCTCTCCCCGCCAAGGTGCCGATGGTTCGCGCACCGGGACAGCGGCCGGGCAGGGCGGGCCGGGGGAAAGCCCGTTCGGAGCGGTTCCCTCTGAACGCTAAGAGCCATCGGGACGTACAAACAGGTGCACATCCCCTCGTCCACAGCCGGGCCCGGGGACACCTGTGTCGGCTGCTGCCCTTGGGCTGTCCCCGGGAACCCGCGCTGGGCAGCCACAGCCCCGCTTGGCTTTGAACGCTCCAAACATCTTTAAAAATATTCCCTAAATACACCTTCGTATTTTTTAGTAGTTTTTAGAAGCCCGCTAAGCCTTGGGTGGGTCAGGCAGCGTCAGTGGGCTGAGCATCGTCCTTGAGCAGTCCGTGCTCACTCACAGCGCTGCCCCTGGACCTGTCTGTCTGTCTGTCCGGCCTGCCGGGACAGCGCTGCGGGACCGGGGAAAACCGCATAGCTCGCCCGTGGTGCCCCGCCGCTCCCGGTACCGCTGCCCAGCCCCGGGGAGCTCCGGAACCGGCGGGTCCCGCGGCGCCTCCCCCTCCCCGGGCGCCGAGTGCCCCGCTCCCCCCCGCGGCTCTGGGCGGCTCTGTGCCTCAGTTTCCCGCAGGTTCGGGGGCGGTGACAGCCCCTGGGGGCAGCTCCCCGGGGCCCGCAGCGCCTCTCGGCGCCCCCCGCGCTCCCCTGGCTCCGTGCGGGGCACAGCTCCTTCCCCCGGCCGCATCCCGAACCGGGAATTGCACCCTGACTCTTCCAGGATTTCCCTCCGTCTGGGATACAATGAATCCTTGCCAGAGTTAGCTGTAGCTCCCGCACAGAAGCCCTTTACAGGCTCGATTGGCTAAAAAAATACTTTGAAAGCGACTTAAAGTTTGACTAACAGTTCTGTGCATCAGGAGACACGCCTGCTCAGAATCTGCTGTTTTCTCTCAGAATCTGCTGTTTTCTCTTTAAATCACTCTAATATCTGTGAAACACAATACTTACAAACACACCCTTACTGACTCTTTTTGCTTAAAACGTAGAGTATCTTTCACCTGGTTTAATTTCAGGTCAAGATCTAGGAAGGATGCATTTTTTGGCTCTTAAAACTGCTGTTAAGAAGGTTTATTAACACAGTATTTACAATGAGGTTCCTATTCCTGAGGCTTAGATTGTTTTCCTTAACCTTGAACATTTCTTTTGGAGCTCCCACTGGCAGAACCTTAAAGATAACCTTGCAAAGATAGCTGGTGTGTTTTTCTCTTTCCGTAGAAAATAAATCTTTTAAGCGGCTGCTTGGATAATGGGCGTTAGAAAACAGTGTAGCACAGTCAGTGCAACTGTTAAAACTTGTACTTCCTGACTTTAATTATCTGCAAGAATTCTTGGCCTAATGAGAAGGAAGAAAAGGTTTAGTGCCTTTTTTATTATTTACACAGAAATATAGGCAGTCCTCAATTAAAACTATCTGAATGTTCTTTTCACATCTTTGATGCCTCTGACAGATCTACTACTAGTCAGGATAAACTTTATGGGAATGGTGAAGCATCAAAACGTCTTCTTTTTTTAATTAAAGTTATTTTTGTGGCAATGCCAGAAGAGTCAGTCGTCATTAAAAATATATAAAATGCTTTGAAACCTTAAAATTTTTTTCTGTAATTTAATGCAATTTTAATTTGTTTTAAAAAGTCACATAAAATAAACACAGACAATGTAAAAAAGGCCTGCAAATGTAATAAAATAAAATGTTTGCAATCCTACCAAATCTACTCTGTTTTGGCTCCAGTATGTGGGGTTTTTTTAAGAAGTCTTGCCAAAATAATCACAATTTCCTTACTTTGTGTCATTTCAACGAATCGTAAAAGCTCAGCTTGGTTTTAACAGATGCCATTGATACTTGGACTAAATCCTGTTCTTGGCTTCAGCCAGTAACTCCACCCTTCAACAAAGTATCTGACACCAAAATTTATTCCTTAAAATTTTGTTACAGCCGTTGGAGCTGTTGCATTTGTCTTAAACGCCTATTACCTGAGCAGCCTGCACTGCTGCCCGCCTGACAATTTATGTTATTGTAACTCACTATCAGGAGTGATTTGCCTTTGATGGGAGCTGATCGTGTTTGCACCATCATCAAGTTTACACCATTTAAACGGTCAATTTAATGCAGCTCAATAAAGCACAGCCAGCGTCTCTGGTGTTTGTCTCAGGTTTGTATTTGTTTCAGTTCCTCAGTGAAGCTGTATTCACTTGCAGCAGGCACTGTAATAATTATGACAGTGTGTTAAATGCTTGATCCTGTCTGCTTCAGAGAGGTCAGCCCCAGCCAAATTATTTAGAGATCAGGACTCGAGTGGTACAGACAAACAGGCACATGAACACACAAACACGGAGCCTCTGAGAAACTGAAAACCACCTTGAAATGTAAGGACTGAAATATTGTTGTATTTCCTATTCACTCACAATTTGTTCTTATATTTTAAAGCGCTGAGGGAAAATATTAGTGTATAAATAATTGGGCATTGACACAAGGGCATTGTCTTGGATGCGTCTCTGTAGTTAATATAGTTTCAAACAGAACACTGAATGGATATCAAATGTCTCACACACATGTATGCTTACACACACAGAGTTGCTTTATTTTATTTCCAATCACAAACACAATATTTATAAGTTACAATAAGCCCCTGAAAGGGCTGTGATTTTGGATGAACATTCGGTTCTATTTTTACTTTATCTTTTCATTCTCCATTTTTCTATGTCCACCTACTCATGCTCGTCCATCTCCCCAGAAGCTTTTTGCTGTCAGTCAAGTGACAACCTCAGTAGGAAGCTCTGTGTGTTCATGGGCCTCCTGAGGCCCAGCAGTACATTTAGATGGGGAAAAGGAAGGAAAAAAAAAAAAAAAAAAAAAAAAAAAAAAAAAAAAAAAAAAAAAAAAAAAAAAAGCGGGGGGAGGAAGCACAAGCTCTTCCTTTAGTATGCAATTCCACAGCCTGCAGGAAAAATTCACCCGTCTCCTCTGAAAAGCCTTTTCCTACAAAAATTCAGTCCCATTTACTCCACTCCCACACAACTTCCACACTACTTGGCTATTTGCAAAAGAGTGTAAAATAACCCCAGGAAGTGTAAGACACACACAAAGTCTCATTGTCAAAGGAAATAATGCCCCAAAGGTGCACCTTTATCAGGCTTGGCACCAGAGAGTCACTGCCGGCTCCTTCCCAGTGCTCAGATGTGCCCAGCCTTTCCCTCCCTGGATTTACTGATTCTTTTGGATCTGTGAGTATTCAACATTTGCCAGTGGATTACTTGACAAAATTTATTGCTAGCTATTTCAAAATAACAGCTTTTTATTTGATATGAGTAAGATTTCATTCCTCAGGTCGTGTTTGCTTCAGATGAAGTTGCAGGCTGTAATACAAAAAGCCATAGCGGGAGAATCTCCATGAAGGTAATATGCATTTCTATAAACATCAAGCTGGCAGAATGATTTTGTTTCAGCTGGGATTAGCAGGAGTTTTGCTGCTGACCTCAATAAGAAAAGGATCAGGTTTATAGCTCACTTGCAAATCCACTCTGCAAAAAATGTAAGCTTTAGGCACTGTAGATTATTTACACTTCCTTTTGTTAATCATGATCATCATCACAAGATTTTCCTATTCATTACTGCCTTGATGCTGATTACAGGACCTGTGACAGTGTCTTTATTCAGAGCAGGCACACGGTGTGACTTGACAATATACAGACAGACAGATGCATAGATTTTTTGCCTTTTCTAACCAGAAGTGCTAAGGGAAAACTGGAGAAGCGTGAGTGAAACGTAACAAGATTTTAATGACAATTGAAGTAGTATCGTTTATTACATTGGTCCTGGCAACACAACTCAAATCTCATAGTTAGTCTAAAATTTATAATACACCATTACCAGGTCCATGAAAGGAAATCCTATCAGCAGAGCTGTTTACAAATCCAGGAGTGTTTACAATACAGATTATGTTTCCTAAAATAAATAAACCTAAAAGGGCACTGGCAAAGGGTAAAATCAGTATGGATGAAGCAGGGAAATAAATGCACTGAAATGTCAGAACAGGTATTACTGCTCTCCACTGAATAAGCAGATCAAATGTAAGCAGTGCAAGCTCCCACCTTTGCAGCAGAGGTGTCGGCTTAGCTCAGCACAGTCTCACCCTCGGCAAGGCCGGGGGCAAGCAGAGACCCGCAGGTTTTTCCTGTGAAAGTGTGACCAATAAACCGGAGCAAATAACTGTGTAAGGCTGCGGGTTGTTTGCAGTGCACAGATGCTCGGCAACCTGGAGGGGAATGTGCTTGCCCACGTTTCACTGAAAGGTTATTTAAAGCCTGTGGAGGTTAACAGACACCTTAATTATTACAAACTGCTTTCGAATATCTCGGTGTTTGTACTGCCTGTCCTCAGCAGCTGCGCTTCTTACCCAGTCGGGATCACTGGGGAGCGGCGTCAGCCTCCAGAAATGGGGAGTTGTTGGGATGAGGATGTGAGGATGCCGGGCTGGCTCGGGAGCGGTGACAGTGGTGGCAGAGCTGCGGCAGGGCCGGGGCCACCAGCCGGAGGGGGCAGGGGCAGGGACAGGGACAGGGGCAGGGACAGCTCCCCCGAAGGGCTCCTCGCAGCCCGTGCCGTCAGTAATGGAACAAACGGCACCAAAGAGCCTCTGCACAAAGCGTGGGGAACCTGCCTGCAGCAGCTCCAGAGGAGCCTCAGCTGGGTTGGGAAGGTAAAGCCAAAACTACAAACTGCATCCAGACTTCCTTAAGAGCACCCACCCCTTTTTCTGCGCTGGGAAAAAGAATCAGTCAGGCAGACTTGGATTTTCTCTGTCAAGAATAGGGTCGTCGTTTAAGATTCTGATCCAGATTCTGGTCTGTTCTAAAGTAAAGTTGAATTTTACCAGCAGCTTAGTTTTAATATGTAGGCAGAATTGGGCCCTTCATGTGAAAACAGAATAAATTTAAAATTAATATAAATTAAAACAAAGTGTTTCCCAGATTTTTTTCATACTAGAATTTTAGGTTTCCTGCCATAATTTACTGCAGGTATTATTTAAAAAAAAATAAAGCATTACTTTAATTGCACCAGTAAAAGTTCAGTATAAACAAAGATATTTTTTGTGCAAAAAATCTTTGAATTGTCTTTTTTTGTAAAAACTGTCAAAAGAACAGAGCGTCAGAGCTCTAATTCATTTTTATTCTGTGCATTCAGAGACAGCGATCTTTGCAGAGATTATTTATGCAATGATGGTACCAATCAAACTGCACCAGAGACAGGTTCCCTACAGAGCACTGGAGCTTTCTGGCACTTCTAATACAGTGTAAATCCTAATTAACTGAGATTAAACCATCCTATCTGAGATGGTTCACACATTATTACGAACAAAATATTTGAAACCATACAGAAGAAAATAGTGTAAAATAAGAAAAAATACCAACCCTTCCTTCATTTTTAATGTGTGCTATTTTTAATAGTAGGGGAGACTCTTTGTCCTTCTTTACAATTAAATAAAAAGTCGTTGCTTTTTGTTCTAAAAAGTTGAAAGTAGTTGTACATTTTTTTCTATGCATGCAGGCATGACTCATACATTCACAGGACAAGAGAAAGGTTAATTTTGTGAATTTACCTCTGGCAGAAAGGCTCTTCTCCAAGTTCTGCACCGACCTCCTGAAATAGCCAGTGCAGCAACATTTTCAAAGCTGGATGTGTGATTGCCCGTGTTAAAACAGTGATGCTGAATAAACATAAAGTCAGAGAGATCTGCAGGCTTCTAGTGCCTGTTGTGCCATTTTTGCCAAGAGTATGGAGAGGTGCAGTTCCTTGTGGTAACATCTGTAAGGAAGTGTGGAACTTGTGTTCTAGAGCTTGCCCAGCCTTTAAGTAATGGTGAGCTTATCAAGGATCTGAAGCATTGCCTGTGTTTTTCTGTCTTGATTTCAGATTACCTGTAGATACAAAAGAATGGTTGTTTGTTAGCTAAGAAACTACTTGTCCTGTTTTAGGGAACCACTAACTGGAAGAAGTGAGCATATGTACATGTGTGTGCTCTAGTTCAGTATTTACACTGATTTTATAGCCGAATACTGCAAATTCTGGATTAACTTCATGTAAGCAAAATAGTAGGCACAGAGATGAAAAACTGCAAGGACAATGGAAAAAACCCCAAAAGCTCACTTTTATATTGGAAAGTGGCAGCCATTATTTTCCTCAGTGCTGTCACTGATATTGGAAGAGTTCAGAGAATAAGGTGGTTTGTTGTGCTGGGCAATGCTGCCAGAGTATTTCCTTGTTCTCTTTTTATTTATACCCATCTGCTGGGTCGTCATGCGCTGAGATATTCTTGTACAGCTTTTAGCACAACCAGACCTCAAATCCACTCTCAAGGAGCTGAACATCACTGTTGCATTAGAACAAAAGATGTTCACAGGTCTTATACCTGCATTATACATTTCACAGGCATGAACTTAATTTTAAGAATTTTTAAATTTCTGACATGTAAATTAGTTCTTCCTATTTCCTACACCAAAGGCACCATGAACAATTTTTCTCCAGCTGCGAACACTCTTTGTGTGTTCCATTTCCCTCTGAGTTTTCCTTCAGCAGTAACCATCTCATTCCTTTAATGGAAGTCAAACCCTGGGCATATTTTCTTGTACACAGATCAGTAACAACAATAAAGAGAAGGGACACATCTCCCTGAATTCTCCCTTAAAGGCCAGATTTCCATTAGAAATTACTCATTGGTGTTTTACTGAGACAGTCGATTGTGAGACTTTCCTAACATGTATGCAGCTGATATTTGCAATGATATTTTTTTCCCAAAGAAGTCCTCTTGCAGTATTCTGAGGTAAAGAGCAAAAATATTAAGTTTGGGGAGAAATGTGCAGCCACTACAGCTTTTACAGGCACAAAAATGCCACCCCTTCAGCTACCTCCCGTGCCCACTCACCATTACTAATCCTTATTCACACAACCACACTGGCCACAGTTTCCAATGCAGACCAAAATTAGTAGTGGAAAACTTGCTTGCCTTCTTTGAACAATGGGTTCAATTCTAAGACAGAGTGTGACTAACTATTTGCCTTGACCCATTGTGATCCCTTGTCCCCCATTTCCAGGGCTTGCACGGGACCAGGAAAACAGCAAACAGTCATTTGCAGTGGGTTGGAAACAAAAGGAAAAGATTCTTCATCATTATTTTTTGTCCTCTCCCTTCTGCACAAAAGGAACACCCATAGCAAAATTTATGGGTTTTCTTCCCATGATCTTCCCTTGATTACTATCTGAAACTTACATCAAAACATATCTTTGGGAGAAATCAAGTAAAAGAAAATATAGATTTGTTTGAGTTTCATACACATCCACACCCCATTCCAAAATATCAAAAAATGCCAGCAAGATAATCAAACAAAGAGCTGTAAAAGTAAAACAGATTCCCAGTGGTGACATCTGTTAGTATAAGGATTATTCAAACATCTCTAGAGTTTTCCAAAGAAATGCCAGGATGGCTTCCTACCAAAAGGCAACTCATTCTAACAGCCTCCTTAGCTAATCTACATACAAACCATGTATTTTGTTGGCACTAGAAAACCCACGTTTGTCTTGACATGGAGATAAAAAGCAACTCAAAGGGAATCTGAAACTGTATATACTGGGGAATCAGCTTAAACTGACCTTGGGATTAGAGAATTATCTTTTTGTGAAGCTGGGCACAATTGTCAATGCATGGTTTGGTAAGGAATACATTTCTTCTGAAAACATCTTTATCATCTAGTGCAAGATAGTTTCAATTTAAAAGGACACCACCATGATAAGGTGGTCTCTAAAAAAATATTTTCAGTCTATTTTTGACAATTTTTTTAACCAATGAACACAAACAGGCATGCAAATGTGCAAAACCTGAATATGTATGCTGCCAAGCATGTGGATGGAAGGAAAAACCAGAAAGACCCACTAGAAACTGTGCTGTAAACAGAACCAGAGGCCATAAAGCTACTCCAGAGTTGTCCCAGACACAGCATTCTCCATTCTCCTCAGACTTCTCAGGTGGCAGATACAGACCACATATACACACACAGAGCCTCTTGGAGAGAGCCCTGAGCAAGCTGGGGCACCACTCCCTTTGCACCAGTGTCAGAAGTCCCAGAGCAGTGGAATTGCCCCAGGAATGACGTGAAGTGTGACGCCAGCAGCTCCATACCCTACATGGAAATACCTGATGGCTTTGTCACCCTGGGAAGTTCCTAGAGCTCATAAACTAAAGAATTAATTTTACCTGAGGATTGCAACAATATTTATAGCATTGAGAATGAATCCGTCAGAACTTGAAGTTTCCAAGCTTGAGTGTAGAAACTTAATTTGGGAGACATTTACCAATACACCAATGAAATCAAATATAAGAAGACAGCATTTAGCCTGATTCCAATGCATTGTGCTTGTGAGTGCTAATGATTTTTTTTCTCCTTTAATTAAAATTCCCTTTAAAGTGTTCTCTAAATAAAACATTGCTTAAAATGCATCTGCTTCAGAGTCTATCACTCACACTAAGCTTTCAGAAAAAAATTGTTGCAACTTAAAAGGCACTATAGGATATTTAGACTGGAGTTATCTCACATGTTCTCTGGCTGCTCTGTTATTTGAGCTCTAAATGTTAAACACGTGAAAGCAACATAAAAGGATCTTCCCTTTAAAGCACATTTTCCAAATTCTCTCTATCTGTTATTTAGAACCCCATAAAGATCTGTGTGTGTCTACCCATCTGCAACCACATTTATTTTTGCATGTTTTTGAGTGCATATCTCTCAGTGTCATAAGGTCTTCATAAATAAATCAACCTACTTAGATCTGTATGCTTTGAATAACAAGTCAGCCACCAGCAGATGGATACATTTTTAATTAGGTAAGCAGTCAATGCCTGTTGGTTAGAAAACTCTCTTGTTTCTCTTAAAAAGACGGAAACTAACCAAATTAAATCCAAAATTGCAGTGGGACAGCATAGTGGTTTTAATCTGCATGTAGCTGCAAATCAGCTTAGGTCCCAGTCTGTGAGACAGCTTGAACAAATGCAATATTTTATATCAAGCAAACCTCAAAGTGAAATATTTAAGGATCTTGCAAGAATACGTTGTAAACAGTATGTATTTTTCAATACCACATGCGGTTACTTATGCAATCTTCTCACTTGAGCAAGACTCTCTGATCTTAATTCATTTACTGTGTTGCCTTTGCAATCTCTCAAGCAAAATATTTTTAAGCAGCAACTTTTAATTTACATAATCAGACATACTTTCCCAAATAACATGTAAGAAACTCAGCATTAACAACATCTTGTACTGTTTAAATAATCCATGAAAAGAAACTTCATCAGTTCCAGTTAAGTTCTTCCCACAAAAAAAGTTTTCAGTTTTGGACTGGGAACAAAATTTCGCTTGACATATACACTTCTTACTTGTGCCAAACTTTCCACACTCCTCTGAACTTCTGCAGCTCCTGAAAGTCCAGGTAAATACACGCTGCAGAGAACACCAGGGCAGGGGTGAGGGCTGGCCCATGGCAGAGAGTCCCAAAGGAGACTTCCAGTACCAAGGACCTGGAGGGCACCTTGCTGCCTGCAGGCAATGGGTCAGCCCAGAGCCACCTCTCCCACTGTACCCACCTCACCCACCCCTGATGTGTTCTCCCCATTGGCTCCCATTAACCAAAACAAGGCCTTTTGTGTCCATTTAGTTCTTTCTCCCATAAGAGCTTGGAAGTTTTCCTGTAGTTTCCCAAGCATCTTCTGTCACTTTCTGAACTGGTGAAACAAATGAAAGGAAACAGTTCTCAGCCCAGGAAGGCAGCAGAGCTGGCAACCAGCTGTGGCTTCAGGGCTGTGAGGAGACACCACGGCACCTCTGCCTGCCCAGACAGCACTGGCACTCCCACTGCTCCTTTGCAGACAGAACAATGACCAAGAGACAACGTTATCCCACACAAAATTATGCCTCAATATGACCAGGTAGTGCAGATGACTGTCCTTGGAACAAACGGGCTGCTCTGGCAGTAGGAGAGCCGGGGTTCCCCATGGGCAAACAATTGTCTCCTGCTTGGCTAAAACCACCCTGCACCACATTGCCCTGCACACTGACCCCAGTGTGCAGCTGCTCCATACCCAACACCCAAAATCATCAAAAGGATTTCAGGGGCCAACATGGGGGTCTTATGTTGGTACCGAGGCAACAAAATAAAGTCTTCTTGACCCTTATTCAGTTTTATGCTTACAAAAAGGAATAAAATTCACAGAGTAGAGAAAATCTCCAGACATAAAATCTGATACTTAAACAAAACAGCTTAAAAATAAATGGGCCAGGTTTAATCTTTGATGTCACTTCCTTGGATTTCATGATACAACACCTGAAGTGAATTTTTTCCATTTTACTGCAGCACGCTCTTTTTCCTGCATAAGCTTATGGTAAAATAATAACCAAGTTTCCCATATGTTAAATAGTAAAATTTAGTTCTATCATTTCTTTCTATACCTTTACAGTTCTCTTCAGTTGACTAAATGGAAAATATTGTATCTCTGGAGCAGGCTGGAAAAGAAATAAAGGTCTGACTCTCATCCCAGTTTTATGGGGATTGCGCTGATGTAATTGTACTGATTTCTAGGAAATTGCTTCAGATTTGTGCCATTAGTTAGATCAGAATCTAGATGTCAGTGCACCTTGAAAATACCCAGCTCTGCAAAAATATTCTGGATTACTCTGGGTTTTACATCCTGAAGTCTAATTGCACTGTGAAAAATAACATTTATTAAAGATCAGATATGAAATGTAAAGATGGAAATTATTTGAAACTTTAGGATGTAATATTTGCCCACTGATCTACATGGGCCATTATGCTAAAAAATGTAGTAGTACAGGAAATAAAATTTCTCTTATATGTGACATGACTTTATATTCTTAGTTGAAATGAAAATACTGCAAGATGGAGAATATTAGTAAGGCACGCTGAGGCCAACTTGTATTGTTTAGAAAATCTTTTTAGCTGATAGTTCCTGTCCTGTGCTACAATTTTCCTTGTGCCTAGTCTGAGATATGTGTCGTAGCTCACAATTGAGAGGGGAGGAAAATGCTGTAATTTAACAGTTGCTGCTGGTGAGAGCTCACCACATTTATTTGAAAAAGCAGAAAATTACAGCAGGTTATGCAGAGCCCTACTGCTCCCACGTACAGCACCAGTGCTGAACAACTCAAGCACAGGTCTTGGAGCTCTGTAGGCTGGAAGGCAGGTGAAGGAAAGGGGCAGTGTGCCCACTGGTGAGCTGGGGGGCTGAGGGCTGACAAAAATGGGATGAAAACACCCTTGCTGTATTTCAGCTCTAAATGAGCAAATTAAAGATCAATTTGAGTCCTATGCATTCAAGTAATTTTGTTCTGGGATCTGGAGCCTTGTGCTCAGACTGCCCTGTAGACCATCCAAACAGCATCACCCTGACTCAGAGGAATAGACCTCATTAGACAACCACCACAGTCTTTGTTTTACCACTTTGTTCAGTCTCTTGGAAGGAGCTAGGCAGCCAAAATTTCATGAGATTTTTTATGGGCAGCAGTAGAAAGATGGAGCCTTTCTATTGAAATCAAGGAATTTATGATTTACATTGATCTGATGATCAATATCAGAATAAATTAAAGGAGGATTATGCTTGTTCCATTTAACAGGATTCCAGGCCAGTGTTTTGAACCATAAGAAGAGTTGGTGTAAATTTCAATATTTTTTGTGCTTGTCCTTCAATCCTGTTCTAGACTCCTCTCCCAGAGCCTCTTAAGTAAAAGTGTATAAAAGCCTAAAGAATACAATGCCATTGCTCAATTTTGTCTGCCTTTCATTAACATTTATATGAGTTTATGCCATGCCTTTTGCTGTTTTCCAGCTGATAAATGTTTTTTTAATATTGCGCACAGATCATTTTGCTTATAATCAAGGGAGAGAAATTAAGTTTGACATCTGAGAGCTTTAGGCAAAAATGTCAAGCGTGGACCAGATGACCACATGAGAGCCACAGCCTCTCTTTGTGCCCCAGATTGGCTGGTATTGTTTTGATGCTGCTGCAGTGGAGCAACAGAACTAACGTAATTATGAGATCAAGCAACATCTGGCGGGTTTGGCACCCGGCTCACAATCGATTGTTGGCTCGGGTCAGGGGATGAATCGCCCCAAGCTCACGTTAGGGCGCGCAATCATAAAGCTGCATTAGCCTGCACGGGGCAGCCCGGCATTCTTGGCCTTCATCACCCCACAAAATTGATGGCCCCGCAAAGGAGCAGTGGCACAACACACAAAAGTGATGATGCCAGAGAGACTGATGCGCTGCGGGCGGTGTTTGACATCTCCTGGCTGTGGGCTCTTGTGTGTTGTGATTTATGTCACCCTAATGATTGATTACTCTCAGATCATTCCCATTCTACCATATCTCTGAGAATTTCCCTCTTCTTCAAACATCTTTTTGTTCCACCAGCCCTAGGCTGCAGATGGCATCAACCCACGCATCTCCATTGTTTGAAGCCTGCAAGAACTCCACCATTCTTTGGGGGAATGCTCATAGTTGAGTAGCTAATGTCCAATTAAGTCCTGAAACTGTGGCTGTGGGCACTTTAACCTTTTTATTTCCTTGCTCTCTTAGGAATTTCATTGCCCATGACAGCTGCAACTCAACAATACCTAAAAAAGTCATCAAGAAAGAAAATCAGAAGGAGACACATTTTTAAGGTTATGGAAAAGTGCTTCAAGTGATGGCTACAGCTGCATCTGTCACACCTCCGTAAAGGTTCTTCTGATCATGTTTCACAAAGTGAATTATCATCTCTGGCATGCAACATTACAGCAGACTCTGTGTGAAGACAACAGGCTAAAGCTCCTGCATGCCGGGAAGCCAAAAATGCCTCTGGGATGCTTATGCAAATCGTTAGTTTTCTCTGATAGCTCAACCATCCTGTGTGACACATAAAATATCAATGACTCAATATTCATATGAGAGAAAAACACAAGAATTCAGTGTATCAAGAAAACATTGAAATTTTAAAAATCTTTTTAATTTTGGCAAACCTAATAGGGCACAGTGTCGGGGGAATTAGTACAGTGGATAATAAATATCTTAACTTTTTCAAATCACAGCAAGCAACTACAACAGACTTTATTAGTTTGTATTTTCCCCTTTGTTAGAAAACAACACCACCAAAAAAATAAAAATATTTGCAACTACTTCAGTCACCGACTGAAGATATCCAAAAGAACTTCAAGTTTCCACAGAAGGCTTTTCCTTACACTGTGTACATGCAGTTCTGCTGCCCAGTGCTCTCTGGAGCTCTGCGTACTCTCTTTCACTTCTGGCACATAGAAAGAGATATACCACAACTCCCAAGAAATCCTTCCACAGCTTCATGTTCCTCAAATACCACCAAACACCATTAGTCAGATACAACACCAAGAATTAGAAGAAGGAGCTTTGCTTTTTGTCCCTCAAAGCACAGACTAATTTGGGGTTTAGGCAGGATGTAACAAAGTCTATAACACACTTCATTTATCAACAAATCTGTGGAGGGATCAGCTCCTGTATACGCCTGGTCAGGATTCAAGTCACAGGGCACTCTGAATCCCAACAGTTTCAGAAGGAATTGGGCTCCTGGCTGACAAGCACCACTGTGACTGTATGTGCAATGCAGAATTTCCTACCTTCTGTCAAAAACCAGTGAAAACTTTCAGGTGGACTAGGGAGGTCTGGTGATACCAGACGAAACACTCAAAGGACTCACACTGTGCCAAAAGTGGGGAGAAAAAATACAAAAGAAGAAGGTAAAAGCAATAGGGTAGCTTGTGCTGGCCAAAGTTATAACCGATTGCACTTTTTCTTAAAAACAAAATGTTCTTAACTATAGTATTTAATAGTTCCATGGACAGAGCTAATTTCTCATCCGGTGCTGCTCATCTCTTGCTTTGTTTAATTTTTGTACAGGTAACAAGGGATGCAACAAGGGATATCTGTCAATGGCTCCAAGCCTGGATGTGTCCTCAGAGTGAAGATCAGAAGCACTGATCTGTGTTTTCCTTTCTTTTTTCTTTTTTTTTTTTTTTTTTTTTTTTTTTTTTTTAATAAGTATCTGAAGAGTTCCTGTGAAAGCATTTAATGTAACTGGGTCACAAAGAATGAAAGCTGTCCTTGGGCAGCCTTTGAACAGGCACAAATATGTTTTCCTCTTTATTTCTTTTTTAGCAAAGTAGAAAACATAAGCCCCTTTCCATAAGCTTTATTTCATTTTTAACAGGCTCTGCAACTCCTGAGAACCCATAAACAGTGCTGAATGTAATTCAAATAGTCTTCAATACACACACTCCAGGTCTGATTCCCATTTAAACCAAGGTTTGCATTATCTTAACACTCACTGTAAAACTGTTTTCATTGCTGGAACTGCAAGGAAGTGTTCAATTTTAGGGACAGGGCAGATCAAAATATTTTGACACTCCCAGCTCAAACAGGAGGTCCCGTGCTGCAGAGACAGCACTGCCACCCATGAAACAAGGGCCTGACCTGTATGGATCCTGTACTGGTACCCAGCTCTCATTGGTTTAATTTACTCACGTGCTCTGGATGTGTAGAACTTTTTAGATGCAAGAAAGGACAGTGAACATGTTTTTGACAGAGGCCAGATGAGCCCATGTGCCCTGACAATGGTGAATGATCCCCATCCTGGTTCCCTTTGCAGGAGTGGGACAAGCCCACAGTGTCCCATAACATGCTTTTACTGCTTTGGAGCACAGTGATCTTAATCTTACAATTTAAAAATATTCAATATAACCTGGATGTAATGAGTAAAAAAAAATTAAAAAGGGATATATATTTGGAGAGCTGAGAGCGTATCTATGGCTTTCTTTTGCCATACTGCCTTTAAGCTGCCTCGTGATCCCCTGGTGGCTGCCCACAGTTGTCATGAGCTACAGCAGCTCCCAGGTAAGAATAAATTATTTGAGCTGACTGAATACTTGCATAGCAGGGTGAGGGAACAGGGAGGAGAGCTTCTCTTCAGTCAATATTGGCCCAGAAAATAGGTTAGACAGCTCAGTCCACAAAATAAAAAATAAAAATAGAAAACCCAAATAACTATTTGGTCATTGGGCAAGATGGTGTTTGTTCAAAATCCAGTTTACTTCATTACTAAGCAGTAAATTGTGTTTTGAGAGATAACTCTGCAGGAATGTGTACAGTTAAGCATCAGAATTTCAAAGGCTGTGTAACAGGTAGAGACTCACATGCTCCCATCTCTCTACTGCACAAACTGTGTGCTTTTCTCTGTACTGTTTTAGTGAAAATCAGGAGGATGGCTTTTATGCAGCCAAGCACTTAAGTATTGAGTATAAAAAGACCTCTCTTGATTTCCTCAAGATTATTCATGTGCCTGCCTTTGGCATTTAAGCACTAAGTTGAACCAAAATCCATAGTATTATCTACAGAAAATAACTAAATATACAAGAATAAAACACTTACAATGTTTGTGAGCACCACTGCTATGGGGAGCCTGTTTTGTAGAATGGATAACATTTATAGAATAAAACAGGACAGAGGTTTCTAATGCTCTATCACCTGAATCCAAATGAAGAGACTGAGGTGTTAGAAATAGAGAGCCACAGACTGGCAGGGACCTGCAGAGGTCATTCATTTCAACCACCCCCTTTCTCCAGCAGTCACCTACCACAGGCTTCCCACAACCATGAACATATTTGTTATTTTGAAAGCATGTGAATGCTAGAAACACCTCCAAGCTAAAAAAAAGAAAAAAAGAAAAAAAAGAAAAAAAGAAAAAAAATCATATTTTGAGTAAGTTTAAGGATTCCTGAGAGAACTGAAGTCAAAGCAAAGGCTTGCAGGAGAACAGCAACAATCATGAACATCACAAAATAAACTCTCCTCAGTCTCAAACTGACAATAACTGATGATCTTAAGATAACACATCATACATCATTTTGGACTACAGACTGCAAAGAGCTCTTTTTGCGAAGTAACATCCCCTGCAAAAGGACAGAATGTTGTCTCAACTCAATCTCTACACCTCTAGTCTGTATCCCTTATTTCATAAAGAATTGGGGATACAACTGAAGGCAGAGTTGGGTCTATTCTTCCAAAGAAAATAGGAGAAGCTGTACATTTTTTACTAAGAAAACTAATATTTTTGCCTGCTGAAAACAATGCCGTATTGCATTTATTGTTATGCCATAAAAGTTCCACAGTACCTGCAAGATCTACTTATAGAAGAATCAGCCCACCTTTTTGTCATGGGAAGAGGAAATGTGCCCTGTGCAGAAATGACCCTTTGAAGGCATTAGCACACCACAACTGCTGACTGAAATTTTGCAATGGAGACAGGAAGTTCATTGCCATGGAAAACAGGATCTCCATCACAGTTGGACAGTCACAGACCCACATGAGATCTGACACAGACAATGGTTGTACTTCCACTGTTTGACTCATAGTCACAGACAGCAGAACCTATGGACAGCAGTGGGCTCTTCCCAAAAACAAAGCAGTCAAAACAATGGAGTGGAAATACTCATTTCTAGAGATTGCACATGCTTTCCAGGTTCCCTACAGGAGGTATTTCTGTGCAAAGATGGACCAGGCTACTGTTGAAATCAACTACATGCTAAACACAGTTTCAGTAATGTTTCTGTGAAAATAAGCCTTGACAGTAGACTCAGCATACAGGATTTCCTTTTTGACCTTTTTTGACCTCTCTCCTCAGAGAAAATAAGCCTGATACATAGACCTGTGTCTGAATTTCTGTTTCATGCCAACAGAAAGAGAGAGGTAGTAAACCAAAATTCACTCCTGAAACTTTCAGAGTTTCCATACTCTCGTCAGGTCTGAGATATTCATGGCAAAGGCACATCTTATCTGGAAACATAGGAAGGAGTGATCAGTGTCCAGATCTGTGTTATCAGAAAAAGAAGAAAGATTTCTTTTTTCTTTTCTATTTTTAGTGGCATTTATTTTTTAACTCCCCTAAAAATCAAACAATATTCTTGTATCTATGACCAGCATATAGCTCATAAAGAAGAATCAGCAGTTTGCAATTTCAGCTCAGTCACTGTAGCTTTTCTTACACTCTCCTCTAGACTTCTCTTATTTATTTATTGCATTTCTAAGGTTCTGTTAGAGCCTGTGGACACATGTACATAACAGCCATAAAAATCAAAAATACAATCACAATCCCTGACCAAACTGGGTAAGTGAAAAGAAATTATTTATGCTCTGCACAATTCCTCTATGTGTTAAGCTTAACAGAAGCAATTGTTTTTCTTCCAACTGCACTCATAACACAATCACTACATTTGCCCTTGAAAATGTCTGCCTAAGAACAATGCACCTTCCATGGTTAAAGAGCTGGGTTTTTTTTTTTTTTTGCCCCATATCAGAATTGTTTAACCTAAAAGGTTCAGATATTTCTTTTGAGCTACTTGGATAGCTGCAGCCCTGCACAGGGTCAGGCAGCAGTGAGCAACCCTGCTGTAATGGTGGGTTTTCTGCTATTCCCCCTCCAGTGCAGAATAAATGTCCTTTCGTCACTCTGTGGAGCACTCGATTTCCCAGAGAATGGTTTATTTCTGCAGAATTCTCCAGGCACACAAACCATTCTGTTCTGGTGAGCTCTGCACGTCTTATTCATGGTAATTACATTCACATCTTTGATCTCAGATGAGATCTCTTGTGCATATTTTGTTCTATTTATGTCTTTGATCTTGTTACTTGTTTTTCCCCCTTTTTTTCCAGTTGCCTGTCTTTCCATTTGAAAGATATTCATCCTACATCACTTTAAAGACAAAAGGTGAAACACAGATACATTCACTGTGTATGTATCCTAAGTAACCTTGCAGAATATACAGGAGTACCCAGCAATTTTGTGAGCAGAGCACATCAGGGTTTTGTCTCCCAGTTTAAACAAGCAGTATCACATCATGCTGCTGACACCAAGAGTGTATATCTAGGCAGCTGAAAACGAGATGTGGTACACAGAAGAGTATATTAAAAAGAAAAGAAAAAGCTCAGTTATTGTGATGACCACAGTGACAGCAGATTACCCTGGCAGAGAAGAGCCACACGGGACCCATGAGTCTGCAGGACCAAATCTGCTCTCCATGGCAACAGGCAAGTGACAGGGGACAGCGTGGCAGGAGCCCCATGTGGAGCAGGGACACGCTGTCCCACAGCCCCCACTGCCCTGGCCAGGCTCTGCAGCTTGTCAATGCTGGAAGCTTTGGTCTCCAAAACACTTTAGCAGCACACTTGCCTTACAACAGGCATTTACAAATAAATCGAAGGAAGCAATAAATACTTGTATCTTTTCAGGTGCTTGTGCTGTTAATACTAAAATAGTGAAAGCAGAGCTGTCCTGCCAGCATCCTGCACAGTGTTGGCTCTGGTGCTGAGCAAGGAGCTCCTCAGTGGCACAGAATCAGGTAACAGTTATAGCACTTAAAATCAACAGCACCTGAACTTATGGTTGAAAGTAAAAATGCAATACTGTTTCACTAAATCTGGTTCTTCATTAGTTATCAAAGCAGAACAGAGGACTAACATTTCCAGGGTTCAGAATAACCATAGTAAGATGACCTGAATTTACTGCAGCATTTCATGGGGATTAAGCTGAAAGAGTAGCTGGATGTCCAATTATGAAAGAAAACGCATGGATAGGTCAGAGCTACTTAAAACAACTGTCTCAAACCCCAAATTCAGCCAAAACTTAAAACCACTTCTTTACTGTGAAACAGTTGCATTTATCATTCCTCTCCACTGTGCTGGCTTGGCTGAAACAGCAGAGACCTGACAGCAGATCTGTGTTGTGACACAGCCAGGGAAGAATCCTCTGCTTTCCTTTATGGCCTCATGTACAACATTTCATATCAGTAGTAAATACAGAGTCATCACAGAGGGCTACCAGGCTGATTAAGGGTGAATGGCAGATTTTATCTGAGAATTTATATAGATTAATCAACACTTTCATGCTAGAATTTCTCAAGCTATGAGATGCATGTAGATTAGGGGCAGAAGAGCTCATTGGACAAGTTGTTTCTAAATGCCTAACTTTATCTGCCAGATCTCAGTGGAATTCTCAAGCAGCCAGTATGTTCGTACTCTGTTGTAGCACTGAGGAGCTCGTAAATCCTTGTTTGTCTTCCTAAGAAACACATGGAATTTATGCTAAAGCTACCATGTTATGGTAACATAGAGCTACCAGTGCCAGAGTCACTGCCTGCAATGTGTGTGTAAGTAATTTCTCTGAGATCTCAATTACCTCTCCACTCATCCTGTTGTGAAAGTGGAGTTATTATCTCAGCAGGGAATATTAGTGTCACATTGCTTACTTTGCACAGGTTCCTCTCCACATGACTAATCCTTCACCCATGGATATAAAGGTGCAGGGATTGGTTGCTAAAAGCTGTGTGAAAATAGCAGACAGAAGCTGCAATTCCCAGGTCATCACTAATCCAACGGATTAGGTATCACAGAAAGTATGAGCAAAATATGTTCTTCAGTTTTTAAAATTATGTGTAAACAAGAGCTCATTAAACAATTTAGATGCTGAACAAACTTTTCATTAGGATAGAGCTAAGAGGACACAATGTTATTAGGATGTTACTATTTTTAAAAAGAGAACACATGACCTTCAAATTATTTAGTCTCTATTTTCCCTAATTCCAGCCAGACAGAGCAAGGGTTTCTTTGGAATCTCCTCAGAAGCTATTCTCGTATTTTCTCCTACCTTCCAAAAATATAGCAGAAATCTCTCATCCGTATTGTAGATGAGCAATTCACTAAGCTACTCTCATTTTAAAGCAGAACCAGTGAATACTTTGCAACCAAAACCTCTCTGCTGGCAGGATCCCTCCCCCTGCAATTGAAGTGCCTTCTCAACCCAAGCCACAAATTGTGCAGCAATTATGTCACTTGCTGTCTTTGATGATGTGCAGACATCTCAGCCTTGTGCAACCCAGCACAATACTCCATGGGAAAGTCCTTTCTGTGTAAATTTAAGGTAAATGGAAAGAAACCTTCATGTGTGTAATCCCATTTTAAAAATAATTCTATGGCATGGGAGCCTGGAAATCCTTGTTTGAGCCGAAATTAAAAAGCAAACAGAACCTAGATATTTTAAATCCTCCCATATTTGTTCTTGCATGGTCCCAGTAATATGAGTTACACTACTGCTTGTCAGAAACTTTCATTTTCTCATCCAGTGCTTGGTTGGACTGGTTTCCCTAAATCCAAACATCTTGTGCCATTTTAATCACTGAATTGTTAAAAATAAATAAGACAAATCAAGGGTTCTCCACCAAGATCCCTGCCCCAAAGCAGGATGCCATTCTCAGCAGGTATCAAAGCAGGATGCCATTCCCAGCAGGTATCAAAGCAGGATGCCATTCCCAGCAGGTATGTGCTAAGCTTTCCTCAGGAAGCTCTGCATCACCCCAGTGAAGTGCTGTCCTTACACCTCTGCCTTTGCCCTCAGTTCTGACACCTGCTCATCCTGTGTGGCTCCTGTTCTCCGCCCAGCCTCTGTCCTGCATCTCCTCTCCTAAGCACCTGGCCAAAACATACCCCAGCTCCACTGATGCCTTGAGAAGGCTGACCTGAAAAAAGACTGGACAGAACTAGAGAATAAAGTAGATATTTATTGAAAGGCCTCTAGGATCCACCTTGGGCAGGACAGGAGTTTGACCAGGGCTACACCCAAGATGGACTAAGAATGGTCACAAAATAGATGACGGGTTGTGAGGTCTCACATTTTTATAAGTTTTGGTCCATATTGGGGTTTAATTGTCCAATTACAGCTTCAGGTTGTGAGGTCTCATCCTTCTTGTTCCTCCCTTCAGTCCACCATTGTTTATGCTGTTGGGCCTGAAAGTTGTCCTTGGTCTTCAGCAGGAAAAGAATTTGGTTTTTCTACCTACTCTGTGAAGAGAGCTTACTGGCACTTAATATGAAGCTCAGAACTACACACTTAAGCAGCACAGAATCTGAAAAACACAAAAGCTAAAACTTTAGGCATCACCACACAAGCTTCCCTCCACTGTCTGCAGCCCCTTCTGCTTTTCTGGGCTTTGGTGGTAACCAGAGGCACCACAAGCCATGGCCCAGTTTGGGGCTGGGGCTGCACAGAGCGTCCCTGACCCCCAAATCTGAGCAGGGCAGAGCCTGGGGTGCTGACCCTAAAATCTTCTTTAATCTGCCCTGGCTGGAGGGAGGGCTTGGGCAAGGCAATCAGTCAGGCTGCAGCTAGAACCCTTCCTTGCAATGAGCAGAGCAGCACACACTGCAGAGTGTGGGGCTGAGGGAGCAGCTCCCCTGCAGCCGTGGCAGCCAGGCAGGCCAGGGACATCCAGGAATGTCCAAGACAGGGACAGGGAATGGCTGCAGGGTGGCTGGGGAAGGACAGAGATCTGGCATACCTGACCAGAGTCATGTTGTTCCTCTTCACATGGCTGACCTTCACCCATGGATATATCCATGTGGAGATTAACCCATGCAAAGTAAGCAATGTGACACCAATATTCCCTGCTGGATAGTAACTGTGGGGCAGGGGTCTCAGTGGAGAACTCTTGATTTTTCTTATTTATTTTTAACAACTCGGTGATTAAAATGGCACAAGATGTTAGGATTTAGGGAAACCAGTCCAACCAACATGTGCAGCCAGGCCCTGCCTTTGGAATGCCTCGCATGGGGACAGAGAGTGTGGGTGCCTTGGGAGGGACAGAGATCAGAGTGTGGCAGCAGAGATGAGAGTGACCACAGGGTGGAAAACTGCCAGGAAGCCTCTTGATTTCACAGCATTTCTACTGTCTAGGAAATTGCATAAAACACACTTTAATTTTTATTTTTGTTGTTACTTTTTTTTGGATATGTGGAGAATAATGCATTATTCCAGTTGAAAGTATTTGAACTTTTAACTATTTTTTGTCTGTGTTCAAGGAATATGTGAATACTCATATTAAAATATATATTCTCGCTTAATATAGATGAACCAATATTTTATATTCATATATATATTCTATATTTGCCTATAAAACAAAAGCTAAGACACAGTTATAACCAGCAAGTGTTTCAACATATTTCCAAACTTTTGCCATAATAGAATATTACCAAGAAATTGAGCTCTCATTCAGATGGGAGTTAAAATTCAAGTCAAACAGCTATATTTTTTTCCTTCCCAGGAAGAATTGTGGTCATTTTAGACAAGATCAAAAAGTTCAGTCCCTCCAATACCAAATTTTGTGATTTTTTTGTTCTCTCTTGCAGTGATATTCAGTCAAAACATTTTGGCTGCAAGGAAAGGGGTTAACAACTGTTAACACCTTTCAACTGCAAAGATTTCCATCATGATAATTTCTTGACTATGTGAATTTTGTGTCTTAGAAAGTATCCTAATTTCAGATTGAATACAATGGTTCAGCACTATAATTACACACCCTCCTCCCCTTTTCCTTCTCTTATGGAAATAAAATTCATAATTCTTCCTGTCATTTTTACATATTATACTCATGTCACCAGGAGTTTTAAAGTTTCTTTTTTTAAGGTAGTTACTGGTGGTATAATAAAAAGAGAGAAAATTAATTTCCTGCAGTTTGAATCAAAGTGCCCCAGTGTCTCAAGATGCGATGTTATAGTAAAAGTGTAAAGTTAATGGAATATTAAAATCTGTCAGTTGAGCTTCACAGGGAAAAATAGTTCATCATCTGAAGATTGAGAGTGTGATAGTAAAAGGGGCTATGTATTTCACCAATTAACTGCTCAAAATTAAAATGAGAGAGGACCTGTCCTTTCTGTTTACAGAAACAAGAACTGTATTTGCAACAATTAAAAGCTCCTTCTCATTTGCAGGTAAATAATAATTACCAATTCTTTTTAAACATCATACGACAATAAGAACGCTCCAAACACAAACAGTTTTTCCGCGCCTTTGCTGGAGTGATTAAAATGTTGAAGGCATCCCAGCAGGTCCCTGAGCTCCTTGACAGCTGTCATTGCTATTGAACACAACTATAACAGCCAGAGAGAGCTTTATTGGTAAACTGTTCTGCTTTGCCACAAAGGCAATCTCACTGGCATCTGCTGCCATATTTTGGAGCTTTTTTCCTTCCCTCTCAGACAGAGCCGGTGATTCGGTGCCATGTGTAATTTCTCCCTCTTTATCAATACCATTTGGTGAGGCTTGTGCCACCAGAGCTCAGGAGGTTTTGTTTCCAGGAAAGTGAGCAAGAAAAATACATTTTTGCTGAGTATAATGGCCTCTTTCTGCGCTAGTCATGTGCAACAATGGAGCCGAGGGCTTTTCAATAGGGAGTGGTGTGACTTCAGTGTTTAAATATAAATGCACAGAGTTTTTATGAGAAGTGCTGTACCCTTCCAATTTACATCTTTTTTTTTATGGTAGGCAGAGGAGAAAGCTTCACCACAATGAGCTGCAGGCTCAATAAAGACAGGTCAGACAGCCCCACGTCTGGCTGAACGTGGCATGCAGCCGCAGCCCCAGCACTGCCAGAGCCCCCTGCCAAAGGCAGCCCCTCTTCCTCTGCTCCCCGAGCCATCCTGTCCCCCACATCCCTGCACCCCAAAGCTTTCATCCCCACAAAGCCCCTCGGGCAGTGGAAAGCACATTTGCTCTACTTTCTGTATTTCACAGACAGCAAACGAGGCACAGTGAGATAAGGTGACCTGCTCAAGGTCCCCCAGGCCGGGAGCTGAACCTCAGCTCCCCAAATCCCTTGTTTAAATGGGGGGTTGTTCCTGGCCTCTCTGATGGCCTCTCCCAGTGTGTCACCTGCACACCCTGGGCAGACCAAGCCTCACAAGTCCCCCAGTGGTAGGTAATGCTGTCCTACACCCTGTACCCAGCTCAGCCACCCTCTGTAGATCCTCACGTCCCCCAAGCCCCTCAGCAGCACATCCCAGTATGCAGCAGCACCTCTCTAGGCTCTTCCAGCACCTACCCCAGCTACATTTAACGCCCCTTCCTTCCTTCCTTCCTTCCTTCCTTCCTTCCTTCCTTCCTTCCTTCCTTCCTTCCTTCCTTCCTTCCTTCCTTCCTTCCTTCCTTCCTTCCACCTCTACACTGGTGTAGCTGTAGGAATGTACTTGTAGAAGGTGACTTCAGGTATCAGGAGGGGCACAGTGCCCCAGGGAGCAGAAGGAGGGAGGCTGGAACAAGAGCTGGGATTAAGCTGCACAGAATATTTCAGCCAAGAAAGAAGGGATCCAAAAACTTTTGGATGTTTGTGCTGTGTGCTCCTGGAATGATAACCAGATTGGTAGGGTACACGTTTCATCTGCTAAATGCTGGAATACTTTTTGGCTTCCCTTCTTAGTGGAATATGAGAAATCAGGAAAGAATAATGTCAATCACAAAGACAAGTACTGCAATATGTAAAATATGTATATATCTCTGGGTGCGGAAAGCAGTTAAAATCAATCTGTACTTATACAGTTCTAATAACCCCAAAAGAAATCTTAAGAACAGCATGATTCGAAAAGACATAAAAGGAATTTTTATTCTTTCAGTCCAGATAGTGCAATTCTTTAAATCTCGTTGCATAAAGCAGTAAGCAATTCTCTTTTCTGAAGGAATCACTGCCTGAACAACACTTTTAAGTTAGAGAATTATGACATCTTTCCTATGTTCTGCACCTTTAAATCTGTCAGACTACTACTATCCATTTTAGACTATTGTGTTCATTCATGTGTGCAGACACATACATTGTGTCATGGAGACTGCAGGATGTTCTTTCCCGTTTGGTGTTTTTAAATATAAAAGTTATTCAGACCAAAATGATCTATTTACTGTTCGTTGAAATATATAAAGCTTTATCCAGCATTGAAATTCATTTAGTGTATGCTTGAGGTGCAGTGTGAGAGCTGCTCAGCAGCACAATGGAGCACCAGAACTAGAGCTGGTTAGGAAATAGATTTTATGTGCTGCAAAACAGTCCAAGATTTCTTCTTCTTTGTTGTTGCTGCTGTTCTGAGTCAGGGCAAAAAGCTGTATTTCTAAATGTTCTCACTTGATCCAATTCTACAGGAGGGAAATTATGATTTCTTTGATATATCAATTCTCTTCACTTTTATGTAAAATTCACATTTGAAATAAGAAGCATTTTATAGATATATTTGCACTTCAGAAAGGACAAAACCTGGTACACTTGGATTCTCACCAAGTTCCCACTCCCCTTTTCTTTGTCCACTCCCCATTTTGTGAAGAAGGGCCATTTTGTCAGAGTACTCTTTTCTACATAGGATCTACTTTTTCAGAAGAGAGAAAAAGAAGACCAGAGTCAGGTAAACAGAAAAGTCTCTGGCCAGTTAAAGTTGCCGATCTATACAGGATTCAAGGATGGGGCCTTAGCATTCATTCTTCTCTAATTGCCAAGTACAGACAGTAACTTCTCACAACTTTAAAGAGGTATCTAAATGTTGTTAGGTGCTCCCAAGAGATCCCCTAACCCCTGCTTTCAGATCCACTCACTTCACTGTTATGAAGCCTCATCTTAAATTTTAGACCATCTCAAAATGCTCCAGGAAATTCAACACCATCCCCAAGAAGCAGCCCCACAGAGGGTTAAAAAGAAAGTGAACAGAAGTACTGTTGCATTAAAATAAATGGCTAGCAAGTGGTCTAAATAAAGCATTGCTATCTGATGCCTGAAAACAGATTTGACTGAAAAGGTATGCTTTCAGACTAAGAAAGCAGAAAAAACTAATTAGACAAGAAGCAACCGTGAACAAACATGTTAGCAGAATCAATAACTGGAACTGATCAGCTATTTCTTTAATTGTGCCAGCTGGGCTCTAGCGATGTGCTTAGAGGAGCATAATTACCCGTTTCGGTTGTACAGCAGAGTTCTTTTTCTTTCCCTATCCTTTTATTCACCCTCCTTTCTTTCTTTTCACGTTAGGAGCTGGTCATATGCCATTAGAGAAAGAAAAACAGCGTTGAGAAATTAGTGGAAAAATGGGCCATCCTCATACATAAGACAATATTATATGAATAATTAGAAGTAGCCCTAAACAGTTATGCCAAATGTAACCTAATAAGAAAGTGAGTCATCAAGGAAACGTAACTCATTTCTTAATGTGAAAGGACATTGTGCTGCGTGCAATGCAGCGCTGCAAAATAAAATAAAATGAAATAGGGACCCTTCTCTCTCCTGTTTGGACATGCGTACCAGGGATTGTTCTGATTTGTAAGGCTGTGACTGATCCAGGCACAGAGTTCTGCTGCTAAAGCACTGAAGTCCACACTGTACAGCTGCCTGCTACTATTAGAAACCAGGACAGATATAAAATAAAGCACAGAAAGGAGAGGGAAAGCATAGAGGAAAGAGAGAAGGGGCTCACTGATTAATTAACAAGCCAAAAAAACTCACCCACCCTTCCTTGACTGATGTTTACCCATCTTTAATTGACAGCAAAACAAAGGATTTAATAACTACCAGGCTCTTATGGGCAGCTCCATGGAAAATCCATAGCGGCACAGAGCAAGCTTGGGTTTTGATCTATAGCAATGGCTAAATGGGTCTCCATTAGAGTGATGGCTACCCCAAAAAGTGAAAATTAAAAAGTGAAATATACATTTAATCAGCAACAGGCTAATATATCAAAGGCGTCAGCCTATCCCAAGCAGGAGCCTGATCCAAAACACATTGACGTGAGTAGAAAAAAGATTCATGTCCCACAAAAGCTGGAGCTCAGAGACTTGTCCAAAGCTGATCTAAACCCTTTATACAGCTGAAAGCCTCAGAAAACCACGACTGGTCCTATTTTCTGGTTTCATGCAGGTCAGCTCCCTGTTCCAGGAGCAGTCCTAATTGGTGGCATGACCAGAGGAGCCCAGTGCTGTGCTGGGAGGACGGGGTGGCTTAGCTGTCCCCACCCCCTGGCAGGGCTCTGGGGCCCCTCTGTCCCTTCTGCCACAGCATGGCCTCTGAACACCAACCACATCTGCTTTCTGCAGCCCTCCTGAAGCTGCAAACCGCCCACCAAAGGTGAAAAGCCCCTGGAGTGAGGGAGGAAGCTGGAGGGAAGTAGAAGCAGGAAAGAGCTGAGATACTTTGAGATTGAGATGTAATAATAAGCGCCAGTAGCTGCCAGCAGCTCTCACCCACAACCTGAGGCTCAGGACTAAATTCCCAGGAAAACCATGGAGGGATGCTGCTCACAAGGGTCCCTACAGCTGTAGATCATCCCCAAAACTCAGCAGAATGTATTCAACAGCAGCAGCCCAGGCTGGCTTGCATATGCCAGGGAGGCTTGGGCAGGTTGCTATTTTATCTGAGACAATTATTTCTATGCTTATCATTTTCCTAGCTGAAGCCATTTAGCTTTATTGTGTGGCACATGTGTCTCTTGGTATGGAAAAGAAAGTTTTGTGAGGCAATTTTCAAAGGGGTCTGCATTCATGTGGGCATTTGCATCTGGCAGACGTCAGTTCTTTACAGAGAGGAGTAGCAGGATTCAGAGCTAATTAGGAAATTATAAACAAAAAGGTATTCTCTAATGATAAAAGATTCTTCAATCAGGATCAGTCAATCATGCTGACAAGGAAAATAATTTAAGATTACATGCAGAGAGAATAAAAATGCATTACATGGGGTTAAGTTGCAGCAATGTTCATGTTATCTTTTAACATTAGTTGCTGTATAGGCACTTAGCATTATATAATACACACAGAATATTGTAACAGAATATCTCAGTTTCATTTTTCAGCCTTTCAAAAAGTATCTAAGTTCCTGATCATTTAAATCTTTGCTGATTATTCATCACTTCCACATTTTCAGAAAGGAGACGCTAAATTAGCTACTTACTATGGATGATATTCACTGTGCTGCTGAGTGCAGTCACAGAACAAGGCTCACAGAAGCAGTGGATGATAAAGCTTTCTGTGCTCATCCTAGGTATGATGAGCTCCATTTCAGCACGAACAGCCTGGCACAAAGGGTGGTCACGGGGCCAGGCTGAGGAAGAATGGAAAGTGCTGGCTGTTAGCAGCTGTTATCAGCCCTGATACAGGTGATAAAGAGCACTGTTCCAAGGGCTCCATCTTCAAACAGCCTGAGCAGGACAAAACAAACTCCGAAGGGAGAAATTTGCCCCAAATTAAATTAAGGCATTGATTAGATTTCACTGGAACTCATTTCTTGCTCTGACAACAGACAAGGTTTGGGCTGTCCATCACTGGGCACAGTTAAGGTTCATTTCCAAATGAACAGATATTATAAGAGATGCAAAGACATCAGAGCTCTGCCTAGGCCCCAGCTCCAGGAAGAACCCATGCTTCTCCTGCTGCCTATGTCTGTGCCTTTGTGTCCCAGGTAAGGGAGGGCTTTGATGAGCTCAGAGCAGCCTGGAGGAGGAGGCTTGGGAGAGTGAGATTAAAGATTTCCATGTCCTTCCTGTCAGCAGACTCCTGTCTAGTGCAGGTGGCCTTCCCAGGCAGGGAGATGTTTGGAAGGCTCAGGCAGAAGAGTCCCTGGGAAGGGAGGGCAGGAGGGAAACTGTTCCCTGCATCCACAGCTCAGGAGAGCAGGCTGGCTGTGCTACCACAGCGCTGCTGAAATCAAACCTGAAGGCAGATTTTCCCTTTATCTTTGAATGAGTCAAAAATTCCTTTTTGCCTTCATATTACTGCTGTTGTCCTCAGAAGCTCCAGCTGGAATCAGGTCCCCCCATGCCAGGCATTGCTCAGTCTTAAGGTTCCAGGCCCCCTCTGCCAGGGTTTGCAGCCTAACAGGACAGACAGACCAAATTACCATCAGCCCTACTTTCCAAGGAGGAAGCTGTTACATAGAAGGATTTCAACGGGAGCTGGGAAATGTTTCTAAAGTATGGCTTTCAAGCTTTCTGGGTCTCAGAAGCAGAATAAAACTCTACCTTCTCCTATAAAAATACAGTCTGACTTTGGAGTGACTTCAGAGCCTGAGATACAAAGGGAGCATTTGGCCTCATCCAGAGCATGAAATCTGGCCCCAGTCACACAGTCTGCTCTAACAACCAACAGGCTTTTACATCTCCAAATGCCAAGGTGAGCATTTACTGTGAAAGGGAAAATGTTTTAAAAACCAAAACAGCTCTGAGAACTGTTAAGCAGAGCTGTCATCAGTAAATTATTCCTTTCTGCTGTTACATTTTTTTTTCCCTGCTGTAGTATGATCAGGGAGCTAAGTGCAGCAGTCAATACGTAGTAGGCAGGCTAATGATTGTCTAATAGCTAAATTAGAAGAGTGACTCTTAATCATGCCATAGATGCCAGTAGTCTAGCACTGAAATCCAGCCATGAAAACTCTTTGATTACACTTCACTTTTTTAAAGACCTAATTAACTTTTATAAGACTTCTTGATTTTTAAAATACCTTGAGCAAACAGTATAACATGAAAGCTCTACAGAAAGCAGCAATTGTTTCAGCTTGCATATCACTTGCATGGTCTACAAAGATGGTGGACCTTCACACAAAACTGTTAAAATTATGGAACCTGGAATCATATATAATGTTACAAATCTTTTGATATTTGTATTAATTTTCTATAAACCTAACCTCCCTAATAAATGCATTTTAAATGGTCTTGCAGAAATACAATCCATTAAGCACTATGAAATCTACTCCTGGACCATCTTATAATGAACCCTAAGTGAATTTGTTCAGTTGAAGCTCAGAAAAAAGGTAAAGGGAAAATGGAAAAAAATAGTATAATATAGCAAACATAAAACATGGACAAAAAGACAAATGACCCTGTGCAATCTCCCTTTTGTGCACTAATACATTTGATTAGTCCAGTACTGGTTCTATCATTCATATTAGAAAGAGCTTCCATTAAATTAGGGTGATTTCAAATCCTTTATTACGAATCTGTAATTCTTCTAATGAAATAGGAATACAGAGATCCTAATTTTAAAAATCAAAATCTCACAATCTACTTTGCTGAAATTACTGACAGTGGAACAGTGGAGCTGTCTGGCTTTAAATAAGATTATAGTCCTTGTTGACAAAAAGAAAAGAAAAAAACAAAAACCTAAACACCTCAAAACCCAAAACAAACAAACACTAAACTTTAAATATCCTACCAGGGAGTTACTTGCAGTCTGGATGATCTCGCAGACTTTCTGCCACAAAAAGCATCTCAGAAACTAGGAGGAATTTACCATAGTAAAATAGAAATAAGCTATAAAACCGACATCTAATGCTCACTGAAATCAGTGGGCAGTTTTTTGGATGAATAGAGAAAAAAATGTGTGCAATTAGTGCAGCTAGAGACCACTCTTGTTACTTAGAAAAATATTTCTGTTGGCTTCAAGCAAACCAACTGCGTGGCTACAGCAAGTGAGACTTGGCCCATCAGCACTGGTGAGAGGCAGAGAATGCCACAGCAACTCAGAACATTCCTTCAAGGGAAGGGGCAGAGAAGAGATTTAACATGCTTTTCCCCTACCTACACACTAAACTTCCTGGAGTTTTGACACCCTCTTCAATCATGTCCAGCGTGCTTTCCATCACAGGGAGACTGCAATGCACCCCTCTCATTTTAAAATAAATTTGGATCACTCTCCATCTGCCTAGATAATGAAAACAAGATCCTTAGGTACTACAGAATTTCAGAAATCAGATAATGAACTGAAATCATATGTTTCATGGATTAGTCTTTCTCTGAATCAATTTATGTTGGATATTTTGTTGGAAAACTGACCCAGATTCCATACATTTTTTTAATTACTGGAAAATCACTTCATCCAATTCTCCCATTATGGATGACATATTTAATCGTTGCTCAATATTATATCATAAATGAAAGAAGAAATTAATGGTGAGGTGTAGGAGTTTGCATTTCACATCCCTGCACTGGCTGCAGAATTTTATATGTGATTAGTCTGATGGGTCACTGAATTACCTTCAGATTACTAGGTCTCCAATTCAAAAGCATTTCTTCTATTATTATTACTTTAAAATCCAGTCTCCTGTTTTTTTAACAAAGGTGCAAGTCAAAATAGAGTTTTATAATATGTTATAATATGTTTTCCCTGGCCCCCTGCCTGCAGTTGTTTGGATAGCTGGCAGAGTGTGGTATCTGACAGCACAGAAACAGTGTGGATAGTTTGCCATTCCTATGGGGATCTATCTTTGGCAATAAATTTGGACTGAATGTCTGTTAGCAGAGTGTGTCAAAACTGTGCCAAAAGCACTTTTGGACATATAATAATAATAAATGAGTGTTGCACTGCATTAATAGGGGAATTCTAATACGAGCTGTCCATCATTTTGCAGTAAGTTCTTTACCATGTTAGTGAATTTATGTCTCATTATAAATTAACCGCTTCAAGTACTTCATCCCATAGGTTCAGTAAAGTAAACATACATAAGTCTAGGTAACTTCCATGCCAACAGAACAATGCCCACATCCCTGCACATTCCCTTAGCACACAACTCAAGCGAGCACAAATCTCAAGGTCACATCCATGGCTGGAGCAGGAGAGCACCTTAGAGCACAACCCGCAGAGCTGGGCAGGCTCCGAGCTGGGGTCCTGCAGAAGTCCTCAGCTCATGAGGTAAATGCTTCCTCCACATTCCACTATTCTGACTCTGGAACAGCCAATCTAAAAGGGCTTATCTTTATGGAGCTTTCCCCTCTGATGCAGACATGTAGACAATAAATCTCAGCTGGAAAAATATGACTTAACTACTATGAGAACCACTCCAATCCTTCACGGTATAGCAGCCAGTGTTTAGAAAATAGGTACTTGTTCAAAGCAAACAAACACATCAGAAATGCTAGGTGTTTATTGAAAAGCCTCACAAATACAAGAATAGGTAAACACCCAAAAGGATATTGGCATCTTCAAATTCTGAGAGTATTTGTGAGAACAGGTGATAAGAATCTGAAGATGCTGATGTTTGGTACATGTGATGATACCAACAAATGATCACTACACACAAGCAGCACCCAAACACTTATTACACTCAAGGAAAATTTACACCATAATCTGCAGGTGGAAGATTCAGAAAGAACTTCATTTGGAAAATGGAGGTTACCAAAATCCAAACTTGCAAAGAAAAACACACATTAGTTTCAGCTCCTTTTTAAAACATACTTATACAATTTACTCTTTTGGAAGGCAGGACAGTTATGCACAGGCTCAGAAACATTCCTGAATAAAGTAATACATGGCTGGAAGTCCATGATTCAGCTTTCACCCCATAGTTTTCTATTATATGGTCATGATATGACATGAGAAATGTTTTAAAATATTAGACCTAAAATGCTGGCCAAGAGAATCAAATACTCATCCAGCTTTAAGGAACATCATGAGTTCATCCTTTCAAAGCCAACAGAAGTCACAGGTGAGCCTACTTGCCAAAAAGCCTGTTTTTAAATCTGCTTAAATATGGATTGGAAAATGCTCATGTTTGAGCAGTGCCTTGCATGCACTGACTCCCTAGGGATGGCCTGAGGGGTGCATGCAGGGAGGCAAATTGGCTGAATCAGGAACACAGCACATCCTGCCTTTGCCAAGAGGTGACTTCCAGAGATATCACAGAGCCAGGAGCAGCATGGGAGGGTGGGTTCAGGATGGCATAATTGACAATGCACCTTGCACAGCAACTTGGCCTATGGACAGCCAGGTTAGCTGGGATTTCTGTGTACAGACAAGCACTTTTCCCAACCCATAACACTAGGGAGAGAATTCCTTTCCACTCTCAAAAAGCTCTGCACATGTCTCCTCAGGAAGACTCACTGCCAGGAGATCCATGTGGTGTATGAGACAGGCAGGAACTCTCCTCCACCCAGGTAAGAGCAGAAGCCTTTTGAGAGAGTGTGCAGAGTGCAGCTGTGAGTGGAGCAGCAGGCAGGCAGCGAGCCAGGGTGCAGCTGTGATTGATGTGCACTCTGTGTGCTTTGTGCCTCGCTCTGTGATATTTCTAAGGGAAATTCTTCGGAGCAGTGACTGGCACATCAGTGGTGCAGCTTCCCTCACCAGCAATGGGAGCTGCACAGCTCAGCTCTCTCAGCCCCACTGGAAGGCACGGAGCACAGGGACCCTCAGACCTCTGTCTAGATGTGGGCTGGGCTTGGCAGATGATATATTCAGGAATAACAGCTCAGCACCACATCGTTTTTGTTTGTGTAGGTGCTTTTCTTCCTTAATTTATTGTGCCAACGAGGTGGTGGGGAGGGTTGTACTGTGCCAAATGGCACCAATGTCAGCAAGAGAGGCAGGGCTGGGACCTCCCTCCACAGCTCAGGCAGCAAAGGGTCACTCAGTGAGTCCAAGGGGGCTGACACAGAGCACAAGGAAACTGCACCTGCCATTAACAGGCATCCAGTAGCAGGAACCCACCTGTTAAAACATCACTGCCACTGGGTGATGAAAATGGCCACAATTTTCACATAGCCTTGATTTTACTCCAGCACTAGGTACCTCTTAAGTCTGCTTTGGGGCAGCACAGTTGTGTGCTGCCTCCTACTACAGCAAAATGGGGAAAAAATTAGTTCAACTCTACAGTGGTAATTTTTAAGGTGTTTTTTTTTAAGGCTATAAAACACCCTTCCTCGTGTGGTGGGCATAAATGTACTTCAGCACTTAAGATGTTGGTTCAGCCAACTGAGACAGTAATTTTATTTCTATAAATGGTATTTTTCAACGGTCCCAGATGAATATTTGTATTCCTCATTATGGCTGAGGAAGGAAAAGTCAAAATGTTATACTGTGAGAGCACTCTCATTACCTTTTTTTTTTATAAATACTGTTATTTTAATTGAGACTCAACTTCCTGCAGAAAAAGCTGCACCTTTCTGAAATATACTTTTTTAGTGCTGAAGAACAAACAGCAGATAGCTGAGTAAAGTCACACTGTTTCCACGTTTTCCTCTGTACAAATGCACTAGCTTACCATGCCTTGAGAAAAGCTGTGAAGGATGAAGTGCTGTGGCTCAGATGTTCCCAAGGATTCTTCTGGACATGTGTTATAAATCTCTTGCTGATATTGAAGGACTGGTCCAGAGCACTCCACCTCAGTTCCAAGGTTATCAGTATTTTTCTATGGTCACCATGTGACATTTTTGTTGTATTCTGACACTGATTCAAAGGGTCCCTGGTCACACAAACATCCACACCAAGAGCTGCTTCTGGGGAAACTTGTACCTTGTGACAGGAACACAGGCATGCCGAAGTAAGATTCCTTCAGCAAATACTGCACAAGCTGTTTCAGGAAAGCACACTTTGGACAAAGCTCCTGACTCAGCCCCAGGGCTTTTGCTGGTCTGAGCTCTCCTGACCCCTCTGTCTGTACTGAGGGAGGTCAACAGCAGAAACCCAGCCCAGGCTCCACATTTTCTCTCTCCAAAACAGTTGGGGGGAAATTAGTCTTCAAAAATGAACATAAGCCAAATCAAACATTTTATGGAGGAAAAGAAGGTTGGAGGGTTTTCTGCAGTCCCGTCAGGGCTGATGCAGCACAAGCCCTCCTGCTGCTGCCAATGCTCCATCGCCCACGGAGATCAGAGCCAAACAACTGAGATCTAAACACCTAAATGGCAGGTGTCTGTAATAAATTCTGCATAAAGCATAGGCACTTTTTCCTTCAAGCCCCTGGTAGTTCATTTTTCTAGTTGTGTGCTGAATTCTGCTCTTGGTCTCTAACTCTCTTCATTACAGCTCCCAGTGTGCACACACACCACTGACAACTGGAAAGCCTAAACCCTGCTTCATAAATTTAAAGCCTGTAAAGGCCACCTAATAGCATTATAAATTTCTTAACATAATTTAATTTGTGTATATGCAACTCTTAAAAACTCTGATTTGCCTGACAAAGAGAGTTGATGTGTTTTTCTTCTGCTTTTGTTGTGTACACTAGCCCCTATTAGTACATCCTAATAACATATACAGAGCGATTAATTTGTGAAGTAAAAGCTTTTCTTCCTTTCTAAAAGCTGCTTAATGTAAACTGTAAACATCATGAACACTCTCATTCAGACTGATTCTGAGTCCTTAGCTGGGGTTGAGAGGCACAAGATGAAATGACGGTGAATGCTGACAGATGGCTTTAGGCTGGGACTGCTCAGATTTGCACTGGAACCACTCTGAGCACCTTACTGGAGTACAGCAAGCTGAAAACCACCAGCAATCCTTCCAGATAGGTTATAAGGCCTTGAAGGAGGAGAGTTTTTTTTAGAGCAGCACCTGGTGTTGACAAGAATATTAAAAATCACCTCTCTCCAAAGCCACTATCCTTTGCATCATTTATGCATTCAGAAAACCCTTAAACAATTCTTGCTATTGTTCATTAAGAGTCATAACATCTACTGTCACAATACCTCTAATCATGGTCAAACTCACCGTATTTTAAGGAATATTCAATGGAACAAATATTGTGAACATAAGTGGATTTTTTTACATGTAATCAGAGCTATGTTTTCCAGAGATACTTGACCCCTTCAGCTACAGATCAGCAAGGTACATAACAACACCTATAACTTCAAGCATATGTGTTTTACCCCTGATTACAGCTGGGCAAGTCATATATCTAAGTTAAGCACATACTTACAGGTTTTATGGATGCAGGAATTTGATACATGAGAGTTCGAAGTTGGAGTTTGTTTGCCTTTTTTAACATCTCCTGTTTGGACGGATTTCTCCAGCACTTCTATAATTTTGGACTGATTATTACCCAATTTATTTTTAATTTAAGTTCATACACACCATATTTCCTCTCAGACAGAACACTTACTTTCTCTCTAATAGATTTCTGTCTTGAAATACTGACCTATTTACCACTGGAAAAAAGTAAAATATGGGCTCTGGTATAAAGCCTACTGAAATTGGTCTGTAACAGGTGCAGGATCTGACACACAGAGAAGCCAGTAAAATGCAAATGGTATTTAGTTATTGAGGCAAATGGCAGCCTTTAAAGCACCACCTGTGTATATTTTGCAACATATCATGGAAGTGGTGAGAACCGTCCTCATTTATTCATGCGTTAACTTGTGACATTTGGCTCAGAACAAAAAGCTGTAGAAAAGGGTAAGTTATGAGATGCCAGGGAAAAATGGTAAGTCAAACTGTAAGATGGGGCACTTTATGTTTTACTGTTCACTTCAGTGTAATTCCCAGCCCTGTAGCAAGGAAAGAGTCAGCTGGGAGGGCAGGATGGGTCATTTTCCTTACACACTGAGAAAGAGAGCCCAGAGTTATGTTCATCCCAGTACCTTGCCAGCTCCACTTTCCCCTGCACTCCACCAGAAAAACACAAAACTGCCTTTTTCCCTGCTTATTTCTGCAATGCAAGCTTTTCCATCTCCCATCTACCCCAAGAAACTTGGCAAGAGAGAAATCCACTCCCTCCAAGAGGTCAGCAAAGGCAAATTGCACCCAAAATATTCGGAAGTTGTGAGAGCCAGCAGATTCCTCTGAGCTGGCAAATCCCCTGCCAGGGTTAACACACAAGGGGAGGGTTAATCTCAGACCCACTGGTGGAGTGTCCCAACCTCATGCTTCCATTAGTGCCACAAAACTGCTGGAGAGGCAAACAAATCATGTCCCATGTCAGCATTTTACATAAAGTTGAGTTTTATTTATTTATTATGTATTTAGACTGTTTTAATAGCTACAGAGCTCTATTAACATAAGAAATTGCAATGCTGCTCCTCTATTTACTTCAATATATTTACCAGTAAAATCTGACAGCTGACAGCTTGCGAATGTGATGGTAATGTAATCATTACATTTACACTGGATAGAACACAACTTTCTGAAATCGTGTGACAATATTTTCAGACTTAAATGATGGTTTAGGGATAAAGACATAAGTATTTGTTTATAAGTAATCTATCTTGAATATGTTCATTAGTAATAATCCTGAAGGCATCCAATAAAAGTTACTTGAGATTAATTAGAACAGAAACATCTAATTTGTCTGCCTGAGTGGTTATCACATAAGCCCTGACTTGACATAGCACCTAAATAAAACAAATATAAACCTGCCACAAGGATGTGAACATGCTGTCCCAAAAGGCACAACCACTTAACTTGTGTAATTGTCAGTGCAGTCAAGAAAAGCTGTTCTAAGATTTGGTTTTCAACACCGGATTAAACAGCATGTCCAAACACAGCAAATTAAATTAGGCTGCGTCTAAATTAGACTTCTTCCAATGGCAAGATTACTTTACATCAACAGAAACATTGATCTGCCTTAGCAGCATCTACTAAAGATGACGGCAGAGCCAAGAGGAGAATTTAGAAAGCCACTCTTAGACCTGATCCAATTTCCCCCATCCTTAAAATAAGACCACACGCAACCCACGCTCATCGAGTTCAAAGGACACTGACAAACCCCATTGTTCCTGTAATACTCCAATGTTTTCATGAAACAGTTGCCTATTACGGCCTATTTTGTTCAGTTCATCTCGTCTTGACATAAGCCAAATCTCTCTATTACTGCATTTATTTACTGAACACTTGAGCAGGACTTTATCGCTTAAAAACATCTCCAGCATCGCAGGGCAATAAACCCTAATGTGAAGAGATCAGTGTCAGTTTATACACTTCTCATTAAAGCAGTCTAACAAAAAGAAAAGCCTTTCAAGGTCTCTGCTGCTGAGCTTATTTTAGGATATGAAAAGATGACCCAGAAGGCTTAAGTTTGAAGATTTCCCTGCTCCATCTTTGTACAGCATTTACAAGTGGTAGGAGCAGGAGAGGGAGGGGAGCAAGCTCTTTCCCCTCCAAGTCTCTTCTAAGGATGTGCTTCTGAAAAATCCATCTGCAGCTACCATTGAATTCCACAGGAATCTGAGGCTGGCAGCCAAGCAGAGGCTCTGGGGTGGATCTTGTAAGGAAACCAAGGTCTGACTGGGGGTAGGTGGGACTTTTATGATTTTTTTTTTTTTTTTCACTTTGAGAACATCAGGATTTATTTCTCTAAACTTGCAGCATATGCTAAAATCCAGACTGCCAATTATTGATCAGTTCTGTTCAATGGCTCTGCAATCAATAATATTGCAGAGGAAACCAAACTGCTAAAATGAGGGCAGAGTAAAGGATGGGAGAGGCTTGGGGAATGCAAGTCACCCTGTCTGGGGGTTTCCCTGTTTTCAGTTGCTGCCAAAATGGTGAGGTGCACACAGCAGGCAGATAGCTGTGACCTGCCCTGCAGGATGTGGTTAACAGATCTGCGGCAAATATCCCTGAGCTCCTGAGTGAAATACTTTTTCATTTCTTTTCATTTTTCTAGACAATAATTAAGGAAAAGGGGGCTTGCATGTTTTTACTGAAGCATGGAGTCTATATTCTCTGTTTGGGGGGCGGGGAAACCAGTATTCCTTCCTTTTCAGAAATAATGTCATGAAATAGAACCACGATAACCATTTTTTCAATCTCCACCTTATCAAAATAGATTGAATCTTTTGTCACAATTCCACACTGTACAGCTGCAGAAAAAAATGACAGAAATGGTACCAGCCACAGTAACAGACGGGGACTGAAATATATTTCTGAAATCTGCTGTATTCTGGAGGAAATAACAATATGCTAAGTAGCAACCTATGAATGTCATGAAACTATTCTTTTAATTTTAAAAAGGAGGAGAAGGAGGTAAGAATAAAATCCAGGACAATCAGTCACAGCTGTTAATGAAAAAGGTAGCTGAGTCCAAACTGGATGACTGAAAAATTCCTTACTCTCTATACTAATATTTATTAAGGATTGCTACCTTCTTGGTGGAAAATTCTCCTGAACCTGCTTGTGTTTTGGATAATTAACCATCATAAAAATTCACTGAGACATTAGCTGCTGCAGATGGACAGACTGAACCCTGATCTGCCTTTTCCCTCTGCCTGCACTCTCCCCCTTGACAGCACAGGGTATTTATGGGTGTTTTCTCAAGGAAAGCTGTACTGTCCTTAACTCAGTAAGCAAGGTTCAATCAATGACAGTACATTTTTGCCTGGGTTAATTGATGCTGTACACAAAACAAGTCTTGTTCTGATTTTCTGGAAAGGTGCTGGAGGTGAACTGTGTTGTATGAACTTAATTCTTATCTGGCAGGATACAAAAGCAATATAACAGATAAATGTGTCACAGGAATAATGGGGTATTGTTGATGAAAGCTTCATCTGTCTTGTGTCCATCTTTCACAAAGAGTACAGGTAACAAAGTCACTGCTCACAGCTAATTAAACAGCCAGCTCTGCTATGTATTATTTAGATGGGGCTAATCCCTAAACAACCTCACGATGTTGTTCTTTGCACCATCCAGTCCCTGGGAAAGGCAGGTCCCTCCCCAACAGCCACAGGTGAACATAACAAGCAGATGAGAAAGGAACAAATATATTATGTACCAAATATTACAGAATAACCATCAGGGATCAGCAGGTTGGTGTAAGCAGAAAAAAAAACCCAAACCAAACAAACAACAACAAAAAGTTTGCAGTAAATTATTTGCCTCACTCCCACTGGCAAAAAATCTCCTTTTCATTAAATATGGAGGGAGCTTCATTACACATCTAGACAATTGCCTGGAAAAATCTGGGACAGACAGAAAAGTTAAGAACCACTGAAAAGTTAATTTGAACATTCAGAGATGGCTCAGAAATATTTTCTTCAGAAACAGAGATCTTTCCTAGTAGGAAAAAAAAAAAATCCTTCTTCATCCAAAAATAGGTTAAAAATCATCCAGGAGAAGTGCAGATGAACAAAAGGTCAATCTTCCCTCAGTTCTGTCACCCCTGTTTTGTATCACAAAGAGGTGGCACAAGGTGTGAGAAGAGAAAAGGCATCAGAAAGCTTTAAGGGAAAAGGGGGCGTGCTGAGGGGGCTTTTGCCAAAGAACAGCCCAGGAAGGAGGGGTCCCCACACAACCAGAGCTGGGCACGGCTGCACCAGGGATGCTGCAGAGCACCACACTGCCCCTGTTCTCTCCTCTGCATGTTGCCAGTGTCCAAATCAATCATGGGGAAACAACACTGCGTCATTCTGAGCCTTATGTACAGGAAAGTTTAAACTGTTTTTTATCATGCCTGTAAAAAAGATTTCATTATATTATTAACAAGACAACAGATTTACTTCTTAACTCAGGAAGGTGACAATGAAGGGAAAAGGAGGATAATGTTACTAATAATTAATTCTGCATGTTTGGGAGTTGATTATGAAAAATTCAGGAGGAGAGGAAGAAGACAAAAATCTAATTACAAAACCATCATCAGAAAGTGAAAACAGTACTGACTTGTAAATAAACCAAGGAAAACAAATCAAACATTCTTCTGTGCTATAGAAGGGATATTTTAAATGAACAAAAATATGTATGGTCTCAAGAAATGGCTGAAATCACATTAATTCTCAGCAGATTTTTTCTAAGAGAAAATGCAATACTCCCTGACTAAGAGGACAGTATTTGAAAGGATAATTAAAGCAGCTCATGATGAGAAGTCTTGTATAAATACAAAGATATGGGACTGATAAATAATGTGCTCATTGAAATGTTGTTTTTTTATTTTCTGAGGAACCTATAAAAGCTCCACTCATTTATCATCTTATTTTGTTTCAAGGATTTACATTTGTAATAATAATTTTATTAAGAACATTCCAAAAAAACTTCTCCACACAGGGACAATGCATCATATTGCATTTCACAGGCTACAGGAAAGTTATTTTGAGGTACAAAAATATATCCTGTGAAACATCTTCCTATCAAGTTATTAGTGTAAATACATTGGAAAGGGGAAGAAAATGTAAGCTGAAACATGGATCAGAAAAGAACTGAAGCACTGCCTTAACTGTGTTTCTGAGCTGGGACCTTAAGTTTAGCTTTTTGTTGAAGGAATCGCATGTTGTTGTTGGACCTGAGTAAAGAATGCCAAGATTCATTCGGTTTTAAGATCACTTTTGGATCTGCAGACCTAGAGACAGTGTCTTATAATTGAGGTAATAAAACTCTCAATGGTTTAACTTGGGTCCTATAAGTGTGCAATGTCTCCTCCTCCAAAGAAACAGAGGAGGTCCTTGAGGCCATGGTTACCACTAGTCAGGACAGGATTTAGCACAACAGGGCTGGGTCCTGATACAGAAGCTATGCAAAGGGTGCTAAAGTGAGTCCACTGGTAAGAAAACAAGAGAGAACAGCTTGTTCTCCATTCTGACAGTTGCAGAAAACAGCGCAGGAGTCAGAGCTCCCCACATGTAAAGGCAAGTTTGGCAAAAGTCCATTAAGGAAGACGATGGAGGAAATTACAAAAGAAGAAATGGAGTGCATAAAAGATGAAGAAATTGGCCCAGAGCTCTTTGACAGAAGAGATACCATTTACTCCAGCCCTGCTGGAAGGAATATTCTCCCATTGGTTTAAAATTAGGCTTCAAGGGTTTGATATTTATAACATATAACTCCATTAAGATTGCTTAACTCTCACTCCCAGAGATCCATCCTCCTATAATCTCTGCATATTCACATGGGCTTTTTGTCATCTTTCCCAAAAGGGCTGAGTACCAAACGCACAGGCAGAGCCCTGCTCCAGCAGAGATCCCCCCTGGATTAGAGCTGGGCTCCTTGAGGGCAGAGCTTTAGCTGCTCCCCCAGCCTGTGGGGCTGGGCACTGACCAGACACTGGCACACACTGAGTAATTCCCTGGAGGAATTTTACTTGACGTTATCCTGGGTTTCCATGTCAGCACTGACTATTCCTCTGGCCACCCAAGTATCTAATGGTGCTTCATCAAGCTGTGGCTACAGTCTGAAAGAAACACACGTTTCCTAAACACAACTGTGCTTTAATTCCTTTTAACTCTACAGACAGCACGCAGCTGTTTGCAGCTAATGGATGTTACTTCAGTTGTAAGATTGCTCGCAAATATAACGGATCATATAATGGCAAACGAACAAATACATTTTTATCAACCTCTGAAATGAGCCATTTATCTTCTGGACTACGTACTGAATCATGACACCAAATGATAAGTTTTATCTCTTTTACTGTCAAACTCAATCTCAGTCAAGCCCCAAATTGCTGGGAACACGAGTGAAGAGTGAGCTTTACTCCCGGCTGGGAATGGAAGGAAAGCTGGCTAGCTGGCCTTCCCCTAAGTGCCTTTAATCTTTGTGGGGCTTGGTTTAAATGAAAGTTATGGCAGTGTCATCCCCCAACACCCAGGCACGATACCCCAGCACAGCTCCACTGGCTGGGAGGGTTATCAGCAAGCAGAGTGCCTGTCTGCCCTCTCTGCCTTCACCTCCTTACTTTTCCTAGGAAAAACATTAAGCATTCTCTAGTCACCCAATCCCACTCTGATACTCAGTTAGGGACATAAATTTCCTTTTATTACCTCTTTTAAAACAATCCAACTTTCCATCATACTGTACAATTAAAACTTAATTTTGTGTTAATCCTTGATAAATGATACCTAATATAAAGGTTGACCCCTTGGAACAGGCTAACCTTTAAGGCTTTGATGAAAACCAAGCACTTACAACCTATAAAGCAACAGCTGTAATATCTTCATTTAACTCTTGGATGGCCAGCTCATTTAATAGCCATTGTATTATAAAACTCAATAATTTCCTTCTGAATTACTTCAGAAAGAATATCAAAATTTGATAGTGACAAAGACATGCTAAAATTTCTGTTCACAACAAAAGAGGAGCAAGATGGCAAACATCCTTGGGGTCAGGGTGCAACTTCTGGTGTTACTCATACTAGGAAATTCTTCAAGCATGGAAATGTACACTCTTGTGATTATCAGCTTAAGATCTATCTTAAAATAAAGATATTTTAGAGCATCTAAGACCACGGACATGGAAGCAAGAGCCCGTGGCAGAAAAGGAGGCAAAAGAAGATTTATGGCAGGCTAATTTCATTTGAAATAACCTGGTTTCAGCCAGCCGAAGAAAACAGAACCCAAAGGAAATTTAGAGGAAATAACCCTTAGGTCAATTTGATATCTGTTACACTATGTGTGAAGAAACATCCTTCACAGAACCAGGACCCTCCATTCATAGGAGAACTGATAATCAAAAGTAACGTGGAGGAGAAATTGTTGTCATCATCAACAGCCACAGACAGCCACTGCTGTCACCTAAACCTGCAGGCAGGGCACCCCCAGCCCAGCCCCTGCACAAGATTGTGGCAATGTGGGAAGTGCCCTGAGGCCATGAAGCTCGGGGAGGTGACTGTGCAGACCCAGCTCTTCCCAGCAGCATCCCAGCTACCCTCCTCACCTGGGGCTGGCTGTGCCTTTCCCAGTGTCCCACTCCACAGCAGCCCTCACCCCCCTGACAGGGCTGCTGCAAGGCCAGCCCAGGCTGCTCACGAGGGGACCCACAGGTTTGGTACTCACAATGACACTGGGGCATGGCACAGGGGCTTGCTTTCAGGGATAGGATTGCATCTTTGATAAGCACTGGGCTCTACATACAGGCTGGGTTCTGGACAGATGAAGGCTCCATAAAGATTCTGTTCAGCACAAAAAGCATGGAAGAATCCAAGCATGAATGTTTGATTTTGATAAGTCACAATTTTAAATTGACAATATTGCTGCTTGCTTTCCTTCTAGGATTATAGAAGTGCTTGGACATGATCTCTAGATCCAGTCTAAAATATTTCCTGATGACATTTCCTCTGTATTCCTTTATTTGTAAGACAACAAGTAAATAACTTATTTGATCCTTCTGACAACAAGACCAGAAAAGATACATTCTTCAACTAATTTGTTTGGGTTTATCTGCCTATAGTTTCTACAGAAACCAAAGTCACCTGTGATCTATCTCTGTTATAACCTCTTGTGGCAGTTTGTTTTGCATTTTCTTACAATAACCTTCCTTACAAAATAGATCTGTCATGAACAATATACATGCCACCACATTGTGTATCTCTACTTTGTAACATGTGATTTAGTATCAAGAATGTTGGCTTTTAAAAAAAATCTGTATCATTTTAAAACAACAAACCCTAGAAAATATTTCTCACCATGATTTTGAGAGCTGCATAAGTCACGGCAAAACTTGTGATTAGCTAAATGGACAAGAAATGGGGATGCACATCAATGGGGAAATGGCAGAATACACATCCAAAAAAAATTATCTAAACAAGTCTGTGAAACACCAAGAAATACATAATGTTAAGCAAAAGAAAGAAAGAACATTACACAGATTTCTATTGAGAAATGCCCAACAGTTGTGCACATGGGCTGAGATTATATAAAGTAGCTCCAATTATTGATCTTAGTTACACTGTATGTAATGTTCAATTTTACCTGCTTTGGAAGTACTGCTTCATAAAGAGGAAGTAGTGCAAGTTGTCCAAGTCTTTCAGGGGGAAAGAAGGGGAGCATGAACAACTGAATTAAGGTGCCATGTTCTGCATGCTAAAAAATAACTGTAGGTCAAACCCTCCACTCATGCAGCAGAACATTCTTTCTAAAGATCCAGTTTTAATTGCAAGACACAACACCTCTACACTGATCATGAGCCAGTTCCTGAATAAAGGACTTTGAGGTCAAGTACCAAAATTCTGTTTCAGGTGATGCCAAAAATTTTGTCCTGAAAGCCTGTGGTCAAATAAATATAATGTAATCTTGATGGTAGTTACACTGAGGACAGGTGTGGATAGGAAGTTTCTCTACCACAGCCTTGCCCCAGCTGTGGATCTTCTTTAGAGTGAGTCAATTCCAAGCCATATCTGCCTTCTGCAGGGAAATCCCTAACCCTTATGTAAATGTCCTTCTTCCAGGGCCAGGGTAATACTTCTGAATGTATCCCAAACATAGATGATTGAGTAGGAAATGGGAGTGCTCACCCTTCCCTCTAAAAATGAATTTAAGAGAAAAGTAATGGAGTTCACTGCACCAGAGTGACTGGGAAAATCAGAGAGCAGGGATCCCACTCTACATAATCCACACTAGATCACAGCTGCAGTTCCTAGTCTAGCCTGATTCCCTGATCTCAATTTCTTGCCTTCATGATACCATACCTTTCTCCACAACTGTCTACAGAATATTCTCCCAGAAGATGTGTGGCTGAATTTATTCTGGCAGAAGAAGGAATTGATCATGGTTAAACCACTGAAGAGTGAGCAGCATCACTCTTCCTTTTCTTCTGATTGATTTTATAGAAGCAGGGAGAGAGAAGTGGGGAGAGACTCCTGCTTGGCTATCTGAGAAATCCCTACCTTCAGGAAACATTTGCAAGCTCTGGATAATACGTTGCAGAGCGTCTCTAGAGCTGAAGAAAATGACTGAAAATTACTGTCTCTCTCCCATCTCCTGCTGACTTGTTTAAACAACAATGCTCAACACCTTGCATTGTTTGACACACTCTGAAACTGCCCTGTGCTTTCCCCATGCACTGTCAGGAAGCCTGAGCAGTGCAGCCACTCTGAAGCATTTTCTTAGATCTATTCCTGAGCTGAGCAATGCTGCAGCAGTGTTTGTGATGATCAACCTGACCACTGCAAACATAAACACGTGGTACTGCAGGTCCTAGTTAGCACAGGTGTGATAGAAAGGGCTCAGAGTAGCAAGGCAGGAGATGAACATTCAGCTTAAAATGGAAAGATTTTCTTCTACTGTGTCTCTGGCATTTACTTTATAGCATCAACATCCCTACTCCAAATGAAGCACAAGTTTCTCCTGTCTGGCACAGCTGGGTTGTGTTTCTTTGATAAGCTCCCACCAGCCCTAGACCTCTAACCCTTTCTGCCTATTTCCCTTCTCCTGAAATAAGCAGAGTAAGATGGATTCTAGCAGCCTCCTTGCTCCACCCCAGAGCTCACCTCCTGCCTTCTCTCACTGCACAGGCAGTATCTCCCATCCAAGCATTTCCTCACATGGCTGGAACTTGATCTCACCATCCACTAACCACACCTGCTCTTTCAGGCCAGGCATAGAAAAATGACCAACGTCCCTCCCACAGTCAGGACTGTGTTCAGTCTTGGAACTGCACATGGAAATTATTCAAACCAATATATTGGCATATATTTTGGCACAGCAGTTAAAAAAAAAAAAAAGAGAAACCATGTAGAGCCTAAGGTCATTGCTGTTGTAAAGTCAGCTCCAGAGATACTCATCACAAGTCACAGAATAAACAGCAATGGAACTTGTCCTGCCTAAAGAAAAATGGAGGAACAGTGATTAATATGTTGTAATGGAACTTTTCATCCTTATCACTTCCAGACTGTGGAATGTTATTTCTGGCACGGAGATTCTTAGTCAAGTATGAAGAGTCATCGATTGGATAAAGTGCTTGATTTAGCCCATTTTTATTCTATTATAGAGTGACAGAGAGAGGTTTTAGACAGGAATAAAATCAATAGAGGAGAAAAAGTAGAACTTAGCAAGATAACTATAGCTTGAAATGAAAATTATATATTTGTAATATTGAATAAGGATTAATTTTTAAAAAGGGCTAGAAATGTATTGTCAGAAATCAAATAAGTGTGAACAATAATATTTTATTTTTTAAAAATGTTCTTTATCTTTATACTTCCCCCCTAAAAACTAAACTTTGCATTCTTTGACTCGAGGTATCATACAAGAGCTCCTCCATAGAAACAACAAAGCAGGAGGCAGCATCTCTGCTGCTCACCCTGCTCCCCTTCTCATTAGGAGATTTGGGTTCTGTGAGATCCAGGAGCCTGCACTGCTCTCCTTGCTTCCCAAACTATGGGACATGGTGCTCCACAAATGGAACACAGGGAGGAGATTGTCTTGACCACAGAACTGGTACAGAAGAGAAGTGAGGGATTAGATTCCCTTTATGGGTGCAGAATCACAGTAACTCCTGACAGGCTGACACCAGACTTTTGGTCATATATCTGAGGTTGAGAATTTTCTCCAAAGGTTATTAATTGTTATTTATTAACAACGGTCCAGGTTGAAATTATAAACTCCACATACCTGCATTCATCAGGCACTTTCAGTGCCTTTAAATGTTGGAAATGCACTTTTCAAGGAAATTAAATTAGGGCAGTGGCAGAGGAAATGCAAAATTAGCAGTTACAGCACTCCAAGACACTCTTCACTATCATTTATTAAACAAAAACTCTCTATGAAACATGTTCTTTCCTAAGTGCCACTAATCTACCAAGTTGACCAGCTGAACTCCTGTGCATAGCACATTACAGGGGTTTCTTGAGGCAGGATTACATGATGGAAATTATTTGGACCTTTCAGATCACTCAAGGAAGAACATTTCTTTCTGGCATGAACAGATTGGCAAGAATCAAACTAACGGGATATTCCTTACACTGAAATATGTGGGGGGAGGATATGATCTCACCTGGAGCATCAGAAAGCAATCTGGCTTCAGAGAAGAACAAGAACAGCAAAAGTAACATATTTCAATTACTGAAAACATCACAGCCTGTCTAAGTTGTCATGGTCCCTGTGGCAGGCAGAGTTCACTGCCTTTGGAAAAACCCTACTTTGCCTATGCAACTTCTCCCAGCTGAATCTGGGTAGCAAAACTGCACTGTGAGCTCTGCAGGTTTTTCTCCCAGTGCTCCCTAATGGGGGCTTTCTCTTCCCTGTCTTCCCCACCTTTGCACAGCCAATGGAGCCTGTAATGCTTTGGCACAGGACCAGCAAGGCAAACACTCTGCCAAACGTCAAGATCCTCAGCAAGAATAAACACAGGCTTATTCTTCCTTCAGTTCTGTGATCAAAACTTCCACAGGGAGACTGATAAGACAAGCGGACTGTTATTGTTAAATACTGCAAGTACACATGGGGTAGATTAATCTCCACTTTACTCCAGAGTAACTGATAGCTTGAGTCAAGTTGGAGAGATAGGGAAATGAGTTTCTTTCTTTGCTTAATATTACATTAAGTTTCTTGTTCACCAGAACAGGAATGTAGCTCAGAGGAGAAAAAACTACTTATTGGTAACTTAAGGAAGGGGATATATGACAAGTGGCAAAATCACAGGAAAGGGTGGAGAGCACAAATATCCCATCACCGGGGAGGAAGGTTTCCAGTGAATGCAAAGAAAATTGCTCCTTGAAGCACTGAGAACATTCCTTTTTCCTCCCTCCAGCTGTCTTCATTGACTGAATTTCCCCATATGCACAGACCTCTGTCCCGAGAGCTTTTCTCTGGGTGAAAAAGAAGAGCTCAAAGAAACCCTGCAGGTTTTCATACTCATAGGAGAGCCCAGTCCCAGCTCCTGGCATGACAAAGCCTTTGCCCTGGGATGCCATGGCTTTGTCTTTCTTAAACATTTCCTAGCTATTTCTGTCATCCTCCTCCCTACACTTCTCCTCCCACGCTCTCCCAGCACCTGCCCTCCATTTATCCTTTGCTGGAAGGCAGGGAGGCTTGAAGGGGTGACACTGTGCCCTGCCCAGCACAGGTAAACATCACCAGTCTTCCCTCAGAACACATAAGAGTCTGTACCATGGGCCCTTTTCATTGTGCACCAAGCCAGGGCCAAGGACAAACTCCTTTGTAAAATGGAGATCTGAGAGAGGGGGGAGAGGGTAAGTCAAGCACTTATTGAAGTCAATGAGCAGGATCAAACCCCTAATCTGGGTAAACAAAATACAGAAAATGACATTGATTGCAGATTGACTTTAACAATGAATAATTGTCCCTTAATGTGCACATAAATGTGATAAAAATCAAAGCAATATATTCAAAACAAAATAGAAGAGAAAATACAAAGGGATATTTTACAACTAGGCTCCATTACCATCTATCCTAATGAGATTAAGTAGTAATTGCTCTGTCAAGAAAAAATATAGTGGTCTCAGTGAATGAAAGATCATGATAGTCTCCTGCTGTATTATAGGCTCAGGTCTAGCTGGAGAGAAGTGGAGGGATTTTTCCAGCATTGCATGGCCAATTCTTTTTATTTCAATTTTTTTTTTTTTTTTTTTTTTTTTTTTTTTTTTTTTTGTATCAAAGGCCTTTCCCTGGAAATGCAATTCTTAAAAATAAAAGCATTCCTCTTTAGCCATACCTGTAAACCCTGCTGAAGCAAGCAGCAGGTTTTTCATTCTGTCACTTTAGTACAAAAGTATCTTGAAATCAGTACTGCTTTTAAGCAAGCTTTCCTGGTCTGTTTTCTGACTGAGGATGTGAGGCTTGCCTTGTCAGGGGATTTTAGGTATTGCACTCAATCACCTTAAAGTGCAAGTTTCAGCATCATCTAACATTAATGAATAGGTGAGAAATACAGTAGTTTGTTAAGGTTACTTGAACTTGCATTGCCTCTATGGTAACATAAGTTTGTTTAGGCTCATAGGCTACACAGAATCTTCAAGAACTAAACACCAATATCAGTGGAATTCAATGAAAATTAAGCTCTTTCAAGGTAATTTTTAATGTTTCTTCCTTAATTATTCTTTAGACCTATACACAGAATACGAGGTGAACAAAGGACAACAGCTGAATTTACACATTTTCAACAGAAAGAGAATGCTGGATTGCTTTGGCATAACATTAAACTGCCCTAAGATAAAAATAACAATTAAGAATTAAGTAGCAGGTAGAAGAATTTCACATTTCCTTCTTGTCCTCTTTGTTACTGAAATCCTCTAGATGGGTGACAGAGGAGGTACCACTGACACCAAAGAAGGCTTCAAGCATCAGCACTGTGTTATCTAAAAGTCTCTCATACTTTTTCTATGCAGCCTCCCACGGGCAGCTTACACAGCTCTGGCTCTTTCTCTCCTTCTCTCTTCCTTCTGCAGTTCCAGCTCACTCCTTTCTGTCCCTAGCACGGCCACCTAACCCTGTCACACAACCTGCTGTCCCTTCCTCCTCACAGCACAGCCAGCAGACTCCAACTGACCCCCTACCAACTAACTCACTCTTTATCATACCCATAGCTGTGAGGGCAAGGCTGTTCCACTCTTTGGTAACTAACACAGCTCAAATATATTGGGGCAAGATTGCCTCCAACACTATCTTTATGTGTCCTCTCACACATGGGTAAGAAAATAAACTCTGGCTTTCTGAGAAACATCCCAGTAGAATAACCCATATCATTGAAGGCTTGGTGTTACTCACATCACTAAAGAACATGTAATTTGACTATAATGGAATGGTCTCTCTGGACAATGGTGATAGACAGCAGTTGTAAAGCTCACCTTAAGCCATGAGCTCCCAGCCCACTTATTTGAATCCTGCATGCTGATGCAGTGTCATGCAATGTAGATGGAATACCTCTCTACAGGTAGCTGGTTTCAGGAAGAGAAGTTTGGAACAGAAAGGCCTGAGGAAAACAAAGAGAGTTAGCCTGGTGCAAAAGATGAAAATGACATTTAGGCTTGGTAGTCCTTGTTTAAGGAATCAAAGTAAGTGAGCTTCACTGATAAAATAAAATAAGAAAGGAACAAACACTGCTTCTTTTGTTCTATTAACTCAGCTGGCACTGATGAACTCACCCCTCTCCCATTTTCCTGCTGGCTGCCTCTAAACAACTGTACTTGGCAAATTACATCAGCAAGTCCAATCTCATGCCTTGTGCATGAGGCTCCATCACTTGATCCAGTACAGCTGCTGCAGGTTTTGCTCCCATCTGCTCCCTGCTAAGGTCTGTAAGACACCAGGCTCTCCACTGGCACAGCAGTGAGTGCCAGGCACTGCGCCGTGGTGAGACCCAGCCCCAGCGCATCTGGACTATGAAATGCCATATCCAGGAAAACCTGCCTCCAAATTCCCCCCTCCTCACTGTGTGACCATGTCTGCTCTGCTGGGGGAACCCGCCTGGGGAGTGTCACCTCTAGGAAAAGTAAGCATTGATTGTCCTGTGGGGGGATGTGCCTTTCTGTACCAACACCCCTTTCAGGAGGTGCTGCATGAGCTGTCCTCACTCTCATATCTTTAAAAGGCCAGACTCACAAACTGCTGAAGTCACTCTCCACAGACCATTCCGGAACAGTAACAGGCAAGCTAAATACTCAGATTATAACAGTGTTCTAAAAGCAGTTGAAAACATCACAAATTAAAACATCTTTTTACCTATTTTTTTTTAAAGCAGTCAAAGTACCATAGACAGACTAAAGAGCCAACACACCTCCAGTCAGCTGTATGGCACCACACAGGTGAAATATAGCTCCCTGCCACAGCTGAACCAAACAAGAACTGCAAAACTAGAAGTAAAAACCAAACAAAAACACCCTAAAGATTCAGGGTAATGACAATAACTGTAACAAAATAGTACATGTTTTGGTTATCCTAAATATTCGTAGTTGCTCAAAACACTTTTCCCTAAGACATTTACATGGGTTTCTATTTTTATACACTGCTAATTGAAGTTTATAATTTACATATTACAGTGCAGTAGAATCCAATTATAGCAAATCTACAGAGAGGCTGTATTTATTTCAGGAGGAAGATACTGAGGAACCATGTCAACACGTAGCAACATAATGACTTGCTCACTTTCTGGCTTTCATACAAAACATTGTAATGATTAGGTTTCAGACACTGCACGAGGATACTTAAGGATGAGCTATAAAACCATTCCACATCTGTGCTTGTTTTATTAGCAGAACCATTTCTGGGAAAAACAGGAAAGCAAATGCTGCTCCTGCTGCTAATTCTGGATAACTCTTTTATGTCACTAACCTCATTACCAAACACTACTACTCATAATCCTTTCTCCATCTCCTCCTTTCTCTGTGAAGTATAAATTTCTTGTCATTTCCCCCATCAGAGCTGAAACATGATTATAACTAATGTTAATTGCAAAGGTTTTACATTCCACGTAAACTCAGCTACAGAGATGGTTTGTCCATGGTAGAGAATAAATAATAAGAGAAGAAATGGAAAATTCATATTGATCCTAAGACTGGCCAGGTTGGAAGAATAATTTTTTTTTTTACAGATAATCACTCAGATTATTGCTAAAATGATCACAAGTTACAAGCACCTTGATCTGAGAGGGGCTGCTCACATGAAATTGCTGCTCAAGGCAAGGGGTATTACTGGTGCTCATCAAATCTCAGACTCCAAAGTTCTGTTTCTCAGTGGATCAGCAACTGCAAGTCACCCTGCATCCACAATTTTATGCAGGTAAATTCAACAGGATGATTAAGCCTCCTCTGAATTTAGATATAATAGATTTAGATAATCTATTTTCTGATAGACTTTGCATGATCTGAGATTACCAAAGCTGCTGAGGAAACATGGGAACCTAACACCCCTATTCCTTTTGAAAACTTCAGGCTAATGACCCGAATATTTCCAGTCTTTCCTTCCCTGTGAACCTGCTGTCTTTGGGAAAATATTGTCAAGTGCTACTCTTATATTTTTTATATTTCTCTCATCTCTCCTCCACTGAATTTAAAAAAAAAAAAAAAAAAAAAAAAAAAAAAAAAAAAAAGCTGGTATGATTGTTCATGAGTCATTCTTCAGTCACTGTAACAAGCTTGTGCTTGATTAATTAATACCATCAGTGGAGGGCAATCAGGGAGGCAGGCTACTCCCATTTGCCTATTGGAAAACCGCGGCTCAGCGCGGCTGGTACAAAACCAGCCTGAACAATGACACTTTGAAGTCGATAACTCTCTGTGCTTTCTTCCAGAGTAGCAAAATTAATCACGTTACCCCTAAAAGCTCTGCTGTATCTTTATAGTCTCAGAAAACATTCAGCATTATGAGAAAACCAAGTGCTGTTTCTGTGCTGTCTCTGCCAGCAGGTTCCCTTTCAGTGCCTTGAGAAAATGACGGTCCTGTCACAAAGAAGGGAAGGGAGCATCTGTGGCAGGATTTGCCAGCATCCTGCACAGCTGCATGCACTCCAACTTCATGTACTTTCCCCATTAAAATTGTGCATAACTGAAAGTGATGCAAATAACAATAAAGCTTGCATTCAGGGAGGCTGTAACATCTTTGCAGACAGATATATTTTTCTCCCAGAGACTGATGAGAAAGGACTATAAAATACAAACCTGCTCCATTCCTATTACTAAAAAAATCAAAACTAATGCTGCCAGCTAACCATTAACTGAAAAATAATGAGGGGTAATGAAATAGCGAGAGTCCAGATCTTTCAGTGCTCAGACAGGTCTCTTAAGGGAACTGAAAATGAATTAGCCTGAGTATGACAGCAGAAAAAAAGGCACCCAAGACACTGGAAGGTGGGGACGAGCTGTCAGAGGAGTAAAGAACAGATTGACAGACAGCCTTATATGAAAAAGAGTAATTTAGGGGTTAGAGAATAACTCAGAAAAATGTTATAATAGTTAGAAATTGTAATGGAAAAGTAGTGCTAAGCAGACTCTTATTCCAGCATTAGGACTGTTCAATGGCCCTGAATAGTCATATCATCATGAAGAAGGTCAGAACAGGAAATTTTAATGGTCCCCTCTGGCTTCAAACCTATGACTGTATTGAAAGCATCCAGCCTATGCTGCTGCAATTCTGTGTTCCCACATAACTCAGTCAGGACTTTTCCTTTTCTCTTTTTGATAAAGCTCATCCTCTAGAGCAGTGAATTCCCCACTCCACCCATTTGCTTGTACACAGGTAACAGGATGGTCCTGACAGCTGGGCTTGGGAAAGGTCCAGCAAAGACTGTAGAAAGTGGTTCTGTGATCTGTGGGTTGTATACACTTAACCTCAAGACCTTCTGACAGTCCTGCCTTGGGCAGGGGACTGGACTGGATTAGTTCCAGCAGTCCCTTTCACCTGCATTTTTCTAAATATTTCAATAAACACTTCAGCACAGGAGCAGGTAAATGTAGTAATTTTTTCTTTCACCTGCAAGTGATATCTCTCTCTGCATTTTAGTTCTGCATTTATTCAAAACTGACCCAGCCTGAACATGGATGAAGATCTGCAGGCAGACACAACATGCCAGTCCTTTGAAAGGTGCCCCTTCCATTTGCCACATTCAGAGCAGTCTAAGGAATTATGACCTTGCAAAATGTATCTATAGTGCCTTTGTTATTTTAAAAAAGCATAATCAGAGGAGAGGTGGTATCACTGCCATCTGTAGTTTACACAGCAGCTGAGCAGTCAGAGGACTTGCAGGACTCAAGGATCTCATGTCTCATGGGAGAGCAGTGATTGACACACTCAGAAAGCTTCATTCCCTCCCACAGACTGTGGCACTGCACAGGAGGAGATGCTGCAGTTCCTGGTGTTAGAGGACAGTCAGGATGGGGAAAGGTGCTGTTAATCAGGGCCCTCAGGGGTAAATTCACACCTTTTGAGGCTCCAACCTGATGGTCGGCCCATCAGGAGCTGGGGCCAGGACACATGGAAAAACAGCCCTGGTTCTGGCTGCACACAAGGACATTAATAAATCTGTGTCACAGAGGTCTGTCATTTCTAAGATATTTGGCTCTGACCAAGAGAGTAAGAATTCAAAAACCAGGAATCTATGAGTCTAAATCTATCTCACATTGAAACACCAGGCAGCAGCAGGAACTCTGATCAGAGTAGGCTGTTTTGGGTGGAGGGGCATGGAAGGAGGTCTGCACATTCAAATTAACAGGCCCTTACTGGGACAGAGTAGCTGTTTGAGAGCAGGCTGCGGCTCTGGAAGGATCAGCTCAACACCTAAAATAAATAAATAAATAAATAAATAAATAAATAAATATAAAAAATTGTATACCAAACAATGCAGAGTATGCAAATTTCTTGCATACTTCTTGCCCCAAGAAGACTAAGAAAGGCAGGTCCTTCAGTTTGACTTCTTGTACTTTTGATTACAGACAAAGTTTACAGGGATGTCTTTGCTTAATAATATATCTGTCTGATATGATATATCATTACTGATTGTTTAGTGCCTACAAAGCTCTGCATTTCAATGATGTGCACAGTATGTACCCACACAATGCCTTACAGTCAGCTTGATTAAGAAAAGATACAGATGCACAGAGCTACTCCTTGTTTATGTTACATTTCTCAGTCCAAGCCTATCTGCAGCAGAGTTCCTTGGGAACAGCTGGGATCATTAACCAAAGCTCATAAACCCTCTTGCAGCATAGAGAGAGCAAAAAAGAAAACTGAGTAGGTGTAACCTTCTTTCAGAATTACTGCCCCATGTTAGGGCTATTTCAGGGACTCCTCTACCCACAGCAGTTTCATGCTTGTTAGAAAGGTCACAACAATAAGCTCAGCACCTTTTATTCAGATTCATAGGTCAAGATGTCTCAGCTAATTGAGAGCTTGCCTGGATAATCTGCTCAAGTACTTCATTATGATTTTTTGTAAAGCTATCAGATGTTGCTGCTGAAGAAGATTATTGCATGAAAAAAACTGAAATAAACCCCTAAGTATTCTGTTTAAGCACTTAGACACATGCAGGAGATTGTTATTTCCAATACTTCTTGGAATGAGCTGAGCCTGCCATATCCTCTGCTCAGAAGGTTCCAGCTAAGAGCTGGTGGATATCCCAACCTTGGCAAGCACAGTCTTTCCAAGGTCCAAATGTACAAGTGGAGAGAGTTCTCATGTCTGCCACATGTTCCAGTAAACCAGCAGGGTGATTTCAGTCTTTGGTCCCTTCTCAGCTGGAAACCCCAAGGATTTTTACAGCAGGAAAAAGAGCAGGGGGGCAGGACACACAATTTGTCCTGTCCACACTGTACTTGTAAGAAAGGCGCAGAAGGAAGGTGCAAGCATTGCAGTGATCCACATGTGGTGCTCTGGGAACCAGCATGGTTTCTAGAAACCATTGGTTGCCACTTCTGCAATGCACTCAGTGCCCTCTCTACAAGAGGGTAATAATTTCTGGAGCTGACATTGCTGGGTTTCATGGTGTGTGAAAAGAAAAAAAGGTGGGGGGAAGAATGGAAGATTAGCATGAAAAGCTTTAGTCTACTCCTGGTTTGAAGAAAAGGTGGAAATTTCAATGATATATTGCATTTTCAACCCCTAAAATTAAGGCCTGTGATTTTACCCAACAGCATCTGAAAGAGAGCAATATCTCCAGGTGTCCAAAGTTCCTCTGAAGAAAGAATCTGGAATATGAGCCAATTCCTGCAGATAAAATGGACCCTGAAGTGCTCTCTGCAGGGACTTTCTGCACACAGGTACAGAACATGCATCCCAGTGATTACATCCCTTCCTCCCTGCTCCCCTATTTTTGGAGCACAGCCATGCCTTGCCCTTTCCAAGAGAATGTGCAGGATGCCAGTACAGCCTCAGAAAAGCATTTCAGCTGCAATGCTAGAGTCAAAATCTACTGCCAAAAGGAGGAAAAAATATTAGAAAGCGGGATTATTCAAAGTTATTAATTTTGTCTCATGAGTACAATTACTAATTAATCATGGGGGAGAAGACTGAAAGAAAATCAATCATTATCAGCCTGCAATGTGTGGGTAGTTCCCACCCTCATAAGCAGAGTGCAATGCCACTACCTGCTCTGGCATTGGGGCAGCTGTTACTCAGTTTGAGGTTAAAAGATGTCAGCATCTGTACTGGCATAAGGAGCTTTCCTGCTCATCCTTCCCCAGCCATTCCCAAATATTCCCCAGCTGCCATACCACTGGTTTTGGAGCTCTTTTGATGTGATTTTTAATCCAGATCGTTTCCCTAATCTGATTTACCAGGCAGCACTGCAAAGAATTGCATCAGTACAACCAAGGGGGAAAAATAAGGCAGCAATTAAATTGTTATTTGTGTAGGGAGAAAAACTGAACAGAAACTTACCAGAGAACAACCTTTGGTTTATATGAGGGAATTTCTGCCCAAGGGTTTTATTAAATGTTTATGTCAAAAGTTTGGGATTAATACTAAAGAAGTTTCATTTTAACAATTGCAAGTCATTACATTTGTAATGATTGCTGAGAAGCACATCCAGTATGTCCAGTATCCCCATGGCAAAAGTATTTTGAAGTCAGGGACTAGTTCTGAGACTTGTTTTCCCCTTTAAAAAGATATTTATTAGAAGAAAAAGGATTATAAACAGTGCAGCACAAATCTTTAGTGCAGGAAAGAATCAATGCAGAATCTCAGATAAAGCCTGCAAATTGCAGTCATGTGCATCCCAGCCAAGTCCCACTTTGTTTTTACACCACAGCCTTATCGACTAAAGTAGGATTTCTCCTGTGAGAAAAAGGGATTCCAGATTTTTGTGTGGAATATCTATAATTAAGTTACTAGCAGTTTATATATAATTACAATTTTATTGTCTTTGGAAGTGTTATCATTACATTTATCCCTGATGGACTCTTACAAATCCCAATTTTCAACAACCTCAGGCCCTTTTGGTGCTCTCATTGATTTTTAACGAGGGCAGGAGTGGCTTCATGTACAATTAGAGCTAACGATGTATGGGGCTGTTCTAGAAGCAGGAGATGCATTTTTGTTCCTGGGCCAAACTCAGCAGGGAGAACCTGACACACACAGACAGAAAACTCTTTTCTTAATGATATCAGGTACTGCAAATAATAAAAACTCAGGCAAACAACACAGAGGAAATGCTGGCCTTCAGGTGAAGGTACTGTGAAATGAGTGGACATCACATCTATGGACAGAATTAGCTTTTTACAGAGCCACAATATTGAAATCATAGTATGATTTTAACTTGAAAGGACTAGTTCTAAAAATTAATAATGTATCTATAAATATGATTAATTTTTAAAATATTTAAGAGCAAAAACCTTTTCATACAATATTAATGTTTAAAAGTCTCCTGTGGTTATTTCCAGTAAATAAAAATATCCAAAAAAAATCTCCAGCTGAAACAAATTCTGAAATATAATTAATAAATATACATTCATGATGCCTTATCTTCTATCTTACTATAAGAAGAGGGGAAATGTTAATAAAGCAAACTCTGGTCCATGGATAGAAATACAGTATTGCTAAAATAGTCCTTATTACTCTGTCAAAACTACTTGTGGCTCTGTGCTGATTCCTGTTCTCTCTGTTAAATGGACAAAAGCATGAGTATTGTCAGAATTTATTTCTAAATAAAGATGAGCTTTATCTTGCTAGCGATGCAGGATGTTCAGCAAACCACAGTTCAGACAAGAATTCAAACCATTTTGGTTTTATTGCCTATCTTCCCCTCTTCAGTTAGCTTAGACTGACAGAATATTTCCCAAGACAGCTCTGGAATTGCAGGTGATATTTAGTTAAATCTACTCCTCAGAGCTGGCAGCTGCTTCCACCGATGGGTGAAAGTGTTAATGTGCAATTTAACCTTAGCCTGCAAAGCAAGGTGCTTGCATTGCATGAGTTCTGGAACAATGTCTGGGGACAGTCAGACTGATTGACTTTTTTTACCAAAGTTCTTTTTTACCAAAGTGCCAGAGAATCCAAACTGGTCTCTCCCTGAGGCCTGACTGAGGAACCAAAAGTTTGACAGCATCAGCACCCCCAAATCAACTGCTGCAGGATGTGGTCCCAGGTAGGTTTGTACAGCACACCTCAGACTGTGTTATTTCTCAAATGTCTCTGTTTCCTGTGAGTGAAGCCTACAATCCTTTGTCATTAGCATGAAAGGGTTCTTTTTTTTGTGTGCATTTGCAGTGTTTAATTAACTTTCTTCAATGTACTTGCCATTCCTCATGCTGAGATATATGGGAGGTAAATCAGTACAAGATGGCAGTTCTTTGTCTCTCCTGGAAAGGCAAATTGCTTCCCTCAATTGCTGGTTTTCTTCCTTGTTGGACCAATATACACAACCCAGAATTAACTTACTGCAGATGTAAACACCACTGTGCATCCCTGGTGGGTTCTTTGCCCCAAGTGCCAAGATTTTGGGGTTTGTCACCACCCAGGTATGGAAGCAGAAGCCATTGTCTCTCACCATCTAATCAAGATAATAATTACAGGCAGTGGATCTGGAGCTAGGAAGAGGAAAAAGGCTTTTCAATCACTGCCTCTGCATTTCAATCGAAGCCCCATGCTGTACAACACTGGAGAACAAGGTGTAAATCAGCTTAAGAACATAGTTCTGCATTCAATGCGTTGTGGTTTACAGCTCCCAAATGACCTTCATCTATCTTCCTTAGCTGTAGAGGTGTATAATTGAACTAAAGAGAGGCTTGAATAATGAGGTTGAGAGTGGCAGCTCCGCTGCTGTTGCTTAATAGTGTACCAGCCTTGCACTTCGTTTTCTGATATGTAACAAAATACTGTAGTGGGTCCAATTCTTCAGGGTGACACTTGGTGATAGTCCCTTTTTTAAAATAGAAAAGAGCAGGGGTTTTGCAGGGAAAAAAACTCCTATAAATCTTTGCCTGGAACGAGGCTCCCAAAAATACAATTATATGAACCATTTTCTATTCAATATCTGCCCACAAAAGCTCAGAGAGACAAATAGCAATTATCTGCTCTTCTTTCAGTCATTTCATCTTTCTTGTGAAAGATTCCCTGCTCAGCTCAGAGGAGTACAGTATGGCACCCTGCAAGATTCCTCTGCCAGGACCTTGCCAGAATGAGCAGAGGTGAAGTCTCAGAGAGCAGCCTTTCAGGCAACAGAACCCTGTGTTCAGATCATACTTTTCCTGTATTTATGTGTGCTGGACTCATCCTTTCTCTCTGTGGTGAGATTAACATTAGAGAGCTGCAGCCTTTTCAGCCCTCCAGCCACTCCTCAGCACCAGTTCATCACTGACAAGGGTGCTGGAATAAAGGTCTGGCAGTCCAACAGCTCAGGATCAATGCAAGACTTCTCCCCAGCCAAGTGGCTGTTAAAAACAAATGTTCCTCTCGTGGCATTTGCCTTGATTTCATGGACACTAAAAGACTCACTCGTGCATTTACAGCACCAATTAAGCAGTCACTGCTAACTGCCTCCCTGTGCACCAGCAGCAGCTCCAAGCCAGAGCAGAATCTGAGGAGCCAGAGGACTCTGGTTCAGGGCTCCCAGGCCACACAGGCACAGCCCCAGAAGCTCTCAGGTCCTCCATGGATCCACCCAGTGGGAGCAGAGGTGCCAACTCCTGAGCCAGTGAGGGAAGCTGGAGGGCAGGAGGAACCTGTGATGCAGCAGTTCACTTCTAGAGAGGCATGTCCCTGGATGAGGAAGGGAGGGACAACCTGCTTTGCTCACACTTCCAGCTTGTGGGGTGCAACACTACTGTTCATTCCCCAGATCACCTCTGCAAAAGCCCAGGAAGGACAGTGGCAGTGTTCCCTCCAAAATCTGCATCCAACCACCATCCATCCATCTTGCACACACAAGAAAAGAAAAGACAAATCGTTCATCATACTGCCTTCAGGATTTTCACTTACTAATTATTTTACTCTATTCCCCCCCCACTTTTGTCTTTGTCTGCTTGACAGGCCAGGTTTATTCAGAGTTTTTGGACTGGCATATTTCTTTTGCAGTGCTCACGTAGAGCATGTGAGAGAAGTGCTGCCTTCAACAGCCCCGTAGCTGAGCTCTCAGGCAATGTGATTTCTCACACTTTCATCAGAAGGGCAGTGCAGGTGACAGTAGTGAAGAGTATCCTGGAAAACAACAAGACTGAGTCCTGTTGCCCAGAAAAATGTCAGGAGATAAAACTCATTATGGGTTTATTAATGCAGCAACATTTCCTAGAGTGAGAGGCATGCACACTTGAGATACAGAGTGTCACAAGGAAAATAAACCATCATCCATCTGGATATTTCACAGGAAAATCTGCCATGTAAAATTGCAAAAATATAAAATAGATTTCATATATAAATGACACAGTCTGGCTTTGTACAAGTCACTATTGATTGCTAAAATACACATCTCTGACAGGAAGAAGGAGTTTGGCTTATCAAATTTATGTTTTTCTTGGCTCTAGTATTTCCAGTTGCCATTCTATCCTGTGCTAAAGACCTCCAAAAATATTAAATGGTCACCACACCCACATAATTTTATTGTTCTTCATAGAAGTAAGCTCAAGCTGGCTTCACTTGACTCTCCTGTTAATTTTTTTTAAAGTAAAAATAGTGGTACCAAAGGCTGCAGGTATATGAAATTGTACTGTATGAAGTTGTAAGTGAAGTGTAGTAATATATAAATGCTTGGGAGATTAAGTAATAGTGAACTAAAGCCCTTAAGAGCAGTCTGATATAAGTACTCACTTAAGAGAGGAGGGTTCCTTACTTTTTAATGGATTTTTGTTTGCAAGCAAAGGGTGTCCAGTCTACTCCTCAGCCTGATAACAAACACAGTTCTGAGCAAACTTCCCTCTTCCCAAGGCCTGACTGATATAACAGGTTTGCAAGGCTGATTTTTTCCCCTTCAGAAAGGACAGTATCCCTGTGTCAAAGTTTACATGCATTTAAGAGAGATGAGGAAATACAGACTGGCAAGAGTTACAGCTGCCCCTTCCCTGGAAGGCACATTGAGCAATGCAGCAAATGCTGGTATCTCATTTGTGTCATGGGATGTGGCTTTGCCACAAATCTGAAAAATCTCATTAGAGAGAAAGTAATAAAGGTGGTAACACTGTCCTTTGGGACTCCTGGCCTTTAAATAAGTACAAGAAACCTGTCTAGAAAGAATAAGGCAGGAAGCATTTGTGACTTTTTCAATTTCACACCTCCAGTACCTGCCTACATTGGTTAAACTCAGCACTGTGCTCAGAGCCTGATGCACTCCTTGCCTTTACTCTGATCCCCGACTCCTTTATAGGAAAGCACTGCTGGATATTATTTTCCAACATAATAACCCTGACAGACCAGTACATTTACCCAGGAATAATAGAGAAACTGTTACTTTTCTGTCTGATGGCTAATGTTACTGTAAAGAAGTGCAAAAGTAAACTTTACTTCTCTTTAGATTCCTGCTTTAGATTGACTGCTCTCAGCTCTTCCCATGGGAATTTGCCACAACACCCTTGGCTTCAGCTCAGGAGAGTTACTTTGGGTTGAGACCAGTTTATCTGAAGCACAGGCTATGCCTGTGGGCTGCTTCCCATCAGCCTACAGCCTGTGGAGGACTCTGAGACTGAACAGAATGAGACCTCACATCCCTTCCTTCAGCAGCACCACCACCAGTGACAGTGGCACCAGGATCAGACACATAAATTTTCAGGGCTGCTGGTAAGTTTAGGCCCACAGGGGATGAAACACATTTGGTTTTGTGGGACTGTGCCTTCTACTCAAAAATAGGAGATAAAGACTTTGGTATCCCTCTCTCCCTAATGCAGCAGGGCTTCAGCCATTTCCAGAATCCCAAGCTGTGTAGATACTGAAGTTACCCCTAAATATGATGATACCAAGAAGGTTTATGCTCTCTGAGATGACTAAATTACTACCACTGCTTGATTATACATTAGGTTTTTGGACAGACTCTTAATTGTCCCAATTTACTACAGTTCCCATGGACTCTGGAGAAAACAGACGTTACAGAAGATATAATTCTTCCCTTTTCTGGTAGAGACAGAAGGATATCATGCATGGACAACCTGAGCGAAGAAACAGAAAAACACCTTGAACTGCCAGAATCAAGGCAGGTATTTTATTGATCTGACTTTGGTCCTGGGGAAGTTGGTGCAGCTGGAGCAGGCTCAGAGGATGTGCTGTATCCAGGGCATTGGGGTTTCTGTTTGCAGCCTGGCAATAACAATCTTTAGCCTTGATTATCAATACAGCACTCAGTGCCTCAACTGTACAGGTCACTGTAGTAGGTAATACAGCAGGAAAGGGGCTTGAATTCTAGCAGGGAACACCCACTGTCTGCATAAAGCGATTTTGCAGCTGTTGCAAACCACACAGACCTGTGAAATCTCAATCAGCAGCCTCGCTCTGGCTGGGAGATAGCTCAGTCACTGTCACAGACACACATCTTGTTTAGTTTCACCTCACTTGAAGATTTTTCATTGTAAAAGTGGCTTCCAGAGACTTGAGAAAGCTTTCTGTACACACACATGCTTCTTGCTTGTGTGAGGACTTACAAATAAAGACACACAGAAGAAGCTTCATCTATTTTGTCTGCAGTCAGAAACAGCAGGCACCCCGAGCACACAGCTCTGTCAAACCTTACCCTGCTCTGCTCTCAGCTCACATAAGGGCTAGATTCTCCTGAATGACTGAGCTGCTTTTGCTCAGACACAGCCTGACTGCAGCACACCAGCAACTCCCGCCTGCTCCAGGCAAGGCCTGCCAAGGAGATGATGCCCAGTGAAGTCTGTCACTACAGCCTCCCCTCTCCCAGTTTCCTACTAAAAATCCCACACCTACACTTCACCTCTGCCTTCACTCAGTATTAGAGTATCTGAGACACAGAAGAGAATATCACTCTGCTGGACATCTCCCCCTCAGCTGGAAGAATCAACCAGGATCCAAAGCCAAAGCTTTCTACCCACTGGTGAGCAGAGGTGTCCTCTCCCAGGGCTGCAGCCAGGAACCAAGGACTCACTGTGCACACACAAACTCCCCTCCTTTTGAGGGTGGTATCTCACTCTGAGAAGTGCACTTCAAATTTCAGTTTTAATCTACAGTCAGGTAGATTAAAACTTTATTATAAGCAGCCAATACTTTAGTCAAAACCATCAAAATACAGTCTCCGTTTCCTGTGGAAAATCTTGTGATTTACTGCAAGTGCTTATTAACTACAATGGATAATGTGATCTAATCATCTGAAATAACTGAAAACCCCTCTCCCCTGCTAGGTCATCCACGAAAAGAGGCACCAGCATTTGGCAAACTGATCAAGCTTTGCCAAATGCTGAATGCAGGCAACTCATCAGGCGATCTGTTTGTTTTTGTGGGATGAAGACTGACTTGAGTAAGGAAGAAAACACAGAATTGTTATATCTTTTCCTAGGAATGCTTTGAAAATAAGTGCCTTTTGGTGCCTTTTGGGCCTTTCCAAAGGCAAACAAGCTGCTCCTGAAAGGAAGTACCATAAGTGCTCTCTGACAAGAATGTTTCAGCTGACTGCAAAGGCAGCACAAACTCCACTAAAGGCAAAGGATGCAGAGCTCTGCCATCACCTCTTCACAGCTGTCCCAGAAACACTGAGAACCTGGAGGCCAGAGAGGTGCAGTCCCCCTCACTGGGCTCAAAACCTGCCACGGGTTCCTGTGCAGAGTAATGTGCACACAGGCAGCATCTGAATAGCCCAGGCTGGTGGAAGTGTAGGGAAAAGGCAGATGATTAACTGACACTGTTAAAATCATACTCCCTTATAACAGTAGATCTGGCACATCTGGGTAAATTGTTGTCTGGAGACTTGCTGTAAAATTAGTTATTGGGAGATTACAAAAGCAAGCTATAAAAATAAAAGCAGCTAGAATAGTGCTACATTAGGAAAGTCTGACTACCAAATCAGGTCCTGAATTGCTGCTAAGTTCAGAAACCAATAAAATCTCTATAGTTTTACTTAAAATCCTTAGTCTGTTAAAAAAAACCCCTTCTATTTCTAGGAATAGAAAGGTCCTATGTGCAAACTACTCAGTTTCTAAACTTTCAAATAATGCTTGATTACCTAATCACCTTCCCATCTCCACAACCTGCTTTCAACTCAGAACCAAGTCCATGTGAGCCTCTTGGGAAGCACCACCATGTAAGTTAAAGCTGCTCTCAGCACTTGGCAGTCTCTTAAGCTGTGCACTATAATTATAGATGAGGGGAAAAATGACTTTGCATAATGTAGGTGAGAGAGCCACATAGCTCTGTACTTCATTCTAATTATAGAAAAATTAGAGATCTGCAGAATTTAAGTGTGGACTTCAGAGTCCTAATTGTGTTACTTGGCTATTAAGCTGGACTAACCCTGTGCTAAATTGGCCATCTTAGACCCTGGTTTTAGCCACCCTCCCTCTTTTCTCTTTCTGTAATTTGAAGACCTCAGCTATAACAGTGGAGAATCCACATAATGCTAAATATAATTTCTAAAAAGAGAAAGAACTGACAAGATATTTAAATAATTATTGAGGCCATTTCTTCATTACATCTTTAAGAGACACTGATCAATGTACTATTTTTGAATGTACACTTACAGTTCCATGGCGAAGACTTACAGAGCCCCCATAACCACATTAAAATCACCAAAATATCCATATTCTTTAAATATTTTATTTTCTTTAATGCAGTTTTTGTGCAATCAGTAAATCAGTTAAGCCCAGCAATGCACTAACAGGCCCTGCTGATCATATTTTTCTCATGACCAGTTTTAGGAAAGAAGGCTCTCAGGAACCAGTGGTGACCTGTCTGAGCTTAGTGTAAATCAAAAGCAAGTCTACCAGAATTGTTGGTCTCAATGTTTAATTTATACATAGGTATAAATTAGAAGAGTAAAGGTCAAAGATTAAGAAAAGGTGAAAGTTACCAATTAACTCTCAGTGAGTGATTATTTGTTTTACAGTAGTTCCTGAGAGGCTGAGGGAGACAGAGCATTCCTTGTGATAAAAATCACACATTAAGAAAATCACTCATCTGGAGAGCTAAAATGAATTCACCACCATCCAGACCATCCTGTCTGCACTTCCAGAAAATTAAAACTGCGGGAGTTGCATACTTTGTTTATATTTTCTGAATATTTTTCTCTATTTTGAAAAAAAAATAGAGGCAGTTGCCATGCCAGCTGCAGCAAGTCTGTGCTCCAGCACACCCAAGCTCCCAGCAGTGAGCAGGCTAGTGCAGACCCCAAAACAAAGCCATTTTGTCACAGTTATTTAAGAGCTTTCCAGCTCACCTGGTGTTCACCCTGCCATAGAGGCAGCTGCTATGACACAGTGGAAATGTGTTTGCATCAGTGCTTTTTCTAAGAAATGGTTAAGAGTCATAGAGCAATGTCTTATTGTTATGAAAAACAATATATGTAATATTAGCATTATTGTGGGAAGCTAAAGAGGGATGCTCCTGGCACAGACTGAACACAGCCTTTGCAGGCTGTTACCCAGATTTGTGATTCTTACCCATGCCCCTGGTTAGACATCAGCAATGTCTCTGAGGCAGTGTGCAGTGTACAATATCAGGATTGGAAGTAACTGATCTGAACTGATTGTTCTCTGGAGACTGAGCAAACAACTCCACAGACTGGGCTTTCAATACCAATGATAAAAAGTGCAAACATTTTATTCAGCAGACAAGTGTGTGAAGAGGCTGCCACATACATTTGTCAATTGTTAAAATTTCTCACTTAACAGTTCTGCCTCTCTCAGGTTAATATTTTTCCAGAGCAGAGACTGAAAGAATTTAATGATCACAGCATCCTTCAGATCTTCCGAACAAACCAAAATTCTTGCCAGGTAATTGGCATCAGCCCCTGTTTACCAAATGCTCTTCAGCCTATAACCAATAAATGATTAACAAGGAACTTCTCAAGTCACTTTCCAGATGTTGTTTATTGAGACATCCTTGCACTGCAATGACAAATGGGGCAGAAATAAGCAGTGCACAGCTTGGCAAGATCCTGCCACTCAGCAGAATATCCCCAAGGCTGAATAATTTGGGTGAACACCACTGTACAAAGGTTAAAGCCACTTTCCTCTGTAGAAACAGGGATGTCCCAGCTGGTACTCGCTAGGTTTGAAGAACCAAACACTGGTATTTTCTCAAAACAGGTAGGAACAACAAGCTTTTATCACAAGAGCAAAGGGTAACACTTCAGGGTAATACTGTTTGATGTGCCTAATGCTTTATTCTCTTTTTGCTGAAGAGGAAATCTTAAGACAGCCACAAAATTTGCTAGAATGAGCTGTGAAAATTTACACATTTGCAGGGGAGAGGGAGGATCTATTTCCATTCTTTTGCACCTCATTACCCTCCCAAAAACAATAGTGTTGCTGTTACGATAATTCCAATGCAAAGCCGTTTATTTGGGATAAAGCTGCACACACACTGCACTGACCTAAGGAAGCTCTGCACTGCCAGGATTTGGAGGGACCCAAGTGGCCACTAAACCCAGCAATACTTGCTACAGTTAAAATGTCGAAAGTCATGGCAAGGGCTTTACTGGATTAGCATGTATACAGGTGGAGTGCATGTCTGTAAGTATTCCATATAAACGCAGGGTGACAGAGTTCCACTCTCAGAACTACTGTGATGAAAATCTTGAAATCCATAAACAATTTTTTTTTTCCCAGACTATCAAATAGGATGGGATAAAAAAAAAAATTGACTCCATATGTATACACAAAATAAATTCCAGACCTGGAATAATAAAACTTTAATTCAAAGTGTTCTTGGAGAACATATATATATATATATATATATTTTTTATTATTATTATTATTATTATTATTTATTTTTATTTTATTTTATTTTATTTTTTTTTTCAGTGACCAGATTTGCAGGTAGCATTGTGGTAAGATAAAATGTTGAAATCCACTAACTGGTTTGCAAAATTGGAGTTTCAGAAGCCTGAAATTCTCCAGAAATTTCCATATTTTCAGTGCCTTATATTAAAATCTATAATGATTCAGGCACATTTGAATAAGAAACAAAAAGAAGAATAATAGCACCTGTCTGGTTTGGGATTCAATCAAAACCTGGGTCCCTCCCTTCGATTTGGTTGTGATTCTCTATTCTGCATCAGACAAATAACAGTAACAGCTCCTGAGACGATGGGTGTTTCAGCAGCCAGAAAACAGGAGAGAATAGCAACACAGTATAGCAGAAAAACCCCTCTTCCTTGCCCTCTTCCCCTCCTCAGTATTAATGCTTTGTGTATGACAACAGGAGACCCTTTCCAACCACTGCAAGCGACCTGTGGTGATGTTCTAACAAATCTTGCTCTGATTTTCAAATCCCTGTGACCCTGTGATAACAAATAAGACCTGGGGATGGGAGAGGCTGAAGTGGATGCACCATTATTTGATTTCTGTTCCCTGTGGTTTCAGCCACATACTGGCAGTTCCCCATCAATTTCACTGGCATTCTCTAGCCCCAGAGGATTTAGGATTTAGTTGTGCTAATCTCTGGATCCCATAGAACATTAGATATTTAGGCTGTGATCTCAGGCAAGGATTTGTCCCTAGAGTCATATTAGATTACTAAGCCACTGGGAAACCAAATAATTAAGGAAATGCATAATAAGGGGTATTAGCTAGAGATGTATTCCATGCCACAAAATAAACCAGCCAAAAGGCCCTGTTTAAAAGGATGAAGAATTTCCTGCAAAGTGATAAAATGGTCACATCATAGGCAGCATCAGCTGGAGGCAGCAGGACACAGAGCTGGGTAGCAAGGCCACCACGGGGTCAGCTGGATTGCACAGCTCAGGCAGAGCCTTGTTTCCTACACTCCCTGGGGAGATGCTGGTGAATACTTTCCTGCCCAGATTGGAACTGGCTAAACTCTATTTACTTGCATTCATTACCAGCTACACCACCCTGCTGCTGCACCTGCACTATGGACAGTGAACTTGAGGCAGTGCCCTCCCCAAGTTTAGGTAACTCAAACACTTGGTCCTCCTTTCTCACTTCACTCCTGCACACAGGCCCAGGCAGAGCCAGGCAGGTTATTTATCTGGTGACCTCTAGATGCTGGAGTTTGATAGGGGATGATTTCACTACAAAGCAGTTAATCAATAAATAGGCTAAGTTTCTTTCTGATTCAGGTACTGACACAACTGCAGAGGGGCCTGGAAGAGCTGTGTGATAATGTATTGATTATAAACAACCCAAGAGCCATTGTCAAAAGCAGTAGGCATTGTTCTTTCCAACAATCAAATCCATACTTTAACGATCTGTTTTCCCTCATTAAACACTTGAAAGGCTTTCTTAGCAGCACTTTTTACTACACAGATGTCCTATTTCATTTTGACACATACAACATGCTCCTGTCATTCTCTTCATTGTATAGTGGCTTGTTTTGTTTATTGTAAGATGGAGATGTTAGTTTCTGTCATATCTGCTCCTTTGTACTGCTCATTTACAAATGGAAAATCTATGTAGACCTTTGTCTTATCTGTCTATAGCAATCAAATGAACAAATCAAAACTTCTGAGAAGGAAAAGAAAAGTCACCAGAAAAAAAAAAAGGGGGGGGGGGGGGGGGGGGAGAATAGCCAAATTTGGTTTAAAAATATTTGGAATATTCTGTTCTGATTTTTCTTTTGAGGTTCATTTGACTCACATCTTTGATGGAAAGATAATGACTGCAGAGAACCATGCAAGCAGATGTGATGCAAGCAGATCACCTTATTTTGCTGAATTCTCTTACCTTTATTTTCAGCAATCTCATGTAAAATGATGCTTTGGAAATGTTGACAAAGAAGATTTCATTTTTTGCCTCACTTAGGACTTGTCATTTCACCCCTGAATGGCTTCACAACCTTTTGCAGGGACTTCAGTTTTACTTACTAATTCTTTGACTCCACAACAAAAAGCTGTTTTCTCAGTAGAAACAGGTCAGTGGGAATAGGGTTCTGGGTTCTGCCTAGGTGGATTAAACAAAACATTCACTCCCATAGCAGACAGGCCACCTCTCTCTTTCCAGCTACAGCTGTTTGGTGTTGCAATTCTGCAGTCATCATAGTAAAAAAATCCTTTCTCCCTCACAGGAGCCCGAGCCATGCTGGGCTGCAGAAGGCAGAGGTGGATACATCAGAGCTTTCTGGAGCTCTTGCCATTTCCACAAGAACCATGACTGATCTCTGTAAAGACCTGGGCTGTGAAGAACTAAGACACCTCCAGTAGCCAACACAGACAAGAGAATTTGGTTGATACAGCTGCAGGATGTTTAATATAAACTTGAGCTGCTGCCACCTAATTACCCCTTGTGTATTTCTTTTTTAATGCTCTTAGGATCAAGGGCTATTCCCCAGAGCTCCTGCTGAGATGCAGCCTCCCAAATGTTTTTGAAGTATGCACATGTTGAAACTCACTACCCACAACCTTATAGATGAAACGGGCTGGAAAAGTACTTTGTCAGCATGGGACATTATTGACCCTTGTAACATATCATGTAATTTAAAGGTGAAACAAAAAATATGCTAATTGGGAAATGCATGTATTGCAGTCAATGAGCTGTAATAGAGTCACATCACAGTAACTAAGATCACGGTCTGGTCTATTATTATTAATTATTTACAATAATCTTGGTTTCTGTGTATGAATACATCATCAAGCACAGCCTTCTGTTTGCCCTGACACTGTGCAGTGTACAGATGCTTAGATCTGGCACTGAGCACAGACACAAACAGAGAGGCTGAAGGGGAGCCTGGGAGCTGCTGGCTCTGCTGCCCGTCCATCGCTGAGCCACACACAAACAGCATAGCAGGCTCTGGCCATGGAGTCCAAGGCTTTTCCTCCCCATCTAGGAGCCATAGGGACTTTGAATTATTTTCAGTCACTTCCACAGCTGTTTCAGAAGGGGATTAGGCAATGTTTGTGGGGATCTTTGAGGACAAAGCCCCGCACACGCACCAAGAGCTATCTTTATTATTCCATAGGCAGGTCTGCAGCAGAAAAGCTGCAGCGATTTTATTGTGCATCCCCCCACGTTAACTCCTCGCTCCTGCTTTCTCCCTCTCGGTAAGAGAGCTGTTCTCACCGCCCTTGCGTTCCCTGACTTCCCTCAAAGAGCTGAACAAACAGTGTCAGTGTTTGCCGGGCCGGAGCCCCCCGGGTTTACACGCCCGGGGCGGGCTGGCAGCGCAGCCCTGAACGCCCCGCCCGCCACAAGCGCCCCAGAGAACAGATTAACTGGGAAGAAAGGAAAACTGAAAACCAACATCCGCTGGAGCCTTTTTTTTTTCTTTTTTTTTTTTTTTTTTTTTTTTTTTTTTTTTCTTTTTTTTTTTTTTTTTTTTTTTTTTAATTTCAAAAGTGTTTGAGGGAATGAGTGGAAGGAAGGGAGTCTGAAGATCCCAAACTACACTTTAAAGTATTTTACTTAAGTGTCAAGGACCAAAGCCCAAATGTCAGCTCTTCAGGGCTTTTTTCATGAATCACTGCAAATAGAGCCTGAGACAAGAAGGGGAAGACAGTAAAAAGATGTTAGGAAAATTCTCATGAGGTTGCCCTGCTTTTCTCTTTTCAAGATTTATAGACATACCAGAGCATGCTTTTAAAGCAGTTCTGATTTAGTGCACTATTTGCAATACTGTTCTGCTTATTATTATAATTAACCAGTAACCCATTCTGCTAGAATTTGCCTCAACTCTCACGTATTAGGAGTAAACTACATGGATATTTCCTAATAGCTTGTTGCTAACAGCTGGAAAGTGCTCTACCTGATGAGCTTTCCAATGCCTTTTGTGTTAAATAACTATTACTGGATTCATTTTACCTTCATACACACCAAACACTGGAAACACTCACCCCTGCTGCCATTCTGATGGTAAGCAGTACTCCACCCAGGAAACGGGCTCATTCAAATCGACATCAAATCACCACTGCTGCTGGGATTCAGCTTTTTTTGGGTCACAGAAGATGGAAAACTATGCCAGGAATGAAGTCCTGCTAACAATGGAGAATTCAAGGCTCCCAGGGAGCATGGACAGCTCTTGAGGTCTTCCAAAGAGCTCCTGCTGCCTAAAATACCAAGGACAGGGACTCTGAGCTCTGTGTCCAGGACAGAGCCCTCAGTTGAGATAGGAGCAGGGTTCAGTGCTGCCAGCTCCTGCTCCATCCCCATGTGGGGACACAGTTACTCAAACTGACCTTACCACACGAAGGAAGGGGTTGGTTGCCCTCCAGAGCTTGTCCACAAACACTTCCAGAAGGCAAGGCCAGCTTCAGTGCCAGCTCACAAGCCAGAAAACACGTATAAATTTTATGCATTAAAAAAATTAACTTTCATCATGTTACTATTTAGAGAGGAAACTGAAAAAGAGAGTGAGAAGGAGAGGGAGAAAGGAAACTTGAGAAATGAGGATTTCAACATCTAATTGCAGAAGGTTTGTATAAAAGGACAAAACTTCATAAAATCAAGCCATGATAAATTATCAAAAAAGCTAATCAAATTCCAGGCAGTGGGCTTGAGTTGACTTGTAACAAGCTACAAAGGCTTCTTCTATTCAGTGCAAAAAGAAAATCTCTGTTACTATTTCACTTTGTATCTGCCTTATTTTGGCACATGTTGCTGGAAACTCAAACAGAACTCTGTAACCTAGATAGTAAATAATCTCCAGACTTTTCCTCAGGTCATGCAAATAATCTGTGTGCAACAGAAGTCAAAGGTACTTTTGTGAGAAGAGCACTTGAAAAGATTTATTTAAACTGCACTTCCAGTTTCACATTCCTTTAAATTCTTCAAATTCAGTATTCTTTCAGTAATACCAGTTAGAGTTTTCCTGCTCCTTGTGCTGTTATGCAGCATTATTAGCGTTTAGAAAGAAAGAGGAATTCTTTTTTAATAGTCATTACTGGACAATTATCAGTCATGTCACGTATTCATTTTAATAGATCCATCTGTAGAGTATCTATAGGCAAAAAAGCAACACTGAATGCAGTTGTAATAGGCACCCTTCTCTCCCATCCATCCTCCTGGTGGCTTCCTGAGGGAGACAGCAATACCTTTGCTGTAGCATCACCTTAAGCTGCTCAAGTGTCAGACTGAGCTCACGCTCGAAGAACTCAAGTTTCCTTCAGGCTTTTTTAGCTCATTTGCCAGTGTTACCCTGAGTGTAGGCACCCAGTTCAGTGTTGAATCTCTCCCTGAAGACCTCTAACACTGCACAAGAGAAATGCCTGGCTTAGGCACTGGGACAGGGCTCTGCTCTCTGATTGCACAGCAGAGGAGATTTCCAAGATCCTGACTAGGTCATTTCAATGCTGCCTAGATATACCAATCCTGGTGATACCTCTGATACTGAAAACTCACTAGAATTGAAGTTCTTTTGATAAAACCACTTGTAGATAAATTCTGAAGTATATTTTCATAACTTTAAATTACCCTTAATGTGCTAGTCCCTGCCTGTGCTGAGAAAACAGTTGGTGTGAGCACCAAAGCCAGCAAGTTCCTACACTCACCACAAGAGTCAGGGGAGGCAGTGGTTGTGCAATGTGTCAGAGTTCTGGCCACACTCCATCATCCCTCCTCAGCTTCAGACCAGCCTATTTGGGTTGTCCCTGGGACAACCTCTGCCAGTGGCTGGAAGCAGGAGAGGCTCTGAACACACTCAGTGTGTGCAGGGCAGAGCCTTGAAAGAGAGGTAAAAAGGGACTGGTGCTGCCGCTCTAAGCTGCTTCAGCAGCCCAGTGGAGCTGGACAACCAAAGAGCAGGAGAAAACAGTACAAGCTAATGCACAGAAGCATGGTCTTCTCCACACAGGAACCCCAAGGAGGGGCTGCACTGCTCAGGACCCATTTCTTGCTTTATTATTACTGAAAATGATCTAGGCTGGGAATGACTGCAGCAAAATAAGTGGCTGAATTCCTGACTCTCAGTTGGAGCTGCACCAGCACAGACACAGAGCTTTCATTCCCTCACTTGGACTTTTCCAGACTAACTCACCCCAGCAAAATTAAACTGCGTAGAAAACAAAAGCCAGTAAAATCATTAAACACAGTAATTAGTCAATAGAAGCAAGAGTAGGAAACCATTTATTATGAGAATTAAGGGAATGATTCACACTGAATAATTTATCTAGCAAATTTAGGTTTGGGTTTTGTTTTTTTCCCTGCTGGGAGAGAATTCAGTAACGGTTTTGCTCACTGCCTTAACACTGGTTTGGTCCCCAGGAGCCAGCTGTTTAAACTAGCTGTGCCTGAGCAAGAAGCCCAGTTTATACATGGGACAGATGGACCTAAAATAAAGATTCCTATGCACCTAAACTTACCCATTTATGTTTATTTTTTAACATCTGCTTAGCACAGGTATTATTAAGGCCACATTAAGCACGACATGCCAGCACTCCTCCCTTCCTCTCTTTCATTCAGAAAATGACTGCGAAGCTCAGCAACCTTCATGCCAGATGAAAGACTGGAACCAAAGAAGAGTCATTATGATCTGCAATATTGAACACAAGGCACAAATAACTCCCACATAATAACACTATAGATTCAAACCCTTCCTTCATATTTCACTGTTCAAATGACAAATAAATGAACCTATCAGAGTTCCTCAGATGTATCATAAAGTGGAAATATTGCAGCTAGAATAAATAAAACATTTTTATTGTAGTTAATAGCACCAGCGTGGATAGAGTTACATTTTAATAAAAGTCTCTATTATTTGAATCAGCATTGGACTCGCTGTGAGTAGTCCCACCTTTCCTTTGTGCAGATAGAGCAGTTTGATCTCCCATTCCCAATCTGAGGAGCTCTGCCCTACACTCATCTTGAAGAGGTCCAAGGACAAGACAAAACCTTCTGCAGCACACAGAGGGCTCCCCAAGCTGTGGGGTCTGAACTACACCCCAAGTGCAGGGCACTCCGTGGTGGTTTGCATCCCAGCAGAGCCAGAGCTGAGAACTGCCACCACTGCAGCACCTGGGAGCAGGACCTGGCCTTCCTTCACTGCTGACAGTGGTATCAGGGCTGTATGACCTGCCACAGATTGCCCAGAGAATTTACCCAATGAAACGTGATTGTCCTAGGAGATGATATTGCAGAGAAAGGCAGAAAAGGATGAAGATTCCCTTTCAGGTACCAACAACTCCCTTGCAGTTAAACACAAAAAAATCCCTTACATACACAAATTTTGTAATAATCACTGCTGCTCTTTAGTAAGCACTCCCTCTTGACTGGCATATCTGAAAGGCACATCAGCTTTCATATATGCTAAGCAGTCTTATCCTGATTAGTCCTTTTTTCTTTTTCTATTCATAGATCAGATAACATTGAAAATACCTGCACACAAACTGAAAAGACATTTGAAGGTTTAGCCCTGCTTGTCCTCTTCTAAAGGTAATAAACTGTAATAGAGCATTTCATTAGGAGCCTCAATTCATGTTTGCCCACATCAACAAAACGTTTCTGAAGCAGTAGAAACATATTGTATATTCTTATTTCAGCTCCACAGAAATTTACTTCAGGTCAAAGCATTCCTGCTCTGAAGTCCTCGACCCCTGGTGTGTAATTTGCAAGAGTGTCCGTATGTCAGTGCTCCAATGCCACAGGGCACAAAAGTATGGTTTGGCCTGGAAAACTCAGCAAAATAAATTATTCCCCAAAAATGCTTACAAAGGTAAACACAGAGCAGCAGACACTGGAGTCTCCAGCAGCAGATCAGGCTAGAGGGTCCTCTGCACACATGAGGCTTGATGAGCTTTAAATAACAGATAAAGATAGTAATTCTGCAGCTGATGCTTCTGGTTTCCAAAGTGGTTTTTTTTCTTTCAAACTAGAGGGACTTCTTTTTGATTCCTAGGAAAGGTATGGCTAAAATGCAACAAAACACAGCTGCACATGAGCCCAGCAGACAGACCTGTGGGAAAGAATATAATTTTCTACTTAGAAGTTTGAGAATAAAAGATTGCTTTAGGTTTGGGGACTCAGAAACAGAGCATCTTTCACCTTCTGAAATGGCACCTGTTGACTTTGGACCTCTCCCTAGTGTGAATGTTGTTAAAGGCAGAGCAGAATTGTTGTCAGACCCTGTATCCATCATGAGATATATCAAACAAGGATTACACCAGACACCCTCTAACTCTGCCCAGGCTTATAAGATCTGCTTGGAAAATGCTGGGAGAAGAGTAAAAGGGAAAGAGAGCTGTAGATAGAGCCTCTTTTCAAAGAGCCCAGTCACTGCAGGTTCAGTGGGAGCACAAGGATCACTATTTGGAGAGCAGAGAAAGGGCAAGCACTGCTGAAGAGGCAAAGAGAGATTTGCACTGCACTAGTTCATTTCAGGGCAGGAGCCTGAGATCACAGGCAGCCAGGGCTGGTGAGCTGTGAGGTGCTGAGCACTGTCTCCACACATGAGTCCAGCAAGCTTCTAACTACAGGTGCCCAGTGCAGCTGGATAAATCAGCCACAAAAAGTGTCCCAATGATGTCCTTTGATTCACTCATCTACCAACACATCACACCAGAGGAACACTAAAGCCTTTACTACAGTCTTAGGGCATTTTGAGCTGAGATGATTAACTCAAAATAGGCATGTAGAGCGTGATGCTTCTGTGGAGACAAAGCAAAACAGTGAGGTGATACCATTGGAGTCTTTTCAGCAGCCTCCTCTTTTTGCTAAAATGACAGAGCCTTGTTTTCACTTGGGCTCCAGCAGGAAGATTGCTGACACATACTGGTTATCCCAAAATTAAATAAAGCAAGCAAGGTCCTTATCATAAAAATGACACTGATACTTGGAACAAGAAAGCTAATTATTTAATTTCCATTGCTGGCTTTCAAAGCATTGAATGATTAATAAAAATCCTTTAGAATCAATGCAAGAGAATGATACTCATGAGACCTGTTGTTTTTTCCCTCCAGTTCTGTGACAGGATTCCTTTTAAGCTCTGGGAAAGCGAAGATTGTTACTCCCTTTGTGCCTCCAATTCTTGTAAAACATAAATCAACCCTTGGCACAACTCTCAACACAATTAACATCAGATACAAAAATAAAAAATGCTGATGGTTTAAGGCATGGTTGTTGTCCTCACTGTCTCCTAGGGACAAACGGAGTTCGGAGTTGATCTGAGAGTGAGATTTGTGCCCATGCTCAGAGCAGCACCATCCTGCCCTACTTTTTAGCTGCCTTCCAAATCATAGGCACTTTTTACTCTTCCATCTCGCTTTATTGTCATGGCTGGAGTGGGTTTTTTTTGTTTTGTTTTGGGTTTTTTGGGTTTTTTTTGGTTTTTTTGTTTTTTTTTGGTTTGGGCTTTGTAGTGGCGCCCGTTTGCTGATCCCACACCAGCCTGCTGTCTGGGAGGGCATTGTTTGGTTTGAGCATCTGTTGCTATTCAGGAGGGGCCGAGGAGCGACAGACACAGGGCTGAAAGGGCTCCTCCTGCAGGTACAGCTCCCCAGGAGCCCTGCCTGTGCCAGATAAGGGACAGCACTGTCCCCTGCCCCTGTCCCAGTCCCGATGGATGCAGGAGGAGCCCGGGGTCTGATCCCGGCCCCACCAGCGGGATGCTGCAGACAAAGGGATTCCCTCCCCCGGACCAAACTTGCAAATTTCCTTCCTACCTTGCCCGCCTGGCATTGTAATTCAAACTCTGCGCCGCGGAAAGTTAATGATTTACCGCTCCTCACAACCCACACAAAGTGACACCAGAGATTTGGCAGTAATTAATTGATAGCGCATTACAATCTGAGATAAGTAATAAGCAGTTTTACTCACAGAGCTGGCAGCACACGTTGCAAAGCTTCCTGATTTGGCCCAATCAGTGAAATATGCACCGAACTGCATCTTTAATAGCGTTATTCACCATCTAATTATCATTATTTGCATTTTTGATAGGTTAAATGCAGTGAATGGGATCAGACGCACAGGAGGAAGCACTCAGCACTGGGGATACAGAAACAGTAAAAGAGAGATCTCCCTTTTGGAATATGACATTGGCAAATAGAACAGGGCCAAAATTTGACCTAAAATACAATGCCAAAGACAATAAAACCAGAAAACAAAGCAATAAACCAAAGAATTCAATGCAATGGCAGTTATCATAGCTCTGGTTGAACCAAGAGATTCAACAAAACAAAAAGCAAGCAAGTAAATGGAGCTTAGATTCCCAACATGCCACCCTGGCCAGCAACATCAGCTCAAGGAGTTCCCACCTCCACCTGCCTGGTACAAACACTGGTCTTCAGTCTGTGCAGCGCTCCTGTAAAACTTCAGCAAACTCCATATCATAAAACTCAAGCTGTTCTTAACAATCAGAGCAGCTGGAAAATTATAAAATGTGTAGCTTGGGAATCCTCTCTCTAGGCCTGAAGGCTTGGCTGAGCAGTAGAGGAACAATGAAGAGCTAGGAAGAGGTGTCAAAGGTGTTCCAGTCATTGAATGTATCTTATGCAAAGCAGTTTTAGAGAAAACACAGAAAGGCCATGGAGCAGGGTCCAGTGTGCTCCCTGCCAAAGGAAAATCCCAAATTACCAGGGTGCAGAGCAATTACCACCCTTTGCCTAGCCCTGTTCTTTAGGTGAGGGTACTCAGGCCAAGGCCGCACAGATGAGCTTCCTGGCCCCTGTGACCCACACCAGACCTACTGAAATGCCCTTCAGCTCCCTCACTCATTCACCCCTGGTCCATAGCACCCTGCACCCCTCCAAAGCAAAGCAGGCCATGTGAAGGGGTGGATTACATCCCTACGTGTGACTTAGAGGATGCCTGTTGGGCACAGCACAGAGCTGTCCACAGGCACAGCCCTCTTACCCTGGGCTGGTTCAGGAGAACACACAAACCCCTGAAATACGAGGTTCTGACTTTCCCTACTGAAAAGAGAGAAATATTCATCTCTCTCCTCCTAGATTTGTAGCCACTGGGCTGTTGTGCAAAAGGTCCACTGCACCAACGTGACTCTTTGAGAGAAACAAGGAGGGAGCCCGAGCAGTTTCTGACAAAAAAAAAAAAAAAAAAAAAAAAAAAAAAAAAAAAAAAAAAAAAAAAAAAAAAAAAAGGCTACGGCAATTTCCTTCAGGGGCCATAAATCCCAAGTAGAGAGAGGCACCTCCTGGCAGCACTGAGAAAAGCACCTGTGTGTCCTGCCTCTCCAAGAGCCCGATTCACCCTCTGTTCTCTTCCACGTATTTATTTGGGGTTAGTAATCACTCCGACCCCCTGAAATCACTCCTGAAACCCCCAGACTCTACCCCTTGCTTCCCAGGACCTGACTCAGAGCTGTCAAGCCCATCACCAGCCTCTCATAGTCAGTGGCTGCCGTGGGGTCCGAAACCCAACCCCTCTGCCTCAGTTTCCAGGCAGAAAAGAGGAGTGTGCCCATTGCCACCTCTGCAGCACAGATGTTACCAAAGGCTGCTGCCCAGCAGACACAGGGCTCATGAGACCTCTGCAGACACCAAGGGGGCTGACAAAACATCTTCATAAAACACAGGGAGACTTCTGGCCCAAAGCTGCAGCAAGCCTGGCAGATGGGCTGTGTCACACAGGCTGGATGGTTCTGGGAAGTGCAGGTTTCCCCAGGAGAACCCAGGCAGGCAGGTGATGTGGCACTGCACAGAGAGGACACAGGAGCATCCTTCACCCACCAACACTGGAACAAACAGGAGAGTCCAAGTCCACGGGGCTGAGCCCAGAGCACAAGAAACAAGTCCCTGGAACAAATCACCTTTCTCCCTTTTAAAAGTTTGTTTAGAAGAATGAAACAGGATTGCCAGGACAGGGCCATGACACCTGGGACAAGACTGCTTTTCACTTTTAGCTAGAGTTACAGCAATCTTCATGGTGTTAATGCATCAATGATGCAGTTTCATACTGATTTGCTTTGCAGGAATTCTTCACCAATATGTGTGTGAAAACTGAGAAAAATAAATGCCTTTAAATATTCTCTCAAAACACATAATCAGCTAGTCAATTCTCTTTCAATCTTCACACCAAATTCTATCTTGTTCCTCCCAGCAGATATCAGGAAAATCCCCAGAGTGTCTTCAGTACCATACGAGGCCCTGAAAGAAATTACCACAAAAGAACAGCTCCAGCTCACAGAATTAGCCACACATCTGCAGATGGCAGCATCTCATGGTGATGGACACCCTCGTTGTGCCAAGTTTGGGGCACTTAGACAAGTGCTGGGACATATCAATTAACAAAATCTTCAAGATTTTGCTGCCCTTGACCTTCAGGACCTCCTCTGGTTTGGATATTCTCTCCCACAGCTGATGATGATGTGATTTTATGAGTCTGAGGTTGAACACCCCCAAATGTTCCCCAGCTGACTGTACTGCAGGGTGCTGTGTATGGGAAGCACTGTCCCTGCCAGAGGGACACAGCTGCTGCCCCTTGGCCCCTTGACAACACACTTAGATCATGGAATTAGTGGGCCAACCTCTGAAGCAGGAAAGCCCAAGCTCTATGAACTCTGTCATGGTTTTCAGCATGTTAATTATTTCACTTTCAGGGATAATTATGCACACATTGCAGTGTGCTTCTGTGCCAGAGCAGGCACTATCTCTCACACAAAAATGCTCATGCAGGCCAAGCTAGTAGGCTCTCTGCTTATCTTTTGGAAGGAAATTTATGTTCCTCCAGTGTGGATGTTGCTCTTGCCTTCCATGAAATCTCTGACTGAAGAGGAGCCAAAGAGAAAAAGGAAGAAACATCACCATTCTATTTTTTTTTGTTATACAAGAAGCCGGTTCTCCAGGATTACAGACTACCACTCAGCTCTATAATGAATTATTTATCCTAGGAAAACAAAAATGTTTTATTTAAGATGACAGAGGGCCTGTAAATTTGCTTCTTATATATGCATTGACTAATTAGATTAATTAAGCATGCATACACTCCTGAACAATCAGGCAGGTGGCAAATCACATTTAAGAGAACTTTTAATATTCCTTCTCTCATCCTCACACTTGATTAAACGACATCCATTCCATCAAGAAACCAGGGCAGAAAATAGCCTATTATTTGCAATGTGCTGTACCATTATTTTCACATTTTATTTACTTCTTCAAAGAAACTGCAAGACAAATAAACAGCAGCTAATCGTCCTTCATATGAGACCCCAGAAATATAATTCACTGTGCTGCATTAAAACAACAAAACCTGGAAAAGCTATTAACACCATGACTGAAACTGAAATCTGCGAGATAAAGGAACTCTACAGCAAGGCTGAAAAACTGTGCTGAAGCTCTTGCAGAGAGTTCTCTGAAACTTCGCTATTTCAACCTGTGAGGATTCACACAGCCTTTTATTTTCTCTTCAAGCAGCAAAACAAAAGAAGGGAATAGCAGGAGATTTCTTTCCTGGGTCTACAGCTTTGCTGCTTTTGACAGCTGCAGGCACACTTGGAGCCCCCCAGGATGCTGCAGCCTGGAGTGGCAGCCAGCCTGGGGAAGGGGAATTGCAGCCAAGTGCACAAGCAGCGAGCCCTGGATGCAGCCCAAGCCCTCAGAGATGTGAGCCCTGCGTGGTCCCTGCGCATCCTGTGCCAGCAGGAGACCCAGACGGGGCAGAGGGGGTGTGTGGCAGCTCTCAGTGCCCCCCTGGGACCTGCCCTCTCTGCACTCAGAATGCTCCAGGCCCCCACATGCACAGGCCAAGGGACAAAGCCCAGCCCCAGCTCCAGCCAGCCCCAGCCCTCACAGTGTCACCACCAAGGGGGTGAAACCAGAGCGGCACTACCGGGGCACAGAGGGAACGGGGGCTCAGCAAGCACAGGAGCATGATCAACACTCCAAATGGTTATTTCCACAAAACCAAAGCAGGCGCCTAAAAAAAAAACCCCAAACCAGCCAAATCTGAATGGGAAGGATTTGCAGAGTCTTTCCTCATCTTTATGAAGTTAAATGCTGAGGCTTTCACTATGAGTTAATGACTGGTTTGCACTACTCCTTTCTTTGTGCGTGCTGTCGCTAATCAGGAGCAGCGAGCTACCTCAAAGCCTCATTACTAGCCAACAAAAAAAGCCAATGAATCCTCAAACAGAAGTTTTGCTGTAGTGGCATATTGCCATTTAGCTGGAGGGAGGCAGGAGAAAGCAAGTCAGCAGTGACATATTCTGTGCATCCAGCTGGGAGAAAAAGAAAACCCAAGTATAATACCGCATCTTATCGGAAGTAGTTAATCTGACATAACTTACTTAACAAAAATTACAGTCTATTAAAAAGGCATGTAAGCAATGCAGCTGAAAACAAGTCTACACGGGAATCAGCTAGCATAATTATGGCTGGCTAAAAAGCAGCAGAGCCAAAAAGAAAACTGTGCATAATTTACCAGCTGACAAATGTTAATGACAAATAGAAGAAAACAGGTCCTTGACAAAGAAGAAATAATAGCTGCTCACTTTGGAGTTTCACTTCAGAACTCAAATATTTTTATCAGGGGAAAAAAAAAATAAAGTAAAAAGAAGACCATCTTGCATCTTTGCTAAACAAACCAGCACAAGATAAGGTCTCCATGGGAGGGGTGTGAACTGGCTTTGGTCTAGTGCTGGTTACACACAGGTTGCACATGAAGAAAATACATTTGTGTCTGAAGACACAAAGATGTCTTTGCAAGATTAGTATTTTTCTTTTCCTCCTAACAAGGTAATCACATACTTTGCATAACACTGAGTATACAGCAGCCCTTCTGGAGCCACACTTTAAATTCAGGACACACTGAGCTACTTTGCTGAGCTGGAGCCACAGGGAATGCCACAGGGATTGTGCTGTATGTTTTCTGCAGACAGATGAGAGCTGTGAGGGAAAAGCACCACATCCTGCTACCCACAAATATCTCTCGTTACAGTGTGGAAAAAGAGCCATTGCAATTTCCAGGTGTTACATTTTTGTTGCTCAGTTTTAGGATAATTTCATATATTGGAGTCACAGCAGTGCTATTCTCATACAGCAGCCTTTAGACCAGCAGTTCTGGGATGGCCTGGGCAGAGGTTGGAGGTCCTGTGCCCCTTATTAAACTCTTCTTTTTTTTTTTTTCCCTGTTCACATTAAATGCAGCCAACATTATTCACCTGTAATGATGTATCTGCCACATGGAAACTAATCCTGGATGGGGGTCAAGACCATCCATCTGCAAAAGGAAAAACTGTCCTGCAGCTGAAGGGCATAAGGCACAGTGTGAGAGTGGGGGTGGCAGAGAGGCATCAAAGTAAGAGTGCAACTGCTCTTGTGGTGTTGAAAACATGCAGAGTTATCTTGGGAAAGCTAAAATCCAACCTCAAGCCAAGACTAAATAGCAGCTTGATTTTTTTTTTTTTTTATACTGATGCCTAATAAGGAGCTAGTAGGATTTCTTGCATCATTAAGCCTCCAAATACCATGGCCTGAGGAAGTAAGTATGCCCATTATGCTCTCATGTTGTCCATGTGCTCCACAGTCTGACTGTTACCTAGATGAAGACATGCTTGGGATAAATTTACACTACATTTTCATGGATGCAGATTATTTGATCATACTTTATTAAAAAAAAAAGAGGGGGGGGGTAATGACATCATTGCCAAGATGTCAGTGATCAAGACCTAATTACTAGAACCTAATTTACTGTCTGAAAAAAAAGAACCCAGTATGACAAGTAATTATTTTACATGCTCACATTTTCACATGGTCTTTCAGGAGGCCAATTTTCCACAGCAGAAGGCAGTCATTAACAATACTCAAAACTGTTACACATAATTAGGATTTTTGGAAAGTGCCTCATTAGACACCTAAATGCACAGTTCTGTTTATAGGAGATGTATTTTCAGGTAAGAGAATTCTTGATTAGGAAAGGAAGGGGCAAAGGAAATAGGACTAAAAGCAATATGAAACAAGAAAAAGTCCAGAAATAAGTAATAATCAGAAGAGCCTTTCAATATGGAATTTGTAAATGGCCAGAAATCTATCAATGAAATCTCATAATCAGAAGGGGGAAAAATAAAATAAAAATAGCTGGGAAATGGTCAAGATTAGGTACAGAGGACAATCTGTAGAGAGAGAAAGGCAAGGGTTTTGTGCATGGCAAACACCCAGCCCAGGATCAGGGTCCAGCTGTGTCTCTCCAAGCCCCTGGACTGGCAAAGCAGCTCCTGTGCAGCTGTGTGCACTCAGCCTCTGACCTCGTGTATGGGGCTGTGGTGGGGTGGGTTAAACCACTCAGCCTCACTCTTCAGAAAACTCACACCATTTCACACTGCTAAAGCAGAGGTTACAGAAAGCTCTGAGGATTCCCAGGGGCACTTCAGGCATCTTTTCAGGAAAGAAATATGCTGTCCAGAGTGATTTTACAGCTTGATTCCCATCTCTTCTGGCTGAAGAGCTGACCCTTTATTTCATATTTTCAAGAAAACATAACATTATGTTATTTGGTGTATATAGCTGATAAAAGGTATTTTGGAAGAATGAGATAACTGGTGACCACAATAAGCTTTTTCTTGAACCAATGCTCCTCCTGCATGGATTTGCTGAGCAAAGAATGGGAGCAGCAAGCATGGGAGGAGGAGACCCCAGACAGCACCTTCAACATCTTTATCAAATACTGTAAAGTGTGTTTTGACAACTCTGATAAACACAAGAAATGAAACATAAACATTACAAATATATGTTGGCACAGAACACGAAATAACACACATGTAATAACCTTAGCAATTTTTGCTTCATGTACTCTAGTCTTCAAATGTTTTTTCTCTGCTTTACCTGACTCCAGCACGAGCACTGCATGTTTCATGTCTGGGGCTTTTTTTAATTCCTCCCCCACTCTCCTTTAGAGGTCAGTCTCAAGTAATAGCTTCTGCATTTTAGCTGTCAGCAATATTTCCTCTTCTTTTCTCCTGCTGCTCAGGTCAATCATCTTTTCCCACTGAGGTTGGAAAGCCTGCCTGCTCCTTTGCTTTCTAATTATAATCTCCAATTCATCTTCCTTCACTTTCATTCACTTCTTGAACCGTGTTTGTCTTTTCCTTTCTCTCTCTGCACTAGAATATGCTTTTCCCCTTCTCTCAGGATATTTTGCAGTTAACCAGGGTGAAGCACAACTAGTAACCAGCATTTAGTTCAATTCAGATCCTTGTCTCTTCCTAAGGGTCACCATGCAATTTAAGCACACACCACTGCACATTTATTATGTGGAAAGAGCTGCTAGAAATTTCAGCCTGTAGCAGAGCACCATGTGTGTTGTGCCTTCCAAGCCCCTCTTTTTTAGCCTCCTGCAGCAACCACAAGCCCCAGTTCCAAGACCCCACTCATCCCCCATGCTGAGTGGCCAGAGGAGAGCCTGCCATTCCTGTCAGGAATGCAGCCTGCTTCCACCTAGGAGCTGACAAAAAAAAGGAGCAAGAAGCTGCCAGAGGAAGCACATGATGGTGCACACAGCAGGGCTATTCCAGGTCCTACAAGGCCAGGAAACATCCTGCCTTTTGATCTCTGACAGTGGTATAAGCAGTCCTGCAAGTGGGCTTGAATAGAAAGAAGATCCAAGAAACTTCAATGCACTGCAGCCATCAGATTTAATAGTCTGGTTTTTTAATAACTTTATCACTATAGATATGTATTAAAGCTTTCCTGGGTATATACATTTCCATCTTATGAAGCAAAATTAGCCTTGGGAATTGCCAATAGACAAATAATTCCTTTTAATCCTTGTCTTTTCAAGTTCTCATTAGATTTTGTAAGTAGCACAACCAAAACATTGGCGTTATTTAAGAGAATTTAATCTCTGAGTAGTTCTGAAAGACATGTTACATTTAATTGACTTTGTGTCACATTCAGAGCTTTCCAATGTTATCAGCAGGCTGGGCAGAGAACATTTCACTAGAAAGACCCTGTCAGAAATGGTACCACCACCCACCTCTCTTCCTCTCTGGTCAGGATGAATGCCAGCTTTCCTCAGACTGTCATAAAGTGCTTCAAAACTCTTCAGCAGTCACTTTTGCAGCAGCTGGGTCGGTTCAGACAGTGTGTGAGGGAGCTGCATGTTTTAACACATTGCTTGAATGCTCAGTGGGAAGGAAGGTGGCTCTCGAGATCATGGATCCAGCTGGGGCACCCTTCAGGACATGCCACAGACACCTCCATCTCTTCCCTTTATGAACCCCGAGCACCCTCCCCAGGGCACCCTCCCCAGAGCACTGGTGAGGAGCAGCCTCTGTGCCCCAAGGTGCTGCTCCTCTCCTGAATAGCCTGACCAGCCTGGTGCCACCAGCCTGGCAGGGAAGTGCCAGCACTCACCTGAGAGGACATTCCAGGACCACTGGGTCTCTCTAGAGCCCTCTTGCTGGAGCCAGCTGTACCAAGCCAGAATCCACTTTTCAGTCTGTTAGGGCCATTTTTCCCCCTCCTGACAATTAAAGGAAATATAAAGACTTTTATTAGGCCTTTGGAGCCATCAAGTCCAGCGATCTCAGTGTTATGACAAATACAAGATGCATTAGTGTGTCTATATGGGTTGAAAGCAAAGAGGTCTCTTGACTATCAAGAATCAGGAAACATGGCCATAAGGGTTTCTTTAACCCTTTTTATTAAAGCCCACATTCTTTCCATGCTGGATTTTTCCAGTAAAGCAAGCAGAATACTGCCACAAAATGTGGCCATAAAACAGAAAGTAGTGAAAACAAATTACATCTCTTGTGTGTTCTCTTTCTGGGCTATGGTTTTGCACAAAGTCAAATTCCCATTAACACTCTAAAGGATTTGCAGTACCACCAGCTCACAAGAGAGAGGAGAAAGCAGAAATCATTCTATCAATACTACTCACAAAATATCGAGTAACTAGACCCACAACTAACAGGGAGTAGAAACTTGCAGCAAGAGCAATATTCCTTGGGTAAGCCTGGGACAAAAATAAAAGCTCAGGATACCAAAAATCAGAAACTTCAGAGTAAATAATGGAACACACATTTAAGTGAAAACTGGCAAACTGTAGGGGGACAGTGAAATAAAACATCACACAAAGATGATGATCCTTGTCTTAGTCAAACCAGCAGATTCACAGAATGGTTTGGGTTGGAAGACACCTTAAAGATCACCCAGTTCCAAGCCCCCTGCCATGGGCAGAGACACCTTTCACTAGACCAGGTTGCTCAGAGCTCCATCCAGCCTGGCCTGCATGAACATTCCTGATTATTTCATTGGGGATATGTTTCCACAAAAGTTCTGTGTCACACATGCTACAAAGGCATATACATGGAAATCTAAAGAGTCTATTTTTGTCTGTCATCCTTAAATAGTATCTTAATTAATCAAAAACTTGTGGCAGCTCCCTCATCACAGAACAGAAAAATAAGTATCAAAATACATGACAAACTGGTCATCACAAGTCACAGAAAAGAAGCAAGGAACAAGTTCCAAGGCAGTGTCCAGAAGATCTGCTCACACAGAAAAGGAAACAGAGAAAACCACATCAAATCTCTGCTGAGTTTTTCTAGTAGGTTAATTCTGAACTATAATAGAGTTTCAAAATTAGGCTGTGCAGGCAGGTGTAATCATTACAAAGACTGATAGACTGTAAAGCACCAGTGTTCAAACCTTAATTTAAATCTCTGGTAGGATTAATATTAAGAGACATATTAGCTGATTTCTGTTAGACTGCTGTGAGCTTTCCATTATATAAAGTAGTCTGTAAAATATTTTCCAGCAGACTGTTTGCTGTCCTAATTATACAGTGGGATATATAATCTGTATAATTTGTAGTTCATTGTCTCCTTGGCAATTTTCCAGAAGTAAAATAGTAAACCCATTGTATGTTTTTCAGTCAGTAAATAGCTCAAAAATAAAATACATTTATTTTTAAAGATCTAATTCTCCTCTTTTGATTGTTTTTCTTACACAGGAAACTTTTTAGTCTGATAGAGATCAAATAAGGATCAAAACTGACAGTTTTAAGAAGAGAAAGTTGACAGAGATTATAAAATACCAATTTGGGGGATTGTGTTTAAAACTGGAATTGTTTAGGTTCAAAGGACAGTGAATTCATTAAAGAAGCTACTAATAAAAATCGTTGTGGCTTTTTATTTTGTTTTCAATATAAAAATTATTTGACATTTGCATTACAAACTCTGTCCTCCCTAAGGGAACAGTGATTTCTCTGTACACAGGGTATGCTCTATGGAACACAGAAAGGTTACTGCCAGGCAATCAATCATCCCAACCACCCAGCAGCCTTGTAAAGAGCTCAGCCAAACTGTTCACTCCAGGTTGCCTTGCAGCTGCTTTTCAATTTGTGCAGGGTATAAATACATATGCATAATCAATATTGTAATTTAATTCCCACCCTCTAATGCTACTGTAATTCCCGGCAGATTAATTCTTAAAGAACTGCACCTGGAAAGAGTACAAGATGATAACAACAGCTCAGTACTTTTTAGGGCCATCAGGAAAATGCCCTCAATCACAACAGGCTGCTCGTGGCACAGTGATGACTGCTCAGTGGCTCCATTACAGCTGCCAGGTGCTAACAGTTGGTTTTATTCCACATAAATCCTAGGGCTGATCAGAATAGAATTTCAACAGTGACAGTATTAATAATAGTAAGGAAATAGGAGACATCCCCCTGTCCCAAGCCATGGGACTCCCATCACCCTTGCTGCTGCTGCAGCCCTGAGCCCAGGTAATGTTGATGGCTCTGAAGGAAGGAGAGGAAGGAAGATAGATTGATTCCAGGTGCTCCACACCAGATGAAAAGCTTGCAGAAGTGTCAGTTCCCCTTGATTTTCAGGCAGTTTCTCAGTCAGTTCATTGTCCCAACTCCACTTGACTTCAGCAGGGCTGTGTCAGGACATGCCTCCCCGAAATGTCAGGCTGCCTGCCAGGGTCAGGGTGTGCAGGAGGGAGCACAATTTGCTGTCACGCTATCCCTGCAAAGGCAGGACAGCCTGCTCCTGCCAGCAGGGCTTTCGTGAGCACAAATGTGTGCACAGAACTCACAAACACAATTACCCGAGAACAAAAATATTTGTGATACTATTCTGAGGTGTCAGAGTAAAGAACAGTAAAAACAAGGAACATTTGTTCTTCATGAAGGCAGTTGTTTTTTGTTTAAGAAAAAGCTTATTTTAAAATCCCAGGAGGAGAACTCCTCAAAGGCTTTTCAACCCCAGATCTCAAAGCACCTGATTAAAAGCAAAACCACCATTCCTCCTTTTACAGGCAAGTCAAGAGGTATAACAGACTTATCAAGGGTCAGCACAGAAATGGAGAAGAGCCAGAAACAGAACCCATTTTCCAAGTGCAGCAAAATGGTTTTCCAAACCATAGAACACAGAATTAGAATGAATATACCTGTATACATATATATATATATATATATACATACATACATACACATACACAGAGAATACTGTTAGGCCTCTTTAAGACTATCATAATCCCATGCCTTATCTTTTAGAGCCTATTCATAAGTGATAACATTTAAGGGCTGGCCTCAGCAGGTAAAACACTTGTGCTGAACCCAGTAATTTCTGACAGTTTTAGTAACTGCATTCCAATTTCACAGGGTGTGAACAATTTAAAAGAACTGGGGATTCTCCTCATGTTACATGAATTATTTACCATGGTAGTGCCACAGACTCAGTGCTTTAAGAGAAACTCCAACCTCTTTAGGTCACTGTCCTTAAATTGCTTTCCCAAAAAGAAAAAGAAAAATCAACAGAAAGCCCACAAAAATGCTAGACCATTCATATAAGTTTATTTGATTTAAAGTCCCATTAAATCCAAAGGGGACATTGTGAAAATGCTGGAAGTTTTCCAAAGGGGTGCACAGATCACTGGACTCAATGCAGCTCTGGGATGCACCTGCAGTTTTAAGCATTATTAGGGCAATAAAGCCCCCAGTTACTAAAGATATGCAATATACTGGAGCAGGAGAAAGCATGCACTGCTTCAAGCTCCACAAACAGAATTTCCTCTCTCTGTCTCCCCCTCCTTTCTACACTGAGCTCACCTTCCTCATTCAACTCACTAGCAGCTTCCTCAGCTAAAGAAATCAAAGAACAGCACCCCCATGGGTAAGTTCCACTGGGATATTCAGAAAAGCAACTTGTGAATCAGAAAAACCTGTGTCTGTACTCCCTGCTCCTTTTTGTACAACCACCCCCTCCCACACACACAGATATTTTCAATCCAGCATCACCACAAGCATTATTTGAGGAAGTGCTTTTGAGCTGAGCCATCCGATACGTTTAGACAATAGAAGTGGGGAAAATGACTGTCCAAAGAGGCAGGAGTAAAGCAGACCTGCTTTATTTTACCCTCTGTTCTTAACAGCTCCTGCATTGCCCTGGAAGTGCCACAGTAAAGGTTACGAAGCTGGCTTCCAGCTTTGGTCCACGTTGAATGGGTTAGAACTGTCTGAGCTGAAAATCCCAGCTTCTCTCTCCTGTGTCCCAGGAGGTTCATTCTCGTTAAGTGTCTCAGATGATTCATGATGCTCATGGGGTCATTACCAACAGACCTTCTCACTGGTCAAAAGCAAGACTGGACAAAACGCACAGAAAACCTCACATGAGTAAACATATTAAAAATATTATTATTGCCATAGTTTTTTTCAGTTGGCTGGAAGGAAACCATCCCAAGGATACCACGAGGAATAAAACCTTATGATAATAGGGTTTATCAAATGAAAGGCTATCACCAATCTTTTTTTTTACATTCATGTTCACAAACTAATTCACAGAGATCAGCATTCTCCAAAAGAATGATGCTCTGGAGCAAAGTATCTGTCCTCTGCCATCTGTATTTATTAGCAGGGAGATCACGTTTCTCCCAATAAAATCAAGGCTCTCATTCACAGGCACTAACAAAAGAGCAGATTCTTCTAAAGGCATCCAAAAGAGCAGAGGAGCAGAGCAAGCCCACCTTCCATTACAGATGAGGGAAATAAAACACATTTCTGTCTGTACCAACATCCTAACTCTCATCTCACCTGTGACAATTGCACCTCAGAATAGCTCAATTCCCCTCAGAGATGTTGCTATAACACATGTCAGTATAAATGGCATCAGAAACAGCGTGACACTGAACAGCAAAACAGGCTGGTGCCAACAACCACTTGGATTTTTCTTTTTTTTAAATTTACTTCTGGAAGTATTATTTTGCATTTTATATCATCATTAGGAGTTTACATATTCTCTATGTTTTTTAATACTGTTATATAGTTTTAAATGAAATAAAAAAAAACATACGAAAAGGAAAGATATCTAGACTGAAAATGCCTCTGGAATTACTTTGAAAAGTAATTTTTTTCTCTTTTTTCTATCACAAAAAGATACTTTATTTTAAAGAGAGTGCATTCAGGTGATGAATCATGGCCTCAGCAGAGATTTTACAGTCTGTGATTGAGTCATAAAGGAGAACAAAGCTGAGAACTGAGCCAGGGTGGCTGGCAGTTGAGAAGACAAGGACACAGGCAGCAGGCTAGGGGTGAAAACACACCAACACTGCACAAAGGATAAAAGAAAAATTATCAAGGCCAAATAGAGGCATTCAACTCTCACAGTCCAACTCCATGAGACCGAATATAAGCTTTTCTTTAATGCTTCATTCTAATCTGATATTGACAAAGATTATGGTTATGTCAGACATCAGGTTGTCTTCTGATGTCTCTCCTGAAAAATCCTAATGCTGTTCCAAAATTAATGTTTCATGTTACATACCTCTCTATTTTTCAGGAAACACAGAAATTTATACTCTTTCAAAAGCTTCACACAGGTTTTGTGCTGTCCCAGATTTCAACTTTCCCACCACTGGAGCAAAGATCATGTATAACTGGCTTTTTTCCTGCTTGTTTAAGTGGTGTTTTAAGAATTGGACGTCTGACACCTTCTTTGGGGGTAGGGTTAGGGGAGTGTAAATTTTTTATTTATGTCTCCTCAACCCTAGGCCTTTGCATTGACCAATTTATTTTTCCACTTACTTCAAGCTATCAACCTATCTCTGCCATTAGCTCTGATTTATAATGCCTAAGAACATAATCCAATCATGAATCTTCTTTGGGAATGCTGTAGTGGCATGAAAAACTCCCATTTAGTATTCTTCCTAGACTAGGAAACATGAAGTTTCCAGGGCTATCAAAAACATGAGAGGCTCTTTTGTCTGACATTCCCATTTCAACCCTTGCAAATTATCTGTTCAGCAAAGAGCAAGCACGTCAGGCACCTACAGGTAGGGAGGAAAGGGATTTCCTGTCTGACAAAACTATGATTTCAAAACACTCCCTCCTCACAACCAGATACAACAGAGTCCTGTCAAACCTTTTCCCCAACAGGAAAGAGAAAGACCAGTTAACCAAATTAACCAAAAGCCAGAATGAGGGAAATCCAGAGCTCAGACTCCCAGTCTGAACTGGACAGAGCAGTCTCAGCTTCAACAAGAGCATCTCACTTGGGTCATTCAGAAGTCTCTGTGCAGCTTACCCCTCTCAAATTTACAGTCTCAAATTAAGAAATCTTACTGTTTCCTGTCTCTAACTGGGAGTAAATAATTCTAACAAATCCCAATTTTTTGCACCTAAACACTTCTTATTAAAATTCCACTTTTAGTTTGTTGTCAGCCTGTCCTTTTTGTCACATATTTGATAGGATTGGTATGGGGTAGGATATTCTATTTTAAAGCAATGCAGAGAAAGGCTGGAAAGTGTTGCCTCACTAAAACTCAAAGCTTGCAAAATGAGGATTGCACACAAAGAGAGCAGGATTTATTTATTCAGTCAATTTCACGATCTCACTGATGTTATTCCTTGCTTTTTCCTGTCTTTATCACTTGGCCACTTCTGCTGTAAATTGTCTACACAGAGTGGAGGAGGGCTGTAAAGTGATCTTAGGATTTATTACACTACTTTTGCAGGATAAAGTTCTGTGATGCAGAGTACAGAAGATTCCTATGGAAACCTGAGCACTCTTTGGTCATTTTGATCTTTTCAGCTAAAACTTTCTGAAGTCACATAAGTGACACAGGAGCCTAACCCCTGAGCTTTCAGTGCAACTTGTGCGTCACTGTTAATGTTGCCTTCCAAAGGGAATTTAGAATAAAGATATAGTCAATGCTACATGGAAATAACAAATACAGTACACTTGAACTTGTTAGAGGAGTTTTGCAATGTGGTTTTATAGCTAGGAGTCACCATTTCAGTCTGAACTATTTGGCAATTTTATATAGGAAGTGCCCTGTATTCCTGTGCAGTATCACATCATGTTCTCCTGAATACCAATGAAGATTCATCTTGGACACTGCAATGCAATGAAGAGCAAATTAATATCCACTGATCTGCCACTTGTCATAAAAAGTCTTGCCAACAGTTCTCACATGTCGCTCCTCTATTGTTTTGTCCAATCAATAAAAAGACTTATCACTGACTTTCACATGAAAATGGAGAGGAGTGAGTGCTGACTCCTCTTGTAAAGCACCGTGCTCTTCTGAGAAATGTTTGGCAGGTTCTGCTTCTTACAGTAACACTTTGCTTTAATGGCACTTTAATGCTGACTTGACAGTGGAAGTCCCATAGAAATGTTCAAGGCATCCACATTAATGCTAAATAAAAGTCATTATGATTTTAGAGCTATGCCAGGACAGAAATATCCAATCTGGCAGACTCCCTGGGAGCAGGAGTGGGAGATGCTTGCTAACCTTTGGAACAGGCTGCCAGCCTGCAGATGCAACAGTCTCCCGTACAACACAGCACTTTCCTCACTGAGGTACTCAGCCCTCCTTAAGGCTCCTTCACATTCCCTCTTCAGACCAAAGCTGCTCTCAGGTCACTCCCTGGAGTGAAGGGGCAGCAGACAGGCAGGCAACAGGAACCTGAGATACAAACAGCTCTGCCTGTAACAGAGATATTTGGCCAAGGATGAGCTCTGTGACTCCTTCAGGAGCTTGGAGCAGACAGAAGAGATCTTGCTGTTGCACACTGATAGTTTATCTTAAATGTGTAAGAGAGAAATGCAGCGGAAAATTTGCTGAGATTTGGACTGAAATTCAAACTGAATGAGTGTAAATCATTCATGGTTTGAATCCCCTACTAGAACAGAGAAACCTTGAGTCAGTTGGTGGATTTATTCCCTGCCCCTGCTTCCTCCTCACAGGGAGAGGGGAGTTTGTCCTTGAAATTCCCTTACTCTGGCTACTAGTCCAGGGAGGGGACATGTGTCTTCCCCAGCTATGTACAGAAAGAGGTGCATTAACATACTGGTGTGCTCACTATAGCTGGAAAAAATATAAAGATTTTTTTTCAGATGGTGAATGAAGCTACAAAGGCCAAGACCAGAGCCACTGACTTCATGTATTTTACACATACATGCCTTTTTATTTCCCTTCCCTCCATACAACTGAACAAGCACAGAAAGAACCAGACATGCTGGGAGTTTTCTAGTTTTCTATTTTTTTCCCCCAAAGTTAAAGGCAGATTTTCAACAAGAGGAAGTGTAAGCCAGGCACAAATAAGGCCATGCAGCTACTGAGGGGAGTCCCACCTTTGAAACGAAGAATAGGCTGGATCCTGAAGCAAGAAAGTTAATTTTCCTTCCAAAACTTGTCCTTTAAATTCTAAATACTGCTGATCCTGACACCTATATCTATATCAAATGACAGTTTAAATCTTACTCATCTCCAGCTCTTTATTTAAACTGCTTTGTCTTAAGCCAACTCTAAACAAGCCATCAGTTTTTAAGTAAGTCATGTGTAAAAATCACCAGTAGAAAGCCAAAAGACTCCAGCTGCTTGCAGCATATCAGCCTCATGTTTCAGCATGACTCCATGGGCAGGGAGTAGCCTGGTGTGCAATTTCCCATCATTTGTCTGCCCCACAAAGTTTCTCCACTGAGGCTGCAGGACATGGAGAGCTCAAATAAATCTAAGAAATTAATCCTTACCTTTCTTCAAAGCAAATCTCTGTGTTGAGAGAGAAAATTACTCATGAAGAGTGGACACACATAGCCCTCACTGCAGCACTGTTTCTGATCATTGGCTACTATGACACTGGTAGGAAAATACTGCCAATTATAAAAAATTTGAGCAGCTTAATTAAACGACCTTCATTTCAAATAATACAGACCAAAAGTAATTAATAGAAGTGATGCAGAAATCTCTGCAATAATATTTCATATTTACTGTTGGAGAAATAATCCTTTAAAAAGGTCAAACAGGCTCCAAAGGTGCAATTGAAAAGAATAAATTCTCATGCAAGTTTAAATTCAGTTATGGGCTGCAGAGCAGGTTCCAGGCAACGTCTGTATGGCGAGACAGCTTCCCTGTTTGCAGTGACTACAGAGACAGTTTCTCCATCTACAAAAGAGATAATGGTGTTGACCTTCTTTGTGCATTTCTCTGACATCCACTAATGAAAAGGATGCCATAATAAATACACTTTCTCCTTAGACTGTAATTCTGTGAAATTTCTGTGAAACAAAGCAGGAGTTAAACCATCTTTTTCTGCCCCAACATACAGAGCCTTGTTCTTGAGAAAAAGGCAAGAAAAACAGAGAAGAAAACATCCTGCTAGGAATAGAGATATTCTTTCTTAAACCACAACAAGCAGCAAGGAACCAAGCCATGGGGGTAGCTGCCACGACTACCAGTGCTAACCATCTCCTTTTCCATGAGCAAACCTGAAGTGAACAGCAGCTCACGATTCATATCCCTGTCTATATAGGTGGAAAACATTGAATATTAAAAATTCCAGAAGTTGCTTGTTGTCTTCTGCCACCATGGCAGACCTCAGCAGGTAACATGAGAGTTGTGGGTTTTACTGTACAGATAAAAGAGTAGAGGACAGAATATCATTAGCCTTCATTTCATAGTCAAAAATCAGGGCAAATATTATTAGAAACATCTCCCCAGAGCAGAGCATGCAGCCCTGGGACATTTCCACTGCAGGTCAGGGCCTCAGATTTGCCTTCAGCAGCACAGGCCCAGAACTAGAAATTTCCTCAGGAACACAGAAGGACACACTGTCAGGCCTTTTGTAACCTCCCTTTTTATATATCTTTTAAAATATATTTGGGTCTTTGCTGAAAGGCACAAAGTGTTTTGCATCAGGGATTGCCCATTAAAGTCCTGACTGCTTTATGGATGTCATGACAGATTCAGTTTTTCTAAGCACCCCACAGATATGTTTTTAAAGACTATCAAACCTTTACTGTGATTCAAAAGTTGAAGCCACAAAGCAAATTCAGAGCCTGAGAAATCAATCACAGGCTCATTTAAACACACAGTAAACAATTTTCACTTATTTGCAAACACATGCAGATATATCAGGTCATCTTACTGACAGCACCATCTTCCTTTGCCTCACTACCTGGGTGAAAAGTTGAAGCACCCAGTGGAGGGACTAAAACACTGTTCTTTTACCCCAAGAACAGAAGCAGCACTGACAGCAGTGGGACACAGCTCCCACACAGGGTTCACTTCAGCTGGGAGGTGTAGGGATCAGCAGGGAAATGAAGCCATTCTTCTCCCAAGCCACAGCATCCTCTTTGTGAAGCCACCAGGAGCACAGACTCACTGGCCACTTTTCCTTACGCCCACCTAATGCAGCTGCAGTGTGTCATGCATTTCCATCAGATATGTAGGGCATTTAGGTACTGGCAGCCCAGCTAAATTTACCAACTGAAAGTTGAAATATTTATTTTTTATAAAATCCACTTTATTTTTGCTTATTTGTGTCTTATTTCAGTCTGTAAAATTTCTTCCCTCAGTTTCAAATAGAGGGAGTGAAAGCTCCTAAGGAGAAAGCTTATTTGCTAAGAACATGATTTCTGCAGCTTTTCAGGGCTTGAGAGAAAAAAGGATAGAGCATAGAAAATGAAAAGGCAGGAAAGCCAGCATATTTGGAAAAGTATTATCGCAAAGTTTAGTTCTTATGTTGCATGAATCCTATCCAGCCTCAGTGGAATATTAGGCCTGAGTTTGATAGCTTCATATGAGAGATTACAAAACCTCACACATAAAGCCAGCAGTTGGGAAGTACAGAAATGCATTTGTAGCACGATCTACATTCTTGAGAGGGGTAGTGTTAAATCTACCAGGAGAAGGTCAAGACCACACAAAGAAAATAAATCAAGGCTCACTCTGTGGACCTGTCTAAAGGTTAAGGATCTAAAGGATATGCAGATACTCTAACATATCAACAGCCCCTGGGGGATAATTGCTTAACCAAGTCCATTTGGGCAGCTCTGAGCAGATGGTTTAGTAGGTATATCGACTATTGCCGTGCTTTGTGACACTATTTATTACCTGCTGAGACTGGGAACAAGTGATCCTGTAGACACGTAGATGGTTCTCTCTAATCATGTGTATCCTTGCAATATCCAGTGACCCAGAAACACATTCCCAGAGGTGCCATCTCCCCCAGGCAGCAAGTACATAAAGTAACATCAGATAACTTCCTGGAAGAACAAAGCCTGCATAGATTAACCACAAAACAGGTTGTTTGGCTGAATTTTCTTCTCACTGTAAATTACAGCTGTACTGTTAAATGCACCTGAGATAATACTGAAGCTGCTGGAAGTATATAAAAGACTCATCAACTTTATTCTTGGCTCTGAGTGCAGAGCCCATGGCTGCTCAGCTTGTTGGCCCAAGTTTCTTCAACCACAAATACTTTTCCACTTCTTCCAGGCATCACACATACCAATACTGTATGTTTTACCTGAATTTCTTCTAGTTCAGACTGGGAATAGGTTCACACCAGTGTATTCAGGGCAAGAATGACCATGGTGGAAGTGTGATGGGGAGAGGGCTAAACTCTCCCTGCCCATCGCATCAGGGAAATAGGGAGACAAAAAGACTTCTGCCTGCACAGGTGGCCAAAGCTAGGTTTATGCACCACTAACTTCCCTGTTACAACAATGTGAGTAGAAAATTGGGTTATGCTCCTGTTGCCTACAGTGTAGCAAGCAATGATGCTTGAAATAAGTCAGCAATTTGAATAGGACATGTAGTAGCCGGGCACAAGCTCAGAAGCTGTCAGCTCAGTGAACTCTAACTCAGACAGGGACTTTTCAGTATTGACCTTAAAAACACCCACCTTTTGTAATAATGTCCTGCAATTCAGCCCTAAACTATTTTTTATCTATTCTTTTAGAATCATTAACTCCTATCAAACGCCAACAATTGCAGTTTTGCTCTTCTTTATCTGTGCTTCAGGTTTGCAAAACAAGTGCACCAAAGATCAACCCCTCCAAGGCACAGCCATGAGCAATACTTCACCCCCCTTCCTGTCACAGAGCCAGCTTTCCCAAGGGAAAACTTTGATCCAATAAAACCTGAGTTTGACATTTGGTTGGGACTTTTGGACATCTGGCATACATAAGGGTCTGCTGGAATGCTCAGCTGTGCCTGCAGTGTACAGACATCCACTGCACACAGCCCACACAGAGCACCTGAGCCTGTCCAGGGGCAGTGGATTTACTGTGCCTGTGCTGGACAAATTATTCATGGGAATGGGCTGAAATGACATGTCCCAAAAGCACTGCACTCATGGTACAGGTGTTGACCATATGTGTAGTGTATGGCAGTGAGATCTGGCCCTTTCCCTTCATATTTGATCAGTGACTTTGCTTAACCAAGAGGAATTTTGTACCTTGGCACACCTTAGCATCACAAGTGAGGGCAACAGAAACTGAACAGACATTAATTTGGAGTACTGAGAGAGAGACGGAACAATTTACAGCAGGAGCACAAAATAAGGTATCTCTAATGGAAGACAAAGAGATACTCAGTGTTTTTTATCAAAACTGGAGCAGGCAATCCTGTGAAAGAAGATACATTGAATATTTAGGTTCCTTGATTTCACAAAATGCTCAAAGTTCATGCTCTAGGTCTCAGTGGGGTGGGCCAAATACTTATATCTGGAATTGAGAAACTGGGCTGCACTGCCTGTGATGAATGTCTTAAACAGAGGGAATGTCACCATTCCTGCTCCTTCACTACTTTCCTCCCACAAACAGACTTTTTCTTTTCTAAGCCGATGCAAGAAAATGGTTGCTCAAAAAGAATTCAGAACCTTGACAATTTGGACAATCCTCCACTAATCTTCCCTTCAGGGTGCCCACAATCCTTTAAAGCATGACAAACTGACAGACGGAGTTCCTTTATAGTCACTGGGCTCTCTATATCTTTATGAACTGGCTCTTCTGTATGCAACAGAAAACCTGGGAAGGCAGACACTGTCAAAGGAAGGTGGAAACGGGCCTATTTAAGAGCTCTTGAGGGGCCACCAGATGAAAGGAAAAGATCTGTGCACAATAATATGACTCTTCAGGTACAGGGGAGGGGAAGCTACTACAGCCTAGTTGGAGAAGAATCCCACATGCCTGCTAATCTACCTACCAAAGGTTAATTGATACTTAAAAAAAAAAATTTTAGAAGGTACTCAAAGCCAAAAACCAGCTTTCCAGAGAGCAGAATCCTACCCCCAGCACCGTTGTGCTGGTTTAGGTGTTATTTGTACCAGAGCCAAAGTGATCCGCCCTTGACACGTGCAGAACGTTACAGCCCCAAGCAGATTTTGGTTCAATGGGGTGGAGAAAGTTGTGTGTGCAATGACAGCAGAGTTCATTCTCTCCCTCCGTATTTTATTTGCTTTTTAGGGTTATTTCTGTTTTGATAATGCCACCCTGATGCTTCCAAACTGGTGAGGGGAGCACGCTGAAACACACCAGCTGCTAACAAGCTTGTTCTGAGCTGTACCCAGGCTAGAGAAATTCTTCTATAGATTGGAAAGACACATGTCAAACAACTTTTAAGAAGCCAACTCTGACACATTTCCAACTGCAAATTTCACACCATTTTTTTTTCCCTGGCTATCTGATATTGAGTTCAAAAACACTGCAGTGATAAACTAGTCACCTGCCATATGGCATTCTAATTGCTGAAGATGACCAAGCCTGAGTTCACAAATTATTTTCACTCAGACACCAGAAACAGTATTATAACAATGTGGACAGAATGGATATCATGCTGTTGGGTAACACACTGAGATGTAGACAGAGCCCATTCTGTTATGCATAAACACACACATATATTTTTATATATACATAAATAAAAGTTTTCCTCTCAGGCTTGATTTAGAGATTAGGAGGACTATCATGAATAAACTTGGAAGATGAGAAACAATACTTCTTAGATATCCATGTAAAACTCAAAAGTTGAATTGTATTACCAAAACCAGATTTTTCATGTATTACTGCATATAGTAGAATAAAAAGTAGTACAAGAATTGGACAACTTAATACTAAGATTGTTTCCAAATGAACTATTATATGAACTCTAATACCATTCCCAATTTTCAAGATTATATATGTTATTACAAGATACTTAAACAAAAAAGAATGTGGATGTCTGAAAACAGGACCTCTCAGATATTAAAACAATTTCCAAACCTATTCATTTTTTTTTTTATTATGACACTAAATTTATAAGTATGTCAGCAAATACAAGCGCTGCACCTGTGGGAAAACAGAATTAAGGTTAACACCTATGCTTAAAAAAAAATAAAGATTGCTTTTAAAGATTATAATTCACAAGCTGTGCATACTAATGCTACTTCATCCTTCTCAGCAATTAACAAAGATGAAAAGAGAGACTGGCTAAACAAATAGACTTTGAAGCATCCTTTCATCTATTTAAGAAACTGGTGGGATCTTATTGCCATCACTTTGCTGTGTTTTATAGCTTCCTGAGATTTTTAACTAAAAAAAAAAAATCAATCTGCTTGGAGCAAGTCCTACAGGTATTTTTCAAATTAGAAATACCTGAAAGTTTATCATTCCCCTCTCTTTCATAGAGCTCTTGACAAATATGATTGGAAAAGATTGATATTTTGTCTCCTCATTTCCTGTACTTGAAAGATATTTTCTCCATGAGTCACTATTTCAGCCTGTCATTCCTCCATTCTGGGCAAGCAGGAACAGCTCCTGCCAAGACCAGCCTCTCGTCCTGAAAGGCCAGGACAAGGAGAGGCATCCACAGCAGGGACAACCTGGGTGGAACACAGGGGGGAAATCCTGTGAGACAACACTGCTGCTATAGAAAATTAATAAAAAAAAAAAAGTTGGGGACAAGCCCACTGTTTTGTGTTCCAGGACAATTAAATTATCACCACTTACACCAGCAGTAAAAATGGTACCTGCACACGTGCAAAGGTACAAGCTGACTAATCATACAGCAAGATAAAAACACCCATCTCAAAAAAGCTGCTGCAAAATAATTTAAAAATCTAAAATGCATTACTTCTTTTTGCCTTTGTCCAGGAAATTCTTTGGTCAGGACTTGGGGAAAATGAAAATCATAATACAAGAGTAGAAAAATGGAAAATAAAACTGGTTTTAAAAAAGAAAGCATCCTGCTTAACCTTTTCCCTGTCCTCACAAAATGGAGGAAGACTTGAAATGAATCTTGAAGTTCATGCTGTATGTGACTGAGAGAGAAGAAGGGGGGGAAAAAAATAAAGAGAGAAAGGAAAGAAAACCCTCAGTGGGCTCTGACACTCTTCAGAAATTCAAAATCTCAGCAGTGTGCTCAGGGATGCCAAATGCATGTTATCATCGTGGCAGGTGACCCTTGAGCACAGGGCAAAGCCCAGGTGAGGCCAGGGCAAGGCTGGCACAGGGATTCAAAGCAGGCACTGAAGAGCTCTTCCAACAGAACTCTTAAGACTGTGCACAATTTAAGCAGTCACGTATTTAAATGCTCTGCTGAAAGAAGGCTTTTGTTTTGAAAGTTCCTGTCAGTGCTTTCTTTTAATAGGAAATCAATATATCATTTGTTTTCTAGAAAGCAGACACCCGTCCTTCAGGACTTGTGCAGCCAAGTTTAGCTCTGCTGGAAAATTGAGTAGTTCTGACCTAACTTTTCTTTTTTTCATGAATGTCACTTCCCTTACCCTGGGGATTGGAGGTAAGTGAAAAGAAAAGGGAGTGAACATTATGGTATAAGTTATACCTAGTACTAACCATGGCTGAATTACCAGCTCCTAATGATTTTCAGTGCTGGCAAAGCAGAAATCCAATGAGAGCTAAAAAGCGATCAAAAGATAAGAAAAATGTGATCTGTTTCCATTGTGTTTAGCTTTTACACCAGCAGCAGGAGGAAGAAGAAAGTTGATAGGACTGGTTGCCAAGAACTCTGCCCTGCAAGTAGACACAGATGAGGCTTGGCAAAGACTTGGCAACAGGAGGGACTCAATAATCTCCTTTAATATCAATTCAGGTCACATAAGAGAGAACCTTGGTTCAAAAAATACCGGAGTGAAGCATCTTACTCATCCTCAGAATAAAGTGAGGAGCTCTTGGGCTTTCTGAAAGGAGCTGCAGGGGCAAGAAACAAGAAGCACGCTCTGGTCTGTTCACAGGCACATGCAGCAGTTCAGCACCTTAGGCAGATTGGAACATAAAAGCAGCCTGAAGAAAACAGCTTGAACCCCTCCTTCTCTTCCTTCCTGAATTACAGACCAAACCATGGCCTTGTTGCAAGATGTTTATTTACAGCTGCTTAGAGTAGAAAGCAAACAAACATCTTGTAACAAGCTGCCTGATGGCTTCCCATTACACATCCAGAGCTTAGCACTGCTTCAGCAGGTACTCAGCAGTGCTGCTGAAAGACTGAGTCACTGTGAGAATATGCAGCATTAAATCTGATGTCATTTGCCCACCTTCATCATTCTTCCCATGGAAGGCTAATGTTCAAAGACAGAACATCTGAACTGCAATCTTAGCAAGAAATAAATCACTGAAGAGTCAATGATAAAAAGGGAACCATTTCAAAAGCAGCAGTTCATATTCACAAGATACTAGAGCTGAAGGAGTAAAAATATGATAAATAGTAGTTCCATAGTCACACACAGGAAATCCACACTTAAAAGGAAGACACTGAAAATTAGAATCAAACACTGGATAAGTAATACTGAATTGTGTATACAGAGTGCTGGATCACTCTTCAGTCACAAGTTAGGAGGCTAACCTGATTTTTTAGGTTTCTTTTTTAATATTGACACTATTAAGATTTGCGGGCTGGGATATCATGTTTTGGTATGTCTTTTCCTTTGACACAAAAGCAAGCTTGCCTATCTATGACAAGAAAAAGTCTTTGAAGGGAGAAAATTCAGCCCTTTGATGCAGAATGACAGTGCTTGCAGATGGGCACAAACTGTGCAGACAGAATTTCTCCCTTTGGCTCCCTGACTGTGCCGTGCCCCTTCCATGGCAGATATAAATATCAGCTTTAGCTGTGCTGCTGGTCACAGCACGACATCCCAGGGTGCTGGACACTGCACAGCTGAGGACACAGCACCTGTGTCAAGTGCTAACAGCCCACATGCTTCACAACCTACACTTCCAAATCTCCCAAGCCTTGACAATACAAGGTTTCTGTAGGAAGCCACTAGTTAAATTGCTTCTTCTGAAGAAACCTACTTTTCTTTCAGCTAGAAGATGCTTCTGAGGAAGACAAATTAGAGTATGGCACTGACAATGGCAAGGTCATGGATTCAATCCTGTATGGGCCATTCACCCAGGAGGTGGGCTTGATGACCCTTGTAGGTTCCTTCCAAATCAGGACATCCTGTAAACTCTGAACGATATTTCTCATTTTTACCATGTTTAATACACAATGCAGCCAGGCAAGAAAAATGAGACCCTGATGCAGTTCTGTTGCTGGAGAAGGCTGCAGCACATCCTGGTGCTGCTCGTGCCTCGTCAGGCTGGTGGCAGGTCCATATGGATCTGAAACAAAAGCCAGGGAAGCAGCTGGTCTCAACACACTCAGGGCAGGAGCAGACAGATTGAACACTACACAACATCACATTCCTGAGGAAGCTCAGCAGGTGAATGTGGGCAGGTAAAGAAGAAGTTTAAGTTATCAAGGTTGCTTTCTAGAGCTGAAGTAGGCAAATGTGAAGTTTTTATACAGCACAGCCTTACTAGCAGGATTGCATCCACTTAGCCCAGTCATTTAAGGATCTCAGGAATCAAAGTCATCAACTTGTGTGAACACAGATGTACCTACACAGGCTTGGATTTGTTTGCCAAAACAAACTAAGGTATTTAAACACACTGACATTAAGGATCCACACAAGTTTAACTGGATCAGGTTTTAAGGCAATTTTGAAACTGTGAAACTAGTTTGTTGTTTGGGGTTTTTCTTTGTGTAAATAGCACAAAATATAAATTTATATACCATTCCTATACAAGCACTTCCATCATTCCTGGCAAGAATCCAATTAGCATGCCAGGACTGCCATGTTTCTACAAGTCCTTTTGGTATGCAGCTTGAGAGCTGACTGCAGCTCTCAAGTATTTAGCCTGCTTTCACCTCACTACTGCCTCACTGCTCTCGCTATTAATCCCCAAAGTAATAATCCCTGACCTGAACTTGTTCCGATTTCTTTCTTGTTTTGCCTCAGGTTATTCACTTTCCACTGCTACACAACTTCTCATGGAATAAGCTCCCCTCCCAAATGTCTTCAGTAACACTGTCATGCAATAATTTCAATGGAGAAGAAAAAGATAAAAGTATCTTAAATTCACATTCACATTCCATATAATAAAGAATATGATCCTTTCAGTACTCCAGAAAGCTGCCATTTAAGACACTGACCCAATTTCCTTTTCAGATGGACAAATCAGATTCCCTTTAATCCTCAGAAGGCAGTATGGATCCAAAATTTCCTTGAGAATTTTAATCATAGCAGGCTTTTCCACAGAATGAGTTTGGTTTTTATGTTGTGCACAGTTTATTTTTAATGTCTACAAAGACTGTTGCAATTAAGACTCAGGGGATTCAGAACAGATGCCCAAAAACCTGCAAAGAACATCTGTGAGAAAAGGTCTTTAATTAAAAGAAATTCCTTACAGATATAAAAGAGTTAAAAAAATAAAATCTTTTTTTGGATGTTCTGTTTGAAAATCATTTTAAAAAATTAAACTTCTGTCAAAAGCAAATAGTTTAGATTTATAAGTATCTTATTCCATCAGTTGATTCGATTAGAATCCCACTGCTTCAGTGACTTCTATGAAAGTCAGTAATTCCATTGCCCCCATTATTCAAAGAGTCCATTTTATTTTTGTCTTATTTAAATAACCACTTCAGACGGAAATTAAAAGCAAAAACCTAAGAACTCTCCCCAGTCTATTACGTACTCAAAAAGTAATCAAATATTGTAAATGGACAAGCATATCATTGAATCATGAAAACAGAAGTCCCCACTGTATGTGAAGAACCATGGAGAGAAAATAAAAGCTTCCAACTGTTGGCTATAAAAACAGACAAAAAAGCCTTCCAGAATCTACTAAGAGAATAACAAAAGGAAATAGGCTATTGTCTCCTACTGTGTGGAGAGGCCTGGGGGGGTGGGGGAGCAGCGATGAAACAATTCTCAGGTCTTACTTTTTGTGTACAAAGCCAAGAAAATCTCAGAGGAAATGACTTCCAGAGTCAGTGATAAGTGCTGAAATGTTTCCAGTGGAGAGCAGGATACGAATCCTTATTTTTCCTTTGTGGGTGAAGAGGTCGCTAATGTGAGCCCAAACAGAATGCTACAGAGAGACACCGAGATCTCCGGAGTGGTGCTTCCCTTTCATGGTTAATTGAAAGTCACTCGTGGAAGCAAGCCTCTTGTTAGGTGCAGGCTCAGATCTCTCTGTGCATAACAACTGGATTCAGTCTGCTGTACCCATTTACTGGGGAAGAATGAAGAAAAATAAAAATAAAGTGTTCTTTTCCCAGAAAAACATGAAACAGAAAGAAAAACTATTTTTAAGGACCAATTTGTTGTTGCTGCTACACCTGGTGAAGACAATGCCTCTGATCAACCTTGCCTGCAACCTCCTGGTGAGAAACTGAGTATCAATAATGGAGAGGTGAGAGTGGGAGAGCACCAAGATTAAAGAACTTCCTTTGCTGTCCAAAGTGCTAGAAAACAAAACAACAAGACAAACTGTTTCAAATACTTTTGTATTTGTTGCAAGCATTTAGCTGTGTGCTCAGCACACTTGTGCCTTACAAGAAATTCAGGAAAGCTTTGGAGTTGTGATGTTTCACCCGGTCTGAGGAACACTGAGGGGAATATTACTTTCCTGTGCCTGAGCAAGGGTGTAAGAAAGCATTCAGAACCCTGCAGGGCCCTATAGAGCTCCTCTTCACTGCACAGCACAGCAAACTTTTATCCCACAGCTCCTCATCTCACTGGGTACCTGAAAATGGGTTAAGCCTCTGATGGTGTTTCCTTAGTCTTCATCCATCAAAGCATGGGAAGCCAATCTTGCCCTCATCTGCTTTGCTCATGGTTGATATTGTTAAAAGAGATGCTGAAAGAGAGTTGAGGAGATAAAACCCAAGAATATATGAATACATACATACGTATATATGTATCTTCCCTAATCTTTGAAGAACTTTTCAGCTTGGATCCGAGCTGATGCAGTGGGGCTGAACCAAGAAAACAGTCTCTTTGGGGGTGCAGTCCTCTATGGAGACAGTAACATAAATACTGAGAAAAGAAATTATCCAGAGCTGATTAACTGAATAATCTGCAGCTTTTAACAGGACCTTTAAAAGGTATAACAGTGATACCTGGTGATCTTTTAAAGAGCTGCACCATCAGTGTAGCTCAAACCAGAGTAGCCCTGGCTGTTGACTCAGACTTCCCTGCCGTGGTGGGAAGCAGAGGGCAGGGAACACCATCAGGGTCATCACACTCTGTCTTTGGCCATCCTTCACTAGGCACATCAGGTTTTTAGGATGCCCATTGGCATCTCCTGCCTCTGCACTGAGCCAGAACTTTCCAACCCCTCAGCTCTTGAGGACAGTTTGTATTTCTTTTCAATATTCCCCATGGAGTCAGAAGCCTAAGACAAGAACAGACAGGAACCTCTGCCATCTTTCAGAAGAACAGTTTGATCCATTTTGTTTCTAGATATTGCTGCATTCCAAACAGGTCTTTCCAGGCAAATCCTCTTCCACTCCAGACCTCTACTGTCTGCAGCACTTAATATAAACTTGGATTCATAAAAGTACATCCAAAATCACAAATCCTTGAAATCAAGACACCAGTTCAAAACTAACAAGAACAGAGGAACAGATCACTTGCAGATTATAAAGCCTCTGAACTTACCCGAGTCTTGGGAATAAAGAAAATTCCCTTTACACATTTGCTGTGCTATGGTCCCAAATAGTGGCATCACCTCTAGAATTTCAAAAGGTGCCTTTTCTTTTCCCTTCCCTCACCACCCCATCCCCTTTTTCTTATTGCCTGTAAAATTATCATCTCTTCAACATCTTCCATTAGTTTTGCAGGAACAAGATATTACTAAAAACATAAAACTAGGAAAAAAGTGAACAAGTTCCAGGACCTTCTATATGCAATATAGAAAAAAAATTAAGTAACCATGCCATAATACAAACTAAATCCCAGCAGTTAATCATAACCAGGTAAGGTTTTCATGATGTAATCAAAATAAAAGGATAAATATATATATATATAAAACAAATACAAAATTTGAAACAGAAATATCCAGAGAACTTGGAATTCAGTTCCGTGGTTCACTCATGCTCAGTGAATTTTTATTTACCTCACATTTTCTGGGAAACTTCAGTTTACTTGATGGATATGGATATAGGTAGAATCAAACCTAAGATTTCCAGCTTGTTCTGACATTGCTCCTTTAACTACCATGACTCAACTGTGGATCCCTAAAACCTGAGCTCATAGAAGAGATTTCTGGGCAGGAGTTCAAGAGGGCTGCCAGTCAATAGCTGTGTTTTATTACTACAGAATCAATTATTTCACCATCATTCTTGGTGAATGTAGAGAACAAGTTTGGTGGGAACTCCACAATTTTTCAAAGTGCTCAGTTCCAGCACTGCAGATGCTGTGTTGAAACTAATGTCATTGCTACCAAATGGCACAAATGCCAGGATAAAGTGCCATTTTACAGATGGAAGTGCAGTCTTTGTTAAAAAGGCTCTTCATCTTACTATTTTAAAAGCAGACTTCTTTCTTTGTTACTCATTTATGGCAAGCCAGTTACATTTTATCTGTACAATTCATCTGGTTCTCAAGTCAGATTTATGGTGTAAACTTGGAACAGCAATAAAAAGTGAGGAAGATGTCACCCTCGAAGATTTCCTGTAAAGCCAACACCTTAAACACCATACCAAACCAATTCCTGAGCCTCCTCCTGAGTAAGCAGTCCCAGGAAAAACAAATGAGCCAGGAATGCTTATGTTATGAACACAGCAGAGGGCATATTAGCTGTGGTCTATACCATCAAGAAGGTGATACCAAACACATCTTTAAAGAGTTTTATAACATACATGAGAATAAAGGGGAAAAAAAAAAACATTGTCAGAAAGTTGCACTTCAGTGTAATAGATTTTTCCTTTTATTTCTTCCTCTTTTTTTTTTTTTTTTTTTTTTTTTTTTTAGAAAACAAATATAGCTGCTTTCTTCTTTTTATAACTCCTGTACTTATTTCCAAATGCTACAAAATAAACCCAGTTTTTCATTAGTTTGCTTAATTATTTCATGCTTTCTTTTTAGTGCAGATTACTCAGAACATTCTATCTTCAGTGAAACTGTTCTCATCATCTTTGTTGCCACGTGGAAGTAGCTGAAAAATATTAATGAAAGATTCACTAGGGCAAATTTTCTGTGAGTATAAGCAACATCAATATTTCAATGTCTGAAAAACGTGGCCATTCTCTTGCCTTGTGTAGGTTGTTAGAAATCAACGGACTTTAATGGATTCAAAATTTCTTGCCAGATTCAGTACATACCTTGCTTATGAAAATTCATATGGGGAAAAGGTATTTTTCTTTCTAAACAATATTTGGGGACTAAGAACCTGCTCATGTTTTACAATATACTGGTGGTGTAGGTGGAAATGTGGCTGCTGATCTTTTCATCGTGGTCCTTGTAGACTGCTGGCTTCCCAGGCAGTTTCAGCTGTCACAGTTGCTTAGAGTCCACTGAGCTGTTTTTAGTTACTCATTCAAATATTCATAAGAACGGAGGGCTGCAGTTTGCTGTCTGGTAACAACTTCATTTTCTGCTCACACTGAGCCTGTCCTTGTGGGCTGCCTCTTCCCACTCAGATTGGCTTTTCCACAGCCACGTGAGCCTGGAAGGATAATGGAGTTTCCCTGGGAGCAGGCGAGAGGGGCATGTTCTACCTTTTATCTTTGCTCGGCTGCCTGATGAAAATAATTGCAGAAGACAGTTATGGATTAACAAAGAGACATGTGAAACGATCAAACCTGTATCAAGCACTGGTTTCTGCTACCAGAGAGAGCACATGCTTTAATTATTTACCTTGCAGGACAGCTCACACCTTAGGATGGCCACATTTTTGTGCAAATATTTACTTAACAATATTGTACTTGAGCAGAGTAATGAAAATAGGTGTAATCTCATGTAATGTCCCTGGGAAAGACCAATGGACTGTGACATTTCCCTGCATGGGGGAAATCACTAGAGTGCAACATTTCTATTATTTCATTAAAAGTCTTGCTAAATAACCCTTCAGGGCAGCACAGTTTTGCCTTTTTAGCTAAAGGAAATAGCTGAAGAAAAGGAATCCACAACTGCTGCCAGTTAATAACAGTGTGTGGTAGGATTTCTAAGAGAAAATACTACCTAGCACAGATGAAAACGCAGACACACTTCAATTAAGGCAGTATTTACAGGAAGCTGCACAACATCCTGCAGTTACAAGGGCGGCTTCCAGCCCGTCGGGTATTTCCAGAGCCGGGAGAAGGCACAAAGGAGGAAGCTCAGGCACCTCCCTTGCCTGTCTGCACATCATTGCTGCTGCCTCACCTCTGTCCTCTCATTGCTTTGTACCTGCAATTTTCCTGGAGGAGCCTGTGGGCAGCCCAGCATTATCTCTCACACAGGAGAGGAAATGCTCCCTCCACCTTCATCACTCCATGCAACTGCAGCCCAAAATATGGGTTTTACAGAGAGAGTTTTGAATTAATGTAAGGGGCAAGCCTTTCCCTGAGTATCAGCTAAACAAGTTAGAGAGGCTTTTCTTTTTCCTTGGGCTTTATTTCTACCAATAAAATATACTAGCAATACAGCATTTTAAAATTATAATCCTTTTAATTATGCTGTCATGACACTTTCGCTAAAGATTGTCTCCTTCAAGGCTTAGATTGAAAGTGTTTATTTACACACTTACTGAACATAAGTACATAATAGCAGCAGGCAGCAGGGAAGTCTTCTGGATAAGCTACAACCTAAATTTTTCTTGTCTCTCCTGTTTCACTCTAGATTCAAAGAGGAAAACAAAACAAACAAATCCTGTTGTGGGTTAAGCAAAAAATATGAGGGTTTTGAAGCTAATGAGTGATAAAACCACCTTTGATTGAAAGCAGGGAGCATGAGGAAAAAAAAGAGTCCAATAACACCATTTGTTTGTATTAGAGAAACACCCACTACTGCAGACACTGTTAAGATACTGTCAGCATTTCTATTATGATCCCATATTTCAAAGCTTTATAACTTGGCCATGAGAAGTCACTTTTAAAATTGAATCTAGAATATAGAGTGAGTTTAGCTACATTCAGTATATTATTGTCACCATGTGGACACCAAAAATAGGTAATAGAAATAAATAAAAGAAAAAAAAAAAGCTACAGCTAAATTAAAAACAGGTGTATTGAAGAGCTATCAATGCAGAGGCATCTCAGGCCCAAGTCAGCCAGGTAACTGTTCTGCTGTCTTTAAAACAAAAGAGTAGACAAAAAAGTACCTTTATTTGGACTTTTGGTTTGTATTGTTTCTTTTTTGGTTGTTACTATAGCTTCCACTCAAGAACAAAAATATCCTGAATAAGCAAATCATGCAAGAGCCTTATAAGGTATGTTAAAATGAGAGGAATAAGCACCAAAATAATCTCTGCTTCTGCAGCACCTGCAAGGCTTATTTGTTTCTTCGTGGAGACAGAAGAAGCAGAAGCTGTGTAGTGGAGGGGGCAGGGAGAGACAACTTGCTGGATTTTGACCTTTGATGAAATTCCTTCAGCCTGCTATCCCAATCTAGTTTTTCTTCAAGTATTTTTTCTTTCCAAGGCTTCTGAAGAGCAAAGGTTAATGAAGTAATCTATAAGTGAATGCTAACATATGCAACGTATGTAGAGAAAAATGCACATCCCATTTTTAACATTTCTCTGGAAACAACTATGGCCTCTTATAGCTGCAATTTTGAAAGAATGCAATTATGGTATAGAATTTCAGCTACCTTTGGGCTGAGGCCTCTGGAGACACACAAAGAATTAGTGTATTGTTGTGTGATACATTTGTGAAATCATGTTCCCTTAATATTCTCCTCTAAAGCTACAGTGCGATTCCTCCCAGCTAAAAATCATGTCTGTCTTTCCTTCTGCTTGCAAAAAATATCTATTAACAGCCCAAAGGCTTATTTTCAGTTTCCAAAAATCAAAGCCAAGTGTCAGCTAAAGAAGCACTCACTGGGAGTCAGGCACTGGAGGTAACAGATGTGGTGGTGCTGGTCTCCTGGAGAAGATGCAGGCTCTCCACCAAACTGGCTCGTGCACACTGGTCAGCTCTGCCAGCCTCTTCCAAGTTTAGGTGTGAGCAGAGATAAAACATGAGGAAAGAGGTTAGACCAAAGTCAGTTGAACAAACATAAATGACAGGCAAATTTAACATGTAAAACTGCATCTCCCATCACCATCAGACCTCACCCCTGGGCTGTTAAAACCAATAGCCTTTTGCTTTCCTTAATGCAGATAACAGAGCATCTAGGGATTAAGTTCATCAACAGAAAGAAAATCCCCTGTGCAACTGGCTTGATGATTCTGCATCAGGAATATCACTGTCCCAGAGAGCTCCAAGTGTAACCTGGCTATGATTTATGTTATTGACAGGGCAAAACAAAGGTGGGCAGGAACTTAGAGACCAGATATATTGTTCAGAATAGCTTAAACTTCAGCCATGAAAGCTGGAAATCCAATTTACAACCATATTGTTCCTATTATCTCCTTTACTTCAGCTCAGCTTCTGCTCAAGGTGTTTTTTCAGAATTTATTGACAACACTGATAGTAATGATATCTAGTGAAACAAAAAGACAATTACTATCATCAAGCCAGTTCCCTAACATCATTTTGAGGCCATTGGATTGCAAATTTTGCTTTATCCTACAGAAAAGCCTGACTATTACAGGCAATTTTTCAACTGCTGAGGATGCTTGACTGCTAAAGACCCCACACACACATTCATAAAGGCCCAGAAGAACAAAATCAGCACCTAATAACTAAGAAAAACAAAATTACATTTTCATGAAGCAGCATCACTGGTCACCAGTATTTTGCCATGCATAAGCCTGAAAGAACTCAGGATAAAGGCTGAGATTGGAGTGTGGCACAGCTGCTGTCTTTAGGTGCACACCAGGGCTTTGCAAGGCACATTGAAGTACGTAATTATTGACCCAGATCGTGCCTTACCAGTTTTAGCCAGATCCTGGTCTGGTCAGAGCTCCTCTTTACATTGAAAGAGCAAGGAAAGTTTTACTTAAACCTTTATAAGGCTGAAGACTTGTGGCTAAACTCTACTGTGAGTCTTCTATAGTCCAGTAAAAAGTCCACAGGACCACCTGAAAGTTCATTTCAGCTTTCTGAGCTGCAAGAGCATAACATACTCTGGAACCTTCTGCCCAAAGCACCACACCAGCAAGACTGCATTGCTTTTTCTCCACTTCTACCCTCTAGGATCTCACATAGTCTGTACAGGCTGATTCATGCAGCACACAAGGTTTTCCCCTCCTTTAAGTCTGTATTGTCCCATATAGATAAAAAGAATTCCCCTTACACTAATTTTCCAGGATGTATTCTCCTCAATACTTGAAGTCTCACATAAACTCTGAGCAGCCTAGTAAAACAACAAAATACTTCATGTTTTACATAATAAATCAGCTTTATCATGTTTGCAAAACAGTCACCTGTGAGACACTTGCTGTACTAACAAATAGTAAAGCTCTCTCCTTTCAATCCCCCAAGTATGGCACAACATATGCATTACATCAAAGTTTCTTCCTGCAGCAGCTTCTTTCATTTCTAACAGAATTTACTAGCAGCAGCCTGGAAAAATATCTCCTTATCCTTTATTAATGGTAAAACAGAACAAAACAAAAAAACCCACAAAAACAAACAAACACTCAAAACTATGCAGTGGCAGAATCCCTAAAAAAAAAAAAATGTGTGTATGTAAATTCAAGAGTCTTGGAAATTTTCATTGAAAAAAAACTCTATGCTGTCGCATATGAAGGCAAGAACCACTATAATGTCTTTTCTTCACTTATCTTGGCAAAAAAAATAAGAAGGGGATGGCAGTATCAGAAAAATTAAATACAGTAAACAAAAGAGCTTGAGTTGACCATTTTTTTTTCTTTTTATTATAGACATGTAGGTAGAATAATTATCGAAATCTTCTGGTAGGTAAGGATTACACTCTAGCCAATCACAACAGCTACATTTGCTTTTCTTTACACGTGGTTCTGAATGGTACCACTGAATCATGATAGTTTGCCCAGCTTATAAAAACAAATAAAATAGTATAAGGCACAGTTGCAATATAAAGAATACTCCAAGGAATACCGCAGGGGTCGGAGTGCAATCCTTTCGCTCCCATTAGCGGCTGAAGGGAGGGCAGGCTGGAGAGCAGAGCCCCGGCCGTGCCGGTGTGCTGAGCCCCGGGGCTGCGGGGAGGGGACACGGGGAACAAACCCCGTCTGGAGATGGAAATCACACTGTAAGGGGTCTGAGACCCCAGTCCCGACTGTACAGAGAACAGGGACAAACTGGGGACTGCCTCCAGCCGAAAATGACCACACAAAAAAACCCACCAAAACCCGACCCGCCCCCTCCGCCAGCAAACCCATATTCACAACAAACACCGAGGAACCCGCGCCTGGGGAAAACGCTCCTTGCGTAGAAACAAGGCATTTTCCAGCACTATGAGTAAACCCTAAACCCGGAGCAGCCGCCAGACGTTGAATTTTTTCCCTTTTGCGGGATTTCGGGAGCGGAGGCGGCGGGACCGGGCGGCTCGGCCCCGCTGCGGGTCCTTTATCCCCTCACACGGCCCGAGGCTGCCCCCTGCCCGCGCTCCGCCAACGCGCAGCCCCGCGCCTCGGGATCTTCCCGGGCCTCTGGACCTTCCCGGGCCTCGGGGATCTTCCCGGGCCTCTGGACCTTCCCGGGCCTCGGGATCTTCCCGGGCCTCGGGGTCTTCCCGCGCCTCGGGGTCTTCCCGGGCCTCGGGATCTTCCCGGGCCTCGGGGATCTTCCCGGGCCTCGGGATCTTCCCGCGCCTCAGGGATCTTCCCGCGCCTCGGGATCTTCCCGGGCCTCGGGGATCTTCCCGCGCCTCAGGGATCTTCCCGCGCCTCGGGATCTTCCCGGGCCTCGGGGATCTTCCCGCGCCTCAGGGATCTTCCCGCGCCTCAGGGATCTTCCCGCGCCTCGGGATCTTCCCGAGCTTTCCCGAGCCTCAGAGATCTTTCCGAGCTTCCCGAGCCTTTCCGAGCGTCATGGATCTTCCCGAGCCTTCCCGGGCCTCAGGGACCTTCCTGAGCCTTTCTGGGTCTCGGGGATCTTCCTGAGCCGTTCCGGGCCTCAGGGATCTTCCCCAGCCTTCCCGAACCTTTCCTGGCCTCAGGGATCTTCCCGAGCCTTCCCGGCTTTTTGCCCCGATTACCACCTCAATGCTTTCAGGCTTTTTCCCTAAACAAGGGAGGAAGAGGAAGAGCAGCTCAAACCCCCTCTCTCCTCTGCCTCTTCCCCTCCTTATGCCCCGTCTCGCTCCCCTGTACCGGTTCATTTAGAGACTGACTCTCAGAATAATGTGGGAAAATAAAACTTTCCACAAGCTTTCCTCCCCACCATGCAAGAAATCCAAACATTCCCAACTGCAGCAATTCCAAAATTTCCCAATTCCAGAAAACACCACTGCTGCTGTGTGCCCTTCTGGGCCAAAAACATCCCCAAAATCCACATCAAGTGGCCTCTTCTCCCGTTTGCCCATTAACTAATGCCCATTAGGTAAAGTCTTTAAAAAATTGATTAGCATATATTGAATTTTACAGTACTTTCATTGAGACATTTTTTTTTAAACTGGGAAAATTAGTAGTCAGAGCACTGACTGAAACACAAGGCAGCCTTTCAGGAATGGCACCTCCGCCAGCAGGAAAATCAAGGGACCCTTTGGGATTTTACCTGTGTGTTCTCCAGAGCAGCCTCTCTGCAACAGCATCACAATAGGCAGCTCATGCTGCTCTCCTCATGTGCTGCACTCCCCAAATATACAGTTTATAAAGTCTAGTGCCATCACCACCTCACAGGTTAGCACAAAATAAACTCCTGAATAAATGAGTACACAACCCTCTGCTTTGCTTCCAAAGCAAGCACAAACAGCTCCCAGTCCTGATAAAGTTTGCTAAACCCACCTATCAAAGCTGCTAATCAGCCTGTCCCTGCCATTTACCAGCAGCAATTAATTTCTGCAACATGTAGCCGACATTAAAATGAATTTTCTGATGGCCCTGAGTGCCCCTCCCTGCTGTCAGACCCATCAGGAACTCCTGTGCTGCCCGTGGGTGCTCTGCCATGGGCTGCACCCCCAGAGATGGGCAGGGCAGAGCACCTGGGACACCAACTTAGCTCAGGACACAGGAGAGGATAAACTGGAAATGAAGCAGCACTGTCCCTCTGCTCCCAGCACTGTTCAGCACAAACTAAACCCTCGCTGATATTCTGCAAAGAATTCTTCCTCTCCTGGAAAGAAAGTTTCAAGGAGTTCAGTCATATTGGTGATTTTATTCCCCAGGAACTACAAAGTCCACTTTTCCCCCCATTTTTGGAAGACTAAGTTATTTACATAATTTTAAAAAATAACTAGTAGGAGGAGGGTTCTCCTCCTTTTTATTTCCCTTTTTAAATAAAACCAGTCAGTGTCTAATAGAAGACACATCTTTACCTCAGAAAAATAATCTCTTCCCCCATATTTAGTAAGAAAACTGAGTTTTTTATCCCATTTCAAAGGGATAATTCAAACGAAGTTATCAAGAAGAAAATCTCACATTAACTTTGAGATCAGTTTTATTATATCAGGGAACATTTTTGGTCACAAATCGCTACAGGTTTGTAGTCACAAACCACTCTACAGGTTGCTCAGCTCTGATTTTCTGAAAGGAAGATCAGCTACACAGATAGAGATGTTTGTTCCAAAACAGCAGCGATCTGTTTCCAGAGAAGTCTCTTTATCAGCACAAGGAGAAAAGAGGATTTCTTAAAATTACCTGACAATTTGTTCTGAGGTTTGATCTTTTGTACTTCACTTAAATCCTACTTATTTTAGGCTCATTTTAAGCTGATTCCACACAATCTAAGAAGAGACTTTCATTCCCTTCATTTTACACATTTTTTGATTACACTGTTCTTTTGTTTCTGTGTCTGGTGAACTGGGTCTCATCAGAACAGCTTAGAAACCTGACAATAAGAGAAAATCTGCCCTTAAATTGGTCTATATGCACTTTTTCATGGCTTAGCCCTCACAGCAGAAATTCTCTTTAAGAAGGATACTAGGAGACATGGAGGTCTCCAGACTCAAGAGGTGCATCAGTGTTTTCACTCTGAAGCATTAAAAGGCAATAGACCCTGTAGGCAAAATAGGTAAACTCCTTCAAAACTCTTCTTACACAGGCAGAGCACCCTCCTGCCCCTCCCTGGGCACGGTCTCAACCTGGAACACACCAGGGTGCTGGCAAGGGGGAACATCATCGCTCCAATCGTTACTCCTGGAGTATTCACCAAGCAAACCAGGTTACACTGAATTATTATAGGGGCTTGCCCTGGCAATCATACTTAGATCTGACACTGCCTTCCCCTGCACGTGTTCCCTCCTCTACTGTGCACTCAAATACAAAAGAGGGAGGTCCAGTCCTCCCAGCCTTGTGTAAAAGTGGAAGGTCAACCTTCAACTCCAGCCCAGCTCATTTATTTAGATCTCAGTTCCTTTTCCCTGTATTTAAAAAGGAGAGAGCAGTGCTCGCTTCAAAGCAGGCCTCAAGTTTGTAAAGTATTTCATGAGGCTGAGACATGTAAGGGCTGCAAAGGATAAAATTTCATTTTGTATTGATTTGATCTCTGTGTACATTCATTATGCTTGAGGACACAGAATACCTTCCATACAAAATGTTGTTTAGGAAGGCCAAGATGATCTATGATTTTAATCAAAACATCTGGGAAGAAGTTCCGCTCCAGGAAAAGTTTTGGTGCATCAGCAGAAAAAAAAAATGAATGGATGGTTGAAGAACAGAGCTGTTACAGGACACCTAATTAAAAACAAGAAACCTTGAAAAACCAACTCTTATTATTTGTCTTCCTACCACAGCAGATGGGTCCTTTCCAGAAGCATTGCCCAGGCACACGAGGTTCTGTTTGTGTCTTACACAAAAGACATTCAGCACAAGTTACTACTCTGAAAAAGTAGCTAAGACCTTCACTCCAGTATTTGTAGCTAGTCTTGAGTACTTCACTCTTGCCATCTTGGGGAGCCTTCTAAAGCCATTGCCAGACCACAAATTTAGTTCTGCAAAAGACTGGCTCAGTCTTTATCATAAAACATTTCATCAGTTGAATATTTCAGTGTGTTCATTGCCATCATAAGGAAGCATTAATGGTGATAAAATAATCAGTCAGCAAAAATTCTATTACTTCTCCCTTAGTAAATGTGATCATTACATCCTCACTCAAAAGTTTCTCATTTCCTGAGGGATCAGAACAACTATTAGCTAAAAAGCACAGAGAAGGTACAACTGACACCCATTAAATGCATATAATCACATTGCTGGAGAGAAACCCCACAGAAATTGCAGCCTGAATATCTGTTTCAGCTAGGTGGCTTAAAGTATTCTTTTATTAGGATTAAGAGCAAAAAATGTATCAGGGAAAGATATAACTGTATAACACAGCCCTTCTCCTCTGCTCCCTCTTGTATTTTGCCTTTCTGTGCATTGAAAATTTATTCTTTTAACTGGATTAGTTAGTTAAAATGCACAGTATTCTTTTTAAATGGCTCTCCATATTTCTCTCTGTGGATTACTTTGAAGCACAACATGTCTATTCTTTTGAACAGGTTCACTCTCTTCACAGGTGTTCATTAAAGTGTGCTCGACTCTAATCCCCTTAGCACTGAAATATGCAGCTTTTAAAAAGGACCCAATATAGACCAGCATTACTAAACTCTTCAATGCTGAAAAATGGAGATTTTCAAAAGGAAAAGCAGTGTCTTAGAGACCACACATGTTCCTCCTGAAACAAATACTGACCTACTTATTACCTAGTTTTTAAAAAGCCATTTTATCTTTGACATTTACAAAGGAGAAGATCCCAGCAGAACACAGTCAACCTGTAAATCTCCCGTTGCTGGTGAGAGCACACAGTGGAAAACCCACCACCCTATAAATAATAGAGGTGATTTCCTCAGCATCTTGTTTACTGAAAAGCTGACATCATGGAGAAGAAAGGCTGAATAAATAACCAGCTCCTCAGATGCTTTCCTCAGCACTCTTTGCAAAACATTCACACAGCACTTACAAGAACGTAGTTTCTCACACATCACTCTTCTCAAACTGTCCTAGATTTTGTCCAGATTAAGTACCACTAGGCCAGGTCCACAGCAGCAAGTGTTTTGGCAATGAATCAGTAGGTGAAAGTGGCTGGTGTTCCACACCCTGACATCTCCACTCTGTGTATATTTCAGATTTGCCTCCCAGTAGATTTAGTCTGGCCCTGGCCTAAATGCCCTTGATGCACATGTAGTTTGATGCTTTCACCTCTTAGGTCTCTTCCCAAGAGACAACAAAGCAACACAAAAATTGCATTCTGGCAGTTTTCCTCATGGCTGTGATGACAAGAGTCACGAGAGATTCTAGGCCTGAGGCATGAGCTCAGACTGATGGGGCTGTGTTGCCCTTCAGATGCAGCTTTACCTACACAGGCTTGAAAACTTCCAGGTGGGGAGAAACACCGAGGCCTCCAGTGGGAGCCCAGTCAGTGAATGCACCCTCCCAAGACAGTCATTACCAGCAGCACCCAAAATAAAAAACAAGGATCACCTCTTTCCAGTTTTCCTTGGATATTGCAAGTTTTTTGCTATACAGCATCTTCTACAGTCAGAAATGGATGGAAAGACAGACAAGCCTTCTGAAAGTTTCCCTTCTTTGGTAACTGATCAAATATCTCCTGCATATGCCAGTTAGTTTAAGCTGGCAACCTGAAACGTGGCAGGAGGCATCTGCTAAATGTGCCAAAGAGTTCTGCTCTGCAAATTCATTTTATAATTCAATAACCATTCCTGGACCTTAGTGGAGTGCATTCCCTGTAGGCAGCAGCAGGAGTCATCCCCCACCAGCTTTCAAAATAACCCTTTGTAGTGCACAGAAAATGCTGGATCTCTTTAAAACTGAATTTGTATAATTTCAAGTTCTTCTTGTATTCTTCTTTGAAGATTTCAAAGCCTTTAACAACTATTAAATATGCTTCTCTTATTTGGGGAGAATATTAAAATACCCTTAACCAACAGAGAGACAAAGAGAAACTGCAAAGTGTTGCATGTCAATGGTAGGAGAGAAAAAAAAAAGGGGAAAAAAAAAAGAAAAAGGAAAAAAAGAAAAGGAAAAAATAGTGAGAACCCTCATTGATATCTGCTAACTTTACGAGACAGTGCTGTCCTGTCAAACAGATTCAGGCAAAAAGAGAACTCAAGTGTCCACAACCGTCACCTAGGCACTCTGCACTGAAACAGGGTAACTCTCTGCTCAAAGGATATTTATGTAGTTTACATAAAACCACACTAATAAGACTAAACAATCCTTGGAGCACAATTCTCCCCTGCCCTGAGAAGGGATCTGCTCCAACCCTGTGCAAAAGTCACTGTACTTTTAACTTGCTCTTTCTGACTCAGCAACAACTGTGAATAAAAGAACCCAAAAGAACAACATCTGGAATTCATGGTGCTGCCACTGCTGGGCTACCTTGCAGTAGAGATGCTGAGATCCTGGTCCTTCAAACATGGTTTTGTCCTGGTGTGGTCACTGCTACACATGAGATAAACTCATGGAAGTGATGCTTGTGCAAATGTTCTCTGAACAGGAAATTCATACTCAAGGACAATTCCTGTTGGAGTAACTTCTCTGATGACACCTGACTCTTCCTTGTGATTTCATGCAACTCCAGCCAACTTTCCTGTGCAGCTATTGAACTGGAGCTGTGGCTTGTTCTGTTCTGCACTGCAGTCTTTCACATATGTGTAAAATATATGCGCACAACTGTTGTGTAATGCTACAAAATTCCCTTGCGAATTGGAATTTCCAATTCTATGGACATGCTAAATGTTTTGCTATCTTGTTGCATTCCCAAAACTGGAGACCAAAAGGTCCATTTTCTCTACAGGTTGCATAATCCTGCTTGTCAAGAAAACGTGAATACCCTGTTTTTGAAGCAGTGTTGTGCTCTGATATTTCATGAAAAACAAGCAATTGGCATTTCTTAAATCCATGATTTCATTGACATTTTGATGAACTGACTTAACCTTATACTGAGTCATGACTCCTGAACTTCAAGTTCCATAAATAAACAGACCATTTTCTTGCCAATCATTAGCTTCCCAAAGCAAACCTCCTCTTCCCAGTGCACCCTGCTGCAGTCCTCTCAAAAAACTTTGGTGAAATCAGTGCCTTTCTTGTCATGAGTCTCCATTTTCTTCCATGCACTGAAAAACTACAATTTCCAGAAGGCAATGCCTACAAGGTAAAAGTTTAATTTTAGATACAGTCAACAAGGCCTTTAGAATTGGATCAGATTAACTTCAAAATAGAAGAACTAACAAACTACCACAACCTTTATGAAAACAACCCAGGGCAAATACTTCTTACTCTTGTCAGAAAGACTTCCAAGTAACATATAGAGAAAATACTGATTTGTGCAAAGACATCTTTCCAGCATGAAGTGCTCACCTGGACCTGCCATCCAGCAGCTTGCAAAACAACAATGCAGCAGAGGCTTTTGTTGTGTTCAGAACTGTCCCAACAAGGTCATTCCCTTGTACTGTATCCCTCAGTTGTGGTTCTGCTTTTCTCTATTTAATCCAATTACTGAAATAAAAGTGTGAAACCATCATTCCAGACAGGGCAAAAGTACAAAACTCTCTGTTTCACAACAGTGCTAGTTCACAGAGCCCACTCTTATAAATTTCCTTCCCAATTTTTCAGGCTGCAGAACTGCAGAAATGTATCAAGATTCCTGATATTAAGCCAAAATCCCTGATCCAGCAGAAAAATATTTGAGCAGCTCTTTGCTGCATCAGTGCTCACATCTTTTCTAACTTAAAAATGTGCATATTGTTTTTGCTCCTCAAAAATTATATTAACTCCAAATCCATTTAAAGCAATCCAAATTTTAATTGGAAAAGTAGGAAGGAAGATCTCTCCATAACGATACAGGTTAAAAAGAAATTTAGAATCACCAGTATAGAAGAAAAATACCCTAGATACATTACATAAACATTGATAAGTCTTTAATTTCTAATAGAAATTGAGCCAAAAACTTGCCTGTCTAAAATAGTAACAATAGATTTATTATAAATGTGCCAATAACACATTTCCCAGATAAATATGTTTCAAATTACAAGAAGTATTTGAGTCACTGGAGAATTTAGTTCTTTTTTTTTCTCCAATTACTTAGAAAACCAAAATGCATCTACATTTTGCTTCTCATTAAGACAGTAATAATCATTGTAATGTTTCTATGTATTTAAATATGCAAGCACTGGCATTTAACTATGGAAGATTATCAAAATGAGCAAGCTTAAGTAAGAAAAAAATATCAAGACTGTCCTTTCACCTGGAATTTTGTTGATATAGGTACTCCTTGAAATGCTATCATGTTTTAATATCCTACTGAACAGCAAATTGAACCATATCTCTACTGTCAACAGAAATTAATTCAATTGACCTTTATGCTTGATTAAAACAGAAAATATCAAATATAATAATAAAAATATCAGAGCAGAGCTCTTATGGCCTGTGTAATCAGAAGCATTATATTTAGAGCTACAAGCAACAGAAAGAAACATTATTTATACATATTTGTTCAGTAATTAAACACTAAATTCTAATTATGGTCATTTGTTTCTTGTTCAGCTATGGGAGTGAGAAAATAGTTTTTAGTTGGATCAGACAAAAATATATGTTTTATTGACAGGCAGAATGCAAGTCTTGTACAGTGCTCCAATTCTGTATGTACCTTCAAATTAAGAGCTAAACTGCACTTCAGTGGGGTTTTAACTTCACAACACGTATTACTCTGATGATACTAAGGTATTATCTCAAGTCCATTCATCACAGACCACATCTGCAGAGGGATTTGATGAGATCTCAACATAAATCAAGATTTTACCCTATGGATTAAATGATGAATGTTTTGCCTAAATGGAGAGAAAACAGGTGTTTTATGTGTGTAGAAAACAGTAAACTGAGAGCAAGCTCCCCCTCTCAATCTTTATATAGGGTAAAAAAAGGGTTACATACACATCTTCCAGGTGGCTGTTGAATTATTTAGGTAAAATGTTCTCTTACTAGGGAATTGTTGGATTCTTCTTACAAACATCATCACAATCAGATATCACCAGAGCCTGCACAATGGAGAGAGCAGTGCTGAGAGACTACACCCTTCTCAAATTCCATGCTAGTGTGGTACTACCCACTGACCTCTGCTCCCCAACAGAGAGCCATACCCTGACTCTTGGCTAAGTTTGCCTAGAGCATCCTTCTAAGTTGTTCCATGAATTCTTATGGGCGAATTTACCTTTTCACATCAGTGTAACAAAATAAGGCCAGTCAGCATTTGCCAGATGTGGTTACTAGATTGCCTAAGAAAACAGAATTCCCTGTAGTCCATATTCACTCTATGATGAATCCCCTTTGGTTCACACTTTTCCCCATGGGGTGCAGAAGGTTCCACTGACTGCAAGCCAAGACATTCCTGACTCACATCTTCCTGACTCACACCTTCCATGCTTTCTGCATTGTTTTCTTCTTTTCCACACTTCTGACATGTGGTGAATCAAGTACAGTGCTTTGGACCCTATTCCATGGACAGATAATGATTTCAAGAGGCAGCAAAATAGTCTGGAACTAATTTGAAGCCAGATATCTTCAGATTTTCTGCAGATTGCTTTTCTAATTACAGCAGAAGTAAACATTTTCCTCCTGGCACGTTCCCCACCAAACACTCACTGAGAAATAGAACTGCTAATTCTAATGGCACCATCCACTAATTCCACATACTCTCTCATCCTTGAAATGGAAAAGAAAATTATCACATACCCTGCTTAGGATAAGCCAGGCTTTTGCTCCTTCTGATATGACATATCTTTGCTCAGTGGCATCCCTGATTCTAAAGAAGCATTGAAAATTTGTGTGAAAACCCAACTACCTCCAAAGCCAGCAATGATAGCAGCTTTGCCACCTGCCACACATGGCACCAGCAGGGTGAGTGTCCTTTTTTTTCTCTGTCTGAGCTGGACTGGGCTGCTTGAGCAGCATCAGATTCACCTTCCACCTCCTGAAAGCAAGTGAACAGAAAACTTATTTTGTCCAAGAGCAGAAAGAGGAAGATTCAGCCTTGCTGATGGATGGCACCAGCATCAGCCAGGCCATGAATACTCAGAGAGAAGGCTGGCCGTGTGTGTGGGAAACCAGGACAGGGGGAAATTATTAGCCAACTCATTTCAGCAGAACATTTGCTCTGTTTTGGTGAAGATACTCTATACTCCCTGCAGCTGCTCTGACGTGCTCTCCCAGAGCTCTGCTGCTGCATTACTTACCCGACAAGTCCAAACTCCTCAGGCTGCCTCCAGTAGGAGGGCCAGCCTCAGCAACCTTTGCTGCCTTCTGCTTTTCCAGCTGTCAGGCAGCAGCAGGAATTCTCTCCCTACACAACTCTGCAGACTGGGATTTTGCACCTGGCTGACTCCCAGGACATCCATCGCCACTCTAAGGAGGGAGGAAAGCAGTGGGAAATGGCTTTTCCCTGTGAATACTTCTCTCAAAGATACTTGCATTTTTGAATTGCATACATCTTAATGCCATCATAGCCTGCAGGGCAACAACTGAAATGATCAGAAAGTGATTCCTCAATTCTCTGTGTGGCTGGGAGCCAAGAATACACTACTTCCAAGAGGATCCTTTGCTTCACTTGAACCAAGCTGCAGTTTGATCAGCTCTCTTTTCTCAAAAGGAGAGATTTCCTGGGTTTAATCTGTTCCAGACAATAAATGAGCTGAAAGCAAACATATCTGTTTCTAGATTAACTTGCAGGTTTCCTTGGCTTGTTGTTAGCCCACTCGTATATTTCCCTCTACAGACAATCATAGCCATGTTTACAGTTTCACCTCAGGCCTCCAAGCTCTGTAATTTACCTGACCTTACACACCAACATCCCAGACAGAAGAGCATTACTCTTTAGCTAACATCCTTCCAATAAGCACAGCTTTCAAAGTGCTGGATTTGGCATTAAGTAAGGAGTTCCAGTGATCATTTTAGCCACTTTTACCATTTTGGTACATGTTATTAAAAAAAATAAAATTGAAAGAAAAAATAAGAAGAAAAATTGGAGAAATGAAGGGAAAAAGAAACACAGCCACTTACAAAAGATGTTATCTTTTCCATTAAACCATGCAAATTTTCTCTCTAAGGAAAGTTTTAAGCACCACCCTAATTGCACAGGTAGAATTCTAATGAGGTACATATAGACTTGGCTGTCTGACTTGATAAGCATAACTGGCTGTTTGGCTTGATAAAGCCCATTCACATGTGGGACAAGGGCTCAGGTATTCTCAGACAGGTTGCTGCTGGTAAAAGGGAGAGAACAAACCCATCTTTACATCTGCAGGAAGGAGCAAGCTTAACGTATAGCAAAGATTACTTCAGTTAGCCACAAAGGAAAGCTTTCCAATGGTGGGGATAATTAATAGATCACCAAGAGACAAGAGATTGTGGTGTTTCAGTCATTGGAGGTTTCTCATTACAGTTTAGGCAACATGGGACAGGGATGAGTTGCTGCTACCAGTCACATTTCCTACAATTCTGTGTGTCTGTACTTGGATGCAGAGGCCACAGCAATCACCTCAGTTTGTCCAGCAGGTGTTACAGAGCATCACTGAGTATGATATGAAACACCACCAGATTAGTTAATGTGTGGTGATTCATTAGTAGTGAGAAGTCATGGGAGAAGCACACAGTGCACTGGAATTGAGCACAAGGCAAATGAACCCTTGTGCACAATTTATCACTCCACTAAACTCAGCTTAATTTCTGTTTGAGCTTCTAAATGCCCCTGGCCCCACAGCAGGGCAGGGAAAGAGTGATCCAAGACCTGTCTGCCAGTTATAGGCACATTTTTCATTTTAAAATACTTCTTGTTTTTATCCTTAACTTGTTTATTTGTATCAATGTATAGCCATCAACACAGCAGCAAATAGTAAAATGCTTGGGCCAGGCAGACTCATGTCCTGCAGAGGGCAATGCAGAAAGTAAGTGAAAATATATTTAAGTCTTTGAATGTGACAGGTTTCCTTCTGCAAGAATTGCTTAACTTCTGATTCCCCTGGAGCTCTGCCTCTCTGCCTTGATGCAAACAATTGCTCACCCACAGAATTTATAATCCCTGTCAACACTTCCAGGAATGATGTGATATTTTTTGCTTTTCTTTTTGCTTACTCCTATTTAAAATATAAAATAACATCTTGGCATGGCCCACACCTACCTGTCACATTCCAGCAACCAGTTGAGACTGGCAGGAGGATTTGACTTTTGCCAATCATTCAGAGATGGATTACCCTCAAGTATATGGAAAAAAAAATGAAGAAGAAATAGCAAAGTGTCTCAGATTCTCAGCAAATATGTTCTCTGAACGTTCTTCATCAAATTGTTACTGCCTCTGCAAGTCAAAGAAGCCTAAATTAAATCTGAGTGCTGCCTGACGGCAGCAATGTGCTTGCCTCCAGCATTTCCCCGAATTACCCCATCACTGAACACTAGAGAGCAGCCTTTCTCCAGCGTTTTAGGAATGACACAGTACTTCTCCCTCTGCTTTCTGGAAGAAAATTGATCCTTATTCTAAGAATTCAGCACTCTCCACAGAGAAAAAAATTAGATATCTGATCATACCAGACAGAACCATAAATCTTCTAGATAGCATAATCATGGCATTTTTTATGGATAGCAGTTGTTGACAGTTTGCACCAAGCCTCCAGAGAGTCACACATTTTTATTGCAGGCTTTATTTTCTCATCTGGGTTATTTGTATTACTGCTGCACTAAAAAATATCCAAAACAACCAGACATGGCTCCAAAGGGAACTTGAAATTGGTAAGGAAATGTTCATGTCTGTTTATACACTGCAGCCTCCATTTTAAAGGGTTAAAGAATATAATGATTTTACAGCAACACTGGGAATGAGACCAAAATGTCTTTAGTGGTAACTCTTCTGAGCACTGTCTGCATTAAGTTCACCAAACTTAGGCCTTTGGAGTGCCTTAGGCTTTGCACTGAGCTAGCAGCGCTGGAATCTAAAATTCCTTTCCTACCTGCAGGTTATCTATTCATCAGGACTGGCAGATCCCTGAGATTTCCTCTACAACCACCCCCTCTGCTTGGGCACATCTCTGACAAGGCCTTTTGTAGGGCTGGAGGGAAAAGGTTGTGTTATACTTCTGCAGTGCTGGCAGAAAAGGATACCCATTAGTGCTGCTCATGACAGCAGTCTGTGACACAAAACCTGTCCCCTGAGCAATGCAGTGTGGCTTTCAGCTCATCTGCTGGAGCCCTGAGCCACCAGAGTGAAACACCACCAGTTCTGCTGCTAAAAATCTGCTGGCAGCTTCATTGCATTTAGAGTAACTTTAGAAAATATTGAATTCAAGACACGCTTTAAAAGGCACAGAAGAGAAAGACACGTCCCTCATTTATTGTAACAGAGACATGTTCTGTCCCCAGATAATGATATTTTTTACATGTCTGATAAGAGATCCCACTGAACTAAGGTGCATAAATGTATACTACAGCCATAGATATGTATTCAAAGTTGTACTTTTTACAATGCTTTACACTTTGGCAACTAAAGAAGGTCCCAGTGTTGATAGGAACATTTACTGGCTTTTGAATCATGATCATGGTTCACAATTCATCACCATGACCATGAGATAACCTACATTTAGGCAGCAGCAAAGACAGAAGCAAATATTTTCAATAGCCAAACCATAAGTTCAAAGAGGAGGTTATCAGATGGAGTTAGGGTGATTACTCTCTTTGGCATTAGAGAGCAACAGTAATTCCTTGGACCTCTGCCCTCCCATCACATTGTTATTTCCATTTCTTCCCTTATTCTGAGCTGCAATTTTCTGTCCAGGGCAGTGTATTTTTGCTGAGTGCATCTAGTTGCCCAGCACAGGAGCCTCAGGGAGCCCCACTTTCACCTGCCATACAAATCCTTAGATTAGATAGAAATAAATTGTTGGATTGGGCTGCTCCATAAGCTTCATATGACACATTTCAGGTTAACTTATAATCATCTGTATTTAAGCAAGACTTTTTATCCACATGAGCATCACTGCATCATGAGCATTTAAGTCACACAGCAAGGCCAGATTTTGCCCTTTTGCAAAGATATGTAATTAACCACAGAGGATTCATTACAGACTGTGTCTGATGGCCTTCTTGGCCAATAACAGCTCAGTTCAAATAAGGAATATATTTAGGAGCTTACCTCTTGGAAATAAATAAAACAAATGTCTGTATTTTGTCCTCCAGTTCCTTGCTTCCCCAGAAGACAATTCCTGCTAAATCAATCTCACTCCATGGGAATGTCTGATGGAAAGAAAGGGACGAACCAGAACCAGCCCCAGCAAGGTCTCTACCCTTGGCCAGCCAACAGAAGAACCCCCGCATTGTGTGCTAAGAACACCATATATGACGATGCCAAAAGAAAAAAAAAATCTGTGATGCAAAAGAAGTATTGGAGGTTCATAAATTAAACACAAGCACTGAAAGATGGATGGATGAAGCCTGGGGAAGCCAAGACTAGAACCAAAGCACTCTAAACATCTTACAAGCCTGCTTGTATCTCATGACCTTTAAGGATCAGTATCAATGAACCAGTAATACTGATAATATTTAAGACTCAACCTCCTCTTGTCTCAAATATCTAAAAGTAAGAAAATACAGTGCACATCCCAGTGAGCAACATTCTTTAATTCAGATTTCCCAATACCTTCCTGGTAAGAAAACTAACAAAACTCAACTCATCCACACTTTTAATCCTCCACCACACAAAGAAACAGTAGATATTTCCTTCCTTCTAATTTGCATAATTTTAGTTCTACAGTAATTACTATATGTGAGGAAATATTTACTACAGTGTAAATATGAAGAACTGTGGCTATTTGGTTTGAAATATGGAAACAGAAGATAAAAATGGGGTACAAGGAAGAAAGAAATAAAATGAGGTTTAATACAAAAAGTTTTGTCTCACGTACTCATTCATTGAAACAGGAATGTTAAACACTCTCAGATTAGTCAAGTTTCAAATTCAAATAAAAATTTTAAATTAATTCTACAATTGTAAAACACAAAGCACCCAACAAAGCTGATAGGCAATTACCCTATAAGGACTGTAAGTCCTCTTGTGGCAAATGAAGATAGCAAAAAATAGTTTCTTGTTGTTAAAGTGTTCTGGAGTGGAGCTGTTGGGTTTGGGTTTTTTAATGTAAACAAAAGAGCCCACAAAGTTACTTTTGTCATTTTCTTTCTTTTCCTGCTCAGCACGTTTGGTGCTGGAAAGCAGAAACTCTGAACCAGAACTCATCCAAAGTCTTATTTTCTTAAATTACAACAGCATTTTGAAATATCTCAGCTTACACTGATCAAAAAAACACTATATATAGTGTTCTAGCTAATAGCTTCTCCAATGAAAAATGCAGATTTGATTAAATTAAAATATCCCACAAGAAATGTCTTTTCACACTTACAATATTCGACCATGTCACTTTTTAAATTTGTGTTAGAAGAAATAACCATAAAAACCTTATCAAACATTCTGATAAGGATGAAAAAAACACTATTACTTCTTTTGGTTAAAATTCCTTTTGCTTTCATTCAGGATGAAACCAGTAGACAGAAATTCTGCTTCCTAGTCAGCTGTTATCAACAACTTTGCTGAATTCTACTGTATTTGTGGGGAGTCCTTCATTAATTCAGGCAGCCCTAAAGAAGGCTAAAGAAACACAACAGAGCCATGTGAGGTGTGTCTCAGGCTTAAAGCTCTTCTCCAGAGCTAAATCCCCTCTGACATCTGTTGATACCCAGAACTATAAGGTACAGGTCACATCTCTCCAGCTCTGCTGCCAGGTCAGTTCTACAAATGGCACAGGGACTGATCTTAAACAGGTGGGGTTTGCACCAAAAATATTACAGGGGAAAATAACAACTGATGGGTAAGATCATGACCTTCCACTGTATGCTGAAATGGATTCAGGATGAAGTGGCAGTTCACCAAAATGGAAAACTATTCAAGATCCATCAGGCAATGTTTAAATACCTGTTCTGAATTTTTTTCTTGGCCTCTTTTACCACTTTATATGTCATTCATTGCCCATGCTCCCTTTTTTTCCTAATTTGTTGTGGCTTTGCTTTGTAATACAGGTAGACATCTGATAATTTTGACTACTTTTCAGTAGTAGATACACATCAAGGAAAGCTTTATTGAAGGCTGATAATGATAAGATCTATCAAGCTGTGCAATCTGGCAAGATCTTATCTGTTTAATGAAGACAACTTCTTTACAGAGGCAGCATGAAAAGTATTCCACAGGTCTCTTCTATTTACAGACAGAAAAAAACAAGATAATGCAGCTTTCAACCCAGGCTACCTGAAGGCAAGGAAGAAGTTACAAGCAAGCCCTGAATCCTGTGGTGCTTTTTTCTTCATGACTTAATATGATTATTAAGATAATCAAAATCATCACAGAACAATGCATTATGTTACAAACACTCTGCCTACTTTGCTGTGCACAGTGCTAAGGACATGTAAAATTGTTACAGGAGCAAGGCCAAAATGTTAAGTATTTCTGCATAACACCCAGATTTGTTTCAGTAGTCTTTAAGACTTTTGTACCTGTAGGTTCTTTCTGTAGACAGAAAAATGCTTATGTGCAGAAAGTTATTCAATCCTCCTTATGCCTGAATAGAGTTGTCTTGCTTCATCAAATGGGAAAAGCCTGGAGAGATTTCCCCCATGCCTCAGTGCTTCACAGTGTCTAAACTCAGATGGGATCTCAACCTAATGCCATAATCTCAGTACAGTTAAAAGCATCAGTCACTGTTCTGCTGACAGCCTATGCTAATCCATCAGTATCTGAAATCTGTACACCAGGGCAACAACACCAGAGTAAAAAAGATGTCATCTTATCAGATGAAAAGGAACACAGGCCAAGGAGATACCATTTATAGAGAATAAGCACCAGAAGTGACAACTGAAGCCAAGACTCCTGGGGGAGGGAATGTTGGTTTGTCCTATAATTAAATTCACCCTCCCTTTGCCAAGCTCCATAATCCTGTTTTGAGTGGGAGTCATTTTCCAACAGGGAAAATAATATACATGGAATCAAACAACTTGCTTCAGGCAGAGCAGGGCAGGAGGGAAGGGTGGGAAGCACACTCTTCAAATAGTTTCCACTCCTGCTTTCAGCTCACTGACCTCAAGCTGTTGCAACGTGAACCTCACAAGAGGCTGCGAGGACCTGCTTGACCAAAGAGCCACCCTGCCACGGGCTCCTTGCTGCCAGCTGGCTCCCAGGGAAGAACACTTCAGGGGGGCAGCAGAAGAGACAGCCTGATAGTACAGGTGCTCAGTTGTCTCACCCAAAATAGCCTCATCCTTACAAGAAAGCCTTTGATGTAAGTGTACAGCCAAAGCCCCTGAAGGTTCTCAGAGTCTCAGGATTAGGCTTGAAGACTGGATACCTATTCCCAGTCTTTACCTTGCCACTTATTTCCTTTGTTTCCTTGGTCTTGTCTCTGTTGCCCAGATGCATCACAGCATTGATAGAATTTCCCTGTCCCAAAGAGCTGATACCTAACTCAGGTACTCCAAATCCTGGGTGTTTTACTAGTCAGGGACACACACCACTGACACCTATAATATGTCACATTTCCTGCTAAGACAAACTCAAACCTCAGTAACTTATAATAAATTTGGGTTGAGAACTTTTTCTTTTAAGCGTGAGCACATGTGCAGTCTTGGTTTTGGCCACTATCCCCAGAAGAGTTTGTCTTGATTGGATTAATATAAAAAATATAAGGTAAGGCAGCTGTTTGTTAAGCTGGGGTCAGACAGTTCCTGTGCTTTGCTCTAAAGGAAGGGTTTCTGCTCCGCTCACATTTAAATACTGACCACCAGCTCTTTCCAATCAGTTTTATGAAAGTGTAACAACTTACAGTGAAATTCTACCTGCAGGAGCACCTAATCTAACAGCACCTTGCTGATCTGAGGGCTGCTTGGGGTTTTCCCTTGTGTCAAATTGCTTGAGGGTCTTTTTGAGGCAGCCTAGCTCTGTCTGTCTGTTGTTTCAGAGTTAAATATTTTCAAGCCCATCAGTTGACTTTCTTGGACAATGAGGCAAAGGCAGAAAGACCTGATTCAGAACTTCTCTCCAATAATAACCATCCGACAAGAAAATAAGTTGGATCCTTGTTTCATGCATGAGTGTTCTCACTGATGTTTATTGGCTAATATTTGGTTGTTTGAGAGTTACCTGGCACTGTTCCAACACAACTGACAGCTAAATAATACATAATCTGTTTTTCAGCAAAGCAATTACTAAGTAAACTTGAACACACTGATGGAGTAAACGACACGTTACAACACCTAGAACAAGATGCCACACCTGAAAAAGCTAATATTACCTGAATAACTATTATCTGTAATCACCAGAATATGCTGAAATTATGGCTTTATTTAAGGGAAGATTAAGCCACCTGCTCTTAAAAGTACAGGCTAGGAACTTGTTTAGTGCTCTTCCCCCCTTGCACACACTTAAGAGATTCCATAATTACTCTAGCAGCACATTACTGGAAATTACATGTGAACTTCAAGTTTCAGGGCCAGATTGATCACAGAGACAAAGTCCTCTTAAATCAAGCTACTCTTTCCTCTTGAAAAGCAATGTACAGAATCTGATCTTATGTCAGAGCTCATAAGAAGACCTGTGCAAATGTTAGATTTTCAGAAAAAGAAAAGAAGCTAATATAAACTGTCAATGTTCCATCTGTACATTTAAATGAATCCTCTCACTCCTCAGCAAAATATTTCTGAGGGTCAAACAAAGTATTACATTTGAGACAAAAATCAAAACTTCATGTGCCATCCAGCTAGATTAATAGGAGCTTAAAGATTGAATTAAATAATTTGTGTTTTCTCCCACACATTTGATTTAAAAAATGAATAGTTAAAATACTTCAATTAATCCATTCCATATAGTCTGGATAAAATGTATTTTTAAGTACTTTCTCACCACTAAATCAGAAATGTCATTTGTTGCTACTATCATATATTAATTTTATCACACTTACAGATAATGTGATAAAGCCACCAAGCTATACTTTTAAGTCCTGTTTTGAATTTCACAGTAGAAGCATTGAAAACATAAGTAATATTGAAAACAAGTAATTGTAATCACAACCAATGGGTCTCCCTAATCAAAGTGTTCATTTAGAACCAAATTGAGGTGATAATAGCCACAGCAACAAGCTGCAGATGGAGAAGGCACAAATTACCCCTTCCCTTCATCCTCTGTCAGTTCAATGCTTCTGATAATGTTACATCATCATTAAGCCATAGGAAAACCCAGAACATCACAAGAGAGTGATGATGATAACAGAGCTGTTTCAACAGCTGTATGGCCTTATTAAAAGACATTCTACTTTCATGGAAGTATTGTTATATACTGGAGGATTTTCCTGAAGTTATGTGCCTGCTCTGAAAATCACGTAGTAGTAAATACATCTTAAAGCAATTAAATGCATTTGTGCAGTCTTCAAAAACAAGATACTTATTTTATGGATGAGATAGAGTATCTGGAGTAAATGTGCTTTTTGAATAGGAACTCAACCAAAACCAGATCCCATCATCCAACCAGTCTGGAAGAGTTTTGACCCAGTTTTGCACCTCCCAGCAAGCCTCTTTCTCTCCAGTAAGCCAGATTGAGGGTATGTGCACAGAGCCTTCTGCAGACAGACACAAACAAGCTTTGCCTTTGCTGCAGGCAGCTTCCACACTGTTCTTCTGACATCAGCAGGATGCAGTGCCAGTGGCACCACCTTGCCCTTCAGCAGCTCTCCTGTGCTCAGTAACTGGGAGCAGTAACAGCCGTGGCAGCCCAGTTTCTGCTCCGGGAATTGTGCACACAGGGCTGAGCCCTTTAAGTGCCTGTTTACACGTCGCCTCCAGCCCTGCCTTAGCACTGCTCTGCAAACGCCCTGTGTTTGCAAAACCTCCCCTCCTAAATCCCACCTTGGCTCCCAGCTGCAGCCCGTTCCTGAGCCAAGGGCAGCACTCCTGCAGGTGCACAGCATCCCCGGGCCCTAACCCTGCCTCACTCCCACTCACTGCTCCCAAGGGAGTTTGCTGTAAGCCCAGGAAGGAGATCAGGCAGGAGGCTTTTCTCTCAGTGCTGGGAACATGACTCCTATATTGCTTTTGTTTCATTGCAAGTCTTTATCCTCTATTCACTGCAAGCATGAGTAACAACAGAGTTTATGCAACTTCTTTATTTTAGTTATCTGCTCTTGTGGCCAATTTTTCTATTCTCATGTGCCATTTAAAATCCCATTTCTATTAACTCTAGGGGTGCACAAGCTGCTATTACTGGGGGCTGAAGGAATCCCTTCTCCCATAGACCTCTTATTAACCACTATTTACTTGTATGTATTTACAATGGTTTAAAATGCTGGACATTATCAAAATTACAGACAATAAGCCTCAGTGCAGACCATTTTTTTCAGGCTGTGTAAACTGCTACAAGAAGACTGTAACCAAGTTTTATTGTATGAATTAATTATTGTATGCATTGATTTATATGTTATTGTATGTGTTAATGCTTTATTTTATGGGATAAAGTAAGTATTAATTTAGGAATGTTTTCAAAATATGCAAATAATTCTATATTATATTTTTCTGAATATAAAAATATATTAATTCCTAATATATCTTAATAATATACAAGAAAATTTACGGTTTTATTATATTTTCTCAAATATATTTATCTAAAGGGAAATACTAATCTTCCCAAATTTCTGACTGTCATATATAAGCAGATACAATCAAATCTTTTGAGGCTTTATGGAAACATAGTTATATCAAAACTATGAAAATCAACATCGTGACATGCCCACATTTCTGCACAGGTCAGTAGGACTGCTAAGAAAACTTCCATGTGAAAAACCACTTTGTCACAACGTCCCTTTTGGAACAAACATTCCCCACCTCACTGCGGTCCTTGCAATCCAAGTGGGAACAGCAGATGGTGCTGTTTGACGTTGTCGTCTCCTCTCGCATTTTATTATTGCTGGAATTATCATGCTATTCTTAACGCATTTTTACAATAACTATCAAGGAAATTTCATATAGAGACCTGTTACATCACCACATTTCATAATTATTAAATATTTATTCTATAATGGTATTTCTCTGTTGCTTTCTAGACTTCATTTGAAGTCATATTTCTTAACATTTCTTACCTCCTCAGAAAGTGAGTGTGGTCCATTTGCCTGTCAGGAGGTCATTATCAAGTGCATGATAGAACCACTCTGTCAAAACTTGTCATGAGAGGGGAAAAATCCTCCCCAGACTAATTAATTGGTGGGGCTGAAGCCATAGAAAGGGCCAGCAGGCATAATTAACAATAATATTTTAACTTCCATCAGTTTGGAGAACTCTGAGTGTGTGAGCCCTATAGAAAATTAAATCAGTTATAAACCTGAGGAATTAATTGCACCTCAGCAGATTTTAATGATGTCAGTTTCAACAAGCTAACAATTTATAATCAAGTGCCACAGTTTCTCTTCCTGTTGTTAAAAATACAGCTCCAGTCTCTTGGCTGCAGGACACTGTGCTCCATTCCTGACACTCTGTTGACTGACTCTCTCAACATCACATTCAAACTTCTTGCCCTCACTTTGAAGTCCTTCCCAGAAATAACCTTCTGCTGCCACTTCTATTTATAACTAATTCCCTGACCTTAATGATTCACCACTTATGTTACCTTAATGGACATGTCTGTCTATGCCCCCTCTGCTCTGCACTGTCTGCAGGATCCAACACAGCTTAGAACACTCCACTCTCTTACACATTTTCCATTTTTCCTTCCTGACTGATAAGAATTTGCAAACAAACAAACAAAGTGCAGCTGAAATATGTGTTTTTAAACTGAGAGCATTTGTATGTCTAGAATATTTACACAAAAATACTGTGAGTTCAATGCACAAATATGCACAGTTATGTACAAAGACAGACTAACACTTCAGTAGCATTCACTTGCATGCACAGAAGACTTTAGAACCAACTGTATGTTTTGAACATCTCCTGCATATTGCATGCTACCTGTTCTTCCAAAGCACAACAGCAGCTCAAGTCATCAAAAGCAGCTGAAGGTTTAGATGTAAGATATTTTGCATCTCAGCACAGAAAGCAAAAATCCCCAACAGAAAGTCTGTATGGTCAAATAAACAAATCATCCATCTTGCACAAGGCAAGAGGTAAACAAAGACCAAGATTTGCATGCAACTCATTCCAAAACACAGCAAGGTTTTTCTTTTAAAATATGTGTTTTTCCACAAACAAAGATTTCAGGTTTTATTTTCCTACCTAAGAAAATGGACCTTTTTCATCCTCCCCACCACTGTTTTCCTTCTCTCTGTCACTACTCAGAACTTATCAGCTGTGAAGGCATTGGGAAGCATTTGTGTCAGACCGAGGAGCACAACCCCATTTCTTTCCTTCAGTGCAGGGAAAGGAGACACTCAGAGAATAAGAGACCACCCCACCTCACCTTCCAGGTGCATTTAGAGACTGGCACATTTGCAAAAGCTGTTCCCAGAGTTTGCAGGAGTCCACTAAGCCCAGGAAAAGTAGGAGCAGCATTGCTGCTGGGGGCAGTGACATTCCCACTACTTCCAGTGCTGTCTCAAAGAGGTAGCAAACCCGATAGCTGAAGTGGGGATGCCCTGGAAGGCTCCACACAGCCTGGGCAGCCTCAGCCTACCAGGGGCACGAAGGGCCTGGCACAGCCTCAGCAATGGGAGAGGCAAAACTGCCAAGTTTTAGAGCACTGATAGCAGAGCTCCTCTAGGAAGGAAGAACAGTGGCCTGCCAACGAAGGGGAAGGATTGTCTTGTTTGTCTCAGTTTGTGATGTGAAACAAGGCATGTTAATTCCTGCATTCACAGGAGACATCTGGTCTCAGAGAAATTTTCTTATAGCACAGTCTTAAAAGAGACTTAATTGCATAAACAGAAACAGCAAGAAGAGCAGGGGGAGCTGCAGTTTAAGGAAAGGAGTGACAGAAGAAAACTGGACAATTGTGAGTTGCCTGATGGATGGGGGTGGCTGCCATACAGGTACAGCACAACCCCCAAGCCATGTCCCTGCAAGCCCCTCAGAACTGCACTGAGAGTGGCTCCTGTTCCTCCTGCAGCATCAGCCAGCACACCACATGTGCTGCACAGTGATCTTAAGTATTTAATATATCTGGTCTTTTTAAAACAACATTTCCACCCCCAAACTTTTCATGACTTATTCATAAGAGTGGATATATTCTCTCTGAGATGGGGCACACATTTCAACTCAGCAGCAGCTGTGAAGAAGGTTAGGGAAATGGCTCTTTCCATGCAAGGAAGGCCAATTTAAAGTTAAGCCAAGGCTCTGAATTAGGAAGCAAGGTCTGAGACCACCCCAGTCTCCCCTCAGCAGCCCAACACATTTAGCAGTGCAGGCATCCTGAATCAAGGCACTTCTTTTCTATAGTTACATGGGTTACAGCCATTGCCACCAAGGAAATGGCAGTTGACATCTCTTTCGACACCTAAAGAAACATGGGCTGCTTTTTTAATTGAAACATCACATTTTCATTGTCATAATTTTGGACATATTCATGTTTTGCAATCACTTTCCCTGGCTGTCCATGCAAATTCCTCATTTACCCACTGCCTTGCAAAATTTCAACCCCTGTGCATATGCCCACAGGTTAATTTTTTAAATTTATGTCTAAAAATATGTATACAATCCCATATTAATACTTTCTCACCCTGGAGAAGTTACTAGGATTTGGTTAGAATTCTGTCAGGCATTTAGGACCTCCCATTCTCCCCTCCCTTCATCCAAACCTGCTCCAGCAAGAACAATCCCCTCTTCCCAAAGTATGTGCCACTCCTTTTTTCTTCTCCCAAACTTCCTTGTTTTTCAAACCCCTTCTTCAGGCTCCTCTGCCAATTGCTTTATCCCATTTGCCACTCTACTTCCCACTCTTCAGAGCAGGCTTTAACATATTTCTTTTGTTCTTTGCCACCTTCACACACCCTTTAATGAGCCGGGCAGATTTCCTAAAGTTTCTGTGTGTCACACCAGGCCTGCCCACTCACCACCAGGCACAAACACGACTCCCACACTCCTGGGAAACACAGCCTTGGGAAGCTAGGCATGCAACTCTGCCACGTTTTTTACTAGATCTCTTTTTCCCCCTTCCCAATTCCCGTGCAGGTGCCTGAGGGACAGTGCAGAGAGGTGACAACAAGAGGCACAGGCTGGAGGGAAGAGCAGCTCTGTCCCTCTGGCAGCCAGATCTCTTGGTGCTGGCTGGAACTCCTTGGTTCAAACTCTTTCAAACCCAAAGAGACAAATGCAGGCAACCCAAAGGTACATTCACACCCTACAGACTCACAGTTAGTAAAATTCTTCCTTTGCTTCCTAGCCCTACTGCAGTTTCTGAGTGTTCCCCTACCTGTCCATGATTCCTGCCCACCTCAGATTTCTGCTGTCCAATGTAGAAGGTAGTTTCTGGCTTGTTCAAACTGGCCAGTATAAACAAAATAAAGCTCCACATTTTTTTAACAGTTTTTTTAATTTTTAACATAGTTAGCAAGAAGTAACTTCTTGTATACCTGATTCTTACTAAGTGTCTAAAGTTCTCCCCCAAAAGGCATTGAAAGAAGCTGCTGTGACATTGGATTTTTATGGGGAAGATAGAAGATGTAGTGTAAAATTTGCATTGCTGCCAACATTTCATTTTCTGACAATTACACCCCTTCTTCTTTAGATAGGATAATGAAGGCTGATGCCTTGGAGTGGCTACCTGAAACAGAAGCTAGACAAGATGAAGAGAAAAAAAGCAAGTATTTATGTAAGGCCTTCACTGGGTACACCTTGGGCAGTAAAAAGCCTCTAAGAGGCTACACCCAAGATGGATGGATGATCATCATGAGTTTTTCATGCAGCCCAAAGTTTGGTCCATTCACATATCAGGAGTTAATCCTCCAATTACAGCTTAAGGTAATGAAATCATATTCCCCCAGTTTGCTCCCCCCACAATTCACTTTTGTTTATACTTTTCAGGGCCTGAGACAGGGAAGTGTCCTTGAGTGCCAGGTCTAGAGAGGAATTGTTTTGTCTGAATAAAACGGGAGACAGGCTATGGAGCTTTAGAGTTACACACTAGAGGTGTACAGGATCTGAAAAATACAAAAGCTAAATCCTAAGGCATCAAGGCCTTGAGCTCTCATCAGCCCCTGTGCTCTATCTCACTCAGGAACAGTACAGCTGCACAGACCATTTGGTGGTGTTCCCCTCAAACAGACCAAATGTCAGTCCAGGGATGTCCTGTGAGCTCCCTGCCAGCTGCTGGGGAGCCCAGAGGGGAATTCTGCATCCCTGGCTCTGCTCAGCACAGTTTGGGGACTGCCTGTGGTATGGAGCCCTTTGGACTGCACGAGGCACTCCAGCACCTGCAATGTGAGATGCTGGAATGAAAACATGCTGATGGGATTTGGCAGCTGGCAGGATGGCAGCCAGCAAAAGGAAAGGGCAAACTTCTTATTAAGCAAAGCTTTAATCTGGTTCTAGACAGACATTTGAAGTGTCCAGGACATATTGAGGATATGAACTCCGCAGTCAGAAATCAATTTATTTCCAAAAGTTTCTCCACAACAGGACTACAGAGGTGACAATAAAGGAAGAATTTGTGCTTCCATAAATTATACAGGTATTTATGGTGGATCCCCCACCTATACTATTCCCAGCAATAACTTAGAGGATCTATCACAAAAAGAAATCACTTTGAGAGTAGCAGTCAGCAATTCTTTTGCCTTACTACAGAAAGAAGCAAAATATATGCATTTGGTTCTTGCAAAAGCTGAATTTTGAGCTGCAAATTTAAACAATTAATTACCAATAGAATAGTTTCTACTGCACCTTGTTCATTATAATTGTTCATAATTTTTATACCTATGAAGCAGGACCTCATCAGAACCCAGTAGAATTAGTAAGTATTCACTTGTGGCAATCAAAATGTCATATTCAGAAAGCATGCATAAAAATAACTCAGGGGTTGCTATTTAGTTTACAAATCACACATATAAAAGCCAGGAAAAGTGGAAAATGAATGTTAGCTGAATTCTATATTCCTGCCTTGTGAATTGCTATGTTCAGCTTCTGAGGAAGGTGAGTGAAGTCACAGGTGAATAGATGTTAAAAGACTGTCATTTTATGTAAGTGCACCTTGGGAAGTGAAAATAACAGCAAAATCTCTACACAAACCACTTAGGACCATCAGCAGCTTTTGAGTGTTACATTTTATCCAGAACTAGTTACAACAATCAACACCAGGGAAAAACCACCCACACTACTGTAAAAACAAAACTGTGCTGAGCTTCCTACATTGCTAAATCTAGGATTTAATTCAATGAACCAAGCAAGATCTCCTTTGCTTTTTTTTGCTCCCAGCTCCTCCCAAAAGATGTCCTAAGCACATCCAAAGAAGTGTAGGCAGTTTTCAGATGTTGGAAGTACTCAGATATTGTCTGTCTGTAGCTACATTGACAATTTTCAGATACTGTTAGGCAGTGCTTGCTGTGTTTGGGTAACTGCATCAGGCAGGATATTTGTAGTCTATTCTTATACAGGCAAGAACCCAAAAGAAAAGCAAACAACCCACCTACCACTACAAACTAATCCCATAAAGCAAGGGGAAACTGCTGTCAGCATTACATGGATAGATTATTTCCCTTTTGTCGAATTTCAGTGCAGCTAAACAATCCAACAAATTAGAACTAACACAAAATGAAGACTGAAGAATGGAAACTTGTGTGGTTTTCACTGCATCCTTGTGTCACAGAGTTTCCAGACAAAAATATCTCTGATTCTCTTCATCCTCATCCTTCTATACCTGCTGCCATTGTAGCTGTGGGAAGTGTACTCACCACAGTCAGGCAAGACTAGCAGTAAAGAACACTTACAGCATTTTCTACCTTGCCCTGAATGCTTTTACAGCAAGCAAAAGTTCAGCATGAATAAAGATCCACAAGTAACCTCCTAACTCACAGAGCCCTCTAGTCAGGTAGATGGAGGTTTCTACAGAATTGAAGAATAAGTAGTGACATATTTCAATTGAATCCAACAAGCATTGATCCATACAACATTAAGAATAGAAAAAAAACTGCGGTCTGAAAAATGAGCTTGTGCCTGACAAGTGTCTTCAGCGGCCACAAGGAGTCAGGACAGCCATGGGAAAAGCTGATGAACTGCTCGCAGCCACTGCAGAAAAGCACCTCGTGTGTTACTGCCTCACAGCACAGAGAGGTTACCTGCTGTACCCCAGCCTGAGAATAAATGTGCCTCATAATTCTTCCAAAAAGCAGAACTGAGACCTCATGCTCTTGTCACTCACACACTAAAACAGGGGTTTAGTGGGAAGCTGTGCAGGTTTTTCAGGGAAACATCTGTAATTACACAGTTATATAGTATCTGTGGACTTGTTTCAAGTTCCCCTTGGTGTGATAAAAGGCTACAGCTTTCACAGATATTGTTCATGGCCTGACTCAGCCACTATCTCAAGGTACTGCTATCCTTGAGGAAAAAAAAAATTAAAATCACTGAACCTGTATGTCCAAATGAGATGACAGCAAAGAGGACAAAAAGATATTTAATATTTCTTTACAGCCAAGGGAATCTATATGCCAGACCATTTATTCTATGGCTGTATGTGTACAATTTCTTTTCAATAGATCTCACCATTTACCTAAGAAGATATTCATTACTTCTCTAAACCTGTACCAATCACTCATCTGGGAGATGGGGCTGGGAAAGGCTGAAGTGAGAAGCTCTGCAGTAAAAGACACAGAAGCACTGTTAACTGCAGGCTACAGCAAGATAAATAAAACCTGCATTTATCTCTTGTTTTGGTGTATAATGTGACTGCTAGGATTTATGACCCTGGGCATATCTCATGTCATGTGAGAGTCTCTCTGCCTGGGAAGAGCGTGGTTGTAGGGCACACCACAGAAGTGCAACGCCTGATGAACTGATTAGTCAGAACACAGCTCTTTTTTTCTTCTTTTCCCCTGCTGCCTTTTTTCCACTTTTCCCAGACACTAAGCACTGTTATTCATAGCCACACTAGATTATCTGAATTCATGATATGTTGCTATCCCCTTGAATACATGTTTATAAAGTTGTCTTAGCATACGTTTTACAGAGCTACTCAAATGTAAAACATTCAGCATCTCCATGCCTCTGAAAGTTTCCCTTTCCCCCCTCAGAGGAGCAAATTCCCCATCAGCCATGGAAGTACTCACGGAAGTATTATGCATAGCAGGAGAGACAGGAGAGTGAACTGATCAAAGTACTCTGGATAGTTTGAGGGTTCTATTTGCTTGGTTGGGGTTTTTTATGATACATATTTTTTATCACTTTAAAAAATCCACCAAATATCTGTGTTTGGCAAAAATTAGATCATATTGTCCAAAGGGATATTTACTGTGAAACAAATTTTTCCATCATCTGAATTGGAAAGCCTGATTGGTTCATATATTTTGCCTGTCTTTCCACAGGATCCTGCAGCACCCACTTCACTTTTTTGAGGTGCAACTGCTAATCATTTCCAGGAAGTAGCAAAATGACCATGGGGACACTTCCTTTGGAAATTCTAACAGAATTTCCAAATCACGATTCCAGTGGGATCTGATACATTGATTTAAACTACATCTGTGTTCAAATCTATACAAAAGCTTGCAACTGTGTCGTTGCAGCTTCAAAGAGTCTTAATTCCATTAGAGGAGAGCACACACTCTAACCTAAAAGCAACTCAGTTCTGGTGCCTTCACAAGTTCTCTTGCCAGAGAAGCAAATGTCTCAATTCCAGCTGTGGAACAAAATGAACCTGTTCTGCTTCACCTCATGCTTAAGGAAACAGAGAACATAACAGACAGATACAAGAGTGGGTAGTGGTATTTCATTAGTGATTATTACTGCATCAGGTTTGGTTCTGTGTATAATGCACCAAGAAAATCCCAAACTACTCAGGAGAACAGCCTTTACCACAACTTCATGGCATCAGTTAAAAACATGGGCTATTTCATAGACTCTCATACCCTGCAGCTCACTGGTGCAGATGGGCCTCTGCCCTTCAGATCCTCTCTTCAGAAGACACAGTTGTACCATTCAGCACAAACAATTAATTTAGAGAAAACAGTTCTCTGCTGACAGACCTTGACAGACAAGTGAAACACCTAAAATCCTACTGCTGGTTTGGGAAATGGTTTAATCTCTAAAAACAGGAAAGCTCTGAATTGCCTATTGCAAGTAGAAGGGTTTGTGCTTTTTTCTCCCCTTTCAGTTAATACTCAACACATCTATAAACCATTGAGACAAAATTCACAGTTTCCTGTTTCATCATCAGAATTGACGGAAGACAATCAGGGCACAAGTACAGCCAGGGTTTGGAACAAACTCCTTCAAGCTGTGGTAAGGCTACCAGAATGCCAGGAGAACTTATTCTTCTGCCTCCCAAGGCAGAGCCTTAGTACACACAGAACCACGGGAGGATATTTGCAAGTTCATTTTTCAGCCTTAAAGAACAATCCTGCCCATCTTTACCATTTATCATTATACAAAATATCTGTCTGCAAATGGTACTAAATACCTTTAGAGAAAAGGGTATTAAACAGATATATAAAATCCTTTCTCAGTCACATATCAGAACTTGTGTTTGGGGTTGCTTACGTCTGGTTTTAAGAATATTGACAGTCAGTTCAGCTATTTGAGCACAATTCAGCCCATTCAGCCCAACAAGCAGAATTAATAACATCCACTCACATCTCACAGTATTGTTAAGTGTCATCATCTTGATCCTGTTACCTACCCTTCAGTCTTCAAACTTCACATTTGAATAGTAGTACAATTCTTCCAGTATTTAGTAGGAATGAGGATGGAGTGAAAAATTAATTGCTGGACTTGACACCACTCCATAATCCAAAAATGATTATAATTTTCTGATTTTACTACAATACAGGAAAGTGTGTTACTAAGCAAAACCAGTTATTTTGAAGGCATTTTTGTACAGGAAGCTTTCCGCTTTTTATGAGAGCCATCCCAATCCAAATTTTAGTGGAAACAACAAAAATGCTTTCATTGACTTCCGTCTGCTTTGGATGTGATCTTAAGTCTTCAGTTTTCTTCTGCACTGTGAAAAAACAGGCTCGGGATAAAGCTCTCTGCAGCTCTATTTATTCAGCTTGTGTCATGACAGCTTGAGAAAAAACTCTCAGTTACTCTTTCAGTGAGGAAACGGTCAAAAATAAACAGCTCACCAGAGCACCAAAGCAAAAGGAAATGTGAGATTAAACACCAGCATTTTGTCCACTAAACACCTCTATTTTGTCCACTAACACCACAAAGACACTAAGATTTTTTCTGCCTCTGAAGCAGCACTTCTAATAAAAATCAACTGAAGTATCACCACCAATCTTTAGGGGAACAGAGTTGGGCCTTTACAGGATTCTTCAGAAAATCACACCCTAAACTTCCAGAGAAGTGTTGACAGCTTGGATCACTAGAAGCTTGAAGGCCATTTGTGGAAAAGCCAACCTTGCTATCTAAACACACTGCAACAGCAGTTGGTCATGTTGGAAGAGGAGATGCAATTTCCAACTGCTCCACTCCTTCCTCTGTGGGTTCTGAGAACATCAGTGGAGTGTGGATCCCACATCCAAGTTAACCAAGGTTCAGGAAACCTCAGGATCCAAGGTGGCCTCAGATTCCTCTGGCCAAAATACTTGTAATTCTACTGCCTAACATGGGGTTTCAAAGCCAGACTAAAATCTGTGATATTGTTACTCCTACTCCTCTTTCATTTTTTGATTTATTGAGTGCTAATACTATCCTCTCTTCCTCAGACAAAAAGGAGTTTATGACCAGTCAAGCAGCAGAGACAAGTTTGACCTGTGTGCTGTAATAAATCAGGTGCCAGGAGCAGATGGAGAAGGGTTGGGAAGCACACTAAAGTCATTCTTGAGTTACACCTGTGGTATATGGGCGACTCAAAAGATTTTTGACCACATAGCTCAGGAATTTGTTTTCAAAGCCGGCAACAACAAAAGGGGGGTACAGGGGAGAGAATGTGAGCTGTTGTGGGTCCCATTTAACAAGAACTCACAGACTCCCTGGATTTCCAGGGCAAGGATCAGCAAATCTGCACTGGGGTTTTTTGTCAATGTCAAACTTAACTATAAATCTCATTTTATTTTCTATTTTTTTTTTCTTGTTTCATTATGGAAAAACGCTGCTAGGACTAAAATCAACCTTTTGATACAAATACCACTGGAATTATATCAAATGTTTTAACCAAGCTTTGTGGATGATGGGTTTGGTGTGATTGCTTGAACTTAAAATTTCCATTGTGGGCTAAATGTATACAACATATTTGGTCTCCAGACCACATTCCTTTTCCTTCTTTCATTTCCATCTGTCATATCATCTCTGTACTTGTCCTTGAATGTTGTTGCAACTTTGTAATACAATGTTTCTGTGGCTTTTTCTTAGGCCACTGCTTTAAAAATTTATTTTTTTGGTCTGCAGACCAAGATGAAGCAGAACAGGCAAGATTCCCTATCCCGGGGACAAACAACTCTGAACACAGAAGCTCATGCAGAGGCTCCACTTAAGTCAACAGAAGCCACATGTGGCCATTCACCTATGACTTTGAAAGTGTTTACCTTAATCATTACTGGGGTCAAAGCAACATAAAGAGCTTGCATTTTTCATAGATGAGCTTCCAGCAACACAAAGCAAAATGTGGATGTGTGACAGTGACATTTACTCAGAGTGTCTGTTCAGATACCCCTGAGCAGTCCCTGCACTGCTCCTCCACCCTTAATGTGGACTCTTACAACTCAGGTTTCCTGTCACAGAGTCTCATAATTTCCACTAAAATTAGGACATTTAAACAAACTGATTTGGTTCACTTCTGGCCACAGTACTACTTTTTTTTCATTTGGGTTTTTGAAGAGAGCTAGAAATTGGGGGTTTTATAAGGGAAAGAACAAAGGAAAAAAAAATATTCTTTTTAACATCTGCCCTTTTGAATTAGAAAAGCTGTATTGTTGAGTGTTATTTGTCTGCTGTTGTTTTTCCTTAAATATTTTTAGCTATTTTCCATCATTTCCTATAAAATCCTAGGCCAAAATACCACTCAAAACATCACAGAATTTGTATACTGCTAAAAAAGATTATATTTTCTCTTTGCAGGAAAAAAAAGATTGTTCTGCTTCTCACACGTGTGTATAGGTATAACAATTACAAATTACTAAATTGAATGAGGTGATATTTCAAAGGAAGTAACATTTATAGTAGGAAAATATTTCATTACCGTCACTCTCTTGATCTGGGTCTGTTTTCTGAAAGCAGAAAACGCTTAAATCCACATCTCCAATAGTAAAGTGGTTCTTACATAAATAAATAGTTCAATAGTCAGGAAGATTTTGCTGCCTTAGGATGGATCCTGACTGATACTATGTTATGGTCTGCCAGCAGTGGGAAAATAAATTAAAGTGGGCTTCCTAAATTGATTTATCAAAATAGGCAAATGAAGAAAAGTTTTAATTAGGAAAAAAATTAATTTTCTTTTTAGCACAGCTCTCAAGTTTCCTTCTTTTTTACTTTGGACAGGACTTTCTATAGTTCCTCAGCTTTTCTGCCAGGGCTCACCAAAAGGTTTGCAGTTGTCAGCTGAAAAGTCAATGTCAACAATCCAGAATAACCACCCAGGATTTGATCTGCCAGCACCAAAGCTTGATTGTGCCTCTGGACAGTAACATGTGACACATCAAATTCGAACCAGTCATTCAACAGTGAGGGCAGCTTCCCCATCTTACTGTACCCTGGATACCAGCCATGGTTTTCAGCACCAGGATAAGGAGTATTCCTGCTAACATGGAGAATATTTGCAGTGAATTTAAAGTAACAATCCCTTTCCACATTAATGATGCATATATCTCTGCTGACTGACAGGCATTGAGTCCAGTGGTTGTTTGTCTTATCTCTGTTACTTGCTGACTTATATCCTAGCACAGTCACTTAGATAATTTTCTTACAAATTTAAAACACAGGGAGTGCCTGAAATCTCAAACTTTTATTGTCTATCCTTTGTTGTTGAATTTATAAGAGATAAAATTAAAAAAGCAAACTCAGTCGAGCCATGAAGCAAAGAGAGACATCAGTTACAAAGATTACATCACTGGCTGATTTTGCCTTCCCAAACCAAAGTGTATTCTATTGAGTTTGATGTGCCAGGACCAGAAATTGGGAAACATATCAAAACAAATATTTAAAAAGCAAATACACATTGTTGCTCTGAGATAGGATTGTTTAAAACATAAACAGCTATGAAAATAGGAAACACATTGCCTGGAATACATGACATGCAATGCACAGTAACCAGCAAAAGGAAAACTGGGGAGTTGGATCCTCACTTGCTGCTTTGGCGTGGTGCAGCTGTACCCTTTCCACATGAACTAAAGGTTTGGCCCAGATGTGAGAACAGATAAGGTGTGACTGTTCTTGGGCAGTATTGGAAACCTACAGTGCCCAGGAAAACTGCTGGTCTACATTTGCCATTTCTTTCTTGCCTTGTTTCTTTTTTTTTTTTTTTTTTTTTTTTTTTTTTGCATTTTTTATGATTTCTTCTCTTTGCCCAACAAGATTCCCTTGATGCCAGCTGAAACACAGACTGAGATCCACAGTACAGCCAGTCAGAACAGGACCGGCTGTCATTACATTAACCCCAACTTCAGGCTAGTGACATTCCTGTTCTCCTGGAAAAACTGTCACAGGAAAACAGAGCTGTAAAGTTAAAAGTTAAAGCTACACAACTCTTCTCTCTGCTATGTACCATTCCTTGGGATTTAAAACTATTGTGCCAGTGGAAAGGTCTCCCAGTAGACACAATTCCTTTAGGCTCTGTAAAGAAGGAAGGTGTTGGGCATTGTGGAATGAACAGGAGGAAAACAAGAAAAACTACAGGGTTTTTTCAACTGCAGCTTCCCTGGAACTATGGCTAATAGGCTGAGCACAACACAGGTGACTGTCTGTCAGAAATGTGGATGTTCCAGCCTGATTTGACTGGATTAACATTGAGAGCCCAAGACAAGAGCTGCTCTAAGGTCACTGTGCTCCTTTTCTGTGCTGCCTGCCACTGTAGCTGCTCTCATCTGCAGGGCTGAAAGTGGATTTATGAGTGTGGTCAGCTCAGGGTAACTCTGCAGTGGGGTTTTATATCTGCATATACCAAAGTCAGCTCAGGAAATGAACACTGGTTCACTGTGTGAACAACGTGGTACGTGTGCATTAAAGGAAGTTGACAATATCACTTAGCTCTTTGAATTCGGTTGGTGCCATAAAGAAGGCAGCACAAAGTTAAACAAGAGACTGCAGCAAGGATCAGACAAAATTTATCCGCCCATCACACGCCTGAGTTGAGCAACAAATGAACACACTCAGGGAGGAAAGTAAACAAAGATGGTCAGTTCAAAGGAGACTTGGATCCATGTTTGTGGAAGAAACCAGAAGCTGCAGCCACCAATTGAACTTGTTAGTTCACAGTGGTGATGGATTGGTTGATTAGATTTTTTCCGGGTTAATAAGGGCAGGCCTCAATGGGTCAATAAGCTTCTCACTTGTATATTCTAGTGGTAAGTAAACTAACAACATTAGACAGTCAAAGCAGGGGAAGGAAAAAAAAAAAAAAAAAAGTGATTAGACTCTTTTGTCTCTCAATACCTGCTTTCCCTTGCCATGAGGTTGATTTGCTGAACTGTGGGTTCTGCAGCAAAGCCTGAAAGTAAACAGTGAAAGGGTGAAGCATTTAGTTTTGACCTAAGCACATTTGGGTGGTATAATGATGAAAGACAAGAAGTGAAAGTTAAAATGAAAAGCAAGGAGACAACTGAGAAATGTAAAAGCCCAAGGTCTTCACCTTTCTCCCTTCTTTTCTGAGTAATGAAAAAACAAGTCACAAAGAACATGACACCATTCAAAAGAAACATGTCCCACAGTGCATCAGGGGAATCCATTTATTTTACTGGAATCTTGCCTGACTGTAAATGGACAGAGTGTGAAATCAAAGCAGAACTGCAGCAGAAGGGTCTCAAGAGAGACCAAAAAGGAGAATATGCAGAAATCATTTGCCCAAGGGTGTTTAAACACCCCAAAATTCAGACCTCAAGAGATACATCCTTGCATCCTCCTTGGAGACAGGCCAGCAATAACTGAGGAAAGGAGACTGAGGCAAGCAGCCTCCAGGTAGGTAAAAACCAGCAGAAGGTGCATCCTCTGGCACAGAGAGTGAAGAGAAAACAGGCACAAAAGGGGAAGAGCTGAAATTTCTCACTGGTACAGAAGGAATAGCAGGTGGTAGACACTAGCCAGATGCTTAGATGATGAAAAAGTAAGTCCAGGCTGATTTTCAGGAAGAGAGGTGCTGTATATGGTTCTCCAGTGGCAGAAGCTGCCCCTAAATTGAAGAGTGAAGCCCAGTCAGGGTAAACAAAACTTTTGTAACTGAAACCAGCTGCAGTCCTGTGTAACACAAATGGACTAAACAGATTGCATGGCTCACAACAAGTGTGAAACTGGAGGGATTTTCAGAGCTCCACCCAGAGCCAACACTTATCTAATCTGTTCTTGAGAGATTCCAGAGAAGAGTTTTCTTAAAATTTTCTGTTAGCAGAACTGCCCCTCATATTGGGAAGATTTTCAGAATGTGCAAATCTTTCTATTAAAATCAGAGAGCAATGGAACTTTACATTCAAAGAAATCTAAAATTTTACAACCACAATCCAATCACCCAATCAGCTGAATTTAAAATACTTTGTATTTCAGGAGGAAGCTCTGTCTTTAACAAAAATACTCTGTAAAAAGTAACTAGATTCAGTAACCACACTTCCACAGTTGATTCCAATTTTATGTAACAAGGAAAGTGTTCCTGGAAATATGATTCTTATTGTTACTTAATGTTGATGAGTTACTCAACCAAAACTAATTAGTTCTAGAATGGAAAAGTTGTACATGTGAGTTAGGCACGGTCTCTGGAAAAAGCACTGTTGTAGATTAGCCCTCCTTTATGGAATAAATGCAGAAAAGGCAAATAGTCTATTGTTGGAGTCTGCTAAATCCAGCCAGGTACTACTGTGCCTTTACCTTTGCAGTCTCTATTAATACAAGGAGAGCAGTCTAATTGCAATGATTTTTTTAAAGGGCAGGCAGCAAAAACAAAATAATTACTCCCCAATTTCAGTACAGACTTTGAAATGTTTATGAAATGTAGGTAATGTATGAAATGTAGGTAATTTCCAACTTGTATTATTTAACATAGGCACCTTAGGGCTGATCTATTAAAGTGATTTATGCCAGCAGGTAGCAACAGACAATTCAGACTGTTATCTGCTTTGGCCTTGATCTCACCATTGACTCAGTTCTATTTCAACAAAACAGGGAATCAGCTCAAGATATTCTGCAGTTTGTCAAATTATGGTGGAATGAAGAGGCATGAAACCAGGCAACAGCTACTAGATATTTAGTAAACTATCCTCCTGCATTGTCAGCCCTTCAAGTAGCTACAGACCAATGGTCCACATCTCAGAACAGAAAACCAGACTAATTCCCCCAGTAATTGCTGTATCTATTAAGTTTAGTATATAAAGAAATTATGACTATGAAGAAATCTTAGACAAAAATGGTCTGCTCTTTGAAGTGTTACATCCTACTGCTTTCATATGTAAAATTCCTTACTATTAAGCTGATAAAGTGAAGTAAATAAATGTTAGCCTACCCGATCAGTGGGCAGAGATACACCAGAAGCTGATATACCAATCTTAAAATATTTTTTTTTATGTAATTGAGTATAAATGCAGTCAGGAAGGCTCCTTTTACTTCATTAACCACAGAGGGTGCCTAACCTTAGCAGTTTTGACTGAACTCCTAAGTGCAGAGTAGAAGACCCATCTAAATTTACCAAAGTAGAAAAAAATTAGGGAGAAAAAAATCACCAACAAAACCGCATTTAGTGGCAAAATTTTGTGGAAAACCCAAAAGCTGTAGTTCAGTCATTAAGATGATGATCAGGTTAACCCCTGTACAGTGCCAGCAGCGAAGAGATGGTTTAACTCAGAACAGTTTTGTGCATGTAAAAACATCATGGCAACTGCAAGGAGCCATTTTATAAATGGTACAATTTGCTACAGGCAAAGTCATCAATCAGCAGCCTGACCCCATCCAGGGACATCTAAACCCTAGAGGGAGATGTGATTCAGTAAGTTCTGCGTCGCCAAACTATTGTTGTAGCTATTCTTTCTGGCCCCTAAATTTTCCATTTGGTGGGTTTTCCATGTTTCAGCAGGTTTGAAAGGTATTGTTTTCATGGCAACATTCTACAAAGGCCAAGGGGGTGAACAGTCCTATCCCCTCTCACTACAGGAAAGGAGAGAAGAGAATTAAAAAAAAAAAAAAAACCCAAGAAAACCCAAAAGGTCTGGACTGGTTTGGCTAAATTTAAGCATGGTTGAATTGTATTACATCAGTAAATCACTGGGAATTGTTAACCAAAGCACAGTTTCCCCCCAAACAACCAAGAGAGACCCCTGAAGACACAGTTCTGTTTCTTCAAACACCAATTCCAACATAATGGACCTTCACTGTCTGAGGTAGGAGTGAACACACATTTAAAGTTCCTGAGATTAGCGTTTCATCCCGCAATAACATGTAATATAGTCTGAAACATGTAATAAGTCTGAAACATGCAAACAAGGGTAATGTCCACCAGAAAACTGGTGAGGAACAAAGGTTACAGAAATTAATCCTTTTGCATCAGAAACTAATGGAATACAGGCAGAGAAAGAAGCCTGCACATCCAACTGGCATTGAAATTGGAATTTGGAGACTTTTGAAATTGCTGAGTGTCCAAACCCAAGTTCAAAATGAATTGAAGAAATTTAATTCAAGAAGTTCAAACAAACCAAGTACAGATCCTCATATTTTTAATTTGTGCAAATGCAGAAAAACACCGTGAAATTAATCTGTTCTGCACTGGGTGGTACCCAAGTCCCCAGAGCTTTAAGCACTTTATGATCAGTCTTTGTGTAAATTATAGAAATTCAGCTCACAGTTGGCTGACAGGTGTCCTATTTTCTGACTGAAAAATGAATTAGGGATGAAGAAAAGAAGGAAGAATTGAAACTCAGATTAAAAGTAAAATAAGAAAATAAGGAAATAAGTTGTTTTTGCAGCAATTTACAGAAAAATAGAAGTAAATCACAGAAATCCATTGTTTTCCTTTCCTTTCACAAAGGCCACATATAGTTTAGAGTACTCAACTACATACAAACAATTTAACTCAATGGAAGTGAAAGAAATGTCTTACAAAAATAAAGAACACTGGACACATCCTCAGCTGTTGGGAATTTAGCATGCAATGTTGGCTTCAGGAAAGGGAGATTGATTTACAATAGATGTGAATGTGTGCAAAAGGAAGATCCCAACCAAAATGATAATGGATGTGGACCCTTACTTCTTTTTTAACTATTCCTCTAGTAGGTATTTATAAAGGATGGGTTTTTTGGTCTATGCTGATGCAAAACCAATGGTCAGCAACAGAACTGGTGGACTCAAAATTAAAACTCACAGATCAAATCCCTCCCTCAGTCACACTTCATTAACTGAAATGACAAATGTTCTGGATTTGAAATCCTCATGTTGTCTGGCACATATAATCCTCCTTATTGTCCTTCTGAAAAGTACCAAGTAATTCAGAGAAATGTACCAAAAGAACCCCAAATTTCAGCTAAATGCAGCATAAGAGAGTAAGACAGAAATAACTTCTCTACAGGTCACACTGTCCATTCCAATAGAAATTTTGAAAGTTTAAATCGAAGGTGGGGAGGAGGGGGGAAACTAAAGTGTTTTATCAGACAAAAAAAAAAAAAAAAAAAGGCAAACTAAATGGGCCCAATTGCCTCTTGCTTTTCACATGGCTCCATTGTGTGCAGCAAAGTCTGGCAAGTAATCAGGTGACAGTAAGAAGTCAGGATAACCAAATCCAGTTAATTGACAGAGTAATCAAGATAACCAGTCCAAGCTTCATTGCACTTGACCTCGTCACACACAAATTGTGGGTGGTGTTGCAGCAGCCCTCTTGTTAGAGGGTAGATATGAGCCAAGGTACAGCATGAGAAGGGTCCTGGTTTATTCCTCTTTACCGTTCAGCCGTCCTGACTCCAGCTATTCACTGACTGTGGCTGCACAAGCTCCTGCTGTAGGTTTCCCTTGCAGCCTCTGACTGCTGGAGATTCCCTGCTGAACTCTGACTGCAGATGTCAGTTTGCAGACTCTGACTGCAGCTTTTACCTGGCTAGACTGTGACTGCAGGTTCCACCAACAGGCTCTGACTGCAGCCCCAGACTGACCTCACAGCAGTGATTCTCTCTCCCCAGGATCCTTCTTCTTCATGATCCTTTCATTCCCTCTTCTTCAAGGTCCCTCCTCCTTCATGATCCTCCCTCACCAGCTAACCCACCCCATTTATTGCACTTATCTTTATTGGATATAGCTCCAAACACATTCCAATGAACACACCAGTGCTTCAATTAGTGCTTCAAATATGCCCTTCTGAGATGTGGAACATTTAATTTTGACTGCAGTCAGTTTCAAGAATGAGCAGCTGGAAAACTTGTATTCCCTGAGATTCTTTTAATCCAGAGTTCCTTGTTTGCATTTTTTATTAAACTCATCAATTTACAGTTTTCTATATAGTTGTATAGTAACTGTGTATAACAGCAGCTAAAAGTGTGTCACATGGTGCAGGATACAGTTAATTTTTAAAGCATTATATTAAATAGAAATAATTATTCAAAAGCTGATATAAATAGATTTATGAAAGAAAAGCTCCACCTGTCTACCAGGAGAGATATATTTAAGTTCCCACCTGGAGATGTGAATTTGGATTTAGTGTGTTTGTCCCATAGTGCCACTAAGAAAAAAGAACAGGGAGAGCTTGCCCCTCACCAGCCCACTCTGCTCAGGGCCTGAAGTTGGTTGCTATGAGTGACTTCTCTGTGCCAAATTTAAATGATTTTCACCCTCCTCATATGAGCTCTGCATCTGATCTGTCACCAATATAAAGCTGGAGAAAAAAGCTGGCTAATATCCTCCACATCCTGATCTTGCAGCAACGAAACAAATGTACACACAGAAGGATACAGGATCAAAGCATACAGCTGAAAGTTAGAAAAACACATTTTTCTTTTTCCCCTCCTTTCCTAAAAAAAAAAAAAAAAAAAAAAAAAAAAAAAAAAAAAAAAAAATCTATATTTAAGTGACTTGAGAGGACAATTAGTGGCAAAACAGTTCCCATTTTGCTCACAATTCCAAGACTGGAACCAAACTTCACCATTCAGCAGGGGAGTTTTCTTCAAATGACCACAAAATGAGAACTGTCATTTTCTAGAGAGCTCCTGTGGCAGGCAGGAGCCCTGCCAGGCTGATAGTGCTCAGTGCTGAGGACAGATTACACTCCCTCTCCTCCAGCCCATCAGGATCAGCACTGATAAGCAAACATGAGAGGACCCATGTGAGGCTCTGACAGAACCACTCCACTGCAATTAACTCCTTCCCTCAATACACAGCAGTTTGGATGAATCAGCAAATACCACGGAGATAGAAGAAAGAAGAGACAGAAAATGTTTCGACAGAACTTCTCTATATAAGTAAAACCACATGACACTGCATGACCAAGCTATTTATGTGATTATCTAATGATTCTGTGCATCAAAAAGTTTCAAAGGCTTCTTCAGTAAAAATGCTCTGCAGAAAATAAAACTAATACAGCTTTACTAAAAGCTATTTTATTTAGAGGGGGAAAAAATAAACTAGAGTCTTGGCATTATGTCAAACAGATTTATTTTTCTCCTTTCCCTAAAAAAATTACTGTGCAACTCATTGGTTCATCAGGGTTGCTGTGGACCGTACAGCACTTAATTATTTGCTGAAGCAAAGACCATGCTTTGGTTAAGAGACCAAAGTGTTAGGAGACCAGGAGCACATTATCCCTCACAGGATGCCCTTTCCAAATCACAGATTTTTATCTCTCTGTAAAATCCTCAGTGTCCAGTCACCTCACAGTGAGCCTGGGTAGCCACACCATGAATTCAACACAGGTTTGACTGTTACCACACTGAGACACCTCAGAACAAAATGATCACTGTAAGCTTTTGCCACTTTCACCAACAAAACTGCATCCAAGTTTAGTCCTCTTCAGACACAGAGGTAGGAGTTATGTCATCAGCATGCAGCTACAAGATGAGGAGTGCTTTGCCAAGGCAGAAAACAAGGACAGCTACCTCAGCAAATATACTGGGGTTGACCACAGGCTTCTAATAAGCCAGAAGAAAGTACAATTTTGTTTTGACTTATTGAATATATATTGAGCATTTTCTTGTATACACAAGGATACCCAGCCATGTAACCTCAACTGGAAGAATATTTTATCTTTGTGTTAATTTCATGAACCCTTTGGTTGTCCTTTGTCTTGGAGGTGAAAGCAAATATATGGCAGGGAGGGGGCACTGCCATCTCTATTTACTGAAGTCTCATGTGCTAGGTTACATAGCATTCCCAAGCTGAAAAGAAGGCTCTGTTACTGAGAATTTATAAAACAAGTTGAAAGTACTACAAGAAGTTGTCAGTCAAGGCTTATTGTGCCTTCCAATTTTTTTTTTTTTTTTTCAGAACGGTCAAAAAAACTGGAAGGTCTCCAACTGTGTCATTCTGTTATGGAGGAAAAGAGTCTTTACAGGATTCATATTCATGTGATTCAATACAAGCCCTAGAATTTACTTATTCCCAGAAGTATGAACTCTGTTAATTTACTAAGCTTACTTACATGGCAAAAGATTTGCTATTACATATCCCACACAAAAGAAAAAAAAAAAAATCAGCCTATTTCAGCTGCTTAAGTTTGTAGTACAGATTGCTGTACTTACTGAGTTTCCAAGCTCGGGAAGCAGGCCTGCTCAAGAAAACATGGCAGCGTGTGTTTAATTTCAGGCATGTGCTGTCCAAGCCCCACTGCACTCACACACAACTGACAGAAGATTTCAGTGTAGACTTGTCTGCTCCCCTGAATCCAGGCCAGAGGTACTTGAACAATTCCATAAAGTCATTTTATGTGTTCCTGTGAAAAGTATTTCCTCACTAAATATCAGGCTCTCTTTGCCTATGCATCCAGGTATGTCGCAGATGAAGTGAAAAAAGTTTGCAGCATCTTCCATGCTAACTAAACAAGGTAGAGAAATATATAGTGCCAGGATTGCTTAAATTCAGGCATACCTATCCTTTCCTGGAATGCAACAGCAGTCACTGCCATGAAGTTTTCCATGCAGTAATAACTACAGCAAAAGAATGCTCAATGCCTACAGCTGCCTACAGTCTGCAGAAACACTTGGTCACCCAATATGTATTTTAGGCTTTTCATGGGTGCAGAGATCTTCATTTGCAGAGTTCAGAGCTGTAAGTAGTCAAAATATACCTATGAGATCCAGTTCTAGAGGGAACTCACATACCATCAAAACACAGAATTTACACAGCCAAATCAACTCACTCCAGATTTATACCAGTATGAGGGCAGTACAAACTATCTGCCATTCTAGCTGATCCTGCTTATTTGTCATAATTTTGGCATTCAGAGGAAGACAAGCTCTAATACACTAAAACATGTGTGCCACATGGGTATACACATAGGCAAATAAAATTAGAGAAGAACCTAATATTTCTCAGCAGGAGTTTAATCAGAAGTAGACCTTGCAAACCAGTCTGAGAGAGCTGCAGTACTAATTCACAAAGGCTGAGTGGAAACTGCAACATGCCTGCATTTCAGTGAAGCCTTTCATAGAGTATCTCAAAATGCTCAAACTAAATTCAAAGTGGACGCCTCCCCAAAAGCAGCCCACACACATCAGCTGCAATGTGTTACAGAGGGCCACAAGAAATAGCAAAAAGTAGGGGAACTAAAGCAAGACCCATGATCTAATTGGTTTTAGCATGTTTCTTACTAGCAAGGAAGAAGGAACAAGAAAGTTCTTAGTGAGATCACCAGATGAGTGATGTTAATTCAGAACACCAGTAAGCAGAGAGAGAAAAAATACAAACCAAAGAAAATTAATGAATCCCTCTCTTCTTGCAATGCTAAAACTTTTAAAGTTCAAGGCACTCATTAGTGTGTAGAACTGAGTCTTGCTGCCACCAACAGCCTCTCCAACTCTATTTCCTACACCATCACAGCCCCTTGCCTGGCCTAAGTCCTCATTACAGTGTTTTCCCCACCCCCCCTTCCTTATCCAGTGCTTAGCCTGGAGTATTCTGGTTATCTCAGAGGTGTAAATCATATTTCACAGCCCAGGGCTCACCATGAATGGAGTTATTTTGGCTCTCCTATTCCTGATTCACACCCCACACGGAAAACCAGAGGTGGCTGTAAAGGAGACTGACAAGGTTACACATCAGAGGCTTCTGTGAGCTCTGGGAGCATTGCACTGACACAGAAAACAGAACCAGGTGAATAATTATCACATTCTGAGCAGTGGGTTAGCTGCCTCAGAAATTTCACACCCTGGTATATGTGTGGTTTATGTGTATGTATGTGTGCCCTGCCCTTGCTGCCCTCTCCACCTTCTGTTTCCCGAGCAGGCAACCAACACATCATTCTGTGGAGGCTCCAAAACTGCAGTGATTTGTCATATTTCCTTCTGCTGGGGGAAGGACGTGTACCTTTCACCCTCCTTCTCTATGCACACCACTGCTCAGATAGGGGTCTTGCTTCCTACAAAGAGGGCATTCAACTTCCAAGGCTGCACGCAGGTCTTGTGCCACACTTCCAAACCTAAAACTTCTCCAGCTCCAGCTAGCTCACAGGACAGTCGGGAGGGCAGAGGGACGTGGCTGTATGGGAGGTTCAGAAACACTCTCGTGGCTGTGGGAGCTGCAGCATGGAATTGTCCCCTCTCATTTGTTACTCGTAAGAGCACCTGGGCAGGGATGAGCAGGCTTTGACACACAGAAGAAAAAAGGCCAATAATGCCTCCAACATGTCCTGTGGCTAACATTGACAAAGAGACATTTTTACTACTGCACTGAGATAGGACAGGAAAAAGCCTCATCTTGTTGGCACACACACAAACACTTGCACAGACACACACACACACACACACACACATATTCAGCAGGCACGAACAAACGATATAAAATTGTTTGAAGAACAATTTTTTTGTTTGCGGTCTTGTTGTTAAGTGAGCTGTGAATGTTTCCAAAAAGCCTAAACTCCAGACAATAGCAGCACATTGCTGAAGAATGTTTAAGGGCTGATCTGATAATTGCTTGGTAAGACAAAAGCAGAAAGAGCTTACAGAAATAAAGGATATGGGTTTGAAGGAAGTTTCAAAGCATTATCTTTAATTTTTAAGATGATATCATATACACTGAAAAGAATAAAAAAACACTTTTACAAGATAAAAACAGTAAAAGATCTTCTGTCAGGAGAGCACATTTACACAGCCTTTCAGAGCACAAAAAGAAGCCAGAATTCTGTGTTTTAAAGAGTCTGTCTGCCCATTTGCTCCAAGCCCTAACAAGCCATTCAACTCAGAGTGATTTCAATTTCACATACTCCAAAGTCAGGAGCATGATGTGAACACAGATAACTTGAATTTTCATTTTTCCACTCCAAACTCAGTAGATGAAGCAGCCAGGACACGCATAACATAGACGAAACACTGATTTGTGCAAGAACTGCAGCTCTGGTCTTGTTAATACAGTCAAAACCATTTAAATTGGAGTTGGATGAATCGAGCAAAAGTACATCTGTGAACATTTTCTGGCCTGTTGAAAAGCTTGTGTTCATCCCTTCCACATCAGTGTTCTGCACATATTCCACCCCCGCATTTAGGCAACAGGAGTGGCCTCTGCCTCAGATGGCCCCTGTTTGACCAACAAATCCTTGAAGGCTGAACAAGTACAACTGAGAAATATCACCTTATGCTTATTATCTTTCTGTGGCACAACTCTCAGAGACAGAGCACTCTGAGCTGAGTCAACACCTACTTGTACAAGCATTCATGCTGGTAAATGGGAAGCAAAAATTAGTTTTATGAGAAGGGGTTATGCATAGCGTCAACCTCCCTGCTTGCACACACACCAGAACACATCCCACCAGGAAACAAGAACATCTGATCATTTAGCCCAGGCTGAATAGATATAAAATCCTCCTCTGAATATTGACAGAATTAAAAATCTACACATCCCTAAAACAATCCATACATAATCATGAAGGCTACACACTTTAGAAAAACCAAATCCTTAACCTTACAATTCCAGTGGCAGGAAAAATTAATACATACATGGAAATTTATTTGCCCCATTTTGGCTTTGTATGCATCGTAAGGAAAAATCAGAGCCTACCTAAGGCCTGAAAATGATTCCCATGCTCAGAGAGCCCTCTGAGCAGCCAGGGGCTCTGTCATGCATCCCCCTGTGTAATGTATCCAAGCAGTTACACGCAAAATACAAGTGCAGACCATTAATGGGGGACCTTGGCTCAGGAGGGACACAAAGGCTCAGAAGATGAACACATGTGCTATCACAGAGCAGTGTGTCATAACACATGCAGGATATCACTGAGCACTTCAGCACTGTTCTTTTCTATTAAGCACAGCAATATGTTCTATGCAGAACTCTTATTTTTTCAATATTTATAAAGAAGAAAAGAAATTAATAAATCAGATGGTAGGCTAATGTGTTCAGTACAACTCTGAGCAAAGCTTGTGCAATATTTTAGCAATTATTTACTGCAGAGACAGAGAAGCCCTTCCCATGTTAGGTTTGTGATGAGCTATATTTACCATTCTCTATAAATGAAACGTACACTTCAATTAGAAACTGGTGAAGAATAAATACATACAAAACATGGACAAGGCAAGGACTCTAAACTCACTGAACACACAACCTGCTTTTCCACTAAAAACATTTTAATTACATTTTGCAGATGTTTTTTTTCAATCTTTTGCCATAGCATATGAAATTAATTTTTGAGGGGAGGGAATGCAAGAGAAGCTTTTCTATATTTACATGTTAAGTAGTATTTGCTGGTCTAGGCAAAATGCATTCTGCTATTCCAGGGAGGCATTTCCCGGGGATACTACACTCCCGTTCCCAGGTCTGAAGGGCTCAGAAGAAACAGCATTCCACTGGAGCGGGTATATGCATACACGAACTAGTCTTTTGTCTTAAATTCAGGGTCTCTTTGTAGGATGGATTCCCATTCTTGCTGCATCAAACTGGAAGCAAAAGACAAAAATGTCCACTTTTCATTCTCATTTTAAACTTTATGAGATTTCTCAAAAATTTAGAAAATATATATTCCAGCAACAAATGGATTATGAGAAAACAAAAGAAAGAAAATTGTTTTTCCTTTACCTATTTTAAGCAATACTCTGATTTATTGTCAAGGGTAACGGTTGAACAAGATAAATGTGTAGATATTCACTTGAGATCTTGGCAGCGGAGACAGTCCGGTGCATTTTGCAGAGTATTTTGGTTTAAAGAGTTCAAAGAATACTTTCTTCTTCAAAGTCAAGTTTCACCACCACTGGCCGGGTCATGTTCCACTTCTTATTTCGATTCCTATCCTCGATGAACTCCTGGTAAGGATCTTGCTTTGAAACTTCTTTCTTCGAGCGTACATAACCAAAAAAGACAGTTAATGCCAGGAAAGAGTAAAACAACATGACAAAGAGGATGAAGAAATAGGCGTTGTCATATGGTTTGTATTGTGGCTCTTTTTGTTCTGTAGCATTTTTCCTCGTGTCCAGGTTCCTTTCCAGAAGTTGCAGAACACATTGCAAGATGAGAGAAGCTAAAGCTGTTTGGTTCATTTTGGGGAATTAAAAAGCATGTCAGAAAAGAGAGGGGACTGAGCATTAAGGGGCCCCAAGTGATGCTTCATTGAAGTGGGACTCTGTCCACCAGCTCTGGCAGAGTTGGATCTGACCTGGAACCATTTCCTCTTTTGGTAAGGAATGCTGTTAAGCACTTACTGGGTCTCAGTCATTTGATAATGAGGCATTTGGCCGATAAGCCTGTCTTGTCTGTGAAGTCTATGAATAATAACAAAAATAGAACAATAACAAATCCCTGAGACACACATCTGCCCGGCAGTTTAAAATGTGTGATTTTATTTTTTATTCCCCTACTCCCACAATATTTGGACAACAAATCTGCTCAGGTTACTAGGTGAAATGACTTTAAAAGCACCAGTGTGATGTGATGGGAGTTTAGGGGAAGAAGAAAAAAATGTGGTGTTTCAGTCAGCTGCTATCTACAAGCTGAACGTGAAAACTTAAATTTGAACTCAAATTTGACAGCCTTGGAGCTTAGGTGTAAAGTTGAAACTTCTAATGTGTTTGCATTAAGCATTAGGGCTGGTAGTCTGTAGCTGTGTGCTGCCAAAGAATAGGTGCCACACTGGAAATATGCAAGAGAACAATATCCAAACAGAAAAGAACTGCTTATAAAGTCATTCTGGAATATGAAACCTTTGACTGCCACTGACAAGTGGACTACACTGAATATTTTCAGACAAGGAGCAAGGAGGTTAAGTCTTCTCCAGTGTGGTTTGTCACAGGTCATGTCTACTTGCATAATAATAGCAGAGCAGTGCTCCGTGGATTCCTGCTTCCTATTGTGTTTTACAGGCTGGGTCACTCTAAAGTAAATTGTTGTTTTACAAAGTAGTGAAACCTTATCTTGCTACAAAAAAAAAAAAGTCCTTACTGCCACAAACGACAATACCAGCTGTTTCTTTCTGTGATCTGAATTCTGGGGAATAAGCACCATGACTTTGAAGTGGAGAGCACATCACCAGACTAGCAGTTTGCCAACTCTGCACTGTTTCTTTAGGCCTGACCCCCTGAACTGATTGTATGATGACTAATTCACATGCTAAGATTGCAGTATATCGGTATCACTAAACAGCCTGCATTTGTCATTAAGAGTTTCTTGTAAAAAGAAAGATGAAAGTGAGGTCTGTAATTTTATATGAGCAGCAGACTATGGTATAAGTACATTTAGAATATGCAACTTCTAGAAGAAATGCCCAGCTCCACATTTTAACTATTTGTTTTTAAATTAGCCTTAAAAAAAATAAGAAAAAAAAAAGGAAAAGAATAGAAAGAAAAAAGATTTAAAATTCTAATAAAGAGCAATGCCAAATCCTGCTCTTGGTTGGGGCCAAGTTATAGGAGAGATCTAATTCACCTATTCTTGCGGCTAAAGGAGAAGAGAGGACTTAATCTTGTTTTGAGGAGACAGAAGAAAACTTTTATCAGCAGTCTAACTACAAATGAAATACATGTATTAAACTAGTATAAAATCTTCAGAGGAACTATGCCCAATTTATATTCATGTAACTGGAAAAGGATTTTCATTTAGGTTTTGCAACTTTTCCAGAACTCTGTAAATTCTTACTGTTTGTTTGTTTTTTAAAGAATTTGTTTCAGTAAAAGAAGCCTGCAATTTTGCATAAATTAAGTTGGACACATGCTAATCCCTGTAAATTTCTTGCCAGCTTGAGAAACACATGACCTCTGTTGGCCAGTTTCTGGGGCTTTTGAGATTAGCAAAATAAAGATAAAAAATTAAAGGAGGTTTTGAGGGGTAAAGACACCACAACCTAGTCAGGAATTGAGTGACAAAAATCACACCAATGAATTCACAGCAGCATTTTTGGGTATGCAGTGAATGAGGAATGCTGTGCTTCACCTTGTCTCTTAAAACACAGCTTCAGCCTGATTTTTGAGAATTATTACTCATTATTTATTAGAAATAAGTGTTTTCACTCATCTTATGCTATGCAGTGTACTGGCATCCTCACACACCTTAGCAGTTTTTTAGTGCTTGATGAAAGGCACAAAAAAACTTTCTTTCTCCAGCATTCAGACAGTCAGAGGCACATCAGCCTAAGCCTGGAAGATAAAATACTGTGTTAGCACTGGGCTGTGCTTGTCAATACGTGGGCTTCATCCCACAGGTACCTCACAAACCCAGAATCCTGGCCCAACAAACCCAGTGTGACACATTCCCTTTCAAACCCACTGTGACCCAGAGGAGGGGCCACTCGAGGCCAGAGCACACCATCCTCAGCACAACTGATACTGCATTTCACCAGTTTCCACATGGCTGCTCTCAGAGTTGTCTCCACATCTCCTGAGAAAGGCTGATCTACAAAGGAAAATTTATTTGGGGCTGTAATGGTGTCTTCTGCAGGAAAGTTTTAAAGGATTTGCATCCACACAGCACAGCTCATTCCCCCCAGACTGGGAGGAGCAGCTCACAGATGAACCACAGAGCTCACCTGTGCTTGGCCCCTCCTGAAATATTCCTGCACAAACACACCTCCATCAGGAGTCAGATGATGTGGTCCAACCCCTATCAAAGGCAGATGCTTATTCATCCTCCGGCTCATCTAAAGCAGTCTGGTCTGATTTTGACTTGGGGTGTTTCCGGACACTGTTTCTGCATCAATGTTCTGCTAGGTTACACAAACAAACATTGCTTTTAAAGCTGCTTTTTCTCTCCTTTCTTCACCCTCCCCCAAACAGTTAAAAGTACATAATGGTGCTTTGAACAAGATCCTAAAGAGCTATTTCCATAAAGTGCTCCAATTCTTTTTAGAGATGTAAGTACATGAAATTCTTCAAATGCAGGGGGACAATGAGTGAAGATTAAAAAGAACGTAAAAGATTAAAAGGAAAAGACCATAAGAAAAACTCAAAGGGGGGGAAAAGATCAAAAAAGAGGATTAACCATGTTACTTGTTGTTTTTCAGAAATTAAAGAAGTATGGAGGATAAGGAATTTGTTTCCTTTTGGCCCTAGAAAAATGCCAATTATGGTAGCTAAATTGCCAGGATCACATATCAGTATGCTTTGGAAATGTGAGAAATGGATGGGAAATATAAACACAGGGCAATAGCTTACAGTTATGTTATGAATTAAGCCACAAAAATATCAAGATTTAGTCACTGAACAAGCTGCCAAAGTTAATCTTTCCTGATGAACTTGAGCAGAATCAGAATAGAAGTAACAGAACTGTAGTTTCACAGATCAAAATTGCCTTGTTCACTCGTCTTTGCTATCTCTGGGTCCTCACACACCTGAAATTTCCACTAAAAATCAAAGGAAAATAGGTGCACATGGGCATAAGATTGAGCTCCTTATCTATTCTGTGTATTACTTTTTGTATTTAGCAGTAAAAAATTAACTACCCCAAGTTCCTCTTTGGCAAGAGCACTTATGATATTATCCACACTAGTAGAGATTACATTTTCCTGTAGAGGGGGGAGACTGGAGAAAATGCTTCCTTCCAGATCCTTCAAATATCTGGCATTTATTTAGCCCTTTATGAAGAAGGATTACAAAAGGAGGTAGGTAAGGATTTCTGCCGCAAGTTTGATGAATGTCTAAATCCCAGAAATTATTTACCAGAGTCTACAGGGTTATTTTAGCCAAACCAAGTATCTCACAGGTGTGTTTGCAGTGCTTGGTTCCCAGTGAAGGCAGGGCAGGCCAGCCCTGCACCCTGTCCCTGCCCTGGGTCAGCACCTGGCTGGGACAGCCTGGCAGGGTCCTCCCACCTCCATCACTGTCCCAGCACTGCAGGGACACTCTGAACCGTGACTGGGTCTGACAAAATGCTCTGAAACCAAAGCCAGGCTAAGGGGAAGGCTCACAGGAGCTGTCTGCCCTGAGAAGTGCAGTGACCAAGCAGATCCCCAGGAGATCCTGTTCCCCACCCTATCTATCCCTTTGCTGCTCCCCGTGGATCACCTGGGACCTCTGCAGCACTGCCATAGCCCTGCCATGTCCCAGGAGCACTTGAAAGGGAGGGGGATTTAATTTTGCACAGTGCTCCATGCACCAGGAGCCAACTCCAGAAATGGCACTTGCTGTTCCCAACAATTCTCACTCAAAGGATAGATTGAACTCTACTCAAAGGCAGCACCTGTGGGAACACCTCTGCTCTGGCTGCTCCCCTCAGCCAGCCCTTGCTGACCCCACACACATGAGAAAAATGCACTTTTAGGGGTATTGAGGGGCCACAGCACCATCTCCCCCTCCCACTCAGTGTACACCTTCCCTGGGACAGCAACACCCATGTAGAAATGTAGAAAACAGTATTTGGGCCTAATCCTCAGCAGAAAACACCCCTCAGGTTTCTCAGAGGATTCCCAGCATGGTTCCTGCTGTCTCTGCACCCTCCCACAGGAAAAGCTGCGCTGTTTCTGCTGCACATGGCATGTGGACATGCTGGCACCAGGGACACCAGATGGCTCACACACCCCTGAGCCCCAGCACATCCCCAGCACCTCCCAGGGAAGTGTGTCCCCTTATGTTCCCTCACCTCCAGCACCTCCCAGGCCAGTGCTGTCCCCTCACGTTCCCCAGCCCCAGCAGGTCAGGAGCTGCTCCTGGCCGTGGCTCTGTGCTCTCCTCAGGGCTGTGTCCTCTCAGCTGGTGAGGGCCATGTTTTGGCTGCTCCCCACACACTCTGAAGTTGGCCCCTGACCCCCCACCATCCCCACGCCATGCCTGGCATGGCTACACTGCTCTGCACTCAGAAACCTTTCCGGGCTCTAGAGGAAAAGCTGATCTCCATCTTACCTTTTCACACACATTCATTATCCCCTTTTCAAATCAGGCAGCCCTGACTGTGCAAGAATTTCCCTCAGGTTTCAGTGCCAGGGGAAACAGGGCTGTGAGGTTTTCGGAGTGCTGCAGTTGGTGCTGGTGCTGCTGGATCGGGGTCTTTGGGAAGACCAAGGGAAAGAGAAAGTCCATTGAGTTGATGCAGGCACTGGGATAAAAGGTGTGGCTATTGGACACATGAGGAGTGGCAGGACACAAGTTTGTTGGAAAGCCACAAGGGAAAGGGAGGCAATGAGGAGAAGCCAGGACATGGAGGGTAAAGTGTGTCTTCCACCACCTGGAGACTTCAGATGGGGATGATGGAAAAAGGGTTCAGTCAAACATTGTGTCGTGAGCTCCACGGAGGGGCAAGACCCCAGTGGTACTCTCAGGCTCATGTAGTGCAGAACCACAGGATCCCTGCAAGCCACACCACACCCAGCCCCACTGGCATTTCCCCAGGATAAGGGCAGCCAAAACAGCATTTCCAAAACCTCAGGAGATTTGTACCCTTAATTATTCTAGTACTCACCCTGGGGACACTCACATGGGAGTGGCTCTAAAGACATTTTTTACCATCTCTGAATTTCTGAATTATAAAATATCATGGTTTGAGTGGGCAGAGTAACAATCACCTGTAACAATCACCCTTTTAAAGCTAAAATTTTAGAGGTATGTACCTTTGAGATAATTATGAATAGTATGATCATCATATTATGATTTATGATCATTATATGGGGAGAACAGTGTTTGCGTAAATAAAACTGAGTCTGTGAGGAAAAAAAATGGATAATTGTACAGAGACATGAGAATAACTGAGACCATAATTGTGCACAGCACAAGCAAAGATACTCGTGTGAGTGCTGGAAGGAGGGGAGTGTGGGGAGAAACAAGTAGCTTAACATTTGGTTATGGCCTAAGGGACAAACTTTGCTGAAGATGAAGACACCGAATGGTTAATAAAGCTTCTGAACTGTTTCCAATTCTCAGACAAGGAAGCAATAGTTCCGCTCTCACCAGCAACTGCTCCTTCACATTTGTGTATCAAGCTGGCTTTATTAAATTATTCAGCAAAGGCCAAAGGTGATGTGTCTTCCTAGTTTTATTATGATTTTTCATGACATTGCCTGAGTAGCTGAATAATAAACAGTGCATGTCAAAATGCTACAGTGCCCAGGCTGTCCACAGCCACCCCGGGTTAATCAGTCACTGGTTCTGAGGTGATGTAAATGCACTAAACAAAGATTTAAACTGTGTGTGAACACTGCAAAGTGCTGTTTGTGGGAACCATGATGGCAAAGCAGAGCCAAACGCCAACACTACATACATCCTGATTTTGAAGCCTGTGTATAAGATAAATACATGTAACTTTTTGAGCCCCTAGCTGTAGCACTTTGTTCCCTGAGCCTGATGAGAATTTCCTAGCCTGTGATGAGCTGCTCAGAAGTGCTGGGAGAGAATAGGGAGTGAATATCTGACATGTCACACGGCCTCTTACCTGCAATGACCCCAGAAGCAGACTGCAAGTTTTATTATTTTACCATAGACAAATATCTTCAACAGATTCAAATCAACTCATATGCTCCTTTAAATAACCCTAGGACTCTCCAGTTGCCCTAGGGAACATCTAGATGTCATTGGAAAAGCAAAAATAAATTAAAAATAAATTAAAAACCCCAAATCTTCTTATCAGGATTTGGGTTTTCTTGCAATTAAGTAGAACATTGATGTGAACAATACAAAGAAGTTTATAAATTCAAGCTGTTCCAGGTTTCTGATGGTCCCATTGATACTGACTTAAATTAATTTCTTATTTCATCCAAAGATATCTTCTAGTAATTCCCTTTATAGACTTTAAGGCCAGAAGACTTTATGGATAGCAAATGTTGAGCATGTTCATGGTTACCAACACAGCAAAAATGTATGTTTTACATATCAGCAGTAACCAGAGACAATTCATTCTTATATATTCTGTGAGAATATATCACAGAATTCAGACATAACATACAGTTTACATGCTATTGTCTCCCTTATTTCTGAGAAAATGCAGACATCCTTGGTACCAAAAAATATTAGTGGCATGTGAGAATTTGGGGTGCGATTTGGAATTGCAAAGTTAAATAGCTTTTTATGTTTTCATTACATTTGGAGATACAGGTTAAAGACCTGTAGCCAGATATTTTGTGTTTTAATTTGCACAGACCTTAACCTAGGGATTAAAAGCCTAAGTCTAATACCACATGGGTGCAGAAATGGATTCCTGAGGACACAGACCTTCTTGACAATCAGCTATTTTCAGTGAAGATCTGTAGATTGGGATAGGCATTTTGTGCCTTTCAAAATAGCCCAGAAAGATACACTTCAATGGCATTTGTTATTTGGATAGAGACTTTTAAGCAGCACTGAGTAGAAAACCCTGTGTGATTATGGGAGAAAAATGTTTCTTTCTAGTTCTTATTTAAATAAGAAACACTGAAATATTTAGGCAAAAGATGTCATTAAAAAATACTCTTTTCCTAGATCATTCATTAATGCCTGGATAAGGAATGGCAATACATACTAAAGTATGGCAAACTGCATATGCTGGGTATTGTGATGGGAGTAGAAGTCATTTCTAGATAAAGGAAGATTTAATAATAATTTAAAAATCATGATTGTGACACAAAGAAAAAAAATTATGAAAACATGTCTCTCAAAGTCTTCCAGTTCTAATGAGATGACAGGTCATTGGTTAAGCAGCTATGGTGATTTATTTCCATCTTCTAAAATATGCACACTCACACTCAGAAAAAAGGAAAATAAGAGGAGCAACCCTGAGACCTGCCCTTTCTGCACTCCTAAGTGAGTGGGGTTTGGACTCCATTGCTGTGAGCACATTCCTCCCACCAGTTGTATGGCTTTTCTGTCAAATGCAATATCCATGGCAGGCTCATTCCCCTCTGACTTTCCAAGCATTCAGGATTCATATCCCAGAAACACATGTGGTTCTCAAGAACCTCTTCAGTCTTGACAGTGATAACAAGAAGGGATCAACAGTATCCCAAGTTATCCGTTTGTAGCTCTGTCAAAGATTTCAACAGCGTATAACAAATCAAAATACTGCTTAGTCCTTCTGCTCCAGGCTCCTCCCTTCCCATGACAAGAGCTCATCCCAGTTCTCCACTGCATGGCTTAGCTGTGAGAAGAATGGATGATTTTCAAAGAATCATAGAATGGCTGAGGTTGGAAGGGACCTTAAAGATCATCCAGTTCCAACCCCCCACCATGGGCAGGGCCTTTTCTCCCTTTCTGTCTTGTTTCCAGTCTCTCCTGCTCTGCATTAGGCTCTCACACAAGTGTTTGGGACACCCTTGAGAAGAGGATGAAGCAGCCAAAATGCCCATTCTCTAGTATGAGGTCACTAAATCACCTCAGTGGGATTGAAGGGAGAAATCACAGCTCTCCCAGCACTGCAGCTGCTGAAACAGAAAAGGAAGGTGACATTTCTAAATCACCCTGTGACAAGGGTACACTCCTCCTGGGAAGAAGCACTCATCATCCAGTTCCAAACTGTGTAAGCAAGCAGGATTCTATCCAGTAGTTTACAGAAAATGGATTGTAAGGGGAAAATAAAAGTTTACATGGCCTTTGCAGCAAACCTAGGACATGAGACAATTGCCAAGGGCCAAGTCCTTGGAAGTAACTTTGAAAAAATCAGAAAAAATAGCACCTTAGAGCAGGGAATAGATGTTAATAAAAGAGTTTTAGATTTTAATTGTGTCAGAAGTTAAAAAGTGTATCAGAGAAAAAGAAACTGGGAAGGAAAATAAAAGATATCTTCTTTCCCCATTTTTCAGCATTTTTAATGTCCTATTTTCAAGAAATGTATTCCTTCCTTTCCAATAGAAGAGGGCTAGACTTAAAAGAACAAAATAAAAATAAAATGCACATGGAAAAAAGGCAGAAAGAAATTCAAGGTGGTTACATCCCCTACAAAATAGTGAAGAAATTAAATGTTCACCAAGCCTAGGGTGAAATAAAATTCCCTTGCATGCTGATGTGGCAGAAAAATTTACTCCACCCATTTTGAAGTGTCTTCCCCGTATTACAATCAGCTTATGTGTAGGCCTATTAAAAAATTCTTGAGGTTTCTGAGGAAAAATAATATAATTCAGGACAGATACCGCCCACAACAGATTACAAAGTCTCTGCATTTTCTGAAGCCATCCCAGTTGCCCTACTTGTGCTGGGCTTAAACCTATGTTATTTTCTTTTGAATGTATGGCAAGGGTTTTTCCCTTGTTGGGAAGATGTACTACTGGTACCCACAGCACTCAGAAAATGCAAAGTTCATGAACTCCCACACACCCAGACACTCACAGAGTTCTGCGTGGCACACAAGCAGTACCGGGGCACAGAGGCTGCCCCATGCTCCCACAGCCCAGGATGTGTGCAGAATACACTCACATAATGAATACAGTCTGCATTGAAGATAACATGGTTTATTTCTTCATGATATTCAGATTAAAATGTATCAATGTATTTATCACAATACTACATTTTAGGACAAAATCATCAGTGCTTTGCAAGTCTTCATAATGTTTATTCATTATAAATAGTAAATATTTACTGAACTTTTTACATGAAAGACATTTGTTTTTTTGTTTTCTTTTTTTGTTGTTTTTTTTTTGTTTGGGTTTTTCTTTTTTTTACAACACATTTTGTTGTAGAGGCTGCAACACAAAGATAATATTTCATTTTTCCATCACCCTTAAAACCATTGTGTGAACTAACCTCTGTACTGAACCTAGTCTAACTCACTACTTCATAGTCCTTAATTCTAAAAGGAATGTATTTGTGTTCTGCCTCCCTCTTTGTTCCAAGAATAGAGAGAAATAAATAATCCCGCCTTCCATCGTCCTCTTCCTCTCAACATCACAAAACACAAATTTATTGACATTCTAAGATGTCACGATGCAAACTTCTTGTAAACCTTGGTTCCTATAATTATACTTTCTATATTGGATATCACTGTATAATTTAAACAGATGTGTCAAATACAGGCCCATCTCTGTCTATGTCCTGTACATCACTAAAAAACATGTAAACGTAATCATTTCTTAGTATCGTTTCCTGAAGATGACTTTAAATCATGATTAGCAAGCTGGATTTCAGTAATCCAGCAGACTGCAACGTTTCTGTATTCTATCATCAGGAATTATGCACTGCAAAAATAAAAGTACCTGCAAAAATATAGTTCTGATTCTATATCTATGACTTTGGATGATCCCAAAGTTTGTGTGAGGTACACAGTATTGCACATTGCTAGGCAGTTGTGAAAAATCAGTCGCGTTGTTGGTGGGGTTTTTGTCTCCCATGTTTCTTTCAAAAGGTAAAACACACTGGGAAAACACATACAAAAAGGTAAAATCTGGATTTCATGTTACACAAGATCTCCTCTCTTCGTAAAGCAAAACCTGTGAGTGACATTTATTGGCAAGCAGATTACAAAAGCATGGTAAGGTAACCAATGGGTTGCTCAGGAAGTTTTTCACACTTATCCAGCTTCCTAGGGACTGTGACGTTTCCTCTTGATGACAATTTCCAGTGTGTACAGTGAGAGGCTCTCCCAACCTTGCTTCAGAAACTGAGCTGTTTTAAAGTTAGACTAAAGTCAGCACTGGATGTCAGATGAGTCAGAGTAAGCAGAGCTCAACTGCTCTTAAGTTTAGTTTCAAAATGTTCCATTTGTCCCAATCAATGCACATTAATTTCAACGACAACAAAAAAATGGAATGTTTGCCAGGCTGTGATGTTAAATACTGCTCTGTTTTGTATACCCACTCAGAATGAAGCATGTCACATTTATTCATTATTGCTTTTGGCCTTTGTCTTCTGTATAGCTTTGTCCAGCCTTCAAAAGTCTACTAAAAGCTATGACTGGAGAGAACATAACAAACTTGTTTCTCTCAGTGGGACTGCCCCAGTTTAGGCTGTACTGTGTTGAGAAGATCCCTCATATCCAAGCCTTGGAGTGAGACCGGAAAACAAGACCAGCTTTAACTTGAAGTGGACAGTTCATTTATGCAATATCTGGCTTCAGATAATGAAAGGCACCTGCAAAAAAGCAAAAGAAGCTTTTTAAGTCATGCTGTGACAACCTCACAGCATGGGGCCATGCCAACTACAGGTTGACAATGTCATATTTAATACTGATATATCAAAGGAAAGGGACTAATATTTTTATTCCTAGGACAAGTTTGACAAAACTCTATGTATCTGGGATTATATACTGTAATGATTCTTGAGCTGACCTCATTAAGAACATGTGTTTCTAATAGTGGAATGCCAGCGGTTATTTCATTTTGGACAACCCTTATGTTTTACCTAATGGCAATCAGGTTTCATGTCTCAACAATTAATAACATCAAGATGTTGTTGACATCACTTAAGAAAATAATTATGCAGCAGAAATCCTGCTCGAACAATCAGCTATCTCACCAGTGCATGGCTTTGAGGAGAAGTAGCAGCGAGCCCTGAGGATCTCTGCTCAGAACTCCCTTCCTTACAGACAGACAGACAGACAGGCAGGCAGCACAGGCTGTTGGTAGCTGGGTGCCCTCCCCAGCTGTACTCACTTTGTCCGTACTGGCCGTACTGGTAGCCCGTGACGGGGTCCATGCTGTATCCCGTGGTGCTGTAGGTCGGTGGGCAGTAGGACTGGGATGTGGGCAGGCTGTCTAAGCTCTTCATGTGATCCAACCTCTGGCTGCAGCTGGCTGACACAGTGGTGGTGGGCTCCAGGCCCCCAGTGAGAGGGGACAGGGCATAATCAGTTTGGGGCTGGTGAGGCACACCACCGTGGTTAGTCAAGAGTCCCATTACCTAAGAGGTAGAATAATAGAAAGAGTTAAAACGTATGAAGGACTGCATTGCTTACAGAACCACAGAAGTTCTCAAGTCTATAATTTGATTTCCTAAACCAGGTAGACTTGATACTTGCTTTGAGTAGCTAATCCCATGAGGAAGTAGAATTTGGTTGCATCATCCACCAAAATAAAATCTGATGGCCAACAAGTAATAAGAAGTGATATTGGGGCAAATAAGGAATAATATTTTTTAAAACTGTTATGGTTTTAGAGTGCCTGATCCCAGCCCCAGCTGGGAGTTCTGCAGATGTTTATTCCTTGAGGACTAAATTATAAGAGAACAACAAACAAGTAGTGGCTGTTTAACCATTTGGTCCTGCATGATCTACAAACATAAAAAAAACTATGAAAAAGCTCACACAATTTTCTTCAAGATCAGCAACCATTACAATGAAATCAGTTTGGAGCAGAGCCCAGTACCACTGCTGATGGAAATAACAAGAAACCCCACTGAATCCTGATGTTCCGGGTGCTGGGAAAGGGGCAGAGCAGCCATACCCCCTCCTGCTGCATGCTCTGTGTGCTGTAAATAGATGAATGTGAAAGAGTGAAATGCTGGTCCTAACACCAGATATTGATTCCATCATCTGGGTTAGAGGATGCAGCAGAAAGGGTCAGACAGTCCAGAGCGACTTAAAGTCAGCTGTGACTCCTTTATTAAGCTGCTTCTACAGGGACAGTTTTGAAATCAGTGTCTGAAAAGAGTTTACTGGAAAATACATGCTTGTCCCTATAAAAGCCCAGCCCTCTAGGCCATAATTTCCAGTAGAAGAGAAAGGAAAAATTTCCAAAGCATCTGCATTTGCAAGCACGAAACTACAGTGAAAAGTTCTTGTTGTTCAAAAATCTCTCTCACTACAGGTTGGGGAACATTTCCTTTCCTGGCAGACCACTATAGAACACTTTGAAAATAAGGGTATGGCTGAGATTTGCTTACTTTGGCTGAAATAAATTGCACTTCAGAGCCTGACAAACATTCTGCAGCTTCTAATGGATGGGTGACATACAGCTTCTGCTAAAGCTGCATATTGTGGTAGTTCACAGCCTGTTCTTGCTCCAAAAAGGCATTACAATTATCTGACGTGCTATTTGATAATCATTTTGCTTTGCAGCAATTCTTGCCATAAACTAAAGAGAGTTTTTTAAATTGGAGTCTATTTTTTAAAGACTAAATTAAACCTCATAAAAACATATCTGTTTCCTAAAGTTCTGATGCTCCTCCTGGAATTGTAGTTATTTTCCATCACAAACTAAAAGGTATTATTATTGCAGAGAGCTTGTGTTTCCAGCTCTGAGTCGTTTGCTTTTTTGCTGGTTTGGGTTGGTTTGGGTTTTTTTAATAAATTGATTAAACAAGATCCAGGGATAGTGATTTAGGTAGGAAAGAATACCTACCCAGTTTTTACATGTCTGATTAGGAAAAAGAGTAAGCAGTAGAAACAGAGGAGTTCAGAAAGAGAAATCCAGATCCTTAAAGGGAGAACACAAAATATGTTTGCATCGAATACATTCAAGATATCTTACTAAAAAAATGCTGAAAAAGAAGTTCAGTTACTACATATAGCACTGGAATGTTCACTTCTGATTTGCTAAGCTGAAAAACATGAGTTTAACTGGTGGTATTTGCTGAATGTTTCACAAACTGAAGCATTCATGCAAAAAGAAATTCCAAAATATATGCAAAGACTGCATTCAGATATTGAAATCTTACAACTTTTGAGTCATAAAAACAAGATTGATTTGGATTCAGGATGTAAGGTATTTTCTATTTAATTCAACAAATGCATTCAATGCCCAAAATCTGTTAAAAGAACTTGTGGTTAATAATAAGAAAACAACTCTGAAATCACCACAGATTGAAAAATCCTGTTATCTGTACATCACTTTGTGCCAAAACTCCCCAAAAGTTGAAAATACTGGGCTCTCAAGTTTTGGTTTTTTTTCTAAAAATTGGTTCTGAAAACTATTAAAATTTCTATTATTTTAGCAATCTTTTCTGTTTCAGAAATTCCAAATACTTTTCTTATAACTTTGGAATTCGATATGGTCCAAAATGTAGCATATGTAATGACCTGACACTGCATCAGCAGAACACAGTATTAGAACCTATGTTCGTTCAGGTTATATTAATGCTTGTCCTTTGAAATTAACACTAATAGAGTTAAAATAAGAGAAAGAAATAAGAGAAAAAAAAAAAAAAAAAAAAGGATAACTTCAACATTTACATCGAAAACTACTACTTTGGGAAATATTTATGTTGGCAGTAGTATAATGGTTTTGACTAAGGTTTAAAATGCCCAGGGGTTTATCAGAAATCTCAAGTGCACAACCCTTTCCATTGCCGTGCAGGGCCAGGGTGACACCAGTATTTACAGGACTTCCCCAGGTTTTGTTCCAAGTTCAAGAGCAGGGAGAAGGGGCTGGGCTGGGTCATGTCACAGGAAACTCTTCTCTGCCTCGGGGCTCTCACATCAGTGCTGTCTGCCAGCACTTTGAGGTTCAATTGCTATTTTGGGTAAATAACTATTTTACCAACTGTGTATTTCAACTAGAGGGTTGTGTTTGGTTTTTTTTTTTTTAATTTAACATTTTCAACAGAATAAAACCCAAGACAAAATTATTTGGACTTTGCCAGCAAAAAGAGTAAGCTCAAAGACTTTTGGATTTGAAGCTATTTTAAAATGGAGATTTATCTCGAAATTTAAACCTGGGTCCAGACAGAGTCTCAAACGCCACTCAAACATCAGTAGCAACTCTATTTGGATAGAGATTTCTTTTCTTTAACAAACTAAAATTAGCACTTGGTGAGATTTACTTTAACTTTTTTAAATTAGAAAATAATTAGGGATCTTTTTGCTAAGTGGACATGCACCTAGTAAATATTGTGGAACAGAACTGACTGAGCCATCTCTCTCTGAGCCAGAGAAACTGAAGTCTGAACAGTAACCAGCTTCCCAGAAATATCTTCCTCAGAGCCCTTCAGAATCATCCTGCAGTTGATTAGTATCTAAATAATTTGATTTTTGGTCATGTCTGTTTTGAAAGCTCTAAGGGAAGTAGCCTCAGGGCAGGAGTCTTTGCCTCGGTATGTGCCATGACCTTCTCACCCATACAAGGAGTTACAGGAAGGGCATGGCTAACTTTCACCTAATCAATTAGAAATCCATTAACGGGCCATGTCTGCAGGATGCTCCACACCCTCAGCTTAGCCCTGCACAGGAGACACACAAGGATCTAGATCTTGTAACTCAGATCTTCTGTGGGTATGAAGCTGTATAGTTCTAAGGAAGTAAACAGATATGATTGCTTTATAATATTTAAGGTAAAAAAATAAATTTATTCAATCTCTATACCATCCAATTTACTGGAAAATATGTGCTTCCTTCTAAATCACTTTGGGAAAGCTAAATTAGTAATTATCACCCTCACTGACCCAGAATCCAAGGGCTGAGCTAACACCACATTAAAGTGATACAATAACTATTCAATTTATTTTAGAGTACAACTCTTATAAATGTGAAAAAAAAAAATTAGGTGTAAGTTTTTTAGCTGCACATCTTTTGTTCTCACCTTTTACAAAACACACACAGGAATGCTGATGCACAGCCTTTGTGCTTATACAGTAAACTACAATATATAATTGATAAAATCATTCTATTAGAAAACAAAGGTGAAATTAGGAATTAGTAAACAGAACACAGTGGAGTGTAACAACCAAATTCTGCAAAAAAGTTTTTTTCTGAGAGAACACATCTGAAGCAATCCAAAATATTCATTAGGACAAATCCCTTGCCAGTGGAGTCAGTACAAAATCACCAGCAGAGGATAAGATCAAGAAAGAGAACTCGAGTGATGAAAGCGATTGAAGGCATGAACACAATGTCTGGTCCATTATCAGCTGTTGGAAAATACTTCTATTATCACCAAAATAAAGGCCACTAAACTAAAAAAAAAAAAAAAGAGCTTATTTTATTGAAATGAAACATTCTGGCTGTTAACATGGTTAGTATTTGAGGATGTAGGACCCTCCATAGGCACAATAAAATTCTCATATGTTTTAATTCATTTACGCATGCCTGTGTTTAATATGCTTTGTGACCATGCCTGCAATTAATATGATTTATGAGAAAAGAACATGTGCAATATTTTTTTGGGTACAGTGATACTATTTTTCCCCTCCTGTGAATGAAAGATTTAATGAAACAGCTCAAGGAAAATGGCAGTTAACATATTAAGTTGAACTGACAGAACCATGAGTAAACTTTAGCACAGTTAATGATATCCTCTTATCTGACCCTGACACATTTGCAGCATGTAATTTACAGAAGCTCTGTCCAGGGAATCTTGACAAATGCTCCTAACGATGTCAGGGCAATGTTCCATTCTAATGTAAAACAGATGTGGGTCAGATACCCTCATTCATCACTAACACTGGAAATTTCAAACTCCTTCCGAGATGAATGGCATTACCTGCTGTTAACTCTCTTCACTCTAGAGAAATCTCTAAAAAACAAAATATTGCACAAGAAAGAGCACAAAAAGGATTGTTATCATGCACTATGATGAGAGATTTTAGAGGATTAATTAAAGTTAATTAGCTGTGTGGATATATATCTATGGGATCCTAGAACCACGTTGCTGATTTAGTTTATACATATGAATATTTCTATTGGATACGAGAAACCCGACAGAAAACAATTTTTTGTCAAATGGCAAGAGCTGGCAACCACATACTTGGTTAATGAAAATAAGAGCAACTGTACTGACTTTGAGCATTGGTGATCTGACCCTCTCCATTCTCATACTGATTTCACACCACCAGGTATTACTGGTAGCTACACTGGAATTAGAGAAGGTGCACTGGTGCACATTTAGGATAATTAGGAGGATAACTTGATTCTTTCATTAAATACATTTTTACCTACAGAGAATTACCAAACATTATTCAAAACATTATTACAGTCTGTCACAAAACTCATGCCTTTTTAAAAGTGATAGATCATAGAGTCCCAGAACTTGATATCATCACCAAAATAATTCTAAGATCAGCTAATTCTTGAGCCTCTGGTATGAAAAGCAACCAAAGGTGACTGAAAAGGTAAAAACAAATCTCAAAAATGAACATAAATTCATAATTTATGAATATATAAGCATATCTATACAATCAATCATCTCACAAAATTTTCAGGCAGCCTCAGAGACTGGAGTCTCATGACTTTAAATGCTCAGCTATGGCAATATTACTCAAAAGAATTCATAACAAGCCCAAATTTGGTATTAGGTTGCTCTTTGCCTGTGAACTCTCCTCCTCCCACCTTCTATTCAGCTCCAAACACAAAAGAAGGATTCTGGCCATTATGAACACCAGCCCAGCTGTCACTAGCTCAGCTCTCACACACCTTCCCTCACCAGTTGGGGTGTATGGATTTGTTATGGCTGAAAGCAAAACAAACCAAAAGAGAAAAGTTATGGTGGACATTCAAAAACATACCATCACCTGTTTATTTTTTTCCTGCTATATTAATGTATTTAGCACATATGTTATATTATCTATAAATAGATACTTGCATAAAAAATAGAATATTTTATATAAAAGATTCTTAAATTTACTAGAGAAATAATACATGTTATTTTTACACAGTAAAAATTACAAAACTATTGAATCTCATCTGTTTTACTCACAGAAACAAAAAATAATCAACTTTATTGTCTGAATTTCTGTTTTTAAATTAAAAATAAAAAGAACAAAAACTTGTGTTCATGAAAATTACATCATGTGACTTAACTTTCTTACTCACAAGAAATCCATGCCCTGTCTCATGTTCTTGGGTCATTAAGCAAAGAGTTCTCAAAGCCAAGTGCACTGTGCCAAAGATCATGAGCTTCATGTTGCTGTGGGACTTGAACCCAAATGTTTCTGTGGGCAACCAGTTCAAGGTAATCCAACAGAAGGCATAGGGAGAAGTATGATGAATTTATAGTTGCTTTTTTTTTGCTGCTTTTGCCCCTCTTAATGAGGGAATGAAATTTTTTTAGCCCTGGTTCCTGTGCCTCCCTTAAAAACAGAGTTAACAAGACAATATGAACACATCGAACTGATTCGACAGCTGCTATCGGTTCCATACATCAGGTTAATAAGAACCAAGTGCTCTCTAAGACTTAAGAGAAGTGCATTGCCTAAGATCTATCTCACCAAAAGGAGTTACAAGGTAACTCTTAAACTCAGGCAGTGAAATGTTTTGACAGTAGAAGAAAGAAGTCTTGAAACAGCTTGCATCTTTACTACTGTTCACGGAAAAGTTTGGGATATTCTTATCAAGATTATTCCTGAGCTTCAGGTAATGGCATGAAACTGCAAACTTTATTAAAGGCTGTTATGATCTCCTACAACAGCTCATTCAATACTCAGTCCACTTCCCCTGTTAAAACTGCAGCCTTTAAAGCTACAGGTTTGATTCAATTATGGGGGGAGAAGGCAAGGAAGAGAAAAGAGTAGATCTGAGAAGTTTTCTAGAGGGCAAGGAGGAAAAACAACTATGCCTAGTAGCAGAGAAGCTATACACATTTGTTCTTTGCCCAGTAAAACCTTAAAACTGAAGTACTGTTTAAGCCTGGATTATCCTACAGGTTAAATATCCTAGAGGTTAACTATCCTACAGGTTAAATATCCTACAGGTTAAATAGAGGAAGCACATGGCCTCGTGGGCAGCAATCCAGGCAGAGTATTGCTGCTCCACCTGAATCCACAGCAGCCAGAACATCACTCTCCAAACCAGCAAACTGCCTGACCTGGTGCAGGGCAAACTCTGCTGCTCTGACACTAATAAAAAGCACATGAGGAGGTCAGGGGATGTCGATGTACACCGGAAAAGCCTTTTTCCTTATCTTAAATGAAGCAGTTCAAAATAGTGATATCCTGTCTTTAAAACAATCTGCCCTTTACTAAGACAATACACCTGCAGTTGTGAGACAAGTGTTTCTGCAGTCACTGTTCTGCTTCATAGCAAAAAGCCAGTGATGGCCACTAATCATAAAGTGCCATGCCAATCCAAAAGCATGCCTAAGTCCTGTATACATACATTAACGTCCAGATATGCTATCCCCTCATAATTCTGAGTTAAAAAACATTTGTTAAAAGAAAATTCACTAAGCAACTAAAACCTAATTTGAAAAGGAAATACAATATTCCCCATAAATGTATGCATGACAGGCAAGAAGCTGCATAATAGGCATAGAAAACATAAAAATATGCAATTTACATATATTACACACTAATAATCTCTTTTCTGACATTATATTCAAAGAGCCCTGGCTGAGATGGCATGCTTGCAGTTGAGTTGCTTTTTCATGAAATACAAACACTCCAGGCTGCCAGCTCCCCAAGACACTAATCCCTGACTTTTTCTAGCAAAAGTCAACCCATTCCATGCCTGCAAGACAGAGGTTCTCTCACCACATCCAGGTAGTAATGAATAAACCAGATGAGCAAGGAGAATAATCAGTCATCTGAAGGATCTCTGCAGATCTTGTCTTGATGTTAAAAAGTATCAAAGTGGAACTCTTTCTGTTCTCTTATATTTTTAAACAAGATCAACAACTTTTCAACACATAGCTTGCAAGACAGGTATGTAATGGAGCATTCTGCTTCCTAGAACTGAGGAATACAGTCCCTCTTGCCCCAAAATTCAAGGCTAACACAATAAAAATAAAATTACATCACCCTAGGTGTCTCTGCTTGTCCTCTGCCTTTGCCAGTGCTTGCCTTAAACACCGTATCTGTCCATCATATTCAAGAAAAATGTTAGAATGGAACCTTTCCACATAGAAAATAATGCTCCTCTGGCATCTTTGTGTCAGACCTCATTTGTAATAAATCGATGACAAAGAGGAGAAAGTGGTTAAAGTCTGCTAAGAATATGATCCTGCATATCTTAGTATTAGATTTTGTTCTGTATGTTCTAAGGGTGGTTTTTTTTAAATCACAAAATATTATCTGGGCTTCAGACAAAGCCCCCCTTCACCCTCCCTGCTACAGTCACCACAAATTCAGCTTTAGACTGTTTGTCAGGAGCACTTGCCCGCAAGAGACACATGGATGGGTGGAAACATTATGTTAATTGTGCACACACCCAGATTTATTGTGGTAAAAAATGCACTGGCTAGTAAATAGACCCTCTTTCTTTCTCATCTAAATTCCATGCACACAGGCAGGGCAGTGCAACATGCCCACTCAGCAGGAAAACTCCCATTTCCCTTTTTCGTGAAACCCCAAATGCAGAGCTGACTTTCAACTTTACCTTACCTCAGCCTCTCTTTCAGCACCTCAGGAAGAGTCCTGAGGAAGCACAGACAGGAGATGCACAGTGACACAACCCAGAACTGAGGGACATTTCACACACCAACATTGTGACCAGCAGCTGAGGCTCCTTTGGCCATCAAGAATTTCACTGGTTTGCTACAGTCCCACAATTTGTTGTACATAATTTACATATTTGAGGCTATATTACTGCATTATACAAACACAAAATCTGAGTGTGTCACTTTATACATCTCTACATTTTATGCATGTCTCTAACTCATTGTTTAGGTGCCAAAACTGATATAGAGAAGCTGTTGGTAATGCCACATGAATTTATGTCTAGGTTTTTCTTTTGATTGTTTGATGGGAAGATTTTTAACATCTGTTGAAGGTAATCATTCATTTGCCAAGAAGTTGTTCCAAATCTAAACGGATATAAGTAATCTCCTCTATGCACTGAGCAATGAAAGCACGATGTCAGCTTTAGAGGGATCAGCATCCTCCTAAACCTGTTGGCAGAGCTGCTGGGCACAGCCAGAAGTGCTAAACACTGGGTTAGAAAAAGGTTTCAGAAGTCTAAGGAAAACAAACAAACAAACAAACAAACAAAAAACAACAGAAGTCTCCTAGTGTAAAGACAGGGCTGGGTTTAAAAAAAGCACAGAATCTCCTTTTGATTACATCAAACCTCAAACCAGCAAGACTTTGGCAGGAGGAGACCTGGCCTCACATTTTTGTCCCATTTTGCCCAGCCATCACAAGATTTCTTTACTCTTGTGCTCCACTTCTGTGTCACAGACAATAAAAGCTTTGTGAAAGGGGAAAAAAAAGATCACATTTTCCACAGCCAGAACCAACACACATTTAAACTGACACTAACAACTACTTTTTATGGATTAACACTGAAAACCAGATAGATAATCATGTAAAAAATGTGGAAGCCTTCCACACTATGAAACTAGCCATTTAAAAAAAAAAAAACAACAAACAGAAACAACTAATATCATGTCATGGATTTTGTTGACGTTTGCATTTAGAAATCAGAATTCTTTCAAACAAAATCTGTTCAAGTCTTGTTGGAAGTACATCCATTTGTTTTTCTGGTGGTATTTTTTTCCTGAGGTTTCAAGCCATAAAGTTTTGTACCCCACTCTATGCTATAGGAATCTGTGAATCTTAATTACATTTACCGTTACAAAAAAGGGTTTATGAACTTTTGCCTTTGGGCAAAAATGTTTATTTCATTGCCTTTGTTATTCATTCTTTTCAACTCCAGTGGCTTTGAACTTTTCAGCTGCACAGAGTTATCACCGTTGCACAGGAACCAGGAACTGCACTCCCGAGATGCAAACCACAAGTTGAAGAAAACGAAGGAGGCAAAGATATACGAGTCGTTATTTTGGCCACCCTTTGTGCCATTAAAATCTCATTTTCTGCTTATTAGAATGCCCTCTCCCTGCTTAGGCAGCGGTGATAGTCAGTGATTAGTGTGTAATTGAGTATAATTGTCTTTTCACTTTTCATTTGTGTCATTCTGAGCTTCTCTCTGTTTTTCTAACCACTGAGAGGAAAAAAGGGTAGAAAGCAGATAAAGCTGTTAAAACTCTCACTTTCAGCCCTGAAGAGATTCCTGATCGTAATTATAGATTGCATCCTCTTTGTGGCTCCTCAGAATTTAGTGGACAGCTCTTTCCAAGCACCTGGGCACAGCTCTTGCTAATAAAATAAACTACCATCTATTCAAGCTTTAACTAATAATGTCAGCTTCACACAGATGCTGTGTGTAGGAAAATTTGACCAATCTTTTGACACTCAATTATCAAGGCAATTTATTAACCTGATTTCCTTAAAAGAGCTCACGCAAATTAGAAAAACAATTATGGTATTCATGCATTTACATATTGCCAAAGAGCTGTAATACTGCTAATTTATGTATTTATAACTTGATTATAGCTCATCTCAATACACATTTCTCAGTCCTTGGAACTCTTGCTAATAATTTTCCTGGACCACTTGGTAAAATCTTGATGAGGTTATTTTAATGAGATATTTTATTCACAGAAAAAGTACAAGATCTGTTTTCTGTACCTACCCATGGATCTTCAGGAGAAGAGAGCAGTACATTACAAATGCTTGACCACTGAATGCAAACATGAAGTCTGCATGATTCCATTATAAATCAGTTGAAATTAAATATAAGCTATGACTCTTCATTCAGCCAGTAGGAGGAAAAAAAAAAAAAAAAAAAAAAAAAAAAAAAAAAAAAAAAAAAAAAAAAAAAAAAGGAAACTAGCAAACTGAAATCATGTGGCTTATATAAAGAATACATTATGGTTTAAATTTGGCAATTCATTATACTGTGGCCTGAGGGAATAGACTCTTTGGTTCTGGTATACAGCAAATCCTCTGTCTGAAAACACAGGACTGACCTGAGGTGAGAGGCCATTGCCAATGGCAGGGTTCATGGGATTGGAGGGCCCGGACGGAGGCACAAAGCTGTCTGTATAGCTGGAAAATCCGTGCCTGCTGCTGGGGAGGCAATAGGCAGAGCTGCTCTCTGGGTTTGAAGGGAGGCTGCTTTGGTGTACAGTGCTTGGAGGGAGAGGCTGAGGTCTATGGACGGTGCTGCTCGGATCAGACACGGCTGGAAGCAGAAGAAACACGTTGATATGTTTTCCTCCTTTACTTCTGGCATAATAAGTTCATTATGTGAAGCTCAGCTTAAGAGAACTGCATCAGAACCTGCATCTAAATAACTGTTAAGCAGAAAAGTAAATCTATATTGCTGGATATCTAACTGGCCTGTGAGTTTACACAAAAAATTTTTAAACAGACTGTAGATATCATAACAAGAGACATGTGGTTTTCAGACACCCCTTAGTGAGCACATATTGTCAGCAATATTTTTTTTATATATGTCTATATATAAAAATTAAGGAAAATATTTGTTTACTTCTAAGAACAGCTTTCCCCTCCTGGTCATAGCTTAGAAATCCCACCATGGTTGGTATCAAGTCAAGCAGTGGATGGGAGAAGCCCTGGGCTTTGAAAAATTCCCCCAATTAGAACCTCCACCAAGAGTTAGGATCAAAATCTCAAGAAGGAAGCAATAAGAATACATAATTTATTTTATAAAATGTCACTCGTAAGGTTTTTATTTAATAGTAAAATCTAACATAGCCTAGTTTTGTGGGTCTTTTCCCTCCCACTCCAATCCATCAAAGTTCACAGAATTTCTGATTACATCAAGAAAAAATTTTTACCCTACTGAGACTGGCTAATGTCTGATGGGAAACAATACTGTCTGAATAGCTGTTTTTTCCACCATCAGGTAAATATTTAGAGTATTTACAGAAGTTCCAATGCTCCATTGCTGATGGTCACAACAAATATTGCACCTGGTCTCCTTCTACATCACACAAGACACTTCCAGTAAAGCAGGCCAGTGCAGGGCAGGGCAGGGATGAGTGTCTGTCACTTTACCAAATCTGCACGCCAGCTGGGCAGAAGGTGATTATTTCTCTGGAGAGCACCCTTCACATGGAACCACTCCTTTCTTGCAGCAAAACAAAACTGAGTTCTTATGTGCTTAAAATAAGCAGGCTTGCAGGGTCCTCCCTGAGCCAGACACTAAATTAGCCCACACATTAGAAAAGAAAATATTTCTACAACAGATGAGGAAACACCCCCAATAACACTATTTTAACCAAGTACCTGTGGGCTACTGTACCTTGGGGTATGGAGGTGGGTTGGTAGGAGGGCTCAGAGAGCTGGTATGTTGGCAAAGTCGGCATGGCACTGGGTGGGAATCCCCCAGGGATCAGATGGTTGAAAGCCATCAGTTGGTTGGCTCCTGCCTGTTTCCTCCATCTGGCACGACGATTACTAAACCAGACCTGCAAATGTTTTAAATATGAATATTTGATTTTGCATGTTTAATACAGATGTATCAGAAATAACGGCCTTGTATTTCAAACATGCTCAGTGTCTGAGATGAGAGATGCAGAAGATGCACACAGAACTCAGTGCTCCAAGACAAGAAAGGTGCCCTTGGCACACATTTCCATGGTCCAACAGATTCAACACAGGCATTCTGATCCATAGTTTCCTCTCAAATACAGCCTTTCCTGAGAAAAAAAGCTTGCTACTCTTTCAAGTGTTAATGGTTTTAATCACTATCATTACTGTGCCAGATTTAGTGAGAAAGGCGAAACCTCTCCATTTAATCTAAGTGCCAGCCAAAGCTATTTAGACTGTACTGTATTGTCTTTAACTTGCTGACAAGTTAGTGGCATCACTTAATGAACGTATTTATATATTGGGATACTATACTGCCCTAATGACCAACAGAACTTTAAGCTTTTAATTAGAAAAATACAAGCCCTATGTACAAAATACACAAATCCCTCCCAGCAAGTTTTCATGTGTTCACATATGTACACAACAACTCTTAATAAACTTACAACAGTAGGTCAGAACTTCAGTACTAGATTAGCATTTCAGAAACACTTTGAAATTCGTTCCCAGGACAGCACATCGACCAGATGGGGTTTGGACTTGTGGGACATTTTAGCTATAAATCTGCTTTTCTTCACATCATTCTCAGTTCATGTTTTAAGTTTCTGGATGGTTCTTACTACATCTGAGATAGGAAGAGGCAAGACACCACAAATGCAGACATAACAGGAGTTGCAAAACACATTTGTTAATTTTAATATTATAGCGATTCCACACATCACAAATTGAAAGGGCAAGGAATCAGTGCAGGGGTGCCTGGAGCAGGGTGCAGGCACATTGCCTTGTTGCAGGGTCAGAGCAGGCTGCTGATCACAGCTCACAACTCCATGGCTGAACACTGAGGGAAAGAATGGTTGTTTAAGGTAAGAGACAGCACACATTTGTAAACAAGCCAGTTGCTCATAATCCTACACCCTGAAGCAGCTGCAATGCTCATCTATAGATACAATTAATTAGATAAGACCTCAACTGAGTGTTAACATCTGATAAAGTAGATCTGCACAGCCTGTAAGGCAGCCTGGCCTGAAAGCTGCTGAGGCATGTTGGCTGATGACCCACATATAGATGTATTTTTATAAGTAAGATGGGGCTCAGATCTGTGACCCTTCCAGCAAGCATCCCTTGCTGGCTTATGAATCAGGCATCACAGACTGGGATCCTAAGTGTAACACCATTTATAAACCATGAGTGGCCCTCACACAAGAGGGTAACAACATTTTGGGCTACACTGGGGGCTTCTCCTCTGCTTGCTGTTTCATGACAGGAGAAGTGGGACTCACTGGGCCATCTGGTTTCTGACACAGGCCATCTGTCACCATGTAGTTTGTTCTGACTTCATCCTCTTTTCAGAATGAGATGCTCAGTTCACACAGCTGCCTCCTCCTTTGGCCGCAACACCTACTCCTCAATTATACACTCCCACTCCAGTTTAAGATCTAGGACAGAGGGATAGGTAGAGCCTCTGTTCCACGTCACAAATCCCTCTCTTGTTGTTTTGCTATACATACTAACCCCCCTCTGCCTCCACATGAACTATTTCTGAAACCAGCTGGCAGGGACAAGGCACCAGGATGGGAGATGCAAAACCTGCAGTGAGCAGTAGTTGAGGATGGGTCTAGATTCAGCCTGTAGAGCAAGAAAGAGACCTTGCTAAAGATCCAAACAACACTTAGGGAGGATAATGGAGGTCAAAGAGTGATCAGGGAACAGCAAACGCTTGTTGTAATTAGCTGACCCAGGTCATTAACTACAGCTTGTTGCCTTGACACTCTCTCTTCTTCAGGTCAAGAGGGTTATCTCATGATCTCCAAGTGCTTCGGCAACACCAGCTGAACTACTCTGTGTGAATGGATTTCACTCAGGAAAGTAAGGTAACAAGATTTGGTTTTCTCCACAGATAAGCATTTGCCTTCAAACTCCAGATCTTTATCAAAATGAGTCAGATCCCAAACTTTAATTCAGTAGTAAGTGATTTACATAAATGCCAGGTTTTATATTTTTATTTATGGACAGATTTTAGGCTCATTTTGTAGGCTTGCATTTTTTCCACAGCTGCAGCTACGTGTTAGACATCTCTGAAAGGGACACACTCAATGGTATCAAAAAGTCTGCAGCAGCCACAAAATGGACATCCTTGCACAGAGCTTTGTTGCCACCTGGAGCAACATTGAGAGGGACTCTGCAGGCGTGCAGCAACCTGGCTGGGCTGTGCAAAAACAAGGCTGTATATTGACACCTCAGTCCTGTGTGACTGGGATGTGCTAAATAAGCACTACAGGATGGGCACCCACGGCACTGGCACAGTCCTCTGACACTGCCCTCTTGCTTTCCCCAGTGGCAAGAAGGCAGATGACACCTGACTAGCACCAGAGTTAGTCTTAAATTAACTCACCAAAACCCCTTGAACAAGTTCAAAACTGCAGAGGAAGACTAATATCATACAAGATCACCACCACAGAATGGAAGAGGCACATAAGAAAACAAAAATTAAAAAGCCACCAAGTCAAGAAAAAGTTACTAGAAACTAAATAACTGAAACCTAAATAACTCAAACTAAGTATTTAATTTACATTTTATGTAATGTTTCTTGAAATTAGTCAAATCCTAAGATTTATTCAGAAGCAGTTATATGGTATTTTAACTGAAATTATTGGGGGTTTTAATATTTCCCTTAGACTACAATCAGTTACCTTGATCTACCCCTTAGACTACAATCAGTTACCTTGATCTATTTCAAGAGTCCAGATTTTTATTTCATTTCTTAAATCCTCATGTATCATGAAAAATCCATGTATAATACTACCACTAAAGAAATCTTGAAAAACTTTGCTAATCTCAAGCCAAGACTTAAAAATAAATCCAGTCACCACAAGCCAGTGTGTCTGCTTAGAAACATATTGTAAACACCTGGGGGAATATTTTCTTTTGTTTGTACATTTCCAATATGATTTAAATACAATATCCCTTTATGTGCAACAGATTTCAACTTCCACCAACATGACAAAATCCTCATCATATAAGTGGCTTTTTCAAATCTAGCATGTCCCCATAGGACTCTCCTGCTCTCCCACAGTCTCCTTTTGAGAGGCACAGTCATCACCTGGCTGCAGGGATGGAGGAAGCAGCCCCTGGAGGAGATCCCAAGTGTCATCCTGTGAGAAAGTGCCATCCTGCAGTGGGCACAACAGAAATCAAACTCTAAACTATCTAAACATGGATAGAGGAAACATGACTTGGCTGAGGGACCCAAGCGTTCAAAAACTATGTTTGCACAGAAGCCAAGTCACACTCACCGTAATGAGGCTTGGACTCCTTGGTTCCTATGTCACTTTCAAAGATGGAATGTAAATTATTTGGAAACAAACTTGAATCCCAGTGTCTGGCCAACATTTATATCTCAAAAATAGAACTCAAGAGGGTAAAATATAGAACAAAACGGAGAAAGTAATGCCTTAAGTACTGGAGGCTCCAGTTTTTCAAGCACTTGGGACTGGATTGACCAAAACATGAATCTCTGTAACAGAACATAAAAATTGTATTTTGCACCAAGTAGATGGATAAGGTGAACTAATAGGTTTCTTCTATCTCTATTTCCTGATATTTGGATCTTGCCTGTTATTATCATTTTTTCTTAAAGTAGTTTGCAAGTGATCATGCCAATATCTTATTCTGTTGATCTCAACAGGATATTCTTTAGAAGATGCATTTATTCACTTGGGAACACACTAGTGTAATTAGCCTTGACATTTCGACAGTCTGATCATAAACACAGAGTGCTCTGTGTGCTTTTAAGGCAAAAAGATCCCTGATTCAACAGGGCAAAGCATTCAAGATGTGAATGTTGCAAAAAACCCATGGATATTTTGTTATACAAAGTCCTGACCATTGCAAGCACGAGTGCCAGAAACACAAAAGTTGAAAGACTGATGTATTGTTAACGGCACTGCTAATTTTAGATGGATTTTAGATGGGGGGAAGGAGGGGCTGGTTCGTTTTTTCCTCATGATATTTTTTCATGGTAACTGCCTGCCCCACTGTACTATTCCCCATCTCTCCCTTCCCACAAAATTCACATGTTCAAAACAAAGCCTGACCATCCTGGAAGCAGGAGTCCTTGGCGGATGTTCCTCCAGGGAAAGAATGTGGGCTGTGCCAGAAGCAGCAGGGGTGCCTTGGGAAGAGGGGAGGCTGAAGGAGGAAATCGCAAACAAAGCTGATCTCCAACAGCCCAGGCAGAGATGATTCTGTTACTTTTGCAAAACATGGCAGTGTGACTTCTACAGACATCCTCAGTGTCTGCTTCTGCAGTCCCTACAGATGCCAGACCTCACTTACTTCAGCTGCCCTTCAAGGCCATGCACAGGAAATAAGTTTTTTAACCTCCTTTTTTTTTTTTTTTTTGGGGGGGGGGGGGAGGGTTTGTTTTGTTTTGTTTTGTTTGTTTGTTTTGGGGTTTTTTTGTTTGTTTGTTTGTTTGTTTTTTCAGTAGGGTGAGTTTCCATCCTGGCTCACCATGGAATCAGTACAATGAGCTGCAGGGAGAGCACTGCCAGGGAGCAGCCATAGGATGAAGAAAGAGTAGAAACAGAATTGCTTTTCAACACAACTAGTCGAAAAATCAGCTTGACTGTGACATCTGCACACCCCCACCCTCACAGGAATAAGGTCCACTGTGTACAGATGCACACCATGTTCCCTCACAGCATCCTAAAGCTGTGCCCAAAGCCTGCTGAGAGCAACCTGCCATGGCCACCAGTGGGAATGTCACAATGCTGAGGGTTCCCTGCCTGCCAAAACCTGCTCTTTATGGGGATGGGAAGTGATGCTGTTTAGGATACTATGAGTTATCAGTGTGCTAGAAACCAGAGTTCTTTGAAAACATATTGGGGGGGGAGGGCGGGAGTGGGAATAAAAGGAAAAAACTTACCAAACAATCCCCCCGAAAAAAACAAAATACAACCAAACCAAAACAAAAAAGTCAAAATGTAACCCAACACACTACACACAAAACAAAAAAACAACACAGACCAAAAAGCCACTGGACTGTGCCAAAGGGAACAGGGACTTCCTACCACCTCCCAGTGTGATCCAACATTCTCTGATTTTTTAGGTTTCTTTGAGAAAACTTTGACTCGGTCTTACAAAAATTCTTCTAAAAAGCTACCGCTGAATAGTTCTGAAAATTATTGAGAAATAAGCAATTGAACTGTGTATTTATAACTTAAAGTGACACTAATTAGAGCCCTTAGGCAGCAGGGACCAGAAAGAGACAATCAAAATCACATCCCTCTTTTCCTTTATGTTGAAAAATGTCCTCTTGGGCTTGCATATGAATGCTGTTGGTTAATTTACCCATAAATTTCCCCTTTTACAGGGGAGGGGGGACCTGCAATTACAGGGTTATCTGCTGCAAGGATGCACACTGCATTTTCTTTCTTTAGCCTTTTATGATGCAAGAGGTTCGGTCTGAAGAAAAGGCATCAGAAATTCTCCGTAAACCACATCAGGAATAACTGTAAAGATCTGATGAAAGGTCGGGAGTGTTCTTGAATCCATCCTACATTCCTTTGTCCCATCTTCCCATAGGACTGGGCAGTTCAGTATATATGCTCAAACCATTTCAGAGGAGCTGAAAGCAAGTTAAGACTTTTTTTTGGCACAGATTCCCCCTTCCCCAGTGATTTCTCAGAGACTGTTTTTCACTGTTTTCTACTGAGAAAAGACTATTAAAGCTGAGAAATTTGACTTCAGAGCCTTTAAAGAGTCATAACTTCTTCTCTCACTTTTCCCCTCACTCCTCTCCAAACTCTTTCCCTCCCTGTACCACAGTGAAGCAAAGAAAATAATGTGCAAGCACAACACTTAAATTTTTTAAAAAATATTTTTTCTTCTAGCTACTCAAGACATCTGAGCTCTTGGGACTTATTTGTAGAGGTTATAATAAGGTTTTTACAATAGCTTACAAGCTGATTACAACTTTGACATGGGAACATTCAATTCCATGCTAGTAGCCTGGAGAGATCTGCCTAAATTTTCAGACATGCTCTGTTGATAAACAACTTATTTTTTTTAATGTCTTCAAGCAAATCAGTTTAAAACTGCGATTTGGCTGAGAAGAAAGTCTTCAGGGTGGGAAATAGTTATGATTCAGAATTCTTCCTGACTTGCCTTTCTTTTTTACCATTATTCATGGATGAAAAAGAATCCAAATAATTTTTTCCCATTGCATTTTGGAATTAAAGAGGGAGGCCATGTGCCAGCTGCTTCTCACAGCAGGGCCTCCTGCCCCAAGGATCCATACAGCTGGGGCACTCCTTAACATGGTCCAATACACAAGTCTCATGCACCACATTTCTGGCAATTTGGGATGCCTGCCATCAACACACAGCCCCAAAAGATCTGCCTGCATGGCCAGTCCCCATTGGCCAAGGCAGGTTCCTGGCCAGCCACAGGACAAATCTGAACCTTATTTAAAAATCCTTTGCCAAAAGATTGACATAAATACTCCCCACCATCAATCTGAAACAGGCTCCAAGCTGCTGCCAAAGCTTGCCCAGTTCATCCAGGTCTAAAAACAAGCCGGATGAGGGAATCAAAGGTAGCCAGAAAAGATACTACCCACTTCATACCTGATGCACCATTTGTTACAGAAACCATAATTCCCCAGCTCTGCAGCTCAGAAAGAGCCTTTGATCTACACTGGAGATAAATCTGCTTTTCAAACTTGCCTTCAGATTGTCAGTAAAACCAGGCCACAGACTTTAAGGGCCTGCACTGCAATATAATGATGATTTTAATGAGGTTTTAAACTGGACAGGTAAAGTACTTCAGGGTTGCAATTTATATTCAAAATATACAAACCTTCAACTTCATATTCCCAGAGTATCACTTTTTTATTTTTAAAGAAAGGGCCCTCCTTGCGATTGTACTTATCTTTCTGAATTTTATCTGATAAACTCACAAGACCAAAGAACTCTCCTCTTCCTTCTGCATCTAAGGTGCAGAGAAGAGCAAGTGCCTTTGGAAGAGAAGAGCAAGTGCCTTTGGAAGAGGTAGCAGAAGATGTTGTCTTGGTTCCACATCACATCTTGGTTCAAACAATGGTGGAAAGGACTCAACAGGCCTCAAGTGGAAAGGTTCTGCAGGAGCAATTGCAGGGAGCATTTTAACTCTTTATTACACCCAGTGTTTAAATATTTGCCATAATTATAGTAACACATCTCATGACTCTTACAATGTGGAATTTGTTGGAACACTTCTTTCCCCAAAAGACTTTCCTAGTCCCATGATTAGGTACACAAATAACATTCACAGTGTAAAGTCTGTTTTCAGTTGCTTGTAGCTCTCAAAAAATTCCCCTTAGGGGCTGATATGTTCTATGCTTGATCTCAGACCAGAGGCAAGATTTTTTCCCCACCTCCAAGCAACCAGGTTAGAAACATGCATTTGGTTACCCTTCAGCAGTGGGAAGTGAGAAAAATATGGTTCAGTGGTGTAAGACTCTTCCTTTCACAAGAGTAATAAATGGCCTCAGGGAACAGAAGGAAAGGGGAAGCACAGGGGTGGCAGGGTAGAGAAAACCAAACATGAGATGAAAGTACTACACAGAGTGACTGAGGGAATAACAAGGTTGATCCAGTTGTAATCAACTAAATAACTACCTAGACAATATAAAACAACTGTACAAAATAGGACCTTACAGCTGCAGAGGAAAACAATAAATAAATTTCTGTGCTTAGTTAAATTCAGGCTGCAAAAGCCAGCTCTTCTAGATATTGCTTTATTGGGAAGCAGTCAAAGAGATCTTTGTGTATATATCCATATAAAATTTGGTATCTCTGATGTCTGTCATAATGTTACCAAAAAAGAAGTGTGACTAAGAAAGCTTGAATGCTACTTCAGTATAGCTATCCAGCCCTCTCAGCCTCAAGTCTCTTAGGGTTATTTCTTTTCACAGGTCGTCTTTTATTTCATGCTCATCATACGTGGCTATTTTAAGGGGCTATAGAGAGGTGCTGAATGCTGATAAGGCAAATCCTGTATCCCTTAATCCACTGCTAAATCATTCTGCCAGCCTTCAAGTGTACCAGACAGATGGAGTGCACTAGGAAACTGCCCACAGGCTGGTTACTTCAACCCCAGCTCATCTTTAATCCAGAAAGGTTTTGTTCTGGTATTTTAATCATTGATTGACTGGGAACTCTCTTCCATGCTGGGTTAGGTAAAATATCCATGTCAGAGGTACTGGGGAATTTGTGAGGCTGTAGATCATACGAGTGGTGTGAGACAGGATGCGTCTCAAGGGAACCAAGGAAGCCATGAGGAATGTAAAAAGTCACAGGGTTAAAGCCACATTAAGACAGCTGTTATGTTAATGAGAGTTCTGCTTTTCTTCTAGCTGTGGGTCATTGATTTAGAAAAACATGAACAAGGTCTTTTTCATTTTATCGTATTTTTCCACTGAAGCTAACGTAGACCAAAACACCATCTCCTAGATCCCATTCCTCTTGCTAACAACACTTGTGAAGCAAGTTATCTTTGTTATTTTGTGTGCAAATGATTCCCGGGGCTTGATTTAGTCTTACCTGGCTCAAGTCTATCTATGGAGCTGTTTTGCAAGCATTTCACTTAGCAAATATGTTAAGAAAAGAGTCATGCACAACTGAGTTTGCCTTCCAGACAAATTCATCCACACATCTGATTTTCTCTCACAGTCATAACAAACACTTACAAGAAATGTGGCGTGAAGTCTTCTGCAAAAACATTTAGCAGGTAAAAAGTCTGAGCCTTTCAAGACAGATGCTCAATAATACAGCCAGGCTGCAATAGGCATGATTGTCTTAAAAAGTCAGAGAGGTGTTTTGTATTGCTTATTTCAGTTTGCACAGTCTGAATGCCTCAGGCTGAGTTTCAAAGGTCAAAACACAATAGAGTTGCACCAAAGAAACCAAATTCACCTGTATCCTTGGTCAGACCACAAGTCACCACTCATTTCTCTTCCTTTGTTAGATCACAAGCTTCAACATTTTGCTTGTCACCCAACCAGACATTTGCTCAGTAACACTTGCAACTCAGACTGATTTAAATGGGGTGTACTTTTCCCAGCAATTTGTAGATGTCAAGTGGTGAAAAAGCAGCAGAAGATTCTGCCTGCAGTATTAAACTTTTCACAGGATGTGTTTCTTTGATATTAAACAGGATAAGTCCTAATCGAAACTTGAACTGTGGGGTGCAGTTTATTCCAAGATAATTTGGTTGCTGTTTTCCTGGGTTTAGACAGCTAAAATTCCAGGTTAATGCTTTTTTAAAAAAAATTAAATCAACTCCATGTTACCACTCTGGTACATTAACTTGTTTTAGACAATCCAGATCTACATGAGGCTGTGAAGACTTAGAAGATATTTGAGCACTTATTTTCTTTTGAATTAAGCTGAGAGTGGGGATAAAATAGATATTACAGATTTTACACCAAGTCAGCCTCAAAATCTAACCTAAAACTGAGCTGTAGATACTGCACCAGCCACCTTGCTCACTTGCATGGCTCTGTAGACTCATTGTCTTTAAAAAAAAAATGTTTTTCTCTCCTTTTTTAATGCCTGGAAGACCCAGACAACAACAGATGAAATCAGTTAAGTAACCATAAACTGGGCCAACAGCTGACCTGATTACATGCAGAGTGCTGTTAAATGCATAAAACAAACAAATGGGGATATCAGACCTTCTTCTTCAGAGATTCTGTGTTATATTCATCGTAGGTATGAAACAATTAATGGGGAAGACACAAAAGTTTTTCTAAGCAGTTTTCTTAAACAGTTGTAAAACCAACATCCACGTACGGATGTACAAACTCTATAGCTGTAAACAATGTTGTTTAGAGTAGTAAAAAACAAAAAACATTTTGTAGTAGTAAACAAGGAAAAAACATTTTCCTTCTACTCCAGAGCAGGATCATGTAAGGAATATAAAAGGACTCACATGCTAACAGAAAAGGACACTTCTTTCATTAGGCAGCTTATATTATACATACCTGGACACGAGCCTCAGTGAGTTTGGCTCTTTGTGCAAGTTCTTCCCTGGTGTAAATGTCAGGGTAGTGTGTCCTCTCAAAAGCCCTTTCCAGCTCTTCCAGTTGTTCTGCTGTGAAGGTTGTCCTGCTGCGACGCTGCTTTCTTTTTAAAGGCAAATCTGGTTCAGAATCGATGTCAGAGCCTTCATCAGACTGAGGTGCTGATGCTCAAAAAAGAAAAAAAAAAGGCAAAAAATTAGCTTTACTTAAGAAGAAAGAACAGCAAAATATTGAATCAATCAATGACATCCTTTTACATGGAGACTGTCTTGGACCAAATACCCCTCAAAAACCCTGAGTCAGAAATTGAGAAAAGTCAGCAAGAAACAAACCACACATGGCATGACCATGGCCCAGGAAGGGGCTACCAACTCTTGCAATCAGCAGTTTATAGAGAAATCAATATGGAAACTCCTTCTGGACTTCACAGACATGGAGACAGTGAGGTCACAGCCAGGTCTTGACAGCATTGCTTGTTTCCCCTGGCCATCAAGTGAAATCCAGCTACAGCTGAACACAGAGCTAGGACTCTGAAGGCAGCAGAACCTCTTCCAGCACCCAACCACAGCCTCTCCAGCAAACGGTAATGAACCAAAAAAGTAGACTTTCAAAGCCAGTCTTCACTTGCATCAGCTGCTGTCCAGGCAACCAGCATTCCTTCTTGCCTGAGTCAAGGGAAACCACCTAAAGAGGGCAGACACTCCCCAGCGATGCTGAAACTGCTCGTTCAATGGAAAGACAAGCATTGCTGCTACTACTTCAATTTCTTCAGTGCCAAAGAAATTATTGATATAGACATTGATTTAATATAACCCTTTTAATGTAATTTATTTGGAAGCAAACTGTTTCTCAAGCTCCAGCTAAAACCCCCCACCAGGTTCCTTTCTAGCTATCTTACATTTCCAATTTCACTCAAGCTGTTTGAGCTAATAAATACACCTAATCTGTTTACTTAGAGCATGAGAAACACAAAGTGCTTTTCCAGACAATTCAGCTGAACAGTTTATTAATTTCTGCACACACACACAAAAAAAAAAAAAAAAAAAAAAAAAAAAAAAAAAAAAAAAAAAAAACCAAAAAAGAACAATTACTGCTAGACCAGTGGCTCTTTTGTGAAAGATGTCTTCATTTTCCAGACAGCATCAATATCTTGGACCCAGCATACACAGACATAAGGAGAAACTCCTATGGATCTCAGCACCAATATACTGATATACTGAACAAATATCAACTCCCAGAGTCTCTTACTTGCAGTGAAGGTTTGTCCCAAGTAAGACTGGACTAAGAGGTTCTCATTCTTGAGAATATTGTTCTCTACAACAAAGGAGAATCAGCACAAACATCCTATCCTAAACAGTTCAAGTTCAGTCCTTATTAAATAGACAATCTAGAGTATCCCAAAATTAACATACTACATTGTCAGAATTAGTGACAAATCCCAAATCTTCTCAGCCAGGGTCCCAAGTGGCACCTGCCTTCCTCATCAACTAAGTTACAACCCTCCAGGATGGCTCAACACTGTCATTCAAGAGCAAAAAGAAATATTTTAAAAGGATATTTTAAATATAGTTCCCCAATGTCACTCTCAGATACAAATCACCCACCTTAAGCAGAACAGCTCTAACTGCCCAGCTAGGCTGGAGCAGAGCACACCAGCCACACTACAGGGTCACACTGGCTACCACTGCACCTGCCTTTACCTGGTGTGTTGAGATCTGAAACAGAATTCAGAAATGCCCCTTTTGGAGACAACTTCTCTGACAAAAGCTGCCTTTAATTGTGTACAATGAGTTTAAAAGAAAATCAAACCCTGAGATTTCAGGAACTCTTTCAATGTGCTTTCAGATTCCACATGTGTAGAACATCTTCAAATATATATGTATATGCCAATAAAAATGTGCAGTTTAAAGGGGATATTTATTGGTAAATTTCTGAAGTTAACTCCCTCACCAACTCAGTGAGACAGGAGATATACCGTTATCTTTTTTAAAATGCTTTATAAAGACTTAGCAAAATCTTGACATGGTCCCCTATGCTCTCATTCCTTTCTGCAAAAGAATGTAGAACTAAAACCCTGACTTCATTTACACTTTATATTTCACTAAGCAGTATACAAAAGGCACAAAGGTAAAGCAATAAAAAAAGAATCTAAGAGTCTGGAACAGTATGTGTAATCAAGGGCAAGAATTTAAAGAGAAAGTAATAAAATTAAAGTAGGAAGAAAATGTGTATCATATGAAATTACTTTCATGGCATTACTTTTTGCCAGGCCTGACTGCAATGTGCAGCTTTATTGAAAACATTGGCTTCTTTTGTCTTATTTGCCCTGTGATATAAAGTCAGACAAATGTAACCTCGAAGGATAGCTACATGTCTGTACTACAAACTGCACTGGTTTTATTTCTTACAAAGTATTCGTAAATATCACTATCATCAAGGAAGCCTTTATTATTCTTTTTATTTTCCAATTAAAATACCATTAGGTTTTTGTGTAGCTGAGAAGGCAGTCAGAGTACTGGCTAAGCATAAAAATTGAATACACCACAGCCTTTAGAGAAGCAATATATATTTTATATATGTTTAATAGTCACAGTGTGTTGCCCTCTCTCTAAGCAGTATCTCATTAACAGGTCTGCTGACTTCCAAGATATGCAAAGATATTATTCAGCCCCAGAAAAGCAGGTGAGATTTTAGCTGGGTTATTTCCACCTCCACAGACACAAAACCTGCATATCACAAACCTTTATATGTGTCCTAATGATCTTAATTTTCCAACCCTTCAAGTTATAAATAGGAGACTCACTGCCCTAGGAGATTCCCTGACTGGGCTCCTTGGGATCACTGGAACCCCTCTTACTATACAGCTCAAAATGGGAGAGGCAGCCAACAGCACTACCAGTTGCTGAGTCATGAAGAGTAATTAAAAAAGGAATTACAGAACTAAAGAGAAATTATTTGTCCCTTAACTGCTTATGACCTATCTGGTGGCCTAAGGAAATGCTGCATGCTGATTTTCAGCACAAATGCAAAACCCCACTGCCCAATGTCACAGGCATTCAGTCACCTGGAGTTCTGCAACCATCCCTTTTCCAAACACTGTAAATAGACACATCGGGGCAAAAACCAAACAACAAAATGACACACAAGAGGTCATTCTGTGGGCTGTTCTTCCTCTCAGCAAGACATTCCATTTGAATAATTAAATAACAATAACATGACAACCATTTAAAGCCCATGCATTAGGGCCACAACACAGTGCACCTGACAGAGGCAGGCAGAGGGGTTATCATGGAAAGGTTATCATCCTGCAACCCAGGGAAGCAGAACTCTCACATTTCTTCACACACAGTGACATTTTTAACTGCATATTACACAGCCTTTTCCTCCTGGTGTAACAGCCAGAATGAATTCTGTCTTGCCATAGATCATTTTGTTCACTAAAATAAGGCTAATGAAAAAAAATTTAAAAAGCAAAGGCCAGGAAGGATTCTGGTAGCAGTTTATTAGCTAGCTACCCTCCACACATCCATCTTCTCAGCTCTTTATTTAAGCAAGATTAATTTCACAGAGTCTCCCCCTTGCTCCACTGGAGCTCCCTGGGATGTTCATTCTGCTGACCCTGGGGCTTATTGAGGTGTTCATGCTGCTGACCCTGGGGCTTATTGAGGTGTTCATGCTGCTGGCCCTGGGGTTCATTGGAGTGTTCATTCTACCAGCCCTGGGGCTCACTGGAGTGTTCTTTCTGCTGGCCCTGGAGCTCACTGGGTGTTCATTCTGCTGGCCCTGGGGTTCCCCGGGTGCCCATTCCGTGGCCCCGGGGCTCACTGGGGTGTTCATTCTGTGGCCCCGGGGCTCACTGGGGTGTTCATTCTCCTGGTCCTGTTGTTCCCTGGGTGCCCATTCCGTGGCCCCGGGACTCAGTGGGGTGTTCATTCTCCTGGCCCCGGGGCTCAGTGGGGTGTTCATTCTCCTGGCCCCGGGGCTCCCCGGGGCGGCGGTGGCCCTGGCGCCCGTCTGATCCCCGCAGCCATCCAGGCCGAGGCGAGGCGAGTGACCTCCTCGTGTTTGCTCGGGTGCAGGCAAGGGGAGTGCAGCAGGGCCGCCACCCCCACACAAACCCACAGCAAATGACAAATGACACTTTCTCTTTGTGATCTTTGGGATTTTTGTTGACTTATTTGGAGGCTTTTGTTGGGTCCTAAGAAATGGCCTGTGGCTGAGGCCTATTGGGCCGATTTCCACGCTCCATCTGTGGTATCCATCAGCGGGGCCTTTGCCCGCATTCAGGGCTCTGACACCTGCCTGGCAGGATGCGGGAGGCACAAAAGCGGCTGCCGTGGAGGCGGGGGCGGCGGGCCGGGGGGCTGGGGAGGGCAGCCGGGTGAAGGGGATGCACAGCAGGGGTTAATCCAGCTCCCCCTCCCCGAACCTCCGCACCTGGAGGCGTCCCTCCAGCCCTGCCTCTCCCCACCAGAGGTAAGGGGCTCAAACTCAGCCCTCAAACACTGCGGGGGAATTAAGAGGAAAGGGAGGGCGAGCAGCTGAAGTGCCGCACCACAGGATGGGGGTGTCTGTCAGAGGCACCCGAGGTGCCCCACACACACCCCTGGGGCTGGTCCCTGACGGGAGCAGCGGTAGGCGGCCGGCAGGGCATTCCTGCCTGCATCCTTGTTTGTGCTGGGGTAGGCTTTCAGCAGCTGGCTTTTAACAGTCAACAAGATAGAAATGCACCAAGCATCCTCTTCTTCTTCAAAATAAAGTCCACAGGAAGATAAAACGGCATCCTTATTTCGTCGTAACAACCCTCCTCTCTCCTTCCCTCTCAGCACTCCTGTTATAAGAGCCTGTTTGGCTCTTATATCCACACAAAATGTTATGAAGACTCTAGAGCACCTCTCTCCCTCCTAGCACATCAGCCCTTCATTTTTCTGTGTTTGCCTGGGGAAACATGACGCCAGGCTCCCCCCTCTCCTCCTCCTCCTCCCAAAACCTCACTGTCACAGCAAGGAGCCATTAAAAAGAAAATACGCCCTGCCAGGTCTGTGCTAATCAAACCAGGACAAATAAACTCTGACACTCAACAACTCCCCGAGTGCCTGCAGCCCGGGGAGGAGATTAGTTATGAATATGGCAGGCAGCAGGGGACGAGCTCAGGGGTCCCGAGTCACCCCACAGCCACCTGTGAGCTCTTTGGACGCCACAACTGAATGCCGTGTTTATCTAAGATAAACCACGCTTCAAGGAACAGAAGAGCACCCCTAAAGTTTAGGTTCTCCCACCAAAGCACTTTTGGGCAAGGTTACTGAGACTCAGAGCTGCAACTTTATCCGATTCAACGTTAATTTTCTGTGCTTCAATATCCATGAGGTGAGAGGACAGAAGGAAGATTTGGACACCCCAAGTTTCACCCTATTAAGTCACAGCCCAAAACTTGTTATCAGCTGGACTCCTTTTCTTTGAGAGGAAGAGCAAGATCAAATTTCAGGAAACAAAGAATGAAACAAGCAGCCACAAAAGATTTCTCAGATGGGTTATGATAAAACATGCTAATGCTGCTACACTTTTTTTTCTATTAAAAGTGAACATTTAGGAATCAGCAAATATATAAAGAACTTCTCAACCTTGCTAGAAAGCAGCAGAGTACCTGGTACAATGTGAAGTACCCACAAGTAGTAGAATTGCTTTTAACCAGTTCTACTGGCATTTTGACTATGATATATCAAAGAAGAAGAAACTAAACCAAAAAGAAAGTCTCTGTTCTAGACAGGAATATCGCTCATCTAACAAGGATTAAGTCACACTTCAATTACTCCTTTGAAAACCGCTGCTATTTGTAAAGGGCATACTTACAAAAAACTGAATTACTTTTTTTAGCTCCACAGGCACTTTAAAAAAGGTTTGCAGTGAGAGAATGAGTAAAATGTTGAGAAAATATGTTGCTACTTAAGTAAACTCATTAATAAGAGCAATTAATTCGTTACTGGAATTGGAAAAGAGCAAGCCCATAACTTGTGAGCTCTAAGCTGAAAAGTCAGCACAGAAAAGAAACAACCACCACAGCAGCGATAGAAGTGATCTTGAGAGAAATGGATGGTATTTTTATTTTGTTTGGGCTGATTCACATAGAGAAATGTGCTTTGTACGGCAAAGTGAAAAGGAAAACAGTAGCTGCAGTAAAAGGAAATGGCCAACAGTGACTTTTATTTACAATTACCAAGAGACAGGCTATTATTGACCATATGTGCCACAATCGCCCTCCTTATCATGGGTTGGCCATCATGTCCACTGGGAGCTGTTAATGAACTGGGTAATTGAGCTGCTGACATGTGTTACCAAAACAAAACAATAGGAAGAAGAGACAAATGAACATTTTATTTGCCAATCAGAGTAGGTTCCGCTTTTCAGAGAACTGTGCCTAAGTAAGTGGCTGAATACATAAAACAGTGCATTGAAGGCAAGCAGATGCATGCACAATAATGGTTAACTGACAGCCTATGGCCCATCTGTGCTTAACATTTTGTTAAAGAAATTACTTGACTTGCTAAAGAGACAAATCATACAGCTGCCCCAAGTGCTGCATTATAAGAGATAAATCATTAGCTAAACTGTTTCATGCTTAAAATGACAATGCATATTAACAGTTATGCAGGGACATTTTGTCAGCACAGCTTGATGCAGTTATAAGTGACAAAAAATGTGACAGCTCATAGCTATTCAATGATTTCAACTTAGAAGAGAATGACAACACTGTGAAAACAATTTCACTGCATAAACAATAGACAATTCACAGGCTCTTCTTTTTTAAAAATATATTTAATTTTTTTTGCAATGATGAAATAATATGGAAAGGAAAAAAATGCCCAGTGTTTAACTGTTCTGCACCATTAATCTGCTAGCATGTACTTCATTCAAAACCACAGAGCATCACGTTCCATTTTAAATATCAAAGACTGCATCGCCAGCACTAAGAATAAATGGCTAATTCTCAACTGTGCATGAAAGGATAAGGAATTTCTAGAGTGAAAGGAAGGGAAAAGGAAACTGCAAATACAACTACAAAAATCTCTTCTTATTCCCCCACCTCCTTTGCCAAAAAGAGATTTGCTTTGTTGATACAAGTAACGCTCAAGTACTTAACAGCTTTGCATGTGGGTCTGATCCCAACTTTCACTGCTGTAAATTTGCACTGGGGGATTACTATTATTATTACTATTATTGTCATTATTATAATTATTAACATTATTATTATTCTACATTGAAAATTAAATATAAAGGAGCTGCAGTTAGCACTTAGATACTATGATCCATGGAGTACACACACATATGTGTGTTACAAAAAAAAAAAAAAAAAAAAAAAAAAAAAGCCAAATAAATAATGCGATTTGATAAAAGTCATGTAGCCTGTGGGAGGTTCCCCTGTGGTTTCAGAAGTTTGTATTCACATAAGGGTTAGCTCAGGTTTAATGACTAAATAAAATTTAAAAGTTGCTGCTAGTTTTCCCCACGAAGCCAAGACTTCCTCGCTGACTGTGCAGGATTTCCATTCACGGCATTAAGACTGCTCTGCTTTTTCTACTGGTACACGAGCAAAGCTGGATCCAGGCAAGCATTGGCCGTCTCTCGGTCTGTGTGCCGCTCCTTTCCCAGGCAGGGCGCAGCGGGCGGGAGCCGCCCCGCGGTCCCCGGGGCTGCGGCACGGAGCGCACCGCACAGCCGGACCGGCCCGGGCTGGGCTGGGCTGGGCTGGGCTGGGCTGGGAGTCACCCGCGCCGGCCCCCGAGCACAGCCCCGCCGCCCCGAGCGCCTCTGCAAAGCACAGCTCTTTGGTTTTCTCCGGGAGCTCCGAGTGCCTACGTTTGGGGGGTTTTCCCAGCCCTTCTTCCCATGGGGAGCATCCCTGCTAATGCTGAGAACACGAGTACTGTATTTAGATATTGCAACGCCTTGTCTGTTCACTTACAAATACTAGCACATTTCAAGGAAAAACTTCCAGAGGATTAAAGAACTTTGTCTCCTATTTTTTTTTTAATAAAAAAAAGTGAAGAAAACTAAATACACAAATCCAAATGAGGTTTCCCCCCAAGAAACTTCAGGAATTTGATATTTTAGGTGATATTTTAATATAAGACTTAGGAGGAAAGCGAGATCTTTCTTGCAGAAATCCCAGAACATATTAAGAAAGGATTGGAGTCATGTCTTCAAGGCGTTATCAGCTGATGGAAGAGCTGATTGATAACCAATTAAGACTGAAAACACTGAGTATCTTGGGAGATGGAATTTGTCAGCTGAGAAATTAAATAAAGCAAATGAAGGAGTCTCTGGATAAATAATGAGACTGTATTAGTGAGTTAAAGCACTGCAAATAATTGAGTTGTCAGCAATCTCTCAATTGTGTAAGGCAGTGTGGATTTTTCAGAACAACAACAACAAAAAAATCTATAAGTTATATTTGCCTCAATCCTTTGCAACAACACCATGCAAACAGAACTCCTAAAGTTATATGAGCTGATCAAACTACTGGCACATCAAGGTGGAAAAGGCTTACAACCATTTTTCAACAACAGCTCTGTATTTCTTCACTGATTCCACTTGTAGTATTGTTAAAACATTTTTGAAGAAAACAGAAACTGTACAGATGGCTGAAGTAAAAAAAAAAAAAAAAAAAAAAAACCAGAAAAACCAAACTGAGAGTGTTTTAATAAACTTCCTACTTGTCTCACCTCATTCTAGCACCTGAATTAATAACATGCTTGACTCCAAACAAACACTAGCAGAGCAAGCTGTTGTCAATAGCTTTATCTCCATGTCATGATTACAGTCTCAAAGTCTCAGTGGGAAATCAAGTTTATCATCTCCTCTTAAACTCACAGCTGCAGCCAGACCCCTCCTCAAGCCACCTTTACCTACTATAGAGGTACACTGAGTTATATGACCATCTCTATTTATAGCTTTCAGGACTTGGAATAGCCAAAACATTTCCAGAATTCTTTTTTTCCTTAAACAGAATATTGGATTTTGTTATTGAATACAATTCCATTTCCTCTAGAAATCACTTAACTTTGCAGGAGACTTTTGTGAAAGAAAACTAGAAGTACTGACTTTTTTTACTCCACTTTTCAGATTTCAGTCAATAAAAATAGTTTATTTTTGTATCAAATATTTTTTCCTATGACTGATTTTCAAAGACATTACCTACTCCTGCCAAATACTTATTTTCCAGCCAAAGCTGTTAGTAATTCTAGGTCACTTCCATCACAGCTACATAAGAATTGGGGTGCTGACCTCAAAATCCATCATCTTCTGTCATGAAACCTGGTCCTACTGGGTATTGAGCCCTCCAGTCCCACTGGTCAAAGAGAGCCCCTGCCTTTATGGTCATTCTAGTGTTTGGGATAAAAGGACCCTACAACGGGATAGCAGCAGGGTGCTCAGTACCTCTTTGTGTTCCTTCCTGTGGGGTTTCTCATTCCAGCCCCTACCTTGGGTGCCAGCATGGGGGGGTGCAGGACTCTGTGGCCAAGACTCCCTGAAGCACACAATGCTGTTTCATTCATTACAGTGCCTGTGGTGCTGTTACAGTAATTACCTTGAGCCCATCCAAGAACTGGTCACCTGCAGATGCTCCTTGTTCCTCACCCTGTGAGGTTTGCATGCCCATGAGCTGCTGACATCATCCTTTAATTACATTTCCTGGGGACTGTCTCCTACCAACCTCACAAAAGCCATTGGAGCTCACAGATGTCACCTGAGCAGAGCACTGCCATAATACAGACACTAAACAAACGTGAGAAAACAAAGCACACACACAGTGCTCTGAGGACATGGACCCTGGCTTGCTAATAATGAAGCAAGGTATACAGCTTGCTATCTATTCCAAAGAAAACTCACAATTTTTCAGTCCAATTAAACAAAAAAAAAAAAAAAAAAAAAAAAAAAAAAAAAAAAAAAAAAAAACAACAGAACAAACCCCTGCACCAGCTGATCTCAGAGCAGGCAGTGAAAGGGAGTGATGGGTGATGGGCTGTGCTGGGCTGCAGCCAGCCCTGCAGCACCTTTATAGCATGGAAAATGTGCCAGCTGGGAGTCACTCTGGATCCAGTCTCTACACCACAGACATCTGCAATTCTTGTACATTTGCTCTCATTTACTACTTGTTGACAGATGCTGATAAATGTTCTTGAAAATCTACGGGAATGAGGTTGCTGGTGAATGCCTAATGGTAGAGATGTCAAAAATTATTTGACTAAATAGACACATACTTAATATCACCAGCTTTGAAACCTCTACATATATTAACCAATTTATAACTGTCTTTCTGAATTATTAGCAGTCCCACAAACTTAAAAGTAACTCTGCACCAAATTTAATGCAATAAAACACACTAGCTTCTCTTAACTATTCACCATACACATACAGCAGAAGTGGCAGGATGCCTGTTGATGAGTCCTGCAGGCTTTTTTTGGACACTAACATTACAAAATATATTGTCACTCATTTCCTTTTTTTCCCCACCGTCTCCCTACAACATAAGCATCCAGAATGTCAATGACTTAAAGTGACATGATTGTCTAAACAGAGAGTATTTAAGTGATATATAAGGCACAAAACCACACATACAATTCATTTGCTCCTTGCCATTCCCAAAGAAAGAGACTGAAGAATCTAGTTCTGCATTTCCAGTATTAAATGCAAGTCACATTGTGTCAGTGGTCTTTGGATCCAGCCTCTAGACTCAGAAGTAGCCTTCACTCACCCTCAGGCATCAGGGATGTCCACACTCAGAAAACACAAGGTTTTTACTTTAGTTCCTTTTACCCAAGTGAGGAACCCAATGAAAGTTCCTGTGGGTTTTTTTGGAGCATGAAGAGGTGCTCAGTTTTAAATGATCTCCCACACACTGGAAAACAACGGTTTCGTTAAAACTGATGATTTTACCCTCCAGAAATAGGGCAAATTCTCAAAGATAATAGTGAAAGTGGCCCCAAATCAGATTTGCAGTGTTTAAAATTAGGGGGGGAAATTGCCAAAATGCAAATAGATGAATCCAGGAAAGTTAAAATGCCTAGTTTCTTAGCTACAGTCTTTCATCTCTGTAAAATCAGCTATCTTAAATTGTTAGGCTGTAGGGTTAATTGATAGCATCTATTTAAAGGTTCTCTCTGTTTCCCCAGAGGTCCTCAACATTTCAGCGGGAAGCAGGAGAAGATCTGGGAGAAGCTTTATGTCAGCTATAAAAATCCTGGCTCCTTCTTCATCTTGCCTTCCAGTGCTCTGGCACCACTCAGAGCTCTTTTTTGCTTCCACTTTTACTCAACTAAGAGCACCACAGCCTACAAAGACTCACACGTGCACTGCTGGGTACCCAAGAACATCACAAGTGGGAGTCCTAATAGCTCCATCACAAAACATGCAACAAGAGAGCTTTCTTATGTGGGAATAAAAGTAGTTCTCCTCGTGTCTAATTTCTCCCGAAAACATATTATAGCACATTCAAAACCAAGAGGGCTTCTCAAAAGCAGACTCTCCAGAGTGCTTGGCATTTTCCTGCCACCATATGAAAACATAAGTCCTAAAATGGAAGCTTAAGTACCTCATCTTGTAAATCCAGCCTGAAAGAGAAATACCTCCATGATGAGTTCTGGAAGAACCCCAACCACCACCACCACACAGCCTGCCTTCCCTGCCTTTGCAAACAAGCAGCACATATTTCACTGGGCTTTTCTAAAAAACTTAGAGAAAACAAGCATTCAAACCCAACTGAATTTCAGCAAAAATCATGCTCTTTCTTTTTATTTGACAGCAATTTTTTTTAAAGCTGATTTTTTTCTTCAGTTCATACCCTGTGGATTGTGAGATGTGATTCTCTGTCTGCTTTTGGTCAAATGCTGCTGAGAGTCTTGTCAAAGTAGTTAATACATATTAGGAAGTCAAAACTTGGCCGGCAACCCAGCCAGACAGAGCCTGACAGAGGGGCCTGACAGATGCCCCAGGTGTGTCCAGGGGGAGCCTGCCAGAGTGAACTCTGCACAACAGCAGAGAGACAGAAAATAAAAGTTGCACTTTGCCAGCCTGCCTTCTGTGCTGCGAAGGAAAACCAAGATCAACGGAGAAACCAGCTCCTGGCAGCTTTTCCAAGTGGCTTCCTTTTTATTGTTAGACAAGCAGGACAGGGAGCTCCAGGGTCCCAGGTTTAATCCTGCCCAAGGGGATCACAAACCACAGAAACACATGCAAGAGGGCTACCCTGTAAGGATGGTGGACTTTTTGTCTTCATCTGCTGTTGGCCAAGTAATCAGGGTTACTCTGTGCCTGGTAGGGCACAAATGTTGTGCCTTTGGGCTCACAGCAGAAGCCTAGAACATTAGTTTCTCAATAGACATCAAATGAGACAGGAATTCTAGAGGGGCTTTGCTACTGTGACAGCTTGCCAACATCTGCTGCAGTTTGGGTACCAGTGAGCTGAAACTACTGCTCATCATAGAGCTCAATAGCCTCCATCTCTACTTAAAAGTCTAAACATGTCTGTGCACCTTCATGTGCTTACATCATTAGGTCCTTTTCACAGAGAAATCCCAAGATCTGTGTTGGTACAGCTCCCAGCACAGTGGCAGTCCATGAGCAGGGCTCCTGTTTACCATAGAAATACAAATAACAACAAGTGGCTGAGTGACAGATGGCCTGGAAACATTTCTGATGTTTTCAGTGACAATTACCTATTCAGACACTCCAGTCAGACTTTCCAAATCACAGTCTAAGGGCGGTTGCCAAACAATATTTTACAAACAAACTTTGACCCAGGCTATGTTCTGTTGAACACTCACTTAATTCTAACATATATGATCACATATAAATGGATTAACCAATATGTGCAGTGGATAACTTCACAGTAAACACTCAGATTGGGGTCTTCAAAGAAGAGCCTGCAATTGTCATTAAAATTAAGTAACAGTCATGCTGTTCTGCTCAGGTACTAGAATTTGTATTGCCAAAATCCTTGCACTTTTTGAAAGTCTCTTTCAACTCAGAAATTGTTTTGCAACATTCAAATGTCTAGAGGTGGGAGCTTTTTTCCAACCTGACTGCTCAGGGAAAGAGTTTGCAAAAAGTGTTTCAATCCAAACAAAATCTCATCCAAGCTTCCATGCTTTGTTTTGCTTTTTTAATCCCATATCACTTGGAATTATTTCTATACTCCTCTATATAAGACACAAAACCACTAGAACTGCCACTAAGATTTTTTTGATTGGGATCTAACCCAAGAAACTTAATTACAACCAGAGTATGTGTAAGGAAGGGTCTAGACCATCTTCTGTCCAACTTGCAGCAAATGGGACATCATTGCCTGCCTCTGAACAGTAACACATTTAACTAGAAAGACGAAAATCAAGCACCTTTGCCTCCAGGAATGTTATTGCATTGGAGACTACAATTTTCATTATAATCTGGGACCATCAAGGTTCAGTAGGAGGTTTGTGATCTTTCTAAGCAAACCTGGACTTCGTTTTGAATAAAAAATGGGCCTATTTATGGTTTTGCATCAAAGTCATGTGAAATGTCTGAGTTTGCATGGATTCAATTAGAGACAAGCCTAAGGCACTAAAAGTTCAGATCCTGATCAGGATCCAGACCCACCCAAAGCTGAGGGACATTTAGACTGAGTGACTTGGTTCTTGTCCATCTCTGATTCCAGCATGAAAACCAGGTGGGACTCACTTTCAGCAAACCCTTGGTCCTCCCCAGAGTTTTGCAACTTTCCAGCTTGGCATGTCAGCAGCAGCAGGAGGGTTCCTATGACTTCTGATGGAATCTGAAACCTATAAGACACTGAGTCCCTGCAAACCAAAACTGTGGCATCTTCCCAGCTCTCACAATTAAGCTTTAAGCCATAAGCAAAAAAGAAAAGCCAAATTAACAGCCCTATTGACAGTTTTATAGACCCCTGAGGGCTCTGCCTACATCCAAAGACAGTGGGGCTTTTCTAAATTAAAGTGAATTAGCAATCAAGTTCCTAAGAAGGATTCATTTAATAAATTAAAGGGCAGAATTCAAAACAATTTCAAAAGTAATCCCTTGGACACAAATCGTTCTCAGTACAGTGGAAAAATGGAACATTGTCATTCTGATGCTTGTCTTAATTGGCATTCAGTTGTTTTCCTCTTTTAAAGTAATTGTTTATTATTTTAGTGGGCACCATCTTGCAGTAAACGAATGCTGCCATAAGCTTCATTGGGAACACGATAAATTCCTAAATTTGTCTGATAAACTCAAGTTATTTGGTTAATTTTTGCAACTAGAATTAGGGAGAAAGAATTAGAAGTAAATTTGATCCTGCTGAGCCACTGAAGGAACCAAGATTCCCACAGTCCTCCTTAGCCTCAGAGTTCACAAAGACACTGAACAAACTTTTGGCTTTCTGAATTCTGCACCACACGTACAACATGTTTCAGGAGTCTGTTCCCATGATACAGCTCACATTTTTTAGCAGAACTCCATCAGGATCAGGCTCTAGCACAAAGTATTTTACAGAGTTTCAACTCTCAGTTTAGCAATACAGATATTCTCACAAAGTTAACCCCAGAAATTTCCTGAGAGCTTATATCAAACTCAATGCAGCTACAAATGTGACAACTTACAGATCCCAAAATGCCGTTCCCTTTAATACAATTTCCTATGGTAACACACAATTCACTGGGAGGCTTTTGCACCTATTTAGGAACAGGCAGACTTTCAAATTAACTTCGGTGGAGCCATGACAGATTATAGTAGCCAAGGTTCAGCTGCTCTGCCGTTTGGGTATGTTTCCAATTGATGTCATTTCATGCTTTCAGACCATGGTTGCAACTTGGTGAGAAAGGGAATATTTGCCCTTCTCTTCATTTCACATTTCTCCTTCCAAGCTTTCTCCCCCTCCTTCCCGATTCTGTGCTAGTGGAAAAAACCCAAAATCTAGTTAAAGTCTTTTGTGAAAAATGTAAAGAGAGAAGGAATCATTTGTCTTCTAGAGAGAGAGGCATGTGGTCATGGCACTCACTCGGGATGCTTTAGAGTGGAGACCAACTGAACAGTCTATGAGACCAGTAACTCCTGCTCTATTTCCGCTCTCCAGAAAGTCCAATGAGTGCTTGAAAAAAGATAGATCAAAAACCAACCAAACAAAAACCCAACACACACCCCAAAATAAGCCTCAAGCATTTGAGTTTGACTCTCCCACACTCCAGATACCCAACAGAGGGTAGCTACACAGATGAAGTGGAAGAACTTGGAGGACCTAGAGAGGTCTAGTTACAGCTTTGACCTCAGTGCCAGGGAAACACATTCCCTTCCTAATGCAGCAACATGCCCTGCTCACAGCAGACAGGACAGGCACTTATACTCTACTCCCAACCAGGAACTCCATCTGGAGTCAGGAAAGTTCTCCTTGCAAATATGACGTGCTCCCAAAAAAATTCAGTTTTGTCCGACTACTAAGGTCCAACAGGAAAAACATTTTGTCTAAAAAACATCAAAGTTTGATTGTTGCATCTCAAGGGTTTTTCTCATATATAAGACTTTCCTCATATATTTTACCAACACAAAATTCAGAAAGATTTACTGAAAAACTTAATTAAGAGGCTAGAACTCTTGTTTTATAACTGCACTGAAGAGCAGCAAACACATGACTGTTTTCCCGAGCATGCCAAGGCTTTCCATTATGCTGATGTCCCTGGAGCTCAGGACTTTCCTGTGCACAACATATGTACTAAATACACAATTCAGGTCTACGATATTCACACTATACACTAAGTAAAAGTCCAACAGATAATCTCTTTCCTGTCACCTCTTGTCACACTGGTTCCCAGAAATACTCAGTTATCATTGCACATTATATTTTAATCGCCATTCAACGCAAACATAATGGGCTTTAGTGAACAGTCATATTTATTATTCCTACAACTATGCCCTTCTCTTCCCCTCCAAAGCATAAGCAAAGTTGCACCGTTCAAACACATCTCTTTAGAAAGTCAGGCAAAGTGCCTCCTAAAGGCATCAGAATAACAGTTTTTAAAAGAACCGTATTCCATTTTTTCTTTTTTTTTCTTTTTTTTTTTTTTGGCTTGTTTCAATGGGGAGCATCTTAGCGTGGAACTAAAATAAGTCAACACCACGAAGCACAAAAGATTGCAAGGATTTTCTGCAGCATGGGCTTGTCAAAGCAAGTAGGCAGCCTTTGTGTGCTCCGGCACAGCAGGAGCATTCCTCCAGGTCTGAGTGGCGGAGTGCCCCCGGCCACGGCTGCCCTGGGCGCCAGGGTTCCCACACCCAAGGCGGTGGGAAGAGGAGAAAGCAGAGCTGCAGAAGCAGCGTTGTAAATGGGATGAACTGGTCAACGCGCTTCTTAGGAAATCCATGGCTTCCAGGAAGGATCACGTGGAAAGATTTACAATACCTCCACATCAAAGGGTTTGACATTGGCTATACTGGTCCTTTCAAAAGAAAGACGTGTCTGTCCCCTATAGCATCAACTCTGACTCAGGCAAGAGTGGAAAGACATTGCTGAGAATCCTGCACATCCATACAAAATTGAGTTTTTTCTTTGAATTTAAAAAGGAATTGAGCAAAAAAACACTGCCAAGAGTAATTGAAATAAAATTCCTATTTTCCTTTGCTCCAGTAAGGATGCTCAATTTAAGTCTTAGTCTTGCAAAGTGTTCTGAAAAATCACCAAGTTTTCGCAGTTAAAACTTCAGTTTTCTGTTTTCCCTTTACACCTTGCACCAAGGCAGCTTTACGGATAACGCCTGTGTTAGGAGCATGAATGGATGACCCTCCCGTACACACTGACCCAAAGATAAACTTTGACCTGATGTTTGCTAATAACACTTCTTCTTAAGATGCCTTGTTTCTTTTATGAACTACTGCTTGACTCTAGGATCTAGAAGCTGACATGCATTAATATACATCTCTGGGTGCCCTTTGACTTGGCCATCAAGACCCTTTGACCCCAGACTTGATTCCTAAACCCTGTCAATTGTTTGCAAGTGGAAAAAACTTATTTTCTAGTAATAATTAATTTTAGACATGTTTTATTAAGCATTTCTTGCCTCTTTTTAACTTGTTGTTATTTGAATTTGAGTACAATTGATATTTTTTTCATTTGGTGGGTTTCCAAATTTAAAAAAAAACAAACAAACAAACCTAAAGATACTCCTTTAGAGTTTAATCTTTTGTTTCCAAGCTTTGTAAAACTCTCAGTAACACTCAAGCGCTTTGACATTAGAAAAAACCTACCCATGAATGATAATATATTCTAAGAAGCCTCCTTTCGTGCTTTTCAGATTTGTCTGTGTACTTCTGCACCTTCACAACTTTTTTCAGATCACTTTACGGCATTTTTCAGATGCAGTCCCACAGACATAAAAGCCAAAGGCTTTCCATTGACTCCCATGTCAGCAGGATCCAGCCTTTCTCTGCTGAGGCGCTCGGAACCACTTTCTAGCTAACACTTGGTGGCTTTAGACTTTTAGACTTCTTGGAAGAAGTTTCAGAGTCTACAGTAAAAAAAAATCAGATATATTTTTATTGACATCTATTCCTCCCCTCTGTACCGTCTCCTCTTGCAGCCATTCACACACTGCACTAAGAGAGGGTGAGGAGCCCACTGCCAGCCCATCCCTGCCGGCACAGGGCGTGCTGCCTCTTCCTGGTACATTCAGAGTTGGAAATTTCTAATTCCTGGAGTCATGTTACATTATGGCAGGAATTGCTGCACTTCTGCCTGTTTTACATCAGGCCTGAGAGACTGCACAAAGGGAATGAATGCTTTCCAGTGCTCAGATGATGTATCGAGTGTATGCTGCACACACAGCACTACAGCAGTCAGCGTCTGGGAAGGAACACCAGCAAATAAAAGGCCTCCAGTCTCAAGGAGAAGCACTGGGACACAGCAAATAAGGGGTTTTAGCAAAGCAAAGAGACTACCCGCTATTTTTGTTCAGCAAATGCAGTATAGCCTCAGCAATTATGATGTTATAGTCTAAGAGCTGGCTCTGCTTTCTTGCTAGGCAAAAATATTTCCCAAAAGCTCTGAGAGAAAAGAAGCTTAAAAATAAGTTTTGCATTTATAAAGCTAAATCCACATAGCACAAACCAACATTTACTGAAAAAATCAAAGATGACAGACACATCAGGCTCTTGCACTAACAAGGAAAACCAGGCACCAGTTTCACGGAAAAGTTGCTCAGGTTCTACCTCTTGCCACATACCTAAACTAGACTTCAGTTTAGCTGAGTCAGGGAATAGCCAGACAAGAAATTTTGTGCTTTCAATCATCCCACTCCCTCCTGAGGGGTGCATCCCAAGCACCCATACCACATCTCAGGTCCCCTGGCTGACAATCAGGAGTGGCCCAGGGCAGTGTCCAGCCTCAAAGCACACTTGTCTCATGGACAGAGGGGACTCAGTCACATACACAACATCTAGGGAACTCTACCAGGCAACAGCAATAATAAAAGATTGGGTTTTTATTAAATTTTTATGCATGTCAGAGAGGACCTAAAATGCTCTTTCTTCTTCCCGAAAGAGAACACACCCCAAACAATGTGGGGTTCTTTTCAGGGTTTGGGGCTTGGTGGCCCCCTCAGATCAGACAATTAGACAGATTTCTGTAGGACAAAACCATGAGTAGAGAGAACTGCAACAAAGAAAACAAAAAACTGTTCCAAGCAAGTCCCTGGCTGCAGCACCTGTCCCACCAATGCGTGTTGCAGCCAAGTCTTGCTTGGTTTGAAACCAGAGTCTAAGGAGAAAACAAAGCTCCTCAAAACTCATGTGAATGGGATTTGGGCAGATATCCCAATTCTCCAAGTTTCCATAGAACAGGGTGTTCAAACCCCAAGTGGCTTGCTGTATGATCAGATCATAGATAACACATGTCATGGGACTTCAGTGCCTTCCATTTTCTTTTGTCAGCTCAGCTGACTCCATCCAGCCATCCTTCTTTTGCTCTGGTCATAACACAAAAACTATTGCTTCCTTTTTCAGTCTTACTCTCCCAATTTTGCCTTGGCAGAGCCTATTAAACTGGTATGCTATCCAGCAGGAGAGGGAACCACCCCTCTGGGACATGCACTGACCTTCCTTGCTCCGGGCAAATACAGCTACCCCGGGGAGTGAGAACAGTGCACTTTTCCATTTGCAGCGGAAGAAAGAAGTTTAGATAATATTAGAAACAGCTTAAAATCAAAGGAAAGATGATGAAAACAGCCCAGCTAGCCAACTACACCAAACAGGACTGCCACTGCCATGGATCCTTGTCCAAATCCATCTGGAGATACAAGAAAGGCAGCGTGCACCAGCTAAGGCTCTATGCTCCTTGTAGAAATCCTCACTGTTTTCAGCTGATGAAATGATACTTTGTCAGTCTTGAGATATTCAGAGGGATCCTTATAAAACCTTATCCCTCCTATAAGAGGAGAACCTTTTAAAACAAAACTAATTTAATTTATGGCTTTGGCTACAACAGACTACAGATAAAACCCTATGGACATCAGGAGGGACTCATACAAAACAAAGGTCATTGGTTCTGTACAGTTATTCCAGCTGGAATTCTTAGACAGTGAAGTGTTCACACAGTGCCATTTTTTCTATTACTATGTAACCTCAAAACAGTGTTATGCCTAACATATACAAGAATTCCTCTTTTTTCTGCTCCTAAAAAAGAAAATACAGTGGCCACTATAAAAGAAAAGATGATATTTCTTCTCATATGATGACCGAACCCTTCATACAAGCGCAACCACACTGAATAGCCTTTTAGATTATTTGTTAGACTGAAGTTCAAAGGAGGGTGTAATGTAGCCAGGAAAAAAAATAGTCCCTCTGGTTAAAATTTAGCATGCTAGATCTCAACAAAAGTGATTTTCTTGACTGTGCCAATGCTTTTGTTTTCTCAACAACAGCAACAAAAAATTATTTCTTCCTTCTCCTCCACAGTAAACCATTACCAGCTGTTGATGGAGTATTTTTTTAACATGCGTTAAGTCATATTGTATATTGTCCATTTCATGTGTGTAGAGCATTTTTTGCTACAAATTCTTTACCATGTTAAACCAAGTTACCACCCAATCCTGTTACACAGCTTAGGGCTTGTTAACACAAGTGGGTTCCCACCAAACAGGATCGTGCTGGAGACTGAAGTTACATTTACACAAAGGTTTTGGTTGCAGCAGCACCTGCAAACTGATGCAAACCTGTGCAGCATATTTAACCAGTAGAAAGCAACAGCCACTCTTTTCAATAAAATCCATTCACATTAAAAACAGACAAAAAAAAAAAAAAAAAAAAAAAAAAAAAAAAAAAAAAAAAAAAAAAAACACCAAGACCAAAAAAGCACCTCAAAGATGCAAGTGGCTCAGTAATGTTGCAAAACTTCACATATTTCAAGATGGTTCTTGCCACACACTTCTGCTCATGTCTCATTATACAATCTTCTGCATCATCTGGATCAATGCCAGAGCACTTTTCTCACATTGCAAATTCATTATTACTAACTTGTTTCAATAATTTGACAATTTAATGCAACTATGAAGATAAATTCAGGAATCTTTTCTTACGCCAGGACTTCAAAATATGCCTGTTTATGGGCACATCTATTTGGGCAAATAAAATCATGTATTTGTTTTTCATGTGCAAATTTGGGTCAGTGGAAAATCAAGCCCCATGGGGATAATTTAACCAACAATACAAAAAAAAATTGTGAGGCAAATGTGAAACTTTGTCCTTAATTTACCCTGTTAGGGCAAAATAAGGCAGGAATCTCATACCATGTGTGCTACATTGCTTAGGTACAACAGCATATGCTAAGTAAGGAGAGTTGCAGTCTTGGCTCTTAATCTCATTGTTTATTGTGGTTTAAAGTCTGACCCTTAACATTATATGTGGTTTAAAACTATATTTGGAGGAAAGATCGAAAACAACGCTCCAAGGTTTGTAAATGTGTTTGTCTTTAAGGTTTGTTCCAGAGGAAACCATGTGTGTCTTAGCTCGCTCCATAAGCAAACCCTTACAGGATTTTTAAACATGCTAATGCTCACATTCTGCATCTCAGGTTAATTGAGAAGGGTTTTTTGTTGGTTTTCTACTAGCAGCTTGCCTACAATCCACCAACCCACCACTCTTTATGTATATATGTTGAATAATTATGAAGCTGTGAGTATTTATCACCTTTTCTGAGCAGTAAGCAGAAAGAAATACAATACTATTACTTCCAGCTACTGGCTTTCCCAAGATAATTAGATAACACAGTGGACTGAAGCCTTGGTTAGCCCAATGCTGTTCAAGTTAAGTGATTGACATGCCTCTGTCTGGCTGCTCTATTAACTGTTTCATTTTGTTGCTATTTGCAGTTTGCTTGGCTAATACTTCGAACAAATACAGACTGTTTCTTTAGCCCCTTTTTTCTCTTTGACCTTCTCCTGCCCATTTTCTTTGAGTCACTTCAAACTGCCTTGAAAAGGCCTGTTGAATGTGCACAGTCCATCAGAGTCCCAGGTTCATCCCATTCCTTGCCCTGAATGCTCTACTTCAAAGATGGGCCGCATTCTTTAATTGCCCTTTGAATTAATATCAAAGGGTCACAATGCGAGTGCCAGAAGAGAAAGAGGCTTTAATGAAGCAAAGAGCTGCCATTCATTTGCAGATAAGCACGTTTTTATGCCTGACTGGTCACCATGGCTAAATGCTGGGTGAAGAGGAGGCAGGGCAGGCAGAGAGGCTTTTACTTAAGTGGTGATTAGTTCAAACAAACAAGAGTAAACAAATAAAAAACAACGCAAACATCCTCACAACAGAAAATAAGTTTATATGGCTAAATGTGTTTAAAAAACATCAACATCCTATTGTGTTCATAAGGCCTTAACCCTTGGCAAAATGCTGGGGTCCAGCTCAGCCTCTGCTTGCCCCCCCTCCACAAAAAACACTTCGGGGTTTAAACTTTCACCCTTAGACTCAGACCAAAGAAACAAATAGTTTTAATACGGTTCTCTCCAGGGCTATAAAGAAAAGGAATCAGCAAATTAATTTTGCTTATTTTTTTCTGAGACAAAGCACGTTCAGTAGTTTGCATTTTAGTGCCTAGGGAATAAAAACCTCTTTACTTAAATTATTATTGATTTACATTTTCCTAATGAATTCAGTACTGTGTTAAAATGTGTGGGTGTTCAACTTCCTTAATTGCCTAAAGGTCTCTAATACTTTGTTTTAAATTACTTAAAGATTTTGTTACGTTGACTTGCTAGTTTTGATTATTTGATTCTTATGAAGCTGCACTAGGAAAACTTATTGAACTTTTTAATTCTGCCTATGAAGTCTTCCATTTTCTCTTTAAAATAGCAAGAATATAAGATGGAAATGAGAAGCTTCAGCATAAAATATAATGTAATATAATTACAGCCACAATGCAAGTACACAGAAACAAGAAGTTCCCAAGTGTCCTCTTTATAAATTCTGCCTTATTATTTATAGACTCAGACTTCTCCTTACACAGAAATAATTTACTTAACAAATACAAGGTTGTTTCCTTGCAGAAGAATTACTCCCCCATGAAAGAGGATTAGCTATACTCATAACAGTGTAAAAGTGACTTATGAGTGCATTCACACCAGGAATTGTGCTGGTATCTCCCATAATTAAGAAGGCTGTAGGAGTACAAACAACCTGGAAAAACACAGACCACAATTTTAGCCCCACTACTGCAAAAAATGTTTCTCATTACTATTGCATCCACTCACTATGTGCAAGCTCTCACAAGACTCTCCCTCACCGACACTTCCTGGGATTTATGTTTTTTTTACTCCTCCTCTGCCACCCTGCCCCTGCCTTGCTTAGCAAGAGTGTTGATCATCCCAATCCTGGATCAGAATCTTTCTTACACACCAAAACGTGAAGAACTTTGACCTTAAACATCCAACTGGAAACTCAGTACTGACAAACTCCGGAAAAGCATCTTGCATTTGTAAAGTGGAGAGAAGCAGCACAGTAATGAAAAACACGCAACAGAAGAAAAGGTCTCAGCTGCAGTAGAGGGGCAGAAGAGACTTGGAGGTTTCAGTGCCAGCACCAGCATGGTTAAATAGCTTATTTTTCAGAATACAAAGCCATATGTTGAGCAGCCTGCTAGAAAACTGCTCAACTGTACTGCATTAAATTAACGGTACTACTGAAATTTGGATGGGGTTTTTTGAGCTACCCTGGTTTGCAATCTTGACACTAGTCAAGACCCTCAAAACTCTGATATTTATTTCATTTAATGTCAAACACCACCGCTGCAGTGCTCCTATAACATCTGATGCTCCTCTATTTCAAAAGTGTTTAATTTCTAACACATTTTTTCAAAAAGTATTAGCTAATTTATTTTCCCTATATTTTCTATACTTCACATTATTAATTTCACTCTTTTTCATATATTCACAGGCAGCTCTGTACATGAGGCTCGATTACACTATTAGCTGTCAACATAAAACATCCTGCCCCACTTGAATTCCTCTTGTAGAAATCACAGCCTTGGAAGGGCACTGGAAGCAAAATGCGTCACAGTGCACTTAGAAATAGTCATTTATATGCCACCTCCACTCTAGAACAGGGATGTTTTCCAGATGCAAAGCACTTCAGAGCAAGGCTGTGGGCACAGTGGGGACAGCGAGCTGAGCTACAGCGTGACACATGGCACCAGCTCGGGGCTGCAGATGGAAAAGCTCTTCCCAAGGGCTTGCTCCAGGCTGAGGGGCTGCTCAGGCAGCTCCCAGCATTGGGCCATGCACCC